>NC_139472.1:17180000-19580000 GCF_057233095.1 Heloderma suspectum | reverse complement strand
CGGAAGCCATGCTTGGTGTTTCTGAACACAGGGAAGGAGAAGAGGATTGCACATGCCTGACCTCCACATGTTTCTTACGATGTCCGAATGAGTTCCTGCGTATACCACGGTACGCCTGCCAGTTTCTCTCCATGTGATTGGGAAATTAGTAGAGTTCCCAACCACATGGAAAGAGCCTGCCACGCATACAGTAGTAGTCAATGCAGTGGTACATACAGAAATAGCACATACAGTTTATTTTTTCTTTATTTTATTATGACATTTATATCCTGCCTCTTTCCTCTTGCAAAGAACCAAAGGTGGTTTACATGCTCCTCCTCCTCACAACAACCCTCTGAGGTTTGCTAGGCTAAGAATCAGTGACTGTCCAAAGCCATTGAGGGAGCTTCATGGCTGAGTGGGGTATAGAACCGGGATCTCCCCCATCCCAATCCAATGCTCTAACCACTACACCACACCGGTTCTCTCTTGCACACACAGGTGCTCTTTCAGACCTTTAGAGTGGAAGCCCGGAGGTGGGATGGCTGCAACTCCACGCCTTCCCTCCCCATCCACGCATTCAATTAATGCCGAAAAGGGGCTGGTGTGTACTCCCAAATCACAAAAGTCACCAGAAAGTGGGAAAGTGTTATGTACCCTGCCAGAAACAACTGAGTTACTAAAAGAAAAGGGGGGCGACCACACGTCAGGGGCCTTCTCTGCAGTGGCCCCACTGCAGGCCTTCTCTGCGGAGAGGGCCTTCTCTGCAGTGGCCCCACTGCAGGCCTTCTCTGCAGAGAGGGCCTTCTCTGCAGTGGCCCCACACCTAAGGATGGACAGACTCACCTCCGTCCAGGGCGCGGGGGCGCTTGACAAGCCGCCCCCCGCTCGTGTGGCCCAGACCTGCTTGGTGAGCCTCCCTGCTCTTCCTGCCCCACCCGCCGAGCCACACGAGCTGCCCCTCCTCTGTGCATCAAGAACTCCAGCAGTCGAGCTCTTCTGCACACGAGGACTTGGCTGCCAGAGTCCTCAGCGAGGAAGAGATGGCTAGAGAGGTTGGGGTGCCGAGGCCTTGTCCTGGCCCTGCTGGCTGTTAAGGACTTCCTAGACAGCCGACGGAGGCAGGAGGAGGCCTCAGCACTGCGCACGGCCCAGCTGCTCTGGCCGCCCCCTCCTTGCAAGGAGGAGACAGCGAGAGCGGTTGGGGCACACGCAGCAACAACCTCAGGCTGTTCCCGGCTGCTCGCCGAGCTCCGGGGCGCTCAGCAACCCTGTTCAGCAGTGCCCCACAACTTAACAAGCGGGGTCCAAGGGCTGGGCATGGGGGAGTTCGGTGGCCTCCTGGACAAAGGAGGGCACTCGCGACATCCCTACCCATGCCTTTGGAACAAGTTGCCATGAGAGGTCCACCATGCTCCATCACGGCGGGCTTTTAAGAAGGCCTTGAAAACGTCTCATTTTACGTTACAGCCTTCTCCCGATACAACTGCCATTGTTGCCGTTGTCGCCGTTGTCATTGCTGCTGGCTTTATCATTGGCTTTTATTGTTGCTTTTCTTGCTCTTTTCTTGCGTTTATGTTCTTGTCGCTTTAAATACTTTAACTGTTTCTACGCATTTAATTGCTGTGAGCTGCCTTGGGAGGGCTTCTGCCCTGAAAGGTGGCCAAGAAATGTTTTAAATAAAGAAATAATTGAGTAATAAAGACACGTCTGAAAATGAGTCATGTCTCAAACTCTCCCTCGAAAGGAGGAACATGAACCCAATGGTTCTGTTAGAAACGCATGAGCTAGAAAGCTGGAGTTCAGTATGCACACCGCCCAAAACCACTCTGATTGCTAGAAAGGCTGAAATGATCATGTTTAGGGCAGGGGATCACATCTAACATTTAAAACAAAACACAAAAAACATTATATATTGGAGTGGAAGGTGAAGCACCATCAGGTAAGAAAATCGGACCTGGAATGGGAATTCGCTACCGCAGGATGTAGTGATGGCCACCAATTTGGATGGTCTGAAAAGAGTGTTAGACAAATTCCTGGAGGAAAACGCTATCAGTGGCTACTAGTCCTGATGGCTGAGCCTATGTACACCAGCTGCTGGGGAACATGGGTGGGAGGGTGCTGTTGCACTTATGCCCTGCTTGTGGGTTCCTGGTCAACAACTGGTTGGCCACTGTGCAAACAGAATGCTGGGCTCAGTCCTGGGCCCAGTGCTCTTCAACATTTGTATTAATGACTTGGACGAGGCGGTGCAGGGAATGCTGATCAGATTTGCAGATGACACAAAATTGGGCAGGATAGCTAATATTTTGGAAGACAGAAACAAAATTCAAAGTGATGTTGACAGACTGGAGTGCTGGGCAGAAAACAACAGAATGGCATTTAATAGCGATAAATGCCAAGTTCTGCACCTAGGAAAAAGAAACCAAATGCCCAGTTACAAGATCGGGGAGACTTGGCTCAACAACACTACAAGCGAGAAGGATGTTGGAATTGTTGTCGATAACAAGCTGAATATGAGCCAACAATGTGATGTGGCTGCAAAAAAGGCAAATGCCATTTTGGGCTGCATTAATAGAAGTCTAGCTCCCAAATCCTGGGAAGTACTAGTTCCCCTCTACTCAGGACTGGTTAGGCCTCACCTGGAGTACTGTGTCCAGTTCTGGGCACCACATTTTAAGAAGGATGCAGACAAGCTGGAGAGGGTTCAGAGGAGGGGAACAAAGATAATCAGAGGACTGGGAACAAAGCCCTCTGAGGAGAGACTGAAAGAACTGGGCATGTTTAGCCTTGAGAAGAGAAGGCTGAGGGGAGATATGATAGCACTCTTCAAGTCCTTGAAAGGTTGTCCCAGAGAGGAAGGCCAGGATCTCTTCTCCATCATCCCAGAGTGCAGGACACAGAATCATGGGCTCAAGTGACAGGAAGCCAGATTCCGGCTGAACATCAGGAAAAACTTCCTGACTGTTAGAGCAATACGACAGTGGAACCCATGACCTAGGGAGGTGGTGGGCTCTCCCATGCTGGAGGCATTCAAGATGGGACTGGACAGCCATCTGCCGGGGATGCTCTGACTTGAATTCCTGCACTGAGCAGCGGGTTGGACTCAATAGCCTTGTAGGCCCCTTCCAACCCTACTATTCTAGGATTCTATGACCAGATGGACCCTTGGTCTGATCCAGCAGGGCTCTTCTTCTGTTCTTATGAATGTTGGGCTGTAATTTTCCCATTGCTCCCTTCTTCTGATGAAGTGGACTCTAGTCCAGAAAAGCTTGCATCATAATGAATGTCTGAGGAAGCAATCTGGCGTCATGGATCAGCTGCCTGAGGAGGCCTCAGGAAATGATGGACGTGACTTTCCACAGAGGTACGTCAGTGGGATTTACAGTCCTGGGCACCCCTCAGCCAGCTCGCAGAGAGTTTGGCTGGCAACAGGGTCCCACCAGTGATGTTATCCCAGTGGGACACGGGGAAAGAGTCATGCTGGGACATACCTGGTGTCCTGCTCCATGTGGCGTTCCATCATCTGCTCTGAGCAATGGTTCAGATGAATAGGCATGATGTGAGACAGGCCACTGGAACAGGAGCAGTTTTAGCACTGCAGCTAGCACCACAAATAAAAAGGTAAAGGTGTCCCCAACCAGTCGTGTCCGACTCTAGGGTGCGGTGCTCATCCCCATTTCTAAGCCGAAGAGCCAGCGCTGTCCGAAGACGCTTCCGTGGTCATGTGGCCGGCATGACTGAACACCGAGGTGCACGGAATGCTGTTACCTTTCCCGCTGAGGCATGGACAGCAGCCCTCCAACTAGACCACTGAACAGTTGCCCCAGCATTGCCTTCAAGCAACTTTCATGGCCAGTCCAGGAAAGTCCTTCTGGGAGCTCCACTCCCTCCGGTGCTACATTTGGTTTTCTTAAACAGCCAGTGTCATTTCCCACCATTGCTGAATTCTGAACTCCAGCTGTCTAGCTTGTGCGTGTCTAACAGAACCATTGGGTGATACCCTTCACGTTCCTCCTTTCGAGGGAGAGTTTGAGACATGACTCATTTTCAGACATGTCTTTATTTCTTTACTATTTCTTCATTAAAAACATTTATTGGCTGCCTTTCAAGGCAGAAGCCCTCCTAAGTTGCTGCATTTAAGTGAGGGCAAAACTCAAGCTCACTGAAGTTCTCCAAATCCCAACTCAAAGTTCATTCTGACTCATATACATAGCCAACTGCCATCTTTGTTTTTTTTTTCTTTTTGCTTGAAAATTTGTGCACAGGTTTCCAAAGGTACACATCAGTGGCGTGCATTTTGGAAACACGTGCATTCTTCTCCCATTGATTGGGGCATGTTTGTACACAGTTTTCATGCACATTTTTCGAACGTACGCATGCTGTCAAAAGCATTTATTTTGTCTGCAAATCACATTGCAAGCTTGGAAACCTGCTAACTTTGCCCACAGATCATGTTTTGAGTCTGTGTGCCATCCGGGAAGTGCAAACTGGGTAAATCCTGATAAAAACCAAACTGAAATGAAGTTCTCATACATCCCTAGGTCTGGGGAGTGAGGAGCTGGTTGGAGAATGCTCCCCCAAGGCCTCTCTGCTCACTGGAGAAGTCCAAGGTCCACTCCTTGGATTCAGAGGGCAGCAGCACCTCCTGGGGATCAAGAGGATGGTGTGCGACATCCAGGATGGAGGACCCCACTTGTGAAGATCCAGGGCAGGCTTCTGACTCCTCAGCCATGACACCAGGGACAAGCACACAGACACCTCATGCAGCAGACCCAGTCAACTGTCCCAAGGGTGGATGGGATGAGTCACTCACCACCACTCCGAAACTGGTGAGCAGTACTGTTCACCCCAACATGACAGTTTTCCATAGGGAGGGATATTTTGAAATTAGGGGATGTTTGAGTATATGGGGTACGATGATGATGATATTATCCAGTCGTATCCAACTTTTGGCGATTCTATGGATCATCTCTCTCCACGTATCCCAATCTTGTACTATTTCTTTGAACTGCTCCATGTTCTGGTTGGTATCAATTTTGATGGTATCAAGCCATCTAGTTCTTTGGCGGCCAGGTTTCCCAGATGTGGGGTGCAACCCCTTTTAAATTATGCAGTGGTAGAGCAGGGGTGGAAGCAGTGGTCCAGTGGTAAATTCTGAAGTGCAGGCATTCATTGTGACCATCCCCAAAGCCAAACCCCTAAGGAGAGTCAAAAATGCAGGCAGCTGTGTCAATCCATATCAGCAACCAGTTCTAGGAGTTTTCCTAGAACCACCAGGGGCAGGTCTTTGGTAAAGCTGATCGGTCTTAATTGCCAGATTAAGCCACCACAAAATACTTTGCATTACAAGCGGGAATAATATAATATAATATTTATTATTGTCATCATTATTATTATTGTTGTTGTTGTTGTTGTTATTATTCCCCAGCTAAAAAGCCTCTTGTTGAGGGTGAAAGAGGAGAGTGCAAAAGCTGGTTTGAAACTCAACATTAAAAAAACGAAGATCATGGCTTCTGGCCCCATCACTTCCTGGCATATGGAAGGGGAAGAAATGGGAGCAGCGACAGATTTTATTTTCTTGGGCTCCAAGATCACCGCAGACGGTGACTGTAGCCATGAAATTAAAAGACGCTTGCTCCTTGGGAGGAAAGCTATGGCAACCTAGACAGCATAGTAAGAAGCAGAGACATCACCTTGCCGACAAAGGTCCATCTAATCAAAGCTATGGTTTTCCCAGTAGCAACGTATGGCTGTGAGAGCTGGACTATAAGGAAGGCTGAGCGCCGAAGAATTGATGCTTTCGAACTGTGGTGCTGGAGAAGACTCTTATGAGTCCCCTGGACTGCAAGGAGGTCCAATCAGTCCATCCTAAAGGAAATCAGCCCTGAGTGCTCATTGGAAGGACAGAAGCTGAAGCTCAAATATTTTGGCCACCTAATGCAAAGAGAAAACTCCCTGGAAAAGACCCTGATGCTGGGAAAGATTGAAGGCAAAAGGAGAAGGGGACGGCAGAGGATGAGATGGCTAGATAGCATCACCGATGCAATGAATATGAACTTGAGCACACTCCGGGAGAGAGTGCAGGACAGGAAGGCCTGGCATGCTATGGTCCATGGGGTCACGAAGAGTCGGACATGACTTAACGACTGAACAACAATTAGAGGATTGCAACTAAGCTCAAAGGGAACAGGGAAGTCTAGCAGATGAAGCTCTTGTTTCTATCCATTCCTGCATCTGATGATGTGGGTTTAGCCCATGAAAGCTCATGCCATAGTAATAAAACACTGTTAGAGCGCAATCCTATGGCCACTAGTCAGCAGCTAGATGGCCATAGGATAGGTTGGTTCCTTAAGAACTGACCTCCACCCCCTCCCACGCTGCCTCGTAGGCAGCATGGAACGGCCCCTCGCTCTGTGCTCGGAAGAGGAGCACAGAGCAGCAAAAATGGGGCATTCCTGGGGGGGTGTCGGGGCGGGGAAGTCAGAAATGCTGGCACGACACATCCTACATGTAGTCTGGCTGCCACTTCCCATGCTCCGAGGTCCCATGGCTAGACAACCAAAATCGACTGTCTATCTGCAAATACAGGGCAGCTGAAGCACAGAGGGGATGATCCCCTCCATGCCTCTCCTGCCCTGCATTGGATAGGCAGTCGCTTCCGAGTTTGGAGGTGGCTGCTAGGGATGTTAGAGAATTCCACCACAGACTCCAGTGAGGCCGGATTCTTTAGAATCCGCCCCCCCCCCGAGTCAGTGGTGGAACGGAGCACTCCCCCCTGCCACCCCGTGCAGAGAACGGAGCACTCCCCTGCAGAGCAGAGCTGGCTGAGGAGGATTCCAGTGGGGAGGGATGGATCGCCTCTCCCCCTCCAGCGGACAACCCCAGTGGAACGGAGTAAGTAATCCGTACACCCCTAGCGGCCACCTATCCCAATAGGATTGCACTCTCCATCTTTAAAGTGCCACTGACTCTTGTTGTCTTCATACCGCAGACGAACACAGCTGCCCCATTTTAATCAGATGAAGTCAGCGTCTCTGATAATAAGGAGGTGCCTGTGAGCCCTCAGTCTACTAAACCACTGGATGGAAGACATTTTGCAAAGCTCTTGGAAGCTTGCCAGATTTTCGAGGTGCCTTCTTAGAAGAAAAAGGCATGGATATGCCAGTGAGAGCACAGATCTTGCGTTCCTGTGGTGCTCTAGTGAAGAATATAACAAGAGCCATGCTGGATCAGACCAAAGGACGATCTAGTCCAATGTTCTTCCACACAGTGGCCACCCAGCTGCCCATGGGACGCCCTGCCCCAAATACCTCAGTTCTATCTCTTTTTTCTTGTTTTCTTTCTACTAAAATTCCCCTCTTTGAAGGAGGAAGTTGGCATCTTGGCATTTCACATGTTCCCATTTATTACAAAGACTTCTGTCTTTGGCCGTGAAAATATTTTTCTCCATGTTAACAGCTGCTTTCGTTCTTTAATGATCCTTCCTTGCACTAGTAATTTGTAGGAATCCTTATATTCTCCACCTTAACAGCTTGTTTGTATCTTGCAATGGCCTCCCTGCTGATTGTTTATATTAATCTCTATCCTTGAAATGTCTATTTAAACTCTATTGGCCTCTGTTGCCTTCTAATTTTTTTTCCCGTGACTTCATTTTAACTAGGATGAATCGCTCACACCAGCTTCATTCCTTATTTCTGAATACTTCAGTGAAGCTCCAATTAAGGAGATAATTAATTTGGTCTCCTATCTTGCAGGGAGCATGAGCTGAGAAGAGGGAATCGGCCATGGAACCAGGTCTTTAGACCAGAGGTGGGAATGTCTGACAGACCAAGGGCCGAATTCCCTTTTAGAGAAGCAAAGGGGGGGGGGGGCAAAGGCAAATGTGGGAAATTTTTTAGCTTTAAGAGCTTACTGCCAGAAACTAAGCTTTAGGAGAGGCATTTCAACCTTTTAGAATGGGGGGGGGGTCAAGATTCCCCTTTTGACCGGGACTCCCCGAGCAATTCCTTAAGGATCTCTTGCCTCCTTAAAAGTCCCATCTTCCTTCTTTTAAACTTCCCCTTCCCAGTAACATGGGGTTTAGACTATACACATGGGGTGACTAACACTCTAGGCACAGGGTTTAACCACAACAGTTTAGTAGCAGAGTTAAAACAAACAAATCACAACTAAAGGTATTTATGCAATAGAGCCGAGTGATACAAAAGGCATTAAAAGAAAATATAAGTTGCAAAATGCAAGTTCCTTTTACCCTAGCTGTCCTTAGACTTTTCTAGGTTTCTTCTTCCTGCTCACTCTTCAGACTCTGCTCTCACTTCAGTCTCTAGCTGTCTCTACTCTTGCTTTGGCTGAGGCCTGGTCTTTCTGGCTCTGTCTGTCTGTCTGTCTCTCTCTCTTTATATACCCTCATCCCTCAAAACCAAAAGTACTGCTTCAATCCTGAAGAAATGAAACTTACAGGGAAACTGAAACAGAAACTTAATTGGAGAAACAGAACTACTCCTCTCAGGGCTACCCCCTCCCAACTGAAAACTCCATGCCTCTAAGCCTGACTTTTTTTCCCTTTGCCTCTGTAGGCCTCAAACCTTCCCAAGGGGAAACCTGCAAAAAAAAGCTCAGAAACCACCCAGCAATTGGTGGTTGGAGACAAAGAGGGTGGAACATGAAGAAAGGGGTGTTCCCATCTCGGGAACAGTGGAGAGCTTGTTTGGGACCCCCAGATGGCCAGAGTTTCCCTACCCCTGCTGTAGACCAAGTTGGAAGCCTACTTGTAGGTGGAGATTGTACTGGAGCAACCTCCCCCAAACTGGCCCCCTCCCGATGTGTTGGACTGCAGCTCCCATTGTCCTCAGCTGGCTGGGGATGATAGGAGTTGTAGTCCCACACATATGGAGGCTCCCAGGTTGGGGAAAGCTGCACTGTAGAAATCAAGCCTGGGGTCAGATGCTTCTTTCCCCATCACAACCTGTCCTTGCCCCAACACTCGAAGACACTTTCAGGTACAACACACCTTTACTGATAAAAAGAAACAATGCTGTAGAGGAAGGAATTCACCTTCTGCAAGGTGCAAGACTCCTCGAAGCATGTCACAGCTAGCTTTTATTAGCAAAAGCTAGCTACTGTACACAGCCACTGGATCATGAGCAGAATGCTTGTTTCCTCAAACGGAAGTCTAGCTTAACTACAGGTTCTTAGACTGTTGGGTGGTTTGTCGAGGGAGATGGTGACATACAGATAGTTCCTTGTCTGACTGGCTCATATAGAAACTTTTGCTGATGAGGCAAACTGCTTTTCAGAACCTTACAGATCTTGCATTTTTCGGGAAGAAAGCGGGCCGGGGTGGTCATGTACACACTCAGAATTCCACAGTGGAGACTCTTCAGGCCCAGCCTTCGCTCACCTCCAATATGGCCCCGCTCTCGTCCATTACAGCTGGCCAGAACACCCCAAGTGATTGCTTGTGGGGCGCACTTGGGGCCAGCTTGCAACACTGCTGGGATTGCTCTCATTGACAAACTGCTTCTATTTTGTTCTCATGCCTCCGTTTTGCCTGTTTTTTTGCTGCCAAAGGCCACCATTTAATGGTGGGAAGGCTTGACCAGTCTCCAGCCTCTGTTGAAATGAGAATGGCTCAGCAGTTCCCCAGGCAATGGAGCTCTTGGATGTCCAGAGGCCATCACCTCCGAAAGAGGCCTTCCTCAACCTGGTGCACTCCAGATATTTTCACCTGTAACACCCAGCCTTCCTGACCACTGTCTGGGAATGATGGGAGTTGAAATCCAAAACTTCTGGTGGGCACCAGTTTGGGGAAGGGTGCTCTAACCTCCCTCCCTCTCTCTCAGGTTGTTCACACATTCTTTCTCTCAGAGAGAGAGAGTCTTGCCAGCTGCTGGTTGTAATCCACCAGTTTTCCTCAGAAGATGACAACAGGGTTATCTCCAAGAGCAAGAGGGAGACAGGGAGGGCTTGGACATTCAAAAAGAAAAAGGCAAGGCAAGGTAAGCAGTGCTCAACCCCCTTGATCATTTTGGCCATTTCCCCACACCTCTGAAAACTGGCCCCTAATTTCAGCAACCATTTTGCTGGCCAGAACAGCACCATTAAATGGTTTAATCAATTCCATTTCCATTCAGTTTTATTGCATTGACAACCAGTCATTTGTAAAACAATGAACAGCTAAAACATAACTAAATTAAAAAAAAAAAACAACCACTGGTTACCTCCAGAAATTCAACTACTCTTAAAATTTAATATTTAAAACCTAAGACCAAACCATTTCATCTTATCTTACCTTGTTGTTTTTCAGTCGTTAAGTCATGTCGGACTCTTCATGACCCCATGGACCAGAACACGCCAGGCCTTCCTGTCCTGCGCTCTCTCCCGGAGTGTGCTCAAGTTCATATACATTGCATCGGTGATGCTATCTAGCCATCTCATCCCTGCCGTCCCCTTCTCCTTTTGCCTTCAGTCTTTCCCAGCATCAGGGTCTTTTCCAGGGAGTTTTCTCTTCGCATTAGGTAGCCAAAATATTTGAGCTTCAGCTTCAGCTTCTGTCCTTCCAATGAGCACTCAGGGTTGATTTCCTTTAGGATGGACTGATTTGACCTCCTTGCAGTCCAGGGGACTCTTAAAAGTCTTCTCCAGCACCACAGTTTGAAAGCATCAATTCTTCGGCGCTCAGTCTTCCCTATAGTCCAGCTCTCACAGCCATACGTTACTACTGGGAAAACCATAGCTTTGATTATGGATCACTGCCTTGTTGTGGCGAAGGCGCTTGTGTAACTCAGTGAAGCCATAAGCTATGCTGTGCAGGGCCACCCAAGACGGACAGGTCATGGTGGAGAGGTCTGACAAAATGTGGTCCACTGGAGAAGGAAATGGCAACCCACTCCAGTATTCTTGCCAAGAAAACCCCATGGAACGTATCACAAGGCTAAAAGAGATGACGCCGGAAGATGAGCCCTTCAGGTCGGAAGATGTCCAATATCCTACTGGGGAAGAGCAGAGCGAATTTCCAAGTAGCGCCAGAAAGAGTGAAGCGGCTGGCCCAAAGCCAAAAGGACACTCAGCTGTGGATGTATCTGGTGGTGAAAAGAAAGTCCAATGCTGTAAAGAACAATATTGTTTAGGAACCTGGAATGTCAGATCAATGAATCAAGGTAAGCTGGAGGTGGTCAAACATGAGATGGCAAGATTGAACATCGACATCTTGGGAATCAGCGAACTAAAATGGACAGGCATGGGCGAATTTAATTCAGGTGACCATCATATCTACTACTGTGGGCAAGAATCCCTTAGAAGAAATGGAGTAGCACTCATAGTCAATAAAAGGGTGGGAAAAGCAGTAATGGGGTACAATCTCAAAAACGATAGAATGATCTCAGTACAAATCCAAGGCAAATCATTCAACATCACAGTAATTCAAGTCTATGCCCCAGCCACTGAGGCTGAAGAAGCTGAGGTTGATCGGTTCTATGAAGACCTACAACACCTTCTAGAACTAACACCAAAAAAAGATGTCTTAAGCACAATTTGCGGGTTTTAATTCAAAGCCCCTTGTCTCACTTTCAAAGCAGAATATATTTTGCAGTTCTAAAGGCAACATAATCGTCCGAACCATTTAATAACATAAGCACCTTATCCTTTTATGTTTCCAACCTCTTTTTCTTTAGGAGTGGACAAATATATTTGGATCTCAACTTATCATATTTAGCACACTTTAGCAGAACGTGAATTCGATCCTCTATTGTCTTGCAACCAAACGGACATAGCTGACTTGGCCTGGGTACATTATGAAATCTTCCCTCTACTTCCTTCAAGGGAATGCTATTCAGTCGCCATTTTGTAATAAGAACCCGTAATGAATAGGGACTTGGGTGTACCAGATATTGTGCCACCTGGTTGACTGTAGCTGGCAACCCAGCATATAATGGTTTAATCAGGCCATTGTTTTGCCCACGCCCACTGCGCACTGTGACTTATGCACCTAGTACCAATTCATCTATTAAATGCATGTGACTCCCTTTTCAGAAGTTAGCCCTGGTGCACGCATGCCCTCCTTTTGTTCCCTTGGAACAAACCCTTTTCAGTGGACACCCTGGTATTTTGCTTTATTCAAAGAATTTGTCTTAGGTCTCCTGTACAGGGGGTGCTTCTGAGAGCTGCCCTGCTAGCCATCTGTCTGATGCCTGGAACTCCTGTCTTATATTTTAATTTATTTTTTACATAACCCAGTGGCTGTTACATGCATCTCCTCTGTAACTTCTAGCGTAGTTCCCCCCTCAGCTACCAGAAGTTTGTGAAACACCAATTCAGAAACCGTTTGGAGAATATCTGACATTCATAAAGAAGAATATAGGGGAGGCAATTATTTCCAGCTGTAGCCTCAGGGGCCATGGAGTGCCACTAAAGAGGGATGGGTCTCTTTGGCATATCAGACCAAAGCTTTGAATGTCACCCATAAATTAAATCCTGGAATCAAGCAGGGGACTTCTAATGTGATTTTGACATGGCTTTCTCCTCCATCAACCGGATCAGGCTAAATTGTATCATCAGAAATGCGCCAGATGGGGCTGAGTTCATAAAAAGAATTGTAAGCCCCGTGTTCCGTCTGCTTCTGTGAAAAAGGTCTTAGGATCTCGCAGGCTGTTCTATCACCCCGTTGCTTGAAGTGAAAATAATTTTATGGTTAAGTATGGACCATCTGTTAGCCAGTGCTTTTTCTAACGGACGCCATGCTCTTGATGGTTTATTAATATTTATCTAGTCTCTTGAAAGTGTCATCGCATTACGGGAGGCTGACGATGTAGCTGCCAACCATTTAGATTTCCCACACGGCTGTGCACTGCACCCAAGAACCCTCTGAGAGTCAAACGGGATCCTGCTCAACAGGCTTTTTATTTTGTCCTAACAGATGGCAAATGTGTCAAACCGCAACGTATAAATTAGGCACAAGAAGTTTTCCGTGTGACAAAGTTGCATTTCACACATGCCTAAGGATGAGAGACTTCCCCTTATCCAACTCCTTCGTTGTTCCAGGCTTTTCTGCTCTGCCTTGCATTCCATTCCTCCTTCATTCCAGTTTAATACAATTAAATCCAGAACTGAAGCACACACAGTCAGCCACAGCTGTCATTCCCTTCAGTTCAGTCCCCTGCTTGATTCCAGGATTTAATTTATGGGAGACATTCAAAGCTTTGGCCAGATATGCCCAAGAGTCCCATCTCTCCATGGCCCCTGAGGCTACAGCTGGAAATAATTGCCTCCCCCATATTCTCCTTTGTGAATGTCAGATATTCTCCCAACAGACTCTGAATTGGCATTGTGCAAACTTCTGGTAGCTGAGGGAGAAACTATGCTAGAAGTTACGGATGCATGTAACAGCCACTGAATCCTTTCTGCACTCCTCTGCCTTACTGCTGAGCATGGGTGCCCAGATAAAACACTGCAAAGGGGGGGGGACAATGATCTTGCTCTGGCTTGGATTCCTGCATTGGGCAGGGGTTTGGACTCGATGGTCTTGCAGACCCCTTCCAACCCTACTATTCTAGGATTCTATGATCAACTGTGCAGTTGTATCACGATTGTGCCAGGGTCTGCCGATGCCACATCTACGTATGGATGAAACGTCACGTGACAAGAATCTCGATACAGCTCAGTACTGAGTATCAAAGCTGATAAAATACAGCAGCAGCAGCAACAAAAAGCAATTGTGGTGTGCTTGCACGTGCAGTGGTTCTATCCTGCTATGACTGTGCAAAGCTCAGTCCTGGGGCCACGATGTACCGCAAGGGTCAAAAAGCAGGCAGAGATCAGAAGCACAGCGCTACTGGGCATGGAGAAGGGAGCGTTCCTAAAGCAGGGTGTGAGGCTTAGCCAAACTCAAGCACAGGAAATATGAGCATAATTCAAGGAGCAGAGTCTTGCTAGGAGTCCAGAGGCCAGCAGCATGAGAGAAGAAGCTGGGTGAAGAAGACTAGTTGCAAGGCACTAGGAGCTAGAAGAAAGGTGTTGTTCCAGCAAGCAAGCAGGTCTCAACTGAGAGCTCATATTGTCAGATATCCCAGCCATGTACAGCTGCAAACCTTTCAGAGCCACTCTACTCCCAAGGAGACTTTTATGCTCAAGTAGTCCCTTACTCTTGAGTCATCCAGTTGCTTTGGTCCTTGAGGTGCACACTATTTCTCCAAGTGGCAGCTTGTGCCAGCATTTACTGGCGGTGGTAGTCTCTGGAGCTGAGAGATGACGCAACCTCCCGCTCTGACTCTACTGGGGGTGATTGTGTAGAGGGCAGATGGAGACCCCTATTATAAGTCTATCCAGGTCCTCATCCGTGGACCTGGGGCTGGCCACAGCAGTGCTGGAGAGGGACTTCGGGCTCTGCAGTGACAGAGACATTGTCGGAAGAGGTCTTCAGGATAGGGACCGTGTCAGACATGACGTATCAAGATTCTTTTGCGTGTGATGGTCCACCAAGGCACATTAATAATGCCATGGAGTGGGAAAAGAATCAAATGAATGGGAGGAAGAGAAATGTGTGGCAAATCATGTATGCACAGTGCTCCGTACAAAATGTGGAAGCTAAAAAACAATACAGAATACACAAAATGGAAGCTAAATAACAATAGGGTTCCTTGTGTAGTGGTTTCACTTCAGGAACAAGAATAAGTACTCAGAACTCTTGCCACAGATCAGTCTCTTTCAGGCTTGTTCAGTCAGTGGGCTGACAGTTTTGGGGGACCAACGTTTCCCATGCTAAGCAGAGGTGCCTCAAGGCCTCTCCTGTACAATAGTGAGCCTTTTTTACCCCCTTCCCTAAGTCCCCAAGGTAAGGCAGGTGGAACTGGCAGGAAAGGCTGGGTAGGAGACGCAAACTACATCAAGGGCAGGCCCCATAGCCAGTGAGGGAAACAAAGATGGCTGTGGCAGCTTGGCACTTCTATTCACACTGGGCCATTAAAAACCAACTTTCTGACTTGGCATAAGGTAGCCTCCCATATTCCTAGAATTCCAAAGTTGAGGGGCCAGCACTGAGAATGTATCTCTTGTGGTCCTGACTTGGTACATAAATGGTGCACTTAAAGACCATTCCTGGTTGGTCTTGTAGGGGTGTACGAAATCCACTCATCAGTCTGCTGGGGGGTCCATGGGGGGGGGAGGCGATCTGTCCCTCCCCCCAGTATCCTCCCCTGCCAGCTCTGTTCTGTGGCAAGTCTGTAGAGCCGCCAGCCAGGTCCATCCACAGCCGGACTTCCGTCCGCTGCTGGTCTGCCGATACAAATGGCATCCAGCATAGTGGATGCCATTTGTGTCCCTTCTCTTTGCCATGATAGGCTACGAAAAGATTTATGTAGCCTATCATGGCAAAGAGAAGGGACGTAAATGGCATCCGCTACGCCGGACACCATTTGCTTCCGCAGACTGGCAGCAAACGGCAGCGGACAGAGCAGACCCAGCTGGTGGCAGGTAGGATCCATTCCAGGGAAACTTTGCTGGGTGGCGGAGGTGGGTGGTCCATTTCCATGGTGGAATTCTCCGCCATCCCTATGATCTTGAAGGTTGTGTTGGAATATAGCTATGGAGGCAGTCTTAGGAATGTGGGACCCCAGCCAGTGAGGGCTTCTTAGCTCATCACCGGCACCTTCAATGGAGCTCAGAGGTCTATGTCCCTGCAGACACTGGAGCATCAGACTAATGTCCTTCTAACAACCCATCTCTGAAAAATCTCAAAGGCTGATGGGTAGGATGCAATGCTTTGAAACGTGGATGGCATCTGCTTTTTCTTTATGTGCCGCCAATTCTTTCTTCTCCCAAACCCCGGCAGAAGCTGTGCTGGCAGTTTATTAATAGCTGGTTGTTTATATATTTAAAAAAAAATACAGCAAGGTGGTGGCCAGATGCTTGTTTACAGAGCACGGATCACCTTCAAAGGGCTTTGTGGAAACCAACTGCTCCTGTAAAAGGCAGCAAATGAACACTAAAAGTGTTTATTATCAGGCTAGTGCCAGAGGTTGGTATCACTGGGCATTTGCAGAGGGCCCCTACATTTACTTGTTTATAGCAGACATTCAGCACAGAGAACCAGAGCGAAGGCCACCACCCATCCTCTGTAACATGGTGGAGACACAATGCAAGGAGCACAGGCACGAGAAGCATAAGGAACGGGCAAGTTCTCGGCTCATGGCCTATGCTCATAAGCAGAACACTTCACTAGTTCTCATTGTTGCAAGCTTTGCCAACTGCAATTCAGAGACAGTGAGGATAGAAAGTCTTTGCTCAGTCCCAGTCACAGCAATAATGAAGGGATGGACAAACCAATTTTGATTTCTCTCAGTTTCTCATTTTTCCAAGCTGAAGCACAGCTCATCCCGAATTTTGAGAATGTCTTGCTAAGGTTGGCATGAAAATTCCTATGCATGTTTGTGCTCGTTTCTCCTCAGACGTGCATTTTTGTATGCAAGGTTGCCTACTACGTACATTTTTGCAAGCCGTTTTCCACTTCTGACTGTAATTTTCACTAATATATGCATGTTTCTGTATATATTTCCCTGAATATATGCATGTATGCATAATACATGCATTCCCCTCAGCGGTCAGCACCACCAGCCATTCCAGCAAGCTGTACAGAGGGAGATGAGCATGAAAACAGGGACATTCCACCAGCCCTGTTGGAAGTCTGCTTATTTTTTTTCCTCTTCCCTCCCCATCACTTTTCCCTTGTGTGTCGTGTCTTTTTATTTCAGTTATTATATTTCTATACCGCCCCATAGCCGAAGCTCTCTGGGCAGCTCACAAAGATTAAAAACTGTTAAAAAATACTTTATACAAAGTGCAAAAGCATTCACATGAAAACATAAACAGGCAGTGCACACACGGACAAAATATATTTAAAAGCAATTTTAAACAAGCAACCAAAGACAATCCAGGACCGGATTAAAAACTCATTATATGCTGCCAAAAGCCTGAGGGAAGAGGGCAGTGTTTAGGGATGTCAGAGACTGAATTTTCAGAATTTTAAATGGGATTGAATTCTGACAAATCTGGTCTGCAGAATCTCAGACACCTCAGACAGGGTGGCCCGATCTACCTGGACTGGAGCTCACACAGACCCTTTTTTTTTGTCCACCGAATGGCAGATTTTACGAAAATAATTATGAAAAGAAATTCGTAAATCGGAAATGGAGAAAGAATGCGAACGGCTTTACCCTTTTTAGGAGGCATTTTCCCAAGGCTTCCTTTCGCTGGCGCTGAGTTGGAAGTGCACGGAAGTCCTCCATCTTTTCTGTTTATTGTCTGTGGAGGTCAGGTGAGGTCAGGTCCGGTCAGGTCCAGTCAGGTCAGGTCAGGTCCGGTGAGGTCAGGTGACCAGAAGTTACGTGGGGAATCCCTGTGAAGGACTTTACTCTTACAGAGACCAACGGTGTGTGCGCGAAAAGGATTTTTCGGCGGTACTTACAGAATTATTTCCGTAAGTTCAGGGAGCCGAAAAAACATGGGGGAATCCGGGGCATGCAGATGGCGGAATGGGGTGGCCCTCAGCTCTGCAGAATCCTCAGGGAGCGGAGCCGCTCCGTGAGGATTCCAGCTGGAGGAACGGATCACCTTCCCTCCCCCCACGGATTCCCCACTGGAACGGACGGTGGGGAATCCATACATCCCTAGCAGTGTTAACCTGGACCCCATCTATACCAAGCTTTTACTCCGGGGCAGGGGCGAGTCGAGGTCCCCCATGATAGATGACGCAGTCGCGACTTCGCAGCCATCCAAGGCTTTCTCCCGGAAGATGCGGCTTTCCGAGGAGGCATTTTGCTCTGATGTTTTCTGCTGCTGCGGGTTCGGGGCCGGTTTGCGTGCTGTATATCCCTGCCTTGGAGACACCACAGTTTGCGGTGGACGTGAGGTGAGCGGTGTTACAGGTGCCATGTGTGACGTCTTCTCACTCCTCCCCTCCCCGCTCCTTCCTATTTCCTCGCAGCTGCGCAGTTACGGAGGCAGGGAGAGAAACGAAGAGGTCTGTTGAAAGGGGTGCGGGAGGGGGAGAAAGAGAAGGCACCAGCCCTAGACTGCTTTTCTCTTCAAAGGCGAGGAGGAGGAAAGGGGGGGGTCAGAAAGAGAAAGAATTCACTACAGAACTAAGGAAGGAATTGATTTTATTAGGGCATAAAAAACAAAGTGAGTTGCTGCCGATGCCGCCCGCTACTCTTAGGCTGATTTTCTCCACGGAACTCGCAGCTTTCTCTCCCCTTCCCTAGAGCCAGCTGGTCCCATACACTTTACTACACACTCAGGTCTCCTTCCCCACAGACTCGATGCAGAATGTAGCCAGCGCCTTGGGAGAAAAAGAGGATTCCCCCCTTCCCGCCCCCACGTCCGTCTCTTCCCTCGGTTCTGCAAGGTGGTGGAAATACCGCCGCTGCTGCCAAAGCGCCTCTCCTCCCGCAGACTCTCAGGAAGCCCCCTGCCCCCAGTGCCCACGCGCCACGCCTCTGGGAAGGTGACGAGCTTCCCCTGATCCAGCCTTCCAGTTTATAGCCAGCATCTGATCAGAAGTGGTCTGGAAGGGTTTGGGCCGTTTCAGCCTGTGGAATGTCGGAATCAGAGTGAGCTTATCTCCAGTGGAGGCTGGTTGCTCCAGTTGGAGGGGCGGTGGTTCCATCCTGGGTTTTAGTTAGAATCAGACATTGTGGGATAGCGCCTTGGATAGTACCTTAAGAGTCCTGGCTGGTTCTAACTAATCCCCAAATGGAATCACCGCCCCTCCAAAACTGGAGCGACATGCCTCCACTGCTTATGTCTGTCGGTGTTCTCAGCAGAAGGAAGGCTATTCCAGTCCGGCTGCCCTTTTTGGCCTTGGCAAGGAAGGGAGCTTTGCCATCTCTCTGTGAGAACCTCACCGAAGAGGTTCTTTGTTTGGAGAACCAAACGTTTGGAGGTGTCACACAGGTTGAAGAGCCACCCTTGAAGGGCAGAACGGATGCACCGTGTTTGGGCAGGGGCCTTGTTGATAGGTTAACGTCCCTTGTCAGTTAGTTGTTTAGCAGGAGGGATGTTGCAGACACACCTTTGCTTTTAAGCAGATGCCCAGGCTGGGAGCTAGGAACATTCTCATCTTCACTGCCCAAAACCCTCTCTGTCTGGACTTACCGCACTGTCTGAGCCTCTTGAGACACCCTTCACTTGGACTCTCCATCCAGTTTGGACTCTTGTCTCTTTCAATTTCACGTTGTTTAGAACCTGCCATGAAAAGTACAGCCAGACTTTTCGTAGACTTTGAGTTGTTGTTTCCTGTGGATTAATTAGCATCAGTTAGCACCAATTACTTGTGGATTAATGACTTATGGATTAATTAATGGATTGATGATTAATTAATTATGGATTAATTAGCAGCATCAATTAGCCCGAGCGCTTGCTGGCTTGGGCTGATCCTGATTCTCCAACTTTTCTTTGCCTGGACCCCTGTAATGTGGAGATGCCAAAGGGAATGCTATGGTCATTGAAATCTCTGCGTGTATGGGATATCTCTGGATTTACTCTTGAACCTGTCTTTACTCTTGGATGGGAAAGGCCTTGACCTGTGCCGTACATAGGTTCCAAAGAAGATTTCCAGGCTGGGGTTAACTTCTCCATATGTGGATTTGTTTAGGTCTAAATCTAGAACCCTTGTCTTTGATTGCTTGGGATGGCTTGTGCCACGAATCATTTCAGTCCCTGCCCTGCATTTGGAAACCTTTGTCTTAGATCGCCTGGGATGGACTACACCAGGAATGATTGCCCTGTATTCAGAGACCCTTTTCTTAGGTTGCCTGGGATGGATTACACCAGGAATCTTCTGAGCCCCTTGCCCTGTATTCTGGGCCATAGAGATTGCAACAGGGAAACCAAGTTGTCCGGATCTCTGACATGGTGTTAGTTATTAGCTTTTGACTGTCTGGAATTACTTAGGGAACCTATAGTAATTCCCATCAGCTATATGATTTCTGAGGAATGTAACCATTAAGCTTTGACCATGGGATTTGCTACAATTAAAGAGTCTCACTGATTTGGGGTGTCCTGTGTCAGAATGCCAGAGTGTGTGCCTAAAGGATCAGGGCCATGACATCCTCCTGGGGTCCCATTCCAGTCCTCCAGGGTTTCCCAGAGGGCCATGACCTTTCCTCTGGCCCCACTCCCTTTCCCCCAGTCAGCATTCTGCAGGTTTTACCCCCATTCTAAGAGGATGAAATGCCCCGCCTAAATCCTTGCAACTGGGCAGAAAGAGCTTTAAGCACAATCTGCTGGTATTTTTGTATTTTTTCTATTTTTGGCCCCACCCCTTTTGCTGTTGGCTCCACCCTATTTGCCTTTAGCCCTGCCCAACACTGGAACACAGCTCCTGAGAGGTTCTTCAAAACTGAATTTGGCCCTTGAGCTAAAAGAGGTTCCCCGCTCCCAGAGTATTGGCTGGAAAGTGCAAATTTAGGAAAGTCCACATTACAAGGAAACCTGAATGACTGTACATTTCCCATATGCACGACAGTGCAATTCTGTCTCCCAACTGGCAAAGGAGACTTGTTCTCTGAAGCCCCAGTAGGGATGTCAGAGGAATCCGTTGGGAGGGGGGAAAACTCGGAGAATGTTTGCCGGCTCGCCCCCCCCCCCGACTCCTTTCTGGCCTCCGCCATCTGGCCCGACTTGGCCCACACTGAGTTGAACCAGCTGGTGAATTTTCTGTCTTTGTGTTCCCCACCAAAACCCTCCCACAGCCATGCAATGGCGCTGCGCTCCCCACCCACCCACCTGTAGGGATGTATGGATTACCCACTGTCTGTTCCGGTGGGGAATCCGCGGGGGGAGGCCATCCATTCCTCCCCCCCCCGGAATCCTCACGGAGCAGCTCCACTCTGCCAGGATTCCGCAGAGCTGAGGGCCACCCCATTCTGCTGTCTGCATTCCCCGGATTCCCCTGTTTTTTTTCCAGCTCCCCAAACTTACATAAATAATTCTGTAAGTACAGCCGAAAAATCCTTTTTGCGTGCCTGCTGTCGGTCTCCGTAAGGGTAAAGCCCTTGCGGGGATTCCCCACATAATTCAGGTCACCTGACCTCACCTGACCTCACCTCATCTGACCTCACCAGAGCTGTCCTGACCTCACTGGACCTCACCGGACCTGACCTGACCTCACCTGATCTCACCTCACCTGACCTCACCGGAGCTGTCCTGACCTCAGCTCACCTCACCTCCACAGACAATAAACAGAAAAGATGGAGGATTTCCATGAACTTCGCAACTCAGCCCCAGCGAAAGAAAGCCTTGGGAAAATGCCTCATGAAAAGGGTAAAGCCATTCGCATTCTTCTTCCTCCATTTCCAATTTATGGATTTCCTTTTGTGATTATTTTTGTAAAATCTGCCATTCAGCAGACAAAAAAAAAAAGGGTCCACGTGAGCTCTGGTCCAGGTCAACCGGGCCGCACCATTCCGAGGAGGATTCCTCAGACTAGATGTGTCAGAATTCAATCCCATTTAAAATTTGGGTGGAATTCTCTGACATCCCTACCCACCTGTCACTGCTTGGGACAGAAAGAGTGTCACGCCTGGCACAGCAGCGGAAGGGTGAGCAGGGAATGCTCCCCACCCCCTTTGACCGTAGCACTGCATTGCTGCCCTGACAGCAGCAGCAGGCACCCTCTCTGTCCACAGGGACAAAGAGAGTGTTGCACTACGGTGGCTGAATGGTGTGGGGGGAATGCTCCCCACCCTCTGCCACCATGCCACTGCCACCACCAAGTTCCTGGATTTCAGAAACAAACCTCTAGCTCGGCTCATGAAGTCAAGACGAGCCGGGGGAGACATGGGAGTCCGTCAGGCCCTTAAAGGTCTAGATTTTATGGTGACGGTCATCCTTAAGCCCCAAAGGGTTGGGCTAGTTCTAATGGGCTTAGGTTACAAGTGGGTAGATTTTGGTTGAGAAGTTCATTCACCATGAGAGAACATCAACGATGGAGCCTGGTGGGCTCTAAGTTATGAGACGTCTTCGAGCAGAGATGGGACGGTGCTCTGCCAGGGATGCTCTCGTTGCATTTCCTGCACAGGGCACAGGCATTTCCTAGATGGCCTGGAAAAAACCCTCTGCCTCTCTGAGTCTATGAACTCCTCTCCCTTCTTCTACTGGGAGGGATGAAATATATTGTGATCTTTATCAGAAGGACAATGCCCGGAGCCGAGCACATGAAGGCTGAAGGAGCACAGTGGCATGCACGAGTCATATTCAAGCCTCTCCTTGTGACAGCTCAGCTGCAAAGCCACAGCAGATGAAATGGCAACCTTGTGAGAGAAAGATGGAAGGAAAGATGAAGGTGAAGCTTTGTCCAAGCTGGGGAGAAGGACAGATCCCTCCCGGAGGGTTTGAAAATGTTCAGTTTTTGCAAATGGGGGTTCAGCTGCAGCTTGGCAGGCCTTCTGGGCCAGGGCCAGACTCACCAGCTGCACAGGTATCAATCCAAACAAGCCCATACACAAAAACCCACATGCCACTTGAAGCTGTTTGCATATAGAGATGGACTTTCCATGTTTAATCGCTTGAATCAGTAGCTAAGGAAGGGGTCCCCTACCTTTTTGGGCCGGTGGGCATGTTTAGATTTTTGATAGAGTGTTGTGGGTACTCTCACAAAATGGTTGCCATGGTGGGCATGGCCAGTCACAAAACTCATTTCCCAGAAGACCAACTGGAGAGCCTATCGGAAAAGTAACTTGCCCAAGAAAGTTCAAGGCAAAGGTAGAATCTGGGCACCAAAACACAAAAGGATGCATTTCAACCCAAATAAAGATGGCACTAGAAGGGAGCACTTTGCAGCTTACCAGCTTCCCAGTTAATTTGTTTTAATTTAAAAAAAACCCTTAAGAACTAAAATAAAATCAGGTGGGGCTGGGAGCCTGGTAGACACCAAGATGGGCCCCACATTGGAGATGCCAGAAGTATTTATTTATCATTCATGCATGCATTACATTTATACCCCACCTCTCTTCCACTGTGGAACTCAAGGTGGCTCCATGAGGTTCCCGGGTGGTCTCCCCTCCAAGCATTGGCCAGACCCAGACCGGCTTAGCTTCAGCAAGGTGGCCACCTTGTGTGCCTTCAGGCTATGCCCTGAGACCTAGAGGTAAGAGGTCCTAGGGCACATGCCTGTCTGCACATCACCTCCTTTGAGTGGGAACCTTTTCCACTTAACCCCACATATGTGACAGCCAGCTGCAGTTCCCTACAGGATAACATTCACAAGCATAGGCTCGGAAGAAGTCTTTTGCAGGGAAGGCTGGTGGAGTAATCCAAGGTGCTGGACCCATTTGGGGGATAGGTTTCAGCACCTTGGATAGCTCCATTAGGCTTGCAACTAAAACCCGGAATGGAATCCCCACCCCACCGAAAGGGAATCTACGCACCTCCCCTGGTCTTTTGTTGTTCCTGTTTAATCATCCCACTATTTCTGTGAGTGCCGCTGTGTCTGTAGTGAGAATGGAAACATCCTTGCAGAAGAGGGGGAGACTGGCAGAGGCGGGGGGACTCCCAAAACAACCCAAGGAGGACTGAGCATGCTTGATGCTGACTGACTATTGGGGAGAGGGGAGCAGAAAATGGGGGGAGGGAAATAGAATGAAATGGACTCTTGAACGGAAGTACTGCCAACTGCAACACTTATGGGGTTTTGAGATGATTTTTTTTTTAACAATAAAAGAAACTCCCTCCTTCCAATTATACAGCCAATGGGACAAGACATATAAGACATAGTCAAGCCGCCTTGAGTGCCATTATGTGGTAGAAAGGTGGGGTACAAATAAAATAAATAATGTAGTGTAATGTAACACTAAGCCTCCATTTCCCATATTTTCCTCCCTGCCACCTTCCCTTCAGGTCACTGATGCGTTTTACATTCTGCGTCTTACTGAACCATTTACAATGATCACTTTCACATCTGCCAATTTGCCTGTTATGATTTTGTTTGTTTGTTTGTTTGTTTGTTAGTTAGTTTGTTTGTTTAAAGGAAAGGGAAAGGAAGGAAGGAAGGAAGGAAGGAAGGAAGGAAGGAAGGGGAATGGGGGAAAGAGACAGAGGAACGGGGAAAGGGGAAAGGGAAGAGGGAGAGGAAGAATGGGAAAGAGAAAGAAAGAAAAAAGAAAAGAGAAAATGGGAAAGAGAAAGAGGAAAAATTGGAAAAATAAAAAATGGGTAAGAGAGAGGGGGGATGGGAAAGAGAAAGAGGAATGGGGAAAAGGGGGAAAGAAAGGGGAAAGGACATTTTAAAAGAAAGGAAAGGAAGATGATAAAAAGGTAAAGAACTGCAACGTTTTCTGGCAGGTCTCTGTTGCTGTTGCTACAAGGTACTGCCTCAATTGCCCTGGTTGACAGCCTTTGCTAGGAGATGGATGGGGGAGTGTGACCCTGTTGACTCTTTTGGAGCTCTCAGTGGGGGTGGGGGGCATAGGTGAATGGCAAAGCGCACACTTTGCTTTTCGAAGGTCCCTGATTCAGTTCCTGGCATCTCCAGTTGAAGGATTCCAGGGGCAGGATGGGCGAACGAGTCTCTTTCCAGTCTGTGTCACTTCTGGATGTCTCTGCTCCTTGGACCATCCTGTTTCTGCATTAATCTGTGGGTTTTAAAAAAGAAAATTCACATTTAAATACATATTTAAATGAACAAATATATTTAAACATATTTTCTCTCAAAATAATGCCTTTTGACAAGGAGTTCGATACTTGTTTTTAGATGAAAACTGTCAGAACATACAAGATGTACAAAAAGAACTGTCAGATAACCAACTTCCAATCCATACATTCATCCATCCAGGAGGTGCGAATCAGGTCGGTTCATGTCAGAATTCTCAAAGACTGAATTCCTTGGGCATCCTTTGCCTGAAAGGATGGAAAGACCTTTGCCTGAAGGCTTGGAGACATGAGCTGCCAGTCAAAATAGACTTGAAGGAAAATTAGCTGCCTGCTACTGGAACATTTCTGGAGGATTTACGGTAGATTTGGAAGGGGTTCTAACTCCCAATTGTTTAAGAAAAGAAACAAAGAGGCTTCTCCACTCCACCCTGCCTAAAATAGGCAGTTCTTCCTGATCTGTGGCAAATGAGATGTAATATACAAGTCATCCCCTGCCCCTGTGCCACTATTTTGCATCTGGCGTCAATTGGCAGACCTCGGGTTTTTCTAAGGAACAAAGTAGATTCTGCAATCCTGAATTCTGCCCAAGCTGGAAGAAGACAACCTCAGACTAGAACACCTGATGGTCTGGGACCACCATCTCCAAGCTAGTGCCCTCCAGATGTTTTGGACTTCAACTCCCGTCAGCCCCCAACTGGCCAGGAATGCTGGGGGTTGTTGCCCAAAACATCTGGAGGGCACTGGGTTGGGGAAAGCTAGTCTGGGACATAGAATAATAGAATTTTAAGATATCTTGGAGGGCATCTAGTTCCACCCAAACTCAATGCAGAAAACTACTTCAGTTACTTCGTCCCTGAAAGATGGCTGTCCAGACCCTGCTTAGATACCTACAGCTCATAGTCTGTAAGTGCCATGGTCTCTATCCCCCTCTGAAAGCACTAATATCAGAGGCCCTTCACTACTTGGAAGAACACAGCTGGCCAAACCTGTGAATGCAGTGATGGTGGAGAAGTACGATTTCTTCACTGTGGTCACTCCACAGAGTAGTCCCTAAAAATGGGTTCTAGTCTGAGTTTGGTCAGATTTATCATGAGTTGTTCTCCACCATCACTCTTTGTTCTCCACCATCACTCTAGTCATTTCGCCAAATGTTTCATCCCCATCAGCTGTCCAGAAAGCCAGGGCGCTTATTTGGTTTTAACAAGTGGAGAAGCCATTGGGTTGACCTTCAGCCTACTGGACTATCCATGCTCAAACTTTAGGGCAGCCCTGTGAAGGCTGGTGGCTCGGATGTCAGTGGGGCAGTGAATAGCACCTTGGAGAGCTCCTTTAGAGTTCTGACTGGTTCCGACTGAAACCTGGATTGGATTCACCACCCCATTGACATCGGAGCCCCCAGCCTCCACTGGCTGGTGCCCTTCGGATGTTTTGGGTTACAATTTCCATCATCCCCAGGCTGTCTGGGCCAGGCTGCCATGATTTTCATGCAAGTGTTCATTTGTTAATGAAATAAGATTTAGTGAATGCTGCTTTATAGCTGTGCAGTATAAGCACTGCATGGCTCCCAGTTCGTTTCTCAGCCCAATTTTAAGTGCTGGTGTCAACCTTTTGAAAGCCCTAAATGGTATGGGACCATTTTAGCTCTCCTTTATTTTAGGGTATTGGTACTATTTTTTACGGGCCGCAGTGGCTTAGTGGTTAAGACGCTGAACTGCAGACTGGAAGGTCGGCAGGACAGCAGTTCAAGACCCGAGTGCTGCGTGACGGAGTGAGCTCCCGTCTTCAGTCCCAGCTTCTGCCAACCTAGCAGTTCGAAAGCAAGAAATTGCAAGTAGATAAATAGGTACTGCCTCGGCGGGAAAGGTAACAGCGTTCCGTGCACCTCAATGTTCAGTCATGCCGGCCACATGACCACGGAAGCATCTTCGGACAGCGCTGGCTCTTCGGCTTAGAAACGGGGATGAGCACCGCACCCTAGAGTCGGACATGACTGGCTGGGGACACCTTTTTACTATTTTTGAGCATTACACATGTTTACAAATGATATGCCCCAGGACATTTCTGTATATTGATTTTTAAATTCTTTGAGAATACAGTACGGCATGTTTTACAGCTGTTAGCATAAATGTGGCATATCAAAGGGTTTTTATTCTTTTCTTTTTTAATCCTGGCTTTTACACATATACTTCCCAAGGAATATCAAAGGATGCCTCTTCCTATTTGAGCTTCCTCATCATGGGATACTTAGTGGGACCCTGCCTGAGGTGCAGGGACTTTTCAGTTGAAGCCCCAATTTCATGGAATGTTATTTTTCATTTCATTTCATTTTTCATTTCATGGGATACCTTCCACACAGAGGCATGAGAAGCTCCTAAGTATTAGAAACTGATCCTCCTGTGATTTTCATCTCTTTTTTAATTGGGGTATTTTCTCACTTCTCTGGATCATCCAGTGCTGCTTACTCTTTTTTCTTTCATTTGCAGAATGTTATGTCTGTGATGGTTTGATTGGAGAGAGAATAATGGACCAGATCAGGGGTGGGGAACTTCTTCCAGCCTGAGGACCACATTCCATTTCAGAGAAGGTCTCAGGGGGCGGCATTCCAGTGGCGGGGCGGGGGAGGGAAAAACTGGAGGCAAAATTTCAGGGCCCCTGGTTTTGGATACCTAAGCACACCTACTTTAAATGGCCTCTGCTTTGGCCCTGATGTGGTAGGTAGGTTAGGGATGTCGGAGAATTCCACCACGGACTCAAATGAGGCCGGATTCTTTGGAATCCGGCCTCTGGAATCCACGGAGGAACAGCACAACTTACCTCTGCATCTGGAGGATTTCCCATGGAATGGCACTCCAGCTCTATAGTGCAGGTGATACATTAATGATGGCTGCCATTACCATATTGCTGGGAGAAATACAGCCGCAAATGGCGTAGTGGACACCACTTGCGGCTGTGAAGCGCTGTTTTTTACCTAAATAGAGCCGTAAATGGCTGCAATTAGGTTAAACTCAGGGCTTTACCACCTATATCATGTGGTATGGTAATGGCAGCTGCCATTTCCCCATAGCTGGCTGTCGTCCTCCCTTCCCTCTTCTGTGTGCCGGCTGTCAAAGGCCGGCATTGGGAAGAGGGGCCTCGGCGCAGCCACCCCACAGCGCTCTCGCCCTGTCGTTCTCAGGGTGGCTGCGCCAAGGCCCCTGTTCCCTGCGCTGGCCTTGACAGCCAGCGCACAGAAGAGGGAAGGGACGATGACACACTTTAAGAAGGATGCAGACAAACTGGAAAAGGTTCAGAGGAGGGCAACAAAGATGATCAGGGGACCCGAAACAAAGCCCTGTGAGGAGAGACTGAAAGAACTGGGCATGTTTAGCCTTGAGAAGAGACGGGAGATAGGGTAGCACTCTTCAAGGACTTGAAAGGCTGTCCCAGAGAGGAAGGCCAGGATCTCTCTCAATCAGCCCAGAATGCAGGACACGGAAGAATGGGCTCAAGTGACAGCAGGCCAGATTCCGGCTGAACATCAGGAGAAACCTCCTGACTGTCAGAGCAATACAACAATGGAACCCATTCCCTAGGGAGGCGGGGGGCTCTCCCACACTGGAGGCATTCAAGACGAGGCTGGACAGCCATGTGTCAAGGATGCTCTGACTTGGATACCTGCACTGAGCAGGGGGTTGGACCCGATGGTCTTATAGGCCCCTTCCAACCCTATGATTCTATGATTTCTTGGAAGACTATCAGGCCCAGACTCTCTGCAGCCTATCTTGAAAGGCTATTGCCTGCAGTACTGCATGATAGCTTGCAAGAACTCAACATCATACCTTCAGCTCAAAAGCAGCCTTGTCATCTCAGGACAAGCAGCAGCTGGGAGTGAAAGATGCTTGGAGAGTAGTGTTAGAAAACTAAGAGACAACCCTACTATTCTATGATTGTATGATTCTCCTTTTCATTTTCTAAAGCCAGTTGGAACCAGCTCAGTTCTTCACCCTCCAAATGCCCTGTGATAACCTTCTACTCAGAGCCACCTCCTCCTTAGAGATGTATGCAGCCTCATCTGATAGTGTACATATCAACTGAACCCCTTATCCCATCACCCTTCTATAAGCATCATCTCTTATCCCATTAAATTCCCCATACTCCCTATTGTACCCAAATGTTAATTGCAAGGTCCAAGAGAATTCTTACAGGTGGGGCCAATGGCAAAAAGGAGAAGGGCCAAAAACATTAAAAAAAAAAAAAACACCAGCATATTGCAGCTGAAAGCTCTTACTGTCAGGAACTGTGCCCTTGGAGAGGCATTTTAACCATTAAGAAAAGGGAACATTCTGCAGGAAAGATGGGATGCCACCAAAGAATTCATTGTTGGGGGACAAAGGATGGGGCCAGGAGAAAGGGGGCCAGATTGGAATCCTGGATTGGAACCCCCAGTCCTGAGTTTCCCCAACCCTGAACCAAATGGACCTTTGTTCTGATCTGGAAAGGCAGTTTGTATCTTCTTATTGAGTAACAGGCACAGTGGAGAGGAGACCCAGTTGCTGGCATCATGTGTCTTGTAATACAATAAAAAGGAAAAATTGTGCAGTGACCTTAGGTGACATGGAATGAAATCAAATCTGTTGCAAATTCATTGAGCATAAAAGGGTACTTTTTGACATTTCAGAGCGAGACGCGCTAAAAAACTATGTTTCTGCTCAATCATACTGTATTCCCTGAACCTTCCATGCTGCCATAAAATGCCACAGTGGTTATGAATGTTAATGATGCCATTAAAAATGGCTCGGGCGGCAAACATCGATTTTGCAACAAATGCCCGTTATTTAGAGGCGCCGGAAATGGAAATGAATGGAAATGGAAATGAACCCTGGAGCTCCAAACTCGTTGGCTCAAAGGGATCGGTGGCGTTTCTGTTGCGAGACATTGGGAGCATAAGCAATCAAAGTGGAAGTGGGGTGGGGGGGGACAAAGACAATAAAGAAAAAGGGAAGATTTTGACTGATGAAAAGCGAGCCTCCCACAAAAAATTATGGATGAAATAATTATTAATGTGCAGCCTGTTTACACAATCTGAAAAACATGAAAACCCAAACTCTGACAGTGTCTGCATGCACAAATGAATTCCAGTGCTAACAGAGCTCAGCAGTCAAGTCAAGATTATTAATGAACTTGTTGATGCAACTTTATTGGAAACTGGACTTGCTCCCAATTAATAAATCTGTAAATATAAACCCATTTATTATAGTTGAGCACAGCACGGTATCATTCTTCTTGGTCTGCAACAGTGCCAGGAACTACCAAGCCGAGATCGGGCAGCCGCCTGATTCACAGATGTCAGCTGCCTGTGGCTGTAGAGAAAATGGTTGTATTGTCCTTAGGGGGCCCTAAAGAACCCTAAGAAGGGAGAGCGGGAGTCTTGATTTACCGATTATTATTTACTTACAGAATTTGTGCCCCACTCTTCAGCCCAAAACAAGCCTCCAAGAGAGTCCCTGTCCCTCAGGATTCCAATTTAAAAGACACAACACAAAAGGAAAAAGGATTGGGAGGGAGGAGGAAAAAAGCAAAACTCAGGCACCCGTTCTTCATTTCAAAGTTCGTGTAGGTGTTCTTTCGGGAGAGGAAGGGTGAAACAAGCTCCCTTCAGCTGTTCCTTCCCTAGCCGATGTATGGGGCCAGGTTGGTCTCCTCCTCACCGTGACGTTCTTCTTGGGAGGTTATGGATGCAGTGTTCCCAGTTCCAGGGAAGCAGGTCACCTGGTCACACCCCTCGCCATCACGGTGATGTCTTGCATTTCTATTGAAATTATCATACTTATTTCTACATTTGTATGTATAGATCAAGGTGATATTCGAGGTGCTGGACCCTATCCCCAAAGTAGGTCCAGCACCTTGTACACTGCCTTTAGAGTTCTGGCTGTTTCTGACTGAAATCCAGAATGGATCCACAGCCCCACCAAATTCGAAGCCACCAGCCTCTACTGCAAATTTGATGTTAATCTGTGTCCTCTTTGGGGGGCTGATGCATTTCCTCTTTTTGGCAATGTGTCCCTGTGAAGGTTTGAGGCCTACAGAAGCAAGGAAAAAGAAAAGTCAGGCCTAGAGGCCTGGGCTTGCGGGGGGGAGTATCCCCGACAGGAGTAGTTTCATTTCCCTAGTTAGTTTCATTTTCCTGAGTTAGGTTTAATGTCTTCAGATTTAAAACAGTACTTTCAGTTTTGGAGGAGGAGGGGATATAAAGGGAGAGAGAGAGACCAAAGAGAGGAAGACCAGAGCCTGAAGAGAGAGCAGGAAGAAGCAGCCTGGAGAAGTCTAAGTGCAGCCAGGGTAGAGGAACATGCATTTTTGCAGCCTTTATTTTCTCTTAAGGCCTTTTGTATCACTCAGCTCTATTCTGTAAATACCTTTAGTTGTGATTTGCTGGCTTAAATTTACCAGTAAACTGTTGTGGTCAAACCCCAAGTGTCCCGTGTGTCAGTCACCTCACGTCTACAGCCTAAACCCCATGTTCCTGGGAAGGGAAAGTTCAAAAGAAGGAAGGTGGGACTCTTAAGGAGGCAAGAGGTCCTTACAGAGTAGTTCAGGGGGTCCAGGTTATAAGGGGAACCTTGACAGTCCCAATTTGGGATTGTTCACTTGGAGGCTCTCTGAGGGCCTGCAACTCCAGCCTTACCTACTACACCGCACTGCCCTCAGGTGACCTGGCATGACCCATGAGCTCCTGCTCAAAGACAGGACAAGATACCCACTATGTATTCACCCTATGCATGTAGGTCATCTAAAGAGCCCTCACAGGAATAGAGGTGGAATCATTTGTTTATTTCATTTGTTTATTTGTTACATTGATATCCTGACATTTCCTCCAAGGAGCCCAAGGTGGCGTGCATGATCTCCTCTCCATTTGATCCTCACAACAACCCTGTGAGGTAGATTAGGCTGAGAGCCAGTGACTGGCCCAAAGTCATATCCAAATGGAGACTTGAACCCAGGTCTCCCAGTCCCAGCCCAACACCCTAACCACAACATCACACTGGCTCTGTGTAAACTTGAATGGAGCTGCATCTCCATAATCTGCCCCATAGACTGGAGTCAGTGGAGGGAGCAATCCTATGGCCTCTAGGCAGTGGCTAGGTGACCATAGGATATCATGTTATCCAGGAACTGACCTCGGATCACGCGCTCCGAGGTTGGTTCCCAGAGAACCGGCCTCCCCCCACTTCTGCGCTGCCTCGGAGTAGCAAGAGGAGCACGGGTGGGGCGTTCCAGGGCAGGGAGGGTGGAAATGCCTGTAAGACACATCCTCCTTCCCAGCTCCATCCTGCTGTGGCTAGACAGCCGCAATCGGCTGTCTAGCCGAAAATGCAGGGCAGGAGAAGTGCAGAGGGAGTGATGCCCTCTGTGTTCCTCCTGCCCTGCTTTGGATAGGTGAGTTTGGGGGCGGCTGCCTATCTGGATAGGATTGCGCCCTAAAGCTTTCTTCCTGCCATAAAAATGATCCATAAGATTGAGGTGATGTGGCTGCAAAAAAGGCAAATGCTCTTTTGGGGTGCATTAATAGAAGCATAGCTTCCAAATCCAGGGAAGTCCTATTTCTCCTCTACTCAGCAGTGGTTAGGCCTCATCTGGAGTACTGTGTCCAGTTCTGGGCACCACACTTGAAGAAGGATGCTGGAGAGGGTTCAGAGGAGGGCAACAAAGATGATCAGGGGACTGGAAACAAAGCCCTTGAGGAGAGACGGAAAGAACTGGGCATGTTTAGCCTTGTGAAGGGAAGACTGAGGGGAGATATGATAGTCCTTCAAGTTCTTCAAGTCCTTGAAAGGTTGTCACAGAGAGGAAGGCCAGGATCTCTTCTCCATCATCCCAGAGTATAGAACATGGAATCATGGGCTCAAGTTACAGGAAGCCAGATTTTGGCTGAACATCAGGAAAAAGTTCATGACTGTTACAGCAAGACGACAATGGAACCCATTACCCAGGGAGGTGATGGGCTCTCCCACACTGGAGGCATTCAAGACGAGGCTGGACAGCCATCTGTCAGGGCTGCTCTGACTTGGATTCCTGCATTGAGCAGGGGGTTGGACTTGATGGCCTTGTAGGCCCCTTCCAACCCTAATATTCTATGATTCTATGAGGTGCTTCATTAATTAATTGCATTTATATTCCACCTCTCTTCCATGCCAAACAGTAAACAGGGGATCCCCAGGAGGTCCCCCACCCAAGAAATGGCCAGGCCCAGACCAGCTTAACTTCTGCGAAATGATTGCATCACGTGCCTTGAAGCCACAGCCCCCACTGCTTGCTTTTTGCTGCACAGATCATCCTTGCTTGGGGGAAATCACAAAATGGTTTTTCCTAGAAAGTTGCTTCTTCCTGCTGTTCATTCTCAATGAGGCCAAATACTGCATACATCACTTCCATCTCCAGCCGCTCGCCGGTCCAGGTGATCTCATGATGCATGTTTTGTGAAAACACAATTTTCTTTTCAGCATCCCAGCTCCAGGCAAAAGGAAGTTGACAATAAGAATAATTTGTTGGTGGAATGTTGATAAAACTCTGGTTATTGCAAGCAGTAAATTAAATATGGACACTTTCCTACCTTTATTTCCCACCCAGGGAACAATATCCACTCACAGCAAACTCCAAGGAGAGGCAAGGATATAGAACTATCCATCAGCGTCAAGAGTCTTAGCGAGAAGCCCATAAAAATTAAGGAATAATTTTTCAGCACGATAAAGGGTTTTATGGATGCTGAAAACAAGAAGCACCAAATAGTTCCTACCCTGAGGAGCCCATTCCACAAGCATGGAATGAGAGAGGGGGATTTCTTTGCTCATTTTTTAATTTACCAGACTCTTGTAAATGACAAATTAAAAGAAGAATAGCAATTCCAAACAGCCCACTTACGTTACGGCTTCACTGCTTCAAGATAACCATACTTTGCTTAGCAGAGGACATTTTTAGTGCAGCTCTCCCCAGACTGGCACCCACCAGATGCATAGTACTGCTTGTTCCAATAGCCCCAGCTGATAATATTCCTCCCTACATAGAGGACAAGTGGTCCCGTGAAGTGGGGTGATACTGCCCAGCCTTAATAAATAGTTATGCAAGCCCTGAAGGCCACTCCAGCTCTGCCCCCAGCCCACCCACGGGGAGAACATGCTCAGTTCTTGGCCATTTTGTATTCCTAGTTGTTTGACATTCTCTGTTCTCTCAGTGGGCCTTTTGGTACCAGTGGGAGAATCAACTAGACTTGAGTAGCCAAGGTTCTCTGAATTCCACCTCAAAGCTCAGTCCACCTTGCCCCCATTTTCAATTACGATCTGTTCTTCTTTTCACTCAAATGCACGATTTCCCCCATAGACTGAAGCATGGAAATGCTTCTCTGGAAAAAAATGTGTTCATGTTCAAAGGTGTGAATGCGGCAACTTCAGGTCAAAAATGAAGCAAAACAACATTCTCATTTGGTACCTCTGGCGATGGAAGATAAGTGACTCAAGGCTGCTCCCCTAGAGAGCTAGCTGGGAACACATGAGTTCTAGGCTAACAGTTCATAGTTCTTCTTCACCACTATGAACTATGCCTGAGCTGGTCTTTTATCTGCTCACCTACGGATCTTCCCCCTCTTGCACCCTAGTGATGTGCAAATCAGCAAAACCCATGCTCACCGAAGTTTTCTGAATTCCATTTCCATGCTGGTTCTGACCCAAGTCTGTATCTCATTGCGAGCTTTGTTCCTTTCTTTTTGCATGAAGATCTGTCTCTGTTTTTGTGTGTATTTTTCCAAATGTGTGCATCAACTGTGCGCATTTTTGAAATATACGCATTATCCTTCCGTTGATCGGAGCGCTTTTGTGCACATTTTTCAAAAGGACGCATTTTTCAAATGTGTGCATGCTGTCAGATGCATTGGGGGGGGGGTCTGTGGAACACATTGCAAGCTCAGAAATGTATGGACTTCGACTGCAGACTGTGCCTAAGTCCATGTTCAGTCTGGAACATACAAACTGGGCAAAATCCTCATCAAAAATGGACTGAAACGAATTTCTCATCCATTCCTGTGTCACCCCCCATGCGATTTCTGACTCATGTTCTCCTGTTCTGCCTCTGGGTCGGTATCCAGAGCTTGGAGTAAGCTGCAAAGGGGGCTTCCTCTTCTCCAATCCAAATGTGCTATGGAAAGCAAGCAGATGGGGAATGCGCCTTTAGGCCATATGCAAATTGTTATAGGCACTGTACCCAAGTAGGGTCTGCTCAATGGATACTGCCAAACTCTCAATAAATATCTATTAAAAAAATAAGTGCCTGATGAAGCAGCTATATCTAAAAGTGTTTATTTCTCCAAAATCAAATCTCTGGTACATGCCACACTCCTTCGAATTATTGCCTCCTGAGTGTTCTTTGAACCTGGCTGAAAGTGTTCATCCAAATTCCTAACAGTGTTACTGAGGAAGGCAGAAGCCAAAATGTTTAACTACACAGTTTCAGACATCTCTCTGTTTCATCATTCACTTATTTTTCATATAAACGGGTAGATATGAGAGAGAGAGAGAGAGAGAGAGAGAGAGAGAGAGAGAGAGAGAGTCAGTCAAAATTTCTGCAAAGACTTTTTTTCTCACCATCATGCTGGGTAGGCACTTCACAGAGTTGTCTCCAGAGATTCTCCACCATTTTTATGGTAGCTGCTATCCTGCCCCACCCCCAGCCCCAGAATAGAATCATAGAATCATAGGGTGGGAAGGGGCCTACAAGACCATCGAGTCCAACCCCCTGCTCCATGCAGGAAGCCTGATTCCCAGGCAGTCTCCCACCCAAGTACTAACCAGGGCTGACCCTGCTTAGCTTCTGAGATCAGACAAGATTGGGCGCGTCACATCAGGTGATCACGAGATCAGGGTGTTGTGGGGGATGCAAAATGGGGGTCAGGCTGCCAACACAGCAGCAGAAACAACTGCTGATCTCATTTTGAATCTGATCTCATTTGTTGATCAAGTAACCTCCCTTGTGGACTGTGGGAATGCTGTAGACATAATATACCTCAACTTCAGCAAAGCTTTCGACAAAGTGCCCCATGATATCCTGATGAGCAAACTAGCTCAAAGTGGGCTAGATGGAACAACGATGCGGTGGATCCACAGTTGGCTACAGAATCGGACTCAAAGAGTGCTGATCAATGGGACCTTCTCAAGCTGGGGAGAGGTAAAGAGAGGGGTACCGCAGGGCTCAGTCCTGGGCCCGGTGCTCTTCAACATTGTTATTAATGACTTGGAAGAGAAGGTGCAGGGAATGCTGATCACATTTGCAGATGACACAAAATTGGGTGGGATAGCGAATACTTTGGAAGAAACAAAATTCAAAGGGATCTTGATAGACTGGAGTGCTGGGCAGAAAACACAGAATGACATTTAATAGCGATAAATGCCAAGTTCTGCACCTAGGAAAAAGAAACCAAATGCACAGTTACAAGATAGGGGATAGGTGGCTCAACAACACTACAAGCGAGAAAGATCTTGGAACTGTTGTCGATCACAAGCTGAATATGAGCCAACAATGTGCTGTGGCTGCAAAAAAGGCAAATGCCATTTTGGGCTGCATTAATAGAAGTCTAGCTTCCAAATCCAGGGAAGTTCTAGTTCCCCTCTACTCAGCACTGGTTAGGCCTCATCTGGAGTACTGTGACCAGTTCTGGGCACCACACTTGAAGAAGGATGCAGACAAACTGGAGAGGGTTCAGAGGAGGGCAACAAAGATAATCAGGGGACTGGAAACAAAGCCCTGTGAGGAGAGACTGAAAGAACTGGGCATGTTTAGCCTTGAGAAGAGAAGACTGAGGGGAGATAGGACAGTGCTCTTCAAGTCCTTGAAAGGTGGTCCCAGAGAGGAAGGCCAGGATCTCTTCTCGATCATCCCAGAGTGCAGGACACAGAATCATGGGCTCAAGTGACAGGAAGCCAGATTCTGGCTGAACATCAGGAGAAACTTCCTAACTGTTGGAGCAATACGACAATGGAACCCATGACCTGGGGAGGTGGTGGGCTCTCCCACACTGGAGGCCTTCAAGACGAGGCTGGACAGCCATCTGTCGGGGATGCTCTGACTTGGATTCCTGCATTGAGCAGAGGGTTGGACCCGATGGCCTTTTAGGCCCCTTCCAACCCTATGATTCTATGATTCTATGAACTTACCCCCCAAAAAAATGGTTGTGCCGCTACCACTGCTAATGGTGATGGCCATCCCCAAGAATTTCTCCTCTCCTGGAGAAAGTCAGTAAAATAGTGCCTCCCTCCCAAGGGTGGAGAATTTCAAGAACCCATTTGCAATACACACACACACACACACACCCAAGAAGAGGGTTTTGAGTCTGTTTTCGAAGACTCAAGGTAGTGGCTCCCTTGCACCCCCCTAGGCACAGATCAGGTCCAGACACCCTCAGTTTCATCACTGCAATAGGTGTTCCCAGACCAGTCACCGTATCTCTTCCGTGCGCCTCTATTTTGCAGGTTTGTAACCCATACCACAGGATGTGGTGATGGCCACCAATTTGGATGGCTTTAAAAGGGGGTGGACACATTCCTGGAGGAGAAGGCTATCAATGGCTACTAGTCCTGATGGCTATGCGCTACTTCCAGTACCAGAGGCAGTGAGCCCATGTACACCAGTTGCTGGGGAACATGGGTGGGAGGGTGCTGTTGCACTCGTGTCCTGTTTGTGGGTTTCCCGTGGGCAGCTGGTTGGCCGCTGTGGGAAGAGAATGCTGGGCTAGATGGACCCTGGGTCTGATCCGGCAGGGCTCTTCTTATGTGCTGATGTTCTTATCTTGGGCTCCCAGAGCTACATAAAGGGACAGTCCCTATCCAGTTGGAAGCGGAGGCTGGCAGAGTAGCCACCACTGCCCATTGCGGGGCATGGTTCTTGAGAGACCCTGTAGTCCAGGCTGGTTTAGATATGTACAGGTAGGAAAGAGCATGGCACAACTGAGCCAGGAGTCCAGGAAGGCAGGGACAGAATTGCACCTTGGACAGAGAATCTGCATTCCAGACGAAGGCTAAGAAGCCAGCAAAGTATCTGTGGTCCAGTACCTACTGAGGTCTGAAATAGGAGGCGTCCTTCTCAAGCTTGGCTCCGTAGGGGATGCTCCAGTCATAATTACAGTGGTCATGTTTGGATACCAAGGGCCTCACTCTAACAATGATGGTTAGCCTCGTGGCATGCCCACTGCGAGCTTGGGGTGTTGTTGTTGTTCAGTCGTTCAGTCATGTCCGACTCTTCGTGACCCCGTGAACCATAGCACGCCAGGCCTTCCTGTCCTCCACTCTCTCCCAGAGCGTGCTCAAGTTCATGTTCATTGCATCGGTGATGCTATCTAGCCATTTCATCCTCTGCCGTCCCCTTCTCCTTTTGCCTTCAATCCTTCCCAGCATCAGGGTCTTTTCCAGAGAGTTTTCTCTTCGCATTAGGTGGCCAAAATATTTGAGCTTCAGCTTCAGCATCTGTCCTTCCAATGAGCACTCAGGGTTGATTTCCTTTAGGATTGACTGATTGGACCTCCTTTCAGTCCAGGGGACTCGTAAGAGTCTTGTCCAGCACCACAGTTCGAAAGCATCAATTCTTCGGTGCTCAGCCTTCCTTATAGTCCAGCTCTCACAGCCATACATTACTACTGGGAAAACCATAGCTTTGATTAGAAGCAAATGTGGGTGTCGGGAAGTGAAAAACACTTTCTGGAGAGGGGAACCACCAGCCTCCAAGGATGCCAGAAAACTGGTGATCCTGAGCTTTGATGAGGGGTGATGTAGAGATTTTGGTGGTTTCTCTGCCTCCTCTTGGGTAAATGAATCCATGGAGGTGTGTTCTTCAGCAGCAGCTTGCAAGAGGGCTTCGGGATGGGGTCCCCCTGAATCACAAACCCGACGGCACCCTCAGGCTGCTCCCATGACCAGGAGCTTCTTGTGACTGGCAGTGATCATTCCTCCCCCATACCTCAGCTGGACAGGTTCCTTTACAGACTACAAATCCCATCAGACCCACCCCCATGTGGAAGCAGCTGTTTCAGGTGGGATCTGGTGACAGAACATGGGAGGTATTGAAATCTCCAACTGTCAGGCAGGGGGGTCTTGAGAAAAACCCCGAGCCTTGGCCATAGATGTATCCAGTTCCCCAAACAGTTGAGTTTCCTTCCTGCAAGCCCTCAGATCCTAGGAAAGAACTACTCTGGGAGACAGAAGACTCCTCAGTCCTAAAACAGCAAACAGCCTCTCCCTCCCATTCCTTTGGCTTCTGAGGAAGCAGTCCGGGGTAGGCAACATGGTTCCTGTGGTCACTCATGTGCCTCCGGACACCTTCCTTGGGGCCCACCAAGGTGCCCAACCCCTGCCAATTTGTTTCAAATTAACCCATTTTCTTACGAGCACCTGGGATTGCTGTGAAATAGGTTTCTCTTGGTGCTGAAAACTGTCGGTTCAAAGGGGTTGTTTCATGTGTTGGGGCTCAGACCCCCATCTTTGCCTTCAAGACGAGGCTGGACAGCCATCTGTCAGGGATGCTCTGACTTGGATTCCTGCATTGAGCAGGGGGTTGGACTCGATGGCCTTGTAGGCCCCTTCCAACCCTACTGTTCTATGATTCTATGATTCTACATCTTTTTTGGCAGGTTACTTCTCCTTTGCCACACCTCCCAAGGCAGCCATTTTGTGCTGGTGCTCAGGACAGTTTCTCAAATTGACAAATATACCCATGGCCCAAAAAGGGCCCCTATGTTAGTTGGCCTTCAAGGCCCCCTTGAGCTCTACGAGCCCTAAACTGCTTGCCTCAAGCACAACGGAAGGGGCCCCCACAGAGAACTGATCCAGCATGTGTCTTGCATATCTGTACATGACAAAAGCCCAATGCAGGCATTCACCTGCTCATATGTAGGGCAAAAGTGTGGATATGGGTGCACATGTAAGCCCTGTCCCCCAACATTCCCACACTCCAGGCTGTCAGTCAGACCTTTGCACATTGAGCATGAAGGTCAATAAAGGGCTCTGTAAGTGAGTTCAGCTTACAGCGATTCCATGATTGTGAATCCTGCCTTACCCATGAAGTTTATAAGGGTGAAATTGAAAGGGGTGGAAGTGGTAGCACTCTTGGGTGAAGGAGTGGACTTAAATTCCTATGAAGTTGCTGAGGGTTTCTCCTTACCTTTTCTTCTCTCCAGAAAAAAATGGCAAGATGCTCCTGTAGGAGGTGGCTTGGCTGTGCTCAGCAACCCGGCTATCCTCTCCTTCAAAAAGAGGGGCTGGAACGCCCCTTGAGATGTTGCTGTGTGGCCACCTCATCAAAATTTGAGTTGATCCCTATACAAAAGAGAATGCAAGAACATGAGAGGAGCCCTGCTGGATCAGACCAAGTGCCCATCCAGTCCAGCATTCTATTCACCAACCAGCTGCTTTCGGGAAGCCCACATGCAGGGCATGAGTGCAACAGCACCCTCCTGCCCATGTTCCCCAGCAACTGGTGTACAGAGGCATACTGCCTCTGATACTGGAGGTAGCACACAGCCATCAGGACTAGTAGCCACTGACAGCCTGATCCTCCATGAATTTGTGCTGCAACATCCCCACCTGAAGATTTATACAGTCCATGGGGAGGATGCTATCCCCCTGGCCCTGAAAGTGCCAAAAAATGCTGGACCCAATACCTTGGCCTAGCAACTGACATTGATGGCTCAGTTGTTGAACGGAGGACATTGGAACAACTCATCTGCCAGGTAGCCGTCCATCCTTCCGCAAGCTTCCTATCTGGCTGATTCTCTGGAGCCAAGACCTCCGCCAGCTTGGACTTCTGGCTTTGTCCAGCACCACCCACCACCTCACATTTGCTTTTTGCATGGCTCTGCAACTTACCTGAAGAACTTCAATTGGCTAAAACAAAATCAAGAGACAAGTAGGTAAGTAGGTCGGTCAGTAGGTGGAGGATTAGATGATTAGATAGATAGATAGATAGATAGATAGATAGATAGATAGATAGATAGGCAGGCAGGCAGGCAGGCAGGCAGGCAGGCAGGCAGGCAGGCAGGCAGGCAGGCAGAGATGGATGGATGGATGGATGGATGGATGGAGAAAGAGAGAGAGAGAGAGAGAGAGATGATGATGGGTGGATGATAGGTGGGTGGATGGATGGATGGATGGATGGCAAGGGGGGGGAGAGAGAGAGAGAGAGAGAGAGAGAGAGAGAGGATGATGGATGGATGATAGATAGAGAGAGAGAGAGAGAGAGAGAGAGAGAGGCAGGCAGGCAGGCAGGCAGGCAGGCAGGCAGAGATGGATGGATGGATGGATGGATGGATGGAGAAAGAGAGAGAGAGAGGATGGATGGATGGATGGATGATGGACAGATGGACGGACAGACAGACAGATACGGATGGAGAGAGAAAGAAAGAGAGAGAGAGGAGGAGGAGGAGGAGGAGGAGGAGGAGGAGGAGGAGGATGGATAGATAGATAGATAGATAGATAGATAGATAGATAGATAGATAGATAGATAGATAGATAGATATGGAGAGAGAGAGAGAGAGAGAGATGATGGATGGATGGATGGATGGATGGATGGATGGATGGATGGATGGATGGATGATGGACGGACGGACAGACAGACAGACAGACAGATATGGATGGAGAGAGAAAGAGAGAGAGAGATGATGATGATGATGATGGATGGATGGATGGACAGATAGGAGTTGGTTATATGCTACACTAGTATCACTGAGTAGCAGAAGTGCCCCTGTTTATCCTTCTGTGGGAGGCCAGCTTTGCTGTGCAGCCCTGTGGCTTTTTCAAATGACTAATCAATTATTCTTTATTAGGTTCGTTCCCTTCATTAGTCATTTCTTCAATGCTTTCCATGCTTCATTAGCCCCTTCTCAAGTAAAAGTGGATTTCGAGAGCAACAAAGCACTGGATAATTTATTTTATTGAGCAATTTATTTTCTGGGTACATGTTTAAAGGTCAATTAATCAATCTAAATGGAAGGGTGAAGTATGGATTGCCACGGAGCTTCTCTCTTGATGTCTCTCGCCTTAGGAGGGAGATACAGGCGCTCACACCCGGGTCTAGTATTGGCTTATTTTTGTACCTGGCATTGCAAAAGCTATACTAATAAAAGCTATACTAATAAAAAAAGGATTGGTTTTTTGTTAGTATCCTGACCTGGAATGGCAGTTCCATCATTTGCCCTGATTTGGTGCTTAATTAAACAGACAACTGGCTTCTCAGATGAGCTCAGAGAGCTTCAGCTATTGAGCAGTATAGAAATGTAATACATACATACATACATACATACATACATACATACATACATACATAGTTTGATATACATGACTAAGAGGAGACAGGAAGGCATGGAAGACAGACTTTAAAGAAATGTAGAACTCACAGGCTGCAGTTTCACATTATATATTGCATGTTACAATTGCAATATATTGCACATTACATGTTTCACATTACAATTGCAATTGCACCTTACAATTTCACATTACATTGCAGATAGATAGATAGATAGATAGATAGATAGATAGATAGATAGATAGGAATACCTGACTAAGAGGAGACAGGAAAGCATGTCCCAACTGTGCCTATTATTATTTGTTACATTTATATCGCACCTTTCTTCCATCGTGGAACTAAGGCAGCTCCATGGGGTTCCCAGGTGGTCTCCCCTCCAAGCACTGACCAGATCCAGATCTGCTTAGCTTCAGCAAGGTGGCCGCCTCATGCACCTCCAGACCAGGCCCTGGGACCACACCCTCTAAGTGCAGCAACAGCGACGTCTGCAACACGATGAGCTGGGGCCTCTAGAACAGGGGTGGGCAGAAAGTAGATCTCCAGACGTTTTAGACTTCAACTCCCACCCACCCCAGCCAGCATGGCCAATGACCAGGAATGCTGGGGGCTGAAGTCCAAAACACCTGGAGATCTACTTTCTGCCAGTCTTATGCCCTTCAGATGTTTTGGACTGTTGTTGTTTTTGTTGTTGTTGTTCAGTCGTTCAGTCGTGTCCGACTCTTCGTGACCCCATGGACCATAGCACGCCAGGCCTTCCTGTCCTGCGCTCTCTCCCGGAGCGTGCTCAAGTTCATATTCATTGCATCCGTGATGCTATCTAGCCATCTCATCCTCTGCCGTCCCCTTCTCCTTTTGCCTTCAGTCTTTCCCAGCATCAGGGTCTTTTCCAGGGAGTTTTCTCTTCGCATTAGGTGGCCAAAATATTGGAGCTTCAGCTTCAGTATCTGTCCTTCCAAAGAGCAGTCAGGGTTGATTTCCTTTAGGATGGACTGATTTGACCTCCTTGCAGTCCAGGGGACTCGTAAGAGTCTTCTCCAGCACCACAGTTCGAAAGCATCAATTCTTCGGTGCTCAGCCTTCCTTATAGTCCAGCTCTCACAGCCATACATTACTACTGGGAAAACCATAGCTTTGATTATGCGGACCTTTGTCGGCAAGGTGATGTCTCTGCTTCTTACTATGCTGTCTAGGTTTGCCATAGCTTTCCTCCCAAGGAGCAAGCGTCTTTTAATTTCATGGCTACGGTCACCGTCTGCGGTGACCTTGGAACCCAAGAAAGTAAAATCTGTCACTGCTTCCATTTCTTCCCCTTCTATATGCCAGGAAGTGATAGGGCCAGATGACATGATCTTAGTTTTTTGAATGTTGAGTTTCAAACCAGCTTTTGCACTCTCCTCTTTCACCCTCAACAAGAGGCTCTTGAGATCCTCTTCGCTTTCTGCCATTAGGGTGGTATCGTCTGCATATCGGAGGTTGTTGATAATTCTCCCGGCAATCTTAATTCCAACCTCTGATTCATCCAACCCGGCATTTCTCATGATGTACTCTGCATATAAGTTAAATAAGCAGGGTGACAATATGCAGCCTTGTCGTACTCCTTTCCCAATTTTGAACCAATCGGTTGTTCCATCTCTGGTTCTTACTGTTGCTTCTTGACCCTCGTACAGGTTTCTCAGGAGACAGGTAAGGTGGTCTGGTACTCCCATCACTTTCAGAATTTGCCACAGTTTGTTGTGATCCACACAATCAAAGGCTTTAGCGTAGTCAATGAAGCAGAAATAGACGTTTTTCTGGAATTCTCTTGCTTTCTCCATGATGCAGCGAATGTTGGCGATTTGATCTCTAGTTCCTCTGCCTCTTCAAAACCCAGCTTGTACTTCCGGTAGTTCTCGGTTCGCATACTGCTGAAGCCTAGCTTGTAGGATTTTGAGCATAACCTTGCTGGCATGTGAAATGAGCGCAATTGTGCGGTAGTTTGAACACTCTTTGGCGTTGCCCTTCTTTGGAATTGGAATGTAAACTGACCTTTTCCAGTCTTGTGGCACTGTTGAGTGTTCCAGATTTGTTGGCATATTGAATGCAGCACTTTAACAGCATCATCTTTTAGGATTTTAAATAGCTCGGCTGGAATACTGTCATCTCCGCTAGCTTTGTTGTTACTAATGCTTCCTAAGGCCCACTTGACTTCACTCTCGAGGATGTCCGGCTCAAGTTCAGTGACCGCACTATCATGGCTATCAGGGACATTCAAATCTTTTCTGTATAGTTCTTCTGTGTATTCTTGCCACCTCTTCTTAATCTCATCTGCTTCTGTTAGGTCCCTGCCTTCTTTGTCCTTTATCATGCCCGTCTTTGCACAAAACGTTCCCTTGAGATCTCCAATTTTCTTGAAGAGATCTCTAGTCTTTCCCATTCTGTTGTTTTCCTCGAATTCTTTGCATTGTTCATTTAAGAAGGCCTTCTTGTCTCTCCTTGCTATTCTCTGGAACTCTGCATTCAGTTGGGTATATCTTCCCCTTTCTCCCTTGCTTTTCGCTTCCCTTCTTTCGTGAGCTACTTGTAAAGCCTCATCAGACAGCCACTTGGCTTTCTTGCATTTCTTTTTCTTTGGGACGGATTTCGTTGCTGCCTCCTGAACAATGTTACGGACCTCCGTCCATAGTTCCTCAGGCACTCTGTCTATCAGGTCTAATCCCTGAAATCTATTCCTCACCTCCACTGTATATTCATCAGGGATATGATTTAGGTCATACCTGAAAGGTTTAGTGGCTTTCCCTACGTTCTTCAATTTAAGCCGAAATTTTGCAAGAAGCAGCTCATGATCTGAGCCACAGTCAGCTCCAGGTCTTGTTTTTACTGACTGTACGGAGCTTCTCCATCTTTGGCTGCAAAGGACATAATCAATCTGATTTCGATATTGACCATCTGGTGACGTCCATGTGTAGAGTCACCTCTTGTGCTGTTGGAAAAGAGTGTTTGCTATGATCAGCATGTTCTCTTGGCAAAACTCTATTAGCTTTTGTCCTGCTTCATTTTGTACACCAAGGCCATGCCTGCCTGTTATCCCGGTGATTTCTTGACTTCCTACTTTAGCATTCCAATCCCCTATGATGAAGAGGACATCTTTTTTTGGTGTTAGTTCTAGAAGGTGTTGTAGGTCTTCATAGAACCGATCAACCTCAGCTTCTTCGGCCTCAGTGGTTGGGGCATAGACTTGAATTACTGTGATGTTGAATGGTTTGCCTTGGATTCGTACTGAGATCATTCTATCATTTTTAAGATTGTACCCCAGTACTGCTTTTCCCACCCTTTTGTTGACTATGAGTGCTACTCCATTTCTTCTAAGGGATTCTTGCCCACAATAGTAGATATGATGGTCACCTGAATTAAATTCGCCCATGCCTGTCCATTTGAGTTCGCTGACTCCCAAGATGTCGATGTTCAATCTTGCCATCTCATGTTTGACCACCTCCAGCTTACCTTGATTCATTGATCTGACATTCCAGGTTCCTAAACAATATTGTTCTTTACAGCATCGGATTTTCTTTTCACCGCCAGACACATCCACAGCTGAGTGTCCTTTCGGGTTTGGCCAAGCCGCTTCACTCTTTCTGGCACTACTTGGAAATTCCCTCTGCTCTTCCCCAGTAGCATATTGGACACCTACCGACCTGAGGGGCTCATCTTCCGGCTTCGTATCTTTTAGCCTTGTGATACGTTCCATGGGGTTTTCTTGGCAAGAATCCTGGAGTGGGTTGCCATTTCCTTCTCCAGTGGACCACATTTTGTCAGAACTCTCAGCCATGACCTGTCCGTCTTGGGTGGCCCTGCACAGCATAGCTTATGGCTTCACAAGCCCCTTCGCAACAACAAGGCAGTGATCCATGAAGGGGGTTTGGACTACAACCCCTATAATCCCTGACCATTGACCATGCTGGCAGGGGTTCATGGGACCTGTAGTCCAAATGATCTGGAGGGCACCAGGCTGATGATGAGATGAGCCTCTCCCTGAGCATAGCTTCTGATGTTTATTCAACTGTTACTCTTCTAACAGTGCAGTCCTATGCACATCTACTGAGAATTCTGCCCCATGGAGTCTGATGGGATTTACTCCCAGGTGAGTGTGTATAGGGTTGCAGCATAAATCTTCCCAAACCTCTGCCTTCCCAGTTCCATATTCCCTACATGGTTGGAACACAGTGCGTACAATTGCCACACCTCTGGAAAACATCCCTCCTTTCCCACATTCATCATTACACATGTACACATCCAATTTTGCATATGCATGTGAATGGAGGACATGAACTCAGAAGGACGTTCCCCTAGACTCTGAGCATTGGAAACATGGCCACATTTTAGCACATGCCCAGGGCTTGAAATAGCCGGGTGCACGCTGCAGTCATATGCACACAAGATTAATGTGGATGAATTTAGATGCGTCTTCACTAGAGAAAAGATGCATCCATTCCCCATTCTGTTCTAGCAAGTCACACTAATACAACGTTAATAAGGCATTAACCAACGGCAAAAATAAGGACAGCAATTTACAAGTGTTAGAGACTAGAAAATAGGGGGAAACATACACTAAATAAAATGACACCGGGTAGATATTTCTCTGCCCCATTTTCCCCATGCGACATGAACTCAACAGAATATAACATTCAAAGCATTTCAAAACAGGCAAAATAATCTTCCTTCCTCATTTTGTGCTGTGACACTGGTGCAGGTCTGTAAAAGCTATAATTGTCAAAGCCATTTGTTCCTGTAATTCTAGAGGACTGGATATTCTCGATTTTTGGAAGCTGCCTTTGTTTTAATTCTCAGTCTGTCACCAAAAGTGATCCAATCTTTTGATTGCACCCGGCTACGAAGTTCGCCCCCGCAGAAATCCCACCGCCGTGGTGCTGTAATTACTGGGTTCACCTTTTCTTTCTCTTTTGGATGGTGTCAGGAGAGGTTTGACACCGCAAAAGCACCCACAAGTAGGTGTAATAGGACCCCGTGATTGTTGCTTTGGTTGACTACAAGAAGGCAGATTATTGAGTAACTCAGCTGGAGGGGGGGGTTGCAGCTTTTGAATCTATTCAGCTGTGGAGTCTTTAGGAAAAAGGTTTTTAATTGTGCCAGAGAAGGAAATTAGGCTGAATTACACCAGCCACTGGGACTTCAGGGAGCAATCCCTGTGTGTGTGTGAGAGAGCTAGATAAGAAAAGAAGTGTTGGGTTTTCAACAAGCTGGCCCATGTTACAGTACATTTCTGCTCGTGTTTTTACATAGATCAATCCTTTCTAGTCTTGTTCCTCTGATCAGTTGGCTATTCATTTGATGCTATCAGAAACGGATGCTGGTACCAGGGCTGGCCCAGGTCAGTAGGTAGCATAGACCCCTGCCTTTCTGGTCCTAATCCAAGGGGCAGTGGCCTACTCTGAAAAACAAGCTTTACACACACACGCTCCACGTCTAGAGGAAAATTCTGGGATTTGACTTTTCCTCTCACACACACACACCCTTAGACAAAGAAAGCCACTTCGCAGTATTGTCTCCAAACGTTCGCCACCATTTTTGGGGTGACGGCCACCATTTCCCCCCACACACAATGCCCTGGAACAATGTTCAAATGAATGAAATGGTGACCAGGTTGCCAACGCAGCTGCTGCTGTGCCCTTCCCCCACCACCACTCAGAAACTGTTGCAGAATTTCTCCTCCCTCTGGAGAAGTTCAGTGAAATGTCCCCTCCCATTGATTTCTCTGTCCACAAGTACAGACGAGAACTTTAAGAGACCCCTTAGCAAACAGCTCCATCCAAAACCTTGAAACAATCATCTGGGGAAGGGGGCAAGAGTGTTCACTCCCCAGTGTTTCCCCAATTGCACACCCTACCATAGAATCCTAGAATGGTGGGGTTGGAAGGGGCCTACAAGGCCATCGAGTCCAACCCCTGCTCAATGCAGGAATCCAAGTCAGAGCAGACCTGACAGATGGCTGTCCAGCCTCCTCTTGAATGCCTCCAGTGTGGGAGAGCCCACCGCCTCCCTAGGGAATCAGTTCCATTGTCGTATTGCTCTGACAGTCAGGACGTTTTTCCTGATGTTCAGCCAGAATCTGGCTTCCTGTCACTTGAGCCCATGATTCCGTGTCCTGCACTCTGGATGATTGAGAAGAGATCCTGGCCTTCCTCTCTGTGACAACCTTTCAAGGACTTGAAGAGCGCTATCATATCTCCCCTCGGTCTTCTCTTCTCAAGGCTAAACATGCCCAGTTCTTTCCGTCTCTCCCAGCACTCCATCTATTAACTTATGGAGCAAGAGAAAGGGGGAAATCTTTGATGAGGGAATGCAGTTCCCTCACCCCATATGAAAGACAATCCCCACACGTAAGTTGGACAGGGCACAAAGACAGGCTAAGGCAACCAACCGGATGGCCTGCAAATATTTTGGACTACAGCTCCTATCAGCCCCAGCCAACATGGCTAATAGTCAGGGGTGATGGGGCCTGAAGTCCAAAACATATGGAGGAGCCCAGGTTGGGGAAGGCTGGGCTCAGCCAATGTAATATAGAGACCCATTAGGGGTAACGTTAAGTTACATCTTCTTTTCATTCTGGAACTGTTGTGTATCCAGCCTGATGAATCAGCCCACATGGGCCCACCATGCTGTTTACAACAGTGGCCAGACAGACATCTCTGGAAAGTCTACAAGCAGGGTGAGAAGGCAACGGTGACTGCTTCTGGAGGTTCAATATAGGTAACAGCCTTGGAGAATGCTATTCTAATCAAGCTAATGCTGCTGGGAAAGAAGAAAATTGGAGCCTTGTGGCACTGGATAACAGCAGCCAGCAAGATTTTGGCATGCCAGCTTCTTCTGACTGAGCATAGGGATGGCGGAGAATTCCGCCACGGATTTTGGTGAGGCCGAATGCACTGGCATTTGGGCCCTCGAAACCCGTGGTGGAACGGCCTCCCACCCCCCCGCCCCCCCGCGGATCCCCCCTGGGACGAGACTTACCTGGGGCAGATGTTCCGGACGGCGGTGGCTCCAGCGGCGGCTGCGGCTGCGGCTGGTCTTCCGACCAGCTGCCACGGCCGCCATTTGCAGTCTGGTCTTTTTTGTTTTTTTTAACCAGATGTGATAGGCTACGTAAAGACTTACGTAGCCTATCATGTCTGGGTAAAAAAAAAAAAAACGGTGTAGCGGCCGCCATTTGCGTTCCTTATTTTTTGCCATTTTAGTCTACGTAAATATTTACGTAGGCTAAAACGGCGAATCAAAAGGGAATGCAAATAGCGGCCACTACGCTATTTGCATTCCCCTTTATTTTCGCCGTAATAGTCTAAGTAATAGTCTACATAATAGTAGACTAAAACGGCGAAAAATAAGGAAAGCAAATGGCGGCCGCCGTAACTGCCGCCATTTGCGTACACTTTTTTTTTTTTACTTTGCCGTGATAGGCTACGTAAATATTTACGTAGCCTATCATGGTTAAATACAGAGATGCAAATGGCGGCAGCTACAGCAGCCACCATTTGCGTCCCTGCTGCCCAGCGGCCGGATGTCCAGCTGCGGGTGGAGCCAGCCGGCAGCTCTGCGGAATCCCCGCAGAGCGGAGCCAGCCGGGCAGGACTCCGGGGGGAGGGACGGAGCACCTCCCTCCCCATCGAGGATTCCGGGGGGAGGGACGGAGCACTTCCCTCCCCATCGAGGATTCCGGGGGGAGGGACGGAGCACCTCCCTCCCCATCGAGGATTCCGGGGGGAGGGACGGAGCACCTCCCTCCCCATCGAGGATTCCGGGGGGAGGGACGGAGCGCCTCCCTCCCCATCGAGGATTCCGGGGGGAGGGACGGAGCGCCTCCCTCCCCATCGAGGATTCCGGGGGGAGGGACGGAGCGCCTCCCTCCCCATCGAGGATTCCGGGGGGAGGGACGGAGCGCCTCCCTCCCCATCGAGGATTCCGGGGGGAGGGACGGAGCGCCTCCCTCCCCATCGAGGATTCCGGGGGGAGGGACGGAGCGCCTCCCTCCCCATCGAGGATTCCGGGGGGAGGGACGGAGCGCCTCCCTCCCCATCGAGGATTCCGGGGGGAGGGACGGAGCGCCTCCCTCCCCATCGAGGACTCCGGGGGGAGGGACGGAGCACCTCCCTCCCCATCGAGGATTCCGGGGGGAGGGACGGAGCACCTCCCCCCCACACCGTGAAGCAGATCCGCGAAACGGTAAGCGACTTTTGTACATCCCTAACTGAGCAGGAAGAACTTGGGACGTCAGCAGTGGTGCTGCAAAAGGTCCACAATGGTTCTTAGGAACTGCAGAAGCTGCCTTATCAGATCACTGCTCCATCTAGTTGGCACTGTCCAGGGTTTCAGGCAGGGACTTTCCCAGCTGGCTTGGTCATGCCAGGAATTGAACCTGGGACCATCTGCATACAAAGCAAGGGCGATGTCAGGGTGGAAACTGAGCCCAGACAACCTCAGAGCAGTTTGGATTCTGAGGAGGAAAAGCAATCCGTGGGAGAGGAGCCAGCTCATCCCTCACAGGCTCAGCACCTGGCAGAGATTCCTCCTGCCAGCATTCCTGAGATAGATAGTGACCCTGGCAGTGAGAGAGTGCAGGAGGGGGGCTTGCTAGACGCTCGACGCAGACACAGGGAGCGACGAGCGATGGAGGGCGCGGAAAGGAGGCGTAGTGCCCGTTTGGCGCGCAAACAGTGGCCACCTCCCATGGACCCAAGGGAAAGAGAGAGGATCTCTCCCTAGCCCATACGTTCTGGGTCTTCAAGTGACTCTCTTTCAAACGGGGATCAACTGACTACTTGAAGCTTAGGCCACTCTGCTGTTCCTTGCTTTAGTCGCTGGTGATCAGCATCTGAAAGAGTCATTAAGTTGTAAAAGGATTAAAGTTTTGAAAAGAAATCCTTTCGTCTGTGTCTTGAGTTGGCTATCGGAATCTACTGGGAGAGGCCGCCAGAGCGCTCCTGACAGGCTGTACCACTGATCTATGGATCATCACAGAGCTGGCTCAACATTTTGTGGCCTGTGCTGAAGGAAAAGATGCCACCCTCACCCTATTCCATGTGCAAAAGCTAACCTGACTGGCACGGAATCTAACTTCAGTGCTGATAACAGGACATCATGAGGGCAGCAGGCCTGCTTAAGAGATGTAGGGCAGCCCAGGAAGTTCTTTCCTCTAACATCTTGCTGCCGCTCTCTGCCCCTCTGCGTCTGCCACCCCTGGCTAGTAGACACAGAAAGCTGACATGTTGTGATACCAATTCACTCTCCACTCACCACAGTTCTAATTGCATGCGCTTTGCCGCACCTTATATGGAGTTGGAACACTGGTCCATCTGGCACTGTACTGTCTACACCAGGGGTGTTGAACCTCATCTCCGCAGGCCAAATCCAACCACCCAGGGTTCCCCAGATGGCCCCTTCCACTGGCCCCACCCCTTCTCCACTGACTGCTTGATCTTTTCCTGGCTTTTTCACATTTTTCCCCCATTCTAAGAGGTTGAAATGCCTCTGTAAAGGCTTAGCTACTGTCATGTCCCCACTGGAGGAATCCCTCTCTGAGGATGAGCTAGAGCTCACAGAGATGGCCAGCAACAAGGAGACCTGGGGGAGCCTGGGCCCACTGGGGAGATGACCATGGCTCCATCCTCACAGGAGGAGGGGAGTTCCGCCTCTGAGGCAGAGGCTGGGCAACCACCTAGCCCCCTAGATCATCGCCGCCTCAAGAAGCAGGCCAGCAGGGCTCCTTTAAGGAGAAGTGCTCAAACAGAAAGAAAGACTTCTCGAGAGGAAGGGACTCCTCAGGAGCAAGGCCTGAAGCAAACTGCAGCTGAGCCCTGGGTGGGGCTCAGGAAGCTCTGGCAATACAAGCCTGCCATGCCAGCCCTGCCATTGCTGGAAACAACGTCTTCTACCAGCTCCAGTGCCTTGTTCCTCTGACCTTGCTCTGTGATTGAACCTTCATGCTACTGACCTTGGACTCCTGCTTGCCTCTGCTTCTTGGACTGTGTATTCTATCTAATGGGTAATCTGTGTTTGGACCTTGGCTGCTCTTCAGAGCTCTCTTATGGAACTCTCTCTCTCGCCCTGTAAAACTGTGCCTTTGACCATTGCCTGCTTATTGACTTGCTTTTGGATTACCCTGGTTTTGGATTGCCCCTTAGTTTAACCTAACGCTGAGCCTCATCCAGCCATAGCAGGAGAGTTACTGGCAGTAACAGCTTTAAGCTAAAATATGCTGGTATTTAGGGGGCCTCCCCTTTTGCCTTTGACCCTGCCCACCGCCGGAATGCAGCCCCTGAGAACTTCTCCAAAGTAGAATTCTGCTCTCAGGCTAAAAGAGGTTCAACGTCCATGGTCTACACTGACTGCAAGTGGTTCTCCAGGGTCTCAGACAGCCCTACCTGGCAATGCTGGGGATCGAACCTGTGACTAGATGTACGTACAAGCAAAACTCAAGTTTGTGGAAGTTTTCCAAATTCCACCTCAACGTTCTTTCCATCTTGTGTTCGTATTGGATTGCGATCTTTTTCTTTTCTTTTTTTGCATGAGAATTTGTGCATATTTCTCTGCATATCTTTCCAAAGGTTCACATCAATTGTGTGCATCTTTGGAATAGACACATTCTTCTTCCATTGATTCAAACATGTTTGTACACATCTGTCAAAAGTACACCTTGTTCATGCACATTTTTCAAATACATGCATGCTGTTGGCCAATTTTTGTGTTGTTTTTTTTTAATTTTGGGGGTCCATGAATCACACTGGGACCTTGGAAATGTACAGACTTCATCAACAGATGGCATCCAAGTCCATGTTTGGTCTGGAAGGTATGAACTGGGTAAGTCCTAATCAAAAACGAACTGAAATAATTGTCTAATTCATCCTGCCTGGGACCTTCCGCCTGAGAACCATGTACTCTCCCACTGAACTGCAGCCCCTGCCTTTACTCGGCCCCGGATCATGCCAAACACTCTGCACATTGGGTTCACTGCAGTTACAACCTCTGCATTGCACTTTTTAACTTCCTGACCTATCACTGATCATCATCCACATGACATTGTTTTAAAAAAATCATATCTCAGGGTGGTTTGGCACAGAAACAGATGGTTTGCCTGAGGGCAGAACGGCAGTTTACAGCACTCCTCATGGTGACTGCACAGAAGACCTAGAAAGACCTCTGAAAATTGCACAGTGCAACTTTCTGGGGAGAACATCTATTGGAACCATCCATTTTTCTGGCCTGCAATTGTTGCCCTCAAACAACCCTTCAGCAGTAAGTGGAATGCACACTTCCCAATGGTTTCCCTTAACCTCTGAGCCCTCGCATATTGATTTTATTTTGTCTCCTTCTCAGCCCCCAGGACACCGTGATGTATTAGGTTAATAACAGCTAAACGGGAGTTTGACACTTTCTAAGGCATAAAGGAGATGGCCAGGTTTACAGTTTTCACATCAAAATCTGGGTGCACACCATGGTTCAGCAGCAAAGATACCAAGCTGGAGTGAGTATCCGACGTAGGGGTCTAAATCCTGCATGACGGAAAAGCCAAATTTTGCAAACAGAATACATCCTGCAAGTTAAATAGGACGCAAATGCTCAGGGCCTGGCTGATGTGTTGGGCCGCGATACCTCCAATGAGGGATGGACAGATTTGGGCAGATTTCTGTCAATGTTGGTTTCTCATTTTTCTGATCTTAAGTTCAATTCTTCTTCAGCTCTGAGATTTTTTGATGGATTTGCAAGAGAAGCCATATCTACTTTTGCGTGCAGTTTGTGTGCGTTTTGTGAACTGGAGCAGGAGCTCTTGTGACTGGCTGGTAGTATGAAGCCCGTTAGTTGGGCAGGCCTGGTACAATTAGGGAGCCTGGTACAATTAGGGACTCTGGCCTTCTGCCTCTGCCTAGCTCAGCTCAAGTCTCCTAGGGGAGACTGAGTTGAAGCTGTAGCTCCAATTGAAAGGGCAGAGTCACATCAGGCAATAGGGATCAAAACAGGGATACTTTAGCTTGGATTCTTGCATTGAGCAGAGGGTTGGACTTGATGGTCTTATAGGCCCCTTCCAACCCTACTATTCTATGATTCTATTATTCAGGTCAGGCCTGCAGGACCTTGGACAGGTCACTGTGGCAAGTGCTCATTCAAGGACAGCTGTTGTCTCAGTAACATGCAGAGGCCTTCTGAAGCCTTATGATGGCTGGGTGGTCTGGACCTGCAGTTAACCCCATCTGCTCTGAGTCTCTGTCTTTGTTTCTTAAAGGGCCATGGCCTGATGCTGCAGCCCCTGGCTCCTATGGTGTGGGGGCAGTGAGGACTGTTTGGGGGGGTACACTCTGTGTCAAGAGCCTCGTGTGGCGCAGAGTGGTAGGCGGCAATATTGCAACCAAAACTCTCCCCATGACCTGAGTTCGATCCCAGCAGAAGCTGGGTCTCGGGTAGCTGGCTCAGGTCGACTTAGCCCTCCATCCTTCCGAGGTCGGTAAAATGAGTACCCAGCTTGCTGGGGGAAAGGTAGTCATGACTGGGGAAGGCAATGGCAAACCACCCTGCTATAGTCTGCCATGAAAACGCCAGCGCAAGCGGCATCCCTCTAGGGGTCAGTAATGGAGGAACCTTTCCTTTTACACTCTGTGTCTGAGGAGTTTGGTGTGACCACATCCTCCTGCCTGCAAGGTTGTGTAGTAGTGGACTCATTGGATGTTGCTTCCACCCCATCTGAGTCCAGATGACATTACCTGTTCAAGAAAGCAGGAATCCCAGTTCCCAGATTAAACCATTGACCCCAGGGAGTCTGAGCTGGAGAACATACCTTCCAGATCTAGGCACATATTCAATACCTTAAGACAGGGGTGGAAAGGAGGTATATTGGGAATCTACTGGTAGCTCTCCAGAAGATTTGCAGCAGATCACCAAGCAGATCTAACTCCCAGTTGTCCAAAAAATAACAAAAATGAAAAGCCTTTCTCCTCCTAAATTATGCAAGAAACCTTGAGGAAAGCAAGAGTAGAATTGTGTGTGAACTCCAGTTCTGGAAACCAATTCCTGGGCTGAACATGTGCTCAGAGGCACCTTGTTCTGTTCTAGGTCCACCTTTCTGGGCCAATATTTTATCCCTGGCTCTCATTGGTGGGTCTCAGGGTTTATTTTATTTTATTTAAAATATTTCTGGGCCGCCTTTCAGGGCAGAAGCCCTCCCAAGGCGGCTTACAACAACAAAACACATTAAAAGCAATTAAAATATTAAAAGTGATAAAAATATAAAAACATTAAAAACAACAATAAAAGCCTATAATAAAACCAACAGCGATGAACTGAAAAACCAAATAGATTCCACAAGCCTTAAGTCTGCCCATCCATGCTCTAAGAGACTATAACATTTACAGGTCTAGGGTCTTATTAACCAGCAAATGTCATCAATTAAATTTATTTTAAAAGAAATCCATGCCACCAATTCAGTGTTCAAGTTAACTGCTTGGAAAAAGCAGCCTCTCAAAAGCACTGGCTGTGTGACCTAATGCAACTTGGTTTGTTTTAAATGGCACACAAATGGCTCATGTCATTGTTTCGGTCTTACCCCCCTCCACCCTTCCCTCTGACAAAGGGAAGACATCCCAAGGAAGTTACAATTAAATGTTCAAAGTGACACATTTTATGTCTTTTGCAAACAAGGGAGATGCAAGACTTCCTTATGATGGCAACTTCCAGTGTGAGAACTTTTTTTTTTTTTTTTGGCCTGTCAGGGATTTCAAATACTTACATTCTAGCAGCTTTGTGCATTCCTGGAACATCCATTAATAAACAGGATGCAGCATTAAACCCCCTCCCCCACTGTGTGTAGCCAGTATGGAGGCTTGTTGTAATATCCTGAAAGCTCTCTGAAAAATTAATTGACCAGCATCCTGCTTATATCACAACAGAGCACTTCGTCCTCCACTCACCAGCTATCAAGTCAGCAGGATTCTGGAATATTTTTTTGTTTGCAGGAGGGAAAATTGCAAACTCCCCAGGAATGTAGAATCATAGAATAGTAGGGTTGGAAGGGGCCTACAAGACCATCGAGTCCAACCCCCTGCTCAATGCAGGAATCCAAGTCACAGCATGTTCCTGTATATATAGTATAGCCCACCTCATCCTGAAGACTAGGGGCATTTCTACACCAGCCTAAAATCCTGCATTTAAAACAGGACTTCCTGCTTCCATTTTAAATGCAGGATCACCACTGACTCCCTTTACACGTGCTTCTCCCCCTTCCCCACTTCTCCCCGTATCTGAGTCTTCCATTCTCTTCCATTAATCTCACTCCTCTTCTTGCCACTTTTCCACTTTTCACAGAGGAAACTGAAGCTGAAGCTTTTCACAGAGGAAACTGTGAACCCTGTTGTGTTCACAGAGGAACACAACAGGGTAATTTGATAGCTCATTATCTGCAATCTATTTAAAAACGGAACAAAGGGCGTTTGGTGCAGGAGGACCACGGCAGGGCCACAGTGTCTTCTAAAGAGCCCACAAACTTCCATGGAGGAGCCATCTCAATTGCAGGATAGAAGCTCCGTGTGATGAAGCCCCAAAAGTGTGTCACTAAGCAAAAGTCAGCAAAGCAGAATGAATGTTCATCTAAATCAGTCCGTCGTCAGCTAGTCAAGTGCTGGGGCTCAGTGTCTAACATGGCACCCACTTCTAAGAGCCCATGCATCCGGGGCAGAGCCAGATGGTAAAGGGGTGGGGCTTATGAACCTGGGGCGGGGCCAAGGTGGAGCCCACAGGTTCTAAATTAGAGATGGGGAACCTCCAGCCAGTGGGTCAAATATGGCCCACGGGGCTTCCCCATCCAGCCTGCAAGCTTCTCCCCCAGACCCTGCTCCCTCTCCCTACATGGGAAAGCTCTCATCTCCAATCAGTGGCTGATCATAACAAGAGCTTTTACCTGCTGAACGGTAAGAAAGGGAGCCTTTGACACTGTGCTGCAGGGAAAGACTTTTATCTCCAATCAGCTGCTGATCGGATAGAAGAGCTTTTCCCTGCATGAGAGAATGGGTGGGGCCTGGGGAGGAAGCTGCTGAGTAATTCAGCCCTGCTTACTCCTGAGCCTTGTTCTGGTTACTTGTGAGTAGGTGTGTGCCTCCTGCTTAATTCTGAGCAGGCATGCAGAGGCTTGGCATTTGGATGCAGTTTGAAAGCATTGCTGAGTGATTCAGTCCTGCTTACTTGTGAGCAGACATGCTGCTCATGCTTACTTGTGAGTAGATATGGAGAGGCTTATCCTCCTTACGTGTGGTTAGACATCCAAAGGCTTGGCATTTGGGATGCTACTTGAAAGTGCGGCTGAGCGATTCAGCCCTGTGTGCATACTCAAAAGTAAAGAGAAGCCATGTCCTGCCTACTTCTGAGGAAGCTTAAAATTGACAGTCATCACATTTGGGGCTTATCCCCTCAGACTTTGGCCATGCCCACAGACAGAATGCAGGCCCAGAGACCTTTCTCAGATTGGAATTTGGCCCTTGGGCAAAAGAGGTTCCCCCCACCTCTGCTCTAAATCAAGGGCCTTTCCCCATTCTTCCCTAAGTCAATTTTCCCTCCTGCCCGCACCCCACAGGTTATCCTAAATAGGCCAGTGTACTTGTTAGGACTCGAGGCTGGGCTCCAAGTTTTCTTCAAACATTACCTGCAGTTCAGAGCAGGCTCTGTGTCATTATGTTGTGATTAATGATAACAGTATTATAACAAGTGGGACCACAATATAATGTAGTGTATATCTCTGCCACCCTGTACAAGGAGTGTTCCTGCCTGCTCAAGGATCCAGGCACCTGGAGGAACACCTACACCTCTACCTAACCTGACCACAATTTCAATTCTACTGCTGATAGGGATGTTGGAGAAATCCTCCACGGACCCCAATGAGGCTGGATTCTATTGAATCTGGCACCCCGAAGTCTGTGGAGGATCAGATCCCCTACCTCCTCCTCTGTCGTGAAGTCCTCGCCGGCGGATCCTGCCTGCCACCAGCTCTGAAGCCCCAGCGATACGGCCGCCATTGCCATATCGCTGGATGGACTGACGAACTGCAGACGCAAATGGCGGCCGGCGTAGCTCTTTGATGTGATAGGCTAAGTGAAGGAACAGGGACACAAATACGCCATTTGCGTCCCTGTTCCTTCGCACGATAGGCTACGTAAAGATTTACATAGCCTATCACGTCAAAGAGCAGGGGACGCAAATGGCAGCCGCTACTCCATTTGCGTCCCTGCTCTTTTCGTGATAGGCTACGTAAAGATTTACGTAGCCTATCACGGCTAAAGCAGGGACACAAATGGCATCCCCTATGCCCGACGCCATTTGCAGCCGCAGCCCGGCAGCGGATGGAAGTCCGGCTGCAAACGGACCCTGACCACGGCTCCGCAGACTCACTGCAGAGCAGAGCCAGCCAGGGAGGATTCCGGGGGGAGGGACAGATCGCCTCCCCGCCCCCCCCCCCCCACAGACGCACCGGATCGGAAAGGTTAGTTGATTTCGTACACCCCTAACTGCTGATGCCCTTTTCTGAGTGCCTCCCACTTTGAAGGTGAGTCCCACGTCAACTAGGGAGAGGATTTTTCTGGCTGAAATGCCCTTCCCAAGAAGGCTCACATGGGCACAAATGTCATTATCTTTTAGGCACCAGGTGAAAACTAAGCCAGTGTGGCATAGTGGTTAGAGTGTTGGCCTGGGGAGACCTGGGTTCAAGTCCCCACTCAGGCACGAAGCTCACTGGGGGGCTTTGGGCCAGTCATGGACTCTCAGCCTAACCTATCTCACAGGGTAGTTGTGTGAATAAAATGGAGAGGAAAGGGAGGTTCACGTACAACGCCTTGAGCTCCTTGCGGGGAAAGGCAGGATATCAGTGAAACAAATAAATCAGTCCTTTTTATTCACCCAGGCCTTTTTAACTCCGATAGGCTTTTACCTGCTGTTTTTATCTCCTGTGTTTTATGCCGTTACTGGGGCTGCATATTTAATTGTAACATTGTGAACTGCCATGGCGTCCCTTTGTGATGAAAGATGGCTTATGCGTATTGTAAATAAATGCAAGACAGTGATAAATAAACAAACCAACCAGGGCCCCGTGGTGCTATGCAGACCTCTCACAGGAGGGAGCGAGCTTTAGGGTTTTGGAAAGGTTAAAGGACAACTTCCTCCATCCCCTACTGTATTATATAGCACTAGAGGGCGACCAACCCCAAATCTGAGTGTTTTATGCAGATCAGAGGCTGAACCATTCCTGTACCAGCATGTCTGTAGAGAAGAGGAGGGTTTTTTTAAATCTCATGTTAAAGAGAGGACAATCCGTTTTGCCAGGAGGCAAAGGTTCTTTTTAGGATTCAGAAGCAACACATACACAGGAGGATAGAAGCTTACGGAGCAGGCAAAACGATAACATACAATACCAGTGCAGAGCAAGATAGCTTCCTTCTCCTTTCTGTTGTCGGAAGGTCCAGGGAAACGGCAACGGAGAGACCTGAGGTGAACGGCCAGCACACAGCCCCTCTGCTGTCCAGGTCTCGCTGAAGCTCAGCCTGGGTGACAACCCCTTGGGGACGTATATACCTAAGATCTCCTTGGGCGACGTGCAGTTTGGGACAGCACCCTATCACCTGTTGTGGTGGTCTGATGTTCAGGTCTCCCGATTCCTGTGCCACCCCACGGATAAGCTAGAGACAAGCGGACAGCAGCCAACATCATCAATGCAGAGATCCTCCCGCATTCCAAGGTTGTGCCTTTCTAAGCAAGTGGCTAACCTTGGAAGACAAAACAAAAGTCAAGCCAAGAGGCCTGACAACCCTTAAGGGGGCCTGGTTCTCAAGGCCGTTCAGGAGATTCAGGCATGGGAGGAATCATTTGTGCCGCCTCACCCCGACTCCTCGAGATACAGCTGTCTTCCGGTGCATTTTCCTCGACACCATCTTTCTGGGCGATTGTGAGCTCCAACTCAGGAGTCCAATCTGATCTGACTGGAGTGCCAATATGGCCCTGTGGGCTACCTCAGAGGGCCATGCCCCCTTCCCCTGACTTGTCCTCTGGTGGATTCTCTGTGCCATTTTCCTCCCATTCTAAAAGGCTGAAATGCCTCTCCCAGAGCTCCCTTACTTACCGGCTTTAAGCTACAAAAGGCTGGTAGGTTTTTGTAATTTTGGCCCCGCCCCTTTTCCCTTCGGCCCTGCCCACTGCTGGAATGCGGCCGCCGAGACCTTCTCCAAAAATGGAATTTGTTTGGCCCTCGGGCTGAAAGAGGGTCCCTGCCTTTGCTCTAGGCTCTGGTCCATATGGTTCAGTAGCGCAGATCTGCCTCTTCAGGACCAGGGATGACCCCGCTAGCTTCCTTTCTGAAGTGAAGAATAATGGAAGCGTTTAAATGCAGCCAACAAAGAGTCCTGAGCTTTTGCACCTAGCTAGTGAAGTGCTGCACGCAATTTAATTGGGGCTCAAAGAGCACGCTGTTGCTTTGAAGAAAAAGTGGAGCTGCTTTAATGTTTACCATTCTCTGTTTCTAGCCCAGCCCATTCCCCCATGCTCACCCTCTACACCTGTTATTACACAGAGTACAAAACCCACCATAAAGCTCCGGAACACTCTCCTTGCCAGGAAAATTGCCGTGCAAAAGGAAAGACATCCCTCAATTGCTCACGGATGTCGGAAGCACTAATTTAACAGTAATTACTGTTAAAATAGCTTTTCACTGTGAAACAGGAAACATCCTATCCAGACAATAGGGCGGTTCTTTCTACACTTTTTATATCGATGTGTCTCTTCCTCCCTCCTCCATTCCCCCTCCCATCCACTTACCCATTTCTTTCTGCTCAGTCAACATTCCATGCCATTGAGTCTTTATGGGAGGGGCACAGAACCTCCGGTCTGGGTACCAGATCTGACCCTCCAGGGTTTCCCAGAAAACCACACCCCTTCTTGTGGCCCCACCCTTTCCCCAACTACTGATTATTTGATGGTTTCCTGGCTTTTATGCAGTTTTTTCCCCATTCTAAAATTTTAAAATGCCTCTCCCAAGACTTAGTTGCTGGCAATGAGAGCTTTAAGCTAAAATATGCTGGGGGGGGGGTTGGGGCCATCCCCTTTTGTCTATGGCCCCACTCACCCCTGGAATGCAGCCCCCAAGAGCTTCTCTACATGGCAATCTGCCCTCAAGCTGAAAGAGGATCTTCACCCCTGCTTTATGGGGCTGGGGGTGGAGGTGTTCCCTACAGATTTTTGGAGCATCTGCAAACCATCCGGATTATCTCACGTCTGCGGATACCTCCCTCTTCTGTGTGGGTGGTGCTGTTTTGGCTTCAGCTCTGCCAGCACAGGAAGACTTGCATCGGAAACAGAGGGAAGGGAGTGGAACACACCGCGTATGAAACAAATCTATTTCCCCCCCTTCCCTCCTCCATTTTCCCTGCTATTTTTTAGAGAGTATTTCTCCCTTTGCACACTCTCTTTCCTTGAATAATCTAAGCAGAGGGGCAAAAGAAACCCCCAGTCACATATAATCCACCAGCAGGTCAGAGATGTGTTAGCAGCACCCAACATTTGACTGTTCTAATTACTTGAAATCCGGAGCTGTATAGCCAAGCCTCTTCGGCACCCCTCCCCGCCACCAATTCACACCATTCCAGGCTGTTGATTAATCGTGGGATCCCTGTTTAAAACTGCAGCCTGAGCAAATTGAACAATAGTTCAAAGCCAACATTGGGGTCATTGACTCAAAGTATTGAACAAACGTCTGCGTGGCACGATAAATCCTCATCCCAACCCGTTACAGCTTTATTAGCCAAGAAGCTGCCGGCTGGACCGGATTCTGTCTCTTCTAAGTAAGCCCTTGGGCAAAGGTGTGCAAGGGAGGCTTCTGAAACCATCCTCAGCTGAGTATCTCTCTGGATTTTCTCAGTTCCCTAGCTTTGTTTCCAAAATTGAATCGATGCATTAGTGTCAGCTAAGAAATGAGGGTTGATTTGCAGGTAAGTTACAGTCAGACTCTTTCACCACCGAAGCTTTCTTGCTCCCTTGCAGTGGTCTCTTCTCTCTCGTCCATTTTGCCCAGCTCCTTCAAGGAGCTTCAGGGGACAGCAGTGACATTTCCTCAGCCCTCTCAGTCTACCTCCAGCTTGAACGCTGAGGACTAGCACCCTGCCCCGCCTTCAACCTGTTCTGTCCTCTTGCAACTGTGCAGGGCTGTACAGATTATAAAGAAGGGCTGCGAACAAACACGCGAGATGCACTAAAGGAGGGCAACATATTTCTATAGCGCTTTTGCATGTTGAAAGTGCTACACATGCATTATCTAGCTATGATCCTTCACAACAGGGATAGGCAACTGTGGGGGGTCCAGGGAGCATTTTCACATGCACCCCCAGTGGACCACAGACACACACTGCTGCCAGATTTTTTAAAAATTCAAAATTCCATCTGTAGCAGCTATGGAGTGTTAAATAAGTCAAATGCAGCTTGCAAACATGGTAATTTTGACCCCTTAGGCACTCCATAGCCACTATGGATGACATTTTTTAAAACAAAAATCCCTGATTTGGAGGGGAGGGCACCAGTGGAGGGCGGAGGTCCACTTGTTGTCTACCCCTGCTCTACAACAACCATGCAAGGTTGCTCAGTATCATTAACCCATACATTGCTGGGGGAGTGCAGACCAGGGGAGGCCGGTGGTTCCGATTTCAGTGGGGCAGAGATTCCATTCTGGGTTTTAGTTACCAGCCAGGAGTCTAAAGGAGCAATCTAAGGTGCTGGAGCCATTTTGGGATAGGGTCCAGCACTTTGGATAGCTCCATTAGACCTCTGACTGGTTGAAACTAAAACCCAGGGTGGACTCTCTGCCCCACTGAAATTGGATCCACCATCCTCCCTTGGTGCAGGCTGAAGCTGAAACAGAGTGGCTTGTCTGAGGCTTGTTCATTGGAAAGGCAGAATTGAAACCAGCAACTTCCTGATTTGTAGCTCAATATCTTAGCTCTGCTAACGGTTGTGGTTGTTGCTCTTGCCACCGCCACCATCCCCACTAAATATTTTCCGTTTTTCATCTTCAAGGAGGAGACTGTTTCAATGGAGGAGAAATTTCTCGTGATCCATTGTGGAAGTACAGGGAATGCATAAGCAAACATCTATCTACTGGTTTTTTAATAAATGGCAGCAGACAAGACAGAAACATTGTTTCCCACAGTGATTAATCAGTTGCTTCTCTGAGAGAAGTCAGCCAACAGAGCATGAAGGCAGCATCTTCCCCACCCGTCGACTACAAGGTTTATCCCCCAGCAACTGATTTTCAGAGATGTACTGCCTGTGAATGTGGAAATCCCATTTAGTAAGAACTACCTTCTGTCTATTTGTCTAAACCCCTTTGAAAGCCACCTATGCCAGTATAGAAGAACCTAAGAAGAGCCCTGCTGGATCAGGCCAGGGGCGCATCCAGTCCAACAGTCTGTTCACATAGTGTCCAAACAGCAGCCCACAGGAAACCCAGAAGCAGGATGTGAGCTCAACAGCACCCTCCTGCCCATGTTCCCCAGCAACTGGTGTACACAGGCATACTGCGTCTGATACTGGAAGTGGCATATAGCCATCTGGACTAGCAGCCATTGATAGCCTTCTCCTCCATGTATTTGTCCAACCCCGTTTTAAAGCCATCCAAATTGGTGGCCATCACCACATCTTGTGGAAGTGGATTCCATAGTTTGACTCTGCGCTGTGTGAAGAAGTCCTACCTTTGATCTGTCCTGAAGCTCCCACCAGTCACCATCATGGGATGACCCCATTGAGTTCTAGTGTTTTTTGGGGGCGGAGTCTCCTTAGCCACATTCTCCACACCAGGCATAATTTTGTACACCTCTATCGCGTCTCCCCTCACTTGCCTTTTTTTCCAAGCTCAACAATCCCAGAGGTTGTGACCTTTCCTCACAGGGAAGATGCTCCAGCCCCTTGATCATTTTAGTTGCCTTTTTCTGCACCTTTTCCAACTCTACAATATCCTTTTTTAGGTGTGGTGACCGGAAACTGTACACAATATTCTAAATATGGTTGTACCATAGATTTCTGTAAGGGGATACCATATACCACGACGTATGCTAGTGAATCCCATTAGTTAATGATCATAAGAACAACATCAGAAGCTGCCTTCTTTCCAGTGGTGTAACCAGAGCCAAGGCTCACAGGGTCAAAATGCCTGGATTTTTCAATTGATGACATCATCTGCTACCCCTTCAAACTTTCCTGCACCCTCTGAGTTTAGCATCAATCCTCAGAGGAGCTGGAGGGGCAGAGGGAGAGAATTGAGTTTTGCAATGGAGTTCTCCAATAAGAAAATGCATATAAAAATGCATATGTAAGGGGAAAGTGCAAACCAAGTGGATATATTAGTGAAAATAACATTAAAAATGCATCGTATTTGGAGCATTGCTTGCAATAAAAAGTATAAGACAAAATTCCATACGAAACACATGTATTAGGAAAAATATGCACCAAAATGCATTTTCATATGAACTTTTTTTAAAAATTCCCAAATTTGGGGATGAACCAAACTTTAGACTGGAAAAATTAGAAACAGAAAGAAACCAAAATTGACAGATTCATCCCTCCCGAACTGTCTCTGATTCTGGAAGGAATATACAGCGATCATGACAAGTATCCACTGATAAGCTTCTCCTCCATGAATTTGTCTGATCTCCTTTTATAGTTGTCCAAGTTGTTGACCATCACCACACCCTGTGGTGGCAAATCGTGCTGTGTGAAGACATACTTCCTTTTATCTGCCCTGAATGTCCCACCGTCCTTCATTCAACTAACAACACCATTGGCCATGCTGGCTAAGGCCAACAAGTATTGTCACCCCAAACATCTGGAGGGCACCCTGTTGGGAAGACTGCACTGGAGATCAGCTGCCTGTTGAAGTAAGCCACATCAGACCAACATAAGCCAATGCTCTGACTCAGGACAGAACTACGTCTTATGGTAAAGGTGTGATTTGCTGTTGTGTCATATCTCTTTTTTAAAGAGGAGCTTCAGAAGGACCCAAATTGGGCATGGAGCACTGGAGGCTAAACCCTTTCTCCCTACACCATAGTCAGGGTGGCCACTTGTGAATCACCAAAAGGCACTCAGAGCCGCCATGGCCACTGAAGCCTCCAGCAACAGTGATGGATCTAGGAGTACCCCCAGGCTACGAACCTGATCTTTATTGCATTGCTATCTTATGCAACAGTTGAAACCACTTACATCTACAGATTTTGAAGTGGTGTACACAAATCATAAAAACATGGACATATAATGCCAATACAGAGAATGTATTATATCCCTAAAACAGTAGGCTGAATTATACAGGGAAAGCTTGCATAAACACATCTGTCTTCAACATGTGCCTAAGGATAGCAACAGCTGGCACATGTCTAATCTCAGGGGAAAGATTCTGGCACACAGTGGGTGCCCCTACGCTAAATGCCCTGCTCCGAACAACTGTGGAGCGCACCGCAGGAGTGCGTGGCACCACCAGGACGGCCTCACCCAAGGTCTCAAGGAAAGAATGGGTCTATAGGGGAGAAGGTGGTCTCTCAGGTAGCCAGGTCCCACATGTTTAGGGCTTTCTGTACTAGCAACAAAACCTTAAACCTGGCCCAGTTGCAAATAGGCAGCCAATGCAGTTCCTTCGCGCATCGGTTTAATATGGAGGCGGGCCAATGTCAAGGGTAGGCATGCTTGGGCAACTGTCAAGAGCTCACACCCCAGCAGGGGCCCCCTGACAGAAGCCCTCTGGAGCTGCTCTTCCCTTTCACCACTGCTGTCATGCCTTCCTTGGACTCCTCCGAGGATGAAGGGGAATGGCAGACTCCAGACCCAGGGGAAGGGACCAGCACAGAAGGAGCCTGAGCCCCCAAGCCCCCCAGGGAGCTTCCAGGCCCAGCTACAGTCTCCCCAGAGGATTTGGAGGGTGAAATCATAGAATCATAGAATAGTAGGGTTGGAAGGGGCCTACAAGGCCATCGAGTCCAGCCCCCTGCTCAATGCAGGAATCCAAGTCAGAGCATCCCTGACAGAGGGCTGTCCACCTGACCCACCGCCTTGCTCGTGTTCCCTTGTGCGTTTTGGACCTCGGACTGGACAACGGACTTCTCTTTGCCACAGCGCTTTGGATTCAGCTGCCCGGGTAAAAATCCCTGCTTCAGCAGCCTTCTCTCTCCCCCAGCCTTGGACAGGTTGATGACCCTGTTATCAGCCAGAGATTCATCGCTGCCAGCTGCGGCCAGCTGGCGGTCATGACACTCGCATGTTCGCCTGCCTTTCACTCTGGTGGTGAGAAAGAGGAGTAGATGCTCCTGCCTCCTTGCTCGCTGGATCCCCACATGTCAAGCAAGAAAATGGTGGAAACTATGGGAGAAAAGAGGAGGGGCAAAAGCAGCTGGTGACAACGGTAGTGAGATGGTGGACTCACTTAGGGAGGGGGGGGCACTGAGGGTGTCTTGCCCTCAGAAACCTGGTGCCAGCAATGGTAACATGCTGCCGACTGGGTCACCCCAATTATGTCTAAAAATGCCATTTAAATGGCCTTTACCACCTGGCTAAGAAGAGGGAGAAAAACAAAAGATCGTCTGAGATTGTGGGAAAGCGACATTATCGTTGCTGGTATTTTCCAAAAAGAAGAGTGTGTAAGACTGTTAGGGTGTAATCCTACGCATCGTTAGAAAGAGAAAAGTCCTACAACTCCCAGCATTCCCCAGCCAGCCATGCTGGCTGGGGAATGCTGGAAGTTGTAGGATGGTTTCCTGTCTAAACATGCATAGAGTCATAGAGTCATAGAATAGTAGGGTTGGAAGGGGCCTACAAGGCCATCGAGTCCAACCCCCTGCTCAAGGCAGGAATCCAAGTCAGAGCATCCCTGACTGATGGCTGTCCAGCCTCCTCTTGAATGCCTCCAGTGTGGGAGAGCCCACCGCCTCCCTGGGTAACTGGTTCCATTGTCGTATTGCTCTAACAGTCAGGAAGTTTTTCCTGATGTTCAGCCAGAATCTGGCTTCCTGTAACTTGAGCCCATTATTCTGTGTCCTGCACTCTGGGATGATGGAGAAGAGATCCTGGCTTTCTTCTCTGTGACAACCTTTCAAGTACTTGAAGAGTGCTATCATATCTCCCCTCCATCTTTTCTTCTCAAGGCTAAACATGCCCAGTTCTTTCAGTCTCTCTTCATAGGGCTTTGTTTCCAGTCCTCTGATCATCTTTGTTGCCCTCCTCTGAACCCTGAAATAGGATTGTGCCCTTAACTGTAAAAGAATAAACGTTCTCTGGAACAAGGTACTGGCCAAGTCTCTTTCCCAACTGCAGGGGGGCAGAGGGAATACGTCACTTTGCACGTCCCCCATTTAGCTGAGCTCGCTCAGCTGCACGTTCAATTTTGTAAAGCCTGTTTACAGAATGTAAAGAAGAACATCCAGGATGGAGTGATCCATGTGGCTTCCTTTCTCATCCTTGCACCTGCAGGTTCTCTCTCCGGGAGACACGATTCCAGGTGCCCAGAAAACATCACGGCCGCGTTCTGCAGAAATGAAGGGGAAATGTGGAGCGCGTTCATCTGCAGTAAGGGATGCAGAGTGTGTGCATGCGTGCGCACAGGCGCATGTGTTTGATTTCGCTGCCACACATATGGCCTCGCCTGGCACAGGTTCCCCGTTGTTTGTTCTTGCCGGCATCAAGTGGAGCATTCTGTCTGATTCCTTAATTATTTATTAAGCGTAATAGAGTTTAATGTAAACAATTACTTATGCCAGGATTAATCTTAAAGCCATTTAACTTGGCAACAGCAAAAGAAATACTCCTGGCTTCAGCGCCGCGCCAAGGCCTCCTGAGATCTTCTGTCATTCATCCCTTCTGGTGTGCAAGCGTGGGCAAAATAGCCTGACTGGGCTAACGTCGCTGAGGGGCATGCCCGCAGGGCTTCTAAGTGGTGAATGGAGGGCTCTCAGCTCGGTGGTAGAGCTCATGTTTTACGTGCAGAAGGTTCTTTCCCCCACCCCTGAAAGAGCTCAGATGTCCCCCACAACAAGAAGCCATAGGTCAGCTCTTTCCTGACACAACTCCAAGTCATTATGCGTAGGACGGACACAGGTTTTGTGGCCATCTATCCGGTTCTCAGCTTCCCCTCTCTTCAACTGGCATCTCTGGAAACAGTGCAAGTCTAGATAAACCTTTGGTCTAATCCAGCAAGACACCCGTCAGGAGGCTGAGGCCCTCCAGATGTTCCTGGACATAGGAATGTACAAATCCCTTCTCTGGTTCCGGTCCGGGGCTTCAACGGTGGGGGGAGGTGCTCCGTCCCTCTCCCCGGAATCCTCCCCAGCCAGCTCTGCTCTGCAGCAAGGCTGTGGAGCCGCTGGCTGGGGCCGGCCGCAGCTGAACTTCCGGCCACTGCCGGGCTGCTGCGGCCGCAAATGGAGGCCGCCGTAGCGGCCGCCATTTGCGTCCTTGCATTAAGCCGTGATAGGCTACGTAAGTATTTATGTAGCCTATCACGGCAAAAGGCAGGGATGCAAATGGCGGCCACTGCACCATTGGTGTCCCTGCCGTAGGCCATGATAGGCTACGTAAATACTTACGTAGCCTATTACGGCAAAGAGCAGGGGTGCCAATGGCGTAGCGGCCGCCATTTGCGTCCTTGCATTAAGCCGTGATAGGCTACTATCACGGCAAAAGGCAGGGACGCAAATGGCAGCTGCTACGACGGCTGCCATTTGCGGCCGCAGCTGCCCGGCAGTGGCCGGAAGACGAGCTGGAGCCGCTGCCGCCGCATCCACCACCACCGCTGTATCAGCCGCCAGGTAGATCTGTTCCCGGGGGGATTTTAGGGGGTGGGGGGGAGGGGAGGCCATTCTGCCATGGACTCCGGGGGGGCGGATTCTAAAGAATCCGGCCTCACTGGAGTCTGTGGTGGAATTCTCCAACATCCCTACCTGAACTACAACTTCCCTCATCCCTGACCACTGGCCATGCAAATGGGAGCTGTAGTCCAACACTACAAGGTTCCCCAGCCCTGCAATAAGATGACTCTCAGAGCAGTGGGGGGGGCACTAGATCCACTGAGACAGGAAGCCATCTGATTCTTCTTTCTGCCCAGGAAGAGCCAATGGCCAGCCTCGGCAAAGTCGTCACTCTAGAAGGTTCTTCTTCATTGAGAAGCTATAGTGATGCGGCTCAGCACATGGGCAGTGTTCAGCAGTTCCTGGTACTTTACTGAGCTGCAGTGATGTGGTTTGCCACATGGGGCAGTAGTCAGCAGTCCCTAACACAGGGATGTAGATCCTCAGGCCCAGGGGGCAAATCTGGCCCTCCTGGGGTCCCAATCTGGCCCGCTAGGGTTCCCCAAAAGTCCACGCCCTTTTCCCCTGGCCCCTCCACCTTTCCACAAATCACCAATTGTTTGGTGGTTTCCTGGGTTTTGTGCAGTTTCCCCCCATTCTAAAAGGTTGAAATGCCTCTCCTAAGGCCTAGTTGCTGGCAGTAAGAACGTTAAGCTTCAACATGCTGGGATGTTGTTGTTTTTTCTATTGGGGGAGGGGGGTACTCTGGCCCTGCCCCTTTTGCCTTTGACCCTGCCCACCACTGGAATGTGGCCCCTGAAGTCTTCTCCAAAATGGAATTTGGCCCTCAAGCTCGTTGGAGAGTCTGTGTGTGACTTAACGGCAGAGCTGCATTATACAGAAAAAGTGTGGCAACACAGCATTTAGTGTTGGTGGCAATAAACACAGCCTGGAGCCAGTTTAGATGAAGTTCATGTTAAAGTAAATCAACTTACTTTATTAGTGCTTTCATATCGTCACAGAAGGCAATCTAACACTGTTTAACTACAAGCACCCCCCAACTCTAGGTGTGTGACTGTAAGTGAGCGAAGGCATGAGATATCGTTACCTGATTCCTCTTTGGGGAGACCGCATGGCGGTTGTTGCAGAGGCAGAGAGGAAGAAGGAGGAAGAAGGAAGTGAAAGAGGAAGCAGGAAACAGGAACGATCAAGCTACAGGACTTTCTCTATTGCCCCCTAGTGTCTGGAAGCATGCAGACTATTATTCCTATTCCCATTCCTATTATTCAACGGGGCTAAACCAGGTTCTGCACCACTGCCCTAAGCAAATCATAATGTAAGTTGAGGACAGGCATTGCTTTTTAAAAGTAGCAGAAATTATTTGGACACACCCAAGCTCTGTATGTTGAGGCATTTGCACTTTCCAGGGCAGCGGATGTGTGCTCAGACCACTACACGTAAAGTGATACACATCTGTCTTCCCCGAATGTTTGTGGGGAGAAGGAGAGCTGTTGGCCAAAACAGGCACAGGGAAACGCAGAGCATGACGATGGTCACCTCACATGTCCGCAGCACCTAGAGGGCATGCAAGATGCCCGACCCCAGCACCGTGAGTGGCTACCATGACCTCAGCACTCTGGCAGGGCCCACCGGGATGGGCATTTTACCTCGACCCCCTGCACTGGGTCTCTGGTTTTGCAAAACGCCATTTCAATTTTCCCAAAATGTCCAGATGTAGCAACATGCCACTGCATTGTGGGAAATGTAAAATGGTGGCTTGTACCTGCCTGCTGCTGCTGACAGATATGCTCCATGGCCAAGGAACCACCAAGAATTGGTGGCAGGGGAACTACCAGAGAGCCTTTTGCTGCATATTACCGAGGAAGAAAGGAGGAGGAGGAGGAGGTGATTCAGGGCTGTTGTTTTCAGTAGCAGCCATGCATCTCCCATAATCCCCTCTGATAGCTTTGGAAAGCATTTAACTCAAGGTCATGGGAGGTGATCTGAAAGTTCCACCCATGGTGTATAAATAAAGTAATAACACAAACTTTTGCAGTGCCACGCAACATTTCCCCGGGGCCATTCCTTCCTCTCAGACATGTTTTAAACCCTTTTGCTCAGCCCTTAACCAGAGCTCATTGGAGCGGCTCTGCCAAGATTAAAGATTGGACCCAAAACTCTGTAGAATACTGCGGCAAGGCTGCACAGGAGCCTGACAAAAGCTCTTGTGTTTGGAAGTAATTACGCCGTAGTAATTGCCTTTATCTATAATCATCGTGGCATGTTTTCTCATTAGGCTCTATTGTGAGCAAAGACAATCCAAAGTGACTGACTTTCGCGAGTAGGCCTCTGCGATAGCACAGGGCGCCCCAGGCAACATGTCCTCGGGGGTTCTGAAAGGTCTCCTCTGAACAACGGGGGAAAACGGACTCTTAATTGAACGGGCCAAAGATGAGGCTGCGAAGCAAGCACAGAGTTCCAAGCAAGCTAGGAACTCAGTGGTGGGCTAATATTACGTCTTTGCATCCCAGTTCTCTGAGCAGGGAGAACTCCATGGCTGTTAGATTTTCGTTCCCTTTGGAATGAGGTACCGGAGGCTTCTGGCAGAGGAGAAGAAAAGGAGAGGGAATCTCTAATTCAGGGATGGGCAACTCACCCAAGTCCACCTCGCGCCACTCACCAGGCCCCTGCCAGCCGGCTGCCCCTGTGGGCACCCGCTCAGCAGTGCACGGCCGCCCGATCCCTCAGCAAGGCTCCCATTTTGCGTAAAAATTGTGACCTGCTGTTTTACATGAGAGGCTTTTTACGCACACGGCAGCGCAAAGCAGCCATCTACTCAAGATTACAGACGTAAATGGTCCCTATCCAAATGACCATAAAAGAATGAGCTGCCATTTTTATTCAAAATGGCAGCTCGGCGGCCCAGTGGGGACCACCGTGCTTGCCCAACTCAGAGCGCCGAGTCGGGCAGCGCAGTGGTCCACAGACTAGAGTCCAGGAGGCCAAGCCAGGGGGAGTCCACCAGGCTCCACCCCCCTCTCGGACTCCCGCAACATCTGTACCTTAATTCCTTTCATCCGTAATTGGAGAGCCAGTGTGGTGTAGTGGTTAGAGTGTTGGACTGGGACTCAGGAGACCCGGGTTCAAGTCCCCACACGGCCATGAAGCTCACTGGGTGACTTTGGGCCTGTCACTGACTCTCAGCCTAACCTACCTCACAGGGTTGTTGGGGGGATCATGGAGAGGAGGAGGATCATGTACGCCGCCTTGGGCTACTTGAAATAAAAGGTAGGATATCAATGTAATACATAAATCATGCATCAATCAGTTCCACTTTGAAAATCAGAACAGGATTTGGAGTGTTTAAATCCAGGAAGAAATTCCGATGGGCAGAATGTCAGGAGCATCTCTCTTGGAAACTGAAAGCAAAACTCAGCCCCAAATATCTCAGACCTGGCTCCCTACTATTTATTAAAATGTTGGCCTTCGAGTTTCTTTCAAGAAATGTTTGAGTAGTGATCATGTCGAGAAGGACGCTTCTACATATTGATCTTGGTAAAAAGCCCCAAAAGATAATCCTGAAATATGACTCTGACCTTTTCCGGGTTCTCCAGTTCTGACACTAGCCATTTTTATCCTCTCTTCAGCTGGCAGGAGAGATGCCAACGGCCAAGAGGAAAAACAGAGATTGCTTTAAAAAAAATCAGTAGCTGTACATACTGAATAAATTTCCTGGTCTGTGGCTGGTGCTACAAGATCAAACTGTCCTGGTGTCACTAGAGCCCCATCAATGTGGACAAGAAAAATAATGCAGGACACTTTCTTCAAGGCACGTAATGAGAATTTTGTTTATGTTCACAAATCATGTGAACACATCCCAATCACAGCCCCAAATGCAAACAGCAAATCTGGGACCTCCTGCAGGCAAGGCAGGAGCTCTGCCACGGAGCCATGGCCCCTCCTATGTAAACTAAGACACCTGGCCATCCTGTGGATCAGACCAAGGTGGGTCCCACTAGTCCAGCATCCTCTTTCCCACAGTGGCCAACCAGTGGAGATACCTCCAGGAAGCCCTCAAGCTGAATGTTATGGTCTTCTGCCATTCTGCCAGGTTTACTGTTTTGCTGTCATGCCCAACAGTCATTGATGGGTCTCTCCTCCATGATTTTTTCTCATCACCTTTTCAGACAAATCCAACTTTCCCCGCTCCCTTCTACAAGTCGTCCCTGACCATAAGGTTTGCCCAGACTCATCCAGACATGACCAGGCATCTGTCAGTACCAAAATCTGCATCATGATGCAGCCAAAATTTGGCTCTTTCTCTTCACACACACACACACCAAGAAACATCTGTTTTTTCAAGGTACATGTAGGAATCACCTGGAAGATGCATGGCAGATCATCTCAGGGTTTTGGTTGGTCAGGTAGAATTTCCAGACCGCATTATGGGAGTTCCCGCCCTCCATAGACACATGCTACTTACTCCCCAGACTCCACAAATGTAAGACAATTCTGTTCCTCAACAGTCACCCAGTGAACTTCATGGCAGATCAGGGTGGAAGGGCCATAGCTCAGTGGCAGGGCATCTACTTGATATGCAGGAGGTCCCAGGTTCAATCCCCCACAGAATCTCCAGGTAGGGCTAGGAAAGAATCCTGCCTGCAACCCTGGAGAGCCGCTGCTGCGCATTCTTCTCCCATTGATTAAAGTATGTTTGTGCACAATTTTCAAAAGTACACATGCTGTCAAATGCATTTTTTTTGTTCTGAGATCATGTTGCAAGCGCAGAAATGTATGCACTTTGACCGCAGATTGAGGTGCAAACTGGATAAATCCTGATCAAAAATGAACTGAAACATAGCTCTCATACATAGCCAAGATTGCGATTTTTGCAGTGTTTTATCTAAGCACACATGCGTATCCCCAACATGAAGGAGAAGGGGAAGAAAGATTCCAATTAAGGAGGGATTACTAATGCACTGGTTCCACTTTAGAAATGAGGCCAAGAAATTCAGCACCCCAAACCTGGATTGAAATTTGAGTGAATAACATCTTGGGAGCATCAATGCTGAATTGTCTTCTATCATCCTTCTTTTCTTTGGCAGTTCCTACACAAACAAGGAACTTTGCTCCATCACAAAGGAAGTCTCTTCAGTGAAGAAACTGCATTCAGAATCCTTCCAAAAATGCCTTCTCTATCACAAAATGATGATATTTACTTTTTTAAAAGCTTCACTTGGAATAAAATCTGGGCTGAACATACCCATTGGAAATAAAATATTATTAACTTCTCGACCTGAGCAAGAATGATGGTCACTTTGGGAACTATTAGGGTGGAGGAGAAATTTTTAGAGCAGCAGCTGAGGCGTGTGGTAATGAAGATTTATTGAGGATCACAGATGACATGAGTTTATTTAAGGTCCTGTAAACTGTTCCGGAGAGAGACACAAAGGAAGCAAAGTACTTATCAGAAGGGGGTGTCAGCACAGTGGGGAGTGACATGTTTCTCTCTGAGAAGGCAGCTTTCTGGAACAAAGGGGTGGCCGAGTTGCCATTAAAAGCATCAGCTGGAAACCTTAATATGGGAGCAAATGTTTGAGAGGCGAGAAGCTTTTTGTAAAGGGCTGTGAGATACCCAGCACAAATCCAGGTGAAAATTAGGGATCAGAGAATCAGCAAGCTTATCGAGATTCTTCGAGTTCCACCTCAAAGTTCAGCATGCCTCATTCCCATTCAAAACAGTGAGCTTTTTCCCCCCCGCATTTGAACAGAAAAACTATGCAGCGGGGCTGTGCATTTTTTAAAGTGTGCACCCAAATGCACATTTTTCCCCCATTGACTAAAGGATGAAAATGTGCATTTTTGAGGTGCACATTTTTCTAAAGCATGCATTTTGCAAATGAGCATTGGAAGTATAGAATGTGTGAGTTTTGCCTGCAGAATGCGCTTGGGTTCTCATCTCATCTAGAGTTGCAAGTGGAGCAGGTTGTAATCTTAAATGGATGGAAACAAAATTCTCACACATTCCTAGTGGAAATGTTCCAACTTACCAGTTGAGCCCTGCAGTGAGTCTCTACGCAGAAAATGTTGTGCTGAGAAAAGGCAGACTACAAACTGTGTAAGGTGAAGTTCAAGATGCCCTTGCAAAAGCAGGATTGGTTTCCTGTGGAAGATGCTGTGCTCACTTTGGAAATCATTGTTAGTCAGTGCATTTTGCTAGCCCAGGGGTCCCTAACCTTTCTGGGTTCGTGGGCACATTTTGAGAGAATATCATGAGAGCTCTCACAAAATGGCTGCCATGAGGGTACTTACCTACTCATAAAATGGCTGCCACAGCAGGCATGACTGGCCACAAAACACTCATTTCCAAGATGGCAAAAAGGGGAGACTAAAAAAATAATAACTTGCTCAAGAAGTACAATGCAGAGGTAGGGTCCGAACTCCAAAATAGAAATCCAGACCCTGAGCTACAGAGGCTCCTAATGAAGATATGAAGCTGCCTTGTCCTGAGACTGACTGCTGGTCCATATAGCTCAGTATTGTCTACACCAGGGGTCCCCAATGTGACACCTGCGGAGACCTCCAATGGGCCTGCAATGCTCTCCACACGCTAGCCCCTTCAAAAATGTATTTTAAAAAAACAAAAAACGTGAAAATGTTTGGGGTGCTGGTTCTCCTTCCTGTTCCTGAACCACTGATCAGCTGTTCAGCAGGCAGGAAAAGAAGGAAAGAGTTACTTCCTGTCCCCACCCAATCTTCCATCCACACAGAACTTTCCCTTTTGCTCTCTGTCTCTCTCTCTCTCCAGCCCCAGCCCCTAGCCTTGCTATTTCTCTCCACCCAGTCCCTTTCCTCACTATTCCTCTCCCTTCCTAGCCCCTAGCCTGGCTCTTTCTCTCCCATTCAGCCCTTTATCTTGCTGTTTCTCTCCACTCTCAGCCTCTGCCCTCACTATTTCTCTCCCCCAAGCCCTTTCCTTGATATTTACTTCCCTTCCCCATCCCTAGCCTTCTTTCTTTCCCTTCCTAGCCTTGCTTTTTCTCTCTCACCCGCCCCTTTATCATGCTGTTTCTCTCCACTCCGAGCCCCTAGCCTTGCTCTTTCTCTCGCACCCACGTCTTTATCATGCTGTTTCTCTCCACTCCAAGCATCTAGCTTCACTATTTCTGTCCCCCACACCGTTTCCTTTCTGTTTCTCCCCCCTCCTAGCCTCGCTCTTTCTCTCCCCTCTATCCTTTTGCCTTGCTATTTCCCCCTCCCTCCCAGCCTCTCTCCTCACTATTTCTCTTCCTCCACCTCTTTTGACTAGTCAGCCCCGCACAGCAGCTATTATGTTGCAAGCCACATCCTCTATGGGAGCAATTTTGTGGTGGAGCCCACAGCAGTTTCTCAAATTCCCAAATGTGCCCACGGGTCCAAAAAGGCTGGTGACTCCTAGTCTACACTGACTGGCAGCAGCTTTCCAGGGTTTCATACAGGAGTCTTCCCTTGCTCTACCTGGAGATGCCTAGAATTTAATCTGGGGAACTTTTCATGCAAGGCATGAGCCCCATTGCTGAGCTACAGTCCACCCCGCATCGAGTAGTAGAAAAATGGGAAGGAAATCACTGCTTGATCAATTCAAGGCTTCATAAGAACAGAGAAGCTCCCTTCTGCTGAGTCAGGCCCTGGGTCCATCTAGCCCAGTATTATCAATGGTGGCTGGCAACAGCAGCTCTCCAGAGTTTCAAGTAGGGATGGACGAAAGTCCCTTACCTGGTCCTGCAGCTTGCTTCATGGTGGGGGGGAGGCGCTCCGTCCCTCCCCCCGAAATTCTGGGCAGGGTGGGAGGCGCCCCATCCCTCCCCGCCAAAATTCGGGCCGGGGGGGAGGCGCCCCGTCCCTCTGGCCGCGAATCTCGTCTCCTGCCGGGACGCAAATGGCGGCAGCCGTAGCCACTGCCGTTTGCGTCCCTGCAGTCAGCCTTGATAGGCTACATAAATGTTTACGTAGCCTATCACGGCTGACTTTGGGGGGGGGAAGCACGTACGCAAATGGCGGCGCCCATGGGCGCCGCCATTTGCGTACGCGCTTTTTTTTTTCCAAAGTCAGCCATGATAGGCTACGTAAACATTTACGTAGCCTATCACAGTGTTTTTTGAAAATCTAGCCATGATAGGCTACGTAAATCTTTACGTAGCCTATCACGTTTGTTGTTGTTGTTTTACTTGGAAATGGCGGTGGCAGCAGCCGGTCGGAAGACCGGCCGCCACCGCCGAACCACTGCCAGGAGCCGCCGCCACCAGGGACATTCAACAAAGGTAAGTCCCATCCTGGGGGGGGCAGGGGGGGCGGACCGTTTCTCCACCAATTTCGGGGGGCCGAATGCATTGGCATTCGGCCTCCCAGAGATTCGTGGAGAAATTCTCCGACATCCCTAGTTTCAAGCAGAAATGTTTCCAGCCCTACCTGGAGATGCCAGGAGATTGTACCTGAGACCATCTGCATGAAACATATGTGCTCTACAATGGTTTTCAGCTAAATGTGTCACTTCCAACCCTCTGTAGCACTTTGCAGCTGAAATTTGGTGGCAACCCATCAATTATTGGGGGGGGGCGCTGCCACCATGCTTCCAAATTTCAGCAGTATAGCAACAGGAGTGCGGCCTGCAGGGGGTCTGGAGGAAGTGGCTCTCAGATCCCCCAAAGTTGCCCCCTCCTTGTCTGGGTGCAGATTGGGTTGGTTCATTTTGAAATGAACACAATCCTTGAGTTGCCCTACTCTGCAACAGGTGCAAACTGGTGTGCATAAGGTAAGTGCTATAGCAAAGAAGAGCCCAAAATTATTATTACTGTCCCAGGACATATCCATCGGCCCATGTGAAGATCTGAGGCCTGCAGAGGCAAGGAAAGGGAAATGGTCAGGCTTAGAGGCCTGGGGGATTTCTGTTGGGAGAGAGTATCCCTGAGAGGAGTAATTTCATTTACCCAGCTAAGTTTCAGTTTCGCTTCCCCAGTTAAGTTTCATTTCTTCAGATCTGAAGCTGTACTTTCGGTTTTGAGGGGGAGGGTATACAAAGAGAGAGTCAGAAAGACCAGACCAGTAAAAGCAGAGTCAGGAGACCAGAGCCTGAAGAGGGAGGAGGAAGGCTCAGCCTAGAGGAGTCTAAGTACTGCTAGGGTAAAGGAATTTGCACTTTGCAACTGTTATTTTCCTTTAAGGCCTTTTGTATCACTCAGCTTTATTGTGTAAATGCCTATAGTTGTGATTACTTGCTTTAAATTTACCATTAAACTGTTGTGGTTAAACCCTGTGCCTAGAGTGTCAGTCACCCAACATCTACAGCCTAAATCCCATGTTACTGGGAAGGGAAAGTTTAAAAGAAGGAGGATGGGACTCTTAAGGAGGCAAGAGATCCTTAAGGAGTTGCTCAGGGGATCCAAGTCATAAGGGGAACCCTGACAGTGCATTTTTGTGCCAACCTGCACAGATCTGGTGTTCAATCCACCAATACCTTGCCACTTTTTTGAAGGAGCAAAGCCATTGTGGAAATGGATTGGAAGCAAAGTGAACATACTGCTATAAATCGCCCTGCACTTTGCTTTTGTGGAGAGACATGGTTGGGAAAGAAATAGATTTCTGACATGTAAGGACAACTTTATGCTCCATATAAATTTGTACCACCAAAAGCTTAATTTATTGTGAACTGGAATCCTTCCATCGTTCAGTGCTATTAAAAAAAATTAATCAAAACTATAGGCTATTAAAATGGACAGAAGTTGGCAAGGAATTTGCCTTTACCTTCTGTGAAAATCTAGCAGGTCCCCATACGCAAATGAAATGGATTTCAGGTGCCAAAGGAAACATAGAGAACATCAGTGGAAGTGTTAATATTGCCTGGATGCAGTGACAGGGTTGAAAATGAAATGCAGAGAGACTTGGGGTCTCCATATGAACACCGTAAACATATTCCGGGGGAAACTATCCTAAACACACCCAACTGAAATAGATGGGAACTGCCTGAACACACGGTTTCAACGGGGATTTCCCGGGAGCAGCATGTTCTTGTGGACTAGGCCACTTGGGAAGAAATGACGCAGCATAACTTTGAACCCCAGGTGGGTGGAAGGATTGCAATTCTTTCCCCAAAGAACAGTGAAGTCTCTTAAGTTCAGTGCATGAATCTGAGTGATGCAAATGGATCAAGATGCACTCACATTCCTGAAGATTTTCCCAAAGGTTCCATCGGTGAGGAAGATGGCCCACCACCTAACAGTGGCAGGGCACTGGGTAAAAACATAAGAAGAGCCCTGCTGGAACAGACCAAGGGTCCATCTAGTCCAGCATTCTGTGCACACAATGGCCAACCAGCTGCCCACAGGAAGCCCACAAGTAGGACATGAGTACAGCAGCACCCACCAACCCATGTTCCCCAGCAACTGGTGTACATAGCCAGACTGTCTCTGATACTGGAGGTAGCATATAGCCATCAAAATGAGTCGCCTTTGATAGACCTCTCCTCCAGGAATTTGTCCAATCCTCTTTTAAAGCCATCCAAATCGGTGGCCATCACCACATCTTGTGGAAGTGAATTCCATAGTTTGACCTTGCACTGCTTGAAGAAATCCTTCCTTTTATCTGTCCTGAATCTCCCGCCAATCAGCTTCATGGGACGACCCCACTGGGTTCTAGTATTGTGAGAGAGGGAGAAAAATGCCTCCCTATCCACTTTCTCCACACAGTGCATAATTTTGCACACCTCTATCATGTCTCCCCTGACCCTCCTTTTTTCCAAGCAAAACAATCCCAGCTGTGTAACCTTCCCTCATGGGGGAGATTCCCCAACCCCTTGGTCATTTTAGCTGCTCTACTCTGCACGTTTTCCAGCTCTACAATATCCTTTTTTAGGTGTGGTGACCAGAACTGGACACAGTATTCCAAGTGGGGTCGCACCATAGATTTGCATAAGGGCAGTATGGTATTGGTGGTTTTATTCTCAATTCCTTTCCTAATTATGCCTAACATGGAGTTACCCGGGTTCACCACCACAGATACTGACTCCCTGCAGTGTTCCAGACATCACACTGATTCTAATTAGTGCTGTCCTGAAAATTTCTCCCACATTTTTGACCATTCTCATTAAATTTAATAGAAAAGAAATTAAGTTTCAAAAAGAAATTCGAAAGAGAGAGAAAAATTCAAAGGAACTCTCATGGGTTGGGTTTGGGGTTCTTGTGTTTACTGCTGTCAGGAGCGCTCTCGCTGCCTCTTGCAGTCCCCTCCAATAGCCAACTCACGACACAGACGAAAGGGGTTCTTTCCAAGGCTTTATTCCTTTACAACTTAATGACTCTTTCAGATGCTAATCACCAGCAACTAAGCAAGGAAACGCGCTGGGGTAGTTAGCGGAGTAGCCTAAGCTCCGGGTAAGGCAGTTGGTCCCCGTTTGAAGGGGAAGAGCGGGAAAACTCTGAACTTATGGGCTATGGAGAGGTCCTCCCTCTTACCCGGGGATCCTCAGGACACGACCGTTGTTTTAGCGCCAAGCGGGCAGAGCGCCGCCTCTCGGCGCCCTCCATCAGGCACCGCTCCCTCCGTCTCCGCCGAGCATCCAGCAAGATCCCATCCCCCACTCTCTCACTGCCAGGGTCACTATCTCTCTCAGGAATGCAGGCAGGAGGACTCTCTCCCTGCCGCTGTGCTTGTGAGAGATGAGCGAGCTCCTCTCCCACGGGTGGTTGGTCCTCCTCAGAATCAGAACTACTCTGGGGCTCTATGGGCTCAGTATCAACCCTGACATCCATATGTGTGAGGTGGCTGAGGGCTTTGCACAAGTATCCTCTCTTTCATTATGCCATCATTTCACTGGCAGCTTGTAGCCTCCTTGGCTTCCCACACTTCAATGAAAGCCCATGGAAAGACACCATGAATTAACTCCTCCCATAGGGCTTTTTCAGATCAGGAAATGCAGGCAGCCTGGGAGGCTGCAGAGCAATGGGGAGACATGTAGTAGAAAATACACACACAGCACCCTCAGCTACCTTACAATGATTAAGCTCAAAAACACCACCAAAATAAACTCAAGATAAATTATAAAACACCCGGAGAATGAGGTAGAAAAATGGAAGCCTCTTTAACGAGGGAAGGAAACTTTCAGGAAATTGGAGGACAACGTTGGACACAGCACCAGCTCCACCTCTTCCCTGAAGCTGGATACGACGCTGTCCCCCTCATGCCTGCATGGTGGAGGATGTGGGGGGGGGGGCAGCCAACACAGTTGATGCTGTTGCTACTTGCAGCGGCAGCCCAAAAAACCTTCAGGAACAAAGAAAGAAGCTGTGCTACAACCCAGGCTAATGGTGAGAAGCTGTTGGAGAATTTCTCTCCCAGCTGGAGAAATTCAGTGCAATTGTTCCCCCAGTTTCTCTGCCCACGAATAGGGTGGAGAATTTCGAGAGGCTGTTTGTGCACCATTTTAATTGTAATGGTTCCTCCATCCCCAGCGCTTATCCTGCTTTCGACAGTCATCCGAGTAATGATTCCGGGAGCTGGAAAACTGCACCCAGTGGTGGCTCTTTGGGCTTGTTGGGAAAATAGCCGCCTCGTCTACAAGGTATGGCAAGGGAGCAGTGGTGCAGTTAGTTAGTGCATGGGAATTTTGACCTCCACTAGCCTTCAGATCTCTATAGCCTTCCTGTGGTTTCCTGTGGTTTCTTCCTTTTGCTCCTCCCCTTCCTCCCCCACATCTCTCTCTCTCTGACTGCCTCCATTGCTGGGAGCACAAGTGTTTGCCCTCTCGCTCCTGCTGATGTAGCGGAACACAAAATGGGCCGAACAAACGCTTCTGAAACTCTACGCTGTACCTGCATTGCATATGCAAGAATATTTGTGAGTAAAACTGTCTTTCTCTCTTTCACTGAAGAGGAGTGTGGTCTCCTTTGGTTATTCTAAGATAGCCCGCATGCATGTGGGACTGGTAAATGCTCATTCTGTTTTGCCTTTGTTTTTCTGTTTTGGGGGTTGGACGCGATGGTCTTGTAGGCCCCTTCCAACCCTATTATTCTATGATTCTCTGCTAGTTGCCTTTCTTACAGGAGGCATCATTACCAAATCATCCCATCAAAGCTTCCCATGGGGAGGGGCTCAATAGCAGAGCGCATGATTTGGGGGCAGAAGATCTCAGGTTCAATCCCCAGCAGTGGCATCACCAGGTAGGGCTGAGAAAGATCCTTGACTGAAACCCCGAAGAGCAGCTGCTGGTCAGTGCAGACCAGGCGTCCAGAACCTCTTTCATCCCAAGGCCAAACTCCATTTCATTAAAGGTCTTACAGACCACATTCCAGTGGCAGGCAGGGACAAAAGGCAGAGAGGGCCTTTTCCACAGTGGCCCCACATCTCTGGAATAAGCTGTCATCTGGGGTCTGCCAGGCCCCATCATTGCAGCTTTGAAGAAGACCCAAAAAACCTACTACTTTACCCTGGCCTTCCCCTGATTATGTGTTATCGGACTGGGTTATGACTGCAGTTGTCTGTTGAAGGTTTTGTTTTATGCTGGTGTTTGTTGTTTTCTAGAAGGTTTGTTGCTCTTCCTGTTTTTCATTGTGTTTTCACTGTTTTTATTGTGTTTTTACCATTTTTAATACCGCATTTTTTTTATTATGTGTTTTATTGTTGTACGCTGCCCTGGGAGGACTTCTGCCCTGAATAGCAGCCAAGAAATATTTTGGAATGAACACATTTGCTGCTCTGCATCAGGCAGTAAAATGTAGAGATGTGCGGACTGTGGAAGATCCACTCCATCTGTGTTTCGCGGGTTGCCAGGGGCCTTTTGTTCCATCATCTGCCCACAGACGAATGCGGATGATTTTTTTCGTCATGCAGAAAAATCCGCAAAAACGTACATAAGTATTTCCGTAAGTATTGACATAATTTACCTCAGTACGTAACATTTACCGTACTGTCCCCCATTCCATTCAATGTTTCCTCAGCAGGTACGTATTTTCCTACGGATATATATGTGTAAATTTCGGGAAAGTAAAAAAAATCATCCCAAAGTCCACGGACTCCGCACAGCCTGAGGGGGGTGCTCTGCAGCGGATGCCACAGGTCGGATTCTCAGAAATCCAAGCTCCTTTTAGTCCGTCTCGAATTTCTCCAGCATCCCTAGCAAAATGTCTTGGGCTGGCTCTGCACAGTCTTTTATGGTATAGGGCAGCTCCCTGTACCAGATCACGCCATCTTGTCTGGCCTCTTGTTCCAACACTGGGCAGCTACATGCTGATACATCTAGTACCCAAGCAAGACATAAAAGCAACCAGTGTCCTTAAGTGTTTATCCCTGGCATCTGGAGTGCAGACATAGACATGTAGCTGCCATAGCTAATAGCCAGCAATAGGCATCTTCCAGTCATGTGTAGAGTCTTTTTACTTCTGTTAAGCTGGAGACTGTCATCACATCTTGTGACTGTGAACTCTGTGTGTTCTTACCTTGAATGGTCAGCAACAGGCACCCTTTTTATTCCGTCAGTTATTTGAACACAGAGGTTCAGAACTTCCTTCAGCCCGTGAGCTGAATTCCATTTTGGAGAAGTTCTCGGGGGCCGCATTCCAGTGGCCAGAGAGGCAGGGGCTGAAGACAAAAGGGGCAAGGGCAAATACAACAGCATTTTTTGGCCTAAAGCTCTTACTGCCCGTAACGCAGCCTCAGGAGAGGCATTTCAACCTTTTAGAACGAGGAAACAACTGCACGAACGCCGGGGGACCACCAAACAATTCGTGCTCAGGGGAAGGCAGTGGGAGCAGGGCGAGGGGAGCAGCCATTTGAGGAATCCCAGAAGGCTGGACTTCTTAGTTTGGCCCCTGAGCCTGTTTTAAAATATTTAAATCATGACCGTCTGGTTCCTAAGACAGCATTGGTCATTCAGAAGGTACATGGCAATTTGTCTAGAGGACTCCCAGATGACCATCCCTGAAGAACACATGGACCACCCGATCCATCCAGTCCAGTGTTCTCGTTCCCCCAAAGGGGTCAACAAGATGCTTCTGGGTGTCTCGCAAGCAGGCCATGAAGGCCTTTCCACCTGATCATCCTGAGCATCTTGTACTTGCAGGTGAACTGCCTCTGAATGTGCATGTTACATTTAGGTATCCTAGCTGTTGGCAGATCTTATCTTCCATGAAGGAGAGGATTCCATTTTCCCTCTCCACAGTAATGCCAAGGAAAGCACAAATCAATTACACTCGTGAGTCCCAGCGATCAGCTTCCTATAAACACCAGCTCAGGCCATCCATCACACAGGCTGCATCTCCTGTCAGTGGCCCGTCCGAAGCAGACCTATCCATCACGGCAGAGGCGTCGGCAAACAGGGGAAGTGTCAGGCCGTGATGGAAAGGGTCAGGGCGGGAGATGCAGAGGCAAAAACCGCTCTGCGGTTCCAGAGCTCGCAAGTTTATCTTACTACGGCGAGACTTGAGGGACTGGAGCTGGGATGGATTAGACTGTGCAAGTGAGAATCCAGCTGGGAAGCTCTCTGGATGCTGTGATGTGGCTGGGAGCTATTGCCTCCTTTCTCCCCCCTCCTAAACATTTTCTGGGCTCACAAACAATAAGGCTCCATAGGGTCAGGTAAGGTCATCTGGGTTCATCCCCAGTATGTTTCCATCCAGCCTGACAGTTCTAACAAACCTTCCCTTTTCAGAATTCATCCATTCTTCCCAGGTCTCCCCAGAGACCTCCATATCCACAACCTCCTGAGACCACCCCCAGCAGATCCAGTTTTCCCCTCTCCAACCCGTTCTGGCCTCCTCCTGGCCTACCATGCAGGGCTGTTGTGAAGACTATAGAGAAGGAGACTGAACCCTTCAGATATGCTATATATTTGCAAAATCCAGTGTCATGCAAGCAGAAATCCCCTTGCACAACGGGACTTCTTCCTCCCCCTCTCCTCCCCCTCCCCTCTGGAGCAAACTTTGGGGTATATGGGGGCCACAGGAAGAGGGGAAATTGACCTTTCCTGTTCTGCTGAAGGGAGCAGTTCCATCAGCGGACTTCATTGGATTCAAGCCACTAAATGCAAAATATTATGGTTAAGCACGGTGCTGAATATGTTCACACTTTTGTTTTTTCAGGTCGAAACCATTCTAGTGAACTAGAAATTGCTGTTAATGAATACTGAAATGGTAGAAATATGAAGGATACGATGATGCTGAGTTGTTTTGCATTCAGGTCTTGGGCGGATGCCTGTATCTTTAAGCCTTGAGCGATATCTTGGCCTGTTTAGGAGGGGGTAATTGGTGTCATACGCTTATGGGCTTTCTATTAATTAGGCAGGTACTTTGCTTCTCTCCCTGGGCCAGGTTCAATATATGGGGGGTGCATGGAATCAGGGCTGCCTCTCCAGATAAGCCCCAGAGGCTGGGAGCTGTATGCGGGAATCATCTGTGCCAAGGTAATGGTAGACCAGTAAGTTTGCAGGTTGCTTTGTTTTGATGCTTGCTTTGTTTTCCCTCTCATCCTCTTGCTGTATTTTGTTTTATTGATAATAAACACTGTTTTGCAACCTAAAGTTTAGAGGCTGATTCTCGGACATACTCTAAGGAGGGCGGGGGGAGTTCTAGGTACCCCAAAAATGTCACAGATACTTACACACACACACACACACACACACACTCATTCAAATGTTGAGTTCCAAACTACCTGGTCACTAAGTGGAACTACTGCTTTGCAAAAACCACCATTATCCTTTCTTTATTTTTCTGTTTCCAATGTCTATACATAGCCCCTCGCCAAAGCTCCCAGCTTGTTCATGTTTTTCCCCTTTCTGCATTATCAATGTGCATTGCTAAAACACTGCAAAAGAAAAGTAAACGTGGTGGCTGGGGGCAGATGACATGGTAACCCCCCATGGGTTGCTCCCAAATGTGAAAGGTGGGTTTGCGTGTTGTGTGGGGAGCATTTTTCCTGTCCACGATTGGCAAGTTACCCACCTTTGTTACCTACCCTCTGCAGGGCCCCGGGGTAGCTTAAGTGTCATCTGTCAGCCATTCCATAGATAAATTTGGGCGCTCCATGGATAAATCCCCACGACCATAGAGACAGCTGCCTAGAGCGCCTGGAAGTTCCAACGACCCTCTAGCCCGCATGGCCTTCTCTGTGGTGGCACCAAACCTCTGGTAAACCCTCCCCCATGCAGTTCAGTTCAGGAGGCAGAAAATGTGGTAGGTTCCAAACACCTCCTGAAAATGCAGTTGTTCACCGAGGCCTTCTCCGGCTTGTAATTAATTGCAATTAATCATATGCTGATCCATCTTACTGCTCTTTGTATGGCTACTGCAGTTGAAATTGTTTTTAATAATGTGTTTCAAATTTGTTTTTTTACTATTTATATGTGAACTGCTTAGGGATTTTATTATATTAAGTGGTATATAAATATTGCTAATAAATAATACAACTACAACCAAAACCCAATACGCATACACAATTGTATTTAGTATCAGTGTTTTAAAACAGACATTTAAAAAGATATGTCAGTATTGGACATAACAATACACAATTAAAAACATATATCAATAGGCTCAGCACCTGGCAGAGATTCCTCCTGCCGGCTTTCCTGAGATAGATAGTGACCCTGGCAGTGAGAGAGTGCAGGAGGGGGGCTTGCTAGACGCTCGACGCAGACGCAGGGAGCGACGAGCGATGGAGGGCGCGGAAAGGAGGCGTAGTGCCCGTTTGGTGCGCAAGCAACGGCCACCTCCCATGGACCCAAGGGAAAGAGAGAGGATCTCTCCCTAGCCCATACGTTCTGGGTCTTCAAGTGACTCTCTTTCAAACAGGGATCAACTGACTACTTGAAGCTTAGGCCACTCTGCTGTTCCTTGCTTTAGTCGCTGGTGATCAGCACCTGAAAGAGTCATTAAGTTGTAAAAGGATTAAAGCTTTGAAAAGAAATCCTTTCGTCTGTGTCTTGAGTTGGCTATCGGAATCTACTGGGAGAGGCCGCCAGAGCGCTCCTGACAGGCCGTACCACTGATCTATGGATCATCACAGAGCTGGCTCAACATTTTGTGGCCTGTGCTGAAGGAAAAGATGCCACCCTCACCCTATTCCATGTGCAAAAGCTAACCTGACTGGCACGGAATCTAACTTCAGTGCTGATAACAGGACATCATGAGGGCAGCAGGCCTGCTTAAGAGATGTAGGGCAGCCCAGGAAGTTCTTTCCTCTAACACCTTGCTCTAACACAATTAAAAACATATATCAATATACTATGGTGTCCCAGTAGAATTCCATTTCAACTACACAAAGTCAATGTGTGTTTTTCAAGTCAATGTGTGATACAATTCTAAATCCTTGGGGAAATTCTTTTTGTTGGGCTTTGAATGAGTTGTTGCCAAGTCGACATCTTCCTCTTCAGTAAGTGCTAACAAAAATTCTTCCAGTCGCCAAAACACCTCTGCATAAATATACGTATTTCCATTACACGTTTCCCTTGATTTAAAAAATACCTGTCTAAAAAGCACAGAACTCTGACCATTGGAATGCAAAGCAACATTTTTAATCGTTGGTCATTAGGTCAGAATCAAGTCATCGATATCTATAGGAAATGAATTAGTACTGTTCTCCAAGAATGTGGCAGCTGCAGCTGAGATAGAACTGAATTCATTCTGTCCTTGGGCTGTGAAGGAAAAGCTAAACTATAGAGGTGGCGGTGGACTTCCCAGTTCTACCTGGAGATAGCAAGTGTTGAACGTGGAACCTTCTGCATTCAAATCAGGTGTTCTACCGCTGAGCTCTGGATGTCAGGGATAAAAAACATAAGAGCCATGCTGGTTCAGATGGAAGGCCTATCCGGTCCAGCATGCTGTTCACACAGTTGCCAACTAGCTGTTCATGAGAAACTACAGGTAGGACATGAGCGCAATGGCACACACACACCCTGCCGCCCATGTTCCCCAGCAACTGGTGTAGATTGGCATACTGCCTCTGATACTGGAGGTAGTATGTAGCCATCATGACTAGTAGCCATTGATAGGCTTCGCCATGAATTTGTCCGATCCCCTTGTAAAGCCGACCAAATGGGTGGCCATCACGACATCTTCTGGTAATGAATTCCACAATTTAACCATGTGCTATGTGAAGAAGAACTTCCTTTTATCTGTCCTGAATCTTCCACCAATCAGCTTCATGGGCTCTAGTATTATGAGAGAGGGAGAAAAATGTCTCCCTCTCCACTTTCTCCACGCCAGGCATCATTTCGTACACTTGTATCGGGTCTCCCCTCACTCACTTTTTCTCTTCCCGAGAGCTCTGGGATGCTCTCCAGAGGGAAGCTTGCCTGGCACCACACTGCTATCTTTCTGGCACCAACCTAAGACTTCCCTGTTCTCCCAGGCTTCTGATTTTGAAGTCAAAGCCTTTTGAATCATTTTTAAGCATGTTCGTATTTTGGTGTTTTATTATCTTGGTCCTGCAATGTTTATTATCCAAGTCCCTGCAATGGGATGTTGTATTGTATGCTGTGCATGTTTATTAGTTTTATATTGATGAGTTTATTGTGATTATATGTGTATTTTATCCCTATTGTAAAATGCCTAGAGAAAGTTATTTTATGAGGCATTTCATAAAGAAATAAATGCAGGGCAAAACTTGTCCAAAGAACACCAAGGGAATGGAATAGAGGGCATCCTCTCATCCCTAACAGGGGAAAAAATCTCTATACTTCAGCTCTCTATACAGAGAGCTTCAGCTATTGGGCAGTATAGAAATAAATAAACAAACTAACTAAAAGGTATAGACAAAATATTTTCTCCCTGCCCCCACATCAGGCCAGCTGCTTCTCCTTCCTGGGTTATGCACATGGGCAATCCTCTCCAATCAAGGACCAGGAAGTCAATGGGAAGATGTCTCTCAGTGCTATGTATTCAATCAGATCTGGCTTCCCATGCCCCCGCTGGAAAACTCCTCTTCAGAGGAGGAGCTGGAGCTCCCAGGCACAAACAACATCCAGGAGCAGCCCATGCCAGAAGACCAGGGGGAACCTGGACCTTTGGGAGAGGGGCCATGGGTTTGTCACTCCAAAATGAGGGGAACTCTGCCTCTGGGACAAAGGGTGAGTGACCCCCCAGCCCCTGAGATCATCAGCATCTCAAGAGGCAGGCCAGAAGGATCTCTGGGAGAAGGAGTGTCCATTTGCAAAAGAAGTCTCCTTGTGAGTAAAGGATTCCTCATGAGTAGGGCCCTCCTCAGGACGAGTTCTTCCAGAAGCTTCTGACGTGTTGCAGCTGAGTGCTGGGTAGGGCTTTGGAAGCTCCAGCTTATCTCCTTCAGTTGAGACCTACTAGCTGCTGGAACACCATCTTTTTTTTCCCAGCTGCCAGTACCCTGAAGTCTTGCTTGTCCTTCATCTGATCTCTTGTGCTGCTGATCCCTGGATTTCTGATGAGACCCTGTTTCTTGGTTTGTGTTTGTATTGGACTGTTTGCCTAAGCTTCTGACCTTTGGGATGGATTTGCCCCCTACACCGCCTCAGGACTGAGCTGGAGCCAGCCACAGTAGGACAGCAATTTTAAAAAAATGAGTCAACAATTCTGCAAGGACTGCCCAACCATTGTTGGAAAAAAAGAAGCATTTTTCAATATGGCTGAAAATGTTTGCAAAACCCACCCTTGTCTTCTCTTCATCTCTGCATGCAATTGCTAGACGACTCCTCCCTGTGCAAACTTACCATGAGAGTTGTTATCCCTCTGGCTCCCTCAAAGCCTGACTCTCAAATCTCCAGGGGGGAAGCAACGAATGTCTGCCCTACAGTTTTCTTCCTGTGCCTCAAGACTGAGTCATAAAGGCCATTGATCATCATGACAATTATAAATCAGCTCCCCAGTGTGCCAGGAAAGGGTTAGGGGGAATGCTCTAACCCTCCCAGCAAAGTTCTAATGACTTCTCATAACCATTAGGTCAGAAAAAAACGTAATGGGGGTGCTTTCTACTGAAGATGGGCCACACTAAATTTTGATGGCATGAATATTTATCACCAGAAGACTGATGGAATACACCTTCTGATGAGCAAGTGAAAATGAGGCTGAGCATCTCATCTGGTTGGCTTTCAGGGCAGTGGCTTTCAAACTCTTGTTTCTGGGGGGACTCTGCAGTCCCTCAACAAGAAGAGCATACATGGTGGACATGCTTCCCCTGCATTGGGGAACATCTCCTGACAGGGGCATCCACAGAAGTGTGTGTACAGAATTAGGATTCTGCTGGGACCCACAAGTGAGTCATGCCCCAGTCTGGAGTGGGTGATTCCAATGGCACCACAAAGCACTATAATCTCCTTCTGTTTGGCACGCAAGCGAGAGTGGGAGCAAGATAGACACCATTCTTTTAGGGCAGGGGCAGGGAACCTTTTTAGGTCAGGGGGCCAGATTGATACCCCAGACCCTTCTCCCATGGGCCAGATGATGTCAGGAAACAGAGCCTCATCCATAGGGATGTGCGAATCAGCAAAACCTGAGCTCATCGAAGTTGTCCAAATTCTTGTTGTCCGAAGCTTGTTCCATGTCATGTCCATATCAGATCGCGAGCTTTGTTTTTCTCTTTTTGCATAAACATCTGTGCGTATTTCATGCATATTTTCCAAGTGTATGCATCAGTTGTCCACATCTTTGAAATGTATGCATTTTTCTCCCATTCATTTAGGGATGACGGAGAATTCCTCCGGCTCTGGATTGCCAGCGATAAGGCCGCCATGCCATATCGCTGGCTGAAGGGGACTACTGACTGTGGACACAAATGGCGTCCGGGACACCATTTGTGGTGGCAGTCAGTAGTCCCCTTCAGCCAGTGATACGGCATGGCAACCGTATCGCTGGCGCTTCAGAGCCGGCTGGCAGCTCCATGGAATCGCCGTGTAGCAGAGCCAGCCGGTGAGGATTCCAGGGGGAGGAACGGATCGCCTCCTCCACCCCATGGACACCCCCCCCCCCGGACTGGCGGGTAGGGGATTTGTACATCCCCACATTCATTAAAGTGCGTTGTGCACATATTTTAAAAGTATGCATTTTTCATGCGTGCTTTTCAAAGGTATGCATACTGTCGAACGCATCTATTTTTTCAGCCCACGAATCACACTGCAAGCTCGGAAATGGACGGACTTCGATTGCGTCCAAGTCCGCACTGAGTTTGTAGAGTGCAAACTGGATAAATCCTGATAAAAATGAACTGAAATGAATTCCTCATATATCCCTATCCATCAGTGGAGGCTGGAAGCTCCGATGTCAGTGGGGTGGTGAATCCACTCCGGGTTTCAGTCAGAACCAGTCAGAACTCTAAAAGAGCACCTTGGATACCTCCTTTAGAGTTCTGACTGGTTGTGACTGAAACCTGGCATGGATTCACCGCCCCGCTGACATCGGAGCCACCAGTCTCCACTGAATTTTCTTTTTTTCTTTTCTGACATCCAATATTCCGAGGCTCCAGGAGGCCCCATCCTCATTGGGGTGTTTTCGGGAGGGGATGGTTACTTGGGCTTTAAAAAAACATGTACTTTTGCATACCTCAGGGCTCCCCTGAGCATGCTGTCACTTCCCTTTGGGGTTGGGGGCTCAGCTGCTTTGGGCTCCAATCATGTTGGCACTCAACCACCTGGGCTCACTATTAGAGCGAATGATGTTACAAGTTTGTCCCTATTTTAATCTTCTGAGGATGTGCCTCCCGGCATCTCTGATGGCACCTCTGAATGAAGGGAACATGAAACAGCCCCTCTCCTGATGATGTAAGTATACAAGTCGGTTCATACAGGAGAAGGACGTCTGTGGTGACATCATGACACAGAATAAATGATGCCCCTATGAGGGAAGGCTGTGAACTTGTTACTGGCGCATGGCTTGTGGTGGCCTGCCTGTGTCACTCATAACATGCACTTCAAACCTGCGTGCGATCAATCAGTCCTTGCAGAACACCACACACCCGGTCACTGATTTCTTCCCTTCCATGCTCAGTTCATTAAGATGCAAGTACTGGAAAATCACATCCAAAGCCATTTGACAAGGCATTGGTTTGGCGTGGAGGGCAGCGCAATGAAAATATGTTGGTTTTTGCAACCTGGGACTTTATCCTCTCCACGTACAGCCTGCTTTTCTTTTAAATAGCATAGCTTCCATCTTTAATTCAGAGAGCACAATCACCCTAACGCCCCAAGAAGCCATTCTCCTTATGAATAATTCATTGCGGATGTTTATTGGGATTGATCAAAGATACTAAGTTTAGAAAGTGAATTTGTCAAGATGATCTGCTATCAAGAGGGGGGGCTGCTTTGCAGGTGGGGTGATTCTGACTGGGCACCTTGTGAGGAAAGGAGAGAACCGGCCATGGCCCAGGTGCAGGCTGAGGGTGTAAGTAGGGATGGTGGAGAATTCCGCCACAGATTCCAGTAAGGCTGAATGCACTGGCATTCGGCCCCCCGGAACCTGTGGTGGAACAGCCTCTTGGCCCCCCACCCGCCCTGCAGAACCCCCTGGGACGAAGCTTACCTGCGGCGGATGCGGCAGTGGCAGCGGCGGCGGAAGGTGCGGCGGCGGAAGGTGCGGCGGCGGAAGGTGCGGCGGCAGGGGCAGCAGTTGCGGGGGGCAGTTGTGGTGGGGGCGGGGGTGGCTGGTCTCCTAGCTGGGCGCAGCGTACGCAAATGGTGGCGGCTACGGCGGCCGCCATTTGCGTTCGCTATTTTTCACCGTTCTAGCCTACGTAAATATTTACGTAGGCTAGAACGGCGAAAAATAGCGAACGCAAATGGCGGCCGCCGTAGCCGCCGCCATTTGCGTATGTGGTTTTTTTTACATTGCCGTGATAGGCTATGTAAATATTTACGTAGCCTATCATGGTTAAGTACAGGGATGCAAACGGCTGTGGCTACGGCCACCGCCATTTGTGTCCCTGCTGCCCAGCGGCCGGATGTCCGGCTGTGGGCGGAGCCAGATGGCGGCTCCGCGGAATCCCCGTGGAGCAGAGCCAGCCAGGCAGGATTCCGGGGGGAGGGACGGAGCACCTCCCCCCCCCACCGCGAAGCAGATCCGCGAAACGGTAAGTGGCTTTCGTACATCCCTAGGTGTAAGTGACACACTCCTCATACTGGGTAGGAAGCCAGACAGCTCACAGGGCTCAGGAGATCCTAAGGCCCAGCTGGAAATGGAAAAGGGTGGTGTGGAAGTGTCATGGACTGAGGCTGCAGAGTTAATGGTGCCAGGAGAGAACTCAGTCAAGGAAAGATGTCACAAGGCTTCCACCTCCCCAGGACCCAGCTCTCCGTAAAGACCACAGAGATCAGCTTCCCTGCATCCTGATGAGGTTGCATTTATTTATTTATTTATTTATTTATTGCATTTATACCCTGCCTTTCTCCCTCACTCAAGGCGGCTTACATTATCCTCCTCCTCACCGTTGTATCCTCACAACAACAACCCTGTGAGGTAGGCTGGGCTGAGAGTCTGTGACTGGCCCAAAGTCACCCAGTGAGCTTCCATGGCCAAGTGGGGACTAGAACCCGGATATCCCGGCTCCCAGTCCGTCACTCTTACCACTACACCACACTGGCATTGCCATCCCCAGGCTCTGAGGACTGCAACCGTGAGGACCCCCACATGCCACAGCCACTCCCACTTTCATCACCATTGACGAAAACAGGCCAGACTCCTTTGAGAGACAAAGCCCCATTCATTGTGGAGGTGGGACTGACTAGAGGAAGCTACACTCCTAGTTAAGGCTCAGTCTTTACCTGCTTGTTGTTGGAGAAACATACAGGCAACGGTGTCTGACTTCCACCCCTAGCACCACTTGGAGCTGTCTGTGGTGCTGATATCTTACTGTCTTGCTTCCTTGAGAAACCTGACCTACCTGCTAAAGATCTGACCTATAGTAGAACCTTGCAACCCAAGTTCCAGCAATGCCCAGTGATGTGAAGTCTTCACCCCAACTGAGGCAGTGCAGGGTATTGACAGGACCCATGGCCTGAAATGGTACAGGAAGGAGTGCCCAACTCTAACAGGAAGGGGCCTAGAAACCAGTAGCCCAGACCAGCCATTGAACTAGCCTGAGCCCACCCTCTTGCTAACTGCCCAAGACCTTGTGTTGGCATGTTTTCTCATACCAGTGATAACAACAAGCATGCCAACAGAACATTTTCCACACTGCCATCTGCCAAGAAACAGCTTTGTGTGTGCCACAGAATCCCTGCTACATTGCAAACGATTGTGGGGCATATTCTAGAATAGCATCCCTCCAGGTGTTTCAGACTACAACTCCCATTAGCCCCAGCCAGAATGGCCAATGGTCAGGTATGATGGGGGTTGTAATCCAAAACATCTGGAAGGCACCATGTTGGGGAAGGCTCTTCAACAGCACATGCCCAGTTCACACAGAGCTGTGCTGCCTTTGCAGTGTCCATAGTGTACTGAAGCGGGTCATCCAACACGGTTTTCAGTTGCAGAAGATCAGGGGAGCTGGCAGGTTGTCTTTTAGCTGTACTTCTCATTACGGAACCCCTAATAAGTTTCCAAAGAACCCAACATTTGGTGGTTGGCATGCAATAATTGTTAACAGGGTATAGTATTTGATAACAGACCTTTTTATCTTATCGCATGCAATGGAATCTAGTATGTGACTCCCGCTTTGTATTTCCCTGGTAGCCTAGCTCTTCTCAGGAACTCCCAGGAACATCTCAGGAACTCCCAGGGTTTGGACTTTGGACTGCCTACTGGCTTTGCCTTTGGAACTGATCCTGACTTATTCCCTGGAGCTCTGTCCCTGCATCACTGCAAGCAGACACTCAGGGCGCAATACTGTGGCCTCTGGGATGGTGTCCCAGGAGCCACAGGATATATTAGAACTCCACCTGCAAGAGCAGAGAGAGAGGTCCACCCTCAGAGGAGGAGATCTGACCTCAGATCCCACATCCAACTCCCATGGAAACATCTGTGCTCTCTGACATTGGAGAGGGAGAAAGGAGGTGTTCTGGGCGTTTCGTGGGAGGAGGTCTGGGAGAGGCTGTGGGTCCAAAGAACCAACAGTTCCAGTGGTGTAGTGGGGCCAGGGTTCACAGCTCCACAGTCCCAGCATTTTTTAATTATTATTACCTGGGATGCTGATGTCATCTGCCACCCCCCTCTGAACTTTGCTCCAGTTCTCACAGTAGCAGCAGGCAGGCGGGGGGGGGGGGGATTAATTTTCCAAACAATTATATATTGTTCCCCGTTGTAACACAAAGTATTTTTGGCTGACTTGATCGGGCAATGAAGACCCATTAGCTTTACAAACTATCTGCTCCTGGTGGAGATGAAAACTACTAGAACTGGTCTGTTGATACGGATCGACACAGCTATGTCACCTGTCACATGTACTTTCGGACTCTCCTTGGGGGTGTGGCTATGGGGGCTGTCGTGAAGGGCAAAATTTACCTCTACACCCCTGCACAGCTCTCTTGGCCCCCAGCCATGCCTCCACACCAGCTGGTCATCCATGACAGCCCTGGTGCTGCCACATATTAATTCCTCCCCATTAGTTTCTGCAGGGAGAGAGTTGGTTAAAAGACAGAAAAGTCCTGGCCAGGGAAAGGGGGAAAGGAGCAAAGACACTGCTCTGCCCTCACGTGAGGATCATCTGCATCTGCGAGGATCCGTGTGACTGTGATGAGCAACTAGATGAACAGAGACACGCTTTACTTCCTCTGAAATGCAATCCAGATACAACAATTTGCCAGACTTCACAAGCCAGGCCAACACCTCAGGCAATCCTGCTCCAGCAAAGCAGTCCACATAGTGAGCAGAGCAGAACCAACACCTCTGGGAATTACAGACCAACAAAAGGTTTCACACCAAACCATACGAAACCTACAACCAGTTCTTGAGAACAATCCTGGTCTTAGGGATGCAATTGGAGGGGGGGGGGTGATGCTCGTGTAGAGGCAACCCTCTAACCTGAAACAGCTACTCACCAACATCAAAAGCTATTATTATTATTATTATTATTGTTGTTGTTGTTGTTGTTACTACTACTACGTAACTGTTTATCGGTGTTTGTTTAGACTGCAATCCTATGCATGTTTGAGACAGTAAAAAGTCCTTCAATGCCCAGCACACCCCTGACAGCCACGGCTGGCTAGGGAATGCTGGGAGCTGTAGGGGTTTTTTTCTGTCTAAACATGCATAGGACTGTTCCCTTAATTATTCTACTTATATACATGAAACTTTTACTCTTTCAATACAGGACAGTGTGAAAAGGGGAGGAGGGTTCAAGGGGCCAGATGGGGAGAGCGTTTATTGTTCGTATTGTGTTGAAAAATGGGGGGAGGATCCAATCAGCTGTTAATGGCCATTTTTAAAAGGCCCTTACTTGATTCAGGACTAGAAAACAGACCTTGCAATTGGCCCAAATGTCATGTGCTCCTTAATTAACAGCAACAGTGTAATGCGTCGCCCCAGTGTAGGGATGTACGAAACCCCGTTACCTGGAGTCCATGGGGGGTCCGCAGGGGGGAGAAGCGATCTGTCCCTCCCTCCCAGAATCCTCGCCAGCCAGCTCCGCTCCGCGGCGAGTCTGCAGAGCTGCCGGCCGGCTCCAGCCGCTGGCAGACTTCCGGCCGCTGCGACGCAAATAGCATCCGGAGTAGCAGATGCCATTTGCATCCCTGCTCTTTGCCGTGATAGGCTACGAAAATATTTACGTAGCCTATCATGGCAAAGGGAAGGGACGTAAATGGCGTCCGCTACACCAGATGCCATTTTCTTCCGCAGGACGGCAGCGGACGGACCAGACCCGGCTGGTGGCAGGTAGGATCCATTCTGGGGCAACTTCACGGGGTGGCAGAGGTGGGTGGTCCATTCTGCCACGGACTCCGAGTGGCACTGGAGTCCATGGTGGAATTCTCTAACATCCCTACCCCAGAGGTACAATCTATCACATCTGGGAATATTCACACCTGCATGTCAAGTAAAGTTGTGTCTCACGTCTCAAGGGCCCTCTGGAAATACATATTGGACAGACTTTAAGTCAAAGGCGTTTCCAGACTAGGCTTTATTGAGGCTTCACCATGGCTTATTCACTCACATTTCCCAGGTAATCCAGATGACAAAGGCATCCTTTTGTAATCCGCCTGTGTTACCCAGCAGTTCTCCTGGCTCTGCTTAATGTGGGAAATCCGTTAAGGAGGGAAAGAGCAGAATAGCTGCACATATCCATATCTCTCCGGGCAGTTCCCAATTCAAACTATAAAACACAACTTGAAAAAAACATAATATAAAACAGTTAAACGTTTAAAAATACCAGGTAAAACCAAGGTAAAACCCAGCAGCAGTTACAACCCAGGGAAAGCCTGTATGAAAAGGTGTGTTTAAAAGATGTTACATTTTCTGCCTCCCGAACTGCGCAGGGAAGGGTTTTCCACAAAGTGAGTGCCGTTACAGAGAAGGCCGCCATCGGGGTTCTTCATGGCGATGTTCCGTTCGTTTTGGAATGACCAGCAGGACCTCGTCTGAAGATCTTAAATGCTGTCTGGGTATATATAAGGGAAGGCGGTCTGCTAGGTATCCTGGTCCCAAGTTGTTTAGGGCTTTACATGATAATAACAGAACTGTGTATGTGGCTGGTAGCTAGTAGGCAGCCAGTGCAGTTCTTTTAACACAGGTGTTATGTGAGCACAGCTGGGTGTCCCAGTGAGCATCCTGGTGGCTGCGTTCTGCAGTAGCTGCAGCTTCCGAACCACACTCAAGGGCAGCCCCACATAGACCACATTGCAGTAGTCTAATCATGAGGCTACCAGTGCATGGATCACTGGATCATCCAGGAACGGGCATAGTTGACGTACCAACCAGAGTTGGTGATGGGCGCTCCGGGCCACCAAAATGTGGAATGCGAGCAGGGTGGGAGGAATTGCCCCCGGGGAAGGTGGACAGAGTATTGAAGATGCCCCTCCTTTCCTGATTGCATGCCGTTTATCTCCTGTCATAGAGGCCTGTCCTGAAGCTCCTTCAAGCTCTTCAAAATTGCATCACCAGCCATTTGGTTAATTGTTTCTATTGCTACTTCACTCCCGGAACGCAATGTGTTTAACACCAGGACTGAAATTGCCTGCTTAACTTTGTAGTTTGCTTTGGTGCTTTTTCTTTCTTGAATGTACGTTAGTGGCATTCCAGAAGAACAGACTGGAACGAAGGCTATAAATTAAAGTTTTAAATGGTGTGAGACGGCTTTGTGAAGGTGGCAACTGAGTGGATTCTTTTTACACAGCTGTGATGTGCAAAACGGCATTAGCACTCACTTAATTGTTTCCTTTGCTCCTTTATGCCCCTTTGCTCCTGTTCTGGACTGAGCTGAAACCTCCGGGGATCAATACCAGGAAGCAAGCAGCAGGGCAGGAGTCAAGGCTGGAAATTGCAGCACCCAGGAGAGTTCCTAGTGAGCAACTCACTCCCAGGGAGTCTGAGGCCAGACTGAAGCCTTTTATGCTACAGTCCCAGACTCCACCCTTCCTTCAGAGTGGAAGCCTTCAAGGGACAGGCCCCTGGCTTGTAGCCTAGCACTCCTCCATCTCTCCAAGAGTTCATGCCTGGCATGCTGCCAGTGTTGGCGCACTGGCTCCCTGGAATGTGGGGCTCTTGTAGATGAGCTTGCGGGTCCGGTGCTGGTGCTAGGTTCAGAGGCCTCTGGAGCTCAGGCTCAGAGGTGTCCGGAGGCTCGGGCTCAGGGGTCTCTGGCAGTTCTGCTGTGGTGCTCAAACCCAGCGTTTCCTCTGTCAGCACCACTGGATCTTCAGCCTCAGAGTCCATGTCACTGCTGGACTCCGGGGCCATGATGCTTTTCTCCAGAAACGCAGTGCTGAGATCTCCAGCTTAACTTCGTGGAGTGGAAATGCAGAAGACCGCTGTAATTCTGAGGAGTTAGTGGCACACAACGATTGCTCCTTTCTGTGCCTAGACTTCTGGTTGGGCCTGTTGCTTTATTATCTGTCTGAGACGGTACAGCTTGAGAACCTAGCTTTTACTTTTAGATAGCCTTTGGCGAGATCTCAAGATTTGTTCAAGCGGGAGTGTCTGGGATAGTCATGGAGCTACCTGTGCTGGCTGGCTGAATCCCTTCTCTTTGCAACGGCATGTAAACATTCTCAAAGTCATTGGAGGGTGGCCAGAATAGAGGTGGGATTAATATGAGCGTAATAGTATATATGAGTTCCTGAGACACTCCCAGGGTGGGATCTTAATGCCAATCCAGAAAGGTGCTGTGAACCACGCCATTACTGGAGTCCATTCGCTGCCATTTTATCCAGCAACTGTAGGGACTTTTCATCAGCCTTATCATGTTGCTGCAATCATTGGCTGGTAGTGTTTCGCTCTCTTCTGCTCTCTTAGTTTGTTCCTGCTTAATAAGGTCTTTAACCTTCACCCACTGGTGTGTTTATTGTATTCTGAATCCTGAAAAGAACCATTGCCTTTGGGCAACACACTTTGTAGTTATTCTTTTCAAAATAAATATAAATGCACTTTAGTGGGTTCCAGAAGAATAGACTTGCGCAAGGACTAGAATTTTTTTAATTAAAATTGTGTGACAGTTTTGTGATGGGAGGTTGCTGAGGCTTTCTTTTTACAAAGCAGGGAGAGGGGAGGTCTGCTCAGTCTGCTTTCAGCTGCCTGCTAGTATGCCTCCTTTCTTGCAGGAAGTTAGCCAGTGCAGGAAAGCTGGAACTTAGGGGAGGTGGAACTTAGGAACTTGGAGAGAGATGGAGCTTAGGAAGTTAGGAGAGCTGGAACTGAGCAGGAAGTTAGCAGGTGCAGGAGTGCTGGAACTTGGGAGAGCTGAAGCTTAAGAAGTTAGGAAACCTGGAACGGGGCACTGGAACTTAGGAGAGCTGGAACTTATGAAGTTAAGAACGCTGGAACAGGAGTGCTGGAACATAGGAGAGCTGGAACTTATGAGGTTAGGAGAGCTGGAACAAGGGCACTGGAACTTAGAGAGAGCTGGAACTTATGACGTTAGAGAGCTGGAATTTACGAAGTTAGGGGAGCTGGAACAGGAGTGCTGGAAGTTAGAGAGAGCTGGAACTTATGAAGTTAGGAGAGCTGGAGCAGGGATGCTCGAACTTAGGAGAGCTGGAACTTGTGAAGTTAGGAAAGCTGGAACAGGGGTGCTGGAACTTAGGAGAGCTGGAACAGGAGTGCTGGAACTTAGAGAGAGCTGGAGCTTATGAAGTTAGGAGAGCTGGAACAGGGGCGCTGGAACTTCGGAGAGCTGGAACAGGGGCGCTGGGACTTAGGAGAGCTGGAACAGGGGCGCTGGAAATTAGAGAGAGCTGGAGCTTATGAAGTTAGGAGAGCTGGAACAAGGGCGCTGGAACTTAGAGAGAGCTGAAACTTATGAGGTTAGGAGAGCTGGAACAAGGGCGCTGGAACTTAGAGAGAGCTGGAACTTATGAAGTTAAGAATGCTGGAACAGGAGTGCTGGAACATAGGAGAGCTGGAACTTATGAGGTTAGGAGAGCTGGAACAAGGGCGCTGGAACTTAGAGAGAGCTGGAACTTATGACGTTAGAGAGCTGGAATTTACGAAGTTAGGGGAGCTGGAACAGGAGTGCTGGAAGTTAGAGAGAGCTGGAACTTATGAAGTTAGGAGAGCTGGAGCAGGGATGCTTGAACTTAGGAGAGCTGGAACTTGTGAAGTTAGGAAAGCTGGAACAGGGGTGCTGGAACTTAGGAGAGCTGGAACAGGAGTGCTGGAACTTAGAGAGAGCTGGAGCTTATGAAGTTAGGAGAGCTGGAACAGGGGTGCTGGAACTTAGGAGAGCTGGAACAGGGGCACTGGGACTTAGGAGAGCTGGAACAGGGGCGCTGGAACTTAGAGAGAGCTGGAGCTTATGAAGTTAGGAGAGCTGGAACAAGGGCGCTGGAACTTAGAGAGAGCTGGAACTTATGAGGTTAGGAGAGCTGGAACAAGGGCGCTGGAACTTAGAGAGAGCTGGAACTTATGACGTTAGAGAGCTGGAATTTACGAAGTTAGGGGAGCTGGAACAGGAGTGCTGGAAGTTAGAGAGAGCTGGAACTTATGAAGTTAGGAGAGCTGGAGCAGGGATGCTCGAACTTAGGAGAGCTGGAACTTGTGAAGTTAGGAAAGCTGGAACAGGGGTGCTGGAACTTAGGAGAGCTGGAACAGGAGTGCTGGAACGTAGAGAGAGCTGGAGCTTATGAAGTTAGGAGAGCTGGAACAGGGGCGCTGGAACTTAGGAGAGCTGGAACAGGGGCGCTGGGACTTAGGAGAGCTGGAACAGGGGCGCTGGAACTTAGAGAGAGCTGGAGCTTATGAAGTTAGGAGAGCTGGAACAAGGGCGCTGGAACTTAGAGAGAGCTGGAACTTATGAGGTTAGGAGAGCTGGAACAAGGGCGCTGGAACTTAGAGAGAGCTGGAACTTATGACGTTAGAGAGCTGGAATTTACGAAGTTAGGGGAGCTGGAACAGGAGCGCTGGAAGTTAGAGAGAGCTGGAACTTATGAAGTTAGGAGAGCTGGAGCAGGGATGCTTGAACTTAGGAGAGCTGGAACTTGTGAAGTTAGGAAAGCTGGAACAGGGGCGCTGGAACTTAGGAAAGCTGGAACAGGAGTGCTGGAACTTAGAGAGAGCTGGAGCTTATGAAGTTAGGAGAGCTGGAACAGGGGCACTGGAACTTAGGAGAGCTGGAACAGGGGCGCTGGGACTTAGGAGAGCTGGAACAGGGGCGCTGGGACTTAGGAGAGCTGGAACAGGGGCGCTGGAACTTAGAGAGAGCTGGAACAGGAATGCTGGAACTTAGAGAGAGCTGGAACTTAGAAACTTAGGAGAGCTGGAAATTAGGACAGCCATAACAGGAGAGGTGGAACTTAGGAACTTAGGAGAGCTGGAACAGGAGAGGTGGAACTGAGCAGGAAGTTAGCAAATGCAGGAGAGCTACGTGCTCCGTATTTCTAAATTAAGAAATTCTGAATACTGCACTTGGGTATATATATTATATAGAAAAGCAGCATGTACACTCACCAATGTGCATGCCCAGAATGGAGAAAAGATTATGTGGGAGGGGTAAAGAACAATGGGAGGGAGAGGGAAGTGACCCCTGGGCACATTCTGTCATGGACAGCCCCCCTCATGTGGATGGGAAATCCCACTATGTCCACCGAGAAAATGGGGCTTGGTGTGGATCGTGGGTTGCAAAACTGCAGACAAGAAAACCTGGTACAGATAATGCCAAACTGCAACCCCACCCCAAAAGGGCTCCATGTAGCAAAACCCAAAGACTGACTGGACATGAATCAGATATAAAGACCAAGAAGGGTAAGAAGCCTGAAGCTGCCTGGACACAGAATCACAGACTTCAAGGTAGCCGTTCAAAAGGAAATAAATTCCAGAGGCTGAACGGAGCGTGAGATGGTGGAAGAGGAGCTCATCCTACCATCAGATTGTGTCAATCTTGCTTTGGACAGATATGATGGATTTTATGCACCCTACAGAGACATTTTTGCAGAGTTATCCTCCATTTTTGCATGCCGCTCATGAAAAATATCAGTCATATATAGCAGATATCTCTTCCAATGAAAATGGAATGTTCATTCTCTACTACCTGCCTCTGATTGATCGTCCAAGCCTGCTCCTATCCATTCCTGCATCTGAAGAACTAGGCTTCAGGGAGAAAGCCAAAATTAAACTATTAGCTTAAAACAGGAGTGGGCAACCTCAGGCTCTGGGCCACATGCAGCCCCTGCTGTCCCCCCACCCAAAGATGCAAAAAAAACCACCTTTTTTTTAAAAAAAATGGCATTCAGAGCTATTATGGAGCAGCGAAAGGATTAAAGTTAGCTTGAAAACAAACTCATTTTGACCATTTGGGCACCCTGTAGCCATTCTGGATGCAATTTTTTATTTTTATTTTTTGCAGGTGAGAGCAGCCCATGGGCGGGGGGGGGGGATATCTGGGGCACAAAAATGGCCCCTGAACATCCTGAAGTTGCTCACCCCTAATCTAAAAGGTGGTACTTCATTTTTCTACTGATTTTTATAAAAGACTAACATGGCATAAACACAGACAGACAGACAGACAGACAGACAGACATTCTACTCCAACAGGACTTAATAAAGCCAAAAGACTGCTCAATAGACTGCTGCATTACTCCCAGGGAAGGACGACATCAAAACAGCTGGTGAGGAAGGCGTGTGTAAGTTGCAGGGGCGGAGCTTAGAACATGGGGCGGGGTGAAGCGGCCAAAAGGGGACGTGGTTCACATTTTATGAATGGCTTAGGGAAGGGATTTGGGCTTGGGAAAGGCCGGTTTGTACCCTTCCTGCTGGGCTATACGCATACACGCACGCACGCACGCATATATATATATTCTACTCAAATAGGACTTACGTTAGTCATGACTAACTTAAGCTGCAATTCTATACCAAGTCACCCGAGAGTAAGTTCCATTGAACTCAATGGGGCAAATGTCTGGACGGCACTCTTAGTCGAGTTAGTCCTGACTAACTTAAGCCTCATTGATTTCAATGGGTCTTCTCTCAGTATGACTAAGCCTGAATCCAACCCATGGAGGGACAGGTCCGTCAACAGTTATTAGGCATGGTGGCTATGTAGAGCCTCAATGTCTAGAAGCAGCATATCCCTGACTGTCAGGTGCTCCGTTGCAACAGTGGGGGGAGTTTCCACTCTCATGTCCTCTTTGTGGGGCTCCCTAGAGGTCACTGTGGGAGACAGGATGCTGAACTAATGGGCCTATTTATTTATTTAAGCATATGTAATATTTGTGCTTTAAGGTAAGAGAGACAGATAATGTGACTCACAATACATGCAAAGCAACAGACAGTCATGTGCTGGTTGGGGTCCCCAACCTTTTTGGGTCAGTGGGCACGTTTGGAATTTTGAGTGTGTGTCATGGGCGCTCTCACCAAACGGCTGCCATGCGGAGCTTGCTGATTCATAAAACGGCTGCCAAGGTGGACATGGCCAATGACAAAACGCCCATTTCCCAGGAGGCAAACTGATGAGACTAAAAGAAAAGTATCTTGCCCAAGAACCTAGAAGTGAGGCCTGACTATAAAACACAAAACTACTCTTTTGAACCCAAATAAAGATGGTGCTAGAGGACAGAACTTCCCTTAGCCAGCCTCCCTATTATTATTATTATTATTATTACTACTACTATTACTATTATTACTATTACTACTATTACTATTACTATTACTATTACTATTATTATTACATCTTAAGAAATAAAATAAAAATCAGGAGAGGCAGGGATTCTTGTGGGAGCCAAGAGAAGTATTCATGGGCAAATTGGTGCCCACAGGCTCCGTGTTGGTGACCACATGCCCTCTATGAAGGCACAGGCTGGTGGTCTGGGTGTCCTCCTGGCCTCAGACCTGAACTTGGATGCCCAGGTTTCAGTGGTGGCCAGGAGTACATTGGCACAGCTGAGGCTAGTGAGCCAACTGTGCCTGTCCCTAGAGACGTCTGATCTGGCCACAGTCACACATGCCGTAGCGACATCCCATTTGGACTCTTGTAACAAGCTCTGCGTGGGGCTGCCTTTGAAAGCTGCTCAGAAACTTCAGCTGGTCCAGAATGCTGCAGCTAGACTGTCAACCAGGGCTGCTTACAGAGAGCACGTGACTCCCTTGTTACAGCAGCTTCACTGGCTACCTGTCAAGGGCTCCTTGGAGGGCTCTCTCAGTCTAATCTAGTAGCCAAGTCCAGACGCAGACAAAGGGATTCTTTTTAAAGCTTTATTCTTCTTTTACAACTTAACAACTCTACAGGTAGCAACTAGATCTGAGCAGCAGCATCCCTATGCCCTAAGTTGGAACAGTTGGTCCCCGTTTGAAAGGCAATTACTGGCAGACCCCTGAATATAAGGACTAGGGAGAATCCCTCCCCTTTTCCCTTGGATCTTCTGGGCACAACCGTTTTTTGAGCGCCAACCGGGCGCTACGCCTCTTTTCCGCGCTCTCCATTTGGCGCCGCTCTCTGCGTCTGCGCCGCGCATCTAACCAGTCTGCTATCTGTGCTTGGTCACTCCCTGGACTGCTTTCTAATCTAGGAATGTTGGTGGGAGGAATCTCTGTCAGCTGCGGGCCCTGGGGAAAAGGGGCGTGCTCCTCTCCCAGGAGCGACTGCTCTTCCTCCGAATCAGAACTACTCTGGGATTCTATGGGCTCAGTGTCCACCCTGACACTACCCACCTCTTTCCAAGCAGAATTCAGCGTTCTGGTTATAACCTATAAAGCCCTATACACTTCGGACCAGGCTACCTGAAAGACCACCTCCTCCCATATGAGCCTTCCCGACCCTTAAGATCTTCTGGAGGGGCCCGTCTTTCAAGAAGGCCACCATCAGAAGCACGTTTGGTGGTGATGTGAGAGAGGGCCTTCTTGGTGGCCACTCCCAGGCTGTGGAACTCCCTCCCAAGGGAGGCTAGGTTTATTCCCTCTCTCTGTCCTTCCACTGGCAGGCAAAGATGTTTTTTTTATTCAGGCAGGCCCTTGGCATATAAACTGTTGCTAAAGGGGTTTTTAACTGGTTGGGTGCTGTTTGTTTCTTTTATTGTTGTGTTTTTGTGTTTTCAATTTATTTGTTTTTATATTATATTTTAATTAAGACGTTGCTTTTAATCTGTATTTTATTATTGTTGGCTCCCATTGAGTGCCATTTTTGGCAGAAAGGTGGTTCATAAATAACATAAATAAATAACAAAAAAGACAGAATAAAATAGTCATAAAGAGTTAATTAAAAGAATAAACGTTAATTAAAAGAATAAATAGAAAACAGACCCTACTAGAGTAGCTTTAAAATGTAAAGCTGTAAAATACATTCCAAATCTAGCAGCAAAGTAAATGTATCAGGAAAAAGTCTGCTGGAATTAGAGACATTTTTGAAGCCTGTTAATAATTTGGATTGTAGTGGCCAATTGCATGCACCTGCATAGATAAAGAATTCCATAGCCGTAAGGCCACCACTAAAAAGACCCTGTCTCTCATGCCTGCAGAATGGATTGATCTTACAGGTGGGCATACAAGGACAGCTTCTGAAGCTGATGTCAATACACAGGCAGGTTCATAGGGATGAAGAAGGTGGTCCTTCAAGTAACCTGTTTAGGGCTTCAGAGGTTAAAACCAGTACTTTAAATTGGCCCTGGAAATACACCAGCAATAATACTGGGCTAGGTAGGTCTGACTCAGTATAAGGAAACTTCCTATGCATATGAGGTCAGCTGGTACCATTAGCTATGGAGTACTGGCAAACATTCACTCTCTTGGCTTTCTCCACACTGTTCATAATTCTAGAAGCTTCTAAAGAGTATGGACTGAGAGAGCGAGCAGTGGCAAATTTTTCTGAATTAAAAATCAGAGGCCCAGTTCACTCTTCTAGCCGGTGCCTGAAGTCAGAGAGAAATAGGGCCTGGTCTCACTTCACTGCAAATGTAGGCCAAGCTTGATTCAATCTGCCAAAAAGAAGGGGGAAATTCGGCCTAAAAAGATGATAGATGGTCTCCCACTTTGCCCCAGCCCTCTTTGAGCACTGCACGTACCCAAAAAGGTTCATACTTTTAAAGTCTGGAAGAAGAATTCACCAACCACAGTGGAGTCCTTCTGTGTTTCTTCAGGTGGCCCTGATGTGAGTGGCCCCTGGACCTGAACTTCCCTACCCATCGTATAAATAGTACAATCTTATGGACTTTAGGGTTCAAACCGCTTCGGGATTGTGTTTCAAATGAGAAGCAGTATATCAATATTGTTAATTCAGTTATCAAAAAAACCAGCTGCTTTAACACTCGAGTTACAGCTATCTCATGTTGGCTCAAATTCCACAAAGCTAGGAAACTGGAAGTTTAGGCTGATGCCTTAACAGACGTGCCTTGTGATCAGTAAAGACGTTGTGCAGCTTGCTTGCAACTTACCCTCCATGCACCCACACCTTTCCTGGGTCTTTCAGGCCCAAATCCAGATGGGGATGATGGCGTGCCTGGGACCAGCAAAGATGCCCCAGGTTGTCCTGGTCCTGTATTGCTTCATGAAGCACCTGAGACTTACTGTATTGCTAGAGGAATCCTCCTGTGAGTTGACCCACACCTGTTTGTTGCTTGTATGGATGCCAAGTGTCAAGTTATTAGCTCTACAGCTGCAAGTTTTATAAGCAGCAGAATATTGAGGTTTGCAATGGTAGAACCTTTTTCTTTTTTCTTTCCTGGGGGGGGGGGCGCAACTCACCTTAACTCAAGGGGCATTCCCATGCCCCTTTAATAAAATAATTAATAACCTGCAGGCAACAGCGAGGTTGGGCACTACTCCGCTGCTCTTTTTGGCAAATCCCAAAGGCCTTCTTAGGGCACAATCCTATGGGGATAGGCGGCCGCCTCCGAACTCAGAGGCAACCACCTATCCAATGCAGGGCAGGAGAAGCATGGAGGGGATCGTTCCCTCCATGCTTCTCCTGCCCTGCATTTGCAGCTAGACAGCCGATTTCGGCTGTCTAGCCGTGGGAAGGCAAAGCGGGGGAGGAGGCTGCCAGACGACACATGGGATGCGTTGTACTGGCATTTCTGCCTTCCCTGCCCCGGAACACCCCCCAGAATGCCCCGTTTGGGCCGCTCCATGCTCCTCTTTGGAGCGTGGAGCTGTTCCATGCTGCCTGCGAGGCAGCGTGGCGGGGGGGAAGGTCGGTTCCCAGAAAACCACATATCCTATGGCCGTCTAGCTGCTGACTAGCAGCCATAGGATTCCTCCCCTAGGCAAAGAAACGTTTGTTTATTTCAGCAGCGACAAGAAGAAGAAAATAAGCACTCATTCCTGGGGGGGGGGGGAGATTGAGATTCACTTAATTTGCAAAACAGCAACGGCTAATCAGCACTACAGGGACTGCCGAGCCTCAGTTTACAGACTAGAGTCAGGCCAGCACAAACCCTCTCTTTGCAGTTGACGTGGCGGTTTGCTGCGAGAACTGCGGTTTGGGGCTTAAAATGGAAAGAGGGAAACCTGCGATGTCATGCATCCTTCCACACAGAGAAGGGTGCTGGTGGCCATCCGCGTAGGGCGATTAGAGGCAGGGGGGAGCATTCAGGGTGGTGCCAAAGCTGGGACTGGGGCGCATGCTGCTTGCTTCTTGCACCAGGGTGAAGAAATGTTGCCTGCTAAGATTTCCTCTTCTGCACAGCTCCGTAAAGGGACGGGAGTGCAACCACCTCCTTTGCCAGCCTACAACCACGCTGCTTCATCGATCTCCTTTTCCTCAAGGAGACATGTCCAAGCACTCCACCACCAGTTTTGAAAAAGGAATATAGGTCTGTTTCCCATTGCCAGGAAGCTCCGCTCGTAGGCCATAGCTCAGGGCTCGAGCACCTACTTTGAATGCAGAGGATCCCAGGTTCTGTTGGGTTTTATATGGTATTGCTGCCTCTCGTTAGAAAGGCAATTTAGCAGAGAAGGCAAAGCAGAAACAGAATGAGCATTTACGAGTCCCACAAGCACACACAAGGCCACCTTAACAAAAAGAGAAAAAGTAATATAGGTGATAAGTCCTTGAAAGGTTGTCACAAACAGGAAAGCCAGGATCTCTTCTCCATCATCCCAGAGTGCAGGACAATGAAGAATGGGCTCGGGTTACAGGAAGCCGGATTCCGGCTGAACATCAGGAAAAGCTTCCTGACTGTTGGAGCAATACGACAATGGAACCCTTGACCTAGGGAGGTGGTGGGCTCTCCCACACTGGAGGCGTTCAAGACGAGGCTGGGCAACCATCTGCTGGGGATGCTCTGACTTGGATTCCTGCCTTGAGCAGGGGGTTGGACTCGATGGCCTTGTAGGCCCCTTCCAACCCTACTATTCTATGATTCTATGAAGATGAGGCTGGACCGCCATCTGTCAGGGATGCTCTGACTTGGATTCCTGCATTGAGCAGGGGGTTGGACTTGATGGCCTTGTAGGCCCCTTCCAACCCTACTATTCTGTTATTCTAGATTTCCATGATTCCATGTTTCCAGGTCTGTTTCCCATTGCCAGGCAGCTCCGCTCGTAGGCCATAGCTCAGGGCCCGAGCACCTACTTTGAATGCAGAGGGTCCCAGGTTCTGTTGGGTTTTATATGGTATTGCTGCCTCTCATTAGAAAGGCAATTTAACACAGAGAAAGGCAAAGCAGAAACAGAATGAGCATTTACAAGTCCCACAAGCACACACAAGGCTACCTTGACAAAAAGAGAAAACTGAGACCACACTTCTTTAGTTAAGAAAGAAAACTGCTTTACTCATGAATAATCTTGCATCTAATGCAGGCACAGCTTACAGTTTCAGACAAGAGTTGGTTCAGTCCATTTCTTTGTCTTCAGGCAGGAGACAGAGAGGAAACATGCGTTCCCAGCAATGGAAGAAGGCAGAGAGGGAGCAGGGAGGAAAGAGGAAGCCACACAAAGGTTGTAGTGTTTCTAAGGGTAGCTATGCCCTAAAATCCCCATGCATTAACTAGCTAAGTGCCAAACTGCCCCCTTCTTGTAACTTGCAGAGGAGGCTGAAATATTCCCAACAGGTTCAGTCCCCGGCATCTCCTGACAGGCCTGGAAAAAGAGACTCCTACCTGAAACCCTGGTCAGCCATTGTCAGTCTACTCAATGTAGGTGGAACAATGGTCTGCCTCAGGATAAGGCAGATTCTGGTGTTGGATAAATATACCTGGATCTCCAACTAGGGGGATGTACGGACTGTGTAAAATCTGCGCCGTCTGTGTTTTGCAGATTGTCAGATGCCTTTTGTTCCCTTGTCCGCCCACAGACAGATGCGAATTTCTTTTTCATCATGCGGAAAAATACGCAAATAATTACGTAAGTATTTACATAATTTACCTCAGTACGTAATATTTAGCGTATTGTCCCCCATTCCATTCAATGTTTCCTCAGCAGAAACGTATGTATTTTCCTAGGAATTTCTATGCGTCCATTTCGGGGAAAGTAAAAAAATCATCCGGAAGTCCACAGACTCCATGCTGCCTGAGGGGGTCTCTCTGCAGCAGATTCCACAGGTCAGATTCTTAGAAATCCAAGCTCATTTTAGTCCGTCTAGAATTTCTCCAGCATCCCTATCTCCAACATGGCATCTGGGGGGTACCGATGTGCCCACAGAGACCTTTCTTGGCACCCGCCAGGCTCTCTGCCCCTCCTGATTTTTATTCTATTTCTTCAGATTTTTAAAATTAAAACTTTTTTTAACTGGCTGGCTGAAAGGAAAGTGCTGCCCTCCAGTGCCATCTTTATTTGAGTTCAAAAAAGCAGTTTTGTGTCTTGGAGCTCAGACTCCAGACTTGCACTTGTACTTGGGTTCTTGGGCAAGTTATTTTCAGTCTCACGAGTTTGGCTTCTGGGACACGAGAGTTCTGTGACCAGCTGTGCCCACCATGGCAGCCATTTTATGAATGGGCAAGGTGCCCCCATGGCAGCTATTTTGTCAGAGTGCCAAAGACAGTCTCTCAAAACTACAAATGTGCCTCCTGACCCCAAAAGGTTGGGGACCCTTGGTCTCTGCAATTCAGGCTAAGAGAGGCAGATGCAGTTGGCAAAAAAGAGAGCAAGACATTGTAAAGAGTGGGACCAAACAACATGAAAATGCGTAAGTTGCCATCTGTGACTTTTCTATCCAGAGCTCAAATGTGTACAAGGTAAATACAGTGATCATTTACAACAGCAGTAATTGGCAGTAACACAGTCTCCTTAGCCTTGCTGTGCTAATTTAACACCTGCACCGCGAGAAAAGCCCTAGTTCTGATTATATTCATTTAGTGCCCAATCAAACCTGTAACTAGATTGGGGTTCAGCAATGTCTTGCTTAACATAATCCAGAAAGCATCTAATCTGATAGGATCAGATATCCTGGTGGAACATGCAACGGTCTACAAGGGCCATCTGCTGATCCCATCACTCCAGGTGTGAACGCATCTGGCGGAGCCCTTCCTTGACAGACAGTGGCCACGAAATGGTCTCAGGGTGGGGGGTTGAAAGGTAAACGTTAAGCATAGTTTGAAAAAAGTGGATACGGAGAAATCGATTGGTCTCTCCCATTAAACTAAAACTCAGTGTCATTGAATGACATGCCAGCAATCCAGTTGATTTTTTTTTTTTTTCATTACAAAATAATCTTAGGAAATAAAATAAAAATCAGGAGGAACAGGGAGCCTGGTAAGCATCAAGAGACGCATGTGTGAGCAAATTCATGCACACTGGCACTACATTGGATACCCCAGTATCCAAGGATAGGTGGACAAGGAGTCTGACATAATACAAGGCCATTTTCTACCCCTAGGATGACTACATATACCACATGCATGGACACAAGGAGGGAGTGTGGGATGAGGGATGAAAGAATTTGTATTGTTTGGGCTTCAGCCAGGAGGGTAGTCTTTCAAAGGAAATTTCACTCGCCTCGTGCATTTCTAGTGACAGCATTCAGCAATGACATCCTAGGCGCTGGTCCAAGGAAAAGACAGGAGTAAATAACTCATCCATTCTGTCCAAATTGAATCTCACATCTCCATCGGCAATTTCCTTTCCTACATTTAAAGGAGATATATAGATAAAAATGTTCTTCCAACTCTATTGTCTTATAGCTGCCAAAGGCTTTCTGAAATCCAGGACTGTCTCCAAGAGAAGTACACCTAAGGAGAAGGGTGCCATTAATTCCGACAACTGTGGTGCATTTTCTTAATCAGCATTTCAGAAAAAGGCAGGGCAGGGAACCATAGCTTGCCCTTGGATGGCAGGACAAAATTGATCATTACAGCTCGAGAACCTGTTTTGTTTTGTGTTTACTGGAGGACTTCTTAAATAATTAAGGTAGGGACTTTCTAACATTTGGAATGCTTTGATTTACAGCTGGTTGTATCCTCAAGAACAGCTTTCCCCTATTTAGTGCCAGCCTGTCTTGCAATATCATCAGTGCAAATGGACTTTTACTTAGGTCTGGTTCAGCCCAAGACGCAAGGCAGACAACTGCCTTGGATGGCAGAATCCCAGGCCTTGGCAATGTTAAGGAAATATCCAAGGCAGGTTAGGTTGAACAGTCAGAAATTTATTAAAGCACATCACAGCTGTGGGAGAGACAGATGAAACTGTGTCTCCCCCAAATAAAAGAATCAGGATGCATTTATTCAGTCTGAAAGTTGGAGAACAAAGAAAATACACTACTCATGCTCAGAAACCAATTTGTACTCGGCAACAGTCTTATCAGCACAGTGGCCTTATCTTCAGGGATGAGTTACTTTGGCAGATAGGAAGTTCTTGCTTATGAGCAAGTTACAATTACCTTCTCATGGTCAGACACACGCAGACACACTCAATCCCATCAGGCACCTTGCCTGAACCAAACTACTTACAAGGCCTGGTCAGGCCTACCTTCACAGCGATCAGAATCTTATCAGGAAAAGCATCTAAGGCAGGGGCACAGAACAGCGGAGGCTGGTGGCTCCGATTTGAGTGGGGCAATTGGTTTCAGTCGGAACCACTCAGAACTCTAAAGGAGCTATCCAGCGGAAGCAAGTGTAAAGTGATGCACGTTGGGGCAAAAAATCCCAACTTCAAGTATCGCCTGACGGGATCTGAGCTAGTGGTGACGGACCAGGAAAGAGATCTTGGCGTTGTGGTGGACAGCTCGATGAAGACGTCAACCCAGTGTGCAGCCACTGTAAAAAAGGCAAGCTCCACGTTAGGCATAATTAGAAAAGGAACTGAGAATAAAACTGCCAATATCATACCGCTCTTAGACAAATCTATGGCGCGACCACACTTGGAATACTGCATACAGTTCTGGTTACTGCACCTAACAAAGGATAGTGTAGAGCTGGGAAAAGTGCAGAAAAGGGCAACTAAAATGATCAAGGAAGGGGCTGGGGTATCTCCCCTGTGAAGGAAGGTTACAACAGCTGGGATCGTTTAGCTTGGGAAAAGAAGGGTAAGGGGAGACAAGATAGAGGTTTACAGAATTATGCACAGTGTGGAGAATGTGGACAGGGAGACATTTTTCTCCCTCTCTCAAAATACTAGAACCCGAGGTCATCCTATGAACCTGATTGGTGGAAGATTCAGGACAGATACAAGGAAGTCCTTCTTCACACAGTGGAGAATTAAACTATGGAATTCACTACCACAGGATGTAGTGACGGCCACCCATTTGGACAGCTTTAAAAGGGGGTTGGACAAATTCCTGGAGGAGAAGGCTATCAATGGCTACTAGTCCTGATGTCTCTGTGCTACCTCCAGGACCAGAGGCAGTGAGCCTCTGTACACAACTTGCTGGGGAACATGGGTGGGAAGGTGCTGTTGCGCTCATGCCCTGCTTGTGAGTTACCGGTTGACAGCTGGTTGGCCGCTATGTGAACAGAATGCTGGACTAGATAGACCCTTGGTCTGATCCAGCATGGCTCTTCTTATGTTCTTATGACTAGTTCTGACTGAAACCCGGAGTGGATTCACTGCCCCACTGACATCAGAGCCATGAGCCTCCACTGGTGCAGAACCTCAGGGCTGGGGGCCAAATTTGGCCCTCTGAGGTTCCCCACAGCATCCAAGCCATATGGTGGAGTAGGACGTAGTGTTAAAATCTTATTTTTTCTTGGAATAGAGCTAGAGCTAGATACAGTCCTGCTCAGTATATATTGATGGAAGAACTTTACCGTCTCGGGTACGGGAGGAAATGTTTAGACTCCCTTATCCAGCAGGTATACATACATATCACTTTGTGAGAAGCCAACCATCTTAGTAGTTTAAAAACTGTTGGCTTTATGTAGGATCTCTGCAATTATGAGACATTATTTGTAATTGGTGATTAAATGGGCCGTAATTTGTGTTTATTTTCCCACTGATGAAGACAGTTTAGGTCAAAACACGTATGGGACAGTGGTATTGCAAAATTTGTATAACCCAGATACAGATACCAATTATTATAATATGTATGTAGGGAATACTTGAGGACTGTTTCTAGATCTTTTAACCTTGTTTGTAATATTTTATTAAAACCTTGTTTTTAATTGTTTATTAGAATTGTCAGTTTTCTATAACCTATATTGTTTGGTAGCTTTTTTGTGTGGTTTAGGATATTACCTTTTTTCTGTGAATATTAATATTCAAAGCCCTAAACAGCTTGGGGCAGGTTATCAGAAGGATCGCCTCCTCCCATATATGCTTGCCTGGACCTCAGCGGTCCTTCTCCGTGAGTCCCTGCCAGAGGAAGTGAGGCGGGTGGCTGCTAGGAGGAGGGCCTTTTCTGCTGTGGCCCCCCAGCTGTGGAACAAGCTCCCCAGAGAGGTTTGCCTGGCACCTACATTGTTCTCCTTCCAGCGCCAGGTGAAGTCCTTTTTATTCTCCCAGTACTTTAGCATTTTAGCTTCCTAGTCTTTTAGCTCTGGTGTTTTAAATCTGTATTTTAAATCTCTGCATTGCTCCTAGGTTTTATTCTGGTTGCACTGTTATACTGTGGTTTTAAGCTTTCAATTTTTATACTTTTTTATGCTGCACTCTGTGGTTTTAACTTTTGTGAACTGCCCAGGGAGCTTCAGCTGTTGGGCAGCATTGAAATGAAATGAATGAATGAATGAATGACTAGTAGCTGTCTTCTGTTATCCCAAGGGCTGTCACACAGAAGATGGAGCAGACTAGGAATGGGCAATTCTATCCCTGTCACTTTCTCCCGCATTCAATTTTTTAAAAATCTCATGGTCTCTCCCAGATAGGAAGAACTTTGCGCATGTTGGGAAACTGTTATTTAAAAACAAAATGAAATGAAATTCTCTGTAGAGAATGCAGAAAAAACAGACAGGGCAATGGAGGTTCCCAAAGCAGGGGTGCACAACCTGTGAACCATATGTGGTCCCCCGCTGCTCTCTGTGAAACTCACCGAGCTTGCAGTTTCCCCCGCAGCCCCACTAATCAGCTGGGAAAGACCGCTGTGATATTTGCACTGCCGGAATAGCAATCCCAATTGGGGCCAATGGACTTTAACCTCCCACGTCTCCCAGAGATCCTGAACTATTGGGACCACTGCATTACCATTGCTCACGGCGGCAGGAGAGTTGCGGTCACCACTGGAGTCACCGAGGGAATGAAGAGACTTTAGCACCCCCAAAGCAGCCCATCCCATGTGTGCACATGCTCATTCACGCGTACAGCCTTGGACCCCCCCCAACAGGCAGCAAATGTGACCCACAGGGCTGAAAATGTTGTGCGCTCCTGTCCTAAAACATTCCGTTCCACTTCAGAAACAAGGTAATTCAAATATTTGGATTAGTGTTGTGTCAAAAATGTCTCCCACATCTTTTCAACCATCCTCATTCAATTTGACAGAAGAGAAACGGCTTTCAAAAAGGAATTCAACACAGAAGAAATTTTGGAGAAATTCTCAAGGGTTGAGGATGGGTTTCTTGGGCTTACCTCACTTGGGAGGTGGCCAAGGAGTGAGCACAAGGGTCCCATCTTTCATTGTACCATCATCTCTCTGGCCGCCTGTGGCCTCCTCAGCTTCCTTCACTTCAATTGAAGCCCAGTGGAAAGGATCATGGAGTAATTCCTCCCACAGGGCTTTTTCAGATCAGGAAGTGCAGGCAGCCTGGGAAGCTGGCTGTGATTAGGTGTGCTCAAAAACACCACCAAAAGAAATTCAACGTAAATTATAGACTTTCCTAAGAATGAGGCAGAACAATGGAAGCCCCTTTCAGAGGGGAAGAAAACTTTCTGGAAATTGGAGGACAGATTTTGGCAAAACACTAACTCCACCTCATCCCTGGAGCTTGACACAACACTGCCCCCCCCCCACACACACACACACACACTTGCATTGTGGTGGATGCAAAATGGGGGCCAGCCTGCTGACACCGGTGATGTTGTTGCAGCACCAAAAACCCCAAAAGCATTACCAAAAACTAAAGAAGCTCTGCTATAAGCCCTGCCAATGGGGACCCCTACCTGTGAGAAATTCTTGAAAATTTCTCCTTCCCCCAGAGAAATCTGGTGAAATTATCTCCCAAATTTCTCTACCCACAAATTAGGTGGAGAATTTTGAGAGGCCATCTGCACACAGCTCTAATTTGGATGTCATCCATTTCTGAAGTTTCTCTACTTTCTGGCCCCACATGCCCCTGCATCCGGATTCCAGCTCAGGGTTGTAACAGCACCCTCCTCCAAATTGGAATATGGGTCATAAGAACAGGCATGTATGCGAAATTTGTTCCAGTTCATTTTTGACCAGGAGTTACTCAGATCGCACCTCCTAGACCCAAACACGGACAGTGTCAGGGTGGACACTGAGCCCATAGAATCCCAGAGTAGTTCTGCTTCTGAGGAAGAGGCGTCACTCCTGGGAGAGGAGCGCACTCCTCTTTCCCAGGGCCAACAGCTGACGGAGATTCCTCCCACCAGCATTCCTAGCTTAGATAGCAGTCCAGGGAGTGACAGAGCGCGGGAAGCAGACTTGGTGGATGCGCGATGCCAACGCAGAGAGCGGCGCCAAATAGAGGGCGCAGAAAGGAGGCGTAGTGCCCGGTTGGCGCGCAAACAATGGCTGCGCCCAGAGGATCCAAGGGAAAAGGGGAGGGACTCTCCCTAGTCCTTAAGTTCAGGGGTCTGCCAGTAATTCCCTTTCAAACGGGGACCAACTGTTTCAACTTAGGGCATAGGTACTGTGCTGCTCAGATCTAGTTGCAATCGGTATAGTTGTTAAGTTGTAAAAGAGGAATAAAGCTTTGAAAGGAATTCCTTTGTCTGTGTCTGGACTTGGCTACTGGTTTAGACTAAGAGAGGCCTCCAAGGAGCCCTTGACAGACAGGAACACAATCTGTGATCATTTCTGAACTTGCAGTGAAATCCACAGAACCCAAAGTGGTGTGCTCATGAGGTGTGTGCATTTTAAAAATGCACACAATGAGAGAAAAATGCATACAGTTCAAAAATGTGCACACAGTTGGTGCGTACATCTGGGGAAATGTGCACAAAAATACAAACAGCAAAAAAAATCAAAGTTCGCAATCTGATATGGCCATGAGTTGGAATGAGCTTCGAGGTAGAATTTGGAGAGCCTCCAAGAGGAGTTGCTGATTCACAGAATCATAGAATAGTAGGGTTGGAAGGGGCCTATAAGAACATCAAGTCCAACCCCCTGCTCAATGTAGGAATCTAGTTCAGTAGGGATGGTGGAGAAATCCTCCACGGAATCCAATGAGGCCAGATTCTAAAAAAGGGTTCCTGGAGTCTGTGGCGGAACGGACTACTCCCCCCCTGCCATGCCGCGAAGTTCTGTCAGGACGGACCCTACCTGCCGCCGGCCTGGTCCAGGTCTGTCATCTTCAGTCTGCAGCTGTCCGCTTCCGGTCTGCGGACGCAAATGGCGTCCGGCATAGCAGACGCCATTTGCATCCCTGCTTTTGCCGTGATAGGCTACATAAATATTTACGTAGCCTATCACAAAAAGAGCGGGGATGTAAATGGCGCCTGCTACGCCTGACGCCATTTGTGTCCGCAGACCATCAGAGGGTGGAAGTCTGGCTGCAGACAGGCCTGGCCGTTGGCTCCGATGACTCGCTGTGGAGCAGAGCCAGCCGGGCAGGATTCTGGGGGGAGGAATGCCTCCCCCCCCCCGCCGCCCCGAACTGGACCGGTGAGTGGGGTTCGTACACCCCTAGTTCAAAGCACCTGTGACAGGTGGATGTCCAGCTTCATCTTGAATGCCTCCAGTGTGGGAGAGCCCACCACATCCCTCGGTAATGGGTTCCATTGTCATTTTGCTCTGACAGTCAGGAAGTTTTCCCTGATGTTCAGCCGGAATCCAGCTTCCTGTCACTTGAGCCCATGATTCCGTGTCCTGCACCCTGCGATGATGGAGAAGAGATCCTGGCCTTCTTCCCTGTGACAACTTTTCAAGTACTTGAAGAGTGCTCTCCTATCTCCCCTCAGTCTTCTCTTCTCAAGGCCAAACATACCCAGTTCTTTCAGTCTCTCCTCACAGGGCGAGGGCCCTGATCATCTTCGTTGCCCTCCTCTGAACCCTCTCCAGTTTGTTCACACACCTCTACATTTATTTTATTTTCTCTGTTAACTGCCCTCTCTCCCTCAATCTTTAACCACTCTCTTTAACAAATCTTTAACTTTTCAGGTTATGTAAAATAGATGTTTCTGTCTGGCACATGCAAAATTCAGGAAGATTGGTGAAAGCCTTTTGATTTTATTAAGGTTAGAATAACCCACCCACCCTGATTTTCATTTAACATTGCGGAACCCTTTTTTTTGACTGATCGCCTTATTTAATGGAAGCACATTTGTGCCTCCAATAATAAGAGGAGCCCTGCAGATTCTGACCAAAGATCAGTCTGGTTGGGGCAGTGCCTGAAGCAAAATCTCTTCACCTCCACAGCCTGTCTACCTTTTATTATTCATTCCCTACTAATTGAAGGTTAAATGCAATATTGAATGTTTGGGACTTTCATTATCAGCTCCTGATGGCTTTCTTTATGGAGCAAGGCTGGTTTTTAAGTGCCTTTTCATTCCTTAACCTAGCAGCCATGAAAGACACAAAAGGAACTTCTTTTTACATTCAGGAACAATACTTTCTATGGATAGGAATGGGTTTTTGTTCAAGCTGACATCACTCCATCTATCTTCAGTAGAGAATTATAAGCCCAAATTTTTTTAAAAAAAGAAAAAAAATTCACAGAATACCGATGGAGCTGCTGAGCGTGAGGTAGGGAAGGCAGGAATCTTCCAGTGGCATTCCCACAGCAAAAGAAAGGAGCAAATTAGCTATAGCCCTGACTTTCGCATAGTCCCAGCCTGTTTTGCCAGGCCAAAGAATGTCCAAGAACACATCTTTATGGTTTAAAAAGACCACAAGCTGAGATTGACAACAGCGACCAGAAGATCACAGCATATGATGCTGATTCCAAGGATCTTGGAATTGTGGTAGATCGCAAGCTGAATATGAGCCAACAATGTGATGTGGCTGCAAAAAAGGCAATGCTCTTTTGGGCTGCATTAATAGAAGTATCGCTTCCAAATCCCATGAAGTACTAGTTCCCCTCTACTCAGCACTGGTTAGTAGTTCCTCCTCTTGAGCACTGTGTCCACTTCCGGGCACCACATTTTTAAGAAGGATGCAGACAAACTGGACAGCAGCGAAGATGATCACGGGACTGGACACAAAGCCCTATGAGGAGAGACTGGAAGAACTGGGCATGTTTAGCCTTGAGAAGAGACAACTGAGGGGAGATAGGATAGCGCTCTTCAAGTCCTTGAAAGGTTGTCACAGAGAGGAAGGCCAGGACCTCTTCTCGATCATCCCAGAGTGCAGGACACGGAATCATGGGCTCGAGTGACAGGAAGCCAGATTCCGGCTGAACATCCGGAAACATTTCCTGACTGTTATTTATTTATTTTATTTATTTATTATTAAATTTATTAATCGCCCATCTGGCTGGTCACCCAGCCACTCTGGGCGATGTACAACATACCATAAAACAATTTAAAACAATAAAATTCTACCATAAATTTTTTTTTAAAATACCCTAACCCACCCCAAATGCCTGCCTGAACAACCACGTTTTTAATGCATGGCGGAAGCTCATTAAAGAGGGGGCATGACGGAGTTCTGTAGGGAGGGAGTTCCACAGAGTGGGGGCCACCACAGAAAAGGCCCTCTCCCTCGTCCCCACCAGTCTAGCTGTCCTGGCTGATGGGACAGAGAGAAGGCCATCCGAGGCTGATCTTGTTAAGCGGCCTGTCTGGTGTTGCTGGAGGCGCTCCTTAAGATAGGCTGGGCCAGAACCATATAGGGTTTTAAAGGTCAAAACCAACACCTTGAATTTGGCCCGGAAAACAACTGGTAACCAGTGCAACTCCTTCAGCACTGGAGTGATGTGATCTCGCCGGCGGCTGCCTTTAATCAGGTGAGCCGCCGCGTTCTGTACCAGCTGCAGCTTCCGAACCGTCTTCAAGGGTAACCCCACGTAGAGCGCATTACAGTAGTCTAAACGAGAGGAGACCAGGGCATGTACTACCGATGGGAGCAGATGGTCGGGAAGGAAGGGGCGCAGCCGCCGTATCAGATGGAGTTGATACAGCGCTGTCCGGCTCACAGCTGACACCTGAGCCTCCATGGACAGCTGGGAGTCCAAAATGACCCCCAGGCTGCGGACCTGGTCTTTCAAGAGTAGCCATACCCCATTCAACACCAGGTCAACATCCCCCAGCCTCCTCTTGTCTCCCACCAAAAGTACCTCGGTCTTGTCAGGGTTCAGCTTCAGCTTATTCCTCCCCATCCAGCCACTCACCGTCTCCAGACATTTGGACAGAGATTCTACGGCCAACCTTGGTGAAGATTTGAATGAGAGGTAGAGCTGCGTGTCATCCGCATATTGATGACACTGCACCCCAAACCTCCTGATGATAGCCCCCAGCGGCTTCACATAGATGTTAAATAGCATCGGGGAGAGGATGGAACCCTGTGGCACCCCACAAGTGAGTGGCCACGGGTCCGAAACCTCCTCTCCCAGTGCTACCCTCTGGTACCTGCCGGAGAGGAAGGACCGGAACCACCGCAATACAGTGTCTCCAATGTCCAACCCCTCCAGGCGGTCCAGGAGGATACCGTGGTACAAGGGAGAGGGTCTTCTCGGTGGTGGCCCCTCAATTGTGGAATGTTCTCCTCAGTGAGACCTGCCTGGCACCAAAGTTGTCATCTTTTTGGTGCCGGCTTAAGACTTTCCTCTATGCCCAGGCACTTGACGGCATACGATGGGATTTTTTAATGTGAGTTGTTTTTATTGGTGCTGATATTTTACTCATATTGTTCTAGCTCTTTCAAATTCTTTTAGATATCTGTATGTTAAAGGTTTTATATTTCATTTTATTCTGCTGTATCTGGGGGTTCTCATTTTGTGTAAACCGCCCAGAGAGCCTTGGCTATTGGGCGGTATGGAAATGTAATAAATGAAAATGAAAGGAATGGATGAGTAGAATCACGAAGGAGAAACATAGGCCAGAGGCAGTCTGGGGATCAAGACAAAAGTCAGGAAGAGGTTATCTGCATGCCAAGAGTGAGTCATAGGATGGTCATGTGTCCTCTTTTACAAAGAACAGTCCTCTATTTGAAAGGTTGCCAGAGGACTGGCCTCTATTTGAAGGCAACTTCTGTCTGAAGGACTGTCTTGTCTGATTCCAGTTTAAAGATTTTTTTAAAACTGTAAGAACTATTTGTTTGTTTGTTTGTGACATTTCTATACTGCCCTATAGCCAAAGCTCTGTGGGTGGTTCACATCAATTAAAAACCATAAAATACAAGACCATAAAATACAGTATAAAAATTTGAACATTTAAAACTGCAATATAAACATAAAAATGTTACTAGGTTCAAATAGAACCTAGGCGCGGTGTGCAAAGATTTAAAATATGATATCAGATTTAAAACAGAAACTGAAAAACTAAATGCCTGGGGAAATAAAAAGCTCTTCTTCTGGCACCAAGAAGACATGATGCAGGTGCCAGGAGAGCCCATCAAGAGTGAGCCCCTGGCCAGCAGACTGAAAAGGGCATGGCCTGAAGGCACACGAGGCGGCCACCTTGCTGAAGCTAAGCAGGTCTGGGTCTGGTCGGCACTTGGAGGGGAGACCACCTGGGAACCCCACGGAGCCACCTTGAGCTCTATGATGGAAAGAAGGTGGGATATAAATGTGATAAATAAATAAATAAAAGGCGGGCACACAGGTCACCTAGTCACATTCTTCCACACTGTGGTGAGATGTCCTGCTTTGAAATGAGAATAATGATCTTGAAATTTGCATCTGAAAATATATAAATTAGCATGTGCACATTTGATGCAAAATGCCGCCGTTTTTTGTGGTCATGCATGGAGGTCAAATCAGTCCATCCTAAAGGAAATCAACCCTGAGTGCTCATTGGAAGGACAGATACTGAAGCTGAAGCTCAAATATTTTGGCCACCTAATGCGATGAGAAAACTCCCTGGAAAAGACCCTGATGCTGGGAAAGACTGAAGGCCAAAGGAGAAGGGGACAGCAGAGGATGAGATGGCTGGATAGCATTACCGATGCAATGAATATGAACTTGAGCACACTCCGGGAGAGAGCGCAGGACAGGAAGGCCTGGCGTGCTATGGTCCGTGGGGTCACGAAGAGTCGGACACGACTGAACGACTGAACAACAACAACAAATGTCCTCTTTGGGGGTGATTCATACATGGCCACCCTGAGAGTGGCAGAGGGGGATTGCGGTTGACCTGACAATGTTCCCAGCTCTCTCTGGCCCCTTAAGCAGTTTCCTTGCACTGCCCAAAGGGATCAAACTCTGATGGCAGGACTTGATGGGAAACGCAAGAGGCCCAGATCTACGAAGCCCTGTAGCCCCCTTCCGACACGCCACTCATGCAGTGACACGACACAATAACAGGGCTGTGCTGACATGCCCCGCCTTGGAGGGCTCACACTCCGGTTTCTCCTAGTCCCTGGCATCCATGTGTACAGTGCAGACAGGAGCAGCAGGGAAGCCTTCCTGCAGACATGAGGGGCCATTTCAGGCCTTTCCTGCCGTTCTCCACCAGAAGGCCATGGCATCAGCATTAGAAGCCAATGTGGAAAGAGTAGCAAAAGCAACCTTCCCCAAGCTGTGCCAGCGGATGCTGGTGTCCCCTATGTCCGTGAGGTGGTGAATCTGCTCTGGGTTTCAACCAGATCCAGTCAGAAATCTGAAGGAGCTATCCGAGGTGCTGAACTCTATCCCCAAACTAGGTTCAGCACCTCGGATAGCTCCTCTAGCATTTTGGCTGGCTCTGGCTGAAACCCGGATTCACTGATATCAGAGCCACCAGCCTCCGCTGGTTGGACCTCACCTCCCAGCATTCCCACCCAGCGTGGTCAATGGCTAAGGGCGGTGGGAGTTGTAGTCCAATGTATCTGGAGGGCACGCCTTTGGGGAAGACTGGGCTAGAGAACCATTTTCCTCATCCCAGAGGAATGTGTGTGTGTGGAGCCTTATGCAGCCAAAAGGCCACATCCACCATCCATCCATGCACAACGGTGAGATGGGCAGCGAGGTTGGGGAAAACCCCAAGGTTTTCACCACTAATTGGGGGGGCACACCCAAAACTGCCTAATCCAGTCTGAGTGTGCTCAGTGGGCACAAAATACAGAAAACCGGGAGGAATGGAATGTATTTATTTATTTTAACTTTAAATGATTTCAAGGCTGCTGTTAAGGATCAAACCCTTAAAGAATATCCAGGAAGAGGACATGGCTTGCTGGCGCTAGGGGTGTTGTCGGAATCCGGTTGCCGGGTGCAGTTCAACGAGCTTCCTTTGGCTTGACCTCCCAGACTCCATTCCATCTTCCACCAGGTGGTCCAATGTGGTCCGTAGCAAGTCAGGCCAGCTGGCAGATTTCTCGTAATGTTTCTTTAATTTGCGGGAATAGACATTTGCGCAAATTTTGGCTGCAATTTGCACAAATGTCTATTTCCACAAATTAAAACAAAAACATAAATAGTCCCCAGAATTTGGGGAAAACGCCTAGCACAGTGCATCTCACAAATGCAAACTGAATTGGGCACACTGCAGAAGTCCAGCAAGTCCCAAGCGGGCCAGATTTCCCAGCAACAGACATTCCCTAGCTGGCACTTCGAACAAGAGAACTCCACACTGCAATATTTCATTGTAGGTCCCACTTGTATAATGCTACTTTACTTCCTTAGTTATTTGTATTTAAAATGTATCCTACCAATCAGATGACAAAGGGACATAAAATATAATACTATAATTTAGAGGGTTGCACATAGGGATGTTGGAGAATTCTGCCATGGACTCAAATGAGGCCGGATTCTTTGGAATCCAGCCTCCGGAATCCGCAGCAGAACGGATCACTTACCTCCCCTCCAGGAGGATTGCAGGCGGAATGGCACACTGGCTCCGGAGCACTGGCGATACGGTAATAGCAGCCAGGTGGGGAATCCATACATCCCTAGTTACACAGTGAGGCTGATTTTCAGTATTAACAACAAAAACAACAGAGGGGAATTTATGGCCACTCACTTAGATGACTTTGTTCAGATTGTTCAGATGCAGTCAACAACCAATTAGGGAACTGCAGAGGCAGAGGACAACCTACTAAGAAATGACAGAGGCAGAGGACAAACAACCAGGAATGACCACTGCCTTCATGCCCTGCTTGCAAGCTTCTAGAGCTATTTAGCTGAACAAGATCGACCATTTCTCTGATCCTCCATGACTCTTCTTATGTTCTTATATCAGGTACAAAAACTACTTTCCTCCTGCTTTCTGAAAGCATGCCATTAAAAAAGAAGAAAGAAACCTGGGTCCATTAATGTTCATGGCCCAAGTTAGCAAAGAGCCTCCACTCTGGTGAAGGCAGCTCCATAAATCTCCAGTCTTACATCTTAAAAACCAATCAGGGATGTTAAGAGAATGTAGATTGAAAAGGTATGCACAGCCTGAAATTTATTTAAAACCTCATAAGTCAGTAAGAACATTTTCAAATCAATCCTAAATCTCACTAGCAGCCATGGAAGTGTTTTTAAAAGAAATCAAGAAGGGCCATCAAGGATTGAAAAACAGCAGGCTGGAGAGGAGGAAATTGGGAGGCTAGTGGTTATCCTGAACTATCCAATGGAGCTTAGAGGGTTACCAATTTTTTAACTTGCCCTTTGTTCAACTGCAGCCTCATCTGCAGGAATTGGGAGGCCATGATATTTGTCTCCATGCCTTGAAAATATTCACCAGTAATTTGTGTAGCTACAGTAAGAGGCACAGCTACAGAGGCCAGCAAAGAAGCTGGCAATGCAAATAGGACAAGCAGGACCACTCGATCAGCGATGTTGAGAGACCAGTTTCCAGATGGAGAGCTCCTGCAACTAACAATCAGAAAACATTCTGCAGCTCTTCCATCTCTTCCTCCTCAATGGATTTTGTGTGTGTGTGTGTGGAAACAAAAGAGACAGAAAAAGCAGTCAGAAAACATGGGAGGGTTACAAATGGAAGGCAATGGCATCTGGGCCCCCTGTAAAATTCCATGTTTCAGGCATGGCAATTGCAGGACAAAGTCATTTTTAGAAGCATCCTATAGAACTGGTCACAGTCTTCTACACTATGGTGAGATGTACTGGATATCTATTTAAATTATAACAATTATCTCTAAATGTGCATCTATGCTAGGGCTGTGCAGGGACCCCCCGATCCGCCTCAGAGGCCACATCAGCACTTCTGAGGTGGGCCCAATTCACTTTGGGCTGATTCGGGGGGGGGGGCGACCTGCTTTGGCCTCCGGAACCAAAGTTGGACTTAGATAGCCGAATCCCATTTCATCCGCCCCTCCCGACACCCCCACCATGCCACGCAAGCCCCCAGCTCCTTACCTGGGCCCTCAGGACATGTGTCAACAACTCTCTTCTTGTTCCAGGGAGTCAGAGTTGCAGCCTCTGTTGCTGCCGCTGCCGCCAGCTCCTGGGCCCTCAGGATGCATGCTGGCAGCCATCTTGTTTTTCCAGGGAGTCGCCATTTTTAAAATGGCAAGTCCCTGTATTTCCAAAATTAGATCTGTGCAAATGGTGGCCGTCAAGTGCGCTACACTGATGTAGCGTACTTGATAGCCGCCATTTGTGCCAAAGTGGAAAATCAGCATTTGCAAACGTTATAAAAATCGGTATCTTGTTTTGTCCTCTTTTTTGGTGATGCATGTCCTCTTTTCTGGCATGTTGTAAGTGGTCACCTGAGATCACGTTTGCAGGCCATAATCCTGTTTTGCCCTTGTGGCATATTGTATTAGTTCAGACTATTATGGTAGATAGATAGTGATGGCCTCGTATCATCTGTAGGGGGGCTACCTTCCTCTGGAGTTAGAATCCCACCCCCCATCTCAAAGTTATTGCAATACCAAGATAGCTCTTGGGAAAATATTACCTTTTCTGTTGTTGCTGCTGTTGTTTCTCTTCCCTCGCAGCTACAGATGTATGTTGCATTAGTTCCAGTTTGATTTTGACTAGATTTGACCCAGTTCACGTCTCCCGGACCCAAATGCGGACCCAAAAATGATCTGCAAGTGAAGTTTGTACATTTTTGAGCTTGCAGTATGATTAGCAGAGCTCACACGGAAATGTGTTTGAAAAAAATGCATACGCTTGAAAAAAGGGTGCACAAAGACACATTAAGAACATAAGAACTTAAGAAGAGTCATAGAATCATAGAATAGTAGGGTTGGAAGAGGCCTACAGACCATCAATCCAGAGTCATAGTGGATCAGACCAAGAGTCCATCTAGTCCAACATTTTATTCACACAGGCCAACCAGCTGTCTGTGGGAAACCCACAAGTAGGACATGAGTGCAATAGCACACTCCCTTTTACGTTTCCCAGCAACTGGTGTACATAGGCATATTGGGCTGGTCTTTGACCATAATAAAGTTCTATCTATCTATCCATCTATCTATCTATCTATCATAGGCATGCTGACTCTGATACTGGAGATAGAGTATAGCCATTGATAGCCTTCTCCTCCATGCATTTGTCAAATCCCCTTTTAAAGCCATCCAAATTGGTGGCCATCACTACTTTAATTAATGGGGGAAACATGCACACAATTGATGCATACATGTGGGGAAAACATGCATGAAAATATGCACGTATTATCATGCAAAAAGGAGGGGGAAAAAACACCCAGAATTTGGTATAGACACGAGTCTGAATGAGCTTCAAGGTGGAATTTGAAGTCAACAGTGTTTCTAGGAAGTCAACAACAGGACCACAGTTCCAACCCTAGGCAGACAGTAGAGGTGCGAAGCTCTCTGTGCTGTTATCTGCACCATGAAAATTGCTTTTCTGTTGTAGTAAACCCTTTTAGTGCCACTAAATAATGTAATAAAGGCATACACGGGCAGGCTTTATTAGACAGAAATCTGTTTTGCTGCTTTGCAATTACATTTTATCACCGGCTGCTGCTGTGCGCAGTAATCGGCACTCATGGACACAATCCGCTGCGAGGCTTTTCTAAATAAGCCCCATTGGAAAAAAACACGAGTTACTCAGGGAAAAGAGCTGGAGGCTTATTTAGCAACATGGGAGTGGGTCCATATTTGGGAAGCATTTAAAAATCCAAGCAACATCGCTAAGTTGCATTTTGAGTAGTTCTCTGCTGAGCAGTTCTCTCACAGCAGAATGAAGAAAGCCCTGTAGGAATCTCTACGAGGCTGTGAATGGCAGCTTAGCTGAGGATAAAGCTAACATTAATGGATTGCTCAGATTTTATTTATTAGGTGGTTGTTTGCTTGTTTGTTTGGGTAGAACCCACTCTTCAGCTAGAAAAGAGAGGCTTTCAAAAATAAGGCAGGCCCTGCCCTCTAAAAGACATAGCACAAAAGGAAATGGGATTGGGAGGGAAGAGGAAACCATAGAATCATAGAATCATAGCGTTGGAAGGGGCCTAGAAGACCATTGAGTCCAACCCCCTGCTCAATGCCAGAATCCAAGTCAAAGCATCCCCAACAGATGGCCATCCAGCCTCCTCTTGAATGCCTCCAGTGTGGGAGATCCCACTGTCTCCCTTGGTCATTGGTTCCATTGTTGTATTGCTCCAACAGTCAGGATGTTTTTCCTGATGTTCAGCCGGAATCTGGCTTCCTGTCACTTGAGCCCATTATTCCGTGTCCTGCACTCTGGGATGATGGAGAAGAGATCCCGGCCTTCCTCTCTGGGACAACCCTTCAAGGGCTTGAAGAGCGCTCTCCTATCTCCCTTCAGTCTTCTCTTCTCAAGGCTAAACTTGCCCAGTTCTTTCAGTCTCTCCTCACAGGGCTTTGTGTGGAAACAACCAGACTCAGGCGCTACTTCAATGTTTTTATAACTGCCGGCTGGAATGGAGCCGAAACAGTTCAAGGAGAGGAGGAGCCGAAAGCTGCTGTTCTCTCAGATGAGCTGATGAATTCGCCCTTCTTCCTCCCACTCCCTCTGCTGCAGCCTGATGGAATGCCTGGTGCCAGGTGCCAGTTGATGGGGGAAGGACCCTTGTGGAGCTGGCTTCTCGGCAGAGCTGGCGGAATGCCTCTGCTTCCCTCCTCTCCCCAGACACTTCCAGCTGGAACTTTGTCACTTGTCCATCAATAAAGCCAGCTAGGTGGCAATATGCATCTTCAGCAGTGGAGGCTGGCGTCTCCAATGTCAGTGGGGCAGTGAATCCACTCCGGGTTTCAGTCAGAACCAGTCAGAACTCTAAAGTTCTTTGCACCTTGGAGAGCTCCTTTAGAGTTCTGATGGGTTCCGACTAAAACCCGGAGTGGATTCACCGCCCCACTGATATCGGAGACGCCAGCCTCCACTTCAGCACGATTTTCGAAACTTAGGGCAGGAATGGCGTTTGCACAAAAACTACTCTGGGCATAATAGTGGCGGTTTCACTGCTTGGGAGGAGGCAATACGGAAGTCTGCATGTTTTCAGTGGAGTGGAGCTTGAATGGGGACAATCTTTGAGGGTCTTTGGGCAAGACACCTTCAATGGGCCCCTTCCTCAATGAGTGTACCATCTCACCACCCTTGTCACCAGCTGATGTTGCTCCTTATCCTCTTTCTCATCATGGCTACCACTTCCTTGCTTGACAGGCAGAAAGCCAGGGAGCAAGCCGGCCGTGCCATCTCCTGCCCCTCCCTCTCACCACCGCCACTGTCTGGACCAGAATGAAAGGCAGGTGAACAAACAGGTTGCAATGGAGAGGAGGAGCAAGTCCAGGGGGCTCTCGCCACTGGGCCCCTGTGCAGGTGCCCAACCATACTTACCCTTGATACCAGCCTTGCATCGAACCATGGAAAGCGCCAATTGGCTAGTGCCTGTGATGTCATAAATCCAGTTCCTCCAATCCCAATTCCTGGAGGATAATTGCAACTTTTAAAAAATTCCAGTAAGGGGAAGGGTGAATGTTTAAATCAGGCATGCAGAACCGGAGACTTTACCTCCATGGGAGAAGAGGGGAGAACATCTTGAGAATAGTATATATCAGAAAAATCATAATCAGAAAAAAAGTTAAGAAGCCCCTCTGCACCCCTCCTGATACTGGTCTTCCACTGTAATTTGCTGTCTCTGCAATTATATTTTCTAAAAAATAAGAAGTCAGGAAAAAGACACGCTTGAACATCACACACCACTTGGCTCTAATTGCTATCAATTATGCTACTCTACAAACTTGGCAGAATACGATAAGCAGGTTTATTTCCAGGGACGGGGTATCAAGAATTGCCAATAAGGCAGGACTGACTATCCCAAATATAATTCCTTATTACAATGCAGCAACATTGGTTACTTTGTTGGGCATTGTTGGGAACTCACTGTGAATAACTACTGGGCACATATGGAATAGATCTTGAAATAGCTGCTAGGCACTGGATTCTGTCAAAAAACAAGCCACCCAAGTTTCAGAAATAAGCCATTTCTTCCAGCCGAAGTGTGCGTGGGAAAGAGTTTGTGCAATTTATTAGCCTCCTACTATCTCCAATGACACCCGTGATCTATCATATCAATTTTAATTGGAATAGAGGCCTAGGAGATTTTTCAGATTTGGGCAAACCTGAGCCTTAGTAGAATCCATGATTTATATGAAAGCAGCAGGATTACTCTGTATGGAGAGATTGGGCTATGAATGCTATGAGTGCAACCCCCACTTTAACCAATATTTACAATTAAAATACATTCTTAGCGTCAAAGGGAAATGGCGGCCGGAAAACCTTGCACGAATTGTAAGGCCTTAATGCCACAATTATAAAGGGGCTTCTGGCTAGTACTATACATGATATTTTGCTATTAATCCAGAAACCCACAGAGCGTAATTGACAAATGGGATCAAAATTCTCATCACAGACACACAGCAGGGATATATTATTAGAAATAAGTCCAAGGATCCCATTATTTCAAATATGAAAGAGAAGTCGGTAAAATGCCTGATGGATGGTATCTAGCCCTTGAAAAATGGAACGGAATTTATAACGTGCTCATTCAGTGCTGGCAAGAGGGTCATGTCGGATGAGGGTTTTAGATTCTAAATCTAGGGCAACCATATGTCCTCTTTTACAGAGAACTGTCCTCTATTTTGAGGGCATCCTCTATCCAGTCTAAGTCATTTTAAAGATTTTTAAAAATCCTAAGTGTCAGGAATTGAATCTGTGGATGTGGAGATGTCTGACAGCTCAGATTCAGAATCAGAATGGGAACAGCAAGAACAGAGGGGGGCACCCTCCTTAGTGAGCCCAGTATGGCAAGACTTTCTTCCCAAGACCTTGACGCACAGATGGCCCAGCCTGAAAGGCTCCCCCATTCCTCCACCATGAGAACTCAAGTTTCAGAGAAGGAGGAGGAGGTCGGTGAGGGGTGTGACTTGAGGGATGCTAGGGTCCATCACAAAGCGAAGTGGGAAAAGTTAGGGGCAGACTTCAGACGCTCCACCAGGTTGGCCACTCATGGAAGCCAATGTAGGAGGGAGCCACCCTGAGGGATGGGCATTCCTCAGAAGCAAGTCTGGCCAAGAAGTTCTTGCCCAGACCGCTGGCAACGTCTCTAACTTCCACTTCGTCTCCACTATTGATATTCGTAGATGTGCAGATTAGTTGGTTCTAAGCAGTCTGAGAGTTTCCTAGAATCTACATTTGTAAAGACGCAAGTCGTTGACTAATAAAGCAATGTTGGCCTGAAGCCTTGTTTCCTGGAGTTTGTTGACTGCGAAGAAGGGAGAGGACGAAGGAACGCGACACTAAGAAGGGAGAGCAGTTACTAGGTAACAAGGGCAGGAAAGCTCTTTGGCTTGCTTGTGGATTTCCCAGAGGCCTCTGGTTGGCCACAGTGAGGAACAGGAGGCCGGACCAGATGGCAAGAGTCTTCGTAAATTCTTGTGCAAGACATAGAACAAAGGTGTTGAACCTCTTTCAGCCTGAGGGCCGAATTCCATTTCGAAGGAGCTCTTGGGGGGTGCATTCCAATTGTGGGTGGGGCCAAAGGCAAAGGGGTGGGGCGAAAGGCAAAGAGCATGGGGTCAGAGGCAAAATGGGCGGGACCAAATTACCCCAAAAACCCATTTTGTTTTAGCTTAAACCTCTTTCTGCTGGTAACTCAACCTTAGAAGAAGCATTTCAACCTTTTAGGATGTGGGGGAAATGGCACAAAAGCTGGGACACCACCAAACGATTGGTGGTTGGGAGAAAGTGGGTGGAGCCTGAGGAAGTGGGCCTGGCCACCAGGCTGGGGAACCTAGGAGAGTTGGCTTGGGACCCCAGCCCTGAGGTTCTGCATCCCGAACATAGAAGCCGGGTTCACAGGTTGCTGAAGAGTTTGAGATGTTTTCATGTTCATTTTAATCCACTGATTAAATACCCAGAATTCTCCTATTCTCTTCAAACTAAATGTTTCATTTAAGTGTGTTTTTAAAACACACACACATTCACCGTGTCAAAAGCCATCCTGAACTGACTTCAAAGCCACTTTCTCAGAACAAAATGAATCTCCTTCCCGCTGGATTAGAGCTGCCATCCGTCAGATATTTTGCTTGCTCGTTCAGTCTATTTTGCCTCTGGTTCAGCATTATAATGTATTATAATGCTTGATCATACTTAGCACTTTCAAGCATTCCAAGTGCCTTAAAGACATTATCTCGATGTAATCCTTACGGCGGCTTCTCTAAGGGCCCCTGGTGAATTGGTAAGAGGTAACTTTTGAACCAGGCGTATGGGGCATAAGAGAGCCATCCTATGGCCAGGTGAGTGGCTGGGGTGAGTGGCCAGGTGGGCGATTAAGAAATTTAATAAGTAAGTAAGTAAGTAAATAAAATAGACAGCATCTGGGGGGCCATAGGAGAATTCGGATTCCTGGATCTGAGGTCGGGCGCAGCCACTCTGCCCTTGGACCCAGAAGTCCGAGCTCTCCACTCACACCCTCACAGTCGGAGTGGAGAGAACCATACCAGAGACCTCGGAGGGAAGGTAAAGGGAGCATTCTGTGGGCGGAGAGGGGACTGAAGAGGCCAGCTCATGAGGAATCCTCTGGCCTCCCCAGCCTCCTTCCTTCCCCGATGCCTCAGCTAGACAGGCGAAAATGCCCATCTAGCAAAAAATGGAGAGCGGGACGGGAGCTCCTCCCACTCTGCATAGGCTGCCCATCAGCCTCTGAGCTTGGAGACTGATGGGCATCCCAAAAGGATTGAGCCCTAAATCCAGTATTTTGAGCCGAGATTTTTTTAAAAATAGAACTCCATTGGCTCCACCTTGACCCACCCCAAACTGCCAGGCACTGTGTCCAAAAATGACAATGCTCCACCCGCTCTTCTGCTAGCGGTCCACACCCCGTCCCCTTCTCCCTAACCACCCATCGTTTGGTGGCCCCGGAGAGCTTCTTGGAAATGGAATTTGTCCACCATTAAGCAGAAAGATGCTGGGAGGTGGCAGCAATGGAGGCCGGTGACTCTGATGTCGCTGGGGCAGTGAATCCGCTCCAGGTTTCATTCAGAACCAGTCAGAACTCAGAATGAGCTTTGCACCTTGGAGAGCTCCGTTAGAGTGCTGGCCGGTTCTGACTGAAACCTGGAGTGGATTCACTGCCCCACTGACATCAGAGCCACCACCTCCGCTGTTCTGCACCCCTATATTAAGTTCCACCCCCAGATGGTCAAAACCCTGCCCCTGGCTCCGCCCACTGACCTGATAGTTCTAAAATCAAAACTGGGCCGGTCTGCTGTAGAACTTGCACATCGTTATTTTCGCAAGTGAGCAGTAAATACACCGAAAGTTCAAACTGTGTGTAGCCTGGATGAATCCGTCTCAGTTAAAGCATCTCCTGGAGCCCGTCATGATTGCCTGGCAGCCTGGGAAACATCAATCTAAATCAGGGAGATCCCCAAAGATGTTAAGAACCTGGACAGCTCGCTGCAGCCATTAGCCGCCAGCAGCTTTACCCTAAACCATTTAAAACAAATAAGGCCTCATTCACAATTCAGCTCACATCGAGATGAAGCTTTACCGAGTTCTTTGGGCTCCTAGCTTTGAATATATTGAATTTAGCCCCTGGAAACAGGAACGCGAAAGTTGGAGGAAAGCGGGAGGCAACAAGGCGGCCCCCTGGGCCTTTCCCCAACCTTGAGACAGGGGACGTGGCCTAACAAACACCACTCTTAGGCCGGACTTTCCTGGCTCTGATTATCTCATTGCCTCCACATTACCCAACTGAAGGTTGATCAGATGTCACCTGATCACTGGGAATATTTAGGAGGCTCGTGGGCAACGCCAGCATCAAGGGTAGGACTGCTTGGGCACCTCCCAAGCGCCCATGCCTCAGCAGGGGCCCACTGACAAGAGCCCTCTGAGCTCACTGGGGAAGCCCAGCTGGCTGTGGTGTCCAGGAGTGCTTTTTACCAGCTTAGACTGGTACGCCAACTGCAGCCCTATCTGGAGAGAATGGACCTTGCCTCAGTTATCCACGCACTAGTCATGTCCAGGCTGGACTACTGTAATGCAGTGAATGTGGGGCTGCCTTTGAAGACAGTTCAGAAACTCCGGCTTGTGCAGAATGCGGCCGCCCGAGTATTGGTGGGGGTGAGGCGATTCGATCACATAACGCCTATACCGCACCAGCTACACTGGTTACCAGTGAGTTTCTGAGCCCAGTTCAAAGTGCTGGTTTTGACCTTTAAAGCCATAAACAGTTTGGGACCAAGTTACTTGAAGGGCTGCCTTCACCCATCACAGCCTGCCCGCACTTTAAGATCAGAAAGAGAGGCCCTTCTCACCTGCCCACCCATGAGATCAGTCAGGTGGGTGACCACACGTGAGAGGGCCTTCTCTGCAGTGGCCCCACGCCTTTGGAACAAGCTGCCATCGGAGGTTTGCCATGCTCTGTCCTTGCAGGCTTTTAAGGAGGCCTTAAAAACATATTATTTTACCATGGCCTTCTCTTGATATGGCCACTGTTGCTGCTGTTAACATGGTTCTTGGCTTTATTGCCGGCTTTTATTGTTGTTCTCGTTTTTATATTTTTATCACTTTTAGTATTTTAATTGTTTTATGTGTTTTATTGTCGTAAGCCGCCTTGGGAGGGCTTCTGCCCTGAAAGGCAGCCAAGACGTATTGTAAATAAATTAAATAAATAAATGGCTCCTCCTCTTCAGGAGGAGTGCTGCAGCCAGAAGGCCAGGAGGAGCCTGGACCTTCGGGGGAGATCTTTGTGGGTTCATCCCCACAAGAGGAGGGGAACTCCACCTCTGAGACAAAGGCTGAGCGATGCCTCAGGCCCTGAGAGCACTGGTGTCTCAAGAGGCAGGCCAGGAGCGGTTGTATCCAAGGTTAGTCCTACTTAGAGTATACCCATTGAAATAAATAGGGTTTAGTTAGTCATGGCTAACTTAGGCTCCATTAATTTCAGTAGGTCTACTCTAAGTATGACTAACGTTGGCTACAGCCCAAGGAGTGCCCATTTGCAGTGGAAGGCTCCTCGTGAGTAAAGGGCTCCTTCTGAGTAGGGCCTTACTCATGAGGAGGACTTCTTCCATCTCCAGCTCCTAAACCTAAGCAGGGACAGCTGCTGGAACAACACCTCTGTTTCAGCTCCCAGTACTATGAAACTGTGCTTTTCCTTTGACTGGTCTCTTGTGTGGCTGCTGAGCCCTGAGTTCAAGATAAGATCCTCTTTCATGGATTATGCTTGCATTGGACTGTTTGCCTGAGCTTCTGACCTCTGCCTGCCTTTTGAGACCCGCATTTAAGATGGATTTGCCCCACAGATTTTCCTCAGGACTGACTCTGAATCAGCCACAGCAGGATGTCTAGGCAGAAGGGCTGGGGGGGTTGCATTGCTCGGTAAATCGTGGTCATGCCTATCTCATTTGCCCTTTTATGGGCCTCGCTGACTGATGTGACACATCCTCACTGTCAGGATTGGGCCCAGGCACCCTGATTTGGTTTCTGACTCTGATTTAGAGTCAGAGGTGGGGCTAAAAGAAGCCCAGACAGGACAGGGAGCGAGGGAGGAAATTCCCCAGGACTCTCCAGGAGTCAGTGAAGAACCTTCCCAGGAACGTATGGACCAGGAGGGCCAGGCTCAGAGACCCTCTTCCCCCCTCCCTGTGGGAACCTGGTCTCTGTTGCGGGGCAGGGGAGAGAAGGACCAGCATTGACAGATGCCAGAGCTCGCCGCTGAGGTCAGCAGAGGGATGTGTGAAACCCCCTTACCTGGAGCCCACAGGGGGTCCGCAGGGGGGGAAGCGATCCGTCCCTCCCCCCCAGAATCCTTGCCAGCCGGCTCCGCTCCACAGTGAGTCCACAGAGCTGCCAGCCAGCTCCGGCCGCTGACGGACTTCCGGCCACTGGGACGCAAATGGCGTCCAGCGTAGTGGACGCCATTTGCATCCCTGCTCTTTGCCATGATAGGCTACGTAAATATTTACGTAGCCTATCACGGCAAAGAGAAGGGACGTAAATGGCGTCCGCTATGCCGGATGCCATTTTCTTCCGCAAGACGGCAGTGGACAGACCGGACCGGCCAGTGGCAGGCTGGATCCGTTCCGGGGCAACTTCGCGGGGTGGTGGAGGTGGGTGGTCCGTTCCGCCACGGACTCCGAGGGGCCGGATTCTTTGGAATCTGGCATCATTGGAGCCCGTGGTGGAATTCTCTAATATGCCTGGGTCAGCAGGTGGAGCTGAGAGGAGGCCGGAGGTGTTCCGGCAGAGTGGTGGCCCATAAGGAGTTGAGTCAGGAAGACCCTCCCTGAAGGGAGGAGCCCAGAAAAAGCTTCTGAAGCCTGGTGAAAGTTCCATTTGGGAGGTGAAAAGCAACTGCCCGGTTTCAGCGGTTCCCTTGACAAAAGCTCCAATTTTTTAATGAGGCCCAGAGGGCAGCTCCCAGCCTTAGGAGTCGCTTCAGGTGTGCAGAGGTGCTCTTGACGGAATAAAGAGCTTGTGGGTTGCTAAATGGGTCTCTGTGGCTTCACTGCTCCCTGGGAGGGCTTGGACTCTCTAACACCCACTAGCTGGAAGCTCACAGCGGAGCCCTATTCCTGTCTGCCAGCAGGACCCAGGGCTTGCAGGAGGAAGGTTTAGCGCTTCCCGGGCAACCAGAATCCAGCAAAAACATTTATTTCTGGAACGGGGCAGTCAGTGGAGCTCGTGTAAGGGAGCTTGGGACTGCAGACTCTGGCTTCATCCGTCAGCTAGAGAACTGAGGGCCACTGGGGGGCTGCACCTCCAGCCCCCTAGGATGAACATCATCGCAGGGGGGAGACCAACCTGGTCCTATCCATCGGTCATTGGCGTATTTGCTTTCCTTCCCCTCCTTCCTCCCAATCCCTTTTCCTTTTGTGTCGTGTCTTTTAGATTGTAAGCCCGGGGGCAGGGACTGTCTTAATATTCATCTCTGTAAGCCACGCTGCGAGCCTTTTTCGGCTGAAGAGTGGGGTAAAAACACCCTAAAGAAAGAAATGACCTGCCCCATTCGAGAAATGAGCATTTCTGCTCCTTGCACAGCTTCCCCTGGGAAGTGCTGAATCGCTGGTGTGCAAGCAGCGGGTCCCGCTCGTGCAACAGAATTGATGGGGTGCGAGAGAATCGGCAGAGGTGTGCGCACCCCATTGGATTCTGACAGGGGAGGCTGGTGGCTCCATTTCTGGGTTTTCATTACAACCAGCCAGAAGCCGAGGAGCAATCCAAGGTGCTGGACCCATTTTGGGGATAGGTTTCAGCCCCTTGGATAGCTCCTTTAGACTTCTGGCTGGTTGTAACTAAAACCCAGAATCGGATCTCCACCCCACCAAAACTGGACCCACCAGCTGTGGATTCTGCCCACAGATGGGTATCTTCTTCTTCTCAGTGAAATTGGCTGCCAAGCTACCTTGCTGGGCATGTCCAGGACCTCAAACGGATGCATGCAGAGCTGTATGCATTTTCTTTGGGTTTCAAAAGTGCTTCTTAGGGACAAGATAAGTTAAAAATCAGAGTTGTGTCTTAGACCAAGCAGAGCATTGGAAAAGGATGGAAAGTAGGGACATGGAAATCAGCAAAACTCGGGTTTGTTGAGGTTCCCCAAATTCCAGCTCAAAGCTCATCTCGTGCCCACATCAGATTGCGAGCCTCATGATTTTTCTTTTACACAAAACTTTGTGTGTCTTGTCATGCGCATTTCTCCAAATGTATCCATCAATTGTGCCCATTTTTGAAATGTACACATTTTGCTCCCATTGATCGGAGTGTGTTTGCATGCATTTTTCACAAGTACCTGTTTTTTCATACCCATTTTTCAAATGTACACTTTAAGAACTGAGTGTTTTTGTTGTTGTTCAGCGAATACCATGATAACACTTGGAATTATATGGACTTCAAGCATGGTTTATGTCCAGGTCCATGTTTGGTTCTGGAAGGTGCAAACTGGGTAAATGCTGGTCAAATATGAACTGAACCAAATTTCTCATACATCCCTAATGTTTTAAGGTAGACTAGTTCAGCCTTCCCCAACCTGGTGCCCTCCAGAAGTATTGGACTAAAACTCCCAGTGTGCCCCAGCCCTCTCCTCTTGTTTGTCCTCCAGCAACCAAAGGTATTCCAAGGTATCCTGTCTTTGAAGATGGATCATGGATAGCTCTTGTGGCTGACGACTATAGGCCTGTCCTCCACTGAGTTGTCTAATCCTTTTTTGAGGACATCTTGGGACAGTAAATTCCACTACACCTTCTGAACATCAGAAGAACCCTGCTGTATCAGACCAGAGGTCCATATAGTCCAGCATTCTGTTCACACAGTGGCCAACCAGATGCCAGTAGGGATGTACGGATTCCCCACTGTCCGTTCCAGTGAGGAATCTGCAGGGGGGGAGGCAATCCGTTCCTCCCCCCCCCCGGAATCCTCGCGGAGTGGTTCCACTCTGCCAGGATTCCACACAGCCGAGGGCCACCCCATTCCGCCGTCCACATGCCCTGGATTCCCCGTTTTTTTTTTGGCTCCCCGAACTTACATAAATAATTCTGTAAGTACCACCAAAAAATCCTTTTTGTGCACCTGCTGTCGGTCTCCATAAGGGTAAAGCCCTTGTGGGGACTCCCCACATAACTTCCAGTCACCGGACCTCACCTCACCTCACCTCACCGGAGCTGTCCTGACCTCACCTCACCTCTCCTCACCGGACCTCACCTCACCAGACCGGACCTGGCCTCACCTGACCTCACTGGAGCTGTCCTGACCTCACCTCATCTCACCTGACCTCACCTCATCTCACCTGACGTCACCAGACCTGACCTGACCTCACCGGACTAGACCTCACCTAACCTCACCAGAGCTGTCCTGACCTCACCTCACCTGACCTCACCTCCACAGACAATAAACAGAAAAGATGGAGGATTTCCATGGACTTCGCAACTCAGCCCCAGCAAAAGAAAGCCTCGGGAAAATGCCTCGTAAAAAGGGTAAAGCCGTTCACGTTCTTCTTCCTCCATTTCTGATTTACGGATTTCCTTTCGTGATTATTTTTGTAAAATCCACCATTTTGCAGACAAAAAAAAAAAACGGTCCGCGTGAGCTCCGGTTCAGGTCGACCAGGCTTCCCCGTTCCGAGGAGGATTCCGTGGACTGGATTTGTCAGAATTCGATCCCACTTAAAATTCAGGTGAAATTCCCTGACATCCCTAGATGCCGGTGGAAAGCCAACAAGTAGGACATCTTGTGGCCATGAGGAAGAGGAGGAGGAGGAGAGGAGGAGGAGGAGAGGGAGGAGGAGGACGAGAGAAGAAGAGGTGGAGGAGAGGAGGAGGAGGAGAGGAGGAGGAGAGGTGAAGGACAAGAGGAGGACAGGAGGTGGAGAAGGGGAGGAGGAGAGGGAAGAGGAGGAAGAGGAGAGAAGAAGAAGATGTGGAGGAGAGGAGGAGGAGGAGAGGAGGAGGAGAGGTGAAGGACAAGAGGAGGACAGGAGGTGGAGGAGGGGAGGAGGAGAGGGAAGAGGAGGAAGAGGAGAGAAGAAGAAGAAGATGTGGAGGAGAGGAGGAGGAGGAGAGGAGGAGGAGGAGAGGAGGAGGAGAGGAGGAGGAGAGGTGAAGGACAAGAGGAGGACAGGAGGTGGAGGAGGGGAGGAGGAGAGGGAAGAGGAGGAAGAGGAGAGAAGAAGAAGAAGAAGAGGTGGAGGAGAGGAGGAGGAGGGTGTGAAGTTGATGGTGATGGTGATGAGTAGGCAGTATCCAAGGCGACATGCAAGCTAAAATAACTTTGGTTACACCAGCATAAGGGACCTTTAAGGATGTGCCAATGGCGTTAAGTGGTATGACGGGTTTTCTGAGGAACACCAGTGGCCCTTTACAGTAGCACGATGCCATTTACATTCACACTTGTGTCAGATTGGATACTGCCCAGTTATTACTACTATTATTTTTAGCAGCAGCAGCAGCCTTTTGTAGCACCACAAAGATCTGGACAGCCACACAAGGACAAGGCATAAGGGAAGCCTCACCTGTGGATTTTCAGTCTGGTGATCTAGACCTGCAGGCACCAAGCCTTTGGGGCAGGCAGGGGAGCGAAAGGCGTCCTGCCACGTTTGCACTTGTCCCAACCCCTGTTGCAGGCAACCGATGGCATGAGCTGGCCGCTCCCTTATTGGCTGGTTCACCTCTGACTGGAAACAAGAGGGTGAAGGGGGAAATTAAGTTTTAGGGTGAATCCATGAAGAAAGTAATGAAATTGCCAGAGGTGAAATAGAATAAAGCAAAAACAGCAGCGCGCCTGGTTAGAGAATAAATGTTATTTGGAGAAGGTCGATCAGATCCTCCGCGGGTAGCTTTGCCCGCAGCTCTCTTTAAAAGTCCAGCATGACAAGCAGGGGTTACAGATGCAGTGCAGGGACTCAAAATCCTCACAGTAATAACCTGGATACCATTTAAACTGCCGGATGCTGAATATAAAGCTGCAGGGGTGATGACGGTAAAAAAAACCAAAAAGTTAAAAACAGGAAGCCCTTGAAAATTTCTGGTTCTAAGAGTTGCTGACCTTTAAGTTTTTATTTATAGAGGGCTTAAGAAACAGTGGGGTTTTCTTACAGTATAAAACCCTACCTGCAACTGGTCTTGACCTGTGAAAGCATTTGCCACAATAACGCTGCAATCCTATACAGTGGGTTTGGACTACAACTCCCACAATTCCTGACTAGTGGACATGCTGGCTGGGGCTCTCATGGGAATTATAGTCCAAAATACTAGGCGGGCACCAAACCCTGCTAGACAAAGGTTCCTGGGAGTAAATCCCAGGACTCAGTGGGGCTTACTTCTGAGTAGACATATAGAGGATTGCACTCTTAAATCTATTTGTCTTTAAGGTGGCAGTGCCACTAGACCAGACTCCCCAACCTGATCCCTTCCAGTTGTGCTGGAGTGCATCTCCCAAAATCCCCCAGCCAACAACCAGATGCTCAAGGCGGCTAAGAATAATAAAATCCAGATGCAAAACAACATCTTGCTTAAAACATAACACAAAAACGAATCAATTAGAAACGCAATTAACTAAGAGCCTTTCTGCATGAGGCATTTATTGTGCTCTCATGTTTCCTCACCTGCGGTAGTTTGCAGGTCCTTTACATGACATTGTTATCCTTCCTCCAGGGCCTCTCCTGTGCTTTGCAACCATTTTAGCGGGGGGGGGGGGTGTCTAACAAGGAAAATCTGGTATAATTTGTGAATGGTGGAATAAAGCCTAGTTTAATTGCCCAATTCCGCTATACCACAGCACCACCTAGTGCTTGTGTAATGGAACAGAAGGAAAGGAAGAGAAAGAAAAACTCCCGGGGGGGGGGGCATATGTAAAGGAACCAAACTTAATCCTGCAAAAAGTCCATTAACAGAAGCCTCAGTAAAGTGGCGGGTTAAAAACCTCATGTAGAAAAGCCCTAGAAGCACAACAATAAAAGAAATAAACAGCACCAGCCAACTAAAAAATACCTTCAGCAACAGACCAGCTTACATGCTAAGGGCCTGCCTGAATTAAAACATCTTTGCCTGTTGATGGAAGGACAACAAAGAAGGCCAAATTAGCTTCCCACAGCAAGGAGTTCCAGAGCCTGGGAGCCATCACTGAGAAGGCCCTTCAAATGTATTTTATTTGTTTGTTTGTTACATTGATATCCCGCTTTCCCTCCAAGGAGCCCAAGGCAGCTTACATGGTACTGCTCTTCATTTTATCCTCACAACAGCCCTATGAGGTGAGTTAGGCTGAGAGTCAATGACTGGCCCAAAGTCCCCCAGTGAGCTTCATGACTGAGTGGGGACTTGAACCCAGGTCTCCCCAGTCCCACACTCTAACCACTATGCCACACTGGCTCAGTTTTCACCTGGTGCCTAAAAGATAATGACATTCATGCCAGGTGAGCCTTCTAGGGAAGGGCATTCCATAACCAGGGCTTTACGGCCAAAAAAGTCCTTTCCCTAGTTGACGTGGGACTCACTTTCAAAGTGAGAGGCACTTAGAAAACAGCATCAGCAGTAGAAGTGAAAGTGTGGGCAGGTTAGGTATACTGAGTGGGGACTAGAATCCAAGACCCAGTCCAACATTCTAACCGCTACACCACACTGGCTCTTGCCAAATCCCTAGAGAGTATGTAGAGAGACTCAAAGCCTTCCTGCAAAGGAGTGAAGCAACAGAGACTTGCTGATGATCGCTGTTTGGGTCCGGCCTAACTGTGTTAGAAAGAAAAGGCCTTCCTGGCCAGGTAGAAGGCGGGCTGCTGTTTTCAACCATCGGTTGGGCTGCTGTTTTCTTTGATAATGTTATTGCCCTGCAAGACTTCCACACATATTATCTGGATGCTAATGCTCTCCGAATACACACTGCAGTCACCAAGTCAATGACTCTTGTTCCCTGTGGTGCCTTTGAATTAAAAAAAAGACCATCTTGACCTTTCTTGAACAAGAGGGAGGGAGGGAGGGAGGGAGGGAGGGAGCGCTTGATAAATCTCCAAGAAACCAAATGCATCTCATTTGACTTTATTACCCTTCTCATGAGGTCAACGCGAGGCCATTTCATCTAACCGAGCTTCACGCAATGCTGCAAAACTCACTTTGAAGCACCACAGTTATTTCTCACATCTTCTTCAAGTGGAAGCTCAAAGGTGTGTCCATACAGGCGCCGGTACCAATTATCCAGGAAGTAGAGTGCTATAGGGATGTGCGAACCATCCCTGTCTGGGTTCTCCGGGTGCCCGCCCAGCCCCTGCCCCCACTCACCAGTCCTCAGACTGCGCTCCAGTCCCTCCCATGCTTGGCGAGCATTCTGCACTCACCCCGGTGGCCTCGTTGAGCTCCGCAGGCACAATTTCTTCAAAAATAAAATGGCGATCACAAAAACACACTTATTTGTGTACACACGAAAATGCACATTTTTCCGAATGCGCAAATGTGCGCATTCACAAAAATGTGCATTTTCGCGCATACACAAATATGTGTATGCGCAAAAATGCACATTTTTGTGCATACGCAAATATGCGCATTTTTGTGATCACCATTTTATTTTTCGAAAAATGGCAACCACACAGCTTGATGAGGCCGCAAGGGTGAGGGGGGGCTGCTCGCCGAGCAAGGCAGGGGGTGAGTGGGAGCAGGGGCTCAGTGAGTAGAGCTCGGGGGTGTGGGCAGGGAAGATTCCGCCAGACCCCTGGACGGAATCGCGCCCACACCATCCCTAAGAGTAAATAATTCTTTCCCAACCATGTGCCCTCCAGATGCATGGGACTGTTCAGCCAAAAAGCCTTACAAAGATGAATAATAATAAGATGAATAAGACATTCCCTGCCCTCCAGTTTACAGTTGAAAAGACATGACACAAAAGGAAAAGGGATTGGCTCTGGTCCAGGTTATCTGAAAGACCGTATCCTCCCTTATGAACCTGCCCATGTCCTGAGATCTTCTGGGGAGGCCCTTCTCTCAGTCCCACCACTGTCACTGGCATGTTTGGTGGTAACCTGGGAGAAGGCCTTCTCAGTGGCTGCCCCACGGCTGTGGAACGCCCTTCCCAGGGAGGCTAGGATAGCTCCCTCCTCGATGTGTTTCCAGAGGCAGGCTAAAACATTCTTGTTCTAGCAGGCCTTTGGGACATCGCTGGAACCTGGGGGTAAGCTGCTAAAATGCTGTTTTAAAATGCTGTTTTAATGTTTTAATATAATTGTAATTGTATTGTTATATTTTAACTTTTGTATATTTTCATATGTTTGAATTGTATATGTTTCAATTTTTGTAAGCCGCCTTGTGTCCCAGTACTGGGGAAAAGGCGGGGTATAAATTAATAAGAAGAAGAAGGAGGAGGAGGAGGAGGGAGAAGGGAAAAAAGCCAAAGTCAGGCACCAGTCCTTTGTTTCAAAGTTCTTATAGCTGTGCTGGCTGCAGGATTATGGGAGTTGTAGTCCAACACATCTGGAGGACACTAGTTTGGAGAAAGCAGCTCTGTTCTAATCTGGCACAAACCAGAGTAACATTGGAAAACTCTGAATGTCACGTTGGCCATTGCATTCTGGGGCATTCAAAATGGCCACCCTGGGCACTGCATCTGGCACCCTGGAGCCAAGCGGGAGCAGAACTCCTACTTTAAGGAGCTTCCACCACCACTGCAGCCGGGATTGGGTAAGCGGTGCTCATCAGGCCGCGTGGAAGGCGTGAGTGACTGGCGGTCGTGGTGGTGCTGCCTCTGCCGCCTCGTGAAAAGCCCTGTATCTGGTCTCCGCCTGATGCTGCCGCTGTAGCCACTGGTCAGGGTTGTTTCTGAGCGCAGGGAGTGGGATAGCTGTTCAGATTCTGAAGGAGAGCCGCCAAACATGGGGGAGGTGTTTTCCCAGGCTAGTCCAGACATGACCGGCCCGGCTTCTCAGGTTAGAAGTGCCCAGCTGGCTGAGGATGAGGGTTCTTCTTCACACACCCCTGTGAGAGACAGCGAACAGAAGGAGGTGGGGTTGGAGAATCTGATCTAATAGATGCCAGGCACAGGGACAGAGCAAAGAGAGAGGAGGCCGGGCGGAACTTAGACGGTCTACCCGACTGGCCTTGCGTGAGAAGCTGCGCTCAGAAGCCTCACGGGAGAGAGGTTCCTGCCCCCGCTTAAGTTAGGCCAGTGAGACCGCCTTCCTTTTCAAATGGTGGGCAATTTTCTTAACTACCTTTCGAATTCCCCTGAAGGCATTCCTTCGTAGACGGAGAGTCACTGCGAATTTGCTTCTGTATGTCCCTGTGAAGTAATGGATTAAAGCTGTAGATCGGAGCTTCTCCTCTGTGTTTGTCTTCGGTGCTGAAATAAGGCAGGGGCTAAAGCAATCCCGACAGCACTGCCCCCAGTCCCTTGCAACCGCCCCCTGCACACAGTGAGGAGAGGCTACCTGGTTCTGGCAGTGGCGGCAGCATCTCAAAGTAGGAACTGCGCTCCCACTTGGCTCCGAAGCACCAGACTCGGCAGCAGACGGCTGCCATTTTAAATCTCCCAAATGGCATCCCGGGGAGATTTAAAATGGCATCTGCTCGCTGACAAGTCTGATGGAGGCAATATAGTGGGGGACATTTCAGACAGGCGGAGGTGGGAGGAGGGCTCATTTCGCTGCCTCTCCCAGTCTGCTGCCTGAGACAAGAGGCTCCATGCGCCTCACGGCAGGGCCGGCCCTGCTCACACCCCACCCATTTCTCCCTCTCCCTCCTTTCCTTGCTCTCTCTGTCTCTCTCACACACACACACACACACACCTTTTCAAAGTGCAGATCTGTCCAGGTCCACACTTTCAAAGTGCTCTTCTCTCCCTGCTTGGGCAGAGAAGCCATTTGAAAGCACAGATCTAACCACGTCCTTGCTTTCAAAGCACGTTTGAAGGGGCTTCAAAGAGTCTGCCAGAACTCCAGGCTGCCCACCTCCAAGTTTAAGGATCTCCGTCAGCAGGGCGGCTGCCACTCAGAGCAGCCAAGTCAGGGCAAGACACACCAATGGTCTGACCCACTATAAGGCAACGTCCCGGGTTTTCCATCCGCGACCTCCCAGCTCTGGGGGCTGACATGCCTAGTCCAGCGGAGGAACACAAGTCCATGCGTGTCCCCTGACATTCCAGATGCAAACTGACCGCCATTCGCTTTATTGATTTTACTTATTTATTGCATTTCTATCCCGCCTTTCTTCCTCTTGCAAGGAGCCCAAGGCGGCTTACATTCTCCTCCTCCTCTCCGTTTTATCCTCACAACAACAACCCTGTGAGGTAGGTTGGGCTGAGGCTCTGTGACTGGCCCAAAGTCACCCGGCGAGCTTCCATGGCCGAGTGGGGACTGGAACCCGGATCTCCCGGCTCCCGGTCCAACACTCTCACCACTATACCACACAGCTTTGCAGTGTACTCACTGACCCACATATTAGCAGGGACCATGTCCAGCTCTCTTCTCTCCCTCCCCCTTGTGCTGCATTGTTGTTCAATAGACCAGAAGTTCCTTCTGGCCCCTTGCAGCTTCCTATCCTTCCATTTCCCTGTTTCGAAGCCTGATGCACATGAAAGGGAGCACCTCAGGCATCCCCTCCGGCAAGCCCGGAGTTTAAACGGGAAAATCTGCGCCCCAACCCCCCTCGGAGGCACTTCTAGCGGGGCTTGCTGGGAATAATTACCAGACTGTGCAGTCTTCCCGCTCGATGGCTTCACTAGGCATGAGTGGGAATCAGAATGATGACCCCTCTCCAGGTAGGTTTGCACTTCCCCTTCCGCAGAGATTACCTTGGCAGCCATGATATCCACTTTGACATGTACAGCTGCATCATACCGTGTGTGTTCCTGAGATCTCCGCTCTTACTTTATTACTTCTTGGATCGCAAGCCTTTTGGGGCCGGATGGCCATGATCCTGTCCTTGGCAGGTGTGTGTGTTTGTCGCTCTGCCAACCTTCTCCTCCTAATCGAAGGGCGACATGAAACACACACACACCCTCCCAAAGTTTGCCACCCCATTTGCAGGTGGTGAATTGGGGGGTGACTGTTTTTAGAGGGGGTTCTTGAATTGGTTAAGCTAGTTTCAAGAGTGTCTGCTTACTGTTTTCTTTCTTTCTTTCTTTCTTTCTTTCTTTCTCACCTTTTAAAAGCAGCTGCTTATGAAGGTGTCAACAGACGTCTTCTCCCCCTCCACGTTTACAATGAGAGCTGCAATGACTGGATTAAGAGCTCTGACTACCATCATTTGATTTTACCCACTCTGTTTCCAGAGCAGGGATGTGCCAATCAGCAAAACTCAAGCTCACCAACATTTTCCAAAGTCCATCCCAAAGTTTGTCCCAACTCAGGTCTGTATCAGATTGTGAGTTATGTTTCCTTTGGTTTTTGCATGAGAATCTGTGCATGTTGTGCAAATCTACGCATCCATTGTGTGCCTCTTTAAAGTGTATGCATTCCTTTCCCATTGATTAAAGCGTATTTGTTTGCATTATTCAAAGGTGTGCATTTTTTTCATGCCCATTTTTCAAATGTATGGATGTTGTCGAATGCTGGGGGGGGGGGGTGTCCGCGAATCACATTGCAAGATCGGTAATGTGACGGCTTCGACCACAGCTTGCATCCAAGTCTGTGTTCGCTCTGGAAGATGTGAACTGGGTAAATTCTGATCAAACCTGAACTGAAACAAATTGCTCATGCATCCCTATTCCAGAGGCATGCTGGGAGTGGGAAAATGTGGCTGCCTTGCCACATTACCAAAGCGAAAAATGCGGGGAGAGGGGGGGAAGGAGGAAGAACCCCGCTGCAGCTGCAGCAGAAATGGCAACATTTAAAAGAGACAAGGAGAAAGAGAAGGATAAGGGGGAAATCCCCCTCAAAATTAGACCTCCATGAAATTACACTCCAGTTTGGGGGGCATGAAATAGCCCCTCTGGAACTGGTTGAATTCCAAAGGTGGGCAATACTAGGCCAGCGCTGTCCTAAATGTCTTTGTTGGCATGAGCGGGGTGTACTGCAAAGGTGAAAGGGAAAGGAAGGTCAGAGAGAGAGCCTGAGATGGTATAAATGTTCATCATGCATTCTGCCACTGAGCTATGGCTCTGCTAAGGTCATGCTCCCTCCAGTATGGAAAACTGTTGTGCTCTCAGATTTCAGGGATGGGTGCAGGTATGGTTGAAATGTTCTCTCAAAGAAAATTGGATATTAGTGAGGGAAGATAGAGGCCCCTCACCTGTGAAGGGCACTTACTCTCACTTTCACTTGGGGTGTGGGGAGAGAAATACTATCCGAGAGGCCTCCTCCTGCCTGCAGAATCCTTAAATTATGTGAAGCTCTGAGCCGTAAAAAGAGCACATAATATTCACCCGTCACAATTCAAGTATCCATTATCAGCTGCCAAGCAGGAGAGGCTGATTCTCAGTCTCTGTTAGCCAGAAAAACTTAAGATTCATCTTGCTGGATCAGACCAAGGTGGGTCCACCTAGGTCAGTATTCGGTTTCCAACAGTGGACAGCCAGGGAAGCCAAACAAAGGGCATGGCAGCAACAACCCTCTGCTGTTCTCTGTCCCAAGCATCTGCTATTGAGAGTACACTACATCTGCGAAGGTTTGACACCTACAGAGTCCAAGGGCAAAAAAGGTCAGGCTTATTGGCCTGGAGTTTTTGTTGGGACGGGGTATCCCTGGGAGAGTAGTTTCATTTCTCTGGTTAAGTTTCAGTTTCATTTTCCCAGTTAAGTTTCATTTCTCCAGGGTTAAAGCAGTGCTTTTGGTGCTGAGGGAGGAAGGTATACAGAAAGAGTGAGAGAGCCAGTAAGAGCAGAGTTGGGGAGACCAGAGCCTGATGAGGAAGCAGGAAGAAGCAGCCTGGAGAAGACTAAGTACAGCTAGGGTAAAGGAACTTGCATTTTGCAACCTTTAATTTCTTTTAAGGCCTTTTGTATCACTCAGCTGTATTGTGTAAATACCTATAGTTGTGATTGCTTGCTTTAAACTTACCAGTAAACTATTGTGGTTAAACCCCAAGAGTCCAGTGTATCAGTCACCCCATGGCTACAGCCTAAACCCCACATTATTGGAAAGGGGAAGATAAAAGGAGGAAGGTGGGACTCTTAAGGAGGCAAGAGATCCTTAAGGAGTTCCTCAGGGGGTCCAGGTCATAAGGGGACCCCTGACAACATCTGTCCATGGATACTTGAGGAATCCATTCGCTTGACATGTTTGAGAGAACTGACCTGATCCACTCCTCCCAGACTAATGTATGGATTATCTCCCTCTCACACACTCACACACACCACCATGAAAGACAAGGACTTAACAGGACAGATGGCAAGGCTTCCTTTCCCCTGTCCACATAACCTGCAGTCAGCTCTTTAAAAATTAAACATTGTCCCTCAACCTCATTGCAAGTTTACTGTACACAGTTAAGGACACCATTTCCCTTATGTATGTATTCATTCATTTATTTTCTATACCACCTTTCTGAGGACCCCAATTTTTTTGTTACAAGAATAAAAATGCAAACATCAAAGACATCTTCACATAAAAACATAATTAAATGTTTTTAGAATGTTAACAACCATAGCAATTTTAAAAGCCAAGTTTGAAAGATGTGACTTGAACCCCTTCCTAATCGCAGAGAGAGAGGGGACCGGTTGTAACTCCCAAGGGAGGGCATTCCAGAGTTTGGGAGCAACACAGGAGAAAGCCCTTTCCCGTGTGCACGACAAACGGGCCTCTGCAAGTGAGGGTATCTTCAAAAGAGCTGATCTTAGTAACCAAGCAGGTTCATACCAAGACAAGCAGTCCCTCACAAAGCCAGGCCCTAAGCCATTTAGAGCTTTAAAGGTTAAAACCAACACCTTGAATTGGGCCAGAAAACAATTGGCAACCAGTGCATAACTTTCAGTATTGGGACAATGTGATCACAGTACCGTGCACTGGTTAGCAGCCTTGCTGCTGCATTTTGCACTGATGGAAGCTTCTGGACGCTATTCAAGAGTAGCCCATGTACATCATATTGCAATAGTCTAACCGGGATGTAACTAGGGATTTACGGATTTTGTTGCATCCATTCCATATATGTTTCACAGATTGTTAGGTGTCTTTTGTTCTATCAGCTGATCATTGACATAATTGGATTTTTTTAACCAGAATTTCATTCTACTTGCACTTATGCGCATTAGCGCTAATTTGCACTTGCGCTAATACGCACTTGCGCTAATGCACATTAGGGCAAATCCCCTCCCCCCGTGAAAAACCAGTCTGCAGAATCCTCATGATTCAGAAAAACTGGTCTACTGCTGAATCTGTGGGTCAGATTCATAGAAGTCTGAATGCATTTGAATCCACTGTGGATTTGCCCAACATCCCTAGATGTAACAAAAGCATAGATAATTGTGGCCAGATCAGACTGACTCAGGAACAGTCATAGCAGGCGCATAGGTGTAGCTGTGCAAAAGCGCTCCTTGCCACCACTGCAACCTGAGAATCCAAAGACCGCATAGGATCCAGGAGCGGGCCCAAGCTACAAGTCTGATCTTTCATGGGGGAGCGTGACCCATGCAGAACAGGTTGAATCCCAGTCAGGGGAGGTGGAGAATCCATTCTGGGTTTTAGTTACAACCAGCCAGAAGTCTAAAGGAGCTATCCAAGGTGCTGGCCCCATTTTGGGGAGACGTTTAGGCACCAGAGAGCTCCTTTAGGCTTCTGCCTGGTTGTAGCTAAAACCCAAACTGGAATCTTTGCCCCACTAAAACTAGAGCCACCCGCCTCCCCTGATCCAATCCCCAAGCCAGGCTCTCTACTGACCAACAGTACCTCTGCTGCAGCCCCATTTTGGACTAGGTTGGGGCGGCAAATGTGCTCAGATACATTTGAGTGGCTTTTTATTTTTTTATTATTTTTAAAGGACATTAAAAAGACCTAAAAACTGTAAAGGCAGTCCTCGGATCACCTCGTAAATGTAAGTTGATGAATGGGGGGGGGAGAGAAGTTCATTTTTAAATGCATTTTCAGTGTGGTATTTTTAGTTTTCACATTTGCAGATTGCAAGGGGGACGGGACAGGATGGTCCCAGTAACTAACACATGCAAAAGTGAAATGGACTGGAATAGATTGGTCTGTCCCTCTCTACATGGAGGACCCACTCAGCTATCGTGCCTAACAGCTCTGTCTGCTGCAATAAATGGATCCCAATGTGGTCGTGTTAAGAATGAATGTTGGCCAAACCTGCCACCCAGGCCTGACCAGGCCTTTTGTCAGGAAAATGCCTTGGCTAATGGCCCAGAACTCCCAGTGGGTGTTTTCTGAATAGCCAGCAAATACCATTCAGGTGACTTTTCTGAAAGGGGACAGCCACTGAGCAGGGATGGAGAACTTCCAGCCGGTGAGCCCAATCTGGCCCGCAGAGATTCCCTATCTGGCCTGCAAAGGGTTCAGCTCCCTCTGTCTATAAATCTCAAGTTACCCCTTGTTCAGCAAAAACTCTCGTTCCGTGCCTATTGGATGCCGCTGCGTCACTCTAATAAAGGTTTGTCTACGTCGGCGAATTGCTGGAGGGGTAACACAGCTAATGCTTCTTTTAACCCTCTGTTTTGGCAATGCCCAAGAGTTGCCTCTTTGGGGGAGGAGGTTATTATACAGATAAACCTTGTGTTGGAACACTCTTTATTTACTGACGTATGCATCCTCTTAAATTATCTGCCTCCTTCCTGGAACTTAAGGCACGGTCGGCACAAATGGATTCTCTGCGCCCTTTTGACACAGCTAACAGACCAATATTGCTAGGTAGGAAGAATAAACGCTCACTTCCTGTAACGAATTGCATCGAGGACCTAACTACACATTCAGCATTTGAACGGGCGGTATATAGACGCCACTTGCAAGTGGATATTTCTCTGGATATATGGTCTGCTTTTGCTGAAGTGTATATACAATTCTTAGAAAGACGTATTTATAGATAGGTAGATAGGTGGATAGATAGATGTAGATGTAGACATACATTTCATATGCACGCACTGAAATTGATATATTCAAATTTAGGTAGCGACAACTATTTTTTTCCCCCTTTTCTCTTTTTTGTTTCATTGGAATTTTACAATACAAAATTAACTTTAAAAAATGCACACCTGACTCAGGACATGATCTGCATGAGGGCCAACACAGCCATGCGTCAGAAGAGGCTCACAGAACTGGGAGCGCATGCTCTCGTTTTCATGCATGTATGTCCGTCGCATGGCAATGTCTCAAATGCTACTCTGTTACTACCAGCTCTTCTGGGTGGACGTTCCATTGCCACCCTTCCTGCTGGGTCGGGGTCTTCAACATGGTGCCCACCAGGCTCCCCACACTTCCTGATCTTTCTTTTATTCCTTAAGTTTTGTGTTGTTGTTTTTCAACTGGAAGGCCGGCCTGCTGCAAAGTGGAGCTGTGCCCTCCAGCACCATCTTTATTCGGGTTCCAAAGAGCGGTTCTGTGCTTTGGAGCTGAGAGCTCACTTCTGCCTTGTACAGAGGTTTTTCTTTTAGTCACACCCCTTTGCCTTCTGGGCACTGAGTGTCTTGTGGCCAGCCATGCCCACCATGGCAACCGTTTTATGAATGGGCAAGCACCCTCACGGCAGCCATTTTATAAGAGCACCCATGACACTCTCTCAAAATTCCAAGTGTGCCCACTGACCCAAAAAACTTGGGGACCCCTGCATTGAGCAACGAAGTACCCCACAGCTGGTTCTCTGAGAGTCAGGAACTTCGGGGAGGCGGGGAAGCAATACAGGACATCACTGAGAGCCAGCGTGGTGCAGTGGCTAGAGTGTTGGACTGGGAGTCAGAAAATCCGGGTTCTAGTCCCCACTCGGCCATGGAAGCTCGCTGGGTGACTTTGGGCCCGTCACAGACTCTCAGCCCAACCCACCTCACAGGGTTGTTGTTGTGAGGATAAAATGGAGAGGAGGAGGAGGAGGATTATGTACGACGCCTTGGGTTCCTTAGGAGAAAAAAGGCAGGATGTACATGTAATAAATAAATAAATACGTCCTGTGGGGCCCCCTTGTGCCCTAAACTCTGCTGGCTGTGACTGATATGCGTTATACGTGGGGCTGCCTTTGAAAACGCTCCGGAAACTTCAGCTGGTCCAACATAGGGCAGCAAGATTGTTAACAGGGACTGGCCAATGAGCTCATGTTACGCCAGTACTTTTCCAGCTGCACTGGCTGCCAGTCCACTCCCGGGCCCGATTCAAAGTGCTGGTGTTAACATTCAAAGCCCTTAATGGCTTGGGGCCAGGTTATCTGAAGGATCGCCTCCTCCCATATGTGCCTGCCCGGACACTAAGATCATCCTCAGCAGCCCTCCTCCGTGAGCCCCTGCCGAAGGAAGTGAGGAGGGTGGCTGCTAGGAGGAGGGCCTTTTCTGCTGTGGCATCCCAGCTGTGGAAGGAGCTCCCTAGGGAGGTTCGCCTGGAACCTACATTGTATTCCTTTCAGCGCCAGGTGAAGACCTTTTTATTCTCCCAGGCATTTTAGCATTTTAGCTTTCTGAACTTTTAGCTTTGCTGTTTTAAATCTGTATTTTAAACTCCTGCACTGCTGCTAGGTTTTATTGTGGTTGCATTGTTATATTGTGGTTTTAATGTTCTATATATTTTATATTGTTTTATTGTGTGCTGTTTGGTTTTAATTTTTGTGAACTGCCCAGAGAGCTTCGGCTATTGGGCGGTATAGAAATAAATAAATAAATAAATAAATGATAGGAGTTGTAGTCCTTATGCCCTAAACTCTGCTGGCTGTGACTGATAATGACAGGAGTTGTAGTCCTTACGCCCTAAACTCTGCTGGCTGTGACTGATCGGAGTTGTAGTCCTTACGCCCTAAACTCTGCTGGCTGTGACTGATCGGAGTTGTAGTCCTTACACCCTAAATTCTGCTGGTTGGGAATGATAGGCATTGTAGTCCAGCACTTTGGGAAGTGGATCAAGTTCCCAAGCCAGTGTGCCTTTGAACCTGCCCCAGAAGCCTAAGAATGTAAGAATGTGAGCACAGCAGAAGAGCCCTGATGCTGGACCAGGCCAGGGCCCCTCTCGTCCAGCATCCTGTTCACACAGGGGCCGACCCGCTGTCGGCCAGGAACCCGCAAGCAGGGCACGAGCGCAACAATATGGGGAAAAGATCTACAAAGATCTTTCCCCCAGATTTGTTCAGTGTCTCCCTCCCTCTCTAACCAAACCGTGACAATGTGTTTGTTTGTTTTCCCCCCTCACGGCTATTAAATAACGTTCTGGCAAAAGCTGCTGCCTTTTGTAACTATCTCATCTTTCACTACAAGGGAGGGTGCGGAGCGTTCCCAAGAGACGGGGGGTTCTGCCATTTTTAATACAGGGATAGCATAAATATGTCAAATGAAGCAGGCAAGCCTGTCACCGCCTGTGCTGTCAGCACTCCACCCACATGCTCAGCGGTGCCACAAATTGGGCGACACCCTGAGTATCCACGCCCGTTCTGTATTTTTTGTTTTTGTTTCTTCCTTACAGCTACAGAGGCAGCTTTACAGCAAAGGGGGCCATCGATCTTGTCTCGCCGTTAGGGATTCGGGAGCAGTCACGGTAATGCTTCTTGCCGTGCCTGACAGAACTGCGCTATCGATCGCAGCGCCCCCGATGGTCACAACTACGACTCCCATCATCCATGACCACTGGCTGGGGCTGATGGGGATTGTAGTCCAGACACGCTGGAGGGCTCCCAGTTTGAGGAAGCTGCTCAAGTCACAGAGGGGTGGGGCAGGCAGAAATTTCCCTGGCTGGCCCTCAAGGACGGATGAGTAGACATCAGCGGGGATCCTCTCCTTGTACGGAGCAGCTACAGTTGCTTCCACCATAGCTGATGGGAGCATTTCAGCTCGCTCACGCCACCTCTCTTGCTGGCATAAAGTCAGCAAGGTTGCGATGTTCCCAGGGTTGGGATCATGCTCCGGGCAGGACCATCAGCAGCTCCCTGGGTTTTGCTAGTTACGCAGCACTTGAGAAAACCCAGTCCTCCATTTGGGCGCTGAGCATGCCAAAAACAAGCGCCGGGAGACTCAGGCAAGCAGATGGCGGGCAAAAATATTATCAGTTAGCATGACAAGCAATTGTCCCTGGACACCTTGAAGGGGAAGGCCCGTAGCTCAGAGGGAGGACTAGGGATGCTGGCGAAATTTGAGACGGACTAAAATGAGCTCGGATCTCTAAGAATCCGCCCTGCGGAATCTACTGCAGAGCGATCCCCTCAGGCCACGCGGAGTCCATGGGCTCTCGGATCTTTTTTTTTACTTTCCCACAATTTACGCATATTTATTTGTAGGAAAATACACAGTTTCTGCTGAGGAAACGTTGAATGGAATGGGAGACAATACGCTAAATGTTCCGTACTAAGGTAAATTATGTACATTGATATGAAATCTCTTACGGAATTATTTGCGTCTTTTTTCGCATGACGGGAAAAAATCGCATCAGTCTGTGAGCGGGTGACAGAGCAAACGGCGCCTGACAATCCACGAAACACAGAGGGAACAGATTTTACACAGTCCATACCTCCCTAGGTAGGAACCCTGCTTTGCGTGTAGAAGGTCCCAGGTTTCATGCCCAGCAGCATCTCCAAGTAGGGCTGGGAAAGAATCCTGCCTGAATCCCTGGAGAGCTGTTGCTGCCAGTCAGTGTAGACAGCACTGGGCTGGATGGATCAAGGGTCTGCCTCAGTCTCAGGCAGCTTCCTCTGTTCCTCTCTCGCTTGGTTTTTGAGGGTACCAGCACTGAAATCCATCTTAAGTTAGGATTTGAATGAAAAGTGCCCATATTTTTCTCCCAGCACCTTTCGTCGAGTTTCTAAAACTAAGAACCCTTGAGGGTAGAGACAGATGTAGCATTCTGGGGGGGGGGGAGCGATAGAAGGCACGTTTTGGCTAGCGCCACATACACATAATTCCCAAAACAGTTTTGCAACATAAAAAGGGAAGGGAGGGAGGGAGGTAAGAATAAACAAGCAGATCTGTATGCGCTGCTTAAAAAGAGAGAGAGAGAGGCAGCCAACAATGTGTGAAGGGAGAGGAACGCATGCAGGCTATCTAGTACTTGATATGATGCCGCTATGCTGGTCTGGGATATAAATGGTGATGCAGCGGTTGAAGAACCTGATGGGGCCACTCTTAAAACCCTGCATGGCCCAGATTCCCAGGGGTGTTGCTAGCCTGAGGCCATGGGACCCTGGCTTCAAATCTATTTCCCAGACCCCCAGATGTATTTCCCAGAGCCCCGAGTGTCCGTCAGTGCCAATTTTCTTAGCTTAGTTGTCACGCAGAGCATGGTTTTCAAAGGGGATTGCAGATGGGGAGGGAAGGATTAAGCACACACAGCCCCAGTCCGGATTGGGACCATGGCACTCTGGGAGGGGGGGAGTATTTACGCTCTCCCCTCTCCTGTTTTCATTCTGAAATTCCACCCATTCTCTGTGGGGGGTTAAAAAAAGACAAGATGTTTCCACTGATTCTGAACTGGGCTGCACATTCTTCTTTTATTGCTATTTTTTATTACTTTATATTTATATCCTGCTTTTTTTCTCCTGCAGATTGGAACCCAAGGCGGCTTACATGATCCTCCATTTTATCCTCACAACAACCCTGTGAGGTCGGTTAGGCTAAGAGTGACTGGCCCAAAGTCATCCAATGCGCTTCATGGCCAAGTGGGCACTCGAGCTGGGATCTACCAAGTCCCAGCCTGACACCCTAACCACTACACCACACTATCTATCTATCTATCTATTTATTTATTTATTTATTTATTTATTTCTATATCGCCCAATAGCCGAAGCTCTCTGGCACTTACATTAAGGTAAATAAGTCAAGCATGCATAGCTCTACTATGTGGGATTCGAAGAACATCGAGTTGGCCCCAAGCTCTGTGCTCCAAGGGCGCCATGAGCATTCCATCAGCTGATCACCACGGGCCAATCCCTGTCCACCAGGCCCTATAAAGCCTTCACCTCAGAGCTTGTGCTTCAATCTGAGCAACACATCTCTGGTGTGAGGATGCCGCTTACCTGATTGCTGCCTTAGGTCTTGAGCCTGCACCCGCCTCCGGCCCGTGTGATCCTTGTTCGCTGCTTTGGAATTTGACCCCTGGCTGTTTGGGATCATGGGCCTAGTCTGGCCCATTGGAATGAGGGCCAAACGAGATGAGACAACATTCCCAAATACCAGACTGGGGGTGGGGGGGGTCTAATCTAGATCAGAACCCTGGCATGAGGGGGCGGGGAAGGACCCCAGTTGTGGTCCCAGTCCATACAAAGGGTACCTGTACCTGCTCTCTGCACTGGAAGAAAATCTCCGTTTTGCACCAATGGAGATAGCGGGCATGGTGGAGCCATTCGGGATTGGGACTGGAAGAGGGGGTACAGGAATGAGGCTCCCCCCAGAATCCCAATTCAACTTGCACCTGCTATTCACTTTTTGAAACAGCATTTCTGCAATGGCCAACAGTGATGTCATTGAGGCAGTAACTCTGATGCAGGTTTCAGTCAGAACCAGTCAGAACTCTAAAGGAGCTGTCCAACAGTCTAAAGGAGCTACCCAATGCCTCCTTCAGAGTCCTGACTGGTTCTGACTGAAACCTGGAGCGGATTCACCGCCTCACTGACATCGGAGACGCCAGCCTCCACTGATGGCCAAGCGCACAAACAGTGTTGTGCCCCTGTCAAGGTTCTAGTTGTGACTTGGACCCCCTGAGCAGCTCCTTAAGGATCTCTTGCCTCCTTAAGAGTCCCACCTCTCTGCTTTTACTTTCCCCTTTCCAATAATGTGGGGTGACTGACACTCCAGACACAGGGTTTAACCGCAACAGTTTACTGATAAAGTAAAGCAAACAAATCACCACTAAAGGTATTTACACAATCGAGCTGAGTGATACAAAAGGCCTTAAGAGAAAATAGAAGTTGCAAAAGTCAAGTTCCTTTGCCCTAGCTGTCCTTAGACCCCTCAAGGCTGCTTCTTCCTGCTCCCTCTTTGGGCTCTGGTCTCCCTGACTCTGCTCTTACTGGCTCTCTTGCTCTCTTTATATACCCTCCTCCCTCAAAACCGAAAGTACTGTTTCAAACCTGAAGAAATGAAACTTAGCTGGGGAAATGAAACCGAAACTTCACCAGGGAAATGAAACTACTCCTCTCAGGGATACCCTCTCCCACCAAAAAAAGCTCCAGGCCTCTAAGCCTGACCTTTTTTCACATTGCCTCCGTAGGCCTCAAGCCTTCACAGATCCCGATCTGATCCCAGTCGTGAGCTTGACCCTGGTGGAGGCTCAACGCCCCACGACAGCCACTGCTCACCTGAGCACGTGTGCATTTTGTTGTAGGACGAGGCTCAAAACCCTCAAGCCAAGAAATTCAAGCCGATCAAAGCCAGTTCTCTTGGTGAGTGCTGGATCCCAAGCGCTCCCAGTTGAGACCCAGCTCAGAGCCAAGAGCCATAGAGGAGAGGGTGGAGAAGGAGATGCTGTGTCATTGACAGTCAAGAGAAATGGCTCTGATTGTTCAACAAGTTCACCTTCAAATTGTTTGCCACAGCACTTGAAGCGAGAAGGAACAAGGACTTTTTTTTCCCCTGTTGCAGATGGTTGCAGTCACCTTAATCTTCTGTTTAGAAATCCAAAAACGAAACACATAGGGGAATGTCATTATCAGCCATTACTGGCTAAAAACAAGCATAATACTTGCAAGGCAGGCTTGGTGGCGCTCTCACCGTATTCGATAAAGCAACCATTCCTTTTCCTATCTGGGGCTGACCTCCGACAAAGAATGGCTTTGCAAGTCTGCAGCAAATGCTCGCTGTGGGGGGTGCCAACTGGCTGCTGCCTCTGATGTCATTGTGACACATCCCCATCTTCTGATCCTTGAAGCAATCTTGCCAGTCTTTTTTCAATATTTCCTTCTCTCTCCCTCTCTCTCTCTCTCTCTCCCCCCCCACCTCCACCCCCACCCCCCAAAAAGTTGAAGGATGAACATTCCAAGAGATAAACATTAGGGCAGTATCCGATGGTGCCATTCCGCAAACTCAAGGAGCAGTAGCAGAGTCCCGGTGACTACTTTCCATTGCACAAATAGTTGCCCATCACAGTTGTACGACCGGTTGCACAAGAAGTTGCACAACTGGTTTGAAAGGTTGTCCCAGAGAGGAAGGCCAGCATCTCTTCTCGATCATCCCAGAGTGCAGGACACGGAATCATGGGCTCAAGTGACAGGAAGCCAGATTCCGGCTGAACATCAGGAGAAACTTCCTGACTGTTAGAGCAATACGACAAGGGAACCCATGACCTAGGGAGGTGATGGGCTCTCCCACACTGGAGGCATTCAAGAGGACGCTGGACAGCCATCTGTCAGGGATGCTCTGGATTAGATTCTTGCACTGAGCAGGGGGTTGGACCCAATGGTCTTGTAGGCCCCTTCCAACCCTACTATTCTATGATTCTGTGATTCTGTGAAGTGTAATGCACATAGGGATGTCAGAGAAATCCGCCACAGACTGAGGCCGGATTCCAAATGAGGCCGGATTCCAAAGAATCCATGGTGGAACAGCTCCACTTACCTCCGCTCCAGGAGGATTCAGGACGGAACGGCACTCCAGCTCCGGAGTGCTGGTGATACGGTAATGGCAGCTGCCAGCACTCTGGAGCCAGAGTGCCGTTCCGTCCTGAATCCTCCTGGAGCGGAGGTAAGTGGAGCGGTACAGAGCCCGAGCACGGCTCTGCAGAATCCTCATGGAGCGAAGCCACTCAGGAGGATTCCGGGGGGGAGCAATGGATCACCTCCCCCCCGGGTGGATTCCCCACTAGAACTGAAGGTGGGGAATCCGTACATCCCTGAATGCACAACCACTTGTGCAACAGTGCTTGTGCAAACATAACTTCTATTGGATTCTCCTCTTGCATATAGCTCACAACCTAGTTTCCGATAGTGCGACGCTGTTTGTGCTAAAGGAATGACCCAGTTGGATACTGCCCTAGGGCTGTGCTAAAATGGAGAACCCCTTCTTGTCAACGAGTTCAATCCCCCCTCCCCAAAAAGGGTGTCCCTATTTCTGCACAGATTTGGGGCAACTCCCTAACAGGGGTGTCAGGATTCCCCTTATGACCTGGACCCCCTGAGCAACCCCTTAAGGAACTCTTGCCTCCTTAGGAGTCCCACCTTCCTTCCTTTAAACTTCCCCTTCCCAGTAACGTGGGTTTTAGGCTGTAGGCATGGGATGATGGACACTCCAGACAGCTGGGGTTTTAACCACAGCAGTTTACTGGTAAATTAAAGCAAGCAAATCACAATTAAAGGTATTTACACAATCTAGCTGAGTGATACAAAAGGAAATACATTAAAAGAAAACAAAAGTTGCCAAACCAAGTTCCTTTACCCTAGCTGTACTTAGACTTCTCCGGGCTGCTGCTTCCTGCTCCCTCTTCAGGCTCTAGTCTCCCTGACTCTGCTCTTACTGGCTCACTCGCTCTCTTTATATACCCTCCTCCTTCAGAACCAAAAGCGCTACTTCAAACCTGAAGAAATGAAACTTAAGTGGGGAAATGAAACTGACAGTTAACCAGAAAAACAAAACTACTCCTCTCAGGGATACCCCCTCCCAACAAAAATGTCAGGCCTCCAGGCCCGACTTTTTTCTTTTCCTTGCCTCTGTAGGCTCAAACCTTCACAAGGGGCAAGGCATCTCATGTTGCCTCAATCATGATCCATCGCGTGGGTTGCATTTCGTGTAATTCTGCAGATTGCTACAGCCTCTTTACAGGAAATGATCCCTGGTTATACAAGGAGACCCCCTCCTCTTTTGCCAAGGGACAGGAAGAATCAGGCAAGGCTCTATCTATTGGTGTAGCTTTTTTTCTTTTGAAGCGACATGCGCTAAGTAGGAGACTGATTGGAGGATGTGGGAAACAGCCTGGATTCTCAGGCCCACTGAAAGCAAAGCCACCAGCCTCCACTGCATACATCCCTACTTTGCCTTCTCTCTTAAAAACATTAAAACATGCCTGATCTGCTCCTCCACTTGGAGGAAGGTGGGTTTTCGGCATCACAGGCACCAGTAGGTCGGCTGGTTTCTGTTGCAGACTTCTGGAGCCATTTATTTTTTTTAGTGAAACCACTTTTTTTAGCAGAACCACTTAGGCAGAAATTGTTGTCAGAAACAGTTGGCAAAGGGGCTGGAGAAAGGTGGCTATTAAAACACAATTACATAATGAGGCTAATGTAATGAGAATACTTGGCAAAGCTCTAAGCAATAAGCATCAGTGCAGCTGGTGGAGTTTTCCAGGTGTGTTCTCCTGCTGACACAGCGAAGGGCTGGGGTGTTAAACAAAGCATCTGCAAAGCATCCAATGGGCAAATCTGAACACAAAGGCTTGATATCCTAACACACATTGCAGTAGCTAACATACATGTTTGAACTGTGATCGTGTGTTGTCAGAAAGCTTGGTTTATCACTCCTTCTAACAGCAAAACCAGGTAATGGAACCAAAACCGAGCCATGGAGAAAAAGGGGAACATGAGGTTTGCAGAAGTGCAAAAGAGCTTTATTTAAAAAAAAAAAAAGTGGAGAAAAAAATAAAAAAAATCCCCAAAACAGACCAATGAGGCCTGAACAAGCTCAGTGACTATGTAATGGTAACTGTTGGTGGGAAAAGAAAACAGAAAACTGGGAAGAGGGTGGAGTACCCAGCATGAGCTCCTTTCACCTTACAGTATCCTGCATGGCTGGCCTATAACTTTGGTCATCACCCCCGGGTCTTCCCCCAGAGAGGAACTAACCCAGGGGTCCCCAACCTTTTTGGGCCTGGGGGCATGTTTGGAAATTTGACAAACTGCTGTGGGCACCACCATAAAATGGCTCCCATGGAGGATCTGGCTAGTCACATGATGGCTGCCGTGGGGGCCTGTCTAGTCAAAAGTGAGCTAAAGAAGTGGCGGGGGAGAAAAAGTGAGGTTAGAGACTGGGAGGGAGGGAGAAACAGCAAGGCAAAGGGATAGAGGGGAGAGAAGGAGCCAGGCTAGAGGCCAAGAGGGGAGAAACAGTAAGCTAAAGAGGGGAGAAATAGTGAGGCTGGAAGCTGGGAGGGAGGGAGGGAGGGAGGGAGAAACATCAAGGCAAAGGGAGAGAGGGGAGAGAAGGAGCAAGGCTAGAGCCTAAGAGGGGAGAAACAGTAAGCTAAAGAGGGGAGACATAGTGAGGCTGGAAGCTGGGAGGGAGGGAGGGAGGGAGGGAGGGAGGGAGAAACAGCAAGGCAAAGGGATAGAGGGGAGAGAAGGAGCCCGGCTAGAGCCCAAGAGGGGAGAAACAGTAAGCTAAAGAGGGGAGAAATAATGAGGCTGGAAGCTGGGAGGGAGGGAGGGAGAAACATCAAGGCAAAGGGAGAGAGGGGAGAGAAGGAGCAAGGCTAGAGCCTAAGAGGGGAGAAACAATACGCTAAATGGGGAGGAGGAGAAATAGTGAGGCTGGAGGCTGGGAAGGAAGAGGAAATAGGAAAGCAAAGTGGTAGAGAAAGAGCACGGCTAGAGGCTAAGAGGAGGAGAAATAGTGAGCTAAAGAAGGGGGTGGGGAGAAATAGTGAGGCTAAAAAGGGAGAGAAAGAAGATTGCCCTAACATTTTCGAAGATTTTTTCTTACAATTTTTTTTTTGAAGGGGCAGAAAATGGAGACCTTCGTGGGTGCCCATGGGCGCCCTGGCACCTGTGGTCAGTGCGCTGGGGACCCCTGAACTAAGCAAGCACCTTGGCTACACTCATAGAATCATAGAGGTGGAGGGGGTCTTGTAGGTCATCTAGTCCAACTTCCTGCTTGATGTCCAGCCTCTGTTTGAAGATCTCCACGAAGGGAGAGTCAACACCCCCTACAGCCAGCAAGGGATTCCATTGCCAAACTGCGCTTACCGTGAAGGACATTTTCGTAACCTGGCCTCCTAATTTGTACAGGTTCCAGCTGGAACGTTAGGGTGGGATTGCGATACGGTACAGTGGGACTGCAATTCGGTACACCTTCTGCATCTTATGTGATTACTGGAGCCATTTCCTCATGTGACGGAGACCTCGTCTATGATCGCATTGGTGCCAGCCATCTTGGTCCCGTTTTGGTAGTGTTCTTCCATCTCTCCGAGAAGATGGATCCTTGCTTCGCAAGTCCGTTGCTCGGCACCACAACGGCTGAGGCCTGAACCCAGGTTACCAGAAGCAGACCGGCGATGGGTTAACACACCATGACTGTCTGTGTGTTACATACGCATCACCCGTCCTACAACTATTTTTATTTGCTCCGGGACAACAAAACTCATACGTGTTTACAGGACTGCAACGGTGCCGCCAAGCAAACGCTGCCACGCTTCGAACGTTGCACTGGTCTCTGCCTTGACTTTCTCTCCGTCTTTCTTGCCACACCTCGCTCCCCCCCACACACTCCATTAACTGGAAGGAAACTTTCCTTCCAAGGGGACGTCATCCCTCTGAAGCTGACGGGGCACGCATACAGGAGGAAGGAGACAGACGCTGCCTGGGGGAGGTAATTAATCCCGAGAGATTAGCCACGGAGATCAGATTGGATGGATCCGCTTTCGCTAATTAAGAAGGGGAGAAGCCTGCTCTCTGGAGCGTTCAACTGTCGCTCACACAGCGTGTCCGGCACATGACTGCCGAGCGGCTGACAGGGTGCCTTGGGAAACCAGAGCCTTCCTGTTGCCAGACGTTAGGGACAGCAGTGTCCTTGCGCTCGGCAGCTCCTTGTTTTCCGGTCAAAGCTAGTGACGAGAGCAGACTAGCCCAACAATTGCCAGACATATTTCCAGAGCACACCAGTAAGAGATCCAGTAGTGTGCCATGTGAAATGAATTCATTCAATTTTTTCTTTTTAGTTAGAAATCCCCATGAGCTCAGTGTACAGAGGAGGCTGCCTGCCGCAACTCTGCGTGAATTTCTGTTCTGCCCTTGCCTCCTTCCCCAATAGCTTCTGCTTGGAGTGGGTCACTCTGCCGTGACTCCACGCTGGCTGTATCTGGGTGCATCTGAGCACTTGTAATACAGAGAGCTCAGAGGAGGCTGCTGGGTGTGTCTCTGCATGAATCTGCTCTCGCCTTATTTATTTATTCATTCATTAGATTTATTAGCAGCCCATCTGGCCGGCTGGCCGGCCACTCTTCCCATCTGGAAAATAGTAACTCATGCCGGAGCATCTGGACTGAGTTTCAGTTTATGAGCCCTCATCCAGTCCATTGCCTCAGCCAGGCACCGACTGAGCGCATCCACGGGGGTAACAGTGCAGGCTGCCTCTCATTTTGACTGGGAGGGAGAGGGGGGGAGTATGTCTGATCTATTTGACAATGTGACATAGATTCACCTTTCATAGAATCATAGGATCATAGAAGAGCAGGGTTGGAAGGCGCCTACAAGGCCATCGAGTCCAACCCCCTGCTCAGTGCAGGAATCCAGGTCAAAGCATCCCTGACAGATGGGCTGTCCAGCTTCATAGAATCATAGAATAGTGGGGTTGGAAGGGGCCTACAAGACCATCGAGTCCAGCCCCCTGCTCAGTGCAGGAATCCAGGTCAAAGCATCCCTGACAGATGGGCTGTCCACTCCAGCTTCATAGAATCATAGAATAGTGGGGTTGGAAGGGGCCTACAAGACCATCGAGTCCAACCCCCAGGGCCTTTGTCAATTGCCCTTGCTTCATTCTGCAATTGCAGTTTACAAACAACAGCTTCTCGTCTTAGGCAGTCCAAAGCTTTAAAAACTCCAGTCTGGTGGCCGTGCGGCTGCCGTCCTCCGCCTGGGCTGGGCACACGTCGCGAATCCGTCATCCTAACACCCTCATAGGAAAACACACACACGCGCATGCAAATAGCAGCGAGCTGATGATATTGTACATCAATAAGCGATGTCGCTCTCCTCCTTTCGAGTCTGGGGCTTGTCAGAAGAATCCGCTGGAGAGGTATTAAGGCTGAAATATCAGAGCATGTTCTTCTCCTGGAACATTTATTGGGTGGCTCCAGGCGCCAATAAAGCTTTTATATAAATTATTCATTATAGGTTTCAGCCAAAATGCCAAAAAAAACCACACCCACCGGTGGGACTTCTTTTTTTATTACCTCTGAAGATTGTGTCTCGGCGAGCCAGTGCGCTATTGAGTTGGTGTGCAGTTAATTAGGAATCGGGGCGGGGGGGGAGGACATGGCGAGCAGAAGATGGACACAGGCACTCCAACGCTCCCCCCTGTTTAGCAGGGAGAGGGCTGATTTTCTGGGACCTCCCCCTAATAAATAACTGCCCCATTAGAAGTAGAAGAAAACAGTAGGGTTTTTATTTATGGGCGTGACCTGCAACAGAATGTTGCAGTGTGGAGTGCTTCTGTCCAGGGATCCAACCATTCCATTCTTCCTCCCTGTCCCTGTCTCCCTTTTCTTTTTCTCCAACGGTCAGTTAGCATTCTGTGGTGATTAAATAAAGTCCACACTGGGCTGCTAGGGGTTTTCTCTTCCCTGAAGGTTTTGAGGGTGTTGCAAAGATTTTTTATATATATTTCTGTGTTCCTCAGGATTCCCCCAAGCCTTCCAATGCCTCTCTGTTGTGCGAGGCTGGTGTCACTTTTCCCGTGTAAGGACTGGCACTCTCACCGACGACATCAGAAATAGAGGGAATTATTCATTTGCATGTCCTCCAAGGATCTCAAGGCAGCGTGCGAGGTTCTCCACCACCCCCTCATTTTATCCTCACAACAACCCTGTGGTGTTGATTAGGTGGAGAAACCTCATCAATGCAGAATCTGTATTAGCATCTGACCTGAGCTCACCCAGTGACCTTCTTATCAGAGAGGAAATATTGGAATCCAGGTCTCCCTAGTTCCAGTCCGACACTCCGCTACACCACACAGGCTCTCAAGTCATACTAGTGCATGGCACTTCACCAAGAATGAGAGAATAGCTCTCTGCCCTGAGGTGCTTGCAATCTGCATAACACAAAGGAGGCAGCCAGACAGCAGGGAGGGAAATGGAGACAGGGGTGAAAAGGAGGAAGAATACATGATCATTTCAGTCACACACTGCGAAGGTTTGAGGCCTACAGAGGCAAATGGTCAGGCTTAGAGGCCAGGGTTTTTTTTGTTGGGAGGGGGTAACCCTGAGAGGAGTAGTTTCATTTCCCTGGTTAAGTTTCAGCTTCATTTCACCAGTTAAGTTTCTTCCTTTTTTTCAGGTTAGAAGCAGTACTTTTGGTTGGGGGGGGGGTATATAAAGAGAGCGAGAGAGCCAGCAAGACCAGAGTCGGGGAGACCAGAGCCTGAAGAGGAAGCAGAAAGAAGCAGCCTGGAGAAGTCTAAGTACAGCGAGGCAAGAAGGACCAGGGAGTGAGTTCGACTCCTCCTCGGAGCCGATGCTGTTGAAGGACTCCACCTCCAAAACTCTCAGTCTGGAGAGATATGATATTCAGGCTCTCCAGAAAAGTATTTATTTACTTGAAGTGTGTTAGTCCCACTCCTCAGCCCCTGCCTGCAGGCTTACAATCTATCATTCTCCCAGTATTTGGGCATTTCAGTTTCCTAAGCTCTTAGCCCCAGTGTTTTAAAGCTGTATTTTAAACCTCTGCATTGCGGCTAAGTTTTTATTCTGGTTGTACTGTTACATTGTGGTTTTAAGCGTTCATATTTTACACTGTTTTATGCTGCACTCTGTGGTTTTAATTGTCGTGAACCGCCCAGAGAGCTTCGGCTACCGGGCAGCATAGAAACGAAATAAATAAATACACACACGCATGCATACATAAAATCCAAAAAGACATGATACACAAGGGAAAGGGGACGAGAAGGGAAGAGGAAAAAATGCAGTTGATTTTCAGCAGGGCTGGTGGAGTAGCCCTGCTTCCTCCGTCATCTCCTTCTGTACAGCCTGCTGGAAAAACTGCCGGTGACGACAGCTGGGGGAGGAAGAGGCTTCATCGGGGTGATCGTCTTGTAGGGCTGGTGGAATCCCCGCTGCCGCCCCAGAGTTAAATCTCTGGTGGGAGGGGCAGAGGCTTCTGTAATGAACATACACGTGTACGTATACACCTGAACATGGCTGGGACTATTGAAACCTCTTCTGCAAGTTACAGGAAGGGGGCAGCGTTGCAGTTTGTTAGTTCATGGGAATTTGGAGCACAGCTAGCCTCAGGATCTCTATAGCCTACAGTGTGGTTTCCTGTGATTTCTTCTTTTTTCTCCTCCCTTTCCTCCCCGCCCCCACCTCCACCATGGCTGAGAGCACAAGTGTTTGCCCTCGATCCTGCCTGTGTAACGGAACACAAGGTAGACTGAACAAACATCTTGTTGAAACTCTACGCTGTACCTGCATTGTATATGCAAGGATATCTGCGAGGAAAGCTGTTTTCTTCACTTCGCTGAAGAAAGGTGTGGTCTCCCCTGTTGTTATAGCATAACCTGTGCACATGCGGGACTAGTGAACGCTCATTCTGTTGTGCCTTTTGCTTTGCTTTTCTCAGCTAATCGCCTTTTTAGCAGGAAGCGTCATTGCTAAATAACCCCATCAAACACGAAGCCATGAAGCGCTACCCACCCTGCTGTTCCACACACATTGCAGTGGCTGATGTGTGATTTGAGCCTTGAACATGTCTTCACTGTAGTGCTCTGCAGCCACTACAGAGCACTAAAATGGACAAATGTAGCTTGCAAACATGCTGTCTTGGTCTATTTTCGTGCTTCCGAGCGCGGTGGAGCAGTTTGCTGCCGAAGTTTGGCGGAAAGCCTGCAGGTTTCTTGGCTTGCTTTTAAATTATTTATTTTCCCCTCCCCTGACCTCCCGCAGTTGCCCAGCCCTATGTTAGTTAGGGGATGCGCACGCAACTGCAACCTTTGGCCACAATTCCCAATTGTCTGATATAACTTTCAAAAGAAGTACAAGCACCCCTTCCAACCCTACTATTCTATGATTCTATGAAGCTGAACAGCCCATCTGTCAGGGATGCTCTGACTTGGTCAGAATGCTGCGGAGTGAATGAATACGGCAGACAGAGGCAGAGTGGGGCCTTCGGCAATACGTATCGCCTGAACAGTGGATATCATGGCATGAACTGGGCCGTCACAAGCCTGTTCCCAACTGGATCTGTGAAACGCTGAAGGGCAAGCGCACTGCTGCGCTACAGCATCGTAGGCCCATATTGCGATGGTAATCGGACATCAGGAAGCACGTTTTTCTCAGCTAGCCCTAGGCCAGCAAGGCCAGCTCCCTGGAAAACACTTGGGGAAAAGTTCAAAAGTCTCCTCCAGGCGTTTTAACACCACACCAGCTTCACTCTGTCTCCTGCTATGGCTGGGTCGAACTCAGTCCTGGGGCAAACCTGTTCAACAAAATCAGAAGGCAGGCAGAGATCAGAAGCACAGAAGTATTACCTATCACAAAGAGGGGCAGCCCAAAAGCAGGGTCATAGAAGCATAGAATCCTAGAATAGTAGGGTTGGAAGGGGCCTACAAGACCATCGAGTCCAACCCCCTGCTCAGTGCAGGAATCCAGGTCAAGGCATCCCTGACAGATGGGCTGTCCAGCTTCATAGAATCACAGAACAGTGGGGTTGGAAGGGGCCTACAACACCATCGAGCCCAACCCCCTGCTCAGTGCAGGAATCCAGGTCAAGGCATCCCTGATAGATGGGCTGTCCAGCTTCATAGAATCACAGAATAGTGGGGTTGGAAGGGGCCTACAAGACCATCGAGTCCAGCCCCCTGCTCCGTGCAGGAATCCAGGTCAAAGCATCCCTGACAGATGGGCTGTCCAGCTTCATAGAATCATAGAATAGTGAGGTTGGAAGGGGCCTACAAGACCATTGAGCCCAACCCCCTGCTCAATGTAGGAATCCAGGTCAAAGCATCCCTGACAGGTGGCTGTCCAGCCTCATCTTGGATGCCTCCAGTGTGGGAATTGGTTCCACTGTCGTCTTGCTCTAGGAGTCAGGACGTTTTTCCTGATGTTCAGCCAGAATCTGGCTTCCTGTAAGTCAAGCGCATTGGCTCTGAGGCGGAGCCAAAGTCAAGCACAGGCAAACAGTCCGTGTCAAGCACCATCTCAGGAAGAGGGGCTTATCAGGAGTTCAGGGATCAGCAGCATGAGAGATCAGTCCAAGGAAGAAGCAAGGTCAGGAGAACCAGGTTGCCAGGTATTGGGAGCTGAAATAAAGGCGTTGTTCCAGCCACCAGCAGGTATCAAGTGAGAGCTTATATAGTCAAGTCCCCCAGTTGGCACCTGGGTATAGCTCCGAGTCCTGGCTTCAATTTCTCCCTGCTTCAGAGGAGACCCCTTGCTTTTGAGTAGACTTTTACTCTCAAGGAGCCTGGTTGCTGTGGGTCTTGAGGTGCCCGAGGGGCGGTCTGTGCCTCCACCTGTTGGCACTGGCACGCTCCAGGGCTGGGTGGAAGCTCAGCCTCCCGCTCTGACTCCACAGGTGAGATAGAGCCCCCAGGGGGCCGTGCCCAGGGGTTCCTGAGGGTCCGCCAGTTCTGAAGGCCCCCATCCATCTTCTTCACAGCTGCCAGAGGTACCCGGGGTATTGCTCGCATCAGGAGGTCCCGTGGGGTGTTTAAGCTCTGCAGTATCGGGATCTTCATCCAAAGAGTCATTCTGGCCCAGGTGTGGGCCAGGTATGACACTCTGACACCAGGCGAAACCCACAAGACTTGCCAGGGGCTCACGCGGGAGTTTCATACTCCCAACTTATTTAAGTGGCAGGAAAGTCTAACGGCAGCCTGTGATCTGGTTAGGGTGAGGACAGAAGTAACATTTTTGTACAGTGGGATTGGTTAGGAAGCGTCCCTGTTGCAAACGTCCCTTTTTCACTCCCAGGGTGAACTCTGAAGGGCAGTGGTGCTATGGGAAATTTGGAAGTGCTGGAACTCATCATGGCCACCGCCATAGCCACACCCCCAAGAAGAATCTGTCCCCAAGGAGCCACTCCCCCAAGATACATGCATTTACATCCAGCTTTTCTATTACATATACTCAGTTGTTTTGCCAATATGCAGTGGTTCTTTGTGGAATACTCAGAGGCAATAAGCATGCCAGTGAAGGAAAAGTGAAGGAAAGAGATTTATTAAAGAGAAGCACATTAACAGGAAAATTTGAAGCAAAACACACTATTATTTCATTTCATTTCTTATATTTCTATACCGCCCCATAGCCAAAGCTGTCTGGTCCATTCACAAAGACAAAGAACCATTAAAAATGCATTTTACAAAGGGCAAAACAGTTCATTAAAAAAAACACATAATCAAACAGTACACACACAGACAACATATATTTTAAAACGTTTTTTAAACAGAGCAAGAGCAGAAAGAATACGCCCCTTCTGTTACTGAGAACCCAGCATCTTATCTTGTCAAGAGATAAGAGATCAGCAGCAAACGTGACCCCATAATAGCCTGGGCCCACAGGACCAGTCCGGATTGGCCGGCAGTGAGGTTCTGCCCCTTGGAGGGTCCCAGGGAATCAAATACCCTTGATCCCTCCCATTCTAGACATGGCCCAGGCACTTTGAGAGTGTTTCCTACGTTCTTGTAGACTGGAAAACAACCAGCCTCAACAATTGGCAGGCAGCCAGCTCTGATAACTCCCATCTCTGCTCCTGGCTAGCCTTGAGATTCTGCCAAAGGTTTATCTACCAGCCTTGAGCACAGCGTCAACAGCATTAGCCCTGGGAACTAGCATAGCTATTCGACTTAATAAACAGGCTGAAATGACACTGTAGACATGGGCAAGAGAATTCTGCTCACCACTGACTCCTTGATACACAATGGTCTTCCATGTTTTCACTACATCAGTGCAGAACACTGCTTAAAAACTCCATCATAAGACATAGACATCCAAAACAAACAAACCACCAATAAAAACTCACAGTTAAGTTTATGAATCATGACTGCAGTACCATGCATTGCTCCATTGAATTTACTTCTGACTTCATAGGTTCAACCTGTAAAATACATTGAGCTTGAAACAAGAGATCTTCTGCCAAATGAAATGCAACCTTTTGCTTTTAATGAGAAATGCCAGCAATCTTGCAACAAAAAAAAAAGGAGCATTTAAACTGGAGCAGTGATGGAGAGCATGTGGCCCTGCCAATGTGGTTGGACTACAGTTCCCATCAGCCCTAGTAAGCAAAGCTAATGGTGATGATGAGAGTTGCAGTCCACCAACTTCTGTTCTTGGACCCTATGTCTGTGCTAGAGTGAAGTAGGAACTCCATCAAAGGCAAGGTATGAAATATCCAGCCTCTCCTTAATTTTTTTCCACGTTCCCTGACTTCTCTATGCTAATCTAGCACAGTGTTCAAACTTGAATGCTTTGTCATTACCGAGCAAGGAAGGCCCACCAATCACCTGGTGCTCCAGCATATGATGTCATTGCTCCTGCATTCTGACTCCACTACACTATTGTTAATCTGGTACTAAAGGGGTTAAATGATTGTGCTAACAAAAGACTGAAGGGGCTACTTGAAACTGAAGATGGCCAATTTGAACTGGAATGATGGAGTGGTCTGAAATTAGGGTTTGGGCGAGACCTATAAGAAGACCCCCTAAACCGTGGAGGCTGGTGGCTCTCATTTCCATGGGGCTGTGAATCCATTCCAGGTTTCAGTCAGAACCAGCCAGAACCTATTTCAGGGTAGGGCTCAGCACCTTGGATAGCTCCTTTAGAGTTCTGGCTGGTTCTGACTGAAACCCAGAATGGATGCACACGGCCCCACCGAAATCGGCACCGGCAGCCTCCACTACCCCTAAAAGACCCCAGTCTCATATTTAAGAAGACCCCATACTTGTATTCCAGACCACTGGCCCATGGGCAAGAACAGCTTGAAATTATGGTTCCATGCAAGTGGAGGTGCAGGGAATGCTGATCAAATTTGCAGATGACACAAAATTGGGCAGGATAGCTAATACTTTGGAAGACAGAAACAAAATTCAAAGTGATCTTGATAGACTGGGCAGAAAACAACAGGATGGGATTTAATAGGGATGAATGCCAAGTTCTGCACCTAGGAAAAAGAAACCAAATGCACAGTTACAAGATGGGGGATACCTGGCTCAACATCACTACAAGCGAGAAGGATCTTGGAATTGTTGTCGATCACAAGCTGAAGATGAGCCAACAGTGTGATGTGGCTGCAAAAAAGGCAAATGCTCTTTTGGGCTGCATTCATAGAAGCATAGCTTCCACATCCCGGGAAGTAGTAGTTCCCCTCTACTCAGCACTGGTTAGGCCTCATCTGGAGTACTGTGTCCGGTTCTGGGCACCGCACTTGAAGAAGGATGCAGACAAACTGGAGAGGGTTCAGAGGAGGGCAACAAAGATGATCAGGGGACTGGAAACAAAGCCCTGTGAGGAGAGACTGAAAGAACTGGGCATGTTTAACCTTGAGAAGAGAAGACTGAGGGGAGATAGGATAGCGCTCTTCAAGTACTTGAAAGGCTGTCACAGAGAGGAAGGCCAGGATCTCTTCTCCATCATCCCAGAGTGCAGGACACGGAATCATGGGCTCAAGTTACAGGAAGCCGGATTTGGGCTGAACATCAGGAGAAACTTCCTAACTGTTAGAGAAAGATGACAGTGGAACCAATGACCCAGGGAGGCGGTGGGCTCTCCCACCCTGGAGGCATTCAAGATGAGGCTGGACAGCCACCTGTCATGGATGCTCTGACTTGGATTCCTGCACTGAGCAGGGGGTTGGACTTGATGGTCTTGTAGGCCCCTTCCAACCCTACTATTCTATGATTATGATATGATATGATTATGATATGATGTTATGGCATTATAATACCTTTAACTAAGACATTACAGGGCTGGCTTTGAAAGAAGAGGGTCAAAGGGTAGCTGTCTTTGCAAGCGGCTTTACATAGCGGAGCAGGGTGATGATGGGCTGTGCTGACCAAGAAGCTGATATGAGTGAATGAAAAGAAAAACTGAGCATGCTAGGTGGATGAAAATTGCTGTTCGACATCTCGTGCTGCAGACCTGCAGATAAGAGAATGGCCTTACGCGACGCTCGTTGGGCAGGGGAAGCTGAGCACGGGCAATGAATGAGAGGCAGTGTTGGGGTGGAGATGACCAAACATGACCAGAGATGACCGTGAGTTCAAGAAAGATGTACTGGGGAGAAATACGTCAGTCAAGATAACATGCCCAGATGGTAGACTTTTTAGCCACATTTTGGGAGGTTTCAAATTAACCCGTTGGTGGTAATGCCAGAGATGTCCCCAAAACATGTTGGGCATAAAACATGAGATTGTTGGGAACAGACACCTCACTTCTAGTTGATGAAGAGGTGGTTTAACCACTCATGCACCCCATTTATGGTTGGAAGAGGGCTGTCTCTTGGGGCCCCCACCTTTGACCAGAACAAGTATATAAAAGCACAGGTAGCGAGAGCTTCTTCCGCTTCGTCTGCTCCCCTTCACGCTCCCGCTGCCTCACCTATCCGAACTGGGGTAACTATGGACTTCTTTAGACTCTTAGACTTTAGAACTTGCAAATAATTTTAACCCCTTTACTTTCTGAAGTGTATTTCTTATTCATTTATTGCATTTATTATCCCGCCTTTTGTCCTCCTTAAGGAACGCACGGCAGTGTACATACTCCTCCTCCTCTCCATTTTATCCTCACAACAACAACCCTGTGAGGTAGGTTGGGCTGAGAATCTGTGACTGACCCAAAGTCACCCAGTGAGCTTCCATGGCCTAGTGGGGACTAGAGCCTGGCTCTCAGCCCAGCACTCTAGCCACTACACCAGACTGGCTCTAAGTTAGGTCTTGGAATATTTCCTGAGCTTGGGACTCAGAATTATTTCTGAAGATGGAACTTCGAATTCTGTCCAAGTCTTTGATTTCCCCTTTCACTCCAGCTTCTGCCTTTAATTAAATGTAATTCTTCACATGCCTAGAGGAACATAGTAATGCTTTAGCTTAGCTTTTTTATATTCAGGTAATGTGCAGGAGGACATTAAAAGAGAGATTTACCCATTGTTAGCTTGCTTTCGTTTAGCTTAAAAATGCAGGTAGAATGCAGGAGAGTGGTGAGGGGGTTATAACCACGAAGCTCAATTTGTTATCTTGCTCGCTACATGTAGTGCCAGTCTTGTCAACGGCTGTTCTTTTGGTTAATCTCATATTTACATTACATTCTCTTTTACTGCCAATAAAAAAGCTTCTAACACTAATATAAGCACCGTGCGATTTTCCTTAATTTTGCAGTTCTCTTAAATAATGCATTTAAGGTATGGGAGGGAGCAATCCTACGGCCACTAGACAGTGGCTAGACGGGCACAGAATATCTGGTTTTCTGGGAACCGACCTCGGAGTCCGCGTTCCGAGGTCAGTTCCCGGAGGACAGATCTCCCCCCAATTCTGCGCAGCCTTGGAAGCAGCATGGAGCAGCCCCATGCTCGGGGAGGGGGGCGTCCTGGGGCGGGGAGGGCAGAAATGCCTGTACGATGCATCCAATGTGTCGTACAGCAGGCTCCTACCATGCTCAGCCCTCCTGCGGCTAGACAGCCTCGATCGGCGGTCTAGCTGAGAATGCAGGGCAGGAGAGGCACGGAGGGAACGATCCCCTCTGTGCTTCTCCTCCCGTGCATTGGATAGGCGGTCGCCTCCGAGTTTGGAGGCAGCCACCTATCCCCGTAGGATTGTGCCCTTACGTAATTCTAATTTACTTTGGGCCTGTTCAGACATCACGCTAAGCCATGGTGGTTGGGGAATTTCCAGTAACCACCGTGGCTTAGAGTGTCGGGTGGGGGGAGAAAACAATGTTCCATGTGGTTACTAAGCCACCCGGGTAACCACCCCCCTGCAAAAGGGCTAAGGGGCCCCGGGGAGGCTTACAGTGTCATATGGCAGGCTCCCCAGTGATTAAAACGGGCTCCAGAGGACTTCCACCAGCTCGAGCGTCCGCTACTGCAGGTGATGCTCTAGCCGACGTGGACTTTCTCTAGGGTCGCATGGCCATTCAGGATGATGGAGTAGTCATCAGGAGCTGGTTCACACCACGAACGACATCAGGATGCCCACAAACCACTCAGGTAAGCTTGCCCAGTAACTACAGGGGGGGGTAGCAGAAACACAGGGCGCTACACCATTCCTGGTCATCCGACAGTCCCTCGCGTAGTGGTTTCACTACCCGCGACCCCGTAGTTACCCTAACCACCACCACCACCCCATTCGCATGTGAATAGGCCCTTTGCGTCTATGGTGATGTTTGCCTGTTTGGACTTCGCTTGGTTACCCACCGGAGTGCCTGGAACCCATTTGGTGTAGGTTCTGAAGTTAAACAAGTCCGAATTAACAGAGGGGGCTGCTTCCACAAGGTTCCAGTCCTGGTTACTTTGAAGGGCTTTCTTTTGTCTGTCCTGCATCTCTTGCCAATCTATTTTATTGGATGAGCCCAAGTTCTAGTTTTAGGAGAGAGGGAGAAAAACATCTGTCTTTCCACTTTCTCCACACCATGCATTCAGTGCTGGATTTACGAGCAAGCCAAGTAGCTATGTCTTCACATTCTGAGGGGCCTCTGAATAAAATAAAATGAAATGGACTAAATTCCAAGTTTTACATAATTTGTGGAAGGGGGGGGCTCTAAAACAGACATCATTGTTCTGATAAGACAAAAATATACTAACAAGGCTGCATAATTATTTATCATGCTGAGTTCCTAAATCTGTGCAGAAATAACTGTAACTTCTATCTGAAATTTTACTAGATCAGGGCCCAGTTTTTCAAAAGTCTGTAACAGCTCTTGTGTTTCTTATACATTAAAAGTTTTCATAAATGTTAAATAAGAAATCATGAGGTGTTTTCATTTAAAGGAATCAGATGATTCCTTAATTACAAACTCATTACAATTTAAATTTCATTTAAAGGAATTTCTAATCCAAGTAGGCTTATTGCAAGGTTGCTGTTTTTGTTAGATTATTCATTTTTCTTTACACCTTTGCCAAGCATATACACAAAAATAAAGTATTATTATTTTGTTGGAATAATATTTTTTCTAGTGCTATGGGGCCTTTTAAGCTTGACATAGCCTAGGGCAGCCCCCCCCCCACACACACACACACCTTTATGGACCTCTGGCCACATTTGGGAATTTGAGAAACCACTGTGGGCACCACCACAAAATGGCTGCCAAGGAGGATGTGGCTAGTCACATAATAGCTGCCTGGGGGCCTGGCTAGTCAAGAGGTGGTGGGGAGAGAAATAGCAACACTAGAAGCTGGGAGGGAGGGGGAAATAGAAAGAGTTACTTCCTGGCCCACCCAATCTTCTTCCATCCACGTAGCCCTTTCCCCTTTCCTCTCTCTCTCCCCACCCTGACCTTCTTCTTCCCCTCCCCTCCTAGCCCTTCGCCTTGCTCTTTCTCTCCCATTCACCCATTTAGCTTGCTGTTTTTCTCCCCTCCTAGCCCTTAGCCTTGCTCTTTCTCTCTCACTCACCCATTTAGCTTGCTGTTTTTCTCCCCTCCCAGCCTCTAGCCTCGCTCTTTCTCTCCCCCAACACCTTTCCTCTCCATTTATCTCCCTTCCCCACCCCGGCCTTCTTTTTTCTCTCCCTTCCTATCATTGCTCTTTCTCTCCTACTCATCCCTTTATCTTGCTGTTTCTCTCCACTTCCAACTTCTAGCCTTGTTCTTTCTCTCCCCTCTCCCCTTTTGCCTTGCTGTTTCTTTCCACTTCCAACTTCTAGCCTTGTTCTTTCTCTCCCCCTCCCTCCTAGCCTCTGTCCCCACAATTTCTCTCCTCCCACCTCTTTACCTGCTGTTTCTCCCCCCTCTAGCCTTGCTTTCTCTTCTTGCCTGCTGAACAGCTGATCAGTAGCAGGTTCAGGAAGAGGAAGGAGAACCTGGCACCCTAACGTTTTTCATTTTTTGAAAGAAAAATTTGAAGAGTTTTGCCGGCACCACTGGAGGTCCCCACAGTTGCCACGCTGGGGATCCCTGGCTTAGTCCTGCAGCATGTCAAAATCTGGTCTTACGTGCATAGTTTTAACCCCCACCCCCATCATCTTTAAATAAACAGCAGACACCCACCACCATCAAGCTGTCTGTGCGAAGCTCTGTACACATTTCATGTCAACTTGACGTTGGTAGACATTTAATAAACTTGAGCATCAAATATTCATCTCGGTACAGCAGCTTAAGTAATTTTAACTTCCCAAAATCAACATTGCCCGTTCATTTTTAATGAGAGTTCTGTAAAACAGGTTTCTAGGTCATTGCCAAGTGTGCATCACAGAAAGATACATTTACACAAAGCAGAGGTTTTAATATATATTTATATATTGAACTCCCCAAAGAAATAGTGCTAAATAATGCAAGATGTTTACGGAAGACACCTTCTGTCTTCTGTCTTCTGGTTTGTTCTCTAGGTCATGGAATTTGTACATGTTTGAGACGTGAGGCCCTTTGTATCTCTAAATCTCTTGACGGAGGACCATTCATGCAAGGAGTCAGATGCTCAAGCAGCTAATATGTTCTGGTCGACACACCTAAAAAAGGATATTGTAGAGTTGGAAAGGGGGCTACCCAAATGATGAAGGGGCTGGAGCACCTCCCCTAAGAGGAAAAGTCGCAACATTTATTTATTTATATCCCGCCTTTCTTCCTCCTTAAGGAGCCCAAGGCGGCATACATAGGCCTCCTCCTCCTCCATTTCATCCCCACAACAACAACCCTGTGAGGTGGGTTGGGCTGAGAGCCTGTGACTGGCCCAAAGTCACCCAGTCAGCTTCCATGGCCGAGTGGGGACTAGAACCCGGATCTCCCGACTCCCAGTCCAACACTCCGGCCACTACACCACATCTGGGACTGTTTAGCTTAGCAAACAGGTGAGTGAGGGGAGGCATGAGAGAGGTGTACAGAATTATGCCTGGTGTGGAGAAAGTGGAGAGGGAGACATTTTTCTCCCTCCCCCATAATACTAGAACCCAGAGGGGTCATCCCATGAAGCTGCTTGGTGGGAGATTCAGGACGGACTTCTTCACACCGCGCATGTTTAACAATGGAATTTGCTACCACAGGATGTAGTGATGGCCACCAATTTGGATGGCTTTAAAAGGGGGTTGGACAAATTCATGGAGGAGAAGGCTATGGAAGTCTACTGGTCTTGATGGCTATGTGCTACCTCCAGGACCAGAGGCAGTGAGCCTACATACACCAGTTGTTGGGGAACACGGGCGGGAGGGTGCTGTCGCACTCACATCCTGTTTGTGGGTTTCCCGTGGGCAGCTGTTTGGACACCATATGAACAGAATGTTGGACTAGATGGACCCGTGGTCTGATCCAGCAGGGCTCATTGCATGTTCTTATGTGAAAACGTAGGCTCCTCCCACAACCAACGTCCACTGGATCAAAACAGAGCCCTGTCCAAGAACTCAGCTCCTCTGCAGGTTCAGTTAACAAAGGAGCTGGCTTTAGGGGAGATATTTCCCTTTTCAAAATGCCATGAATATTCCGAGTTATAGATCCCTCTTTTTAAATTTTCTAGTAACAAACCAAAATCGGCTGTGTTCGCTTTTTCGACATCAGCTGCTCCCTCAAAGGTCCGTTTTCCCCTTAAATGAAGGACGTCTGAAATGGGTCACTAGATTGGCTTCCCATTGGGATTTGGGGGCCTGGAAAGAGGCAGGCGACGTTTCTTCCTTCCCCCATACTTCTTCCTGTCCCCAGTGCCGCCACCCTTTCTGGTGTTCCAGATAGATGTTTTCAAGTAATTATATTACTGGAGCCTTGTAGGAGGGGAAGAAGACAAGGAATGATTTAAGCAGAAAAAATGCCAGTGGGGAAAGGATTAAGCACCCCCTCCCTTTCCCTCCTGCTGCTGCTGTGCTCAAAATCACAGCCTACGGAGACATTTTTTAACCTGTCAGAGCTTCGCTCCATGCATTGCTATGCGGTGTGAGTTTGTTTCCTTCACCTTTTCATTTTTCTCTGAAAGCAGAAGGAGCTTTGGCCGGCTTTGAGTCAGGGTGTAGGCAAGGCTGGGTGGAGAGAGGCTGCTTAACCCCTTCCCCTTCCAGTCATTCTCCAGCTCCAAATTGCTCCTCCCACCCTGCTTTTTGATACACCGAGGAAAAGAAATTGGGATCCTGTCTCCCTAAGACCCACCACCATCACCAATGGGTGGAAAAGCAGCTTGGAAGAAGGTGCTTTTGAGCTGGAAACCCCTTGGAGGGGAAAGGGTTTAAGAGATCTCTCTCCACCAGCCCTTTCTCTGCCTGGATTCATATCCTACCCTCAAGTCAAGTGCACCGCTGTGTTTTTGGGGCAGCACAACAGCCCCAAAGTGACCTAGGCTCAGGCTCATGGGAAAGGACCTGCAGAGACACCACCAAGTCGGGTATTAAACCTGTCGCTGAATGTTATGCAAAGAACTCGGATCTTGGTGTGTCTTACTGTCATTCCTGGCCTGATGTTGCCACCAAGCGGCCAAGGGGGTGAGGAAGAAAGCACAACTAACTTTCTGGCTTCTCAGGACCAGCACACAGCATCCGTTCCAAGGGAGAAGAGAAGTTACCACACGGAGACACACTCACACACGCGTCCCTGCCGTTACATCAGTGTTTCCTAAAGCTTTGGATGCAAAATTGCAGGCACAGTCTCTTGTTACATTTTGAAAGGTTTGGAGTTGTTGGATTATAGCGTGGTGCAGTGGCTCTCGAGAGCGCTGGACTGGGAGCCGGGAGATCCGGGTTCTAGTCCCAACTCGGCCATGGGAGCTCACTGGGTGACTTTGGGCCAGTCACAGACTCTCAGCCCGACCTACCTTACAGGGTTGCTGTTGTGAGGCTTGGGATGATGGGAATTCCAATTCTGGCTTGGAATGATGGGAGTTGCAATCCCACACATCTGGAGAGCACCAGATTGGGGAAAGCCAGTAATTATTATTATTATTAACATTTCTATAACTCCCCATAGCTGAAGCTCTCTGAGTGGTTGACAGAACTTCAAACATTAAAATACAATATACAAAATTTAAAATCTATTTACGTAAAAGCACACAGACAATACACACAAACAACAGATAACTAAAAACAACTTTGAACTGTCAGTCATAACTAAAGATACATCCCGGACCGATTAATACTCATCGTGTGCTGCCGAATGCATGGGAAAAGAGATCGGTCTTAACCTGGCGCGGAAATATAATAACGTTGGTGCCAGGCAGACTTCATTGGGGAGCTCGTTCCACAGATGGGGGGCTACCACGGAGAAGGCCCTCTCCCTCATTGCCACCCTCCAAGTTTCCCTCGGAGGAGGCACCCGGAGGAGGACCTTAGAGGCAGAGCGTAGCGTACAGGTCAGTTCATTTTGGGAGTGGCCTGCCGTCAGGTATTGCGGTCCCAAGCCACGTAGGGCTTTATAGGTTTAAACCAGCACCTTGAATCGAGCTCGGAAGCATATAGCGTGTGTGTGTGTATGACAGAGAGACAGGCAGAGACAGAGAAAGGAAAGGATGGTTCCTGCTTCTATTTTTATTTTCCTGCACGAGTTGGGGAAATCATGTCATCCTGGTTCCTCAGCTTTCCATGGAACAGTGTCCAGTGTCACATCTGAGGCTTGCCCGCCAGCCCGCCCCGCACACACGTTTTTGCACAGCAGCGATCAACTGCAGATACTTTATAACGAAGTGAATGGATGGCTACGCAGAGGTGCAACCCTACGCATGCTTTGGCGGAAAAACGTCCTACAACTCCCAGCATGGCCGGCTGGGGCATGCTGGGAGTTGTAGCACTTTTCTCTGTCTACACATGCATAAGACCCGTGTTAGAAATAGCAGGATTCCTCTCTTTGCAGTCGTTTTCCTTTTCCTTCCTTTTTTGAGGAGGGGCACCTGCCGCCCCGTCACAACCCCTCCCATAATGTTGTATTTCCTGTATTGATTTCCATGGGCGTCTCTCACTTGGGCAGGAATAAAAGGCTCAATTGAAGCCGGAAACTTGGCGTGCGGTGTCTCTCTACACTTTTGGTGACTCTGCGTTCCGCGCCGTCGCAAATGTCGACGTTGCCCTCTACAAAGATGGCCCCCCTACCCTCAGCGCGAGCACCAAATGGTCTGGCCTGGCCGCTAAAAGTGCGACGGGAAGGGGAGAAAGAGCCTTTTCTCCCTAGTCCTGGGCTCTTAACTGGGGTGACAGCTTGAAGGGAAACAAACGGCGGCTTCTCAACAAAGGAGGGGCGTTTTTTTCGTCTCTGCGCGGCGCGCCCTGAACAAAGATGGCGACACGCTTCCCCCCTCCCCTGCGCCGGCGCAGGCGCGCTTCCTTGCCGGAAGCGGGCGGGGTCGTTTGCCACACAGAAAGATGGCGGCTCTGGCGTCGGAAGGAGGCGGGCGTTCCTCCTCGTTCCTCACTCTGATTGGACGTTCTTCGGCGGAAGCGTCGCAGCTGGGGCGGAAGCGGCTTTGCGGGCTGCCGGAAGTAGGTGATGGTGCCTGGTGGATCCGACCTGGTTGGGGACCAGCCGCCTCCTCATGCGGCCCCGGAGGGTGAGTCGCTGACCCTCCTAATTTGCATATGCTAATATATTCAAATGTGCGCAAATCGTCCCCTCCCCAGCAGGGCGGTGCTGGCTGCCTCAAGCTCTGCGTATGCTGATTTATTCAAATGTATGCCAAGGTGTATGCAAATTGGGCTCAATAATAATGTAATTTTATTAGTTACTTATTACTTTTCTATCTTTCCTTCCTTCCTTCCCAGGAGACCCAGGCAGTTGCGTGGGTCACACACCCAGTGGATCTCACAACCACCCTGTGAGGTAGGCTGAGAGAAAGTGACTGGGCAGAAGCGTCCATGGCCGAGCGGGGATTCGAACCCGGGCCTTAACCGACCCCGACCCAGTGTGGCGCCTCCAAACGTGTTGGACTACCACTCCCATCCTGGTGGAAATTGCAGCCCAACACATTTGCGGGGCACCACGTTTGGAGCAAGGAGGCTCTAACCACTGCACCACACTGTCTCTCTCTACAGACCGCCACTCTGCACTGATCAGATCCCTGGATTTTCTAACCACTGCACCACACTGTCTCTCTCCACGGACCACCGCTTTGCACTGATCAGATCCCTGGATTTTGCGGCGGGCTCAGAATGGGCCGGCAGGCACGACTTCCACGGATTCGTGCAGCTTTACTGATAGGCTTATGTTGTGCCGGTTTTAGATTTCTTGGTCGGAGAGCCTGCAGGGAAAAACCCGCTGGACAAGCCGAAGACTGCTGGCAGGAAGGAAGATTTCCTTTGTTTTTGCCCCACCCGCCCTTGAAGGAGCTCTGGGCAGTGTCGGTAGTTTCCCCCTTTGCCTGTTTTATCCTCACAACAACCCTGTAAGGTAGCAATTTCCATAGGTTCGCCGTCTCAGTCAGCTACAGCAAAGGCAAGACAAAGCCTTGTAGCACTTTGAAGATTAAAAAAAACAACAGGAGGGTAGGCTTTATTTATGCCATGAGAAACTTGCTTGTCTTTAAGGTGTCACAAGACTCTTTTTCCTGTGAGGTAGACGCAGAGAGTAGCGTCCCACGGTCATCCAGTGAGCTTCGACTCACAGACAGGGCTGCACATGCAGAATGTGCCTCACAATGATTATTGGCTATTAGTAGTAGTATTGATTAAATGTGTGTGTCCTAGCCCACTGCAAAGAGTCGTCTCAGAGTGACGTACACACCCAAATACAGAAATTCATAATATAATCAACAAAAACAAAGTCAGTCTGAACCACGATCAGCACAATGATACAAATACAAACGAACGCAAATAAAAACATAATCTAGAAACCATGCAATACGAAATGTACATTTATGTAGCCCTGCGGATGTACACAGCACTTAGGGGCCGCAGAGGAAGGGACGGGGAAAACAGAATAACGGGATGGAAATGTACCGATGTCACGTGGCGCTTAGCCTTCCTTTCTGAGGGCTGCCAGGCCTTCTGAAGCTCAGGCCCTGAGACGGGTGGGGAAGAGCCAGGTGTGGGCAAGGTGTGGCCCTCCAGGGCTTTTGGCCTACAACTCCCAATGGTGAGGGTTCGTGGGAATTGTACACCAAAACATCTGGAAGGCCACACGTTGCCCACCCCTGACCTAGAGCTAAGGAATGGGGCCTAACTGATCACGGGGTGGGGGTGGAGCTGAGTGGCACCTGGCAGGTTAGAGAATGTAAGAAGAGCTGTGCTGGATGGGACCCAAGGACTGCCTACTGCAGCCAGATGCCTCTGGGAAGCCCACATGCAGGGCATGAACACAGTAGCACCATCCTGTTTTTAGGATAATGGTGTTATCCCCATAGAATCATAGAAGAGTAGGGTTGGAAGGGGCCTAAAGGACCATCGAGTCCAACCTGCTGCTCAATGCAGGAATCCAAATCAAAGCATCCCTGACAGATGGCTCTCCAGCCTCATCTTCAATGCCTCCAGTGTGGGAGAGCCCACCACCTCCCTAGGTCATGGGACATGGGTCATGTCCCTAGGACAACACAATATTGTCGTATTGCTCTGACAGGCAGTTTTCTTGCTGTTCAGCCAGAATCTGGCTTCCTGTAACTTGAGCCCATTATTCCGTGTCCTGCATTCTGGGATGATCGAGAAGAGATCCCGGCCTTCCTCTCTGGGACAACCTTTCAAGCATTTGAAGAGCGCTCTCCTATCTCCCCTCGGTCTTCTCAAGGCTAAACAGGCCCAGTTCTTTCAGTCTCTCTTCATAGGGCTTTGTTTCCAGTCCCCTGATCATCTTTGTTGCCCTCCTTTGAACCCTCTCCAGCTTGTCTGTATCCTTCTTCAAGTGTGGTGCCCAGAACTGGACACAGCACTCCAGATGAGGCCTAACCAGGATTTGGAAGCTGTTTTTGTTTGTTTATTCGGTCAGTCGCTTCCAACTCTTCGTGACTTCATGGACCAGCCCACGCCAGAGCTTCCTGTCGGCCATCGCCACACCCAGCTCCCCCAAGGTCGAGCCCGTCACCTCCAGAATATCATCCATCCATCTTGCCCTTGGTCAGCCCCTCTTCCGTTTGCCTTCCACTTTCCCCAGCATCAGCATCTTCTCCAGGGTATCCTGTCTTCTCATGATGTGGCCAAAGTACTTCAGTTTTGCCTTTAATATCCTTCCCTCAAGTGAGCAGTCCGGCTTTATTTCCTGGAGTATGGACTGGTTTGATCTTCTTGCAGTCCAAGGCACTCTCAGAATTTTCCTCCAGCACCACAGTTCAAAAGCATCAATCTTCCTTCGCTCGGCCTTCCTTATGGTCCAGCTCTCGCAGCCATAGGTTACTACGGGGAATACTATTGCTTTAACTATGCGGACCTTTGTTGTCAGTGTAATGTCTGCTCTTCACTATTTTATCAAGATTTGTCATTGCTCTCCTCCCAAGAAGTAAACATCTTCTGATTTCCTGGCTGCAGTCAGCATCTGCAATAATCTTTGCACCTAGAAAGACAAAGTCTGTCCCTGCCTCCACGTTTTCTCCCTCTATTTGCCAGTTAGAGCTGGTTGCCATAATCAAGCTGGTTGCCATAATCTTGGGGTTTTTTAGGTTTAACTGCAGCCCAGCTTTTGCACTTTCTTCTTTCACCTTCGTCATAAGGTTCCTCAGCTCCTCCTCGCCTTCAGCCATCAAAGTGGTATCATCTGCATATCTGAGATTGTTAATGGTTCTTCGAGCGATTTGGAAGCTATGCCTCTATTAATGCAGCCCCAAATAGCATTTGCCTTTTTTGCAGCCACTTCACATTGTTGGCTCATATTCAGCTTGTGATCTACAACAGTTCCAAGATCCTTCTCACTCGTAGTGTTGTTGAGCCAAGTATCCCCCATCTTGTAACTGTGCATTTGGTTTCTTTTTCCTAGGTGCAGAACTTGGCATTGATCCCTATTAAATGCCATTCTGTTGTTTTCTGCCCAGCACTCCAGTCTATCAAGATCACTTTGAATTTTGTTTCTGTCTTCCAAAGTATTAGCTATCCCGCCCAATTTTGTGTCATCTGCAGATGTGATCAGCATTCCCTGCACCTCCTCCTCCAAGTCATTCATCAAAATGTTGAAGAGCACTGGGCCCAGGACTGAGCCCTGTGGTACCCTGTTCGTTACCTCTCCCCAGTTTGAGAAGATTCCATTGATCAGCACTCTTTGAGTCCGATTCTGTAGCCAACTGTGGATCCACCGGATCGTTGTTTCATCTAGCCCAGTTTGAGCTAGTTATCAAGCTATCATGGGGCACTTTGTCGAAAGCTTTGCGAAGTCGAGGTATAATATGTCCACAGCATTCCCACAGTCCACAAGGGAGGTTACTTGATCAAAAAATGAGATCAGATTCGTCTGGCAGGATTTGTTCTTGACAAATCCATGTTGGCTTCGAGTAATCACGGCATTGTTTTCAAGGTGCTTACAGACGGATTGCTTTATGATCTGCTCCAGAATTTTCCCAGGCATACATTTCCTATGTTACAGATCAGAGCAGGCAAGGGGCTAAGGGGATGGAGGGGTGGGGAGGATTCTTGCATCAGTTCCAGAAAATTAACTGACTCCCCTTTAATGAACCCCCAGAGGATGGGAACTTTCAAAGTTAGGAAGCAGTCATCAAGAAGGCACCGTGGAACTGCCCCATGTTGTCCGTGGTCCTCAGAGGGTGCTCGAAGAAGCATTTTCCATGTCACTTGTGCCCTGTTTGTCATCTAAATTTGATTTGAGGCAGCAGCTTAAGGCTGTGTTGTTGTTTTTCACAGGGTCCTTCCCACAAAGCGACCGACAGGCGCCCTTCCAAGAAGCTGAAATGTGAAAAGAGGAGCCTGGCGAAGTTAGAGAGCCGAGGAGCTGACGTTTGTGGCAGCACCAGCCGCGGCCTCTTCTCCAGAGAGCCTGCTAATCGACTCCCCTCGGAAGCGGGTCCGCCTGACCGCAAGACGATGCTGCAGAGTGAAGGGAAGGCGATTCCTAAGGCGACCGAAGGAGTGCTGCGGGACCAAGCCGGTCTCTGTGCAGAACCGCTGGGGCCGGGCGCAGACAGCTGCTTTCCGAAGGCTGATGGGGAAGCACCCTTCCGACCCCATGTCCAAAATGTGGAGGAGGAGGACGAGGAGGAGGAGGAAGGCAAAGAGGAGAGCTGTGGAGCTGGATTGTCGGACGACTCAGAAATGGAGCCTGAGGAGGTGCGGAACCAGGTGGTCGAGCTGGACAACAGCGCCTTCCTGAACGAGGACAGTAACCAGCCGCTGCCGGTGGATCGGTTCTTTGGAAGCGTGGCATTCATGCAGGTAGGGGCATCCGACGAAAGACCAGGAGGAGAGATGCAGGCCGAAATGCACTTACCAGGACAGCCTTTCCCAACCTGGCACCCTCCAGATGTGGCTGGCTGGGGCTGACAGGAGTTGTAGTCCAGCACATCAGGAGGGCACCAGGTTGGGAAAGGCTGTGCGAGAGAATGCACCCCGTTGAACACCATAGCACCTGCTTCTGAGTAAAGATGCACAGGACTGCTGCTTTTCTTGTGGTCTTAAGTGCTGTTCCTTCTATAAGGGTAGCTTCGAGGAATATCATTTTGCCTCCTCGTTTAGCATACGTTATGCTGGTATTGCTAGCTGTGGGGTTAAGTGCTGTGCAGAGAATGAACCCGTTACTCACCCCGGAGACCTTCCAAAAGTAGGTGTCACTTGCCTTCTTTTTAACATACGGGCTGCATCCCTGAAGAACACTGTGTGTAGGCCGGCCCGTAAGATGTGTTTGCTTTGGTTGGACCTCCAGAGAGGTCAGGGCAATATACATGACCCTCCCCTTCCTCTTGTTATGATCTTCACAACAACCCTGTGAGGTAGGTCAGGTTGAGAGATTGTGACTGGCCCAAGGTCACTCGATACGCTTCATGGCTAAATGGGGATTTGAACTCGCCAGGCGAAGCCCAGCCCTCTAACTCCATGCTGGTTCTCAGGTTTCCCTGTGAGTAGGGTATTTATTTATTCATCACATTTATATCCCACCTTCCTTCCATCATGGAACTCAAAGAGGCTCCATGAGGTTCCCAGGTGGTCTCAAGCGCTGACCAGACCCAGCAAGGTGGCCGCCTCGTGTGCCTTCAGGCCATGCCCTGGGTATCCCAGTTTTCTGAAGCAACCTTGGTTTGTGTGTTAAGGCTACTGTTGGGTTTAACTCTTGCTATAAGAAGTCTTTTTTTTAGAGAAAGTCATAGAATCATAGGGTGGGAAGGGGCCTACAAGGCCATCGAGTCCAACCCGCTGCTCAGTGCAGGAAGCATGATTCCCAGGCAGTCTCCCATCCAAGTGCTAACCCGGGCTGACTCTTCTTAGCGTCCAAGATCTGACAAGATCGGGCGCATCCATCCCTTTCGTCTAATAATAATAATAATAATAGGGTTGTTTCTTTTCTAGGACCTCCCGGCCGCCCCTCTCACACGGGCCACTACCAACAGGCGAGAGTTCAGAAAAGCACACTTTATAGCCAAGGATGACGACGAGGATGAAGACGAGGAGATCATTTGAGGACCAGGCATAGTTCTCACACCCATTCTGCCGCTCTATCCGTTTTCCCAATGCAATAAAGACTTGAGATATATATTATATATCGCACTACCATAGCATCTTCTAGAGGTGCGTTTCGTTCTTCACGAAAGAAACCATCCCGGTCTGGCTTTCAGGTACCAGGCAACTTCCAGGAGCCAAGCACGTCAGGAGAGAGCCCTAGTCTGAAAGCTGCCCAGGCCCTTGCTACTATCTCCACGCAACACTTGTAGTGGGAAAGCAGTGTGAGCTACTCCCACCATTTTCCATTTTTTGCATGTGCTTTATTGGACCCAGAAGCAAGTCACCAACTTGATCCCTCTCCGTCGGTCCGATAGCACACAGCAAGCATTTGATACACACGCAGTTCTGGGAAGCTTGCAGGACAGAGGGATAGAATGTGATGATCCATAACATTTTGCAGGCTTTTGGACTTCCGGAGTCCTGCTAGCAGGGGTCATAGGACCTCCCCAAGGTCCTTTGGAGCGAGACCCTTTCCTGGTATGGATTAACTGTGCGTTTACATCATCCCAAACCCTCCAGCCCTTCTTTCCAAAGAGGCAGCAATCCGTTTTGACAACAGTGTTTCTTGTCCTGCTAATTGCAAGGGGACAACCTGGAGAGCACTTCAGAGCTTTTGTAGAGGGCGAATTAAAGGACGGAATCCTAATGTTGTCTGCTCATCTTGCAACGTCGCTCGGGACCCTGGAGAATTCTTTCTGTGGATTTTGTTTTCCCTAATTAAAGGTGGCAGCTGGATGATTCTCAGGTGGTTCCCAAAAGCATGGGGATTCTTCTTGAATTTGAATTTGCGGGGCGGGGGGGTCAGAAAATTTGGATTCTTGAATTTGCAGGGGATCAGAAAAAATGCATGGGGGGGAGAGCAAAATTCAGAAATTGGGGAGCAGGAGGCAGGGAACTGGCTAGAGCAGGGTTTTTCAAACTCCACCTTGAAGGTGGGCTTTTTCTGTCTCAGCTGGTCTGGCATGTCACACAGAGTGGGTGAGATCAAAGGTGTTTCATCTCAGACTTCCCCAAGCAGGCACCCTCCAGATGTGTTGGACTACAAATCCCATTACCCCTAATTGAAGGTCCTCTTATAGCTGCTAGTAGACCTGCCCTTCATAAAGTTGCGCAACCCTTTAGGAAAGAGGCGGAACCTCTGGTCCTCCAGATGTTCTCGCACTCCATCAGCTCTAACCAGCATGGCCAGTGGTCAGCAGCGAGGGGAGTTTCTGCTCCTTGGTGGCAAGCAGATGCCCCCTGCCCCTCTGGCTTTATAAGAACATGAAAGAAAGCCCAGCTGGATCAGAGGTGAGTCTTATCTCAACCTCCCCCAACCACCCCCAACACGGCTCCCTCCAGATGTTTTGGACTCATTTTTTTAATTGACTTTTAAATCGCCCAATTACCGGTGTTCTCTGAGTACTGCACAATACATTAAAATGAGAAAATGCAAACATTAAACCAAAGAATAGAAATGATACCGGATAAAACCAGCAACAAAAAATTAAACCATTCCAGCACTTAAAACCAGCAGCAGAAGGAAGCACTAAAAAGCAGTTCTTAAAATGGAACTACAGCTCCCATCATTGTTGACCATTGGCCATGCTGGCTGGCAATGATGGGCGTTGCGGTCCAACATATCTGGAGGGCCCCAGGTTGGGGTAGGTCAGCCCTAGCTTCTAGATCTAGAGCTCAGCCCCAGCTTCTTTCCCCAACCAGCCCTTGAGGCATGAGTGATGGGCAGAAAACAATAGAATAAAATTTAATAGGGATAAATGCGGAGTTCTGCACCGAGGAAAAAGAAACCAAATGCACAGTTACAAGATGGGGGATACGTGGCTCAACAACACTACAAGTGAGAAGGATCTTGGAATTGTCGTAGATCACAAGCTGAATATGAGCCAACAATGTGATGTGGCTGCAAAAAAGGCAAATGCTCTTTTGGGCTGCATTCAAAGAAGCATAGCTTCCAAATCCCGGGAAGTACTAGTTCCCCTCTACTCAGCACTGGTTATTTATTATTAATTTATTGCATTTACATTACACCTTTTTTTCCTCTTGCAAGGAACCCAAGGCAGCGTACATTCTCCTCTTCATTTTATCCTAACAACAACCCTGTGACGTAGGTTGGACTGAGAGTCTGTGACTGGCTCAAAGTCACCCAGTCAGCTTCCATGGCTGAGTGGGGACTAGAACCCGGATCTCCTGGCTCCCAGTCCAGCACTCTCACCAGTACACTGGCTCTCTGGTTAGGCCTCATCTGGAGTACTGTGTCCAGTTCTGGGCACCACACTTGAAGAAGGATGCAGACAGACTGGAGAGGGTTCAGAGGAGGGCAACCAAGAGCCACCTGTCGGGGATGCTCTGACTTGGATTCCTGCATTGAGCAGGGGGTTGGACTCGACGGTCTTGTAGGCCCCTTCCAACCCTACGATTCTATGTCATGGGCAGTAGCCAATAACGACCTGAAGCAGGTGAGCCCAGGGGGTGGCCATCTCTCGATTCCTCTTCTGTGTGGACAGCAGGAACCCATCCAACCAAACAGCACTGATCTGTTTTCCCCTCAATGTACAGGTCCTTACATATAGTAGCAGCGTGAAGATCACTGCACTCTGTGGGTGGAAGACTGAGGATAGGTTTGAGAAACCCTGCATTACAGGGCACGAGCGGAGTGCAGTTTTATGTACCTTCTGCTCTGGGAGCCACAACGTTGCAGATCAGACGCTTTTTAGGCAGGGGTGGGAATTTGTGGCCCTCAAGATGATGTTGGACTCCACCACCCAGCTGCCCCAGCCAGCATGGCCAACTATCAGGGTTATCCCTCCCCAGCAGCAACCCTCATCCTGAAATCTCTCAAGCTCCCAGTCCAGCACTCTCACCAGTACACTCACCCACCCCAGAAGTAGGCTTTTAAAAAGCCTCCATTGACGCCACTCCATCCTCCCCATCCCTGCTTTAAACTAGTTGCCTCTGTGACATCAGCAGCCATTGCATCAACCCCCATTTATTTATTTATTGCATTTATATCCCACCTTTTTTCCTTTTGCAAGGAACCCAAGGCGGCTTACATTATCCTCTCCATTTTATCCTCACAACAACAACCCTGCGAGGTAGGTTGGGCTGAGAGTCTGTGACTGGCCCAAAGTCACCCAGTGAGCTTCCATGACCAAGTGGGGACTAGAACCCGGATCTCCCGGTTCCCAGTCCGTCACTCTCACCACTACACTACACTGGCTCTCTTCTTCCTCTTCTTTCCCCATCTTCCTCTCAGACCTATTTGCATGGCTAGCAACCAATGAACCCCACGCTGATGAGATGTTTGAGGCTCACAGGACCTTTTAGTGGTTGATTTCACTGCCACAGCCTGGGCCACAGTTTGGGAGCTGCTACTCCACCTTATGAATTGGAGCGGGTGGGGGAGGCTGGATTCTGTTTCAGAGCTCAGGGCAGGAAAGCGTTTTCTACAATCAAGTGTTCAGTTTTCCATTACTATTAACATTTGTACTACTTTGCGTATTGCCATCTCCCTTCCCAAGCAAAGACCCAGACATCCCCAGAGATTAGAGAAACCTTTCATTTTTTATTTTTAATAAAATACAAAACTGCTTTATTCCCTGAGGACCAGACTGTTGTAAGAACTGTTTCGTTTTATTTGCCCAGCAGGCAAGCTAAAGAGCAAGAGAAACAGCACAAAAGCCGGGCATACTTCTTAATCCCCTTGAGCTCATTGCGACTTACTTCTGAGTAAATGGCGCAGAGGACCATGATGGGACAGTACGTGTCGTTTGAGTGGTATACATAAAAGCACCAGATACTTTATGTCAACACTGAAATGCTACTGCATTGCATATCCAACTACAAAACTGATTTTTAGATCCTGAGAATTTTACTGATTTATTTTATTTACTTACTTCATTTCTATACCGCCCAATAGCTGAAGCTACTGATCTCACCCCCCCATCACACACAAAAATATTTTTTTACAATATTTATATACCGCTCCATATCTAGAACAACTTTCAGAGCAGTGAACACAAAAGATAAAACGGTAAGAGCATAAAAAGATTAAAACACCATATTAAAACTACACTTCCTATAAACAATGCCAATAAAGACCATGACTGGTCAATTAAGGAATGCCTCCTGGAAGAGTGCTGTTTGCGGGGGGCTCCAGAAACAACACAGTGTTGGTGCCTGCCTGACCTCCAGGGGCAGGGAGTTCCAAAGGGGGCCACCACGCTGAAGGCTCTTTTCCTGGTGGACCCCAATCGGGCCACAGGTCCATGCGGAACCACCAGGAGCAAGCCCTCCGATGACCTCAGTGACCAGGCAGGTTGGAAAGGGAGAAGGCGCCCTCTCAGGTATCCTGGTCCCGAGTTGTTTACGGCGTTGTACGCATGTACTAAAACCTTCAACCTGGCCCAGTAGGGAATAGGCAGCCAGTGCAGTTCCCTCAGCAAAGCAGTTGCATGCTGGAAAGGGGCAGCTCCCTACAACACCTGAGCTACATTCTGCACTAGCTCCAGCTTCCGGACCAGCCTCAAGGGCAGCCCCACATGGAGCGCACTGCAGTAATCCAGTCTTGAGGTTACTAATGCTTGTACCACTGTGGCTAAGCTGTCCTTGTCCAGGAGGGGCTGTAGCTGGCGAACCAGCCGAAGCAGGTAAAAGGCACTCCGAGCCACAGTGGCCAGTTGGGCCTCCGGCGACAATGATGGAACTAGGGATACCCCCAAGCTACGAACCTGATATTTCAGAAGGAGTGCGACCCCATCCAGAACAGGCAATGCGCCTATCTCCCAGACTCGGGAACCACTCACCCACAGGGTTTCTGTCATGCCAGGATTCAGCTTCAGTTTATTGGCCCTCATCCAGCCCATTAATGAGTTAAGGCACTGATCCAGGATTTACACTGTCTCTCCCGCTTCAGATGTCACAGGAAGACAGAGCGGCATGTCATCAGCATACTGATGGCACTTGGCTCCAAATCCCCTAATGACAGCTCCCTGCAGTTTCATATAGATGTTAAATAACATTGGAGGCAAGATGATCCCCTCCGGAACCCCATAGCTCAATTGCCAAGGGGGCAAAGAAAAGCCAATGTTACTCCCTGAAATCGGCCCCGTAGGTAGGACTGGAACCACTGTAGCACAGTGCCTCCAATACCCATCCCACGGAGTCAATCCAGGAGGATACCATGGTCGATGGTGTCAAAAGCCAATGAGAGATCAAGCAGAATTTCACTCCCCGTCTCTCTCTCGATAAAGATCATCCATCAGGGCGACCAAGGCTGATTCAGTCCCATAACCAGGACGAAACCCAAATTGAAATGGGTCTAGATAATCAGTATCCTCCAAGAGTGCCTTGGATATACTTCTAAAAAGGATAGCTCTGAGTTTTCTGTAATCAAATATTCATGATGGTCTCTCCCTACTTAAAAACCAAAAGGTACACAGAGCCTCAAGGGCAAGCTTATTTGGGGAGAGGAGGTAACAACCACACCTAAAACTTGCTCGCAAAGCATGGGTCCTGCCACTGAGCAATGGCTCCTCTTTTGCGGGCCTGTTGACTCGGTAGCAACCTCCCGCCCCGCCCTCTGCCTCTCCCCTGGTCACCCAGCAGAGAGATCTCCGACCCACCACCCGAACGTTCTGGAAACATCGCACTGAAATCGGCGGGAGGCATCTTTCGTTGTGTCAGGTGCAACACACCTGTGGCTTTCACAAAGCACTCGGAAGAAGGGCTGGGTCGTACCAGGCTTTGCAAGAGGTAAGAGAGAGTACAAGTCTCTCTCGTTGCTTTGGAATTCTCCAAGGGGGGACAAGGTCTCACTCCATCCACGACATAAAGAGTAATGTACTGATTGCAACATACAAGTATAAAAATTTTAACACTGAAAGAGCACTTGGGGAATACATTATCTGCCACATGGGTGATGGCACAGGTGTTAGCCAGTAGGCACTCACAGGGCTGCCAACTTTGGATTTCAAACATATTGCCCCCCTAGATGGAGACAGGCAGGTGGAACTGGTGCAAGAAGCTGGAGGAAGCTAATAGAATCATAGAATAGTGGGGTTGGAAGGGGCCTATAAGACCATCAAGTCCAACCCCCTGCTCTAGGCAGGAATCCAAGTGAGAGCATCCCCGACAGATGGGTGTCCAGCCTCCAGTGTGGGAGAGCCCACCACCGCCCCAGGTAATGGGTTCCACTGTCATCTTGCTCTAACAGTCAGGAAGTATTTCCTGATGTTCAGCCGGAATCTGGCTTCCTGTCACTTGAGCCCATTATTCTGTGTCCTGCACTCTGGGAGGATTGAGAAGAGGTCCTGGCCTTCCTCTCTGGGACAACCTTTCAAGGACTTGAAGAGCGCTATCCTATCACCCCTCAGTCTTCTCTTCTCAAGGCTAAACATGCCCAGTTCTTTCAGTCTCTCCTCGCAGGGCTTTGTTTCCAGTCCCCTGATCATCTTTGTTGCCCTCCTCTGAACCCTCTCCAGCTTGTCTGCATCCTTCTTCAAGTGTGGTGCCCAGAACTGGACACAGTACTCCAGATGAGGCCCAACCAGTGCTGAGTAGAGGGGAACTAGTACTTCGCAGGATTTGGAAGCTATGCTTCTATGAATGCAGCCCAAAAGAGCATTTGCCTTTTTTGCAGCCCAATCACACTGTTGGCTCATATTCAGCTTGTGATCTACAACAGTGCAATCCTTCTCGCTTGTCGTGTGGTTGAGCCACATATCCCCCATCTTGTAACTGTGCATTTGGTTTCTTTTTCCTAGGTGCAGAACTTGGCACTGATCCCTATTAAATGTCATTCTGTTGTCTTCTGCCCAGCGCGCCAGTCTATCCAGATCACTTTGAATTTTGTTTCTGTCTTCCAAAGTATCAGCTACCCCGCCCAATTTGGTGTCATCTGCAAATCTGATCAGCATTCCCTGCACCTCCTCCTCCAAGTCATTCATAACAATGTTGAAGAGCACTGGGCCCAGGACTGAGCCCTGCGGTACCCCACTTTACCCCTTTGGTAGAGTAAAGGGACAAGAACATATCAGGATATCTCCCCTCCTGGCCCAAACAACCATGTATAAGAGTTCTTCAGCACCCATCAAGTCAGTCCCCAGCCTTCGAAACCGGTCACTTTGCAAATGGCTTCCAAGAGGCATTACTTTCGGAGCCTGCGGATCTGTTTTTGTTTTCGGTAGATCTTCCTTTTGTCACAGCTGAGTTTGTGGGTGGCTTTCTTGTGGCATGCAATGTGGACTAGTTTCAAATTATCTACGGTGAACAATAAGCGGTAGAAATACTCCCAGTGCACCTCCCTGCCGTCGCAGCCCTTAATGGCTTCTGCTAAAGTTGGGAGGACCGTCCGTTTCTTCTCAATGCTGAAACAGAAAAGGGACGTCAACGTTTTAGGCCTTTTGGAATTTGGGTATACAAAAACAATTGTTGTTTTGATTGATTTTTTTAAACTGGTATTAGCTTGTTTAATGGTTTAATATGCTTTTAGCTGTTTAAATTATTTACTGTTTTATACTGTTTAAATTTATTTTATCTGTACGGTGCCAAGATCTTAATGATATAGGGCAGGGTGCAAATGTTTTAAATAAAATAAATAATAATAAATATTTCCCAGAGACCAAGGCAATGCACATTCCCTGCAAGGCTAGGAAGAAAAGCAAAAATCAACATCCTGTGAATATCAGGCTTCATGTGGATTTTTTAAAAGCAAGTTTCTAGCCCTCATGGCTTCAAAAGGTAGGCTTTAAAATGTATGTCTAATGCCTATATTCCTGGTGGCAAAGGAGAGGTTGGTGGGATTTCCAGAGATCAAGAGGCATAGCTGTTCCCCTCCTTCCCAAAACTAGCAGAGGCAAATTGATAATACAAACTAAAGTACGCACAACTCCACATCATGTTAAATGGGTCACAGAACTGCCCGCCTGTAGACTAATCCATCTGAGAGTCTCTCTTAGGGATAAAATAACCCATCTGTTGCTACAGCTATTGGTTTAAGAATATAAGAACCCTGCTGGGACAAAAACTGGTATTCAGAGGTAGATAGCTTTCGAACTTTGTGACTAGTAGCCATTGAACTCCCTTCCCTGAATCTTACTCCCTTTTAAAGCCCTTGGCCGTTACCAAGTCTCATAGCAGAAAGTTCCTTAAGGGCCCAAACTTATGTATGTTTCGACAGAAAAAAAGCCCTACAACTCCCAGCTTGCCCCAACTAGCCATGCTGGCCGGAGGATGCTGGGAGGTGTAGGACTTTTTTCCTGTCTAAACATGCACAGGATTGCACCCTACATTAATTATACACTGCTTGCGTTGTGGGGGGGAACACATCATAGGGTGACACCGAGTTCTTCTATTAAAGAAAACGTCAGGGCCAGCTCCAACTGCACTGCACACACACCCCACCCCACAGGGCTAACTGCCATCAATTGCCCTGAGGGAAAGAAGGGGGAGTGAGGGAGACAGGAGCAGACCAAGAAGCCCGGGCCTGCTCTAGTTGGCCTGCCCTGCCCCCCGCTCCCCCGGGAGATGAGAGGGGAAGCGGAGCTATTCCACCAGCCTGCTGGCAGTCTACTTTTTTTTTCCCTCCTCCCTCCCCATCCTTTTTTCCTTGTGTGTCGTGTCTTTGCAGATTGTAAGCCTGCGGGAAAGGACTGCCTTGCTTGGGTGACTGATTTGCAAGGAGCTTCCAGGACCTTTTCCAGCTAAGCAAGGGGATTAAAAAAAAAAAAAAAACTTTAAATACATGTTAGGGAAGAGGAAAAAATACGTCTCTCTCCCTCTCTACTTTCTGTACACCCTTCCATATTTTAACAATTTCTGTAGCTTTCGCTCACTGGGAAGTTCATCTACCCCACTGGATTGTTTTGGCTTCCTATTCACACTCAGACGTTGCTGCACAAGATTAGAGGTTAGTTCTTTTTATTCGTGTTCTGAGGGAAGGAGGAAGGCGGTTTTTAAGGCATTCTGCATCTTCGGAGGCAGGCATCATTAGGGATGGCTGTTGCAGGGAAATCCTGTCCACTTCTGGCTCGACAGATCCCCACAGCGCCCCTGAGCTGCCAAGCATTTGCAAGCTGAGCGGCGGGTCAGATCACGAAACTCAGGAACTTTCCAGCCTTTTTTTTAAACCCACGAGCTGCAACTTGCACAAAATCGCAAGTATATTTACGGAAATCACGATTTGCACAAAATGCCGCTATAAGGTGTAAATGACCATTTACGCTTGCAATTTTGCACACACTGCACTATTTATGGCCGCAATCTTGTGCAAATCACGAGTTCCATTAATATTTATGCCCGCGATTTTGCGCGAATCGCAATTTGCACACATTTTAAAAAGCAGAAAACTGCACGCTTGCCCGACTTGGTGTGCGTCGAGTCGGGCAAGTCCGAGGATCCACGAGCCAGAATCGGGGGGACCGAGCTGGCAAAAACTTGCTGAGCTCTACCCCCCAGCCAGATTCCTCCATCCCTTGGCATCATCAGGTTCCCTCTAAGACAGGGATAGGCAAGACCCACTTGCACTGCCCGTGGGTCTCCCCCCCGCATTTTAAAAATCCCAATGGTGTCTGTAGTGGCTACACTATGATGCCCGATGGCTAAATTTCCCTTCTTCGCAAGCTAAATTTGGCTCTTTTCGCACTCCATAGCCACTGTGGAAAGCCAAAAGGGTCGCATTTAGCTTGCAAACAATTTGAGAGCTTTTTGTCTTGTTTTTAGGGCGCCCCCCAGACCACACAGCTCGCTGCAGGTTTCCGAGGAATAAAACTGGCCTCCAGACATCTGGAGGTTGGCCACCTTTGCTCCAAGAAAAAAAAAGAAGCCGTTTGCTCGTGCCAAACGGTGATGAGTACGATCCAACCGATCTTGGCCCTCTACATACACGTGATCGAGGTTCCAAGTGCTGAAAAGGATCCGGCTTTCTTTGTTCCCGTAGGGATTGATGGAGTGTCTGCCAGGGCAATCATCAGCGTCAAAAGGACCCTGTGGAGATACAATACCAAGCAACCAACGCTGAAAGCCCACGAGGCTTGGGAATACACAGACTTGACTGGTGCCTGTGTTATATTTGTTATATTTTTCTACAGTCTCCCACTTTTCGTTTAAAAAAAAATCTCCTTGCATGCAATAAAGTACCTAATCAGGAAGAAGGCTGCACTGAAATCTGCCTTCTTGATGTGCTAGATTTCCAGCTGTAGGGAGTTTTGTTTATGTGTGGTGCATGACGCGACTATTCTTCCCTATAGTCTCCACGGGACCTTCAAGGGACAATAGTTGAAACAGCAGCAGCTAAGGCAGCTTTTCCCAGCCTGAAGCTCTCCAAATGTTTTGGACCACAACTCCCAGCATTGGCCATGCTGGCTGAGGCTGATGGGAGTTGAAGTCCAAAACATTTGGTGAGCACCAGTTCAGGGAAGGCTGATCTTAAGGCCTGGGGAGTGGACATTTCTATTACACACCCCTCAGACTTTTTATAAGTCACCACCAACGTATTACATGCTAGTATATATTCTCTCTCATTTCTGGGTCAGCCACCTTGGGGGCCTGTCACCATACCAAAAGTGGGGGCAGGGGGATATATTTATTTTGAATAAATAAATATATTTTTTAAAAACACGACAGGCCCACAGTCTCAAACGGTGCAGTCTAGAAGGGACTAGCTTGCAGGTGGAGGAAGAACATTGAAAAAGAAGGAAACAGCCTCCCTTGCATAAAAGAAAATCCCTGCAAAGAGAAAGCTAGCACATCAGGGGAAAATGACAGACCCCTGATGGGGAGGGGCGGAGCCTGAGTCTGGTCAAGGGGAGGAGCCTGATGGATTGCAGGCAGGAGCAGAGCTAAGAGCAAAAGCTTTCCTCTGGCTGTGAAGGGAGCACAAACGCCCAGCAGGCCCTGCAACAGGAGGGGGCGGAGTGTCCCGAACAGGGCCCCCCCGCAGCCCAAGTCTGGCACCTCAGCAACTCCACCACCAAAGAGGCGTTTCTGCCAAGGGCCTTGCAGACAGAGCTGCATCTTAAGGGCGCACCCTTGGCTGCAATACAAGCCCCGGAATGCAACTCCGCCCTCTACCAGCTGACCGCCCCTCACCGACAGAGGCTGGGGACTTCAGCCGGAGCAACGTAGCCTGGCTGCGAGAGGATCCTGCCAGGCTGGGATCCTACGCTGCTGCCTTTGGAGCGTGGCCTCCTGCCCGCAGGGGATTCCGATATCGGCTAATGGCCTTTCTGATCTCTTCGGCTGCGGCTCCTGAAACTTTAGCTGTCCCTGACCTGGACGTGCCTTTGACCTGAGAGCTCACTCCACCCCCCGCCCCCAGACTTTCAGGCCTGACCCCCAACTGATGTGGCTGTGGTTATGAAACGGCACACTAGGCCCGCACCCGACAACCTGAGCCCTTATCAGCGTGTGGCACAGAGTTGGGAGGGACAGCCCACACCGTAGTAAGGGAGCAAAGGGATGGATTCGTTTGATCTCAGAAGCTAAGCAGGGTCAGCTCTAGTTGGTACTTGGATGGGAGACCGCCTGGGAATCGGGCTTCCTGCACTGAGCAGGGGTTGGACTCGAGGGTCTTGTAGTCCCCTTCCCACCCTATGATTCTATGACGACGAGCAAAGGGCTGGATGCACCCGATCTTGTCTGATCTCGGAAGCTAAGCAGGGTCAGCCCTGGTTGGTACTTGGATGGGAGACTCCCTGGGAATCGGGCTTCCTGCATTGAGCAGGGGGTTGGACTCGAGGGTCTTGTAGGCCCCTTCTAACCCTATGATTCTATGATTCTATGAAGACAGGATCAAGAGGCAAGAGGAGCTAGGCTGGCTGGAACACTGGGCTGAAACCAACAAGGTGAAAGTCAGGAGAAAGGAATGTAACATCTTGCATTTAGGTGCAAAGACACAAGTATAGGATGGGAGGGAACCTGGCTTGGCAGCAGTGCACATGAAAAGGACCTAGGGATCTTCAACCTGCTGGCTGGGGAATGCTGGGAGTTGTGGGACTTTTTTCTGCCTGAACATGCATAGGATCGCGCCCCTAGTGGATCTCAAGCTGAACATGAGCCAGCAGTGTGATGCGGCAGCTAAAAAAGTGAATACAGCCTTGAGCTGCATTAACTGAAGCAGAGTGTCCTGATCACAGGAAGAAATAGTTCTGTTCTGCATCACACAGGCCGCATTTGGAGTCCTATGTCCAGTTCTGGGTGCCACATTTTAAGGACGCCTACAAACCAGACTGGGTCCAAAGAAGGGTGCCCAGGATGGTGAAGGGTCTGGAAACCCAGTCTTACAAGGAACAGTCGAAAGAGCTGGGCATGTTTTGCCTAGAGAAGAGAAGATTCGGGGAGACAAGACAGCTGTCATCAAATATCTAAAAGGCTGTAAGATGGAGCAAACGTGTTCACTGTTGCTCCCGAGGGCAGGACTAGAACCAAGGGGTGGAAATCACAGGGAAGCAGATTCCAGCTAAACAATAGGGGAAACTTCCTAACAGGGAGGGCTGTTCAGCAGTGGAACAGACTCCCTCGAGAGGTGGCAGGTTCTCCTTCGCTGGAGGCATTTGAGCAGAGGCCGGACAGCCGACTGTCAGAGATGCTGTAGTTGCAGCCTGCAGTGCAGAGCCCACATTGAGCAGGGGGTAAGACTAGATGATCTCTGAGGGCCCTTCCAACTCTAGGATTCTATGAGCTACCCAGAGCACAGCACATGCCTGCGTCTGCTGACTTCATAAAAGTTTGCGCAGCTGGCCCAGAAGTCAAAAGTACTGGCTGAAGGTGACTGAGGTTTGGTTTCTCTTATTTGGGGACACTGTATCTGTAAGAACTCTGTTTGAAGATGGCCCCACACAACGCATCAAGCTTTGTTTTTCCCGGAACCAGTTTAAAACTTACTTGACAAGAGAACCAGCCCTCTGGCGTGCAAAGGCAGGCCTGGTCGCCCTCGCTCCTGTCGAAATAACAGCCATGGTACCTCTCCAACTTCAACTGCTCCAGCATCTTTTCCACAATCCGTTTAAATTTCGCTTGGACAGAAGGGTGGATGGCAGAAGCGTAGCTGCCAACCTTTGGGAGAAACAAAAACAGGAACCGAGTATTTATTTATCTGGAGGTTTCTGCCCCACGCTCCCTTCGCCAATCTGATGCCCTCCAAATGTTTTGGACTACAACTCCAAGTATTCCTGATTATTGGCAGTGCTGGGTCTGCACTAGGAAAGCTGTCCTAATGGGTCTGCAAGCTGGCATTTAGAGATTCATGGGAGGATTAAATACCAATCAAAACCATAATCAAAACACAACACGATAAATCAAAGAAGCGGTAAAGTCAAACAGGAGAACAAGGTATTTCCCTTGAACAAGAAATCAGAAACCCAAACGCCTCACTGAAAAAGAACTACCTTAGCCAAGCTTCATAACATCAGGAAGGAGGGAGGTGAATAAACCTCTCGGGGGAGTAATATTATAGTATAACTGTATTTGCCTTCTGCTTACAAATTCAAGGGTTAAGTGTAGCACAAATATAGGGCAACTGTTTTAGTTGTCCAAAGAGTTTAATACATTAGCATGAGCGTTCATGGGTTATCTCTGGTGTTTAATAATGCAAGTGGACCCAATGGGGCTATCCAGCACAAGCAAGGGCAAATAAACGTGCACATCATCAAATGCTGTTTATTTGAGCTCTTGCATCAAGTGCCCAAAAGCCACTTACATCAGCCAAACAGGACTATCTTTAAAACAAAGATTAAATGGGCACAAATCAGACATCAAGCACAAGAACACCAATAAACCTGTCAGTGAGCGCTTTAACCTCCCGGGATATACTATCACGGACCTGCTGGTATGGCAGCAGCAGTTCTAAAGAAACTGAAATCAGGGGCTTGCGTGGAACATGAGATTGCAGAACGAGAGATGATAACGGAATTTGATTGTGTTAATCAGGGACTCAATAGGGACTATGGTTTCTATGCACACTACAAAGACTCTTAGCGCACCTTGCGTTTTGCAACTGTTGCTGATGAGAATGGAAGGCTTCCTGCAGATCTCCCGGTTTCACTGTCTTTTCAGACTCACAGCCTCCAGTTCCACTTACAGCACCTGATGAAGTGGGTTGCGTCCCACAAAAGCTCATGCTAATTTATTAACCTCTCCGAGGAGGTTGTTCCACGGCTGTGGTACCACCACCAACAAGGCCCTGTCCCTGAGAAGCCTCTGCCATATTCCAGATGGTAAGATATTCTGGAAGAGAAACTCTCGAGGAAGATCGTGACGTGCAGGCAGGTTCACAGGGGAGCAGGCAGTCCTCCACAGGTCCCGAGCCTTAAGGGCTGTCAATGTTAAAGCCAGCACTTTGAAGTGGGCCCGGAGACTGACTGGAGGCCGGCAATGAAGTCCTAAAACCAGCAGGGCATCCTCCGCACTGTTGCCTCCTGGCCTCACCCCAGGGGCTAGTGCCAAATACCCAAACCAGGCAACAAGTCCACCCACCCACTGGAGGGGGGTTCCGCTCCTTCCCCAGCTGCGCAAACTTGGCAGAAACAGCTGCAGGGACTGGGGGTGGCACCACTTGCCCTGGGGGGCCATTCCTCTTCTGGAAAAGGTGCTGCTGGTGAACCAGCCCGGGGGAGGGGAGGGGAGGGGGAGGTTTCTATACCGCCTAGTGCAGCCTTCAGCAACCTGGTGCTGTCCAGGTATATTGGATTCCAACTCCCATCATTCCCAACGAACATAGCCATTGCTGGCTGGGAATGATAGGAGCTGCAGTCCAACACATCTGGAAGGAACCAGGCCAAGGAAAACAGGCCTAGTGTGTCCTCTGGCTGCGAGGAGCGTGTGTGGTGTCATGGCTAGAGTGCTGGAGCACGATTGGGGAGACCCAGCTTCGGGTCCCCGCTCAGCCATACAGCTCGGTGGCTGGCTGTCACTCTCGCTCAGTCAAAACCACCTTGTAGGCCTGTTGTGAGGATAAAAATGGGTGGTGGGGAGGGACCGTGGGCATGGCTTTGAGCTCCTTGGAGGAAAGATGGATGGATTACTAGTCCTGATGGCTCTGTGCTACCTCCAGTACCAGAGGCAGTGAGCCTACGGGCACCAGTTGCTGGGGAACATGGGTGGGAGGGGGCTGTTGCGCTCGTGTCCTGCTTCATAGAATCACAGAATAGTAGGGTTGGAAGGGGCCTACAAGGCCATCGAGTGCAGGAATCCAAGTCAGAGCATCCCTGGCAGGTGGTGGTCCAGCCTCGACATGAATGCCTCCAGCGTGGGGGAGCCCACCGCCTCCCCAGGTCATGGGTTCCACTGTTGTCTTGCTCTAACAGTCAGCTTGTGGGTTTCCCGTGGGCAGCTGGCTGGCCACTGTGCGAACAGATTGCTGGACTAGATGGACCCTTGGCCTGATCCAGCAGGGCTCTTCTCATGTTCTTATGATAGCTAGATCAGAACAGCTGACTGAAACCAAACCAGAAGGTCCTTCAGGCCTCCGATACACGAGGCCTAAAGAAACCCACGGCGCCACCAACCCTTAGAACTGAGCAGCTGTATCGAAAGCGTTACCTCTTTCATGTAACCTCGGATCCTGCTCGCACAGCTGTAGCGCATGTAACTGGACTTGGTCTTGAAGCGGGTTTCAACCCCTAGGAGAGACAGACAGATGATCAGTAGCCCTCTGGCCCCAGCAGGTCTCAAGGAGAGCCTTCCGTTGACTGCAGTGATGAAGAATCTTCCAAAATCTGGGAGGAGGAGAAGCTCCTATTTGAGCTTCTTCAAGTTCCTAGTCCTTATGGAGGTTTTCCCAAAGCCTTGATAACCTGGAACACGAGGGGGTCTCTGGGTTTCTCCCCCATGTTAAAATTGGAGCTACATTTCACTCCAGGCACCAACAGCCTCAATTCCAAAGGGTCAAGGAAAGGAGAAAGGCAAGCAAACTACCTGAGCATACAAAAAACAACTCCGGGGTGTGTCTGCAGCCGGAGAGGGCTCACCTTCAAACCACGTCTCATCTTCCTCTCTACTTTCCGCAGAAATATTTTCACTGAGATTCTGAATAAGGTCTGCCAGCAGTTTCCGTCTCTTGGGGGCTTCCTCATCAGAGAGCAGACCCCGAGCCGCACGAACAATGGCGTCAGTCTGGCTGGAAAATGCATGAAGAAAGCACTGGATCTCACTCACATCTGCAGGGTTGCGGGGGCAGGAGGGACCAAGGACACCAGCAATTATTCAGTGTTGCCTTCCTTATCCTCATTGTCACAATGATTACTTTTAATGACAATATCTAACTGTCACACGTTCAAAGCACTTCACGTGCACGATCTAGTCGGAATCCTTACAAACAACCCTGTAATGTAAGTCAGTATTATTATGCCCATTTTGCAGATAGAGGGACTGAGGCTGAGAGGAAGGCTTGCCTACGTTCACAATGAGCCATCATGGCAGAGATGAAATTCAAACTGGGGATGTCCTGATTCTTCGTTCAGTCTCTGAATTACTGTGCTACACTAGCTCTCATATATAAATGAAATGTCTCAATAAGATGCTTTTTTCTGTATTTAAGTTGAATTAAGTAAACACTGAAATACAGGGTACTCCCATTATGAGAAAATGTCTCATACCAAGTCTGAACTTTGTGTTTTTCATACATTTAAAGCACAATCCTATGTATGTCTACTCAGAAGTAAGTCCCACTGAGTTCAGTGGAGGTAAATGGGTACAGCATTGCAGCCTTTGTCTGTAAATTGCCTTTTAAAAAATAACAAAAGAAAATATCTGGGATTCAACCCACTTGTTCTATCTGGCAACTCTTGAGCATTTCTTGGTGCTAAATAAGAAAGAGCGACTTCTCATCTGTGAGCCGCCCTTTCCTTGGCTAATTTGCAGTGATGCTGTGGAATGTTCACAAATAATCTGACTGCCATACTGGAATGCTCATAGAAGAGAATTCTTAACAATACGTAGAGCTGATGGGTAGGTCTGAGATGAAGGCAGAGAAAGAGAGAGAAAAGCCACAAGGGCTTAAGGAGAGGAAGGACTGGATGCTATAGGTAGAAAAGGAGATGGCATAATAGGCACTGCGAAAGGCGGGAATGAGGAATGGAAAGGTAAGAAACTAAGCCTTAATTTCATGTGCTGAGTTAAACTTATATGAAAAATTATCACCTACCTGGTTTCTAGCTGTGGGTTTACAGATGTGGGTTTAAAAATGGGGACTCATTTAGTGTTCAGATAACTTGTCTTTTTCAAGTGCCTATATTTTTTCCTGCATACATTTATTATTTCTTTCCTTTACACAGAGCGAAGAATTAGCAATAGCCCCAATTTTGTTTTTCAAGGAGTTTTATGTGCACCTTGAAAGTTTGTGCACTATTCCAACAGCAATATTGTCCTGGTAACAATATTGCGTCATTTCCTGTGAGGGTGTGCGCTCACACACATCTGCACACGCATGAGAAATGTGAACGTTTTCAAGTAATGGGAGAAACAGGACCCTCTGCCGTACTTACAGCCGTGCCAGTCCTCTCCTGGGGCTAACAAGATCAGCTCTGAATGATCTGGAATTTTCGAAAAATAAGCTTCCGTCACCTCCGTGCCATCCTCATATAGACACAGCCGGGAGCCAGAGAAAGGAAGCTGTTGGGGATGTCGCACATTTTAATCCATTTTTTATTCCGAATTTTAACAAAACAAAACAAAAAAGGTAACAAAGCCAAAAAATTAAAACTATAACAACATATTCTAAAATCCTCAGTTCAAATATTACAATATTCTAGGGAGAAAAAAAGAGAAAAAGAATAGGTTACACATAAACGTCAGTAAAAGCAGACCAGCTATCCGAATATAAGTCCATTTGCTAGTTACACCTATATACCGCTCTTCCAAAGGTTGCTAGCATTGTTAAGTCTTCAATCCATTGCATTATTGGAGGTGAGCTTTTATCCTTCCAGTATCGTAGCATCAGACTTTTAGCAACCAAGACTAGAATCAGGGAGTCGGCAGAGACCCAAGGCAAGGTAGCCACCAAACTGCCCCACTGAGACCACTTAATCTAGAGCACTGTGGCTCTGTTCAGACATCATGCTAAATTAGGGGTGGGGAACCACAGGTCCGTGGGCCAAATCCGGCCCTCCTGTGATTCCAGTGTAGCCCTCCAGGTTCCCCTTCCCCCCCAACCACCTTTCCCATTCTAAAAGGTTGAAGCCCCTCTCCTAAAGCTCAGTTACTGGCTTAAGTATGGCTTGGCGCGACATCGGAATTGATGAGCCATGGAAGGGCCATAGCCCAGTGGTAGAGCACGTCCTTTGCATGCAAACGTTTCCAGGATCAGTCCACAGGTCCCAGGGAAAGACTTCTGCTGGAGAGACCCGGCCAGTCAGTGTGGGCAATACTGTGCTAGATGGTCCAGTCCACTGATTCATATCAGGCAGCTTCCGAAGTCTGTGCGTCCCTACGCTGCTTTTCAATCACTGTCCGAACCATGGTTTGGAGCAGGGGTGGGGAACCTTTTTTGGCCCAGGGCCTGCATTTGTGAAGAGACTTGGGGGCCATATTCCAGCAACAGGCCGGGCTGAGGACACAAGATAAGGCCCTGTCGTCCTTCGTAATTGGGGCATTCTCCCACCAAGCATACAAAACGCAGCTCAAGTCTAGGCCCGCCTACTCAGGAGTAAGCCCCAGCGCAACAGCTGTCATGCTCGCAAAACCACCAGCTCAGCCCTATGCAAGTTCAAGTGCCTTTAAATACCCTCTTACCTCCCAGCACTGATCATGGATAACACCAGAAGTTGGTTTGCCAGATGGGGAACCTCTCCTCGAGCCTCATCTAGCCCGTGGGCCAGAAGTTCCCCATCCCTGGTTTGAAGCATTGTGAGCAAGCGTTGGGCTCGGATGCCCCTCGTTCTCCTAAGCTCCTCCTTGCTCCCCATTTTAATCAAACCATAGTTTGCCATTACACCCCAACTGGCAAACTGTGGTTTGCACTTTCCCTCACTTTCCCCTGTGGTTTGGAGCACAGGCTCACTAGATGGAATGCGTTGGCACACTGGATCTGATTAATGCAGGAAGTCGTGAATTAACTTCCGTTGGAGAGAGGAGGAAAAGGGAAAGCGAGCGCATGAGCACAGCGCTCACTCTAGATCCTCTGGCCCCTGAGACTGTCGGAGTGCAGCCTCAGAAACGAAGACCTGGTTCACACGGAACCCTAAACCATGATTTAGTGGTACGGGGACAAGGCTCGACAAGTCTGGGCAAAACGTCCAGCTTCCGCGCTCCTCCCAGCCCTCCCGTCATCCTGCAGGGCCAGGAGGAGAACTTCTGCCCTTCACTTTTAAAGAATCATGACTCTGCGTTACTTTCCAATCGATAATCCTGGTTTAAGACAAACAACAGTTAGTTTAACAAGCCGGCTTCTGAAACCATGTTTGATGTCAGCTTGTTTAGTAACCGACCGGAGTTCGCTTTAAACCAGGATGTCCAGTTTGAACACAGTGCTAAGCCAAGAATCTTTAAGAGTAAAACTAATCTTGGCAGAAATCCTCCTCCTGACCACACGGGAGGGGAAGGGGGGGGCATGCAAGCTTTGCTCAGGATGGTTGAGTCTTGTAGCAGTAAACCATGGGTGGGCAGGGGCAGTTGTGTGAACACAGCCTAAGGCTAGCAGTAGGTTTGCACACCATGCTTTATACCATCCTTCCCTGACCTGGTGCCATCCAGATGTGACGGACTGTCTGCCGTGCTGGCTTTGAATGACGGGAGCTGCAGTCCGACACATCTTGAAGGCACCAGGCTGTGGAATGCTGCTTTATACGAAGTGGAGCTCCGCACACTGCCTGTATTAAGAAACCACATTACACTCGCCTCCAGGTACTGCCACACCACAGAGACGAGAGTGGGCTGTGGATGCCGTGCTGGAGGGAAAATGAAAGCAGACAAGCTGATCTGACTTCTGCTACTATGTTTGGGGAGGCGCAAGCCAGATTTTCGGGTGCGAGCCTCTGGCCCAAACCCCACAGTCCGAATTGCAGCGTTTTGACATAAGCTGCACAGATGCCGAAAAAGGTCTTTACAGCACAAAGAGCTCCAGAGGAGGCAGGCCATATGCTGGAGGAGAAGGGGAGGAAGTTCTGGGGACGTTGGAAAGTTTGGTGACATTTTAATTGGTCTTAATGAAAGCCAGGGCAGCCACTCCTGCAGAGACACAGTGGGGAGCCTCCTCTCTGGGTGGCGCTTTGGCCTTTACAAAGGCCAGGGCGGCCACTCCTGCAGAGACACAGCGGGGAGCCTCCTCTCTGGGTGGCGCTTTCGCCTTAATAAAGGCCAGGACAGCTACTTTTGCACAGGCACAGCAGAGAACCTCCTCTCTGGGTGGTGCTTTGGTTAATAAAGGCTGGGGCAGCTAAGGTAAAGGTGTCCCCACCCAGTCGTGTCCGACTCTAGGGTGCGATGCCCATCCCCATTTCTAAGCCGAAGAGCCAGCGCTGTCCGAAGACGCTTCCGTGGTCACGTGGCCGGCATGACTGAACACCGAAGTGCACGGAACGCTGTTACCTTTCCCGCCGAGGCGGTACCTATTTATCTACTTGCAATTTCTTGCTTTCAAACTGCTAGGTTGGCAGGAGCTGGGACTGAAGACGGGAGCTCACTCCGTCACGCGGCACTCGGGTCTCGAACTGCTGTCCTGCCGACCTTCCGGTCTGCAGTTCAGCGTCTTAACCACGAAGCCACCGCGGCCCCACTCTTGCACAGACACAGCTGCAAATCTCCTCTCTGGGTGGTGCTTCAGCCTTAATAAAGGCCAGGGCGGCCACTCCCGCAGAGACACAGCGGGGAACCTCCTCTCTGGCTGGCGCTTTGGCCTTAATAAAGGCCAGGGCGGCCACTCCCGCAGAGGCACAGCGGGGAGCCTCCTCTCTGGGTGGCGCTTTGGCCTTAATAAAGGCCAGGACAGCTACTCTTGCACAGGCACAGCGGAGAACCTCCTCTCTGGGTGGCGCTTTGGTCAATAAAGGCTGGGGCAGCTACTCTTGCACAGACACAGCGGCAAACCTCCTCTCTGGGTGGTGCTTTGGCCTTAATAAAGGCCAGGGCAGCCACTCCTGCAGAGACACAGCGGGGAGCCTCCTCTCTGGGTGGTGCTTTGGCCTTAATAAAGGCCAGGGCGGCCACTCCCGCAGAGACACAGCAGGGAACCTCCTCTCTGGGTGGTGCTTTGGTCTTAATAAAGGCCAGGGCGGCCACTCCCGCAGAGACACAGCGGGGAACCTCCTCTCTGGGTGGCACTTTGGCCTTAATAAAGGCCAGGACAGGTACTCTTGCACAGGCACAGCGGAGAACCTCCTCTCTGGGTGGCGCTTTGGTCAATAAAGGCTGGGGCAGCTACTCTTGCACAGACACAGCGGCAAACCTCCTCTCTGGGTGGTGCTTTGGCCTTAATAAAGGCCAGGGCAGCCACTCCCGCAGACACACAAAGGGGCACCTCCTCTCTGGGTGGTGCTTTGGCCTTAATAAAGGCCAGGGTGGCCACTCCCGCAGAGACACAGTGGGAAACCTCCTCTCTGGGTGGCGCTTTGGCCTTAATAAAGGCCAGGGCAGCCACTCCTGTAGAGACACAGTGGGGAGCCTCCTCTCTGGGTGGCGCTTTGGCCTTAATAAAGGCCAGGACAAGTACTCTTGCACAGGCACAGCGGAGAACCTCCTCTCTGGGTGGTGCTTTGGCCTTAAAAAAGGCCAGGGCGGCCACTCCCGCAGAGACACAGCAGGGACCCTCCTCTGGAGGGGGGGGTCTGGTCTTAATAAAGGCCAGGGCAGCCTCTCCTGCAGAGACGCAGCGGCGAGCCTCCTCCCTGGGTGGCGCTTCGGGCCGCCAGGAAATTCCGGCCGCGCAGCAGGCAGCTGAGCACCCGCCAGAACTTATTTACTCGTGCTACGACCCCCGCCAGCCCCGGGCAGCACGGCCCATCGCGCCGCCAGGGATTGTGGGAGTCGTAGTCCGACGCTCCCGCCGCGCGGGCTCCTCGCGGCGCGCGGCCTGCCCAGGGCCCGCAGTCCCGCGCGGCGCCGGCAGGGGGCGCTGCTCGCGCCGGCCCCGCTGCGGCCCCCGCCGCCGGCCCCGCGCACCTGCAGGAGAGCGCAGGCCTTGGAGAGCAGCTCCGCCAGGCCTCTCGCCGCCACCCCGTATCGCCGCTCGCCGCTCGGCCGGCGCACTCTGAACCCCTTGCGCGCCATCGCGCCGAGGCGGGGCCGCCCTCGGCCCGGGAGCCGCGGGCCCTTATTGGCCGCCGGGCGGGTCCATCAAGAGATGGCCCCGCCTTCGCCCAGTTAAAGGAGCAGCGCCTCATTTTTACGTGCAGCATCTTCTCAGGTCTAGGAGGAAACTCGCCAGAAAAGATATTTCTTGGCTGTTTTGTTCAGGGGCAACGCACGCTTGGATCGACGGACGCGCCTGGCTATTTTATTCGTAGTTTATTCTGAGCGCATGCGCAGAAGCGGACTCCCGCTTCTGAGGAAAGCAACGGCCGGCTCGGATGGTCCCGAGTACGCATGCTCGCGGCGTCCTCGCTTTCGCCCTGCCGGCTCAGGGAGGGGGCGCGGCCTTTTGACGCATGCGCGGTAGGCCGTTCTAGCAGCAAGGGCGTTGCCAAGGCAAAGGAAAGGCCGTGCCCATAGAAGTAGAACAAATAGAGTCACACACCCTCCGTCTCGTAATAGACACTTCCGGTAAAAAATTAAAGTTTCCCCCCCACACACACCGCGCTACACAGAGACAAATTCAGTAACCCATCTCGTTGTCTGGATAGGCGAATTACGAGTACAACGTTGGAAGACAGTGTGGAGTAGTGGTTAAAGTCAGTAATTAAGGTTGGAGAGATTCAGACTAATGTCTATGAAGCTTAATGGGTGGCTGTGGGCCAGCAAGTATCACTCAGCTCAACCTGCCTCACAGGGTTGTTGTTAGGACACAAAAAATGGCAGGGGAACACGACCACGCAGGGCACCGTGACCTTCTTGGTGGGTTTTCATCTTACGAAGTGAGAACTGCTTGCAGAAATTAATTGGGAAATCTAGAATCGGAAAGTAGCTGTGATTGGACACCAGGTACGGTGTCTACCCCAAACAAAAGGAAGCAGTAATAGCAAAAGTAACATAAACTCCCCCTTCATGGATCTCTGCCTTGTTGTGGCGAAGGGGCTTGCGTAACTCAGTGAAGCCATAAGCTATGCCGTGCAGGGCCACCCAAGACAGACAGGTCATGGTGGAGAGTTCTGACAAAATGTGGTCCACTGGAGAAGGAAATGGCAACCCACTCCAGTAGTCTTGCCAAGAAAACCCCATGGAACGTATCACAAGGCTAAAAGAGAAGACGCCGGAAGATGAGCCCCTCAGGTCGGAAGGTGTCCAATATACTACTGGGGAAGAGCACAGGGTATTTCCAAGTAGCGCCAGAAAGAGTGAAGCGGCTGGGCCAAACCCGAAAGGACACTCAGCTGTGGATGTGTCTGGTGGTGAAAAGAAAATCCGATGCTGTAAAGAACAATATTGTTTAGGAACCTGGAATGTAAGATCAATGAATCAAGGTAAGCTGGAGGTGGTCAGACATGAGATGGCAAGATTGAACATCGACATCTTGGGAATCAGCGAACTAAAATGGACAGGCATGGGCGAATTTAATTCAGGTGACCATCATATCTACTACTGTGGGCAAAAATCCCTTAGAAGAAATGGAGTAGCACTCATAGTCAACAAAAGGGTGGGAAAAGCAGTACTGGGGTACAATCTCAAAAACGATAGAATGATCTCAGTACGAATCCAAGGCAAACCATTCAACATCACAGTCACTCAAGTCTATGCCCCAACCGAAGAAGCTGATGCCCCAACTGAGGCCGAAGAAGCTGAGGTTGACCGGTTCTATGAAGACCTACAACGCCTTCTAGAACTAACACCAAAACAAGATGTCCTCTTCATCATAGGGGATTGGAATGCTAAAGTAGGAAGTCCAGAAATCACCGGGATAACAGGCAAGCATGGCCTTGGTGTACAAAATGAAGCAGGACAAAAGCTAATAGAGTTTTGCCAAGAGAACACGCTGAGCATAGCAAACACTCTTTTCCAACAGCACAAGAGGCGACTCTACACATGGACATCACCAGATGGCCAATATCGAAATCAGATTGATTATGTACTTTGCAGCCAAAGATGGAGAAGCTCCATACAGTCAGTAAAAACAAGACCTGGAGCTGACTGTGGCTCAGATCATGAGCTGCTTCTTGCAAAATTTCAGCTTAAATTGAAGAACGTAGGGAAAACCACTAAACCATTCAGGTATGACCTCAATCATATCCCTTATGAATACACAGTGGAGGTGAGGAATAGATTTAAGGGATTAGACCTGATAGACAGAGTGCCTGAGGAACTATGGATGGAGGTCCGTAACATTGTTCAGGAGGCAGCAACAAAATCCATCCCAAAGAAAAAGAAATGCAAGAAAGCCAAGTGGCTGTCTGATGAGGCTTTACAAGGAGCTGAGGAAAGAAGGGAAGCGAAAAGCAAGGGAGAAAGGGGAAGATATATCCAACTGAATGCAGAGTTCCAGAAAATAGCCAGGAGAGAAAAGAAGGCCTTCTTAAATGAACAATGCAAAGAAATGGAGGAAAAGAATAGAATGGGAAAGACTAGAGATCTTTTCAAGAAAATCGGAGATCTCAAGGGAACGTTTTGTGCAAAGACAAACATGATAAAGGACAAAGAAGGCAGGGACCTAACAGAAGCAGATGAGATTAAGAAGAGGTGGAAAGAAGACACAGAAGAACTATACAGGAAAGATCTTAATGTCCCTGATAGCCATGATAGTGTGGTCACTGAACTTGAGCCAGACATCCTACAGAGTGAAATCGAGTGGGCCTTAGGAAGCATTACTAACAACAAAGCTAGCAGAGATGACAGTATTCCAGTGGAGCTATTTAAGATCCCAAAAGATGATGCTGTTAAAGTGCTGCACTCAATATGCCAACAAATTTGGAACACTCAACAGTGGCCACAAGACTGGAAAAGGTCAGTTTACATTCCAATTCCAAAGAAGGGCAATGCCAAAGAGTGTTCAAACTACCGTACATTTGCGCTCATTTCACATGCCAGCAAGGTTCTGCTCAAAATCCTACAAGCTAGGCTTCAGCAGCATGTGAACTGAGAACTACTGGAAGTACAAGCTGGGTTTCGAAGAGGCAGAGGAACTAGAGATCAAATCACCAACATTCGCTAGATCATGGAGAAAGACAAGGGTTCGTATAATCAAAGCTATGGTTTTCCCAGTAGCAACATACGGCTGTGAGAGCTGGACTATCAGGAAGGCTGAGCGCCGAAGAATTGATGCTTTCGAACTGTGGTGCTGAAGAAGACTCTTACAAGTCCCCTGGACTGCAAGGAGGTCAAATCAGTCCATCCTAAAGGGAATCAACCCTGAGTGCTCATTGGAAGGACAGATACTGAAGCTGAAGCTCAAATATTTTGGCCACCTAATGCGAAAACTCCCTGGAAAAGACCTTGGTGCTGGGAAAGATTGAAGGCAAAAGGAGAAGGGGACGGCAGAGGATGAGATGGCTAGACAGCATCACTGATGCAATGAATTTGAATTTGAGCACACTCCGGGAGAGAGCGGAGGACAGGAAGGCCCGGAGTGCTATGGTCCATGGGGTCACGAAGAGTCGGACACGACTTAACGACTGAACAACAACAAACATAAACTCAGCGATGGAATGAGAACAGGAGGACCAGAAGGTAGATCAGGATACCTTCAGAATTGACTAACAGATATCTGGATGATATCTACACCATGCTTTGATCCCGCAGCTTTACCAGGGCTTCTGCTTCCAGATTCTTTGCAGGATCGAGATTGGCTTCTTTTCACATGTCTCCCCTTGCTTTGTTTGGGAATTTCCTTTGTCTGCAAGTTCTATATGTTTCATCAAGCAGCCACTAGATGGCACTGGGGTACAGTGCAATTGCGCACTTACGCACAGCAATAGCGTGCTTCCCAGATTTAATCCCATATTTTCACTCTTAAGGGAAACGCCACGATATTAGTCACAAAGGACAGGAGAGGCCCTGGAGGTTGATGACATCATGTAAAGGACCCACAAACATCTGTGAGTGACCAATCACGAGCACACGATAAAGCCTTGTGTACTTCGGCCACATCATGAGAAGACAGGACACCCCGGAGAAGATGCTGATGCTAGTGAAAGCGGAAGGCCAAAGGAAGAGGGGCCGACCAAGGGAAAGGTGGATGGATGACATTCCGGAGGTGACGGACTCGACCTCGGGGGAGCTGGGGGTGGCGACGGCCGACAGGAAGCTCCGGCATGGGCTGGTCCAGGAAGTCACGAAGAGGCGGAAGTGACTGAGCGAATAAACAACCACAACAGAGAAGCCCTTGCAGGAGATCAGCAAGGGTTTCTGGCTCCCAATTGTCTAAGGATTGTTGTTGTTTATTCGGTCAGTCGCTTCCGACTCTTCGTGACTTCGTGGACCGGCCCACGCCAGAGCTTCCTGTCGGACGTCGCCACCCCCAGCTCCCCCGAGGTCGCGTCCGTCACCTCCAGAACATCATCCATCCACCTTGCCCTTGGTCTAAGGATAGCAAGAACTACGGCTGTAATCCTATGCGTGCTTAGACAGAAAAAAAAAATCCTACAGCTCCCAGCATTCTCCAGGAAGCATGGCTGGCTGGGGAATGCTGGGAGCTGTGTTTTATTTATTTATTTATTTATTTATGTATCTATCACCTTACTATTGCCATTTCCAGTGTTTGAACTTTATTTAAAATTACGCTGCCGATGCAAATACAGTGCATTATCTCCATGTTGCGGCGTGGGCTGCGGCTGCCTGCCGATGGGTTACGACAGCCCTGCCGTGTAGTTCACTAGAAGCCGGGGGGGGGGAGGCGGGGGGGATTTCCAGCCCCCCAAAATCCCCCTTACAAAGCATGCCTCGTCCTCCTTAAAGCGCCCCCCTCGCAGCCCGATACAGCGCAGCAGTTTCTATAACGCCCCACGTTTAAGCACCTCAAAAATTAAACCAACATTTCGCATGGAAGAGGACCACAGTTTGCCACCTGTTGCTTCCTCTACTATTCTTATCTCTATGTTCCTCTCTCTCCCCCCTCCCCTCCCCTCCCGGACTTCCCTCGCCAAAGGACAAGAGGCGGAGAAAGCGTGAGAGGAGGAGCGGGGAGGATCAACCAAAGAGGGAGGGGCTCCTAGAGCGGCCGCGCAGGAGAGCCCGGCGGCCAATAGCGGCGGCCCTTTCTCACCGGAAGCTGAGCTTCGCGCGCCGGCTCCTCTAGGCTTGGCGTTGTTTGTTCTTCCCTGTCGCTGCGCCGCTCCGCGCGCGCGCGCGCCTGCGCAGTAGCGTCCAAGCGGTTGCTAGGGGAGCGGTGGCCCTAGTGATGGAGCCGGAATGAAGTAAGTAGGTAGGTAGGAAGGATGGGAGGGGGCGGCCGGGGAGGGGGCGGCCGGGGAGGGGGGGTCGCCCCCCCAGCTTAGGCTCCCTACTATGGGGCGGGGGGGAGGGGCTCCAGCCCCGCCCAGATGGGCGCCCCTCCCCCATCCTCAACTGGGGAGGGGGAGGCCAAAGGGGGAGGGGGCCATAATGTGGGGGGGCATAAGGGGGGAGGGGGGAGGGAGAGAAGTGTCCTCCTCCCATTGTGTGGAGGGCAAGCCTTATACCAGCCTTCCCCGACCGGGCGCCCTCCAGACCTTTGGGACTCCAGCTCCCATCAGCCCCAGCCCGTGGTCAGCGGCCATGGGCGTGGTAGTCCCAGCACATCTGGAAGGCGCTTGGTTGGGGAAGGCTGCTGTATGCACAGGCGCGCGCTCTGCATCGTTGACGGTGCGGTCCTCTGTGTGTCTGCTCGGAAGCAGAGCCCCGTGGAGTTCAGGGGGGCTGACCCCCAGGTAAGTGTGTCTCAGGCCGCAGCCGCGCTTGCGGGACGGCCTGCCGCGAGATGTGGCTGCGAGGGCCGTTTGCTGCGTAGAGAGCCTTAAGAGCATCTTTTCTGAAGGTTCGGGCACGACAAATGGATGCACAGAAACAGCCGAGGTCGAGCCGTACTGGATCCGACCACAGGGCCCATCCTGGCCGGTATGTTGTGCTCCTGTGCCAGCCCTCAGGGACTGCCCAAGCGGCCCACTTGTGGAGGTGGGGTAGGGGGCTGTTGCTCCCCATCCTGGCACAGATAAGATAATTATCCTACCCTTAATTGTGGGAGCGGGTGGGGGTGAAGGCCAGTGTTGCGGGGGGCTTAATAGACTTGGGGGGAGGGGGAGGGAGGGGAGGACTGTAAGTGGGTGGGGAGGGATAGCAATCCCCTGGGGAATTTTTTTCATAGATGGCTTAAGAAGAAAGGATGGGCAACTTGTGACCCTCCCGATGTTTTCATCTACAGCTCTCACCAGCCCTAGCCAGCAAAGCCAAGGATGAGAGTTGTAGGCTGAAACATCTGGAGGGCCACAAGTTGCCCATCCTTGGATTAAACAAATACAAAATTGTGAGGGGTGCAAGATAAGAAGCAGAGCCCTGCTGGGTCTGACCATTGTGTTGTGCCCCCTGCAGTCCTCAGAGGCTGCCTTACAGACCCAGGCGTGGGGTTCTGACCTTCCCTACACAGACGGGTGCCCCTCGCTCTTCCTTAACAGAGAGGAAGCCGGTGTGGCTTTAGATGGAGTTTAAAATAAGTATTAGACTACTTTGTGCTTGTAAGTACATAATAACCCAAGGGGAATCCTGCTAGCTCCGATCCAAGAGTCCATCTATGGCAGCCTTCCCCAACCTGGTGCTCGCCAGGCGTGTTGGACTACACCTCCCATAATCCCACAGCCAGCATAGCTGGCTGAAATATGATGAGAATAGTAGCCAGGCAAGTCTGAAGGGCACGAGGTTGCAGAAGGCTGTTCTAGGGTGACAGCCATTTCCCACCTGGCACAAAGGTAGCACAAAGGCCCTTCTCCTGGTTTCTGTCCTGGAATCTGGAACTGGATACCTCTGAACATAGAAGTTTCATTTAGGTAAGATGACAAATAGCTGCTGTTAGACCTGCCCTCCACAAGTTTATCCAAATGTCAATAAGAACATAAGGAGACCCTTATAGGTCACACTAAAGATCCATCTAGTCCAGCATGCTATTCCCATCATGTCCTGCCAGATGCTTCTGGGAATCCCACAAACAGGACTATAAGACATTAGCCCTCATGTGCTGTTGCCCTGGAGCTGCTGATGTTCAGTGGGCAATGACATAATGTGCTGAATACAGGCATTCCTTTAGCCATTATAGCTAATAGCCATCTGTAGACCTCTTCTGTGAATTAATGCTATCCCCCTTTAAAGCCATCAAAGCCAGTTACACAAGCCCCTTCACCACAACAAGGCAATGATCCATGAAGGGGACATGTCACTGTACTGGTGGCTAATTTCTTTCTAATCAACATGCAGACAAGAGCCAAGTTGTTTGACTGTGTTAGCTAAATTGAAGAAATTGTAGCCTGTGTCCTGATATTTGTATACTTGTCTGCATATTTTAACTTGAATGGTTCTAAATGACTGTAATAAAGAAGATTTGATTTAATTTGATTTAAATGGCTTTTTTAAAAAGGGGGAGATTAAACAAGTTTATATGTGTAATTATAGAACATGAGTCCCTAAAATTACGGAGCTGGCTCTGTAAAATATTTTTCCACCCCAGCCTGATGACAAATAATTCAAAATGTCTTCTTGGGTAGTACAGTATTGGAAGAATGCAAAAGTGTGTGATCTAATAATATTAGCTAGGCGTAATAGAATGCATTATGCATATGGGCTTCCTGGAGACATTTTGTTGACCCATGTGGGAGCAAGATGTTTCCCTTGTTTTCAAGAAGAATTGCTGCCAAATTTTGATGGAAAATTTGGTGGCAGGGGTGCAGCCCATAGAGGGGTCTGCAGGGAAACAATGTTGCCCACCCCTGAACAAGATCTGGGCTAGGCTGCCCTTACGTTCTCGTTGTGCCAAATAAACTTTGCAGTCTTTAATGGTTAGAAATCCATAATTTTGCAAAGCTTTCCTTAAAGAACTTTGGGTTGTTTTTCATTTCTTTCTTCCCCAGTTAGTTCAAGAGGGCAGGATGCCGCACAAGATTGGGTTTATTGTTATAAGTTCATCAGGACATGAGGACGGCTTCAGTGCGAAAGAACTGATGGTCCACGCGCCAACCATCAATGGATGGAGGTCACCAAGGTACTGTCAGTGAAAGAAATTTTAGGACAAACTCAGCCTGGGGTGGACATTGTCAGGCTTGTGGGGCGCATGTACCCCCAGCATCACCTTTGCGGGGATCTTGCCAGGATCCTGAGATTCTCTTACTAGAGCCCTGAGTTTCTGTCCACCGTTGACGTGCTTTAGGAAAAATGATGATAAAGGAGCTAGAGGGGAAATGAACAAAAAAGAAAGCTAAACCTGTTTTTGCTGTTTCGCGATTTCTAAGTCCATGATTTCTGGTTGCTTTTTCTTGCAGTCAGTGACCTGTACCCCCCCCCCCAAATGTTCGGAAGTTGGGATTTCAGGAAAAGGGTGGGGTTTCCCATAGCTCTGCATAGTATGACACTCCAAGGCAACTGTTACAGGGTTTCTTTCCATGAGAGGGGAGAGAACTGGACTTACCACATTTTTGAAGTTTTTGAAGTATTTACAAATGCACGCATTGGGCATAGGAGGGCAGGCAGGCACCCAGGTAGTGCTAGTCCTTAAAGCTGCACTGGTTCCCCCCAAAGCAAACGTCATAGCCAGCCTTGGAGCAGTGCCCTCCAGATATGTTGGACTACAACTCCCATAATTGCCAGCCAGTATGGCTAATGGCTGTGTTGGCTGGGAATTATAGGAATCATAGAATAGTAGGGCTGGAGGGGGCCTATGAGACCATCGAGTCCAACCCCAGGAGCTATAGCACAGCTGGATGGCACCAGGCTGGGGAAGGTTCCCTTACAGCCTTCCAAGGCACCTCATCTCAGCCACCTCCAAATTGGACCTCTTTCTCCTTTGCTGGCTGCACTGCAACCCCCAACTACATCTCCAGCCCATACCCAGCATGTGAGATATACGCTAGCTTGGTACCCACCAGCCATCAGTGCTCATTGAATACGCTCTGAAGACCCACCTGTTCTCACTGGCCTTCTCTTAAGTCTGGGCCATTGGTTTTTACTGGTAAATTTTGTTTCTATTGATTTTATTTGGCAATCTCCTTTTTTATGGATTTTATTTAAACATGTTTTTATTAATTTTTTAAAGAACACATCTACTTTGTGTGGTTTTTAGCTTGTACAGCACCTTGAGAGGGTTCCACCCTAAAACGTGGCCTAGAAATAATTTTAGATGGATAGATAGGTAGATGGATAGATAGATAGAAGTGTCTTGTAGAACCATTAAAAGCCATTCAGCTTAGCTCTAGAAGCTTCAACCGGCCCTCAGTAACCATTACCAGACAATCTGTTCCAGCAAAAGTTGGCCATTGCTTCACTTTGATCTATAATCACATTTTTCTTAGAGGACTCTTGTAACATTAGGGCATTGCTGTTGTTTGACATTCATCAAAATAACAGGCACATGATGTTTTTTACAAGAAACTCTTGATACCTTTTTCAATATGGCCCTTTGTGTTCAATCAGTTGCCCCACCTCTTTGTTTCTGGAGTTAATGTAAAAATGGTTAAATGAGGAGACATTGTTGGACTTGGGAGTGGGAAACTGGTGTTCAAAACCTTCCTTAAGCATGGACTTAACTGGATAGTCTTGGTCAAGTTACTATGTATAAACTAGCCTACCTCACAGGGTTGTTTTGTGAGCAAATGACTAAGCACTTTTGCACAGTATTTTTCGTTTGTTCGTTCTTTGTTTCTTCATGAAATCCTCACATGACAAATACGTTTAATAAAAAACATAATGTGTGCAATTAATATTATTAAAAATGAAGTCTGTCTCTCCACACATCCCTTCTAATCTGTGATGGTGGGCAACATACAACATTAGGAAACAAACTCTGGTTTGGGAAGTTAAAACACTTGGCTGTTTCTTTAATTCCAGGCTCTGCCAGTATCCCCAAGAAATCGTCCTTCAAATGGTGGAGCGATGTAGAATTCGAAAACTGCAGTTGCTGGCTCACCAGTATATGATCTCCAGCAAAATTGAATTCTATATCAGTGAGAACCTGCCTGAGTACTTTGTGCCATACAAGTCAGAGAAGTTCCGAAGGCTGGGGTAGGTATTTGGGCATTCGTTACAGCCCGGTTGTTGTGGGCTGTTTTTGTCATGGCCATTCTAGGCAGTGATCAGGGGGAGATTTTTTGTATTTGAGGATGAACACTTTTCAAATTTGTCTTGTTTTGAGATTATGTTTTGATGGGGGTGTTTTATTATCGCTCTGATTATGGTTTATATTGATTTTGGAGTGGGGTTTTTTTCCTGTGTTAAGGAAATATCCAAGGCAGGTTAGGTTGAACAGTCAGAAATTTATTAAAGCATATCGCGGCCGTGGGAGAGACAGACGAAACTGTGTCTCTCCCCCAAAAAGCAAACGGGATGCATTTATACAGACTGAAAGTTGGAGAACAAAGAAAAACACACTATGCATGCTCAGAAACCAATTAGGACTCAGCACAGTCTTATTAGCGCAGCGGTCTTCTTATCTTTAGGGATGACTTACTTTGGTGGATAGGAATGTCTTACTTATGAGCAAATGGCAATTACCTTCTCATGGCCACACACACACACACACACACACACTCACTCAAATCAATTCTGTCAGGCACCTTGCCTGAACGAAACTACTTACAAGGCCTAGTCAGGCCTACTTTCACACCTGTTATATTAATCATGGATTTCTGTATTGTTTTTGTAAGTCACTTCGAGACTGCTTTATTATTATTTTTTAAAAATTATTTTTATTTATTTCATTTCATTTCTATACCGCCCAATAGCCAAAGCTCTCTGGGCGATTCACAAAAATTAAAAAATTTTATTATTAAAGCCTCCCCTTCCACATTTATCTAGGGCAGGTGAGCTGTTTCTTACGGTGCTTCTAGGTGGAGGATTTTGTGGGCGTCTGCCATGCTGAAATAGCATGCATTGCAGCAAAGGCTTCATGCTGATCTTTACAGCTTTGCTAATAGTCCAAATGCATTAACAGGATCAACGTTTGTGGTGCAGTCCAAATAAGCAATGATGGTGCTAAAGCTTGAGATCTTTTCCTCTCCTCTTGTTTTATCGTTCACATCGCAATCATGCGGCACCATCTGGAATATTAGATGCCATTCTAGAAGTCACTTAGTGAAAGGAAGTATTGTGTGGGCATGAGCATGCCTGAGCTGAGCTTTTCCCTTTGCCCCAAGCAGGTGTAACAAATTACATTTTGAGTCTGCTTTGTCCGAGAAGCTCCTTGAAGGTGACTGGTTATTTGCGCAGCCCCACCTGTATATGTGCCACTTTAGGGAGTAACAGAAGCTAAACAGACAGGTCCCTGTCCCATGTGTCTTCCAACCTAAATTTCAGCAGCATGGAAAAACCCAAATTTATTATACTATTTTTATAATGTTCCTCAGCCAAAAAAACCTCCTGGAGCAGCTTACATGCAATCAGTAAAACAAGACAGTCTCTGCCCACAGTAAAAAAAAAAAAAAAAAAAGACACAATACACAAGGAAAAAAGGAGTGGCGGGGGGAGAGGAAAACATGAAATACATAGAAAAGTAGCATAGATGAATGAAGGTGAGGCAATACTTCTCTTTGACATGATAGTTTTGTTTGTGCCAGAATGTCTTTTTCAAATGGGGGTATATTCAACCTTACAGTCCCGTCTCCCCACCGTACCCCTGCCAGCAACCTGAACAGCTCTCCCACTTCATTTTCCAGTATGTTTAAACTGGCCCTGTGATATGAGAGTCTGAAGAACCAGGTTACAATGTAGTGCAAATAAAGCCACACTGGGGATATGAAATGTTTTGGTGTGATGATGTGTCACATGTGTGAAAAGCATAATTAGTGGAAAAGTTGAGAGTCCATCTGTTAGCTTCCATTTATATGCAACTGTTTAATATCTGGTGCACTTTTTTACCCAGAGAATAAAGTTTTGGGCTCAGTGTGTTTTCACTTCGGGGTGCATAGTGCTCACATCAGTACCAGAAGGGTTTGTGATGCTTTTAAATATGATCACATTTTTGGTGTTCCTTTGTAAACTGCTTTGGGATTTGTTCAGTGAGAAACCATATATAAATATTACTAGTAATCATCATCGTCATTATTGTATTGTAATGTTAGTTCTGTTCGCACATAATATTTTCCTCTCCCCACCCTCCGCCCCCACCGCCACCCCAGTTATGTATCTCTCTCAGATAACGAGAAGACTGGCTACAAAGCTCGAGAATTGAAATCGGTCTATGTGGATGCTGTTGGCCAGTACCTGAAGTTGACATTCCACAAAAACTATGTCAATAGGTACAACTTATATAGCCAGGTAAAACAAATTAAAATGTTGAGGGAGGTGCCTGTTGTTTTGCTCATCTGTCCAAATAACGGTTTTGCATGTAGGGAAGAAGCAGCATTTGAAGCAGCAAAAAAAGCATGGGCCTTTTTTTGGCCAGGCCCTGTGTTTTATGCATGTTCAAGCTTTCCTGCACACCACTGTGGCCCATGCTTGCTGTATTCTGCTGGTGCATTTAAACAACCCCTCCACCCTCCCCATCCACACCTTTTCAGCAAGCCCTGCTTGACCCCGTGGGGTTTGTCTGACCCACTAAACCTGCCATCTGGAGTTTTCTGGCATGGCTTGTTCTTTGCCTGCCTCAAAATCAGCATGAGGAGGGCTTCGTGGATCTGGTGCCTTTTTCCCCAACAGGCCCTGTTTATCAAATACTGGATGCAGCCATTGAAAGGATTTGCCAAATGTCTTTAAAAAGCACAACCGGGCTGTTTCCCTTGTCAGGTTGATGGCATTAAAACAACACAGTGGCACTGATCCTGTTTTTGTTGGATGACCTACTTTTGTACCCTTTGATTGTTTTAACATTTTATTCTAAGCCACTTTGAGTGTAAGCTTTGCAGAAAGGTGGGGCATACATTGTAATAATAAATATATAAAGTCGGTAAGGTGGAACATGCTACATTCGCCAGGAGCAAAAAAAAAAAAAGCAGTGGATGTGTTTGTTTGTTTTTCATTTCCAATACACTTTTTTGTTAGGAAATCCAGAAAAGGCAGAAAACATTTACTAGTCTTGTTAATGTATATTACTTGCCACTGGAGGAAGGGGGGGCATAATTATTGGGATCACAGGTAGGCAGGAAGAATTTAACCATTTCTTCTCCTGCTGATTGGCTGATAGTCTGACTCACTACAAGGCAGCTTCCCGTGTTCTAGGGAAGGCCCTCAAGACCCTGTATTAGCAACTTTCTCCTGGCAAAACCAAAATAGATTACACAAAGTAGTTAAAGATAGCAGAATTGGACAATGTTAAAACTTATGCTTGATTTGCATAGATCCTTTTCACAGAAGCAAACATTCCTTGGTGCAGAAGTTGATTTTTTTTTTAACTCAGGAATGCAGAGAACCCCGCCCAACTCTCTCTCTTTGTTTCTTGCTGTATATTTTTTTAGGTGGCCCTCGTAGCAATAAATATCATTGGAGAACCTGCAGACCTCAGCAATGACACTAGTCATGTAAGTGTGTGAGATAATGGGATGAAGAAAAATCGGAAAAGGCTCTCTCCATTTTGCCTTCTGTTAGAGGGATGGTTCAGTCATAATGCCAAGCCAGGATTTGGTTTCTGCTCCTGGTTTGGAGGGCAAGTGCAAGCTGTCATTTGCTGGCTTAAACAAAGAGCAAAACATGGGAGAGGAGAGGGAGATACACCTGCCTAGAGCTCCCTGGCACTCATTCATGTAACTCCACCTTCCCCAGCTTGATGTCGTCCTCATGTGTTGGACTGCAGCTCCCATAATCCCCAGCCAAGCAGTGTTCTATAGAATATTGGGGTTCCTCAATGAGAAGCTCCATCATGGCAGACAGTCTCCCCTGAAAGACATCTGGCCCAATCACTACTAAACTTTCTTTGCTGCCAGCAACTGCCAAGCAGCGTTAGGTGCAAAGGCACCCTCAGTTCACTCAGCATGTGCGGCCCAACAGGCAGGGCCGGTGATCTGAGCATGCTTAGTAGGACATGCCCCGGAATCCTCTGCAATGTGCAAGGATGTGCAATATGCATCTGATAGTAGGCTGTAGTCAACGAAAGCTTGTGCCAGAATAGTCTTTAAGGTGCAACAAGACTCTTTGTTGTCTTGTATGTAACAAGTTCCAGACAAGTAACCATGTGAGAGACAAGTCAGTACAGAAAGAGTTCTGTGAAGGTAGAAAGTCTGCAAGCAACTGATATTATAAGTGCGTGCTGGGGTGTTCACAAAGCAAAATGTTGTGTGCTCTTTTCTCAATCTTTCTAAAGTCTTCCAGAGAGAAGCTGATCGACCATTACCTTGGGAACAACCCAGATGACTCAGCCTTAGATGGAACATACAGTGGGTAAGCATATCCCCCCTCCCCCCACCACCTGTGGCCACAGTTTCATCCCCCCGAAACGTGCATTTGCTGGGGGCATGCCAAGCAACTCCCCTGAATGCTGTTGCCCCTCTCTTTCCCAGGAAGCCAGATTCGATTTCACCGCTGGATGATCTGGCGTTTGACATGTACCAAGATCCAGAGGTGGCCCAGATAATCCGTAAGCTGGATGAGAAAAAACATGAAGCAGTGCGCCAGGAACATTACGATCATGCCAAGAAACTCAAGCAAGCCATTGCAGACCTGCAGAAGGTAGTGCCAGAATGTGGTAATTAAGCCCACTTCCCACCCCCTTTGGGGAGGGCTCATCACTGGGGCAGAGCAACAAACAACCATGATGTCTCTGGGCATCTGCTTTGGGGGACAGAGTGGGGTTCTGGGAAGGGGACCTACCTTGCTGAAGGGTAGGTGAATTCTTCTGGGAGGGATCATCTGGAAGCATCCTTGTGCTCCATGCTGCTCTGGTTCTGTTGCTTAGCAAGGCAGAACTTCCCAAAGTTTGGATACTTGAAGCAGTGAGGTCTGAATTAAATACAGAAAGTTTTGACAGTGGTAGTCACGTTATTAATAGTGATTATTTGCAGTGCAGTCGTTGCTGATAACACAAACATCCTGGCACTAGGTAAACCAATTAGATGTAGTAGGATAAAAATCCTTTATCCTGATTCAAGCCTCTGGCAGTAGATTTCATCAACAGGTTTAATTCTATCACCAGAGGCTTGAATCAAGATAAAGGCTTTTTATGAATTTAATTTTCTTCGGACCTCACTGCTTACAATTCTTTCTCCCCCCACCATATGTGCTGCTTATAAACCTGGGACTCCCCATAATATAAACTCTTCATGCATCTGATAGTAGGCTGTAGTCAACGAAAGCTTGTGCCAGAATAGTCTTTAAGGTGCAACAAGACTCTTTGTTGTCTTGTATGTAACAAGTTCCAGACAAGTAACCATGTTATTCAGTTGCAGCAAAAACAGAATCCTCATCTTGAAGAGCCTAGCAGAGGAAGGCTCATAGAATCATAGAATAGTAGAGTTGGAAGGGGTCTACAAGACCATTGAGTCCAACCCCCTGCTCAATGCAGGAATCCAGGTCAGAGCATCCCTGACAGATGGCTGTCCAGCCTCATCTTGAATGCCTCCAGTGTGGGACAGCCCACCACCTCCCTAGGTAACGGGTTCCATTGTTGTATTGCTCTAACAGTCAGGAAGTTTTTCCTGATGTTCAGCCAAAATCTGGATTCCTGTCACTTGAGCCCATTATTCCGTGTCCTGCATTCTGGGATGATCGAGAAGAGATCCTGGCCTTCCTCTTTGTGACAACCTTTCATGGGCTCTGGAATTCTCAAGTTTCTCTACCATTTCTGTTACTATAGGAAAGCTTCTGCCATCATAAATCTATTAGTCTTTAAGGTACCACAAGACCTGTATGCCTACCATTTTGTAAGGACAAAAGCCCTATTATGGAAGTGGGGAAAGCTCTTGGAAGTACTGTTCAAGGCAAGAAATGAGGGGCGTTCAGCCCCTGAGATCACTGTCTCTTGTTTAGGAAAGAGGTCTTGCCCTTCAGCTGTGGAGCTTATCCAGGAGTGGTGAAGTGGCCATGGGGCTTCACAACCTTCTGTGCTGGCAGTTTCAGACCCCTCAGACATAGAAACAGACTGGAGAAAGGTGGTGGTTCGAGAACCTTCCTTTGTTAGGCTCTTTAAGATGAGCTCTTTCCTCCTCTTCTCCCTAGAGAAGAGTTAGAATACTAGCTGGGAGAGGAGGAGATTGTTTCTGTTCATGGAGCTCACTCTTACGAGAGCCCAGAACTGCCAAAGAGATTATCTGAGGGGAAGGGCAAAAGTGCCTCTCAGCTCTCTCCTCACAGCTCACTCTCTCCTCACACCTCACCCTCTTCCTCTAACAGAGGAAGAAGGTTCTGGACCTTCCTTTGTCTCTTTACCACTCCTGGAGAACTTCCATCCACTGCAGAATAGAGACATTCAAGGGAAGCTGGTGTTTCCTCTCCCGGCTTCAGCGGTGACCTCTAAGCTCCCGTGTTTCAGGTTGGCGAGCGGCTGGGCCGCTACGAGGTGGAGAAGCGCTGCGCGGTCGAGAGGGAGGACTATGACCTCGCCAAGCAGAAGAAGCAGCAGATGGAAGAGTACCGCCTCAAAGTGTACCAGCAGCTGGAACTGCACAGCCTCCTGGACCCAGATCTGATGGTGGGTGACGTCCATGTCCTTACAAGTCATATATGTGCCTGAGTGTTAATACCACCAAGAGAGGCCCTTCTCTCGTTCCTGTCACCCACCACATGGTGTCAAACCCTACCTTGCTAGAGAGACCCAAGGAGCTGTCCAGCAGACCAGAGATCAAGCAGGGGAGCTGTCCAGGAAGGAGCACAGCAGGAAGAAGTGTTACTTCCACCCTAACTGGCCCCAGCTGAGCAGCTGTTTAGCTGGCTCTGCTGCCCCGCCCCTTCCTGGCATGTCATCAGGGCCCTAATCCAGAATTCATAAGGTGTCTGTCTTCCTCCTCGTGAGTAGGGTCAAGGATGCTGCCAGGAGGGCTCTGCATCTTTGGTTCGGGGCTTCTGTTCAGACACCACCACCACCTCTGCTGCTGGGGGCATTCTTAGTGGGTCTGGATGGGGGGCACAGGACCAGTCGGGGTGCTTGGTTCTCCTGAACCTGTGGCCTCCTTTGGGGGACATCTCCACAGGCAGAGGTTGGGGAGGGGAGTCGGGACTTCCCGATTCTGCTTGAACCCTGTATGTACTAGGCAGCAGTGAGGTCACACTCTAGTTCTGGGATGGTCCTGCTGGGAAAGTGATGGGACAAGAGCCCTCCTGGGAGTGGGAACCCTTTCAGGATGAGATGGGTGGCTACCAGAGGCTGGGTCTTCCCTATTGTGGTCCCCAGACTTTGGAATCCCTTCCCCAGCTATACTCCAGGGGCATTTATACTATTAAGCTTTGGGCACCAGTTGAAAAGCGCTGCGTTCTCCCAAGCCTTTGGCAATCAGTCGTCGATGTCTGGAAATGGACTGTCTCCTGTTGGGCCACTCACGCTTAGGTCAGCTTTCCCCAGCCTGGTCCCTCCAGATGTGTTGGACAGTAACTCCCATAATGGGGGGTTATGAGAGCTGCCATCCAACACGTCTGGAGAGCATCAGCTTGCATAAGTGTGGCTTAGGTGTTACCTGGCTTGGCTTTAGATTACTTATTTAGATACTTCTTAAATGTGTGGGGAAACCTCTCTTGATGCCGCTTTCCCCTTCTCCCAAACTCAGATCCGACGGCCTCCCGATTTGCCCCTCGAACCGCTGGCTTATCCTGCTGCGTCTCCTCAGCAAAAGAAGACTCTGCTTTCTCCTCGGCGGGATAAAACCAAAGCAGAAACCCTCGAGCCTTTGCCTCCCGAAAAGCTGCCGGAAGCTTCTTCTCCTGAGCCCGTCGCAACTCAGCCCACCTCTCCCCCCGCAGCCCAGGGGGCGCACATCTCAGCTGAGGCTTTTCCAAAGATCAACGTACGTTTTGTTTGTCCTGTATACCGCAGGTTAACATACTTCTGTGTGCAGCTTGTACTGCATTTTTCTCTGTTTATTTACAGTATTTTTTACCCTGCTCTTCAGCCAAAAAAGGCTCCCGCAGTGATATACAAAGATGAATAATGAGATGTTCCTTGCCTTCTGGCTTACAATCGAAAAGACACAACATAAAGGGAAAAGGGGATTGGGAGGGAGGATGTTGGGGTAGGGGGAAGAAAAGAAGAAGAAAAAGGAAACTCAGACACCAGCTCTTCATTTCAAAGTTCTTATGTCGTCGTCATCATCATTATTACATTTCTATACTGCCCCATAACCAAAGCTCTCTGTGCAGTTTACAAAGGTTATAAGTGTTCTTTCCAGCAGGGAAAGGCAAAAACAAGCTCCCCGCAGCTTCTCTTCTACCAGTCACCCTGTGAGCATGTCCTTTGGGTGATTTAGTTGTCCCAGAGCTGTTCTGCAGACAAGCTGTCGACAGGGAGTTCTGCCTAGGGGATGGATCTGGGACTGTGTGAATGCATGGATGCTTTGAGGTGGCTTATTTGCAGGAGGACTTTGTAGCTCCTCCAGGTGATCAGGAATAAACTTGGCCAACCTTTATCCTCTTGCTTCTAATGAATCTCCAATCTCTCTTATTATTTACAAAGCTTGTAGAAATCAATTAGGCTGAGAAAAATGATGAACAAGGCCCCCAGCTACAAGCTTACAATCTAAAAATCTGGTAACTGCCTGGGTAAGTGCTGGGATTCCACAGAATGTGGTGTCAGGCGCAGAATTCAGCTTCCAGAGAATCCCAGTTTTCATTTTCATTTTTAAAAAGTGTGAGTTTCTAGTCCTTATGGTTGCCAAGAGCATTTAGGCAAAGCCTCCTGGAATCTCAGAAGTCGGAGAGTGCACAAGAGTTCGAGGGGACAGGCCGGGGTCGAGCCCTAGGATCCTGCAAAGCTCCACGCCCCTCCCCATAACTCAAAATACAACTGTCCAAGCTAGTTAGAATGTTAGATGCAACTGATGCAAATGGAAGGAAAATACGCCAGGTTTGCGTCATGTATAGAAGTCATATACAGCCAGCCTTGGTGCAGAATTCTGGTGCTTTTTGAGCAGAGTAGCTAAGAATAAGCTTCACTCCTGCTATGTTGTTGTGGCCTTTGCCAGTTGAGAAATATGTCCAGTTTCTGTGCGTCCTTCCCTTGGACGCCTTCCCCACCACTGTCCAAAGCAAAAGAGGGTTGGGGGAAATGGAGCTGCCTTTGGTGTTTGCCTCCTGCAGGGTAATGGAAGATCGTCTAGATTCTCCCACCCTCCCCTGCGCCCAAAAGCCTTTATCTATGGCAGAGATGAGCCAGCTTCTCTACCACTTTCTTTAGATTCTGGCTCACAGCAGCATGACTCTCAAGTGCTCAGGCTCTTTGTTACCATTAAGGGCATGGCTGGCCAGAACCCAGCATATGCCACAACATTTTATTGCTGTGTCCGCTTGTAAATGTATATAAGATGATTATATATTAACACTGACAGTGCTCTCTGTCTGTGAACTTTGGAACCTTTCTTTTCTTATGGCTGAGGAACCCCTGATCCTGGGATTTCTATGATGCTAAGTTGAATCAAGGGAATGTGCCAAGCCAGTTCAGATTTCAGGGCAGCCTCCCGCAACCTGGTCCCCTTCAGATGTGTTGGACTGCAAATCCCATGATCTCCTGGCCAGCTATGGGGGTTGTAGCCCAATACATCTGGGGGGCATCAGGTTGAGGGAAGCCTGCCCTACACTACTCCAGCTGTCATGGTATATTTAGTCTTTTATTTTGAGATCCAGCCTTCCCTGTCTTGAGATTTCAGGGTGGCTAACAGTGCATAGGAGTTGTTTACATGGGTCCATTTTATATCCCTTTAAAGGGCTCTCAGAAAAACAAAGTAACCACAAAAATGGCCCAGAGGGGAATATGGCAAAGAATGGAATTTTTGGACTGGGACACACAGGGAGAAAAAATTGTTCCTCTAAATATAGACAGAGGGAGAGCAGTAGAAAAAACAAGTCCCAGCTCTTCCAGGAACAGACGTGTCTATGGGGTCCTCTCTCTAGGTGTTCTCTTGGCCTTCCCTCTAGGGCATTTGATGTTCAGGGCTACTGTGCTTGGGGGTGGAAGGGAGTGAAGTCCAGCTGAATCAAGGACTGGCACATCGGTCTCTCCTCTTTGCAGGTTGGAGACGGTTGTGATTCTGTATGAGTGCTGTGCTCCCCTGCTTGGCAGAGCTCATCTCCTTCCCTGCTCTCGCTGATGTGCTGCCCTCTGGAACATCCACAGGCTGGCTGTGCTGTTAGCCCGGGGCGACATCAGCAGTGCTCCTGTGGTCAATCTCTCATTTCTCCACCAGGTTGAGTTCTTGCCGTATGATGAGAGGCCCCTCCCAACCATTCGGAAGCAACAGGAGGAAGGCTTCAGCTACTTGGATCCCGAGATGAATGAGGAGGACCCTGGCGACACGCCGAGAAGTGGCGTCGTTGGAGAGCCGGAGCCATTGACAGAGAAGGCGCTGAGGGAGGCCAGTGTGGCCATCGACGTGTTTGGGGAAGGCCTGGTAAAGACCTGAGAAACCTGGCTTAGCGGCAGCAGGGCAGGCATCTTGCACCTAGAGAGTATCGGGGCTGAGACCCTGTTCATGTGCAGGAGGGGTCTCTGGATGCCAGCTGGGTGAGAAGCATCTGCCAGAGGGTTACTTCAAAGGTGATGCTTTGCACTCCCCAAAAGCTCTTCTGTGCAGCGGGGGTGTGGAACCTCAGGGCTGGGGGCCAAATCCAGCCCTCCTGGGGCCCCAGTCTGGCAGTCTGGGGTTGCCCAGATGGCCAAGCCCCCTTCCCCATGTTGCCAAGTGGTTCCTACTTTCCCTCCCACCCCGCAACCCAATTGTTGGGTGGTTTCCTGTCTTTTGTGCTATTTTTCCCCCATTCTAAAAGGTTGGGATTCCTCTAAAGGTTGGAATGCCTCCCCTAAAGCATAGTTCCTGGCAGTCAGAGCTTTAAGCGAAAGTATGCTGGTGTTTTGGCCCCACCCCTTTTGCCCACCACCCCCTTAGCTTCAGCCCTGTCCGTCACTGCAGTGCCACCCTCGAGCGCATCTCAGAAACAGGATTTGGCCCTCAGGCTAAAAGAGGTTCTGCACTTCTGCCGTATAGCGGCAGGCATGAAACCCATGTGTAGGTCAACAGAATGGCTTCTGTGCCTTGCGCCTTTGCCATCAGCAGGTCCCCAACTCCACTGATTGCGTTATCAGTGTTTATTTGTTGTTGTTCAGTCGTTAAGTCGTGTCCGACTCTTCGTGACCCCATGGACCATAGCACGCCAGGCCTTCCTGTCCTGCGCTCTCTCCCGGAGCGTGCTCAAGTTCATATTCATTGCATCAATGATGCTATCTAGCCATCTCATCCTCTGCCGTCCCCTTCTCCTTTTGCCTTCAGTCTTTCCCAGCATCAGGGTCTTTTCCAGTGAGTTTTCTCTTCGCATTAGGTGGCCAAAATATTTCAGCTTCAGTATCTGTCCTTCCAATGAGCAGACAGGGTTGATTTCCTTTAGGAGTGACTGATTTGACCTCCTTGCAGTCCAGGGGACTCGTAAGAGTCTTCTCCAGCACCACAGTTCGAAGGCATCAATTCTTCGGCACTCAGCCTTCCGTATAGTCCAGCTCTCACAGCCATATGTTGCTACTGGGAAAACCATAGCTTCGATTATACGAACCTTTGTCGGCAAGGTGATGTCTCTGCTTCTTACTATGCTGTCTAGGTTTGCCATAACTTTCCTCCCAAGGAGCAAGCATCTTTTAATTTCATGGCTACAGTCACCGTCTGCGGTGATCTTGGAGCCCAAGAAAATAAAATCTGTCACTGCTTCCATTTCTTCCCCTTCTATATGCCAGGAAGTGATGGGGCCAAATGCCATGATCTTAGTTTTTTGAATGTTGAGTTTCAAACCAGCTTTTGCACTCTCCTCTTTCACCCTCAACAAGAGGCTCTTGAGATCCTCTTCGCTTTCTGCCATTAGGGTGGTATCGTCTGCATATCGGAGGTTGTTGATAATTCTCCCGGCAATCTTAATTCCGACCTGTGATTCATCCAACCCGGCGTTTCTCATGATGTACTCTGCATATAAATTAAATAAGCAGGGCGACAATATGCAGCCTTGTCGTACTCCTTTCCCAATTTTGAACCAATTGGTTGTTCCATGTCTGGTTCTTACTGTTGTTTCTTGTCCCTCGTCAGGTTTCTCAGGAGACAGGTAAGGTGGTCTGGTACTCCCATCTCTTTCAGAATTTGCCACAGTTTGTTGTGATCCACACAATCAAAGGCTTTATCATAGTCAGTGAAGCAGAAATAGACATTTTTCTGGAATTCTCTTGCTTTCTCCATGATCCAGCGAATTTTGGCAATTTGATCTCTAGTTTCTCTGCCTCTTTGAAACCCACCTTGTACTTCCGGTAGTTCTCGGTTCACATACTGCTGAAGCCTAGCTTGTAGGATTTTGAGCATCACCTTGCTGGCACGTGAAATGAGCGCAATTGTACGGTAGTTTGAACACTCTTTGGCATTGCCCTTCTTTGGAATTGGAATGTAAACTGACCTTTTCCAGTCTTGTGGCCACTGTTGAGTGTTCCAAATTTGTTGGCATATTGAGTGCAGCGCTTTAACAGCATCATCTTTTAGGATCTTAAATAGCTCCGCTGGAATACTGTCATCTCCGCTAGCTTTGTTGTTAGTAATGCTTCCTAAGGCCCACTTGACTTCACGCCCTAGGATGTCAAGTTCAGTGACCGCACTGTCATGGCTGTCAGGGACATTCAGATCTTTCCTGTATAGTGCTTCTGTGTATTCTTTCCACCTCTTCTTAATCTCATCTGCTTCTGTTAGGTCCTTTATCATGCCCATCTTTGCACAAAGCGTTCCCTTGAGATCTCCGATTTTCTTGAAGAGATCTCTAGTCTTTCCCATTCTATTCTTTTCCTCCATTTCTTTGCATTGTTCATTTAAGAAGGCCTTCTTGTCTCTCCTGGCTATTCTCTGGAACTCTGCATTCAGTTGGATATATCTTCCCCTTTCTCCCTTGCTTTTCGCTTCCCTTCTTTCCTCAGCTCCTTGTAAAGCCTCATCAGTCAGCCACTTGGCTTTCTTGCATTTCTTTTTCTTTGAGATGGATTGCGTTGCTGCCTCCTGAAAAGTGTTACGGACTTCCGTCCATAGTTCCTCAGGTACTCTGTCTATCAGGTGTAATCCCTGAAATCTATTCCTCACCTCCACTGTATATTCATAAGGGATATGATTGAGGTCATACCTGAATGGTTTAGTGGTTTTCCCTGCGTTCTTCAATTTAAGCCGAAATTTTGCAAGAAGCAGCTCATGATCTGAGCCACAGTCAGCTCCAAGTCTTGTTTTTACTGACTGTATGGAGCTTCTCCATCTTTGGCTGCAAAGGACATAATCAATCTGATTTCGATATTGACCATGTGGTGATGTCCATGTGTAGAGTCGCCTCTTGTGCTGTTGGAAAAGAGTATTTGCTGTGATCAGCGTGTTCTCTTGGCAAAACTCTATTAGCCTTTGTCCTGCTTCATTTTGTACATCAAGGCCATGCTTGCCTGTTATCCCGGTGATTTCTGGACTTCCTACTTTAGCATTCCAATCCCCTATGTTGAAGAGGACATCTTTTTTGGGTGTTAGTTCTAGAAGGTGTTGTAGGTCTTCACAGAACCGATCAACCTCAGCTTCTTCGGCCTCAGTGGTTGGGGCATAGACTTGAATTACTGTGATGTTGAATGGTTTGCCTTGGATTCGTACTGAGATCATTCTGTCGTTTTTGAGATTGTACCCCAATACTGCTTTTCCCACCCTTTTGTTGACTATGAGTGCTACTCCATTTCTTCTAAGGGATTCTTGCCCACAGTAGTAGATGTAATGTTCACCTAAAAAAAATTCAGCCATGCTTGTCCATTTTAGTTCACTGATTCCCAAGATGTCGATGTTCAATCTTGCCATCTCATGTTTGACCACCTCCAGCTTACCTTGATTCATTGATCTTACATTCCAGGTTTCCAAACAATATTGTTCTTTATAGCATCGGATTTTTTTTTTCACCACCAGACCCATCCACAGCTGAGTGTCCTTTCGGCTTTGGCCCAGCCGCTTCACTCTTTCTGGTGCTACTTGGAAATTCCCTCTGCTCTTCCCCAGTAGTATATTGGACACCTTCCGACCTGAGGGGCTCATCTTCCAGCGTCATCTCTTTTAGCCTTGTGATACGTTCCGTGGGGTTTTCTTGGCAAGAATCCTGGAGTGGGTTGCCATTTCCTTCTCCAGTGGACCACATTTTGTCAGAACTCTCCACCATGACCTGTCTGTCTTGGGTGGCCCTGCACGGCATAGCTTATGGCTTCACTGACTTACGCAAGCCCCTTCGCCAAAACAAGGCAGTGATCCATGAAGGGGACATTTCACTTTGTGGGGATTTTAATTGCTCGCGGCTTTTAGAGCCAACCTGATATATAATTATCTAATATGTTACCTGCTACCAGTGTGGCATACACGCGTGGGGAAGCAGCATGCACTCACAGTAGCTCTTGACACGTACATACAGAACTGGTGCATAAGCCCTTCCCTACTCTTGAATATTTGTCCACAGCGAGCTCTTAGCTCAGATCAGGTGAAGAGCAGCTGAGGTAGGCCGCTCCGTCTTCTAGCCCTGAAACCTAGAAGCTGCCCTGGGACTTCAGTGGTTTATGGCCAATGTGGGTGTGATAGAATTAATATGGTGATAACAGCAGCACCAGTAATGACCACCGAAGGCAGCGAAACAGACGTGCACACGGTCGTCACCTGTGACTATCGCAGGATGGTCCATGTCAGGTGCCAGATCTACTTGTGACATTGTGTCAGTGGCAGAACCCTTCTGCCCAAGGGCAGATCTCCGAGCCCTTCCCAGTCCCCTGCTCTAAAGATTTCTGGGAATCTATTGCTTCCACTGCTGCCTGGGCACCTGGAAGAAAATACTCCAGTTTTGTCCGTCTGCTGCGTTGACTTTTTCCTGCAAAAAGTGTTAGAAGTGTGCCATTGGTTTTATACCTAACTTGCTAACAGCTCACCAGTATGCCAGGCAGGGTAGGCTGAGGAAGCTTGTAAAGGATGAAAACTCCAGGGGAAGGGGGTGAAGTGTCCATTCTTTCCTGTTGCATCCCCTGCGTGGTTCTCCTTTAGCACTGGTCTGTCCAGTGTCACCTATCCTGTGGTGAGAGCAGTGGGTTTGTCCTCACCACAGCAGTCTCCAGTGCTTTATCCCACCCACCCCTCTCTCACTCTCACACATGCACACATATGCAGTTATGTTTTGGAGTTAATTTATATTATTTATGTATGTATTTAGCACCACCTGTTTACATGGCACTTTGCAAAGAACACGTTTGTCAGGTCCCTTCCTCAGGGGGCTTGCAATGTAAAATAGGCACAAGGAAACAGGCAAGGAATGTGGTGGGGGGATGGAGGCCTGGGTAAGCAGGTGAAGAATATGTGATTATTTCAGTTGCATGTACTTTGGCTTAGTTGCAATAAGAAATAAGGACTAGAGAAGGGGTGCAGAACCTCAGGCCAGAAGCTCAAATCTGGCCCTCGGGGTGGCCCCCAGAAGGCCACCCCCCCTTTCCCCCAACTGTTTGGTGGTTTCTGGCTTTTGTACAGTTGTTCCCCCATTCCGAAAGGTTAAAATGCCTCTCCTAAGGCTTGGGTACTGGCAGGAAGAGCTGTAAGCTAAAAGATGCTGGCATTGGCAGTGGGGGGGCCTTGGCCGCACTCCTTTTGCCTTCGGCCCCACAAACTTCTGGATTGTGGCCTCTGTGAGCTTCTCTGAAATGAAATTTGGCCCTTGGTCAGAAAGAGGTTCTCCACCCCTGGACTCGGGGGATGATCCAAAGACTTCCCAGAAAAGGTGAGTTTTGAGGAAGGACTGAAAGGAAATAAGGGAGGTGGTCGCACAGAGTCGTTCTGGAAGGCAGTTCCAGGCATAAGGGGCATGAAGGGAAAAAGGGCCGAGTCCTTTCAGATGCGTAGGAACTTGGGACAGGTGAGGGTGTTGGAGCTGGACAACCATAGGTCACAGCATGGGAAGTGTCAGGATATAAGAGAGATGGGGAAGGCCTCGGAGGGTTTTGAAGGTAAGGATGAGAAGTTTGTGCAGGATCTGGGCATGGATAGGAGGCCAGCATAGATATAAAGAAGGGCCAGAGCGACAAAAGAGCTGAACTCTGGGAGAAAGGGAAGGAGTGCAAGTAAAGGGTTCACTTCTGCCTGGGGGCTGAACCGATCTGCTGGCTCTGGTGTCCCCGGGGCCCCTTGAGAATTGAGCCTGCTCCGGCCTGCCTAACCTCACCCTGCGTCTTCCCCCTCAGTCACACTATGGTGTGACGGAATGAGGGGCATTGGCTTTTTCTTTTACAGATGTGGGGTCTTTGGGCTATTTCAGCTCCTTCGCATTTCTGTTTTGTGGTCAGGTTGCTGGAGCCTATTCCAAAACGTGGTCCTACCGCGAAGACTCATTGCTCGCGATATATAAGAAGATGATGGAGATTTCCACAAGTACGCCAAAGGACGACCTGAAGAACCTGCTTCGGGGTGCCATCTTTCTCATCGTAAGAGCCATAAAAGACATCGTCTCTTCAGTGAGTAATATTGGGGGGGGGGGGGCCTCTAACGTCTTGTCTTTTTTTTTTGCGACTCCCATGAAAGCACCCAATAATCCCATATTTTAAATTGAGAATTGGAGGGTATTTAGCAGTGGCAGCCACTAACCCCCAATTTCAGTGGCTTGTAAAGGCTCTCCCCCGTTCCCTCTCCTCCTGCAGCACAGCCTCATAGGAGGAGACTAGAAACAGCCACTTCCTGCTTTTAACTATTTGCTGTTTAGTGCTGTGTCCAAGAAGTGCAAATTCTCTGCTGTTAGTGTAAACCAGCCTTCTCCAACCTGACACCCTCCAGGGGTGTTGGACTGCAACTCCCAGCACACCCCAATGGGCATGCTTTCTGGGGCTGATGGGAGTTGTGGTCCAACACCCCGGGAGGGCGCCAGGCTGGGGAAAGCTGGTTTCAACTATGGTTTCTTGAAATAAGCCAGCATCTGAGCAGGGCGGGTGCCTCGTCTGTATACAAGTGAGCAACTCTCATTGAGCAGGAGAGGGGTTGTGCCCCCATGTGGCAAGAGTCTGGGGAGGGGCCAGCCTGGTTGCCGCTAGGAAGCACAATTCCTGAAGCTCCCTTCTCGAGCACCTCCCTTGGACTCAAAGATGACAACTCAGGGAGGTTCCTTGCCTCTTGATTAAACTACGTCGAGTTGGCTCTTCAGTTGGCTCCCCGTTACTGCTTGGCAATCCTGATTTCTTTCTGCTGGTTTGCGAAAGCAAAACCATTGGTTTGGGACCGCTGCAAACTTATTTAACAAGCCTGCTGCTTGTGTGTGTGTGTGTGTTTTTTATGGTAGGTTTTCCAAGCTTCCTTAAAGCTCCTAAAAATGATCATCACGCAGTACATCCCCAAGCATAAGCTTGGGAAGCAGGAAACCACTCACTGTGTGGAAAGGACCTTCCCCAACCTGCTCTCCAGGACAGGGGATTCCTCTGCCCGCCTTCGTGTAGCAGCCGCCAACTTCATCCAGGTAAGGCTGTGTGCAGAGATGCTTTGTGGGGTTTAGGCTGCTCCTCAGCTCAGAGATGCTCCTGCCCCCAAAGGAGAGAATGGCTCCAGCGTGCCACCAGGAGCCAATGAAGTCAAATCTCCTAGGAGCTCGAAGCCCTTGCTCACAGAAGAGATGGAGGAGGACACCTGGGGATGCAAGCCACGGGGTCCCTCAAAGCTCCCTATAGGGACGGAGAGTTAACACTAGAGCTCATAAGCACACAAGGAGAGCAATGCTGGATTAGGTCCATCTAGTCCAGCTTTCCCCAACCTGGGGCCCTCCAGATGTGATGGACTACAACTCCCACAATCCTCAGCCAGCATGGCCATTGCTGGCTAAGGGTGCTGGGAGTTGAAGTCCCACAAATTGGGCAGGCACCAAGTTGGAGAAGGCTGGACTAGTCCAGCGTTCTGTTCACACAGTGGCCGACCCGCTGCCCATGGGAAACCCACAAGCGGGACATGAGTGCAACAGCACCCTCCCACCCATGTTCCCCAGCAACTGGGGTACATAGGCAAACTGCCTCCTGTCCTGCTTCTGAGTTTCCTGTGGGGAGCTGGATGGCCACTGTGTGAACAGAATGCTGGACTGGATGGACCCTTGATCCGATCCAACAGGGCTCTTCTTATGTTCTTACAACACTGGAGATAGCATAGAGTCATCAGGACTGGTAGCCTTATCCTCCTCTGGGAGCTCACAGTCTCCCAGAGATATTGTGAGACAATTGATTCAGGAAAAAGAGAAAAAAGAAAGGAAAATAGAAATTGCCTCTCCATTTTATGGTGAGCCTGAAAGTTCAGAGAATCATAAAATAGTAGGGTTGGAAGGGGCCTACGAGGCCATCGAGTCCAACCCCTGCTCAGTGCAGGAATCCAAGTCAGAGCATCCCTGACAGATGGCTGTCCAGCCTCTTCTTGAATGCCTCCAGCTTGCGAGAGCCCACCACCTCCCTAGGGAATCAGTTCCATTGTCGTATGGCTCTAACAGTCAGGAAGTTTCTCCTGATGTTCAGCCGGAATCCAGCTTCCTGTAACTTTAGCCCATTGTTCCGGGTCCTGCACTCTGGGATGAGTTGAGTGTGTAGGGCACCTTGTGAATGGTGTGTACAAGCGTGTGTGCGTATGAGCATTACGTGTGAATACTATGACTGGGATGTGTACGTGAAGGTGTGCATATGTGAGAGTGTGTCTCGTCACAATTTTCGTCTATGCTCTTCTCTCCTCCCGCCTTGTTGTTGCCCTCTCTGGGCTCCAAGTATGCCGTCTTATGGGCAGCTTTCACTCCTCTTCGGGACTTGTGTCATACGTGTGTTTGAGGCTGCTGCCATACGTGCCCAAGGGAATGGCCCCAGCCTGTTACACGGGACTTCCCCCTGCGCAGAGAGGCTGATGCATGTGATGGAAGTAGGGCTGGAGCCAGGGGTGGGAGCGGTCTCCCCGTTTGAAGACCTCAGCTGTGAAATGTCAGTGTTAGAGCACCTATGGGTTTCCATGTCCCTGCAAAGTGCTCCCCTTCAGGTTGTATGTCTGACATGAAACCCTTCAATGGATGATGACTCTTGTCGGGTCTAGGAGGGCATTTCCCAACTGTGCCTTTGTGAGCCGCACTTTAACCACGAACCTGTGTGCGGTGTGTCTCTCTCTAGGAAATGGCCCTTTGTAATGAGGTGAAGCCTCTTCCGATTATACCTTCTCACCTGGTGCAGCCCCTAAAGCCAAACGCCCCGACGCATCTCGCCATGAGCCAGGTGGAGCTGGTGGAGCGCTTGCTGAGAGATCTAGGAACGGATAACACCGGCTTCACTGTCGATAATGTCATGCGGGTAGGGAGCTGAGCTGCTGTCGTTTCTCTGTTTCTCGTGTTCTCTGTCTCTCTCTTATTCAAAGACGTCAGCCAGGTGGCAGGACGTCTCCCCCAGAAGGTGGAAAATGAACCCTTCACCTTGACAGGACTCTAGCCTAACACAAAAGTTCCTAAGCCGCTTCCACAAGGCAGCGTTCTGTCTCGTGACTATTGTCTAGGGCAAGGGGTGGGCAGAAGGTAGATCTCCAGATGTTTGGTATCCCAGAGAACTCCACCATGCATGGAGGTTGAAAGGCTGCTGAGAAAGAAAGGCCCTCTAAACAGGCCCAGACCCTAAGCAAGCCTTCTCCAACCAGGCGCCATCCAGATGTGTTAGACTACAACTCCTACAATTCTGCTGGCTGGGGATTGTGAGAGTTGCAGTCCAATGCACTTGGAGGGCACCAGATTGGAGGGGGCTGCCTTAAGTAGCAGTGGAGAGCCAGTGTGTTGTCATGCTGGACGTTAACCAATGAGACCTGAGTTTGAATCCCTGCTCAGCTACAAAGCTTATTCGTTGACCCTGGGCCGCTTGCTGTCTCAGCCTGAGCTACAGGACAGCAAATGCCATCCTCTTAAGCCACACTTTAAAACCATTGCATCTTTCTTCATACTTAGTTTGCCACGGGAGCTCTGGAGCACAGAGTATATGAGGTGCGGGAAACGGCTCTCCGGATCATCTTGGACATGTACCGGCAGCACCGAGCCGTCATCTTGGATTACCTTCCACCTGACGACACCAACACACGCAAGAACGTGCTGTACAAGACGCTCTTCGACGGGTTTGCGAAAATAGATGGCAAGCTCACAGAGGCTGAAACCAGGGTCAGTATGGGGTGTTAAAGCAATGGTGTCCTGTGGTTCCATTGGGGCCCATGGTGAACAAAGCAGAGAAGCCTAAACACCCATTCTAAGGATCAGGTTGGTAGGGATCCGGTACTGAAAAAGCCAAGAAAATCTAAGCCTTGTGCAGATGTTTGAGGCTATGCATGGTCAGCTCATCGGAATCATCCTGTCTCGGACGCCTGCACATTAGGGGCTTGCATGTGTCGAGCCCACACAGCCAAAGTTCCATCTAGTTCAGCATCCTGCTTTTCACAGTATTTATGTATTTAGAGGGTTGGTGTTGTTTTTACCTTGCTCTTCCAAGAGCATCTTACAAACATCATTAATAAGATGGCCCTTGCCCTCAGGCTTACAGCCTAAAACATACAACATGCAAGGAAAAGGGGAGAGGGAAAGAGGACAGAGAAAAGTATCCTTGGGCACGAGTTCTTAAAGTTACCAGCTGGGATGGAAACTGTTTTTTGTTTTTGTTTTTATTTCATTTCTATACCGCCCAATAGCCGAAGCTCTCTGGGCAGTTCACAAAAATTAGGTTTAGGTTGCCTGATGGAATGGCTTCTGCTAGTTATGGGGAGCCAAAAGCAGCTGGTGTCTCAGCAGAGGCGATGGAATAGCCCTGCTCTCTTTCTTCTGCTGCTCTGGCAGCCAATCAGATGCTTCCAGGAAACTTGACAAGGAAGGCATGAAGGCAACAGCCCTTCTTCTCTGCTGTTTGTCCCTAGCACCAGGAATTAAGAGGTATACTGCCTCTGTTCATGGATGTTCTATCATGGCTGAATAGCCTCCTAGCCTCCATGAATTAGTCAGATCCCCTTTTTAAAGCCGTTTAAGACAGCGGCTATCACTACATTTTGTGGCAGTGAGTCTCATGAATTAATGAGACGCAGTGTTACCATCAGCTTCAGCTTTCCGACTGAATAAATTATACGAGTTGTTTGACAGACATGTTCAGCCATTTTGCCTGTGCTTGCTCAGTGTGTACACTTTGGTCATCATGCGAGCTGCCATCATTCTGTGCCACATGGCAATATCCCAGACACTGGGATTTCAGAAAGCAAGCAAGTCAGCCCTGTTTGTGACTCATGCCCAGGACTCAAGGACTTTCAGTTATGTGTATGCGTATTTTAACAGGCACAGAAAAAGATGGCTACCGAAGAAGCTGAAAAACAAAAGAAAGATGAAATCAAAGCGTTGCAAGGTCAGCTGGCCGCTCTGAAGGAGATGCAGACGGAAGCTCAGGCTGCAAAGGTATCTATCGTAGGGTGGCCTGGGGCTTTAAATGCTCTTTGCCAGCTTTGTTCTTACAGGCAACAGATAGAGCAAAAGTCACCAGCCCAGCCTCCCCCAACCTGGTGCCTTCCACTGGTGTGGACTACAACTCCCAGCATCCCCCGGCCAGAATGTGGGGCACAGGTTGGGGATATGGAGAGCACCTGGTTGGGGAGGGCATCTCTAGACTCACTCTCTGTCTGTTATTCAAAATAGTGCTATCGTTGCTAGCTGAATATACACTCCTACCACCGTCCTGTCTGGTCAAACTGGTTTCACAGTCCTTCAGGTACCACTGAAAGCTGTTTGGCCAGAGACGATCATAGGCTGAAAGAAATAACTGTGCAGGTGCCATGAGAAATGATGCATTTGTCATACTCTGTTCGACTCTCCTATTAAAAATCGTATTTTGTCCAGCCCTGATTTGGTCAGGTGAAAGACAGAATCTTGGTTCCTTGACATTGTTTTGCCTTGGTGCATGTTTATATGCTGTTGGCCTTCAGAATCTACAGCCTTAACTCAAAGTGTACATTTTTAAAAAGAATCACATACGTCCCCTGCTTGAAAGAGAAATATAATATTCCCTCTCTCCCAAAAGTATTGCATTGCACTTGCAAAGGTCTTTAGAAGTTTGAAGCAGTCCCCGTGCACACAAATGAACAACAGAACGCTTCCATTTACTGAGTGAGACCATTGGCCCATCTAGTCCAGAATTGTCTGTTCCAGTGATTTCCAGTCTGTAGTGTTGGGTGCACTAATTTACCATGAAAACCATGTTTTGAAAAACACAAGTCACCATGTTGGACGCATCATCCACCACCCTGCGTCTGTCTGAACTGGAAGACCCTGCACAGCTTTGGTTCCTGTGGCTCTCTGCCAATATGCGCAGTGACGTCACCTTGATGGAGGGAGTAGAGCTGCACTGGGATTCTCTGATGCAGCCTGTGTTGCTGCTGACAAGTGCCTGCGAATCCCTGAGGCATCCCTATTGCCCGGAAAGCAGGCCCCATCCCTGGGCCCTGACCAACTAGGTAAAGAGAAGGTTGGCATGCCAGGAGCCAGTATTAACTGGCTGACTTCACAGCTGCAAGGAGGACACCTGCCCACCGCTCTGTGAACATGTGGAGCAGTGTGTCCAGTTCTGAGTGCCACATTTTAAGATGGACGTCGATAAATTAGAGCACGTCTAGATGTAGCGGGTGGGTTGGTGAGCAGAAAATGTGGACTTCGCAGAGTCCCTAAATGCATAGAGACCTGTGTAGTTTAACACAGGTCATAGATTTTAGCAGGCTTTAGCTAACAAAAGTAGACCCCTTGATTTGGGGGGGGGGGGGCTTCTAGAGTGAGCCTGTCACATACTTTTGATTGGTATCAAGCAAGCGCACCTTCATAGCAAGTGCAGTGTCATAACAACTGTGCATATGCCTGGTTACTTCACCCTTTTCTCATAGAGGGACAGCTAATCTCACCCATGAGCTGGGAGGCTTCCTCTCCCCTCACTCTCTGTCTCTCTGGAATGCTAGAGGACTTTCTTTGCAATCAGGTTGCCAAGCTGGAAGCTGTGAGCGGGTGAGCCCGCCTCCCCCCGCTTCTCCTACATGTGTGTAACCTGTCAGCTATTGAACTTACAGAGAGAAACCCATATAAGCTTGTGCTAAGAGCAGCCAATTTAGTCTCCCTTCAAGGGGAAATATGCGTTACCAGCTTGGAGAACCTCTGGCCCAGGAACAGCTTCCCCATCTGCCTTGGGGACTCAGAAAGACATATCAGCTTGTGACAAGGGTGCCTGTTTTGTCAACTGGGGGGGGGGGTGAACTTCCTTTGTGTGTGTGTGTGTGTAGGAGACATGACAGCTGTCTTCATATATCTGAAAAACTGTCATGTAGAAGATGGAGCAGGCATGTTTTCTGTTGCTCCAGTAGGCAGGACTATAGAACGAATAGGAAATTGCAGGGAAGCAGATTTAGTAGAAACTTCATGATGGTAAAACCTGTTTGCCAGCAGAACAAAGTCTGGAGAGGTGGTGGGCTCTCCTTCACTTGGAAGCGGTTAAGGAGAGGCTGGATGGCCATCTGTCAGGGATGCTGGACTGACAAGATTCCTGCGTTGAGCAGGGAATCCAACATGATTCCAACCCTAACATTTTATGATTCTGTGAGCCAACTGAGAAAAAATATATGGACCCTTTTGTACGTAATTGTAAACTGTGCCTCCCATTTTAATCCAGAAAAAACAGCACTTCTGTGTGGCCTCAAGCAGCAATCCTGGTTACCTGGGATCCTTTGGAATGGAAACGCTAACGTGGTGACAGTGTGCCCACAGACGCCACTGTTGGCACCCCCAGGCTCCTTTCCCCTCTTGGTTTATATTTTATTTCTGAAGATTTCTTTTTTAACTGGGGGGCTGGCATGCTGCAAGGTGTCCTATTTATTGGAGTTCAACAGAGTAGTTTTGTGCTTCGGAGTTCAGCTCTCCCCTCTGCCTTGACCTGAGCCGTTTTATAAATGGGCAAGCTCCGTGCCCCATGGCAGCCATTTTGTGAGAGTGCCCACAACACTCTCAAAATTCCAAACGTGCCCACTGACCCAAAAAGCTCGGGGACACCTATGCTAGGGACTGAAGCAGGGGCTACTAGTCCTGATGGCTATGTGGTACCTACAGTACCAGAGGCAGTAAGCTTATGTATACCAGTTGCTGAGGAACATGGACAGGAGGGTGCTGTTGCATTCGTGTCCTGCTTGTGGGTTTCGCATGGGCAGCTGGTTGTCCACTGTGTGAACAGGATGCTGGATTAGATGGGCCTTTGTTCTGATCCAGCAGGGCTCTTCTTACGTTCTTTCTGCTTCTGAGGTTGTGTCTTTTATCGTGATGGTCTTTGCAGATAGATGCACCAACTGTTAAACGTTGAGCTTCTGCAGCTGTTTCAACTGCTTCTTTTGTGGCTACTTCATTTTGATTGCATTCTGTTGCCCAGGCCTCTGATGTCTTCCTTTGAACCTCAGCTGCTGAATGAAGATTAGAGATTTAGAGATTCTGATTGCATTAGTTTGTTTTTAATTTCTTTCCTTCTTCTTTCTTTTTAGGAGAAAGAGAGTGATTTTCAGAAGCCCAAGAATCAAGGTAGGTTAAAAAAAAAAAATGATATGCTTCTAAAGAACATGTGAATAATATTTGTGGTGATGGAACATAGAATTATCAGGGCGGGTACTCAGGGTTGTGTGCACTAAGAAAAGGGCAGCATCCAGATACTTCACTGAGGTTCGTCAAGAGAAGGGGAATTTCCCTGCCTTCACATAAGCAACTTTTAAAATGTATGGAATTGTATTCTGCTTCTGTTTGTGATGGAACGAGACAAGGAGATACGCAGAGCACTAAAACTCTATCCTGCTGTTATAACAGTAACAGATTAATAGCAGTTCACACAATACAGTGAAAGAACAAAAAGGAAGCTTCAGTCAAACAAATTGTTCTTCAGCTTGACACCGAACACTTGTCAGATTTGGTACTTGCCTGCATATGAGGCCATCTTTGTATATTAGCCTGAAATTGAGAGTTAACTCCAACCCAAAAACCGTTCTGACTGTCACAGAATTGTAGAATAGTGGGGTTGTAAGGGGCCTATAAGACCGTCGAGTCCAACCTGCAGCTCAATGCAGGAATCCAAGTCAAAGCGTCCCTGACAGGTGGCTGTCCAGCTTCATAGAATCATAGAATAGTAGGGTTGGAGGGGGCCCACAAGACCATCGAGTCCAACCCCCTGCTCAATGCAGGAATCCAGGTCAAAGCATCCCTGACAGATGGCTGTCCAGCTTCATCTTGAATGCTTCCAGCGTGGGAGAGCCCACCATCTCTCTAGGGAATTGGTTCCATTGTCATCTTGCTCTAACAGTCAGGAAGTTTTTCCTGATGTTCAGCCGGAATCTGGCTTCCTGTCACATGAGCCCATTATTCTGTGTCCTGCATGCTGGGATGATGAAGAAGAGATCCCGGCCTTCCTGTCTGTGACAACCTTTCAAGTCCTTGAAGAGCGCTATCATACCTCCCCTCCGTCTTCTCTTCTCAAGGCTAAACATGCCCAGTTCTTTCAGTCTCTCCTCATAGGGCTTTGTTTCCAGTCCCCTGATCATCTTTGTTTAGGTTTAAGTCACAGGCAGTGTTCCTGCAGATATAACCATTCAATGTGATCGGTCTCTACCTCTCTTTATTAACATGTCTCCAGATGTGCCTATTTTCTTGGGCTCTTTCCAGCTCCATGCTGCCCTCTCTGGTTTTTCCTCTTCCCTGTGTCTGTATGTGCTAGATTAAAAGCCTGCAGGTGGACTCTGCTGATTCTTAATTTTGCTTTGTTGAACGGGTCTGTATGCCCCGGCTTTGGGCTGCTAAGGTTTGGAGGTGCCGAGATAATGATAACCCAGATCCAGGTTTGCTTACAAGGAGACTTTGTTGAGTACTTACAGCGCCACAGGCGTATCCAGTGGTTGGATCAGACAGCTTCTCTGAACACAGAGCCATGGGGCAAGATGGGTCTTATACCATACATGTTAGCAGTGAAGCAGCATGACAGCAGCAGGCGTTAATTAGCGTTCATCTGCAACTTTCCCAGCACAGACTAACAGTGCTTGTTCAGAGGGAAAACAATCAAAACTTTCCCAGCACACGCACCTGTAGCTCGGCATAAACAGAGCCTCACTTCTCAAGCACATCCTAGGTCTTGATAAGATACTAGCCTTCGTTAGCATGGAATGTGCTGAGGCCGTGCTGTCGACCTTTGATTCATCTCACATGCTCAGAGGCCCACTAGCAAGGGAATTGGACTTATAATGAACCTAAGCCAAGCATTATGGATCTCTAGGCCCCTCTAAAACTACAGGTGACTTGGTTACAGGCCTGGGGCCATTACAGGGTCTGTGACTGTATAATAAACTTTGATCGATGGATAATTTTGCTTTGTTCAGCGTCTAGTTTCTTACGTGCTTTACAATAACTTGTTGTAATTAAAGTGCCCCCATGCTGGAGATGTGTGGCTACAGTCCTTCAAAAAATGAAATAATGGCAGAGCAATGAAGAAGCTCTTCTTCATGTTTGTCCCTTGTTTTTGTTCCGAAAGGGCTCCAGCACTTGAGTGACAAAGCCAGGGAGTGCCCAGCCTCTAGCGGCAGCAAAGAATCTTGTGGCAGCTTCAGGATGAACAGATTTATTATGGCACAAGCTTCCGTAGATTAAATTCCACTTCATCAGATGCATTCAATCTAATCCTCACTGGGCAGGTTGTATGCATGCATATGTATACACATACGCAGAGGTATAGAGAGATGGAAAGCAGTAAACGCTGGGTCCAAATCGCCACAAAATGCAAAAAAGAACAGCCTGTGAGAATTCTATGCAAAGCGTAAATTTATACAAGATAAACTCAGCGAGCATTCACAACAGCAGGAACTGGTCAAAATGCAACATCCCTAGCTTTCTTGAATAAATGAACACCTGCAGTGGGACAAAAAAAAAACACCTCTCAATTCAGACTTAAATAGATCAAAACAGACTTCTCAGTAAGGTCCAGTTAGCTGTTTCACACTGGAACCCCCCGCCCCCTTTGAAATTCCTTTGTTGGAGAATGGCGCCTTTCAGGTGAGCTGCAAAGCTTCCTGACAGATCGAAATGTTCTCCCAGTAGTTTCGAATGTTGCCATTGCTGGTCTCAGCTTCATGTCCATTTTTCACCTTTTTGAATAAAGCCTGACCTCCTCCTCTTCTAACGTAATATATTCCATTGCCTGCTGGTAATGCCCTTCCTCCTTGGACAGTAATGGATGAATTTGATGAAAGAGTTGCATTTCGCCCAGCAACAAAATATTTTGAGTGGCTGTAATATGTGTCATCTCCTCGGTACCATGAGAGCTATCCTAACCCACACTGCTCTCCCCTCCCCACAAAAGAATGAACTTTTCCTGCTCTTGTAGTGGTTTAATGGCCTGGCTTTCTTTTCTTTTCCTTTCCTTTCCTTTTTTTTAAGGTGAAGCCTTCAAAAAAGCCCCACAGCCTGCGACAACGGAAATTCCAGATGATCATTCCTCCGTTGCAAATTACCTTGACAAGTAAGTAAGAAAGCTACCAGTGATTAGTTAGCACAGGGAACAAACAAACAGTGTATTGAGTAAGTCAGAACTGCCCACCAACTGAGAGGTGCTTAAAAGAAAGCAGGTGTTCCCTCCACCCACCCAAAAAAAGAGAACGAGATAGAATTAATTGGCTGGAAATTAAAAATGGTGTGTCAGTGTTTCATACACACACACTCTCTGTCTCTCTTCACTGTTTCAGGATTAAACTCTGTTTCTGAATGTCTCTCCAGGTCCACTTACATTCTGTACCCCGAACACAAACTCTTCAAATTCTGTTTTAATAGTAAATTAAGCAAAAGTCATTTATATGTGTGCATTTTCACTGCTGATGCGTGAATTTCCACAATTTGCATTTGTTGCTGTCTATCTCTCTGCAGGTGTTTTCTGCAAGGGTTAGTGGTGGGAAGAGAGATTTGGGTCAGAAAGGTGAAGATGTAGGAGTTTAATATAACATGGCTTGAACTCCATAGATCAGTGGGTAGAGCACGTGCTTTGCAAGCAAAGGGTCCTAGGTTCAGTCTTTAGAATTTCTAGGATGTGCTGGGGAAGACTCTTGTCTGGAACCCTGGAGGGCTGCTGCTGCTCAGTCTATACTGAGCTAGACAGACCAAGCGCCTGACACTGTATAAGGCAGCTTTCTACATTCCTAAAGGCAATAAACAGTTTTGAATATGGTGTTTTATTTCTTTTATCTTTTTATCACTTTACAGTTCACTGCTCTGGAATCTGTTTAGATGCGGAGCAGTATATAAATGCTGTAAGTAAGTAAAGACAGACAGAAGACAGATAGGAACATAGAAAGCTGCCTTATACTGTGTCAGACCCTTGGTCCATCTAGCCCAGTATTATCAACACTGATTGGCAACAATGGCTCTCCAAGGTTTCAGGCAGGAACTTTTCAGGCCCTACCTGGAGATGCTGGGGATTGAACCTGGGACCTTCTCCATGCAGAGCAGGGGCTCTACCACTGAGCTACAGCCTGACAAACAGACAGAGAGATGACACAGAGAGGAAAAAAGAGATGACAGGCAGGCAGACAGGCAGGCAGACGACAGACAGATGCTTCACGCTCCCCTGCAGTTCCTGTGCCTTAAGCTCTGCCTTCACTTTTCTTCATCCACTCCAGCCTCTGTATTTTCTGTGGTGAAAGAGATGAATCCTTCACAGAGGAAGGACTGGATCTCCACTACTGGAAACATTGCCCCATGCTAACGAGATGTGATTTCTGCAAACAGGTGAGGCCTTATCCTTCTGCCAGGCTACCAAGAACGTTTTGCTACATTTCCTGGTGTATACAAACGTGCAGCTAAACAACAGTCATTGTGCTTTTTCCTCCAGGAGGTTGAGCCTGACTTCCCCCTGACTTTATTATGAAAAAGACACATGTACCTACCACCAGTTCCAACATTGATTTGATAGTCAGTTTTACTACCCCCACCCCCATGCAGGCGGCCATCTTTTTAACAATTTCCAAAGTGCCCCGTGTACATTTATTCAAGTTAAGGTTCATTCAGTGCCTTATTTTTCATTTTTAAAAAACAAGTTGTAAAACTGCTCCAGGGATTGTAGGGATGATGAGAGATGGAGTCATAATATCACAGCCATAGCCAACCAGTGCTGTGTACACCTAGTTTTTAAAAGCTGACTTCCAGAAGGTTTTTTTTTCCCTGAGCTCAAACCCCAGAGAACAATAAATACGTCTAGCCATGATATGGTGAGTACATCCAGAGTGCAGCAACTGCTGTGTTAAGGTACCTTTGTGCACACCCTGGGCCCTTCCAGACAAAGCTTTATTGTGCAATCACCCTGATTCATTTACTTTTCCTGCGGGGGATGGGTTCCAGATGATGTCGTTACCCATTTGTAATCAGCCCATGTTTTCCCGGTGCTGCATCCATCTTTTTTCTTACCACAGTAAATCTGTTGAGGAGGGAACGAGTAGAATAGCAGTGCAATCTCATTGCAGGTGTGGACAGGAAAAAGGTGGATTGGAGGCAGGGCAGAAGAAGTTGTCCCTGGGGAAGGTGAATGACATGTTGGAGATGCCACTCTGTTAATTGATGGCTGTGTATTTCCCGCTGCAGAACCACTTCTGTCTTGTTTCTCCCCAAAAGAGTTTTGCCATTTGCCTGCAATCTTTGTTACTCATTTGCTTGTATTTAAGTGTATGCATGCATTTGGTGCCATTTGCTTCTGGCTCTCCAAACCAGCATAGCCAGCCACTTAATTAATTGCTTCCTTTATTCCTTTCCTCCCGGAACACGATGTCTCCAACCCCAGCACTGAAATCGGCCATTTAACTTTTGCAATTTGCTGTTTAAAAATGTGTTATAGCTCAATTCTGATGGAACAAAATTGCACAAATACTATTAAAATAATCACTTGAGGCGGCTTTGGGGCCAGGCAGCAGGAGGTAACACCTCCAGCAAATACGGGGAATTCTCCTGTCTCAAGCCTTCTCTGAGAGATAATGTTTTTGAGGGGGACCAGACCCTGCTCTGCTCCGAGCCTCTTCTCACTGCTAGGAAAGTGCTTCCTCAATTTTTGAACCAGGGTGCAGGGAGCTGCTTTGCCCTTCCTTGTGTAGGAGATACTGCTGGACAGGAGCATCTCCCTGAAAGCTCAGCAGGAAGCCTCCTCGCTTGATTTACAACAAAACAAAATGGCTGTTTTAAACTGGAGTTTTCTCCCTCCCAGCTCACTTTCAGTATTGGAGTCAGGCAGGGAGAAAACAGCCATTCAAAGCACTGAGCAAAGCCAGGTAAGGTGGGAAACAGGAACAGCATAAAAAGCGGGACCCCTCCCACACCCACTTCTTATTTTATTTTTAAACAACACAGACTCTCTGAAGAGCCTGCAAGTCCATTAGGGAGAAGAGGGCGTGGAATTGTCCATTCCCTTCCCACACAGCTATATCCCATCCCAGTGACATGAACAGAACGTAGCAGAATATATGTACCTAAAAGGTGGAAATGTGTGGGAAGTCCATTGCAATTCTGATTTTGTAGTGCGAGGAGCCTTTCAGTAGGAAGCACCCCCTAAGACTCATCCAGGCCGCTGAGAGCAGTGAATTTCCTTCTCTGTTTAAAATGTTTGAACGCTTCAGCATGCACCCCCCTCCGTATAACCCACACAGCGGTTCTGTTTGAAGCAGCAGAGAGCAACGACATGCAGCTGTGCACCTTCCCTGACATTTTTCCCCAGTGTTTAGGGGGACGTTTGAGACTTGTGGTCAGGATCCACACAGCTAGCGTAGGTAAGAGCTTGAGTGTGCCAAATGGGATTTTTAAGTTTGCCAGTGGAGCCTGGTGGCTCCAGTGTCAGTGAGGCAGAGAATCCGCCCCGGGTTTCAGTCAGTCAGCTAAAGGAGCACCTCGGATAGCTCCTTTAGAGTTCTGACTGAAACCCAGAGCAGATTTCCTGCCCCACTGGCATCGGAGCCACCAGCCTCCACTGAACTTTGCACAGCAGATACATGCCTAAACACACATCCTACCACAATCCTGCTTGAGTATTATGGACTGCCTTCTCCCATACAACCCTGCCCGGGTTTTAAGATCCTTGGAGGAAGTCCTTCTCTCAGTCCCTCCACCATCAGAGGCATGTTTGGTGGGGATAGAAGACAGGGCCTTCTCGATGGCTGCTCCCAGGCTCTGGAATTCCCTGCAGAGGGAGGCTAGGCTGGCTCCCTCCCTGTTGTCCTTTGTCCAGGAGGCAAAGATATTTTTACCCAGGCAGGCCTTTGGCATGCAAACTAGTCTGTTGTGGAAGGGGGTTTTACATTGGTTGGGTGCTATTTAGTTCCTTTGTTGTTGTTTCTAATTTGTTTTCATGTTACATTTTAATTAAGATTGTTTTTCATCTCTTTTATTATTGTTAGGCACCTTGAGTGACATTTTTGGCAGAAAGGCACGGTATAAATGAAATGAATAAATATTGTTTTCTCCAGCTGCCTCCCCCTGCCCCCCCCCCCGAATTTTCAGGAGTAAAGCAGATGGCAGGTAGAGACAGGGCTTTCTCGGTGGTGGTGCCTCTCTCCAGAAAGGTCTACCTAGCGCCTTCACCATTGTGCAGATGTGTTAGACAGCAGCTCTCATAAATCTCAGCCAGCATAGCTGTGCTGGCTGGGGATTGTGGGAGTTGTAATACAACACATCTGGAGGAAGCCTGTTTTAGATACTAAATGAAATACCTTTCTTCAGCTAAGCTTTTAATTGAACAGTAAGTCCTGTTATCCTGTAACCACAGATTCTTTTGTTTCATTTTCTTTCCTCGACACTGTTCTTAACACTATCTTGGAAACTGTGTGAGCTGAAAATTGGATTATAAATCCTGGGTCTGAAATAAACATATTAAATACCAGAAATTGTTTTTGAATGTCTTCTCCCCTCTCCCCTTTCCCCTTTGGAAGCAACTTGCTGTGGAACAGGAAATAAGAAGAGCCCTGCTGGATCAGACCAAGGGTCCATCCAGTCCAGCTTTCTGTTCACACAGTGGCCAACCAGCTGTTGACCAGGAACTCACAAACAGGACAGGAGTGCAACAGCATAACCCTCTCACCCATGTTCCCCAGCAACTGGTGTACATAGGCTCGCTGCCTCTGGTCCTGGAGGTAGCACGTAGCCATCAGGACTAGTAGCCGTTGATGGCCTTTTCCTCCAGGAATTTGTCCAACCCCCTTTTAAAGCCATCCAAATGGGTGGCCATGACAGGGTGAGGTTCTGCCACCACGCTGAGGAAAGCCAGGCCGAAGCATGCTTGAGCCTGGAGAACCACTTGCATGGGCCCTTGGCATTCACCCTCTGTGCGCATTCCGCTGGGGACAGGTGCTTGATTTTGATTTGTGCTCCACCCTTCAACAGGTTCCCAGGGCAGCTGGTAAAAGTTGAAATGACCAGCAAACAGAGTGAAAGAAAAACTTTAAAGCACTGGGGACAGGGAAACCCCAAAATAGAAAAGAGCAGTATCGAAATAGTTGGCAGAATTAAAAACAAACACCAAGTGACATAAAATAATCAAGAAGTCTGGGGAAATGAAAACGGTTCTACCTGATCCCAAAATGATGTCTAGGTTGGTGCTGGGAGCGCATTCCGGGAGAGCATTCCACAGTTGAGGCACCACCAGCTAGGAGGTCCTTTCCCCTGTAGGCACCTACTCCTGCCTCAGATGCCAGGGCCACCCAAAGAAGAACCGCGCAAGATCTTAGCATACAGGCAAGCGTGCGTGGAGATCAGTGGTCCTTCGGATAACTCTGTCTCAATCTGTGAAGGGCTCTCGAGGCCAAAACCCAGAGGTTGCTCCTCCCATCCCACTCTTGCCTCTGGCAAGTAGGGTTCTGCAGCTTTTTGTACTGTTTCAAAACAGGCTAGTCAGTGGTTTAATAACGGAGAATTTATTTCTTTTAATACATGGTTGCCTTTTATTTCACATCTCAGCATAGGCTCCCCTGGACAGCATTCTTTTTGGAGAGGCACCCTAACCCGTAAAAGCAAACATTTGTGGACCTCCCTTCCTGTGAGCATAGGTCAAATCAACAGATTAATCCAGGTCCCTTTCATCTCAGAGTGTAGAAACTGGGACTCCATCTTGATCTGTTGTTTCTGACTGTTGTCCGTGTAAAGTGAAAACTTAATAAAAGCATTAAAATAAACCTGCTTGGCCAGTGACAACAGTGGGCCAAAAGATGTGTGCATTAATCATGGGGAAGGGATGCCCAGAGCTCTGAACAGCTGTTGTCCGTCTCCAGGCAATAGAACCCAGTCTCCCACCCAGTCTCACTCTCTCCCCCTCCCGCTTTTGCTACAGCAACCTTCCCCAACCTGGCACCCTCGAGATGTGTTGAGCTGCTTGCTGGGAATGATGGGACTTGCAGTCTGACACATCTGGAGGGCCCCGGGTTGGGAAGGCTGCACTACAGCATAGTGAGCGGGGTGGTGTCCTGCTGGGGTGACAAAGCCAGAGAGGCAGTCAGGATGGGGGAGAAGGGACTGACCAGCCAGCACCCTTAACCCCCAGTCCTGAGGAGGAGGACTTTGCCACAAGAGATGTTCCTTAGGAACATCGGCAGCGGCCTTATACAGACTCAGACCACTGGTCCATCTAGGCCAGTCTTGGTGACACTGACTGGCAGCAGCGGATCTCCAGGGTTTCCGGCAGGCGTCTTTCCAGCCCCACCTGGAGATACCAGAGATCGCGCCTGGGACTTTCTGCATGCCGAGCAGGGGCTGAGCCCCGTCTCTGCTCGGGCCTCATCTCGGAGCCAGAACTCCCTTTCTCTTCCCGGCGCAGGTTGTCGAGATTGCCAGCCTGACCGAGCACTTGCTGACCGAGTGCGACAAGAAGGACAGCTTTGGCAGGTGTCCGCGCTGCTGTGAAGCCCTGCCCAAGGACGGGCTGCCCGGGCACGTCAAAGGGAAGGCCTGCAACCGTAAGTGCCTGGCGCCAGGGGGCGTGGAGGTGGCAGCACAAAGGAACAGCCGGCGTTTGGGACTGGGGCACTGGGTTGGCAGGGCCCAGTGGGGCACCTCGTTGCTGCTGCTCTAAAAGCTGCTGCTGTGAGGCTTCCCCTGGGGTTTGGCCTTAGCTAGCAGAGGTGTGCATCAGAGGTGTGCTGGAGCAGGTGTAGAATTGATCGGTCTCTTGCCTGCGAGCCTGAAAGGAGCCCTGTGTCAAAGCAGGAGAGAAATTACATGACATGGCTTGACCTTGTACTTACATTACATGACTTGGTCTAATCCAAATTGTGTGTCCTTACAATACTTCACATGTGCACTTAGAAGGGGAGGCAGGTAAGAGGGAAAGAGAGAGAACAGAATCTTGCATCAGTGTTTCCTTCAGCTGAGGCACGGAGGGTGGCCCCGACAGTATGTTTCCAGAGCTGGCCTCCAGTCTCAGAAATTCGGTCTGTAATGTTACACAGTGGCCAAGATAGGTGGGGGTGAGGAGAATACCTGTGACCATGTGCAGGGTGCCTTTCCTTTACCACTGAATTAAACAGAGCCAGCCGCCACGCTTCCTCTTGCCATGCTGAGGTTCAGCAGCTTTTGCTTTATTGATTAAGCCAGGAGTGGCCAGCTTCCAGGGATCAGGGACCCACATTGTCCCCCCGCCCCAACTCAGCAGGAGCCATGCCGCCACTCCTGCACCGCTGAATTTGCTGCAGCAAGAGGTTAAAAAATTATTCTTATTATTTATTAGATTTTTATACCGCTCAATAGCTGAAGCTCTCTGGGTGGTGTACAAAGAAAAAAGCTTCTTTTAAAAGCAAAATGCTACAGTGGCAGCTGGGAAAGGGGGCTGCATTGCTTTAAAATTGCCTGTTTTTGCCACTACCACACCACCCAAATTTGCTTTTTGCTTTTAAAAGGAGCCTTTTTTTCCTGGTGTTGCTGCTGCACTGCTAGATTTCAGTGGTTCGGCAGGGCACAGGGGAGGGTGCAAAAAGGATGAGGGAGTGTCTTGCCCCCCCCTTGGATTAAGCACTCAGCAACTCCCAGGGGGAGCACCCCTGGAGGTTGGACTCGATGGTCTTGTAGGCCCCTTCCAACCCTACTATTCTACGATCCACCCCAGGGAAATCTTGCATCCAAGCAGGTCATTCATTCAGCCTGCTGGAGCCCATTCCCGGCTCATTCGTTAAAGAAATTGCACCGCCACCCCTTGTGTGTGGCTGAGGACAGAAGGAACTTCTGCAGTCGTTCGTTGTGTGGGAAGGTGTTGGGAAAGGGGTACTCGGACATCTGCCTCTTTTCCTTCGCCACTGAGGAGGACGCCAAAGCAGAGGCAGACTGCTTTGTAGAGGAGCCTGTGCTGGATACGTGGGTGTGGTTCCTTGTGTGCTGGGGAGCATGGGTGGGAGGGTGCCATTGCACTCATGCCCTGCTTGTGGGTTCCCAGTCGACAGTGGGTTGGCCACTGCATGAACAGAATGCTGGACTAGGTGGACCCTTGGGCTGATCCAGCATCACGGCTCTTCTGATGTTCTTATGTCTTTATTTGTAATGCATCTCTGATTTCTCTCCCGCCTCCTTCCAGCTGCCAAGCCTGAGAAAGTGGCCAATCACTGTCCGTTGTGCCATGAGAATTTCACACCTGGAGAGGAGGTGAGAGTGGGCTTGTCCCCTCAGCTTGGCTATGACGCCGTTCCGAGAGAGCCAAGCTGCCCCCTTCTCATGCGCTGCCCCGTCTTCACCACAGCTCACGGGACTTGGCCAGAACTGCCAGGAGGAGCCTGTTGACCATCCAGGGAGGACCATCTTCCAGTCCTGGGTGGGCAGAGGATGACTGGCAGACTACCTTACAGGGCTGTTGTGAGGGCAGCTGCAGGGAAAATGGTACCTCATCTTGCAAGCCCCTAGGGTTGCGTTGGCAGCTGAGGGTAGCAAGAGAGAGTGCATGAGCCAGTGCAGTGGCTGTGGACAGGCAACGGCTTTCGAAGCGCTGGCCAACAACTTTTAAAATCCCATTCTTATCCTTCCCGTCCTGCAAGGAACACAGATAGTTCTCCCCGCCCCCTTCTTCTCAACAACCCTGTGAGGTGGGCTGAAACCCCACAGCTCCTCCCCACCACGATGTTTAATAATGCAAAACATGTGACATGACGCCATCACTGAGGTGGGGGGAGAGGGGGAGTTGTCCAGCCCATTCCACTCCATTGTCTGTGTGAAAGACCTGGTCCCTTTTTTAACTTCTCCCCTCCCTCCCTCGCAGGCCTGGAAGGTGCACCTGATGGGCAAAGATGGCTGCCGCATGAACCTGAGGCGGGCGCACACCTTGAATAAGAGCATGCCGACGCAGTCAGTGGCCGGTACAGCTTCCCTCGCGCGTGTCTGTGGCGTTCTCCCTTGAGAGTTGCACAGGGTGCAGGTGTCTGTTGCTACATCTCTCCAAAGTGCAAGCCGGCTTATCTCAACCTGAACTTAAAACCATAGCTTTTGCAACAAAATTAAGCCGCTGAGGGCTGAAGTCCATTTCACGGCTGCAGACCCATATCTGGGGACGCGGGTCATTCTGAACCACCGTTGGGCAGCAGGGAGGGCAGCTTCGAATGGATTTTTCTCAGGGCGGTCTCTTTTGCACTGCCATACGTGATTCAGCGGGGGATGGATGTTCAAGCCAGCCTTCCCCAACACAGCACCATTCAGAGCTGTTGGACTACAGTGCCCACCATCCCCAGCCAGCTGGCTGGGGATGGTGGACATTGTAGTCCAACACCTCTGGAAGGCACTGGGTTGGGGAAGGCTGGCTTGAACTATATCGGCAGTGTATAGAGCCCAGTCCTACCTGGGTCTGCAAGGAGCAGTCCTTGTGCCCGAAAATGACTTGCGCTTTTGGTCTGATGCAGCAGGGCTATTCTTCGATTTATATTTATTTGTTCAGAAGATTTATGTCCAACTTTTTGATTAGGGTGCTCAAAGTGGCTTACAACGTTTATAAAATGCAACAGGTACAGCAAAGATCCCATGCTTAAAAAATAACACCACCTTAACCCAGCCAGCTGCACTGGAACAGCAACTGACACCTGGTATTCCATCCCACAGGGCAGTTGATGTCAGTGCCAGGTGGGTGTGTTGAGGGGGCAGATAGTCCAAGCAGAGCAGGCCCTGATGCTCCCGCTGCCTGCTCCCATCTCCCTCGCGCCTTCTCCCTTCCCGCAGGGCAGTAGATGTCAGATAGCCCTGGGGATAGAACTACCATAGGGGATTTGCTGCCGTAAGATGTGATGGCCACCCGCTTAAGGGTGCAACCCTATGCATGTTGGACTTCTTGCTGTCTAAACATGCATAGGATGGCACCCTAAATGGCTTTAACGGGGGATTGGACGAAGGCATGGAGGAGGAGAGAGGACTACCAGTGGCTACAAGTCATGGTGACCACGTCCAGAGTCAGAATGCCTTTGAACTGCCATTGCTGTAGAGCCAGCCGCCCTCGCGTCCTGCTCGTGGGCTTCCCAGAGGCCTCTGGATCCCCACTGGGGGAGGCAGGATGCTGAATTTAAAAGAACCTTTGGTCTGGCCAGCCGGGCTCGTCTCATGTTCCATTACAACGCTACTCGGTGTACCTAAAAGAGTGCAGCGGGTGGGGTTTGCTGGCCAGGAGCATGAAATGGAAGCCACAGGAAGGGAAGGGACAGTGGTGCACAGCAAGACCCCATCTTCTGGATCGGGGGGAACCCTTTCCAGCTGCTCTCTCATTCCTGGGCCTTTGCTCGTGGGTTTTCTTCCTCTGTCATGACTTCTAGAAATGTCCTTTTCTTGTTCACTTGGGCAACCTGTGCTCAGGGAGGGGCACACCCAGCCCCAGCCCGGCCTGAATGGCATTAGATCCCTCCGTTGGATGCCAGATGGACTGGATTCCGTCCCTGACGGTAGGGGCCCCACACATCTCTGCCTAAACTCCACCATCTCTTTTGTCCCCCGCTTGCAGGCAGGCCTTCCGCAACAGCGCTCAACCGATCTGGGCCGACGGGTGTGAAGCTCCGTTCCCCTTCCGTCGGAAGCAAGATCCCCACCCCACGTGGAGGCGTGAATAAAAGCACTGGCAGAACGTATGCAAAGCGATGACACGGACCTCTTCTTTCCTTGGGCTCTGCAACCGGCCACGCTCAAAGTCTCTTTCTCTGAGAGTCTGCTTGCAGGCAGCGGCAACCCCCCCACCCCACCCCTTTCCTTGCCCCAGCAACACGCTGCTGGTTATCGGCCAATCGCCTTCCTCTATTTATGATCCTTTGGTTCTGATTGATTGGTTTTCTCTGCCCCAGGGATTGTCCCAGGAACATGTCCCTGTCCCAGGGATTGTGCACACTGGTGCTTTTGCATGGAGATGTTGTACATCAAAAACTCTATTCGACGTTCCAGGGGTTTTAAGCCAGCAGGGTTGCTCTCGCCCCTTGCCAGTCCCCCCTGGTTCTCAAGGCAGAAAGTAGCTTGCACTCCTCCTTGGAGGGTGAAAGCAGGGCAAGGAGGAAGTCCATCCGTACCTTTTTGCTCCCTCTGACCTCCGGTTCATTTTTCCTGCGCTCAGGCACAACCGCCTCATGCGGGTTGTCTGGTTTCAGTGGGATTTGCAGTGAAGGGTTTATGCAGACTCAAGCGCATTCTCAAGGACTTTCCCCAGGCAGAGGGAAGGGCGATGTAGATACAGGCTGGAGGATTCACAAGGCGTCTTGTACACATGAGGTTGATTTGTGTTCTCCCGTTGCTCTTGTGGAGGTCCATTGGTTTCTGCAGGAGATCTTCCCAGAGAATTGTGTCCTGTAGGTCCGATCTGTTTGTCTCCCACGCTGCTGCCCATAAGGGCTCCCAGAATCTGTTGTCTGTGGTAGCCCCTCTCACCTTGCCTTTATAGCAGGGCCATCCCTATTCCTTGTTTATAACTAGATAATGCCAGAAACATAGATTAAAATGCCACGGTCTGCACAGCAAGGCTGTCTCGTGGGCCAGTTTGTGCCATTCAAAGGTACCTTCCCCCATTTCCTATTGCTTGTTTTCTGCGTAGTTGTGCTGATTCAAAATCACTCACAACCCTGCATTAGTCCAGCTACTGTGAAAGATCTCTAAAGACCAATAAAAATTTGGCCTAAAAACTAGAACACACCATCAGCGTGGGCACGTGGTACAGCTTTGGCTTGCTTATACCATTTCACCTTGCTAGTGGAGCGGAGTGTATTCTGAATATTTGCACTTAACAAAACTAGGATGTCGGAAGAAAGGGCGGTCGCCTAGCTTTCCCCCACCAGATGCTGACTGGCAGTGATGGGTGTTGTTGTCCAGCACATCAGGAAGACACCAGTTTGGGAAAGGCCAGACTCAGTTTTTTGTGTACATGGACACAATGCATTTTTGCATTGAAACATTTGATTCCCCCACCTGGGGTCCAAACTGCCACCACCCAGTGAAAGCGGAACCATGCAACTTCTCTGATCCTGTGTTTCTGCTCCCGAGGAGAAGAGGCAGATGAGTCAGTCGCAAAGACAGGACTGTTAACGTATGCGGACGCAATGCATTTTGTAGGGAAGTGAGGGAGGCAGCTGTAAATGAGTGTTGAACTGGAGATCCCCAAACCCACGCAAAACAAGCATCAGCAGATAGTGCAGCACTGACAAATCCTGAATAAAATGTAGCTTTTAAACGTCATTTTCCCAAAGGGGATTTTCTAACCTCTCTAGGATGTTGCCTTGCCTCTTTAGCCTCAGAGCATAGCTCGGTGGGTTACACATTATGCTTTGCATTATAAAAGAACTTAACCGTGTTGTTCATCTTAATGTCAGATTTGCTCAGGATTACTGATCTTTCCTGCAGCGTCTAAACACGGGGGAACATTGGATGCATTCTACTCCTGTTCATGCGGGCCAAAGGCCCGGCCAGTGTGCCATATAAATGGAGCAGATGCCATAAAAACAGCCTTCCCCAACCTGGTGCCCTCTGGATGTGTTGGACTACAACTCCCAGAATCCCCCAGCCAGTTATATGTCCCATAAGGCTGCCCTAAAATTTGCCCCAGAATTCTCAGCAACACACAAGTCGATGCAGGAAGAAGTCTTTGACAGTGCCAAGTTTGAAAACCCTTAGATGAGGTAACCGGAAATCCTGAACAGCCACAGGATAAAAGGTTTGGTTTCCATCCCATCCTCCCAACCCCCAATGTTTAAAATGAGGCACTAAATGGGAAGCTTTATAAAAACCTGTTTTGCACCTTCTGGTGAGATGTATAGTGGTTGAAGTGATATCTGCAAGCTTTTGGATTGCACAGAATTCTTTAGCATGCAGAAGGGCATGACAATGTAGTACTGTGATCGCTTGTCAATTTAACCTCATTTTTGGCCTTGAAACTGCAGGTGGGTTGCTGAGGTGAAGGAAGGAGCAGGGAAGCTTGTTGCTTCAGTGTTTTAAAATTAAAATAGGCCCATGTGCAGCCTCACTGCGTACAGGTTGAGTTTGATGGGGAAAGTCTGAAATTGACAAGGATTTCCTGCCTTTGCCTCTGTCCCAAGGCCTGCCTAGAGTAAGGCCAAAAAAAAAATGGAGGGGGATTGAAACTGACACGCTCTTAACAACTTCATCTCAGGTGTAACTTCTTCCTCCCAGAGGCAACAACACCATGGCCAAAGAGATGGTCTAGTAAAGCTGCCACAGCAGCAGCTGGGAGGAAGTCTAGTAAAGCAGAGAACAAGTGTTGCCTTCCCTAGAGTAGCAGCAAAAGCAATGATGGGGGCGGGCACTGTTTTTAGCACCCAGGGCTTACCTGGATGTAGGCCCCTCTAATGAGCTTACTTCCAAGCCAGTGTGCATAGCGTTGCAGCCGTAAAGGTGTTGTGCAGGTTTTCCTTTCACTCCTCCACAGATGAGAGCTAGAACAGCCCAGCTGGGCAAAACTAACGGTTCTTATCCAGCATTAATTAAAGTTGCTTTGAAGAGCCACGCATGGTTTGCCTTCATTCTCACTGCTCCTGTGGGGGACATTTGGGTCTGTATTCGTCTTTCATCCCCTTTCATGGTTGTCATTTTCCCTCCCAGCCGCTCTCATTAATGAGCTTTGGGTGGATGGCAATGCCATTTTAAAATCGGAACCTACAGTTCAAACTACAGTGCTAAGAAAATATCCCCAGATATCATAAAGCCTGCTTAACCCTTCAGAGGAAAGAATTTTCTGGTCCTAACACAAGAACAGCTGTGGCATAATAATTTCCTTGGGAATTCCCTGCCACAAGTTAGATCAGGCTTCTCCAGTCTGGTGCTCTCCAGATGTGTTGGACTGCAACTCCCAGAATCCCCCAGCCAGCTGGGGGCTGTAGTCCAGCACATCTGGAGAGCACCAGACTGAAGAAGCCTGATCTAGATGGCTTTTCTAAAGAAAAGGATTAGACAAATTCTTGGAGGACAGATCCGTTAACATCTGCTAGCCGGATGCTGGTGACTGTCCAGCAGTGGGGTAGCCACCACCTTCAGGCCCTGCTTGTCACATTTCCCAGAAGCATCCTGCTGGAAACAGGATGTTGGACTAGATGGGCCCGTTATCTGCCAGGGTTCTCGTGTCACCCCTGGTATTAACAGTGGCCTTCTCATTCCTTTCCTGGCCCTGTTTGCTAGGAGCCACCGACCCAGCCAAGCAGAGGGTGCAGCTGGGGGAATGGGATTCTGTTTGGGGAGCCTAAGGAGCCAATGTTAAAATGGTTGTAGTGCTGTACCTCCAACTCCATAGGCCCACTTTCTGGCACAAAATAAATAGGCATGCCTATGTGCATGCGCGCGTGCACACACACAGGCATTGCCATCCATTCAAGCAGGCTGTCTTGATCCTATCACAAGCCAGTTTTCATTCAGTAGAAAGTAAGAGTGGGGCACAGAGAGGCGTCGGGGGAGATGCGCCCTCCATTCTTCCCCCACCCACACTGAGCGACAGCAGCTTCTTCCATAGAGTGAGTTGCTTAGGAAAGCAGCGATGCCAGGAGGCTCACCTGCCTCTCTCCTGTACCTTCCAGCTCTGCTTCTTCCCCTTCCCCACCCCCCTCACCAGTATTCCTCCCAAGAAACTAGGAGTCGCACTCCTGTCCTGCTTGCGGGCTCCTGGCCAACAGCTGTTGGCCACTGTGTGAACAGAATGCTGGACCAGATGGACCCTTGGCCTGAGCCAGCAGGGCTCTTTTGATGTTCTTATGTTAAGCTCTCTTTAGACAGGCCTTGCCCCTGAATCTCTCAGAAACTACTCGTAGCCCACTGATACGAGACTGGGGCCTGTGCTGAAAGTATGACCGTGTCCAAGTGAACAGTTGCCATACATGAGTTGCAGTTGTGAGGGGCAGATGGAAACATGGGGTAGGGGGCCAGGGGGCTGCAGTCAGAATGCTGAGCTTCTGGATTGTTCTTTTTGGCTTTCTTAGGGCAGAAGAAGGCATTACAGCAGCAAGCACAAGTTCCCAATCTTGTTTGCTGAATAACAGGAAGGCTTGGGCGAGAGGGGGGCATTTTCAGGACAGTCAGTGGCAGGGAGACGCTTAAACCCCCAACTTGCCACAGGCAGCCAGAAACCCTTTCCCCTGGGCTGTTTTGAACCCAGACAGACATTTGCAGTCTGGGGCAAAACAGCCTGAGGAAGGGTGGGGAAAGGTAAGGTGTGGAAAGGGTTAAATGCCCCCAATATTTTTACTTCTGAAAATTGCCCCCGCCCCCCATGCCTCTGTATAGACCTGATTGTGCAGTCGCGGGGTCTTAGTGACTTTGGTGAGGAATTACTGGCCTACCTCTAGGGAAGGAAATAAGTTGGCGGAAGGGAATCCCTCTGGGGCGTGCGACCAGGTTTCTCCACTTTGGATTCCCTACCATGAGGACACTAGTCCAGGGCTATTTCCGAATCCCCACGAGCCAATCTCCAGCTAGAGCCTTGCCCCAAAGAGCCAACACCAACCTGTCACCGGTTGAGATGTCGAAGGGAAATGGGATGTCGCTTGCGCAGTTCCACCTTGGCAGTTGCAGGGTTTTGACAGTATCATAGGAATGAGCAAATTGCTGGATAGCAGGCCTGATTCCAGAGTTTTGCGAACTTCTCTTTTGTTACCGTAGATCAAGTTATGCACACATTTGTACTGCTCTGATAATAAAGGTCTATATTTCAACAAGGAGCATTGCTGAGCCTTTTTGACAAATGTGTCTTATCTATGTGCATGTGTCATTGATTTCTAGTCCACCCTTGGAATCATTTGGGGCTGGTTACCATCTCTTTAACTCCGAAGCCCATTTCAACTTTTAAAAATGCCTTAAGGTCTGATCCTATGCCTGTTTAGACAGAAAAGGGTCCTACAACTCCCAGTGCTGGCTGGGGAATGCTGGGAGTTGGAGGACTTTTTTTTCTGTCTAAACAGGCACAGGATTGCACCTTTAGACTGTTTCTGGAAAACACACCAATTCAGCTCCGCGACTCCAGAGGAAGGGAATTCCACAGAAGGGATAGCTAAGAACTCCTTTCAGCTTACCTTTGTGGGTCTGATTTGTGAGTAGAGGGTAGGCTTGGTGTAGCTTTCCCAGTTGATCTTAAAGCCATCACAGACCTGCTCTTGATGCAGAAGGCGCCAGCTTCAGGCCCTAGCACCTCCCGTTAAAAAGATCAGATAGGCAGGCAGAGTATGTGAAAGACCTGCCTGACATCCTTCACTGCCACTGCCAGTCAGATAATATTGGGTCAGATGGACAAGCCATCTGGCCTGCTGTAAGCCTGTTTTCTATGGGACTTTGGGTCTCTTTTATATGCAGGTCCAGGCTATTTAGTCCCTGCAGGTCATCACCAGTACTTTCAACTGAAGCCAGAATGCAAAAGAGCCAATTTAGACACTAGTGTTCATCAGACAGGTCTTTGGAGCCCACAGACCTCTTGGACCAGATCTATACTGACATGTTGCTTTTGGTACTCTGCTTCTAAATTAATACTTTTGAAAACTATTGTTGTTGTTCAGTCGTTCAGTCGTGTCCGACTCTTCGTGACCCCATGGACCATAGCACGCCAGGCCCTCCTGTCCTGCGCTCTCTCCTGGAGCGTGCTCAAGTTCATATTCATTGCATCCATGATGCTATCTAGCCATCTCATCCTCTGCCGTCCCCTTCTCCTTTTGCCTTCAGTCTTTCCCAGCATCAGGGTCTTTTCCAGGGAGTTTTCTCTTCGCATTAGGTGGCCAAAATATTGGAGCTTCAGCTTCAGTATCTGGCCTTCCAATGAGCACTCAGGGTTGATTTCCTTTAGGATGGACTGATTTGACCTCCTTGCAGTCCAGGGGACTCGTAAGAGTCTTCTCCAGCACCACAGTTCGAAAGCATCAATTCTTCGGCGCTCAGCCTTCCTTATAGTCCAGCTCTCACAGCCATACATTACTACTGGGAAAACCATAGCTTTGATTAGACGGACCTTTGTCGGCAAGGTGATGTCTCTGCTTCTTACTATGCTGTCTAGGTTGGCCATAGCTTTCCTCCCAAGGAGCAAGCGTCTTTTAATTTCATGGCTACAGTCACCGTCTGCGGTGATCTTGGAGCCCAAGAAAATAAAATCTGTCACTGCTTCCATTTCTTCCCCTTCTATATGCCAGGAAGTGATGGGGCCAGATGCCATGATCTTCGTTTTTTTAATGTTGAGTTTCAAACCAGCTTTTGCACTCTCCTCTTTCACCCTCAACAAGAGGCTCTTGAGATCCTCTTCGCTTTCTGCCATTAGGGTGGTATCGTCTGCATATCGGAGGTTGTTGATAATTCTCCCGGCAATCTTAATTCCGACCTCTGATTCATCCAACCCGGCATTTCTCATGATGTACTCTGCATATAAGTTAAATAAGCAGGGTGACAATATGCAGCCTTGTCGTACTCCTTTCCCAATTTTGAACCACTCGGTTGTTCCATGTCTGGTTCTTACTGTTGCTTCTTGACCCTCATACAGGTTTCTCAGGAGACAGGTCAGGTGGTCTGGTACTCCCATCACTTTCAGAATTTGCCACAGTTTGTTGTGATCCACACAATCAAAGGCTTTAGCGTAGTCAATGAAGCAGAAATAGACGTTTTTCTGGAATTCTCTTGCTTTCTCCATGATGCAGCGAATGTTGGCGATTTGATCTCTAGTTCCTCTGCCTCTTCGAAACCCAGCTTGTACTTCCGGTAGTTCTCGGTTCGCATACTGCTGAAGCCTAGCTTGTAGGATTTTGAGCATCACCTTGCTGGCATGTGAAATGAGCGCAATTGTGCGGTAGTTTGAACACTCTTTGGCATTGCCCTTCTTTGGAATTGGAATGTAAACTGACCTTTTCCAGTCTTGTGGCCACTGTTGAGTGTTCCAGATTTGTTGGCATATTGAATGCAGCACTTTAACAGCATCATCTTTTAGGATTTTAAATAGCTCAGCTGGAATACTGTCATCTCCGCTAGCTTTGTTGTTACTAATGCTTCCTAAGGCCCACTTGACTTCACTCTCGAGGATGTCCGGCTCAAGTTCAGTGACTGCACTATCATGGCTATCAGGGACATTCAGATCTTTCCTGTATAGTTCTTCTGTGTATTCTTGCCACCTCTTCTTAATCTCATCTGCTTCTGTTAGGTCCCTGCCTTCTTTGTCCTTTATCATGCCCGTCTTTGCACAAAACGTTCCCTTGAGATCTCCAATTTTCTTGAAGAGATCTCTAGTCTTTCCCATTCTGTTGTTTTCCTCGATTTCTTTGCATTGTTCATTTAAGAAGGCCTTCTTGTCTCTCCTTGCTATTCTCTGGAACTCTGCATTCAGTTGGGTATATCTTCCCCTTTCTCCTTTGCTTTTCGCTTCCCTTCTTTCGTGAGCTACTTGTAAAGCCTCATCAGACAGCCACTTGGCTTTCTTGCATTTCTTTTTCTTTGGGACGGATTTCGTTGCTGCCTCCTGAACAATGTTACGGACCTCCGTCCATAGTTCCTCAGGCACTCTATCAGGTCTAATCCCTGAAATCTATTCCTCACCTCCACTGTATATTCATCAGGGATATGATTTAGGTCATACCTGAAAGGTTTAGTGGTTTTCCCTATGTTCTTCAATTTAAGCTGAAATTTTGCAAGAAGAAGCTCATGATCTGAGCCACAGTCAGCTCCAGGTCTTGTTTTTACTGACTGTATGGAGCTTCTCCATCTTTGGCTGCAAAGGACATAATCAATCTGATTTCGATATTGACCATCTGGTGACGTCCATGTGTAGAGTCGCCTCTTGTGCTGTTGGAAAAGAGTGTTTGCTATGATCAGCATGTTCTCTTGGCAAAACTCTATTAGCTTTTGTCCTGCTTCATTTTGTACATCAAGGCCATGCCTGCCTGTTATCCCGGTGATTTCTTGACTTCCTACTTTAGCATTCCAATCCCCTATGATGAAGAGGACATCTTTTTTTGGTGTTAGTTCTAGAAGGTGTTGTAGGTCTTCATAGAACCGATCAACCTCAGCTTCTTCGGCCTCAGTGGTTGGGGCATAGACTTGAATTACTGTGATGTTGAATGGTTTGCCTTGGATTCGTACTGAGATCATTCTATCATTTTTAAGATTGTACCCCAGTACTGCTTTTCCCACCGTTTTGTTGACTATGAGTGCTACTCCGTTTCTTCTAAGGGATTCTTGCCCACAATAGTAGATATGATGGTCACCTGAATTAAATTCGCCCATGCCTGTCCATTTTAGTTCGCTGATTCCCAAGATGTCGATGTTCAATCTTGCCATCTCATGTTTGACCACCTCCAGCTTACCTTGATTCATTGATCTTACATTCCAGGTTCCTAAACAATATTGTTCTTTACAGCATCGGATTTTCTTTTCACCGCCAGACACATCCACAGCTGAGTGTCCTTTCGGGTTTGGCCCAGCCGCTTCACTCTTTCTGGCGCTACTTGGAAATACCCTCTGCTCTTCCCCAGTAGCATATTGGACACCTTCCGACCTGAGGGGCTCATCTTCCGGCGTCATCTCTTTTAGCCTTGTGATACGTTCCATGGGGTTTTCTTGGCAAGAATACTGGAGTGGGTTGCCATTTCCTTCTCCAGTGGACCACATTTTGTCAGAATTCTCTGCCATGACCTGTCCGTCTTGGGTGGCCCTGCACGGCATAGCTTATGGCTTCACTGAGTTACGCAAGCCCCTTCGCCACAACAAGGCAGTGATCCATGAAGGGGTTGAAAACTATAGGTACAGGATTTTGTTTTAAAAGGTATACAAGACATTCTCCAAATACAGGCGGGGGGGGGGGATTTGCCGGCGAAGACACCCCTAGCTCCCTTTTATTGCTGAATCAACTGTGCCATGTCTTCCAAGCCGCACGGTTCTGGGAGTGAACAAATAGGCAACCAAGAATAAGCAACTTTCGGTTTTGTTTTGTTTTTAATTTACTCCTGCTGTTCAGCCTGCTAGGGCCCCTTTTCAAGCTAAAAAAACCCGAAAAAAACTATATGTTATTTATTTATTACATTTCTATACCGCCCAATAGCTGGAGCACTCTGGGTGGTTTACAGAAATTAAACGCTGTCTGAGGCGAAGGTTTCTCAAGCCCTTAAAATCTAGCAATTGCGTAAAAAACCTACATTATCAAAAACAGCACCAAGAACCCACTTTTCTATTTAAGCCAACAGCAGCAGATTTGACCGTTCCAAGCTGCCCTGACAACGGAGATGGGGAAGGGGCTGGGTTGAAGCGCGGGGGGGGGGGGGGACTACCGCGGAAATTAAGGCTGCGTGCACGCGCACAATATGCTAGGCATATCGAGCAGCTTCTAGCCAACGCTAGTCCTACTTGAGAGTAGGCCCATTGAAATGAATGGGGCGCAGGACTCACACACTCATCTGCGGTGCTGCTTTGTACATCGCTGGGGGGGGTTAATGCACGCGGTTCATAGCACCTGGCCTCCCCCCACCCCCACCAGCTGCAGCGCGAAGGGGAATCCCCGGCTGACGTCAAGGCTCAGCCGGGGATGCCTCCGCTCCTCCACGCCCCTCTCTGCACGGCGGGCGGCTCATTCGAAAGGAGTGGGCGGGGCGGATGGCGTCACGGGAGGGGAGGGGCTTGGGGCGAGGCCCCGCCCCTTGACGTCATCCGCCCCGCCGGCTTGGTCCAGGGCCCCGACCCGAAGGGGGTTGCATTCCGCTGCTCCAGGGTCACCTCCGCTAGTATACATCTATGGCCTTCCAGCGCCGCTCGTGAGAGCCTCGCGCGGCCTTCCTCTCACTTCTTAGCTCTATGGCTTGTAGAAGAAGAGGAAGGGGCGGGCGGGCGGGCTCGCCGTGATTGGCAGCTGCCCTTCCGGCCCTGGGAAGAGCGACAAGGACGGCGGGGGGGGGGAGGAAGCCGGCGCAAGGGCCCTGGAGCTGGATTGGCTATGCCAGCCGCACTTCCGGCGGGCGGGGCGGCCTAGTCCCGGGGCGCCATAGACATCGGGAGGCCGCGCCTAGAGCGTCCCCGCCTGTTCCCCCGCCCAAAGCAGGCGCGGCCTCCCCGGCCCTGAGGGCCTGCGGAGGGGCGCCGCGGCCGCCGGCCGGAAGCGGAAGCTCCCCGGCGCCGGAAGCGGAAGCGGCGGGCGCGGCGCGGCGGCAGCCATGGCAGCCACGGCAGCCATGGAGCCGGCGGAGGGCGAGGCCGAGGCCGAGGCGTGGCCGGAGCTGGAGCAGGCGCTGGCGGGCGGCGCGCGGCGCGAGCTGAGCCTGGCGGGCGGCGCGGCGCTGGAGCGGCGCGTGCGGGCCGCGGGGGGCCGCCTGCCGCCGGCGCTGGGCGCGCTGGGCGCGGCGCTGCGCTCGCTGGAGGTGCGCGGCGGCGGCTGCGCGGCGCTGCGGGAGCCCGGCCCGGCGCTGGGCCGCCTCGCGGCGCTGCAGACGCTGGCGCTGCCGGGCTGCGCGCTGGGCCCGGCCGGGCTGGCGCGCGCCGGCCGCCTCCTGCCGGCCACGCTGCGCACGCTCGACCTCTCCGGCAACGCGCTGGAGGAGCTGCCGGCCGAGCTGGGCGGCGCCGAGCCGCCGCCGCCCGGGGCCGCCGCCGCCGCCCTGCCCGAGCTGCGCCTGCTCAACCTGCGCCGCAACCGCCTGCGCGCGCTGGGGCCCGGCCTGGCCCGCGCCGCGCCGGCCCTGCAGGAGCTGCTGCTGGGCGGCAACCGCCTGCGCGCCCTGCCCGGCGGCCTGCTGCCCGCGCCCGCCGACGGCGCCCGCCGCGTGGCGCCCCCGCTGGCCCTGCTGGGCGTCCTGGAGGCCGCCGGCAACGAGCTGGAGGAGCTGGGCCCCGGCGTCGCCCGCCTGGCCGGCCTCAAGGTGAGGCGCCCCGCCGTTGTGGGCTACCCGCCGGGCGGGTGCGCAGCCCCCGACGGTCTGGCAGGAAGAGCTTCCCGCTCAGATGGGCGGTGGCGTCGGCCCCGCCCGCCGCGGGGGTGCGGCCCCCGGCAGCGCCGCTGACACGGGATGCGGCCCTCGCGTTGCCCTGCCCCCTGCCGCGTGGCAGACGCGGCGCTGAGACAGAGCAAAAGCGTGGTGCCGCCTCATGTATCCTTACGTGCCTGTCCTGCTCTTTTTCCAAGCAGCTCAGGGCGACGCATTTTGTTTCACTTCTCCTGTTTTAGCTTCACAGCAGTGTTGCGGTCTGGTGGTGATGCCAGGTGGACAGAGCCCCTGGTTTGCATGCAAAAGCCCCACAGCATCTCCAGATAGGGCTGGAAAATTCCTGCCTGAAACCCTGGAGAGCTGCTGCCAGTCAGTGTCGGCAGCACTGGGCTAGATGGACCAGTGGTCTAACTCAGTATAAGGCAGCTGCCTAGCTTCCTATGAGAAATACTAGAAATGAGATTGCCTCAATGTTCAAGAAGCAATAGGCCTGTATTTGGCAGTCTTACTGGACAGCAAAGTCTTTTCAAGGCTCTTTCTAATGTTTTTTCTCATTATTTCTTGAGGCTGTAGAAGTCAGCACATTTCATTGCATCTATTACATTTCTATCTTGCCTAATAGCCAAAGCTCTCTGGGCAATTATGCTTTGTGTGCAGGTGGACTCGGGTTCAGTCCCTGCTCTCTCCTGTTGAACAGATCTCAGGAAGCAGAGCTAGGCAAGACCCCTCTCCACCTGAAACCTTGGAGAGCTGCTTCCACTCGGAGCAGATGGACCTGGCATAGATAAACCAATGTCTGAAATCGGAAGTTCAGTTGATTTTTTTTCCCCCCTTAGAGCTTGGATGTCTCTAATAACAAACTAACCGAAATCCCCGTGGAGTTGGCAGATTGTCCAAAACTGAAGGACGTCAACTTGAAAGGAAATGCCCTCAAAGACAAGCGACTTGAAAAGATGGTGAACAGCTGCCAGACGAAATCCATCCTGGAGTACTTGCGCGTTGGGGGCCGAGGGGGTGGCAAAGGGAAAGGCAAACAGGACAGCGCTGAGAGAGAGGAGCAGAGGAAGAAAAAGAGAGAGAAGAACAGGAGAAAAGCAGGCAGTGATGCAGAGGAGGAGGTGGACGAGACCCAGAGGCTGCTGGTGAAAGTCCTCCACATCTCTGAGAATCCAGTTCCGTTGGTCATAAAAGCCAGCCCCGGTGTCAAAGATGTCCGCCCATATATTGTATGTTGCGTCGTGAAAGGCATGAATTTCAACCCAGGCAATGCTTTGAAGAGGTTCCTTGCTGCTCAGGTAAAGCTGCAAAGATGGTTCTGTTTGGTTATGGGCATGATTGAGCTAGGGAGGAACAAAATTCTTGTCTGCAGTCAGTCGTATATCAGACTGGGTTGCTGATACGAACTGCTGCTGGACAAAAGAGCGCAAAGGTTTGTTCTCTGCTGCCTGAGAGGGTAGGGCTAGTTCTAATGGGCTGAAGTTACAGGGGGGTTGCCTCTTACTCGTGGCAGTAAGAGCAGTTCGATAGCGTAACAAATTACCTTGGTCAGTGGCGGGCTCTCCTTCGCCGGAGGTCTTCAGGCAGAGGTTGGCCAGCCATCTGTTGGAGATGCTTTCACTCTGGAGTTCCGGCATTGAGCAGATGGTTGGACTAGATTGCCTCTAAGGCCCCCTCCAGCTCTTTTGTTTTATGACTGAGTGTGAAGAACCTTGGGAAACAGAGTTAATGAGTCTTTGGCGCAGCTTTTTTTTTTAAATGACTTGATTTAGACCAGACTCCATGAGGACATCTGTGAGAAACGAACAGCGGCCACGATAGCCACACATGACTTGCGACTGGTGAAAGGTCCTCTTCTTTACGATGCTCGTCCTCCTGATGACTTGAAGGTAGGATGTGCCGTGACAAACAGCCAGCAGCCCGTCAAACAGAGAGCTGGCACAACGTTCACTCTTTGGCTAGTTTGGGTTCTAAGCTATGGTTAGCACAAACTGATTTGGTGTGATATCTGAGATAAGCCAGTATCTCCTATTTGAATTGGGGTATTTGATTTCCACCTGAAAAATATGGCTGTTCCAACAAGAGTCAGTGTCTTGAGAACTAGCTCCTAAATCAGCATAAAATACAAGATTTTCCAAGCAGCCTATCACAAAATTATGGTGGGATTTTGCGTTTTTAAGTTCAGTTGGACCGACGCTGTGGTTAACTCTGCTGTAAGCAAAGGAGCTTGAGAAAACTGCAATCTTAATTCACCGAGATTGGAATGACGCCCCACAAAGGAATTGCCGCAGATGGTCACTGTCACCCATGTGTGCTGTGTGGGGGCTGTTCTAGAAACTGGTCCTGAGGTGAATGATTGTTAACAGGTTCCACAATGCCTTTTGCTCATGCTGTAGATCACTCCCTTGGGCCGGAAGGAAGTTAAAGCAAAGGACCTCCTCCGACAGCTGCAGTCAGAAGCCGAGGAGCAGCGAAAACAGAAGAAAAGGCAGAATATCTCTGGATTGCACAAGTTAGTGTTTACCTTAGGGTGGAGCATGACTCTTGGGAAGCTTACAGAGTCCGCAGTGTAGTGGGTAGTTCATAGGGAGAGGAGAAAGAAAGCATCTTCAGAACATTCGGGGCGCCTTATACCAGGTGCAGGACCTTTTCATTGGTGGCCCCGCATATTTGAAACTCCCTCAACTTCCTTTTGGCCTATCTCACTTCAGTTAAGCAAGGCCCTAAAGACTTTTCTGTTTTCCCAAGCCTCTGAGTGATCTGTTGCTGGCTTGTATCTGTTTTATTTTGCTGCTATTTCTAGTAATTTATTATGTAGGTTTATTATATTGTTTCTCAAACTTTTGTTGTACATCACTTGGAGAGTGCTTGCCCTGAAAGCTGGCCTATAAGGTTTAAATAAAGAAGCCAGTGAGTCAGTGTATACAGTGGACCATATCAAAGCATTGGGATGTTTCTGTCTAGGGAGAGAAACACATAACTGCTCATCACAGTTCCTCTTTCCCTGGCTCCCGCAAGGTTATCTTTGTGGTGACCCTTTGGAGGAGTGATTGGTAAAATCTTCAGAGAGTCATGTGTTTCTAGTTTTCTCCTCCCCTATTGGCAGTATTCAATCACTGAATGGCTCTGCTGTGTTAGCCTGGAGGCATAAGGCTGGTGAGAATCTGAGCCAATGCTTTCTTCTGGTACTCCAGCCCTGCTGCCCTCACTAAGCCTCTGAGCAAACAAATCTGGCATTTCATCTATTAATTTATGGGATTTGTATGGTGCCTTCCTGCCAAAATACTCGAGGTGGTTTGCATTTAAAATAATGGCATATAGGTCTAATAGACATGACATACAAGGAAAAACGGATGGAGATGGACTGGAGAAAGAGAAAAAGCAAATTTAGGCAGTAACCCTGACATAATGCTACATCATTGTCATTCTCCCTGGTCATAACCACTGAGCATGGCAGTTCCAGGAGCAGAGGGATCAGACGGCAGTGGGTCCCAGACAAACCAGTGAAGAAAGCCCAGGTTGTCTTAGTTCTCTGCCTAAAGAAGCTGGGTGTAATGACCACCCCATTTAAAAGTAACATGAAGGTGTTCTGATTTACTACATTTCAATCCCACCCTTCTTCCAAGAAGCTCAGGATGGTGCACATGGCTCTCCCCACCCCGATAAACTTATCCTCACAACAGCCCTTTGAGGTAGGCTTGGTTGACTGAATCTGGCCCACAGCCACACAGCGAGCTTCATAGCTGAGTTGGGATTCGAACCCTCATCTCCTGAGTCTGACGCTATAACCGTTATGTCATGGAATAACCGTTGAGGACGATGGAAGCGAGCGTGGCCCATTTTCTGCCCCTGTCCAGCTGGTGCCTGGGGCAGGCGCACTTGCCCTTTCCATGAGCCCAAGGCTCCAATCCTGTACCTGGGAGTAAGCCTCGTTGAACTCAGTAGCACTTACTTTTGAGTAGATATGTATCGAATTAAGCTGTAAGCAGCTCTCTTGATCCCTGCTCGTGTGTCAAGGGCTAATGCTTCTACGCTTTCCTGCTTGAAGATGCAAATTTTCAAAGCGAAATGTTCAGTGTTGCCATGTGCCTCCATCAAATATGCAGATGTGCTTTATGGCTGCTAGCAGCTAAAGCAAGCTGGCGTCTTGGTTTTGGCTTCTCAGTCTTATTGCAAAAAGAAGTCCCTGGAATATCTTGGATCAGAAGCCATTCTTACATCTCATTCATGTATTAGTTCCCATGCCGCCATCTCTCTTCCCCCCCACCCCCCTCCCCACAGTAATTTCTGCCTTTATTTCATCTTTATCAGGTACCTCCAGTTACTGGATGGGAAAGAGAATTATCCATGCCTGATAGACGCAGAAGGTGCTGTGATTTCTTTCCCACCAATCACAAATAGCGACAAGACAAAGGTATGGATGTTGTGACTGGAATGTGATCAGGGTTGTGCTTTCCCCATATTTGCGGGGGGGGGGGGGGAATTCTGCATCAAGCAAATGTCAGTTCTGTGATCTGCACAATTCATGCGCATTTGTATATCTTACTTTGCATAATTCTGGTTTTGGCAGTTTTGGGGCAGGGCTGTGCAGGGCATTGTGCCCCTCAATAATTTCTTTGCCTTATCAGAAGCCTTTGATACTTCAAAATCGTTAATTTTTGTGAAGTGCCCAGAGAGCTTCGGCTATGGGGCAGTATAGCAACATAATAAATGAAATGATACTGATACTTTGGCAAAACGTTTCCCACTACAGTTCCCAGGTCATCTCAGAGAACACCATAGTGGTTAACCTGGTCTACAACCAATTTAAAATGTGCAATGTAGATTGTTCTGAGGCTAGAACCTGGATTTCTGCAGAACAGAACAGAGCAGAGCAGTGGGCCGAGGGGGCAACCTGCCGCAAAAAGGGGGAAGGGGGTTGCATTTCCCATTCATTCAATCTCCCAGTTGAGGTTTCAGGTGAGTGTTTGCAGGACAGTAGCAGGGCATTGCAGGGGGGAAAGCAGTGGATGGAGGAAGGATTAAACACTCAACCCCCTCCTGCCTGCCACTTCTCGGTTCCAAATCACCCCCTGGCGCATTGTCTCTGTTCGGTGGAGACTTGGTTTCCCAGACGTAGTTCTGCCATCAGGCTTCATTCCAGCTTAAGGTGAAATGGGTACCTGTGCGGCAGTGTCATCTGTGTCCGTTTATAAAAGCACCTGAAGTTTTCTAGTCGCTGTACAAAGATGAAGAACAAAGTCCTACCTACAGGCTCACAATCCGACAGGCGCAACACAAAAAATGTAAAGGGGGTGGGGAGGGGAGAGGTGAACAAGCCAGTTCTGGCAGCAGTTCTTAAAGCCGCCTAGTCATTATGAAGAGCAGCTGGAATGGAAACAGTTCAGGGAAGCAAAGAGCCAGTGCCAGCTCTTCCCGGCAGAGCCAGTGGAACAGCCCCTGCCGTTGCGCCCCAGTGGAATGGCCACTGATGAAACTCTACGTAAGAGGGAGATTGGGGTCGGGGGGTTGCTGCCTCCTAGAGAGCCCAAGCATTTCCTTGAAGCACATCCTGCTCTTACTGCTGTTTTGAAGCTGGAGCTGGACTACGCTTCCAGTCCCACTTGGCAAAGTTGGAGTTCCCCTTATTCGCACCTGTCCCCCTTTTTTTCAGCTTGGGAAAACAACCTCTGATCTCCTCCTGGAAGTGACAAGCGCCACTAGCCTGCAGACCTGCAAGGATGTGATGGACACCCTCATTCTAGTAAGGACTCGCTCAGCCTTCTCTTTAACTGCAGGCTCCTAACAGTTCCTTAAGGGCAGGCAGGCACTTGTAAAAGCCGCGATTTAAAAGTGAAGCCAGGTGTGCGAAATAAACTCACCTGTGCAGCAGGCATGCTGTTTAATTCAGGTTGCCAGCCTCTTCACACAAAACTGCTCGCATGCCAGGGATTTGTGGAGCCTGGGCACCTGCCACACTGGTGTGCTAATGCTCCGTGCATAGGATCCAGCAACTCGATTTCGACAGCTAGCTGCATCAAAACGCCTACATGTCTGTGTTGGTCTTGCTGCCATGGCTTTTAAATCGGGCCTCTGTTGGAATATCTTCCACTATACACATCGGTTTTTCCATACTGTCCCTGGAAGCTTGGTTCGTTCTCTTGTCGTTGTGTTGATGGGTTGTATGGAAGGGCCTTCTATGGAGTCAGCCCATGGGTCCACCAAGCCCAGGACTGGTCTACTCTGACAGAACAGTAGCTCTCCAAGGTCTCGGGCTGCAGGAGGTCTTCCCCAGCCCTGTGACCTGAGACCCTTCTTAACTGGAGAAGCCAGGGCTTCCACCTGGAATCTTGGCAAGCAGATGCTCTAGGTCCTCCCGAATTCAGACGGGCAAGGAGACCCATGATCGTGTCCGCTGAAAAGGGCCCTTCATAAAACTGGGCTCCTGCCGTAATCTTGCTACAAACTGAAGGTTAGGCAAGGGTAGTTTAACCTTCAAAGTACCCACAGTGGCCGCGCTCGGACAACATGCCGCAACCCCATGGGGGGTTGCATATTCATAATGGTGGGCGCACGAGTCTGGCCTGTACCGCAGTTCATTGTGGGTTACACAGTCCATGGTGAGCCCAGTATAGAGTCATAGAATAGTAGGGTTGGAAGGGGCCTACAAGGCCATCGAGTCCAACCCCCTACTCAATGCAGGAATCCAAGTCGGAGCATCCCTGACAGATGGCTGTCCAGCCTCGTCTTGAATGCCTCCAGTGTGGGAGAGCCCACCGCCTCCCTAGGTAATTGGTTCCATTGTTGTATTGCTCTAACAGTTAGGAAGTTTCTCCTGATGTTCAGCCGGAATCCTGCTTCCCGTAACTTGAGCCCATTATTCCGTGTCCTGCACTCTGGGATGATGGAGAAGAGGTCCTGGCCTTCCTCTCTGTGACAACCTTTCAAGGACTTGAAGAGCGCTATCCTATCTCTCATCGGTCTTCTCTTCTCAAGGCTAAAAATGCCCAATTCTTTCAGTCTCTCCTCATAGGGCTTTGTTTCCAGTCCCCTGATCATCTTTGTTGCCCTCCTCTAAACCCTCTCCAATTTGTCTGCATCCTTCTTAAAGGGTGGTGCTCAGAACTGGACACAGTACTCCAGATGAGGCCTAACCAGTGCTGAGTAGAGGGGAGCTAGTACTTCCCGGGATTTGGAAGCTACGCTTCTATTAATGCAGCCCAAAATAGCATTTGCCTTTTTGGCAGCCACATCATATATTGGTGAACCAAGTAAATTCATCAGATGGTGAGGGGTAACCTATTCTCTGCAATTAGTATATTTTTCACCCATTTCTTTTAAAAAATAAATTAACAGGGTATGTTGCAGCTGATAAATGAGACACCTAATTTGATGTCCGTAGCATAAAGTATGCTAATCAAGCCAGTCTGCATGGTTTTCCAGTTTTTCATCATATTTTACAATGGCCACGTTTGCTTGTAACTCTAAGCCAAAATCCTGGCTTAAATAAGCCAAGATAGAAGATATGCACACGGTCCCCTCATTCCTACTTCATGCAAGTGAGGAAACTAACCAGGAACCACAATTAACCTTGGCTTCCTATTATGTGTGAACTATGAGTAGTGGTTTATTGCTCCCCAACAAGCCAGGATTTGTAAACCAATTTCAAACCTGTGCGTAAAGCTCTCTGCAGTACTGGAGCTCTCCGCAGTACTGGAACTTTGGGAATCTTACTCATTCATCAGTGTTTGGAGACTTCACCAAGCATCGCCCACGTCCTTTCAAAAGCCTTGAGGGATAGAAACTTTTCTTTTTCAAATGAAAAAAATGGAGTTTCCAAAAAAGCTGGTGTAGTTGCACATTCTGTGGCTTTTCTGTTTCTGCAGAATCACAGCATACACAAAGCCCCGAGCATAACCAAAGCACAGCGATAACAAATACTTCCCCCAAAAGTTTGTGTTTCAAACAAAGTCTGAAATTGCACATCTGCCTTGCAGGTGTCTTCTCAGATCTCTCCACTTTCTATCTTAGCAGCTGCTTCCAGCCAACCCCAGCTGCTGCAGTCTCAGTTAATAGTAGTGCCTTGTTTCCTGGGTCAGGGGAAAACCCTGGCAGCTTTTCCAAGGAACTCCTGTTTATACATTGCGCTATATATTCCTTTTACCACAGAAAATGGCGGAGCTGAACAAGTTCACTTTCGAGAATAAGGATGGGGAATTGGCTTCCGATCGTGAATCGAATGACATTGTCCAGCACGCCAATTCAAGCCCTGAAAGCGTTTCCCAGAACTCCCCTCTAATGTTGGAACAGGTTCGGGTTGTGGACATGGACGGGAATTTAAAAGTCCTTTATCCTTCAAAAACTGATCTCACTGCAGTCTCGTCTCTCATGACCGTCGTTCATTAAGCGCCTCTGGTTTTCTCTTCTTGTCCTGGGCGTGTTTCACGGCATTTGTAAACGCAACTTCTCTTTGCAACTTTTTTTTAAATATACAAACAAGACGATATCCAGCACCCTGCTTTGGGGGAATGGTTCAGCTGACTGTTAACAGTGTGGGAGTTTGTGGTCTTGAGAGAGACTCAAACGCCCACTTGGTTAATAAAATATGAACCTCCACCCAAACCTGGACTCACTATAGACCTGCCTTGGATGAAAGTGCTGAATTGTATTTATTTTAATGAAACTTGCTAATACCTGTACTGCTCGGCGAGACTGAAATCTCCACCTGGACATAACCGCACCATGGCGTGGTGCTCTGGTCAGCAACTAACTTTTGAAAGGGGATGAAGTCTCTGAAGGACCAGCAACATCGACTCCATGCGCACGCCCACACCCCAACTCATTCCTGCACCAGCTGGGGTGTAGATGGGGGGCTCTCTCACACCTTCGTCCCCCGTGTGGACGGCAGAGGTCTGCATCAGGCACCTCTCTGCTCTCGCGCTTTTAGCTGCTTATTCCCACAACTCCCTGAGGTGCAGACAGGGTCGATCTGTCCGGGGCTGAGCAAAAGACCTTTTTACCAGGGGGTCAGCTAGTCCTGGGGAAATAATGTGTGTGGTGGGGAGGGTCCCTTGTCTTGGAGAGTGTGCGCTGTGTGCCAGGCGGGAAACGTCGGTGTGTTGGAGGCTGAGCCCCCAGGTAAGCCTTCCCCAACCTGACCCCCTCAAGAATGTTTTGGATTCCAGTTCCCATCAGATCAGGAACGCTGGGAGTTGGAGCCCAGCACATTAGGATTGCTCTAGATCATTGGTTGGCTCTCTAGCCTACAGAGCGTGGCCTCTTGTATAGAATAAGACCCTGCTTGCAGCTTTGATCAGGGTGGCGTGGTTGCTGCTTCTGCCACTCCAGCTCTTAGGTCGTGACACCTTGATGATTTCTGACATATGTGGGGTGTCGTTAGGGTAGCAAAACCGCCCCTCCCCATAGCATATGCTGCAATGGCCAGCACAGTGGCACATTTCGTGGCTTCTCACGTGACTGGTGGCATGAGATGAAGCCAAGCGGCAGCAGCTACATAAATGGGGCCTGTGCTTGTATTCTGCTTAGGGCTGCCTTCCTCCGATCTGGTGCCCTCCAGACTACAACTCCCACAATCCTTTGCTATTGGCTATGCTGGCTGGGTCTGATGGGAGTTGTAGTCCAAAATATGTGGAGGGCCCCAGGTTAGCTTTGGAAAGCAGATAGTCATTTGGGGACAGGGAGTGTAGGTGCTCTGTTCAAGAAAAACAAAGGCCAAAATCCTGCTGGACATGCTTGAGCACTTTGGCTGTGCCCAAAATACCTCTATGCATCATGGCCTAAGTTTCTAGCCCTCAGTGATCACATGGAAGAACTTTAAAATGTAACAAGCCCGTCATGCCAAAAGAATACAAATAAAGCAGCAGATGCACAGTATCTGAACTTTGATTCGTTATTTGCGTTCGTGTGTTGCACTTTCAAAGGGCTGAATCCGATGTTTCACTTGGCATGGCAATTTCAGAATATCGTAGGCTGCCAGCTCCCGCAGGGTACCTGCTGTGATGCTGCACATACCTGACTAGCTCTCTCTAAACCGCCCGCCCCCCTCCCAGCCTGATGGTCACAGAGCCGTAATCAAGCTTCCTGAAGGTGCTTTTTCCCTTTTAAGCTACCTGAGGATGTTGTCGTAGCCTCTTAAGCCAGCCTTTATAAACCCGTCCTCCTGAACTGGCTGCCGCTGATGCTAACTGAATGCCTTGAGCTCTGCCAGAAGGCATCCGTGTCGGCTTGACGTGGGGTCTGCTTAGCTGCCATTGAATCACCCCCTAATTAACCAACAGGCCCACGTTGTAATCGGAGCTTACTTTGATTGTGTGCTTTGGTTAGGAGAAGGGAGGGCTTTGGGGGCATGTCCCTTATTTTTAAGATAAGGGATTTTTGTTCTCTTACAAAGCAATCTTGCCACCGTGTCGATACTTTGGGCTGACGCTTTCGGTGGCGGCATTGTGGTGTAAGAAAAGCCTAGCGATTCAAGGACAAGCCGGCCTACAGAAGGTGGGCTGTTTTTAAGGTGGCGATTTATGCATAGCTGTGGTGCAAAGTGTTGGGAGTTGGGGTGGCTTCAGAGTGGCAATTTAATTCTTAAAAAAATAAGATTGGGGGTGGGAGGAGGTATGCTAAATTTAACTCCTGCCCAGTGAATGCCTCTACGGCGGAGACTTTCAAAAGGACCATCAAAGCATTTTTCGTTGGTCCCTTGGGGTCAGCGGGAGGGGGAGAGAAATTAACCTCACATTGCCAGAGCAGTTTCAGGGTCTCTCTAAGTTAGCCCACCCCTGGTGCATATATATGAAGCCTTGTGTGGTCTACTGTTCTTCCCCCATCCCCCTCTCTATACCCAGATAGTCTACATCAGCTTTCCCCAGCCTGGTGCCCTCTGGACGTTTTGGACTTCTGCTCCCAGCTTTCCTGACCATTGGCCCTGCTGACAGGGGCAGATGGGAGTTGAAGTCCAAAACATCTGGAGGGTACCAGGGTGGGGAAGGCCGGTTTATATGCAGGAGTCAAATATCCAGGTTTCCCCAAGGCTTAATTAACTTGCCATATGACATCCAGAGTTGGCACTCCTGATTAAGGACATAGGAAGTATCTTGTTGGATCAGATTAGGATCCATCTAGCCCAGCATTAATTAATTAATTAATTAGAGTTCCCACAACTACTAAGTAGCGCCCCAGAAATTGGCCAGGTAGCCGCTGACAGATTATACTCATGTTTGCATCTCCATTACAAGTTTAACGAGTGGAGTTCTCATCTTCGTTACACCCTGAGAGCAACGTCACGTAATATTGGGCCTCTGCAGAACAAACAAAGCTGCCTTATTGGACCATCAATACATCCAGCTCCGTATTGTCTCCACCAGCCTTCCCCAACTTGGTTCCCTGCAGATGTTTTGGACTTAAGAACATCAGAAGAGCCCTGCTGGGTCAGACCCAGGGTCCATCCAGTCCAGCACTCTGCTCACACAGTGGCCGACCGTCTGCCCACGGGAAACCCACCAGCAGGACAGGAGTGCAACAACAACAACACCACCCCATCCATGTTCCCCAGCAACTGATGGAGCTTCAATTCCCATCAACCACAGCCAGCATGGCCAATGGTGAGGAAGGCTGGGAGTTGTCCGAAACGTCTGGAGGGCACCTGGTTGGGGAAGGGTGGTTTCCAGTTGACCAGCGGCGGTTCTCCAAGACGCGAATCTTTCCCGGCCTGACCTGGAGGTGCCGAGAACCGAACCCGAGGACTTCCTCTTTGCAAAGCTGGTATGCTGCCACTGTGTTATGGCTCTTCCTTCTAAACGACACTCACTGCCTGATCCCAGCTACTGCTATTGGAGACAGTCCTGGAGGCTCTACTCAGCCATCATGACTAATAGCCATTGTTCGATTCACCACCACAAATGTGTCTGATCCCCTTTTAAAGCTATCAAAACCGGTGGCCGTTGCCCCATCTTGTGGCAGTGAGTTCCACAGGTTCATCGTGCAGTATGTTGAAAAGTCATTTTGAAGGGGCGGGGGTGCTCTGTTGTGAATTTCCTGCCGATCAGTTTTATTGGAGGATATAGAGTTCCTGCACTATGAGAGAGGAAGACAGACATTAATGCCTGTACTGTCTAGCAGGAGAGGAGAACCTTTTTCAGTCCTAGGGTCACATTTCCCTCATGAGTAATCACCTGGGGGTGAATATCAGTGGTTGGACGCAGTAAAGCCACATAGCGCAGTTCCACTCACACACATTTATTCATCCATACACAGTCATGTAAACCTCCCCCCAGTTAACACCCTCCCCACACACTACCCCAGTTTGGTGTAGCAATTAGGCATTGAAAAACATTTATTTCCACAACCAGTTGCCACACTGGGAAGCAATTTTGGGGAGGTTCTCCAACCCTGATCTATCCCATGTGTAATTTATAGACCCATCTAACATACCTATCTATACCTCTAGCAGAGATCTTCAGCTATTAGGCGGTATAGAAATGTAGTAAATAAATCCCATTTTTAGTGATCTTTTTCTCCTAAAATAAAATGCCACAGAGGCTATAGCCTTCTACTGAAAGTGCTCCGGCTTCCTGATCGTTTTGGTTGCCCTTCTTTGCACCTTTTCCATGTCATGTGCAAATGTGACAGGCATACTTTGAGGTGTGAGCTCTTGGGAGCTGGCTGGTGCACTTTTCCCTGCAGAACCTCGGGGCACAATTAAACTATCTTTAGGGAGCTACACGACTCTTCAAATAGGATACAAAGAACCATGCAACTGGTTTTGTGCACCTAAACCTGGCATGGGAAACCTTTTTCAGTCCAAGATCCAAATTCCAGTCTGGGAGAAGTCATGGGGGCCACATTCCATCTGTAGGTGCAGCTAGGGATGCTGGAGAAATTTGAGACGGACTAAAATGAGCTCGGATTTCTATAAATCTGATCTGTGGTATCTGCTGTGGACCGACCTCATCTCTCCACGCCGAGTCTATGGACTTTCGGATCTTTTTTTTTACTTTCCTAAAATTTACACCAAGGCTGCATATTGTCGCCCCGCTTATTTAACTTATATGCAGAGTACATCATGAGAAACGCCGGGTTGGATGAATCACAGGTCGGAATTAAGATTGCCGGGAGAATTATCAACAACCTCAGATACGCAGACGATACCACCCTAATGGCAGAAAGCGAAGAGGATCTCAAGAGCCTCTTGTTGAGGGTGAAAGAGGAGAGTGCAAAAGCTGGTTTGAAACTCAACATTAAAAAAACAAAGATCATGGCATCTGGCCCCATCACTTCCTGGCATATGGAAGGGGAAGAAATGGAAGCAGTGACAGATTTTACTTTCTTGGGCTCCAAGATCACTGCAGACGGTGACTGTAGCCATGAAATTAAAAGACACTTGCTCCTTGGGAGGAAAGCTATGGCACACCTAGACAGCATAGTAAGAAGCAGAAACATCACCTTGCCGACAAAGGTCCGTCTAATCAAAGGTATGGTTTTCCCAGTAGTAATGTATGGCTGTGAGAGCTGGACCAGAAGGAAGGCTGAGCACCGAAGAATTGATGCTTTCTAACTGTGGTGCTGGAGAAGACTCTTACGAGTCCCCTGGACTGCAAGGAGGTCAAATCAGTCCATCCTAAAGGAAATCAACCCAGAGTGCTCATTGGAAGGACAGATACTGAAGCTGAAGCTCAAATATTTTGGCCACCTAATGCGACGAGAAAACTCTCTGGAAAAGACCCTGATGCTGGGAAAGACTGAAGGCAAAAGGAGAAGGGGACGGCAGAGGATGAGATGGCTAGATAGCATCACTGATGCAATGAATATGAACTTGAGCACACTCCGGGAGAGAGCGCAGGACAGGAAGGCCTGGCGTGCTATGGTCCATGGGGTCATGAAGAGTCGGGAACGACTGAACAACATTCGTAGGAAAACCTGCAAGTTTCTCTTGAGACGTAAATATATATGGGGAAAAGTTGCATGGAATGGGGGACAATACACTAAATGTTACATACTAAGGAAAGGTAAAGGTGTCCCCAACCAGTCATGTCCGACTCTAGGGTGCGGTGCTCATCCCCGTTTTTAAGCCGAAGAGCCAGCGCTGTCCGAAGACGCTTCCATGGTCATGTGGCCGGCATGACTGAACACCGAGGTGCGCGGAACGCTGTTACCTTTCCCGCCGAGGCGGTACCTATTTATCTACTTGCAATTTCTTGCTTTCGAACTGCTAGGTTGGCAGAAGCTGGGACTGAAGACGAGAGCTCACTCTGTCACGCAGCACTCGGGTCTCGAACTGCTGTCCTGCCGACCTTCCAGTCTGCAGTTCAGCGTCTTAACCACTAAGCCAACTAAGGTAAATGATGTAAATTGTTGTGAACCCTCTTATGGAATTATTTGCGCATTTTTCTGCACAATGAAAACAAATTCAAATCCGTCTGTGAAGGGGCAATGGACCAAAAGGCGTCTGACGATCCACGAAACACAGACCGAGTGGATTTTACACATTCTGTACATCTCTAGGTGCAGCCAACGGTAGAGTGGGTGGGGGCAAAATATGGTTCTTACAGGTTCTAAGCCTACTCAGAAGTTGTTCAGTTGTCCAGTCATGTCCGACTCTTCGTCACCCCATGGACCATAGCATGCCAGGCCTTCCTGTCCTGCGCTCGCTACTCAGAAGTAAGCAGTACTAAATCACTCAGGAGCATGTTCAGATGGCATCCCAAATACCAAGCCTCTGCATGTCTACTCAGAAATAAGTGGGAGCAGCAAGTATGCACTTGACTCTCAAGTAAGCAAGGCAAAACTCTGCAGGACAAACCTCAGGAGTAAGCAGGACAGAATCACTCAGCACCTTCCTTTCCAAGAGGTTTCCCCTGTGGAGTGCTGAGCAGGGCAGCCTTTTCAGTGCTCAGCAGGGAAAAGCTCTTCTCTCTGATTAGCTGCTGATCAGAGAGAAGAGCTTTTCCTGCCAGGAGAGGAGGTGGGGCTTCAGAGAGAAGCTAACAGGCCAGATGGCGAATCTCCGTAGACCGTGTCTGGCCCACAGGCCAGAGGTTCCCCATGCCAGCCCTAAACCAGGTTGGAGCTCCATGCCACATAGCAGTAAGCTGGTTTTGACAATGAGGGAAATTTCCGAGGTGATTTGGGAGCCGGTCAAAAATCCTGCTGGACACCCATACCCTCTTGAGCATCAATCCTATGTATGTTTACTTGGAAGTAAGTCCCACTGTTCAATGGAGCTTACTCACCAGGTAAGTCTACATAGAATTGAAGCCTCAATAGATCTTACAAACCCCGGCTCTATCTTTCCCTTTCAAATTATCTGTGTGCCCATGAGAACTAGAAACCTGGGTTTGTTTGGTTGCTGTCAAAAAATGCTGAAGTTCAGAGCTGGAGTCAGATAGCCGCTAAGCTGGCAGCCAAATTTAGAAGGTGTTCGATACTCCTCATGTCATAGTGATGGAAATATTAAACATGATCGCGCACGTAGCTTCCTTTCTGGAATGGCCACCAACTGCGTTACCAAGATAGTGGTGTGGCTGACCCCTGCAGAATGAAAGGCTCAGCCGGTCAGGTTTCGGTGTCATTTTTCAGCCATGTGTTCATCCCCATGTCCTGTAGCGCAGCAAGTCCCTGCGTGTGCAGCTGTGTTATCCGGAGAGCCTGTCACCTTCTCAGCTTATTGGCAGCTTAATAGATCACCAGGAGCTTAGCTCGGGCCTCCCTAAGAGAGGTTCCCACTTGGGACGCTTAGGAGAAAATTGCGCAGGGTGGTTGGCGGGAGAGACGGCTGGGCTCTCGGATGTCTTCCTCTTCCTTGCCGCTGTAACTGGAGCAGAAGGCAGGAGAGTGGCTACAGAGCCGGCAGGTCAAGAGGGGTGGATGGCCAGGCCGTCAGAGGAAGATGCCCTCTCGACCTCCGTTGCAGGGAGGTCTCTAGCCGCCGCGCCACGCAAGGGCAGAGGGGGACCCCTGGCCTGTGATTTGCTAGCCCCCAGAATCTCTCAGCAGTCGACACTGCCCTTCCAGGCCTGGGCGGAGCAGAGGAAGGGGCACGCCAGGCCCCCCAGGATCGCCTCAGGGGTGCGGCACGGCCTGGCCACTTGTTCCTCTGCGGGGAGAGCCCCTGGCGAGGGCGTGCTCTCTTGGAGCCACCGCTTGCCTCCGTCGCCCAGGAGCAGTGGTCGCCGGTCGGCCCCGTGTGAAGGCCTCGGGGAAGGCCTCGGGTGCAGCCTCCCCCCCCCCCGCTGCGCTGTGCTCCCCGCAGTCCGCAAGAGCCGTGGAGAGGTCGCACCACGGAGAGAGGCGAGGAGTCGGGCGCGGGCGCCTCTTGGGAGAAGCCACCGTGGCTTGACCCAGGAACAGAGCAGCGCATCCTGGACTAGCTGGAGCAGGTGAACCAGAGTCTCTTTACCCCGCTGACCGGTGGCTTCAGGCAGGACGGAGAGGCTGACAAGTCCATCACAATTGTCTCCCAGCGGGACTGAGCACCCAGAGGCAGGCTGAGCCTCTCTCCCAGCTCCTCGATATCATGCATTGGGCACGGCCTGCAAGTGGGACCTGGCTTTGGGGGCCATTTTGTCTCCGGACTCTGAAACCTCTCTTTCCGGGTCTGCTCCAGAGGTCTTATTCCATCCGTGCCCACACCACCACCATCCTCACTGGGATTTTTCTGTTGCTTGCTACCCCGCGCCGCCCCGCTGGTCTTGTTCTGCAGCAAGATCAGAGAAGTACTGACATCGATGTGCTCTGGAAAAGCGAACTCTGGCTTTCCTCCCTCTCTCGTCATACTCAAGGCTCCCCCAGTGAGGTTGGCTGAGAGTAAATACAGGATCTACCGCATCCCGAACTCGCTGCAAGATGGAGTGACGGGCTGAGAGGGCTTCAAAAGAGGAATAGTCACATTCGCAGCACAGGAGAGGTCTCTCAATAGCTACTGAGTCATAAGAGCTGGATCGTTTCTATCTGCTGAACTTTGTAACTAAAAACGAGGGCCTGGGTTTGCTTTTTTCCTCCTCCTGCCCCACACCCCTTTCCTTCTGTGCCTTGACTTTTACCTTCAAAGCCTGAGGACGACGACTGTCTTACTACCTATCTTTGTTAGCGGCTGCGGGAGCCTTTTTTGCCTGCAGGATGTGGTAAATGTGTGTTGAATGAATGAATGGAACCTCCAGGTTCAGAGGTGCTATGCCGCTAAATCCTAGCTGCTGGAGGTCAGAGAGGCCCTGGGGGCATCTTGTTGGCCAGTGGGAGAAGCAAAATTCTGGACTACATGGACCTTTAGTTCCTTTACCCCAGGGTGGGGGGCTCTCCGGGGTTCCCAGTCTGGCCCTCCAGGGTTCCCTAGATGGTTATGTGTCCTTTTCCAGCCACACCGCTTTCCCCCGACTGCTCATCGTTCGTTTCCCACTGTTTGCATGGTATTCTCCCATTCGAAAAGGTCGAAATGCCTCTCATCCAGCTGGCAGTAAAAGCTTTAAGATAAACTATGCTATTCGGGGGATGGGGTCTCACCCCTTTGCCTTTAGCCCTGCCCACCCCTGGAATGCGGCCCCGGAAAGCTTTTCCAAAATGGAATTTGGCCCCCAAGTGGCAGAAAGAGGTTCAACGCCTCTGCTTTGCCCGGGAGGCTACGTGGATACGCAGAAATTGGCATCTGAGCTTCCCACATCCAAAGCAAAATGCTTTTCACCCCTGCAACTACAAATGGGGCTTCGAAGACCTATTTCATAGAATCATGGAGTAGTAGGGATGGAAGGGGCCTACAAGCCCATCGAGTCCAACCCCCTGCTCAGTGCAGGAGTCCAAGTCAGAGCATCCCTGACAGGTGGCTGTCCAGCCTCATCTTGAGTGCCGCCAGTGTGGGAGAGCCCACCACCTCCCTGGTAGTTGGTCTCGTTGTTGTATTGCTCTAACAGTCAGGAAGTTTCTCCTGGCGTTCAGCCAGAATCTGGATTCCTGTCACTTGAGCCCATTCTTCCGTGTACTTAGGGATGGCGGAGAATTCCGCCACGGGCCCCAATGAGGCTGGATTCTAAAGAATCTGGCCCCCAGGAGTCCGTGGCGGAATGGAGCACTTACCTCCTCCTCCCCGCGGAATCCTCTTTGGCCATATTCTCTGGCTCCGGAGCGCCAGCGATACGGCCGCCATGCCATATCGCTGGCTGAGGGGTATTGACTGTGGGCGCAAATGGCGTACTGGACGCCATTTGCATCCGCAGTCAATACCCCTCAGCCAGCGATATGGCATGGCAGCTGTATTGCTGGCGCTCTGGAGCCAGCCAGTGGCTCCGCGGAATTGCCATGGAGCGGAGCCAGCTGGCCAGGATTCCAGGGGGAGGAACAGATCGCAGACGGATTTCCCCCGGAGCAGCAGGTAGGGAATCTGCCCATCCCTACATGTCCTGCATTATGGGAAGATCAAGAAGAGATCCTGGCCCTCATCTCTGTGACCACCTTTGAAGGACTTGAAGAGTGCTATCCTGTCTCCCCTCAGTCTTCTCTTCTCAAGGCTAAACATGCCCAGTTCTTTCAGTCTCTCTTCATAGGGCTTTGTTTCCAGTCCCCTGATCTTTGTTGCCCTCCTCTGAACCATCTCCAGCTTGTCTGCATCCTTCTTCAAGTGTGGTGCCCAGAACTGGACACAGTACTCCAGATGAGGCCTAACCAGTGCTGAGTAGAGGGGAACTAGTACTTCCTGGGATTTGGGAGCTATGCTTCTATTCATGCAGCCCAAAAGAGCATGTGCCTTTTTTGCAGCCACATCACATTTTTGGCTCATATTCAGCTGGTGATCTACAACAATTCCAAGATCCTTCTGAAACCATAGGGGGGGTTGTTCCCTGACAGCTGCCTGCACTGGGGGGTGGAGTTGTTTGTGGAGGGGGTGTGGCTAAGGCAGGAGACTCTGGGACTTGTCGTCCAACACATCTGGAGGGCACCAGGTTGGGGAAGGTGGATGTATGTTCTCAGACTAGGGTCCGAGTTGGTATAAGGCGGCTTTCTACGTTCGGGCCCTCTGCCAGCGGAATCCGGTGTGACTCCAAACTTTGCATCGAGCCAAAGGTCGAGTCCCGCTCGCTGCGTGCCTTCTTCTGAGGAATGCTGTGCTCCGCTCTGTGCAGGGAGGGGATCCATCCTGCCGGCTCCCTGCCCCGACATTCCAGCTGCGCGAAGGATGCTATCTAAACACGCCGCGCAGCTGTGCTGTGGGAGCTTGTGGCAACGGCATTCCTGGCGCAGCGTTCAAAGCTCCGCAGAGAAGTCCCTCCCCGCTCTCTGCCTGCCCGACATCCAAGGGTGGGCAGCTCAGAGGGCCCCCTTGCTTCATTTGGCCCGCGGCCCACCTCCCCTGCTGTTTACTTTGGCAGAAGCAAAGCCCTCGGATCAGAAAGACTGGATTTGTTCGTCTTTTGAAATGGGGGCGGGGGGGATTATTATTATTTTTTCTGCTGCTGTTCTCTCTTGTTTTCCATCTCCTCTCCTTGGCTGTAATGTGGGTCGGCTGCCCCTCCTGAAGAAACGGAGGCTGGTAAATCACTCCAGATTTTTTGCCTTTGGGGGCTGCCTTTAAACAAGGCTGTTTAAAACCTTGTCGGTGTGAATTGATAGAGTCCCTGTTTGGGGGGACCTGGCCCTCTCCTGCTTTCCTAGATGTTTCATCTCTGAGGTGGGGAATAGGTGCGGCTTCTCTCTGCCACACTCAGATGCATCTCGGTCAGGGACGTGCGAATCAGCAAATCCTGAGCACAACGAAGTCCTCTGATTCCCATCCCAAAGCTCATTCTGACTCAACTTCGTCTCAGCTTGCGAATTTTGTTTTTTTTTTCCCCTTTCCACATGACAATCCGTGCATATTTTCCTAAATAGACACATCGATGGTGCACATCTTTGAAATGTATGCATTCTACTCCCCTCAACGAGAGTGTATTTGTGGGTGTTTTTCAAACGTACGCATTTTTCCATGCACATTTTTCAAATGGACCCATGCTGTCGAACCCATTGTGGGGGGTCTGCAAGCTCGGAAATGTACGGACTTCGACTGCAGGTTGCGTCCGTCTCCAGGTTCAATTTGCATAAGGTGCGAAGTGCATAATTCTGATCAAAAACGAACTGAGACAAATTTCTCGTACGTCTCCTTGGCATGTGTATGAATAGGGCCGGCCCTACTGTTAGGCAGCCTGAGGCAGCCACCGCAGGTAACAACTGCTGGGGGAGGGGTGTCGGTGGAGGTAGACTGCCTGTGCTGTTGCCACCCAGCATCTGCCATTCCTTGACAGCTTCTAGGAGCCCACTCCAGAACCCTGCCATGGCTTCCCCGTGCCATGCCTCCACTGGAGGAATCCTCTTCAAAGGAGAAGCTAGAACTCCCAGAGACAAACAACGTCAAGAAGCAGCCCATGCCAGAAGACCAGAAGGAGCCTGGGTCCTCTGGGGAGATGGCCAGGGGTCCACCCCCACAAGAGGAGGGGAACACTGTCTCTGAGATGGAGGCTGAGTGACTCCCAGGCTCCTGAGAGTGTTGGTGTCTCAAGAAGCAGACCAGAGCAACCCCTGGGAGGAGGCGTGCCCATTTGCAAAGGAGGGCTCCTCATGAGTAAAAGGATCCTCATGAGTAGGGCCCTCCTCACGAGGAGGACGTCTTCCAGTTTATCAGCTTCAGCCGTAGGCAGGAAGAGCTGCTGACACAGCATCTTTATTTCAGTTTTTGAAACAGAGGGTCAGTGTTATTTTTTTTTCCTCATTTGTTTTCCATCTCCTCTCCTTGGCCATAACGTGTGTTGGGTGACTTTGCTTGAAAGTTCGCTTCTCTTCAGACTGGTCCCTTGACTCCAGATGAGGCCTTGGTTTTGGTCTGCCCTTTTTCTGGATTAGTCATACTGTGCTTTTGACCTTTTGCTGACTGACTTGGCTAAATGGATTTGCCCCGCCTTTGCCCCAGGCCTGAGCTTGATCCAGCCAAAGCAGGACACTTCCCTTAAAACACACACACACATTTGTGCTCCATGAAATGGTGCCCAGGCTGATGGTGCTGCCACCTCCAAATAAGCTCAACACGCCTCCCTGGTGGACGAGGGCCCCAGGACCCCTTGAACCCAGAGCCAGCCCTGTTCCCATCCATCTAAGCCATGTCTGTTGCCGGTCTGAGTTGCCTACCTGGCTGGCTAGTCAACTTCTCCCAACACATCACAGCAGCACCCTTGGGAAAGAACTGGGCACACTGCTACAGGTGAGGCCTGACCAAAGCAGAACAGAGCGGTGCCATTTCTTGTCGTGATCGGGACACTATACGTCTGTTGATGCAGCCTTGAATTGCATCAGCCTTTTTAGCTGCTGCATCACATCGCTGACTCATGTTTCAGTTGCGATCTACTAAAACCCCCAGAGATCAAGAAGGCAAGACAAGGCATTGAGGGTCATCCCAAGATCCCAGACGTTGTCCCTTTACAACTGTATCCCTGTACTATAAAAAATAATCCTTGACATTTTTAACACCAAATTGTAACTTTGAAAATGGTAAATTTACGCCACATTGGAGTCCTGATCACATACAATATCGTTCAGTTTTTGTTTTTAACTTTGACTACCTGTTTGTTAAAGTGTTTTTTGCAAAAGCGAAGAAAGCTAATGTAGCCTTAGGGTTGTAATCTGCCATTAGTAGTAGAAATAGTTTTTGTATTTTACTAATTGATTAATTAACCTGTTTAATTTAAATACATTTGTATGCTGAAACCTCCAAAAACATGACCTTTTTTGACAACTGGCCCAGCTGCAATGAACAGCGAGAAGAGAACATTGCACATACTGTTTATGTTGCACAGTTTATGTGGGGCAGCACTGAGGCCTCACGGTTAATTTTTTTTTAATCACGAAAAATATTAAGAAATAAAATACAAATCAAGAGGGACAGGGGAGCCTGGTGGGGCCAAGAAAGGTGTCTACAAGCCCGTTGATACCCATGGGCATGACACTGGAGACCCCACATTGCTGTGGAAAGTGTTCCCTAAGAGTAGAACATCTAAAAACCACTGATTTACATTTGCACATCTCCGCATGTGTCATGTCCTTGAAATAAACTGCCCTTCTTTCTCATAGGGTCCTGAAAGCGCATATATGTACACACACAGCCTGGTACAGCCCTTCTCTTTCTCTATTTTCTAACCCTCCACTGGTCATAGAATTTGCTTCCCAGCTTTTCTATGCAACCATGAGGGCAAGAAACTTGGTCTAAACAATGAAAGCTGCCATGCTCAGAGTGCAAAACTTGGTGAGCTCACATGAGGATATGATACACCTGGTCCTGGCAATATGGGATAAGGAACAGAGGCTGTAGGGGCTCTTGGGCTCTCCTTTTTTGCTGAGGCTGCCTATACACTAAAGAAAACCCCTGCAGTCCTCCCGTTCTGGAGCCTTTCCACGTTTATCGTAGACTCCCAGACAGGGACCACATGACTGCTGAGAGGGGAAGCTTTTAATTTTCAGTGTTCCATAGATCTCAGTGAAACAGCACCATCTAGTGGCTGTTTTAATTACGTTACATTCCAAGTTTTAAAAACAGTTCATTAGTTCCGGATCTATTTGAGACGGAAAAACCAGGAAATACCTCTGGATGTACCTTGGAGGTCAACCACGTCATGAAAAGGACCCACAAACATCCGTGAGTGAGAAATCTCAATAGCAGGATAAAAGCTCCGTGTGAAGGAGCCCTGTGTTACACTTTCGTCTTCTATATCCAGCTTAGACTGAAAGCTGTTTGGGTACAGAGACTTGTTTCTGATTAAGAAATGCTGCAACTTAAGAGTGCTTCCAGATGAAGCTTGTATTTTCATTCACAGACTTTTAGAGGGGTCTTGATGATGACATCTTCAATTCATAGCCTTCCTGTGTTTTCACACTTCCTTCCATCTTTTTTCTTCCCAGAAAAAAAAATCCGTTAAGGAAGAAAAGACAGAATAGCTGCACATTGCCTTTGGATTGGTAGCATTAGCAGCCTTCCATCTCGACTTCTAGAAATCCAAATTATTACTTAAAAATAAGATGCTGATTCCATTGCATTGACTTTCTCATTTTGCTGGCTTGGAGCAGCATCAGCTCCCTCCAAAAGTGTTTATTATTTATTTAGAGTATTTTTCTCCCACTCAGTCAGAAAGAACGGCTCCCAGAACAGCGTACAATCAAGCAGCAAAAAGGACAAGCCCTGCCGGCAAGGCTGACGATCTGAAAATGACACGGCACGCATGGAAGAAGGGATGAGGAGGGAAGAGGAAAAAATTAAGTACAGTGTCAGCAGGGCTGGTGGGGAGCAGGGCTGCTTCCCCTCTCTTCTCCAGGGGCAGTGGGGAGCAGAACTGGAACACACCCTGACGTTCCTTTTGCTCCTTTTGTTCCTTTGGTTTTGAAGTGCGGGTTTTGCTGTGGGTTTGGCAACAGTCAAGAGCAGGTGGGTACGAGGAAGGATGACAGAAGTTGGACTTGTATGAAAGTTTGAATGTTGTGTGTCCTCCCCACCCCCCAATATTTTCAGAACAAACAGGGCTCTGGCAGGACTTCTTTCCATCCTTCGCAACTGCAGCTATGGTGGCTGGTTCATCATCCCAGGTGGCCTTCTGTGGACAGGGCTACCATTTGACCCAAGTGTGTCTGTGTGTGTGGGGGGGGGGACAAACCATTCAGCTGGAAATAGTAAACCACCATTTGCCCGCAGTGGTGCAAACAGTCGCCAAAAAAACCCCACTCTAAGTTGCAGCATTTCTTGATCAGAAACAAGTCTCTGCACCCAAGGAGATTTAAATCTAAGCTGGATATAGAAGACGAAAGTGTAACGCATTAAAAAAGAAGCCGGGAGCCCCTACAGCCTCTGTTCCTTATCCCATATTTCCAGGACCAGGTGTATCATATCCTCATGTGAGCTCACCAAGTTTTGCACTCTGAGCATGGCAGCTTTCATTGTTTAGACCAAGTTTCTTGCCCTCATGGTTGCATAGAAAAGCCAAGAGCGTAATCGGCAATTCCTAGGACAGGAGCAAGAGGGGTTGCTCTTACAAAAATCCCAAAGGACCCTCCCTTTTTTCTGCTCCCCAAGACATACAGCCTCTTCCAGCTTCTCACTAAATAGGTGACAGTAGGTGACTTCAGTTTTTATTAAAGGTGGTAAAGGTAAAGGTGTCCCCAACCAGTCGTGTCCGACTCTAAGGTGTTGTGCTCATCTCCATTTCTGAGCTGAAGAGCCAGCGCTGTCCGAAGACGCTTCCGTGGTCATGTGGCCGGCATGGCTGAACACCGAGGTGCACGGAACGCTGTTACCTTTCCCACTAAGGCGGTGCCTATTTATCTACTTGCAATTTCTTGCTTTCGAACTGCTAGGTTGGCAGGAGCTGGGACTGAAGACGGGAGCTCACTCCGACACGCGGCACTCGGGTCTCGAACTGCTGTCCTGCCGACCTTCTGGTCTGCAGTTCAGTGTCTTAACCACTAAGCCACCGCGGCCCTACAGTTTTTATTATTTAAATCAGTGCCCTTTGTTTTTATTGAGCCTTTAATGAATATGTATTAGGGAGCAGAAAAGAGGATTTTTTTTTTCACCAAGGCGTGCAGCGTCTGCTGACTTCTCACTAAATAGGCGACAGTAAAAACCATACAAAACCTAGTCAGCCATTCAAAATACTGTATGCCTTGGGAGGGTTTTGCCAGTGTAGGAGGGTGGCTCCGATGTCAGTGGGGCGGGGGATCCGCTCCAGGTTTCAGTTGGAACCAGTCAGAAGTCTAAAGGAGCTCTCCAAGGTGCAGAGGTCCTTTAGATTTCTGACTGGCTCCGACTGAAACGCGGAGCGGATCCACCGCCCCACTGACATCGGAGCCAACAGGCCCCACTGCCAAACATCTGTCCGAGGCTATCAAGCCTGACCCTAAATGGGTCAAGGAAAGTCGCCAAATGGCTAGCAAATTGCTGTGCATCGTGCTTGGCAGTCCGCATTTAGTTGGGTGGCTACCAAGCCGGGCAGCACCTGGTATGTGTGGAGACAAAGGAAAAGTCCCAGGGTTGCTCCCGGCGTTTTCTGGCTCGGTTCCTGTGCTTTTCATTCCATGGGACTGACAGAAATGTGAAAGCCCCCCCCACACACACACATTGCAGTGATGGGAGGGGTTTCTCATGCTGAATTCCCATCCTGATCCTCGTCCAGGGCAGTCACACTCAGGAAAAATGTTCCCGCCTGCAGAAAACCCATGCAAAACAAAGCAAAGGCACTGCGAAACTTAAAATCTACAGGGCTGCTGGATAAATATTCCCCTACAATTTCATTTTCTTATGCATGTGCTCCCTCTTGTGGTTCTTACCAGCCCCCTTCCAGATATGCTGTATTGATGCGCCAACATACGCATACATACAGCTCACAATGTGTCTGTTATTTCAGTGTTTCATGGCCTCCTGCTACCCCTGTTTGAAGGGCCTTGGCCCTGGCAAATCATGGCTCCCATTTTCCCCCTATTTCTGCTGTGTTAAAACTTTACTCATTTGAGCTGCAAGTGTCTGTCTGCCGTCCTATTGGTATTTACCATCCAAGCTCTTTATTAGAAGGAGTAATCTGAAGGAATACATCTGCATTGAGATTTATTACATTTCTATACCACCCATTAGCCAAAGCTCTCTGGGCAGGTTCACAGAACAAAAATAAAACCATAAAATACAAGAACATAAAGCATAATATAAAAATCTTATGCTTAAACGAAAATAAAGCCAGAGTAAAAGCCAGTAAAGATATAAAAATGCACTGAGGGCTCAATCCTATGCATGTTTAGCAGAAAAAAAGTCCTACAACTCCCAGAATTCCTCAGCCAGCCATACTGGCTGGGGAATTCTGGGAGTTGTAGGACTTTTTTTCCTGCTGAACATGCATAGGGTTGCGCCCTGATACAATCTTTAACATGGAGGACTAAAGAGCCTGGGAAAATAATAAGGCCTTTGCCTGGCACCAAAAAGACCACAACATTGGTACCGGGTGGGCCTTTCTGGGGAGGGCATTCTACAACCAGAGTGCCATCACAGAAAAAGGGCCTCCCCTAAGTAACCACCCGCCTCACCTCATTTGGTGTGGGCATCCAGAGAACGGTTTCTGAACATTATCTTAGGGTCAGTCAGGTCTATATGGGAGGAGACAATACTTCAGGTAATCTGGCCCATTTAGGGCTTTTTAAGCTAATGCCACCACTTTTAATTCAGCCCAATTCAATTGCAGATCATAAAGCATAATATGATCATATCTACTGGTTCTTGTTAACAATCTCAGTGGCCTATTTTGGACCACCTGAAGTTTCTGGACCATTTTCAAAGGCAGCCCCACAGATAACACATTGCAGAAATCCAAGAGAGAGGATGCCAGAGCATGGATAACTGTAGCTAGGCTATCTCTGTCCAGATAAGGACGTAGTTGGTACATCAGCCTCAGCTGATAAAAGGTGTTCTGTGCCACCATGGCTGATAGCATCAAAAGCCACTGAGAGGTCCAAAAGAATCAAGATGGTGTGGAGACTGCTAAGAATGTACAAGAGCTTCATTTCTGTTTGCAAATGATGCGAACATGTCCTGTTCGCACTCCCAATTGCGAATGTGAGCAGGAGTGCTTTCTTTTCGAGAAATGTTAGCAAATCTGCAATCGCTTTCCAAAAATGTGCATTTTTAAAAAAATGCCCACTTTGAAATGCATGTGTTTGCCCCAAATATGCATTTTCATACTTTAGTCAATGGGGGGAAAGTGCTGACATTTGAAAATGCTCACAGGAATGGGCACTTTTCCCATTCAAACAGGCCCCAAATAGGTCAGAAGTGGGAGCAAGCTGAAAAGAGCTTCGAAGTGATTTTTGAAGAATTTGGGCAAGCTCAAAAATGGCTGGTTCTCCCATCCCTAGGGACTGCAGTAAGATGCACACGTTTCTAACCGAAAAATGGATCTATCTATCTATCTATCTATCTATCTATCTATCTATGCTGTATGCTTTTTACATTTTTAGTATGGCTGCTCACACCCTCTACTAGGGAGGGCAAAAGCAGTAATCTAACCTAGTAATCTAACCTCCAAATTAGGCTAGTAATCTAACCTCCAAATTAGGCTAACATGAGGGGCCACCATGCTTTACGTGGGGCTGCCTTTGAAGGCAGTTCAGAAGCTGCAGCTCCTGCAAAATGCAGTGGCCAAACTGGTAACAGGGACAAGAAGGTCTGAACATATAACACTGATTCTGGCACCGATTCAAGGTGCTGGTTTTGACCTATAAAGCCTTACACTACTCAGGGCCACAATTCCTGATGGAGCGCCTCTCCCAGCATGACACTACCTGTATGCTACACTCATCATCTAAGGCCCTCCTCCAGGTGCCTCCTCCAAGGGAGGCTCGGGCGGTGACAACAAGGGAGAGGGCCTTCTTGGTGGTGGCCCCCCAATTCTGGAACAATCTCCCCAATGAGGTCCACCTGGCGCCAACAATGTTCTTATCAGTGCCAAGTTAAAACTGCCCTCTTCTCTCAGGCATTTGGTGGCATATGATAAGGTTTTAATCAGGTCCTGGATTTTTCTTAGTGTGGATTGTTTACACTAAGTCTTTTTGGTATGTGTGTGTCTCTGTGTGTGTGTGCTGTCTGTTTATATGTTTGTATGAAAAAAAAAATACTCTACATAATGTATTTTTAATGGTGTTTAATCTTTGTAAACTGCCCAGTGAGCTTTGACTATTGGGTGGTATAGAAATGTCAGAAATGAAATGAAATGCTGTCCTAAAAACATACGACGTGGCTGTTGAGCAGAACTGGCCAGATCAACTGCCAGGATGAGAGACGGTTGGGGAAACACAGCCGGTTCCTGAGAGGCTCTCTTCTTTCTCACGCTCTTGGCAGAGGCGTCCGGGATGCCCAGCATCCAAGCTGGGAAGGCCTGTTTCAGCGCTCCCTGCTTCCTGCCCCGGAATTAATGAATCACGCGCTAGTCATATGGTAATTCATCAGAGCAAATGAGAACGTGATGAAATGTAATTATGGGCAGCACGTTTGCCAGAGTAAAAGCATTTATTGAACACATCCGCCTTGGCTACCGGGGTGGAGGACCACATTTGCCCCAAAGAGCCTACTGCAGCCTTCTCCAATGCTGGCTGGGGGATTATGGGAGTTGTAGTCCAACACATCTGGAGGGCGCCCGGTTGAAGAAGCATGGCCTGGTGGGGGATGTTTTCTTCCACACAGGGACCTTTTTAAAGGAAGAAATGTGGAGCAAAGGAAGCGGTGGACCCCTAGTTGAGGTAATGGCTAAGATGGGAAGTCCTGCATTCGAATCCCAGCTCCGCTGCAACCTGAATTAGCAAAACATTGGCAAAACACTGTACTTCCAGCCACAGCCAGCCAGCCAGCCACCTACATCTGCCCCAGGGGTGGGGGTGGGGGGGATGATAATATACGCCTACCTTGCAGGGCTGATGATGTTATATAAACTGGATTTCAGTTCAAATATTGACCAGTAAAGCACTAAACCGGCTTGAGCTCAGCATCTCAAAGAAACACCCTTAGATTCTCTAAAAAAAAAGACTCAAGTATCTGACAGCAAGGGTTGAAACATACAAAAAAAAGTTAAAACAATTTTAAACGGCTAAAAACCATTTAAAACGCCAAGACCCAGCAAAGCAATTAAATAAGAAGCCCCATCATATGCTGTCAAATACCTAGGATAAGAGGAAAGTCTTAAGCTGGTGCTGAAAAGATAGCAATGTGCCAGGCAGAACTCACTGGGGAGAACATTCTATAACTGAGGGGCCACCATGGAGAAGGCCCTCTCCTTTGTTGCCACTTTCTGAACCTCCCTCGGAGGAGGCACTCGGAGAACAGCCACAGATGTGTGATCATATAGTACAGGCAGGTTCATGCTGAGAGATGCGCCCCATCAGGTACTGTGGTCCCAAGTCACGTAAAGCTTTATAGGGTCAAAACCAGCACCTTGAACTGGGCTCAGAGACATACAAGGAGGCAGTGCAAGCAGGCCAGAATCAGTGTTATGTGCTCAGGCCTTATTTATGTATTTATTTTTATTAGATTTGTAGCCCACCTTTTCACCACGAACAATGGCACTCAAGGCAGCTTACAATCATTTAAAAAAAACTTGATTAAAACAATAATAAAACAAATAGTTTAAAACACAATTTGATACACAACAGTAACAGAATAAAAACAGCATCCAACCCAACAGACATGCGTACACGCCAGAGATCTATGGCGCCATGGGGAGGAACCTATGGAAACAAACATTGGCAACCCATGGGCCTAATTTGCAGTCCTTGGCCTAACTCCCTGCCACCCTTGGCCTAATTTCAAAAGGCCCCTGCAAGTGATCAGTTCAGGCCTCTGGCAAGAGTAATCTGTCCCTTCCCCAGAAGCCTACTGAATGGGGACAGGGGGGTGGGGAGAAAGGGGTGGCAGGGAGAGACAGAGAGGGTGGCAGAGAGAGGGAAAAATGAGACAAAGGGGGAGCAGAGAGAGAGAGAGAGTGTGTGGCAGAGAGAAGGGGGTGGCAGAGAAAGGGAAAGACAGAGAGAAAGGAGGTAGCAGAGAGACAAAGAGTTGGCAGGGAGGGAGGGAGATAAAGGGGTTGACAGAGAGAGACAGAGACAAAGAGTGTGGCAGAGACAGAGACAAAGAGCATGGGAGAGAGAGGGAAAGACCGAGAGAAAAGAGGGTGGCAGAGAGACAGAAACAAAGAGGGTGGCAGAGAAAGAGAGGGGGAGACAAAGAGGGTGGCAGAGAAAGAGAGGGGGAGACAAAGAGGGTGGCAGAGGGAGACAGAGACAAAGGAGGTGGCAGAGAGAGAGAGACAAAATGTGGAAGAGAGAGAGACAAAGTGTGGAAGAGAGAGAGAGACAAAGGGTGTGACAGAGAGAGACAAAGGGGGTGACAGAGAGACAAAGGGGGTGGCACAGAGAGAGAGAGAGACAGATATAAAGGGGTGGCAGAGAGAGGAGGAGTGGCAGAAAAAGAGAGGGAGGGAGAGAAAGGTGGGAGGCAGAAAGAGAGAGAGAAAAGGGAGCAGAATTTCTGCCCTGTGCAAGACCAGCATGCATTGCCCTACCAATTGCCCTTGATGGAAAACAGAAAAAAGGTTGCCCACCGCTGCACTATAATATTTAAAGTGTGTGGACATGTTACCCCCCCACCCCCCCACACACACATGGGTTTTGCCACAGGGCCAGAGGATGGTGCATAAATAAAATATGCTGTCCCAAAGTGGACACAGTACTCTAGGCGCCTCCAGACCAGCACAGAATAAAATGAAACCATTACTTCTCATTAATCAATTTTATTTACCCCTCTTGAATGTTTCCACAAGTGAGATATGGACTTGGAAAACAAGTTGTTCATGCAGAATTGCCACTATTGTCTCTTTATTATCATGCCCAGCAATTTCAGAATGGGTACAACTAACGACAGAATGACCCGATGCCTTATATCTCTACAAAACTACTGCCCCTTCTTCGTTCCCCCCTCTTTCTCATTTTTGGAAACACTTTTGCAGTTGCTCTTTCGAGTCTCCAGAATTCCCATACCCCACCCCAAAGCTGGAAGCTGGCTCGCTTGGAGAGTGGGATAGTGTTAGTGGTGGGATAGTGTTTCTTCAGAAAGAAACTTGTAGCTGGGGTGACCGATCTAGAATGGAGGAAGCAACAGCAAAACTCCTAGCAGAAATGAGCGCATGGTTGGCCAGCATGGAAGCCAAATCACACATCGATCCTGTGTGTCGCCTCTTCTTTCCCACCTCCCTTGGCAAACCCTTACTGCAAATTGTGTGAGATGAGATGGCATGGCACCCCAAATTTCCTTGGCCTCGCAAGTTGTGATGTAACCGACAGAGCAGGGGAAGTTGGACTACGTCAGCAGTGCGCAGCCTTTTCAGCCCTAAGGGCCACAGTGGTTGTCTGCTGGGGTGCCGGGAGCTGCACATATTTAGCCCCTCTCACACACGGTCACATAAAGGGGTCTCTGCTTTGTGGGGATAGCTGGGGGAGAGGTGGCTGAAGCCCTCTCCCTGCCCCACAGACCCCAAACTGATCGCTGCTTTGCTGCCTCTATTAATGGTGAAAAGCAGCAATCCAGGCTGCTTTGGGGTTGCTGGCGGAGGGAGGAAGCTGTGAAGACGCCATTCTACCCTTAGCCCCCCCCCCCCCCCGCCATAAAGTCCATTGGAGGCTGGTATCTCCAATGTCAGTGGGGAGGTAAATCCACTCCAGGTTTCAGTCAGAACCAGTTAGAATTCTAAAGGAGCAATCCAAGGTGCTTCTCAGATTCGCTGCCTCACTGACACACCAGCCTCTGTTGATTGCATCTCTGCATGAGTATGCGCTCTGACCATGCCGCCTTCTGATCAGCTTCTGCTGGAGGGCAGTTCATTCTGCTGCTGCAGCTTTGCACGGGGTGCGACTGCATCACCCTGCCTGCCTGCCTGCCTGCCTGCCGCATCTCTGTACAAGTCGCTGTTCTGAGCGGGCGTCCTCCCAATTCGGAGGTGTGCACAGAATCGTGGCTCTCCCCCAAAATGCAGGCATATGGGCTCCTCAAGGCGTGCCCAGTCTTCCGTGCTCTAAAAGGAAACATTGTGGGGTGTAACTGCAAAGTGTGCTTCCCCGAGGCACGTGGCAGAGGGACCCTCCAACCGGTTTGAAATCCACAGCATTCGAGTGCGGTGAGATTCCAGGAGGGAGACTCCACAGGTTGCTGCTGACTGAAGCTGGGAAAACAAAATCCTCCGAGAACATGTCTTTGAGACCTTGTAGGCTAGGGATAAGTAACTGAGACCCTGGGGGCCAAATCCAACCCTCAAAGGTTTCCCTTCGGCTCCTGGTATAACCTCGATCCCCCAAACCCAACACACACGTGGCTGAGCGCTTCACTCGCTTTCTCCCAAGCTCAGACAGAAGCAAAGGACTCATTAACCCCCCTTGCTTGCAGTGTGAACAGCAAGAGAGGCTTTGGACAGAGCCCTTTGCCCTATTATTTGCCTTGGCCACTTTCTCCCAGGCCCAAACAGAAGCAAAGGGCTCTTTAACCCCCTTGCCTGCAGTGTGAAAAGCAAAAGAGGCTTTGGACAGAGCCCTTTGCTCTATTATGTATGTTGGGCACTTTCTCCCAAGCTGAGATGCAGGCAGAGGGCTCTTGCTGGGCCAAACCCGAAAGGACACTCAGCTGTGGATGTGTCTGGTGGTGAAAAGAAAATCCGATGCTGTAAAGAACAATATTGTTTAGGAACCTGGAATGTCAGATCAATGAATCAAGGTAAGCTGGAGGTGGTCAAACATGAGATGGCAAGATTGAACATCGACATCTTGGGAATCAGCGAACTCAAATGGACAGGCATGGGCGAATTTAATTCAGGTGACCATCATATCTACTATTGTGGGCAAGAATCCCTTAGAAGAAATGGAGTAGCACTCATAGTCAACAAAAGGGTGGGAAAAGCAGTACTGGGGTACAATCTTAAAAATGATAGAATGATCTCAGTACGAATCCAAGGCAAACCATTCAACTAATTCAAGTCTATGCCCCAACCACTGAGGCCGAAGAAGCTGAGGTTGATCGGTTCTATGAAGACCTACAACACCTTCTAGAACTAACACCAAAAAAAGATGTCCTCTTCATCATAGGGGATTGGAATGCTAAAGTAGGAAGTCAAGAAATCACCGGGATAACAGGCAGGCACGGCCTTGGTGTACAAAATGAAGCAGGACAAAAGCTAATAGAGTTTTGCCAAGAGAACATGCTGATCATAGCAAACACTCTTTTCCAACAGCACAAGAGGCGACTCTACACATGGACGTCACCAGATGGTCAATATCGAAATCAGATTGATTATGTCCTTTGCAGCCAAAGATGGAGAAGCTCCATACAGTCAGTCAAAACAAGACCTGGAGCTGACTGTGGCTCAGATCATGAGCTGCTTCTTGCAAAATTTCGGCTTAAATTGAAGAACGTCGGGAAAACCACTAAACCGTTCAGGTATGACCTAAATCATATCCCTGATGAATATACAGTGGAGGTGAGGAATAGATTTCAGGGATTAGACCTGATAGACAGAGTGCCTGAGGAACTATGGACGGAGGTCCGTAACATTGTTCAGGAGGCAGCAACGAAATCCGTCCCAAAGAAAAAGAAATGCAAGAAAGCCAAGTGGCTGTCTGATGAGGCTTTACAAGTAGCTCACGAAAGAAGGGCAGCGAAAAGCAAGGGAGAAAGGGGAAGATATACCCAACTGAATGCAGAGTTCCAGAGAATAGCAAGGAGAGACAAGAAGGCCTTCTTAAATGAACAATGCAAAGAAATCGAGGAAAACAACAGAATGGGAAAGACTAGAGATCTCTTCAAGAAAATTGGAGATCTCAAGGGAACGTTTTGTGCAAAGATGGGCATGATAAAGGACAAAGAAGGCAGGGACCTAACAGAAGCAGATGAGATTAAGAAGAGGTGGCAAGAATACACAGAAGAACTATACAGGAAAGATCTGAATGTCCCTGATAGCCATGATAGTGCGGTCACTGAACTTGAGCCGGACATCCTCGAGAGTGAAGTCAAGTGGGCCTTAGGAAGCATTAGTAACAACAAAGCTAGCGGAGATGACAGTATTCCAGCCGAGCTATTTAAAATCCTAAAAGATGATGCTGTTAAAGTGCTGCATTCAATATGCCAACAAATCTGGAACACTCAACAGTGGCCACAAGACTGGAAAAGGTCAGTTTACATTCCAATTCCAAAGAAGGGCAACGCCAAAGAGTGTTCAAACTACCGCACAATTGCGCTCATTTCACATGCCAGCAAGGTGATGCTCAAAATCCTACAAGCTAGGCTTCAGCAGTATGCGAACCGAGAACTACCGGAAGTACAAGCTGGGTTTAGAAGAGGCAGAGGAACTAGAGATCAAATCGCCAACATTCGCTGCATCATGGAGAAAGCAAGAGAATTCCAGAAAAATGTCTATTTCTGCTTCATTGACTACGCTAAAGCCTTTGATTGTGTGGATCACAACAAACTGTGGCAAATTCTTAAAGTGATGGGAGTACCAGACCACCTTACCTGTCTCCTGAGAAACCTGTACGAGGGTCAAGAAGCAACAGTAAGAACCAGACATGGAACAACCGAGTGGTTCAAAATTGGGAAAGGAGTACGACAAGGCTGCATATTGTCACCCTGCTTATTTAACTTATATGCAGAGTACATCATGAGAAATGCCGGGTTGGATGAATCAGAGGTCGGAATTAAGATTGCTGGGAGAATTATCAACAACCTCCGATATGCAGACGATACCACCCTAATGGCAGAAAGCGAAGAGGATCTAAAGAGCCTCTTGTTGAGGGTGAAAGAGGAGAGTGCAAAAGCTGGTTTGAAACTCAACATTAAAAAAACTAAGATCATGGCATCTGGCCCCATCACTTCCTGGCATATAGAAGGGGAAGAAATGGAAGCAGTGACAGATTTTACTTTCTTGGGTTCCAAGATCACCGCAGACGGTGACTGTAGCCATGAAATTAAAAGACGCTTGCTCCTTGGGAGGAAAGCTATGGCAAACCTAGACAGCATAGTAAGAAGCAGAGACATCACCTTGCCGACAAAGGTCCGTCTAATCAAAGCTATGGTTTTCCCAGTAGTAATGTATGGCTGTGAGAGCTGGACTATAAGGAAGGCTGAGCGCCGAAGAATTGATGCTTTCGAACTGTGGTGCTGGAGAAGACTCTTACGAGTCCCCTGGACTGCAAGGAGGTCCAATCAGTCCATCCTAAAGGAAATCAACCCTGAGTGCTCCTTGGAAGGACAGATACTGAAGCTGAAGCTGAAATATTTTGGCCACCTAATGCGAAGAGAAAACTCTCTGGAAAAGACCCTGATGCTGGGAAAGACTGAAGGCAAAAGGAGAAGGGGATGGCAGAGGATGAGATGGCTAGATAGCATCACGGATGCAATGAATATGAACTTGAGCACGCTCCGGGAGAGAGCGCAGGACAGGAAGGCCATGGTCTATGGGGTCACGAAGAGTCGGACACGACTGAACGACTGAACAACAACAAAGGGTTAAGTAAGAATAGCAGGAGAGGCTTTCCTCAGAACCCTTTGTCATATTATGTAGCTTGGCTATCTACTCCCAAGCTGAGATACAGGCAAAGGGCTCTTTAATCCCCTTGCCTGCAGTTGGCACAGCAAAAAAGTCTTTGGTAGGTACCTCCACTTACTTTTTACACACCTGATCTGCTCACTCCTGTGCACAAGGATATGGCAGTGATCAACTCTGGTGACTAAAGGAAAAGCCCTGGCAAAACCTGTTTACCTTTATTTATATTAATTTTATTACACCATCATTATTACTACTACTACTACATTATTTATGCCCTGCCCTTTTTCCTCTTGCAAGGAACCTAAGGCTGCTTACAGAGTCCTCCCCCTTACCATTTTTATCTTCACAACAACCCCGTGAAGTAGGTTGGACTGAGAGATTGCGACCGGCCCAACATCACCTAGTGAGTCGCAGGGCTCAACGGGGATTTGAACCTGGGTCTCCCCAAGGCTAGTTCAGCACTCTGACCACTACCCCACAGTACAACACTCTGACCGCTACCTCTGACCACGGTAGCGGTCAGAGCGAATGGTCAGAGCGGGGGTCAGAATGGGGGAGCGAATGAACAACTGGTGGCACATCCACCCACCCTCACCAATTCAGCTGAGGGCACCCCTTACAAGGCAGAAAAGGGCAAATATTAACGCCAGAGTGTTTCGTTTTGTTTCAAAAGTCCTCTCCACCCACACAACTGAAACCTCCCACCTTGGGAGGGGTTCTTGGAACATCACTTGCTTCCATGGGGGAGTGAGGCATTTGCAAAGGTAGCATACCGGGCCCAGCCAAAACATAATAATTAGGAACAAATACAAATGTCGGCCATTCTTGAGTCGACAAATAACTTTCCCTAGGCCACGTTCTTCATTGAGCATGGCCAGGGGGTTAGCAACCTTGGCTCCATCCACTCTCTCCCTTTTATTTGAGCCGAGACACAGGACAAAGGGCTCCTTTTGCTCCCCGGAGTGGACAACGCCAGCATTTCTCCTCTCGTGTGTCTTGCCTCTCTTTTGCCCATGTGACGGCTCTGAGGGGGATCTTCTGCCAAGGCCTCTGTTGCTGATCACTCTGCGGAGCAAGGGGCTAACGTGCCCTTTGCTTGAGTACACACACAGGGGCGGGCTCTGCCAGAGCAACCCTGTTGCTGAGCACACAGGCAAGGAGCCCTTTGCTGGTGTCTCACTTTTGCAGAAGGTTCATCATGGAAGGGGGGAGACGTTTAGGATCAAGGGTCATTCTTATGAATCGAAGGGGAAGTCCTGTAACCTGTTTCCAACAGTGGCCAGCCAGAAGCCTTCAAGAAACCCACAAGCAGGGCACAAATCTAGCATCTGTTCCTCAAAGGCAGACTTCCCCTAAACCTGGAGGTTCCATTGAGCCACAATGGCCCACAGCTGTTGACAAAAGCTCCATTCCAAATGTATCAACACCCCCCTCCACACACACCCCCTACCTACACACACCCCTAGCTACGTTTCATGGCAGCCCATCTTTGCTCTAGATCTTAGGTATGTATACTCGGAAGTAAGGCCCATTGTGTTCAGCAGTGCTTTACTCCCAGGAAAATGTGCATTCTAGGACTGCAGCCGTATTGAACCTCCACGAGCCCTTATTTTCTGCAGAGAGGTGTGTGTGAATTTATTTTGGTGCCAGGCCAGGAAATTAAAGTCGCCTAGGGCAACTTGGGCTGGGGGTTGTGTGTGTGTGTGTGTGGGGGGGGGAGATGATCAGGGATTTGTAAAAAATAAAACACACACACACACACACACACACCCCACCACAGTGGGTGGACGAAACCAGTTTGTAAGCCAACCCATTTCTTGTTCTGTGCCTTTTGCAAGCAGTGTCTGGGCACATTTTGCAGCCAGCCAAACCCACAGACACCCCCTCCCTCTCCTTCCCCTCCTCCACTACCACCCAGCAAATCCCCCCCTTCCCCACCCCAAGGTTTTCTTTTCCACAGGCTCCCTCCCCCTCTTTCTCCTCCCCTTCCCCCAATCTTTCATGCGAATACTGTATCTGCCCATTTTGGAAACTCTTTCAAAAGAAGTGAATGTTTTGAAGGGAGGAAAAAAAAAACCCTGCCAAGTAAGAAAGGAAAAAGAATAAAATTTTGAAGGAAGTAAGGGTGGGGGGGAGAGAGAGAGAGAGAGAGAGAGAAGATTCTCCAAAATCTTCCCCTGTTAAGATTTTTTTTAAATTAGTTTTTGGAGAGGTGGGGGGCAGTGGAAAGAATCGGTTGCAAAGAAGGAGCTTTTTCTTTTTCTGATGGATTCTTGTGCAAACCAAGCCTGTGGCTTTGGTGTTTGCAGAAACCAGAAGTGAACTGCGAAGCGACCCGGAAGATTTGAACTAAGCCTTCTAACCACCCAGCAAGAGAGAGGAGGGGAGAAAAAAAGAAAGAGACAGAGAGAAAGAAAAGGAAAAGAAAAGAAAGAGAGGGGGGATCCCCCAAACTAGACAGAGCATCTTAAGATCTCCTTGGGTAGGGAGGGGTTTATCAGGGGGCTGGAGGAAAAACTCCAGTGTTCCCCTCCCCCCTAATAAACTTGAGTGGCTTTATTATTATTTTGCTTTTTAAATATTATTTCTCTCCCCCGCCCCCTCCAATGTCTCTTTGCAAAACTGAGTCCAAAAAGCCCGATCTTTCCAAAACTCTCTGCAATTTAAGGTGTGTATTCTTAGGACTAAGAAAGAAAGAAAAGGTGCACTCTCAGGGCAGTTTTAGGCAGGGTTTGGAGGCTGGGGGGGGGATGTCAACGCGGCGGGTGGGGGGAGAAGGAAGAAATAGATGGACAATGTATCCCTCCGGAGCAAAGTTGCATGCCTCTTCCTTTGCCTGCCTTCTCCTTTCTGCAAATGCATGTCAGTTTCAGGCGAAGGTTTCTGCAAATGCATGTCAGTTTCAGGCGAAGCTTGCAAGGAAAAAAAAGCGGGGGAGTGCGTTGGGGGGTATCTTTGCAAATGTGATGCATGCATGTATTTGCGGCCGATCGGGATCGGAGAAAGGAAGGGGGGTGTCTTCTCGGTGCCCCCTTCTCCTCCTCTTTCTCCCCCCCTTACGACGTACAGAACCTTGGGCGGGTGGAGAATGAAGCGGAGGAAGAGGAAGCTAAAGGGGGGTGCCCATTTTCTTCCTTTGCAGACGGATCGCTGGCTGGGGTTGCAATTTGCAAGTGGAGCATGTGTATTGGTATAGGAAGTGTCTTTTTTTTTTTTTTAATAAATAAAAGCCGGGCTATTCAAATAGGGAAAAATAAAAATAAAAAAAATAAAAGACCCCTTTTGGTGCAACCTTCCGGCCAAGAATAATTGAATGCAAATAAAGGCGAGGGCAAAAGGAGCTTATTTTTCCCCCCCTCCGACTTTGTACTTTTGTGGCTGCCTGATTTTTTTTTTTTTCCCCCTTTCTTCCTTCTTCCCCTCTCGGAGTAGACAAGCTTCAGATTTCTCCCCCCCCCCCCCAGCTTTTTTTTTTTTGCAGATCTGCAGAATATGGCGTCCCCGTTCTGTTTTAAAAATAAGCAGGGCTGCCATTTTTGTTTCCCTTTTGTCTGCAAATTTTAATAAAAACTGTCTGAGAACGTGGGAGAGGCAGCCGAGTGGGGCAAAAGGGGGCACCTAAAAAGGGGTGTTTTGTTCTTTTATTTTTTATTTTTTTTAAAAAAAAATATATATTATTATTTGTAATCTTCCTTGCTTTGCATTTGTATGTGTGTAAGAGATGTTGCTCGGTTGTTGGATCAGGGGTTTATTTTTCTTTCTTTCTTGCGCTGAGAATTGCATGTGAATGGCACTTTTATAAAATATATATATATATATATATATATATGAAAACTCTGTTTAAGATCTGAAGTTAACTTATGCAAAAGTTGACCCTGGAAATATTGTGTAAATATGCCCCCCCTCCCCGCCAACTAACCCTGATTTGTACATTTTTCTTCTATTTTTTTTTTTTTTATCCTTTTGGTGTATGTAATTGTGTGTTGTGGGGGGAGGAGTTAACTGAATCTGTTGGTTCCTTTAAAAAAAAAATGTACTTTTTTGTTTTTAATGGTGGGAAATCGTGTGCTTTTTCTTCCTCCCTTCCTAAAAACGAGAGTTTTGGCAAGCTGGGTTTGCTGAGAAATAGTTTGGAAATCAGCTCTTTGAACTGGAATGTGCTGTGTCCATAGTGTGGAATCTGCCTTTTTAAAAAGCATGGTGAGATTTCCCCTTTCCCTGTGGTTGCAGCTCAGTAGAGAGAGAGGTCTGTCCTTTATGGCATTTTGTAGTTGTGTCTGTGTCTTCCTCCCATGTACATAATTTTCCAGGTCTTTTTGGAGTGTGATCTGTTCTGCAGCCTGGTAGAACCATTTCACCACTGGACGCAAAAAGAAGTGATGTGTATTAAGACAAGTATGAATTTATTTTGGGAGGAAGGTGCCGGGAGCAGTGATATTGGTTAGGAATTGTGCAGGTTTGGGTTTTCTTTTCTCCCTCTCCAGTGGAGTGTTTTGCTGTGTCTTAATCTGCAGCACATACAATACATTTCCTTTTGTTCAGTTATATTTTCCAATGGACTTTCTGGAGACTTTCTGTCCGAAATGCCATATTTCCCCCGGCTTGGGTTGAAGTTTGATTTGTGGCTTGTTCTGAACTGGGCCGGCAGAGAGGCCTCGGAAAGGTGGAGACATTTTTGAGAGACGGCGCACAAGTTTTGGCAATCCTGGGGCAGATCTTGAAACTGGGAGAGGGGTTTTCGTCCTCCTTCGTGGGCGTGTGTGAGCGTATAGACGTGTCTGGTTTATCCATTCGGTACATAAGGCTTGGTTGGTGGCAGAGAATAAGAAATTCAAGGACAGGTAAGCCTGTATCTCTATAGATAATTTGCTTGGGTTTTCTTTTTCCTTCAAGGCCAACTTCTGTTGGTGTTTGAATGATGCAAGCTTTCAGGTCACACAGAGCACTACTGCCTGATACCGAACGCCGTACACCAAGAGAAATTGATCTGGCTGATGCTGCCACATTTCCTGTTCTGTGTTCATTTGGCTGATAAGTCATGTTAAGTTTTTGATTCTTGGAGGTGGGGGTTCCATCTTTGGGAAATGGGTCCTTCATGTTTGGGGGGGGGAGCTCTGGTTTCTGGCTACTTACGCGTGAACAAATCTGGGCCTGATCCTAAAGTTGTGGAAGTGGTTAATGAAGAAGCCACATGCAAGGAACGCATAATCAAACTATGGAATTTGTTACCACGGGATGTAGTGATGGCCACCAACTTGGATGGCTTTAAAGGGGGTTAGACAAATTTCTGGAGAAGGCTATCAGTGGCTACTGGTCGTGATGGCTATGTGCTACCTCCAGTTTCAGAGGCAGTATGCCAACCGGTTGCTGGGGAACATGGGCGGGAGGGTGCTCTTGCACTCAAGTCCCGCTTGTGGGTTTCCCTCTGTGTGAGCAGAACGCTGGACTAGACAGACGCTTGGTCAGATTCAGGAATGGTCGTGTTAGGTTCTTATGATCCACGCCAGCATCAGAGGCTGAATTGGGGGTGGGGAGTAGTTCTTCCCATGTGGTTTGTACATTCCTATGGTACCAGAGCATTATGGGAAGGAGGCAAAAGGAAGTGGAAACCACAGTGGTTTGGTAGCACAGTAATTCCCAAAATATGTGTCATGTGAGAATGGGTAGTGTCCTGCTAGAAAATCATCGGAAGCCCCTGTGAGCAAGTCTAGAGAGGAAGCTGACCGTTGCATCTCTGCATGATTTACCATCCTGGACTTGCCTCTTTCTGGTCAGACTGTACTGAGGGCAGGTAATTTTGGCATGTCTCTTCATTGTGTGGGATGGGATCATTCAGTTATTCCCAACACAGCTTCCTAGCCAAATTACCTGTGCTAAGCAGAGGCTGACTGTCGCCTCTCTGCACTCTGGAAAGTGCCTCCTTCCAGTGAGGAGTTACCTCCAGAACATTGACTCATGCAGAAGCACTGGACTCCTCCTAGGTGGGTAATTCTGATGTTGTCACACCTTCAATGTAAGCTTTTCTGGGTGTAAGATTGAAATGTGCCTCCTGTCTTTTTTTTTTTTAAGTTCCTCGTGCATCATTGTTTAGGAAACACTGCTTTATTGTAAGAATAAGAGCCAGCGTGGTGTAGTGGCTAGAGTGTTGGACTGGGAGTCAGGAGATCTGGGTTCTAGTCCCCACTCGGCCATGGAAACTCACTGGGTGACTTTGGGCCAGTCACACACTCTCAGCCCAACGTACCTCACAGGGTTGTTGTGAAGATAAAATGAAGGAGGAGGAGGAGGAAGATGTACACCGCCTTGAGTTCCTTAGAGGAAAAAGGGTCGGATATAACTGCAATAAATACATAAATTGTGCCTACTCCCAGTGGATGCAGAGAATTATAAACCCACCTGATGTATTAAGGTTTCATACATACATGCACACCTTAGTGGTAGAACACCAGTGAAAGTCAGAAATGTGGGAGTGGATGCTAATAATAATATTTATTATTATTATTATTATTATTATTAATTTCATTTCTATACCTCCCCATAGCCAAGGCTCTCTGGGCAGTTCACAATAATTCACAAAAATACAAAAACTATAATACTATTAACATACTAAAATGTGATCCAAAATTTTTTAAGGTACAAAATTTAAAACAATTAAATAGCTAAAATTGGTTTTGCTACACAATTTCAATAACAGACTTGTTCAAGACAGCAGACATAAATGCGCATATAAAAATATATACATATATATAAAAATATATGCCATTAAATCACATGCTATTAAATGCCTGGGCGTAGAGGGCAGTCTTAACCTAGTGCCCAAAAGACGACAGTGTTGGTGCCAGGCGGGCCTCAGTGGGGAGCTCATTCCATAGTTGGGGCCACCACCGAAAAGGCCCTCTCCCTTGTTGCCAGCTTCTGAGCCTCCCTTGGAGGAGGCACTCAGAGGAAGGCCCCAGATGTTGATCATAGCGCCTGGGTAGGTTCCTGTTGGGAGACGCATTCCGTTAGGTATTGTGGTCCTGAGCCGTGTAAGGCCTTGTGGATTATAACCAGTGCCTTATTTATAAGAATTGAAATTATTTTTCGTATTCCAGATGGTAGGGATAGACAACCGGGGATCCCAAGGGCAAAGGGCTCCCGAGATTCATGCAAAGGGCGCTTTAATGCCGTCCTCCCAACAGAGGCCTTGGCAGAGTACACTCCTCCATTGCTGATGCACAAGCCAGCACCTGGCCAGGCAGCTCTGGGCGGTCAGCCAAGGCACCTCAGAGGAGAAGCTCTCTTGCTGTTCACTCCAGTTGAGAAAATGAGTCAAGGCCTCTGTTGCAAGGATGATGTTCAAGTGCCCTTTGTATGAATCTCGGGAGCCCTTTGCTTGCATTGTGGCTTGCTCAAGACAAGCAAAATCCTTAATTAGCTTAATTAGCTATTTTTTGAAAAGTCGTTGTTTACCAACCTCCCAGGCACATAAGGGGAGAAAACTGTGTTCCTTCCTTGTTACCCTGAGGAGACAAGTGTTCAAGAGCCCTTTGCTCATGTGCTAAAAGCAATGTATTTCCTGACCCATGACGCGGTTGGTAATCGCAGTATGGGTGCCATATTGCTCAGTTGCCTGATTAATTGCTGTAGATGAAGTCAGAAAGAAACAGCCTTCTCTCCCCGCCTCGGTCAAGTTCAAGAGAAACCCTGGGCGTTTGGCGGGGGGGATTTGGGGCCTGCCCCTTGCAGTGTGTGATTTGGCTGCCTCTACCAATAGAGATAATAATATCTAGCATTTGTGACGTGTGTGTGACGGTTCAAAGAGCTTCAGCTGCATGATCTTGGCCATCCTTGCGACAACCCTATAAGGCGGGCCTGTAGTATTATCTCCATATCACAGATGGGGCTGAGAGAATACTGGCGTACCCTAAAGCCACTTATATTTGTGGGCTAGGCATCTTCTGTGTATTTCTTTGCAATGCTGGCTTCATTTCTGGGCTACGCTAGCTACATATAAGGAAAGATGGCAAGCGGTACTTCATGTCTCCCTCCCCACTCCACCCCACCCCAGTGATTTTTTTGTGCGTTTCCCCTAAATCCTTCAGGGGCAGGAGACTGAAACACTTGATGGGGAAGATCGGGGGCATGGATTGCTCCTTTCAGGATTCCCAACCAGTGATTCTGAAAGGAGTAGGTACCAGCTTTGTTTTAGGAGGTCAAAGCATCTACCAGATCCCCTCCCAGAATATCAGGCCTAGAAACAGTGTGCTAATTTGTGGGGATCAAACAGGGCATGTAAAAAAAAAAATCTTTGTACCAAGCTGAGTGTAAATTCCTTGCATTTAGGAAAGCTCATCAGGGACAAGGCTAGTCTAAAAGTGTTTTCCTTATCATGCTAGCTTTTTGCATTCAGGGATTTATTGACATGGGGAGCATTCAAGTATATGATTTCTTCTGTTCTCCCCCCCCCCCCCAACCCACTTCAACCATCTGCTGTCTGCAGTGGCAAAGGCCAGAACCTATTTAAAAGTGCCATGTTGGACTGCAGTTCCCATAATTCCCAGCTAACATGGCTGGGAGTTGCAGTCCAACACATCTGGAGGACACCAGATTGGCAAAGGCTAATCTAAGGAAATGGTGCAGTATCTTCTTGTCTGTTTTGTCTCACATTCCCTTCTGTTAAGTATCTGCTCCTCTAGATCATGCAAGCCACAAAGAGAAATGTGTTTAATGTTCCCTGTCTGGTACCACTCTTCATACAAGTTATCCATGTGCTCATAAGGTCCAGTTTAGATGGCTGCAGTGCATTATAGATGGGGCTGCCCTTGAAGATTGTTTGGTTCAGAGCATGGCAGCCCAATGGCTAAGGGGAACACTTCATTCTGAACTTAAGTCAGCTGTATTGGAAGATCTCCACTTGACTGTCAGTGTGTTTATGGGCACAATTCAAGCTGCTGGTTTTGATGGGTAAGCCCTTACTGGCTGGGGACTCACCTGAGCCCGTCTGCTCCCCAAGATCTTCTTTGGAAGCCTTCCCTCATCTGTCCCCTCCATCAAGAGATTATGTGGGTGGAGACCAGCAAGGGGACTTTTTGGTGGTGGTGCCCCATTTCTAGAACATCTTTCCCAGACACACCCATGAGCCACCAAGATCAGAATCCTTCAGGTGTCACATTAAGACCTTTTTATTCTCCAAGGCTTTTTAACAGAGTGATTTGACTGCTTGTATTAGACTTTATTAATTGGTTGTACCGTTATATTGTTCTGGTTGGATTGTCTTTTTTAAGAAGAATTAGAAAAGAGGGGTATAAATGTTCTTGGGGCGCAATCCTATGCATGTTTAGATAAAAAAAAAAAAGTCCTACAACTCCCAGCATTCCCCAGCCAGCTATGCATAGCATTGCACCCTCAAAAGAATAAAGAAACCTAAAGACCAGTCTCCTAGACATAGTCTGAGAATCCTGGGAAAATCACATTTCTAATTGCTACACCACTCTACAGATCAGCAGTGGGAAACCTGTGGCTGTCGAGAAGTTGTTGGAATCCAACTCCCATCATCCTTGACCATTGGCCATACTAGCTACTGCTGATGGGAGTTGGGAGTTCAGCACCACCTGTCGGCCCGACAGTTCTCCCCCTTTGCTCTGGTTGTTTCTAAGTGGTACATGATCTAACAAGAGTTATGCTGGATGGTGGGCCCATCTCTTTCAACCTCCCATTCCTGACAGTGACCATCCAGATCTTTCTGAAAAGCCTACAGCTCTCTTTGGGTGTTTCTCACCATCACCTGGTATTTAGAGGTATACTGTGTCTGTACATAGAATCATAGAATAGTAGGGTTGGAAGGGGCCCATAAGACCATCGAGTCCAACCCCCTGCTCAATGCAGGAATCCAAGTCAGAGCATCCCTGACAGATCCCTGACATGGGGGATCCATCTGAGTACTGTGGCGAGAGACCTATCCTTCATGAATATGCTTATCAAATTTGCAGATGACACAAAATTGGGCGGGATAGGTAATACCTTGGAAGACAGAAATAAAACTCAAAGTGATCTTGATCGGCTGGAGTGCTGGGCAGAAGACAACAGAATGACATTTAATAGGGATAAATGCCAAGTTCTGCACCTAGGAAAAAGAAACCAAATGCACAGTTACAAGATGGGGGAAACTTGGCTCAACAATACTACAAGCAAGAAGGATCTTGGAATTGTTGTCGATCACAAGCTGAATATGAGCCAACAATGTGATGTGGCTGCAAAAAAGGCAAATGCTCTTTTGGGCTGCATGAATAGAAGTATAGCTTCCAAATCCCAGGAAGTACTAGCTCCCTTCTACTCAGCACTGGTTAGGCCTCATCTGGAGTACTGTGTCCAGTTCTGGGCACCACACTTTAAGAAGGATGCTGGAGAAGGTTCAGAGGAGGGCAACAAAGATGATCAGGGGAATGGAAACAAAGCCCTGTGAGGAAAGACTGAAAGGACTGGGCATGTGTAGCCTTGAGAAGAGAAGACTGAGGGGAGATAGGATAGCCCTCTTCAAGTCCTTGAAAGGTTGTCCCAGAGAGGAAGGCCAGGATCTCTTCTCAATCATCCAGAGTGCAGGACACAGAATCATGGGCTCAAGTGACAGGAAGCCAAATTCCGGCTGAACAATCAGGAGAAACTTCCTGACTGTTAGAGCAGTACGACAATGGAAGCAATGACCTGGGGAGGCGGTGGGCTCTCCCACACTGGAGGCGTTCAAGACGAGGCTGGACAGCCATCTGTCAGGGATGCTCTGACCTGGATTCCTGCATTGAGCAGGGGGTTGGACTCGATGGTCTTGTAGGCCCCTTCCAACCCTACTATTCTAGGATTCTACTATGACTAATCTGGACTAACATCCAGCGTAAAGAATGGAATTTGCAGTCCAGCACATCTCGGGAGGGCACCAGGTTGGATGAGACTGCTGTGGATCCATCTAAGCAAAGGGCCGTTGCTACATCTGGTGATATGAGCTGTGCGAAAAAGTGTTTCCTTTTTCGAACGGAAGGGCAGCTGTTTTCGTCTTATGTTTGCAGCAAACAACAACAGAGTCTTGTGGCCTCTTAAACACAAAAAAATTTATTACGGGCAGTCGGTTTCACACTTGATCTGGTAACGGAGCACATGCGTGAATCAAAAGCGTGAAAAGGCCTCTGCGGTGCGCCACCAATGCGCGAACGTGCTTTTGATCCCCGTGTGTGTTCTGTTACCAGATCGAGCGAGATTGCCAGGTTAACCTATTCCTCCTTTGGGATGGCCTTGGGCCTGAAGGGAACGTTCTTATGACGCTTCAGACTCCAGCGGAGGAGAGACCCGTAATTTAGAGTCCGCGACTGAGGGGATCTCTTCTCCAGCCATTGGCGGTTCTACCTGCGCATAAATGGCAGCGTTCTGAGAACACCTTAACAGGTACAGCGGAAGGAGGTGATGTCTGAGAAATGTTGGCATGGGCCGTTCAGGCTTGAGGGCTGAGAGGTATCTAGGAGGTGGACAAGTAAGCTAGAGATGGGTTGTTTGAAAGGTGGGCTGTTGTTGTTGTCGTTCAGTCGTGTCCGACTCTTTGTGACCCCATGGGCCTTAGCACGCCAGGCCTTCCTGTCCTGCGCTCTCTCCCGGAGTGTGCTCAAGTTCATATTATTGCATCAGTGATGCTGTCTAGCCATCTCATCCTCTGCCGTCCCCTTCTCCTTTTGCCTTCAATCTTTCCCAGCGTCAGGGTCTTTTCCAGAGAGTTTTCTCTTCGCATTAGGTGGCCAAAATATTTGAGCTTCAGCATCTGTCCTTCCAATGAGCACTCAGGGTTGATTTCCTTTAGGATTGACTGATCTGACCTCCTTGCAGTCCAGGGGACTCGTAGGAGTCTTCTCCAGCACCACAGTTCGAAAGCATCAATTCTTCGGCACTCAGCCTTCCTTATAGTCCAGCTCTCACAGCCATACATTACTACTGGGAAAACCATAGCTTTGATTAGACGGACCTTTGTCGGCAAGGTGATGTCTCTGCTTCTTACTATGCTGTCTAGGTTGGCCATAGCTTTCCTCCCAAGGAGCAAGCGTCTTTTAATTTCATGGCTACGGTCACCGTCTGCGGTGATCTTGGAACCCAAGAAAGTAAAATCTGTCACTGCTTCCATTTCTTCCCCTTCTATATGCCAGGAAGTGATGGGGCCAGATGCCATGATCTGAGTTTTTTAAATGTTGAGTTTCAAACCAGCTTTTGCACTCTCCTTTTTCACCCTCAACAAGAGGCTCTTTAGATTCTCTTCGCTTTCTGCCATTAGGGTGGTATCGTCTGCGTATCTGAGGTTGTTGATAATTCTCCCGGCAATCTTAATTCCGACCTGTGATTCATCCAACCTGGCGTTTCTCATGATGTACTCTGCATATGAGTTAAATAAGCAGGGCGACAAGATATGCCAGGAAGTTATTTTCCAGCCTGGAGGATTATGGGCCATTACCTGTGTCTCTTCGCTGGGACTGCCAGCAGTTCTGCCCTCTGGCCAGCAGCCCCGGTAGCCGGTTCCAGACCTGCTTCGAGCCCCATGGCACCTGGGGCCATTTTGAGGCCGGAAGCAAACAGAAAGCCAGTGTAGACAGCAGAGCATTGCTATAATGTGCCAGGGCCTGAATCTGGGAAGTTCTCCTGGCCCTGTTCCCCTTCCGAGGCTAAGAAATCCATGTAAACGTGTAAATTGGAAGAGAGTTGGTCTATGTTCCCCCTCTTGGCTATTTATTATTATTATTACTGTTACTGTTGTTACATTTCAAACATTACATGGTGTCTTCTGTGCGCATGGCACTTTACGAAGTATAAGACGGCAGTTCCCTGCCCTGAGGAGTTTACAGTCTAAAGTGATTTCCATTCTGGGCAGACAGGCTAGTGATTTTTTTTCTTTCAGGCTAGCAGCCTTTCTGGGCTTCTATGCAAGACTGAAAGAGAAGCAGTCCATTTCCCATTTGCTTGGGAAGGTGCAAACCTGGTACCATCTTCCCGCCTCCTGGCCACCGAGTGGAAGGACAGTTGGGGTGATTGGCATGAGTTTGGCGTGTTTTAAAAATACATGTATTTAAGTGATGTTTTATTTGAAGAAAATGGTTGAATATGTGAAAGAACGTTATAACTTGATTTCATTAGAGTTTTCTTTAGGATTTTGCTATTTTAGTGTTGGTTTAACCCTGCTGCCCTTCATCAACTGAGATATGATTATGTTTATTTCATTTAAGTTTATTAAACAAAACTTTAAAAATAGTGTGTAGTGTTATGCTGCATGTGTATCTGAAAAGTTTTTCCAATAGCCAAACTTAACTGAATGGAAATATTTGAGTAGTGGAGCGGGGGGGGGGGGGGAATAATAACGCACACTTACTGCGGTAGAAGAGTTATATTCAAACTTTATTTGGTCTTCACTCAGCCATGAAGCTCACTGGGGGACTCTGGGCCAGTCACAGACTCTCAGCCCAACCCACCTTACAGGGTTGTTGTGGGGATAAAATGGAGGAGGAGGAGAATGTACGCTGCCTTGGGTTCCTTAAGGAGGAAAAAAGGCAGGATATAAATGTAATAAATAAATAAATAAAACATTACAACTCAATAGCATATACTTCCATTACGTTATTTAGATTTTAAGAGGTGGGGGTATAAAGGATTGAATTCCCTTAACATGCTAATTTTTGCAGGCCTGAGCTGTGCATAAATATATGGGTTTCTTAGGGATAGGCACCTGAAAAAAGTTGGGTACAACTTTGATTTCAGACTTGACAAGTAATGTATCAATCCCAGCTCCCTACTTTGACTAATTTTATTTATTTATCTTTTACATTTATATCCCGCCTTTCCTCCAGTGAGCCCAAGGTGGTGTACGTATAATCTTCCTCCTCTCCATTTTATCCTCACAACCACGCTGTGAGGAGGTTAGGCTGAGAGTCAGTGACTGGCTTAAAGTCACCCAGTAAGCTTTATGGCCATGTCGGGACTCGAACCCAGAACTCCCGAGTCCCAGTCCAGCACTGTCAACCACTATACACACTAGCTCTTGTCTTGTATTCATTTGTTATGTTAGTAGTTAGTTTGGATCAAACAATTAAAAGTGGAAACACTTTTTTGGTGGCAAATAAAGCAGTGGAATATGCCCGTGTCACTGTAACTGAGACACACATTTTCTTGAATTAAAATTGGAGACACTCTGTGCTTATAGCCGGACAGGTTTGCTTTTAGTATGTGGAAGAGTTCGGAGTTACCCACCAGGAGTAGCACTCACCCCACTGTGTCTCTGTGTGAGTTGCTGATCTGGATGAGCTTCCTGATTAGAAGGCGGTGAGGCCAGAACAGTGATTCACGCAGAGATCAGCAGCCTCCTCTACGGGTGGGTACTCTGAGCTCACAGGAAACTTTCATTATAATGTATCTACCATGACCCACAGTTGTTCCTTTGGAGAAAAACCGGGGGGCTTGAGCATGTTTTGGATGTTCGCTGTGATGAATCTAACTTGCCTGCAGGCAACCAGGCAAAGGAAGCTTTTGGAAATTGGGGTGGGGGGTGGGGAATGGTTCTGTTCCTTTCCTCCTGCCAGTTTGTTGTTGCTCTGGTGGTATGTAGGGCTCTGAAAAATGTTAATGGACTAGTAAGTTGGTCTTGGGGAGTTATTTTGCAACTTGGGCTGGAGTATCTTTAACAGCTGCCAGCAACTTGACTTGGCTTCTTAGTGTCTTAAAACCTTCCCTAAGAAACTACCCATAACAGACGGTCCATCTATACTCCAATTTGATACATGCTTACTTGGAAGTAAGACCCACTGTGTCCCGTAACAACTGGGGTTCTGTGGTATGCGGCTTCCATAGCTGGAGGTTTGATTTAGCTGGAGGTTTGAGTGTTGACTAATACCCGTCAAGAGACCCGTCCTCCTCCATGCATGTATCAAAGCCCCCTTGAAAGCCATCTGTAACAACACATCCCCTGGTTAAAAGTAGAAACGGATGGAGGTGAGCTTTAGGTGACGGGAGTGTGCAGATCCTCGTGTAGGTTTTAGATTTTGGAAAGTTGTGGGAGCTGCGCGTTTCCCAAGCCTCAGACGGCTGAGAAACGCTTCTTTCGCCCTGAATTAAAATGTGAAGGGATGTTTCTTCCACCCCAAAAGTACACTTCCTGAGTAGGAAAGAATATGAACTACCTATTTCGGAGAAGTACATTTTCTGTGTTCCTGCAGGGGTCTTGGCTTGTCCTGCTAGGGGGATGAGACATCCCGTTGCGTCTCTCCATTGGACGTGACTGAGGCCAGGCCCGCTTACTCGGGATTAAGCCTCACTGAGTCCACTAGGAGTAACTTCCAAGTAAGCATGCCTAGAATTGCGCTGTGAAGGATGTGGCTACTCCCAGCGTAGAAATGCGGCAGCATTGGCGAACTCTGGTGGGTGCCGACAGGCAGTAAACACCGCCAGAGCAGTGTATCATTCAGAGATGTGCCAGTCAGGCTTCTTTGTGGGTGGCCACGTTAAGCTCCCAAGGGCCCTTAGTGATTTCTTTCTCATGTCACCGTTTGGGAATGCCTGCTTTAGGGGCTAGGACTTTTCGGGGCGAGTCTAATGCTAAACATGTGCAGCTTCTTGTCTTGAGTTTTCGATGCTCGAGATGGAATCGGAGACTTTCGTGAGACGCGAGGAATGGAGGGACGCAAGTGCACCGAACGAGAAACTGCTACACTAAAGAGCATGGTTAGCTGCATGGTTATTTCCAGCATAAAGAGCGCATAGGAGGGAGAAATAGGGGTGAAAAGGGTGTCAGGATTGTGTATGTGGATGCTACAGAAGCAAAACGGCCAACTCCGAATGTGACCTTACAAACAAAATCAACTGCAGTTCAGCACATGAGGGTAACTTAGCACGTAAGGGTAACTTTGTTGGTTTGGATCAAAGATCCATCTAGCCCAGGTTTGTGTTTCTCACGAGGAGCTGCTGATAGAGCCAACTTCCCATGCCTTTTAAAAATCCCTGGTTTCTCCTTACGAAGAATACATCGCACATACAAAGAAAATACCAGCAGACACTGGCATGAAAAGGGCTTAGAACTGGGCCACATGGGACACTGTGCCAAGGCTTTTTAAGGCACCAGGGCCAGTTCCAGGGGGTGGCATGGCTGGGGCTTTGTGGGGCCAAAGAACACCCATGAACGTTGGAGGCAGCGCATGGGAAATTGTGGTTTATGTGTTCTGGCTCTTCCGGGTTAAGGGGTCCCACGAGGAGCCCCCCAAATGCCAAAGCTGCATTCTGGTTGCCATATTCTGTCAGGCCTTGTGCTTGGAGTGGTGCTGGCGATGTCCTTGCCAGCAGTGGTGTCGTGGAGGCAGGGCTTGCAGGGACGCAGCCCTGGCACTTTTTCATCAGCAGGGACTCTGATGTCATCTGCCACCCCCCTCAGGATTCCCTGTTCCCTCTGAGCTTAGCTGCGATCCTCACTGTCGCTGTGGGGGGAATGCATTTTCCAAGCAACAATATATTGCTCCATGTTGGAATGCAAAGTCCTTGGGATGACTTGGTCTGGAATGGACAGTTGAGATCTCTTCGCTTTACCAAAGACGTGCTCCTGGTGGAGACAAAAGCTTCTAGAACTGCTTTGTTGATATGGATCGACACAGCGGCCTGAAATGTTTGGACTGCCCTTGGAGACTGTCGCAATGCGTGCCTGCATTTCCAAAGTTACCTCTATACCTGTGTGTGTGTGTGTGTGTGTGCACGCACGCACGCACGTACGCACGTGTGTCTGTCTGTGTAGCTCAATCCAGCTGGGTGTGTGGACGTTTCTGTTGGAGGAGGAGGGGGGAGATACAATGAAGGAGCTTAGGGAAGGCTAGTGGGTAACGTTGGGGCGCTAAGGGAGTGTGCAAGGGGGCTGTTTAAATGAGCAGAGGACTGTCCATGAGGGCTGGGTTGAGAGGGTGAAGCTTCCGTAGAGTATCATGTTTTGAAAACCTACAATGTTTGTGTTTGAGTGAGTGGGTGAAAAAGATTTTAACACCCCGGCATTTTTTCTCAGATGTCCAGTTGAAATACCCCTGCCTTCCTCTCAGCTGCACTGTTTGTGGATCCCAGTTGAAGGCTGTATATCTTACAAGGTTATACAATCTTAGAAGGGGGCCTGGCTGTGACGGTCAAGAAGGGACCCTGCACATCTGAATTTGCCATTACGCTATTGCTTGCCAGCTTTCTTTGTCTTACAACTTTGGGTTTAGACAGGAGTTGCTTCCTGTCTCAGCTACAGAGAAGCTGTCTTTTCCAGCCAATGTGCAAAGGCAGAAGAGATTTAGGGCTGCATCAGTTTGGCGATGAACCACGCTGTAAGTTCTAACTTGCTAAGCGGACAACATACAGCCTGCTTCACCTCCTCTGTATTTAAAAAAAAATAAGTTCCTAGTTCTCAACGGACGTGCTGAAAAATGGTTGGAAAAACATGGGCAAAAGTTCTAAAAGAAAAAGGAAGCAAGAAGAATGGTTGGATGGTCAGATCTCCTGGTTTCCAATAACACGAAGTAAAGCTTTTTTATGGCTAGCTCATTTTTATTCATTCTTGCTGAGCATGTTTTAGCATAAGGGCCATGTGTCCATTAATTGCGAGTTGTTCTTGAAATGATGCACAAATTACATTTAGCATGTGTAACTGTGGCATGGTAATGAACATAATCTTAGGGCTGGATATATATCTATATATTGGCCTTTGTTTTCTAAGGTGGAACTATGCTACCTGAATGAGCGCATGTTTCCTATATGTGCGGCTACCCGTATTTCAGACATTTGCAGGGGAGGACCAGTATAAGGGAGAAGCGTTAAGTGCCCCTCTCCCACCAAGAAAATTTATCTTGCCCCTGCGTTAGCATTAGGAAGAAAATACAAGTTTGAGACCTGTGTTTTCTCCCCCTTGTAATATGTAATTCTGTCCTTAAAACTTTGGTTTAGGGACCACCAGTGATCTGGGGTGCATTTTCAAGTAGACTCTGTAGCCTTGGGGGAAATGGTACATCCTGATGGAGGTTTCCACTCCATGCTGAAAAGGCAAATTATTTTTCAACAATTGGAATGTAAAGTGGCTGACCTCTTCAGCAGTGTGTTTAGCAATGGATGTAAGAAGTGGAAACTTCGAAGCATGGAGGACTGGTAGATGGAATGGCGTGGAGAAAATTGGGTTCCAGGGTGGGAAGGAACTGAGAAGGCGACTTCTATGTGTCTTCTTGCACAATGATTGCAAGTTGAGAAGATGTGATGGTTCAAACAATAAAAAAAACAGAGTAGCAGTCCACAGTAGAAAAAAGCCAGCATCATGAATAGTTCCCAGACCCTGGTATTTTTACCCATGGTTGTTCAGTCGTTCAGTTGTGTCCGACTCTTCATGACCCCATGGACCATAGCACGCCAGGCCTTCCTGTCCTGCGCTCTCTCCTGGAGCATGCTCAAGTTCATATTCATTGCATTGGTGATGCTATCTAGCCATCTCATCCTCTGCCGTCCCCCTCTCCTTTTGCCTTCAGTCTTTCCCAGCATCAGGGTCTTTTCCAGAGAGTTTTCTCTTCGCGTTAGGTGGCCAAAAGATTTGAGCTTCAGCTTCAGTATCTGTCCTTCCAATGAGCTCTCAGGGTTGATTTCCTTTAGTATGGACTGATTTGACCTCCTTGCAGTCCAGGGGACTCGTAAGAGTCTTCTCCAGCACCACAGTTCGAAAGCATCAATTCTTCGGTGCTCAGCCTTCCTTATAGTCCAGCTCTCACAGCCATACATTACTACTGGGAAAACCATAGCTTTGATTAGACGGACCTTTGTCGGCAAGGTGATGTCTCTGCTTCTTACTATGCTGTCTAGGTTGGCCATAGCTTTCCTCCCAAGGAGCAAGCGTCTTTTAATTTCATGGCTACAGTCACCATCTGCGGTGACCTTGGAACCCAAGAAAGTAAAATCTGTCACTGCTTCCATTTCTTCCCCTTCTATATGCCAGGAAGTGATGGGGCCAGATGCCATGATCTTAGTTTTTTGAATGTTGAGTTTCTAACCAGCTTTTGCACTCTCCTCTTTCACCCTCAACAAAAGGCTCTTTAGATCCTCTTCGCTTTCTGCCATTAGGGTGGTATCGTCTGCATATCGGAGGTTGTTGATAATTCTCCCAGCAATCTTAATTCCAACCTCTGATTCATCCAACCCGGCATTTCTCATGATGTACTCTGCATATAAGTTAAATAAGCAGGGTGACAATATGCAGCCTTGTCATACTCCTTTCCCAATTTTGAGCCACTCGGTTGTTCCATGTCTGGTTCTGACTGTTGCTTCTTGACCCTCGTACAGGTTTCTCAGGAGACAGGTAAGGTGGTCTGGTACTCCCATCACTTTCAGAATTTGCCACAGTTTGTTGTGATCCACACAATCAAAGGCTTTAGCGTAGTCAATGAAGCAGAAATAGACGTTTTTCTGGAATTCTCTTGCTTTCTCCATGATGCAGCGAATGTTGGCGATTTGATCTCTAGTTCCTCTGCCTCTTCGAAACCCAGCTTGTACTTCAGGAGTTCTCGGTTCGCATACTGCTGAAGCTTGTAGGATTTTGAGCATCACCTTGCTGGCATGTGAAATGAGCACAATTGTGCGGTAGTTTGAACACTCTTTGGCGTTGCCCTTCTTTGGAATTGGAATGTAAACTGACCTTTTCCAGTCTTGCGGCCACTGTTGAGTGTTCCAAATGTGTTGGCATATTGAATGCAGCACTTTAACAGCATCATCCTTTAGGATTTTAAATAGCTCAGCTGGAATACTGTCATCTCCAGTAGCTTTGTTGTTAGTAATGCTTCCTAAGGCCCACTTGACTTCACTCTCGAGGATGTCCGGCTCAAGTTCAGTGACCGCACTCTCATGGCTATCAGGGACATTCAGATCTTTCCTGTATAGTTCTTCTGTGTATTCTTTCCACCTTTTCTTAATTTCATCTGCTTCTGTTAGGTCCCTGCCTTCTTTGTCCTTTATCATGCCCGTCTTTGCACAAAACGTTCCCTTGAGATCTCCGATTTTCTTGAAGAGATCTCTAGTCTTTCCCATTCTGTTGTTTTCCTCGATTTCTTTGCATTGTTCATTTCAGAAGGCCTTCTTGTCTCTCCTGGCTATTCTCTGGAACTCTGCATTCAGTTGGGCATATCTTCCCCTTTCTCCCTTGCTTTTCGCTTCCCTTTTTTTCTTCAGCTACTTGTAAAGCCTCATCAGACAGCCACTTGGCTTTCTTGCATTTCTTTTTCTTTGGGACGGATTTCGTTGCTGCCTCCTGAACAATGTTACGGACCTCTGTCCGTAGTTCCTCAGGCACTCTGTCTATCAGGTCTAATCCCTTAAATCTATTCCTCACCTCCGCTGTATATTCATAAGGGATATGATTGAGGTCATACCTGAATGGTTTAGTGGCTTTCCCTACGTTCTTCAATTTACCCATGGGGTCAGGGGTAATTGAGCACTTGTTTAGGGTGGGGAGGGGGGGTTGGTGGTTCCAATGTTAGTGGGGTGGTGAGTCCACTCTGGATTTCAGTCAGAACCAGTCAGAACTCTTAAAGGAGCCGTCCAAGGTGCAAAGCACTGACTGGTTCTGGCTGCAGCCCGGAGCGGATTCACTGCCCCACTGACATCAGAGCCCCCAGCCCCCACTGGTTTAGGGGTTTCATTTCATTTATTGCATTTCTATACCACCCAATAGCCAAAGTTCTCTGAGCAGTTTAAATCCCAGGCATGAAGCAGAGCAACAGTGGAAAGAAAAAGAATTGTTTACTCTAGTACGCATCTTCCTGTATTCCCATATTTTGGCTGCAATCCTATAACTGCCTGGGAATAAACCCCATTAAACTCAGCAGAACGTATTTCTGAGTAGATATGTGTAGGGTTGTGCTGTTAGCTTCAAACTGTCATGGGTGCTGGTCATAAGAAAGACCCTATATGGGAATATTTTAAAATCGTTCCCTCTATAAGTAAAAGAGGAAAGCATGTAAAATATATATAGCTGAGATAAAGATCTGCAAAGCCTGCTTTTATGAATGAAACAGTGTAAATAATACTCTAGTTGCAAATTGACATGTTTGCAATGTAGTTGCAAATTGACATGTTTTAGTGGTCAGTTTTGCACCATTGTTCAGGAAATATATGAAATGTTTCCATGGGAAACTTGATTTAAAACAGTGATTTAAATCAAGTTTCCCATGGAAGCATTTCATATATTTTCCATATAATATCAGTGATTTAAATCAACCTTTTTTTCTTGTTGAATTAAATCAGTGATTTAAATCACCTTGAATTAAATCAGTGATTTAAATCACCTTGAATTAAATCAATCTGCCTTGGTGGGTACTTATCAGATGATAACATTAATTCCTTTGAGCGGTGTTCACAATACTGCATATCCATTATTGTACCCATGCTGCAGATGCGGGGAATGGGAGACTGAAGCTGCCATCATGTCCATCCATTTGCCGTGCCCTGTGTTGAGGACTGCAAAGGTGGCCTGCCATTTAGAAGATGGCTTTACGCTTACCCAGATGGGGAGTAGGCTGTAGTGATTAGATCTATAAATGTGGAGGAATTAGGTGGTAGGGACCTGAACTAGCTGTATCACTGCAAGTAGATAACTAGCACATTGGGGAGAAAGCCAGAGCACACCAATGGGAATCATTCCCGCTAATAGTGAAATCAGGTGGTCGAGGGCCGACAGGATTGGAGCAGAAACGGGGCTGCTGAGAAACAAGAGGAGTTTGCAGAAGTACAAAAACATATTTTTGCAAACAACAACCCCCTCCTAAAAAAAATTACCCAAATAAGCTTTTTATCCATGTTTTATTGTGAATTTTAACCAAAGAAAACAACAAAACAAACAAAAAACATTTAAAAACCAAAATAAAATAAAATAACATATTTTAAAATCCTCAGTTTCAAATATTACAATATTCTAAGAAGAAGAAGAAAGAGGAAAAACATAGGTTATACATAAACATCAGTAAAAGCAGACCAGATAACCAAATATAAGTCCATTTGCAAGTTGAATAAGACTTCAGCATGCTCTGAAGCTGCAGAATGTTGAACGTAAGTTGAAAACAAAAAATGGCAAACGGGTGGGGAGTGGAACGAGGAACCCCGGACAAGAGCGCTCCTGTTGCAGGTCTCTCACTTGTAACTTATAACTAGTAAATGAACCTTACATTCTGCAAGCCTAGTTAGTTGCATATTCCTGGCTACTCCTAGTAATGCCCCTTCCACCAAAGCCATGCCTGAAGAAGCAAGGGAATTTCCCCAGTCCAGTTTTGTCCCCTTCTGCAGCTGGAATGCTAGCCTCTACGATTACTTAAATTTATAAACTTAGACTACTGGTTTTGACCCATAAAGCCCTAAACCATTTGGGCCTGGGTTGTTTGATGGACTCCTTTGCACCTGTACGAGCCTGCCCGGGTCTTGAGATCAGCCACAGAGGCTCTGCTAGTGGATACGATTAGACTGGTGAGGGCACGACATGGTCTTTTTGCTGGTGGCCCCCCATTTATGGATCTAAGGAAGGGGTTCCATAAAAGATACACGCTTGGCCTGCTCTTTGTTTTCCTTCAGGTGGGCCCTGAAAACATTTATGTTTCAGTCTGCCTTTGATGTGGAGTTGATTTAACTTGTTCTCTTTTTGGAGTAATTTGGATTGGTGGCTAGGAGATGTTTGCTTATTTTATGCTGCTTTTTTAGCTGTTAGGATTATGGATTATTTTAAAATTGTTTTTCGTTTAACCATTGGAAGTTTTATTGCAGTATTGTTTATAATTTCCTGATTGTAAGCTGCTTTGAAAGAGCGTTCTAGTTCTGAAACGTGGCATTGAAATGTTTCTTTTTTTTAGGATGGCACAGAATCAGTAACAATATTTCCCCCAACAGCTAAAATAACAATATCCTTCTATGAGAAGGAAGACCTCTCCATCCTTCCAGGAATGGTTTCACAAAATTTAGGGTTGGGCTGTTTCAGTGAAATTGACATGTTGTTTCTGGCTGCCTTTCAGTGAAATTGACATGTTGTTTGTGGCTGTGTGAGGGTCAAATCCTGAAAATAGTTTTATACAACATTGGTCCTTGTTTGTGATGTTCTGGCAGGGTGTGTGTGTGTTTTTATGTTCCATGGGGCTTACTTTCTAGTAAGTGTGTTTAGGCTAGTGCATTTAGGCTTGCAGCACAAGTATCTAACCCTTTCCTCACTAGGCAGTGGTATGATTAAATAACTTTAAGCACACTACCCTACCTGTATTTCTGTCCTGAGTGTTCTTCCATGAATTCCCAAACTTACACCCTCCTTATCACAACATTTCTGGCTACAGGACTGCGCCAGCTGCCGCTTCTGGGATATCGTTAAGGGCGCTCCCGGATATGGAGAGCACATTGCAGTAATCAAGGAGGAAGGGGCTAAATTCCTCCTGCGCATCTCCTGTGGTCCTGATAATGATCACCCGACCTCCCTAGCTGAAGCTGTAAATGCAGAAACTCGCTTTAGTGCGCAGAAATAAGTCCTACAACCCCCCTGCGGAACTGCTGGTTCCCAGGGCATGGTCTGAAGGCACATGAGGCAGCCACCTTGCTGAAGCTAAGCAGGTCTGGCTCTGGTCAGTGCTTGGAGGGGGGACCACCTGGGAACACATGTAGCCACCTTGAGTTCCACAGTGTAAGAGAGGTGGGATATAAATGTAGTAAAGAAGAAAGAGAGAAAGAAAGAAATGTAATGTCATAAAGAAGGAATTCTGGGAGTTGTACGACTTATTTCTTCTCTCTGAGCATGCATGGGATTGTGCCCTTCACTTCATGTCTCCTGTGGTTCATGGAATCCATTTCCTACCTGGGCTAGCCTGTTATAGAAACCCTGCTGGTTGCAGAGCATTTGTGGGCATTGTTTTTGGGTGTGTGCGCTGCGCAAAGACGGTGGAATTTATCTATTTTTGAAATTATTTTTAGGCTGCATTTAAGGGTGGAACCATCTCTTGGCTAGATGTTAGAATCTGGCTAATGCTTCCCGGACTCTACACGGGGAGATGTGTCGTGGGTCATGCAAACTGTCATTCAGGGGAAATTGCCTGTGATTACTAATCTTCTCATTTAAGGAACATCTGGTACACTAACAGAGTTTAGAAAATACAGGACTCAATACAGGAAGCAGGGTTAGTGTCACTTAAATCCCAGTGAAAATGATTGGGGTGGAGGTGATTTAATATTGGGGTGATTGGGGTGGGGGTGATTTAATATTGGGATGGGGTGATTTATTGGGGGAGGGGGTGAGTTATTGGGTCGGGGTGATTTAATGATGGGGTGATTGGGATGGGGTGATTTAATATTGGGGTGGGGTGATTTATTGGGGTGGGGTGGGGTGATTTAATATTGCATATACAGGGTGTTGGGGTCTAACTAATTTTACTTTCGGATGGCCATTTCATTACCTAAACATTAAAAGAGTAGGGGAAAGCTCTCCTTTCACCATAGCTGAACCGCCTCAATTGTGAACGCAACACGGCAGTTCACGGGCATTATGAGGCAGAGTTCATAACCTGCCTTGAGTCACCCAACATGGGAAAAACTCTTACTTAATAAGACTTATTAACTCTCACTTAGTAAACTCTTAATAGTTACTTTATGTTGATATAATTGTTAAAACGGAGCTAACAGTTCAGGAGGAAGAGGTTGAAGATGATAATGATGATTAGCTCTGGGAGGATTTGCGTTGAAAGCAAAAATGCGCAAGTAAGGTATCAGGGTCTATGAGACCCCACCGGTATTTACCCTGGGATCCTTGCAGAACCCAGATATCCTTCCCTGCAATCCTACACTTTTATAATGCTTACATTAAATCTGAGTCCTTGTCAAATACATTTCATTGCCTTCTCCTTCTTCTTTTTCACTGCAACTAAACTGGAGTCTTTCCAGCCCCAGTGGCAGATGAGTACAATGCTATTTTCTGGGTTGTTTTGTAGTTCAAGCCCCATCCACGTTCGGAAATGAAGCCGAGTGTAGTTCCGGATGTCGTCTATTGAAATCTGTTGTCCTTTACAGGATGGTCAACATGTTCTGTGTCAGAATTTGGGGGCCTAACTCTTGTTATTGGATCCTTCCCTGCTACACCTACGTACCGTCTCCAATTGTTCTCTGACCTATGAATCTAGTCCTCTTGAAGTTTTTAAACGTTATTGTGGGAAAGGTGCCCACTTGACAGCCATTTTTAAACTAAAGCTTTCTCTACTGTTCATATCCTGCCTTTCCAGCTGCTGGTTCCGGGTTTTTCCAGCTGCTGGTTCCTCTTTGCCACTGACACAAATGCCCATTAATTTGCCCTCCTCGTCTGGGCCCAATCCACACAAACTGCCAGAGGGGGACCACAGAGTAGACGTTCAGAGGATCAGCAGTGGCCCCCCTGCAAGGATGTGGGCCTCATCAGCTGCTCAACCATCCCAGGCTCTGATACCAGTCGTGCAAAGACCAAGGAGGTCTATATCCCATACCCTTGCTTTCCTCCTCCCTACCCCTTCTCCGGTTCTGTACCCACGAGCGCTATTTTGCATCAGGATCTCTGCTTCACTGCTATAAGCATGTGGTAAAAGAGCAGGGGAAAGCTTTTCCACCATTGAACTGCCTCGATTGTGAATTCAAGAGGGCAGTTCACGGGCTTTACGGGGAGGCATTAACAATCCGCCTTGAGTCAGCCAGAGCATGCACCCCTTGAGCGAGTCCCAGAGTGCTGTTTCCCCCAGTGGCTTGCCCTCTTTCCTCTATGTCTGGCACTCAAGAGATAGAATGCCCCTGAACATGGAGGTTCTGTCTAGGGATATCCATTGCTGGGAAATCTGTTTCGTTTTTGGCTTGGCAAAGTTCCTCAGTGTGTGTGACTTGGCTCGCATTTGCGGGCTGAGCTGTGGGTTTTTCCTGAAATCCGGGAACTTTTTGCCTGTTCTTTTTTATTTGTGCAAATAGAGATTTGCACAAATTTCAGCTGCAGTTTGTGCAATTTGCACAAATTGCGGCGGAAATTTGCACAAATCGTACAAACTGCAGTTGCAATTTGCGCAGATCTCTATTTGCGCAAATCAAATTGCAGAACATCCACGAACTGGCCCGACTCGATGTGGAAAATGGACTGAAGTTAAAAGGGGCGGAACCAAGGGAAGCTCTGCAAGCTCCTCCCTCAAACGGCTTCTTCCGGCATCCCTAGTTCTGTCGAGTCCCCGCGGCTGCTGCGCCGGGCTGCAACCCAGCTGCCGGTTAGCTCTCTCCAGGGGTCGGGCAGTATTGCTGGCGCATCCCCTCCCCTCGGCGACGGTCGCTATTTCTGTGTGAAAAATATCTTATTTCTCTCTATTTCAGCCAGGCGAGACAGAGGGGGACTCAAAAGCAGAGAAGTCCCACAAGGGACCCTAGCTTGTATTAACAGCAGTTTGGTAGGAGCTGGTGAAGGCCTGTGAGCCCCCCCAGCCCCGGGGACTGGCGCTTATCTCTGCCTGCCCCAACGGGGGGACCATCTGTCGCCTGCCACCCTGGAGCACCATCTTCACGTCCCCTCAGGCAGCTGCGGCTACCGGGCTTCCGAGGCCAGCCTGTGAGTACCGAACCACGGCGCTGCTAACGTCTTCCCTTTCGCAGGGCCGCAGCAGCTCTCTGCCCTGGCTGCATGGAGCTCGGATGTACGCCGGCCTGGCATAGGAGTGTGCCTGGGGCTATGCCAGATCGGGTCATGGTCCACCTAGTTGTTGTTCAGGTGGCCAGCCAGACACCTCCCTAGAAGATCTCAAGCAGGGTATGAATGTGATGGCTTCCCGCCCCCCGACCTCCCCCAAGCATCTGGTGCTCAGAGGCAGTGGGGGCTGGGGGCTCCGATGTCAGTGAGGCAGTGAATTTGCTCCGGGTTTCAGTCAGAACCAGTCAGAACTCTAAAGGAGCTCTCCAAGGTGCGGAAGCACCTTGGAGAGCTCCTTTAGCGTTCTGACTGAAACCCAGAACGGATTCACCGCCCCTCTGACTTCTGAGCCACCAGCCTCCACCACTCAGAGGTATACTGCTTCTGCCCATGAAGGCTCGACCGATGCTGCGTGAAATGGAATTTGCCTTTTTCTGCGGCTGCCGCATGGACATTTCCCCCCCGGGATTCCCAATCTCTTTCCAGATCTTGACCTGTCAGTTTTGTCAGTGAAGTTGGGATTTTTTGGCCCCAGCAATCCTGCTCCTTAGTTTCCCCGTCTCTCCTGAGATGTGACATTTTCTAATCCCGGACTCTGTAACACAGGGCGGTTGAACCTCAGGGCTGTGGGCTGCATCTGGTCCCAGTCCAGCCCCCTGGGATTCCCCAGAAGGCCGCATCACCTCCTCCTGTCCAGCCCCCTTTCCCCCAACTTTTGGGTGAGTTATTCCCCATTCCAAACGGTTGAGATGCCTCTTCTGAGGCCCCTTGACCGGCAGCCAGAGCTTGAAGCTACACTGTGCAGCATTCTTGCTATTTGGGCCTCGTCCCTTTGCCTCCGGCCCCACCCACCACTGGCGTGCAGCCCCTGAGAACGTCTCCGGAAATACAGGCGGCCCTTGGGCTGACGTTCAGCACCTCTGATGTACCAGGCCCTTGTCTCCCCTGCACCTAGCCTGCCCCTCCACCTTTTTGCCCCACCCTGTGGCTTTCTCCTGTCTGCCTCATTTCTCCCCCTGTCCCCCACCCCCTGATGCCTGTGCCCTGCCCGTGACCCCACCCTGCAGGGTTGTTGGACGATCTGCTTATGTCAAAGGCCATTGCAATAAGCAGAAGCAAATTCGAAAGACAGCCACATAACATTTGAACAGCCCCCAGTCTTCAAGGGTCATGGGATTTCCAGACATGCACAGCCCTTTCTGCCCCTAAGCCTGTTTGAGGTGTCCGCTCCACCACCACCATCCCTCCTCGCCCTCCATCAAAGCTGCGCCGATTTTCAACGTGTCATATTCATCCCTTCTTTAGAATGTTTGTGGACATTCTGTGGCATTTACAGGAACTCAGGCAATGAGCCTGTTTGCACGATCAAGCAGCCCACCATTGCTTATTTAAGCCACGGAGGGCTGTGTTGTGGGTGGCCGGCCGTTTTGAATATTCAGGCTGCAACCGCGGCGTGTCATGTCGTACGAACCTGGTGAGGGTGGGGTTTTGACGTGATTAACCCGAAACAGCCCGTGGGTTCCGGGTGGTTTGTCAACCATGCCAACAACCCACCCTCGCTGGGTTCAGACAAACACGGCAAGCCACGGTTGTGGCTTGAAAATTCAGAAGTCACCCAGCACATGCTGGAACCCACCGTGGCTTAATTAATTAAGCCACGACGGGCTGTGGCGATCGTGCGAAACGGGTTAATGGCTATTCATGGAACAGAATCCGTTCTTTTAAAATACTTCAATTGTTTTAATTATGGGTTTTTATTCTTTCATCTTGAGGTTCACCGCTCCAAAATCTTTGATGTGGAGCAGTATATAAATATTGTAAATAAATAAATGGGGACTCACAGGCAACAGTTGACAGCAATAGTCTAATTCAGCTACTGGGTGTTCAGGAGGTGCTGTGACATTAGGTCGGCATAGGCAGCCACATCTGGTCCCGCTCCCCAGCTCCCATTGGCTTAGCTGCTGTGATGTCACAGAGAACCTCTGGACCACAGAGCTTGGCAGCCAAGCATGAATAGCAGCGGAGAGCTTTGAGAATGTAGATGCCTGAGGGGGACGGAAGGGGAAAGAATCTTCTTTTCTCTTCACTTCCTTTCCTCCTCCCTTTTCCAATTCCTTTTTTTCCTTTTCCTTCTCTTTTTGTTACTGTGGTGCCCTCATCAGAATATTGTATTGTTGGGAAATTGTAGTGTTGATTGGGTTGTTGGTAGTTTTGGTATTGTTTATTTCATTTGTAAAGATAAAATAAATAAAAATATATTCAAAAAGAGAGAGAATGCGGATGCATTAACTATTGGCTGTAGGCAAAGGGGCTTTTGAATGATACCTGGTTGTTCGAGAGAGAACAGGGGGGCCGTACGTATGCAGGTGATACGTACCTAGAAGGTAAACGTTGGATGTGACCCGGAGAATTAAGCAGGACGCTGCCTTACAGTCCAGCCATTGGCTCTACACCAGGGGTGTTGAACCTCAGGCCTGGGGGTCCCAATCCAATCCAGCTCTCAGGGCTTCCCTAGAAGGCAACCCCCCTTTCCCTCAACCACTGATAATTCGGTGGTTTACCGGCTTCGGCAGCTTTTTCTATGTTCCAAAAGGTCGAAATGCCTCTCCGAAGGCTCAGTTACTGTTAGTAAGAGAATGACGCTCAAATATGCTGGCATTTTTTGCCACACCCCTTTTGCATTTGGCCCCACCCACCACTGGATTGCGGCCCCCAGGAGCTTCTCCGAAACAGCATTCGGCCCTTGGGCTGCAAGAGGTTCAACATCCCTGCTTTATATAATGTCCAGAGCGCTTCACGGGCTGTATCTTGTACTCTTTGCAACAACCCTGTAAGGTAGGTCACTGCTATTATTCCTCATACTGCAGAGTTTGCAGGGGAGGGTGAGAGATTGTGGCTTGCCGGAGGCTACCTGGAATACAATATTGAAATCATAGGAATGCAAGAAGCTGCCTTATTCTGAGTCCAGCCCGGTATTGTCAACACCGACTGGCAGCGGCTCTCCAGGGTTTTGTGAAGGAGTTTTCCTAGCCCTGCTTGGAATGTCAAGGATTGAACCTGGGACCTTCAACATGTGAAACGTATGCCCTGCCATAATGCTGTGCCACAAATGTCAATTCTTCCATTTTCGGCATTTGGGGGAGAGGGGGGATGACAAAAACTCTGGCAAAAGAGGCTGGAGAGGTGAGAATTTCAGAGAATTTTCTCTTTGGGGAGGGGGATAGGGTTTCCACATATCTTTTTAAGTGTAGGCAATTCTTGGGTGGGCGGGTCTTCTTTCTCTATATTTTTTATACACTCCCTGCCCAGGACTCTTCTCCAGCTGGGAGTTCTTCCTGAATGCCTATTGGAGAGGGAGAGGTCACATGGTCTCCTGACAGTTCAGGAAGAACTGCTGGGCTGGGGAAGAGTCCTGGGTTCCTACAATTGCAGGGTTCTGTTTTTTTTTTAAAGTAAAAAATAGAAAGAAACCCCCTCAAGAATCGCCTACACTTAAAAGGGTATGTGGAAACCCTGTCCCCCTCCCCAAGGAGAAAATTCTCCGAAATTCTCCCCCTCCCTGTGACAGAGGCAGAAAAAACAAAGTTCCCGAAAATAGGGGGCGGGATTTGGCACAGCACTGCCCTACCACTGAGCTACAGCCTCTTGGCTCTTGGTTTCCCCAGGTGATGCGGAATCAGTGCCCTACCCCCTCTGCCCTTTACTCTGATTGTCTTGGAAGAAGACAAGCTCAGGTTACTAACTCAGAGATACTGTGGGCATCCTCCTTTCACCGTGGATCGTCCTGTTGCATTTCTGCTTCCAGAGCGATTGAATAACTCAGGCGCACCTGGGGCAGAGATGGGGCAGAGTTACTGGCCACCAGTGGAGGCTGATTAGAAGGGGGCAAGCCCAGGGCAGTGACTCATGGAGAGATGCAGTAGGCAGACTCCTCCGTGGGTGGGTACTTCTAACTCACGGGAGCTTTAATCAATCAGTTTTTGTGAATTTCTTATAATACAGCGTGTCCTGTGACGCACTGCATGTTACCGTTGCAGATTAACAAGTAATGGCTAATTTTAACGTACCAAGTGTTTGAATGGAATAACAGTAAAATACAGGGCTTGTGGCCAGGGGGTGGGGTGGGGGTCTGGATCAGCCACTCATCATAGATTTGGTCTTCTCTCCTATGGTCTGCCTGGATTAATTGTGTGTGCCCCTGGGAATCTCCCAACCCCCTTGAGTCTGGCTGTGTTGCCGATCCTTTCGTAACCTTATTTCATTTCCTTTTATTGATTGACTGTAGTTTTAACCAACCCAGTAGCGTTGAGGCTAGATTGTTGATGCAGTTTTCCATGGGGGTAGAGCCCTGCTGGATCAGAGCAAGGGTCCATCTAGTCCAGCGTTCTGTTCACACAGTGGCCAACCAGCTGCCCACGGGAAACCAAAAGCAGGACAGGAGTGCAACAGCACCCTCCCGCCCATGTTCCCCAGCAACTAGAGTACATAGGCTCACTGCCTATGTGTACATAGGTAGCACATAGCCATCAGGACTAGTAGCCATTGATAGCCTTCTCCAGGAATTTGTCCAACCCCCTTTTAAAGCCATCCAAATGGGTGGCCATTGCTACACATTGCAGTAGCGAATTCCATAATTTGACTAAGTGCTGTGTGGAGAAGTCCTTCCTTTTATCTGCCCTGAATCTCCCACCAATCAGCTTCATGGGGTGACCCCATCAGGTTCTGCTATTACGGGAGAGGGAGAAAAACTTTCTCATAAGAACATCAGAAGAGCCCTGCTGGATCAGACCAAGGGTCCATCGAGTCCAGCATCCTGTTCACACAGTGGCCAACCAGCTGTCGACCAGGGACCCACAAGCAAGGCATGAGTGCAACAGCACCCACCTGCCCATGTTCCCCAGCAACTGGTGCACAGAGCCATACCGCCTCTGCTAGAGTGTTCTCCTCACTGTACATAATTTTGTACACCTCTATCATGTTTCCCGTCGCTCGTCTTTTCTCAACAGTCCCAGGTGTTGCAACCTTTCCTTGCAGGGAAGTTGCACCAGCCTCTTGATCATTTTGATTGTCCTTCCTTGCAGTGATTGGTGCATGATACGGTGATCTGATGGAGATGGGATATCAGGTGTTCCCACATGTACTGTTGACTTGAGAACTTGGTTCCCCACGATGCCACACAGATGGTTTTGTCTTAACATCCTCCTCCATCCTTCTTTGCAGCCCCCATGACTCTACTAAGAGCTCCTTCCTATTATTACTAATGTAAGTGAGGGGAGTGGAGAAAGATGGCTTCTCCAATATGGTCGATGTAGTGTTCTCATGCGGCCGCTCGGTTGATCTCTATGTGATATACGACTGCAGCCTTGCAAATGTTATTCTCAACACCGCCACCATGTCCCCCATTTTTACTACTTTGGCCCTTCCCTCGCATACTTTTTGTGACAAGTCAGTAGCTTGACAAGGCCAAGGGAGAGGGTAGAAATGACTTTTTTTTCCAATTTACAGATGTTCTCATAGCTGGTCCCCTAGAGTCTCTTCTTGCCCGCCACAGGTGAATACTAGTTTGCAAGGTGGTATTGCTGTTGTATGGCTTTTTGTGATGGTCAAGGTCAGGTCCAGCTCCAGGTTTCAGGGGCCGCTTGGACTAATGCTCTCTGGTGGGACTGATCCTATATCAGCGGGACACCCTGGTGGGTTTATGTGGTGGTAGAGCGGTAGCTGTGGCACTCCAGTCCCTGCCAGTTTCTTCCCCAGTGAGGGACTGGGAGCCACCATTTCCATTTCACACAATGCTCCGGAGCATTCCTGCGTTGGAGGAATTATTTAAAGCTAGCAAACAGACCCAGCTTTGGTTATAGAATCATAGAACAGTAGGGTTGGAAGGGGCCTATAAGACTGTCACGTCCAACCCCCTGCTCAGTGCAGGAGTCCAAGTCAGAGCATCCCCGGCAGATGGCTGTCCAGCTTCATCTTGAATGCCTCCAGTGTGGGAGAGCCCACCACCTCCCCAGGGAATGGGTTCCACTGTCGCATTGCTCTAACAGTCAGGAAGTTTCCCCTGATGTTCAGCTGGAATCTGGCTACCTGTCACCTGAGCCCATTATTCTGTGTCCTGCACTCTGCGATGACTGAGAAGAGATCCTGGCCTTCCTGTCTGTGACAACCTTTCAAGGACTTGAAGAGCGCTATCATATCTCCCCTCAGTCTTCTCTTCTCAAGGCTGAACAGGTCCAGTTCTTTCCGTCACTCCTCGCAGGGCTTTGTTTCCAGTCCCCTGATCATCTTTGTTGCCCTCCTCTGAACCCTCTCCAGTTTGTCTGCATCCTTCTTCAAGTGTGGTGCCCAGAACTGGACACAGTACTCCAGATGAGGCCTAACCAGTGCTGAGTAGAGGGGAACTAGTACTTCCTGGGATTTGGGAGCTATGCTTCTATTAATGCACCCCAAAAGAGCATTTGCCTTTTTGGCAGCCACATCACATGGTTGGCTCCTCTTCAGCTTGTGATCTACCACAATTCCAAGATCCTTCTTGCTTGTAGCGTTGTTGAGCCACGTATTCCCCATCTTGTAACTGTGCATTTGGTTTCTTTTTCTTAGGTGTGGAACTTGGCATTTATCTGCAAGCAAACTTACGCAGCAGTCAGAGATGGACATATTGTGCCTGCATCCTCTGAGTGCAGCCATGCTTAGTGGGGCCCCTAGGCGCACAGCTCCTGCATTGGTGCACCCCTTAGCCCCCTGAGGGGGATGTGTGTTCGCTCCATCCCCCTGGGGGGAGGTTGCCCCACAGCAGAGGGAAGAGGCGGGCATATAGTTCTGTCCTTCGGCCTACTAAGTGCCCCTGGCTTCAACCTGTCCTGACTGCCAAGCTGTGTGCTAGTTAGGGAGGGCTGCCACCTAGTGACCAAAGATGCCACCACAGGCTTCAAACACAGAGACATATTTAAATTAATTAAAATTAATGTGTTTTAAAAACTAACTAGCCACAAAGTGCACACCCCTAGGGTCTACTTAGTATGCATGCCAAGTTTCAGGTGGCTAGGTTTCGCGATCTTGATAATATGGTGTGTAGCCTGGCGCCACCAAAAACCAAATGGTTTAAGGGGGACCCAAGGAAGGGGTCCATGGTAGGTTCCGCCAGGGCACTGGGGCCTTGACAGTGGTCTGTGGATGTTGGATGCTGTTGCAAGGGCTCGTGATGCCATCCAAGCCAAACAGGTTTATGTTGTGTGTGTCTGTGCGTATCTTCTACTCCACCACGGCTGCGAGGTATTATAAGAGTCCTGAAGGAGTTTTTAGGCGGTGGCTTGTTTTCGCTTGCCTCCGGGGTATGCAGCCATTTCGCTGCCTGTCCCTGTCCGCTCCGCTTCCTTTTGCACTCCCGCCCTCTTCTTCGCTGGTGTGATTTGTACATTTCAGCCGAGGTGGCTTAGATTTGGGGTGCCAAGATGTCTGGGGTATGTGGTTTGAGGTGCCGCCACAATAGAAAAGTGCTTTCTCCTCCAGAGGTCCCAGAAGAGAGTTATTTGGCCTGCTAGACAGGCTGTAGTCATCTCAGATGTATGTCTGGGCCCACGATTTAGCTGACCCGCATCTGTGCCGCTGTGCAGTCGTGGGATGGGGAGGGGAAGAGTCCTGTCACCAACCTTGATCACCTTAGGGGAGGAATCTATCCCAGGTTTTCCTCCCTCCCAACCATAATTTCCATTTTAATTGCTTTCCTGCAGTATGTCACTTGTGTCGCTAAGAATGCTCCGAATGGTCAGTGGAGGCTGGCAGCGCCAGTGTCAGTGGGGCGGTGAATCTGCTCCGGGTTTCAGTCAAAACCAGTCAGAACTCTAAAGGAGCTGTCCAAGGTCTGGTATTAGTGGGGCAGTGAATCTGCTCCAGGTTTCACTCACAACCAGTCAGAACTCTAAAGGAGCTATCCAAGGTGCTTAGCTCCTTTAGAGTTCTGACTGGTTCTGACTGAAACCCAGAGTGGATCCACCGCCCCACTGACATCAGAGCCACCAGCCTCCACTGCAAAGCGTCTCTGCATTTTTCTATCTGTTTTATTTCCGCCACTACTTTGCGATCATCTTTGCTCAGTCTAGATTAGGCCTCTCCAGCCTACTGTCCTCCAGATGAGTTGGACTACAGCTCCCAGAATTCCCCAGCCAGCAGAGGAATCGATTGTTCATTTTCCCGACAAAATACTGGTTGTGTGTATGTTAAAGGAAAAAAGAAATCTTAAGATTGAGCTGGGGCAAAAATAGATGTGCTAGCATTTTTGGAATGGGAAAAGGAACCTATCTATCATTTTAACTTTTTATAAGCTCCCCACACTGCAGACATTTACAAGGTTTGGCCCAAGAACCAGCAGCATCATTCAGTGTTTTTGTTTTTGATACTTTTGTTAACAAACCTTTGTCACATCCACACATTGCATTTTAAATGGACTCCACATATAATGTCCAGATGAGAAGTTACGGAAGAAGGGCTGTTGTGTATTTCTGTGATGTTGCAGCTGCAAGGACAGAATTTGGCGACTGGGTGCAGAATTCAGTTCCTATAAATATCAACTCCCTTTAAAAAAATAAATAAAAATAAAGCAAAATCTAAGTTACTAGCCCTTATGGTGTGAAGAAAGACTTGAAAGAGTAAGAGTAATTTCTCTGAAATCTCAGATCCCAAGTAGTATTTTCAGGGACGTAAGAGGTTCTGGACCATATCTTGTCCCTTGCCCTTCCCCATGACTTAATTTTACTTAAAATTAAGTAAAATAAGGAAACATTGGTGGTGTTTGTATATGCATGTTTCAGAATTTGATTTTTCTTGATGCAGAATATTTTATTTGGGTGGGGGGCAGTTCTGTCCATTCCCCAAAGGACAGAGTAGAACCAGCCTTATCCACAAATTTAGGCAGGAGCATTTCCTGTGTGCCTGAGAGAAAATGGGTCTTGAACTAGGAAAGTTGCTAGATCCACACTTGCTACACAATGAAGTGGTAGTGGACTGTATCACGTCAGACGGCACATGGGAGATACTGTTCTTGAACGTTCCCCTCCCAAGTATTTTTGAAAACAGCCAGAACCCTGCACATGGAAAACCAGCACATTGGAGGGGAGAGGTTCTAAACCTGCCTTCTCTCTGCAGTTGTTAGTTTTCTAGTTGCAGGGATTTATTGTTTTTTTTTACACAGGGTTTACACAAACCCATTTGTGTGCTTTAGCAGTACAATGTGAGTATCGTCTGCATGTCATTTCCGTGCAAGCCGGCAAATGGCCGTCAGGGCTTTTCCACGGAAAAATAAAGCACTGGCAAAAGCACCGTGCGGGGACAGCTTAACTCGTTCATAGACAAAAAGTCCACTCTCCGAACATATTATGTGCACACAGAAAATAATACGAGGCATTTATTATATTGAAGCCAGTTTTGAATAATTCCATGTACATCATATATATAAAAATATGAACTTTGACTCAGTTACGGAATTGTGAAGTTAATGTTGAGCTAACTGCATCAGTTCCACCAGCAAGTCAAACTGAACACTGAAGTGATTACTGAAGCTTTTGAGAGCTTTCGCTGAGGACTTTTAACATCACTTCATTAAATTATAGACTGGTTCTGTTATGTACTTTGCATTATTCAGAAGATGGCCTTGAATGCCTCGTGGTGGCGTCTGTGTTTGCACACACTACTTTGAGGGTGGGATTTTTGTACACGACGGTCACCCTTATTTTACAAGGGGTCAAAGCTGAGGAGAGGTAAGACTTCCCATAGCACTTGGCCAGGCATTACAGATGACCAAGCGGACCATGTGGTTACATACCCAACTATGGAAAGTTAAGAAATCTCAGATCTCTCAAGTTCAGTGATCCAAGAACCTCCGAGACTTGATTGTGAAAACTCTCCAATCTTTGAGCCATATGTCTGATTTGTCTTCAACTGGTGGGTCAGGACCCACTAACTACTGAGTGGTGGCCTGGTCTAAGGTGGGTCATAACAGCAGTGTGCAAACATATGGTAGTATGTAACAAAGTGTAATTTAACAAACCGCGGCTGGCCTTCTTTGCATGACCAGCCACCATTTGTTAAATTCCATTTGGTTGGGGTTTGTCTTTTTAAAAAACGTTTTAACTCTTTTAACCTGTTGTTTTATTCTTTTACCATGTTGTTCACCACTCCGAAATCTTCTGATGTGGAGCGGTATATAAATATTGTCTAAATAAATATATAAATAAATAAATGGTGAAAGATTAAGAAGATGGTCCCCAAATGCACATTTGGGTTAAAGAAGGGACCTGGGCCTGGACTAGCGTTCTGTAGCATAAACCAGGGCTCCCCAACTATTTTGCGTCGGTGGGCTCATTTGGAATTTTGAGTGTTGTGGGTACTCTCACAAAATGGCTGTCATGGGGTAGGGCTTGCCATTTCATACAATGGCTGCCATAGTTGGGATGGCCAGTCCCCAAACACTCATTTCCCAGGAGGCAAGCAGGTGAGACCAAAAGAAAAGTAATTTGCCAAGAATCTAAATACAAGGCAGAGGTGGGGGGTCTGAGCTCGAAAACTGCCAAACCACTCTTTTGAAGCTCCCCCTTCCCAAATCTTAATAAAATAAAAACCAGGAGGGGGAGGGAGCCGGGCAGTCACGTTAGTGATTTTCCAGTTCGTAAGTTCATTAATAACAATGAACGGATGGTCTTTCCAAATACAGTATTAGCCCAGCGTGGCAGTTTAAAAGTTGTAATTAATATTTTTCAGGTAATGCTCCATGGCAAGAATGTGAGAGAATGTCAATTAAATACATGTCAATTAAATACATGTCAATTAAATACATGCATGTTTCAGTGTGAAATACAAGTAATAGGTGGTGACAATGAAACCGAAGGTGCCCCAACAAACTCAGTGGAAGAGAGTTGAAATAGATAAGTTGTTGTCAACATATCATGCACGGTTCTTTGAGTTGCTAACAGTTATTAGCGTGACAGCCGTTTTCAGGACCTTTGTTCCCCCCCACCCCCTTTAAATTTAAACACCGTAAGGGGAAGTACATTCTATTGTCTTTACACTTTTACAAGCATTTCGATAAAAATGTCTGCGTTCTATATTGTATGTAGTTAATTTCCCTCCTCAAATATTTCAGGTCAAATTCTTGTGGTGTATTGGGTCCAAAAAAAGGGGTTCCTGTTTATTAAATACACGTAAAATAAGTATTCTAAATTCAATCACTTTCTAGGACAGCTGTCCTCCACCTGGTGCCCCCCAGATGTTTTGGACTACAGCTCCCATCAGCCCAAACTAATGTGTCGGGAATTCTGGGAGCTGTAGTCCAAAACATCTGGATGGCTCTGAAGCAGCCAATGCAAACTGCTAATTTTCCGATGCAAATTAACCTGTGCAAATTAACCTAATTCAACATTTTCTGGAAAACCCAAATCACTATTGTTAATTTGGTCCTGTTTACCTTCGGAACCTATACCAATTTGGTTCTAGAGACCCTGAAGGGTAACTAAGCTAAATTACTAAATTATTACCCACTCCTACATGCAATTTGTTGTACTGACTGGTTTTCAAATATATTAAATGCGCATCGTGGCAAGTTATCACTCGGTTCTCTTGCCTGTATTCACCCCAGAAGCGAGAAGTGAGGGGTTAAATTCTCCCTTCTCTGCAGGAAGACAAATTTGGTTGCATGTATATCCTGTTGAATGATGACTTGATGTTACCCTACTGTAACGTCTTGATTACCAGTGATAATTTTAACACTTCCCTATATCTTTGGCTTTGTGCATGGAGAGAAATTTGCTAAGTTCTCTTCCATCCCCTTATTTATGTTTATTTAAACCTTAAGAATGGGAAAAAAATCTGCCCCTAGAGAAAAAGTTGTATAGAACCTTTATTAGGACCAATCCAAATTCCACAAAACTGTACAAGCTTTCACATTCTCCAGAATTCTTCATCAGGTTAGGTGGTACAAAACGTTGTATGACATTTCTTCTCTGCCTCCCACCCCCACAACCCCCAGCTTTTTTGTACCACTTAGCCTGATGAAGAGTTCTGGAGAATTCAAAAGCTTGCACGCTTTTGTGGAATGCTGAGTTTTGTGAAATAAATAAATCAAAGTTTAGTTGGTCCTAATAAAGTTCTTGTCCAGCTGGGGATCTTGGATTTGTTTTCTCTTTCTCTCATGATTCAGCATGGCTTTGTTTTTTTGGAAATTGTAGTGGCATATTTGGCAAGAGCTGGAGTGGGGGAGTTGTGAGTTTTCTCCCCTTGTGCGAGTTTCCCCCCTCTGCTTTGTTCTGGCCAGGAGATTTCTGTGGCATCTGTTTTCTGAGCGCAAATACAAAGAGGCGTGTTTGTCAGAGGGAAGAGCTGCGTGGCAGCACGGCCGCACACACTTCTAGGATGCTCTTTCCAGTTTTGCATTGTTTCACATTGATATGTCAGAAGTCACAAGCAGGGATAGCTCCCCTTTTATACTGCACCAGTCTGGCCTCACCTGCAGTTCTGTGTCCAGTTCTGGGCACTGCCCTTTTAAGTAGGATGCATAGACAGACATTTCCCAGGTGAAAACGGGGACACCCTCATGCAAACCCCTGTTATGAAAGATGCTTACATACCATTTAATATTACACAATCTCTTAAGCTGTTCCCATAAAAATCACATTTAAATACATTATTAAAAACCCGATGAAAATGTTCTTTTCATGCATGCCCTCCATCTGCTCCCCTTCCACATCGCTGAACGCCATATTCTCCCGTCTGAGTCCCGTATTCCTTTTCTTTACCACAGCCCTGTGTTCGGAGCAGGTGTGTTATTAACTAGCCCTACGTTTCCTCTTTACAACTTTTTTCTTAAAAAAAGAAAAGGTAATCCGACAACGGAGACAGCTGGATTGCGTTCAGCGACACGTGTTATTTGAAGCAAAAGCCGCGCTGACATTTACAGTTGGTGCACGCGCATTAATATCCATGCGGACTAGTATCAAGGTACAGCCACCTTCTAGACTCACCCAGCGTTTTATTTCTAGATACCCAAGAGAAGGGGCTGATGCCAGGAAAATGATGTGTCACACTAACGCAATTTTAAAAGCACCCCCCCCATCTTCTTGCCCCAAAGGGAAAACAGGAGAGTGCTATCCAAGGGAGCGGGCATCAGAAAACCAGGTTTATGGCTGATGTTGGGAACGTTCAGTGTATGGATTTTCTAACTGTGTTTGCTGGCTGGTAGGGGTTTTGTTGTTTATTCGGTCAGTCGCTTCCGACTCTTCGTGACTTCATGGACCAGCCCACGCCAGAGCTTCCTGTCGGCCGTCGCCATCCCCAGCTCCCCCGAGGTCGAGTCCGTCACCTCCAGAATATCATCCATCCACCTTGCCCTTGGTCGGCCCCTCTTCCTTTGGCCTTCCACTTTCCCTAGCATCAGCATCTTCTCCAGGGTACCCTGTCTTCGCATGATGTGGCCAATGATGTGGCCTGGTAGGGGTAAGAGCACAAAAAGCCACCAGTCAACGCCTCCCCCCCCCCACCTCGGTTTGCCTTACCTCCTGACTTCAGTTGAACCATCCTTTCCATCTCTTAAGATGCCCCCTTCTAAGTGCACAATTATGGTTTGGGAAAGGGGGCATTTAATTAGGGCATATATGGGCAGCTCAGCCCACAGGGCGCCCTGCTTACTTGTTAGAGCATCAGCCTCTTGAATCATTTTTTACATTCTCCGTTTCAGCCAACTCACCGGTTAAATTTAAACCTTGCGCGTTACTGACTCTCAGTGCAGGCGACCTTATAATTTTTTGAGATACTGTAGGAAGTGCAAGATAGCTTTTACAATTTAATTATAATTTTTAAAAACTACTGCCTGTGACTAGAAGGAAAGGCCAACCTTAATCTCCTCCCCACACTCCTTTCACTATTATGGTAGCACACCAAAACCCAGAACGGTCTCTAAAAATAATACTAATAATAAGCAAGTGTGCCCTGAATTCTTAGCCCCACCGATTTAAAAGTGCCCTCTCCCGCGCAGATTAATTGGCTACCATATAAGGACAGTGCTGGATCAGACCAAACGCCTTTCTAGTCCAGGATTCTGTGCCCCAGTGGCAAACCAGATGCCCCAATGGGAAGCCCTCAAGCAGGTGAAGAGCCATTTCTGTTCTGCAGCATACTGTTTCTGTATGATACGGGAGGTAATATATAGTCATCCTGACTAGAAGCCAGTAATAGTTACTTGAAGGACCACCCTCACCCATGGCAGCCTGCCCACACTTTAAGATCAGAAAGAGAGGCCCTTCTCATTTGCCCACCTGTGAGAGCGGTCAGGTGGGTGATCACATGTGAGAGGGCCTTCTCTGCAGTGGCCCCACACCTTTGGAACAAGCTGCCATCGGAGGTCTGCCATGCTCCGTCATTGCAGGCTTTTAAGAAGGCCTTAAAAACATAATATTTTGCCGTGGCCTTCTCTTTATATGATGGCTATTGTTGCTGTTACTGCAGTTATTGTTGCTGGTATATTGTTGGCTTTTGTTGTTGTTTTATGTTTTTATTGCTTTTAATACTTTAACTGTTTTTATGTATTTTATTGCTGTAAGCCGCCTTGGGAGGACTTTTGCCCTGAAAGGTGGCCAAGAAATGTTTTAAATAAAATAAAATAAAAATTAATAGCCACCACTTATTATTTTATTAATTTATTTCATCTTTACACCACCCAGTAGCTGAAGCTCTCTGGGCGGTTCACAAAATTAAAATCACAAAAATACAACAGAAGATACAATATAAAATATAATAGATTAAAATGACTGAATAAAAATACAACCAGAGTAAAACCTAGCAGCAGTGCAGACATTTAAAATGCAATAGCAGATTTAAGATAGCGGAGCTAAAAAAAAAACGTGGAATGCTAAGATGCTAAAAATGCCTGGGAAAATAAAAAGGTCTTCACGTGGTGCCGGAAAAAGTATAACATAGGCACCAGGCAATCCTCTCTAGGGAGTTCATTCCACAACTGGGGTGCCACAGCAGAAAAGGCCATTTAGTCAACTAAAACTTTTGGTAATTAACCAGTTTAGCCCTGTTATTTTTATGGTGTACCATGTTTCCATTACGCTGATCAATAATTCCAAAAGAGGATCAAAAGTTGCAAAACGTTTTCCTCCAACCCGGGGTGGGGTGGGGTGTTGAACCTCTTTAAGCCAGAGGACCACATTCCATTTTGGAGCAATTCTCAGGAGGGGGGGGGCTTTCCAGTGGCACCCAGTTCCAAAGGCAACAGGTACCGGGCCAAAGTACCAACATATTGTAGCTTAAAGCTCTTTCCTGCCACCCCTTTTAGAATGGGAAAAAACTGCACAAAGACCAGGAAACCGCCAAATGGTCAGGGAAGGGGTCTGGCCATCTGGGGAACCATGGAGAGCTGGATTGGGACCCCAGGTGGGGCACTTTTGGCCCCTGGGCCTGTGGTTTTGCACCCCTGTTTCGATACGCCCTTATTTTTTTTTTTACATTTTCTGCGGCATCTGCATCATAAGCCAATTAAAGTGAGTAGGGGGGAAATTAAGTAATGGCACATTCAAGGAAATAGGGGTCTAAGTAACCGCCACATGGTGAAAACTCCCATTTAACACTAGCTGGCTTGAACGTTGTAACAGTTAAGACAAGGAGATGTTAACCTCTCGGTGCTGTTCTTTTATTCCTACTTCCAAGAGGTTTCGCTTTGAAGGAGGGGAGTGGATGAGTACGGTATCGGGGTCTGTGAGACCCCATTGGGAGTGGCACTGGGGACTCCATGGCCTTGAGATAATTTCATGTATTTTACGTGGAACTGGAGTCGTAGTTAACTGCATCTTGTTGTCGTGTCTTTTCTTTTTAAAAGAGTTAAAAAACCCTTCATTAAATGGGGCGTTGCGGTGTAGTGGTTAGAATGTTGGACTAGGAAGGCCCGGGTTCAAGTCCTCACTCGGCCATGAAGCTCACTGGGTGACTCGGGGCCTGTCACTGACTCTCAGGCTAACCTCACAGGGACGTTGTCAGGATAAAATGGAAAGGAGGAGGAGGAGGGCCACGTCTTGGGCTCCTTGGTGGGATTTAAATGTAACAAATAAATAAGAAAGGTACCGCTTCTCGTCCTCCTTGGATTCTTGCCCAGTTCGGTTCTTGCATGTGGCCCCTAAGGTGGTGCGGTTTGGAGAAGAGGAGGTCCTTTCCGAAGCTGTGAGAATTTCAGGCCAGTTTTCTCCCATAACCGTCTCTCTTCTTCTTCTTTTGCTTTTCCCTCAGGATGGCGGAACCGCGCTTTAACAACCCGTACTTCTGGCCACCCCCTCCCGCCATGCCCAGCCAGGTAAAGTTCCCTCAGCTCCCAGCAGTGTTTCCTAACCTTGCAAATAAGCCTGCTAAAGTTTCTAGTCCACAAAAAAGCCCACATAGGGAGGTGGCTTATACCAGCCTTCCCCAAGCGGGTGGCCTCCAGTTGTGTTAAGACTGCAACTCCCATAATACCCCAGCCAGCTATGCAAGCGCCCTCTAGATGTCTTGGACTACAACTCCCATAATCCCCAGCCAGCTATGCTGGGGTTAGCTGGCTGGGGCATATGGGAATTGTCATCCAACACATCTGGAGGGCACCCGCTTGGGGAAGGCTCCCTTCTATGGAGTAAGACCACGGCTCTATCTCAAATAAAACAAGATTCTAGTCCTCATGGCTCTGAATAATGGGTTGAGTTAAATAGGAACATAGGAACACACCTTATTTTATCTGGAATTGGGGCCTTGGAGGCCATCCAGTCTAACCCCATAGCTTAAAGGTAGAGGACCTGTTTTGCATGCATAAGGTCCCAGGTTTGATCCCCAACATCTCCAAGTAGGGCAGGAAAAAATCTTTGCCTGAACCCCTGGAGAGGCATTGCTGCCAGTCAGTGTTGATGGTACTGGTCTAGATGGACCCAGGCTCTGACTCAACATGAAGCAGCTTCCAATGCTCTTATTTAAATCAACCTTTTATTCAAAACCATGAGGACAGGCATCTTACTTTATTTTGGGGGGAAAGGCCCTAGCGCCGTGGTGGAGCCCTGCTTTGCATGCAGAAGCATGCAGTCCCAAGTTCCATCCCCGGCAGAATCTCCAGGTAGGACTGGAAAAGCTCCTGCCTACAACCCCGGAGAACCGCTGCTGCCGGCCAGTGTTGACAATACCGGGCTAGATGGACCCAGGGCCTGATGCGGCGGAAGGCAGCTTCCTGTGCGCCCACGCCCGACGCAGGAAATCACGAGGGCGTGGGGAGACTGGGGTTCCTGCCAGCGCCCGGGAGGGGTGATGGGTTTCCTTCACAGCAGGCGGCTGACACTCCTCCCTCTCCTCTTCCCACCAGCTGGACAACCTGGTTCTGATCAACAAAATCAAGGAGCAGCTCATGGCAGAGAAGATCCGGCCGCCGCACTTGCCCCCGACCTCGGTGTCCTCCCAGCAGCCTCTCCTGGTGCCGCCCTCTCCCGCTGAGAGCAGCCAGTCCATCATGTCGATTCCCAAACTTCAGCAGGTCCCTGGGCTGCACCCCCAGGCCGTCCCCCAGCCCGATGTGGCCCTCCACGCACGCCCGGCCACCAGCACCGTCACAGGTGCGCAGCAGGCAGCGGGGCCTGCATTTGCACAGTTGGTGCTGGATCAGCCATGAGGACCAGAAACTTAATTTTTTATATAGATCTGCAGCTACATCGGCCTTTTCATACTTTGTAACAACATCATGAGCAGTGATGGCGTTGGATAGATAATAAATCTGGACGGGAATCCAGCACGTTACAGGGGAGACGGGGAGGACACGTTCAGAGAGGGAGGGGCCCATGACAGCTTGTCTCCCTTGCCTGGCCTTGGGCAACCGCGGCAAAATCTTGGGCACGAACTCTGGGGGGGCAGGGGGGTTGTGCAGGTGATATCGAGGTTTCAGCCTATTCCCTGGCGCCCGCTGCAAGCAGGGAATTCCCATGGGACATGTCCCAAGTTCTACGGCACGGGGCACGCGGAGTCCCGCAGCAGAAAAACAAGGGTGGAAAGGTCTCCTTGAGAGCAGGAATTTTGAAAACCAGCGACGTGGCCGTGGAGGGGGGCCGGGGGAACGTTCCAAGGGAGGGGGGAGTTTTCCCCAGCTGCTGTGTCGAACTGTAGGTGGTTTCGCGCCCCCTACACCAGGGAGTGGGACCTCGGGGCCAGTCTGGGCCAAACCGCCTCTCGTCCCAGTTCTTGAGATGGCTACGTTCTCCCCACACCCTGCCAGTTGTTGGGGGGGGGGGGGTTTCCTGGCTTTTGTGCAGGTTGCCCCCCTCCCGATTCTGAAAGGTTGAAATGCCTCTCCTGGGCATTAGTTACTGGGCACTAAGAAATGTAAGCTACAGTATGCTGGTATACGGTCATGTCGGTGGGGCGGTGCATCCGCTCCGGGTTTCAGCCAGAACCAGTCAGGACTCTAAAGAAGCTCTCCAAGGTGCTTCCGCACCTTGGAGAGCTCCTTTAGAGTCCTGACTGGTTCTGGCTGAAACCCGGAGCGGATGCACCGCCCCACCGGCATGGGAGCCGCCAGCCTCCACTGTATATAGTATACAGGAATGTGGCCCCCGAGAGTCGGCCCTCGGGCTGGAAGACGTCAGCACCCCTGATTTGCATCCTGCCTTTGGCCTCGCTCACCACTGACCCCCTGGAGAGCTTTTCTGAAAATTGAAATTTGGGACAGCGCTTCAATGCTCTTTAGCGGAGCCGGGAGCAAAGTAGCCCAGCGTTGTTAGACCCATTTTGCTGGAGGGGGGAGGGGGCAGTCTCGTGTATGACAACCCTGCAGTGTGGTCCAAGTTTGGGGTTTTGAGTGTTGTGGGTGCTCTCACAAAATGGTTGCCCATGTACCACCAACCCGCCCCCTGTTTTGATGTGTGTGTCCGTCTTTTCCCCTCCGCTTTCCAGGCCTGGGGCTGGGCTCCCGTGCCCCCGCAGTCAGTACCTCGGAATCCAGTGCTGGGACGGGAACCAGTACTCCCTCCACGCCCACCTCCACCAGCCAGAGCCGCCTCATTGCTTCCTCGCCCACCCTCATCTCAGGGATCGCCAGCCCCCCGCTCCTGGAATCCATCAAGACCATCCAGGGGCACAGCTTGCTGGGGGCGCCCAAGACGGAGCGGGGCCGCAAGAAGATCAAGGCGGAGAACCCGTCGGGGCCCCCCGTCCTTGTGGTGCCCTACCCCATCTTAGCCTCGGGCGATATTGGCAAAGAGGGCAAGACGTACAGGTGGGTACAGGAAGGACGAGGGGGGTTGGGAAAGCTGGGAATTTTGCATCTCTGGAGAGCACCAAGTTGGGAAAGGCAGAGTTGGGCCGGGCCCGGGGAGACTCGGGTTTCAGACCTCACTCAGCGACGAAGTTCTCACCAGTTGCTGCCTCTCAGCCTCACCAACCTCGCAGGGTTGTTGGGAGGGTAAGATGGGGGAGGCAGAGCGCTGTATCCCACCGCAAGCTTCTTGGAGGAGAGATGGACTATACATGTAATCAACCATAATGTCGTTTTTAAAATCATTTAAAAAACAACACCTTCCTGCACACAGAAAGCCAGCACATTAAGGAGAATGCTTAGTTGGAATCCTTCTCTCTGAAGTGCTAGCTTTCTATGGGCTGGGAATCCTCCCCCACTCACCCCATTTTTAAGGGCATGGCATTTTTGACATAGGGGACTGTTCAGACCCAAGATTCCCTTGCCTGTATTTTGAGGTGGTCTGGACCGCTAAGTCCCTCACTACATGTTCTTCCTGAATGTATCGTTTGGCTCTTGGGCCAAGCCTTTCTCCTGCGTGGGGCTGCTCCTGCATTCCGGGTGTCAAGGGTCGAGGGATCTTCTTTCAACCCCTTCTTAAGGCTGGCATAGGATTGTGCCCTTAGACAGAAACATGTCCTGCACCTCCCAGCATTCCCCAGCCAGCATGGCTTGCTGGGGAATGCTGGGAGTTGTAGGACTTCACATGTTTAGACAGGAAAAAGTCCTACAACTCCCAGCATTTCCCAGCCAGAATGGCTGGCTGGGGAATGCTGGGAACTGTAGGACTTTTTCCTGTCTAAACGTGCATAGGATTGCGCCCTAAGTCATCTCCCCCCGCCCCCCCGGTAAACTGAAAAGCCCCGAACATACTGGCTTTTCCTCCGAGCTGTGATTCTTTGAAGCTGCCTTATACCGAGTCAGACCACGGCTCCGTCCAGTTCTGGATCGTCTCCCCGTTTTTTTTGTTTCACGTTTTACGACGCCTGGGGCATTTAGCTAAGAAAAACGGCGAGAAAGGGGAGGCGTGGTGGGGATATATAAAATGATGCCCGATGTGGAAAAGGTGGATCTCTCATGACACTAGAACTCAGTGGGGTCACATCCCATGAGGCGGAAGGGTGGGGAGGTCCAGGACAGACAACAGGAAGCCCCTTCTTCACGCAGCGCAGAGTTAAATCATGGAATGCGCGATGGCTTTACAAGGGGGCTCGGCAAATTCCTGGAGGGCTATCCGCGGCAACTATTCCTGATTGCTCTGTGCTACCTCCAGTACCAGAGGCAGGATGCCTATGTAGACCTGTTGCTGAGGAACATGGGCAGGAGGGTGCCCTGGTACTCACCTCCTGCTGGTGGGTTTCCCCCAGGCGTCTGTGATCAGAATGCCAGACTGGAGCAGCTTTTGGTCTGACCCAGCAGGGCTCTTCTTATGTTCTGACCCTAAGTGGCAGCAGCTCTCCAGCATTTCGTACAATGCTGGGAGTGGTGGGACGTTTTTTCTGCCTACCCACCCCTAGGATTGTGCCCGAAGTCATCTTTCTCCGTGCCTAAACTGAAAAGCCCCCAAGGCACGGGCTTTTCCTCTGCCCCGGAAGCTGCCTCACACCGAGTCAGCCTGGGGGTCCATCCGGCCCATCACTAGCCCTGCCCGGAGGTGCTGGGGATTCAACCAGGGCATTTCTGCATGCAAAGCAAGCGCTCTGGTCCTTCACCTACCAGTCACCTAAGATTCTAGTCCACATGGTTCTCAAAAAAGGGCGGAATTAAGCAGAAGCCTGCTGAGCCTCCTTATCCCAAGTCAGACCGTCCGGCTCAGCATTGACTGGCAGCAACTGTCCAGCGGCCCAGACGGGGGTCTTTCCCAGCCTCACCTGGGGTTGGCAGGGATTGAACCCGGGGCTTTCTGCATGCGAACCATGTGCCAGTGGAGGCTGGTGGCTCCCATTTCAGTGGGGCGTTGAATCCACTCCAGGTTTCAGCCAGCCAGAACTCTGAAGGAGCTCTCCAAAGTGCTGAACCCATTTGGGGGATAGGGTCAGAACCCCAAAGGAGCCATCCAGGGTCTGATGTCAACAGGGCGGTGAATCCGCTCCGGGTTTCATTCAGAACCTGTCAGAACTCTAAAGGAGCTCCTTTACAGTTCTGACTGGTTCTGAGTGAAACCCGGAGCGGGTTAACCGCCCCGCTGACCCTGGAGCCACCAGCCACCGCAGAATCAGTCCAGCAATTCTGCTCACAACCCTTTCCCAAAGCCCCTTCCTGATGTAAGGACCAGGTTCAGCGGGAGGGCGGTGGCGAGGATGACCCGCCGTCCTCGTGTCTGTGGACGCACACCGCCACGCATGACGGCTGCATGAGTTTTGAGGCTGTGGCGTGTCCTCCCACGCCCCTCTCCTCCTCTTCCTCCTCTCCAGGTGCAAGGTCTGCCCGCTCACCTTCTTCACGAAGTCGGAGATGCAAATCCACTCCAAGTCCCACACGGAGGCCAAGCCCCACAAATGCCCGCACTGCTCCAAGTCCTTCGCCAACGCCTCCTACCTGGCGCAGCATTTGCGCATCCACCTGGGCGTCAAGCCCTACCACTGCTCCTACTGCGAGAAGTCGTTCCGCCAGCTGTCCCACCTCCAGCAGCACACCAGGTAAGCCGCCGGCCGGCTCCCACGTCCTCCCCGACGTCTGCGCCACAGGCTTGCGCGTGCGCGGGAGGAAAGGTGCTCCCATAATTCAGAAAATGGAAAGCCCGCTTTTCATGATACTGGTGTACTTAAAAAAAAAAATATCTAGGGTTGGACCTGCCTTCTGGTGACGGAGGGGCTCTGCTCACAGGAGGCGCCTCTGCTCAATTGGGAGGGGTCTCCCTCCCCACCACAGCTCACCCCATTCAGCGGGGTGTACCCCCCGGTGTAGTATTTTCAGGGACTGGAGGTGCTGCGGTGGGCAGGAGGGGGAGGGAAGCCTAAATCCAGATCCAACCCCAAGTCACTCGTCCCTGTGGCTTTTGTGCATGGCACAATCTCAGAAAGCAGAAGGGAGGATTTGGGGAGAGTGAAGGGTCTGCGGTGTTGGTTAGGTGTTGACTTGGTTGCTGCCGATGGATGCCATTGTTTGACACGTGGTGTTTTTTTGGTAGACTGCGTTGTAGAGGTTTCATGTTCCTTTTAAAATATGCTAGCAAGCTGCCCCAAAGTGGGTGGAGAAGAATGGAATTGTTTCTAAATCAATCCATTTCCAGGGGGAAGCGGACTTTCCATCATGGGAAGGTAATTCTGTTACATCAGCGGTGACTGCATTGTTCCATCCCTCCCTGCGCAGGGATGTGGCAAAGTTACCCACTCTTGGAGAAAACTGCCGGTTGTGCCTCTGCATGAGTTCCTGCTGCTCTCTAAGTTGGGTAGGCCTGGATTGTTCAGGCACTGGATAGTTCTGCTGTAGAAGAGTCCGAATCAGTTATGTGCAAATTCTGCAACAGAAGCAAAAACTAGGCACGCTTGCTAATTGAAGATAATTTCCGCAGCTTCGTAGAATCCAGCTTTTTCTGGTGCAGGAAGTTGTTTCAGATTTATTTGCGAACTGTGGTTTGCCACAGTCTGTCTCTATGCAGTGTCAAAATAATGGCTGCTTGTCCCCCTTGGTGAACAGCTGCTGCCCTTTCCCCACTTGAAATCTTCAGTCTGCATGCCCATATATTAATGCCACACATAGATACTTGCCTGGATCGCCTGTGGCGAGTGCGGATCTCCAGCAGGCGTCCAGGCAGCAGGGAAAGGATTGTGAATGGCAAGTGAGTCAGTTGTTTCTCTCTTCACGCTTATCTCCGTGTCTTCAGACACGGCGTGCCGTTGGAAAACTATGCTTGTGGAAATGGCTTTCAGCATTTGTGGACGTGTTTGCAGGGCCGCCTTAAGTTGTCGTTTCTCTATGGAATGGCGATAAGAGAGAACTGGTAGCTGTGCCACAATGAGTGAATGCAAGAAATAAGGAAAGGCTTCGCCCTCGGAAGAGGAAGTCCACCGCCTCTCTGTATGAGTCACTGCTCTGGCCTTGTTTCCTTCTAGTGAGCCCCAAGGTGGATGGGTATCGCTGAAATGCATGTGACTGGATGCTTCACTCGCTCCCAGTGCAGAAAGCAAGCAGAATTGCTTGCCCTTGAGGGAGCCCATCAGTTGTGTCTCTGTATGTGGGATTACCCAGGCTTCCTTCCACTCAGGAGACACGCTGGGATCCAAGCAGCCATGCAGAGGTACAGGGCGGCTCCTGTAAGGGCGGGTAATTCTTTCTCTTAATGCTCTCTAAAATGTGCCTCAGCTCTCAGAAGGTTTGGAAACATTGCTCTAGTCTAGTTCTTTTTTTTATCCTCAGAAGATTTCCCCAAAGCCTCGTCTGCCACAATTCCATGGAACTACAGCTGTCTCTCTAAATCAGCCCAGAGCAAAGGGCATGCAAAACTGGGTGCATTCAGGCTCTTGAGAATCTCTGCTAGTACCGCCACTTCTCCTCTTGTTGTCGCCGTCGCCATCCTCCTCCTCTTCGATATATATATATTTTAAAAAATCAAGTTTCTAGTCCTTATGACTGTGAAGTTATGTTTGAAAGTGTGTGAGCAGTACTGGTTGAAGAAAGCTGAGAGACCAGAGGTTGACTTGAATAAGACTTTTGATGGTCAGCAGGGAAAAGGCCGTGGGGGGGGGGAGAGGGGGGCTTCCATGCCCACTATATAAAACAGAATAAATTATGCAAAATGATGCACATTGTTTCAGTGTGCAGGTTGCAGGGTTTGTTTTGTTTGTTTATTAAACTGTTTACACTTAGATGTGAAGGCTTGGGGGAAACTGGGGAAAAAACAAAAAATCAGGAAAAAACTGTTTCCCCTCAATTTACCCCCAAATCCTGGAAAACAGACATACTTGTCGTTGTTAAAAATTGTTCTCTCTTCCCCCACCCCAGTTTTACTGGGTTTTTTCCAGACCTTCACGTCTCTATTTATGCCTCACCTTTAGCCAAAGGGATCCACAAGACAGTTAACAAAATATTTTAAAATTTCCATATTTGGTTTTTAAAAATGTCAATAAAACCAGTGTAGTCTGCAGCAAGAAGAACCAATTAGTAATGGTTCAGCTTTGGAGAATCCCAGAAGCTTTCTGGTCGAGAACTACCTTTAAAGCCAATAAATGTGAAATGAGTTCCACAGTTTGGGTACCACTGTTGAGAAGGCCCTGTTCCGTGTGGCCACTCCCCGTACATCCAACACTGGGGGTTCACGGAGCAGGGCCTCTCAGGAAAAGCTTACGGCATGGGCAGGGTCTTAGGGGAGAGAGCGGCCCCTGTGCAATCCCAGATTTGAGGACTTGTGCAGTGTAATCCTATACATATTTACTCAGACGTAAGCCCTGCTGAATTTAATGGGACTGACTCCCATGTAGGTCTGTAGGATTGCAGCCTAAAGGTCAGATTAAATCACACATATCTGTATGGCATCCAAAACAGAATGTGCAATGTCTTCTGAATCCCCGAAGATCTCTGACTGTTTTCGTTTTATTTCAGAGGGCAGGTTAGCAGTCCTCAACGGCTCCACAGAGAAGCCCGGGCAAATTTCTTCTGTCCGATACTGATTATAGGTTTAATAACCAGTGGCAGCCTGCTGTACCTCCTTACATCAACTTGCTTTCTTTTAACAATTCTAGGCTTTCATTCAGTATAAACATATGCAAGGTGGCTTACACGATGATAACTCCCACCCCCAGTAGAACAAGATAATTACGATCTTTAAAAAGCACAAAACAGCAGATAACAACTAGCAGCAATAAAATCATCACAGTTTTCATGAAGGGGAAATAAAAAGGATGTTTGCCTGGTGCTGAAAGCCTAGCAAAGTTGTAGGGACCAGGTGGGAGCTGCCCTGGGGAGAGAATTCCACAAATGGGGGGCCACTACTGAAAAGGCCCCATCCTGGGTTGCCACCTATCTTGCTGATGATGATTCTGAGATTCTGATGATCGCAGAACGTGGGCAGACTGATGTGGGAGCACCTTTTTCCACCACCACCCCCACTCATGCCACACGCTTTGACGTTCTGTCGTTCCCACCCTGGGACTCTTCCTGGAACAGGTTCCTCGCACAAACCACACTCCGCTCCACGGGGGTTGAGTTTCATAACACTGTATCTCACTGCTGTCTGTCGCTGCCTTTCAGAATTCACACCGGAGACAGACCCTACAAGTGCCCTCACGCTGGCTGCGAAAAGGCGTTCACGCAGCTCTCCAACCTCCAGGTGAGTAAGGGAAAAGGGGGTGATTGGGGGGTGGGTTGGCATGGTGGTGGGGGTGGGGAAACAGTCAAGACAGCATGAGTTAGATATGGAGGCTGTATGTGTAACAGCGAGACTGTCAGGATATGGCTGAGGTTTTCCTGTTCCGTTCTGCTGGATTTACATATCCCATGCCACAGACATAAAAATTGTCCTGCAGGATCAGATCAAGGGTCTACCTAGCCCAGTTCTCTGTTTCCAACAAAAGCCAGCCAGATACCTTTGGAAACGCACAAGCTGGGCCCCAAGGCCTTCCCCTGTTGTTTGTCCCCAGCTGTTGACGTTCAAAGGGAGACTACCCGTGAACGTGGAGGTTCCATTGAGCCGCCGAAGGGAACAACTGTCCATATACCTCTCCACTGTGAAGTTACCTCATTCTTTATGATGGGGTGGGTAACATGCAGCCCTCGATGCCCCCTGGTGCGGCCCCCGCTGGCCTCTTCCACCGAAACTGGCGGCGGCAGTAAAAGCATTGACCGTTTGCCACCACAAGTCGGCAGCACACTGCTAAGGAAGCCTACAGCTTCCAAATCGTGCTTGGTTTGAAGCAAGATTTAGCCATTTTAGGCTTCCATAGCTGTCCGCTAGCACTGTGGAAGCCTGGGACGACCAAATCTCGTTGGAAAACAAGTCAGATGTGGTCGCTTTAGATTCCGCAGGGGTCTGCTGCCAATTTCTGCTGGCAAAACGGCTATGTTTTCTCCAGCACCCTGCGAAGGGGGGAATCAGAGGACCGCTTTAGAGAGCTGGCTCAGTCAACCCCTGCAGGGTCCAGCATGGGGGCGGCCGGGGGGGGGGGGGTTCTGACGGAGCCCCACGGACGAAGGGGACCCGATTGATGGCATGCTTGTTGCCTCCCTGTCCATCCAGTCTCACCAGCGGCAACACAACAAAGACAAGCCGTACAAGTGTCCGAACTGCTACCGGGCGTACACGGACTCTGCGTCACTCCAGATCCACCTCTCGGCACATGCGATCAAGCACGCCAAAGCCTACTGCTGCAGCATGTGTGGGAGAGCCTACACTTCAGTAAGTAAGGGGGCCGAGGGGTGAGGGGCTACTGAGCAAGAAACCGGCTCCTTGCAGCATGAGGCAGAAATGGCGTGCCCCCATATGGCGCGCCTTGCGCAAGCTGCCATGCCTTCCGCAAACAGCGTGCCTTGCGCAAGCTGCCATGCCTTCCGCAAACGGCACGCCTTGCGCAAGCTGCCATGCCTTCCGCAAACGGCGCGCCTTGCGCAAGCTGCCATGCCTTCCGCAAACGGCGTGCCTTGCACAAGCTGCCATGCCTTCCGCAAACGGCGTGCCTTGCACAAGCTGCCATGCCTTCCGCAAACGGCGCGCCTTGCGCAAGCTGCCATGCCTTCCGCAAACGGCGCGCCTTGCGCAAGCTGTGGCCCTCCGATGTGTTGGACCCCAGCTCCCAGAATCCCATAGCCAGCTTGCGGAAGTCTGTACTTGTGCCACAAAGGGCCGCCCTGCAACTGATTTAGGAGTTACTCCTTCTCGGGGCAGGGGGCACCTCAACGGTTTTTGGGTCAGTGGGCACATTTGGAATATTGAACGTCTTGTGGGCCCTGTCACAAAATGGCTGCCCTGGTGCACGCGGCCAGTCACAAAACACTCATTCTTCCCAGAAGGCACACTGGGGAGACTGAAACAACAGCAACTTGCCGAGAAACGAAGACCAAAGCAAGAGGAGGGCCTGAGCTCCAAAACACAAGACCCGCTCTGTTGAGCCCGAATAAAGATGGTGCTGGATGGCAGCGCTTGCTTCTGCAGCATGCCGGTCTCCCAGTAAAAAATAGTCATTAAAAATGAAATTAAAATCAGGAGGGGCAGGGAGCCCCAGCGGGCACCAAGACAGCCCTATGGGGAACCCTGGACGCTATAGTTTTGCGCCGAGAACGCTGTCGCAGGGAGCCGTGATAGTTAACGAAACGGGCGCAGTTGTAGCATGGAGACGTGCAGCGAGCCTTTGAGGGAGCAGAAGCAGGCAGTAGCCAGAACACGCCGGCCGGAGGGAGGGGGGGTCGAAGGGCGCCAAGGGAGAGCCGCACGGCTTCCCCCGGAAGCCCGTTGCTCCAGCTGAAGAGAAGCAGCAGCAGCAGGCCCAAACGGGACGCGATGGGTTCCACCCGAGGTCCGAAGCCAGGCCGGTTCTGCCCAGATGGGCTGGCTGAAAGCGCTTGCGTTTTCCACCAGCGTTCCTGGTGGCAAGACGAGGGAGCAGCCTGGGCCACAGTCAAGAAGTGCTTAGGGGTTGTATTATATTCGAGGGGTTTTAACAATCACAGATGAGTAAGATAAGGCGCCCTCCCGCCCTCCTCCCCAGCGCCGCCCTGCCTTGGCCCTCCAAGGCACATTTATCCGGGGGCAGAAGGGTGGACGGCAAGAGCTGGGCAGCAGTGGGCGAATGCGGGGACAAATGGCAGCGCTGATAATAGCAGCTCTGGGTCCTGCAGCTGCCGTCTTTGGCAGCTTCTTTGGCATTTCTCCCAGAATGCCAAACGTCTTTGGCATTTCTCCCAGAATGCCTCTGGGCCGCAACAGAGCGGCCGCTGGGCACGGGGTCCAGAGGCACTGAGGGAAATGGCGATGACGGCGGCTGCAACCTCGGCCTGCCATCTCCCTTTTCAACCCCTGGCCCCCTATTAAAAACAATAATAATTAAGGGGCGCCTGTGTCAACCGCGCTGGGCCCTCTTGGCCCCGGCCGTTTGCCTGCCCAGGCTGGCCCGTGGCGCAGGTCTGCTGACAGCAAGAGCTCCTGGCACTTGGCACGAGCCTGGCAATGGGGAGGGAAACCTTTCAAGGAGCGTCTGCAACCAAAGCCACCCTCCTGCATGTTTGGGGCGTTTTTTAATCCATGCACCAGTCCTGCTCCAGATGGGCCAGGATGGTTCCGCCACCACCGGCAGACTCGGGTGGAGGGGTGTCCCCTTTCGCGGGGCCGCTGGCGATGGCCGCAGTATGTGAGGCAGGCTGTTGAGGAATACGGCCTTGTTCCTTAGGGGTTTCCTCGGCGGTGGCGCAGCAAGTGGGGGCTCGCTCCACCCCCGCGTGGCCCAGGCGCAGAACTCTCGCTTTCCCCTGTGCCGGGAGGTGGAGGGCAGAAAGGTCACGTTCCCCTCCGCAGGCCTGACGAATCTCCTCGTCCTCCCCAGGACATGGGGGTCCCTTGCCTTGCTGACACGGGCATGTGTGGAGCGGGTCAGTGAGGTTGCGGCCTCCCTGCTCCTCCCCTCCTGACTTCCTCCTTCCCTCCTTCTTCCCAGGAGACCTATTTGATGAAGCACATGTCCAAACACACAGTGGTGGAGCATCTAGTGAGTCAACATTCTCCTCAAAGGACCGAGTCTCCCGGCATCCCGGTGCGGATCTCTCTCATCTGAACCGTGGGGAGACCCTCCCCTCGCGCGCGCCGCCCCCCTCGAATCCCAGAAGCAGAGGGGGAAGGACAGGTCGGCTTGCAATATGACCCCACGAACCACAGCCTCCACACCCTCTCCTCCGCGTTCCTTCTGGCCCGTAGCGCTTCTCCCTCGCCGCGGCCGGGGGAAAGAGACCCCGCAAGCAGGCTTGGCCCCGACCGTGCTCGGGAGCGCTGGGAAGCGTCTCCTTCGGTTTTGGTGACAGCCAAAGACAATTCCAGAGCACTTTGAACCTCCATGTCTCCTCCCTCCCCGCAATGCACACGGACACCCACGGACGCCCTTCCTGCCTTGGGGTCTTCTCCTCGGCTCTTTGTCAGCCCTTGTCCGATTCCCTTCTCCATTTTTAATTTCGGATACAAACACATTCAATCCACGGGCCAGTGCTATAGAACGCAATGAGAACGCGCCACTGACCCCCGTCGGGACTCTCCGCTGGAGACACCTCCAGACCCTTCTGGACAAGAACGGGGCAGGGAGGTAGTTGGTGCTATTTGCAAAGGGTGCCATGTGTTCTAAACCCACACCCATCCCGCCGGGGCTTTGCGGGGCGGCATCGCTGCTCAGAGCGGTGTGGGGGGAAAGCTCCTGGGCCAGGAATAGCCAAAGGGAGGCACGTCCTTTCCTCTAGAAGCGGAGGGGAGGGGAACCCCTGGAAGATTGTACAGTTGGTTTGACTGCAGCACCCGCTGGGAACAGAGAGGGTGCGAACGACAGGCAGCTGCACCTCGTGTATCTCCATTTCCACGTCCGTAGGGTTCCTGTCATCTAAGCCTCTGGGGCAACCGAGCGTGGCTTTTGCTCCCCCATCCCAGTCTGATGGACTGCCATGTTCACACCGGAACACGGCTTCTCTCAAGTCAAACTGGCCATTAAGTGTGGCGGGGGGGGGGGGGTAGCGCCCTGGCTCTGCTTTCGCAGTGAACCGAAGACATGTTTTGGCAAGACGCGTTTCGAAGTCGTGGCCCTGTTTTGCGAGGGTTTCCCAATTCAAGATGGCCCGCCCGCCCTGCTGCACAGCTCATAGCTCTGCAGCCTGGCTCCAGGCTGCAAAAGGCATAGGACCCATCCTGCGCCCAGGGAGGGACTCGAGTACCAACTGCATCCCGTTTGGGATACGGTCTGGTGCTTGAGTCAGCTGGCTGACTGATGGGGCCAGACGAAGGCAAGAGCTACGCCATGGCTCTCGTTTCTGGTTTCCGTATGAACGCCGCTGTACGTAAGGCAGGAGCGTAAATGCAGAACGGCATTCTCTGCCTCTTAGGACGCAATCCTATGTACGTTTAGGCAGAAAAAAGCCCTACGACTCCCAGCATTCCCCAGCCAGCTGTGCTGGCTGGAGAATGCCGAGAGTCATAGGGCTTTTTTCTCCCTAAACATGCATAGGATCCTGCCTTGTCCTCAATTGCTATAGTGTCATTGAGTGTGACCCTTTGGGGACTGAAGGTGGGGACCTTCGAGGAGCAGTGAACCCATAGGGCAGTGTCTTTCAGACCACATTCCAGAGATTTCGGGGTCCCCCCACCACAAAGGGCTCATACACAAGAAAGTTGGTGATGTCCCCTGGCGTGCAACCCTATAGAGGTGGCGACAGGCATGCTCTAGACCGCACTCTCTAATTCCGCCTGCTTGGGGGGAGTGGCGGGGTCCACGGGGACTGACAACTGTCCCTTGAGAACCGAGTGCCCCATAGTACATGCCCCACAAATAAGTGCAGATTGCAGGAGCTTAGGAAATCTGCATAACCGCAATAGCGTGATGATCCTTTATCCCTATTTTTTTCTCTTTTACATGCACCTCCTCCTTCCCCAAAGCTCTTTAAGTAAGAGTTATGGGGACATCCCATTCTTGGGCCAAGGCAAGGACTGACCCACTACCCTAAAACAGCAGCAGGGGGAGACAAAGGCTAGGACAAAAAAAACCCAACCGCCTCCACCCAACTTTTTCTTTGGCGAGTTTCCCAAATCTTAGCAAGGACCTACCCATTAGGCAGGTGTCCAAACTCCCCCCCCCCCCAAAAGCATGGATGGGTCAACCAGTCATCCTGCTGTGGGCAAGAACTTGCAACAGCCTTCTGCGGCCTGCATTGGGAAGAGAAGACTGACGCACGAGGGGGGGCTTGTCCCATCCGAGCCAGCAGAGCAATAGTTCCCTTCTTGAAAACGGAACACGCATGCGCTGCTCCTGAAACAGGAACAGGTAACCTTGTCCAGCCACCTGCAGAAACGACTGTAGGGTGATCCCCATCTCCCACACCATGAACCCCTGAAGTGAAAAACCACCAAACGGTGTGTGTCCCCCGCCCCAACATCAAGCACAGAGAGCAAAAACAACGGGGTTTTCTTTTTCAGCAATTTAGGCGCACGATGCCACGACACTTTAACCATCTTGCCAGGTTCTTAAAAGCCACACCTCTGTCCTGAGCGAAGCAGACAGAAGGGGGAAAGGGGCTACAACCCCCCGCCTCCCAAAAAACCAACAACTTAAAAACCACCTCTATATTATGTACTTGTCAGTTCCTTTTGGGGGGGGGGGGGGATATGAATTAACTGTGTAATTTTTTTAAAGAAAACACTTTTTAAGCCTTAAAAATATTATCGTTTTTTTTTTTTTTTTAAATCAGGTTTCTTTTATTGCTGTTTATATTGATTTGATCCTCTCTTCTCTTTTTTTGTTTGTTCCCCGTTCCCTTCCGTCTCCCTTGGTTTTGAATTGATGTTGTATGATATTCAATATTGTAGCCTTTTTTTCTTTTTGGTCAGCATGTTAATAACTGTGTAAATAGGACTCTTATACATAATGTTAACATCTCTTTTTTTCTATATAAAAGCCCAGGCCACATCTAGCTAGGTCCCTAGTTATTATTATTACCTTATTAATGAAAAAAGAGAAAAAGTCTTTTAAAAAGGGTCTCCCCTTCCCACCCACTACCCACCTCTTCCTCTCAAGTCTTGCATTGTGGTTATTGAAGACAGGTGGGGGAAGGCAGATCTTCCTGCACCCAACAGCCCGTTCGCATCGTTTTAAAATGGACATGAAAAATTTTAAAAACTGCTTTGTATTTCTCTGTTGTGGAAAAAAAAATGAATAAAAACGTCTTTGCAACCTTGGGCCGGACTGGCACGGGTACCGCTCTTCTGTCTGGGGTGTGGCTGTGAGGCAAGAAGCCATTGGCTGGCTGTTTCCAGGGGGTGTGGCTCCAAAGCCTCAACAGTGCTGCAGGCTGGGGTGATCCGGAGATGCAAGGCGGCCTTTTAGGGCTGGAGTAGCCCACATGGGTTCAGCCAGGAGGCCCTGCTGCCTTGTTGTTTGGTGGTTTCCCCATCTAGGAAGCTGAAATTTCACACCCCCTACAGCAGGGCTGTTGAACCTCAGAACCGCAGGCCAGATGTCTTTGGGTCCCAGGCCACCCTGCTGAAGTCCTCCAGATGGCTGCCCCCCGCCCCGAGTGCCGATTGTTCGGCCAGTTCTGGGCGCTTGTGCAAGTTCCCCCGCCCCCATGTTAAAAGGTGAAAATGCCTCTCCTGTGTCTTAGTTACTGGGCAAGAAGAGCTTTCAGCTAAAATACGCTGTTATTTTGGGCTCCATCCATTTTCCCTTTAGCTCTTCCAACCACTGGAAAGCTTCTCCAAACTTCAGCCCGTGGCCTGAAAGACACCTCTTGGGGCGAGGCTCACACTGGCAAATAGGTTTTAACCCCTTCCCCCAAACCTGCACAGCCTGTTATTGAGGAGGGGTCTATTCCACCAAGCCCAGAGCCCATTCGCTATTTAACTAGTTTAAGAATTGTAAGCTCCGTGGGGCAGGGACCCGCCCACTTGTACTCTTCAAAGCGCCTGTAACAAAGCTCCCCGGCTTGCCGAGTTTGGTTTCTGATTTGACAACACAAGCAACCACCCCCGGCAAAAAACAGGAGCTCTATGAATAGCCCTTTCCCATCTGTCAATCACTGATTGTTTGACCCAGGAGTCTTGGGAACATCTCTTTCGAGAAGAGCGGTATCTCTAACCAGGCTAGGAAGGGAACTGCAGGTGTGCTCCCTAACATGGGCTAGTAGCAGCCAGTATGAACCTGAGCAGGGTCTTTAGAACGTTTCCCAGAATCCTCAGCAGACACTAGGGCTGTGCACCGCTTCGGCCCGAAGCCTGAATAATGAGTCGAGGCGGGCTGCTTCGGACGTGCCTCCGCTTGATACGAGGTGGGGCAGAATAGCAGCTCACAACAAGGCACCCCGAAGTGAAGTGGTTTGTATGCAAAGCACCTCGTCTGACTCGGTGATTTGTTCTGATCAACCCAGACAGCCTGGCACCAGAAGTTTCAACTTGAGAAAGTTCAGCGAGGCGTCGAGGAGGGAGGGAGCTCTGGCGAATGGGAACGCTAGTTGCCAAATCAGGGCTGAACGTAACCCAGCGATTTCCAATCAGAGACAGTGGAGGAGGAGGGGGGGAAGATTGAATAACTGGAGAAAAAATGACCGTTTCAGTGACAGAGATCATCCTGGTGATGTTAGTTAGGGATGCGAGAATCCGCCTCTGTCCGGGTTCTCCAGACGCTCCCCCCTAGCCCATGCTCCCCTTGCCGGTCCCTCCGCCTCCGCCACAATCATGGTGTTTAAAAATATGGCGATTAGAAGTCTATGTGCACATAGACTTGTACGCAAAAGGCACTGTGAATCACCGAGGGGCAGTCTTTGGCAGCAGAACAGGGAGGTGGCGGCGCAGGGCTGAGGGGTATAGCTCTTTGCTGTGAGAGTTTTTGTGGGAAAAATCGAATTTCAGCTGCACCTAGCACAAAAAAGTCCTGGGCCAAACTGTCGGAAATTTGGCAGGTGGGATCCCCTCCATGGCAGGAGTGAGGCCCCCACGTTTCATGTATTTATCATGAAAAGCGAAAAAGGTATGGCCATTTGTGTTTTCCCATGCAAGTCAATGGGAAAACGCCCAAACCGAGTGATCCGGATACCCGAATCTCACTTTGGATCTGGAACCCAGTCGAAGCGGAGGAGGTCCGAATCGGTCTGAGTCAAAGCGGGGCTGATTTGGAAGGTCCAAAGCGGCACCTGAAACGAAGCAGAGGATCCGTGCACAGCCCCAGCAGACGCGGACAGATTTCGGAGAGCAGAGCACGGGTGGGGAACCCTCCAGATGCTGCTGGACACGGCTGATGGGAATTGTGGTCCATTGGCCATGTTGGCTGAAACAAAGAAATCTGGGGGAAGGGGAAAGCAGAGGTTCCCCCTCCTCCCGTCCCACAGGAAAACCCTAGCAGAGGGCCAGGGAGGGGCAGTGCAGGAGGTGGGGGGGCGAGACCTTGAGTCATTGTGGGAAGGGAGAGCAAGGCAAACATGGGATCTCTGTTGTAGATTTCAGAACACTGAGCCAACCTCTGCCGCCCTATTAAAGGAGCACAACACTCCCGTCTGGCCCCGTCCCAAGCGTCCCTCTTACTCCCATGCTCCAAAAGCTGAGGACAAGATTTCTAAACCACCCGAGCCAGGTAACGCAGGAAAAACCAGGAGCTCCCCCAAATCAGAGGCCTTTTTAATACATTTTTGTTAAAGGAATTTATTAAAAACAAGGTGTGAGGGACAACAGTAGAAAGTCCTTTGTTTGCAGCCCGGACGTCTGCGGTGAGTGGCCAGCACCAGGGAGGTTAAGGGGGCTTTGCACACAAAAACTGTCGGGGGCGGGAGAGAAGCAGCTCAGCTGCGTTCCCAACCCTTCCCCTTCCCCACCCTGCTGATGACTCGAGGAGAACCCACCCACTCTTGACACGTCTGAGGCCAGCCCCATCTTCGAGGGAGAGAGCCAGTCCCTCCTGCCCTGCCTTGAGAGGGGTCGGGGGGGGTCAATGTTTGTGGCAGGCGTTGAGGGGTCTTTTAAGGCAGTCGAAGAACTGGTCCAAAACTGTGGGAGGCAGCTGAAGAACTGGCTGCATATCCGGGAAGGCGGCTCCCGGGAAGACCTGGCTGCTTCCCCTTCAGAAAAAAGAGAAACCGTTGGGAGGGAGGCAATACGTCCCGTCCAGGCACCTTGCCTCCGGCAGCTCTCGGCCCTGCACCGGACTCGTGGAAGGGGGGCAATTCCCAAGGGAAACACAGGTCTGGAGGAAAGACACCTGCCTGCCTCTCCTGCTGCTGTGGAAGCTACAAACCCGAAAGAGCGGCAGAGGGGGGAGGGGGAGGGCACTAAGTGGCGCCACAACCACACACACACACGCGCGCGCGCGCACAAGCACGCCTACACAAAAAGTTAAGGCAACGATCCTGTTTGGCTTTGAGGTTTCAAGTCGGACTGTCCAATCCAAGGGGGTTTCGGTGCCTCCAGGGAGCAGGAGGAGAGGTGTGTGTCCCCCGCCACACCCCCTCCTGCCTGCCACCAGGTTGTCCCACCCCCTCCACCACCACGGTGGCTCCACTGGGGGAGGGTGGAAAGGGACACTAACGCTACATATTATGTACAGCCCCGCACGCTGGCCATCTGGACATCAAAACCCCAAAAGGGTGGGGTCTGTCTCTCTTCACCCCTTCCGTCGGCAGGGGGCTTTGTGCTCAAGTTACATTGTGGTTGGGGGGGGGGGTGCTGCTGCAAGAAAGTCCAGTCCACCTTATCTTCCCTGCCCCTTGAAAAACGCATGCAGCCAGCGTGGGCCTCTAGGTGTCTTTCAGCATGCAGATGCGAGCGTAGATTTTGAGGGCGGGGCCCAGCTTGATGTTCATGGCGCTCATGAGGTGGTCCTCCTTGAGCAGCAGAAGGGCCTGGCCGTCGATCTCTTGCGCTCGGAACTCCTCCGCGATCTCCTGGCAACCTACGGGGGAAAGGACACCTTCCGCGGTCGGCCCGGACCAGGCACTGCCGGAAAGATGGGTGTGCCCGTCCAGCGGAGGCCGACACACACGTGCAGGGCAAGGCATCCGGCTGCACACGCCATTCCGCTGGCTAGGGGCGTCCGAAACCCACACATTGAACGTGAGCGCCATGGCGCCCTCCTGCCCATGCTCCCAGAAAGTGGCGCACACAGGCATACTGCTTGCCATACAAGAGGTGATATACAGCCATCAGGACTAGTAGCTCTCCCACGCTGGAAGCGTTGAAGACGAGGCTGGACAGCCACCTGTCAGGGATGCTTTGACCTGGATTCCTGCACTGAGCAGGGGGCTGGACTTGATGGCCTTGTAGGCTCCTTCCAACCCCACTATGCTATGATTCTATGAAGCTGGACAGCCCATCTGTCAGGGATGCTCTGACTTGGATTCCTGCACTGAGCAGGGGGCTGGACTCGATGGCCTTGTAGGCCCCTTCCAGCCCCACTATGCTATGATTCTATGAAGCTGGACAGCCCATCTGACAGGGATGCTCTGACTTGGATTCCTGCACTGAGCAGGGGGCTGGACTCGATGGTCTTGTAGGCCCCTTCCAGCCCCACTATTCTATGATTCTAGCCATTGATCGTAGAATCATAGCATAGTGGGGTTGGAAGGGGCCTACAAGGCCGTCGAGTCCAACCCCCTGGTCAGTGATAGCCTTTTCCAGGAATTTGTCCAGTCCCCCTTTAACGTTAACCAAATTGGCAGCTGTCACGAATGAAGGTAGCAGGAGCCCGGACGGCTGATCGGGTAAGTCATGTTTGAAGCTGTCCCCCGATTGTTTGGCCGCTTCTCAGCCCGGAAGCTCAAGGCCACACTCTGTTCCTGTTAACTGGGAGAGTGATAACAACTGTGTCTGGTGGGAAGATCCAGCCTCCTTGGAGGGTGGAGTGGGGTGTCCTGGGAGTGGGTGATGACTGGGTGTTTCAAATCTGCCTTGAGTTGCTAGGGCTGGGCAATAAATAGGGGGGCAAAGAAGGGGCAGGTGTCTCTTCTTTTGCCCTGATGGTACTAGGGTGTGCTGCTGCTCAATGGCTATCCTGAGAGGCCCAGACTGTGGTACGTATAGGACAGACTAGTCAGCGTTATTGGTTTGCTCCTGGGAGCGGGTGTCCAGGTGACTGGCGTTCCTGGCTTTGCAGTATTGTGATCTTGCTTGTAATTTCCTGTACAACCCACCACCTCTCCCTTTTCCCTTCCTCTTTGTTCCTTCCCCCTAATAAACTTTTTTCCAACTTCCAGTGTGTGTGGTGTGTCCCGTGTGGTGTATCCTTCAGTGCTAAATACAGTGCCTACTGGCCTGGGAGGGAAGCGACTGGGTAATCTTGGGAGAACTTGGGGCCGAGTTGGGCCTGTCCTACCTTGCAGGGTTGTTGGGGTGAGTCCGACAATCCTTCACAGCGGCCATCGCTACATCATGCGGTAGCGCATTCCATAGTATATGTGCTGTGTGAAGAAGTCCTCCCTTGTGTCTGTCCTGAATACCCCACCCATCAGCTTCATGGGATGACCCTTTGGGGTTCTAGCATTATGGGCGTGGGAGAAAAACGTGTCCCTCTGCACATTCTCCACACCAGGCATCACTTTGGACCCCTCTATCGTGTCTCCCCTCTCAGCTAAACAGTCCTGGATGTTGTAACCTTCCCTCGTGGGGGAACTGTTCCAGCCCCTTGATCATTTGGGTCCCCCTTTTCTGCACTTTCCCCAATTCTACAAGATGTGCTTTTAGGACATTCTCCTGCAATGCACCGTTCTGCACAGGAAGGGCTCTGTGAGCCATCAGCAGGTACCCGAATCCTCTGCGGAGTGGCAGAAGCGCGGGGCTTCCACAGCAGGCTAATCAACATGGAAAAAGTGGCCCCCGAAGGCAGTGAGCATGCAAAGCCCTGGGCCAGGCAAGCGGGAGCGTCTACCATCGTGATCACGAAGAGGGCCGAAACCGGCTGGCTTGTCCCGCTCGGCGTTTCAGAGACATACGAGACAGCCGCGTCCCGAGCCCCAGTGACCCGGACCTGCCTGGGCCTTGACACCCCGGGCCCTTACCTGGCAAGGAGCGGATGAATTCGTAGACGTCTTCCACGTTCCACTTGGTGGGCTCGCTGGGCAGGAAGTGGTGGCCGATGGCCACCAGGTCCCGGACGTGGACGTCGGGCAGCTCCATGTCTCGGTCGCCCTGGCGCCGGCGGGAGGCAGATGAACTGGCCGAGAGAGGAGAGAGAGGCTCCTCGTAGCTGGAGTTGTCCGAGCAGCGGCTCGAGTCCTCTTGCACATGGCCAAGTTGCAGCGCGCTGCCGACCGAAATGGGCCCTGAGCCCGGTGGCAGTGAAACCGGCGCCTGCAGGCACAAGCAGCACAGGGTTGGTCTTGTACCAGGGGAGGGGGAGCGTCCATCCAGCCCAGTATGGTGCCCCCTGACTGGCAGCAGCTATCCGGGGTCTCGCGTAGAGAAGGGTCTTTCCCAGGCCTGCCCAGCTGGAACCTGCGAACCTAGACTCGTCCTGCTCCACCGCCCCCAGATGTCCCTAGATCTCTTGCCCCTGAAACGAATCCTCCCTTGCTGCCCCTTAGGCCTGGAACTGCCTCTGTGTGACCACCTCGTTTCCCTCAAGTCCCTCCTCAAAACTCACCTTTCCCAGGAAGCCTTTGCGTCCCCCCGTGAGTCCCTACACCGTACCGCAACTTAGCCAAAGAACGTGTGATTGAAATGGCCGCGAACTCTTCCCAGTTCCCTGTGCCTCCATTTCCCTCTGTTGTTTCCCTGTGCCTATTTCAGATTGCAAAAAACAGACATAGGGAAGCAGAAGAAGGGGGAAAGCAAGGCATGGGGGAGCGTACTTTAACATGGAGTCTCCAAAGATCTCCTGTTCCCCTGCTGGCACAAAAAAGCTTGGTAGCCTCTCAAAGATGTTATGTCTCCAAGGGCGGTTGATTAGCACGTACGGCTAAGATTATAACTCAGCCGCTATACAGGGTAAACATTTGGATACGGGGCATAAATAAGGAAGCTGAAAGATTTCGACTGCTGTAACTCAGAAGAATTCTTGGGGTCCCAAGGTGTGCGGCTAACGCAGTGTTGGACATTGGATTAGAGAGCCATCCTCTGGCCCCTAGAGAGCATCTGGGGGGCCATAGGATTTTTCGGATTCCCAGATCTGAGGTCGGAGACAGCACTCCGGGCTCCCCCTCGCAGCGGGTGCAGAGAAAACAGCACCAGCTGCCTCCGCGAGGTTGCAAGCATGAGCTCGCGGAGGAGGGAAAAGGGGCAGGCCGGTGGGCAGGGAGGGGAGGGCTTACGCCGTATCCCTGGCTACCTTTCCCTCCCCTTCCCCGATGCCTCAGCTAGACGGATGAAAACGCCCATCTAGCTAAATTGCAGAGCGGGAGGCACACCGCGCCTCTCACTCTGCTTTGGAGACGAATATCAAGGGTGGATCCAAGAGGCTTGCGCCCTTAAGCACCCTAACGTGTATAGCTTGGGCATCTACCCTTTGTAGATGGATTAAATTTTGTTTGGACCAACGGAACTCTTGCTACCCTTCCACCATCTGGCAAGATTCCTAGAGAAATACCTGGGCGAAGGTTAGGGACTTGTTGAGGCTTCCTAAATTCTTCCTCGAAGCTCGTTTCGTCTTGTTCACATTCCCAAATGCGAGCGCCTTTTTTTAAATTGGGAAAATGCGCATTATCGCTTTTTAAAAATACGCTTTTTAAAAATCACAGTTTTCCAGATCGAAAATGCACATTTCTCCCACAGGCTAAAGTGTGAAAATGCAAATTGGAGGGTGCGGGGGGGGGGGGAGATGCACATCAGTACACTTACACAAGTGTGCATTTCTGAGCACAAACACAACTTCGGGAAATTGTGGAAATTTCCCCAGTTTTGCATTCCAGCTCGCATTTGTGGGGGAACAGGAACAAAACTCTCGTACCTTGCTATTAAAGGATCTACAATGTAAAATAACAGATTTGATCTTTTTTCTCTGGACAAGGAGAACGCAAAAGAAGTTCTGCTGTTAAGATTACATGACATTCAACAGCAAAATTTTATAACCTTGGCAGCTAAATTTTCTTCTTCTTTTGGCATTCGCTTCCCAATTGGGAGTAAAGGGACAAATTATTTAAGAAATATAATATAAATGCCAAAAGCTTTGGGTTGAGTTTACATTATCCCACATGTATAATTTACTATCTGCTATGTCAGAGAGGAGAATCAATCAGGATTTTTCATTGCAACCTTATCATCTCAGTGGCTCGGGGGATTTAGAGACTGTAATGCATGTCTTGTTATACTGCAATTTCTATCAGGTTATTAAGAAAGAACGGATGACGTCCTTATTATCTAAATTGCTTGGAAGAGGCTATTTGTTCTGTGTACCTTATTGTTTAGCCGACATTATCCCTGTAGCTACTGAAAAGGTTGCAAAGGTTTTTTCTGGCATGGTTAAGTTGATTTGTCTAGATTATAACCCACTTGGGGCAGAGCCCCATCACTCCTGTTCTCTGCAAAGTGCCATGTACATAGATCATAGAAGAGTAGGGCTGGAAGGGACCTATAAGACCATCAAGTCCAACCCCCGAGATGGCATTATATTAATAAAGAATAAGGTGAAGTCTCTGAGCGGTGACAAAATGAGCGTGTCAGGGGCATTCCAGGACTCTCCCCATTACTAGCAAAGCCTGTGTAAATTATACACAAGAGTACAGACTTTCCCAACTAGTGTATTACAACACCCATCAACCCGAGCCAGCACAGCCATGGCGAAAGATCACATGGTACACCCTGGTGCCCTCCAGATGCTTTGGACTTCAACTCCCATCAGCCTTAGCCAGCATGGCTGATGGTCAGGAATGCTGGAAGATGAAGTCCAAAGCATCACCAGGTTGAGGAAGGCTGGGAAAAGAATGAATTGCAGAATGAACTGCAGAATTCAGCCTCTCTTAGCACAGAACGCTGATTTCCTTTGGACAGTGTAGTACACACAGCCCTGGTTAAAAAACCAAGCCTGGTTAACACACACACACACACACACACACACACGAGTGTGCGTACGTAAAATTATTTTAGAAGCACCTTGCATCATAAAACAAAATGTAACTTGGCAAAAACAGACACACACAAGATCAGAGTTATTCCCATTTTGCAGGTGGGAAACTAACTACTGGGAAAGATGCCCACACACACACGCACCCCCACACACATGTCATACGGTCCCCCTGGGACTTGTACGCCTTCTACTTGCAGGCAGTGGGGAAAGAAGGACACTTGCATGCTTCCCCACAATGTCAAAATGCTCCCTGTCTCTGAAAAACCAGCACCTCGGAGAGACGGACCTTCTCAGCTCTTACCTGTTTCTTGCTTTCTTTACTGAGCGCGGGGAGAGCGCCCTTGCAGGTCCGGCGCCTGCCGTGCGAAGGCGCGCTCGGTTTCTGAAGCTTGCTGCGGTCGGGGTGAAAGAGTCCCACACGCTTTGTGCAGCCCACATTGTACCTGAGAGGGGGGAGAGCACAGGTCAAAGGCTGTGCGTGGCCCACGTTCCAACCCTAGAAGTGGGGGCAGGAGGGGGAAATCAGCTTGATAAAGGATTGTTGTTGTTGTTCAGTCGTTCAGTCGTGTCCGACTCTTCGTGACCCCATGGACCATAGCAAGCCAGGCCTTCCTGTCCTCTAACATGCAGTTAGTAAGGGGGGGAGGGAATGCGACAGATGGGCAGGGCGGTACCTTTTGGCACAGGCCATAGAGCAGAAGCGTTTTGACCGCTTGAACTTGTATGCAAAGTCGAGCCGGCCGCAGAGCTCACACTTCAACTTTGGGGGTGACCCCTCATCTTTGGATTCTGGGGAAGGAGAGCAGAGTTTTCGGTAAGGCTAGCCCATGACGGACCCTCTTATCCACCCCCCCGCCCCAAAGACATGGAAGCCAGACTTCTAGCACGCCTACAGCAAAGTTCAACACATAGAGACACTGCCTTTAAGAACCTAAGAGTCCCCGTTCCTGATACCCAAGGATATCAAAGGAAGGCGGGAAGCTAGCAGGCGGTCACCACCGTTGTTCTCCCCACACCCCACCAAGGTTTACTGTCTCTGAATACAGAGAGCCACCATGAAGCTGTGGTAGCCACAAACAGTCCTGTCCTCCTTACCGTGCCTCATCCCCTTTTAAAGCCACCTAAGCTGGCAGTCATCCTGTGGCAGAGAGTTCCGTAAGTTAACACGTTAAGCATGGTGTGAAGGAGTATTCCCTTGTGTCTCCCCTGAACCAGCTGCTGATCTATTTTAATTGCCTCAGACCTTGCGACAGAGAAAAATCTACCTCCCGCTGCTCTCTCCTAACTTTTATTGCATTCCCCTTTTACTTGCCGTTGTTTCTAAATACTTCCTCTCACAGGCATTTCTTTATTCATTATTTGGGGGTGGGGAAGAACTCAGCATTTCTTGCAGTTAACAGCTCTTGCTTTAAAGTATTGCTGTTTTATTTGTTTCCGGTGCTTGTTTTTATATTACACCTGTATATTATAATAATTATTAGCAGCCATCTTGGGTATCTAGTACAGGAAGGAGAGGTTTACATTTAAGTAGTAATAAATCCTATGCACACTTACCGAGAAGTCAGACCAGCAGAATAAAGTGGAACTTAACTTCTGAGGAAATGTGCACAGGATGGTGCTGAAAAGCCCTTTAGGGCGTTTGTCGCGTCTGTCTTGGGCCCGGAGAACTGTGAGGTAAACCGCCATTATGCCCATTTCACAGGTGGGGAAGAGAAAGCGAAAGAGCCGTGCCGAAAGACTGCGCTATACATCCAAGGCAGAAGGCAGGACTCAAAAACAAGCTGTCCAGTGCTGCCCATTAGCTGGGGAACCTGTGATTCTCCAGATGCTGGACTCCAATCCCCATGATCCCTAACCACTGGCCACACTGGCTGATGGGAGGTAGAGCTGAACATCGTCCGGAGGGACACAGGTCTTCCCCCCAACCCCAACCCCCGCATGCCAAAACCAGCGGAAGGTGCATGTCTGCGGGCCCAAGCATGTTTAGACTTGACATCTTAGGGCTTCACACCTCCTCAACTTGCCACGTTCTGCCTCACTTGTCCGGAGCAAGCATATACTAAAGGTGTGTGGGGGGGGATTCAGCAGTCCCTGGGTCCCACCATCCAAATTAAAGGGAACCATCGTTCACATAGCCCGAATGGAGACATCCTGTGCCATGGCAACAATTACTTTGTTGGAACCAGCCCAGCATCCTGCTTCCAGCAGGAGACAAACTCTTGGAACACGCAAGCAGTGTGAGAAAGGGAGGCGTACCCCCTGCTTTCGGTCTCCAACATCTGACATTCAGAGGTATACTGCCCTTGACCAGGGAGGTTTCAAATGGAGCTATTGTGGCTAAAAGGCCTCTCTCCCAAATGAAACGCATCTAGTCCCCTTTTAAAGCCAGGTAAAGCTAGTGGCCATGAGTTCCATAGGTGAATTATACACTGGAGACAAAAGCCCACGTGGAGTAAAAGAGCAAAGGCATCGCAGCTGGGGGGGCCTCCAAAACTCCAAGGAGTGGGTTCTGAGGACACTGGGAAGAGCAAAAACCTGACTGGCCAAAGCACTCTCAAGAGCCTCCTCTGAAAAGAGGCAGCACCCCCTGGCCAAAATGGCTTCCACATTCTTTCAGGATCGTGGACAGCAAGGGAAGCGACACGGCTAGCCCCCTATGTTCTTATTTAAATGTATGCGGTTTGTTTATTTATTGCATGTCTATTCTGCCTTTTCCTCCAAGGCAGCATATGTGGTTCCTCTCCTCCCTCAATTTTATCCTCGGAACAACCCTGCGAGGTACGTCAGCATGAAGAGGTAGTGACTGGCCTAAGGTGGCTGAGGGAGGATCTGGGTCTCCATAGTCCAAGGGCACTGCCAGCGAGCCTGGCATTTTTACAAAATTCAGAGTGCAGGTCCCTGCCCCAAGGAGGTTACAATCTAACACTCGGCACCAGAAGGGGAGGGAGGGAGGAGATGGAGGCAGGGCATTCAGGAGAAGATTATGCAATTATTTCAATTATGGAGACATGTTCTAAGACAAGCCGGCCCTGCCCACTGAGGAAGGCAGCAAGGGAAGGAAAGGCACTCTGCACATGCTCCATGTCCCTCTCACCCTAGAAGGATACTGCACATGTTGTAAGACTGCTGCACAGTGCTGAAGACACACACGCCCCAGGGCTCACCTTGTAAATAGGGGTCTTCCATCTCGGAGTCGGTGGTGGTTGTGTTGTCCTGGTGCTGAGGTTTATCGGCCAAAAGGCCTTGAGCATACTTCTTCTTCAGGCTCCCCACAAGCAGCGAAGAGCGCCCCACCTGGTGAGAGATGGACAAGGCAGGGTCTTCAAAGACAGCCTTCTCAGTGGTGGCCCCACACCTTTGGAACTCCCTCCCCAGGGAGATACGCATGGCCTCATCACGGCCGGCTTTAAACAAAATAACTCCGAAGACACAGGTGTTTCAGTCTGCGTCTGGTGCTTAAAAAACATACGTTGCTGCTCTCACTTCTGCACCTGCGTGTTTTAAGTGTCACTTGTATGCTCCTGTTTTCATAACATTGTCAGCCGCCTTCTGTGCCCTGAAAGGCAGGCTAAACATCTTCTTTAAAATGAATGAATTAATTAATTAATCAAACGAACACACTGCTTGGGTATGCACCTGGACAACAGAAACCAGAGGATGGGAATGCTTTGGGTGCCAGGTAGATCTCCAGATGTTCTGAACTTCAACTCCCAGCATGCCAGACCAGCAGCTGTGCTGGCAGGGGCTTCTGGGAGTCGAGGTCCAAAACATCTGGAGGCCTACTGTCTGCCCACCCCTGCCCTAGAACAACACGTGTCTCCTAGGGATCTTAGAACAAGATTCTGAGAAGCGGGATCGGCCTGTGGGAGTTGGGGGAGCGGGGAGAACCCCACTCCCCTGGGCTCCTCCCATGCCCCGCTGTCAAACTGGTTTCCCTGCTCCCTTGTCTCTGTCTCATTCCCTACCCGCAAACCGAGCGTTCCACATCCCCTTGCCTGCACACGCAAGTTTCTTGCCCTGGCCTCGTAATGCCACCCCCAGGCCTGCAAAAAAGCAGGTTCCCCCCAGGCCTCCGCCCCGCCCGCCCGCCGCGTACCGGGAATGGCTCGGCCCCCTCCTGGATCACAAAGCCCTCGATGACGTGGGTCAGAATCTGCGGCTTGACGATGGCCTGGGGTGGCTTGTTCTCACCGTTCTGGGGGGCGGTGCCGGCGACGGTGGAGGCAGAACTCCCGTTCCCCGATGTCATGCCGGGGCTGCTGGTATCCGGCACCGCGCGAACCCGTTCCTGGCCTGCCTCTGCAGGGGAGGACAAGAGGGGAGAAGTGATGGACGGGCGACAGACAAAGGCAGAGGCTCCCAGGGTGGACAGGCCCTGCCCCTTTGCCCCCCCACCTCCCCCCATTACCATACAGCTGACTTGTCCCTGTCCGTGAATGAGCCTTCAGCAGCCAAGCCGCATGGGACAGCCCCCTCTGCGGGGGGAGAGCGCACACAGGGCTGATTGTGCAAGGGAGGAGGACGGGGGAGGTCTTGCCAGGCAATTGAGGGACCTGGCACTACCTACCTAGATTTCTCAGGGGCACACAGGACGGAGCGCATCCTTGGAAGGGGCAGAGAGAAACCGACACCGCTCGGGAGCCTTTCTGGGGACGGGTGCCCATTCACAGACCTCTGGAGCATTCCCAGTTTTAAATTCACGCTCCACCCCCACACAGAAAAAGAGGCCGGCCACATTAGAGCCACGCCGGCAGGACCAAAGAAAGACACCGTCTCACGCGCTCTGTGTTCTGCCTCCTGTAGGACCCATCAAGGGCTAACACTCACAGAGACACCGGGTGGTACAGCCCCTCCTGGAGTCTAGACGCGACAGCAGCAGGGGGTGGAGTAGGAGCGTATTTAGAATGCTCCCCCCCCCGCCACAACTTGCAAGAACTCCCTCGCCTGTTGAAAGCTGGTACGTTCGCTGGGGGTGGGAACGTGACCCAAGATTGCGTGATCCATCCGCCATGCCGCACCCCCATTCCGTCACTGAAATCAAGACTGCCACCGGGCATAAACAGAGAGCAAATGAAGTGCTGGATGGTGGCAGGAGAGAAACCGGCTGCAGGCAAATTCTGCAAGCAACTGAGGAACACGCCCCTGCTGAGCGTTTGGGAAATTTCTGAGCATTGGGGCACACCCACCTGCCTCCAGTTAAAACTGGGGACGTATTCACCCATACACCCCCAAAAGTTTATAGCATGGGTGAGAATCTGCTGGTGTCGGAGAGTCTGCTATTTCTGTATGTCTCCTGCCATATGGGGACCAACCGGGTAAAGTTCCGTACGGGTCGTGGTAGCTAGAATGCACAGTAGTGGTGGCAGCAGTGATTCACAACACAAGCGAAACTCAGAGACATTTGGGGAGCTATGGGGTGGGGAGGGACCCCTGGGGATTACAGTGGCTGCATCTGTGTGAGGAGAAGACACCCAGCAAGGTGTGAAATCTGGGAAGAATCACAAAGGAAACACAGATGGGCTTCTCACTAAACAATCAGGTCTAGAAACTTGAGGTTCTGAGGGATAACTTGCCATGATGGGTGTACAACCAACAGGAAAGCATGCCTTCCGTAACATCTGCTTGTGTGGCCAGAGTTTTTCTCCTCCGCTGCTTGTGATGGTGGATTGAGCAATGGAAAAATCCTCAACACATGAACAGGGACTACAGACCTCTACACACCGGTGTTGCTACTTGGTAAACAGCCCAACATCCCTGCTGGCTGTCAAGGATGAGAGCTGTAGTCCAGGACCTCTGAAGTGCAACAGGTTGGTATAAAGGCTGGTGTAAAGACTGGACCGGTCAGAGGGCTAGGTTTGGGAAAAGACTAACCAGGGATTATCTGGGCCAGTCTGTTGTTGTTCAGTCGTTCAGTCGTGTCCGACTCTTCGTGACCCCATGGACCATAGCACGCCAGGCCTTCCTGTCCTGCGCTCTCTCCCGGAGCGTGCTCAAGTTCATATTCATTGCATCCGTGATGCTATCTAGCCATCTCATCCTCTGCCGTCCCCTTCTCCTTTTGCCTTCAGTCTTTTCATCAGGGTCTTTTCCAGAGAGTTTTCTCTTCGCATTAGGTGGCCAAAATATTTGAGCTTCAGCTTGAGTATCTGTCCTTCCAATGAGCAGTCAGGGTTGATTTCCTTTAGGATGGACTGATATGACCTCCTTGCAGTCCAGGGGACTCGTCAGAGTCTTCTCCAGCACCACAGTTCGAAAGCATCGATTCTTCGGCGCTCAGCCTTCCTTATAGTCCAGCTCTCACAGCCATACATTACTACTGGGAAAACCATAGCTTTGATTAGACGGACCTTTGTCGGCAAGGTGACGTCTCTGCTTCTTACTATGCTGTCTAGGTTGGCCATAGCTTTCCTCCCAAGGAGCAAGCGTCTTTTAATTTCATGGCTACAGTCACCGTCTGCGGTGATCTTGGAGCCCAAGAAAATAAAATCTGTCACAGCTTCCATTTCTTCCCCTTCTATACGCCAGGAAGTGATGGGGCCAGATGCCATGATCTTCGTTTTTTTAATGTTGAAAACCAGCTTTTGCACTCTCCTCTTTCACCCTCAACAAGAGGCTCTTGAGATCCTCTTTGCTTTCTGCCATTAGGGTGGTATCGTCTGCATATCGGAGGTTGTTGATAATTCTCCCGGCAATCTTAATTCCGACCTGTGATTCATCCAACCCGGTGTTTCTCATGATGTACTCTGCATAAAAGTTAAGTAAGCAGGGCGACAATATGCAGCCTTGTCGTACTCCTTTCCCAATTTTGAACCAATCGGTTGTTTGGTCACCTGAATTAAATTCGCCCATGCCTGTCCATTTTAGTTCACTGATTCCCAAGATGTCGATGTTCAATCTTGCCATCTCATGTTTGACCACCTCCAGCTTACCTTGATTCATTGATCTGACATTCCAGGTTCCTAAACAATATTGTTCTTTACAGCATCGGCCCCCAAACTGTCCTGACAATGTTCTGGGGACCACCACCTCTTCTCTCACAGTCGACCCCAACTGAGCAAGATCGGTCAGGCGATCTTCCAAAAGGGCACAGAATCCAGAGCTGCTCCCCGCTAGAAACGTAGCGAACCTGGGCTCCTCAATGTATTCAGAATCCCCTTGCTAAGCAAACATACCAAGTCCCTAGTTCTCATGAAAAAGCTTTAAATATGAAGGAAAGATTGAAGGAAAACTCGTGGGGATGCGGGAGAAGCAAGGCGAACTCGGGCATCCCTCAAAACTTTCCTTCCCTCTTCATGCTTCTGCTTCAGTGGCCCTCCTCTCTCCCCCCTCCAGCCCACCCCCACTTGAGGAGTCTGCCCAAACATTTTCAAATATGGCATCAGAATCTTAACCCCGATGATGCAGATGCCGAGGTTTTCTACAAGAGCCAAAAAGGGCCAGAACGCAGCCTCCCCGTCCCCTGGTCCTTACAGCTGCCCCCTGTAACTCTTTGCCCCTCTACCTACGAGAAATAAGAAATAATACAAGAATATATGTCAGCCTTCCCCATCCTGGTGTCCTCCAGATGTGTTGGACTACAACTCCCATCATTACCAACCAGCATGGCCAAATGATGGGAGTTGCAGTCCAACACATCTGGAGGACACCAGCTTGGTATAAAGGCTGATATAGGAAGCAGAGGAGTAAAAACAGCAGAATAAGCTATGCAAAAACAAGAACCATTACGTTCTATTTTAGATCCTTTCTTGAGGCCACAGAACCCAGCTTTTCTTGGCACACGATACATGAGTACCATCGTGGGCTCAGAATTTTAATCTATGTACCTGGGACACACAATTTTGATTACGCAGACGGATGATGCAGAGTCACCGCTTGCACGGATAGAATTATCTGGAGTGCAAGGCACTCTGTATGCCAGATCTCCTTCCAACGCATGCACAACAGGCTTCGTATTCTTCAGCTGCTGAGATGGTGTCGAGATGCAGAACCATTTTCTCCGCTCCGACTCCTCCTGCCCACCAAAGCCCTTTCAAGGCCTCGGAGAAGCCGGCATTTGCCGCTCCGGATTCTCCAGACGCCCCATCCTCCTCCCTCCTTTGCGGCCATGGCCGGCAGAGCATTAAATATTAACCGCCACGGGAGGATGCAATACCCAAGGATTCAAAGAAAGGCATGCTGGGAGTGATCGTGCCAAGACCCAACAAAGGGAAAAACACAGCTGCTTCAGACACAATCGTGCACCCAGTCCCTCTTCGTGCAATCCATCTGCTCGCGGATCCACTGTGTATTAAAATCAAATGGCAACACATCAGGGAAACTCAACTGGCTGGCTCCAGTTTAGCCTTCGCTGGGGTCAGAAAAGTCTTCCACAGCTCGGTGAGTTTCTGATGCCTTTGGGGCGTCACCCATCTCCCTCAGAGGACAGACCCACAGCTCAGTAAAGGAACATGCAGGAAGACCTGAGTTCCATTCCTGGCACCTCCAGGTAGGACTGGGAGGAGATGTTAGCTTTCCTCTGTAGCTCATGGTTTGGCCTGCTCAAGCCCTCAGCTTTTCTCCAAAGGAAAAGTGTGGGTCATGATAAATGCATAATGCAAGGCTCCTGTGAGCACAGAGTACCCACCCGCAGAGGAGGGTGCAGGCTGCATCTCTGCATGAATCACTGTTCTGGCCTCACCCCCTTCCAATCAGGAGTCACGCCCAGATCAGCGACTCACACAGAAGCACAACAGGGTGGGCTCTACTGTCGTTGGGCAAGTCTGAACTCTTCCACACACACTAACCTGTCCAGGTATAAGTGCAGAGTGCCTCCAAGGTTCAACTGGAATCTGGAAATTGGAATCTCTCTCAATTCCAATTGCATTTATTGGATGATTACATTTATTACTCTGTCTCACAACAAGCATAGCCATCTTAGAAACAATGTGTTAAAACTGTATTTTAAGCAGCCCTGTTTTGTTTCTAAACACTTGGTTACGTACATGTGATATCAAATGTAAGCAAAACTTTTTAAGAACATAAGAAGAGCCCTGATGCTGGAGCAGATCAAGGGTCCATCTAGTCCAGCATCCTGTTCACACAGGGGCCAACCAGCTGTCGACCGGGAACACACAAGCAGGACACGAGTGCAACAGCACCCTCCCACCCATGTTCCCCAGCAACTGGTGTACGTAGGCTCACTGCCTCTGGTCCTGGAGGGAGCACAGAGCCATCAGGACTTGTAGCCGTTGATAGCCTTCTCCTCCAAGAATTTGTCCTACCCCCTTTTAAAGCCATGTGGCAGCAAATTCTATAGTTTGTGTGAATCCTGACTTTTACGTAGTACTTTAACATGCTCCCCACCAACCACACGCACGGAACTGTGCAAGATGTTCTTCCTATGGTATGACTGCGGAGTGCTCGGGATAAGTGCGCGCGCGAACATATAGCAACCACACAGGCAGAATTGATGGCATAGGTCTTTCCCACAATCTACACCAGGGGTTGCGGGGCACAGTTGGGATTCTGAACGAGGGCTGTGGGCACTCTCACAAAACGGCTGCCACAAAGGGGCTTACCCATTCACAAAATGGCTGCCCTGGCCAGTCACAACACACCCATTTCCCAGAAGGCAAAACAGGTGAGATTCAAAGAAAAATAACTTGCCCAAGAACCTAAGTCCAAGGCAGAGGTGGCGTCTGAGCTCCAAAACACAAAAGCACTCTTTGGAACCCAAAGAAAGACGGTGCTGGACAGCAGCACCTCGCTTCGCAGCACGCCAGCCTCCCCATTAAAAAAAACCTTTTTAAAAATAAGAAAAATTCTTATGGGATGAAATAAAAAGAGGACCTGGGGGCTTTTCTGGCAGACACCAAGAAAGGTGTCCACGGGTGACACATTGAAGACCTGAGATCTCCAATGTGGCCCTATTCTCTCTGTCACACACAGACACACGCCAGTGGCAAGGGATTGCGCCCACAGGAAAATGGTTCCAGGGCATAGCCTGAAGGCACATGAGGCAGACACCTTGCTGAAGCTAAGCAGGTCTGGCTCTGGTCAGTGCTTGGAGGGGAGACCACTGGGAACACATGTAGCCACCTTGAGTTCCACACTGGTAGACAGGTGGGGTATAAATGTAAGAAATAAATAAAATGCCTCCAATGTTGGGGCCAATGTTGATGAAAAAGGAAATGGGCAAGGTAAGAGCTAACTCATGACACATCCAGGCAGCTGTCCGGGACGATCTGGCCAAACATTTGAGGTAGAGTTGGTGCTGTGGTCAACTGACCGGTCAAACGTTGCCATCTGACCGGTCAAGTTGATCATTTATTTGACTGTGGACAAAGAATGCCAAGTATTCGGAGGCGGGGGGGAGAACACCACAGTGCGCATGTCACCGGCAAGGTCACAGCAGGCAAGGGCAAATTTGGAGATGTGGATGGGAAGGGGAAGCGGGTTCTGCTGGGAGGCAGGCCTGCTGTCTCCAGAGCACATCCAGAACCAGTTTGGTGTAACGGTTGAAGCGCCGGATGAAGATGGTGGAGAGCCGGGTTCAACTCTGAAACTCACTAAGACTTTGGGGTGAGAATTAGTGACTCAGTGTAGGAAAGGGGAGCTGGGGGAGAGCCTTGCAAGCCACTACGAGCTCCTGGCGGGAAGGTTAGGATTTTGTAAACCATGCCAATAAATGAACAAACTGCCTTTAAAAACCTTCTTTTAAAAAACACTTGCTGTTCATTTTGCTTTACTCCTTTTTTTTAATTTCCTAACTGCAGGGCAGCTTTCTCCTGCCTGGCTCCCTCTAGGTATTTTGGACTGCAGCTCCCATCTGCCCCAGCCAGGATGGCCAATGGTCAGGAATGCTGGGGGTCATAGCCCAAAACATCTGGAGGGCGCCAGGTTGGAGAGGCTGCCGTCGGCTGAGCCTGGCGTTGTGGGATAACACTCGAAGATAAAAATCGCTCCGTGAATTCTTCACATTTCTATAACTTGCTGAAGGTTACGTTATGATTGGTCATGACCATTTTTTCCTAAAGGGAAGGGGCAATCTCGCGCTGCGGGGCTGTTGGATGCTGGGGCCCTTTCTCTCTCTAGGCAGAGGACACCGAAAGGCTGCCGGTTGTGGCAAGCTCTGCCCGGCGCTACTCTGACGACAACAGGGGAGGTGGGGACGGGGCATCTTATTTATTTATTTATTTAATTTATATCTTGCAGTTTTTCCTCTTGCAAGGAACCCAAGGCGGCTTACCTGGAACTCCTCCTCCTCTCCATTTTATCCTCACAACAACCACCCTGCGAGGTAGCATGAGCTGAGAGTCTGTAACAGGCCCAAAGTCACCCGGGCCAAAGTCCATGGCCGAGTGGGGACTGGAACCCGGATCTCCCGGCTCCCACTCCAGCACTCTCGCCACTGCACCACGCCAGCTCTTAGGGGTAAACCTGCCTTCAGCACAACCCCCTTGTCCCGTGACACCGCTCCCCCCCGAAAGGGCCAGAACTGTCAAACTTGTTTTCCTTTCCAAGTGAAACCAACAGGAGGAAAAACTTAACAAGGGAACATCTGGCGGGAGAAAGAGACAAGAAAAAGGGGAGAAGAGGCCCACCCTTGCTTGCAGCTTCTGTCCTGGGTGGCTGGAGCCTCTCCGCCCCCCGCATTCCTATACCCTACATAGGAATGTTCTGCTGGGGTCCCTGTTTCACCTTTGTTTCTGCAATTAGCATACGAATCGATGCTGCCCATGATGAAACCACTGCGGTGTTATCCCTTTCCTCCTTCGTTTTTGCGGCTGTGATTCTGATAAAATAAAGGCTTTAAAAATAATAACTTGGCTGTTACGTTATTTTCATGATGCATCTGGCACCGTCGGCTTGGCACAGCGCTTCACGGAGGCCGAGAGGACAGGTTCCTGCCCCCAGGGCGCTTACAATCTAGTGTGTGGCGGTCTCTGTTGCAGCAGGGCACAGAAAGGAGGGGTGTGTGCTGAAGGTGCATTTTGCAGAGGGATTGGAAGAAAAGCAGCCAGGAACGCACCACGCAGGGGTCCTGGGAGGGAGCTGCAAGCATATGGGGCAGCAGGAGAGGAAGGGCTGAGTCCTCCGAGAAAGGAGGAGAGTACGCAGGCTGTATCTTTGGCCATACTGGGCTGCTCAATTGACCAAGTGTTTCTTGGCCCATCATCGTGCCCAACCTTGAAGCCAGCTGACGGTAAGAGGGTCCCCGCCCCCGGTGCATCTGTCCCGGAAGCTGCCACCCTGCAGGCAACTGCTGGAGATCCAGCACATCGCAACAGGACAACCTGTTCGCCGACCTCTCACTTACTTCCCCAAGCAACGTTCAACATGTCCTTGGATTTCTCTGCCACCCAGGGCCACCCAAAGGCACAATCAACACCACCGGCAGCGGGTACCAAGGAAGCATTGATGTGAGGCAGCCATCTCCTACTTGAGGCCCGCCAGATGTGATGGATTTCAACTCCCATCATCCCACCTGGGAATGATGGGGGTTGCAGTCCGACACATCTGGTGGGCGCCAGGTTGAGGAAAGGCAGATCTCAGAGGTCCTTTGCAACAGAACAGAGGAGACTGGGCCAAAACTCTCCAGATCAGGGGTGAGGAACTCACTTTCTGAGCCGCTCTCAGGGGCCGCCTTCTAGTGGTGAGCGGGACCAAAAGCAAAAGGGGCAGGGTCCAAAATGCAACACAGACCGGCATAATGAAGCCTAAAGCTCTTCCTACGTGGAACCGCACCTTAGGAGAGCCACTTCAACCTTTTGGAACTGGGGGGAAAACTGCACAGAAGTCAGAAAATCAACGAACAATGGATGGTGAGGGAAAGGGAGTAGAGGCTTCGGGGAACCCTGGAGGAGTGGGACCCCAGGTCTGAGCTTCCCCACCCCGGCTCCAGCTGCAGAGTGCACCCACTGGGGTGGCCTGGATCCAACACACTCCCTCGCTCTCTTTTGTAACGGTTTACAAAAAAACGGTCAACACCGTACACGTTTCTAGCACAAGCAACACAGCAAGCAATGCACCCTGCCGTTACACGTCCTCCTGTTCCCAGGGACCTCGAGCTGTGCGCAGGCAGTCACCATTGGCCACTTTTTGCAAGTGGAGGATCGCAGACTCTGGGCTCCCTTTGAGATGGCACAAGATTTATTATGCCAGATCAGACCAAGGCCCAATCTAGTCCAGCTTTCTGTTCCATTCAAGTGTAGACTGCCCCTGCATACAGAGGCTCCATTCAGCAGTCACGGCTGACGGCTGTCAGCAGACCTTTCCGACTTTCATTTGTCCAGTCCTTTGTTTTTAATCCTACTGCAGCACCGTGGAAGATGCTTTTGTTTGGGCTCATCCCACGGCAACCGCGCAGCTCTTGAGGGCCAACGGCCCACATGGGCCAGGCCGATCCCGTGGGGTGTTCCTCACAGAATGGGCCATGGGAAAGTCCCAGTGATCGTAGGCCTTTAAACAGGGCTTTGTCTGAGCGGAACAAAGCCACGGCAAAGGCGCTCTTGGGGCACTGGTGTTCCGTTTAAAGGACGCCTAAACTGGGCCCTCTCCACCACATTCTGTGGCAGAAAACACCCCACGTCAGCGATGCATCGCATGAAAACAGCGCTTCCTTTTGTCTAGCCCGTACCGCCTGCCAATCAATTTCATGAGGTGGTCTTGAAAAGGAGGGGGGAGGAAATGATTCATATGCCACACCATTCATCATTTCGTAACAGGAACAGACCTTTCAAAAATAAGTCATGGTGGGCACCGTATCTTTCAGCGAGCGCACAAAAGTGCCATTTGACCACACGCATAACAAAGGTCATCACAACTGCAGAGACGTGTGGAATCCAGAAAGAAATGCGAGCGTCTCCCCAGTCTCCCCCGAGAGCAGCTCGAGCTCAAAGAGAGGGAAGCAAAACCCGCTGTGCACGGGAGAAAGGAACTTTTTGTTTTCCCCAGCCCATGGAGAAACAGGAGCAGAGCCATGCAGCCTCTAGCAAACCAGCACATTGCACACCAGGGAGCATGAGGTGGGGGGGGAGGCAGGGAAGAGAGCAGCAGCTGCTGGAGAAGGCGAGCCCCTGATCCTGTTCCCCAAGGACCGTGAGCGGCTAACAAGGGTCTTGGCTCTAACAAGGGTCTTGGCTCGCACATGCTCTGAGACTCAAAGCGGGGTTTGTTCCAACCCCTGGCCACCCCACACCAGGTCCCGCCCCACTCATGCCACGGGATTGAGAACAAGGGAGCAACCAGTAAGCTGCCCTGAGCTCTGGAAATCCCCCAGCTGGGAGGGCCGCCAGTTGGCGCGCGCAGCTGCTCTCCGGAGAAAGGCGCTCCTCCTACACATGGGGAGGAAGGGGGCGGCGCAAGGAAACGGCATCTGGGCTCAGCTGAAGCTTGCTGGGCAGAGCTCTCCCTGTGCCACAGGAAAACACGGCAGCACAGAAAGCTTGGCGGGAGTGGAGAAGAAGAGGACATGAATCCACAACGTCCAGTTCCAGGAGTTTCTCCCTTCCCAAGAGTCACAGCCGGGAAGCATGCATCAGAAGTGGGGTGTGGGGACCCTCCCTCGGTGGAACGGGGAGGGGAGGGGGGAGAGGTTACTAAGGTGTCGCCACAGAAGGGAGGGTGGGATTCCGGATTTTGAACATTCAGGTTCTGCAACCAGACCCACCAGCTGCCAACGAACCGAACCTCAGGGGCTCAACGCAAGGCCCTCCCCAGGCCACTGGGTACGTCTTGGGGCAGAAAATTGCCAACGTATTTGCAGAGCTTCTCTCAGCAATCAAGCCGCTTTCCCCCACTCTCCCTCTCAGAACTGCTATCAAAGTGCATTCCGGTAATCCTGAAGATTAAGATTTTTAAAAGCCCAAACAAACTTTTAAAAGCCCAAACAAAAAAATTTAAAAGCCCAAACAAGCTTCTCTCAGCAATCAAGCCGCTTTCCCCCACTCTCCCTCTCAGAACTGCTATCAAAGTGCATTCCGGTAATCCCGAAGATTAAGATTTTTAAAAGCCCAAACAAACCCAGCTCTTCTTACTGAAATGCATTTACCTTTCCACATGACTCCCAGAAAAGCACCGTATTTAAATCTCCTTTGCACAGAACAACAGTTGGGGATTAAAGAAAATTCCTTTAGCATAGGAGTGGGGAACCTCAAGCCCAGAGGCCGAATTCAGCCTTCCTTGGGACCCAATCCGACCCTCCAGGGTTCCCACAAACCCTTCCCCCAGCCGCCCATCTGCCAATTTCCCAGCTTTTTGCAGGCTTTCTCCCCATTCGAAAAGGTTGAAAAGCCTCTCCTAAAGCTACGTTACTGGCAGTATAAGAGCTTTAAGCTAAAATATGATGGGTTTTTTGTTTTTGTTTTCTGGGGCTCGCTCCCTTTGCCCTTGGCCTGGGACACCAGTGGAATGAGAGCCAGTGTAGTGTAGTGGTGAGAGTGACGGACTGGGAGCCAGGAGATCCGGGTTCTAGTCCCCACTTGGCCATGGAAGCTCACTGGGTGACTTTGGGCCAGTCACAGACTCTCAGCCCAACCTACCTCACAGGGTTGTTGTTGTGAGGATACAACGGTGAGGAGGAGGATAATGTAAGCCGCCTTGAGTTCCTTGCGAGAGGGAGAAAGGCGGGGTATAAATGCAATAAATAAATAAATGCAGCCCCCGAGATCTTCTCCGGAATTGAATTCCAGGCTGAACAAGGTTGAGCACCCAAGCAATTGCCTTTCCCACACAGGGCAAGAGGATCTAATCCTGGCTTATTTTCTACCTAGCCAGGCCACCAATTAGGGGGCCAGTTTTGGCAGGAGGGACCTAGTTGCTGATCCATTCCACCTTAATCTAGGTTATGTAGCAATGGCACATCACTTAGATTACGACAGTACTTGGCTCCCATCGGTGAACAGCATTTATCACAAGGCCTTCGTACAATCGGGTTGTGTATAAACCATCATTAGCCTGGAGAATGCGTATCTTGCCCTTATCACGCCTGCAAACCAAGATTCTCAAATGGCCCGATCCTGAACTAGACTACACTACAGGGCTGTCATAGGCTATACCTTCCCCCCTCCCCTCCGGCAAAATGCATCCTCCCCTAAACATCCTGTGCTTGCAGAACGGGGTCCCAGAATATGCACTGGCCCAGAGGCACAGGAATTCTGCACCAAAAAAGGCAGAAAAGATCGTAAAATCAAATTTGATCACCTAGTTTTGGATTGGGGAAACCTAGGTTCTAGTCTCCACTCGGCCATGAAGCTCACTGGGGGAGCTGGGGCCAGTCAATGACTGTCAGCCTAACCTACCTCACAGGGTTGTTGTGAGGATAAAATGGAGAAGAAGAAGAGGATCACGTACAATGCTTTGGGCTCCTTGGTAGAATATAAATACATAAATCTTCCAAATCCAGGAGTAGGGTGAAAGACCGGCAAGGGTAGAAAGTAAAACTGTGGAGTCTCGATTTACAAACTGAGTGCTAAAGACACGCCCAGGAGCCCTATTTAGGGGAGGACACATTTTGCTGGAGGGGAGGGGGGAAGGTATAGTGTATGACAACCCTGGAGTATAGCCTAGTTCTCCAGTCCCCTGGCATGTTGGGAGGGATTGTTCTTTTTAGGGAAACCGGGGCGGGGGGGGGGGGGGTGTTGCTGGCCTAACAGGTTTGAGGAGGAAGCAGAGAATGGTAGCAGGGCCGGCCGACGGATGAAGCAAGCGACCCTAAGGCATTCCTGAGCATCCACAGCCCAGTGCCTTCACCATCACAGCCAGATCCAGCTACTTTTAACTGCTTCCCCAAGTTAGCCCACCTCAGCCTACTCGAGCCGTGCCAAGGAAACACAAGGCATTTCGATCTGCCATGAGTGTCAAATGTTTTCCAAGGCATGGTGTTGCGAACAACCCAGATGGCTCAAACAATTGCCGAACTCCACTCTTCACGCCTGTACCTGCAGCTAAAACCCTTGTCATCGCTCCAGCAACTTCTCAGTCTCATCTGGAGGAGTAGCTTTCAAATGATAAAGGAGTTCCAAGTGCCCACTGGTAGAGGAGGTTGCCCTGCTGTGTCCCTGCATGACTCAGCGTTCAGTGTGGTGTAGTGGCAAGAGTGTTGGACTGGGAGCTGGGAGATCCGGGGAGATCCGGGTTCTAGTCCCCACTCGGCCATGGAAGCTCACTGGATGACTTTGGGCCAGTCACAGACTCTCAGCCCAACCCACCTCACAGGGTTGTTGTTGTGAGGATAAAATGGAGAGGAGGAGGTTCATGTAAGCCGCCTTGAGTGCCTTGCAAGAGGAAAAAAGGCGGGGTATAAATGCAATAATAAATAAAATAAATTGCTTGCACTGGAGAGGCACAGACAGCGCAATTCCATCATTTAGGGCGCAATCCTATGCATGTTTAGACAGAGAAAAGGCCTACAACTCCCAGCATTCCATGCTGGTTGGGGCATGCTGGGAGTTGTAGGCCTTTTTTCTGTCTAAACATACATAGGATTGCGCCCTGCATCACTCCTGAGAGACACAGCAGACTGACCTGACCTTTGAGTGGGCTGCCCGTTCACCTCGGCATGCTGTCGTCTTGCTCCCTTCCACTCAGGAAACACATCCAGCACAGTGACTCATGCAGAAACAAAACAGGGAGGAGAAGCTGTTCTAAGGGCAGGTAATTCTGACAGTCAAAAACGTGCGTTTGCAAAAATAAAAGTCTGCCTACACCAGCCTTCTCGAAGGTTGATCTACACATTACACTAAAGGAGATGGCAGAATTCTGGACTGTATTGCTACAAGACCCCATGTACGCAAGGGGGAGGAAATCAAAGCTTTAATGCTCCCCCGCATAAAAAAAAAGAAAGAAAGCTTTGGCTATTGGGCGGTATAGAAAAGTAAGTAATTAATTAATTAAATAGATCCCCGCTTGCAGACAGCTAGCACATCAGGAAGCCTTGAGAAGAGAAGACTGAGGGGAGATATGATAGCAATCTTCAAGTACTTGAAAGGTTGTCACAGAGAGGAAGGCCAGGATCTCTTCTCGATTATCCCAGAGCGCAGGACACGGAATCATGGGCTCAAGTGGCAGGAAGCCAGGTTCCGGCTGAACATCAGGAGAAATGTCCTGACTGTTAGAGCAATATGACAATGGAACCCATTCCCTAGGGAGGCGGTGGGCTCTCCCACACTGGAGGCCTTCAAGATGAGGCTGGACAGCCATCTGTCAGGGATGCTCTGATTTGGATTCCTTCATTGAGCAGGGAGTTGGACTCGATGGCCTTGTAGGCCCCTTCCAACCCTACTATTCTATGATTCTATAAGCGGGCTATGCCAAATATTCCTCTCTCTCTCGGTGCTGTCTTCTACCTGCCCCCATATATTTTTCATCTTTTTTTACACAGGTAATTTTTTTTTAAAAAGACACAATCCCCCTCAACTGCAGCCTGAAGTGGCACAATCCAAAATTCTGCCAGCTCCTTTTGCGCTGCTAGCCAAAAGGTTCTAAACCTGCAAGGTCAAGTCGGGTCAGGCTTTTCGGGCTTACGGCCACAGGCCTTTGCCAGAATTCAAGCAAACGCAAAAAATATATTATACTACAAGTCACATTTGCAAATGCTAGCACGCACACACAAATGGTGAAGCTCAGTGTGGCTAATGTAGCCCAAACAAGAGAAAAAGGAGGGGGGGTGCAACATGTTTGGGGCTACCCAAAGGTTTGAAGAACAGAAAATCCTTAAGGAAAAGCCCTTAAGGGGACACACACACACACCCCCGCTCCAAGAAAACAACCCCTAATAAGGAGTGATTATGCTCAGTGGCTGCGGAATTGTGTACATCTCTTGGGGCAAATCCAGAGACCCAGGGTGGGAATACTGTATCATGGAAGTGGCATGGTTGGCGCACTGAACAGTCCATACAGCAGCCTCCCACAACCTGGTGCCCTCCAGAGGGGTTGGACTACTGGACTACAGCCCCCAGCATGCCGGGAGTCGCAGTTGAACCCCTCTGGAAGGGGCCAGGTTGAGGGAGGCTGCCCTGCGGCAACATTTTGGTGTACCCATGTATTTTTACTAGCTGTTACACAGAAATAAAGAAACCAGACGATCAGAGCACATCTCTGCTTTAAAAAGTTGGCCTCGAATATTAAAATGTGCCGAAAACGACCGGAACGCTTCATCAGCAGCATGCTGCAGCCGACAACGTGTTGGACTTCAACCGGGGGAGAGGCCTGGATAAAACTCCTTGATCCGCCACAAACATCACTTTGGGCCAGTCGCTCTGCAAACCTAGTCTACCTCAGAGGGCTGTTGTGCGGCTAAAACGAGGCAGCCTTGAAACCGCAGGAGGGAGGGCAGAAGACAAAGTGGGTGCGCAAAGTGGCTTGGTGCCCGAGGTTCAATCCACGGCAGCATCTACAGGTGAGATTTGCAGGTGGCAAGTTCTCTCTCTGCCCAAGGCCATGGAGAGCAGGGACAAGCACAGCAGACAGCACCGGGCTCCTCCTCATCCTTTTCAGCCCAAGCAGACAATCTGGGAGCCCCATCTTTGTTTTTTAACCTATCTTTTTAATGCAGGCGTGCAGCCGTTGAAACTCGCTGTAGCTCGGGCTGCAACCCAGTCTGGTGCCCTCGAGATATTTTTGGCATACAGCTCCAATCATCTCTGATGGGGCCGGGGGATTATGGGAGTTGGAGCAGAGTCTGGAGGGCACCACATTGGGGCAGGTGGACCTACAGAGTCCCACAAGCAGGACTAGAACCCCAGACAATGGACTATTGTAGTCAAGTATTGTAAGGTATTCCTTGATGCCTCAATGATGCTTGAACAGTTGGTCTCCTTAGCACAAGTGTCTTTAAATCCTGACTTTCACTTCTGAATAGTTGCCAGTGCTTTGCTTTGCTTTTGTTTTAATTTACTTTTAAACACACATACACACACAAAACTGAACTGCGGTCTGACTCTGGGATTCCAGAATAAAAGCCAAAGATCTGTTCAATGAGCCATTGCGGTTTATAGAAACCTAACTTCACACTGTTGAAGTTATGATCATTCATTCCTTTTTTTTAAAAGGATACTTTCTTTATTCCACATTAAACGTTAACCAATTTGCGGTTGCAATTAGTGTAAGCTTCAACGCGGGCGATGATTCAAGTATCTTCTTTAATGCTCGCATGATGCTTTTAAAATCTTTTACTGTTGACAGTCTTTGACCCGTCAATCAACCGCATCTTTTTCGGCCAGCTAAATGTCCAATTCTACTCCAAACCACCCAACATCATATTTCAAATAGTAAAATGAAATACAAAAGTGAAACCCAACAAACAGAAATGAAACCAACATCAAAGAAAATTTGAGGAGGCAAGAGATGAGATAGTTTGATACATCTCTTCACAACAACCAGGCCTGACTACGCCCAGAAGGCGCTAAACAGACTGTGGGTGTGTCATGTCCCCCCACCCCACGTCTTAAGTGTCTTGCTCATATACCAGAATTCGGAATTCGGACAGCAGCAGACTTAGCAGTGTGGGAGAGCTGGGTTCAAAGAGCACATCCAGCACTGGGCAGCTGTTCGCTTGGGAACCCATTCTCCCATGGTTGGCACCCCTAAGCAGGTATTCTGAGAAGAAAGGCTCCATGCTCGGACCTTAAGCCTGCATACTTGAAAACAGGAGCTGGTTTCGCTCATCCGCGCTCGTAACTCGTAACTTGATCATCAAGCAGTAGCTCAAATGCACCACAAACTGCCACCACTCTTAATGTCATAGGTCAACCTGCACATCACTGCATGCCACCTCAAGCACAATGCTTTTTGGGGGGGGATTAACATATTCAGTTGTGAGCCATCAAGCCTAAGGCTGCTGAGAGAGGTAACCCTTTTGGCTTAGCCGGGAGCCGGATCCGACATAAGATGCTCAATGAGGCTTACTCCCCAGTAAGCATGCCCCCCACTGCAACGTTGGGGCGCCAGAAAAATATACCCGAAAAAACTTTCTCCTATTTTTAAACACAGATATAATGCACTCAGTTCCAACAGCAAAGCAATACAGATTTGCTTGGCATCTCTGGAGAGGGTTCCAGTGCCATATCTGAAACACCAGAACCTCTAAAGGGTGGGAACTTCGGGAGGGGAGGGGATAAAAAGGGGAGAGTAGAGAGCGGGGGAGAGAGTAGAGTGGGGGGGGAGAGAGTCGGGCCAGCCTCCCTGGCACTTCCTCAACACGCTGGCATCAGGCTGATTCTCTGCCCTGCCCACATCCGGATAATTCCAGTGCGCCCAACCTTGGCCCCACGAGACCAGCTGCTACTCGGGAGAATTGGGGGATCCCAGAAGAGCCCCTCCCCAAACAGGAGCATCAGAGCCTTCCTTTCCAGGCCAATACTCCCCTTGCCACTGCAGTCGGACAGATGCCCTGGGCAGCTCCGGAGCAGGGCAGGAAGGCGCAGGCCCTGCCCTGCCCTTTGTCCCAATATCTGGCACACCAGAGAGCCCGCCTCTGGACAGGGAATAGCAGGGCCAGCAGGACGCGACCGCCACGCAGCACAGCCCCAGAGGGCTTTGCTAGGAAGCCCGTCCCACGAGTTCAATGGGGCCGACCGCTCCCGCCCGCAAGTGTGCAGGAGCGGCGCCTCGCACTCTTGGAAAGAGCACGCAGCGCCCTGCTGCCCGGCGCCATCATCGGTCGCGTCGCGTCGCGCGTCAGTGAGTTCCGAAAGATAATCCGGCGCTGGGCGAAGGGCTATTTTAGCCTCGCCCAGCCGGGCGCCTTCCAGACGCGTCGAACTGCGCCTCCCTCGTTCTGGCTGGGGATGCTGGGCGCTGCGCTCCGGCGTATCGGACGGTGCCCGACTGGGGAAGGCTGGGTGGGCCATGCCTTCCCGGAGGCCCGGCCGGATGGTCACGCACCTCGCCGCCCCCGAACGTCGCCCCTCTCCGCCACCATCGAGCTGAGGCCGGTGGTCCCATCTGGGGGCGCCCCAGACAACACCACGCCCCGCTGGCCGCCGCTTGGGCCCGCGCTGCTCTGGCGACGGGGCGCGCTGGCGGGGAGTTTCTGCCCACCGCCTCGGGCACCGCGACGAGAGACGGACGGCGCGCGAACGGCGAGAATGGGAACGGCGGCAGCACGAACAGAGAACGACGGCGCGGCCCTCCCGCTCGCCTTGAGCTCGGGCGGCTCACCTGAGTCACCAGCGCAGCAGAAGCAGCTCCCGAGCGCGGGGGGGGGAGTCCCAGCAGCGCTCCATCCGCGCGAACAAAGGGGCCCGTCCTCGTCCCGAGGAGGGCGCCGCGCCTCACGGCCGGCAGGGCAGCCGGGCCGGGGCAGCCTCGGGGCTCCCGCCACGCAGCATCTGGAGAGGCCGGGACAAAGCGGGCGGGCCGCGGAGGATGGCGAGAGGGGAGCGCGCAGGGCGGGGGGGGGAGCCGCGCTTCGCTCGCCCGCCCGCCCGCCCGCGCCGCCGCGCACCTGTTCGGCCCCGAGGGGGAGCGCAGCGCCGGTGCCAAGCGCGCCCGCCGCCGTGCGCCCTGGGCGCGTGCCAAAAGCGCGCCTCGCCGCCGCGGCCCCGCGCGGGCGAGGGGAGAAGAGGCGCCGCCGCCGCCGCTCTGCCCGGGCTGGCCGGGGACGGGAGGCGCAAACAATGCCGCCCGCCGAGCCGAGGAGGGGGGGAGGGGGCCGGCCCAGCGCCCGGCCGGCCCGCTCCCTCCGATTGGCTGCGCCGGGAGCCTCCGCCTCTCGCCCTCCCTCGCCGAGCGCCTTGGCGGGGAAGGGCAGAGGCGGCCTGGCTGGGCCGGTCGGAGAGCCGCGCTGCTGCAGCCCGGGGAGGGCGGCGCGCGGCTCGAGCCCAGCCCGACGCCTCTGGCCGCCCAGCGGCCAGGCGCGCGCGGGGCTGATGCCCCCACAACCGGCGTTCAGACAGACGCAGTTTGGCCGGGGGGGGAAAGACGCAGACAGACGCAGTTTTCCTCCAAGCAGTGGAAAGGCCGCTGTGGCTGAAGCGCTTCATTTGTACATTAAATTATATTTATGGCGCGCCCTTTCCCCGCCGCTGAGCAGCTCGCATAGCCCTCCGCCTCGCCGAGTTCTCCCCCCAACAACCCTGTGAAGCAGGTTAGGCTGAGCATCAGCGAGTGGCCCAAAATCGCCCAGTGAGCCTCGTGGCTGAGTGGGGACTTGAACCCGGGTCTCCTGAGTCCCAGTTCCAACACTCTAACCGCTACACCACACCGGCTCCCGCTGTTTCTTATTGAACTCTTTACTATTATAACTGCCTGGGCTCCTCCAGCAGTGTTCCACTCCAAAACCCATCACCCACAGCCCCAACAAGGACGAGGAGAGTTGCGCACCCAAAATATATGTTACGCAGCACAGCTCCCAAGGCACCCAGAAAGTAATCGTTCATCCTTCCCCAGCCTGAGGCCCTGCAGAGGCGTGGGCCTGCAACTCCCAGCATCCCCAGCTATCATGGATGAGGGCAGCTCCACTCCAACACAGCTGAAAGGCACCTGACTGTGAAAGGTGTAGTTAAACCACGGAGGTGCGTGCCTGTGTCTTTTTTTTTTTTTTCAATGGCTTGTAAAACGAGGACCATTTGCTCTAGGTCTCCAGCAATGTGGGGCGGGGACGTCCATGGAATCCATGTCCACACTGCCTGGGAAAGGTGGGTGTTGCGCTCAAAAGCAACTGGGGGGCACCCAGGTTGAGGAAGGTTGATCTAACTGACTGAAAATACCATTTGGGCCAAGTCCTAGTTAAACGGGACTCTGAAGCCCTAGAGACGGACCGACACGCCTGGGGAAAATGCGGCTTACAGGCCCAGACCTTGTCCAGCCTTGCTCTGGAGAAACTTCTTCAGCTAGCCTAAGAGGAGACCGCTTTTATAAACTTTGCTAGCTCAGCTACACCCTACAGTTGCTTCCTCTGATCCCCAAGGTTATCCTGACATTTCAGACGAGAAAAAAACGCCTCCCCCCAATGCCTTTGGTCTTCCATGCAAACACTGTAATTTGCAAGGAACACCCCAGGGGCCAGGCACCGTCAGCTAGAGAGGGGAAACAGTAGGACACTAGCGTAGCTAGAAGGATTCAGGCTCTGATGTTCTCTTAGGCCAGCTTGGGGTGAGGCTGTTTTACACAGTTTAAAAAACAACCACCTGGGTTTTTTTTTTATTTTTTGTAAACACCACATTGGCGCTGAAGATACGAACTAAAACTAGACTTAGGTAAAGCTTCAAACTAAATTGACTGTTAGGAGAAATGAAACAGGTTTTAATAACCTGGGCTTCATTTCTCCCTCCCCACCTTTAATTTTGAAACAAATGCACATCTTGACTCCCTCCTCGGCCCCGAAGCTCCCCAGTCGCCCTCTCTCAGCCCAGCCTACCTCACAAGGTTGTTGTGAGGACAGAAATGTGGGAGGGAGGGGTGGAAGAGTGGGAGAAAAATATAAAATATGCCCCCCGCCCATCTGTATGTTGTCCTAAACTGTGCCCTCCGCCTCTTCAATAGAGGCAGGAACATCTAGGGTTGTTGTTTTCAAATCTAAAAGCTACTGCGAGAAAAATAAACCCTCAGTTGCTCTACAAACACTTCCTTACCCGCTCACCTGGAGCTAATCCTGTGCACTCCAGGGAAATGGCTACTTGCAAACCTGCACTATCTGCAACTTATCGTTTGTGCTGCTGTATTTATTGCTGGTGTTGTTATGGCTGAACTGTTCACCTGATCATGTCTTCCAGCGCTCACGCTGAAACCATTTTACAGATCCGTCTGTCTGGCTTTGTGCTAGACACAGACCTGGGTGACTGATTTTACCATTTTCAAAATAAAATGAATGAAGGGGGGGAACAGCCGTTATTGTTCCTTTGTCCCAGCTGCCTGTCTAATCTCATTAAGTCTGCCGCCTGCGCTCACCATAAGACAGACGTTTGGGCTCCAGCACCAGGTCCAGCTTTCTCTCCCTCCTCTCTCCACGCCCCCACCCCCAGACCTTTTGTTGTTTTGCTGAAGTCTTGAGAACATGAAAGCTTGCTCATTCATGCCTGCGACATTTTAGCCGGGCCAAAGAAAAGGTATTACCTTACTCTTGCTTTCGGGTGTTGTTGCTGCTGTTTTTGAACATCTCAAATAGTTTATGAAAAAGCACTATGCAAGTTTTTAAAATAAGGTTTCAGACATCCAGGGCTGGGGCCCAGTGAAGCTAGCTCTGGGTGAGAGCCCTTCCTTAAACTCGTCTCTAGCTCTAAGGGCCTTTAACCAGAGCTGCCAAACTCTCTGACAACTTTCGAAGTCCACCTCCAAACCCACTTTTCTGCAAAGGTTTTTCAGCCTCATCCCCAAAAAAGGCAGAGCCCTGGTTCGCACATAACGCTAACCCATAGTATGGCTTTTGGAATTCTGGGTTGTTGTGATGCGCGGCCATGCTAACAAACAATGGTTTGTTAACCATGAACAACCCAGAAAGAGAACCCATAGTTTGTTCTTGAGTTGTGAACTCCAGGTTGTTTAAACCATGAGTTGTCGTTATGCGTTAACCCAGAACTGTAGAATGTTTTGCCATGCTACAGAGGTGGCGGGCGAGAGCGGTACTATCTATCTATCTATCTGTCTATCTATTTATTACATTTATATCCCACCTTTCTTCCATTGTGCAACTCAAGGTGGCTACATGTGGTTCCCAGTGGTCTCCCCTCCAAGCATTGACCAGACCCAGACCTGCTTAGCTTCAGCAAGGTGGCTGCCTCATGTGCCTTCAGGCTATGCCCTGGGACAACTAAAAAACCTGCCACTCTAACTGTGCTGCAAAGACATTTGGGAGCCCATGAAGGGGGAGGGGAACAAACAACTCAGCGATTGAGAAAACAAGCCATGGTTTGTTCGATAGTCTGCCAGACAAACCCTGCATGGGGACACAAACCACGGGTCAAACAACCCATGGGCTAGCATTATGTGCATAATTAAATACGGGAAAACTGCATCTGCTCACAATAATTTAAGGTTGCCAATTTCTTTACCAGCATCTGATCCTACCCTGTAACAGCAACTGGACTGTGGCAGGTGAGCATGCTCATTCCCAGGCTATGAAAAGCTTCCCTGGCTGATTTCTCCTTAAATTGCTGTTAAATGGTTTGATGGTCAGTTGGCAACAAGTGGCGAGGACAACGTCATTCTTCCTTGTCCTTTTCCTGCGCTCCCTCTGTAACCTTTCCTTAGCCTTCCCCATCTCCTCCTCTCCACTCACTCTCAAAATTCAGGTTGCAAGCACAGCACTCTGTACAAACTCAGTTTCTGTCTAAACTTGCATAGGATTGCACCCTTACTATGGAGAGAGGCAATCCTGCCTCTGCACCCCCACCCCCACCCCCAACTACACAACCACCTGGGAACCACAGCACTACCTCTGTGTAACATGCATAGGACCGCACTGTACATTTTGTAACATTGATTGGAATGATCAACAAAGACATTATCTGCTGGGATTTCCCCTTCCCCAACTCCATCTCTTCTCCCTTCATTTCTCTCATCTCGGTCTTAACTGACGAGGGAATCGATTGAAACGCTGATGACTAATGGATTAAATCTTCAGACATCCATGCGCGAACAAACCCAGCAATTCTGAAAGAGCACAAACTTTCTCCTTTTTTAGATGGCTGCAAACACAGCCCTCCCCTGCTTTGCAGCCTCCAGATGTGTCAGACGACAACTCTCACTGACCCCCGGCCAGCAGGGCACCTGGGAATGATGGGAGTGGTGGTCTGGCACATCCGGGGGTGCTATGTTAGGGAAGGCTGCACATGCATTGCAGCAGGTACCTTCTTAGAAGAGGCATTCCCTCCAGTGCAAGAGGGATGGAAGAAGGAGAATGCCTCTTCTAACACCAAATAGCCACCTGCAGTCTTGATCATGCATGTAACTAAAAATACGTCTGAGGACCCCTTTTAAAACTGACCAAAAGGTTTTCAAAACCAGTAACTCCAACAGTACAACCCCTCTTCACGTAGGCTGATATCTGGAGCAGAAACACTCTGTGTAAATCCAGGACCTCTGCCCCCTGCCACCACCACCACCACCACCACCACCCCCGACACACACACAAAAGAGCAGTTCTGTAATTAGTTTTCCTCCTCCCACATGGGTTGCAAAATTTCCCCAGTTCCCAATGTCACCGTGGAGCATAACCCCAGCCCTAGTGCTACGTAACTGGATGGGAGACAAGAGAAATACACAGTGCTATGGGGTTAGGGCAGGGGGAGGTTTTATTGTAAATTATGGGGCAGGGAGCAAAGGACAATGCAGTCTTTTTTAGCGGCCAAAGGTCATTCATAATATGCACTTCTACCTTTCAATTCATTACTGCCAGGCCTGGGTATGGATTCCTTGCCAAAGTAACCCAAATCCTGATTGGTTCTGCAAAATAATCTTTGGATATACCCCCTGTTTAGTTCCTTATTCATTAGGTTTATTGGCTGTAATTGGCAACAAGGGCATCCCACTTGGAAGGTGACTTGCTCAAAACCAGAGCAATGGCTGGATACAATGTTAAACGGTAATAGGGATATGGCCTTTGGGGAATCCTATGGTTAATTTTAGAGGGCATTAAAAAAAAAAGGCAGAAGTCCCATCTATAAGACAATGGGAAGAAAAGTGTTGGATTCTTCTGTGAAATATAAAATTAACTCATCTGACACAGTGGAAGAAGAGGGGAAAAAGAAATAACAGCACAATCCTACGCATATCTATAGAAGAATACAGTAGTATAACGCTTATTACTAGAGATCTACAAGACTGATTTTGCTCATATTTGTTTTAAACTGAAGCTTAAGCAGTGTAGAGGTGCAGAAAATTTTGAAACTGAAAAAGTTCAAAGCTCCAAGTTAAATAGCAGAACAGCATGTTTCTTGGCTCTGCACCAAAGTTCAGTGCTGGTTTATTTTGCTCCACGCCAAACAGCATCATGTTGTCCTCAGTGGGGAGGGCAAGGATAGCCACGCTGGAGGCAGCAGTCATAGTAACGGCACAGGGTGGCGCTGCCTGGGGCTGCCTCTCCATCTCTTCTAACAGCAAGTTGCCACACCTTGCAGGCAGCCACCACCACTTTCCTGCCACTCGCAGGCCTTGCACACACAGCGCCATGGCCGGACACAGCAGCGCCAGCAACAGCCTCAGCGGCCCCAGGCTGCATGAGGGAGAGCGAGCGCAGCCCAGAAGCCAGGCCAGGCCATGAAGGGAGAAATGTGCCCCGGGGGGTGGGAGGGAGGAGGAGGTGGGCAGGAAGGTTCTAGAAGTAGCGGGGAGAGATGTGGACTGCTGGGGAGAGTACCGCCCCAAAAAAGAAGGGGTTGAAACAGGATGGGAGAGAAGGATTGGGCTATGCTGATGGAGTTTTAACTGGAGCGAGCGAGATGTGGGGTTGAGAGAGAGTGCCCCCCCAAAAGAAGGGGTTGAAACAGGGGAGAGAGAAGGATGGGGGTATGCTGAGGGAGTTTTAAGTGAAGGGAAGGCTTGATTTGAACCTCAGCTTTCCTACCCCACCCTAGCAGAGTTGGGGGAAGGCAACCCCCCCACACACCCGCAATAAGGGTCAGGGGAAAACTGAAGGTGAACTGGGAGGGGGGTGAGGATGATATGTGTGGGAGGTATTTGAAGGGTTAATTTGAACCTTACTTCTCTGCCCTACATTACAAAAGGGTTGGGGAGGTAGCTGCCTCCCCCCCAAAATAAGGGAATATGAAGGCTGGCTGGAGATCTACCTGGGAAAGGGACAGACCTTCAAGAAAATTAGTCTTTACCTATCAGCTCCTGTTTTCAGTCACAGACATTTATATGATGCTTTCTCGAGAGTTCGTCACCTCTCCAACATCAAAGTTCAAGTTACTGACACTGAGCTCAAAGGATGACATAAAAATGGCTTTACATTTACCCCTAACATTGTCTTCCCAGTAGATTAAAATGAAACTTCAAGTTTTATTTTAAGTTTAATAAGTCAGTTATTTTCAAAATTACATTGGCCGTAAAGTTGTTCCAGTTGCAAGGGAAACGGCCAAACGTATTTTCATCCAATCATTTGCGCCCGTGGTGACATGGGCTTTACACTAGCCTACTCAGAAATACACCCCATTCAATGGGGTTTATTCCAGGTAATTGGGTACAGGATTGCAGCCAATGAATGTTAGAAGTTGAATCAATTTCTCTGAACACTGTTCGCAGGAACATTTCCCAGATGCTGGAGAAAATACTGTGGTCACAGAACTATTACTTAGACTAACCTAATGATGAATTTAAGTTAGCAGAAGAAAACGTGCTGTGATGTAGCAACCGATATTAAAATAGTGTGCCTTTAAATTAGATCAGCATGGATGCGAGAAGGTAAGAACAGATCGGTACTTTTGTTAGGTACAGACCCGAAACGACATTGCGATATGAAGTTGTACCATATGATAAATTTTGATCTGTGATGGTTGATGGATGCGGGGAACATTTTTATTGATTCTTTTGTTTTAGAATTCACACATTAAATGAACACCCACAACCCTCCCATGTTAAGAGTGTATCACATAAATACAATGCTGCCATATCTCAGATGGGACATACGCCTGGTCCTAGAAGTGTAGGATCTGGGGTAGCCCCCCCCCAAAAAAATTGGGGAGTTCAGAGGCATGTAAATTCCATTCCTCTCGGCCCTGGCGGTGTAGGATCTGGGGTAGCCCCCCAAATTAATTTCTGGGGTTCAGAGGTGCGTATATTCTATTCCTTTCGGTCCTGGCAGTGTTGGATTTAGGGTAGCCTCCCAAAAATTACTTTCTGGGGTTCAGAGGCGTGCAAGTTCCATTCCTTATTCAGGCCAAAAGAAACACTCTCAGCTGCACCCGTCACACTGGAATCTTGCGATCGGTGGCCGTTTCCCGGCTTCCTTCTCTCCAGAGGCCGTCTCTTGTTTGCTCAAGACCCAACAAAAAAGGAAGCCAAAGCTGGTGGGTGGGGTGGGAAGTTTGCATGAGAAGCCAGCAGCTGTGAGGGGCTCGGCGGGGAGCGGGGAGGGGGAGCAGGTGTGTGTCTGTGTGGCCCAAGACCCCCCCTTCCCCAGCGGGGGGCCCTGCACTCATGACAAAGGGGCAAAGGGGACTCAGGAAGGGCCTGCGAAAGGGATGCCAGCAGCAGGAGAGCAGCATTGTGGGCCCTGGCTGGGGGATTAGCAAGCCCCCCGCACGGCCCAATGCAGATCTGAGGCTCCCCGGTCCCTGCACAGGGGTGGGAAGTTTGCTCCATTTAACTTGATTGAAGGGAATTTGCAGCCGGGTCAAAGATCCAGTGGCAGCGTGGGCGGGGGGGGGGGAGGACTTTTGTCTCTGGAGTGGGCAGCCATGCTGCCCCGAACTTCCCCAGAGAACAAAAAGGGAGCGGACCCGCCCCGCGGAATGGGGATGAAAAAGCAACCAAGCTCTCCGGCAGCCCGGCCGCAGCACGCAGGCACGCAATGTTTGCAGGGGGCGGGGAGGCAAAGGGAACATTTCCGCCCATCTCCAAAACCAGGTGACCCCAAGGGAGGAGGAGAACAGTCCTCACTGGGACTGCTGCAAGGCAGGAAGGCAGGCCCTAGTCTGTGCCCAGCACCTGCTATTCACAGGCATACTTTCCCTGAAGATGGAGGTTCTACATAAGCCTGGCTTCCGAGTCATCATTCAGCCTTTCCCAGCCTGGTGCGCTCCAGAGATGTTGGACTGCAACTCCCATACTGTTGGCCATGCTGGCTGCGGATGATGGGCGTCGCAGTCCGACACCTCTGGAGCGCACCCGGCTGGGGAAGGAGACGTGCTCATACAAGATGGCAGGTGCTAGTGCGGCGGGTCGAGCCACTTACTGCGCCATCCACGGATGTGGCGCTTCACCAATTATTATTATTAAACAGGCAGGGCCCTAAACCGGAGCGTGTGCAATCCAAGATGACCACATAGCACCCTGATGCCAGTGCAGAGAAACCCAGATCCTAGTTTTTGTGGGGGCCCATCGCTAGACAAAAGGCCTGCAGTGGGACTCCCTTCCCCATGCCAAGAGGAAAAAAAGACAGCTTCCCTTCCCAGCAGAAGCATGAACAGCACATCGCCAAGGGGTGAAGCATGCAACGCCCGTCCCTTCTCGAACCCTCAACCGCTGGCTACCAGGCAATGTTTCCTGCGCATCCAGCTGTGTGACGGAGAGTGAGCTATGAGAGGAATTTGGATGCATGGGAGGTTTCCCCATATTTACTTATTATTATTTCTTTATTACATTCATATCCTGCCTTTTTTCCTCTGCAAGGAACCCAAGGTGGCGTATATGATCCTCTTCCTCCTCTCCGTTTTATCCTCACAACAACAACCCTGTGAGGTAGGTTGGGCTGAGAGTCTGCGACTGGCCCAAAGTCACCCAGTGAGCTTCCATAGCCGAGTGAGGACCAGAATCCAGATCTCCCGACTCCCAGTCCAGCACTGGAGCCACTACAACACACCACAAACGGCCCAGATGTTCGTCTGGCTACTAGCAAGGAGGGACTAGAGATGCAGGGACGCGCATACTCTGCACACAGGCACAAAACAGACCCTCGGGAAGAGATCACGTAAACAGACGGATAGGTATTAAAATAGTCGTCAGGTGTGTCAGCTACGCTGGCTGGGGGGTTATGGGAGCTGTCGTCTAACACAGCTGAACGGCACCAGGTGGGGGAAACACGGAGACGCATTACATTCTCACGTTTTGGAGACGGACGAAAGAAGCCAAACACTAGCTAGCTCAGACCCTCAGTGAGGGTACTGGGTCAGGCAGAACAGCACCGTTGTCGCAGCTTCTCAACAACACTCTTCCTGCAGCCTAACAGAGCAAAGCGCATTCCGCCACTGAACACTGCTGGTGGAGGGGAGAAGAAAATTATAGACATGAAACTCTTCCAGCGGCTGGCAGGTTGGATAGCAGCTGCAGGTTGAGGGGCAGGGGGTGTGGGATGGGATGGAGGGGTGAGGTTGGGGGGTTCACAAAGAGCTCCGAGCAGGAACAGTCTATCTGAGCAGCGAGAATTCAGGATTTTCCGCAGTAGCGCCCTGGAAACAGCACAGCCCTCTTAACTTTGACCAGGTACTCCCCCACGGAGAGTTAATTCCTTTATATATTTAATTTCTTCATTTCTCTCACACACAAAATCTCTCAGGCCCTCCTTCTGAAGGCCCTAGGGACAGAATGAGAAAACAAGAAATGGCAAATGATGAAACTTGTGGGGTCTCCCTCCACCCCCAGACGAGGCTGTAGAGCCGAGAGAGGAAGACCTCCGAAGCAGCTCGCTACTGAGATGAATGGAAGAAGACTAAAATTCTCTTCGAAGTTTGTTTTCTCAGGAGTGAAATCGTGGAATGCAGTTTTCAAACACAGCAAGCTATTCTGGGGTTGTGGTTTGGGGCCTTCTCTGGCAGAAGGAAACGGTGGTGAAGACTACAGGACACAGAAGGAGGATGGGCAAGGGAGAAGACACAGCATTTTTCGATGACGGAACAGGGCTCCCGGCTGTTCCACAGCGCTGGGTTACATGCAGAATGCGGCTCGTCCCCTGACAAAAAAACCCTCCATGGCCACTATGTTTTGGAGCAAGGACTGACATTCCTTTAACAAGACAGTTGCTTCACTGTAAAAGCAAAACAATAGCACCCCCTGCTGAGAATTACAAAAGAAACTTCCAGTGCAAATCAATGCACCTTGTTGTTGCCCAGTTAACCCCAATGCACTTCCCAACAGAAGAATTCATGGTCGAGCAAGATGGGCTAACAGTGCTGAACAAGGCTCTGTAGCAGAGAAGGGGAAAACAGAGGAGCCCAAACCTGCTGAATTAATGTTCACGTACAGACCGAGATAACAGAAAGGTATGCCGGCCTTCCTCAACCTGGGGCCATCCAGATGTTTTGGACTTCAGCTCCCAGTATTCCTGACCATTGGCCATGCTGGCTGGGGCTGCTGGGAGTTGTAGTCTAAAACATCTGGAGGGCGTCAGGCTGGGGAAGGCCAAGATAAAGTATATTTTTTGCATCTTCAATCTCCCCCTTGAATAGCGTAGTCCCTAAGTATGTAATTTATTTATTTATTTATTTATTTATTGCATTTATACCCCGCCTTTCTCCCTCTCGCAAGGAACTCAAGGCGGCTTACATTCTCCTCCTCCTCACCGTTGTATCCTCACAACAACAACCCTGTGAGGTAGGTTGGGCTGAGAGTCTGTGACTGGCCCAAAGTCACCCAGTGAGCTTCCATGGCCAAGTGGGGACTAGAACCCGGATCTCCCGGCTCCCAGTCCGTCACTCTCACCACTACACTACACTGGCTCTCCAATGTAACATCCCCTCTGGCCTAGAACTGCATCTGCAGCAACCTATCTGCAGCTCCAACTCCTGAATTCAAACCTCACTTCAACCATGAGAAAATTTTACCCTTAAAGGCAGCCTAGAATTAATTTTAAAATAAATAAACAAGCAAACTCATCGGACAGCCTTACATCAGCCTCTTTCTCTCCCTCTGCCTCAGTTCCTCATCTGCAACACAATCATAACCACAAGCCTACATCACAAGGTTGCTATAAGGATTGCCAAGAGAAAAAGTACATCAAGCCCTTCGAAATCGCAAGGCGGAGGCTTGTCTTCCCTTTAGCTCCACTCCCTCCCCACCACCTCACGGCCCCCGCCAACCCTGAAGCTGGCAGGGCTGGCAGGAGCTTTATCCAATGGAGGGATGAAAGGTGGCTTCCAAAAGCAGAAGCCCATCACTTACCTACCGGACAGGGAAATGTCTTCTAAGAAAGGCCATTGCCAACAAACAGTACAGGCCTGATCAACCTGGACCCCAATTTTTTATTTTATTTTATTTATTTATTAAATTTATTAATTGCCCATCTGGCTGGTCACCCAGCCACTCTGGGCGATGTACAAAATATATAATAAAACAGTTTAAAACAATAAAATTCTACAGTAAAAACATTTTCTAAAATACCCTAACCCACCCCAAATGCCTGCCTGAACAACCACGTTTTTAATGCACGGTGGAAGCTCAGTAAAGAGGGTGCATGGCGGAGTTCCCTAGGGAGGGAGTTCCAAAGAGTGGGGGCCACCACAGAGAAGGTCCTCTCCCTCATCCCCACCAGTCTAGCTGTCCAGGCTGATGGGACGGAGAGAAGGCCATCCGAGGCTGATCTTGTTGAGCGGCCTGTCTGGTGTTGCTGGAGGCGCTCCTGAAGATAGGCTGGGCTGGAACCATATAGGGCTTTAAAGGTCAAAACCAACACCTTGAATTTGGCCTGGAAAACAACTGTTAACCAGTGCAACTCCTTCAGCACTGGAGTGATGTGATCTCGCCTTAATCAGGCGAGCCGCCGCGTTCTGTACCAGCTGCAGCTTCCGAACCGTCTTCAAGGGTAACCCCACGTAGAGCGCATTACAGTAGTCTAAACGAAAGGAGACCAGGGCATGTACTACCGATGGGAGCAGATGGTCGGGAAAGAAGGGGCGCAGCCGCCGTATCAGATGGAGTTGATACAGCGCTGTCTGGCTCACAGCTGACACCTGAGCCTCCATGGACAGCTGGGAGTCCAAAATGACCCCCAGGCTGCGGACCTGGTCTTTCAAGGGTAGCCGTACCCCATTCAACACCAGGTCAACATCCCCCAGCCTCCTCTTGTCTCCCACCAAAAGTGCCTCGGTCTTGTCAGGGTTCAGCTTCAGCTTATTCCTAATTTTGAGTCACGCGAGGCCCAAATCATTCCCCTTTGAGCCACGAAGACAGAGGTAGTGGGCTCTTTAATCTGTTCATCCCGCTGTAAAACAGCAAGAAGGGGCTTCCAGATGAGGCTTTTATGAAAAAGCTTTTTGTGCAATAGCTTTGCCTCCTTCACTGAACTTTACAGGGGTGGGCTCTAGGCAACATCATTTCCATATGTGACCCTCCCGTGTTTTCTCACCGCTTCTTCCGTCTTTTACTTGCTACACACAAAACAAATCCCATTAAAGAGCGAACAATGGAATAGCTGCAGAAAGCCTTTTTAAAAGTCGTTAGCGCTAGCAGCAGTCCGTCTGGAAGACGTCCTGGCACAGCAGTTCCCCTGCCATATGGTTTGGTGCATACACAGCATCCGAGAGATGCAGCGGGGGGACGGGACACCCTGCCAGAGGCTCTGTTGCTGCTCAAACTGGAGGGTGGGAGAAAGAGAGAAAGTTAGGGAGCCTGTTGCAAAAGAAGTTTGCAAAAAACTATTTTCTATAACAGTTTTCCTGCATGGCTACCTTCTCCAAATTTGCGTTCTCCAGATGTGTTGGACTACAACTCCCATGAAAGGGAGTTGTAGTCCAACACATCTAGACAGCACCAGGTTGGGGAAGGCTGCTCTATGGTTTGTCCCAACATTTGGTATTCACAGCTACACTGCGTCTGAATGTGGAGGTTCCATTGACTAATCCATGGCTAAACACTCATGATTTGGAACAGAGTATTCATAGCTCAAAGTATAGAAAGAAACGACCCCAGTCTGAGTTTGCTCCTGTTCCCCTTTCCAATTCCCCACCCCCCTTTAAGAAGTACTTCCTGTGTTGACCATCATGAACCAACGCCCCCCCAAGCACTGTTAGTATTATTTCATTTCTATACCGCCCAATAGCCGAAGCTCTCTGGGCGGTTCTCAAAAATGACAAAACACAAATACAACATAGTATCAAGTTTTTTACATACAACATTTAAAACAATTTCACTAAGATGCTAGACCTGATGAAGACAGCTGGCAGAAATGCCCCATCATACACCATTCAATGCCTCAGAGCAGAGGACAGGCTTATCCTGGCGCCAAAAAGATGGCAGCACTGGTGTGCTATTAACCCTCCTCCCAGGGCTTCTGCTGGGAGAACACCTCTCTCTGTGGGCCGATCCCGCCAAGGCTGCTGGGGGCAGGGCTGTAAGGATTCCCAGGCATGATGAAGAAACCATCTTCCCTTTCCCCCAAATCTTTCCCCTGCCAACAACTCGGGGGGTAGCTTACCGTGGGGTGGGGTCCCAACGCACTCGGAGGCCTGTGATTCGGGAGGGGCCGTCGTCGTCGTGGCGGCCTGCGGAGGGAGAAGTGGCTGAGCTGCCCGGGTCTCTCCCGGGGGCTTCTCGACGGGAAAGGCATCTTTCCTGGAGTTCTCTTGGATGCTGAGAGGCGGCTGCAGGTGGAAGAAGGAAGCGAGAAAAAGCAGGTGGGGAAAGGCACGGATAAAAGGTCTCGGACAGGCAGGCAGGCAGAGAATCCCGGCAGCCCTGATACCCTAAGATCCATCAGCCGATGGGGTCTGGAGCCTCAGGCCCAGAGAGCAAATCCAGCCCTCCCAGGGGCCAAATCTGGCCTCCAGCATTCCTCAGGCGGCCACGCCCCCTTCCTCTGGCCCCACCCCCTTTCCCGGCTCTTGTGCATTTTTTCCCCATTCTAAAAGGCTCTCCCAAGGCTCCATTACTGACAGGGAGAGCTTCAAGATAAAATAAAAAGGAGTCCCTAGCCAGTCATGTCAGACTCTAGGGTGTGGTGCTCATCTCCATTTCTAAGCCGAAGAGCCAGCACTGTCCGAAGACGCTTCCGTGGTCATGTGGCTGGCATGACTGAACACCGAGGTGCACGGAACGCTGTTACCTTTCCCGCCGAAGCGGTACCTGTTTATCTACTTGCAATTTCTTGCTTTCGAACTGCTAGGTTGGCAAAAACTGGGACTGAAGACGGGAGCTCGCTCCGTCACGCAGCACTTGGGTCTCGAACTGCTGTCCTGCCGACCTTCCGGTCTGCAGTTCAGCGTCTTAACCACTCAGCCACCGCGGCCCCTTGTAAAGGGGCCGTGGCCCCTCAGCTCAAGGTAAAATACGCAGGTATATTTCGTATTTTGGCCTGCGGCATTCACTGGGGACGCCACGGGTGGAACCTGGGGACATCTTCAAGCGGAGACTTCGACTGGCGTTCCTCTTGTGGCTACACATCCACGTATTTCGACATGCTGCCTGCACACTCTGGAAGGCCGCTCGCCAAATGTGTATTTTTGCAATTTAAAAAAAAAAAACAGCCAAAGCACGCTGCCCTTCCTAAAGGGCGATTTCCTGCCATCTTAAGAGACAGTTTTTAAAGGAGCGTTTATGCTGTAACAAGCGCCCTCCCTAAAGAGGGGCTCCAGGCGCCTGCATGCACCATCTTTTCAGCGCCAGGATAAGACATGCCTTCTTTGAGCCAGGCATTTTAACTGTTGGAACCCAGCCTCCCCCAGCTGGATACCCCTCCAGATGTGTTGGACTGCAACTATTATTCCCCCCCCTCTTCCTCCCCATGCCTTTTTCTTTTTGTGTCAAGTCTATTTGGATTGTAAACCTGGGGGGTGTCTTGTTTTGATTGCTGGTATGTAAGCCACCCTGGGAGGCCTTTCAACACAAGCGCAAAGTCAAATGCTTTGAATTTGGGCCTATGGCCATGCTGGCTGAGAATGATGGGCATTGCAGTCCAACACACCTGGAGGGGTATTGCATTGGGGAAAGCTAGTATAACCCCTTTGCCTTTGTAACTGAAATTGTAGCTGGGTGTCATTTTATTGCTGCCTTTTATAAGGGCTGCTGAATATTAGTTTTACGTACTGGGTTAGCTCTCCCCTCCCGACATGCTGTAAAATCCCCCTCCAAAAATCTTCCCCTGCATGGGGATTAAGGTTGGGAGGGGGTGGGTGAAGGAAGCTCCTGTTTCCACCAGTTTGGGACAACCTGGGGCAGGGTGCAATTAATTGACAAATTTATTTTATTGGAAAGGATCTGGATGGAGAAATCCACCAACTGGCTTTGCCCCCTGTGAAATTCGAGTTGAGCCTCAGCGTTAGTCCTCAATTTGCAACACAGCTGTACATTAGCATATGCAGATCGAGGGGCCCTCATCTTTGAGGTGTGGAGTAATGGCCAGGCCAGCCAAACTCACCGTCCCAACCGAAGGCTGCAGCTGGAGGATGACGGCCGAAGCGTGCTGGAACCTGCGCTGCGCCGTGTGGTTTGGGCACCCGGCAGGCCGGCCAGGGGGGCTGCCGTCCGGTCTCTGGGGCCCCAGCGCCAGGGGTCCAGAGGGGTGCACGGCATGCTGGGCAGGCTGGCTGGTGCCGGGCTTGTGCTGACTGGGGGCTTGGCAGGGCGGCAGGTGGGCAGAATGCCCCTGGCCCGGCAGGTGGCTTTGGGCTTGCAGGCTGGGCGGGGTGCCAAGGCTCGGCGTGGGGCCAGGGACGGGCTGCAGCTGCAGAGGCCGGGGCTGGAGCTGCGGCTGGATCACAAACTGGTGCTGGAGCTGCTTCTGCTGCTGCATGAGCTGGTGGGTTTGGAGCTGAGAGTAGGCTAGAGGGGAGAGAACACGCAGACGTACACAAGAGTCGGTGGGTTAATGCCAGCAGCTGCCTGCAATCCAAGGCTCAATTCTGCAACCTGCAGAACCCGTGTGAATTCTGCAACCTGCAGAACATTATGCATTTCAAATTTATATATTGTCATCAATGCTTTATAGTAGCCTTCTCCAGCGTGACACCCGTCAGATGACACGTCCATTATGGGAGTTGTAGTCCCACACATCTGGAGGGCACCAGGTTGGAGAAGGCCGCTTGACCGAGTGATAACAAGATGACAGGTCCCCACCCCAAGGAGCCTACAGTCCAAAATTCAACATAAAAGAGCAGCCATCATGGAAGGGGAAGAAAAAGGAGCAGATGGTTAAACAGGAGAAGAATGCTAAGAATGCTTAGGGATTCACAGAGAGGAAGGCCAGGATGTCTTCTCGATTATCCCAGAGTGCAAGACACGGAATAATGGGCTCAAGTTACAGGGAGCCAGATTGCGGCTGAACATCAGGAAAAACTTCCCGACTATTAAAGCAATACGACAATGGAACCCATTCCCTAGGGAGGTGGTGGGCTCTCCCACACTGGAGGCATTCAAGACAAGGCTGGACAGCCACCTCTCAGGGATGCTCTGACTTGGATTCCTGCATTGAGCAGGGGCTTGGACTTGATGGCCTTGTAGGCCCCTTCCAACCCTACTATTCTATGATTCGACACCCCTGGCTTACAGGGTTTGCGCACAAGCGCCAAACCAAATGCGCATGACTTTGGTTTATAGTTTATAGTGTTTGGTGATGCGCATAGGCTTGTTTTTCATGACCCCCCCTCATTCAACTGCATGTTCATCAAGGGAGGCACAGCGACTTTACATGGACACTAGACTACGTCACAATTTCCACACCTCCTCTCTTGGTCTGCTTTTTATGGGCAACGGTACCACTCTTCCACAGAGGGCAGCAATGCATGGAAAACCTCAGAAGTCCAGCCCAGCCGCAACTCCTGCTCCCCACTGGTCAGGAGGAGGAGCTTGGGGAGGGGTAACAAAAACTCTCAAGTTTCTCAGCCTCAAAGAGGAGGCTGGGGAAAAGATATTGTTCCTGGAGCCTCTCCATCCTGAACTGGTACAGCGGGAACTATTTCCTCCTCCTCAGTAGCAGAAATTTTGGGCAAAAGCAGAGACCAGCAGGATGATTTGCATGACAGACATGCACATTTTGAATTCCCTGTTCCCTCTTAAGCTTAGCTCCAGTCTTCACAGCCCCTGGGGGGGAATGGATTTTCCCAGCAACAATAGATTGTTTACTGTTGTTATGCAAAGTATTTGGGGCTGACTTGGGTCTTGAATGGGCAATTAAGGGCCATTTGCTTTACAAAAGACCTGCTCCTGGCAGAGACTGAAAATCTGCTAGAAGGGGCTCTCCTTGGGGAGGGGCTGTGGAGACTGTCATGATGAGTGGTCACCTCCGCATTTACCACTGAACACCACTGCATGCCACGGAATCTAATGCTGGTTCAGTGGCTACTCTTGCCATGTCCCCTACAATTTAGGTCGGCCGCTCGCCTTTCAAAAAAACAAATGCATACCAGAAGCACGACACGTACTTTCATTCATTCATATTTATTTAATTTAGTTCAAAGTATTGATTCAATATTATGCTCATCCTTCGCCTTATTTAAAAGAAGCCAAACAGCAAACGTCTTAAAGAGAGAGCTGCAAAAGTGCTCTGGGGATGTCAGCGGAGGGGACGGGTAACAGTAGACAGCCAGAAGGAATGGCAGCGTTTTCACCTGTCCCAAACTTGGGGCCATCCAGGTATTGTGGACTGCAACTCCCATCAGACTCAGACAGCACGGCCAACTGTCAGGAATGCTGGGAACTGTAGTCCAAAACATCCGGAGAGCATACATCACAGCTTTGTCGAGGTTTGTAATACGACTGGGTCCAGCAGGGAATAATCCATGCCCTAATGGAGTTCACGGCATGCAGTTCTGCCCTAGTCTTTTATTATTGCTTTGAAAAAAAATTGCATGCACATACGTCATGCGATGGTGCTTTTGATCTGTGTCCTTACAGGACGTGAGAAGCGAAAGCAAGCCAAACAAAAACACTCCACCCACTTACACATTCAACACGAAAACGCTGCAGCAGGGGTACCGAACCGCTTTCAGCCCGAGGATTGAATTCCATACTGGAGAAGGTTCTGGGGGCCACATTCCACTGGTGTGTGGGGCCGAAGGCAAAAGGGGCCAAAATTACCCCAAATACCAGCTCATGCCAGCTTCAAGCTCTCAGTGCCCGCCACTACGCCTTAGGAGAGGCATTTCAACCTTTTAGAACGGGGGGAGAAGCTGCACAAATGCCGGGAAGCCACTCGTGGATCAGTGGTGAAGGGTGTGCCCATTTGGGGAACCCCCGAGGACCAGATTGGGGGTGCCAGGGAGGCTGCATTCAGCCCGCAGACCTGAGGTGCGACACCCCCTGCGCGACGGGATGTTAGCGAAGGAACAGAGGAGCTCGAGGGAGGCATTCTGCCCGCGGAAGTCCCGCTGCCCTGTGCCAGCAGCCAAAAGCTCTAGAGTGGAGGTGCCTATTCAGTCCAGGAGCCACCCAGGGTCCCGCAGCATCCTGGCTGGACGCTTGGTGCCGCTACTCCAGCCTGCGCCTCCAGCCCACGCCCAGCATCCCGGGGCTCACAGCCCCGCTGCAACGGGACAGGCGCCTTACCTGGGGCGATCAGTGGGTGAGTCGTGACGGGCGTCACCGTCCGGTTCGCGCTGGCCCCCCGCCCCTCTGAGCTGCCTGCGGTCCCGTTGCCGCCATTGCCGCCGCCGCCGCCGCCCCCTTCTCCCTTCCTAAGGTGCTCTGGCGGGTGCTCGGCCATGCCCGCCTTGGCGCCAGGAGCTGGCCCAGCAGCCTTGCCCTGAGAAGCCGGCGAGGAGGAGGAGGAGGAGGAGGAGGGATGGTTGCTGCCGCTCGGAGAGGGCTTCATGGCCAAGGGGGGAGCTGCTGCCCCGCAGCGGGAGTCAGACCCTGGGTTGCTGACTGCTGGGTGCGGAGAGCCGAGTTTTGTACCTGCAACATGGGACAGAAGAGCTCAAACGAGTGTTCGGAAAACCCCTCTCCTCCCCACACCCCAAGGCTGGTCCCTCCCCCAGTGACCCCACACACACAATAGCTCCCCCTTCCCCTGCATCCACTAGGCCTCTCATATGCCGTTCTTGTTTTAAAAAACCTTCTATGGGGGGCTGCTTCCCCTCCCCACCCACCCACACACACACACAGCATCCAGTGTACGGTAAAGTGCCCTCCCATCCCTTGGAAGCTTTTCCTTGCATTCCAGAACACGACAGGGCCAGGGATAGCAGACAGAATGCTCTGCAACCAGCTGCTGCTCCCCTGCATGAGTCACTGATCCCGGCTGGCCTCCTCTCCAACGTTAAGTGCCCAGAACGGGAAGTCATGCAGAGAAGCAGCACATGGGCTCCTCCAAGGGAAGCCGAGATGCACTGCAGCTCTTTGTAAAAAAAATAAAAAACCCACAAAGGGTGACCAGCACCTATGCTGCCTTTACTTCCTTGGAAGAGGAGCAGGATACAAACCACATGAGATTAGGACTGTCCCTGGATTAAAGAAACCTTACGTCAATTAACTGATTAAAATCTGCATAATGTAAGTACGAGAAATAGTAATAATTCTAAAGAAAAACACATGTTAGGTGACGTGTGCACCTGTTGCAGGTGACATAGGCAGTTTTGCAGGAAGCAGCATCTTAGAGGAGCAAAATCCTATACATGCCAAAGTCCTATTGACGTGGTTCGCAAAGGGAGAGGGACTTTTCTGTGGTGGCCCCCACTCTGTGGAACTCCCTCCCTAGGGAACTCCGCCATGCCCCCTCTTTAATGAGCTTCCGTCGTGCATTAAAAACGTGGTTGTTCAGGCAGGCATTTGGGGTGGGTTAGGGTATTTTAGAAAATGTTTTTACTGTAGAATTTTATTGTTTTAAACTGTTTTATTATACACTGTACATCGCCCAGAGTGGCTGGGTGACCAGCCAGATGGGCGATTAATAAATTTAATAATAAATAATAAATAAATAATGGCGGTAAATCCTTGATCAAATTAACCCACGTTCTGCTGCAGTGTGTGCCACATCATCAACCCCTGTTCGTTCTTCGCTTAACTGTGGGTTGATTAACCAATGATTAACCCACAGTGTCTGGGTTCGCATGTCATGAATCAACCTCTGATCAGAGAGGCCCGTACTGTGGCAAATCCTGGGTTAATTAACCCACGTTTTGCCGCTGTTATGTACGAACAGGACCTCTGAGTTTGATGGAGTTTACTCCCAGGGAAGAGGAACAGGATTGTTATGAATGCTGGCTTGTAAAGGGCCCTGCAGATGAGGTTTCTGGGTTCAAACGTCACAGTTAAGTTTTCCATTTCTGGTTAGTTTAGCTGTTCTTGCTAGTGGGGTGAGCTAAGTAGGTGTGAACAGCCTGCATGCACCAATATGCAGCTCTTTCACAATAAGCCAGGATTTGGCCAAATCCTGACTTCCTGTTGTGTGCAAAAAAGGCCACAAGGTGGAAGTTGCAAGGAAGCAGATTTCAGCAAAACATTAGGAGAACTTTGTTAATAGTAAACGAACCCTGCTTTGGGGCGTGTCGGGCTCTCTTTTGCTGGAAGCATTTAAGCAGAGGCTGACCAGCCATCTGTCTGAAATGGGAAATGCAGTCAAATACATCTGGAGGGTGACGGCAGCTGCAGTTGCACCGCAGATCCTGCACTGGTTTAGACTGGATGACCTCGGAGGCCCCTTTCAATTCTGAAATTCTACTATGTGATAAACCGCTAAATAAATTACAGAATTCTTTTAGCATGCAAAACATATGGTATTAAAATCCTGAATTCAGTCCTGTTAACACTGCTCCTGCTGGGTCTCTGCTGTGTTTCCTCTTGGGACACAGCGCACAGCCCCAGGGACTCCGAACCCCCACCCCACCCCACCCCACCCCACCCCACCCCACTCACACAGATTCTCTCCCAGCTCTTACCTGAGCTGTGGTGGTGGACAGCTGGGTGGTGGTAGTGGTGGGGGTGCCCTCAGCCTGTACCGCTGCAACCGTGGCCGTGGGCGTGAAGATGAGCTGGGGGGACAAAGGAACAGCACGGCCTAGGCTCCTAGCTACTTGCACAAGGCTGCTCTGCTGAGCCTGGAAATCAAGGGAAACGGGTCCCCTTATACATCACCCGTGGCCATCCCAGCAGAGAAATCACAGCAGAGGGCAGGGGGTGGCCGGGAGGAGAGAAGACACAACACCAGGACCCAGAGCCACACCCACGCGGAGCGGGACAGGGGGTAAGGGGGAGGCCAGTGAGACACAAGGCAAACAGAGCATGCTCAGTGGCTGCCTCCCAGCTATGGAATTATCTTTCCCCTGGAAATGCGCCAAAGTCTGAGCCTGCGCATCTCCCTGGAAGCATGCAAGATGCGTTTTACCCCAACCAGCTTTTGGTGGCTAGGGGTCAAATAATTCGCCGAGAGCACCCTTCCCCAACTCAGTACCCTCTAAATGTGTCGGACTGCAACTCCCATCATCCCCAGGATGAGATTTGCTATCTAACACATCTGGAGGGCACCAGGGTGAGGAAGGGTGGTCTCAAAGTTAACCACTCCAAGCGTTGGGATTTTGCAGGGCAGGACAGAGATAGAAGCCAGATAAATACATACATTTTGATGTGACAGTGAGGAGAGTAGTACTACTCTGAGGTGATCAATACTTCAAATGTGTGTGCATGTGCGCATAAACAGACAGACAGATCACCTTACCCCTAGTCAGTTGTGCAATAAAGGTATTTTACATACAAAGTTACCATCTTGTACAGGTAAGCAAGAAGAGAGAAACAACAAATAACTAGAGACCGGGCCCTGGCAGGGGTGAGTGTGTGTGTGCGTGCGCGTGCCTATTCTCCGAGAGGAGGTTTTAATGCAGGGAGGAGAGCATATACTGCAACACTATGAAAGACAACATCTTTGCAAGGGTACTTAGACAAAGGTTGAGCTTTGTTAATTACAGGCTTATGGTAAAAAGAAAAAAAAGGAATGAAAAGACTAACAGAACGTGCCCTTTGCATGTTTGGCATCTACAACCCAGAGGGGCGCACTATCGAAACCAACATCTTATGCCATATCAAACACAGGATTGGAAGGCATCTATGCATGGGCCCTTTCAATGGGCTTCACTGTACACTATGCACTTGACTTGCAAGACTAGGCACTGAGTCTGAAATAGTGAGCGCCCTGTGTCTCCTCACTACCACATCAAAACAGTAGAAAAAAACTGTTGGAAATCAAGGGAAACGATGGTTTGGAAGAACAGCCTGGAACGGACCTACAGGGCAACGTTGTGTCAGTGCCAACAAGACGCCCTGCCCTGCAGCAGGACATGGAAGCAACCTAACCCCTTGGATGCATTCCAGGCAATAGCACGAATCAGATGTTGCACAGATGTTGTTGTTACCTATTCCTTCCGGTGCCCAAACAGGGCTGTGAGGCTCAAGCACACACGAGCCACAGTACAGCAGCCCTCAGGATTCCCAGCTCAAACCATGACGACAACAGGAATTTGGGGCCGGGCGCAGCAACTTACCATCTGAGCACGCAGGTACATCTGGGCCTGGCTGGCGGTCAGGGTGGGATTGTTCGTGTTGCCCAGGAGAACTGCTTGCTGGGCAATGCCTGAGGCAGCGGCAGAGTTCACGCTCTGGGCCCGGTTGATGAGCTGGGCAGCAGCTGGGGAAGTAGCCAGGTTTATCTGGGAGGGAAAGGGGGAGAAGAGAGAGGGAGACAAGAAAACAGGTGAGGTGAGCCTGGAACAACCACATGAAGGCAGAGAGCACGGCTGCCCCCTGTCCCCAGAAATGCTATACAATAGGTCAGGGGTCTCCAACCTTTTTGGAGCCATGGGCACATTTGGGAAGTTGATAAACTGCTGTGGGCGCCACCACAAAATGGCTCCCATGGAGGATGTGGCCATTCAAGTAATGGCTGCCATGAAGGTGTGGCTAGTCAAAAGTGAGCTAATGGGGGGGGGGCCAATAGCAAGGTTAGAGACTGGGAGGGAGGGGGAAACAGCAAGGCAAAGGGTTAGAGAAAGAGCAAAGCTGGAAAAGGGAAAAACAGTGAACTAAAGAGGTGGAGGGGAAATAGCGAGGCTGGGAGGAAGGGGAAAATAGCAGGGCAAATGGGTAGAGGGGAGAGAAAGAGCAAGGCTAGAGGCTGGGAGTGGAGAGAAACAGCAAGATAAATGGGCGAGTGGGAGAGTAAGAGCAACGCTAGGAAGGGAGAGAAAGAAGAAGGCTGGGGTGGGGAAGGGAGATAAATAGCAAGGAAAGGTGTTGGGGGAGAGAAAGAGCAAGAGGCTGGGAGTGGAGAGAAACAGCAAGATAAACGGGTGAGTGGGAGAGAAAGAGACCCCAAACATGGCAAGGGGACATACCAAGAGAGCCGTGAGAGAGTCTTGATACCTTACCGTGGGCTGCTGAGGCGTGGTCTGTGTGGGTCCATTGCTGCTGGATGAGCTGCTCTGCCTGTTGGCTGCCAGGCTTGCCTGGAAGGAAGAGTGGGAGGAAAAATTACAGCGGAATCCCCTCAGATCCAAAGCCGGGGAGGAAGAGGGCTGTTTCCATGATAACGCTTGTGCTTTTGTGCATGTTTTTAAGCGTCCTCTGCCTGCGACAGGGGCACTGCTTAAAGGGGCGAGACACAAGAGCCTCCCCTCCCAAGCAAGAGGCCCGATGCTGCAGTAAGTGGGACTTCTCTGCAGCCCCCACCCAGCCGGCCGGCCAGCCGGCCTGCGTCCCTCCTTCCTCGCCCCACGGATGCACCTGCTGGACGGCAGCCAGGCTCTGGAGCTGAGTGCTACCAAGGTGCTGCTGCTGGAGGGCGGCCGTCTGGAGCATGAGGTGCTGCTGCTGGGCGGCGTACATTTGCTGCAGGTACTGGGCCGCCGTGTTGGGCTGCCGGTGCAAGGCCTGCTGGATCACCTGCCAGGGAGGGAAAGCCAGCCGTGAAGCAGGGGTGCTGAACCTCAGGACTGCGGGCCAAATCCAGCCCTCCTGGGTCCCTGCCCTTTCCCCAGCCCTGCCCCTTTCCCCAGCCCCGCCCCTTCCCCTCCCAACTACCGCTTGCTTGGTGGTTTCCCAGCTTTTGCGCAGCTCTCCCTCCATTCCAAAAGGTTGCCATTCCTCTCCTAAGGCTGGGCTGCTGGCAGTGAGAGCTTGAGGCTGCGATATGCAGGTGTTTCTGTATTTTTGGCTCCAGCCCTTTCCCCCCGAGCCCCGCCCACGGCTGGCATGCAGGCCTCCCAAAGCTACTCCAAAATGGAATTCAGCCCTCGATCAGAAAGAAATTCGACATCCCTGCCGCAAAGCTTGCAAAGAACCACCACACAGTTGCTTCAGAGCAGGACAGAGCTGCAGAAGGGTGGTCATAGCTATTCCAGCCTCCCGCCCCTCCAATGAATTTTCATTTTTTTTATTTTTGTCTACTCCCTCCTCCACCTTCTGGATATATATACACACACACACATATATATATATATAATATATATATAAAATATTTGACCTATACCCACCTTTCTACCAAGGAAATAGTGCTCACGGTGGCCGAAATGTAAGTGAAAACTTCGTTAAAACACCATCATAAAACTAATACACTAAAAACACACATAAGAACGTAAGAAAAGCCCTGCTGGATCAGACCAAGGGTCCATCGAGTCCAGCATTCTGTTCACGCAGTGGCCAACCAGCTGCTCACGGGAAACCCACACACAGGACACGAATGCAGCAGCACCATCCTGCCCATGTTCCCCAGCAACTGGTGTGCACAGGCACGCTCCCTCTGACACCGGAGGTAGCATGTAGCCATCAGGACTAGTAGCCACTGATAGCCTTCTCCTCCGGGAATCTGTCTGCCCCCTTTTAAAGCCATCCAAGTTGGTGGCCCTCACGACATCCTGTGGCAGTGAATTCCACAGTGTGACCATGCGCTGTGTGAAGAAGCCCTTCCTTTGTTCCGTCCTGAATCTCCCACCAATCAGCTTCATGGGATGACCCCACCGGGTTCTAGTATTTTGAGCGAGGGTGAAAAATATATCCTTCTCCAGTTTCTCCGCACCAGGCATAATTTTGCACACCTCTCTCGTGTCTCCCCTGACCCTCCTTTTCTCCAAGCTAAACAATCCCAGCTGTTGTACCCTTCCCTCACAGGCGAGATGCTCTAGCCCCTCGGTCATTTTATTTGCCCTTTTCCGCCCTTTTCCCAACTCTACCATATCCTTCTTTAGGTGCGGTGACACAATTGAAAACACAACATTAAAAGAAAAAGAAAAAACCGCACTCAGCCCAACAGACCTGTTTACATGCCAAGGCCTGCTTGAATAAAAACATCTGTGCATGCCAGTGGAAGGACAGCAGAGGTGGGGGAGGCAACCTAGCCTCCTGCAGCAAGGAGTTCCACAGCTTGGGGGCTGCCACTGAGAAGGCCCTGTCTCACGCGTCCCCACCAGACATGCCACTGATGGTGGCGGTACCTTCCCCAACCAGGCGCACTGCACGTTTCACATGAGGTAGCTCTGGAATTGTCAAGGAGGGGGCTCTGTGCTTGAGGCTTTCTCCATTCAAAATCTTCAGAAGATGGGTCTTGCACAGGGGGGACCACCTTTTGGGGCCGGGGGAATGTTTGGCCATTTGAGAAACTGTTGTGGGCACCAACCCAATAGGACTGCTGTGGGGAGCGTGGCAAAGGACAAGTAACCACTGAGTACAACGTGGGGGTCTGAGCCTCAACATACTAAATGACCCCTTTGAACCCACAGTTCTCAGTGCCAAGAGAAACCTATTTCACAGCAAGCCCAAGCTTCCAGTAAGAAAATGTGTTCAGTTGTTTTTTTTAAGCAGGAAGGCTAGGGCGCCTTGGAGGGTACCAAAGGAGGTGTCTGGGGGCGCACCGGTGCCCGTGGGAATCGCGTTGGCTACCCCTGGCTTAGCACAAGAGGGGTTTAATTCAGGGCACCGCCGTTCCAATGCAGAGTTTGCACTGCGTTTCTTTCATGCTGCTGCTTCCATTCTTCTGCATGGGCCACGAATGCATCCAGCACAGGGAGAACAAGCAGAAATGAGCAACCCTGATCCCAGGGTTGATTTGATTTAAATCAAACTGATCTAAATCATGATTTGAATCATGATTTGAATCGCTTCTCTGGAGGGCTCAATTTTAATGATTTAAATCACAGTTTAAACAGCAACTTCCTCACTAGAGATTTAATCATCATTTTTTAGTCGAAGTACATTATTATCTAATATAACCTTAATACATGTTCAAAGATGTGGGTTTCATTAGAAGGTAGGAACACAGCAGAGGATACATGCAGCGGAAGTGTCCTCGGGAGTCAGGACTGCATGAATATGTTCTGTTCACTTTTGGGTTCGCTTTCTATTCCCCTCCCTTATCCCTTGCATTTATATCCAGGCCTCTCCTCCTTGTTCAGATCTACTCCATCTCCGCAAATTCTCTAATCATTCACCTTCTCTACCTTTGCACTTAGAGAGAGGCAAGGCCCATGCATGCATCTGTACACCACCTAATCAGTCCTGTTCTGGACTGCAGGCAATCTTCCATTTCCATAAACTACCATTAATATATTCATAGAATATAATTAGAGGCGAAAGATATTACCTGTTAAAAAAGAACAAAATCTGTAAATATGGTAACAACATGCCGCCCAGAGAGCTTCGGCTATTGGGCGGTATAGAAATGAAATGAATGAATGAATGAATGAATGAATGAATAAATGCCGGCAAATACAGTTTTAGGAGTTCAAAAATTGTTTTTAATTTGTTTTTATTGGCTATTTATTAACAATTTGCATCCTGCTTTTCCCTCTGGATGTCATGGAAAATTGTGCCCGTTGCTCCACGCGGATGGCCTGGTTGGCTAAAAAGCAATAAACTATGTGTGTAAACTGTAACTAGAAGTTGTATAATTAGTAGTCACGATGATATCTTTGTCCTAGGCTCTCTTTTTTTACTGATTGTTTTAAGAAAATTTCAAAATTTGATTTAAATTTTAAAAGTCCAATTTAAATTTTTAAACGTCCAATTTATTTAATTTATTTTTTTTTAAATCAGTGATTTTTATCAATCCTGCCTGGTTCCACCAGCATACCAATTAAGAACAGAGTCCTAGAATTTAGGACACTCCCATACCCTCAACTGCACAGTTCTGCAAGCCAGGAAGAGACTGTAGCTCAGTGGCAGGGCGCCTGCTTTGCATGCAGAGGTCCCAGGTTCAATCCCCGACAGCGTCTCCAGGTAGGGGTGGGGAAGAATCCTGCCTGAAACCCTGGAAAGCCATGACCGGTCAGTGTCAACCACCCTTCTCCAAGCTCTTTGAAGCCCAGCACATCTGGAGGATGCCAGATTGGGGAAGGAAACGAAGTCCTACAAGGGACCCTGGGGTAAAGCAGGGGAAGAGAAGTTTGTTATTGTATTCTAAAACTCTGCATCGCTGCTAGCTTTTACTTTGGTTTTTACTTTTTTGTTGTAGTTTTAAACTTTATAAATGTAGATTGTATTTTATGCTGTATTTCGTGGTTTTAATTGTTGTGAACCGCCCAGAAAGCGTCGACTCTTGGGCGGCATAGAAACGTAAGAAATAAAGTGAAATGAAGAGACATATTCGTCTTCGAATATCCGAAGGGCTGCTGTGCAGAAATTGGAGGAGGCTTATACTCCTCTGCTCTGTAGGGCAAGACTAGAACCAACGGGGGGAAATTGCAGAGAAGCAGATTTCGGCTAAACATTAGGAGAAACTGCTCACAGCGCAAATCTGTTTGGGAGTGGCACAGGCTGCCTCGGGAGGTGGCCGGCTCTTCACCAGCGGGGGCATTGAAGGAGCAGCTGTCAGGGATGCTGACTGTACTGGCATCTTGCATTGCAGATCCTGCACTGAGCAGGGGTTGGACCAGCGGAGGCTGGTGGCTACGATGTCAGTGGGGCAGTATATTCGCTCCGGGTTTCACTCAGAACAAGTCAGAACCCTAAAGATGCTTGGAGAGCTCCTTTAGAGTTCTGACTGGTTCCGACGGAAACCCGGAGCGGATTCACCCTGCTGACTGCCTCCACGCTCCCTTCTGCCTCCACAATTCTGTCAGAGGGCCTTTAAAATCAGAGATGCCAGGAGTGAAAGCCGGGACGCTCCACATGCAAACGGCATACTGTACTTCTGAGCTACGTCCCCTCGCCGAACGGCTGGGAGATGAGCTCAATGCAGATGCAGCCATGGACAGAACTCGTTTCAAAAGAGGGGCTGAGCCATTCAAGCCCCAGGAAAGAGTTCCCCTGCCTTGTGTGAAAGGCCCAGGTAATCGGCATTCAAAGCAATTTGGCACACAGTGGAAAGGGAGTAAGGGGCGGGGGGCGGGGAGAGGCAGAGAAAACATCACAGCCTACTGTACACTTTTGCTATCACACTTTTGCTAGGCACAGCTAACCCCCACAAAAAAAATTTTTTTTTTTAATTGGAGGCACTTTTCCCCCTCAAAAGGTTTTATGGTAAACATGTGGAAGAATTACTGGCCTTTGGAGGAATCCACCTTGTGTCTCTCTGTATGGTGTTCTGAGCCAGCAAGCATGTGACTCGCGCAGAGAGACAGTGGGCAAACTCCTCTGTGGTGGCCCTTTAATTATGTCTTGATTTTAGTCAAACACTAAAGAGCCTAAAGAGCTCAACAAGGCAGCAACCCAAAATTCAAAATCCATAATGCCGAGGTATGAATTTGCCTTCGGCTCAAGATCTGCTTCAAAGGCTGGGATGATTTATGTCCCACCACCAAGAGAATCTGCGTTGGTGGGAACACGGGGCACAGCCTTGTCTGTGATGGAAGGTTAGACCTGGCTCCATCTTTGCTTAGTTTTAGGTGTGCCGTGAAAAGGTTTGCATTCCTCATGGCTTCTGAATGATTTTAAAGGTAATTCATTCCTCTTTCCGTTCGTAACGACGATTTTTCCTCTCTTGTTCTTAACTAAGTTTGTTGCAATATCGCTTTAATGTTTTTAAATGGTAAATTGCCCTGGGGGTCCTTAACACACTTCCTGCAGTATAAAGGATTGCACCCTAACAGCTTACCACCAACCAAAAGAGGTTTAAGAACATATGAGCCCTGCTGGATCAGACCACGGGTCCATCTAGTCCAGCATTCTGTTCACACAGTGGCCAACCAGCTGCCCACGGGAAACCCACCAGCAGGACACGAGTGCAACAGCACCTTCCCGCCCATGTTCCCCAGCAATTGGTCTACATAGGCATACTGACTCTGATACTGGAGGTAGCACAGAGGCATCAGGACTAGTAGCCATTGATAGCCTTCTCCTCCATGAGTTTGCCTTCTTGTTGTTGTCCAGTCGTTCAGTCATATCCGGCTCTTCGTGACCCCACGGACCATAGCACGCCAGGCCTTCCTGTCCTGCGCTCTCTCCCGGAGTATGCTCAAGTCCATATCCACTGCATCGGTGATGCTATCTAGCCATCTCATCCTCTGCTGTCACCCCCTTTTAAAGCCATCCAAATGGGTGGCCATCAGTATGTCTTGTGGGAGTGAAGCCCATAGTTTAAACTATGTGCTGCGTGACGAAGTCCTTCCCTTCGATCTGTCCTGAATCTCCTGCTAATCAGCTTCCTGGAATGACCCTATTGGGGTTCTAAGTATTATGAGAGAGGGAGAAAAATGTCTCGCTGTCCACTTTCTCTACACCAGGCACAATGATGCTACTTAGCTGCTTGAAATGTGGAGCAGTATTTATATGAAGAAGCCCATGTCTCAACATAAAATTTGGAATGGCTTAATCCGGCATAAGCATTCTTTGGCCCCTAGCCTTGTTTACTTCTTAACTATTTACTTTGAAGTCATTTTAACTGGTTTTTAAAGTCATTTGTAAAAATGCAGTTTGATCATCTTTTCTACATTTGGGATAGAACGGGGAGGGGGGAACACGCAAGCATCCAGAGCATCCTAGGGGGAACGGAGCGAGAGAAAGCCCATGTCAAAACATCCCCATAGAACTGCCAGCTTCCCCAAAAGGCGGGGGGAGAGAAGAAGTGGGTCGGGGTCAAAGATTAACCAGCGTCAGCAAGGGTCTCAAAACTTTGACCTTGCGGGGAATTTTTGGGCTGCTGGTGAGGCAGCGGAGGACCCATCCATCATTCCCGCCCTCTGCCAACATTCCCTCATGCCCCCAGGGGGTCTGAAGAAAACCTTTCAGGCAACCCCCTTCCCCAAATTGCTTCAGGAAGACAACAGGGCCAGAGTGATAGCCCCAAAGAGCAACCACAGGACAATGTTTTAAAGAGTGGCTCACGACCAGAGGCACACCCCAAGGACATTGCAGAGAATTCCGGGGACCCACCCACCCCAAATCTTTGAAACGGCTCTTCCTGGGGGGGCAGGGGGGGCAGAAGAATCTGATTTTAAAGGGCAAAAGAGGTCTCCACATAATCTGCCCCCAACACCAGCAACTACCGGAAGGGAGCCTGCCTATGAGAAAGGCCTGGGGGAAGGTTTCACTCATGCGTAAATTATGAGAGGGGGAAGGTTGGAGTGGGGGCTTAATTAAATCCATAAGCCCCCACCCCTTTTCTCCACCCGGACCCGATATCCTTTTAAAAACAGTAGTTAAAGGAGGGCAGAACAAACCGTATTCATTTTATTCATTTGCATCCTGAAAGGCAGGATGTAAAGCATTTCACAATAAAAAGAACACGAAAGTTTTGTGGCACCGAAAAACTAAAACAGAAGAGTGCCAGAAAAAGCTTTAATAAGCCCGCTGTGTTTCTGAAATTTATTTCCTTCCTCGGGGGGGACTCTTTTCCAGTGCATATCTTGCAAAAAATGCACTAATGCTTTCTCCATTTCAAACTACCATCTCCTGTGTTTGGATACAATCGATGCCTGTCCCTCTTGCTGGTTCTTTACCTTAAAAGACTAACAAATATATTATGGCAGAGGCTTGGGTGGACCAGAGTTCACTTCATCAGATGAAATACGCCCTTTATGAAATGAACTCTAGTTTTTGCTGCAAAATCCTCTGACACCTTAAGACGCCTAACTTAGCTACCCCTTTGGGGGAAAAAAATTAAAAACCACCATATATAATAAATGCAGTTAAAACAGCATCAATTCCTCAAGCATTAAATTTTTAAAAGATGCCAGGATAAAAACCCGTACCAACTCAGCAGGCTGTTGAAAAGGGTGAGGGAGGGGAAATATCCAGTGTTCTTTAAGAGGGGATAGAAAGTGAGGACATGATGGAATCCCTCCCCCCCCACAGTAATTTGTGCAATGAATCCTACACTTTTCTCTTTGTCTTAAATCACACACGCAAACGCCTCCCGCAACATACATCACAAGGGCCGTACCTGTATTTTTGTTTTGTTTTTCCCCTTAAAAATCACAACTTGTGTAAAGTCTTCAGAAAGACTCCATAAGAATATACAATAAATATTATGAAAAAAAAACAAGCAAGAGGAGGAGGATTTTTGGATCATTCCAGATGAGCAAAACCAGTAACTAAATGATGGAACATCTTGTTTGTAAACAGGCTCAACCACACGGTTTGTCACAGAGAGTTTGATTTGCTCCACAAGGTAAAATTGCTGGGTACCAAACTCAATCGACCTAAGGAGTTAGGCTCTGGATAAGCTGTTAAGAATTCCTTCATAAAATCCATTCCCATACTTTATGAAGCTATGCTAGTTGTCGAACGAGATCTGCTACTATCAGCCAGAGGAACTACTGGAAACAAGAAACTACTGGCAGAAAACAGGCCGGTGAGTTCAAGTCAATGTGGAATATCTGTCTAGCTTCTCCTGTCCTTTTCCTGCTTCTCTTCCACCCATCGCTGGTTTCCTGCTTCACGGACCATTATAGGGGCTGCCTGCAGTAGCAGATTTGGGGTGTTGTTATGGGAGGGAAGGGCGAGAGCAGGAGCTGTAGAGAAACGACTTGGGCTATTATAGCTCACCCATCATTATCCCCAAGCAATTGGAACCCCTTCAATTTCACCTCCGAATGCTCCCATTAGCCACTCACCAGCCTTCACAGACATAAAGGACTAGAAACTTGCTTTAAAAATAAAGTAAAAGCCAAGATCCTCACAATACCGAATTCTGAGCCAAGCAGCAGTTTCCATGCTTTTCCTGTGCTTGCATATAAGACTGTGAAATACTGGTACCGAGTAATAACAGACTAGACGCTTGCATCAGAGAAGCAGACGTGTAAATGGGACATCAGACTTTGCTCAAAAATCTCGCCACTGTAGCGGGACAACTTTTCCAACCTCCTCCTTCCCCCCTGTAGGCATTGTCTACTTCATGAGAGACCCCTCCGGCAGCAGTCGGGGGAGTTGGGACTCCAAAACACAAATACACGCACGCACGCACTCACTCACCTGGAATTCAGACCATCCATATAACTAAAGTTTATGTTCCTGTCACTAGCAACCACCCATGTGTGATCAAAGGGCCTTTGGGAGTGTGATTTTCTCCCCGCTCCCATTAACCCCAAAGAAAGTGTAAGTAGCTGGGATACACAGAGTGTCTGTCTGTCTGTCTGTCTGTCTCTCTCTCTCTCAAACGCACCCCTCCTGGCATCACTGGGTGCCATCCCCATGCAGTCGCGCACATGCTCCAAATCATGCCCTCCCCAAACAGGGGACACGGGGCCCCGCCTGGCACTTCCTGGCATGAACCTCTTCAGCCAGCAATTACCAAAAGCTCAGACTGAAAAAGGGGGTACTTACGCTTGGACGCCCAGGCCTTGGCGAGAACGTGGACCTCGGGCGGCAGGACAGCTGGATGCTGAGACCTCAATCAAGGAGGAGAGGCGGCCTGGCGGGCGGAGAGGCACGGACGCAGCCCCGATACCAAGGTGCCGGTACCGAAACTCTTTCGGTACTCTTTCGGCGAGGAGATGCTAAACTGCAGCTTGCATGGCCACGATGTCCCAAGGGTAGGAGAGGCTTCTCTTCCACCGGTCCCTCCCAAAGTCCCAAGCTCCCAGATCCCCTCTGTCCCAGGGGCTGTCTCAAGTCCCCTCCGCCGCTCCCAAGTCTGCCTAGGGAGAGAGCAGGACAAAGAGATGACCTCTGGCCTTTTGTCTCCGACACCCACAAGTGAGAGGGGCGGGCAGGAGGAGGGGGTCTAGGCGGAGGGTTTCCATTCAGCACCTCCCAACCAGCTCAGCCACTCAGGAGAATCTGGATGGACGCTCACCTCTCCCAGCCCAGCACCCCCCCCCCCGCAAGGAAATCCCCCACAAGAGCCATTCCCAAATTGCAGGGACAGATTTCCTTCCTGTTCGCGTGGGCTTCACTGGGCAGGCCAGAGCCATTCCACTGCCTGAAGCGAAGGCAAAATGGCACCCCCATCTCCCCTCACCCCTCACCCCACACACACTCCACCTGCAGAAGCTAACCTCACTTGAGGGCAGCATGCTGGCTTAGAACAGGGGTGAGCAGAAGGTACGTCTCCAGATGTTGGGGACATCAACTCCCATCAGCACCTGCCAGGTCAGGAATGCTGGGAGTTGAAGTCCAAAACATCTGGAGATCTTCTTTCGGCCCAGCCTTGGCTTAGAGGGCGCAGGGCAAGTTTAGCGCACGCATTTCAGCCCTCCAGAGCAGAAGGGCCCAGGGGTTGCCGCCGCTGCCGTCTCCTCTCACATCACCCAGCTTCTTCTACCTGAGGCAAGCGCCGCACGCTGCCTGTTGGAGTTTCGGGCTGCCCAGGTTCAAATCCCCACCCTGCCACGAAGCTCACTGGGGTGATCTTGAGCCAGGTGCCCATCTCTCAGCCTAACCTTCTGCACAAGGTTGTTCTGAAGATAAAACAGGAAGGGGAGGGACCCCGTATGCTACTCTGTGGTCCTTGGATGAGGAAGGGTGAAAGATACATGTAAATCCGGGAAGGGAAACGTATCTTCCAGGTGTTGTTGGAGTCCAACTCCCATCACCCTAGCCAACATAGCAAGGTCTGAGGAAGTTGCAGTCCAGGAATATCTGGAGGGCCACAAGTTGCCTACCCTTGAAATAAGCGCTTTTGATTTCATCTTTAAAATCTCCCCAAATTTCTCTCTCTCTGAGACATTCGAACTGGCCAACGAGCTGCTGATGGAACAGTTTCTCCGGTCGAAAAAACCCTCCCCTGCCTGTTTGTTGGTTTGCCGGTGGCTCTGGTAACAAGGAAACCTATCTGCATGTGTGGTAGTAATGCCCCAGTATGAAGAGATATTGCAGGTATTTCTACTTAGTAGCAGTATTATATTGGGTTAGAGTTTACTGGATGCTCTTGAAGTGGTCCTAGGGCAGGGGTGCAGAACCTTTGGCCAGGGATCCAAATGCGGCCCTCCGGATTTCCCTAGATGGACACCCCCCTCCGCTGGCCACACACCTTTCCCTGGCCAACCACCGTTTTGTGGTTTCCTGCCTTTCGTGCAATTTCTCCCCATTCCGAAAGGTTGAAATGCTTCTCCTAAGGTTTACTTACTGCCAATAAGAGTTTTAAGCTAATATATGCTGGTATTTTTGTCTCTGCCCCTTTGCCTTCAGCCGCACCCACCACTGGAATGTGACACACGCACAGCCCAAGCTTCTCCAAAGCGGAATTTCACCCTGGGACTGGAAGAGGTTCAACAACCCTGTCCGACAGCCTGATCTGACACAGCCCCCTTGGTAAAGCTAAGCAAATTTGGCTATGGTCAGTGCTTGGATGGGAGACCACTTGCAAATCGCCAAAGTAGGTCACCTTGAATTCCATAATGGAGGGCGAGATGCAGGATACGGTCACAACCCTATGCATGTTTAGACAGAAAAAAAGTCCTACAACTCCCAGCATGCCCCGGCCAGCATGGCCAATAATGGGAGTTGTAGTCCAACACATCTGGAAGGCATGGGGATAGGGAAGGCTGTACAAAGTCAGTGGAGAATTAGCCCGGATCCCAGATGATCTTGCAAACACCACAAGCTGGGTATGCTTAGCCTGGAGAAGAGAAGATTTAAGATGGGACATGAAAGCCGTCTTGAAATATCTGCAGGGCTGCTGCACAGAAGATGGAGTGGGACTAGAGCCAATGGGTGGAAATTGCAAATTTCGGCCAAACTTTAGGAGAAAGTGTCCAACGGGAAGTGTTGCTTGACAGCCCAGCAGATCTGCTGGAAGTGCTGAAGCAGATGTGGGACGGCCACCTCTCAGGGACGCTGTCATCACAACAACCCTGCACTGAGCAAGGGCTGGACTTGATGAAACCTAAGGCAGTGGAGGCTGGTGGCTCCAATGTCAGTGGGGTGGTAAATCCATTCTGGGTTTCAGTCGGAACCAGTCAGAACTCTAAATGACCCAGAAATGTCACTTGAGGCACAGGTGAACTCAGTGGCACGGAGCACTTTCTGTCAGCTGAGGCTGGTATGCCAACTACGTCCTTATCTGGACAGAGAGAGCCTAGCTACAGTTATCCACGCTCTGATAACGTCTCGTCTGGATTACTGCAGTGCGTTATACGTGGGGCTGCCTTTGAAAACGGTCCGGAAACTTCAGCTGGTCCAAAATAGGGCAGCAAGATTATTAACAGGGACTGGCCAATGAGCTCATGTTATGCCAGTACTTTTCCAGCTGCACTGGCTGCCAGTCCACTCCCGGGCCCGATTCAAAGCGCTGGTATTAACATTCAAAGCCCTTAACGGCTTGGGGCCAGGTTATCTGAAGGATCGCCTCCTCCCATATGTGCCTGCCCGGACACTAAGATCATCCTCAGCAGCCCTCCTCCGTGAGCCCCTGCCGAAGGAAGTGAAGCGGGTGGCTACTAGGAGGAGGGCCTTTTCTGCTGTGGCACCCCAGCTGTGGAAGGAGCTCCCTAGGGAGTTTCGCCTGGCACCTACATTGTATTCCTTCCGGCGCCAGGTGAAGACCTTTTTATTTTCCCAGGCATTTTAGCATTTTCACTTTCTTGACTTTTAGCTTTGCTGTTTTAAATCTGTATTTTAAATCTCTGCATTGCTGCTAGGTTTTATCCTGGTTGTATTGTTATATTGTGGTTTTAATGCTTTTATATTTTATATTGTTTTGCTGTGTGCTTTTTGGTTTTAATTTTTGTTAACTGGCCGGACAGCTTCGGCTATTGGGCAGTATAGAAATAAAATAAATAAATGAGCTATTCAACCGACTCTAAAGGAGCTATCCGAGGTGTGAAGCATCTGCAAAGCACCTTGGACAGCTCCTATAGAGTTCTGACCGGTTCCGACTGAAACCTGGAGCGGATTGACCGCCCCACTGACATTTGGGCTATCCACTGCTGTAAGATCCCTTCCAACTCTATGTCCCAATACGATCACTGCTGCTCACAGGAAAAAGCTATTTGGCCAAGATGCGGAAAAATGTGAACATGGTCTGATCAAGATCTGGGAGCTTCAGGCCGGTCTCTTTCCTATCGGGAGACACGTTCAGAGCAGTAACTCACGCAGAAAGAGAGCGGCGAGGAGCCCCTCTCAGGGTGGGTGATTTTTATGCTTTCCCAAACTTCGAATGGTCGAAGGGGCTGACTGAAAGGAGGCATGGCTTTCCTTCCCCAAGCACTTTGGTTGGTTAGCTCATTTTGCAGGACACATTGGCCATTCTCTCAAGTCAAACACACGCGCACCCTGCCACATCGGTTGAGTGCCTCGAGGGCCACCAGAGGGCGATGCTTCCTCACAGATGCCGGATGCCGCTGCATTCCCTACTAGGGAGCTCGCAATTTGGGGGACCATATGTTTTCCATCTCCCACAGAACTGTGGGAGGGGTCTACTGAAGTCTGGCCCACCTCACCACTCCAGTGATAAAACGAACGTTTTGCCAGAGAGAATAAGCCAATCCATAAGATGACACCACTGCAAGAAGTATATCATAGAATTCTGTTAGAAGGGGCCTCAGAGATCATGTAGTCCAACCCCGTTTGATGCAGGCTGCAACGACAGCTTCCCTGACAGATGGCTGTCCAGCCTCTGCTTAAATACCTCCAGCGAAGAGCCCCCCGCCTCCTCAGGCAATCTGTTCCCCTGCTGAACAGCTCTCGTTGATAGGCGGTTTCCCCTAACTTTTAGCCAAAATACGATTCCTTGCCATTTCTACCCATCGGTTCTAGTCCTGTGAGTGCTCAGAATCCTTACATCACAGAACCACCAATTCTGCAATTCCTGGTGGTTAATTTGGACCTCAAACTTTCCTGGAAGTCATAATCCCAGGTTTTTCTCTTTTGTGTGTGGCCGGGGGGGGGGGGGGAGTTTGTAGGTCGAAATATTGAAGCTTACGGGACAGCAGTCAGCCATATTGTGTCACCCACAAGTCTTGCTACAAATCCAGGAGAATTATTTAGTCCGCGACTCATTCCCAACAATGCAAACAGCCTTAAAAAGGAGGACGGCCAGCCAACTAGGGATGTCAGAGAATTCCGCCATGGATCTCGGTGAGACCGAATGCCAGTGCATTTGGCCCCCCGAAATCTGTGGCGGAACGAAGCCCCCGCCCCTCCCCACGAAAGGCGCGCGAAACGGAGCACTTACCTGCTGCCGTCCGCGCTGACTTGCGAATGGCGCCCACTATGCTATTTGTGCTCCCCTTTTTTTTCGCCGTAATAGCTTACGTAAATATTTACGTAGGCTAAAACAGCAAAAAAAAGGGAATGCAAATGGCAGCTGCCATAGCCACCGCCATTTGCGTACACTGGTGGGTTTTTTTGCCTGCAGGCTGCCCAGCAGACGGATGTCCGGCTGCGGGCGGCCCCGGCCGGCGACTCTGCGGAATCTCCGCAGAGCAGAGCCGGATGGATTAGGATTTCGGGGGGAGGTGCAGAGCGCCTCCCCCCCACCGCGAATCACCCCATCGCAAAGGTAAGTGACTTTCGTACATCCCTACAGCCAATACATCGCTTACAAACCCAAATATAACTTGTAGATCTACCTTCCTCAACCAGGTGCCCTACAACTCCCAGCGTTCCCAACTGTCGGCCATGCTAGCTGGGGCTGATGAGCTGCAATCTAAAACATCTGGGGGGCACAGGTTGGAGAAGGCTGTTGTAGGTCAGAATTGAGACCTCCTCTGGAGCAGGGGCCTGGGTATACAAAAAGCCCTGCCAGGCACTTGAGAACTATCGACACTCCAGTAAGATGTGTTGCACAGTGACAGGAACGTCACAAGGCACATTCATGGGCTGAGCTTCCCCAGTAAGTAGTTGCTGATGGGTAGAAACTCCTGCCTAATCTCAGTTCTAAAGTGACACATTTACCGGGATCAACTCTGGAAGCTTCCTGTCTGCGTGGCCTTCCCACAGCTCTCGCCACAATCTTTCAGCTTGGACTTCGAGCAAAAATCGAGGTAAATTCACTTCATGGAACTTTTGCACGTTCAGAAGCAAGGCCAGTTGCCAACTGGGAAGGGGTGGGGGGAGAAAAAGAGGGCAAGACGCAGCGGAGCCGGTCACGGCTACACAGCGGTGAAGGACAGGCCCTCTGCACACTTCTCAAAAACGAGAGAGAGACCAGGAGTGCTTCCAGACAGACGGCACTAAGCGCTACCGAGACGTTGTGCAACTATCCAGCCTTTTCTCCTCAGCAGGATTTTTTTTGGGTGGGGACAGGAGCAGCAGAGGGAAAACACAAGAGCAGGGGGTCCCCAACGGACACCCGCAGGTACTAATAGTGGTGCCAGCAAAGCTCTTCACTCCTTGCCCGCTTCAGAAACAATTTTTTAATAGAAAATGGAAAAACGTTCTGGTGACAGGTTTTCCTTCCCATTCCTGAACCTGCCACTGATCTGTGGCTCGGCAAGCAGAAGAGAAAGCAAGGCAAAGGGGTAGAGAGGAGAGAAAGAAAAAGGCTAGAGGGGAGAGAAAGAACAAGGCTAGAGGGGAGAGAAACAGCAGGAAAAGAGGGGGAGGAGAGAAATAGTGGGGACAGAGGCTAGGAGGGAGGGGGAAATAGCAAGGCAAACGGGGAGAGGGGAGAGAAAGCGTGAGGCTGGAGAGTGGGGATGGAGAGAAACAGCAAGATAAAGGGTGGGGGAGAAAGAGCAAGGCTAAGGGCTAGGAAGGGAGAGAAAGAAGAAGGCTAGAGATGGGGAAGGGAGATAAACAGCAAGGAAAGGGGTTGGGGGAGAGAAATAGTAAGGCTAGAGGCTGGGAGCAGGGAAGAGAGAGAGAGGAAGTGCGCAAAGGGGAAGGTCTATGTGCACAGAAGACTGGGCAGGCCAGGAAGCAACTCTTTCTATTTCCCCCTCCCTCCAGCCTCTAGCCTCGTTTTCTCTACCCTCCCACACAACATCGTCCATGGGAGCCATTTTGTGGTGGTGCCCACAGCAGTTTTTCAGATTCCCAAATGTGCACATGGGTCCCAAAATGTGAGAAACCCTGAATAGGAGGGGTTACGAGTGGAAGACAGCAACATCTGGACCCCACCCCGGAAAATTCAGGGAATGAGGATAATCCTTATCCAGAACTGTGCCAAGACACGGTCTACAACATTCAGTCGTTTAAATCAATTAACATTCTTTGGATTTGGTGTTTTTTTTGAGATCAGCAGCATATTTTTAATGAAAATACGTATTTTTAATACAAGTCGTTATAAACAAAACGACATGTGGCAAGGCCCATCTTAGAAGAGGTGTTTCCCCCTTCTCTCTCACGTTGGAGAGGTTGCCTCTATTCTAGCCACTTCTTCAGAAGAGGTTTGACAGCCAAAGCAGCATGCAGGCCACCAGATTGGGGGCAGGGAAACTCTTTCAGCCGGAGGGCCGAATTCCATTCCCGAGAAGCTCTTGGGGGCCGCATTCCAGTGGTGGGCAGGGCTGAAGGCAAACGGGGCAGGGCTAAAATACCAAAAACACCACCATTTTTTAGCTTGCAGTTCTCATTGCCCGTAACTCAGCCTTAGGAGAGGCATTCCAAACTTTTAGAACGGAGGAAGAACTGCACAAAAGGCAGGAAACCACCAAACGATTGGTGGTCGGGAAGCTGAGACACCCCCCCCCCTGATCTCTCTCCCTCATTCTGCCTTACAGGAACTCTCCAAGTGACACCCATTTCCCATTCGACTCTTCAGGGAGTAAGCCCTGCGTTCCCCAACCTGCGACCCTCTGGGTGTATTGGGACTACAACTCCCATAATCCCCAGCTGGCTGATGGGGTTTGTAGTCCCAACACACCTGGAGGGTGCCTGGCTAGGGAAGACATCTGTTGACCATTCTGGGAAGGAGGACACTGGAACAGATGCAACTTTTGTTCCGGTCAAGCAGAGCTCTCTCCAAGCATACTTAACCCAAAAGGACCGCCTTCCACAACAAGAGACTCTGAAGAAGCAGATGCTGAAGACCAGCCCAATTAGGGATGGATGAGAAACTCACTCCACCAAGGGTTTATTTTTATTTTTTTTATGGGTTTACCCAATTCGCTCCTCCTGGAACTGAACAGTTTGCGGTCGGAAACCTGCACATTTCCGGGTTTGCAATGCATCCTGGGAAATGAAACAAAAACCGCGTCCCGCAACATGCGCACGTTTGAAAAATGTGCGAAGAACACCTCGTAAGTTTCTAAAATGCAAACAAACACATAGAAAAATGCACAGGTTTGAAAAATGGGCACAAAAATACATCAAAGTTTATTTCGGGGCGGAGGGGTGGAGTTTGTACGGAACCAGGACAGAGTGAGTTTGGCGGTGGAAAAACAAGAACTCAGTGAGATTGAACCTGACAGATTCGCCCATCCCTAAACACAATACGCATCTTGTGTCTGTCTCAACGCTGTCAGGAGACAGTATGCCAATTTAGCAGGGTGAGACTTGGTCTCACCCCATGTTCTTCTATTCTCATGATAGCCCCAAATGACACGGGTGGCCTATGAGTGCACGTTTCTCGTATTCATACCTCCCTAGCTAGAACACACACACGGAGAGTTTGTTAAACTGTGTCAACACAGCAGCTTTTCTCACAGAATCACAGAATTGGAAGACCTCAGAGACCATCTAGTCTAACACCCTGCTCAGTGCAGATATTCTCCTTAAATACCTCCAGCAAAGAAGAGCCCATCGCCTCCTGAGGTCGTCTGTTCCTCTGCTGAACAGCTCTTACTGTTTGAAGGTTTCTCCTCATGTTTAGGCAAAATCTGCTTCCCTGCAGTTTCCACCCACTGGTTCTAATCCTGCCTTCAGGAGCAACTCAGAAGAAGCCCGTTCCATATTCTGTGTGACAGCCTTTCTATTTGTCTCCGTGATGAAAGAAACTCCCTCTCCCCCCTCATCTTTCTAGGAAGATCTTTGAGTCAGTGATTTATCTGCAAGCCAAAGGCTACGAATAAAACCTACACGACATTACAAAAATGTCGCAGAAACAAAACAAGGGAGTAATCAAACGATTAAAAAGAGAGCTCAGGGAATGTGAACTAAAATACAACTGGGCAATTTACACCAAAGAAAGATATTTGAACACAGGACATGGCCAACCCAGACATCCAAATTTACATCTCTATACAGGCTGACTCTTTACCTCCCCTCCCACCATACCTCAGCTTACGTAAAAGAAACACTGAAGAAATCACCTGGAGGATGCATGACCCAGGGTCACTTTGAATTTCTCTCTCTGGGAACTGCCCAGCCCCATGGAAATACTTCTGAGATTTTTCTTTTGTCTCTCAGGTGGGTGGCAAAGACCCTCTTCGCCCATCAGGACAGCCCTCCATGGCTTAATTTACCCACGGGGGCTGTTGCGCTGTGCCAGGCGCCCGCGGGTGCCATTTTATTTGAGTTATTTGTGGGTTGCCTAACCCTCAAATAATCCTCAAACAACCCGTCACCTGGGTTTGCATGACACGACAAGCCACAGCAAGCCGGGCACCTGTGGGCACCATGCAAAAATGGCGCCCATGGGCACCCAGCATGACACGACAGGACAGCCCCTCGCAAGTACATTAAGCCATGGGGGGCTGCCCTGCCATGCGAACCAGGTCAAAGAGTCAGGCGAACCAGGTCAAAGGCAAAACTCTTCTGTGCTCTGCAGGCCCAGGGAGACAAAACCCCATCCAGTAAGCCTCTTTGGTGAGCTACTCTTAGTACTAGTTCCCCTCTACTCAGCACTGGTCAGGCCTCATCTGGAGTGCTGTGTCCAGTTCTGGGCGCCACACTTGAAGAAGGATGCAGACAAGCTGGAGAGGGCTCAGAGGAGGGCACAGAGATGATCAGGGGACTGGAAACAAAGCCCTGCAAAGAGAGACGGAAAGAACTGGGCATGTTTAGCCTGGAGAAGAGAAGACTATGGGGAGATAGGAGAGCGCTGTTCAAGTACTTGAAAGGTTGTCACAGACAGGAAGGCCAGGATCTCTTCTCGATCATGCCAGAGTGCAGGACACGGAATAATGGGCTCAAGTGACAGGAAGCCAGATTCCAGCTGAACATCAGGAGAAACGTCCTGACTGTTAGAACAATACGACAGTGGAACCGACAACCTAGGGAGGTTGTGGGCTCTCCCACACTGGAGGCATTCAGGAGGAGGCTGGACAGCCACCTGTCAGGGATGCTTTGACTTGGATTCCTACATTGAGCAGGGGATTGGACTGGACGGTCTTATAGGCCCCTTCCAACCCTACTATTCTATGAATCTGTGATACTATTCCATGATGCTATTATCTTGATGAGTAAGGTTTAGTGTGCAAGTTTGGTGCTTCATTTTATTTTTTTAAGCAACTGGCTGTTCCTCAACTTCTCTCTCTGCTTGGCTCTTTAATACATATACCAAACTGGAACCTGGAGTTGATTTGATTGTCCTGCCCGGAAGCTGGACTGCTTGGCAAACACGCTAACCAGGTTGCTAAGGAAGCTCTGAAAAAGGGGCCTCCACATATGAAAGCCACAGGCCTGCCTTCTCCAGTGGCCCATAACAGGTATTAAAAAGCCACGGGAGTGGTGCAGAACTACTTCACAGCATCACAGAGTTGGAAGGGTCCGTTTAGGTCATCTAGTCCAACCTCCTGCTCAGTGCAGGAATCCAGTTTAAAGCACCCCTGACAGTTGGCTCTCCCATCTCTGCTTGAAGACTTCCAGGGACAGAGAGCCCACCGCCTCCCTAGGAAGTCCATTCCATCATCTGACTACCCGGAACGTTAAGGCGTTTTTCCTGATGTTCGACCAAAACCTTCCTTCCTGTTAACTTACACCCGTTCTTTCCCGTCCTACGGTCTTGGATAGCAGCGAACAGGTTGCGCCCCTCATAAGCAGTTTGTGTGACAACCCTTTACATGCAATCACATCCCCCCTCTGTCTTCTCTTCTCAAGGCTAGAAGCACCTCAGAAGGACGTAAGCAAAAGGATGTCTCCCAGCCTGTCCTACCTCGCAGGGTGCAGGTGCAGACACACCGGTTTATCACTCTCTCGATGACTCCCGACAGGAGAACCTTTCGACCCACCCTGCCCTGCTCACCTGGACTGTCTGGCGATCGGGGATCCCGCCGTACACGGAGATCTGGGGCCCGGCCTGGCGCCCGCTGCTGTTCGTGGTGGCCGTGGCACTGGCGCTGCTGATTGGAGGGGGTGCTTGCAGCTGCTCGTTCTCCATGGTAACCATCCAGGGCACAACGGAAAGGAGAAGGCCAAGGCGGCGGAGAGTGTGGGAACAGTGGGCAGGCTACAGCTGTGAGGAGACAGAAGTGGAGACACCGGGGTTTCAGTCTTGGGTGCAAAACCTGCCCCAGAGATGAACTCCCCGTGTGGTCTTGATGGGCGATGTGGCAGGAGCCTTCCCCTCCCCAAGAGAGCAAAAGACCGCCTCAGAGCTTGGGCGACCCTCCCTGCCCAAGGTATGGAAGTTCCAAGTACATGAAAAACTGGCCGACCCGTTTATGAGATCCAGCAGCCTTCCCCAACAGTGGCACCTTCCCTATGTGTTGAACTACAACCCCCAGTATCCTCAGTCAGCTGGGATATGACCATAAGGACAAATCAGATCAAGTCAAGCACTGGTGATAGACTGGATGAGTCAATTCCAAAAGCAGAGTAAAGGAATGCTGTTTACTTTTGGAAGGAGCATTAAAAACTCCCCCCCCCTCGGATTTTTGTATATATTTTATATAGTAAAATAAAAATTAGGCGAGCGAGCGAGGAAGGAAGGAAGGAAGGAAGGAAGGAAGGAAGGAAGAAAGAAAGAAAGAAAGAAAGAAAGAAAGAAAGAAAGAAAGAAAGAAAGAAAGAATCAATCCCTGGATAACACTGGTATACCCACACATGCATGCATATATACACGCATTATTTCAGTAGCCAGTCCTGCCCCATCCAAGAATACCCACAGCAAAATGAATGGACTTCTAGAGACGTTCAGAAGCTCTGCCCTGCAGAGGAGCATTGAGAGTTTCAAAAGGTGAAGACAGATGCAACGTTTTAGAAGCAGAGGAAAAGGTCTGATAGGACCTCACCTGCTTTTAAGGGGGAAAAGCGTGACGCTTCTTTAAAAGGAGGTCAATAGATACCAATGCACATTGCAAAGCCAGGCTCACCCCACCCACCCCTTGGGTGAAGCACACGCCGCGATGACCGCCCTTCTAAAATCTTGAATCTATCTTCATTCTACAAAGGAGGGAGCTCATTAGAGGCAGCTTGAGCCTGATAAAATCATGATAAGTGTGCAGAAAGTTGAGAGGGGGAAGGACAGAGGCTTCCCCCCTCCCCCCTCCCATAATACTAGAACCCAGGATCACACATTTGGAAATTGAGGTCTTTCAGCATGTATCAGCCATGGTCAGGTCCAGAGATGGTATTCATCTGAATGCCAGTTTGGGGGGAGGGGTGTGTGGCAGGAAACAGCGGGGGGAGGGGGCTTCCTTGCCTTCATGTCCTATTTGTGGGTTTCCCAGAAGCATCTGGCTGGCCACTCTTGAAAACAGGAAACTGGGGCACACAGGGGTCCAACTACACAGGCTCGTTACCTAAGCCAGGTTGGTGCAGTGGCTAGACCAGAGGTGGGCAACCCACGGCCCGCATGTTGTATGCTCCCACCCAACCTCTCCCAATGCAGCCCCCGAGGTTTCCTTCAGCTTCTCCTTTCTGCCGGAGCGGGGAGAGAAGAGCCATTTGTCAGCATAAGTCCAATGGGATCCACACTTTCAAAGGGCATCCAAGCCACCCCGAATGTGTAGGTATGAATGAATGGGTGTGGGAACAGATACAAGAGAGTATGACCCACTCAGCCATTAAGCTCATGGATGATGACCGTGGGTCAGTCACCATCTTTCAGCCCAACCTACCTCACAGGGTTGTTGTGAGGATAAAAAGGGAGCGGGGCAGTAGAAGAGAATGATGTATCCCATCTTGAACTCCTTGGAAGAAAGGTGAATATCAATGTAATGAATAAAATAACCCAGAGTGTTAATCCTCATGGGATCCAACAGACCCCAGATCTTTTATTCGTGCACGTTTTCCTTCAATACACACACAGCCTCATTTGGGGGTTGGACTTGATGGTCTTATAGGCCCCTTCCAGCCCTACTATTCTATGATTTAACTGCAGCACCATCATAAAATAGTTACTGCTCACCTCGGTGGGGTCATGTAGACCCCATGTAGTCTGGGCACGCAATGTCCCGTTTCCCTTCCATTTAGTTTAATTGGGGTCTAAATGATCCCATTAGCCTTGCAATGAAACCCTGGAATTCTCATGCACAAACCCACGCAGAAAATGGGAGAAATACTATGGAATAAGCAATCCCTGTATTGAAGGGAAGTACATGGGGTATGGATGAAATGGTATAACCCACCTCGTGCTCTTCAGAGGTTAGTTATGACCCTTAATACACAGCAGAGATAAAACACAGAAGAACAACCATCAGGTAGGTTATGGTATAGAGCAGAAGTATATGAGTTTGCAGAAAGGTCTGGTACGTATTAAAACACAGACATAACAAAGCTCCCTTTACCATGTGCATACTCTGGCAGCACATGCTGCAGGGAACACATTGCAAGGAGCGCGTGCGCACACACACACACGCACACACACACCCCTTGGTGAAAAAGCAAGACCAGAACGCAGAACAAGAGGAACCAGCTAACTGTTTGCATGGGGTCTCATTCCTGGCATACCCACTGCAGGATTCTTCGGGCAGCTTTTGCAAAATATCTACTGGGAACATTTGGTTTTACAATGACAACAGCTAGTCCAATTAATTTTCAGGCTGCTTAAGTTCACAAGGAAGTTACTCATCCATTTGTCCACATGCAGCTGCAATCTCATTTGTGGCCTAGAAGAGAGGAGAGGGAAGAGGAGAACCAACAGCCTATGTAAAACGTCTTGCTTGGATACCCAGAAGATATTCTTACCCATAAGAAAGCCTTGCATTTAAGGCATGATGCACAATTTAAGCACTAACCTGGTCGCCATAGGCGACCAGGAAATCTATGCAGGCGAGTGAGCAGGCTGGCAAAGAGATGAAGCACTCTACCCCTCCGTTGCACCCAGTACACAACCCAAGCAGGATGCCAGAGGGGGAAAGCTCCCTTCTCCATGCCCAGCATAGACATCCTCGCAGGCTAGTAACTTTGAGCAAGGGAGGGGTGCTTATTTACAAGGGTGCGCATAAGACTTGTGCTGCTAGATCAAACGAAAAAAGAATCATCTTACCCAGCCTTCTCCAATCCGGGTCCCGCCAGATCTTACAGATTATAATTTCAGGGATGCTGGGAGGGTCCTACATTGGAGAAGGTTGATCTAGCCCAGAACCCAGCTTCCAGCAGTGGACAGCCACACGCTTCCTGGAAGCTCAGCAGCAGAACAGGAAGAGGAGGGTCCTTCCCTGGTGGACCCTAGAATCTAATGTTCAGAGGTACACTAAGTCTACCTATGGGGGTTCATCAGCAGAGAAGCACAGCCCTGCTGAGTCAACCCACCATTCGTCTAGTAGCCTCCAGGCAGCTCACAAGCGTAAATACAGGAAGCTGCCAGACCAGGCCAGGCTGTTGTTCCATTTACACTGGTACAGTCTACTCCAATGGAGAGACCTTCGCCAGGGTTTCAGGGTACTCGAACCTCTTTAACTGGAGAGGGTGGGACTGAGCCAGGGACCTTTGGCATGCAGAGCAGGAGCATGCACAGCATTCATAATTTTGTAAACCTTCAGCATATTCTCCCGAGACACGTTTTGTTCCAAAACCTTAAAGCACCAACAGACCTTGTCGCCTTTTCTAAGGGCTCTAACCTTCTCCTGACTGGCACACCTGGTCATTTAGAAGCCATGTTCAAGGCATTAAAGGGCTTCAGATATGTCATCCTCCATAACCACAGGAAGGTTTCAATTCAGGGAGCCCACAAGAAGGAATAAGGCACAGGAAAGCCGAGCAGCTTTCCCCCTGGAATCCCTGACCAAAGCCCTACTTGGGCCCAAAGTCCCAAACTAACCAAGCCCTGTTTGGTTTCAAACATTTCAACCACTGAAAATTCAGCTCCTTGTGACCTTGAGGTCTAGAAACTTGTTTTGTCCAATAAGGAATTCCGACCTCACCAAGAAGCTAGTTTTTACGTGGCAAGTAACCCCAGAGCTTGTTCTCACACGCGCGCTCCCACTCACACACACACACCACCATCTTTCTCCACAGCAAAACAGCTCTTGGCACTCCAACACCGCTCGGCGCGCACGCTCTTCACCTACCTCTGCTACATCGACATTTTAAGGAGACGGGCTACTGGGTTCTGCGGTGTGAGACAGAAGGCAAGCACGGTCATCGAGGGGCTGGCAGGACCCCCATCTGTCCCGTCATCCTCTCAGCTCCGTGCTCCGTCCCTCAAGCCTGCGCACGGCCAAACACACACAAAAGCATCCTCTTCGGACTCGCCTTCGAAGGGGGCCCGTTTGGTACCCTGGTTGTGGGGCAAGGCACGGGTTGGGAGGCCTAAGCTGTCTGCAGTCGGAGGTGCGCTGCATGCACGCCTCTTAGAGAGTGTCATTTGGGGGAAAGGAGGTTCCACACACACATGCGCAACCCGCGGATCTGCCTTTGTTCCACTCCCTCCCCCTCTGCATAGCCGGCAATTGCACATATACTCCAAAGCTGGGAGGGGAAGGGGGGAGAAATAAAGAAGAGAGCCTAATTTCCTGATGATTATGATGTCGCTTAGCAACAACCAATCAGGGCCTTGGCTTTTTGCCTGCAGTATTTCATGCAAATAGTTTTAGAGGGTTGGGTTCTTTTTTTCCCTTCCTTTTTTTTAATCTCACGGGGTCAGCCAAGCACGCGGCTTAGCGCTACTCCCCAGGGACGCGTTAGGGATGGATATGAGCCTCGGAGGTTTCTGTGCCCAAGCGTGAGCATCCCATACAGGGAGAACCAAGAACACAGCCTAAGGAAAACGCAGCTGTGGGGAAGAGAAGCAGGGATGCCCACCAGCTGCTGTAATCAATCTGTTCCAGGACGGCGCACATAAACACACACACACACACACACACACACCGCTTCACATATTTGGCCAGAAGCCTGAACCCCCTCCCCTCCAACAAAGGAAGAATTTTCTCCAAGTTCCAGCAGGACGCTTCATGCCATCTGAGTAAAAAAATTAAGACTCTGGAACCCTGCACCAATATAACCCAAGTTCTGAACTTGGAAAAACTGAGTTCTGCACCCCCTCTATATTATGCAGAAACACACAGCAGTTTTGTTTCCCTTACCCCACCCCATCTGGCTGTCCTGCAGAATGTATTCCATTTTTTCTTTTTTCACTGTCAAGCCTACCTGCAGAAACTTAAGGGCTAGAAACTTGGCCTGTCTTTTTAAAGCGATAATGCAGATTCCAAGGAAACTAGATCCCGCACATCCACATACACCCCTCTGGATATTTGGAAGGCTTTTCCGAACCACAGTTCACCACCTGGTCATGCTTTGTGGAAACCCGGAGAGGGGGAATTAAAAAGGGAGAGTGTACGTGGAGAACACAATGGAAGAGGAACAGTCCGATGGGGGGGGGGGGAGGAAGCCGCATAAACTCATATCAACGGAATATGAGGCACTCAACCATCCCCCCTCCCATGCCAAACCCAAGCACCATTTAGTCTCCCTTAATTGTTCCATTTTCATTGTGGGTGTTGCCTGGAAAGGATTCCATTAGCTGGCTGGTCACTGGTGCCGGTAGGATCCCCTATTGATCTGTGGGCAACATCGATTTCCATCAAGCTAATTAGCATATAAATTAGCCATTTCAGGGAGGAGGAAAGAGAAGAAGTATTAGACATACATTAATTTGAGTTTGCTAGCTCTTAGTCTATTTGCAAAAGGGTAAAACAGAGGGGGGGGAATCCAGATGTATTCCAACTTCCAGCCTCCTGTTGGATAGCAAGAGCAGCTACTGTTCAACACAGCTCAAATCTAGCCAACCCACATGAAGCTTCCTTACACAGGGTGAAACCATTAACTGGTCCATTTAGACCTGTAATATCTAGCGAGACTGGCACGGGCTCACGCTAAAGATCTTTCCAGGCTCTGCAACCCAAGTTCCTTTTAATCGGGGTGGAGTGGAGACGGAAGCAATCAAAGCAAGAATTGTTAGGAATACAGAAGGATAAGCCACGCTGGGGAAGAATTAGCATTGCTTCTGCAAAGGGAAGTCCTACCTCATCAACGTTTTGGGATCCTCTGCATGTCAACAAGCATGTTGATATGCAGAGGATCCCAAAACGTTGATGAGGTAGGACTTCCCTTTGCAGAAGCAATGCTAATTCTTCCCCAGCGTGGCTTATCCTTCTGTATTCCTAACAATTCTTGCTTTAATTGCTTGTTTAATTGTCAACAAGCATAATTGTTTAATTGTCAACAAGCATAACTGACAAGCATAACTATGCTTGTCAACAAGCATAATTGTCATAATTGTTTAATTGTCAGCAAGCTTGTTTAATTGTCAACAAGCATGTTGATAGGGATGATCTGGTAGACATGTACCTGGTCTTTCAAAGTCTCTCACCAAAGGCTCTTAAATAAATCTAGCCAGTCTTAAGAACACAAGAACAGCCTCGCTGGGCCAAATCTAAATAAAGGCCCATCTAGTCCCTCGACTTGTTTCCAACCAATGCCAGCCAGATGCTCCCGGGATGTCCACATGCATGAGAATGAGGACAACAGCCCCCTCACCCCACACCATGTGTTTTGCAGCCTCTGCACCTGTCTGTCCCGTTTAGCTACCATGGCTAACAGCTGTGGATAAACCCATCCTCCATTAGTTTTTCTAGTCCCATTTTGACATCATGTTAAAACCCATCACCACATCCTGAGGCAGAGAGTTCCATAGGCCAATTTTGTGCTGTGTGAAGTACTTTCTTCCATCTCATCCTGAACCAGTCAACTTTATACGGTGACCTTGAATTCTAGAATTACGGAAGAGCGAGAAATAACGTTCGCTCCATCCACTTTCTCCACCCAATAAAATTACATTTTATAAATTCTAGCACATATCCCTTTTTAAGTTGTCTTTCCCTGCCCCCCCTTACTTTAACCTTTCCAAGTTGGAACAAGAGGACACCCAAAGCTAAGAAACAGGAAAGCCCAGAGGCCACCTGAAGCGTCAGTAGCAGAGGGGGAGATTTCAACTGGAGAACTGGCCCCCTCGCTCATGCTAAGCTACTTACAATATGCCAGCACTCAGTAGTACAGCCAACAGGAAAGGAAATTCACGATGTCATGCATGTTTGACTTTGCACACGCAGTCATGTTCCAGATGTCTTCAGCCAACATCTAGGAAATTCCTGAATAACCCCGTACCAGCAATCTTCAGCCATACAAACGAGGAATGCCAGTGTATAACAGACACACATCTCAGCCAACTACCCCAGGTCCTTCGGGGAAGGATCACAGCTCAGTGGCAGAGAAAATACTTCACATGCAAACCGTCTGAGGTCTGACCACCATCATCGCCAGATGGGCCCTGACAATACTTGATCACTAGAGTTCTGCTCTGCAGTTGTTTGAGGTTTTAGCAGGCAATGACCGGACTAAATTTTGGTGCTTTCTCTTTGCTGCTACAATTTTTTTTTTAAGACTTGGAGGCTGGATTCCCTCCCCTGCCCCCCCCCCGCCCCCGGAAGCTTCCATAAAATGCTATTACAGGGCACCCCATTAGCCTACACAAACAGCCCCTGTCTGCTTACAGGCCCCATAGCTGTAAATCTTCCGGAAACAGCACAGCATCCTGGGGTACTCTACAGCAGAGACCTTCGTTCCATATGGGCCTTCCCAGCTGCTGCGTTTGCAACTTAATGATGATTAAAAACACGAAAATTTACAGTGGCTCCCTGATCCCAAGCTGGCTGGCAATTTTTAATTTTTTTATATATATATATATATTCACACACACACACACACTTACTTGCAACCAGACCTGGTAGTGGAATGAGGACACTGTACGAAAAGTCATTTGATGCATTGAACTTCGTTGGCAGGCCTGGGGAACCATACCCATCCCATGGGATGCCCAACCACATACCGCCTTATTATTTAAAGGGTTTTTTCCCCCTGCTCTTCAGTCATAAAGGCTCCCAGAGTAGCTTACATATGATCAACAAAAACAAGACAATCCCTATCACGAGCAAAGGGCTGGATGCGCCCAATCTCGTCTGCTAAGCAGGGTCAGCCCTGGTCAGCACTTGGATGGGAGACCGCCTGGGAATCAGGCTTCCCGCATTGAGCAGGGGGTTGGACTCGATGGGCTTGTAGGCCCCTTCCCACCCCATGATTCTATGAGTCTGTGACCATGGGCTTACAAAACACAAGAGGAAAAGGGGATGAGAAAGAAAGAGGAAAAAGAAGAAGACTCAAGCACCACTGATTATGCTGTGAGGGACTCTCAGGCAGGATGCACTCGTGCAGAGCCACACCAGGCCACTGCCTTTCCCCTGCCCCAATTACTCCTGCACCGCTGTTTTCCCCATGAGGGTAGCCATTATTTTGTCGCTCCTTACAATGAAATGAAGCAACGGCATCAGCTGCCAAAAGATAAAGACATCGGGTCAGAAAGTCCTTCAGCACAGTTTGCTGCTATTCAACTACCTATAATGCATGACGCAATCATGTTTGCAGGGTGACACATGAATCGAGCTGTGGGGCAGGGGGGGCGGCGCTGGTCAGCAACTATTTAAAACACAAAAGGCGATTTTATTTTGAATTGAGCAAGGTCAGAAGGGACTCTGACATTGGCTCCACTCTCCAATTCACTCCCACGCAAGCTGCCAGTTGTTTATCTCTACATTACAGCAGTTTCCCAAAGGAGGCTGCCCACAGTCTCTCTGTATGGCTCACTGCTCTAGCCTTGCCTCCTGCAAGCAGCTTCTACTGAAGCAAGAAGCTTCCAACCAACCCATAGCTCCACCAGCTGCAACTGGATTACTCGTTCCTGCTGCAAACACACAGTCCAGCCCCAAAGAAGGCTGCCTACCACACCCCTGCATGAGTTCCTGTTCTGGGTTTGCCCTGTTTCCATCTCAGAGATATGTACAGAACAGCAACTCATGCAGTAATACAAGAGAGTAGGTTCCTCCGGCAGTGGGCAATCCTTACAGATAAAGAGATTTTGAGAAATCAGTGTCTAGAACGTTGCTGAATAGAAGTGGGCAGATATATTTTATGGCTACCGAGTTCAGAACTGCTGCATTTCAGGCTGTATTTCAGCCCCAACCCCCTAAAAACTGTAACGCACAAAATCGCAGCATGTTTTTGAGTAGAAAACCAAAGACTCATGCAGGGAAGTGAACAGCTATCCAAGACATATGCAACCCCTGTCTCTTGAATGTACATGTACCCATGAGAGCTAGAGACTTGATTCTTTTTTAAAAAGATAAATAAATCCCTATCAACTTTTGGCTTCCACAACCAAATACCCAAAATTCCACATACATGTCAGTCTAGCAGCTGGCTACCCTGCTGACCACTGCCAACTCCCCACCACCCCAATTTCCTGGAAGATGCAATCTATCAACATCAAGCAACCATTTCCGGCAAGAAACACAAATGTATGAGAGAATGAAAGCAGGGGAGCCCCCCCCCCCCCGTCATCTCAAAGGTCAGCTCTGCTCTCTACCTAATATGTTTCAAGGAATCTGCAGATGGCATCTGCCATCAATCAAGCCCATCCAAAGGCCACTGCAGCCAGGGGTTTCTAAACCCACAGACAATAGAATAAGACGAGACATCTCTCAACGAGGAAAAGCCCCCTCCTCTCACAGGTTCATGGCTGATGCGCCAAACAGCAACGGCAACTCCTCTCTGGGCTGAAGATGGGATGCCCCTTTTGGACAAATCACACACACACACACATACACACACACACAGGCACTCATGCAGTTATGAAAAAATATTAGGGTACCAATGAGTTTGGAGCCTGGAATGTGGGATACATATAATCTAAGACCCCACAATTACTAAAAATAATAAAATCTGGAAAACGAGACTTTAGTGTACCCTGCAAATAACTCAGGTACTTCCACACCATCCTGACGACTATAAACATCCCCCTTCTAGATGTTTCTAAATATCCCCTTCTAAAAGCAAACTCACGTGGCAAGTGCCGACAGAAATGAATGGAGTCAAAACGGGGCTGCTGAGAACAGCCAGAGGGAAGTAACAGCATGCCCTGGTGAACCCCAAAGTGAATACTACAATAAGTGTAAAAGAAAAGGGGGGTATGTGTTCCTATAAACTGATATGGTGCTTCCAGATCACCCAGAAAACTGAAATTTGGTATCCCTGTAGCTCAAGACACCCCAAACAGCTAGAGAAGTCTAGAAGTAGGAAAAAGAGGGCATGAACTTGACCTCTTAAGAGAGACCAGCACAGACAAAGTGGAATGTTGGGTCTGTGGGAAGTCCCACTGCCACTACAGATTTGGATTTGGGGGAAGGGGGACGGGGAAGGAAAAGGCAGTTCCAATATTATGCAGGAACATTTATATATCTTAACAAAATGCGAACTACTTAGTGGTATGAATGTAACAACAGCTTTGCTGGGTCAGAACAAGGATCCATCCAGCTCAGCATCCCATTCCCAGCCAGATGCCTTCAGGAAGTTCACAAGCACAGCAAAAGGTCCCCAACATCCGATACTAAGAGAATATAAGAGCAGCCATGCTGGATCAGGCCAAGGGTCCATCTAGTCCAGCATCCTGTTCACACAGTGGCCAACCAGCTGCCCACGGGAAACCCACAAGCAGGACATGAGTGCAACAGCACCCTCTCGCCCATGTTCCCCACCACACACAGGCATTCTGCCTCTGATACTGGAGGAAGCACAGAGCCATCAGGACTCGTAGCCGTTGATAGCCTCCTCCTCCAGGAATTTGCCTAACCCCCTTTTAAAGCCATCCAAATTGGTGGCTATCACCACATCTTGTGGAAGTGAATTCCATAGTCTGACCTTGCACTGTTTGAAGAAATCCTTCCTTTTATCTGTCCTGAATCTCCCTCCATTCAGCTTCATGGGATGAGCCTATTGGGTTCTATCTAATATTATGGGAGAGGGAGAAAAACGTCTCCTTCTCCACTTTCTCCACACCAGGAATAATTTTATACACCTCTGTCATGTCTCCCCTCACTCACCTCTTTTCTAAGCTAAACAGCCCCAGATGTTGTAACCTTTCCTCATAGCGGAGTTGCTCCAGGCCCTTGATCATTTGGGTTGCCTGACTCTGCACTTTTTCCAGCTCTACAACATCCTTTTTGAGGTACGGTGACCAGAACTGTACAAAGTGTTGCAAGTGTGGTTGACTGCACGATACTGGCAGTTTTACTGGTATGATACTGGTATGGCTGGTGCTCCTGTCGAAGCCCAGGTTGCTCTGTGGAATGCAGAGATGACTCGGGCGGTTGACACGATCGCGCCCAAGCGCCCTCTCCCTCTGAGCAGAGCCCGGCCAGCTCCTTGGTATACACCTGAGCTGAGGGCAATGAAGCAAGAGGGGAGACGGCTAGAACGCAGGTGGAGGAAAACTCGTGCTGAGTCTGACTGAACACAGGTAAGAGCCCACTATCGAGCCTACTCTGTGGCGGTGAGGGTGGCAAAGAGGCAGTTCTTTTCCACCAGCATTGCATCTTCTCAGTGTCGCCCGGCGGAGCTTTTCCGAGTGGTTCGCGGCCTGTTACATTCTGGGCCAGGGAGAGAGACGGTGGAACCCTCGGTAGCACGCTGTGACGAGTTTGCGCGGCACTTTGAGGATAAAGTCGCTCAGATTCGTCATGAATTGGACACCACCATTAATGCAGGTCCATTGGTAGAGGCATTCAGAGCACCGTCTGGTCCAGTTTTATTGGATGAGTTTCAGTTACTGAGGCCTGAGGATGCGGACAAGGTGCTTGGCCAAGTCCGATCGACCACTTGTGTGCTTGACCCTTGCCCTTCATGGCTTATTAAATCAAACAAGGAGGGGTTGTCCGGCTGGGTCCAGAAGGTTGTAAATTCCTCCTTGAGAGAGGGAGTGGTGCCTGCTGCTTTAAAAGAGGCGGTAATTAGACCACTCCTGAAAAAGCCTAACCTGGACCCAGAGGATGTTAACAATTATAGGCCAGTGGCCAACATCCCCTTCCTGGGCAAGGTGCTTGAGCGGGTGGTTGTAGGACAGCTCCAGGCACTCTTGAATGAAACGGATTATCTAGATCCATTTCAATCGGGCTTCAGGCCTGGTTTTGGAACGGAAACTGCCTTGGTCGCCCTGTGGGATGACCTCTGCCGGGAGAGGGACAGGGGGAGTGCGACCCTGTTGATTCTCCTGGACCTCTCGGCGGCTTTCGATACCATCGACCATGGTATCCTTCTGGATAGGTTGTCTGGGTTGGGAGTTGGAGGCACTGCACTACAGTGGTTCCGCTCCTACTTGGATGGCCGATTCCAGAAGGTGGTGCTGGGGGATTATTGGTCTGTGCCATGGCAATTGTGCCATGGGGTTCCACAGGGCTCTATTCTATCCCCCATGCTATTTAACATCTACATGAAACCGCTGGGGGAGGTTATCCGGAGGTGTGGGCTGAGGTGCCATCAATATGCGGATGACACCCAGCTCTACCTCTCTTTCTCATCAAAACCAGGTGAGGCAGTGGCTGTTCTGAACCAGTGCCTGGGCACGGTAATGGACTGGATGAGGGCTAATAAACTGAAACTCAATCCAGACAAGACGGAGGTACTGTTAGTGGGTGGTTCGTCTGCCCGGCTAGGTGATATTCAACCTGTTCTGGAGGGGGTTGCACTCCCCCTAAAGGATCAGGTTCGTAGTTTGGGGGTGCTCTTGGATCCAGAACTGTCACTTGAGGCACAGGTGAACTCAGTGGCACGGAGCACTTTTCATCAGCTTAGGCTGGTATACCAACTACGCCCTATCTGGACAGAGATAGCCTAGCTACAGTTATCCATGCTCTGATAACTTCTCGTCTGGATTACTGCAATGCGTTATACGTGGGGCTGCCTTTGAAAACACTCCGGAAACTTCAGCTGGTCCAAAATAGGGCAGCAAGATTGTTAACAGGGACTGGCCTGCGAGCTCATATTACGCCAGTACTTTTCCAGCTGCACTGGCTGCCAGTCCATTTCCGGGCCCGATTCAAAGTGCTGGTGTTAACATTCAAAGCCCTTAACGGCTTGGGGCCAGGTTACCTGAAGGATCGCCTCCTCCCATATGTGCCTGCCCGGACCTTGAGATCATCATCAGCGGCCCTTCTCCGTGAGCCCTGCCAAAGGAAGTGAGGCGGGCAGCTACTAGGAGGAGGGCTTTTTCTGTTGTGGCACCCCGGCTCTGGAATGAGCTCCCTAGTGAGGTTCGCCTGGCGCCTACATTGTACTCCTTTCGGCGCCAGGTGAAGACCTTTTTATTTTCCCAGGCATTTTAGCTTTCTAAATTTTTATCTTTGCTGTTTTAAATCTGTATTTTAAACTCCTGTACTGCTGCTAGGTTTTATTGTGGTTGTATTGTTATATTGTGGTTTTAATGTTCTATATATTTTAAATTGTTTTATTGTGAGTTGTTTGGTTTTAGTTTTTGTGAACCGCCCAGAGAGCTTCGGCTATTGGGCGGTATAGAAATGAAATGAATAAATAAATAAATAAATAAATAAATTTTTTATTCCTTTCCTAGGGATCCCTGCACACTGGTATACTGCCCTTGTAGCTTGAGGTTCCATTTAGCTATCATAGCCATTGAAAGTTCCTCCTCCTCCATAAAATCGCCTATCCCTTTTCAAAAGCCGCCTTAAGCCCGTGTTCATCAGTGGATCCTGTGCAGACGATTCCATAAGTTAATTACGGAACGAACACGGTTTTTGTCTGACCTAAATCAACTGCTAGTCAATTTAAGGCACAACACCAAGTTTAAAAATACCAGCATCTTTCTTTTCTCTCATTAAAAAGAAATTTAAAAATCCATCTTTAGCAATCATTTAGATCCGCAGGACTGCAGAACCTATTTCAGCCCGAGAGCCAAATTCCATTTCAAAGAAGCTTGTGGGGGCTGCATTTCCATGGTGGGTGGGACCAAAGGCAAAAGGAGCGGGGGCAAAAATGCCAGTATTTTAGCTTAAAGCTTACTGCCAGCAATGATGCCTTAAAAGTGGCATTCCAACCTTTGAAAACAGGGGGGACACAAACGCAGCAAAACCACCACACAATCAGTGTTTGGGGGAAAGGGCCATGGCTTTTTGGGGAACTCTGAGGGAGCAGACTGGAGCTGCCATGGGGCCAGGTTTTGCCTAAGATTCTAGCCTACATCAAGATGAGGATGTCACATTATGGAAAGTGTGCAAAATCAGAGAAATTCTATGCATTACAAGGGTGTTTCCCTCGTGTCCCCATTGCCACGAGTTCTTCCCTCACTCCACTCTATGTAAAATTAATGCAAGGGCCGGGGAGGGGAATTTGCGACAAAGAATTGGTGTGTGTGTATGCTTAAATTCTGTCTTCTGATTTCAAAAGACATCGGCTGCATTCAGACACCATGATAAACTATAATTTCTTGCAATGGGAACAAGCGAGCCCCCTGCCCCCCGGTACAGGCACAAGGAGGAGACTGGAGGTTTCTGCTTCCGATTAACAACAGTTTAGGGTTTGGACAACATGCTAAACTATGGTTAATCTTAACTACGCCTTGTTTGAAACATGCCAGTTGCATAACCAAAGGACCAGGTGCTCCTAGTGTAGCGAGTCAGAGCGAGTGCCTAGAAAACAAGAATCAGTTCGCCGAGAGGCTTAGTGAGGGCATCAGGTCAGACAGAATGGCAGTTACCGCAGCTTCTCATCAACTCAGTTTGCACAAAAGAAGAAGCTGGGAATGAGCACCGAACCTGACTGCTTGTCCCTCGTGTCTCTGCTCCCACCATGCGACCCAGTTTCAGATGTCTTAGTTTTCAGATGGCTTAGGTTTATTATAACCAGGATTGAAGCACAGAAGTTGGCATTCATGAGGGGAGGGGAGGGACAACGGAGGAGTGTGCAGGCCCAATACTCATACCCAGCTTCGTAAACCATAGTTTACGAAGCTGGGATTGTTACATCCAAAACAGCCCTCTGCCTGCAGCCTAACACAGTAGAGCACATTCAAACCACTGCGTACCTCTTGGGGAAGGCTGGACAGAAACAGACAGTATGGTGGCTGCATTACAGCTTTCAACCAGGAGCAGAGTAGTGAGAGCTTGGACATTTTAGAAGAAGCGGGTGGTGGCGATGCAGCTGAAGGCACACTTGGAAGAAACCGATTATCTAGACCCATTTCAGTCGGGCTTCAGACTTGGGCATGGGACAGAAACGGCCTTGGTCGCCTTGGTGGATGATATGAGGAGGGCTCTGGATAGGGGTGAATGCTCCTTCCTTGTTCTCCTCGACCTCTCAGCAGCTTTTGATACCGTTGACCACACTATCCTCCTGGACCGCCTGGAGGGGTTGGGCATTGGAAACACCGTACTGCAGTGGTTCTGGTCCTTCCTCTCCGGCAGGTACCAGAGGGTAGCACTGGGAGAGGAGGTTTCGGACCCGTGGCCACTCACTTGTGGGGTGCCACAGGGTTCCATCCTCTCCCCGATGCTATTTAACATCTATGTGAAGCCGCTGGGGGCTATCATCAGGAGGTTTGGGGTGCAGTGTCATCAGTATGCATATGACACGCAGCTCTACCTCTCGTTCAGATCTTCACCAAGGTTGGCCGTAGAATCCCTGCCCAATGTCTGGAGACGGTGAGCAGCTGGATGGGGAGGAATAAGCTGAAGCTGAACCCTGACAAGACCGAGGCACTTTTGGTGGGAGACAAGAGGAGGCTGGGGGATGTTGACCTGGTGTTGAATGGGGTACGGCTACCCTTGAAAGACCAGGTCCGCAGCCTGGGGGTCATTTTGGACTCCCAGCTGTCCATGGAGCTTTAGATGTCAGCTGTGAGCCGGACAGCGCTGTACCAACTCCATCTGATACGGCGGCTGCGCCCCTTCCTTCCCGACCATCTGCTCCCATCGGTAGTACATGCCCTGGTCTCCTCTCGTTTAGACTACTGTAATGCGCTCTACGTGGGGTTACCCTTGAAGATGGTTCGGAAGCTGCAGCTAGTACACAATGCAGCGGCTCGTCTGATTAAAGGCAGCCGCTGGCGAGATCACATCATTCCAGTGCTGAAGGAGTTGCACTGGTTACCAGTCGTTTTCCGGGCCAAATTCAAATTGTTGGTTTTGACCTTTAAAGCCCTATATGGTTCCAGCCCAGCCTATCTTCAGGAGCGCCTCCAGCAGCACCAGACAGACCGCTCAACAAGATTGGCCTCGGATGGCCTTCTCTCCGTCCCATCAGCCAGGACAGCTAGACTGGTGGGGACGAGGGAGAGGGCCTTTTCTGTGGTGGCCCCCACTCTGTGGAACTCCCTCCCTAGGGAACTCTGCCATGCCCCCTCTTTAATGAGCTTCCGTCATGCATTAAAAACGTGGTTGTTCAGGCAGGCATTTGGAGTGGGTTAGGGTATTTTAGAAAATGTTTTTACTGTAGAATTTTATTGTTTTGAACTGTTTTATTGTATGTTGTACATCGCCCAGAGTGGCTGGGTGACCAGGCAGATGGGCGATTAACAAATTTAATAAATAAATAAAATAAATAAATAAAAGTCACCTGAAATGTTACAGTTTAAAGAGACACAACCATTCTTAGCGGAGCCCAACACCAGTTCCCAGGAAGGCAGGCAAAGAATGAGAGCTTGCCCTGAACACAGAAACTATTGCTTATGTAATGATCCAGAGAGATTAATCAAAGAGAACCAGAGTGGAATCTGATGCACCCTCAAATCACAGGGATTCTGGAGGGCTCTTCAGTTGCCTGGAGAATTGAGGAAGGACAGTAAAGGGGTAGAACGAAGCCAACATGTGCGGTGAAGGCAGCAACATCCTCATAACTTCCATTATCAGTTAATCACTTGACCAGTAGCTGTCCCATGCAGGATGGGAGTCCGAGGCTACGGTTGTATCCGGCAGCTGGGCGTGCAGGCAGGGGGAGACTTAAACGCAACAAAAACAGTTCTGCGAGCATGGGACTCAGACACATCCTGGCCCACAAAAGCGCCGTTCTGCCAGCAGCTCAACAATCCACCACGGAGCCATCATGTCATCACAGACAGACAGACTCCCTTTAGCTCATCGTTAGCCATGAAGGAGCCAGGACAGACCCTCAGCTCAAGTTAATCAGCCTGCCATATTTGTGGTGGGGAGACATCATATGAAAATTAAGAATTCTACATACCTCCCCACCTCCCGACACACACACACACACGCTTCCTAATCTCATTTCAATTTCAAGGAACAGCCGCTCACAAGGGATGCTCATCTTTTCAGTAATAAGCACTTTAATAGAGCGCCCTCGCTTCTGTTTTAAACCAGATTGCATCCAACTAGCCTATTTTTGATGTACATACTGTCTTATTTATTTACTGCATTTATATCCCAACTTTTTTCCTTTTGCAAGGAACCCAAGGCGGCTTACATTATCCTCCTCCTCTCCATTTTATCCCCACAACAACAACCCTGTGAGGTGGGTTGGGCTGAGAGTCTGTGACTGGCCCAAAGTCGCCCAGTGAGCTTCCATGGCCAAGCGGGGACTAGAACCCCGATCTCCCGGCTCCCAGTCCAACACTCTAGCCACTATCCTATGCTATCTTTTGCCTTAGAGCAGTCCTGCGAGGGGAGTTATGCCAGACTTCCCCAATCCATATGTGTTGGACTACAACTCCCATATTCCTCCAAATGGAAGTTGTAGTTCAACACATCTGGAAGCCGCCAGTTTGAGGATTTGAACCCACATCGACGAGCAAAGGGCTGGATGTGCCCGATCTTGTCGGATCTCGGAAGCTAAGCAGGGTCAGCCCTGGTTAGTACTTGAGATGGGAGACTGCCTGGGAATCAGGCTTCCTGCACTGAGCAGGGGGTTGGACTTGATGGTCTTGTAGGCCCCTTCCAACCCTATGATTCTATAATTCTATCTCTCTGGTCCAAGTCCAAAACTCTTACCATTACACCACACTGCATGGTTGATCCTGGAAAATAAATGCCTCCAAAAAGGCAATAGATGCTCTTTTGTTATATCTCAGCTCAACCGTGCAAAATAAATCCACAATGGTTTTTCAACAGCCAGCCTGCCTGCCTACCTCCACTTCTACAGGTTAAAGTAAGGAGGGGAGAAACGCAACTTTGAACTTGTACGTTTTCCCTCCCTGGTTACCTACAAAATATTTCTGCATGCCACAGATGACCAGCGTGTAGCTCTCTAGAAAGCCTAAATCAACTTCTACAGAAAGCTGTAAACTAAGAAATTGGGGGGGGGGGGGGGACACTTGAGTGCAAGAGTCCCACTGACGCCTTTTGTTTTGTTTTTGTTTTTAAATGGACCCAGGACCACTGGAAATTATTAATTAAAAGCACTGCTATCCTCGCTTTCAGTCTAGTTATCTCCAAAAGGGCCGACATCAGAATGTTGTTGTTGTGTTTGAATGGTCAAAAAATTACAGTTTAAAAAAACACAATAATAATATGCTCTAAGCAGGCTAAAAATTCCAGTTTATGCGGGGCCACAATTTGCCGAAATAAGTATGTTTTGGCCATTTGCCAAGAGGCAAGAAGGAGGCAAGGGGGCTCAGACGAAACCTCGAGGGATTTCCTCAACATACCCCAGCTATGATGTAGTTGACTTTACATAAGCAACACTTTGACTGGTTTGCTGATTAAAATCCCGGCCACGCACTCCACGGGTGTATTTATTTTTTAAGATGGAAGTGGACAACTCTTTTTATTAGACATTTTCCCCGGTTCTAGCCCCTGTCCCTAAATCCTCCTCCAGTGGCTGCTCCCAATCTAGCACCAGTTTGGGGAACAAAATAGATCAGTGTACCCTTAACTCCAACAGATGAGAAACAGGAACACACTTGTGAACACCCCTCAGTCTTATTCCCAAGATCAAGGCCTTATCTCTGGGGCTGGTCGGGGTCAGCATCTGGTATCACCAGGCAGCTGCCTGGGTCCCGACACCCTAGCAGGGGCCACCACTGACATCTGCCCAGCCCCTGCTTAAAAAAAAATATTCAGGCGCGGTGCTTCGAGCAGCCGGGACTAGCAGCCAATTTCCCAGAATGCCCCCAGCGTGGCATCACTTGGGGGGATTGTGGGAAATTAGAGTGACAGCATTGGTGGGACAGCACCCATAGAGAGCCAGCGTGGTGTAGTGGTGAGAGTGTTGGACTGGGAGCCGGGAGACCCGGGTTCTAGTCCCCACTCGGCCATGGAAGCTTGCTGGGTGACTTCGGGCCAGTCACAGACTCTCAGCCCAACCTACCTCACAGGGTTGTTGTTGTGAGGACAAAATGGAGAGGAGGATCATGTACGCCGCCTTGGGTTCCTTGCAAGAGGAAAAAAGGCAGGACATAAATGCAATAAACGAACAACAAACACTGGTTGCAGCACTGTCGCTATCCACCCCCACTGCCAGGTAGGCCCACCAAGAACGGAGGGAGCCCAAAGGACACTTTGCCTGGGGCTCCCTCAAGCCTGAGACTGGCCCTCTTTAGTCCCGCCACCCCACCGCAGTCACACTGCTGAAGGCTCTCTATTTATCTTGCAAATATAAATTTTTATTTTGCCCACCTGCCCACCGCCCTCTCCATCCATTCTTTAGGTTAGATACTTGCAAAGATTTTGGCAGCCACATGTGATTGATATAAGCGAGCAGTTTGGGCAGTGGCAGAACGGGCCAGTTGGGGCTTTCGATTCAAGGCCCAGAGGCAGCAGAGGACCAGATGGAAGGTGAGGTGCGAAGTGCTTTGGACACTGGGGGCCTAGATGTACCCCCACCTCTTCCTTTACCTTCCAGGAGGGCTGGCTCCAGGTTTCAGGAGCTCTCCGCCGGGTCCCCTCTTACATTTGCGCGCTCCTAGCCAAGGTAGAGCAACGTGAGCGCTCATTTTAAATTTCCCAGAATGCCTCGGAGCAATGCTACAGCAGGGGCACTGTGGAAAACCTAAAATGGCGGCTTGTGGATCCATCCCAATTCACATGGCCAGGCTCCCTAGGGACAATGGGACTTGCAGTCCAAAAACTCGGGAGGGTGTTGGGTACGGTTTGTACGCCCAAATGCTCGCGTTCAAACTGATGGAATTTGCGGTCCCAACACATCTGGAGGGCTCCAGGTAGGGGAAGGCGATCATAGGATGGGATCTCGCCCCCCAGCCAAGCTCAAAGCAACTGAACGCCCCCTCCCTCCTGCCACTGCCCCAATGCAATTGCCGTCTGCCATCGCTGCGGCTGCTTTTAAGCTTTAAAAAAGGACCTGTCAAGAGAACCAGCTGAACCCAGCTCCCCTGCATCACGCCTGTTTTGACTGTTAGCAACCAAGTGCCTTAGGAGTCTACATAAAAGCCATCCCGTCGCCTTCCGGTGTGACCAACAGAATCCCAGGTGCAGCTACGCAGAGACAGGAGCAGGCTAGGATTTTTAATTTATTTTTATTTATCTATAATTTATGGCATTAATGGCAGAGGACACCAGGGAGACGAAGAAGCTTTAGCCCATAACCCCCACCCCACCCCCCAGCTGCTTGGAAATGCCGCCATAGGATGGAATGTCGGCCATAGGAATGAATGGTTGCACCTGGAGACACGCACATGATGAAAAATAAAAGAAATTATGCACATTTCCTTTATATATCATCATTAACATTTATATACCGCCTTATCTGCTAAAATTTAGCCATCAAGACAGCTTACGACAATTTGAAAACATAGCACAATGAAACTAGGAACTATAAAAGCATTAAGACTGCACATTTGAAAAGGCTACACTGAAATGGAGCCTCTTCACACCTTTTCTAAAAGCCAAAACGGTCAGGGCCAACCAAAGTTCTGGAAGGAGCGCATTCCAGTTTGGGAGCAACACAGGAGAAAGCCCTTTCACAAGTGCCCCCAAAATGGGCATCAACTCCAGATCGTAACACCTGGGCAGGTTGAGAACAAGACAAGCAGTCGCTTAGATAGCTGGGCCCTAAGCCATTTAGGGCACAATCCTATGCATGCTTAGACATAAAAAGCATGGCTGGCTGGGGCATGCTGGGAGTTGCAGGATTTTTTTCTGTCTATAAACGTGCATAGGACTGTGCCCTAAACGGCTTCAAAGGTTAAAACACACACCCTGAATGGAGTCCAGAAAGCATTTGGCAACCTATGCCAGTCTTTCAAGAGTGGTGTAATATGGCCCCAATACCGTGCACCTGGCAGAGGCCTTGTGGCAGCATTTTGAACCAAGTGAAGTTTCCGCACTTTCTTCAGGGGTAGCCTGAATTTACACACACACACACACACACACACACACCCAGAGCCTCCTTGCTGCTTTGCTGTTGTGCTGCTTTACATCAACCCCCCTCCATATAATTTTAATTGGTGATTTTTTTTTGCTAGCATGTAAACAACACATCCCTACTTATGTGATCCACCTCTCCGGGCTGTTGTAGGACTCAAAACAGATGTTCTTGTACTGTTGCAAAGGATACCAGATTTCTTTTTGGCTAGAGGTGTGAACGACTCAGGAGCGGTACATGGAAGCAGTACAGAGGTGGCAACAGCTTCTTGCCCAAAACGGTTCCTAGGTCAGCAACACTCTCGTCATTTCTGATGAAGATTTAGTGCCGGTGTGGTCAGCTGTTAGAACCTGAGCACAACCTGGTCATGATTCAGACTCAGTCGGCATCACAAGCAGCCCACCCCATGCTCTCCCATTTTCTGCGACACGGGGAATTGCAACCCAAGTCTGTTGCAAAGAGATTCTGTACATGTGCCTTGCTTTTAGCTTGGAAAAGTCGACCTAGGAGGGATGCGACAAAGACCTTTGCAAAAATTCTCCACGGTATGGAAAAAGCGGAAAGGTAAGGAGCAGCTTTTTCTCCATCCTAATGCTGCAATTCAAGGTCACCCAGTGAGATTGATGGGCAGGAGATTCAGGACCGGCAACAGGAAGTCCTTCTTCATACGGCACAAAATGAAACTGGAACTCTCCGCCACGGCCGCCAGCTTAGATGGCATTAAAGAGGGGGTTAGACAAATACACACGAGGAGGAGGAGGAGGAGAGGTTTATCAACAACCTTCGGCTGCAGTCCTATACACCCTTCCCATAGCACTGGACCTTCTTTCTGAGCAGACCTGTATCTCTCTCTCTCTCTCTCTCTCTCTCGGGTGCGGAAACTCAGGGGTGCGGGTCAAACCCCTTTCCGCTGGCCGTGCCCCCTTTCCGCTGGCTGTGCCCCCTTTCCGCTGGTTTCCTGGCTTTTGAGCAGTTTTTTCCTCCGTTCTTAAAAGGCTGAAATGCCTCTCCTAAAGCCTGAGATAAAAAAATTGTGCTGATTTTGGACCCACCCCTTTATTTATTTATTTGGTACATTTCTAATCCGCCCGATAACTAATGTTCTCTGGGTGGATTGCAACCAGTTAAAAAAAGAAAACTAAAATGCCATTTTTTTAAATGCAGTTAAAAACATAAAATTCAGTACAAGTATTTAAAATAATAAAATACAATGCAATGCAAAACAAAACAAAACAATAAACAGCACAGGAATCGATTAAAGAGCTGTAATTACCTAGAACTAGGTCTCTAAAATGCCTGGGAGAAAAGAAAGGTCTTTGTCAGGAGCCCAAAAGATAACAGCGGAGGTACCAGGCGAACCTCCCTGGGGAGTTTATTCCATAAGTGCAGTGCCACTACCGAGAAAGCCTTGTCTCTTAGAACTACCTGCCTAGCTGTCTTTGGCGGGGCACCTGGAGAAAGGCCTCTGAAGATGACCTACGGGTCTGAGCAGGTACAAGACACAGGAGACGTGCCTGCGTAGGGCTTTAAAGGTCAACACCAACACTTTGAATTGGCCCCACCCCCTTTGCATTTAGCTCTGCCCACCACTGGAATGCAGCCCCCCCCAGCTCCTCCAAAATAGGATGCAGCCATCGATGCAGAGGATTACACTGTTAGACAAGTTGGCCAAATAAAGCCCCCAGCCTCCAAAGCAGTCTACCTTGGAATGTCTGCTGGTGGGAGGCAACAGTGCCCGGGGCCAGGGTGTGTGGCTAATACCTCCAGGTATCCTTTACACTGGTTTCTCAGAGGTATCTGGTTGACCTCTGTGGGGGCGAAGATGCGAGGTCAGATCAGCCTTCCACAACCGGGTGCCCTCCAGATGTGCTTGACTGGAACTCCCGTGGCTGTTGGCCATGCTGTCTGGAGACTACGAGAACTGCAGTCCAGGACATCCGGAGGGCCCCAAGCCTGGGCTAGACAGAGCCACTTCAATACAATCTGGCAGAGTTCTTCCAACGCTCGTACAAAACGTTACTGAAATTCATGGCAGACACATCAAGCTGCTGCTATAAACTATGATTAAAGGGGCAATCCTTTGCATATCTTGACATAATAAAGGCCTACAACTCCCACCATGCCCCAGCCAGCCATGCTGGCTGGGGAATGATGGAAGTTGAAGGACTTTTCCCCGTCTAAACCTGCACAGCATTGTAGGGCCTTTTCCCCGTCTAAACCTGCACAGCATTGTAGGGCCTTTTCCCCGTCTAAACCTGCACAGCATTGTAGGGCCTTTTCCCCGTCTAAACCTGCACAGCATTGTAGGGCCTTTTCCCCGTCTAAACCTGCACTGCATTGTAGGGCCTTTTCCCCGTCTAAACCTGCACTGCATTGTAGGGCCTTTTCCCCGTCTAAACCTGCACAGCATTGTAGGGCCTTCTCTCCGTCTAAACCTGCACAGCATTGTAGGGCCTTTTTCTGTCTAGACATGCATAGGCTTGTAGAACTTTTTCTGAATAAACATGCATAGGATTGCAGGACTTTTTCTGACTGAACATGCATAGGCTTGCACGCTAACGCAACGAAACGTCCAGAGGCAGCATACCCCTGAATTTTAGAAGCTAGAGCAAGCAACAGAGGGGCGCTGTTCTCTTGCTGCGCCGCCTCTGGGCTAACGGGAAACATCCGTTTGGCCATTAGCCTTCCAGATGGGTGGGTTTTTTTACTACACCTCCCATCATCCCCAGCCAGCATGGCCCACAGTCGGGGGATGATCGGCGTTCCAGTACAGGACATCCGGAGGGCGCCGGGCTGGAGAAGGCTTCGGATCGAGCAGGGCTCCCCTGGACCGTCCTGATTCCCTATTCCCACGGCGCCGAATTCTCTGCCCCAAGGAGCTTACAGCCGCAAAGAAACCCTCGAGCGGGGCACCGCAGGACGCCCAGCCGCGCCGCTCCGTCCCTCCAGCGCGCCCGCCAGGGGCGAGCAGGCTGGCGGGGACCCGGAGACGCGCCGCCCCCGCGGCCATCCCTCCAGGGGCGCGCGGGCCGCGTGAAGCGGAGCCCGGCGGCGCCCCGGCGCGCGGCTCCGCGCCCGGCTGCCCCGCGGCAGCTCGCAGCGCCGGCGCCCGGGCCGGGGCGGGCTGCAACCGCCAGGCGGGGCGAGGCTGCGCCCCGACGCGCGCCCGGTGCGCAGCCGAGCAGGGCGCCGGGCGCGCCGCGCCGCGCCGGAGCGCAGCCAGTGCCGTTCCCGCCCGCGCTCGGCAGGGCCCCGGGCCCCCCCCCAGCCCTGACAGCCTCGCCCCCGGCCCCGCGTACCTGGCCTCCGCGCGCCCGCGCGGTCAGCGCCCCCGCGCAAGCGAGGGAGAGCCGGGAGCGCGCGCGCCAGCAGCGCCAGCAGCAGCAGCAGCAGCAGCGCCGAAGGCAGCGCGGCCAGGATGCATTAGCATTCCAGCGTGCGTCACGTGCGCGCCGCCGCCAATGGCAGCGCGGAGGCGGCTGGGGGTTCTGGCCCCGCCCCGCCCTGCCTGGACCCCCACCCCAGCCCAGGCGGCCCAGCGAGGCGGAGGGAGGGGGATGCCTGTCCCAGACAGTTCCCATGGCAACTGGGAAGGGGAGGGGGAGCCCCACCCTGCGGCTCCCATGGCCTTGGGCTCCCCCCCAAGGGGGAGGGGGCACAGGCAGACCCCCTCTTCCCCGCCCGGGCATGCAAAGCGCCTGCCATGCAAATGTGTTTAAAATGCGCGCACGCATGCATGCAGCAGCAAGGCTGGGCTGGGCTGGGCTTTGCGGGGAGGGAGGCCTGGGGCTATGCTTGGTGTTCTGCGGGAATGGGAGGGGGAATCAAGGTGGTGCGAGGTTCGGGGGCATCTTCTGCTCGCAGAGTGGGCCGAATTCGCAAAGCGATGCCTTGTTGCAGACATTGGCGTGTTTTCTGCCATCGGCGCGCCTTTAAGAACGAAGATAAACGCAAAGCAAAAGCTCGTTGCGGGCTGGAAGCGCCGTCGGATCTGTTCCCCCAATAAGACGGCGCAACAATATTTGTGGACGTCGCTGCTTGTGCATCCCACCTTTGCTCCAAGGAGAGCTGGGCGACGCTTTCCCGTGCTCTCTCTCTTTATCTGCACAACAACCCTGCGAGGGAGGCTCAGCTGAATGGTAGTGACTGGACTCTGGTCACCTAGTGAACTTCATGGCTGAGTCGGGATTCGAACCGGAGTCTCCCTGGCCTGAGGTTGACAGTGCAACTGCGACGCCACACTGGCTCGCTAGTCAATTTAGAACAGCCTACCCCAGCTGACATCCTAGAGAGTGAAGTCAAGTGGGCCTTAGGAAGCATTACTAATAACAAAGCTAGCGGAGATGACAGTATTCCAGCCGAGCTATTTAAAATCCTAAAAGATGATGCTGTTAAAGTGCTGCATTCAATATGCCAACAAATCTGGAACACTCAACAGTGGCCACAAGACTGGAAAAGGTCAGTTTACATTCCAATTCCAAAGAAGGGCAACGCCAAAGAGTATTCAAACTACCGCACCATTGCGCTCATTTCACATGCCAGCAAGGTGATGCTCAAAATCCTACAAGCTTCAGCAGTATGCGAACCGAGAACTCCTGAAGTACAAGCTGGGTTTCGAAGAGGCAGAGGAACTAGAGATCAAATCGCCAACATTCGCTGCATCATGGAGAAAGCAAGAGAATTCCAGAAAAACATCTATTTCTGCTTCATTGACTACGCTAAAGCCTTTGATTGTGTGGATCACAACAAACTGTGGCAAATTCTGAAAGTGATGGGAGTACCAGACCACCTTACCTGTCTCCTGAGAAACCTGTACGAGGGTCAAGAAGCAACAGTAAGAACCAGACATGGAACAACCGAGTGGTTCAAAATTGGGAAAGGAGTACGACAAGGCTGCATATTGTCACCCTGCTTATTTAACTTATATGCAGAGTACATCATGAGAAATGCCGGGTTGGATGAATCAGAGGTCGGAATTAAGATTGCTGGGAGAATTATCAATAACCTCCGATATGCAGACGATACCACCCTAATGGCAGAAAGCGAAGAGGATCTCAAGAGCCTCTTGTTGAGGGTGAAAGAGGAGAGTGCAAAAGCTGGTTTGAAACTCAACATTAAAAAAACGAAGATCATGGCATCTGGTCCCATCACTTCCTGGCATATAGAAGGGGAAGAAATGGAAGCAGTGACAGATTTTATTTTCTTGGGCTCCAAGATCACCGCAGACGGTGACCGTAGCCATGAAATTAAAAGACGCTTGCTCCTTGGGAGGAAAGCTGTGGCCAACCTAGACAGCATGGTAAGAAGCAGAGACATCACCTTGCCGACAAAGGTCCGTCTAATCAAAGCTATGGTTTTCGCAGTAGTAATGTATGGCTGTGAGAGCTGGACTCTAAGGAAGGCTGAGCGCCGAAGAATTGATGCTTTCGAACTGTGGTGCTGGAGAAGACTCTTACGAGTCCCCTGGACTGCAAGGAGGTCAAATCAGTCCATCCTAAAGGAAATCAACCCTGAGTGCTCCTTGGAAGGACAGATAATGAAGCTGAAGCTCCAATATTTTGGCCACCTAATGCGAAGAGAAAACTCCCTGGAAAAGACCCTGATGCTGGGAAAGACTGAAGGCCAAAGGAGAAGGGGACGGCAGAGGATGAGATGGCTAGATAGCATCACGGATGCAATGAATATGAACTTGAGCACGCTCCGGGAGAGAGCGCAGGACAGGAAGGCCTGGCGTGCTATGGTCCATGGGGTCACGAAGAGTCGGACACGACTGAACGACTGAACAACAACAACAACAACAACCCCAGCTGAGTATCTTCCAGATGTGTTGGACTACAACTCCCATCATTCATGCTCGGTGGCCAGGCTGGCTGTTGGTCATGGGACTTGTAGTCCAAGGCATCTGGAAGGCGCCAGGATGGGAAGCTTTGATTTAGATCCTGCTTATAAATGCAGCCCCCCCCCCCCGTGAAACAAATGGCGCGGTTCTGAAGCAACTTTTGTCTGCAATCCTATTGAATTTGGTGGGATTTACTTCTGTGTAAACATGCCTAGAGCCCGGCTGTACCAAGGGCATAAGAAGAGCCCTGCTGGATCAGGCGAAACGCCTATCTGTTGACCATTTTCTTCCCAAGAAAAACAACAACGAAGTGTTTTATGGCACCTAAAAGACTTGCACGTTTATTTTGGCATAAGGTTCTGGGGACACGGTCCGCTTTGTCCACTTCGCCCATGAAGTGTTGAGCTCAAATTGGCAGATTTAAGGCACAATCCTATGCAGGTTTAGACAGAAAAAAGTCCTGCAGCTCCCAGCATCCCAGCCATGGCTGTCTGGGGGATGCTGGGAGCTGCAGGACTTTTTCTGTCTAAACCTGCGTAAGGTTGCGCCCCGATATACATATGTTGGGGTGAGGGACGAAAACTGTGTTATCAGACTGCATTTAAGTGCCAAAATACAGACAGTGATGATTACATGATGGTTGCCATTCACAAAACCTCCAGGGATAACACAGAGAGCATTGTAATAGTTAACATATGATTAACATATATAGTGTGATTTAAACACCCTTTGTCTTTATTCAAACCAGAAGAAATAGAGTTTAATCTCCTGATGAGTTGTACGTCAGCCATTTCCCATTAATAGCTGTCTTTGAAAATTCCTTGTTCAAGGACCCTATGGTCATTGACAAAGTTCTGGGGGAGGTTGAAATGTCCCCCCCCTGGCTTCTGAACTTTGCCATTCCTAATGTCAGATTTGTCTCCATTTATTCTTTTGCGTCCAGACAGGCCTGCTTGTCCTATATAAAATGCCATAAAAAGGGCATTGCTGGCAAATTATGGCAAATATCACATCGGAAGATTAGCAGGGATATGAACCCCTGACGCTGTGGATGGAATTATTAGGTCCTGTTATCATGTTGTTAATTTAGCAGTTTTGGGGAAAGAGTGTGGCACAATCTCTCACCATAGTCTTAATGGGGTTTTCACCCTCAGTCTAATAGGAATGGCGTTCTGTTGTTTTGCTTTTTGTTATTTTGCAATTGGGGTGAATTTCTTCATGGGGTGGATGGATTTCTACTCCGTACTGCTAAATCTAGTCCCTTCCATTGTGAATAATGCCTCTACACATGTTAATTGACTCACCATTGCAATTATGACTGTAATTATCATTTAACAACGTTTTGTGAATGGCAACGATTAAGGTAATCATCACTGTTTGTACTTTTTGCATTTCAATGCCCTCTGACAACACAGTTTTGTTTGTTAGTTATTTATTTAAGTATCTTTGTCCCCACTCCTCAGCCCAAAAGGGACAATCAGTTAAAAAAAGGGGGGAAAGACAGTTGGTGCCCGCAGGTTTACAATCTAAAATGCCATGACACACAAGGAAAAGGAATGGGGAGGGAAGAGGAAAAACACCGAGTCCTTCTGCAGTGCTGCGGAATGGCCTTGCTTCACCTCTCCTTCTTTTACAATCTGCTGGAATGACAGCTGTTTCCTCCAGTACCAGAGGCAGTGAGCTGGGGAACATGGGTGGGAGGGTGCTGTTGCACTTGTGTCCTGCTTGTGGGTTCCTGGCCGACAGCTAATCGGTCACTGTGTGAACAGGATGCTGCTCTAGATGGACCCTTGGTCTGATCCAGCAGGGCTCTTCTGATGTTCTTAGGAGCAGGCTTCCTAGCTGTGAGGTTAAGACTTCATGCACCTGATCAAGCAGACAGTATCCACGAACACTTATGCCAGAATGAATTTGTCAGTCTTTAAGGTTTGACAAACACGTCGTCGTTTTTGCTGCAACACACTCACACGGCCACCTCCTCTGGAAATTGTTTCACACTGTGGCTAACCGCAAGCAGGATGTGAGGGCAATAGCCCTGCTCTGTTGTTTGGTGGTGCGCTGGTCCCATTTGGCTACATGGCTCACAGTTTGATCCCTCGTGCATTTGTCTAAGAATGCCCTGGTAGTAAGAGCGCTGTAACACCATATAGCAACCTTCCAGACGTGTTGGGCTACAACTCCCAGCGTGGCTGGCTGGGGTGTGCTGTGATTTGTGGTCCAACACATCTGGAGGGCACCTGGTTGGGGAATGCAGCAACATGGCGAAAATTTCCTCGTAACGGTTGCTTGCTAGCTTGCTTTAAAACTTAGCACAATGCAAGGAAAAATGAGCACTTTTCACACACACAAAAGGCACGCTTTTAATGGTGACCTCTGGCTGGCTGCATTTGCCTCCTTTCGCAAAGAAGCGCCGGCCCAGCCGCCGTTAAGCTGCTCAGTGTTAATTCGTTGAAACGTGCGCGCTGTTGTTCAAGGCCACTATATGCGAGGGCTGAAACATCTGGCGCATCTGGAGGGTGAGGAATAGAAATGAGTGTGGTGCTGGTCCTGCAAATGGGGCGGGGGAGGATCCGCAAATACGGACCCCCCTTCTGCTAATTAAGGAGTCATAACACATGAGACATGTGGAGACTGCGGTGGCCTTGAGCAGCCTTCGCTCATTTCAATGTACATGCAAGAGAACGCACTGATCGATTTATGCCCTGAGAGTCAGACCAGACTGTCTCCCATTTTGCTCTCCCAAATCCTTCCTTGCCCCCCATCCCTGGGCTGCCATAGAAAGATAGGTCCTCTCACCCTCTGCTCAAGAAGTCCCTTTGTCTGAAATTCCCTCCCACTGAAGATCTACCAGAGTATGCACCTGTGCATTTTCTGAAAATAATGTTCGCATCATCATTTTTAATCAGCAGCAGCTGGAGAAGGGAAGGGGAAGAATTTAATGCCTGGTCCACAATTAGTTCGGATGAGCAGTTACTTTCAGGATCCACGATCCGAATTCCCCGCCCCCAAATACCATTTTTAAACGCCTCTGCGTCCTACCCCACATCTCTCTTTTGCCTCTGGATTGCTGCTACGGAGGAAGGTTGAGCATACACCCAGATTGGGGCATCATTTGGAGACCCCAATTTTAGAAATAGATGTCATTGCTGATTTAGTTTGGTCGTTACACTTTTATGCTGCACCTCCTCCAAGTTGCTCGGGGTGGCGGGCATGCTCTGCCCCTGCTTTACCCTGACAACAATCCCATGAGGTAGGTTTGGCTGAGACTGGTCCAGCATCTGCACACATACTGGCCAACCAGCTGCCCACGGGAAACCCACAAGCAGGACAGGAGCGCAACAGCACCCTCCTGCCCATGTTCCCCAGCAATTGGTGTACCTCAGATCCTGGAGGTAGCATAGAGCCATCAGGACCAGTAGCCATTGGTAGCCTTCTCTTCCATGAATTTCTCCAATCTCCTTCTAAAGCCATCCAAATTGGTGGTCATTGCTACACCCTGTGGTAGCGAATCCCGTATTTGAACTGCTTCCTCTTCTCTGTCCTGAATCACCCACCATTCCACTTCACAGTATGACCCCGGGTTCTAGCACTATGAGAGAGGGAGAAAAATGTCTCCCCTTTCCACCTTTTCTATACCATGCATAATTTTGTACACCTCCATCATGTCTTCTCTTACTAGCCATTTTTCTAAGGAAAAAAAAAAAGCCCCAAATGTTGTAACCTTCCCTCCTAGGGGAATTGGAGAAGCCCCTAAATCGACACACCTTTTCTGCACCTTCTCCAGCTCTACAACATCCTTTGTGAGCTGCCATGACCAGAACCGTAGTGTACATTGTACTCCTAATGTGGTCACATCATAGTGTTGTATAAAGGCATTATGATATTGGCAGTTTTATTTTCAATTGCCTTCCTAAGGATCTCCAACACGGAATCTGCCTTTTGTTCGCACCAGCTGGGTCCACGTTTTCATCAAGCTCTCTACCCAACCCCAAGATCTCTTTCTTGATGGCAAGAAATATAAAGGGTACCTATCATTTCCCCAGTCTGGACCCCTCCAGATGTTTCAAACTATAACTCCCATCATCTCCAGCCAGCATAGCCAGGGATGATGGGATAGGTTGTCATTCAAAACATCTGGTGGGCACCTATTTAGGGAAGGCTGATTTACAGAATCTTTAGCATTACACAACAGGTAGAAATTCAACAGGGGCGGCTTTCCTCAGTCACGCAGGCACTGTGACAGGGAGAGCTTTGCGTGCATGTGGTAACTAAGCATACAGGAGCCCTCCCAGAGTGGAAGTATGCGGGGGGGGGATGCTAATTGGTATCACTATGCAATTAATCCAGTCATTAATTGTCCTAGGATTGTATGGTTTTATCTGTAGGGGTTGGGGAGGTAGATATGGCTGGTTTGGATGATCTTTGGGGTTCTCTTAGGCTAGAGTGTTGTAACTCTAACTAGTGCGGTACTTAACAGCTGGCATTCCTTTCAGGATCTGTGCACTATGTGGGTTCTCAAAAGGAATCTGAAATCGTACCAAGAGCCGTGAATTCCAGAGGGACAGGACAGCTTGCCTAACAAGCCTCCCGCTACACACAACAACATCTGTAAATACGCTGGGAGTTGTAGGACTTTTTTCTGTCTAAACATAAATATAACCTTCTGCTGAAACGTCTATTCACAGCAACTGTGCCACTTATTCAAGACAGCTTCAAGATTTAAGGATGGAATCCTACGCATGTTTGGGGAAAAAAAGTCCTACAACTCCCAGCATTCTCTAGCCAGCCATGGGAGTGTTAGGACTTTTTTCTGTCTAAATATGCATAGGATTACGCTGTAAAGAGCTTTAAGATTGCAGAAGAGTCTTGCTTGTTTTGTTTGCAACAGACTAACACAGTTACCTCTCTGGCAATATGACAACACAACACAACATTTCATTAAATACACTATATTCCATTCTAACAACACTGCAATAACAATGGCACTTTCTTCATTTTCTTAATGCACAGGATAGCTGAAATGTGCCAATTTCAGGAATATCCCGTCTTCGAATACATTATTGCAATTGCTATTGAATTAAAATTAAATATACACCATTTGTAGGCAGTCAAGAACTCTGCACATAACATGGCAGAATGCACAAATCTGCATTTCTCTCGAGAGAAACATTAACATACAGTCTCTGAGAATTGGGAAAGTGCTAGAGCCAGCATGTCACTATCAAACCATTCTGGAATTATTATCGCTGTTTTGCGTTTTGGCCCTCTCTTTATTTCCTTCCACCCATGACCCATGCAGCACCCAAACAGTAAAAATCAGTGGAGGCTGGAGGCTCTGATTTCAGTGGGGCTGTAAATCCACTCTGGGTTTCAGTCAGAACCAGTCAGAACCAGTCAGAACTCTAAAAAAGTTAGCCAAGGTGCTAAACCCTATCCCCAAAATGGGTTCAGCACCTTGGATTGCTCCCCTAGAGTTCTGATTGGTTCTGACTAAAACCCAGAGTGGATTCACAGCCCCACTGAAATCAGAGTCACCAGCCTGCACTTGTATAAATTGACACCAAAACCCCAAATATTACATGGTTAAGGGTGCAATCCTATGCATGTTTGGACGGAGGAAAGGCCTACAACTCCCATGGCTCGCTGGGGAATGCTGGGAGTTGTAGGACTTTTTTTCCCTAAACATGCGTAGGATTCCATCCTTAAATCTTGAAGCTGTCTTGAATAAGTGGCACAGTTGCTGTGAATAGACGTTTCAGCGGAAGGTTATATTTATGTTTAGACAGAAAAAAGTCCTACAACTCCCAGCGTATTTACAGATGTTGTTGTGTGTAGCGGGAGGCTTGTTAGGCAAGCTGTCCTGTCCCTCTGGAATTCACGGCTCTTGGTACGATTTCAGATTCCTTTTGAGAACCCACATGGTGCACAGATCCTGAAAGGAATGCCAGCTGTTAAGTACCGCACTAGTTAGAGTTACAACACTCTAGCCTAAGAGAACCCCAAGGGTCATCCAAACCAGCCGTATCTACCTTGCAGCCTTAAACCCTTTCCCTAAATAAGAGGACCCAAAGTGGGGATGGGGAATTGGTTGGCCCTGGGGCTACGGTGGCCACTTATGAATTGCCCAAAAAGAGGAAAAAAGAGGACACTGATTTGCATAACGTTTCATGGGCTAATTTATATCTATAGATGCACATTTAAAAATAATTATTGTAATTTAAATAGGAACATGGTACATCTCACCATAGTGGTGAGGTGATCTGTGTGCCTGTCTGTCCAGTCGGCTGCCGTGTGCTGTTGGTGGGCAGCTTCAAGGCCCTTCTGATGGTTCTTCATGATTCAACTGGATTTGGATGAACAGCTTTCCAAATAGAGGACACCTTCAAACAGAGGGCGGTCCTCTGTGGAAGAGGACACATGGCCGCCCTGTGACTGGGTCCCTCACTCGAACATGAAACCCGCAGTAACTGCGAGAGAATGGAAGGAGATCCCTTTCCAGGAGAAGGAAAACGTGAGCGACTATATTATGCAAGCAGAATCGATAAGCTTGTGATGCTGATCTCATAGAGTAGTAGAACAGTAGGGTTGGAAGGGGCCTACAAGGCCATCTGTCCACATATGTTCACATCTAGGTGTTCTACTCTTCTATAAGCACATTTGAAAAATCCAGGGTGGAACAGTTGATCTGTGGCGCCGTTGGAAGAGCTTTGGTTCTTGGGGGTATAGAAATGTAATAAATGATGATGATAATAATAATAATCAAGATTAAAGATAAACGTGGCCTTCACGGTTGTCTCGGTGATGGTCTGTCTTCTAACGGGCAAAAGGGGTGGCGCGGGGTTGGAGAAAGGAGCAAATACTTTAATATGAGGGCTGTGTGTGGTTTAGCTGTCTTCACACGTGAAGAAAATCATTTAAGTGGTATAACTGATGTAAGTAATCGATTTCAGCAGGGGTGGGGAACCTTCGGCCCACCAGCTTAATCCAGCCCGCAGAGGTTCCCCATGTGGGCGGCTGAGATTTGGGCTCCTTCCCCAAACCCTTTACCCACCCAGCCTGAAGGCTCCTGCCCCCTGGAGGATGGTGGGAAAAGGAATCCTCTTTGTTATCTCTGATCGGTGAAATAAGGGAAATGAATACATTGCAGATCTCTGCCCCAAGGATCTTGCAATCTAAAGCTTTTGACCGTGGGAAGAGAGAGGAAGGGGGAGAGTGGCAAAAGTAGCATGGGATGAGCGTGAGCAAACGCACCATGTGCCGGTCTGATTTCAGGACAGACCGGGGGGTGGGTGTGCTCAGACCCCATCTCACAGATGCAGCTTCTAGGGCTACCATATTCATTTTAGTACACAGCCCCCTGATGTCAACAGTAGAAGCTCAGATGGATATAACTAGTGTGTTAATTTGGAGGAGGAGGAGGAGGAGGAGGAAGAAGAAGAAGAAGAAGAAGAAGAAAGAGGAGGAGGAGAAGGAGAAGGAGAAGGAGAGGCCCTGACATTTTCCTTTGCTGGGGTCATAAATAATTCCGAGGAGGACCAAAGAGCTGGTCTCTGCGGTTGCAGCTTCTGCCAAGGGGGGGAAGCCGATGGCAGTTCATGGTAGAGCTAATCTGCTTTATCCGAGACATCCGTTTCTTGATTTCTGCGTTAGACAGATGTGCGCCTATTGGGCAACTCAGTCCCCCAGGGTGGAAGGAAACCCGGGCGGACGCTTGTGATTCAATTTCTCTGTTTAAGAGAGGCACAGAGCCGCTGACCAAAGTCCAAACATGCAATAAAAACAGTACAATGAGCAAACAATGCAAAATCATCCTTGACAGCAACAATAAAAGAAGGCACCTTCGCACGCCAGCCAAATTAAAAGCAGAGTACACCAGCTTGGCAAACTAAAATCACAGTTTAAAAGCTTGATGTCATAGGAGAGTCTTTAGCAGATGCCCCAGAGATAAAAGAGAGGGGACCATCAGCTTTCTGTGGGGGAGGGAATTCCAGAATCTTGGAGTCAGCACTGAAAAGACCCCGTCTTCTTGCATACCTGCTCATCTGATCTAATGCATGGGCAAGACGGGGACTAGGGTGGCCATGTATCCTTTTACAGAGGACAGTCCTTCAAACAGAGGATGCGTTCACTGTCCAGTTCTGGTTTAACGATAAAGAACAAGAAGAACTGTTGTCCATCTGCAGTTAGCAGCAGGAGAACAGACTGAGCAGGTAAGCACACAGATCACCTGGGCACACTCTTTGGTGAGATGTGATGTATTTCTACCTAAAATATAACAATGCCTTCTAAATGTGCATCTATAGATATAAATTAGTCTATTCAAATTTTCTGCAGATCTCTGTCCTCTCTTGTTCTCTTTTTGGGGGATGCATTTCCTCTTTTGGGGGCTATTCATAAGGGGTCACCCTAGACCAGGGGTGGGGAACTCCTTTCATTTGGGGGCCAGATTCAATTTTGGAGAAGCTCTCAGGGGCCGCATTCCAGTGCCGAAGCCAAAAAGGGTTGGGACAAAAATACAAAAAATGCCAGCGTATCAATGCTTAAAGTTCTTCCTGCCAGTCATTAAGCCTTAGGAGAAGCATTTCAACCTTTTAGAATGTGGGGGAAACTGCACGAAAGCTGGGAAACCAGCAAACCATCTGTGGCTGGGGAGAAACGATCAGTGGTTCAGGCCAGGAAAAAGGGGACAAGATCATCTGGGGGCCCCAGGAGAGCCAGAGTTGGCCGCTGAGCCTCGGGTTGAACACCCCTGCTCTAGACAGAGCAAAGCCTCCAGTACAGATGGGCGTATTCAGGTAGGAGCAGACGGACTGAGGATGTGTGTGCATGTGCGTGCATGAGTGCGTGCGTGCATGTGTTGGCTCCTCATGCAGTAGGGGCAGAGGAAGCTGAGAATAAACCCTGGTCTGAATGACAAGCAGATTTCTAGGGTACTTATGAACTTCTTTCTCCAGGGCTAGAGAAATGGGTGGGCGCCATGGGAACCAGGTTCTCTGCAGCCAGTCTGGAGTGTATATCAGACTGGACAGCTAGACTGGTGGGGACAAGGGAGAGGGCCTTCTCTGTGGTGGCCTCACTCTGTGGAATTCCCTCCCTGGGGAACTCCGCCATGCCCCCTCTTTAATGAGCTTCCGCCGTGCATTAAAAACGTGGTTGTTCAGGCAGGCATTTGGGGTGGGCTAGGGTATTTTTAGAAATATGATGGTTTTTACTGTACAATTTTATTGTTTTAAACAGTTCTTTTATACGCTCTGTACATCGCCCAGAGTGGCTGGGTGACCAGCCAGATGGGCGAATGAATGAATGAATGCATGCATGCATGCATGCATGCATGAATGAATGAATGCTCTACCTGCCTCAGTGCCGGCTCCAGGTCTTAATAGGCCTTGGGCAAGGCACCCTCCATGGGTCCCCTCCCGCAGGGAGTCCACCTTCTCCCTGCTATGGTCACCAGCTGCTCTCCTCCTCTTCCTCATCATTGCTCTCATTTGCCTTCTCGACATGCAGAGAGCCAGGGAGCAAACAGGCTCCTTCTCACCACCGCCGTTTTCTGGGCCAGAGCAAGAGGCAGGGGAACAAGCCAGTGGCAAGGGCAAACAGTCCAGAGGGTTCTTGTCAGGTGGCCCCTGCTGGGATGTGGGCCCTTGGCAGGTGCCCAAGCATGCCCACCCACTATCCAGCCCCCTAAAGAATGTTCAGCTTTCATTTTAAAACGTAAGCCTCCAGTCCCCTTCTCTTGTGAGGAGTAGCCCTCATTCCACTCGGTTGCAGGGATGGTCCTGTCATGCAGGGAACAGGGAGCAGGTAGGCAAAAGCCGGACGAGGCTGCGGATGGTGGAGCAACACTTTTTAAAGTGTTGATCCTAGCAGGGTGGGGGGAGGTGGAGTTGGGCTCTGGTTCAAGCAGCAAAAGGTCTTTGGGCTGGCACTGCTAAACGGATCACTAAGATGTCATGCAACTAAATAACGTTAAACGTCTCAAGCTACCTGTATTTCTCGTCTGGCTGTTTTGCAGTGATTCCTTGCCCCCCTGTGGCCCCCTTGCTGCAAAATGCCTGGCTAAGGGCACCAGCTTTGTCACAAAAACCGTTAGCATTGGAGAACAGGTTATGCGTTGACTAGTGGGAAGCCGCATCGTAGAACTCTCAGCAATGCTCTCGACTTCCGTGTGGTTTGGGGACGGGGCAAGGGTGCTGTCTCCGGTGTTTGAACGTTAAGACTCATGGAGCGTCTTAGTATGGTTCTGATGCTGCCTGAGGTTCACTAGGATATTTCTACACATTTTTTGCACCTGGAATGAAAGCAACAATATATTTTTCTAGGATCAAAAACCTTTGCATCGGGAAGGACGGGACGATCCAAGCATACCTGATACAGGGGTGTAATAGAAACGCTGCCCACCCCCACACACACCATCGCAGAGGAAGCTGAAAGCAATCTAGGCCAGAACAATGAATCATGCAGAGATGCAGCAGGCAACCTCCACGGCTGGCTGGTACTCCGGCATCACCACCATTGCTTTTGTGCTTCCCGCGGGTTGGCCTGTGAGATTGCCAGATGGGTTCTTTCTGACACGGCTCCACTTCCTTTAACTGTGGCCCACAAAGGCCTGGCAGGCAAAGCTTCACCCATCACTGGATCTGTGTGCCAGGAAAAGCTTCACCTGCTGAATTCCTGCCAGTCGCAGAAACCCTGCCTTGAGAAGCAGAGAAGCTGGGCACCCTGGCTGTGGCAGTTCTGGATGTAGCCATGAGGATATGCCTCTGGGGAGGATGTTTTGGGCACTGCCAGGCCCTGGTAAGCTTTCGTGCAATCTCTGGTCGCGGGCTGGATTGGAAGGAGGAGACCTCCCTGAGGCTGCAGACTGTGATGTCCCGGAAAGACGGATGCTGAAGGCTCTGCTCTGGAACGCGCATGCTGTGTTCACATCCTCCACAGATTTAAGAGCCAAGTGTCTGTTCTTTGGGTTAAGGATGTAACAGAAGAGCATCACTGTCTGACAGCATGCTACCAGAGTTTAAGGCACATGTCAGCAGCTGCAGTGTGTGAAATGGCAGGCTATGCAGCCCACATGGTGCTTTAGGGTTCATGTGCAAACCTTTGGATGCTGTTGTATCGGTATCCCCCTACATAACAGATGCATGTGCCCCAGGGACAAGATGCATCCAGCCCACACTCAGCATTCAACTTCTAGAGCCTCTGGGGTGGAAGCTGCACCCCGAAGGAGGACAATTCTAGCAACTGACACTAACAGCGTTTCAATGAGGGGGCCCTCAAAGGCAAAAGGAGAGGAGTCTCCAAGCCAAGGTCTCCAAGCTTCAAGGTCTCCAAGCTTCAAGGTCTCCAAGCCAAGGTCTCCCAGCTTCAAGGTCTCCAAGCCAAGGTCTCCAAGCTTCAAGGTCTCCAAGCCAACATTTCCAAGCCAAGGTCTCCAAGCTCCAAGGTCTCCAAGCTTCAAGGTCTCCAAACCATGGTCTCCAAGCTTCAAGGTCTCCAAGCCAAGGTCTCCAAGCCAAGGTCTCCAAGCTTCAAGGTCTCCAAGCCAAGGTCTCCCTGCTTCAAGGTCTCCAAGCCAAGGTCTCCAGGCTTCAAGGTCTCCAAGCCAACGTTTCCAAGTCAAGGTCTCCAAGCTTCAAGCTCTCCAAGCTTCAAGCTCTCCAAGCCATGGTCTCCAAGCCAAGGTCTCCAAGCCAAGGTCTGTAAGCTTCATGGTCACCAAGCTTCAGACCCTTGGAACCAGGAGCAATGGCAGTTTGGGCCCATTCCTCTTAGACCGGGAGTAGGCGACCTGGTGCCCTTGAGATGTTTTGGACTACAGCTCCCTGACATCCCAGCCAGTGTGGCCAATGGCCAGGGATTATAGGAGTTCTCATCCAAAACATCTGGAGGGCACCTGGTTACCTACATCTCTCTTACTCCCTTCTACAGCCCTTCATAGCCAAGTCATGTACCTGTGTGGGATACTCACGGCAATGCCTGGCAGGTGATCAGCATACTGGAAGAGGGCCATACAGCTCTCTGTGGCCAGGGTCCGTGCCCGCACACTTCTGCCACACAGGCAGACCTCAAAGTTCTGTGGGATGAGAGACCAGCTCAGAATCCATGCCCTGGGCAGAGAATCAAAGACATCCCGCCAAGATCACCATCTGCTCGTCAACACACCTTATTCTATCTACGGGGGATAAGGCTGCCAAGGGCTACTTGCCATGATGGCTAAATATTACCTCCAGCCTCAGAGGCTGTGGGGTTGTTCACACACAGCTTCCTTGGTAGGTGGGGAATAGTCATGACCAATGGCTGGACAACAGCAAAAATACTGAAGTAGAAATGGATTATCGGCATGTCTGTGAACTGATTTAAACTGCTGTCATACTTGTCATGAAGGTTTATTTCAGGAAGGTGGAATACAAATGAAAAATGACATGAGATAAGGCCCCCGGGGAGATAGAATCGGGTATGGTGACACCAGCACCTTTGAGGAGAGCTGGGATTTAAAAAATCATTGGAAAACTAGGGTGCGCAAAGCATGCGCTAATTTTCGTCCAACAAATGTAGCGAGAGAGAGAGAGCAGAGAAGCGGGCTGGCCGTGGCTGGTAGCGTAGTATAGTGTTTGGCTGAGTGTCTGTCTGGTCCAGACTTCCCCAACCTGCCAGTGGCTGGGCCTGATGGTATTTGTAGTCCAACCCATCCAGAGGGCGCCAAGTTAAGGCATACTGGACTAAGAACTGGGAGACCTGAGCTAAGCCACGAAGCGCACGAGATCACTTTGGGCGAATTACTCTCTCTCGCTCAGCCTGTCCTACCTCCCTGGGTTGTTGTGGTGATAAAGGAGGTGAGAGAGTTGTGTGTACTGCTCTCAGCTCCTGGGAGGGAGGGAGGGAGGGAGTGTGGGGATGATGATAAATATAATAAACGCACACTTTTCCATCCTTAAAGGCACACTCCCATCATGGGATGTTCTCCTGGCTGAGCTTTACCGCCCTCTGATGGCAATACCAAATTCAGCCCCACTGCAATGCCCACTTTTGTTCGCGTGTGTGCCAAGGTTGCTTGTGAGGCTGGAGACAGACCCTTGTTTTTAAAGAGCGCTTACATTATGTTTGGATCCAAGGAGCTCAAGGAGATGTTCATATCGCTCCCTTTCCCATTTTATTGTCACAACAGCCCTGCGAGGTAGGTCCAGCTCAGAGAGAGAGAGAGAGAGAGAGAGAGGGAGGGAGACTGGCCCAGGGTCGCTCAGTGAGTTTCATGGCCAACTGGTGATTTGAAGCTGGGTCTTTCCCGTGCTAGTCCAGCACTCTAACCACTACCCACCATGTTCCCATTAACAGAGTTGAGTTTGAGGGAGTTGAGAGGGTTCAAGAAAGGCCATCGGTTTCCTTGTGTACTACACACCTATTTCTTTTGTCCCGCCATCCCTCTGGTCAAACAGGTGCCTGAAACCATTCAAAAACCTGCAGTGCCTGTTTATTAGAGGCAACAGTGGAAGTGGAAAAGTGGAAACTCGCCTGGCCTCATTTCTGCTTTCTGACCTCTCTCCCTCCCTCCCTCCCTCCCTCTCTCTCTCTCTCTCTCTCTAACACAGGGGTGCAGAACATGCTGCCTTTTGTATGTTATTGGGCTGCAACCCACATCAGCCCTAGACAGCATAGCCAATGGTGAAGGATGATGGGAGTTGCATTCCAAAAACATCTTGAGGACCCATGCTCCCTATCTAAAAGCCAGTTCCAAGTATTCTGTCACACTCCAGCATGACCAAGAGACAGAACCCAACAAAGGCTGTGCAGATAAGGGCAGCCTTCGTTCTTCATGGCTCCCATTCAGTTCTATGGAGCAAACAGGCTGAAATCAGGGACACAGCTGAGTGCAGGAGGGCAAAATCAAGTTCCGAAATTACGAGGGTTTAGAGCAGCCTCCCTCAATCTTGTGTGGTCCAGCTGTTCTGGACCACGATGCTGAGCATCCTGGCTGGGGATGCTAGGCATTGTAGTTGAGCACATCTGGAGTGCACCAGGTTGGGGAAAGCTGGTTTAAGAGTCAGGTATAGCCCCTATCCATGCCCTCTTTGATTTTGCCACAAGGTGGCACCAGAACCCTTTGAGTAACACCTCCGACGACACCACGGGCAGAAAGCAGCTGCTCACTGGGCAGGTGCCAAGTTGCCAGAGATCCGACCTGTACCTGCCTTGCAACATCTTCAAGGCGAACACCTGGACAACAACGCAAGTGTCCTGGGGCGCTCTGAGCTGCACCATGTGGAAGAGGCAGATGTGGTTTTGGTGGGGGCGCAGTTCACAAGGGCTGGAATTATTTGGGGGCTGCCCTTGAAGACTGGCCAGAAACTGTAGTTACTGGGAAATGCAGCTGCTGGGCTGTGAGTTGGGACCGGGCCATGGGAACATATCTCACCGGTTCTAGAAGGCCCAGTGGAGGCTGGGGGCTCCGATGTCAGTGGGGCAGTGAATCCGCTCCGGTTTTCCGTCAGAACCAGTCAGAACTCTAAAGGAGCTCTCCAAGGCGCTTTGCACTGACTGAAACCTGGCACAGATTCACCGCCCCACGGACATCGGAGACACCAGCCTCCGCTGAAAAGCCTTTGCCAGCTCCGGGCCTGTTTCTCTGTCCAGCTGAAAGTGCTGTTGCGTATCTATACGGCCCTGCGTGTCTTGGGACCTGGGTACGTTAAGGATCGCCCCCTTCTGCATCAATCTGTCCACACATGAAGGCAGCCTTCCCCAACCTGGTACCCTCCAGATGTTTTAGATGACAACTCCCATCCCCGAGCATTGACCATGCTGGCTGGGACTGATGGGGGTTGTCATCCAAAACATCTGGGAGGCACCAGATTGGGGAAAGCTGCAGTAAAGTCTTCCTCAAAGGACCTCCTCCACTGGAGATCATCAAAGCAGGCAGGGTGGGAAGGTCTGATCCTTTCATCTCCCCTCCGCAGTCTGAATGAAAACCATTCGCCCCACAAGGTGCTCTTAGCCCCCGAAGGAAAGCTTCATTGCCTCCCCTCTCCACACTCCCATCGAAAATAGGGGCCTTCTTGCCTGCTTTTAATTTAAAAAAAAAAAAAAACCATGGAGTTGTGGTTGCTAACTTTGGCCCTTAATTTGCTGTTCTTATTTTTATGGTGTTTTACATGTGGCTTTATATTTAACAGCTGCCCTGGAAATATGCTCCTATAGGGATTTTTCTATGGGTTACCTGCAGCGGGTTGGGCTAGATGAACTTTGAGGTCCCTCCCAACTTGATCATTCCATGATTCTAAAGACTTTGTTCTGAAAGGGAAGGTTACACATGCATATAAAAAATAAAATGAAACAGGCTCCGTTGAAGAGGAATCAGACGGATTCCTCCGTAATAGGTTACCAGTGCATTGTGGCCTGCATGCAGAACACTGCAGTTTTCCGTTCCTGGCATCTCCCTTTAGAATTTAAAGTTTACATTCAGGCTCTCAGGAGAACCCCTGGTAGCTCAGATAGACTGTACTGGGCTGGGCCGAGCAATGGTTCGATTAACAAGCAGCTTCGTAACGTCATCTGATCTGTCATGGGCGCTCACATGAGTGCAGTCAACCAATTCAGTTATCTGTGTGAACCAGTCCTCGGAAGCTGGATAGCACCACGGTACACAGAAGCTCGTAGAAATAAAGCTGCCAGAATTGGCTCTGTGCGTTTCACCGGAGGGCCAGAACCCATTGCAAACTGGATTAACATTGAATAAAAACCATTCAGGCACAAGTATTTCTGCATAAACGACCCAGAGGAAGCCAGAACAGCACCATATCGGGCACAAATATACTGCCCCCTCAGAATCTGCCCACTGGGAACATGCCTGGAGGGCATTGTTAGCAGGTAATGCAAACAGGTTTCCCAGTAGTAATGTATGGCTGTGAGAGCTGGACTATAAGGAAGGCTGAGAGCCGAAGAATTGATGCTTTCGAACTGTGGTGCTGGAGAAGACTCCTACGAGTCCCCTGGACTGCAAGGAGGTCAAATCAGTCCGTCCTAAAGGAAATCAACCCTGACTGCTCATTGGAAGGACAGAGACTGAAGCTGAAGCTCAAATATTTTGGCCACCTAATGTGAAGAGAAAACTCCCTGGAAAAGACCCTGATGCTGGGAAAGACTGAAGGCAAAAGGAGAAGGGGACTGCAGAGGATGAGATGGTTAGATAGCATCACCGATGCAATGAATATGGACTTGAGCACGCTCCGGGAGAGAGCGCAGGACAGGAAGGCCTGGCATGCTCTGGCCCATGGGGTCACGAAGAGTTGGACACGCCTTAACGACTGAACAACAACAACAATGCAAACAGGAGCCCCAATTAGAGAAAGCACCAATCACCACAAAAGGCTTCAGAAGGAAACATCAAGAATGCCTTATACCTGGGCATGCTATCAATTCTGGATGTTAAAAGTGGGATAGAAAGAAGAGGAGCGATTTTTCAAATGAAATGTAATTACAGGCATGGGAAATAGAAAACAAACAAACAAATAAAATCAACAGCTTGTGCAAAAACAGCCTCTGAAAGACAGATGCTGAGGCAAAGCTCATTTCACCTCTAGTCTACAGGCACTGGATGTATCTACAGGACAGGTTAAAGATGACTCACTATTGATTAAGTCACACCCATTCAGGACAGATGAAAGTCATGCAACACGTAATTAAATTATGGAGTTCTCTGCCATAAGATGTGGTGATGAGGGTGACTGCCCTAGATGGATTTGAAGTGTGGGTTAGACAAATTCATGCAAGAGACTAGCTCTGTTAGGGATGAATGGGAATTTCATTTTAGTTTGCCAGTCACTCAGAAAAGCCCCGTTTGCAACCCTGAATACGAACAGGAGCACATGTTCTCCGAAGTTGTTCACACATTCCCAAAGTACATTTATATTCGCAAAATGTGCACTTTAAAAAATGTGCGTTTTAAGAATTGTGGATTTTTTAGCTTGTGCATTTTTATGCTTTGGTCAATGGGGAGAGAGTGTGCATTTTTGAAACATGTGCACTTTCCCCATTCAAATGAACCAAAAAACAGGTTGCAAATGAGAACAGGAGAGAGCGAAACTGAGCTTTGAAGCAATGTTCGGAGAATTTCAGCAAATTCCATCATCCCTTGTTCTCCCTTCCCTCTCAACGTTTGGAGAATTTCAGCAAATTCCATCATCCCTTGTTCTCCCTTCCCTCTCAATGTTCGGAGAATTTCAGCAAATTCCATCATCCCTTGTTCTCCCTTCCCTCTCAACGTTCGGAGAATTTCAGCAAATTCCATCATCCCTTGTTCTCCCTTCCCTCTCAACGTTCGGAGAATTTCAGCAAATTCCATCATCCCTTGTTCTCCCTTCCCTCTCAACGTTCGGAGAATTTCAGCAAATTCCATCATCCCTTGTTCTCCCTTCCCTCTCAACGTTCGGAGAATTTCAGCAAATTCCATCATCCCTTGTTCTCCCTTCCCTCTCAACAGCTGGCTAGTAGCTGTGAGCTAATTGGAATCTCCATGTTAAGGGGAAGTTTACCTGGAATACCTGTGGCTGGGGAGAAGCAATGTTGGGCTTGCACAAAAATGAACAGGCACTTTGGATTTTTAGCACCAGAAGCCATCTCTCTCTCTCTCTCTCTCTCTCTCTGCCACCCTGTCTCTGCAGTTTCCCCGAATTAGGGTCACATGTGGCCTGTGAATCACAGGTGCCCCACCCCAGGCCTAGGCAGTTAATCATCCTCAGGCACTTGACTGGCCCCGTTCACCGAAGTTGGCCACGGGCCCTCCTGGACAGGAAGGACTCTAACAGGGGCATCCTGCTGGGGTTACGCCACGCCTGGACAGCAAGATCTTCCTGAGCTCTGCTGTACTTTGCAAGGACTTTGGTTTGACACGATTAGTCTCCTAAGGGCGCAACCCTATGCAGGTTGAGATGGAAAGAAGTCCTGAAACTTCCAGCATGCCCCATCTCAACCTGCATAGGGTTGCGCCCGAAGTTTTCCTTCATCGGTTGACAGCTCTCCAATAATAAACAGGGGTCACAAAAACACCAGGCACCTCTCTGCTCTCTCTTCTGAGACTCCCAAGGAAACAGGCACCGCCGTGGCTGTTCCTAGACTGCTCAGGGGAGCCACGCACAGACAGACAATACTGTCCATGTCTCGGCACTGTCCTTCCAAAGGCAACAGAAGTCATCTGGGAACCTTCACTGCAGGGACAACCTGGGCAGCCTGCACACCCTGTTGCCCTAACAAGGACGCCCTCTGCGATCCACTCCCAGCAGCCCTTGCCATATGGACGTAAGAAGAGCCCTGCTGGATCAGGCCAAGGGTCTATCTTGTCCAGCATTCCGTTCACACAGTGGCCAGCCAGCTGTCAACCAGGAACCCACAAGCAGGGCATGAGGGCAACAGCACCCTCCCGCCCATGTTCCCCAGCAACTGGTGTGCATAGGTTCATGCGTCCTTGGAGCATAGCTACATTTTCCATGGATGCGCCTGTGGTCATAGCCACGTGCCCAGCCGACAGAGTCTCCAGAGATCCAGAGTAACCTCAGATGATCCTACAGAGATGGTGCATGTGCGAATGCAGTCTAAAGTTCTGGGAAAGAAAAGGAAGGAAGGAAGGAAGGAAGGAAGGAAGGAAGGAAGGACATTAGCCAAATCAGCTTCCCAGCTAAGAGGTCTTCTTGAAGTCAAAGGGGTCCCTTGCGTTTCAGTCTCACCTCTCTGGTGCAAATCACAAAAGGAGAAAGCCCAGGCCAAAGGAGGATTATATCCTTCTGTAGTCAGTTATCTTCTCCCCGGATTGTCCCTCTTAATGGGCAAATCCATGAATATTCATGAGCACACACCCCAATCCCAGTTCCATCCTAATCCCACAACTCTTTTCATAGTCCGACGTTCATTCCCGTTGCTCGGACAGAGGCTAACAAATGACCAGGATTCAACTGGCCAGGATTCAAGCAGCCAACATTCAATAAATTGACATTGATGGTTTGGTAATTATCCAAACTGGCTGAGAGATGATGGGAGTTGTAGTTCAACCCATTTGGAGGGTACCAGGTTGGAAAAGGCTGGGCTACCGTCACACACTTGACACAGGGCCGCCTTTGAAAAAGGTTCGGATGCCTCCGTTGGTTGAAAGATTCAGATGCTCGGTTATTATTATCCAGGCCGAACAGGTTCGATTGTCTGACTCCTGTCTGGTACCATCATCAGTGGCTACCAGTTCATTTCCAGGATGTTCTGTCCTGACCACGAGTGGGAGCCCACAGGGTGCGATGGATGCCTTAGGGGGCAGGAAGGGTGGCGCTGGAATTGCAGGACTTTGGGCGGCTCCTCACGTGCAATTTGCTCAGACCAGAGCCCTCTTCAGAAATTTAGGCCCACCTCTTCAAGCAAGGCATGAGTGTGGCCGCCCCAAGTGGCCCCACCCCCTGTCAGCCACATGGTCGGTATGGACACCCGTAGCAGGGAAGCCTCCACACAGACAGCTGTGCACACTAGGGCTCCCCGTGATCGGGAACCCTGCCTGATCCGGGTTCCTGATTGCATGGAAGCGTTTGTGTGCAGACAGCGGTGCACACTAGGGCTCCCCGTGATCGGGAACCCTGCCTGATCCGGGTTCCTGATTGCATTGAAGCGTTTGTGTGCATAGCTGCCTTGATACGGGTGTCCATCCAGTACGTACCCCTGTATTTGGGAAGACTTCCCGAAGGCGGAGGTTTGCATCATAATGCCAGATGCCAGGGGTAGGGCCGCTCAGTGCAGTCCTGCATTACTCACGCACTGATTGCCCATGTGGGCATAATTTCAGAAGAAGGCCAAAGTCAGGAGCGAAACGGAGGTGCTGTGTCCCTCTTGGCCTGGGATACCCTTCTAAACTCCATCTCCATCTGGAAGAGCAGAGAGCCTTAAAGCTGGGGTTGCTAATCAGCCAAATTGCCCCCCATGGGCCCTCTGCAGGCCAGATGATGTCAACCCCCCCATGCCCACATTACCAGATTACCCTGCAACAGAAGGGAGGATTGCAATATCAAGCCAAGATCTGTGTGTGTGCACCCCAAACCAGCTATTACAGTCTCCCCGAGCACATGGCTTTGTTCAAGAAACCCTTCGCTGCATCTGAATCATTGTGAGACTTTGGGGAAAGGCAAGGGCATGCGTTTTATCCCTAAACACCTCCAGCAGCAAAATCAGAATCGCCCGCTGCGAGCTATCCAGCCGCTGTGCTGATGTGCATTTATCAACAGCCTCGACACGGCACATGAGAACAACACGGTGTGTATGTGGGGACCCTTAATGAAGTCCAAGAGCCCCTCCCCCTGACTCTACCCCCCCATTTTAGCCAAACCGTGCCCCTCCCCTGTAGCCTCCTAAAAACAGTCGCCAAGGGAGCTGACGCAAAAGGCCGTGCTCCCTCTGCCAGAGGAGCGCTGGCTCAGAATGCAAAGCAGACAGATCCCAAAATTTAAAGGACGAAGGATCCCAGGATCAGGTGCAAGGGCTGTATCAGCCACAGGAGGATGAGGTAGCCCAAGGTCGCCCACCAGATGTGCACCAGGCTGCGGTAGATGGCTGGGGCAGGTATAGTCCCTCGGGGAACAAAGGAGAGGTACCCCATGCCTCCTCGGAGCAAACGGCAACGAGTCAGGATGCCTGGGCAGCACCCCCTGCTTCCCCCGACTCACTATTAAATTATTCTGCCCTGATGGATCTTGGCAGCTGGTCCACGCCCCAAGGCCTCCGCTGGAGGCACTGTGGCTGAGCCACGCAAGCCGGGCACATAATGGGCCGCGACAACCTCTCCTGTTCCGAAGCCAAGCCGGGAGGCTCGCAAGCAGACAAGAGATGGGCGCTTGGCTAATGAGGGATAATGAGGGTGAGAATCCCATGAGACAAAGTGAAGTGGGGGGGACGGAGGACCTAGGGTTGCCAACTTTCCACCCGTCGCTGTAACGGTGACTCTGGCAGCTCGTCCATCTGCAGACATGGGCCGGTGCAAATGCTTATGTGAACAAAGTCCACTGGAGCAGGTCAGGGCATTCTTTCTGGGCAGTTGGCATCCTTACAAATGACCCCCCCCACACACACACACACACACAAGATGATCAGCAGCTGATGGTTGCCAACTTTTCCCTTGCCATGCTGCTGTGCACTCCAGAGCTGGAGAGAAGGAGGAGTACATATTGCTGAAATATTATTTAAGCATAGTTCAAGCAATGGTGTTCCCCGTAGTAACCTATGGCTGCGAAAGCTGGACCATAAGGAAGGCTGAGCAAAGGAAGATCGATGCTTTTGAACTGTGGTGCTGGAGGAAAATTCTGAGAGTGCCTTGGACTGCAAGAAGATCAAACCAGTCCACACTCCAGGAAATAAAGCCGGACTGCTGGCTTGAGGGAAGGATATTAAAGGCAAAACTGAAGTACTTTGGCCACATCATGAGAAGACGGGACACCCTGGAGAAGATGCTGATGCTGGGGAAAGTGGAAGGCAAAAGGAAGGGGGGCCGACCAAGGGCAAGATGGATGGATGATATTCTGGAGGTGACGGACTCGACCTCGGGGGAGCTGGGGGTGGCAACGGCCGACAGGAAGCTCTGGCGTGGGCTGGTCCATGAAGTCACGAAGAGTCGGAAGGGACTGAATGAATAAACAACAACAACATAAAAGGGAGGGGCAGAAAACGACAGGGCATTACAGTGCCCTTTAAGTCGACAGGTGTGGCTTTGGCCACTGTAAGGGAGCAGCAGCTTTGTATGTGTACACTAACCCAGGTTTGCCACTGCGTAATGTGTGAAACGACCCCAACGGAGACGAGATTTCCTATCGCAGTCTTCTTTGCCCATTCCCATTTCTTCAACTGGTTCAGTTGCCAACTGACCAGAAAAAAAGCCAGCCTGGCCCGCTCTTGCGTCTTGAACTGCAGGTTATTCTGCAGAAGCCAGATAAGCGCGACCACTGCTAACATCCCAGCTACTGTAAACGCACAGCCACAGTGGCCGGCTGAAAAGCTGGCCCCTTGAGTCAGCAGGCGGGCGTGTCAGAAAGGTGGGACTGCCTGCTGGTGTGCTGGCAAAGCCTCCTGTGCCTCGGACAGGCCTGCAATTCAACCGGTGTGGCTTTTGCAACCCTGCAAGGAAGGAAGCTGGCTGCGCCCACTAGGGACGGCTGCTCCAAAGGCTGCCTTGCATTGCAATTCCAAGGATGCTGCTTTGTTTCAGAGTCACCAAGGCCTCCTATTATGTGGGTTCTGGGGGTTCAGTGCTTGTCTCTAATGGGAATCCCTCCCACGTCCTGCCTGCCCACCCTGCAAAGAAAGTGGAGAAAGCTGCAGGTGGCCACAGACCGCTCCGTCTTCCCTCTGCGGCGCTCGTTCAGGGGATTACGCTACCCCAGGCACATCCCCCGTGCCAAGAATTTGCTAATTCCCAAGTAATTAAAAAGCCAGGGCAGGGCAGGGCAGAGGGAGGGAGGCAACCAAAAAGCAGGCTGGTTCCCACACGGCCCTGGTGATTCACGGAGCTCCAGGGCACAGTAGGACCGCCTGATGGGGAGCGCAGGCCTTTTCCTGGCACAGCTGGGGCAGGAGAGAGAGGGGTGGGAGTGTGACGCAGTGCCAGTGTGGCCAGCTTTCTTTTCTCCGGCGCTCTTCCTCCGCTGCACAGCCTGACGTGCGGAAAATTAGCTGATGTACCAGAATCACCCTGCCGGCGCACACCAAGACGGATCTGCCTGACCAAGCATCTTCTTCCTAACAGGGGCCAGACCAGTTTTCGACGAGCTTATAAGCAGGGTGCAGGAAACTGATTTCCCCCCACCCTCGTTCCTCCCTCTCCTCCCACTCCCCCCAACAACTGGCATGCACAGGTTTACTGCCCCAGAGCATGGTGGCGCCATTGAGCTATCATCAGCAGACACTGCTAGGCACTTACAAGATTTGGGTCCCACGTATCTGCATAAAATTTGCGTATGCTCATTTTTATCTAGATATACAAATTTAGAAATCATTACTTGGATTGATTTAAATTTCAACGAAGGCAAAACCATCTTGCTGTCCCTTCCCTGACTTCTCTCTCCCCGCCCCCAGAGGATACCTGAGAGAGCGCCTCCTTCCTGACCAACCTGCCCTGTCACTGAGGGCATCAGAGGGCATGTTTCTGGTGGTTCCACATGGACCCATGGCCCGGTTGGAGTCCTCAAGGAAAAGAGCCTTCAGTGTGGTGGCCCCCTTCCTGTGGATTTCCTTGCCTTTAGAGGTCGGGCAGGCGCCAACATTATGTCCCTTCTGGTGCCTTCTGGAGATGTTATTTCGAGAGGCCTTCCCTGAGTTTATTAAATTCCACCTTATTGGGATTTGTCTTTTTAAAAAACGTTTTAACTCTTTTAACTTGGTGTTTTATTCTTTTACCTTGTTGCTCACCACTTCGAAATCTTCTGATGTGGAGCGGTGTATCAATATTGTAAATGAATGAATGAATGAATGAATGAATGAATGAATAAATAAATAAAATAGCATCCTCCCCCCCCCCCCCGTATACAATAAAGCTTAGAAGGAAAGCTTCCCTTAATGCCAATAGGGCGTTCCATCATACGTTCCATCATGAGAGCCAGTGTGGTGTAGTGGTGAGAGTGTTGGACTGGGAGCTGGGAGATCCGGGTTCTAGTCCCCACTCAGCCATGAAGTTCACTGGGTGACTTCGGGCCGGTCACTGACTCTCAACCTAACCTACCTCGCAGGGTTGCTGTGAGGATAAAATGGAGAGGAGGAGGACCATGTAGGCTGCCTTGGGTTCTTTGTAGAGGGGAAAAGGCAGGAGATAAATGTAATAAATAAATAAATAAATACCCTGGAAAATTGCCCCCTGCATGGCCATTAAGCTAAGAAAGATGTCTTCCATTGGCATCAATAGACACCCAAGGCTCTGGGAAATAGGGTTGGGGACGTAGTCCCATGTAGCCAGGACTAGCAATGCCCCTGCATATCATGGTCCATGGATGCTCCTAGACCTGCCCTTGGTGAGTGTACCTAATCTTTGAGAAGAAGCATAGATCCCAAATCCCAGGAAGTACTAGTTCCCCTCTACTCAGCACTGGTTAGGCCTCATCTGGAGTGCTGTGTCCACTTCTGGGCACCGCACTTGAAGAAGGATGCAGACAAGCTGGAGAGGGTTCAGAGGAGGGCAACAAAGATGATCAGGGGACTGGAAACAAAGCCCTGTGAGGAGAGACTGAAAGAACTGGGCATGTTTAGTCTTGAGAAGAGAAGACTGAGGGGAGATAGGATAGCGCTCTTCAAGTCCTTGAATGGTTGTCCCAGAGAGGAAAGCCAGGACCAATTCTTGATCATCCCAGAGTGCAGGACACACACTGGAGGCACTCAAGACGAGGCTGGACGGCCATCTGTCAGGGTCAGGGATGCTCTGACTTGGATTCCTGCACTGAGCAGGGGGTTGGACTCGATGGTCTTATAGGCCCTTCCAACCCTACTATTCTATGATTCTGTGATTCTAGATCAGAACAAAGCTCCATCTACTCAGGCATAGTGCGGGGAGGAGGATTCATTCCATTCACGTTTTACTGTGAACTTAACTAATTTTGCATTTCCCCAAAGCAAAACACAAACCGAAAACACAAATCAGTTTTCCTTCCAAATTCACACATCTCCGAATTTTCCATTGGAGTTCTCCAATTAAAAAAAATATGCATAGAAAAATGGTTACATTAAGGGAAAATGTACCCAAGAATGCATATATTGGTAAAGATAGCATTCAAACATGCATTCTGTTAGGAAAATCACTTGCAAAAAATATGTATATTAGGCAAAATTATGCACAAAATGCATAACCTAGGAGAAATATGCACAAAGATGCTTACAAATTTTCATGCACGCTTAAAAACGAATCTCAGTGTTCAGAATGAAACACATTTAAGATTGGGAAACTGAGAAACTGAGAAAAACCAATATATTGACAGATACATCAATCTCTACCCAATACCCTGTTTCCAACAGGGTCTAGTAGCCAAATGCTTCTAGGCACAAAAGCAGCAACAGTCCTTTCCTACTGTTTGTCCCATGCTTCTCACAGATATACTGCCTCTGGCTGTGGAAGTTCCATCAATCCTTGGTACCAGTGGAAGCTTCCCACCCATTCCAAGCAGAAGCTTCTGCATGGGGGGAGGAATTTCTCATGGACTGCAAGGAAAGGATTAACGCCCCCACCCTGCAGTTTCAGTCCTGATTCTATCTGCCTGCTCCCATCAGTGGCTGCTACATATACTTTCTAAAAGATTCATGCAATTCCAAGTGATGTGTTGAACATCATTCATGTGTAGTCTGGCCCAATCCTTTTCTCTTATAGAGCTTTTCTACACAAGGCATTTCTTGTGTGCTCGTCATTCCCTACTCACCACTGTTTACGGGTTCTTTAGAGGACATTGTGACTCTCCAGTTTCACTTCTGTTTGTAAACAGCACTTTTGGTGAGGTTTTTTAGACCAGGGAAAATGGGGTATTATTTCTGAAAGCGAAAGAAACTGCTGTTTCCATGTATGTATTTGCCCTATTCCGCTATACCGCAGTGCCACCTAGAGGTTACTTAGCAAAAAAAGCAGGAAAGGAAACGCTCCTTGCATATTGCTTGGATCTCAGTTCTTGGATCTCAGATTAACAGCTTTGTGTAGAAAAGCTCAGTGGCTACAGAGGAGTGAGAGGGCTGTAACTGAAGGAGCAAAATGATGATAAGGGTGCAGAGGTCAGCAAAAGCTATGTGAGGCCTGACATGGGCCGGATGAAGCGATGCTGTCCTCAGTTCCCTTCCCACCCAGAAAGCAGAGGCAGCTTTATGACTATGGTGGCCGACCAGTGAGGAGGAAAATGGGGCCGCTCCGCAAGGACGGTGTGTTGAAGTGTGCATTCCCACCAAAAGTGTACCAAGCACGCAAGATGCTTTCTCCACAGGACTCCTCAAGAGAAATGTTTGTGTGGCTGCAAAACAGTCAGAGTCTGACTGGATCAACCAATATTTTTAAATATTCTAAATATGAGTATTCAATTCAGAGCAAAGCAAATAAACAAGGATTTAGATTAAGGGTCTTGAACCTCTTTTCAGCCCATTTTGGAGAAGCTTCTCTTCCCCCAAGGCTCTCAAAGCAGGTGACAATCTGAAAATCATTTCTCATTGATTTGAAATCAGCAGGCAGAATGGTGGCCGCAGTTCATCTGGCATTGAACTCAAAAACCATCCCATTCTCAGAAATTATGGGAGAATAAAAACTATTCAAAGATCTCCTAAAAAGAGTGCAAGGAACCGGCAGTGGGGTCAGAAAAGACTGAACCCCCATATTCTGGCAGGACCCTCCACACATCCAGTGATGACGGGTGAAAACAATTATATTTTCTTATGGACATTTTCCCACTTTTAATAAAAGCACTGTTTCGTAAAATGAACCAGGACTGCCTTTTCATGGGTGGCCCCCCAAACTCTGGAATGTGCCCCCTGTTGAGATCTCCCGGGGCGACGCCCCTTTGCATTCCATGTTTGGGTGGGTGCCAAAAACAGACGCTTACTCACTAGTGCTCTGCCGTTTTTAAGGTGCTCCTTTCTCAGTGCTGCTTATGTTTTATTTATTTATTGCATTTATATCTCGCCTTTTTTCCTCTGCAAGGAACCCAAGGTGGCATACATTCTCCTCCTCCTCCTCTCCATTTTATCCTCACAACAACAACCCTGTGAGGTAGGTTGGGCTGAGAGTCTGCGACTGGCCCAAAGTCACCCAGTGAGTTTCCATGGCCGAGTGGGGACTAGAACCCGGATCTCCCGGCTTCCAGCCCAACACTCTCGCCACGACACCGCGCTGGCTCTGAGTTTTGGCTCAGTTGTTGGGAAAATGTGTCATTGTGCTCTTACATTTTACATTGTTTTAAGTGGGAAGTTTCGATACTGATATCTTTGATTTTGACATCTTGTTTAATGTGGTTTTAATGTTTATATATTTTGTATTGTTTTATTGTGTGCTCTTTGGTTTTAATTTCTGTGAACCGCCCAGAGAGCTCCGGCTATTGGGCGGTGTAGAAATGAAATGAAATGAAATGAAATGAAATTAATAAATAAATAAGCAAGCCACTTCGCATGCAGTCGTCTATTGACAAGCGATGTCTAAATGGAATAAAAAATGATTCACAGTAATTGTGATCTCAGCAGCTTGGTCGAGGGTTAATCCATCCTCCTTCAGCAGCTTTTCCTTGCATCGCTTTTGAGTTAGATCCCCAAAGAATCCTGTCTTTTAGCAGATCAGCACTAATGCAAAGGCACAATCCCCACGTCAATAATGGCGCCTTGGGCTGCGCACCCGTCCTTTGTTGCAGCGGGGTCTTGGTCTCTTTCATCGAAAAGGCTGTCTGCCTGGGGACATTTCTGTTCGGGCTTCCACAGGCCCCAGACAATGCAGACAGCCTGTCTGGGTCGTTTCTGTCTGCTTCTGTAATCTTTCCGCTAGAGACACGCACGCTTTGCAAATATTCCCGCCCTTTGGACTGACCAAAGAAAAATGCAGAGCAGATTCAGGGACTTCTCACCTTGTGTTCTGTAGATACCGTCCCACTTCAACACGATACAGCAGGTAGTCCAATTCATCTCGAGGGGCCCTGGACTGGGAAAGGCTGCGATACTGCTAACCCAGTGTTGAATCGCTGTATGGTGCATTTAACTGTACAGGCTGCATTTGGAGGGTGGAAGGGATTCTATTTATTGATTTATTTATTCCCATTTATATACCGCCTTTCACCCCTGAGGGCTCCCAGGGCGATGTGCGCCACATTAAAAAACACACATCAGCAAATCCAATAGAAAAACCGTACCATTGCAAATAAAGAGGCAAAAAACCCGCTTCACCCAGCAAGCCAACACCCCCCCCCCCCAAAGGCCTGATTATGGTGATTCTTTTAACTTTTACATTTTTTAAAGGTCCAAAAGGAATATTTTAATTTGGTGCCGAAAAGAAAACGACGTCGGCGGCAATCGTTTCTGCTTTGGGAGGGCATTCCAGCGTTGGGGTGTCGCCACCGAGAAGGCGAATGTGCCGATGGTGAAGATCTTCATGCACAGGCAAGATAAGATTGCATTGATGCAACATCCCCAGCCCCGCCTGTTCCAACCTGTCTGCCCTCAAGCTGGATTTCATGAGCGATCTAATATTTGACTTTGTTATTTGCAGATAAGCCTCCCTACGCAGACGTCCTCCTGCCACAAGGCTGCATGCCTCAGGTGACCTCCTGGAACGCTGCCATGTCAAACAACGGGTGACAGTTCCCTCTCTCCTTGTCCTGCTAACAAGGGTGCCAGGGTTTGCAGGAACTGCACGACAATGCCCGGGCAAGCGGAAATGAGTATCCCAGAGACGGTGCAGGACAGAGGCTTAACTCCTGGGGCCTAGCTAAGTCGCAAATGTTGCTCAATGAGCGTGGAAGATCACCACCAAAGAGGAAGGGAACTGAGTATATTCCCTGACACCGCATGAGCAGAAGCACCGGGTGCAAAGAGAAGTCCACGTCCTCAGAACCACAGCTCTTGTTTTAAAAATGTCAAGTTTCTAGCCTGTAGGGTTGCAAATGTAGAACTGAAAGCTGGGGAGGGTTGGGGGTGCTGAGCAGTGGCCCGTGGATGGGCCTGAGGGTGCTGTGCAAGTCTTTGCTCCTCCCCTTAACCAGCAGAATTGCTTGCAATTTGTATAACTTATGCAGATGGCAGGATCCAGCTTTGCTTGGTACAGACTACCTTGATGCAGAATTAAGTCCTGCTTGGTGCAGTTCCCTTGATGCAGAATTAAGTCCTGCTTGGTGCAGCTACCTTGATGCAGAATTAAGTCCTGCCAGGTCCAGGCAGAGTTGCAGCATGAATGCCATGTTGGAAGGGACACTACTGTCTGGTCTAAATTTCTACTGTAAAGGACAGTTTCCTATACTTCAAGCACGTTTATTTTATTTTTTTCATGTATTTTCTAAATGATACATTCTAAATGATCTGGGGAGAGGGCTGTAGCACAGTGGTAGAGCCCTTGCTTTGCATACAGGAGGTCCCAGTTTTGATTCCCAGCAGCATCTCCAGGTAGGGCTGGGAAAACTCCTGCCTGAAACCCTGGCGAGCCGCTGCTGCCAGTCAGTGTCGGCAATACGGGGCTTGATGGACCCAGGGTTGGACTGCGTATGAGGCAGCTTCCTGTGTTCTGGAGGGAGCAATCCTATGGCCGCTAGTCAGCGGCTAGACGGCCAGAAGATATCTGATTTTCGGGGAACCGACCTCAAAGCCCGCGCTCCGAGGTTGGTTCCTGGAGAATTGACCTTCCCCCCCTTCCACACTGCCTCGCAGGCAGCACGGAACAGCCCCATCCTCTGGGCTCTCAGGAAGAGCACAGAGCAGCCAAAATGGGGCATTCCAGGGGGTGTTCCGGGGCGGGGAGGGCAGAAGTGCTGGTACGACACATCCTATGTGTCACCTGGCAGCCCCTCCCCTGGTCTGACCTCCCATGGCTAGACAGCCGAAATCAGCTGTCTAGCTGCTAATGCAGGGCCGGAGGAGCGTGAAGGGAACAATCCCCTCCGTGCTTCTCCTGCCCTGCATTGGATAGGCGGTCGTCTCCGATCTGCATAGGATTGCGCCCTAAATGTATTACCAGTGTGTTAACAGGTTGCTTGGGGGTAGGGCAGAGGCACTGCAGACAGTACTGATAGCTGGCAACCATAGAGGCGGTCACGTTAAGAGAACCTTGTGACAGCAAGCTTTTCAGGTCATGTATGCAAGTTCAGATCGAGCAATACCAATCTAATCAAATCTGCAAACATTTCGTAGCCCTGGGATGAGAAAATGCTAATCTAATTCTGTAGGCATACACCAGTCCTGAAGTGAACTCCCAAAGCATGATCAAATCACTGCCCAGGGGTAAAATTTCAATGTTTCTGCCCATGTCAAATTACCATTTTCTATATGTGAAGGCTCGAACCAAGAGATATCACTACTTTATTGTTTCAGTCCCAAACGGCTAATGCCAACACCAGGGAATCTTCCTGTAACCCCTTTGTGACTTTGTTATGTCAAACGCCATCCTTTTGTCCCACTGAAACTTTTGTTAGAACTGTATAAACCCCACAAGTTCCTAGCCCTCAGTGTACCATTTCAGTTTACTGCTCAGTTCCATTCATGGCTATTGGACCAGCAACATACTGGAACCACGTTACTGGAGCCACCTGGGTCTCCTGGCTGACCCACCACCCACCATTGTTGTCAGGGCACCAGCTGTGTTTCACAGCGTGGCAAACCCTTGGAGACCTGTTGCTTCCGGACAAGCCCGGATAGAAACACCAGTGGAGGCTGGCAGCTGCGATGTCAGTGGGGCGGCGAATCCACTCTGGGTTTCAATCAGAACTCCTGTAGAGGTGTAAAGCCCCTTGGAGAGCTCCTTTAGAGTTCTGACTGGTTCTGACTGAGTTCCAGAGCGGATTCACCAGAGGCCCACTGACATCGGGGCCGCCAGCCTCCACTGAGAAGCTCGAAGAGGGACGTTCCATCCCCATTCTGCCACCCCACTCTGCAACTTTTTGCCCAGATTATTCAGAGCCGGGCCACATAGATCCTCTCCTCACCGCAAACAGAGACCCCCCGAAGCCCCTTTTCAAACGGGCTATTTTTCCTTCACCCGTTGCGACGCACGAGTTTCAAAAGGCGCCAGATTTCATCTTCAGGAACACCCTGTTCAGACTGAAGGAGCAATATCCTTGCAACTCTATCCTATTTTCAGGAGGTTTTCCACCTACAAATTATAGCCTCCGTGCCCTGTTCTCCATGGTTTGTGTGTGTGCAAGTGTACACATTCGGTGTAATTTTGGACCAAGCCAGGTTGGAGCCACAGTCACAGTGTGCAACCCTTGCCCTGGCTGCCTGGAAGGGAAGGATTGTGACCAAGGGATTCCTCCCTTGTTTGCACTCTGCCCCATCGTGGTCAAGCCAGGTTCTTCGAAGAAGACAGCAAGTATGTGAGGGAGCAAACAAGGTCAGAAACACACAAAATGCTGGACATTGGAGTGTGCATGTGTGCGAAGCATAGATAACCCCGTTGCACCATTCCCTATTGTTACAGCAACTGTGCGCCAGGATTAATCTGGCCACACCACCCATGGTTAGAAGAAGCCTCTCTCATCCTCTCTTTCCTCCCCAATCTTTCAAGCTCACCCCAAACCTTTCTTTTCATCTCCCAATAGCGTTAGGGCTTCCTATTTGTTTATCCCTGACTCCCTTGGGCTCGGAAGCCCTGCCCAGATCAGCCCGGATGTGACAGCCATGTCTGCAGCCTCACTCACACCCTGCAGCCCTCAGTTCAGTCGAGCCCCCAGGAGAACGAAGCTAATTTCCCCACAACCTGATCTACTACGAATCCGTCGAACGCTTCGCATGTTTTGCTCGTTTTGACTACCTGTAGCAAACGTTCTACCGAGTTAATTTCCCTGATCAATGAGTGCACATTTTTAATTCTCGAATGTGTTTAATACGTTCTGCTGTTATTGAAGAATCCAGCATGTGTGGGTGAGTCATTGGGACCCCTTTTTGCCAGATGCCCTATTCCCAAGGTTAAAAGCTCCTTTAGCGAATGTGTGCCTTGAGAATGAGGACAGGTTTGTGCACGTGTCTAAAGGAGCACATTTGGTGACAAGAGCCTGAAGACAACAGTGAATATTCAGTATCGAATGAAACAATAAGATCTATTTAAAAAAATAAAAATAAAAGAAGCAGATAAAAGAAGAATTGAAAATACATCCAATAAAAAATATACAAGCCGAAAGAGATCAATTCTAGGTTCAGGGTGAAAGCGAACTCCAGCTCTCTGGGAAAGATGCCATTCCAGGGGAACACTGTTTCATGTGTGGTGGGAATGTGTTCATGTGCAAGCATTTTGGTTAAAGGTCTTTAAGGGCGGAATCCTATGGCTGCTAGTCAGCGGCTAGACGGTCATAGGATAGGTCGGTTCCCGGGAAGCAACCTTGGAGCCCGTGCTCTGAGTTCGGTTCCTGGACAGTTGACTCCCACCCCCTCCCACACCGCCTCCTAGGATCGGAAGAGCAGCACGGAATGGTGAAAACAGGGTGTTCCCGGAGGCAGGGCAGAGCGGGGAGGTCGGAAATACCAGCACGACACATCCTATGTGTCTGTCGGGAGCGCCCTTGCTGCCTTCTGAAATCCTCAAGTAGCCAGAATCAACACGCAGACAATAGGGCTCTTTTCCAAGGCTTTATGTGCATTCAACCTAATGACGATTACAGATGCTAATTGCCTGAGCCTAAGAGGAAAACATAAGAGAGCAGCCTACCAGGGGTCTCTAGCCTTAGGGAATCAGTTGGTCTCCATTTGGAAGGAAAGGGCGGGAAGCCTCTGAACTTAAGGGCTAGGAGGAGAGAGTCCACCCCTTTCCCGTGGGGCACCGGTGCGCAGCTGTTTTTGTCGCACCAGGCAGGCTGAGCACCTCCTCTTGGCGCCCACCATCTCCCGCTTGTCCCTGTGCCAGCACCTTGCGTCCAGAAGCTCCAGTTGTCCCTCCCTCTCCCTGCCAGGGTCACTGTCACTCTCAGGAATGTGAGCAGGGAGGGGCTCTCCCTCCGGCTGCACCTCTGAGCAGCGAACAGATTCCTCTCCCACGGTTTCTATCTCTTCCTCAGAATCAGAACTGCTTTGGGGCTCTATGGGCTCCGATCCAACCCTGACAGTGTCTTCTGGCTGCCGCTTCCTGCACTCCGAGGTCCCATGGCTAGACAGCCAAAATCAGCTGTCTAGCAGCAAAAGCTCGGTGGGGGGAGCGAAGAGGAGATCTGCTCCTCCACCACTCCTCCTGCCCTGCGGTGGAGAGGCGGTCGCCCCCCAGCTTGGAGGCGACCATCGTTCCAGGCAGGATTGCTCCCTCCAGAAATCTCAGACATGACACAACAGCATGGCACCAAACCCTTTATTAGCACTTCTATCCATTTGTGATGCTGTAATGACCCCTGTAAGCCATAAACGGTTAATCGCTCTATTACTGGCAGCAGAATGTATTGAGGTAGCAAAAGGATGGAAAACCAGTCAGGATATATGGTCCAAGGATGGCATACCAAGTTTTGGCAAATGGCACTAGCTGAGAAGTGCACCCATCACAGGAGATGGATTAGGGGTCCTGCCAAGCAAGATAGTTTCATAAAGATGTGGTTTCCATTTTTAACTTCTGTTAATAAAAAAGATAGTGAGTTCAGACCTCCAGTCACACAGAGATCATTCTGGAGAGATGTAATGTCTTAAGATTCGAATATATATCTTAAGAACATCAGAAGAGCCCTGCTGGATCAGACCAAGGTCCATCCAGTCCAGCATTCTGTTCACACAGTGGCCAACCAGCTGTCGACCAGGAGCCCATACGCAGGGCATGAGTGCAACAGCACCCTCCCGTCCATGTTCCCCAGCAACTGGTGTATAGAGGCTCACTGCCTCTGGTGCTGGAGGGAGCACATAGCCATCAAGACTAGTAGCCACTGATAGACTTGTGCAACTCTTTCTGTCTAGTATAACTTTGGCCCTACAGAACTGAATGTGGATGTTTATACAGTATATTACGCTCTTGTACTCTAAAGTATTGTTAAAAGTTTTGTTTATCTGTTTAATGGAAAAATAACTTAAAAATAAAAAAACACTAGGTTCAGGGGGAAACCAAAACCATAAAAGCCCCTGAATGCCATTAAAAGCCCCTGAGCATTTCACAGGTATTTAAAATCGGGAGCCTGGCAGATGTAATACAACTCCCACCTTCCCCAACTAGGACAGCCAGTGGTCAAAGATGACAGGAGTTTTAGTGCAACAACCTCTGGGGATCTTAAGTTTGGGAAAGGCTGCTCTCAAGGGAGTTCCATTGGTCAGGCACGACCATAGAAAAGGCCCTTTCTCCCGTAGGCACTAGCCAAACCTCAAATTAGTGCTGTGCTGAAAATTTCTCCCACATGTTTTTTGACCCTTCTTGTTCCATTTGATGGAAAAGACATTGCTTTCGAAAAGAAATTCAGAGGAGAAATTTCAGAGAAACTCTCATGGGCTGGGTTTGGGGTTCTGTAGCTGAGGAGTGCGCGTGAGTGTCTTGTCTGTCATTGTACAGTAATCTCTGCGGCAGCCTGTCGCCTCCCTGGCTTCCCACACTTCAGTAAGAGCCATCATGAGAAAGACGTCGTGAGGTCATTCCCCCCAGGGGGCTTTTCCAGTTCAGGAAGTACAGGCAGCCTGGGAGGCTGCAGAGCCATGGAAAGATGTGCAATAGAGAGAGAGAGAAAACACACAGCCCCCTCGGTCCCCTAGCAGCCATTAGGGAAGCTCAAGGATACCAGCAAAAGAAACTTAAAATTCTGCCTCGGAAGAGTGGAAGCCTCACCACAGGGGATGCTGTTGCCGCCTATGGAAGCAGGGCAGTAAACCCAAACCCCTCAGGAAAAGGAAGGAAGGAAGGAAGGAGCTGTGCTACAACCCCTGCCAACAGTGAGCCCTACCTGTAAGAAACTGTTGGAGGATTTCTCCTCTCCTAGGAGAAGTTTGGTGAAATTGTCCCCCCAATTTCTCTGCCCACAAACAGGCTGGAGAATTTCGAGAGGCTGTTTGTGCACAGCGAAACCTCAGATGGCAGGAACACCTGAAGGCCCTCCAAGGAAAAACTTAACAAATGGGCGGATTCATGCCATGCTCCCTACTCCATTTAGGGCTTTAATGGCCACGCCCAGCACCATAGATTTGCCCGGAAGCAGACGAGTAGCCAGTGGTCTCTTTAATTCCTGGCATAATATGTTAACAGTCTGGCCGCCGCATGTGAAACCAGCTGAAATTTCCCAACTGTCTTCAAGGGCAGCCCCACATACAACGCACTTCAGTACTCCAGCCCGGATATTAGTAGGGCATGGATCACAGTGGCCAGGTCATCTCTCTCCGCGAAGGGCCACAGGTGGCATACCAGTAGCAAAATGGCATCCCAGGACTCCAGGCCTGGTCCTTAACTAGCACAGGCTGAATAATGCCCCTTTCCCCTGCCCCGATCCCTTGAGAGAGACTTTTGCAGCCTTGTCTATGAAACCTCCAACCTGGGAGGGTTCGCTCAGGTTTCTTAACCCAGCTTCTTCTGTTGCTGAGTCATTCTTGCGGTTAAAAAGTCCTGCCAAATGCTTTAGCTAGGTCTGTCTTCCTCGGGTTGGATCTCCTTGCTTTAAATGCAGTCCTTGTCATTTCTGTTCATGTTTTGTTCATGCACAAAAAGCTTTGAGGATTCTCACCTCATTCAATCTCCCCAACAGCCTTCTTACACAAGAGGAGTAAAGAGGCACTTTTTTTCCTTAGTTGAAAACATGAAGAAGGCCTGAATACCATTAGCAGCTGCAAAACAGGCAAAAGTTTAACAGGGAAAACTACTGCTGGAGGGAAGCGTTGTCTGTAATGCAGGAGTTAAAATGTAATGCTGTTACATGACAGTTCAAAAAGGGATGATATATATATTTAAAAATCTTAAATGTGTAGGAATAAATTATGTGAGACTAATTGGGGAGACCATGGGTGCAATCTTATGGCCGCTAGTCAGCGGCTAGACAGCCATAGCATAGGTCGGTTCCCGGGAACAACCTTGGAGCCCGTGCTCCTAGGTTGGTTCCCTGAGAACTGACCTTCACCTGCTCCCGCACTGCCTCGTAGGCAGCACAGAACAGCCTCGCACTCGGTGCTCGGAAGAGGAGCATGGAGCGGCAAAAACGGGGCGTTCCTGGGGGCGTGTCGGGGCGGGGAAGTCGGAAATGCTGGCACAACACATCCTATGTGTCATCTGGCTGCTGCTTCCCGCGCTCAAAGGTTCCACAGCTAGAAAGCCGAAATCGGATGTCTAGCCATAAATGCAGGGCGGCTGAAGCGCAGAGGAGACGATCCCCTCCGCACTTCTCCTGCCCTGCATTGGGTAGATGGTCACCTCCAAGTTCGGAGGCGGTCGCCTATCCTGATAGGGTTGTGCCCTGTGAGTACTCAGTAGGGATGGCTGGAACGGGGGGGGGGGGTCCTCAGGCAGGGAGGCGGTCCATTCCTCCCCCCTGGAATCCTCTTTGGCCGGCTCCACTCCACAGCAATTTCGCAGAGCCACCAGCCGGCTCCAAAGCCCCAGCGATATGGCCACCATGGCCATATCGCTGAGGCAGGTAGGGTGAGTCTACGGCTGCATTTACCATTTACGGCTGCATTTACCTTAAACTAAGGCCTTTATGTCAATCCGCGCAGCCAGCGATATGGCCATGGCGGCCATATCACCAGGGCCTTGGAGCCAGAGGCAGGGAGGATCCGCCGGCGAGGACTTCGCCCTGCACGAGAAAGTAGGAGATCCGATCCTCCATGGACTTCGGGGGGCTGGATTCTATTGAATCTGGCCTCACTGGGGTCCGTGGAGGATTTCTCCAACATCCCTAGTACTCAGCAAGCACAGCGAGCAAGGGATCCTAACTTGAGGGAAGATATCATGACACCCTGGTTTCCATTCATTTCCTATGCAGAGGCACTTCAAACTTTTGATAAAGTTCCAACAAAATTTGTTGTTGTTCAGTCGTTCAGTCATGTCCGACTCTTCGTGACCCCATGGACCAGAGCACGCCAGGCCTTCCTGTCCTGCGCTCTCTCCCGGAGCGTGCTGCTCAAGTCCATATGCATTGCATCGGTGATGCTATCTAGCCATCTCATCCTCTGCCGTCCCCTTCTCCTTTTGCCTTCAATCATTCCCAGCATCAAGGTCTTTTCCAGGGAGTTTACAGTTGCCTATATTTTTTTCTGATCACTATACACAAACCCACAAAACGGCCGACATCTGCACACACTCCTTTCATATGTTGTAGAACTTGCATTTTTACTTTCATTAGAAATTGAGCTCCTAATTAGATTTATAATTAGTGAATTCTTTGGTTTCGTTAGTGATCGTGATTTATCGTTATGCACATTTTTCTTCTTTTTGTTGCCTTTATTTTGTTAACTTTAATTTAAGACTTTAATTCAAAGCATATCCCTTTTGCACCAGGTTCCAGTTGGTACATGTCAGGGTTCTAATAAAAAGCAAGCAACTAAGTAGAATCTGGAAACCTGAGGTCTCTCTACCTCTAGTTAAACTCTGTCTTGTAACAATGTGCAGGGTGTTTTGTCTGTACTTATTGTTTTCCTTGTTTTGATTTTTGTAAGCCACCTTGAAAACATTGATGAAAGGTGGTACATAAAAGTTTTCAACAAATATAAATAAATAACAACATTTCCCCCCACACCCCAAAAGGAATAAAATGTGTGAAAAATGCAACTTGCTTTTGCTTTCAAATTAAGATTTCATAACTACGCTCTTGGGTTGAGGAGGTTGAAAGTGCCCAGTCTGGAGACATCGATGCTTGCAAAAACAGGATACCAAGCGGCGTTAAACGGTTCTTGTTTTGCACGGTTCCAACAACCTTGATCTGACGCATCCATTTTTCCACGCTGGGGTGGCCCTGTATACCAAAACCGGTTCGTTTCTTACCAAAAAAAAAAAGGCTTTGAACCCATGCATACTTACCCGGGAGTAAGTCACTGGGACCAGAACCAGGCTGATGGACAGCCACGGTAGGACTTGAGATCTGGCCTGTAGTTTGGGCAGGATTTGAACCAAGGTCTCCCATGGGATCATGGGGCGGGAAGCGGGCAGAGGATGAGGGAAGGAATTGTGCCAAGGTGTTGATCCTTATTAGAAACATCTGAGGTCCCACAGAAGGTGTGCTGCAGAATGTTTATCCGGCCAGGGCCGTTGCCTATGCTGAACTGCCAAGGAGGAGATGTAACAAAGGCTTCCTTTATGTGTGAGATCAGTTCATTACTGACGTGAAGCGGGTCTCAGCAACAACAAACAGAATACAAAGGAGTTTAACAATGCAACCAGAACGCCACTTGGCTAATTAGCGTCAGAAAACCACTTTTCCCAGCAGTGGTGAAACCACTAGGCTCTTTTCCAACATGACGCTTTTCCGTCACAGGAGTGCAAGACAAGTTGCTTTCCCCGCCTGCCGCCACTCCACAAGCAGCTCTTGCCCACGATGCAAGAAGCGTGTCCCAGAATCCTTTGCGGCAGCACAGGGGACGCTGGGAAACGATGGCTGCACTGTGCACAGTCCTGAAGTTCCCCTCTAGAATTGGCATCACAGCCCTCCTGGGAGAGCTTCCCGTCAATGAGGCGGGCAAACAGAAGGGGTGTGGGGTGGGGTCTGATCTGTGGTGTTCACAGCACCCCACCACACTTCACACGCAAATGACTGAGCTACCTCCAGGGCTAGGAAGGGTGGGGAAAGAGGCTGGCTACCTGTGGATTCTGGGACCCATATGTGGGTAGCTGTCCTTGCATACAGCTTCTGACATGGCAGGTGCCCTTTACACTGTGCCACCCCGGGGAACTGCCTAGTCTGCCTGTATGCTGAGCTGGCCCAAAGGCGGCAATCTTTGCCAAATGGTAACTTACTATGACATAACCACGTGGTTAGTGGGTGGTCTGCGTCATTACAACAAGTGGTGAGAATTTCATCACTGTACCTGTTCCAAAATCTGGGGGACCAGAGGGTGGAAATTCCCCTTAGCACCTTCAGGGCTCCTTCACACAGAGCTTTTATCCTGCTATTTATCCTATTTATTTATCCTTTTTATCCTGCTTTTATCCTTTAGATGACGCCGTGAACCTCCAGGGCATCTCCCGCACTAAATGCCCTTTGTTCCGTTTTTAAACAGATTGCAGATAATGAGCTATCAAATGACCCCTTTGTGTTCTGCTTCAGTTTCCTCCATGAAAAGAGGAAAAGTGGCAAGAAGAGGAGCGAGATGAAAGGAAGCTGGTGAAAAAGGGAGTAGCTGTGATCCTGCATTTAAAACGGAAGCAGAAAGCCCCATTTTAAATGCAGGATTTTAGGCTGGTGTAGAGATGCCCTTAGACCTGAAGCTCATTGGATAACTTTGGGACAGTAACTATCTCTCATTCTAACCTGCTTCACAGGGCTGCTATGAAGGTAAAACGGGGCGGGGGGACACAACAAGTACACTGCCTTAGCTCCTCGGAGGAAGAGTGGGATAAAACCATAATAAATAAATAAATTGGATAGCAAAGCCTGTGTGAATTTCCTGAGTGTGCAGGAACACTGAAAAAGTACATCATGTTGCACTGTGTGGAACTCAGCTTCCAAGTTTCTCGCCCTTAAGGCTGTGAAAGAACTCGGATTCCAATGAATCTAATACAGAACAAAAACATCTCAAGTTTCTAGCCCTTAAGATTGTGAAGGAATATGCTTGGAAGTATACGGATAACGCGTAGTGAAATCTCCAAAGCCGGAGAAGCAGCCAGACGAGGATGTCCTGTGGTCAGCCTCCAGTTGTCTCTATGTCCCTCCCTCATGACTAGAGTAATTAGGAAAATATGCATTATTCCAACTGGGAAATATATATATGCAAAGATGCTTGATTTGAATGGTTTTGGCAGATCACCGAATTCAGCTTCTCTTGGCTTTGGGATTACCTTGTTGCTGAATTTAAATCTTATCTGTCTGTCCGTCTGTCCGTCCGTCCAAGACTCTTGAAAGGATGGGGAAGGGTTTTCTGGTGTGCTTAGATAAGAAAGCAAGCAATGTCCGGAGAAGGTCTTGTGGCCTTCACTTGCCTCCCCCTCTCCAGAACTGGGCCCAGAAGAAGAGAGCAAGTCAACGGGCCGCGGGAACGGCAGCAAGGGAGGGAGGAAGAGAGAAGGAGGCCCATTGCGGGAAAGGTGCCCACAGAGGACACCTCTCCCCCAAAGCCAGAGCTGGCCCTGCACAAGTTGACCTTGTCACATCAACGCGACTAAAGCCAATAAACTGCTAACGAAGGAAAAAACGAGTCACCATAAATGAGTCACCATGGTGATCAATGCGTGTTATTCGCTGGATGCTTTTTCTCTCTCTCCCTCCCTCCTTCCCCAGCCTCGGCTGCTTGCGTCTCTCCCCCACACCTCGACCCCACGGCCCCGTTTGGTCCTTTCCTGTGGGTGGGTGGTGGTCTTCCCCCTTTCCTTTGAAGTCCCCCTCCTCTTTCAGCTGCCCTCCGAGGGCCTCTCGAGGGGCGTCTCTCGGAAGCGAAAGTAGGGACCCTTCCGGAGAGAGAGGCCGGCTGCTTTTGCTTAAGGACCTGGTTGTTTGCAAAGCGTCTCGTGGGGGGAGAAAATCAGCACAGAAGAAGAGCAAAATAGTCAAGGCCGTGCTACAGATATGGGGCCGAGAAGAAGGGCAGGGCGGCGCCAGCACCTGGCATCTTTGGGCAGCCATCAGGGCTCCAACGCCCTGCCAGGGCCCACCACTGACGCTTTCCTTTGAAAATAAATGTTCTGGCCTGATGCTCTGAGTAGTGCTGGTGGCCTGGTCCAAGCCACCATGTAAACTTCCCACAATGCAACAGAGCAAAGCTATGTTGGGGCATGATGGGAATGTATATGGGGCCCAGGCCCAGCTGCCTGGCCTTGCTCAGAACGCTGGTGCTGCCACTGCCAGATGAGCTCACCGGAACCCTCTGATGATGGACGAGGGAGGCCACTAATGGGCAGTTTGCCCAGGGAGAGGATCCTGAATGTGGTGGCTGTCCCTGAATTTAGAACGGGGCCGTTGGTGCTCTTGGGCCCTTTCGTGCTGCTGAGGCGTTGCTCTGCTCTGCCACAGTCAGCTGGAAAGGGGTCTGTCAGTCTGATTGCACGCAGCACTGAATAAGAGACAGTATGATACAGTGGTTGGAGTGCATCACTAGGACTGTGCAGGCCATGGTTTGAGAATTCCCACTAATGGAGGATTAGGGCACAATCCTGTGCATGTTTAGACAGAACAAAGCCCGACAACTCCCAGCATGCCTGAGCTGGGGCATGCTGGGAGTTGTCGGACTTTGTTCTGTCTAAACATGCATACAGTTGCGCCCTTTGGCTATCAATAGCCAGGATGGCTACATAGTACCTCCAGTATCAGAGGTGGTTTGCCTCTGTACACCAGTTGCTGGGGAACATGGGCGGGCGGGTGCTGTTGCACTCATGTCCTGCTTGTGGGTTTCCCATGTGCAGCTGGTTGGCCACTGTGTGAATAGGATGCTGGACTAGATGGACCCTTGGTTGTGATCCAGCAGGGCTCTTCTGATATTCTTGACTGCCCTGGGTGAGCCTGGACCAGTGGCAATCTCCCGGCTTAACCTACCTCACAGGGTCATTGTCAGGATAGAAATGGAGTGGGGGCAGATGAGTCCATCACCTTAAGCTCCTGGATGGAACATAAAAATAAATCATTAATAAATACAGTGCTATATTTTCCAGGTTAATTCCACAATGCCCATCCCTACAACAAAAGGGAAAGTGCTGGGTGGTGGTGTGGGGGGACCAGCTGTAGCAATCCCAGGCAACAACATTTGAACTCTTGCTTGTTAATTTTTAGAATGTTTTTTTAAACCGTGGACGGCAAGCTATTGCAGGCGCAATGCACACAGCAGGTGGGGCAGAGGATGCACCAATGTATGGTGAATCATCTGGCGTACGGAGAGGTTCCTGTGTTACAGTTATGCTCCTCTTTCCATTTGGGAAATGCCCCGAAGAGGACATATAGTGCTTTATTTTCAGAAATGTATCAGCAAAAACTGTTGTGTATAATTATTGTTCGGTGATTTAAAGCTTTGTAAGGATACATCTCATTTTTTTAAAGGTCTGGCTCATATGAGCATGAATTAAACATGACCAATCCATCAGCTAATAGATTAAAATGTTCTTTTCTTGTTTAAAACGTTTGCCAGCTACCTTCCCACAAGCTCAGAACAGCTCCTGCTGCTTGAAATGCCAGTTAAAACAGGCAAAATCATTAACAGGTAGACTGAAAAGTTCAAAAATTCTAACATGTTTTATGGACAATTTTTTTTTTTTTTGAAAGAAAGAAAGAAGAAGCTTGCCATTTTGGCTGGGAAATGAGGCGTGTGCGAAAGGCACAAAGTCAGTGAATAAAAGGAATGAATTTATTGGACTGCAATGCCTATCATTTCCAGCCAGCGTGAACTGAGAATGGGAGGGCTGGGCAGAAAAGGGAATTTCTAAGATGCAACTTCTCACCCCTGCTGACAAGCTGTTCCGGTCAAAATTCCCCCTTCTGCACAGCCCTGAACCGCCTTGCTCCAGGTTGGGAGCTCCAGGTAGGCAAAGTGCCCTGTCAAAGGCCGGCCCTACCATGAGGCAAAGTGAGGCAGCTGCCCCAGGCATTTTTGAGGTGTTGTGAAAGGGAAGCAAATTGCTAGTTGTTGAATTGATCCCAGCTGCCCTTTTACTGCCAGGTAGAGGGAGAGGCGCTTGGGAGTTCTGCTTCCTCAGGTGCCAAGATCACTTGCCTTGGGTGATACGCATCTTGGCTTGGTGGGGTGTGCGTGCGCCGTCTACTGCGTCACCTCAGGCAGCAAAATCCCTCAGGCAGCACCCCCTGTCTGCGATGCGCCTCCTTAGACTCACAGAATCATAGAATAGTAGGGTCGGAAGGGGCCTACAAGACCGTCGAGTCCAACCCCCTGCTCAATGTAGGAGTCCAAGTCAGAGCATCCCGGACAGATGGCTGTCCAGCCTCGTCTTGGATGCCTCCAGCGTGGAGAGCCCACCACCTCCCTTGGTCATGGGTTCCATTGTTGTACTGCTCTGACAGTCAGGAAGTTTCTCCTGATGTTCAGCCAGAATCCAGCTTCCTGTCACTGGAGCCCATGATTCCGTGTCCTGCACTCTGGGATGATGGAGAAGAGATCCTGGCCTTCCTCTCTGTGACAGCCTTTCAAGTACTTGAAGAGCACTATCATATCTCCCCTCAGTCTTCTCTTCTCAAGGCTAAACATGACCAGTTCTTTCAGTCTCTCCTCACAAGGCTTTGTTTCCAGTCCCCTGATCATCTTCGTCGCCCTCCTCTGAACCCTCTCCAGCTTGTCTGCATCCTTCTTCAAGTGCGGCGCCCAGAACTGGGCACAGTACTCCAGACGAGGCCTAACCAGTGCTGAGTAGAGGGGGACCAGTACTTCAGTGGTCCCCCAGCACCTTAATGGGCCCACAGCAGAGCTTGCAAAGCACGCACGCCCCGCCACCGGTCGGTCGGTCTGTCTCCTCCATCATTCTCAGCCGCCCTTGATTCTTGCCTCTGCTGCTGCCCGCTCTGCGGACCCTCTCAGAGCGAGCGGCAGGTGGCCAAGCAGCCGGAAAAGCCGTGTCGGCTGGGACATCAGCCCACGTGGCTCTTTAGAGAGCCAGCCAGGCTGAAATGCCTGGCTCTGAGGGATCCTCCCTTAGAGCCAGGCATTGCGGGAGGGGGGTCCATGGAGATCGCCTGTACCACACAATTTGCTGCTCCTCCCGCTCTCCTGCCTGAGGCAGAGGATTCACCCTGCCTCATGAGAAGGCCGGCCCTGGTGACATTGTGGGAAAATGGTGTTGAGTCCAACTCACCAGTCTTCCCCTCTCAGAGCCATGCCCTAAAACTTTTAAACACAACATTCAGGAAAGAAGTGCTAGCATCAGCTGCAGGTGCTTGGGCCCTGGGCATTTGTCCAAAGGTACCATGTAGCTGCTGAAGCTGAAATATTTTGGCCACCTAATGCGAAGAGAAAACTCTCTGGAAAAGACCCTGATGCTGGGAAAGACTGAAGGCAAAAGGAGAAGGGGACAGCAGAGGATGAGATGGCTGGATAGCATCACCGATGCAATGAACATGAACCTGAGCACGCTCTGGGAGACAGCGGAGGACAGGAGGGCCTGGCGTGCTCTGGTCCATGGGGTCACGAAGAGTTGGACGCGACTGAACGACTCAACAACAACAACAACAACCATGTTGTTACGTCGGACCAGTTTGAAAGGTACAGCAGGTCTCTCCCCACCCACCCCACACACACACTTCAGAATCCAATCACCCCCAAATCCACATGTTCCAGCCTCTGCTCATGGACGGGGTGTGTGCGCGCATGTATGCGCTAGAAAAACAAAACGCGTGGCAGACAAAATATCCTCATTTCAAAGGGGACCTTTAGCCCTGGGGGCGTGAGTGAGAGTCCTTGCAGAGATTCCTGATAAGAGAACGTGGCCGGTTTCCTCTCCATGTTTGCCTCATTGCTGGGAAATGTCAGTTGGGTAGTTCCGTTGCATGTCTCCCTTGAGGAAATAGAAGCTACAACACCCCCACCCCAAACACTGCGGTATAGATTCTCTGCCCCACCCCACCTTGGCTTCAGCACTGTCCAGATGCTTCCAGATGAGGTTTTTACTGTGCAATGCCCCTTCCTCATTCATGGCATCTTACAGGGGGGTCCCAACAATGCTGACTTCAGTTCATGACCCTCCTGTGTTTTCCCACCACTTCTTCCATCCAAATAAATACATTCATTTATTTATCGCTATTTATGCATAGTTTGCCTTAAAAAGAAACCACTAAGAGATACACAAGCAATGCCATATAAAATACGGTATAAAACATAGAAAAGAGAATAGCACGGCAACAAGGAACGCAAGATTTCCATTCTGGGAAAGTTTGTTGGAACAAGTAAGTTTTCAGAGTAGCTGCTGAAAACCAGAAGTACTCATTTGTAGTGGCGGGGAGTTCCAGAGACTGGGTATTATGACACTCTGAGCCATCACGGACCAGACTGTTGAAATCTTAGGCACCACCAGGAGGTGAAAAAAAACACCCAGAAAAAATTGGTTAAAAGGAAAACAAAGCAAAACACCAGAATAACTGCACAATGCCTTTTCGAGTTTTCTACAAGGCTGTTAATTGCTGTATCTACTTTCGGTTTTGACACAGAATTGACATCCGAGCTCTACACAAGAGCTTTTCCTTTCCTGCTATTCTGCTACAAAGCCTCTAGGTGGCATTGTGCTATAGTGGAATATCACAATTGCACAAGTTGGAAAATGCCCTTTCTTTTGCTTTCAGAAATAATGCTCCGTTTTCCCCACTCTAAAAATTTTAAAAACTGAAGCAAAATTGGAGGATCACGATGTAGTCTAAAGATCCCGTGAACAACCATGAGTAAGGAATCATGAGAGCACAATAAATGCCTCATGTAGAAAAGCCCTTGATTGGTAGTGCTTTGAGCCCTCCATTGAGAAGCACCCTATGATTGCAATGTCAGATGATCGCTTGCACGTGTGAACAGCCACCACCGAGATAACAGCTCAGGCAGAATCTCTGTAGTGCCTCACATTACGAACAGCAGGACAGATCTGGCCACCTTCACACATGCGTGGGCCACATCCAAATGAGATTACCACAATTTGTGGAGCAGATTTATTGGACACTGACTGGGACCCTCTGCTTTGGTCATAGCTCTCTAATGTTGTCTCGTTTTCCCTGGTTGCCGATCCATCTCCATATCAAACTACGGTTTTCAAAGAGCCAATGTGGTGCAGTCTCTGAGCGTCAGCTTAGCAGTGGCATAATGGTGAATTCTGAAGCTCAGGCAGGCGTTCATCGTGACAGTCCCCATAGACACCCCCCCAAGGAGAGTCCACAAATGCAGGTCGCTGTGTTGATCCATATCTTTGTGTGCGTGTGTGTGTATTAACTATGTGTGCATGGAATAGCTCAAAACAATATAAGGTTGCTGGGAAATCCATCCCAACCCCCCTTGCAGTTCTGTGAGGACTGCAGCTAAGTTCACAGGGAATGTGGGCTTCTGACAGGGGTGGTTGTCCGGATTGATTCTGAGTGCAGGGAGATAGTTAGCAGCTCAAGATTCAGAAGAGGAACAGCCAGAACCACGGGATGCATTTTCCCAAGCCTGGTCAGATATGGGTAGGCATGCTTCTCAGGTTACTAACTACCAGATGGCCAGGCCTGAAGCCCCCCCTTGCCCCCATCTGTGAGAAGCCGGGAGGAGGACGTGGAGGAAGGGAGTGGCGGCTGTGACCTAAGAGATGCTAGACTATGGCGCAGAGCTAGGACGGAAACGTCAGGGGCGGAGCTCAGATGGTCAACCCGGTTAGCAATGCGTGAGAGGCGATGTAGGGAAACATCACTGGAAGGGCAGGACATCCCTCCCTAAGTTAGTCTAGCCAGCAAGCCTCACTTCAAACTGCAGGCAACATCATCCCCTGGAAGCATTCCTTTGTAGCCTGAGAGTCTTCGAGGATTTGCATCTGTAATGAACCTGTTGATAATGAATTAAAGGCCTGAGACTGAAGCCTCTCTATTTGCGTGTGTGAGCGCATAAGGAAAGAGGGGGCCCAAGGGAAACGTGGCAGGTACATCAGCATCCCAGCTAATAAAAAAAAAAGTCCTGGGGCCTCAATCCTGTGAGCCTTGACTCCGCTTACACCACTGGAAATCCTTGCTCAGCCGTGAGGCTTGCAGGGTGACCTTGCATCAGCCTCTCTCTCTGTCTCTCTTAGCCTAGCCTTCCTCACAGGACTGTTGTAAAGATAAAACAAGAGGGGAAAGAGACAAAGGAGGGGATGCACACCATCCCAAGCATCCTTGGAGGAAGAGTGGTATAAAAATCTAATAATAAATAATGTTGACCTTTTGTAATAATATTGGAATAAGAACATACGAACATTAGAAGAGCCATGCTGGACCAGACCAGATGGCCTTGTAGGCCCCTTCCAACCCTACTATTCTATGACTATTCTGTGATTCCATCTAGTCCAGCATTCTGATCACACAGTGGCCAACCTGCTGTTGACTGGGAACCCACAAGCAGGGCATGAGCGCAGTAGCACCCTCCCGCCCATGATCCCCAGCAACTGGTGTACATAGGCTCACTGCCTCTGGTACTGGAGGTAGCACATAGCCATCAAGACTAGTAGCCATCGATAGTCTTCTCCACCATGAATTTGTCCAATCCCCTTTTAAAGCCATCCAAATTGGTGGCCATCACTACATCCTGTGGAATAATTTCGACCTATTTGGGATCTGGATATCTGAAGGATCACCTTTTCCACAACAAAACTACTGACACACTTAGAACTTAGTTGGAAGCCACGTCACAGGAGTACATCCTATATTACTAATTTTATGGTTTTAGGATTTTGTTTTGTATTTCTTTGTTTTAATTTTTATTGGAAACTGCCCAGGATACTGATGTTATTGGACAGCATTTAACTACCATAAATTATTAGTATGCTCTGCTCTGTATCACACTGCTGGTTGCGAAGGGGCAGTACACAGGGCAGGGCCTTCTTGGTAGCGGCACCCACTTTGTGGCAAATTTGCTGTAGTTGCTAAGTGGTTGAGCACTGTGCTTTGCATGCAAAAGCTCCCAGGTTCAATTCTTCCATCTCCAGATAGGGCAGGGGAAGGCTCTTGTCTGAAACCCTGGAGAATGGCTGCCGACTGGCGTACAGGAAACAGACCTAGATGGACCAGCGATTTGATTCAGTGTAAGACACCTTCCGATGTATCTATGGAATATGCAGTTGGTTCTCTCCCTCCCTGCCTTCAAGCGCCCGGTCAAGGCACTACTATTTCAGCATGTTTTTGGCCAGGGCCCTGTTTCCATGACAGTGGAAGGGGAAGGGAGGAGTGGCTCACCCACATTTTTGTAGGAACCGCTTTTGGCCCGGGCAGGGCTCCACAAGGGTGTGCATCACACCATTCTAGGTGGCTTCACATAACTTACTTCCGGGTAGAGTGGGGGAGTTGGAGGGAATGTCATCTGAGTGAGAGGGGCTGCTCAACCAAAAAGAGAGGCCTCCCCCCCCCCAAGCTCCGTCAGGAAGGTGTGAAGTAGTTACTTGCCCTTGCCCTTGCGTGCATTTGTAAGACAAACGTCCCAACGGCCTCATTGAACACAATGGGTGTTACTTCTGAGTAGACACACATATGCTTGTGCTGGGAAAGAGGGGGGTGGGAAAACACAGGGATGGGGAACCAGCCCCCTTTCTAACCAAACCGATACCGCACAGAATCTCTATAATGAAGCTGTGAATTAGTTACTTCCTAAGGCAATAAGGCAGACAACGGAGAATCGGAGCCTCGAGATTGCACTTAGCCGCAATTAGGGAATTGGGCTTTAAACTGTGCCATGTCAATTGAGGGGGATCTCTGTAAGTTCTGATGTGGGCATTCAGAGGCCGACGGGAAACACACAGGAAACACCCCTTGACTGGGGTCATGGTGAAAGGCACACCCCTGGGCAGGTCTAGCGTACCTGAGATCGATGCGGGGGTTGGGGCACACAACAGCTATACCAGGGAGAACCAGACTTGAGGAAAAGAATCGGACTTTGAGCAGTCTCAGGAAATCCGGTTTTTCTCTGATAAGCACCGGGGCGGCTGCCGCATGGCCACAACGTCCTGTATCCCTAATGACCTCAACACGCAGCCGGTTTGGAGCAAACTACTGGTGGAAACACCCCCTAGGGCAGAAAGTTGCTCTTCGTTTGATCTTCTTATCAGGCTTTGTTCCTGTTTGGGTGGCTTGCTGCTGCTAATTCTTTAATTTTGTTGATTGGTGTCTGATTTGCAATGTGTGTGTGTGTGTGTGTGTGTGCGTGCGTGCGTGCTTATATATATATATAATTATATAGCTTTTTTTAAGGACTGATTGTTAACCGTCTCAAGGGTCTGCATGGATGGAAAAGCAGGATGCAGATGATACAAAAGCAGAAAATGGTGCAGTGATTTCCCAGGAGCAGATCTCAGAAACAAAGGACGGCTGCTGGCTGGGGATGATGGAAGTTGTAGTCCCTTCCCGGGTTGGGGTCGTTTGCCCTAAACAGTAGGGTGGCCAGATGCCAAAGAGGACAACAGGGCTCCTGCAACATTCAGTCGTTGTGTGCAAGCAACACCTGCTGAAATTCCCTCCTCTAAACACAATCATCCTTTTGCAATCTGGCCACTCACAAGGCCAGTCCTACTATAAGGCAAAATGAGGCAGCTGCCTCGGGCACCAGATGTTGTGGGGGGCAGTTGCCCAATGATTTCTCCTGAGCCCCCACAATATGGGCTGCACAGGTAAACCCTCGTGGGTAGCTGCGATAAAAGTGTGCGGGTGCGGGTGGGAGTAAAGGGTGCATAAATAATTAGGACATACTGTGCTTCATAGGAACTCTTGCTCTCTGGCACTGCCTCGGTTGGGTTGTGAAGCCAATGTCTTCAGCCCTATGGAGGTAGACGGCACAGTAGTGCAGATTTAGGTCTGGTTTATCTATCGATCTAAAATAAGAGGCTCCATTACATTCTGTGCATGCTCAGGGGTACGATGCACCTTGACGTGGAACAGGGGTGTCATTTGCTGTTCAGGCAGCAAAATCTCTTGGGCTGGCCCTGGGCTGCTCTACTAAACTGGTCCGGAAGCTGGAGCTAGTGCAGAATGCAGCAGCTCAGCTGTTGTCAGGCGCTGCCCCTTTCCATCATGCAAATCCTTTGCTGAGGGAACTGCACTGGCTGCCTATTTGCTACCAGGCCAGGTTTAAGGTTTTAGTACTAATGTACCAACCCTAAATAACTTGGGAGCAGGATACCTGAGAGAGTGCCTCCTTCTTTACCAACCTTCCTGGTCACTGAGGTCAGCAGAGGGCATGTCCCTGGTGGTTCCACAAGGACAAGCTGGAGCCCACCAGGAAAAGAGCCTTCAGCATGGTGGCCCCCTTCCTGTGGAAATCCCTGCCTTTGGAGGTCAGGCAGGCGCCAACACTGTGTTGCTTTCGGCACCTCCTGAAGACATTGTTATTTCGAGAGGCCTTCCCCGAGTGCCCAGCCGTGGTTTATTAAGTTCGGAATCTGTCCTTTTAAAATGTTTTGTTTTAATTATGGGGTTTTATTCTTTTATCGTGTTGTTACACTGCTCCGAAATCTTTGATGTGGGGCGGTATATAAATATTGTTAATAAATAAATAAAATAAAATAAACAGTGTAGGCCCGGCATGCCTTCGAAACCCTGTTGCTCCTTTCCGGGGTTGGATCCAGGATCTGCTGTGCATTGATGGAAGCGGAGAGCTTCCAAGGACACACTGCTGGCACTTTTTTTTTTATTAGCAGGGACACGGACATAATCTGCCGTCCCCCTCAGATGTCCCTGTTCCAGCTGTGGCCACAAGATGTCTGCTTCCCCCAGCCCAGCTGCATGCGCCGAAATCTGGATCCAGCCATTTATCTCCAGCCGCAGTCTCTGCCACGACCCACCACAGGTGCCCTCCTCATGATGCCATGGATGCATCAGCAGTTCCAGGCAGCAAAGGTGTGGGGGATGCTATTTTGCCTAGCTGCTTCCTCGGCATATGGAATTCTCTCCCACAACCAGAGGCTGTCCAAAGTTCAAACTTGAGTGCTTTGGGGAAGTGTTGTAGGATTCGTCTGTGCAGGTTGGCATTTGTGGCTCCGGGCTAAGGAGGAAAGGCTGGGGAGATTTCACGGAATAATCATTTGCTTTGCAGATAGAAACAAAACAGGGACATGCATTTGGAGGAACACACAAACACAGACACTCATTGTAAAGACAATCCTAGCAACTGGCGTTTCCCCCCCTAGAGGTCCGTTCACTGAATTCCCAGCAATCTGTGACTATATATGAATACATATCATTTAACTAACATTAGAGCCATTCCCTGGTAAAGGTGGCTATATGACAGGATCCTCCTTTGCAGTTCAAAATGAAATTGTCCAGGCCAAGCAGACGGCGTTATCTGGGAAATGCAGCTATTTTTGGATCCCGCCAAGGGCGACGGGACGAGACGGGCGCAAATGGAGCGGAACATCTCGAACGGAACTACCCATCTTAAAAGCTTCCGTTCTGATCCCGCTTTTGTCTTTACTTTTTGTCTTTGTAATAACGTGCCTCCAATGTTTCACAAATGAACTAGGGAACATGCTTAGAGCAAAGATCTCTGCTGGAACATTCCTGATGGTTCTATTCTGCCCGACATAAATATATGCCGGGCAGCTGGGCAGCGCTGTACCAACTCCATCTGATACAGCGGCTGTGCCCCGACCTTCCTAAGCATCTGCTCCCATCAGTAGTTCATGCCCTGGTTTCCTCTCACCTAGACTACTGTACTGCTCTCTATGTGGGGTTACCCTTGAAGACGGTCCGGAAGCTGCAGCTGGTGCAGAACGCGGCGGCCTGCCTGATTAAGGGCAGCCGTTGGCGAGACCACATCACTCCAGGGCTGAAGGACTTGCACTGGTTACCAGTGGTTTTCCGGGCCCAATTTCCGGTGTTGGTATTGACCTTTAAAACCCTATATGGTTCCAGCCCAGTCTAATGAGATCGGCCTTGGAAGGCCTTCTGTCTGTCCCATCAGCCAGGACAGCTAGGCTGGTGAGGACTTGGGAGAGGGCCTTTTCCGTGGTGGCCCCCACTCTGTGGAATTCCCTCCCTAGTGACCTTCGCCATGCCCCCTCTTTGATGAGCTTCCACTGGGCTTTGAAAACCTGGCTGATCAGGCAGGCATTTGGGGTAGGTTAGGGGTTTTTCGAGCAGAGTTGTTTTGTTCAGTTGATTTGTTGTATTTTGTGTTGTTATTCATATTGCACACCACCTAGAGTGGCCAGGTAGCTGGCCAGATGGGTGGCTAATAAATCTAATAAATAAATAAAACACACACACACACTCCATCCCAGCACTTTGAAGAGTGTGGTGGCCAAGTCTAACCACCACTTACATTTCCCACAATGCCCCAAACATGGCATTGCTCCAGGGCACTGGCCCAGTTCACAAGGCACAACCACCCAGGTTTTTCTCTCTCTCTCTCTCTCTAAATCCTGGGTTGTTGCAAATGAGAAAATTGCTTCCGCTCAGAGTGGGAGTGGCTAAACAACCCAGGGACGGAGCATTTGTTGTTGGGCTGGGTGCTGGCTTACGTCTCCGGCTTGATGGGAGAGAAACAAGTCAGTGTTCCTGGTTTGCACATCACAACAAACAACCCAGGGATGGAGTGCCCCTGCTAAGAGCGGGAGCAATTCGCTCATTCATAACAACTCAGGGCTTTAAAAAGACCTGGGTTGTTGTGATGTGCGAACCAGACCATTGTGGGAAGTTCAAGTGGTGGTTAGGCCTAGTCTACTGACACCACTTGGGGCATAATTTGGAGTGCTGCTGCTGCTGCAGTTACCCACCATCAGCAGGGAAGCCCACCAGAAACCACTCAAAGAGGAGCTGGCTGACAAGAGGGTACTTGCTCACACCCAGAAGAGTTGGCCCTGCCTGTCCTAGGGAAACCCTGCCCCTCACATCACTCCTCTTCTGCCCCTTGGGCATGCTTTGTTGGAAATTTGTTCACATGGGTTGCTAGCATGGTCCTTTGGGATTCAAGTCCCTCTCCGCAGCAGCGTCTCTGTAAGTTAAACCTTGAGCAAAGGCACTAATGCGCAAGCATGTAAACATGCAGAGGTGTCCATGAATGTGGTGCAGAATGCGCAGCCTGACATTTTGCATTCTGGGGAGGCTGGTTTTGAATTGCTGACAACTGCTTTAGGACCATTCTGCTTTCCCAACATATCTTTGAACACAGAGCAATGCACTGTTGACTCTGAAATCAGTGGAGGCCTAATGCAGAATAAATGCACAAAGCACACAGAAGCCATTTAAAGAATATTAATGCATTTATACCCTTCTCTTGCAGGTAATAATTTGGTGGGGGGGGGCAGGGAGAAGGCACACACAGTTGGTACCCTGGTGCCCGGCAGGCATTTTGGACTACAGCTTCCGTCAGCCCCAGCAAGCATGGCCAATGGGAGGGGATTATGGGAGTTGTAGACCAAAACATCTGGAAGGCACCAGGAAAAGACCCTGCTCAAACTGAGCTGTCTCCCCTCCACCCTAATTTACGCCAACCACATTTTGGAAACGATCCTGAATTCTTATATGTTCATATTGTTTATTGTGTTTGGGGGATGTATATGTTTTGGGGATGTATTTTGATTTTACTTTTAAGCTGCCTTGGAAGGATTTGCATCTTTTATGGAGGTATAGAAATCATTATAACAAAGCCAAAGAATGTCCCAAGTATGACCCTCTTTTCGTCTGTCAAATGTCAGATGGTATGAAGCTATATTAGAAGAACCCGACCATGCCCTGCCACCTTTCAAAAACATATCTCAGCCCAGAACTACGCTGAATGGGAATAGTGGAAGTTAGCGTTCATCTAACACATCTCCAGGGCCCCATCTACATGAGCCATTTACTCTGGAGCTGCTGCGATTCGAGGTCCTTTGGGACATATGACAAAGTTGCCACTTTGCAGTCTAACCGGGGTTTTCACCCGGAAAATGCGGATTTCCAAAGAAGTGTTTTGCTGCGATGTTTTTGGTTTGCTGCGGGTTTCCCACACTTGCGAGCTGCCTGCCCCTTCCCCGAACCAACTTTGCATTTTGTGGTGGGCGTGTGGCTGGCGTGCCTAGCGCGTGTGTCACTCTGTGATGCCCCTTCACTCCTCCCTGTTCCTTCGCGGCTGCACGGTTACAGAGGCACGGGGAAGCATGCTCATTTCTTCAACCACATCTTTGCAAACCTTCACAGCTTCGTATCTTCGCAACGGCTGCTTTGGAGTCAGTGGCCAAGGGCCAGGGCCAGGGGGGCAGATCAGGGGAGCAGAAGGTCCAGGACCAACTTTGCTCCAGCCACCATTTTGGAATGACAGGTAGGCACGTACCTCTCATGGGACATGCCTTGGTGTGTGCGAACCATTGCGAGAGTCTCAAGCTGGAGAACTGCCAAACAGTTGGCATGGTAACAAAGGAGCAGACCACCCACATTTACCTAGCGAGGAACGGACAGACACAAAAGAACCCCTAAAATACAAAACAGCCACCAAACCCCCCACCCTCACGTGTCTACGCAGCTGTGCATTTAAATATAATGGTAAAAAAAAGAGCAGCGTGACTGCTGCAGTTTACTTTGCTTCAACAGCTATGTGTCAGGGCACAGCGGATTTTCCTGTTGGAGAAGTCTGCAGTAAATCGCGCGTGTACCGCAGCAGAAGCTAATTCAAAGCTGCAATGCTGCGCAGTTATGACCGTGTGAAGGTTGAAAGTGGTGCTGTGTAGATGGCCCCCAGGGCACCAAGATGGGGAAAGCTGTCATAGGTTTTTCCCTCTGTGGCTAATAGAAACAGGGTGGCAGGGGCTATTTGGATCAGGACTATAGTGTGCAGATAAAAAGTGATTACCTCCTCCCTCTGTGCAATGGCCCCAATCCCTACCAACCGTGGCTGCTTTTTGCAAGAGGAAAAGATGCCAAGACTTCCAACCACATCATGTACGGTTTGAGACTTAGTGTTCATGCACACGCATTTGGATGCATGCACTCTTGAGGCAACCGTTGAAATTATGTCTCAGCAGCTGCAGTGCATGAAATGGCTGCTCTGTGCACTGCTCTGTACACACTTCCTTGGGAGTAAGTCCTGTTGAACGCCATTGGATTTACTTCTGAGAAGACGTGCCTGGGGTTGCACTGTTAGTGTTGGTACGATGCATCCCTCGCTCATTCCCCACTATCTAGCTTTACCTTCTTCTTGCTGAACGTAAATGAAGTCTATCTTTTCTGCCTCGTCAGATGTTGGTGATTAGCTACATGATGCAACGCCTAACTTGGACACAACTGGGCAAATCACTTCGGTTGCTCCACTGAAGGGAAGCTATGCTTCGGAGAACACCCATCCTGGAGGCAATTGGACTCCATATGGCTTGCAAGTTGGATAAATGAAGCCGGGCCCCTCTGATTATGAAACCCCAAGCTTCTTTTTATCCAAGGAGTGCTGTTTCTCCTCTCCCTGCTCTGGAGGGCAGGAGGAGAGAACCCAGCAGCAAAAGGAACGTTGTGTTTAGCAACACAGCGGCCAAGTTATCGCCCAAGAAAAAATGGTGGCCTATTTAGCTGACATGATCTGCCTAAACTAGGGGAATTAGCCCCCCTGCTCCCCCCAGAGCTGATCAGTTTTAATAAATCCTCCCCCCTCTCCCAAAAGCAGCGGGGCTCTGGGCTTGCTTGTCATGCGGCCTTTTGCGCATGAACACTGACCTTTCCCGGTAATACCAAGCCAGAGCTAAAGTGCTTAGCCGATTACAGTTAGAGAAGAAAATCACGCAGGGATAAAAGAGATGCCCGGGGGTTGCTTGAGCAGTTCAGAGGGCTCGGGGAGCCCAATTAGCTCATTTCTCAAACGGGGCCCTGGTTTTAGCTATAATTCCTACAGATTTCCACAACAACAAGGGAATAAAGGCCGTTCTTAGCCAGAAAAGAAACACACGTTTCTCCAGCGCCCCCCACCCTCTGTCCCCGATGATTGTTCTTAGCCCTTGAACCTTGTCACTGTCCCTGTTTGCCAGGACGGCCTGTTTGGTTTTGCATGTAAATCATTATCCTGGTCTTGACCTGGCTTGGCAGTTTGGGAAGGGTCTGGGAATTCATTTTTTAAATGCTGCAAATGAGCTAGAAGTCTTTTGCATCCCCCCCCCCCGTCTTTAAAAGTTGCATCTTAGGGGGTGGGTGCAAGGTGCAAAACACCACTGAATCCGTGTGAAGTGGGATAACATACAATAATAAAAACAAAATAGATGTTCTTCTGATCCGGCCCGCTGCATATCCAGAATGTGTTTGAACTGCAGTTGTTCAGTAATAAGTACAACCAGATCCATTGTGAGAGGAAACATTCTAATGTTTAAAATAAAATCACTGAGATCCATATACTAAAACACTTTGCTCCAGATGGTGCAGGACAGGCTAGTGCAGGATAAGCGAATGCAACGTCCAACAGCGGGAGAACCTGGGAGCCTTTACGAGTGTGTAATGGGAGGAGAGGGGGGTGTCCAGCTGTGACCTTAGAGTGTGAATAGGGATGGTTCAAAGTACACCAGGACATCTCCTTTTTCATCTGCGAAATGTCAAGGGGTATGCATGGGGAAGTACAAAAACGTCAAGTGAGTTTCCTTTTATCTGTTGTCAGCCTTGCTGCTCCCCTTCAGGAGAGCGCTGCTGGATCAGGCCAGAGGTCTATGCTGTCCAGCACAGTGGCCAGTGGAAAGCCCCACAAGTAGGACTTATTTATTTATAACATTTCTAAGCTGCCTTTCAGGGCAGGAGCCCTCCCAAGGTGGCATGCGACAAGAAAATAGACTGATACAGTCATAAAACAGCGCAAGAACTCTCTCTCTCTTTCTCTCTCACTGTGACTCGTATTCAGAGGCATGTTGCCTCTGATTCTGGAGGTAGCATTATGACCAGCAGCATCTGAGAGCCTTCTCCTCCATGCATTTGCCCAATCCCCCTTTAAAGTCATCTGAGTTGGGGGCGGTCAGGGTTCTTCTTATGACCTGGACCCCCTGAGCAGCTCCTTAAGGATCTCTTGCCTCCCTAAGAATCATAGAATAGAATCATAGAATAGTAGGGTTGGAAGGGGCCTACAAGGCCGTCGAGTCCAACCCCCTGCTCAGTGCAGGAATCCAAGGAATCCTACCTTCCTTCTTTTGAACTTCCCCTTCCCAATAATGTGAGGTTTAGGCTATAGACATGGGGCGACTGGCACTTCAGATACCTTGGTGTTAACCACAGCAGTTTACTGGTAAATTAAAGCAAGAAAATCACAACTAAAGATATTTACAGAATAGAGCTGAGTGATACAAAAGGCTTTAAGAGAAAATAAAGGTTGCAAAAACGCAAGTTCCTCTACTGTAGCTGCATTTAGACTTCTCCAGGCTGCTTCTTCGTGCTCTCCCTTCCTGCTCTGGTCTCTCTGACTCTGGTCTTACTGACCTGGTCTCTCTGACTATTTCTTTTTATACCTTCCTTCTTCAAAACTGAAAGTACTGTTTCAAACCTGAAAAAATGAAACTGAACTGGGGAAATGAAACTGAAACTTAACTGGGGAAATTAAACTACTTCTCTCAGGGATACCCGCCCCCTACAAAAAAAAACCCCAGGCCTCTAGGCCTGACCTTTCCCCTGCCTTGCCTCTGTAGACCTCAAACCTTCGCAGGGGCCATCACGCCAAACTCCAATTCTTTTAATTATGCCTTTCTCTGCTGCCATTACTTGCCGTTACTTGCCGTGACTTGCCCTTCATCCAACCTGGTGTTCAAGCTAAACAGCAAAGAATATAGAACATCCAGTCCAGTGTATCTGGGGGCTTTGAATGCAGGTCCTCTTTCTACAATGGACACTTGACCTGCTCTCTAGCAAATCTCTCCATTTCTATTTTAAATGAAAAAGAGTGTCCTGCCCAGAGAGCTATTAAAAGGATGAATGGCGGGGAGGTTTTAAAGCATGTTGTAAATGAAAAAGGATACGCATGCGTGGCTTCTGTTTGCACGACACTGGTAGGGTGGCCACTTAACGGCTTGCTGAAAAGGAGGAAATACATCACCCCAAAAAGAGGCCAGTGATTTAGGTAACATTTGCATATGCTGATTGCTACGTATAGATGCCGATTTAGACATGGTTATTATCATTTAAATAGAAATATAGAAATAGATATACCCGTGGGTTTAATCAACAGATTTGTCCAGTTCAAGGCAGCGGCGACAGTCATCTCAATGAGAGGCCTGTCAAAGCTGTGCTAAAATTAGCAAAACTGGGGGGGGGGGAGACTGTTCAGTTCATGCTCTTCAAGTCATAATAGCAATGCTACTAGACTGGTGGCATGAGGGATCCAGATTCCGTTTTTTTAAAGAAGCAGAGCTCTAAAGGCAGGATTCACACCCAGGTCTTGCAGTCCCAAGCCAGCTGCAAAATCAATCATGCTGAGCTTTGCTCTTTGCATCCCTGAGGAGCATCGCAGGCACAGGGAGGTGGATCAGCCCACAAATCCCTAACAGAAACATGAGCTGACCTGGTTGGGACTTGCAGAGCTCCAGACTTTTGTTCTTAGCCTTTGGATCTATTTGTATACTTCTGTTTATGATCAAAGTCCATACTTGGTTAATGTTCCCGGTCCAGAGACATCATCCTGTTGAACTGTGGTATGCTTGGCAACTGGCATGTGACTCGCCAGAACTGACCTTTCTACAGAGGATCCATAAAACAAGTTGGAAAAGAAAAGAAAAAAGCAAACAAAAATGATGCTGAGGCAAGGAAAGGGGTTTCACCTATTTGGTCCCCCTAATTAGGACACATAACAAATGCATTTATAATTTGAGCAGTGTGGTTCGAATCTTCTGTCCAGGTTTCATCTGATTCTGCGTGGTTGCAGCACAACGTGGCTGTGCTCAGCTCTGATTGGCTGCTACCTGCGATGTCAACAAGCCAGCTTCACTCACTCGGTCCGGTGCTGTTTTTCAACTGTTTTAAAACACTGATAACCTTCTGGTGCCCTGGTAACCCTCCGGATGGATTATGCCAAATGTTACACATGGAGATGCCTTTGACAATACTCCAGAAAGGGTCTGGAAACTTCAGTGGGTACAGAATACAGCTGTAAGATTGCTAGCTAGGACTGGGCGTTAGAGCATATTATGCTAGTGGGTTGGATCCAGACTTAGTCATGCTTAGAGTAGATCCACTGAAATCAATGGGACTTACATTAGTTACAACTAACTTGTTGTATGGGTTTTAATGGGTTTACTCCAAGCATGACTAAGTTAAGTTCCAACCCAGGGCCATTTCTAGGGGGAGGCAAAATGGGTGGTTGCCTAGGGTGCCCAGATTAAGGGCGCCAAACAACCCCCGGGCAGCAGCAATAGTGGCTGGGCAAGGGAAGGGAAGGGAAGGGAAGGGAAGGGAAGGGATGCACCGGCCAGTCCAGCTGGCATAGAATCATAGAATCGTAGGGTTGGAAGGGGCCTACAAGGCCATCGAGTCCAACCCCCTGCTCAATGCAGGAACCCGAGTCAGAGCATCCCTGACAGGTGGCTGTCCACCTCCTCTTGAATGCCTCCAGCGTGGGAGAGCCCACCGCCTCCATCTGCGTGCCATTTTAAATCACAACATTTTCCCTAGCGTGAGAGGCAGCAAGCTGAACCAATCAGCTCGTGAACTTTGGGGGAAGCACATCCAAGGAGGGATCCTCTTGCTGCTCCAGGGCCCTGATTGGCTGTGTGCCCCCCAAAGCTGTGTCTGATTGGTTCAGCTCTCTGCCACTCTCGCACTTGGGAAAATCCTGCGCTTTGAAATGATGCATGGTTGCAGCCTGGCCTGGCCGACGCAACGCTTTCCTGCACTGTGTGCCAAGCCTGGCCTGGCCGTTATTGCTGCCTGCCCTGGGGTCATTTGTGGGGCCCCATCACTGCAGCCACCATCAGCTGCTTGCGCTGCTGGTGAGGGGGCAGAAAATTGGGGGTGGGGGAAGGAACACATGGTTCCCTTCTTCTAACTTTTCCCCACCATCCCTCCTTCCCAAAAAGGAAGTGTTAGGTTGTTGGGTGTGTTAGGCCTTTGCTCTGACAACCTCTGTCAATTTTTTTTAAAGAATGGGACCCATTTGTTCTCTTCCTCCTGCTGGGGGTTGGGGTGGGGGGAGCGAGCAACTGACATTATATTCTAAAATGTATTTTAATATTTTCCTAATGGGTTTTGTGTGGGTTTGTATTAAATTTCTGTTTGTTGCTTGGGCAATTACTCCGGAGTCATCCAGTCCTTCTTACTTGTGAGGAGAGATGCATAAGCTGGATTGTTTTACTGGGCGTCTTCTTGCTGTTACTTCTGAAGAGTTTTGGAGAGGGGTGGCTGTGGGGATACTCAAGGAAATCCCATCTAGTCCAGCATTCTGTTCACACAGTGGCCAACCAGCTGCCCACGGGAAACCCACAAGCAGGACGTGCGTGCAACAGCACCCTCCCGCCCATGTTCCCCAGCAACTAGAGTACATAGCCTCACTGCCTCTGGTACTGGAGGGAGCACAGAGGCATCAGGACTAGTAGCCATTGATAGCCTTCTCCTCCACAAATCTGTCTAACCCCCTTTTAAAGCCATCCAAATTGGTGGCCATCACTACACCTTGTGGTACTGAATTCCATAGTTTAGCTATGTGCTGTGTGAAGAAGCCCTTCCTTTCATCTGTCCTGAATCTCCCACCAATCAGCTTCATGGGATGACCCCGGGTTCAAGTATTATGAGAGAAGGAGAAAAATGTCTCCCTCTCCAGTTTCTCCACACCAGGTATAATTTTGTACACCTCTGTCATGTCTCCCCTGATTCGCCATTTCTCCAGGCTAAACAATCCCACTTGTTGTAACCTTACCTCAGGCGGGAGTTGCTTCAGATTCTGGACGGATACGAAGAAGGATTTCTTCTCACAGGGCATATTAAATTGTGGCGCTCGCTACCAAAGGATGTAGAGATCACTGCCAAAATTGGCTGGCTTTAGAAGGAGATTAGAAAAATACTTGGAAGAGAAGGCTATCAGTGGCTAGCCTACTGCACACTGATATCTTCGTCAGAGGCCCTGTTGCATGTCCCACTAACACGAGAGGTTACATTGGTGGGTATACAAAACGTGTGTTGGCAAGCCCTGGGCACAGAGCAGGCACAACCAGCCCCCATGGTATTTGGCAACCTTTGGTGAGTTCCCTTTAAGAGGCTCAGCCTGAAAACAGAGCAGGTCCTGGGCTTGGAGTCATGACAGGACAACCGACCGAGCGACTTTGCCAGAAGCAAAGCAATACTGAGTCATGTACGTGAGACTAAATTTAGCAAAACCGCTCAAACCAAACAGCACTTAATGATGGAGCACAGAGTGACTTTTCTCCAGGTGTGACTCAATCTTCTATAGGAAATTCCCCAGTCTTTGGGGCATCGCTGTGCCAAAGACTGATTAGATTCTGCCCTCCGCAAGCTAGGATCTTCAGACCTGTCATGGCTTGAGTGGCAAGCCATCCCAATCTTTCATTGAGTCTGAAACCACAATTGGCTCAGCCTGAGATTCTTCTCCTGTTCCTTTGACATTGTCGTGCTCGGACTCAAGACCCTTTTGTCCCTTTCAAGCCTTTGTTCACTGAGGGGCTGTTCAGACAACATGCTCACCCAAACTCCGTAGTTGAATGTGGGTTGTTGAACCGGGGGTAGTTTGTTGAACTGCGGGATACCGTGTTGCCTGAAGTAGGGATGGCGGAGAAATCCACTGCAGGCCCCAAAAAGGCTGGATTCTCAAGAATCTGACCTGTGAATTCCACAGTGGACTGGCTCCCTTCACCTCCAGGTCCGCTGGATTTCCTGCGGGACAGCTCTTCATTCTAAACGGTGCAATAGGCGAATGGTGGCCGCCATTAGCCTATTGTAGGAAAATTATGTCCGTAAAGTGCGTAGTTTATGGCATTTGCAGCCATAAAGAACGTCCTTCTATGTAAATTGTGGTGTAAACGGCTGCAATTTATGTAGAAGGGCTTTGCAGCTGCAAATGCTGTAAACGATGCAATTTACAGCCGTAATTTCACAACGATAGGTTAATGGCAGCTACCATTAGCTTATCGCGCCGTTTAGAATGGAGGAGAGCCACCCTGCGAAATCCGACAGATGCAGTAAAGCTCCAGGGAGATCTGCGGGACCCCAAGCGGCCCAGATTTCCCCACCCCGGACCAGACATCAGGGGGTTCGTACATCCCTAGTCTGAACTCAGGGCATTTTCCACCGGATGGCTTGTTAACCATGCAGTGTGACTTCTTAACCACCCCGAAAAACCCAGCAACAAACCATGGCTTCTCAAGGTGGCTTGTTCGAGAAAAATAAGCCACACTTTCTCTCTCTCTCTCTCTCTCTCTCTCTCTCCCCCCCCCCCATAGTGTTTGGGCCCCAATTTGCTTAGCCCCAACTGCCACAATGCCCAGCCCACTTCAACCTGGATGATCCATGCATGTTCACAGCCTAGTTGTCCTTGCACTGCTGCTCTCGGTTTAGCCACCAAGCAGATTCTTAAGTTAATTCCCCCACCTTTTGAACCCAGTTCTCCTGAAGAAATACTGAGAAGTTTTCTAAGCTGTCCTCGTCTCCTCCTCTCCCTCTACTTAGAAACAGCCGAGGGCTGGATTTTCCTCGATGCAGTGACTGCTCCTTGCCACCCCAAACACATCCGTGTAGACATCCTAGAGCCCCTTCCCCTGTTGGAACCTTCCGCTCTGCTTGTTCCCATTATGCAGCTGGACTTTCAGAAAGGCATTCCAGAAAAGGGAATGAAAGCTGGCATCGAAACCCCCCCGGAATGCCTCCTTTAATCAGGTTGTGGCTCAAACTAGTTGCCAAAAAATGTTAATGCCCGGGATGGGAGGGGGAAAAACAGAATAAAAACAATCCTGTCGGAATTGCAGCTAATTAGAAAAACCTGTTCCAGCCTGGGCACAGAACCCCTCCAGGTCTCTCCTGAGAACAGGCCCTGCGCTCCCAAACAGAGATGATGCCATTCCCCATCTAGGCGTCCTCTGAGAGAAGAGGTTAAGTTGGCCATCGCTTGGAGACAGCGGAGGCTGGTGGCTCCGATGTCAGTGGGGTGGGGATCCGCTCCGGGTTTCAGTCATCAGAACTCTAAAGGAGCTCTCCAAGGTGCTTGGAGATTCCCTGCACTTAAGGAGACATCTCATCAGCATTCTATAAACAGGGGCTGGGTTGCAGTCAGGATCCTAGTGGATAGGCTCCTTATGAGACTGGGTCATCCAGATTTAGGCCCCGATTGTTCCCAGTAGTGCAGTTAAGAAACTTTAGGACATAACACCTTTCTGACACTGCCTCATACTGTCGACACTGACTGGCAGCAACGGCTCTCCAGAGTTTGAGATGCCTTTTTCAGCCTCGCCTGGAGATGCTGGGGATCAAACCTGGGACCTTCGGCATGGGCTCTGCCACTGAGGCGCAGCCCCTCCCCATGGCGCCTGCGGGCACCTCCAAGGGTGCCCACGAAGATCTCCACTCCCTGCCCCTCAAAAAAAAGTGTAATAAAAACCTCGGAAAATGTTAAGGCAGTCTTCTTTCTCTCCTTTTCTAGCTTGACGGTTTCTCCCCCTCCCTTTAGTTCACTGTTTCCCCCACTTAGCCTCTTTTTGTTGTTTATTCGGTCAGTCGCTTCCGACTTTTCATGACTTCATGGACCAGCCCACGCCAGAGCTTCCTGTCGGCCGTTGCCACCCCCAGCTCCCCCAAGGTCGAGTCCATCACCTCCAGAATATCATCCATCCATCTTGCCTTGGTCGGCCCTCTTCCTTTGGCCTTCCACGTTCCCTAGCATCAGCATCTTCTCCAGGGTGTCCTGTCTTCTCATGATGTGGCCAAAGTACTTCAGTTTTGCCTTTAATATCCTCCCTCAAGCCAGCAGTCTGGCTTTATTTCCTGGAGTATGGACTGGTTTGATCTTCTTGCAGTCCAAGGCACTCTCAGAATTTTCCTCCAGCACCACAGTTCAAAAGCATCGATCTTCCTTCGCTCGGCCTTCCTTATGGTCCAGCTCTCGCAGCCATAGGTTACTACGGGGAATACCATTGCTTGGACTATGCGGACCTTTGTTGTCAGTGTGACGTCTCTGCTCTTCACTATTTTATCAAGATTTGTCATTGCTGCTCCCAAGAAGTAAACGTCTTCTGATTTCCGGGCTGCAGTCAGCGTCTGCAGTAATCTTTGCGCCTAGAAAGACAAAGTCTGTCACTGCCTCTACATTTTCTCCCTCTATTTGCCAGATAGCCTCTAGCGTTAGCCTCTAGCCTTGGCCTTTCTCTCCCCTCTGCCCCCTTGCCTTGCTATTTTCTCCTCCCTCCCAGCCTCTAGCCTCACTGTTTCTCCCTCCACAACCTCTTTCGTTCACCTTTGAAAAGCCAGGCCCGCATCACAGCCATTATGTGACTAGCCACATCCTCCGTGGGAGCCATTTTGTGGTGGTGCCCACAGCAGTTCCTCAAATTCCAAATGTGCTGCTGGGTCCAAGAAGGTGGGGATTCTTGCTCTAGAGCAGTCTCTCCCACCCTGGTGCCCTCCAGATGTGTTGGACTACAACTCCCATAATTTCTAGCCAACTATAGAACAACTCCCATCTGGAGGGCACCAGGCTGGGGAAAGCCGCTGAGAAAAAGCCCTGTCTAAATTTTGGCAATAGTGTATCTTGGCAGAAGTGACCCAGTGATACACACCTACAGGTTTCTTCAAAAATGGGGGATGTTATGAAGCACACATGAATCACAATGTACACGTGGATTACTTCGAGGAAATTTGCTGGATGGCAAAAGCTACTCATGCAAACTCTAAGACAGATTCATCCCGCTCCGTTCATAGATTACAAATAAAAACATACACAGCAAATGCACAAAATCACAAAGTGGACCGTCCATTTCCCCGATTCAGGAGGTGTTTGTTTGCACTGGAGCTTGATGCTGTCAGAGAGATGTAGCCTCAGCAACAATGCAGTTCAAACTGAGGGGCTCATGTAAGAGGCCAAGGGGAGACATGATAGAGGTGCACATAATTATGCGCGGTGTGGAGAATGTGGAGAGGGAGACATTTTTCTCCCTCTCTCCTAATACTACAACCCAATGGGGTCATCCCATGAAGCTGATTGGTGGGAGATTCAGGACAGATAAAAGGAAGCCCTTTGTCCCACAGCGTGTAGTCAAACTATGGAATTTGCTGCCACGAGGCTTGGCGATAGCCACCGATCTGGATGCTGGGAGTTGTAGTCCAATACATCTGAAAGGCACCCAGCCGGGGAAGGCTTTATTAGTCCATACCAGGGGTGGTCCATACCCGCCAGGGGGAGGAGAAATGCTCGACAGTTTGTCACAGGTAAAGCTCAGCATAGGTAGGGGTTGTAGCACAGCTTCTTTCTTTTTTCGTGAGGGATGGCGGGGGGGGGGTTGAACTGGCACCGCGAGTGGCAACAGCATCTGTTGTGTTGGTGGGCTGGCCCCCATTTTGCATCCTCCACATTGCAGGTGTGAGGGGGGTAGTGTGGTGTCCAGCATCAGGGAACAGGTGGGGTTCGTGGTGTGCTGAAATCTGTCCTCCAATTTCCTGAAAGTTTTCTTCCTCCATGAAAGCAGCTTCCATTGTTCTGCCTCAGTCTCAGGGTGTTATATAATCTATTTTTGTGATGTCTTTGAGCTTACCTGATCACTGTGAGGTGGCTGAGGGAGCAGTGCAGGTTTTTTTCTTTCTAGTATACACCTCACCATTGCCCTGCAGCCTCCCAGTCTGCCTTGTGCTTCCTGATCTGAAAAAGCCCTTTGGGAAGAATTGCCTCATGATGGGCTTTAACTGAAGTGTGGGAAGCCAAGGAGGCTGCAGGCTGCCAGAAAGATGAGCTTAAAATGAAAAACAAGACACTCACACACACTCCTTGACCACCTCCTAAGCTTATTTATTTGCTTGTTTATTTGTTTATTTAAAACCTTTGTATCCTACCCTATATCATTAAGATCTCCGTAAGGTAAGCGCAAGAAAATCCAACCCATGAGAATTTCTCCAAAATATGTTCCTAGGCTCAGACATCAGGAGGGCCACAAATTGCCCGTGCCTGCATTAGACATTACTAGTTCAGACCGCAGGACAGAGGTCTTGTCTACATATGCTGCAGAGTGAAGTGGTAGAGTCCCGAGATGGCAGCATGGACTGTACCACTTGGGACAGCAGATCAGAGGCTTATACGTGCAGCAGGAGGTGGGAGAGTCCTGGCGTGCTACTCTGGACTGTACCATTTCAGATATTAGGCTGGGAGTATTTTCTTCTTCCTCTTCTTAATGTTCCCCTACATTTGAGAGCCCTTGTTTCAGATGCATATTATGTCTCTCCCCCATCCCCTGCAAGCAAACAGGTTTGGGCAGTCAAGCTGCTACTCAAACGTCAGAGAATTATACCGTCAAGCGGCATATCAAGTTTCATTGCAGTATCATGATGCTCAAGGTAAATTTGCATTACAGTATGTGTGTGTCCAGATATTTCCTAGCTCTCTTGAAAGCCAGGGAAAGAATGGTTCAAGCTTGCTTTTGAACATGAAATGTAGAAGAATGCCCGGAATTTGACTGATTGATTGATTGATTTAGATTGAGCCAAAGAGCCCAAGGCAGCATACATGATCCTCCTCCTCTCTTCATTTTATCCCCACAACAACCTTGCAAGGTAGCTTAGGCTGAGAGTCAGTGACTGGCCCACAGTCACCCAGTCTCACAACATGAGAAAAAACGTAATACGACAACTTTAACGTATAAAAATGTGAATCAGTTTGAAACCGTTAAAAGCAATTAACAATAAAACATAGGGTCTGAGAAGATCAATATTGACTGGTTGATTTCATTTGAAACCTTGAAAGGCAGCTGAGAAATATCTTAAATTATTTATTTATTTGTTACAGTTATCCCACCTTTTCCGCCAAGGAGCCTAAGGTGGTATACGTGGTCCTCCTCGTCTGCATTTTATCCTCACAACAACCCTGTAAGGCAGGTTAAACTGAGAGTCAGGGACTAGCCCAAAGCCACCCAGTGAGCTTCATGGCCAAGTGGGGGCTAGAACCCTGGTCTGCTGGGTCCCAGTCCAACACTCTGAACACTGCACCACACTGGCTTCCATGCCACCATCCACTTTCATTCCAGCGGCCTCGTTCACATGTCACAATAACCCAGAATTTTGGAAACTTCTGGGTTATTGTGAACATGGTAGCAGGCTGGTGCACACTGCCTCAATGGTTCCGCTACAAACAGGAGTATCTAAAGCAGGGGTCCCCAACCCCGTGCCATTAAGCTCGCCACTCGCTGCCCCTTCGAAGAAAAGTGGAATAAAAACCTTGGAAAATGTTAGGCAGTCTTCTTTCTCTCCCTTTCTAGCCTCACTGTATCTATCCTCCCACCCACTTCTTTAGCTCACTGTTTCTCCCCCTCCTAACCTCTAGTTTAGCTCTTTCTCTACCCCCCCGCCTTCCTGTTTCACCCTCTCTCCCAGCCTTTAGCTTTGCTATTACTACACACACACACACACCTCTCTTTAGCCCACTTCTGCCTAGCCAGGCCCCCACCGCAGCCATTATGTGACTGGCCACATCCTCCGTGGGAGCCATTTTGTGGTGGCTCCCAGATTCCCAAATGTGCCCACAGGTCCAAAAAGGTTGAGGGCCCCTGGGCTAAAGAATCCAGAGTCACTCCTCGTTTGGCTCAGTCTTCTCCCAAAAGAGGGTCTATGACCCCCTGGCAAAGGCGAGGTACAGGCTGAAGGGGCAGGATTGCAGCTTGAGATCAACAGGCATATGGTCAAGGAACACCTAATGACTCTAAATGAGTTCAGATCTCCAGGGCCAGATGAACTGCACCCTAGAGTAATAAAGGAACTGGCAGAAGAACTCTCAGAACCGCTGTCTATTCTCTTTGAGAAATCATGGAGGACGGGGGAAGTGCCAGATGACTGGAGGAGGGCTAACGTTGTCCCTATCTTCAAAAAGGGTAAAAAGGAGGAACCTGGGAACTACAGACCAGTCAGTCTGACATCAATCCTGGGGAAAATTCTGGAGCAGATGATCAAGCAATCCATCTGGAAGCACCTTGACAACAATGCCGTGATTACTTGAAGCCAACATGGATTTGTCAAGAACAAATCCTGCCAGACGAATCTGATCTCATTTTTTGATCAAGTAACCTCCCTTGTGGACTGTGGGAATGCTGTGGACATCATACACCTCGACTTCAGCAAAGCTTTCGACAATGTGCCCCATGATATCCTGATGAGCAAACTAGCTCAAAGTGGGCTAGATGAAACAACGATCTGGTGGATCCACAGTTGGCTACAGGATCGTATTCCAAGAGTGCCAATCAATGGGATCTTCTCAAACTGGGGAGAGGTAACGATCGGGGTACCGCAGGGCTCAGTCCTGGGCCCAGTGCTCTTCAACATTTTTATGAGTGACTTGGAGGAGGAGGTGCAGGGAATGCTGATCAAATTTGTGGATGACACAAAATTGGACAGGATAGCTAATAACTTGGAAGACAGAAACAAAATTCAAAGTGATCTAATAGACTGGAGCGCTGGGCAGAAAACAACAGAATGATATTTAATAGAGATTAATGCCAAGTTCTGCACCTAGGAAAAAGAAACCAAAGGCACAGTTACAAGATGGGGGATAGGTGGCTTAACAACACTACAAGTGAGAAGGATCTTGGAATTGTTGTAGATCACAAGCTGAATATGAGCCAACAATGTGATGCGGCTGCAAAAAAGGCCAGTGCTCTTTTGGGGTGCATTAATAGAAGCATAGCTTCCAAATCCGGGGAAGTACTAGTTCCCCTCTACTCAGCACTGGTTAGGCCTCATCTGGAGTGCTGTGTCCAGTTCTGGGCACCGCACTTGAAGAAGGATGCAGACAAACAGGAGAGGGTTCAGAGGAGGGCAACGAAGATGATCAGGGGACTGGAAACAAAGCCCTGTGAGGAGAGACGGAAAGAACTGGGCATGTTTGGCCTTGAGAAGAGAAGACTGGGGGGAGATAGGATAGCGCTCTTCAAGTACTTGGAAGGTTGTCACAGGGAGGAAGGCCAAGATCTCTTCTCGATCATCCCCGAGTGCAGGACATGGAATAATGGGCTCAAGTGACAGGAAGCCAGATTCCGGCTGAACATCAGGAGAAACTTCCTGACTATTAAAGCAATACAATAATGGAACCAGTGACCTAGGGAGGTGATGGGCTCTCCACACTGGAGGCGTTCAAGAGGAGGCTGGACAGCCACCTGTCAGGGATGCTCTGACTTGGATCCTGCATTGAGCAGGAGGGTGGACTCGATGGTCTTATAGCCCCCTTCCAACCCTACTATTCTATGATTCTATGACTAGTAGTCATAGATGGTAGGAGGCTACTTCAAATAAATACTCCCTCTACCCCATGGATGAGCAAACCTTGATCATCAAGCTCAGTTGGATTCCACCACAGTAGCTTTGCCTGCAATTCTACGATTTTATGGAACTCTGACTTCTTTCTGTCCTGACAAGGTGGAGCTGGTGTGCTAGATTTCTACTTGCGGGGTTTACAAAAAAACACAACCCACCACTAACGACAGCAACAACAACATGGGGCAACTTCCAAAATGGTATCCCCTGCTTGCAGCCTAAGGTGCTGCTTGTAGGGCTGTCACACATCCCTGCTTCTTCCGCCAGCTGTATGAAGCCTTGGATCATTGCACAAGGCTGCTTTCTCCAAAATGCTGCATTGCAGCCTGGGCTGGGCCGGACCCCTCTTCTGCGACGAGACCCACGCCATCTTCTCGCCCGTTGCCATCTTTCTATGACAAACTGCTGTCCCTCCTCACTGCGCTACCATGGAGCTTTTCTCCGCACGCAGGCAAGATCTGCCAAGGTCACTGTCCTGCAGTTCTGCCCAAAAGAAAACAAAGAGAGGAAATTGGAATTAGTAGTGAGGCTCATCTGGTGCAATTAAGCACTGGCCTTAATGAGCAATTGGTGAGATACAAAGTGTATAAAGGAGGAAGGCTCTTGCCCAGTACAGCGAACATAAATGAAAGTGAGGTCATGGGGAAGGAATATACAGGGCCAGGTTGGTCATTGGACAAATAGGACATTTGTCCCAGGCACCAGCCCTGGAGCTGGTGCTTAGATGCCAAAATCCATGACTCCCTTTGTTCGGAGTGGTGCAACTGCCTGGCTGGGAGGGCCACCGTTGGGTTTTTTTCCTGACCGAGGTTCTGGGCCTTTAACATGTGCTCTGTGATGGGCCGAGATTCAACAGGGGCTGTTTTGATGCTGTGATGGGGGAAACTTCACCAGTTGGATTTGTTCCTGTTGTGAGCCAAGCTGTTCCAGACACACGAGCCGGGCCCCCTGGAAATGTCTCCATGGTGGAACAAAGGAGGCGATGCAATTTGCCTCTGGTTCCTCTGCTACTTTATGGCTCAGTGATCACCTTCAGTATCGCTGAAATGGGTTCACTGCGATCATAGATACACTAGGGGTGCAATCCCATCTGGACGCCCATCAGCCTCGTAAGCTAGCCACCCCAGTCTCCTCCCCTCCCCTCCCCGCCCCCCTTCCCCTCCTCTCCAAGCTCGTGTTTGCGAGCTTGTAGAGGCAGCTGGCATGGTTCTCTGGGATAATGTGGAATAAAAAGCAGGAAATAACACCGCAAAAGTGGTCGATTGAATGCGTAACGTGCCCCAACAGTTATCAGCGCACTTCAATATGGCTACAAAGCAGTAGTGTAGATCTCGCCTGCGGGAGCAGGAAAGGCGGCAGTGAAGACCTAAACTGAACATCAGAACACAAGAAGAACCCTGCTGGATCAGACCAAGGGCGCATCTAGTCCAGCATTCTGTTCACACAGTGGCTGACCAGCTGTCGACCGGGTACCCACAAGCAGGGCATGAGCGCAACAGCACCCTCCTGCCCATGTTCCCCAGCAACTGGTGTACAGAGGCTCGCTGCCTCTGGGTCTGGAGGGAGCACACAGCCATCAGGACTAGTAGCCATTGATAGCCTTCTCCTCCAGGAATTTGTCTACCCACCGTTTAAAGCCATCCAAATTGGTGGCCATCACTACCATGCTGTGTTAGCAAGTTCCAGAGTTTAACTCTGTGCTGTGTGAAGAAACCCTTCCTTTGATCTGTCCTGAATCTCCCGCCCATCAGCTTCATGGGATGACCCCATTGGGTTCTAGTATTATGAGAGAGGGAGAAAAATGTCTCCCTCTCCACTTTCTCCACACCAGGTATAATTTTGTAGGCCTCTGTCATGTCTCTCCTCACTCTCCTTTTTTGCAAGCTAAACAATCCCAGCTGTTGTAACCTTCCCTTACAGGGGAGATGCTCTAGCCCCTTGGTCATTCTAGTTGCCCAACTCTGCACTTTCCCCAGCTCTACAATATCCTTTTTTAGGTGCGGTGACCAGAACTGTACCCAGTATTCAAGTGTGGCTGCACCATAGATTTGTACAAGGACGGTATGATATTGGCAGTTTTATTCTCAGTTCCTTTTCTAATTATGCCTAACATGGAGTTTGCCTTTTTTTACAGCAGCCTCACGCTGGGTTGATGTCTTCATTGAGCTGCCCACCACAAACTGGGGCACATTCAGAGGGGTTTCCCCTCAGGGACCGGACTCCTAAAAACATGTCTGTCCCAGTGGATATGGGACTACTGGAGGGTATGGAGATGGTGAAAACTGAGGCAAGAGCTTCCAAAGACTGCCGCTTTTCCCGGTGTTTATTTTTCTTCCAGACCGCAGATCCCCATCAGTGGCTTTCCTCCAAATGCTTTCCATTCCTGACTTGCAATTTCCACAACCAAATAAAGCAGACTTCCCCAACCTGGGGCCCTCCTGATGTGTTGGACTGCGAGCCCCATCCTTCCCAGCCAGCATGCTGGGAGTTGCAGTCCAACACATCCAGAGAGCCCCAGGTTAAGGAAGGGTGATATAGAGAATCCCAGCATGTGTTTTTTAATTAACTCACAGAGGACTTGTACACTGCGAGGACCCAGTCTCTCTCTGTCTCTGTCTCTCTCTCATTCATGGCATCTCCTTGTGCCATCTCTGTCAAGAAGGTCTGGTGCAAGAAACGGGCAGGTGGGTTGCCAACTGACCAGAAAAACACTCACCTGGTTTGTTCCTCTGCCTTTAACAGAAGCTTGATTTGCAGAAATCAAGAAGCGACACTTTTCATGGCAGGTTGCTAAATAGGGTCACCTACTGCCTCAAACGGCTCTTAAAGAACAGCACTGGTGCCGCTCCAAAAGTTGGCAACGTTAGTCAAAGTTTAGGTTTTGGGCTTTCCTGCAGCAGTGTCCCCAAATCCAGAGTGGCACGTTTTCTCCCTATCACAGCGAATGGCAAGAAATCACGTAGGTGGGAGAAGTTAAATCAGTGTGCACAGGGAGAGATGGGGGCTAACCCTGATCCCTGCCCTGAGTGACCCCCAGCCATTGAAAACCAGGCCTGCTTTGATAGGCATAGCCAGAGTTCTGTCTCTCGGTCATGGGAAGGACGGGAAGTTGGAAAGTGACTTTTGTATAAAAATTTACACAACAAAAGTGCATAGAATAAATGGGGGGGGAGCAGGATTGCGCTTGCTGGCCCCTCTCCTGTCCTCCACAGTTGGAATCTGGAGGTCTGAACACAGCCAACATGCATGCTCTGTTCAGACTTTCAGATGAGCACATGGTGTCCGGGGACGGGCAGCAAGCATGAACCTGCTCTCTCCTTCCACATCATGTTCATCCATCACATAACTGTTGTCGTTCTTTCCAGGTGAATTTCAGCATTCATTGAGCACATGGGGTGGGGCAGGGGGGCAGAGCAGCAGCTCCACGCTTCAGGGGTCCTGGGCAAAGTCTCCTTGGTGCCCCCTTCTATTGGTGGGCCCCTGTGGGCATGCACCAGGCAGCAGCGGTGGGCAGAAGCGTTCAAGGGGTAAGCAGGGAACCTGGAGTCAGGATCAAAAAGAGCAATCCGGATTGGAGGAAAGGCCAGGAGGCAGAATCATAGGACAAGCCAGGAATAGGGATGTATGAGAGATTTGTTTCAGTTCGTATTTGATCTGGATTTACCTAGTTTACACCTTCCGGCCCAAACATGGACTCAGACACAATCTGTGATCTAAGTCCAAACTTTTGGACTTTGCAATGTGATTTGTGGACCCCCCCCCAAATGTATTCAACAGCATGCGTACATTTGAAAAATGTGTGTGAAAAATATGCATACTTCTGAACGATGCACACAAATGTGCTTTAATCAATGGGAGAAGAATGCGTATGTACACAGTGGATGTGTTCATTCAGAAAAATGTGCACAAAAATATGCACAGATTTTCCTGCAAAAAGAGGGGGGGAAACTTGCAATCTTATACAGAGTTGGAACAAGCTTTGAGAGGGAATTCGGAGAACTTCAGTGAGCTCGAATTTTGTTGATTCACACAGCCCTAGCTAGGAGGCAGGATCGAAGAGCAATCAGGATGGGAACACGGAGCAATCAAGGAGCAATTAAGATCAACAGGCAAACCAGGAGGCAGAACTGAAGAGGAAGCCAGGACTCAAGGAAATACAAGAGGCACTCCAGAACTCAAGTCGGCTTTGATGCCCAAACAAAGGGCCATTGAGACCGGAAGCTCTCTTATACTCCTTCCTCTCTAGGAGGAGCCAATCACCAGCCTCGGTGGGCAGAGCCATCCCAGAGCCAGAAGGTTCTCCACTGAGAGGGTGCAGTTCTGCAGACTTCAGCTCCGAAGCCCAGTCCTAGCTGCACCATTGATGAATGCACAGTTTGGGGGCAGGACTCGTCGGTGTGATCCAGCTCCCCTCCCTCCACACATTCACTGAACGCCGAGTGCCATCCAGTAGGGGCTTCTGTGATCAAGGCTCAGGAGAGGAGAACGCTGTCGGAGAACAGAGCGGCCCAGATTGATGTGATTTCATGGTATTGTGCTGTAAACCACTTCGATGTTCTTAGGCATATTGGAAGCTGCCTTATACTGCGTCAGTCCCTTGGTCCGTCTACTTCAGAACTGCACCAGGGATGCAGAAACGTCTGCATGCATGCAAATCATGTGCTCTACCACTGGCTTAGGACCCTTCCCGTATGGGTTTAGCAAGGAAATAAACACATACATCGTAGACCAATTGCTGTTACGAGATAGGCAGGCATTGGCCTAAAACGGAGGCAAGCAAAACGGTGATGGCTGAAGGCAAAGAAGTAAAGTCCACAGCCTCTCTCTGTTTAAGTCAGAGAACAGATTGCTGTTGTCAAATATGGGAATGAGGCAATCGGCAGAAGTTGGGTGGTCAGCTCCACAATCTTGTTTTGGGCCTGCCCATGAAGGACCGGCTCTGTGCCCGTATCAGCGTTGTGGTGGAGAGCATAAGCCGTGGGCCCGGAATCCGCATCTCTCCCATGCTGTCAACTGCATATGATGTCTTCAGGAAGCTGCTCTCTTAGACCGTCACGCGAAGGATTACAGAGGAAGAGTATGTGACATTCCCGAAGCACCTAAGCAAAGAGGCATGCAGATACTCAGCAGTTGTAACTCCTAAGTTGTAACTTAGTTGTCCCTATGTTGTCCCTAAGTTGTAACTTAGGGAGGTGGTGGGCTCTCCCACACTGGAGGCGTTCAAGACGAGGCTGGACAGCCACCTGTCAGGGATGCTCTGACTTGGATTCATGCACTGAGCAGGGGGTTGGACTAGATGGCCTTGTAGACCCCTTCCAACCCTACTATTCTATGATTCTATGTAACCGTGCAGAGTCCTTGGGGCAGAGATCTGCTTTTGTTGCTGCCACTTAACTCAGCTTAACCCAGCCTGGTGACCTCTGGATGTGTCTGACTACAACTCCCATCATTCCCAGCCATCATGGCCAATGCTAGTTGGAGTGATGGGAATTGCAGTCCAACCTATTGGGAGTGCACCAGGATGGGGAAAGACATTATAGCTTATTTCCCTGTAAAGTCCCCTATCAAGTGATGGTTTTATGTTAACAATGGCCTAACAGAGCCAGACCGAGCACTGGGCAGGATCCGGAGCCACATTAGGGCCCTGCTTGGACTGTGGCCCCAGATTGGATCCTCTCCAGGTGAGGAGGCTCCATGAAATCCGTCCAGGTCATGGTCCAGATCTGAGGGGGCAAAACAGATTCTCGTGGGCTCCCTCCTAGCAGTAGACCCCGGCAAACGCCGGGTAGGGTGGCGAACAACTAGCCACCCTTTGAATTTCCCACAAGGGAAACCCCCAATGATGCTGGTTCAGAGGCCTTGTGGGAAATTAAGGCTGCCTAGCGCCAGCAGCCTGGAACGGCTTGGAGTGCTGAGCCAGGAAAAAACAGTTAATGGGGGGTGGGCCAAGCCGAGCATCAGCAGTGGGCTCTGTCGGGGCCCTGGCAACTGCTCAAAGATGCCCTGGGCTGCTTGAAGTGCAGGGAGGAGCCCGACGCACCGCTCTGTGGACCAGGCCAAGGAGGAAGGCAAGCGTCCTGGGGGTTGCACCAGCTCCGGCCAACCCAGGGGCTGCATACTCCCTGCCTATTGCAGGGGCCGATGTTGCGCTCCCTGTCGCATAGGCTGAGCTGGCACTGTCCCCCCCCCGCCCCGCCACGCTGCCCAACTGTCGGTCTCCTGCAGTACGCCGGAATGCGCCAGTTGGCCGCCTCCCTCTCCCCGAACACTGGCTCACGGCTTGCCCAGGCTGCCGGGCCCGTGGCAGCGAGCGTGGTCAGGACTGGCCACCCTCCACAGCCTGCCCGGGCAGGCGGCCCTGTCCCGGCAATTTCAGACGAAGCCGAGCGCAGTCCCAGCGGAGGAGCTGGAGGAAGCCTCCCGGCTCTTGGCAAGCAGAGTGCATGCCTGTCAGAGGGGCCAGCGTTCGGGCATGCCACACGAGGCAGCCTACCGCTCTGGGGAAGACGCGCTGTCATCTGGGCTGGCATCAGCAATGGCGGCATCATGGCTGCTCAGCTCAGCAGCGAAGAAGCGTCTTCCATCGAGACACAAGGGGGGCTGGGGGGGGAGAGAGAGGTTGGAAACAGGTTGGAAAGAACGTTTGCAGCCTCTCGAGAAAAGAGCTGTTCTCTGTCCTGACTCACCACGCAGTCACTGGCCTACGTGACGGCTGGGATGATGCTTTGAGCTGCAGTCAGCAGGGATAAGAGGAGGCACCTCTTGGCAAGGCCATGAAAGAGAAAGGCATCCCCTGCCATATATGGCTTTCTCCTAGTTTTATGGCACAGTCCCATGCATGTCTACTCAAGGTCCACGCTCTCTTTTTAAGATTTTCCACCGCTCTCAGTTTCGGCTATTGGTGCTATTTTAATGTTTCGAAAATGGTTTAAAATCGTTCCTTTAAATAATCGAACTGTTTTAAAGTTTTTTTAATTCAAAAAAGGTTTAAAATGGTTGCACGTTTTAAGTGTAAGTCGCCTTGGGGGCTCTATTTGGACCAAAAGACGACTCATACATTTACAAACGAATAAATAAAAACGTATCACAGGTGAAAAGGGAGACCCTCATGGAATACCCCTTTCATTCTCACTGCCCGAGTCACATTATCCACGTTATGCATTGCTGTAGGAACTGTTCCATTGATTTAATGGCATATTTATTTATTCTGCAATAGCCTGTCCAGGGGCCTGGAGCCAGCATGCAGCATCTTTGAGCCTGTGGTGGGGTCCCGGGGTCCCAGAAGGATTCGCTACTACTGCAACCAGTCCTGGCCTGTGCCATTATCATCATCATCCCCCTGGCACCAGCAGTAGCACTGAGTCAGGTGGCTGGTAGGGTGGTCATGTGTCCTCTTTTACAGAGGACTGTTCTGTCTTTGAAGGTGTCCTTTATTCGAAGGATGTTCCTGTGCAATTCTGGTTTAAAGATAAAGAACAGTAAGAACCACAGCCCAATCGCCAGTGAGCGCCTGGAGAGCAGACTGAACTGGCAGGCACATGGGTCACCTGGTCACCATCTTTCACACTATGGTGAGATGTCCCTCTACTCAGCACTGGTTAGGCCTCATCTGGAGTACTGTGACCAGTTCTGGACACCACCCTTCAAGAAGGATGCAGACAAGCTGGAGAGGGTTCAGAGGAGGGCAACAGGGATGATCAGGGGACTAGAAACAAAGCCCTGTGAGGAGAGACTGAAAGAACTGGGCCTGTTTAGCCTTGAGAAGAGAAGACTGAGGGGAGATAGGATAGTGCTCTTCAAGTAAAGGTTGTCCCAGAGAGGAAGGCCAGGATCTCTTCTCCATCATCCCAGAGTGCAGGACAAGGAAGAATGGGCTCAAGTGACAGAAAGCCAGATTCCGGCTGAACATCCGGAAAAACTTCCTGACTGTTAGAGCAATACGACAATGGAACCAATTGCCTGGGGAGGTGGTGGGCTCTCCCACATTGGAGGCATTCAAGAGGAGGCTGGACAGCCACCTGTCAGGGATGCTCTGACTTGGACTCCTGCACTGAGCAGGGGGTTGGACGTGATGGTCTTGTAGGCCCCTTCCAACCCTACTATTCTATGATTCTATGAAGCTGGACAGCCACCTGTCAGGGATGCTCTGACTTGGACTCCTGCACTGAGCAGGGGGTTGGACTCGATGGCCTTGTAGGCCCCTTCCAACCCTACTATTCCATGATGCTATGATCCTGCATTTCAATTTCAGTAATAATAATGTTTTTTTCAGCGTGCATCTACGCACATCAGTTAGCATGTGCAAACGCTATGGAGATCACTGAGCCCTTTTTGGGTGCTGCGTTTCCTCTTTATCGGCGATTCATATGTAGCCACCTTGTGACGTGCTTGCACAGCCGTTTTAAGTCCCCCAAATGCAGTCACGATGGAGGCACTTTCCAGCCACCTGGTCTAGCGCTTCTGTCACCTGACAGGTGCATCACTGCTGGGTTGTTTGTTAACGCTGCTGCCGCCAGGGTGATGAATGAGCTGGCTACTCAGTAGCGGCACTGGTAGCCAGAGCTTGGAGTTCTTTGTCAGTACGGCCAGCTAGGTCGTCCTCTGTTGTTGCCACCTGGCGCAGAAGAAGACCATGGCTCTGGGGCAACCACATCACCCAGGCTGGGGACACATTTGCACAGGCCCTGCCTTTACTGAGTTAGGGTGCAATCCTATTAAAGTTTAGACAGAACAAATTCCTGTCGGTGTGGTGTAGTGGCTAGACTGTTGGACTGGGAGTTGGGAGATCCAGGTTCTAGTCTCCACTCAGCCATGAAGCTCACTGGGTGACTTTGGGCCAGTCACAGACTCTCAGCCCAACCTACCTCACAGGGTTGTTGTTGTGAGGCTAAAATGGAGAGGAGGAGGATTACGTTCCTTAAGGAGAAAAAAAAGGCGGGATATAAATGTAATAAATAAATAGTCCTACAACGGCTGAGGCATGCTGGGAGTTGTAGGACTTCTTTTCTGTCTAAGCACACATAGGGTTGCGCCCTTAAAGACTAGGAGAGGGTTTATTACAGTCAGGTGGCCGCTGATGCATTGCCAAAACAGAGGACACGCATCCCCCCAAAAAGGGGATGAAAGAGAACACTGATGTGCATAGAATCTGCATATGCTAATGTATACCTATCGATGCAAACTGAGAAAGAATTATTCCAATTCATATAGAAATACAATACAGCTCGCCATAGTGTGGAAGGCTGTGACTAGGAGCCCTGGGTCGCTTCCTGTCCAGGTGCTCGCTCGTGATGGCCAACACTGAGTCTGGTTCTTTTACCTTTAAAACAGAACTGGACCGGATTGTCTTTCAAATAGGGGATGCCTTCAAACAAAGGACCGTCCTCTGTAAAACAGGGCAGCCTAATAAACAGCTGTCCGGATGTGTCGGACTGCAAGTCCCATCACCCCCCCAGCCAGCATGGCTAACATCACCCCCCCAGCCACCCCACGTTCTCCAAGTTCTCCTATTACAAGAGAGGGAGACAAATTCTCTCTCTCCCTTTCTGCAGGCTCATGTTTTGGATCCAGTCCTACAGTAGAAGCACTCCATGCCGGTGCTTCTCTTTCCCCCATTGACCAGCTGCCTGGGTGGCACGTCCCCCCCCCCAGTCTAGGGATGGCATATTTTCGGGATGGATGGCTACGAACGAAAGACACTTTTCTGCACGTAGGAGTACCGTCCCCATCCGTGCAGTGTGTGTGTACGTGTGTGTTGGTGGAATGGTCCAGCTCCAGTTTGGAGGGGGCCCTTGACAAAGAGCCCCTCCTACACTGGGGGCCTCCCGGCTGCAGGCTCATCTGCCGGTGGTGGTGGGCCTCTGCGAGCCACCATTTGACCTTCGCCACTGAGCCCTGGAACACCTGACCTCGTAGTGCCACTCTGGGGCATTGTAGGGGATTTAAATGGTGCCTCGTAGACCCATCCAGCCAGTGCAGGCGGCCCAGGGGGAGGCATTGGCTTTGGTGGGCTTTGTAAGGTGGTAGGGCCTTCTTGGGTGCTTCCAGATGAGGCTTTTATGGTGCCCATCGGCCTGCCTCATTCATGGAATTCTGGGGCTGGGGGGGGGCGGTCTGGACACTGACATCTTCAACTCGTAACCTTCCCATGTTTTCCCACTGCTTCTTCGGTCTTTTTTCTTGCCGCCAAGAAACAAAAAAGACGGGAGGGTGCTGTCGCGCTCCTGTCCTGCTGGTGGGTTTCCCGCGGGCAGCTGGTTGGCCACTGTGTGAACAGAATGATGGACCAGATGGATGCTTGGCCCGATCCAGCAGGGCTCTTCTTATGAATAGCTGCACGAGGCCTTTTAACTAGTAGTGCTAGGAGCCCTCCTTATGGAAGCATCTGTGGTGAGAACATGGTCCGTTGGCATGGAAACCGCATCGTTTAGGATGCGCTCCCCTTCTTGGACAGAATGTAGTAGTAGTTTAGGTCTACAGCAGCCTCCCTCAACCTGGTGCCCTTCAGAAGTTTTGGACATCAACTCCCATCTGGCCAATGGTCAGGAATGCTGGGAATTATAGTCCAAAACATCTGGAGGGCACCAGCTTGGCGAAGACTGGATGAAGGCATTAGTAAACAAAAGACGGTTAAAGGCGTGTTTAGACAGAAAAAGTCCTACAATGGCTGGCGAATGCTGGGAATCGTAGGGTTTTTTTTGTTTAAACATGCATAGGATTGTACCCTAAGGGAGGGGAGACATAATAAGGTCTATACAATTTTGCATGGTGTGGAGAACGTGGTCAAAGATATGTCTGCCTCCCACTCTCATAAAACTAAAAATTGGGGGAGGGCACCCAGTGACATTGACTGGCAGTAGATTCAGCACAAGTAAGGGAAAGTCCTTCTTCACACAATGCATATGTAATTTGCAGAATTTGCTACTACAAGGAGTGGTGATGGAACCCTGGTTTAGGAGGCTTTAAGAGGGGACTAGATGTGTACATGGAGGAAATGTCTATCAATGGTGGCTAAATGGAGCCTCCTGTCTCAGGGGAAGTGTACCTCTGAATAGCAGTTGCTGGGGGTCAGATAGCAAGTGGGGCTAATACCTTCACCCCCTACTTGTGGGTTTCCCAGAACTATCTGTCCAACCACTATGGGAAACCAGATGCTGGACTAAATCGTTCCTTTGGTCTGATCCAGCAGAGCTCTTCTTATGTCATATCCAGGCTATACTACTGTGAAGTGCTCTCCATGGGGCTGCCTTTGTAGATGACTCAGAACTTCGACTGACACAGAATGTGGCTGCTCAGAGGTTTGTTGGAGTCAGATCTTATTACATCAATACTGTACCAGTTGCACCAGTTACCAGTGCATTTCTGAGCCAATTCAGAGTGCTGGTCTTCTTGGGCAAGTTATTTGATGGACTGCTACACCGTATGAATATGCCTGTGCCTCAAGATCAGCGCTGAAAGACCTCCTCACTGGTCCACCATTAAGATCAGCCAGTCTGGCAGGCAGTAGTGCCGGGGACTTTTTGGTGGTGGCCTCACACGTGTGGAATTCCCTCCCAAGGGATGTACAGTTGGTCCAGATCGATGTCTGTCTTTAAAAGGAGTTTGAAGACTTGCTTGTTTCAACTGGCATTAACTGCGTGATTTTGCTGATCTGCCTTTTATCTTGGTGCTGGTTTCAACCATGCTTTTAAAAGTGGTTTTATAGGCAATGCTGCTGGCGTGGGTTTTGAAATGTTTGCTATTTTTAGACTGTGTTTTAAACTGCGTTATACTGTAGAACTTGTGCTTTATCACTTGTGCTTTCATTGTTTGAAAGCCACCTTGAGAGGACCTTTCTTGAAAGTTGCCTGAGAAATATCATAAATCAATAAAGGTTTCTACGAAAATCATATTGCTCGACCAAACCAATGTTTCCAATTCATTTCACCCTTGCTCCAATTTGTATGAATGTATGTATTCTTTTCTTATAAACATTTATATACTGCCTTATCTGCTAAAAAACCATCAAGGCAGTATACAACAATGTAAAATAATAAAAGCTGAAAACAATGAAAACAAGAACATTAAAAATAGTAAAAACGTTAAAACAATAAAATAGTGAAAACATTAAAACAATAAAACTACATATTTTTTATGTAGGATACAGGATACTAGCACATTAGTGTTCAACTGTCGCTCTCATGTATTGTATAAAAACGTCACTTTATATCCTGGGAAATTGCCCCTATATTTGGGCTCCACCTGTCCACATGTCTTCAAGAGTCTCTTAATCAAATGCAGACTGAATACTTTACCGCTGATGGAAGAAAAATGGTGCCATGATAGTCTACCAAATACAAACAGAGAATGCCCTATGGTTGTAAGAAGAGAGAAGACCGACTCCATTTTTTCCTAGAATGCTCTCTGTACTCAGAATTAAGAACCCAATATTTGGACCCCCTTATTGATAATATTAGAGATGATACCCCTATAAAAATTGTATTCTTACTAGGAGGAACAGATTATTATGTATCATATCGAACTGCTAAGTACGCCAAGCTGGCCTTGGCAAAGAGAGAAATTTTTAATCTGCCGGGTGCTACAACACGTTCTTAGAAGTACTTAAAATAACAACTCTCAGGTTCATAGCACGATCTTATGTTGATATTATTGATCTGCTCCATTTCATTTGAATTACTGTGTTGTTATGTGTCTGATTTGTTTTTATGATTGTGCGCTACAGCCTGAGTGGCTAGAGCATAATAAAATTAGATTTGATATTTTAAAAGTCTAAATTGACAAAGATGCGTCTTCAAACACTTTTTAAAGGACATGGTGTCACCTTGGTATTCCTCTAAGGACGTATAGGTAACAGACTTTATTGCCTCCGATTTCATCTTCACAACAAGAACCCTGCAAGGTAGGTTAGGCTGAGGATTTGAACGCAGGTCCTCTCCTGGACCTAGTCCACCCATACATCTATCCACACACCACATTGGCTCTTCCAGCTCTTTGGAACATTGCAGAGACAAGTGCCAGCTTGTTGTTTCAAATGTATTGCCTCTGTCAGTGTGCAGCCAGAATAAAAACAGGACAAAACCCAAAGCCATATGCTTCTGTGAAAAGCCATTCCAAGGATGAGAGGCACGCTGTGTTCTTGAATCCACACTGAAACTAACGTGTGTCGCAAAGAATTGTGTCAGATATTGGAAAAGTGCACCCGGGCAGAAAAATTGTTGCCGTTTGCAACAACTCTCCGGGGAACTGCAGAAATAGGTCAGGCGTGTCCGTCCTGACTCAGGAGATTCTCTGGCTGCCAGGCGACAGAACCAAACTCCCGATTCCTCTTAAGTGAGATCTACACGCAGGCAAAGCTGCTGTGATGGAATCCAACTGAGCGTGATGGTCAAGGTTTGCTCATCCATGGGGTGGAGGGAGTATTTATTTGAAGTAGCCTCCTACCATCTATGACTACTAGTCATAGAATCATAGAATAGTAGGGTTGGAAGGGGCCTATAAGACCATCAAGTCCACCCCCCTGCTCAATGCAGGAGTCCAGGGCAGAGCATCCCTGACAGATGGCGGTCCAGCCTCATCTTGAATGCCTCCAGCTTGGGAGAGCCCACCACCTCCCTAGGTCATTGGTTCCATTGTCACATTGCCCTAACGGTCAGGAAGTGTTTCCTGATGTTCAGCTGGAATCTGGCTTCCTGTCACTTGAGCCCAGTATTCTGTGTCCTGCATCTGGGATGGTTGAGAAGAGATCCCGGCCTTCCTCTCTGGGACAGCCTTTCAGGTACTTGAAGAGCGCGATCCTATCTCCCCTCAGTCTTCTCTTCTCAAGGCCAAACATGCCCAGTTCTTTCAGTCTGTCTTCACAGGGCTTTGTTTCCAGTCCCCTGATCATCTTCGTTGCCCTCCTCTGAACCCTCTCCAGCTTGTCTGCATCCTTCTTAAAGGGTGGTGCCCAGAACTGGACATAGTCCATCTAGTTCAGTATGGTTTGCACTGACCGGCCGGGGCTTTCCAGGTGTTTCATGCAGGCGTTTTTCCAGCCCTACCTGGAGATGCCGGGATTGAACCTGGGACCTTTTGCATGCAACGTACATGCTCTACAATACATCGTGTAAAGTTTAATTTGGCAACAAGCCACTCTGAAGGGGGTACATGGTATAAAAGATATTTGCATTTTGACCCTTTAGTTTTTCACGGTTTTATATTGTATTTTATTCTCCTAGTTTTGTAATCCGCCCAGAGAATAACCGTTATTGGGTGGATTAAAAGTAGAATAAATAAATAATTGAGTGTAACTTTGTTTCTAGAAAATGAGCAAACCATTATTAGCTTTAAAATGACAGGAAGAGGGTGCAACAATATTTTAAGTGTCATTCTGCAACCGGGATTTCAAGGACAGGTGTTTTGTTTACAACAAAACACAAGTGTAGCCATTTGTATCTGCCAGCCACCTTTGCCAGGTAGAGGCAGACCTTATGGCAAGTGAATAGAAGGGCTCAGTTGGGGAAGGGAGGGAAGGGGAGGGGAGGAAAGGCAATTTTGGGGGTTGATGCCTGAGGTCTCTGCATGGGGACCTGGAACCTGCAGAATGATGTGAGCATTATTCCACAGGGATGGGAACCCCCATGAGCTCCTTAACTCCAATTACTTATGAATTGCATTTCGATTTTGAGCTGTGCATTTGGCCAGGAGGAGAGCTATCGCACAGGCTTGAGGGGTGCACTTTTTAAGGCATGAGGCCTGCTTACTTGTGAGTAGACATGCAGAGGCTTGGTATTTGGGGTGCTATTTGAAAGTGTTGCTGAATGATGCAGTCCTGCTGCTTACCTGTGAGGAGACATGCTGTTCATGCTTACTTGTGCGTAGACATGCAGAGGTTTCTCCTTCTTACTTGTGAGAAGACATGCAGAGGCTATGCTATTTGAAAGTGCTGCTGAGCGATTCAGTCCTGCTTACCTCTACGGAGGCTTAAAATCATAATGATCGCATTTGGCCCCACCAACAGATGGAACATGGCCTTTTCCCATTTTTCACTTTCGCTTTTGGCTTGAAAAAGATTCCCCACCCCGATTTACAAAGATGTGGCAGGGTCCGTCTTAGAAGAGGCATCCCCACCCGTGTGTGGAAAAGTGGGAATGCCTCTTCCGAGATGGTGTCGGCACGGTTTTTTAGGCGCAGATATTTTCTATTATTAATAACTATTGATTTATTTAGCATCATCTATGTGCATGGTGCTTTCCAAAGTCAAAGGGGTCAGGCCCTGAAGACCTGACAATCTGAAATCTCACACAAGGAAGACAACAGAGGAAAGAGTGAACAAAGGACGAATGTGTGTTAATTTTGGTTACACTGACTTAGTTCTCATAGGGGATAGGGACCAAGGCAAGGAAGTCTTCCTAGATCAGGTGCCCTCCAGATGTGCTTATATGCAGCTTTTTTCTCCGTTCTAGAGAAAAACTGGCAGGAAGAGCTGTGGGATGTGCCCTCAGTGATAATATGCCCCCGAAGTTGGGGGCTGACAAGCAGCCTGTGCAGGGCAGGAGGTGCGGCGGAGGCCATCTTTGCTGCCCTCCTGCCCTGCATTTTTCACTAGACAGGCTTTTTTGCCCATCTAGCGAAAGGCGTTTCGAAGGGGGAGGGAAGGAGGCTGGCAGAGGCTCAGGATAGCGCATATCCTGGCCTCTCTGGTCTCCTCTCCACCCACTGAATCACCCCCTTTTCCTCCTCTCCGAGGTCAAGTTCCCGACCATGGGAGCCAGCCGGCGTGGACGGAGGGAGAGGGTGGTCGGAGCTCCGATTCGCCACTCCGAGGTTGGAGTGCTGTCTCCGACCTCGGTGCAGGGAATGTGAACTATCCTATGGCCCCTCCAATGCTGTCCCTTCAGCTATGCTAACATATTGTAGCTCCCTTTCCTCCCTCAGGCGAGTATATTTGGTTTTTTGGCCACACCCCTTTTGCCTTCAGCCCTGCCCACCAGTGGAAGGTGGCCCCCGAGAGTTTCTCCATATTGGAATTTGGGCCCCAGGCCGAAAGAGATTGTGCATCCCTGCTTTAGGGAAAAGCTGGGTTTTGAGGAAGGAAGGAAGGAAGGAAGGGAGGGAGGTGGCATTACGCATGTGTTCTGCGAGGCAGTTCCAGGCCTAAGGGGCACCAAGGGGGAGAGAGCAGAGTTCTTTTGAGGCAGCAGAAGACTTTCAATGGCTAGGGCAGTGGAGCTGGAAGAGTGATAGTCACGGGCAAAGAGATATCAGGACATGAGAGCAGATAAAGATAAAAAAACCTCCAGCCACAATTAATAACGGGTGTTTTAGTCAAACAGCTTTTAACTGGTGAACAGAACATTGCAGGCTTAAATATTTGTCCCAGAAGACAAATAATAGATGGTCCGCAGGTATGTCTAAGACCACGATTTATCCGAGGAGGATTGGACACTGATCTGGAGAGCTGAAATTGGCAATCCCAGATGGGCAGCCGATTTACAAAGCATGTCTGGGGAAAATGGCTTTTTATTATGTCTGTTTTGAAAAGCTCTCTGTGGTTGGAGTTCTGTACCCCAAGCGAGCGCTCCGTCTGGCTTGGCGTCAAACGTCCCATCGCCAGGCATTCATTTAGTGACGGCGATGCTGACATTGAAGAACAGGGGGTTTGCCGGCCAAATGTTCAGAAGCTTTGGGATGGAAGGATGCCATGGCTAGACTAGAGAACGGGGCACCAGAGTTGGCCAAGAGTGAAGACCAGATGCCGTCGCCATCTTTGCTCTCCTTTCTCCCAAAACAAAAGCCACCCAGAGAATAATGATGTGTGCAAACTGAGAAGCAAAATGACCTCAAGTGAAAATTTGTACTGACACATTCGTCCTTTGCTTTAGAAAGGGAGCCAGCATGGAGTAGTGGCTAGAGTGTTGGACTGGGAGCTGGGAGATCCGGGTTCTAGTCCCCACTCGGCCGTGGAAGCTCACTGGGTGACTTTGGGCCAGTCATGGGCTCTCAGCCCAACCCACCTCACAGGGTTGTTGTTGTGAGGATAAAATGGAGAGGAGGAGGATAATGTAAGTCACCTTGGGTTCCTTGCAAGAAGGAAAAAGGCGGGATATAAATGCAATAAATAAAATAAATACATTAATGGCAAATTGGCGGCATCCAAATAAAGAACACTGATCAGTATTTGGCAAGGTGGCAAGGTTTTCTCTGGAGCAAGCAGCTTATGAGCAGATGTCCTAGGTGTGTTTGTTGTTTATTCGGTCAATCGCTTCCGACTCTTCGTGACTTCATGGACCAGCCCACGCCAGAGCTCCCTGTCGGCCGTCACCACCCCCAGCTCCCCCAAGGTCGAGTCCGTCACCTCCAGAATATCATCCATCCACCTTGCCCTTGGTCGGCCCCTCTTCCTTTGGCCTTCCACAAACTTCCTACACTTCCTAGGCATTCCTACACTTCCTAGGTGTAGTAGAAACTAAACAGGGAAGACCCGAGTTCAAATCCCATCTCTGCTGTCAATTCACTGCAATCCTATGCATGTTTAGACAGAAAAAAGTCCTACAACTCCCAGCATTTGCCAGCCAGCTATGCTCCGGACCTTGGAAAGCTCCTTTAGAGTTCTGACTGGTTCTGACTAAAACCCAGAGTGGATTCGCTGCCCCACTGATATCGAAGCCACCAGCCTCCAGTGTCTGGAGGTTCCTCGTCCCCCTGTTATATGGGAAGCCTGCAAGGCTTTTCCTGCCCTGTTTCTGTAGGATTTACAACTGTACCGATGACGTACAGAGATGACGAGCAATTTATGAGAGAAGAAGCAGAGACGCCCCAGCCTGGTCATAACTGTGGGTTGCAAGAGCTGAAATGAAAAAATAATGGATCGATGACCAATGCAGTTGGCAGTTAGAGCTCTTCTTGCAATTTGCATCTGCGTAGCGCATGGCCCTTAAAAGGTGTGTGTCTGGGCATTCTTATCACAATATGCTCTGCCCCACCCACCACCACCTCTGAGAGTCAGGGAGGAACTGTCTCCCTTCCTGGAGGAAGGTGGTTTGAGGCAGACCTAATGGGGCTTCCTCCCTCGTGCTGGTGCACCTCCAGCAGAGCTGGCCCGACCATTAGGCAGAGTGAAGCAGTTGCCTCAGGCGGCGGATGCTTGGAGGCGGCAGTAAGGTGTGCTGTGTGGTCTGCTCTGTGCTGCCTATGGTAGCCTGCTGTCCCCAGGTGCAGTGGTGGATACTGTCCCATCCTCAGTGTTGAAGGCAGATTCACAACACTCCTGCGAGGTAGATTAGGCTGAGAGTTAGCAACGGGCCTGGGGTCACCCAATACGCTTTGGAGCCAAGTGGGGATTTGACTCCAGGTCTCCCTGGCCAAAGGCGAACACTCTAACCACGACAGCACCCTGTGAAATGACACGACGGCTGTAAACTGGCTAGGAGCAGCACGTCTCGCTCAAATACATTCAACTCGTGTTTACGACATTGAAGCCGTTATGCTTCATGAAATCACTTGATTGAATTGATTGACACAGTTCTGCACTGGATGGCCAAACTGTCATGACCTCGACAGTCACCAGCCATGATTATTGTTGCTGTTATTCATAATATTTTACGATTTGCTACTTTTTAAATGTGAGACCATCCAAATATATAGAATCAGACATCTGCAGAAAACAGAGACGTTGAAGGCTCTGGGGCCAAATCCAGTCCTGAGGCTCAGTTACTAGCGGGAAGAGCTTTAAGCTACAATATGCTGGTATTTTTTGTTTTTTGACCCCGCCCCTTTCGACTTCAGCCCTGCCCACCAGTGGAATGCGGCCCCTGAGAGCTTCTCCAATATGGCATCCGGCCCTCGGGCTGAAAGAGCTTCAACACCACAGACCCGCAGGTGCCACAGCCAAACACCTCCCATCCCCAGCTGTTGCAAATTCTATTAAATCCTCCATGCATCCATATACTGGATCATGTAGGATAATCACACTCAACTGATTGAAGATTAATTCCAGAGGCATCTGCAGTATTTATACATTGAGTTGGACTCTCAACTGAGAGCAAAATCTTATCCAGACCATCCAGCTTTTATGTATGTATGTATGTATGTATGTGTTTACAAAATCTATATACCACTCCACATCTAAACAGATTTCGGAGCAGTGAACAATAAAACATAAAAAGATAAGATAAAAGAATAAAACTCCATGTTAATGTTTTTTTTTTAACAGAATTCCAATAAAAGCCGTGTCTGGTCAAGCGAGGAAGGCTTCTTGACATAAAGATGTCTTTTAGCAGGAGCCAAAAAACAACACCATGTTGGTGCCTGCCCAAAGGCACTCTCCAACTCTCTCCAGAGGCAGAGAGTTCCATGGGAGGGGGCCACCACACTGAAGGCTCTTCTCTGGGTGGACTCCAGTCGGGTCATAGGTCCATGCGGAACCACCAGGAGCATGCCCTCTGATGTCCTCAGTGACTGGGCAGGTCGGTAAGGGAGAAGGCGCTCTCTCGGGTATCCTGGTCCCAACATCAGAACATAAGAAGAGCCCTGCTGGATCAGACGAAGGGTCCATCTAGTCCAGCATTCTGTTCACACAGTGGCCAACCAGCTGTTGACCAGGAACCCACAAGCAGGGCATGAGCGCAACAGCACCCTCCCAAGTTGTTTAGGGCTTTGTACACGAGTAGAAAAGGAAAGGAAAGGTTCCTCCTGTGCAAGCACCAAGTCATTGCTGACTCCTAGAGGGACGCTGCTTGCGCTGGCGTTTTCATGGCAGACTGTAGCGGGGTGGTTTGCCATTGCCTTCCCCAGTGGTGACTACCTTTCTGCCAGCAAGCTGGGTACTCATTTCACCAACCTCGGAAGGACGGAGGGCTGAGTCGACCTGAGCCGGCTACCCGAGACCCGGCTTCCACTGGGATCGAACTCAGGTCATGTGGAGAGTTTCGGGTGCAACACTGCCACCTACCACGCTGCACCACACGAGGCTTGGTACATGAGTACCAAAACCTTAAATCTGGCCCGGTAGCGAATAGGCAGCCAGTGCAGGTCCCTCAGCGAAGGAGTTGCATGCTGAAAAGGGGCTCTCCCAACAATAGCCCAGCTGCTGCGCTCCAGCTTCTGGAGCAGCCTCAAGGGCTGCCCCACATGGAACGCAGTGCAGTAGACCAGTCTTGAGGTTACTAGCGCCTGTACCGCCGTGGCCAAGCTTTTAGGACAGTTTTCCCCAATGCGGTGCTCTCCAGACATGTTGGACTACAATTCCGTGCCGACTGTGAATGGTGAGAGATGCAGTCTAACCCGTCTGGACGGCACCACGTTGGGGAAGTCCGCACCACACCACACGGGGCTCCAGGCGTGTGTGTAGCGGACCATCAGTGGCAAAGACATTGGCCCAGGAACCTGGGCGGGGGAGCCTGGGATGGGAAACACACCGGCCAGCAATTCTGCGACACCCTTGTGAAATATCTGCTGAGCCGCTTCTGCAGCCATGGAATGAGGCTGACTTTCCAGTACGGTGGCAGGTGAAGTCCCCGAGTGCCTGGCCTTCTTTGGGCAAGAGCGCACAGCTGGTGTGTGTCTCGCAATCTCAGTCACCCGCCTCCTCCCCCTGCACCTTGCTTTGCCTGCCGTTCTCCACCTCGTTCACATGACAATGAGTTTGGTCAGCGGTAGCTGAGTCACTCCTTCTGAATGTACAGTCCTTGCATCAGACGGGACCGTTTACGTTGCGCAGGAGATAATGCTCAACAGCTAAGAGCAGGTCTGCGGCAGCACGGACCAACTCTGGCCTATTTTCTCTGGAAATCAGCCGCTCGAACCTCCTCCTGGGTGTGTAATGTGTAATGTCGGGGTAATGTTGATTTGTAACGTCGGCTTGCTCTGTGTGCACGCGCTGTGAGCTCACAGCAGTATGGAAAAGCACAGAGCGTGGGTGTAGCTTTGACCTTCTGAAAGATCTCAGCTTACATCTTTTTGTTTTTCTCTTTTTTTAAAGCGAGTTCTTCTATGGTGCAAAGACATGTTTGACAGTCTGTGGGCAGCAAGGCCTGCCGAAATCTCAGAATCAACCTGGCAAGCTGCATTTGTCGTCAGAGGACTTTCTCCAGGCGCCCCTATTCCAGTAATTAGGTGGCAAAGGGGGAACGTGGTATTTTCAGTTGTTGCCTCCCCGATCTGAAACATCCCCCTCCCACAGAGTGTCTCAATTGGTGTCAGCTTTGATGGGTTTTAGACCCCTTCTGTATTTGTCCATGTCTTATAAAACAAAACAGAACAGGTGATGCAAATTAGGAAGGCTTACTGAATAAATTTTGCACATGAAAGGCATTTGCATCATTTACGCAGCTTGCAGAAGCTATAATTTCTTGGCACGGGATTTGGGTGCAGAATGTTAATTTATTTTGTGCAGCCTTGCAGAAAATTAATCGGGGAATACTCACTCCATTTTTTGATCCAAGGCTCAGCCGAAAAGGGAAAGAACAAGAGCAAATGCAGCAAGCCTTGTTATCGAGCGCCGTCCTCTACAGGACTAGAACCATCATCATCCTTTGGCTTTGGAGGAAACTAGAGCTCAGCAAATCTGTACAGAGTTGAATGTTTCGGAATTGATAGGAACTCCCAGGTTTTAACTGGCTCTTGGCGTAGTCTTTGGATCAGCTAGAAGCACTAGGCAAATCCTTCAGAGCCACGTGATTGTGGGTAGCGGCCTCTGCTACAATCCTGACGGATCATCCGTCCCAGTCCACCCCACCACTTCAGGATTCTACCACATCATTGTGCCACATATGTAGACCAGGCATCTACCCTGGAACTGAGAAAGGCAGTGTGGTATAGTGATTAGAGTTCTGGATTCTACATGAGAGACCTGGGTCCAAATTCTTGCACAGCCAGAAGGTGTACTAGGTGGCCTTGGGCTGGTCAGCCAGCCATTCTCTCTCTCTCTCTCTCTCTCTCTCTCTCTGTGTCTCACCTACCACACAGGGTTGTTGTGGGAATAAAGGGGAGCGGAACTATGCAGGGGCCTCCAACCTTTTTTGGCCAGTGGGCACATGTGGAATCTTGAGAAAATGTGGTGGGCACGGTCACGAAATGGCTGCCATGTGGCCATAGGAGGTACAAAGTGGCTACCACATATAAATGGTCAGAAAGAGACAGGACCACAAATTGGTGCAGGCATAGAAATGTTTGATAAAAGAAAACAATGAAAACATGGGTATTAATAGCAAAGGAGGAAGGGTGGGATACTCAGTAAACAAACAGTGAGGGGGAAACCGCTCATCTCCACACACGTGAAGGGTATGAAAGGTACTCTGTGCTGCAAAAAGTACTCAAGTGCACCTTGAAAAATTTGGGTCATCGTGGCTGAAACATCCACTTCTTCTTGCCTGTTGGACTAGGGAAAGAGCAGCATTGAACCTCCACTTTCTTGCCAATATATAGGCAGTGACATCAACCTGAGGGGGGGAGCAAAGATGCCAGGAGATTCACTGATACAGGTGTGGGGGAATCCCAGAAGAGGGAGGGGGAGAAATTCATTTGGTTTGCATTTTAGTGTGAACTTACCTAAGTTGTTTCCCACTATTTACTAAGATGTTCCCTCTATGACCATCCTAGGCGTACATTTCTTACGATTCCCTGTCAAACAGACCCCTCTTAGGTATCTGCTTTTCCACCCCTAGCAGAAATAAGTAAAATGTACTTATAAACCAGTATAAAATGATATAAAATCACTCATAGAGTGTGGTGTAGTGGCAAGAATGTTGGACTGGAAGCTGGGAGATCCGGGTTCTAGTCCCCACTCGGCCATGGAAGCTCACTGGGTGACTTTGGGCCAGTCACAGACTCTCAGCCCAGTCCACCTCACAGTGTTGTTGTTGTGAGGATAAAATGGAGAGGAGGAGGATAATGTAAGCCGCCTTGGGTTCCTTGCAAGAGGAAAAAAGGCGGGGTATAAATGCAATAAATAAACAAACAAACAAACTTCTGAATCTCCCTGATACGGCGCAGCACTGTCCTTTAAGATTTCCTCCCTCTCACCAATTGCCGTGGATGGAAAATGTGCCGTCTTTGCAATTAGATATTGCCCACAAAGCAGATAGACTGCAGTCAGGCCTCCCCAAATCTCACTCTAAAATCTGACCCAAATATTGCTCACTTAAAACATAATAATAAGTACAACATCTTCCACCTGTTTGAGTGTACCTGTCCTTGTGGTTTAAAACTGGCCTATTCCTGTATCTTCCTTCTAACACAGCTGAAGGCATCAGATTAAACCAGGTTTTAGTAATGGCCATCCTGTCTCTAGGGCCCCATCTATATGGCACCACTTTGACCCCCCCCACCGCAACTGCACAGCAATGCAGCTTTGAGTCAGCATGCCTTGAGATGCACACGTGATGTACTGCGCACTTCCCTAACTGACGTGCCGTGCCTTCTCTTTTTTGTCATTATACTGAAATGCGCAGCTGTGCAGTCCCCTGAGTGTGGGGGCGTGACACTTCCGTGGCTGTTTTGTATTTGAGGGGCTCTGTGTCTTTCTTTTCAGGTAAAAAGTGGGTGTTTTGTGCTCCTTCATTTCCGCACCATCAGTCTGTCAGTTCCCCAGCCTGAGACTCTCGCGATGGTTCACGCTCACAAGTGTGAGTGCTACGTGCCTAGCCATCGCTCCGAAATGGTGGCCGGAGCGATGTTGCTCCTCCCCCCAGACCGCCCCCCCAGCCCTTGGGTACTGAGTCCACAACTGTTGCGAAGATACGAAGCTGCAAATATGTGCGAAAGTGTGATGAAAACACGTCTGTGTGCCTCTGCTACTGCGCAGCTGTGAAGGGATGGAGGAGTAAAGGGGCGTCACAGAGTGACGCAGGCACGACGCACGCCTACAACACGACCACTGCAAAATGAGAAGTCGGTCTGGGGAAGGGACAGATGGCTCACAAGCGCGGGGAAACTCGTAGCAAGCGAAAAACATCGCAGCAAAACGACTCCTCAGAGTTTTCCGGGCGAAAACCACGGATGGCTGCGAAGTTGCGACTGCGTCATCTATCGCGAGGAACCTCAACTCGCACCCGACCCGAAGTAAAAGCTGGGTGTAGATGGGCCCTAGGCCTGTGCAAATCTTTTAAATAACAAGGTGGAATGAACGGAGCATAAGGGCAATTCTTATACCATGACGCTGTTTTAGAGAGTTGCTCTAAAGGAGTCATGAGTCAGTCCCTGCCTCAGAAATGTATTGACTCGCTCCATCGCCCATTCTTTATAGATACTTCAGAAATGCCTAATTTTACGACCAAGGATGAAACAAGCTCCTTTCCAAGAATGAGTCTTCATCTCCCCAAAAGGGTAGGCACCATTGAGACCTTTCTTTGGTAGCACGCCCACAGACTTGCTGGGGCTGGAATCCGTGCGGGGTGACACGTCTGCCCCGGGCGACGGCCCCCACTTGCCCCCGTCTCTGCTTCCCTGGCGTTGCTGACGCAGCACCCTCCTTGCTTTGAGGCTTGTTCGATCTTGCTGTTCTTGAAAATGGGTATTTCAAGGCCATGATTGCTGCCTCTGCAAAATACCCCCCTTTCCCATGAAGCCTTCCCCTTAACACAGCGGTGGGGAACCTCAGCCAGATTCGGCCCACCGGGGGTTCCAATCCACCCCTCTGTGGCTTCCCAGATGGCTCCACCCCCTTTCCCTCAACCACTGTTTTGTGGTTTCCCGGCGTTTGTGCAGCCCCCCCCTTCTAAAAAGCTGAAATGCCTCTCCTGAGGCTTCAGTATTGGCAGCAACAGCTTTAAGCTACAATATACTGGTGTGTGTTTGTTTTTTGGCCTCACCCAGTTTGCCTTCAGCTCCCCCCACCACTGGAATGCCTCCCCCCCCCCCAGACCTTCTCAGAATTTGAATTTGGCACACAGGCTAAAAGAGGATCTCCCCCCCCTCCCCCCAGCCTTAACCCCTCAGGGCCAGAGATGACATAGGGAGATGTCATGTCTGTAACAACTCCAAAAACAAATAACCTCTAACAGCAGTGTGGTGTAGTGGTTAGAGCACACCCCCCCCAACCTGGTGCCTTCCAGATATGTTGGGCTACAACTCCCATCAACCCCACCCCCTGGGATGATGAGTGTTTTAGTCCAAACGCATTTGGAGGGTACTAGTTTGCGGGAAGGCTGGGTTAGTGTGTCAGTCTAGGACCGGGACAGGGGAGAGGGGCCAGAAAATTGGGATTGTCCCTGGGAAAGTGAGAGAGCGGGGGCTGCGTGGTCTCCACCCTAAGCCAGTTTTCCCCTAAAAGGTGCCCTTCAGATGTGTTGGACTACAAGTCCCAGTGTCCCCATGCATGGCCAACAGCTTTGTATGGAGGCCTGTACTTTTTTTCTATGCTTCAGATGTGGGCATTCCTTTTATCTGCCTCATCCACCATTGGCTAAATGTGGCTTGGCACACGGCGCGTGGAATGACTATTGGAACATACAGTCAGGGCCAGAAATACTGGAACAAGGATAACTGTTTTGGCAGTTGGCCTCTGCACACCACCACATTGAAGTTGAAAGGAAACACACCCAGATGGGAGCGAAGTCAGGACTTTCAGCTGTCATTCAAGGGGTTTGACAAAAGTGGGGCATTAACCATTCGGGAAGTACAGCCAGTGGCACACACACACACCCCCATCGTTGGTGGCTCATAAGTAATGGAATAAACCAACATCATTTCAAACTGAAGGATCGCCTTTAATACCTGGATGAAAACCCTTTGCAGTCAATGACTGCCTGAAGTCTGGAACCCATGGACATGGCCAAATGCTGAGTTTCCTCCCTCGAGATGCTTTGCCAGGCCTTCACTGCAGCTGCCTTCAGCTGCTGCTTGTTTGTGGGTCTTTCTGCCTTCAGTCTTGTCTTCAGTAAGTGAAAAGCATGCTCTATTCGGTGGAGATCAGGTGACTGACTTGGCCATTGAAGAACATCCCACTTCTTTGCCTTCAGAAACTCTTGGGCAGCTTTTGCTGTACGTTTTGGGTCATTATCCATCTGCAATATGAAGCGGCATCCTATCAGTTTGGCAGCATTCGGCTGAATCTGAGCAGAAAGTATAGCCCTATACACTTCAGAATTCATCCTGCTGCTTTTATCAGCAGTCAGGTCATCGATAAACACCAGTGACCCGGTTCCATTGGCAGCCATACATGCCCATGCCATAACACTGCCTCCACCATGATTGACAGATGATGCGGTATGCTTTGGATCATGAGCTGTTCCTTTCCTTCTCCATACTTTTCTCTTCCCATCATTCTGGCAGAAGTTAATCTTGGTTTCATCAGTCCAAAGAATCTTATTCCAAAACCGGCCAGGCTTTTTTAGGAGTTTGCTGGCAAAGGCTAATCTGACCTTTCTGTTCTTGAGCATTACCAGTGGTTTGCACCTTGTTGTGAAGCCTCTGTATTTATATTCATAAAGCTGTCTCTTGACTGTAGATGTCGACAATGACCTCCGCAAGAGCGTTCTTGACCTGGCTAGATGTTGTGAAAGGGTTCCTCCTCACCATGAGCAGAATTCTCTGGTCATCCACTTTAGTTGTCTTCCGTGGTCTTCCAGGCGTTTTGCTGTTGCTGAACTTGCCAGTTAATTCCTTCTTTTTCAGGATGTTCCAAACTGTTGTGTTGGCCACTCCCACTGTTTTTGCGATCTCTCTGATGGGTTTATTTTGTTTCCTCAGCCTAATGATGGCCTCCTTCACTTGCAACTCCTCTTTGGACCTCATGTTGGGAGTTCCAGTGAACAGCTACCAAATGCAAACGTAACACTCAGAACCACCTCCAGGCCTTTTATCTGCTTGATTGGTCATGGGGCACCCAGGAAACAGGCCACCCGTGGCCATGCAGCTGCCTGTCAGCCATTCGTTCCATTACTTATGAGCCACCAACGATGGGTGTGTGTGTATGCCACTGGCTGTCCTTCCTGAATGGCTAGTGCCCCACTTTTGTCAACCCCTTGAATTACAGCTGGAAGTCCTGACTTCGCTCCCATCTGGGTGTGTTTCCTTTCAACTTCAGTGTGGTGGTGTACAGAGGCCAACTGCCAAAACAGGTGTGCTTGTTCCAATATTTCTGGCCCTGACTATATAACTGTCTGTGATTCATTTCCTTCCATTTTCTGATGAATTTCAGAGCAACCACTGAGACTGCCAGGTGCAGTACAGGAGAATTCAAGGCAGAACTAGAAGTTATGCATATTTGTGCAGAACTTTGCTCTCCTGGTCCCTCCCTGCATCACTTCCGTTGTGCTTTCCTTAGTACGAGTGTTATTCATCTCTTGGTGTTTCGGCTGCAGGAAATCAAACCTACTACACTTTTGTTTCCAGGTAAGCACAAGGATGCACACACAATAATGGCTTGTAAAAAATACATGCTTCGACTTATTAAAGAATTTTAGGGCGCGATCCTATTCATGTTTAGGCAGAAAAAAGTCCTACAACTCCCAGCCTGTCCCAGCCAGCTGACTGGGGCATGCTAAAAGTTGTAGGACTTTTTCCTGTCTAAGCATGCATAGGATTGAGCCCGTAATCAATTCATCATTTCCAGTTTAACAGATTACATGTAACCAGTTCCTATGATTGCAAAACGCACTTGGATAATTAGATATCGGGGTCCAAACATCTCTAATCTAGTCAAAGATGTTTAGAAAAGATCATAGACTCATAGGGTTGGAAGGGGCCTACAAGCCCATTGAGTCCAACCCCCTGCTCAGTTCAGGAAGCCTGATTCCCAGGCGGTCTCCCATCCAAGTGCTAACCAGGGCTGACCCTGCTTCGCTTCCGAGATCAGATGAGATCATGTTGAGACCGTGTTTGTGTTTAAAAACAGATTGATTGAACAATGACTTCAATTTAACATTAAAAAAAAAGGAATTGCATCCAGCATGAGATTAATTGTTAATTAATTGTTAAAGTAAATGTAGATCATTGTTAAATGAGAGTTTTCACCATGTTGGGGTCATTTAGACCCCCTAACGCCTAACCCCCTAACGCATGCCATATGCCAGCAAATTTGGAAAACATCAGAATGGCCACCAGATTGGAAAAAAACAACTTATATCCCCATACCAAAAAAGGGAAACACTAAAGAATGTTCAAACTATCCAACAGTGGCACATATTTCACATGCCAGTAAGGTAATGCTCAAGATCTTGCAAGGTGGGCTCCAGCAATTCATGGAACGAGAACTGCCAGATGTACAAGCTGGGTTTAGAAAAGGTAGAGGAACTAGAGACCAAATTGCCAATATCTGCTGGATAATGGAGAAAGCCAGGGAGTTTCAGAAAAACATCTATCTCTGTTTTATTGACTATTCTAAAGCCTTTGACTGTGTGGATCATAACAAATTGTGGCAAGTTCTTGGTGGGATAGGGATACCAAGTCATCTTGTCTGCCTCCTGAGGAATCTGTATAACGACCAAGTAGCAACGGTAAGAACTGACCACAGAACAACGGACTGGTTTAAGATTGGGAAAGGAGTACAGCAGGGCTGTATACTCTCACCCTACCTATTCAACCTGTACACAGAACACATCATGCGACGTGCTGGGCTGGATGAAGCCAAGGCTGGAGTTAAAATCGCTGGAAGAAACATTAGCAATCTCAGATATGCAGATGATACCACTTTGATGGCTGAAAGCGAGGAGGAGCTGAGGAAACTCATGACGAAGGTGAAAGGAGAAAGTGCAAAAGCTGGGTTGCAGTTAAACCTCACAAAACCAAGATTATGGCAACCAGCTTGATTGATAACTGGCAAATAGAGGGAGAAAACGTGGAGGCAGTGACAGACTTTGTCTTTCTAGGTGCAAAGATTACTGCAGACGCTGACTGCAGCCCAGAAATCAGAAGACGTTTACTTCTTGGGAGGACAGCAATGACAAAACTGGATTAAATAGTGAAGAGCAGAGACATCACACTGACAACAAAGGTCCGCATAGTGAAAGCAATGGTATCCCCCGTAGTAACCAATGGCTGCGAGAGCTGGACCATAAGGAAGGCCGAGCGAAGGAAGATCGATGCTTTTGAACTGTGGTGCTGGAGGAAAATTCTGAGAGTGCCTTGGACTGCAAGAAGATCAAACCAGTCCATACTCCAGGAAATAAAGCCAGACTGCTGGCTTGAGGGAGGATATTAAAGGCAAAACTGAAGTACTTTGGCCACATCATGAGAAGACAGGACACCCTGGAGAAGATGCTGATGCTGGGGAAAGTGGAAGGCCAAAGGAAGAGGGGCCGACCAAGGCAAGATGGATGGATGACATTCTGGAGGTGACGGACTCGACCTTGGGGGAGCTGGGGGTGGCGACAGGAAGCTCTGGCGTGGGCTGGTCCATGAAGTCACATAGAGTTGGAAGCGACTGAACGAATAAACAACAACAACAACAACGCCTCGGACGTGCAACCTTGGACATCCCTTTTCCCCTTCACTTTAATGGGGACCTAAGGCCTTGCTTCAAAGGGTTGAGCCAAAGTCTCTCCCCACCCCCCATTTCACCACCCCATTCACAGTCTTTGAAGGGGTCACTGTGGTGCTTTGAAGGGGGGTACAAGCTGATGGGGAACAGGGATGAACAAATCTGTCCATTTCAGTTTCTCTCATTTTCTTAATCTTAAATTTGGTTCCTTCTGAACTTGGACAGATTTGTCTGAAGTGTGCATGAAATGCATACCCATTTTGCAGTGCGTTTCTCCTCATGCAAGTGTTTTTGTGCGCCATTTTGCCTGATAGACACCCTTTTTGCGAGTCGTTTCCCTAACACACTGCCTTTTTGAATGTTATTTTCACCAGTCTGTGCATTTTTGTGTGCAGTTTCCCCTAATAGGAACAGTTTTGTATGTTCTATATGCTGTGGTCCCCAGCTGCTCTCACTCCCCCTTCTCTTTCTCAGAAGTGCTTCTACTTGCTTCCGGGACAGGCAGAGAGCCAGGGGGCAAGGAGGCCCTGGCATCTCCTCCTCCTCCTCTTTACCACTGGGCCAGAGCGAGAGGCGGGGGAACAAGTGGGTTGCAAAGGTGAAGGGAGGAGCAAGTCCTGGGGGCTCTTGTCAGGGGGCCCCTGCTGGGGTGTGGGCCCCTGGCACATGCCCGACCAGGCCTGCCTTTTATGGCGGCCCTGCTGCCATTGGAAGGGAAGTCTTCACTGGCGCCAGTTGGAGGCTTTCCTCCTGATGCAAATAGCAAATGGGGGTGAGATTTTCTTTGTCCCCGTAGCAGGGGGGAAACAGTGAAACTCTCCATCCCCCTCTGTTGGAGTAAGTGATGTTGTTCAGGCTCCCCTCCAGCTATTTGCCTTTATTTTAAAGCGCACATTTTAATTGCGTTCCTGCAATTAACATTACATGTAGTTTGGCTCTCGGGGCCGAATCCAGTTTGCTGTAAAGAGCTGCAAAGCGGGGATAGCAGGATTTGCTATGGAAAAGAGGCTGGTAGCAGGGGGTGCTTAACCCTCTCCCACCCACCACTGTCCCCCTGCAAACCCCTTCCCCATACCACTCATTCCTGCAAAATACAGATGGAATTGCAGCCAGGGGAAAAGTGTGTGCGTATGTGGAGAGGAGGTTGCAGAAGAAATGTGGCGGGTGACAGGAGGGTAAAGCACCCCCTAACACCCACCACTTCGCTACTGCCTTTGCTCAGGGGTGTACTACTGCGGCTTCATGGCAACATAGGCCCCTAAACCCAAATCTGCCATCAGACATCCAGGTCACCCCTTATATGGAGAGCCTTGAAGCTCACTGGGTGACTTTGGGCCAGTCCCTGACTCCAGCTTAACCTACCTTGCAGGGTTGTTGTGAGGATAAAATGGAGACGAGGAGGGCCACGTACACCGCCTTGGGCTCCTTGGAGGAAAAGGCAGGCTATAAATGTTACAAATAAATGAATAATTTAAGATATTTCTCAGCTGCCTTTCAAGATTTCAGATGAAATCAATCAATATTTATCTGCTCGGAACCGAAGTCTGATTGTTGTTTTTAACTGTTCTACATTTTTATACATTAAAGGTGTCATATTGCGTTTTCTCATGCTGTGAACCATCCAGAGGGCTTCAGCTATTGAGTGCTATGGAAAGGTAATAAAGGAATGAGTACTGCATCTTCCTGGCAGACAAACAGCAATATTTTTCCCCATTGTAAAAAGTTCCACTGAGCTGTGTGGCATGAACCCCCGAGTGTTACACAGGAGGCACGTTTGACTCTTACATGCTGAAAGGTTTATTTTTAGAGAGCATGAGAGTAAAGACGACTCATCTTCAAAGGAGCATTTTGACCACTTTAAGGGGCAATCCTCTGCGTGTTTAGACAGAAAAAAGTCCTACGACTCCCAGCATTCCCCAGCCAGCATGGATGACCTGGGAATGATGGGAGTTGCAGGACTTTTTTCTGTCTAAACATGCATAGGCTTATGCCCTTAGTTCTGTTTGGAAAGAGAGACACCCAGAACACGGATCCATGCAGAGATGCAACAGGTAGGCTCCTCTATGGGCGAGTGCTGTGGTTTTGTAAATTCCTGTATAATTTCCAGCCCCGTTTCTATCTGTAGCTCCATAAGAAAAACTGCTGGATCAGGCCAAAAGGCCATCTTTCTGTGTTTATATAGGGTTGGATGCGCTCGATCTCATCCGATCTCGGAAGCTAAGCAGGGTCAGCCCAGGTTAGCACTTGGATGGGAGACCGCCTGGGAAGCAGGCTTCCTGCGCTGAGCAGGGGGTTGGACTTGATGGGCTTGTAGGCCCCTTCCCTCCCTATGAGTCTATGATACTATGATACTTTCCTCCCCAGTATCCTGTTTCCAACAATACTTGCCCAGTTGTCTCTGGGAAGGTCCCTCATCTGCCTTCAGCAATTCATTCAGAGGTAGATTGCTTCTGAACACTGAGATTCCATTGCTCACGGTTAACGGGCCTACTGTCGGGTCGGCACTACTGGGCAGTTGCCAACAACCCGAGCCCTTAGGAGGGCCCATCACTGAGCCTAATGTCAAACGGAAATGCGGGTTACAATCACCCGGGCCCAACAGCACTCTCAATGCCAAGTGGCCACGTGTTTTCCTTTACCCAGCACTAGAGCCTTGGTGGCCCAGCTGGCCTTAGGGGTAGCAAGCTGGCCAGTTGCCCAAGGTGCTGAGCTGAGGGGTCGCCAAGCTGGGCTGAAGGATGCGCCCAGCTGAGCTCAGTGGCTGTGCTTTTTTTAATGTACTGTCTGCAGTGAGTTCGGGTGGCAAAAAGCGAGCGTTTGTAACCTTTTCCCCCAAGGTTCTACAGGTTGTTTGGGTGCTAACTACAAGAACGATCTTCAATTTGCTTTAAAGTTTCTTTTTCAGTTTCCACTTTGCTGTCATTTGCCATACACAAAGTTGGTAACAATGCAAAGATGCAGAGCTCCCCAGAGGTCTGTGCATGTGTGCGCGTGTGCATGAAGCACATGTGTGTGTGTGTGTGTGTGAGTGTGTGTGTGTGTGAAGCCCCCCTGCCCCCTGCCTCAGTTCCTGTGTGTACCATTGGCTCCTTCCTGGTCTCACCACATTGCTCACCAGATTTCTTGGTATTTTGCTGCGAGTTTTAAAAAAAAGAAATGGCACATCAGAGTGTAAGTTGAAGCTGAATCTCAAGATGTAGTTGTGACTTCAGGGGCCCTACCCTATTCATGATGAAGTAAATAGTTTACATAGTTGTTTATAAAACAGATTAGATGCTAATTGAGGCTTAAACTGGCTGGAAAATGTATCCTTGTGAGGCAGGGAGGGAGGGGCCCACTTATCATAAGGGAGTCTAAACCCATCAGGGTAAGGTAAAATCTTGCTTTATGGGCATCTCTACACCAGCCTAAAATCCTGTATTTAAAACGGGGGTTTCTGCTTCCATTTTAAATGCAGGATCACCACTGACTCCCTTTACATGCACTCCCCGCCCCCCCCCCAGCTTCTCCCTGTATCTGAGTCTTCCTTTCTCTTCCACTGATCTCGCTCCTCTTCTTGCCACGTTTCCTCTTTTCACGCGGGAACTCAAGCAGAACACAACGGGGTAATTTGAGAGCTCATGATTTGCAATCTATTTAAAAACGGAAGAAAGGGCATTTAGTGCGGGGGGGGGGGGGCACGGCAGGGCCGCAGCGTCTTCTAAAGAGCCCGCAAACGTCCGTGAAGGAGCCATCTCAATCGCAGGATAAAAGCTCAGTTTGATGAAGCCCAAAAACGGAAGAAAGGGCATTTAGTGCAGGAGACGCCCTGGAGGGTCACGGTGTCATGCGAAGAGCCTGCAAACGTCCACGAAGGAGTCGTCTCGATCGCGGGAGCCCTATGTCTGGGCATCAACAGAGATAAGATTGGTCGGGCAGGCCAAGCAGCCCCGGTTGCACAGTTTGTTGCAAGGAGAGAAGGAACAGGGGAGGGGTTCTGTGGCAGAGCAGGAGTCCTGTTAAGAACATAAGAGCAGCCCTGCTGGATCAAACCAAGGGTCCATCCAATCCAGCATTCTATTCCCACGGTGGCCAGCCAGCTGCTGGCCAGGAACCCACAAGCAGGGCATGAGCACAACAGCACCCTCCTGCCCATGCTCCCCAGCAACTGGTGTACAGAGGCTCACTGACAGTGGTCCTGGAGGTAGCACAGAGCCATCAGGACTAGTAGCCGTCGATGGCCTTCTCCTCCAGGAATTTGTCCAGCCCCCGTTTAAAGCCTGTTCTGGTCACAGGAAGAGCTCCAGGTTCACCAGGGAAAGAGCTCAAGGAGGCAACGGGCGCCAGGGACGTCTTCCAGGCAAGGTGCCTCTGGAGAGTACTTTTCTGAGGCTGCTACTGCGGGGAAAGGATGGTGTGAGGCCAGGGCTGGAGGGAGGAATCCTTCCTGAGTGAGTGGAGAAGGCCAGCGGCAGGACGCAACCGGAAGACCTGGGAGACTGAGCCCCAGGAAGCAGAAAGGTCTGCCAGAAGGGGTTTGGAATTCGGAGGAGATAACGCAGAAGCACAACCCTATTCCCTTGTCCCCATGCAAGAAAAAATGGAGCACGTCTATCATTCTGCTTGATCCCAGGGCAAGGAGGAGCTGCAGACGAGAATTCTCAGATGCAGCCCGTGCATGCAAAAATTCTTGCATGCAGCCCCCAGCTTTGCACAGATATGCATGGGTCCTTGCAGGGGGCAGCAGCAGGGCCCCCAGCTTCACACCTGCACCAGGCCCCATAAACCCTCGGGGTGGACCTGCAAAGCTGACCATGGCGGGGGGGGGGGCAGGCGGACCAAAGGCACTCCTGGCCCAGAGCGCTATTTCTCCTTGGTGGCTGTGGCGACTGCCTGCCATTGTAATCCCCGCACAGTGCCTCTGGCTCCGGGACCTCCATGCAGCATCAGTGATGTGAATTTGGGGGCCCAGAGGCACTGTGGGGGAATTAAAATGGTGGGGGCCTGTATCAGCACTTGCCGGCTAGGCTGGCCTTTCAGAAGGAGAGGGTCCCACCTAGGGGGATAGTCAAGGAAGGCCCTGCCAATCTTTTCTGCCTGCTCAGAGAGCCATCCCGCTTGTTAAGAAATCCCAGAAGATGCAGGTCCCAGAACCCAATCCCAGCTGGATGTGAGAGACGTCCTCCTGGCTTTCGAGACTGGCCAGACCTTGCACCAACTGGCTTCTTCTTTTTTTGCAGAAAGAGGAGAGGGAGTTTTCTAGCCAATCCTGACAGCGTGCCTGAATTTATTCTGTGACTCAGCCAACAGTTGAAAGCATGGGAACTCGGCCAGGGGAAATAATAAAATAAAAAGAATTCCAGAGCTACCTGTCAGGGTGGAAACTGAGCCGATGGAACCCCAGAGCAGTTCTGATTCAAAGGAGGATCAGCAATCCGTGGGAGAGGAGCCAGCTCATCCCTCACAGGCACAGCAGCTGGCAGAGATTCCTCCTGCCGGCACTCCTGAGATAGTGACCCAGGCAGTGAGAAAGTGCGGGAGGGGGGCTTGCTAGATGCTCGACGCAGACGCAGGGAGCGATGAGCGATGGAGGGCGCAGAAAGGAGGCGTAGTGCCCGTTTGGCGCGCAAGCAACAGCCGTCTCCCATGGACCCAAGGGAAAGAGGGAGGATCTCTCCCTAGCCCATAAGTTCAGGGTCTTCAAGTGATTCTCCTTCAAACGGGGACCAACTGCCTACCCAGAGAATAGGCCACTCTGCTGTTCATTGCTTAGTCGCTGGTGATTAGCATCTGAAAGAGTCATTTGAGTTGTAAGGATTAAAGCCTTGAAAAGAATCCTTTCATCTGTGTCTTGAGTTGGCTATTGGAGTCTACTGAAAGAGGCCGCTAGGGCGCTCCTGACAGCACCGTCTGATGCTATTGTACACTTTCTTGGGAGCAAGTCCCATTAAACTCACTGGGGCTACTTCTGAATAAACACGTGTAGAGTGGTGCCCTGGACGTCTAACACAGTGTTACCTTCAGCTGCCTGGGCCGTTTAGGGAGGGGTGGCTGTTTCAGACTTCATGTGATTATTCATCAGGATAATTTGTATCTCCAGCTATTATTAGGCACACCTAAAGTAAACACAGCCAAATGCTGTGGGGCAGAACCTTAGATCACTGCATCTGCTTTGCATGCAAAAGGTCCCGGGTTCAATCCTTGACACCCCCAGGCAGGGCTGGGAGACAGCCCTGTCTCAACCCTGGAGATTTGCCATTCAGTGGTGATCTGGGGTCCCCAACTTGGTGCCCACAGAAACCTTCCTGCCCCTCGTGATGCTTTTAAAATGTTTATTACAGGGAGGCTGTGGCACGCTGCAAAGCAACACGCTGGCCTCAAGCACCACCTCTATTTCCATAAACGCCTCTGGGGCCCACATGAGTGTAGGAAGCGGCCTTCTACCGAGTCAGATCCTGGGTCCATCCAGCCGAATACTACCAACACTGACTGGCAGCAACAGCTCTCCAGGGTTTCAAACAGGGATTTTCCCAGCCCTGCCTGCAGACACTGCCTGGGATTGAATCTGGGACCTTCTGTGTGTGAAGCAGGGACTCAGCCCGGAGGCATCCTTAGAAAATAGAGATGGTGGGCGGCTAGAGCCCAGCGCTTCCTTTTGGAGTGTGCCCGGCTGACCAGAAAAAAGAAAAAGGTAACGGGAAGCACCTTGGATGGCTAGAGGTGTGGCTGCATCTTGGGGGACGAGAGGGGGTGGCAGGGAGTAGGTTTTGCTTTTGGCGGTGGGGGTCAGCTATTTTATTAGCTTGCTGTGGTGTGGTGTGTGTTTTCCCTGGCTTGCGTGCGCACGTGTACTCTGAGCATCCTGATGGCTTTAGGCTACCTCCAGTATCAGAGGCAGTATGCCTATGTACACCAGTTGCTGGGGAACATGGGCAGGAGGATGCTGTTGCACTTGTGTCCTGCTTATGGGTTTCCCGTGGACAGCTGGTTGGCCATTGTGTGGACAGAAAACCTGGACTGGTTGGACCCTTGGTCTGATCTAGCGGGGCTCTTTTGATGTTTTTATTAATCACAAAATTCATAGAATCATAGAATCACAGAATAATAGGGTTGGAAGGAGCCTATAAGACCATCGAGTCCAACCTCCTGCTCAGTGCAGGAATCCAAGTCATAGCATCCCTGACAGATGTCTGTCCAGCCTCCTCTTGAATGCCTCCAGTGTGGGAGAGCCCATCACCTCCCTAGGTCATGGGTTCCCTTGTCGTATTGCTCTAACAGTCAGGAAGTTTTTCCGGATGTTCAGCCGGAATCTGGCTTCCTGTCACTTGAGCGCATTATTCCAGGTCCTGCATTCTGGGATGATGGAGAAGAGATCCTGTCCTTCCTCTCTGTGACACCCTTTCAAGTACATGTCAACCTTTCAATCATACTGCTAGTGTGTCACCATTAGTATAGCTCAAAAGGCCTCCCCCCTACCAACTTCACCGCACAACTTTAGCACAAGCCTGATCAAAAAAGCTGGTGTTAGCATGAGATGACATGGGTGAGGGTAGGCGGTAAGAAGAGGAACCCAGAAAGGTACAAGGGCAAGATGTTGGCTGACTCAGTCGAAAAAAAGATACAAAAGGGACGAACTGGCGGATTTGTGGGGCACTTCTACACCAGCCTTAAATCCTGCTTTTAAAACAGGGCTGTCCGCTTCTGTTTTAAATGCGGGATCACCACTGACTCCCTTTACATGCGCTTCCTTCCCCCCACCTTCCCCCCATATCTGAGTCTTCCATTCTCTTCCATTGATCTCGCTCCTCTTCTTGCCACGTTTCCTCTTTTCACGAGGGAACTCAAGCGGAACACAACGGGGTAATTTGAGAGCTCAGGATTTGCGATCTATTTAAAAACGGAACGAAGGGCATTTAGTGCGGGAGGGGGCCACAGCGTCATGTAAAGAGCCCACAAACTTCCATGAAGGAGCCATCTCCGTGTGATGAAGCCTGTGGTCTAGGTAATTATCATCAAAACTTTGGAACCCCCAAATGATGTAGGTGGGAGCCATGGGGGGGGGGAGTCAGAGGCACATGAGCCAATCAGATTTTAGGGTACACCTTTATCAAAGTCTGATACCTTGAATGGGGTATTTCAGGGAACATAAGATTTCAAAAGGATTCCTCCTACAATTCCTGACTTATTTGTTATTAAATATACATCCTGCCGTTTTTCCTCTTGCGATGAGCCAAGGTAGCTTGCACGGTCCTCCTTCTCTCAATTTTATCCTCACAACAACCCTGTGAGGTAGATTAGGCTGAGAGTCAGTGTCTGGGTCAAGGTCACCCAGAGAGCTTCATGGCTGAGCGGGGACTAGAACCGGGTCTTTGAGTCCCAGTCCAACACTCTAATCACTACACCACACTGGCTCCCCTCTTGCAGGACCTCTTAGGAGGTCCTGCAAGACGCAAGATCTGTGTAAAGAGAAATCTTATTTTGTATTCTTTGTTTGACTGGTATATCTATATTTCTGTCCATATCTTTAATAAAACTTAGTTGCATCTATACAGTGACTGTGCAGTTCAGTTCAAGAAAGTGGGCGGAAACCCAAGAACCACGGTTTCCCCTGTGTGGTGAGACTTGTAGGAGCTCATCGAAAAACACAGAATTACAGTGTCTTCAAAAATCTCCTACAGTTGGTGGTGCAGTTGGTTCAGATGAGCGGTTTTGTGTTCTGGAGCTCAGTTCACACCTCGGCCTTGTAATTAGGTTCCAGGACACGTTACTTTTCTTTTAGCCTTGTAATTTGCCTTCTGGGAAATGGGTGTTTGGCAACTGGCCACACCCACCATAGCAGCCATTTTGTGAAAGCACAAGCATGAGTGGGTTCTAGTAAAAAACGAGTAGATCCTGCAAGCCTGAAGTCCACTGGCTGCTAGTGTAGACAGTGCCTTACACACTGCTCTTCAGCACTGTTTGCAGGGTGACTAACAGAATCATAATAAAACAACCAATTAAAATACAAGCATAAAATATGAAAACTCAGATGCAAGAATAAAATTGAGTCATACAGTCTTATAGGAAGGAGTAGGGAGTAAGGAAGGCACAAAGAGGCAAAGGAAAGATCAGGGCCTGTTCCAGTTGGACTACCCCCCTGCCCATCCCAGATGACCAGCTCCGTTGAAAGTCTACTTAAGGTTTTCCTCTTCCCTCGCCATCCCTTTTTCCTTGTGTGTCATGCCTCTTCAGATTGTAAGCCTACAGGCAGAGACTGCCTTCTGTTGCTGGTGGATTGTAAGCCATCGCGGGAGGCTTTTTTGGCTTAAGAGTGGAATAAAAATACTTCAGATAAATAAAGGGGAAATTAATCTATATGTACGTAGGACTGTGCTGTAAATTCATGAATCCATCAGCACAGTCAGATGCTATATCAAAATGGGATCCTATTCTGTATTGTATAACTGATCTCCAAATTGCATATGCTCTTAGGTCATTCATAGCTGGGTGTTTTGGGGTTTTGTTTTGTTTTTTGGTTGGGATGCAGCCAATTTAGCTAGTTTTTATAAACCTCACATCTTACTTAGCCATTCTGTTTTGTTAGGTTTCTCGTTACGGCTTTTCAATGCCTCACAAATATTATTCTAGCTGCCATCAGCATATATAAAAGGGGATGATGAATATTTTGGGTGGGGGTTCCCCACCTTATTTATTCTAGTTTTAGCAAGAGCATTAATATCCCCAAGAACCAGCATAAGATAACAAACGAACTGAAAACACAAGACAAAACACAGTCAAACGATAAATCCTTTTAACACTCTAACAGCTTACTCCCTCCATTCCTTCTCCTATGTGAGCCTGCCCGTATATTAAGATCTGCCTGGGCGATACATCTCTGGATCCGGCTGCTGTTGGAGATAAGGCAGCTGGATGGTAGTGATAGGGCCTTCTCTGTGGTGGCTCTTGAATTCCCTCCCTAGGGAATTCATGTGCCTGGCATGAGCTGATTATTCTTTTGGCACCAGGTCAAACCTTTATAATTTTCCCAGGACCTGTGGATTTTTAAACTGCTTTTATTGGTTGCTGCCATCTTTTTATCATTATTAATTTGGTCAGGTGATTTTGAAACCAAACACAAAAGCAAAATAACTAAATAAACAGAAACAATAGTATTTAAAAAATGAACACTCCCCCACCCCCTTTAGCAAAACTTCAGCAGATCTCACGTCAGGTTAGGGCTCAGCTGCAGTTTGGTGGGGGGAAAGAAATCTCATTTTAGGGTTCTCTGACTTCCCAATATTTGGATGCTCTCTGAAATAGCCCCAAATTAATTTACTGAAGGTATTTATAGTGTGCCCTTCGTCAAGGTTTACAGGACAGCTAGCAGAATCGTAACACAAGCTTTCCCTGAAGTGTGACCCAGCCAGCTGTAGTCTATAGTGCACAGCAAAGTGTGCAGTTCTATTGGTGATTGGTAATTTTTATTATTGTGTTGTTTTATTATGTTTTATTGTTGTTTTGATGCTGTGAGCCTGTATGTTCACTGCTTTGAAACTTTGTGGAAAGTGGTATATAAATCTGATTAATAAGTACGTAAATAACAAGTAAACACAATAGCCACTTAATGCAGTAAAAAAGAGAAAAACGCAGAAACTACAATAAAATGTGTGTGTATGTGATATAATTGGGCCTGGAGGCATCTTTTCCAACTTAGCCCATATATTCCATGGGATATATGTTCAGATACACACTATATAGGGTGGGAATCAGGACCATTGCACTAGTCTGGCGGAAAGACCCCTTGCTTTCCCGCTCCCTCTTCCCTCCCTACCCCATTTTCCTTTCGCTTTGTGTCTTTAGATGGCAAGCTTGCAGGCAGGCGGGCGGGCGGGCAGGGACTCTCTTGTTTTCACGGATTGCCTGTAAGCCGCTCAGGCAGCTGGGGGGGGGGGGTTGGCAGGGGAGCGGGATAAAAAAAAAAGCTTTGAAGAAATGCAAAATGAAAAAACGTGTGTGTGCTCTGAGTTACATAACCTACATACAGAAAGGAAAATTATAATGTATATAATGCGCACGCATGTGTGAATACACTACACACATACTATAGGCCTGCAAGCAGGGGTTGTTTGGTTTGGAGTGATTCAATGGAAGCCTTTCTTGGCCGAGGAGCCGGCTGAAAACAAACGAACAAAATGTGCGTGTGGGCAAAGTTATATAACCTACATATAGTGATGGAAATTATAACATAGATAACATCTGTGTGTGAGTGTGTGTATATATAATACATGCACATATATTCAGCATCATATATATACATCACACACACATATATAACACACACACACACATATATATAACTTGCACATAGTGATGGAAATTATGACATAGATAACATCTGTGTGTGTGTGTGTATAAAATATACACACGTATATTCAACATCATATATATACATACAGACAGACATAAAGCATCGCATGTATATCTATATATCACTTGCATATAGAGATAGACATTATAACATAGATAACATATCTGTGTGTGTGTGTGTGAGTGTGTGTATATATAATATACACACATATATTCAACATCATATATATACATTATATCTATCTATCTATCTATCTATCAGTCACACACACACACACACACACACATATCTATATAACTTGCACATAGTGTTGGAAATTATGACATAGATAACATCTGTGTGTGTGTGTGTATAAAATATACACACGTATATTCAACATCATATATATACATACAGACAGACATAAAACATTGCATGTATATCTATATATAACTTGCATATAGAGACAGACATTATAACATAGATAACATCTCTGTGTGTGTGTGTGTGAGTGTGTGTATATATAATATGCACACATATATTCAACATCATATATATACATTATATCTATCTATCTATCAGTCACACACACACATATATCTATATAACTTGCACATAGTGATGGAAATTATGACATAGATAACATCTGTGTGTGTGTGTGTGTGTGTGTAAAATATACACACATATATTCAACATCATATATATACATACAGACATAAAACATCGCATGTATATCTATATATCACTTGCATATGGAGATAGACATTATAACATAGATAACATCTCTGTGTGTGTGTGTGTGTGAGTGTGTGTATATATAATATGCACACATATATTCAACATCATATATATACATTATATCTATCTATCAGTCACACACACATATCTATATAACTTGCACATAGCGATGGAAATTATGACATAGATAACATCTGTGTGTGTGTGTGTATAAAATATACACACGTATATTCAACATCATATATATACATACAGACAGACATAAAACATCGCATGTATATCTATATATCACTTGCATATGGAGATAGACATTATAACATAGATAACATCTCTGTGTGTGTGTGAGTGTGTGTATATATAATATGCACACATATATTCAACATCATATATATACATTATATCTATCTATCTATCAGTCACACACACATATCTATATAACTTGCACATAGCGATGGAAATTATGACATAGATAACATCTGTGTGTGTGTGTGTATAAAATATACACACGTATATTCAACATCATATATATACATACAGACAGACATAAAACATCGCATGTATATCTATATATCACTTGCATATGGAGATAGACGTTATAACATAGATAACATCTCTGTGTGTGTGTGAGTGTGTGTATATATAATATGCACACATATATTCAACATCATATATATACATTATATCTATCTATCTATCAGTCACACACACATATCTATATAACTTGCACATAGCGATGGAAATTATGACATAGATAACATCTGTGTGTGTGTGTGTATAAAATATACACACGTATATTCAACATCATATATATACATACAGACAGACATAAAACATCGCATGTATATCTATATATCACTTGCATATGGAGATAGACATTATAACATAGATAACATCTCTGTGTGTGTGTGAGTGTGTGTATATATAATATGCACACATATATTCAACATCATATATATACATTATATCTATCTATCTATCAGTCACACACACATATCTATATAACTTGCACATAGCGATGGAAATTATGACATAGATAACATCTGTGTGTGTGTGTGTATAAAATATACACACGTATATTCAACATCATATATATACATACAGACAGACATAAAACATCGCATGTATATCTATATATCACTTGCATATGGAGATAGACGTTATAACATAGATAACATCTCTGTGTGTGTGTGAGTGTGTGTATATATAATATGCACACATATATTCAACATCATATATATACATTATATCTATCTATCTATCAGTCACACACACATATCTATATAACTTGCACATAGCGATGGAAATTATGACATAGATAACATCTGTGTGTGTGTGTGTATAAAATATACACACGTATATTCAACATCATATATATACATACAGACAGACATAAAACATCGCATGTATATCTATATATCACTTGCATATGGAGATAGACATTATAACAGATAACATCTCTGTGTGTGTGTGAGTGTGTGTATATATAATATGCACACATATATTCAACATCATATATATACATTATATCTATCTATCTATCAGTCACACACACATATCTATATAACTTGCACATAGCGATGGAAATTATGACATAGATAACATCTGTGTGTGTGTGTGTATAAAATATACACACGTATATTCAACATCATATATATACATACAGACAGACATAAAACATCGCATGTATATCTATATATCACTTGCATATGGAGATAGACGTTATAACATAGATAACATCTCTGTGTGTGTGTGAGTGTGTGTATATATAATATGCACACATATATTCAACATCATATATATACATTATATCTATCTATCTATCAGTCACACACACATATCTATATAACTTGCACATAGCGATGGAAATTATGACATAGATAACATCTGTGTGTGTGTGTGTATAAAATATACACACGTATATTCAACATCATATATATACATACAGACAGACATAAAACATCGCATGTATATCTATATATCACTTGCATATGGAGATAGACATTATAACATAGATAACATCTCTGTGTGTGTGTGAGTGTGTGTATATATAATATGCACACATATATTCAACATCATATATATACATTATATCTATCTATCTATCAGTCACACACACATATCTATATAACTTGCACATAGCGATGGAAATTATGACATAGATAACATCTGTGTGTGTGTGTGTGTGTATATAATATACACACATATAGCCAACATCATATATATGCATACACACATAAAACATCACTTGCATGTAGAGACGGACATTATGACGCAGATAACATCTCTGGGTGTGAGACCCCCCCCCCCCACACACACACGCGCGCGCGCGCCAGGCATCACATGCGCGCCCGGCGTGCCGCGCGCAGAGCCGGGAACGCCGCGGCGCGGCGCGGCGCGTCTCCCCCGCAGCATCGCCCGACGCTGGGCGCGCGCAGGAGGCCGGGCGGGCGGGCGGGGGGCGCGGCGCGCGCCCGGGCTCCGGCGGCAGCGCACCGCCGACACACCCCCGGCCGGGCGAGCCAATGGGCGGCCGCGCGGCGCGACACACCCGCCGGGGCGCCCCCGGCCGCCCGGCCCCGCGCGCCCGGCCGACCAGCGCCACTCGGCGCGGACGCTGAGCGCGCGGCGGGCCGGCCAGCAGCGGCAGCGCGGGCGCGGCGGAGCGGGGCCGGCGCAGGGTCGCGGCGGCGGCGGGACGCGGCGGCGCCATGGAGGCCGGCGGCAAGGTGAGCGCGCGGCGGCCGTCGCCTCGCCGCCTCCGCGCGGGTCTGCCCGGCGGGCGGGACGGGGCCGCCGGCTGCGGTCGGACCGAGGCGCCCCGCCGGCCGCCCGGGCCGTGTGGCGGCGGGCGGGCGGGCGGGCTGTCCGTGCCCCGTCTCCCGCGCGCCCTCGAGCCGGGCGGAGCGCTGCATGCGCCCCGGCTCCCCTCGTGGGCGCGCGGCGCCGCTTGGAACGTGGGGAGCTTCCAGGCGGCGGCGGCGGCGGCTCCCTCGGTGGCTCAGCCGGGAAGGCCTCCCCCGTCTGCCTCCCCGGGGCCATTTGGGGCACGAGATAGGCGCCCCCCCGCCCCCGCCTCTTTCTTACTCCTTCTGATCGTCTGCGTGGACCCCGCCCGTGTCACTTTCAAATTGGCTAAACGAGCGTTGCGTGTGGGGCAACCCGTAATACTCTCAGGGAAGGCAAGTACGTCTGGGGAGCACTTAAGCCTCCCCCGATTCTCCCCCCCCGCTCCCCAAAAATACCCACCTATCCACCCTAATCTTGAACGATCCCCTTTGCTCGCCTTTGCTCGGATGGCCTTCTCTCCGTCCCACCAGCCAGGACAGCTAGGCTGGTGGGGACGAGGGAGGGGGCCTTCTCTGTGGCGGCCCCCACTCTGTGGAGCTCCCTCCCTAGCGAGCTCCGCCATGCCCGCTCTTTAATGAGCTTCCGCCGCGCATGAAAAACGTGGTTGTTCAGGCAGGCATTTGGGGTGGGCGAGGGCAATTTTAGAAATGTGATGTTTTTAATGTTGAATTTTATTGGATAAACCGTTTTTATCGTTGTACATCGCCCAGAGTGGCTGGGTGACTGGCCAGATGGGCGATTAATGGGATCAATAAATAAATAAGCAAGCAAGCAAGCGGCTCGGGGAAAATCAATAGATGTCGTTTTCACTTCGAAGGCTATCAGGAGCAGATCGATCCCATTGATCTCTGCGGGATCGCTGTCGTAATTGCGCGCTCCCAGTCGATCCCCGCCGGGACGGGGTGGCGCGGGGGGGCAGCCTGGGGGAATTCGGGGGCCGCCACCGAATGCTCCGCGAGGAGAATCGACGGGATCCCTTTCGCTCGCCTTAAGCGAGGAAGCAGCTCTTACTCTGGGGGGCGTGATCGATTCTTGATGGACTGCCGAAGCTCATGTCCCTCGTCGAGCCTACGCACGATGGGCAGCCAAGGCAAAGAGAGAGAATCCGGTTCAGGCGAACGAGGAGGCAGGTTATGAATTAGGCGGGGGAGTCGGTTTCGGTCCAGAAGCCTCCTGTTGGAACTGGGGGCGCAGATCAGGATGGGAGCGATAAAGAAGTCCGGCAACGTGGCGTTTGAAGGGGAGGCAGATACAGGGGGAAACAACGGAGAGCCCCGCGGCACCCGCAAGATGCTGAGTTTCCGTGCCTGCCTTTCCATGCCTGCACCGCCGTCCCGCCCCAGCCATCGGACTGACTAGAACCAGAGATTCAGATCCGGGTTTGCAGCAGGGCAGCATGGAAATTTGTTAGCCTCCGGTTGGTGGCGGACGTGCGTGCGTCTGTGTGAGTGTTGGGAGCTCCTTTCCCTTAAGGGGCTTCTGGCTCCCCGGGGAAATAATTGGCTCCAGCTTTTGCTCCTTTCGGGGTCTGCATTTTCCTTGGCCAGCAGCACGATGCTGTGCACGCTACTCAGAAGTAAGCCCCGTTATGTTAAATCGGGCTTCCTCCCGGGAAGGCGCGCAGACGCTCGCAGACTAAATGGGATTTCGTTATTCGGAGTCACATCGTTGAACAAGCTCATCGGAATAAGGATAGCCCATCCTTATTCTTTTTGTCTTAAGACACCCCCCCCCCCGCCGCTAAAAAGAGCCCGCAGAAGCTGCGTTTAAAATGCCAGGACTTCTAAAAGCAGTCCTGATCCGGCATTCCTGCCCGAAACATGTTATCTGCTGTGTGGCCATTATTAGGCATTGTGTGTGTGTGTGTGTGTGTGTGTGTGAGCAAGGAAGACAAGATATTTCTGTTCGTGCGTGCTCCTAAAAGAGTGTGCCCATTGGCCACTGGAAATTTTGATAAACCAACTTACTCTGTCTCTGAACTAATCTGAGAGCCTTGAATGTTATGACTCACTGGACCTATGTTAGAAAGTTTGCAGCCCCTTAGCTGGGAGAAGAACAGCTTTTATTATTGCTTCGATTCAGAAATTTGGAGTCTTTGGCACGGTGTCTGTTTCCATTTGTTTTTAAGTGACACTTTTATTTATTTGGAACAAGTGCATCCCGTTCTCCCCCCAAGGCCATCGGGGTGTGTGTGTGCGCGTGTGTTATGTGTGGGTCGTGCCATTTGACTGACGCAACAACCCTGCAAGATGGCTAGGCAGAGCAAAAATAGCTGGCCCAAAGTTACCTGGAGAATGTGAGGTAGTGGTTAGAGTGCCGGATTAGGACTGGAGAAGACAGGGTTCAAATCCCCAATCGGCGATGAAGGTCATAGGGCCAATCACAGTGCCTCAGTTTAACCTACCTCAAAGTGGTGTTGTGAACTTAAAGTAGGGAAGGACACATTCACTGCCTTGAACTCCTCGATGGAAAGGTGGGATCTAAATATAGTAAATTTGAACCTAGGAGGCTGAGAATGATGGGAGTTGTAGTCTAACACATCTGGATCTAACGCATATTGACCTGGACTTAGAGCTGGTTTAACAGAGACTTTGTAGAATGGAGATGAATTCACGACAGGCTTGCCAAGCGAGAGAGCTGAGATTTCAGCTGATTTCATCCCCTTTCAAATGGTATTCTTACAGCTGCACCAGTTGTGTGGGGTTTGCCACAGGCCACATCTAGAATTAGTGTCCCTGAGTGGCTGCAGACAAACTGTGATGACTTTGTCCAGGATGATCCAACTGGGCACGTCGTGTCTGAACTGACCAGCACAGCCTGAATCCTGGGTGTGTTTGACATGACTGTGAATGCCGCTGGCTTCAGAGGGACTGACTCCCATGTGAACAGGTGTGGGATGGCACTTTCGGGCCCAGCTGCCACGTGATGGCGATTTGTGGAAAACGGGTTCTGCCCAATCATAGATACAGTGAGCTGGATGTGCATGTGTGAGGAGTAATTTTTGGAGTCCAGGAATTGTAATTTCTCCCCTGCTGAACCTGGGGAGAATTTGCTCCAGGCTCATATACCAGAAATGAGTGGGCGGTTTTTTTGCCGGGGGGGGGGGGGAGGAGAATTTGGCACCTGTCACCCATTTTATCATAAAATTGAGCCCTGAGCCCTTGCTGTATATGGGATTAAATACACAAATATTGCCTCTGTTGTGTGTACTTTCAGCCCTATGCACGTTTACTCAGACATAAGTCGCACTCCCAGGTAAATTGTGCTGATGATTGCAGCGATGTAAACGTGATCCTACACAATCACCACCAATCGTTTTGTGGTTTCCTGGCTTTTCTGCAGTTTCCCCCTCATTCTAAAAGGTTGAAATGCCTCTCCAAAGGCTTAGTGTTGTCCCCTCCCCTTTTCCCTTTGGCTCTGCCCACCCCTGGAATGCGGCCCCCGAGAATTTCTCCAATGTGGCCCTCGGCTGAAAGGAGTTCTGCACTTCGGGTGTGTAGGGTTTTGCGTGCACAGCACACTCCGACAACCAGCGGAGGCTGGCGGCTCCGATGTCAGTGGGGTGATGAATCCGCTCCGGGTTTCAGTCAGAACAGTCAGAACTCTAAAGGAGCTCTCCAAGGTGCTTCACATAGATTCAGTGGTGCTCAGCACCTTGGATAACTCCCTTAGACTTCTGACTGAAACCCGGAGTGGATTTCGCGCCCCACTGACATTGGAGCCACCAGTCTCCACTGCCTATAACAGTGACTTGGAAGGATGTCCCAGTGTGTTACTCCTCAGTAAGTGTATCTCGGATTACAGGCTTGGGTTGCAACCTTAGGCTTGTTTACGTGGGAAGGAGCCCTACTGAACTCAGTGTGTTTGGGTGCAATGCTATGTGCATTTACGTCGGTGGGTGTTACTTCTGAGTAGATACTATAGGATTGCACTCTTCTGAGTAAATATGCATAGGACTGGGTTGTTGGTTACTTTGGCTTGGAGCCATACTTGGAGTTGACCCCTGAAATCAATGGGACTAAAGCCAATGGGCCTGGTGTAAGAATGGCTGAGTCTGGATCCAACGGTCTGAATTTCCTGAGACGAAGGTCGCTTTTACACTGGCTTATGGACCATAGCATCAGCGGCCCGGGGGTTTGGTAGGATTCACGTTTGGTTTGGGCAACAGTTAGGTCATTTCCCCCTGGGTTCTGCCGCCTCCACTTCTCCTTTTATCACAGGGATATAAATTCTGGCCACCTGTGAAAGAGGAAATGTATGGCATTATGCTTTATTTTTTATATATATAGAATTTGTGATTTGCAGAGTGCTTCTGTAATTATTTCCATCGCACCGTCTGCCAGGTCTCTGCCCCAAGGGGCATGCCATTTGAAATGCTGACATTGGGTAGGGGCAGCAACCTGGGGAAGACAGATGAGGGAGTGGTGAGAGGGAGAGGAGAGGGCTGATCTGCGCAGAAGTTTTCCCAGATAAATGTTTTGGATCTTTTTTTCTTTTTAAAACTGTAAAATATTTATTTCTAATATATTAGAAATTAGAAATGATATAATCATTCAGATTATTAAATTTAATTAGAAATAATTGAATTAATAATAATTCAATGATTTCTTTCACTTAAAATTATTTTCACTGCTCATGATGAGCTTCCTTAAACATTATTTTCACATTTTAATGTTTTTTCTATCTTATTACACTATATATATATATATATATATATGTATATACACACATATATGCTCAATTACAAGTATACTACTATATGCTAAACATAAAGTATCTATAAAAATAGATATGAGAAATATGTTTAAGGTGCAATCCTATCATGTTTCAACAGAAAAAAGCCCTACAACTCCCTGCAGATGTAGGACTTTTTTTTGTCTAAACATGCATAGGATTGCACCCTTAAACCCTAGATACGTTAAATTAACAACTAGAGATTACTATTTCATTTCAAACAGGTAAACTTTGTTCTTTCCCATAATGCCTGGAGGGTTAACTTACAAACCTATAGATAAGTGTTTACTACATGAAATATCGTATAAATATCCCTGCCATAAGTATACTGTAAATTCTAGACATATTTCTACAATAATATTGCATCCATATGATTCATATTTTTGTGTTTTGTATAGGGGTTTCTGTCCCGTTGTAACTTCATTGGTTTGAGTTATAAGGCTCCAGCAGAGTAGATGGAAATTCGGTGGTGGTGGTGGGGTGATATTTATGATAAAAATGCTAACAAATTCTCCTCTCGAAACCCAATTTGTAAAAACAAAAAGAGAAAACATGTATGAAATGAAATAAATAAAAACATGTACCTGACTTTCAGGTTTGATAGCTGAGTTAACTCCAGATTTTGGATAGTATTCAGCTTTTGGGATGCCTGTGTACGTCTCAATAAATGCCTGGATTTAGTGCGTGTTTTTTGATGTTTCTCCAAAAGTAGTTCTTGAAACTCAAATGTCAAAATTATCTGTTTTTCAGTATCTCATATATCTAGGAAAATACAGTTCTGTAACCTTTATAGACATCCTTCCCCATGACAAAATAGGAAGATGTTTAATAATAGGTTTTTTTAACGAATTGCTAGGCATTTCAAAATTGTCTGAGATATTTCAGCTTACAGAGGGGAACAACTACTGTACGAAATAACTTCTAAGCTAGTGATTGGTATATTATTTCAGATGTTAACTCATGTGTAGCATTCTGCATCCTGTTACATGTTTACTTACTGGATTTCTCAAGAGCTACTTGCTTATGGGGCAAGGACTCCTCCAGGAGACCAGATTGTAGACTGGAACCGAGTTGCATCTCCTGTTCCTTTTTTGTCCACCGCTTGCCACTGTCCTGCCGATGACCGACATAAAGAACAGAAAAGGGGCAGAAATTCTTCAGCCTGGCTACTGAAGCAAGGGGGGTTTAAACTGCAGGTAAATGGAGAGGAACTCTTCTCAACAACCCTGTGAGGCAGACTTGGTTGAGAGATGGCGACTGGATCTAGGTCACCGAATGGGGATTCAAACTCAGATGTGCGAGGCTGAAGGCGAAAAGCCAGGGGCAAAAATAGCAGCCTATTTTAGCTTACTGCCAGTAACTCAGCCTTAGGAGAGGTGTTTCAGCCTTTAAGAATGGTGGAGAAAAACATGCTAAGGCTGGGATACCACCAAGTGATAAGGGAAAAGGGGGTAGAACCAGGGGAACGGGTTGTAGCCCTCTGGGGAACCCCAGAGGGCCAGAGTACGACTTCAGGCAGGCCAGATATGGCCCACTGGGCTGAGATTTGATACCCCTGATGTAGACAGTAGTTGACCAAAGGGCCAAATTGGTCACCAGGGTTGGGGTGATGGGTCAAGTTTCCCCAACTTCCTCTGGTTGACTTGTTTAGTTGGCTATCCTCTCCCCCCCCACCACCTTGAAGGAAGAACTGGAGAAAATACCTGGGATGGTCACCTGGGAACCATCCTGTTCTTTCGTGGTCATTTATCCACATCCGTCTGTCCTCCTGACGCTGACCAAGATGGGGCCATGGACGAATTGGAAGATGTGAAAGCCCAGAGGTGTGGGCAGCCATGAACTGGTGGGCCAGTTTTCGGCAACCAGGTGATCAAAGAGAGGGAGCATCTTCTGTGCAAAGAAAGGCAACCGAGTCTGGGGCTACTTAGCTTAGAAAAAAGACGGCTAAGGGGGGAATATGATAGAGGAGATTTATGAAATTATGCATAAATAGACCCTCCAAGTACAAAGGCAGTGTACATTTGAATACTGGTTGCAGATGGCCAAGGGAGGGTTTTGTAAAAGAGCAGAGGTGGGCAACCACCTTTGTGCCCCACTTGTCAGCTTCCTGGAAGCATTTGGCTGACCACTGTTGGAAACAGGATGCTTGAGGAGATGGGCCCAGAGTCTGGTCCAGCAGGGCCCATGTTCTTAAGCAGAGAGAGTGACTGAGGCAAGACATCATGGTTGAGTGAAGAACTGAACCCGTGCCTCCTCAATCTGATGCTCTAACCCAGCCTTCCCCAACTTGGTACTTTCCAGATGTGTTGGGCCATCACCACCAGTCAGCATGGCTATTAGCCTTGGGAATTGTAGTCCAACACATCTGAAAAGCACCAGGTTGGAGAGAGCTGCTCTGACCACTATACCATACTGGCTCTCAGTGTGTTGTAAGGACTCCCTCCCTTTATAATTGTAGGAAATGCTCAGAAGGGAGCTTTTCCCCCCAGCGGTTTTGGTTTGGAAACTGCTGGACCACTCTGGCCCTTGCACATTGGCAACTTCTGTCGGGACCTCTACCAGGGATGGGTTTGTCAGTGGAAATAAATTCGGTTGCCTGTGGCGACACATCCAGGCATTTATCCAGGTCTCTGATTCCTTTGTTTTTAAGAGGGAGCGCCCAGCCCCGGTTGTGCTTTGATTCTGGCCTCCAAGACCGCAAACGCTTTGCTTTGCTTTGTCTCCAGTGAAGGCAAGACAGGAGACGGCCCGGCCCACATCAGAGGGCATTTGAGGTCGTACGCGTGTGTGGGCCGCATCTTCTGGGTCAGGACCCTTTTGCCTGCTTTCAGTTGTGCAAGAGCGTCCTTAAATCTCTTCCTCTCCTTTCTCCATGTTTTAATTATGCGCGGAGATGGCCGCACATGATTTTGGCTTGACTTGGCGACACCCTGATTGCACACCCAGTGAGACAGTCTCGACATTTGCCGGCCGGAGCGGAGGCGGGGTGGCGGTTGAGAGCCGGGCCGGAGTGTTGCCAGAGCTGGCTGCATTCAGCTGCTCAGAAGGTGAGGATTGGGCACAGGAATGTGGGACGTGACATTCGGGAGCACACCGCTGCGCTCACGCTATGGGGCGAGGAAGGAAAGACCTCTCCGTAGGAACGGTGCTCCTTCGCGCTCGGTGCGCTCAGTTTCCTTCTCCGTCCCGGAAAGCAAAAGTTTAGGAAACTGATAGGATTAAAACAACAATTTTTGAAAAAGGCAAGCTGTGTTTTGTTTTGTTTTTTGCTCCTTCATCAAAGTGGCCCAACACACAATGGAGCAGACTTTGATCTCCTTGACAAAGACCACTCAGGAACAGCCCGGGTCAGTGGGAGTGGTCCCGAATCATTGTTGGGAAGGATGCTAATGATAAATATTGATGAAATTATTTGTTATCGTGATCTGTCCTTGCCGTTCTAGGATTCTCCTTGGCTCCACAGATCCTGTGCCTGTTTGAAAACAATAGCACTCAAGAGACGGGTAGATTTTCTGGGGTTTTTCCACCCAATGGTGCGTCTTTCAGTTTACGAAAGCTGCTGCTGCAGGCAACGCTAAGTCCGTGTAGAAGGGGAACAGCGAGCCATTATTTACAAGCCTGTTCTTCGCAGAGTATAAATGTGGAAAAAAAGTTTTGATGAAATGCAGCGATGGGGTGGAGATCAGGGGTGCCTTTTAGAGAGGGCGAGGGCCTGTTTCCCATTTATACCCCATTAGTTTCAGAATAGATGTGTTTGTTCTGCAGGAGAAACTACATTTCTAGTCAACACTTCTGAGTAGATATGGCTAGGACTGTGCTGAGTGTGGTTATTGCTGTGCACAGTTAAATTGCCCTTGGAATGCTATTCATGCGGAAGGCACAGGTCCTCGTCGGACCAGTGGCTACAACACTGCTGTAGTTATATCAAGCAGAGAAAACTCCACCAAGGCAAATATTCGTAAAATACTATTTAAAAAAAAGAAGAAGCAATTTAATCTGGAATAATCCCAAAGCAGACCATTGAATCTGTTGGACAGGTTCTCTCTTGATACTGAAATCCTTTTCCTTCCTCTGAAACTGAAATCTGAAATGGTGGTGCTGATGGAGATGAGGGTTGCCAACCTTTTTTTTACTGGCCCCTGTTCCTGTGCCTTTAACAGCAACCTGATTTGTTTTGGGAAGCTTTGTTGCTTTCCGGTAAACAGAGTACTGTAACAACTTGAACTACAGACATTAGAAAGTGGTAATACTTTGTGCTATGAAAAACTTCCCTGCTCTTAAAGGCACAGGAGCAGGTCAGATTGACTCTTTTTCTGGTTAGTTGGCAACTCTGATAGTTGATAGGTATTTGCTGTATAAAACTTGATAGGTATTTGCTGTATAACCCCAGGCAAGGAAGAATGGGCGTTCACATTCCCTTCCCCTTTTATACCAGTTTTATACCAGTTGTTCTTGGTACAGGATAGATTTTATTTATCAGCCTTCCTGAGCCTGGTGCCCTCCAGATGCTTTGGACTACAACTCCTATCAGCCCCAGCCAGTAAGAACCGTGGTTCGGGATGCTGGGAGTTGTAGTCCAAAACATCTAGAAGGTGCTAGGTTGCGGAAAGCGGTATTACATTGTTGTCCCTTCTTTCGCTGAAGAGCTCATAACAGCATAAATGCTTCCTTTACCCATTTTCAACTCACAACCACCCCACGAGGTAGGTTAGGCGGAGAGATAGTGACTAGCTCAGTCCACTTCCTGCCTGAGTGGCATTTGAACTTGGGTCTCACCAATATTATAGCAGCCTTCCAGATTTGTACGTCCGAAGTTATTAGCCTGTGACCATTGCAAGATTGGATGGTAACCTATTCATGTAATAAAAATGTATTTTAAAAATAACATGTTTTTAAAGTTTACTTAGTAGTCCTCAATAATGTTTCCCACTAGAAAAACATTTCCTTTACATCACACAGCTGAACAGGTAGTGTGTCGTAAGCTCGTAATATCTAAGTCTGAGGAAGACTCCTTTGATTCAAAGATTTCCTTCAACATGATTTGCATTTTAAACACTGACCTTCACAACAGATAAAGACTTTTCCCAAAGCAAAATCTTCCATATCTTATTTATTTATTACATTTCTATAATGCCAAATAGCAGAAGCTCTGGGAGGTTCACAGCTCTTCTCGCCCTCCCCTCCCCAAGCCTGAGTCTTACTGTCGCTTCTTGAAATCCTTGGTCTGCTCCCAAGAAAGCCAACGTAAAATTAAAAACAAGTTAAAACAGCCTGAAAATAAAAATATAGCAACGGTAGCACCCAAGTCTAAAATGCACAAAAACATTGCTTTTTCAAACTGGAAGGCCTGGGAAAATAAAGTTTTTATTTTCATGTTATTTTTAAAGTTGTTAGTCCTCAGCATTGACTACATTTCCCCACGTTTCACTAGTCCAAGAGTTTGTATGTGTGTGTGTATCTTCTAGTTTTGTGGGATTTTAAGATTTATAAAAATGCAATAAATCTTATAGATGTACCGTAAAGTTAACCCATAGAAAAAGCCTGACATAAATAAAGGAGAGGAAGAAAGGGGCGGGGGGGGGGGGAGAAAAGCCTAAGAAGAAACCAACCCCTCCACCCCCCGCATGATGGATGTATCATCATGGATATTATGGATGAATCCTGCACAGCACATACACTTTGTACAGAGAAAGGGAAAAGGGGCCAGAGGACATGGGGGTGGGGGCTTCAGGAGGGAGGGGCGCGCATCCCCTGACATCATCTGGTCCCACCCTGACACCCTGTTTCCCCACCCCTGACAAAAAGGATTAATCATATCCTGGTACACAGTCCATGTTTGATGTATTCCATACAGTTGAGTCACTTAGTGTTGTTGTTGTTGTTGTTCAGTCGTTCAGTCGTGTCCGACTCTTCGTGACCCCATGGACCATAGCAGGCCAGGCCTTCCTGTCCTGCGCTCTCTCCCGGAGCGTGCTCAAGTTCATATTCATTGCATCCGTGATGCTATCTAGCCATCTCATCCTCTGCCGTCCCCTTCTCCGTTTGCCTTCAGTCTTTCCCAGCATCAGGGTCTTTTCCAGGGAGTTTTCTCTTCGCATTAGGTGGCCAAAAGATTTGAGCTTCAGCTTCAGTATCTGTCCTTCCAATGAGCAGTCAGGCTTGATTTCCTTTAGGATGGACTGATTTGACCTCCTTGCAGTCCAGGGGACTCGCAAGAGTCTTCTCCAGCACCACAGTTCGAAAGCAGGTTTCATTAAAAATGAAATGGAATGGTAGAGACCAAAAGCTTCACAAATATCAGCTCTTAAATGATGCATTACAGTGCACTCCTGTGCAGGTCTACCCAGAAGTAAATCCTACTGAGTTTATTGGGGCTCACTCCTCTATAGGCAGTATTTGGTCATGGTGAACAGATTGTTCCCGAAGTTGCTGCCACTGATTCATTTGTGGTTTGAACAACACAGTTGAGGGTATGGCAGCTGAGCATCATTTTGGTACCATCTAGCTTGCCATGGTGTGTGCTGTGGGCTGGGCCCTGAGGAAGCATTCTGTGTGACTTGAAAGCTTGCTTTCTTGCTTCAGTGTGGTTTGCGTTTTAATTATTTTATCAATCCATGGTATTGTTTGACTTGTTCTACATGTCTTGCTCTGCCGGACTTCTCCCAGATGCTGACCATCTGTCTGGAAAACGACTTATGATTTCACCTTCCCCACCTCTCTTTAATCATTTTTTAATGCCCTGAATTGGGGGCGGGGGAGTGTAATCTTGTAAGAGGAAGTCTTCAGGGCAGAGTTGCAGGGAGGCATTCTTTTTTGATGGGAGCGCAGTTTGTTCCAAAAGAGATTGGCCCCCAGCTGCAGCTTGACGCATTCACATGTAAGCATCCGTGTGGCTCTGTGCAAGCCCCTCCCCCCTGCATGTGCACGCGCGTGTGTCTGCCTGCCTGCCTGTCTGCAGGCATGGAGAAGAACTGAATGTAGGCGAAAGGTGAACGTGATGCGCATGCGTCGGATCTCCGTCCTGATTGGCTGCAGGGGGAACGAGCCCCCAGTAGCCTGAGATATAAGGTCAAGGGCTTGCAGGCGTGTGAGTGTGCGTGTGTGCGGGTGGAGTCCGGTTAGTGCAAAGAGAAGGAGGCAGATCATAAGCTCTCTTCAGTGCAGGGGTCATCTGCAGGCAGGAATGAGCTGGGACATGTAACACAGACCTTGCGCATGAGGCATGGCGCATTCAAGGGGAGGAGGGAGTTAATTTCCAGGAGGGTGTGTGAAGCAAAATTGATTTCCTTCTAATCCTCTTTCTTAGCCTTTCTCCCTCCCTTACTGCCAGAACAAAGAAAAGAGTGTTTTCCTCCAGTTCAGTAGGCTTGCTGGTTAACAACTTTAAAAGCAAGGGACCCCCCCCCCCGCCCCAATCTGAGGCTGAAATAACGCCCATTACATTTCTAGGAGAGCAGTATCGGAGGGAGTGGAGTGGCTGGAATGTCACTTCAGCTGTGCACCCGCTAGGCATCCTTAAAAAACATTTTTTCTCAACCCCCCGCCCCGTCAGTTTGTACGATGGTGGAGGCAATACTGCCCTATCTTCAAGGGGTGTTTGTAAGGGTTGCTGAGATAATGTATGTGGATGTTTGGGAGGGGGGAAATGCAATATAAGTGCTCCATTATAATTTTATTTATTTATTTATTACATTTATATCCTGCCTTTTTTCCTCCTTAAGGAACCCAAGGCGGCATACATTATCCTCCTCCTCTCCATTTCATCCTCACAACAACAACCCTGTGAGGTGGGTTGGGCTGAGAGTCTGTGGCTGGCCCAAAGTCACCCGGTGAGCTTCCACGGCCGAGTGGGGACTAGAACCCACATCTCCCGGTTCCCAGTGTCACCGATCTTCTAAGGAAAATGATGCCGAAATAATACCTGTGTTGCGGTTTTGCTCAGCGAGATTATTGCATTTGGGAGATTTCTAAAAGATTTAAAGCAGCCTTACCTAACCCAGGACCCTCCAGATGTGTTGGACTACAGTTTCCAGCACCCCCTAATGCTGGCTGGCTGTGATGGGACTTGTAGTCCAACACATCTGGAAGGCTCCTGGGTTGGGAAAGGCACCTGGGTTGATGTAAAAATCGTGTGTGTGCGTGCATTGCAAAATGGAAAATGCCACTTTATTCTGCACTAGTCCAGCCTTATATGGAGTACTGTGCCCAGTTCCAGGATGTCGACAAATTGGAAGGAGTTCAGAGCAGAGCAACAAAGATGATGAGGGGTTTGGAAAAGAAGTCCTATGAATTGAGATTGAAAGAACTGGGTATTTTTAGCTTGGAGAAAAGAAGAACTAGGGATGGAAGGGGACATGGGAGCACTTCAAATACCTGAAAATCTGCCAAACAGAAGAGGGCAAAGATGTGTTCTCTGCTGTTCAGAAGGCTGGATTAGATCAAATGGGCATAAATTATAGGAAGGTAGATTTTGGTTGAACATTAGGAGAAACTTCTGGATAGTAAAAGGAGTTTGACAATGGAACCAATAACCATTGACCTAGGGAGGTGGAGAGCTGTCCCTGGCTGGAGATCTTCAAGCAGAGCCCAGACAAGCAAGGAGGGGGCTGGACTAGATGGCCTCTAAGCGCACTTCCACTCTGATTCTATGAAGGAAGAAATAGTATAGAAATGTCAGGGACTAGTAAATATTTTGTTCCTTGGGTTTCGGCAAGGGTTGGATTTCTTTGAGGCAGAGACTGCCAAACTCCCTGCCTTTTCCCACCAACGGGTAGGAAGTTGATGGACTTTTCCGCCGAGGAGACGCTGCCTGTCTGCCATGGAATCTGTGCGAAGTCCAGCAGGGGGAGGGGGATAAAGAGTTCTTCTCCTTCTCTCCTAAAAGAATGCAGGGTGGGTCAGACGACAAAATGGAAGGGAGTCAGATTTGGGTCAGAAAAAAGAAAATACTTTTTGACATGATGCAAGTTCATGGACTTAGACAAGCCCAACCTGGCACCCTCCAGAGGAGCTGGCTGGGGGGTGCTGGGAGTTGTAGTCCAACATAAAACTTCCATGTTCAGAGGCAGTGTATCTCTGAACACCAAATGCTGGTTGACGAGCCACAGAGGAGGACTGTTTCCTTTGTGCCTTGCTTATGTGCCTCCCAGAAGCATCTTGCTGCTCCCTGATGGAAACAGGGGACTGGGGTCAATGGACCCGTCTTCTGCTCTAACCAGGCTCCTCTTCTATGTCCTTGATAAGGTAGCTCTGCATTCCCTATATTGCAAACGGGGGCTGAGCGATCGTGTCTGGCCGAAAGCGGCTGAGTCTGCTCCTGGCGGAGGTGAGATCTGAACCCGGGGCCAGCCGCACATCCCCTCCACTGTGCTAGTGCTTCCTTAGCGTTGTCCGATCCGGCCTCGTGAGCTTTGTCAGGCGGGGCTGGCTCCGTGTCGGCTTACGTCTTTTGCAAAGCCCCGGGCACGTACATCGCCATTACGCAACCATAACCCGGACAGATGGATTGCCTGCCACGTCCTGTGCTACATCTTGGCGGAGTCTCTTGCGGATGCCGGTTTTGTTACTTTGCAAGCCCTTCTCTTCCCTCCCTCCCTCCCTCCCTCGCTCCCTCCACCCATCAGATCTGTAACCCAGCCACAATGTTGGCATTGTGTGCGGTCAGACACTGTGAAGTCCACAAACCCATTGCGAATCTCAAACGTCACGTAACGGTGGTAATTTTCCCTGCTTGCAGCGGAGGTGGCAGAATGTCTGTCCTGCAGAACCAGGGGGAAGAATATCCTTTTGGCTCGTCCTGATAGATGGAGGGCTCCGAGGCCCTATATGCCCTGCTGGTAACAGCCAGGCAGGGCAGGAGGAACGACGAAGGCAGCGTTGCCTCCTGTTCCTTCCTCCTCCTCAAAGGAAACTCAGCCTGATGGGAGAATGATTTTGACCATCAACCCTCAGCTTCATAAACGGAAGTTTGGTGCTTTCAGAACACAGGAAGTGGACAGGGTGACGGTGCCTGCAGCATGGATGATGAAACATGACTAGGAGAGCAAACCCATGAGAGGAAAAAATGTGCAGTTGGGTGTTGTTTTTCCCCATGAGAGGAAAAAATGTGCAGCTGGGTGTTATTTTTTCCCATGAGAGGAAAAAATGTGCAGTTGGGTGTTGTTTTTCCCCATGAGAGGAAAAAATGTGCAGTTGGGTGTTATTTTTTCCCATGAGAGGAAAAAATGTGCAGTTGGGTGTTTGTCTCTGGACCAGTTCCCTGAATTCTTTTTGGGTTAAAGCCAGAACGATGGCCTGTCAGCCAGATTTTGGGGTGAGGTGGGGTATTTTTTTACCGTTGTATCACCGAAAAGAAAATAACACTCTTCATGTGCCAATTGCCTCACGTTCCTGGTTGTATTCATCCTCACTCACAGCCTGCGGAGGTAGGCCACTGCATCCATTTTATAAGTTAGGAAGCCCAGGGCTGACTTAGCCAGAGGTCTCCAAATGGCCTGAAAAGTGATTTGAACATAAGCCTTAAGGCATCTGGGATGCTGGGAAGAAACGGGAGATGGCTGCCACTTCCACAACTGCTTTTGGGCTTCTCTCAGGCATCTGGCTGTCCCTGGTTGGAAACCGAATGCTGGGCTAGAGGGACGAGCATTTCCAGAACTTCTGAGAGCCAAGGCGCATGCAAAAAGGGTTTGCTTGAGTGTAGGAGAGTGAGGATTATGTACCTCAGAGCCTGTTACTAGTGTTTCTGCAGGAGACCCTGTTCTGAGCGTGCCTCCTAATTGGAAGGTGGCATGCCCAGAGCAGTGCAGAGATGCAATGGCCAACCTCCCCTGAGTGTATTTGTGGGGCATCTCTGCTGCAGCGCAATTCTCCGCCCCTCTTCTCTCAGCAAAAGTTGATTGGAAGCAAGCAAAGGCAGAGCAGAGAGTCGTGCGAAGGTCCAACGGGCACCTCCCTCTGCTGCTGGGTTCCTACGGGAACATTTGGCCCAATCCAGCGCAACGGTTCTCACACCCCTTGCTCGGGTGGGAGCATCCTGGCCTCGATCTTTGCCTCGGTGGCGCAATTTTTACGATGTTTTGACGCAACGCCCGCGTTTTTCGTGAGGCGGCTGGGCATGCTGAAGTGACCCCTGTGTTGCAATGCAGATCCACACCTTAATGAAAGATACATCAGGAAAACAAAGAGAGAAATGTTCCCTCTTTGTGGACTTCTCTGGAAACAGGAAGTGGCAGAACGGCTGCAAGGAGCGGCTCTCTGTTTCGGAGATGCCAGATAACCACGGGCCAAACGACACCTGACGTTACACGCTGTCAGGATTCCCTTAGTCCCCGTTTCACTTCACGCCCAAACATACACAGATGAGAGGCTTCAGTCTCCAGCTTTTAATCTGTGACCTCACAGGGTCATACAGATGCAAATTCTCAGGGAAACTCTCCGTCTACCAGGAATGCCTTCAGGGGATCCCAATGGGATTTATGAGAGTTGCCCGCCGTTTGAAGGGGGAGGCGGTCTGGCTAGCCTCTCTTAAGGGCGGGGGGTCCCTCTCTTCTCAATGAGGCCTCCAAGCGCAGCTTCTCACACAAGGCCCATTGGGTAGACCGTCTAAGTTCCGCCCCGGCTTCCCCTCTCTTTGCTCTGCGCCTGCGCCTGGCATCTATTAGGTTCTCCTCCTGTTCGCTGCCTCTCACGGGGTGGGGGGTGAGGAGGGACCCTCAAGCTCAGCCGCCTGGACGTCTGTATCCTGAGAAGCAGGCCTGCTCATATCTGGACTAGCCTGGGAAAACACCTCCCCCATGTCAGGCGGTTCTCCTTCAGACTCTGAACTGCTATCCCACTCCCTGCGCTCAGAAACACCCCTGACAAACGTGAGGTTTAACGCCACGTCTTTCTCTTCAAAAGTACAAATTGCAGTGGCTGGGGAGTGAGATCAGGACCCCAGCAGGCAGTCCTGACAGAAATACGCAGTTGTTGGTAGTGTGGCTCCAGGTTTTGGAAGGCCCTTAAGGCAAGAGGCCCTTGCTCAGTGCCGTAGTGGCCAACTCCTCCTTGCTTCTGTTGCCGTTGCCCATGCAGTTCCCGCTGCAAGCAAAGGGTGTGGCTCTGTGTCCTTGCTCTGGTTGGGTGAACAGACAGTGACAGCAAGGAGGAGCAGCAGCAGCAGGGCCAGGAAATGCCCATGGGACCCTTGCATTGGCATGGGCCTTGGCAAGTGCCCAACTATGCCTACCTCTGACACCAGCCCTGTGTACTGGAAAGGCAGCTCCAACTGGTGTTGATTGGAATTTGGAGCCTCCTTTCACATGCAGACAGCAGGTAGCTGTGAGATTACAACAGGGAGGGAAAGTTAGACTCCCCCTCCCTGCCTTCTGTGGTCCTGATTCAGACCAGCCCCATCCATGTGTTTTTAACATCACCCCTGGGCCACCCCTGCATGCATGTGCACCTGTCTGTCATGCTTAACACACAAAATGTGTTCCGATTACCCGAGTTCTGAAAGGATTTTTTGTTTCAGAGAGGGAAATCTTATTTGTTTGTTACACTTTTATCCCCCCACCTTTCCTCCCAAGGAGCTCAAGGCAGCATATGCAGGTCTCCCGCCAACATTTTCCCCCTCACAACAACCCTTTTAGGTAGGTTGGAAAGCCAAGAGAGTGGGAGCCATTCATAACGAATACTCCCCACGCTCTTCCGTAGCTCTCGAGGGAGTGCGATCCACAGTTTGGGAGCGATGCAAGAGAAAGCTCTTCCATGCGTGCCCGACAAACGGGCCTCTGCGGGTCACGGTGCCCACAAAAGGGCCTCTCCTGCAGATCTTACACTTGGGCAGATTCAGAACGAGACAAGCAGTCCCTTAGATAGTCAGTCCCTAAGCCATTTAGGGCTTCAGAGGTTAAACCCCACACCTTGGCTTGAGCCCAGAAAAGAATTGGCAACCGATGCAGGCCTTTCAAGACCGTCGTAATATGGTCCCTATACCCAAATAGCCAAACTTGGCCCTACGCTTGATTTTTCTTCTTTCCTGATGGAGGCTGAGGCCATTTTGAGCAGGGACAGCCAGGACAGCCTGTCATTTTCATAATGCAGCCCTGGTGCAGTTTACTAAAGGGGCTCTTCCCAGCGTTCGGGCCTCAGGCCTCTGCTTTTCATAGTTTAGTGCTGGTTTCGTTCATGATGCTGGCCCTCAAGGAAAAAAAACGTTATTAAAATGAGTTATGGAGATGCTTTAATTTGTAGAACAAAAACAAATTGGTCTGCTGAGCCTCCCAGCAGTTTTCAAGTGGTTCATGGGGGGTGGCGGAAGGTTAAGATCCGCTGGTGTAAGCTATATAGGAATGAAGTACTATGCAGTGGAAATTTGCACAAGAGTAGGGGTTCTGTTTTTGAAAAGGGAGGAATGGCAGCTGTAAAACCCTATAACCTTTTGGTGCGTTTCTTGATGTGCCCATATCCAGCTTCTGCAGGGCACAAGTATGGACGGACAGTCTGGATACTTAATAGTAATAATACATAACATTTATATAGCATTTCACATACCTGATCCAGTTGTTATCCTTACAACAACACTGTAAGGTAAGTCAGTATTATTAACCCCATACTGCCGTTCAGGAGGACTGAGGCAGTGAACTCACGGCCGAGGCAAGATTTGAACCAGGGACTTCCTGTTTTGTAGCTCAGCCTCTTAAGGTAGAATCCTGGGAGTTTTATTACTTTTTTCTGTCTAAACATGCATAGGATTGTAGGACCCTTTTCTGTCTAAACATGCATAGGATTGTAGGACCCTTTTCTGTCTAAACATGCATAGGATTGTAGGACCCTTTTCTGTCTAAACATGCATAGGATTGTAGGACCTTTTTCTGTCTAAACATGCATAGGATTGTAGGACCTTTTTCTGTCTAAACATGAATGGGATTGTGGGACCTTTTTCTGTCTAAACATGTATAGGATTGCACCCTTATCTGCTATGTTATACCAGCTCTCACACATTCAAATTTCCACATTCTCTTGTTCTGGCAGAGACCTTCAAATCATGTGTAGCGTTTTTAAAAAAGTAAAAACTCTTTCAATCGAAATATGTAAGACAATGTCGGTGGTCCTGTTGTGCTAGATTTTCTGTGAACCCCTGCCAGAGTCGTAGGGCTGCAGGTCTGTCTTTGAGATTAGGAAAAGCAAGTCCACAAGATATCTTTTCTTCTTGCTCAGATGGCAGCTAGACTAGGAAACGGTAACATCAGCCTTGATTTTTTTTCCTGTTCCAACAATCCCCTTTGCTGCAGGACTTGTCCCAGGGGGGTTTGTTTGTTTCTTGGGCTGTTGAATTCGGATCTTGCTGTTAATTTGCAGGCGTAGCCTCCTAGCTGCTGTCTTATTATACGTGTTCAATTTTCTTACGTGTTCAATTTTCTTACGTTAGGAAAAGTGAGAAAATGACACCATTTCACCCTGAGGTTTTCAAATCATGTTCAGGGAGAACCCTTGGAAGACCATCGGTGGTTCCTTGGGATGGTCGTCATGGGGGACAAGTTTTCCTGAACGACTGCAAGCTCAGACTGGCCAATCTTCCCCTGCAATGCACAGCGTCGGGGAATATCGGTTGTTGTGCTCTGGTGCAGTCAAAGTGGGGCAACATTGAGGCCTGGCCCATGTGAATGGAAAGTGTGCCCTAGGCCAGCAGTCTCCAACCCGCGGATCACGACCTACAGCTGGATTGTGGCCTGACCTACGGTGGGTCACACCAGCGGCACTACCGCCCTAGGCATTAAAAGAGTTAAGAAGTGGTCCCTATACTGCTGCCCTCCCCAAACTGGTGCCCTCCAGAGGTATTGGACTACAACCACCATCATAGGAAAGATGGGAGCTGTAATCCAGCACCTCTGGAAGGCACTAGATTGGGGAAAGCTGCCATCAAGCACATTTAGGCCAAATGTAGGCCCCAAGACTGAAAAAAGTTGTAAACGTTTGCCCTGGGCACCCTCTGCCACGTTCCAGGGGTTTTTCAGCAGATAAGCTGATGTTGAAAGGGTTTCTGGAATGCAGGAAATGTGAAAAACTGACTGCCCAGAACCAGTTTACCCAGTAAAATGGTCCCATATGCGTGAATGCCTGCGTGCAACTGGATTTCAGTCTTTGCTTCTTTGGGACAAAACTGGTAACGGGGAGGTGGGGACCTTCGTATAGGCCATGAATTAAGCCCCCAAAGTTGAACATGGGAACTATCGGAATTTGGGGAGGGGCTGCAGCTCAGTTGTAGACCCCCGCTTTGCACACTGAAAGCCCCAAGTTCAATCCTCGGTTTCTCCAGGTTGGGGGGGGACAGACCCCTGCCTTGAGCCCTGGAGAGCTGCTGCCTGCCAGTGTTGACAATAATGAGCTAAATGGACCAAGGCAGCTTCAAAATGAGGCAGCTTCCTGTGTTCAGTACTAAGGTACCCTGTATATCAGGAGTACGCTGAGCATCACAGCACTTGTGTATTCCTTAGGAACACCCATATCTTTCATTATTATGAGGTGGAATAAAATAACCAGAATAAATGGTTTGGAGCAGGGGTTTGGACTCGATGGCCTTGTAGGCCCCTTCCAACCCTACTATTCTGTGAGTCTATGAATGCTCTTTAAATGAAACCGTGTATGCGTGGGAGAGAGATTTTAAGCAGGTGTCTGAATGTTGGGCGTCTCTGCTCCCCTCTCCTCCCTCCAAAATCCCATAATGGCAACACTGGCATGACTGTTATTTTGGCTTACAAATATTCTGTAGACCTCAGTGTTATCATGCAGAAATAGAGGAAATATGTTTCTAAGGGGAAATGCAATCCATGTTATTGAGGGCTAGTAACTTGAAAAAAATGTTATTTTAAAAATACCTTTAAAAATTATATAAATATGACAGTATACAACTGGACGGCTGCTATAATGTAGTTAAAGTAATAGAGTGTTGGACTGGGACTGGGCATACCTACGTTCAAATAATCCTAACTCAGCCAGGAAGTTGACGGGGTGATGTTGGGCCAGTCACTACCTCTGAGGCTAACCTACCTCACAGGGCTGTTGTGAGATTAAAATTGGGGGGGGGGGTTCAGATACACCACCCTGAGCTGTTTAGAGGATGGGTGGGATATACGTTTGCTTTCCAAAAGAGAAAAGAATTCATAAGAGGGCATCTTCTCTCTGCTCACAAGTATTCCTATTTTTTTTGGTATCAGGCCTTTCTAGGGAAAATCCCCCGTATTTCCCTGGACCATCAGATCTCGAGCTACAGACTTGGTGTGCGTGCGTGCGTGCATGTGAGAGAGAGAATGAGAATTGCTGGATACATCACCTCGCGGCAACAACAGTTAAGAGCTTAAATCTGATTCACATGTCCTGATGTTCCTGGAATCTCTCTCCCCTTAAATCAAGAGATACTATCTGGGATTCGCTGACCCGGGGCTGCGGCTTCCTACTCCTGAAGCAAAGCACGAGTGTGACACAGTTGGGAGAAAGGGGCTTTGAGTGTCATGAGAACGTTCCAAAGCAGCTTAGGTTGGCCTGCAAAAATCGGATCCCCATTTCGCTTGCCCGAGGTGGAGCTGCCAGGAGACCTTTTTTCCGTGAACGATCAGGCAGGCATCCAAACTCAGCGGCCCTCCTTGACCTGCGGCCCAAACAAGTCCCCGATTGTCACTTCTGTACTTCGGCTTAGGCAGAAAAGGGGTTTTAAAAGGGCTCTGCCAAAAAGCTGAGGATGTTGAACTTCAGCTTGCTCGGTAAATTGGTGACCATTTTGGCTTTGTTAGCCATGAATAACAATAGGGGCTTGTTTTCTTCCTATCTCCTTTGGAACTGATGTCCCAGGCAAACAGTTTTTAATGAATTCATTTGAAAAGAAAATCTGCCCCCCCTTCTCCGTCCTGTAGAACTCACACAGGGCCGCTAATGATAAAGTAGTAAAATCACAGCAAAGCCAATAAAAAAAATGTTTTTATTAACAATAAAAAAAGATACAATTTTGAATACAAAATCAGCCAACAAAAAGTAGCAGAGAGCTGGAAAAATAGCCAGCAGCAGTAATGATATGGATTTCGCGGTTTTTCTAGGCTCCAGAAAACCCTTTGGAAAGAGAATTGGCTTAAGGTCAGTATGATGTAGGTCAGCAGTGAGGAGGCAAGGCAAACCTCCCTAGAGATGCCACCACCGAGAAGGCCTTGTCTTGGGTAACCACCCACTGCACCTCAGATGGAGGGGTAACCTGTAGGGTTATGTCTCACCAAAAAAGAGGACACAGATTTACATTAAAAACATCAGATGATGATTTGCTGCATGTCCTGGAGAAGTTGATCTTGGTCATTTATTACACGTGACTGGCTAGAATGGCAAGAACCATGCACCTTCCAATTTTCAAATTTCAGTGCCTTTTGCTATAGCCAAACAGCAAAGCCCGAAGCCACCCAATCAGACTGCGGCAGAGTCGTTGATGGAGGTGGGACTTCTGAATCCAGATCGCCATGATCCAGATCCGCATGTCCATCTGCAGGAACCACACAGGCATAATAGTTGGCTGTGATGCCAACTGGGAGGTCCACGCCTGCAATTAAAGCAAGAGAAAACCCTGGTGTGCTTCCCAGTTTGCAATTGTTAGTTCACTCCACAGTGGTAGAGCACGTGCTTTGCCCTTTATGCAGAACCATGAGAACTGGAATCTTACTTTCTTTTTAAGGGAAGGCTCCTAGCGCAGGGGCAAGGCCTGTGATTTGCCCACAGAAGCCCCAGATTCAATCCCTGACATCTCCAGGTAGGGCCAGGATAGAGTCTAGTCTGAAATCCTGGAGGATACAGATGCTTGGGAGGATGATACAGAAGCATGGCTTCCTGGACCGGTTTGCGGGCGCACTGCGGTTAACTCAACATTGCTCAAAGGGGTTGTCTGAAGTGCATCTACACTGCAGCGTAGCAGCGTAACAGCGTAGCAGCGTAAGAATGCGTAACTTTGCCACGGTGTGCATGTGTCCTCTGTTCAGATGTTCCCAGCTGATTTGAACTCTGGTCTGTTTTCTCCTGTCTTCCTCCTCCTCCCCTCCCCTCCCCCCCGCCCACTCCTGCCTTTGCAGAAGATGACAGCTCCGCTGATGCTGGCGGTCGGAGGAGCAGTCTTGGGATCCTTGCAGTTTGGCTACAACACTGGAGTCATCAATGCCCCGCAGAAGGTGAGTGCGAAAGCGAAAGAAGGCCCATTTGTCCAGTGCATGAAAGCTACCCAAGCAAGGTCACACGTCTTTCTGACACCTGGCCTGTGTGGCCCCGGTGCCAGTCGTGTGGGGGGCCCTGAAGACAGTTCTTTTACACACCCTATCCCCTCCTGCTCATCTCACAAGCTGATCGGCATTGCACAGAAGGTGCACACTCAAGTAGGGGGACCGCCCCTCACCCTGGAGGCATCTAGACCTTCTGATGAGTTTTGGAGCCCCCAGGTCTCTTTGTCCTTGATTAGATGGCAACCTGGAAAAACCCGCAAGGAACATTTCTGCTCCGGAGTGAGTAACCCTTCTGGACCAGACCAAAGGCATTCAACTGGTTGTGCATAGATTGGGGGCAGGGCTGCCCCTATGATCCCATGCCCCGCCCCGCCCCGCCATGCATGTTCGTTCTCTTGGATATGTTATCTGAATAGATGTCGTGTCTTCCCACCCTGCTATCTTCATCCACCACGCATTGTATATCCTTGCCCATAGCCACTTGGTTGGTCACCTGTGGTGAGTAAGGATTGCCTCCAAGCGACCCAACTTTTCAGAAGTTGGTGTTTTTTTTAGTTTGAGGCCAGATGGGCTTCCATGCCTAGTCAGTTTTGCAGGATTTGACTGTGCAAAGTTGGTATACGAACACATTCTTTTAAAAGCACAAAAGCAGTGTTCTTTAAATGTTGCGGCCAGGATGGGAATGAGTGCTCCCTTCCCCCACTCTTCTCCTCCTCTCTCCACCGAAATAGCACATCTGGTTAGCCAGCTTACTGCCGGCTGTAATGGGATTTGTTAAGCTGGTTCCCAGGAGAATTAGTTTTCTCTGTGCTGAGAACTCTGGGGCAGTGGCTGCATCAATGCCAGTCCTGTTTGGGTAATACTCGAACCCCCAGAGATGGATTTTGGAGCGGAAGTTAAGCGTGTGGTTTAACTTGAGTGATTGCGAGCCTTGGACTGGATCATCCCCCATTTCAGGATATTGTAGGGTTGGAAAAGGGGCCCAAAGGGGCAACGAAAACGATCGGGGAGTTGCGCACCTTCCCTGCAAGCAAGGGCTAAAAAGCATTTTCGTTTAAAACTAAGGGGGGACATCATAGAGCAGCCGCCCCCAGTCTGGCATCCTCCAGATGTTTTGGATTACAGCCTACATTCCTGATGATTGGCCATGCTGGCTGGGGCTCATGGAAGTTGAAGTCCAAAGCATCTGTAAGGTACCAGTTTGGGGAAAGGCTGTGATGGATAATTATGAAATGATGCATGGGTGGAGAAGGTTGTTAGTTAGAGAGATGATTTTTCTCCTCCTGCCATAACGCTGCATGCAGCTCAGGAGTCAACCAGTGAAACAGATTGGCAGGAGATTCAGGATGGATAAAAGAAAGTCCTTCTTGACACAAAACGGAATTAATGCATGGAGCTTGCTGCCTTAAGGTATGAAAATGTGGCTTGGAAGCTGGGTTGCGTTAGCCATGATATCTAAATACAGCCTTCAGGAGTCTGTATACTTCCGAATAACAGATCTTTGCGGGGTGGGGGGAGGACAAATAATAGGACAGCTGCTGCCCTCAGGCCCTCCTTGGTGGACTTTCTGGAAGCATTCAGTTAGCACATGTTGGAAACAAGCTACTGAACTAGATGGGCTGTTGATCTTATTGCAAGCCATTTCTAATAGGCAAAATAATTCCTCCTCCTCCTGCCAATCATTCCCAAACAATACAGTCCTAAACAAAAGGACTCTAGAGCTCACTTGCCCACCCCAGTTAATAATGATTGTACTTTGCAGATGGCCTGGAGCTGCAAAGGTTAGGAAGACTGAAATTTGCTTTTTGCCAGCAATAATCAGCCAGCGTTTAGTTGCAAGCCTCTAGTAAATATGGATCTGCCCTACCTATTGCTCAGAAATGCCCTTAAAAGCCTCCTTTAAGCACTCTAATCTGTGCGCTTGGTGCTTAAGATATTAATTTGAGCTGAAAAGATATTCCTCCCCCCCACTGCTAATTAAGAGGATGCAATAATCTCTCACTGTAACATCTTAAATAGCTTTCTGAGTTGGAAAACATCATGCTATGGACTTGGCTTTCTTTGGAAGTGAGGCCCATGTTGCCTTCTGGCATGTAAAGGCACCTCCTTTGCAGGCCAAAAGTCCGGCATCTCCAGGTAGGGCTGGGAAAGAACCCGGCTGTGCTCCTGCCACTCAGTCGGGACAATACTGAGTTAGATACTCAGTATCCCCAAAGCTAAAACCTCTTGCCCACAGCTCCTTTTGCCATTGACAGGTATGTCCTCATAAAGATGCACCCTGTGGGAAGTTACCTCTTGGTGAATGGTCATTGGTATTCACCCAGACTTAGGAATTATTTTCAAATACCAAAGCTAAATCTCTTGTTCCTTGTCTTTATGTTGCCCCCAAGCCACACACATGCCAGGCTACAACTTCCCAGGGAGTCGTAGCATAAAGTCCTCTTCTGCAAGTTTGCCAAGGAAGGCAACCTTTGCAAGAGATCAGCTGCAAGTTGGTGGGGACTGAGGCTGCAGTCCTATACCCATCGACCTGGGACCCGGTTTGCATGTAATGTCGATAAATCTTGGGTTAATTACGTGCGAAGTGAATGGGATTCATTGCTGAGTAGACAGGTATAGAACTGTGCTCTGCACTAGGCTAGATGGAGCAAAGGTCTTCTAGGATTTGGGAGCGCATTGGGCATGGCTTCCTCAGGCTCCCTAACCTGGAAGAAGCAGAACATGCATATTGAGAATTCTTTTTGGCTGCATCTGATCTTCTTTGACACTATGCAAAGTGGAAATAGAAGCACTGTTAGGGTGGTAGGCCCTTGGCTGGACTTGGGACCCTGGCAAATGCCCCAGCATTCCATCTTCTGGAGCCAGGGGCCCTGGAGCATTTGCCAGGGCCCCCCAATTTCTGTGAACCGCCTAGAGAGCTTGGGTTGTTGGGCGGTATAGAAATGAAACAAACAACTAAATAAAAGACCAGATGTTTTGGAAACGCTGTTTTAACCAGTACGAATTTCCCTGGGGTGGGGCATATCAATAAAACAAATCAAGCGTTCAGTACTGGGATGTTCTGAGGACATTTTTTGGGGGGAACGTGTGGGGGTAGGACTGGTGATGTATGTGCGTATAAGCTCTACATGCAGGGTTTCTGCAGAATGGTCAGCCCCACAGCATATGGCTCCATTGGGCCTAATTGTATCCATCACCTGGGTTTGTTTGTTTACTTGTAGGATTTTTACTCCACTTTTCACTCACGCACACCCCCAAAAAAGTGTGGCTTCCAAAGATCAGAATTAAGTCAGTCCCTGTCCTCAGGCTTAACATCTAAAGACATGACACATGAGGGATGGGGATGGGGATGGGGAAGGAAGGAAGAGGAGAAAAACAAATCTTTCTAAAGATCAGCTGGGATGGCAAACATTTCATGGAGAGGAAGGGCTAAACGTTGCTGATCTCTCAGCCAGGCCAATGGGCTGGCTCGGCTTTGCTTCTCTCCCTCACCTCAGCCTGATGTCAGGGATGGCGTCAAGGATCGGCATGGTCCGGCACATGCCAAGGGCTCACACCCCAGCAGGGGCCCCCTGACAAGAGCCCCCTGGAGTCGCTCCTCCTATTCACCCTGGCGCCCTGCTTGTTCTCCTGCCTCTCGCTCTGGCCCAGACAACGGTGGTGGTGGTGAGAAGGAGCAGGAGACGCCACGGCCCCTTGTTCACTGGCTCTCTGGCTGCAAAGCAAGCAAGTGGTAACAATCAGGGGCGGTGTGAAGGGTAGGCATGGCCAGGCGCGTGCCAAGGGCCCACGCCCCAGCAGGGGCCCCCTGACAAGAGCCCGCTGGAGCCGCTCCTCCTCTTCACCACTGCAACCTGCTTGTTCACCTGCCTCTCGCTCTGGCCCAGACAACAGTGGTGTTGGTGGTGGTGAGGAGGAGGAGGAGGAGATGCCACAGCCTCCTTGCTCACTGGCTCTCTGCCTGTCAACCAACCGCGCAGAAGCCGTGATGAGCAAGAGGATAAGGAGCGAGAGCAGCCGGACACAATGGCGGCGAGAAGGGAGACTCGCTGAGGGAGGGGCCCACTGAAGGTGTCTTGCCCAAGGGTCCTCCAAGACCTGGAGTTAGCACTACCTGATGGAGCGGCAGATGGCAGGGTTGTGTGTGGTTCTGTTATACCAGCAACAATGCTGGCTGAGGATGATGGGAGTTGTAGACCCACACGTATCGAAGGCACCCGGTTGGGGAAGGGTGCATGACCGTGTGCTTGATGGGCCCCCGCCTCTTTAAAAGAAAACACCATCAAACATGACAGAGTTGTACAAAACCGTCGGAGTTGGACGTCCCCTGGGCAAGGCTGAAGCGAAAGAATCTATTGCTTATTCTGAACATGCAGCGTGAGCTGCAGGTCACAGCTCGTGAATTATTCCTGCTTTAATATATTAACACAAAAGTATTTTAAAAAGTACTGAAAAGCACACAGGAAACCACCCAGTCGAAACAAAAACCGCCAGGCGCCCGTTCCCTCCAGAACGGACAGGCTGGCCTGCAACAATAGCACTTGCCCTCTTCTCTGAAGAAATCAAGAATGCAGCTGCAGCCGCCTGCGGGAAGACCGGCTGGGCGCTTCACGCCCACGTGGCTTTTTCTTCCATTTCTGCAAGGCTGCCGTGACTCAGCAAGAAAGCGCGCCTCCAGGAAGTGGCTGGCCTTTATCAGGAACAGGTGACGGGGAAAGATCTCCATCGCCACTTCCTCCTAGGTCAACGTAGCCTGGTTGGCCTGGCGCCAGTCTGGTGACTGCCACCACCTAGCGGAGGAAGCATGCCACCTGCTTGAAGAACCAAGCGGTCTCTTGCCCAGTGACACATCCGGTTGGGCCAGTTAGGAGCATTCTACCCGTAAGGCGACCCTGGGCTCATCCTGCTCAGGATTGTCTAAACTGACCGGCAGCCACTCCCTGGGGTTTCAGACTGGGGATCTTTTTCCCTGCCTTACCTGGAGATGGTGAGGATGGGATCCGGGACCTTTTGCATACAAACCAAGCGCTCTGCCTCTGAGCCATGGCCCTTCTCCTTTAAAAAATAAAGTAAGATTCTAGTCCTCTTGATTGTGAATAAAGGGCTGGTTTAAATAGGAACGTAGGAACCGTCCGTCTACTGAGTCAGTCCATGTAGCTTGGTCCATGTAGCTTGATTTTGTCTTCACTGACTGGCTCACAGAGCCAGGGTCTTACAGAGGGGGTCTTTCTCAGCCCTTCCTGGAGATTCTGGGATTGAACCCGGGACCTTCTGCATGCAAAGCCGGTGCATTCCCACTGAGCTACGGCCCCTCCCATCAGTTTTGGTTGTTGTGCCAAATGGAACAGCGGCTAGGTTGCAGTCAGTGAGTGCTAGGCTGGGGACGGGGACGTCAGAGCCCAGGGACTGTGGTCAAACTGGAAAGGATTTGGGTGGAACGAGTAATGGCCCTGGTCGGCGCATCTAACTTTTAATGGTTGGGCCATATTGTGAATCCTGCAAGGGCTGCAGACTGAGGTGAGACACAGGCAAAGGGCGGAGATTTTGCTTGCTTGCAAATGGAAAGTAGCAGCTGAGATCTGTGCGTGGGGGACTGGTCCCAGAGTATGGTCCAAAGTATGGAACCTCTTATGAACACCTCCCCCTCCCCCAACATAACACTTCTCTGTCCCCCCTAAAGCCCTGAATAAATTCCCCTAAAGTTGATGAGTTGCTGTGATGTGATTGATTGGTGATTTGCGTTTTAACCTTTCAGCAGCTGGAGAGCGGGCCAGACGTCCCTTAAGTAGATAAGAGTGGATACCTTATGACGGTCCCCATAGCTGCCCAGGGGATGCTGGGAGTTTTAGTCCCACACCTCTGGAGGGCACCAGGTGGGGGACAGGGGCCTTATGGACTCATTGATTCCTGCATTGAGCAGGGGGTTGGACTTGATGGCCTTGTAGGCCCCTTCCAACCCTCCTATTCTATGATTCTATGATTTCAATGGGTTCCTTCCTGCTGTCGCTCTGCAGGTGATAGAAGACTTTTACAATGAAACATGGTACAACCGCTATGAAGAGTACATCAGCCCCGGCACGCTCACCATGCTGTGGTCCTTTTCCGTGTCCATCTTCTCAGTCGGTGGGATGATCGGATCGTTCTCGGTCGGGCTGTTCGTCAACCGGTTTGGACGGTGAATACAGAACTTTTTGTGCGGCTCCGTTGCATGTCTCCCATCTGTGCCTGGAATATGCCCTCAATTCTACATGTTCTCCTCCCACTACCCAACAAAAACACAAAATCAGACAAATATATATATATTTAAACAGACAGACAGACAGGCAGACAGATTTATCGTCCGTCCGTCATCCATCCATCCATCATCTATTTATTTCTTTAGCCGGCCCAGCACCATCCAGAGGCGTGCTCAGGCAAACGCCAGGGGCTGTGCTGCTGGTAACAGTGATCCAGAAGCTAACTGCTGCCTGACAACCCCGCTCAGCCCCCCTTTCTGCCGCCATCTTTATTTTCCCCAAAGGCAATATATCGGACATTCCAGTTCTGCCACATTGTTGGTAAAAAAAAAGAAAGAAAGAAACATGGCGACTGCCACAAAAAAATAAGTAAATGGGCAGCTGTGCTGCTTTTTTTTTTTTTTTAGCAGCAGCCATGTTTCGGGTTACCCACAATGCACTGCAACTGGAATGTCAGGTACATTGCATTTGAGGAAAATAAAAATGGGGGCTGCGATCATAGCTGCTCCTGGGGGCTGCACCTGGAATAAATATGTCAGGAGTTATTGATAAAATCGGGGGAAGTTAAGAATGGTTGTGGACCAGCTGGGACACTGCTGCTGAAATCCCAAGTTCTCATCATGAGGGGGGCTGCTCCTCCTCTGCAGGTGCTGTGCAGGACTCAGCCACCACTATCCCGCTGTCCAATCAGCAGCATCTGATTGGAGAGGTCCAAACGTGGAGAGTCACACGTTTATAATTTTGTCCTCCCCGACCTCTTCCAGGGGTTAGATCTGCTGTACTGTGTTAGGCTGCAGGCATAGGACTTCTGAGAAGTTAAAGTAGTCCCTGGCCTGCTGCCCTCACTAAGCCTCTGAGTAAGCTAGGATCCAGCTTCTCAGCCACCGTCTCAAAAACATTCCTAATGATGCTTCTATACCGGCAAAACAAATATCACAGTATTTGATAACTGGTTGGAGTTCTACCACTCTGCTTTAAGGGAAAGGAACCATTCCTTTCCTGCTAATCCTGACCCACACGTGAAGCACCCCTGCTGAGCTCTGGCCCTTTTCTTGCCAGGCGGAACTCCATGCTGCTGTCCAACATCCTCGTCTTCCTCGCCTCCGTGCTCATGGGTTTCTCGAAGATGGCCGGCTCCTTTGAGATGCTGATCCTGGGCCGCTTTGTCATTGGGGTGTATTCTGGCCTCACCACGGGGTTCGTGCCCATGTATGTGGGCGAAGTGTCCCCCACGGCCCTTCGGGGGGCTCTGGGGACACTTCATCAGCTTGGCGTTGTCGTGGGCATCCTCATAGCGCAGGTGAGTTGGGTCTCAGTGGCTCCCTCTGCTGGGGCTAGGAAACAATGTACCTGTAACAGGGGTGGGGAACCTTTTGGTTCTGAGCAGCCATGTCGGGGGCCACGTGCCAGCAGGGGGCGGGGCCGTGCCCCAAAATGGGTGGGGCCACCCCACTGCTGGCCTGAGGCTCCAGTGTTATTGCCCAAGTCACACACATACTCACTCCCCTCTCCCATCGCAAGGAGGCTTTTTAAATGACTCCAGTGGCACCAAAGGGTTTTTTTCACGTCTCATTGCAGCCTTCCCCAACTCGGTGTCTTCCGGATGTGTTAGACACAACTCCCACAGGTCTGGGAGTTGTAGCTCGAGACATCTGGAGGGCATGAGTTTTAGGAAGCCTGCTACATTGCATCGTGGGAGGGAGGAGGGGAAGTCGATGATCTCCTATCGCTGATGGGAGATAAGGAAGCAGGGATGCTTGCAGGCCGGATTTGGTCCACGGGCCGGAGGTTCCCCAACCCTGCCGGAACAGGTGTTCCCATGTTGGCGTGTGCCGATGTGGCAGTTTCCGAACTTCTGCCCTCGTTATGGAAGCCTAGATTGTTTTGAGGTTGATAGTTCCCATGCGCAAAAACGTAGGGAGACCTTCAGCCCAGGTGGCTGCCTTCCACCTGACTGAACCAAGTGATGCCTTCCAGTTTAATTCAGAACAGGAACCGGCTTGAGCGCTGGGATGTTTTGGAAATGCTGCCTGAACCAGTGCGCTGCACGAATGGCCCCAGGGTGGCTGTGATGCCTTGGGACTCCCCTGCTTAACCCCGCTTGCCGTCCCTTCTTCGCAGGTGTTCGGCATGGATTTGATCATGGGCAGCGAGAGCCTGTGGCCGCTGCTGCTGGGCTTCATCTTCATCCCCGCCTTGGTGCAGTGTGTCCTCCTGCCCTGTGCTCCGGAGAGTCCCCGCTTCCTCCTCATCAACCGCAACGAGGAGAACAAAGCCAAGAGCGGTAAGTTGCAGCCTGGGCGTCTCCATTGCTCACACAGCGTGCCGGCGTCTCTGCGATAGAGGAGCGGCTCTGTGATGAAGGAGCTGCTTTGCACGCAGGAGGTCTCTGGGCTCAATGCCCAGCAGCTCCAGGTCTGGGGATCTTGAGTAGTAGGGTGGGGAAAGACCCTGCCGTCGGGAACGAGCGTCAGAGCTGAGCTGGATGGGCCGGCGGTCTGACTCGGCAGGCTTTGTTTGTTCAGACTCAGACTGCAATCCTTAATTCGGGGATTGGCACGTTCCTTCGGCCCCTCCCTTCGCGATCAACACACTCGAGGAAACAAGGCTTCAGGCTAACACAGCTTGATTAGTCAACTTACAAATGCAGATTCTAGGAAAGACTCAGACTGCATAGAACCAGCTAGTCCACACATCTACGATTATCAATAGAGGAGACGAAATGGAAGTTAGAGATGTTGCCAGCAGTCTGGGCAAGAACTTCTTGGATGGCTCCCTCCTACGTTGGCTTCCATGAGTGGCCAACCTGGCAGAGCGTCTGAGCCCTGCCCCTCACTTTTCCCGCTTCGCTCTGCAGTGGACCCTTGTGTCCCCCAGGTCATGCCCCTCGCCCTCCTCCTCCAAAACTTCAGTTCTCCTGGTGGAGGAAGGGGGGAGCCATTCAGGCTGGGCCATCTGCGTATCAAGGTCTTGGGAAGAAAGTCTCGCCGTGTCTGGGCTCACTAGGGAGGGCGCCCCCCTCTGCTCTTGCTGTTCCCATTCTGAGTCTGAATCTGAGCTGCCACACGTCTCTACACGCTCAGATTCATTCCTGACACAAATCTAGCGCACCTGGGATCCCAGTCTGGCCCTTTGGGGTTCCCCACGCCCCCTTTCCCCCAACCACTGGTCCTGGTGATTTCCTGGCATTTGTGCAGGTTTTCCACCCCCCTTTCAAAAAGGTTGAAATGCCTCTCCTAAAGCTTCGTTACTGGCAGGAAAAGCTTTAAGCTAAAACATACTGGTAGTTTTGATATTTTGGTGAGGACCCTTTGCCCCCCCGGAATGCAGCCCCCAAAAGCATCTCCGAAACGGAATTTGGCCCTCAGGCTGAACGAGTTTCCACACCCCTGTTAGAATTTGTGGCCACTAGTAGCTCAGCTGCAGATCTGAATTTCTATATGCAGCTTATCCCAGTGTGTGGTCTGCAGGTCACTGGCTCCATCATCCGAGGCACCACTTTGTACTCCCCCCACCCCCCAGCCTTATACTTTAGGCAGGCTTTATCTGTTTATCTGTTTGTCTTTTTCTAAAAGTGAACATTTAAAAAACGTTTCAGTTCCTGTTGCCTGACCGGCCCCTCCCCAATGCCTGTTTTCTCTCCAGTTCTAAAGAAGCTCCGGGGGATGACTGATGTCAGCAGTGACCTCCAGGAGATGAAGGAGGAGAGCCGGCAAATGATGCGGGAGAAGAAAGTGACCATCCTGGAGCTTTTCCGCTCATCCATGTACCGCCAGCCCCTCCTTGTTGCCGTGATCTTGCAGCTTTCCCAGCAGCTCTCCGGGATCAACGCGGTAAGCAGCTTGCATGGCTGTCTTGTTGTCATACCATTTCCCTAGTTCTGAAGAAGGGGGATGGCCCTGGGAACTGGGCCTGGCAGGACCGATGCCACTACCTGGCACACTCAGGCAGTTATCAGGGCCCACTGCCAACCATGACACCTGCCGGACTCCGGCTCGAGCTTGTGGTTGCCATCTTATTCTTCCCAAAATGCAATGCCCCGGAAGTTTCCTTGCCCTGTGGCCCAGCTCCCCTGTTCATGTTTTCCTTAATTTCTCTAGGTTTTCTACTATTCAACGAGCATCTTTGAAAAATCTGGGGTGCAGAAGCCGGTCTATGCTACCATTGGGGCCGGGGTTGTAAACACGGCCTTCACGGTTGTCTCGGTGAGTGTCTGTCTTGCTTTCTTGGGGTGGCAAAGGCCATGTCTTACGCCTTTAATACTGGTGCTCATTCTTACACCGAGATTCTGATGATAATGTGTGTGGCAGGTTACACCAAGCCAAACAAAATGAGCAGAGGGTCAGCGGAATGTCAGTAATGGCACGTTAGAAGCTCAGGTTTTGCTTCCCTGGGGATGTGAGGTTTATCCTGCCTTCCCAAACTTGGTGCTTTCCAGATTAGGTGGACTGAGACTCCCATCTGGAGGGTACTGGGAGGGTACTGGATTGTGGAGGTGTGCCTTAAACCCAACTCTGAGAAGCCAGCCCAGATAGGTACCTCCGCTGCTTCTGAAAGATGCTAAGGCTTGCGTGGAATTCTAGGCCCGAGAAAAAACAGGCATGCAGGTAGGAGCTACACATGCAGCAGAATGAGGTGGCCGAGTCCTGACTGAAAAATGAGCATTACAGCTTGGCACTTATGCCCGAGAAAAACCCCCTGTTCTCAGAGAAGCCTGCCTGCTGAATCTCTGCATGAGCGTTTGTTCTAGATGTGCCTTCTCTTGAGTAATTCCACTGCATCAGGAGTGATTAGGATGACCTGCCCGCAGCCATGCCCAAGGAGATCACTCTTCTGTGGATGGATAGCGTGGGCTCACACGAGCCTTTTCATTCAACTTAGTTCTCAGGGCGAACCCCCATGTTAGGCTCTTTTGCTTCCTTTCATTCTGCTGAGTTCATTACTTTGTCTTCTCCCTCTGACAGCTATTTGTGGTGGAGCGGGCTGGACGAAGGACTCTCCACCTTGTTGGCCTGGCTGGGATGGCGGGCTGCGCAGTTCTCATGACCATCGCCTTGGTGCTTCTGGTGAGTAACCGCTGGTCAGGAAACGCCTCAGGGAATGGCTAGAGGAGGATTGAGGAGGACGCCTTGATCTCTTGTTGGCGGGTAGAGGATTCCGGGCAATTTCCTAGGCTGGCTCCTAGGAAAGGCCTTTCCTTTCAGTAAACCTGCCATATTACAGTAGTTGGCTGAAGTAAGAGGGCCACCTACTGAAAGTCAACTGTGCTTCAGGTGGGACAGCCTTGGCTCCAGAAGGCAGTGGAAACAGCTGCTAGAACGTACTGGAATGTCAGAGGCACCACAGTTAGAAACCATTTTAATAAACAAAGGCGCATAAGAGCAAAGGGCTGGATGTGCCTGATCTCATCTGATCTCGTAAGCAAAGCAGGGTCAGCCCTGGTTAGTACTTGGATGGGAGACTGCCTGGGAATCAGGCTTTCTGCATTGAGCAGGGGGTTGGACTCAGTGGTCTTGTAGGCCCCTTCCCACCCTATGATTCTATGACATCAAGCAAAGGGCTGGATGCGCCTGATCTCGTCTGATTGCGGAAGCTAAGCAGGGTCAGCCCTGGTTAATACTTGGATGGAATCAGGCCTCCTGGGAATCAGGCTTCCTGCATTGAGCAAGGGGTTGGACTTGAGGGTCTTGTAGTCCCCTTCCCACCCTATGATTCTATGATTCTATCCTATGCATGTTTAGACAGAAAAAAAGGCCTACAACTCCCAGCATGCCCCAGCCAGCCATGCTGGGAGTTGTAGGGTTTGTCAGTCTAAACATGCATAGGATTGTGCCTTATATGAAGAAACTTTATCCAATCTCAGACTACTCTAGAGGCAGGTAACAGCATTTTGAAAACCAATAGGTGTATTAAAATAACAATACTTTTAAAACCATCATTCCTTCTAATAGTGAATTCAGATAGTGAGTGCCAACAGGATTGTAGTCCCAACTCCTTATATGTGGGTATAGCAGGCAGAGGGTCGGATTGGGTTCATGGACCCCTGGGTTCCAATCCCCACAAAGCTGGCTGGATGACATTAGGTCAGTTATTCTCTCTCGGGCTAACCGGCCTCATAGGTTGTGTGGATGTTGGTAGCCATGAGAATGGATGCTTGTGTATTCTGTGTGTCTCTTTCTCTTACTGTAATATTGCTCTTGCCCGTTTTCTTTCGATGCTAGGAACAATTGCCCTGGATGTCTTACATCAGCATCATTGCCATCCTTGGCTTTGTGGCATTCTTTGAGATCGGCCCGGGCCCCATTCCGTGGTTCATCGTGGCGGAGCTGTTCAGCCAAGGCCCTCGTCCCGCTGCCATCGCCATTGCTGGGCTCATGAACTGGACTTCCAACTTCATTGTGGGGATGGGCTTCCAATACGTGGAGGTACGTTTTTCCTAGGGCCCCGAGTGAAGTCTCACTTGTGCTAGACCAACTTCCTGTTTGTTTATGGCCAGGTTGAGGAAGGTTTTTCAGCCCGGGGGCCAAATTGCAAAAGGGGAAAGTGTCCCATTCCCTTTCCCCAAAGGGAAAATGGTTTGGGCCATAGGTCGTTATTGCCATTTTAAGCCTACGTGGAAGTAAGCAGGACTGAATCACTCAGCAGCACTTTCGAATAGCACCCCAAATACCAAGCCCCGGCATGTCTACTCAGAAGTAAGCAGGCCAGGCTGCTTGTGAAATGCCTCAGTTCTGTGCAGCAGCTCTCCTGCTTGAAAAACACACAGCTAAAAATCTTTGCAACGGCTCAGTTCTTTGTGGAGCATTTAAAGGTTAATTGACCATAAGAAGAGCCCTGCTAGATCAGACCACGGGTCCATCTAGTCCAGCATTTTGATCACACAGTGGCCAACCAGCTGCACACAGGAAACCCACAGGCAGAACCTGGTGCAACAGCACCCTCCCACCCATATTCCCTAGCAACTGGTGTACATAGGCATACTGTCTCTCCTACTAGAGGTAGCACATAGCCATCAGGACCAGTAGCCATTGATAGCCTTCTCCTCCATGAGTTTGCCTATCCCCTTTTTAAAGCCATCCAAATGCGTGGCCATCACTGCGTCTTGTGGGAGCGAATTCCTTAGTTTAACTGTGTGCTGTGTGAAGATGTCCTTCCTTTGATCTGTCCTGAATCTCCCACCAATCAGCTTCATGGGATGTGACCCCACTGGGGTTCTAGTATGATGAGAGAGGGAATGTTTCCCTATCCACATACCCCACACCAGGCACAATTTTGTACACCTCTATTAAATTGCCTTTAAATACCTTTTGATTTCCAATCCACGATAGAAGATAACAGCAGAGTAAAGTTGTGGTGCATGTGGCATCCCTAGGGGTCCAGTTCTGGACTTTATATATAATTCCCAGTGGTCTATTTCTGTCACATCACACGATAGGGTGACTAAGAAATTAGTGTCATTGCCTGCCGGGGATTCCCTCCCAATTTCACTCCGCGTCCCCCACATTACATCTCCGTCCTGCTCCAGCACTCTTCTTGCTGCTGCTTCCTTTCCCCACTTTCTCAGAGGAATAGAGCAGTAGAATTGGACCTGGATGGATAGAGCAACCACTTTTGTTCATTCTCAGAACAGCCACTCTGGTCACCCAGCCCCGTCTCTACTGCTCCATTTCCTCTTGCCGGCCTCTCTGACGGTCAGAGTTTGGTTGACTGTTCAACCCACTTGAATCAGCCTCGGCAGTGCTGGGGGTTGTCAGGACCAGGGTTACGCACGGTTGCAGAATGCCAGCTGAATTGGCGCGCCCACCCTGAGCTGAGTTGTGCGGTGTGGCGACGTCCCTTCCTCTTACTTTGCAGGAACTTTGTGGCGCCTACGTCTTCATCATCTTCACGGTGCTGCTGATCCTCTTCTTCATCTTCACCTACTTCAAAGTGCCCGAGACCAAGGGCCGAACCTTTGACGAGATTGCCTCCGGCTTCCGCCAGGGGGCTGCCGCGCAGGGCGAAAACAAGACACCGGATGAATTCCACAGCTTGGGCGCCGACTCCCAAGTCTAAGCCACGAAGACTGGCTGGCTGGCTTCTCCTTTGCTTCACTCCTTTCCTGCCTGTTCTCAATGCTTGTAACAGAAGCCAGGTCCAAGGGGAAGTAGGTCTTTGGCCCCCATTTCCGGGCCTGCCGCCCGGTTTCCGGGTGATGAACTGACACCCATCTGCTAGGAAGGGTTAGCTGGTTTCATGTCCAGGATTTCAATGCTGACAAGATTCAGAAGTGATGGCTAACGTTTGGGCCGAGCCTCCTCCTTTGAGGTGGAAGCGTTTCTTTCCCTTCTGACCTTCCTGTCTTTTTTTTTTTTAAGAAAAAAATAAGCAGGAAGCCCCCTCCCCAAGTTTGCAACACTGGAAGCAAATCCTTTAAAACATGGGATCAAAAAGAAAACTGTTTCGAATTTGTTTTTAGAGATTACACTTACACTTTTAAAAAGGCCAGTGTTTATAAAAGTTGTGGGGGAATATAGCCGGAGCATGGCAAAAGCTTCCATGCTGAGTTGGACCAGTATCCCCAAATGAAGCAGTGGGGGGCTTTTTTTAAGGTTCCGCTGGCTCTACACTAGTCCTTTGCTTAAGACGTCCACCATCAATCTCATGAAACTGTTCCACAAAAGTGAGGCTTAAACCTACTTTGGGCAAAACAGCTGCTTCTCCCCCACTCATATTATTTTCTAGAGAGGCCAGTGGAGGTCACCGTGCTTGGCCAGAGTGGAGGATGGATGTTTTTGCTCTTGAAAACCTGGTAGCCAGGTCTAAACCCCGCCCCACCTGCTGGATCCTTCAGCACCAAAATCTAATCTGTCACCCTTTGTCTCTTCATCAGTCACCCTTTCTTGGCATGAGGGGATCTCTGAAATTGGGAAAGATTGCCAGGTGCAGGAGGGGAGGAAGCTGATGAGAGAACTGAGCCAGTTTGGGAAGGAAAAACATCCCATTTATTTTGTTTTTACTCTCTACTGCAGAGTTTTGCACCCTCTACAGAGTAGAAGTCCCAAAGTAATCTTGTAGCTGTTTGTTCCCTCCCTCAAAATGTAGGTCGCAAGATATTTGTGTGCGAAGGGGAGCTAGACACCTGGGGTGATTCTTCTTGAAAGAGGTTCTCTTAATTGGCGATATCAGAGAATTGAACTGGAGACTTCTTGTGTGTTCTACCACTAAGCTACAGTCTCTCTGGCTGTCAGATTTGGAACTGACATCCTTCTTACAGGGAGAATCATCTCGCCCATCTGATGCTTACTCCAAATTGCTTAAGGCAGGAGGAGACAACCTGCAGTCCTCACCTCATTTCAAAAGCCTTCTGGAAGAGAGCAGTTCAGACCTCTGCCAAGACCTGTCTCTCCCCTGGCAGCCTGCTGGGTGGGGAGAAAGGGGGGTGTCAGAAAGACTGAGAGAGAAAAGGGTATAGAGAGAAAAGCAGATGTCAGAAAGAGAGAAAGGGGGTGTCAGAAAGACTGAGAGAGAAAAGGGTATCGGAGAGAGAGAAAAGGGGATGGTCCACATGACTCTCGACAAAAAAAGGGTTCCCTCCCCTGGCTTAAGGAATCCTCCATCACAGGAAGTCAACCTTCTACTTCCAGAAGAGCACGTATCATCCCAGGTTTCCCGTTTAGTTCCAGTGTGAACCGTTCCAGTGTGAACCGTTTAGTTCCACTCTTCCCAACAGCTTCTCCAAGTCCCTGAGAGGAGTCCTGATGGATCAGGACAAAAGTCCATCAACATCCTGTTTCTGAGAGCAGTCAAGCAGCTGCCTCTCAGAAGCCTACAACGAGGGGATGGAGGCAACGGTGTCCCCCTTTGCGGCTTGCCCCGCCCTTTCCCCACGACTAGATTCCAAAGCAGACTTCCTCTGAGGAGGTTCCATTTAGGTATCGGGGAAGTTGCCATGGACAGATCTCTTCGTCCTCCATGAATTTGCCCAATTCCTCTGAAGCAACTGTTAAACCAGTGGCTGTCGTCACACCTTGGGGTAGCAAATTCCTGACATTAATTACATCAGCCTTTTCCAGCCTGGTTCCTTCCAGATGGATTGGGTTACAACTCCCACAATCCCCCAGCCAGCTCTCGCTGGGGGATTGTGGGAGTTGTAACCCAACCCATCTGCAAGGCCCCCGTTTGGAGAAGACTGAATTACGTGTTCTGTGAATGCCTCCAGGAAGAGCCCAAATGAAAAACATGTCCCAAACCTCACATATCAATGGGTTTTCCCGAAATTTTCCCCTCGCCAAAGTTCCCCATAAAGACACAGGTCTGTTGTGCCTGTTCCAAGGGGGCTTCTAGCAATTTCCTTCCCTTGCCCTCAACACCCTGGACTCAATGAACCAAAAAAAAAAAATCAGTGAAGATGGCTGCATACATTTCCTGCTTACTGTGTATAGACTGGAAAATATTTATATTATATATATATTGTATTTTTTTTTTGTTCGGCCATGTTGATAGCACACTAAGTTATAGTGTGGTTTCAGATGAATTCACAACTTACTGTAAATAGTCTCGAGTTCTATTCATACTGTATGATAGATCTAGTTTCTATAGCAACTGTAATACAAGACTTGTATATGACTGACCTTTTTTTGTATAGATAAACTCACCTGCACTGTAGTTGCATCTGTTGCACTGACATTTTAGATTTTCTTTGGTATATTCAACCAATCCAACCCCAGACCTTAAAGGGCCCCGGCTCCCCGAGCAAGTGTTTTGTAGAAGTGCTTGGCAGGTTTGCAGAAAAAAGAGAGAAAAGGGTAAAAAGAAAAAGCACACACAGCTCTTTAATAGTATATTTTTATTTATTTCTGTGTTTTTAAAGTGAAGAGACAACCACACTTGAAAAAAAGAATATGTTTTTAGGAAGTAAATAAAAACCTTGGTAACTCTGCTTCTGCTGTGTATGGCATAATGTCCGTCTGAGCTCCGTTCTGAAGTGCCAACAGGAGGGGGTGGGGGTGGGAAAACAAAAGGAATGGAATGCACAGAAGAGAGAAACCTGTATGGCCAGAATAAATGAAACAAGTGTTTGAGACCCCTGGACCATTTCCCATGGTTTCATTTTGGACTTTGCGGGAAATTCTCCAGCTGGGAGGGAAAACTGGGGAAGGTCTTGGGATCCTCCATTCTTTTAAATGGAGGGCAATTTTAGGGCTGAAGACCAGTGTCTTCCACACCAAATCCCTCCGCTGATGATGCCCTTGGGGGATTCTCAGTTAATGATTTTAAATCTGGCTCATACCTCCCAACAGCACTGAGCCAGAGGGTTCTGGAAGCCATAAAGCCCTCCCCCACTGTGCGCCCCACAGCCAGTGGCACGCAGAGGCCCACTGAACCATATGGCCAATGCCCAGTGACAGACCAGCCCTCTGACTCCTGGCACAGCAGCTGCTTCCCCTCCTCCCACGTCTCGGATTTTGCGGTTCCAGGCGGGGGAGGTGGAAGCCCAAACTAAGGATTTGCCAAGGGGGCATGTGTATCCCTGGAACAGATGGGCCAGCGAGAGAACTAAAGAGGGGTCGGCTGCTTTGAGCAAGAAGTCAGTGGAGTCAGACAACTGGTCCATCCAGTAGGCAGGACTGAGCCTGGGACCATCTGCAGGCAGAGCAGGGCCCAACAGAAGTTCAGGAAGCTGCCTTGTACCTTGTATCAACTCAGACCATCGCTCAGTATTGCTTCTATGGATTGGCAGCCGCTCCCTGGAGTTTCAGACAGCAGCCTTTCCTATCCCTACCTGGGGATCACACCCAAGACTCTTCATGCACAGGTGCTCTATGACTCGTGTACGGTCCTTTCTCCGGACAGGATTACATGGGAAACTGCTTTATACAGGGCGAGCTCATTGGTCCAGTTAGGGCTAAGTGGCAGCCGCTCTCCAGGGTTCCAGATGGGCTTCTTTCCTAGCTCTACCTGGAGATGATGGCATTTGCAACTGGGATCTTCTGCTTACAAAGCATATGCTGCACCACTGAGCCTTCCCAGGTATATGTTTGTGCAACTGCATGTTCTGTCTCTCTCACACGCAACATCAAGAAGGTGTTTTTACAGCTGTACACTTCTGTATTGAGTTCTTTGGGCAGTGAACTTCCTTGGGTCCAAGAGACCCAAGATACATTTACATTTATCAAGGATCTCTATTATTATTATTATTATTATTATTATTATTATTATTATTATTATTATTATTATTATCAATTTATAGCCTGCCTATATACGAATACTTTAGGCAAAGTACAAAGTTAAAAACACTTTAACAAAAAAATCCAACAATAAAAACAACAGCTTAAAAACAGTATACAAGAGTCAGCAAAAGGAACAAGAGTTCGAAAAGGGAAGGCCTGCCAGAGTAAGAGAGTCTTTCATTCCCACTTAACCTTCAACGAGGTCAGTGGGCACATTTCAACCGATAGGTCATTCCACAACTGAGGGGCGGCAAAAGAAAAGGTCCTCTTGTTTTAGGCAGCCACAGCAGAGGACCTTTGGTGGCGGACTGGGACATACAGGAGAAGGCGCTCCCTAAGGTACCTTGGACCTAGACCATGTAAGGCCTTAAAGATCAGAACCAGCACTCTTTGATTCCAACTTCAGTGCCTCACATGGTGGGGGTTGGTTTCCTCTTGAACATGTAGCTTGGCTCACTTGCCTGAACAATCTGCAGCTGCTGGCTCTATAACCGTCTGTCGTGGCCTACCTGCTCTCTGCACGCAGCCATGGTCTGGATTGTGTCAGCTGACTGGTGTGTATGTGTGCTGGTAAGTAACTGGCTCCAGCAAGTGAAGAAGAAATTGGACTGGTCAGCCACCCAGACCCTTCCAAATTTATGATTCTAGAGACGTATAAGAAGTGCAAATTTAATCAAAACTAGAAATAGACATGCAAAATGATCAATGGAATGGCTACCTGATTGCAGCTCCTAACTCCCTTGTTATTTCCCTAAAGCCATTTGAAAAGCAGCACCTGAGCATGGCTCTATTTTGCATAGATCGGTTTGGATTTGATCAGTTTAATCAAGCGATGAAGCGATTCATCCGGCACGTGTTTAGGCAGCTGCTTTGTTACTTGCAGAACTTTCATCGCAAGTTCGTGAGCCTGAAATGATGCACAACAGGAAGAGAAGGAAGGAGGGACAAAGTGCAGTGTTAATTACTCGGGTCCTTCCCAGAAGGTGAAACCCTCCCAAACAGATTGAATTACAAATGCTTGATTCACTTTAGTCCAGTTCTAGAACCAGTAACATAATACTCCTCACACGCGTGTGGTGTGGGATGCAGCCCAACTGATCCATCGATTGCTTCTTAAAAATAATACAAGTGGGACCCACAACAAGTCCTTGCACTGTGGAGCACTCTCGTGTTCAGGATTCCGGCCAGCCAAGCCCTCACTTGGGACACTCCATTACATCCCCCCCCCCCCCAACACACAATTCCTACATGGAGAATGAAACAAATCAAAATGTTCAGAACGTTCCCCAAACACCCCCTAATGCAGGGAGTTTCTTTTGCATGGGGTGGATCTGTCCAGGTGTACAAAACATTGGTATAATTGAACAAATGTTATTTTTTTAAAAACCTTGAGTCCGTACAATCCACAAGGGATCTTTCTAGGATGCCTGAAAGAGTGACAAACGTAATCACTGCTGCACCGTTGTCTACAGCCCCCAACTGACATGGTTCTCTGACTCTCTCCATGGATAAATGCAGGGCGCTGCAAGGGCTGGACTAGCAGGCACAGGTCCGGGGCCCTGTACCCCCCCGCCCGGAAGGGCAGTGGTGGTGAGCGGAGACAAATGGGGACAACTTTTTCTTTTTTTTATTTTAACAGTGGCCATGATGTGAACAGAGGCTCCAGTTGCACCCACCATCTTGATTGGCCTGGATCACCTCAGGGATCCACTTAGAGATCAGAATGCCTCCGCCAAAGAAGATGGCGGATGCAATTGAAACTTTGATCCATGGTGAAAAGTGTTGTTTCTGTTTTTTAAAGGGCAGGAAAAAGATGTCACCACATGTTGCTGCCCCCTGGTAAAGGGAGAGGGAAGAATGCGTAGGGAGAGAGGAAAATAAGCCAGGTCAGGTGCTGTGGAGACAACAGGAGACCGTTCCGGGGCAGGCCAGAAGCCTCTGTCCTAATGCTCAGTCTCCGGCATCTCCAGATAGGGCTGAGAAAGCCTCCTGCCGGAAATCCTGATGAACTACTGCCAGTCAGTGTAGACAGACAGACCAATGGGTGAACTCTGTATGTGGTGGCTTCTAATCTAGAATTTGCATCTGGGAGCGGCAGGTGAAATGAAGGCCAGGATTTGCACCACACTTTTTCTCTGCGGCTATCAGGGAGGGCATCTATGATCATGTGCAGAGCGCTTTTCATTTGTCGGGTGCTTGGTTCAGGAGCCCAGTGCTGCCCATTTTCCAGAGTCTCAGGCAGACGGAGCTCCTTCCCAGTCCTGCGACTGGAGGTCTTTTAACTGGAGGTGCTACAGGCCAAACCCTGGCCCTTCTGCATGCAAAGCTGGGGGCATAACCACTGACCCCCCCCCAGCCCTCTTAGTCGTCATGCTGGGCTTTCAAGCACCTGGGTCTTGCGGCTGTTTCACACCTTGCCAAAGGCTGACACGGAAGGAACTGACACGAAACCCCGTATGCAACATGAAGCTCCGCATGCAGGAAGGCTCCGTGCAGCAGGCACTCACTGCACGCCATGTGCTGGTCATTGGCAGCTCATCTCAGCATCCCAGCTAGGTGTCTGAGGGTAGAATAATCCTATTCTAAGATCTGTATGAGGGGCACCAAACCTCTTTCAGCCTAAGGGCCAAATCCCATTTTGGAGACGCTCTCGGGGGCCACATGCCAGTGGTGGGAGGGGCCAAAGCCAAGGGTTGGGGCAAGAAACAGCAGCACATTTTAACTTCGAACTCCTATTGCCACTAAGGGCCAAACAACACGTTATGTTCACTGCGTAGCATGTAGCTGAGCCTTGCATTTTGTTTTACCGTAGCACAGGGGAGCGAGAAACCTCTTTCAGCTCAAGGGCCAAATCCCATTTTGGAGAAGCCAAAGGAAAAAGGGCTGGGGCCAAAAATACACCCCCCCCCCCCAACTGTAGCTTAAAGCCCTGGCTGCCAGGAACTCAGCCTCAGGAGAGGCATTTCAAGCTTTTAGAACAGGAGGAAAACAGCACCAATGCTGGGAAACCACCAAGTGATTTGAAGTTGGGGGGGGGGAGGGGGCATGGCCATTTGGGCCACTTCAGATGGCTGGATTGGGACCCCAGGCCTGAGATTCTCCACCACTGCCTTAGCGTAACTGTGTGAGGTCCCAATTCATAGCAGGACCAGCATTATCTGGGAATAAATCTCCCCGCCCAGCCTGTTTTCCTCCAGAAATCTCACTCTGGGGGCAGGGCAGGGGGTGTTAAAAAAGAAGTTTCCACTAGAGTCAATGGAGGCTTCCCCCCTCCCTTTTTAACCCCCCCCCACGGTGGGGGTGGATTTCAGGAAAAGAAGGGTGGGGGAGAAAGGTTAAATAATTTCCCACCCAGAGTGCAGAGGTCCTGATCCAAACTGGGACAGCACGCAGTTCTACCAAGGTTAAAGGAAACATGAGCCTCATGAACATGCCATGCAATTTGCGTAATGTGTAGTTTGGCTCTAGGTCAGACTTTGGAGAGGCATTTCAACCCTTTAGAATGATGGGGGGAAACGCAAAGTCCGGGAAATCCCCAAATTATGGGGCCAAGGGGAAGGGTGTGGTTGGGCCTGCAGGCTGGAGGTTCAGTACCAGCGAGACAATCTTGAGGGAACTCAGCCTTCCTCACCCTGGCGCCCTCCAGATGCGTTGGACTACAACTCCCATGACTCACAGCCAGCATGGCCATTGGCTGAGGCGGATGGAACCTGTAGTCCAAGATATCTGGAGGGCGCCCAGGTGAGGAAGGCTCAGCCAAATATTCTGACTGGGTATAAGGCAGCTTCCTGTTCCTGTTCCATCAGCCCAAATTACTGCCTTCAGCCAACTGCTTGTCAACTTGCCTTGGACACATCGTGGATCAAGTAATGAAACATGGCCAGAGCATGGACCACCTTGGCTACCTTGGCCAGCTGTGGCCGTGGGGAGTGCTCTCGGATATCTAAGATGGCGTTCAACATCTGCGTTGCTTCAGCTCGTTGCTTTTCATCTGCCGTGAGGTAAGAAATCTTGATGAAGACAGCCTCTCTGAGCCAAAAATGTGTTCCCCCCACTCCCCTCGGCATGGATTCACTAAACTTTAGGTAAGAGCCTCACCGAACAACCTTGCAGGGTTGTTTGAAAGAGGAAAAACAAGAGAGAATATTATAAACCAGACATGTGTCCCAAGCAAATACATCTTAATTGATTTGTTGTGTGAATTTAAAGCAATTGACTAAACCTGCATCTGCTTGCCTAGGAATAAAACAACGGCTCTGAAGAGAAACACATCCTTTGTTTTTTAGATGATGCATGCATGTGTCACAGCAGGCCAAAGTACCTGCCCGGACCATAAGATCATCTTCACAGGCCCTGCTCAGGTGCCCCCGCCCAATGAAGGGACTGCTCAGTACAAGGCGTTTTCAGTGGTGGCATCCTCTGAAAAGACCTTATAATTATTAGCCACTAATACTCTCCCCACAAAGGCTCACCTGGCACCTTTGTTGCGGTCTTTGCAGCATCAGGTGAAGACTTTTTAATTCTCCAAGGGCGCAATCCTATGTATGTTTAGACAGAAGGAAGTCCTACAACTCCCAGAACAGCTGGCTGGGGAATGCTGGGAGTTGTAGGACTTTCTTCTGTCTAAACATGCATAGGATTGCGCCCCAAGACATTTTAGCTCTTCAGTTTTTATTGTTTTAAATTTCTTAAAGTACAATCCTATGCAAAAAAGGGCCTACAACTTCCACCATCTCCCAGCCAGCATGGCTGTCTGGTGCATGCTGGGAGTTTTAGGACTTTCCTTCTGTCTTAACGTGCATAGGATTGCACCCCTATTGTATTTTAGAGCTTTATGCTGCTGCTGGTTTTTACTTTGGTTTTATACTGTAGTTTAAAGTTTTACATGTGTTATACTGTCTTTTGTCACGCTGTATTTTATGGTTTTAACGGTTGTGAACCACCCAGAGACCTTTGGCTATTAGGCAGTATAGAAATGTAATAAATAAATAATAAAATACATAAAGAGGCATTCCCACTTCTCTCTTGTGCACAGGAGGGAATGTCTCTTCAAAGATGGCTACACTAATTATAACCCACTTTGAATCCTTGGAATAGGGAGGAGGGAAAGACATCTCAATGAACACGGTTACCAAGCATCTCTTCAGTGGACTCTTTTTCTTCAGACAACATATCCAGTTCAGCTGGACTCATAAGCGTTTGAAACTGGATGTCAATCAAGCGGCTGAAGTGATGGAGCCAAATCTCGACAACCTGGTGAGAAAAAGAGGAAAAGGCTTGTTAAAAATAAAGAACGTTGTTGTCCATGGCTCAGTTCACGTCTGGGTTAGACTACTGCAGCCTTCCCCAACCTGGTCCCCTCCAGATGTGCTGGACTACAATTCCCAGCAACCCCCAGCTGCACTACTGCAATGTGTTGTACGTGGGCCTGCTATACTGGTGACCAGGACTGCTTGCAGAGCACACATCACAACAGTTCTTAAACACCTTATTTTGTTCATTTAAGTTCATTTCTCACCTGCATTTCTTCCATCATGGAATTCAAAGCAGCGGACTCAGAGCGGTTTCCAGGCAACCTCTCATCCAGACATTGGCCATACCCAGACTCACTTAACTTCCGCAAGGCAGCTGTGTCATTTGCTGTCAGATGATGCTTCGCTGGTTTCACTTGTGAGCATGATTCGAGGTGCTGGAGTTCGCATTTAAAGCTCAGGTCCTTGAAGAATAACCTGCTACCACATACACCTGCCAGCACATTAAAATCTCCCTTCTTCAGGAGCTGCCGCCTTCGGAGGTTATGTGGGTGGGAACGAGAGAATGACCCGTTTCAGTTGTGGCACCTAGCCCATGGCTCACCTGGTGCCCTACTCTAATGCCTTTTTGATGCCAAGCAAAGACCTTTTTATTTAACCAGAATTTTAAAACATTTCAGGGTGCAATCCTATGCATGTTTAGATTTTTAAAAAGTCCTACAATTCTCAGAATGCCCCAGCCAGCCATGCTAGCAGGGGGATGCTGGGAGCTGTAGGACCTTTTTCTGCCTAAACATGTGTGCGTAGGACTGCGCCCTTGAAAATGTTTAGCCATTTCTCTCCAGTTATTTCTGCTGGAAGGTGATGGTATCTACTGCTCTGCAGCTATTTTTGTTTGATCACGCTCTGATTATATTTTTACATTTTGCTGTTGCCTTTGTTAAGCCACCTGGGGAATGGAAACATTGAAGGGTGCTGCATCAATAATCTGAGTAAAATACAACAGGATACTAAATACTTTCAAGCCTAAGCCTCCATTCGGCCATTCAAGGTTAAAGTCAGCTTGGAAGAATTCCTCAGTTCTTATTTTGGGTTTGTTCATAGACAGGGCTGCGTATACACTACTGTCAGATTTGGATCATCCTTTCCCTTTGCAATCAACACCACAATAGACAAAGCTTCAGGCCAATATGACTTTATTTTGCTAGAGCCTAGTCTCTCTAGAAAAGCAGATCCAAGGAAAGGTCTCAGGTTGCCCCCAGGCTCTAAACAACTAATCAACAATCTCTAAGCAGAGGAGATGAACCAGAGGGAGAGTATGAACCTCCTGGCCAAGCTAGGTTCGCAGTGATGCCCCTCCCTTAAGATGGCTCCCTCCTACATTGGCGTCCAAGAGTGGTTCAGCCCTGAGCCCTGCCCTTAACTTTTCCTGCTTTGCTTTACATCGTGTCCTAGCGTCTCTAGCATTGAGCAGGGGGTTGGACCTGATCGTCTTATAGGCCCCTTCCAACCCTACTATTCTATGATTCTGTTCTATGATTCTCATGTCATACACCTCTTCCCCCCCCGCCCCTGGAAACTGCGTTTTCGTGGAGGGAGGGTGCAGAAATTCAGTCTGGGTCATCTGTTGGTCAAGGTCTTGCGAGGATTCTCTTCCAGGGTTTTGGCTCACTGGGGGGTGGGGGGTGCTCCTCCAGCCTCTAATCTAGCTGCTGCTCCAACTCTGATTTGGAATCGGAGCTGTCAAGACATCACAAGGTGCTTAGACTCATCCCTGACAACTACCTTCTCACTACACAGCAATTAGAACTGAGTGCAAAATTCAACATCCTAAGAGCATTCGCTTAAAAAAAGTTCCTAGTCCTCATGATTGTGAAGGCAATCTCAGAAAAGACAATGTAAGCAATGCCTAGAGAAATATCTAATCAGGATTTCGGGAGGCAGGATTTTGTGCTTTTCATAGCTTCTTGTACCTCCTTGCAGCTAGCAGAATTAGAAACGTAAATATAAGGAAATACATGTACAATCTGCTAAGCATAAAGGCTTAGTAAAGCCTTTATATAAAGTTTATGTAAAACTACATAAAGTTAGTAAACTTTTTAATGTAAACTTTATGTAAATTATTTTTAGTAAAGCCTTGAACAGTAAAGTTCAGCTTTACTGGTGCAGAATTTGGATGAGGTGGGGGGCACAGTATACACAGCTATATTTAAAGATCAGTCTTGATCAGCAACTAGACTTGCTGGGGTGGGATGGAGACATTTTAAGAAGTCAGGAGGGTGGCAAGATAATGTTGGCTGGCTAGCTAGCTGCAGGGGGGGAGTCATTCCTAAATCAAAAGCCCACAAGTAAAAAATATGGGCAAGAGCAACATGATGCCCCCCCATCTCCTCCCATCACCACTGAACACTTATATCAGTGTTAAAATGTTATAGAACATTTTCATTATTTACTGGATTTTGCTCAATGCCTTCTTTTCCCATTTTTAACTATCCATCATATTTCTTTCTAAATACTTTGGACTTAATGCACATCCTTTTACTTGGCAGGAATGAGGCTTAAAAACTGATTTTCCTTGCAATGTAGGCTGTCTAGAATTACGAGAACATAGCCGTTCTTAACATGCCACATAAAATCACAAAGAAACTTGAGATGACTTGTTCATTTATTATTTCATTGTATTTATTTAAAATAAATTTAAATTTATTTTAATGTATTTTAATTTCTACACCACCCTTCATTAACAGATTATAGGGTGGTGTACAAAATTCATCAAAACAAGAGAGATAAAATACAAGGATAAGACCAGAAAAAATGACTAAGCTAGGTATTAAAATTCAGCAAAGGCCTGGGTAAACAGATGAGTTTTTAACAGGTACCGAAACACCATCAGGGATGGCATCTGTTGAACTGCAGAGGGCAGAGAATTCAGAAGGTGGGGTGCCACAACGGAAAAGGCCCTCTGTCTGGTTGCCATCATATGTACATATGCAGGCAATGGAACAACGAGGAGGCCCTAATCTGTAGATCTCAGTGAATGGGCAGGCTGATACGGGAGAACGCACTCGCTCAGGGAGCCTGGCCCCAAGTTGTTTAAGGCACTATACGTCAGCAACACCACCTTGAACCTGGCCCAGTAACACTGGCAGCTAGTGCAGTTCTCTGAACAAAGGCGTAACATCCTCATGGAAGTCTGTCCCACTCAGCAACCGAGCTGTCGAAGTTTCTGCTAGCTGCAGCTTCCAGACCGGTATCAAGACCGGTATCATCTTGCACAGTTACAAGATGGGGGATACGTGGCTCAACAACACTACAAGCGAGAAAGATCTTGGAATTGTTGTCGATCACAAGCTGAATATGAGCCAACAATGTGATGTGGCTGCAAAAAAGGCAAATGCTCTTTTGGGCTGCATTAATAGAAGCATAGCTTCCAAATCCCGGGAAGTACTAGTTCCCCTCTACTCAGCACTGGTTAGGCCTCATCTGGAGTACTGTGTCCACTTCTGGGCACCACACTTTAAGAAGGATGCAGACAAGCTGGAGAGGATTCAGAGGAGGGCAACAAAGATGATCAGGGGACTGGAAACAAAGCCCTATGAAGAGAGACTGAAAGAACTGGGCCTGTTTAGCCTTGAGAAGAGAAGACTGAGGGGAGACAGGATAGCACTCTTCAAGTACTTGAAAGGTTGTCACAGAGAAGGAGGCCAGGATCTCTTCTTCATCATCCCAGAGTGCTGGACACGGAATAATGGGTTCCAGTTACAGGAAGCCAGATTCCGGCTGAACATCAGGTAAAACATCCTGACTGTTAGAGCAGTGCGACAGTGGAACCAATTCCCTAGGGAGGTGGTGGGCTCTCCCACACTGGAGGCGTTCAAGACGAGGCTGGACAGCCACCTGTCAGGGATGCTCTGACTTGGATTCCTGCATTGAGCAGGGGGTTGGACTCGATGGCCTTGTAGGCCCCTTCCAACCCTACTATTCTATGATTCTATAAGAGAAGCCCCACACAGAGTGCATTGCTGTAATCCAGTCCTGAGGTTACCAATGCATGGATCGTTGTGGCCAGACTATACCTATCTAGGAATGGTCGAAGCTGGCATACCAGCCAAAGCTGGTCAAAGGCACTCCTGGTCACTAGACTGCCAGCGACATGGATGTTTTGAGGCCTACCCCCAAGCTACGAACCTGATGCTTTGGGGGAGTACAACTTTGCTCAGAACAGGAAACCTGCTTCGGTCCCAGACATGGGAACTGCCCAGCCACTGTGTCATTTGCTTATTATATTGATATAATAATTGCAAGGGGAAGACCAACCTGGTCCTATACATCAGCCAGAGAGGGAGGAGCTGCAGGGAGCTCGCTCCTCCCCTCCCTGCTAGAAAGAGCACGCAGCTCCAACTGGCAGCTCCTTGGGACTGCAGACTCTGGCCTCATCCATCGGCTAGAGAACCAAGGGCCACGGGGGGCTGCACCTCCTGCCTCCCAGGATGAACATCAGTGCAGGGGGGAGACCAACCTGGTCCTATACATCAGTCATTGGTGTATTTGCTTTCCTTCCCCTCCTTCCTCCCAATCCCTTTTCCTTTTGCGTCATGTCTTTCAGATTGTGAGCTCGAGGGCAGGGACTGTCTTAATACTGATCTCTGTATGCCACTCTGGGAGCCTTTTTCAGCTGAAGAGTGGGGTAAAAACACCCCTAAATAAATAAATATACCGCCTTTCTGCTAAGGCTCAAGGTGGTTTCTAGTTTAAAATAATGGCTGACAATAGACTCTCTACAAGAGAGAAAATAAGCAAGATCAGGTACCAAGGCCACTGCAGGAGACAGTTCCAAGATGGGCTAGGAACCTAAAGGCAGCTGGCCAGGCCGATAGAGGGGGCACTCTTGTCTCGTCTCCCCTGCTGATGCAGCCAGGTGGAATGACTGCTGATGGAGGCAGTTCTGGGAGGGGCAGTGAACCAAATGGCAGCTGGCGCCAGTCAAGCCAAGGGAGGGGGCCTGCCTGTTTCCATTTTCCCTCTGACGCAGCCAGATGGAACGGGTGCAGATGGAGACAGAACAGGGTGCAGAGGAGCCCTATGGCTGCTTCTCCCAGCCTACCTAATGGAAGAGGCCTCCCTGTTCCTACAGGTGGAACTTGAGGTAACAAGTAACGCAGGGCTGCCATGAAAGACAGCAACCTGGCTGCAAGTTCCCCTCCTCTCCCCTATGACGTGCGCTTATGGAAATGTTGTGATGTGGCATTCTGCTGTGAATATCTCCACCCAGCCCGCCACATCACTGATGATGCGAGGGTGAGGAAACACATGTGACAGCATCGCGTCACTCCATCTTGGGCCGATACAGAGGAGATGGAAGTGGATATGAGGTTGCCCTGTTCACTGTCGCATCTAGTTCTGGCCTAGTCAACGTGGGACTACTGACCTCGGTGTACAGGGAATCGGCAATGTCCGCGGCGTTCTGACGGAAGAAAACATTGGCCATGTGGAAATAGCCTCCCGAGGCGGCAACGTCATTTGTCCCAAAGGCACAAGAGGCAAAGTATACCTGTAATAATGTAAAATAAATCTAATTCATATGGACAGTACAACCACCATGCCAAATGGCAATTTGAAATATGGAACTGGGAAAGCTGATACGGTTTATTGGGCCAAATCCTCTTGGTACAGGGGTGGGCAAGGTGTTGAGTTACTCTATTTAAAATGCAGGGCTGTATAAAGATGAAGGTTTCTGTCATAAACGCATGGGAGAGCATATGGTTTGCAAGTAGAAGGGCCTCGATTCAATCCTCGGCATCTCCAAGTTCCCTGGTAGCTGGGCTGGAAAAGGGCTCTCTCTGCCGGAGACCTTGGAAAGCCACTGCCAGTTGGGGTAGACAATGCTGGGCTAGATAAACCAGTGTTCTGATTCCAGACAAGACAACTCCATATGCCAGGGGGGAGGACAAAAGTAGAACATGATAGAGGTTTACACACCACATCTGTGATGTGGATAAAGTGGAGTAAGAAAAGTTCTCCTCTCCCTCTCATAACACTAGAACTTGGGGTCCATCAGGGAAATTGATTGGCAGTTGTTTTAGGATGGGCAAAAGGAAGTTCTTCTTCCAACGGTTAACTTCTGGAACTCCTTGCCACATGATGTGACCATCAACACTAGCTTAGATGGCTTTAAAAGGGGATTGCACACATTCATGGAGGCCAAGGTCTATCAGTGGGCATCCCCAATGATACCTCAGTGAAACTTCCATCTTCAGAGGCAGTCTACCTCTGAATACCAGATGCTGGGGGCAAGGCAAACAGCAGAGGAAGGCTATTACCTTCATGCTGCTTGTGGGTTTTCTGGAAGCATTTGGCCAGTCACTGTTGGAAACAGGATACTGGGTCAGATGGACCTCTGGTCTGGTCCAGCAGGGCTCTTACATTCATATATGTCCACCAAGGGCCATATCTGCAGAATGGCTGACCAGGCAACTTTAGCAAGCTGACAATCGCAGCTGAAGTCAGCTGTTGCTGCTCCGTTCTCAACACTGGCACCTGCCAGTTGTTGTGAGAAATCAGGGAAGCCATCTCAAGCAGGAGGGACGTGGAACTGCCCTGCGATGGCCAGTTTGGTCTGCCTTACAGTTTAACTGAACCTTACGTCATTAGCCAGATGGTACAAAGAGTCCTCAAAGTTCCCTTTGGCAGCATGAAGGAGACCCAGGTTGCGATACAGGTTAGACTGAACGATGCTGCTGCAGTGAGAATTCTTGAGGACAATCCAGTGAGCTTGTGAGAGGTATTCCTCTGCTTGGGAGAGATGCCCGAGTCCTGGTGGGAAGGAAAGCCAATGAAGAATTCCTGGGCTCTTGGTGTAATTAATGGGTCAGCATCATCCTAGCAAACAGTGACAGAATTCCAAACCCACAAATCTGTAAATTCTTTTTTTTCATTTGAACAATCCAGTGCTCTCCAGTTCTATGAGGATGGCCTTTTAGAGATGATGGAAGTCAAAAAGGTCATAGACTAGTAGGGTTGGAAGGGGCCTACAAGACCATCGAGTCCAACCCCTTGCTCTAGGCAGGAATCCAAGTCAGAGCATCCCTGACAAATGGCTGTCCAGCCTCAATGCCTCCAGTGTGGGAGAGCCCACCACCTCCCTAGGTAATTGGTTCCATTGTCGTATTGCTCTAGCAGTCAGGAAGTTTTTCCTGATGTTCAGCTGGAATCTGGGTTCCTGTAACGTGAGCCCACTACTCCACGTCCTGCATTATGGGATGATCGAGAAGAGATCCTGGCCTCTCTGTGACAACCTTTCAGGTACTTGTCAACACGATCGCTTCTCTCCCTTACAAGGGTCCTGTGAAACCCAAATGGCAGTAAAGGCAGTCATGAGGTGATGAACCAGGTTTGGAGGGGAGTGGGGGTGGGTGGACAGATCACGTGGGAGTAGGGAATATAAGTGTAAGTTGGAGGGAACATGGACTGGCAATTGGGGTGGTGATGGAAATTTGGTTGGTTGACAGACGAGAGAGGATGGAGGACAAAAGAAATCAGCTGTGTAGGAATGGGTTCAGCGGTCCCCAACCCTTTTTGGTCGGTGGGCACATTTGGAATTGTGAGTCAGTTTCATGGGCACTCTCACAAAATGGCTGCCACAGGGAGAGTTGCCCATTCACAAAATTCACATGATGGGCATGGCTGGCCAGAAAACACTAATTTCCCAGAAGGCAAACAGGTGAGACTAAAAAGAAAAGTAACTTGCCGAAGAACCTAAGTACAAGTCAGAGGCGGGCTCTGAGCACCCAAACACAAAACCCGCTCTTTTGAGCCCAAATAAAGATGGCTCGGGGCAGGGGGAGCACTTTGCTTTGTAGCAGGCCAGCTCCTGTGTTAAAAATGTATTTAAAAAATTAAGAAATGAAATAAAAATCAGCAGGAGCAGGGAGCCTGGTGGATGCCAAGCCATGTCCACGGGCACTACGTTGGAGATCCCGTGTTTAGGAGATAACGCGTTCTAATTGCATTCATCCCAGACATCCGTTTACTGTGAATCTGTTTTCAATGTTCCTCAAATAAACTCTCTCTGTGTTGTTAACCCTGGGTAACTGTTGGCAAAACCTTAACGGGTTTGAACTCCTACTCCAATACTGATGCCTACACAGTGCTGTTAGCACAGCAGGACTGTGGCAACAGCTTGAGGGCCTCCTCCTCCTGTAGCTTCAGGTATGCTCATATCCACATCATGAACGTGTCTTCTTTCTCTGCTGCCTGAGGCTTGGCAGGCAGGCAGGCGAGTGTGCCACCTTGGCTGCAGTGTCACGTCCCTGCAGAAGTCTGCTGGGTCCCTTCACTGCTTATTTCTCATTGTAGGGAAAGATGTAGCTTTCCAGGGGGCTTTGGGGGACTGTCCAGTTTCATGAATTTCTGTCTCTGCTGCTGAGGGCTTGTTATTTGGATGTGTTGTATTTAGTTATTTTTGTAATGCTGTTTTATTTTAATGCTATAAAGTTGTTCAAAGTGATCGCTGTTACCTGGTTTAGATTCCTTTCTAAAAACGGGCTGGAATATATATTTTGAACATTAAAAAGAAAAGGAAGCAACTAAAGAGGAAAGAGAAAATGCTAAAATAAAATCACAGAGCCTCCTCGATGCACATAAAGGCTGGGTTCACACAACACGCTAACCCATGATGGCTTATTTTCCGGAACAGCCCATGATGGCTTAGCATGTTGTCTGTGGGATGTTTTTCCCACCCATGGTGGGTTTCCCCCCCAAATAAGCCAGCCTGAGAACCCATGGTCTCCAGTGGAGGTTATTTTACCTATGGTGGGTTAGAGTGTTTTCTGTCATGCCAGCATGGGTTATGGAGATCACCTACAGAGCTGGTCGGCAAGAGCAGCCAAAAATGCTGCCACCGCTCTGCTCCTCTCAAGCTATCTCTATTCCTGCTGCAAAGGAAGCTGGGATACCTGCCCGGATGGGCAGGAGGACTACAGGAGGAGGAGGGGCGAAGCGGGGTGGGAGGGGGGAAATAAACTACTCTGTGTAGCTCGTTTGCCTGATTGTCTGACAGGAGCACAGTAAGTTGTTTGCATAGCCACCTACCCAGTGTAGCTAGCCACCCACCATGGGTTAGCGTGACATGTGAACTGGCCCAAAGTCTCGATGCTGATTTTTCTGGCTTTCTGTTCGATGAAGATGTTGAAATATTGGAGTCCTACAAATTAATTTTTTAAACCAGGTTATCACTGATAGCTGCCTGGCTCACATTCTTCCTGGGTGCTTTCCTGGGATCCACAGCACTGGATTACTTAACAGCCCAAGCCTGTGTGTGTTTACATCGAAGCACGCACGTCCCACTCAGTGGAACTTAGTTCCTAGTAAGAGGGCCTAGGAAAACAGCCTTAGATTGTGATCTTATGAACACTCATTAAGGGGTAAGCCTCACTAAACACAATGCGACTTACTTTTGAGGAAACCTGTCTAAGATAGCACTATGTGCAGCTAGACTGCTAAACTCCCACTGGCTTCAATGGGGGGGTATGCAGCGTCTACATCGATGGCAACGATGCAGCCATCGTTGTGATTTTTCAGCAACAGGCCAGGGGGCAAAGACTCCTGTGTCAACTACTTCTCAGAATGTTAAACAACAAGTGGGAACTGTAAGAAAAGGCTGCACTAAATCCTCAGCTCGCGTTCAGGGTTCTAGCCAGCCAGCAGAACCCTCCTCCAGGATACGATAAGCTAAGCTGAAATGTACTCAAGCACGGCATTCTAGCCCCACCCGTGCTCTGCTTTTCTGTTTCAACTGATGCTCATTATTCTATGGATACTGGGCATGCTCAGTTCTCATCAGGGTGCTTTTTGATAGTGGCGGTGGGGGATTTTGCTCCTTAGCTCTTAAATACTTTTTGTACTTTTGCAAACTTTGGACATGCTGATATTTATTGTATTTATTTATTTCATTTCTATACTGCCCAATAGCTGAAGCTCTCTGGGCAGATCACAAAAATTAAAACTACAGAGTGCAGCATAAAAACAATATAAAAGCTAAAAACCATAATATAGCGTACAAACAGAATAAAACCTTGCAGCAATGCAAAGATTTGAAATACAGATTTAAAACACCAGAGCTAAAAAATTAGGATGCAAAAATGCTAAAATACTGGGAGAATAAAACGGTCTTGACCTGGCACCGGAAGGAGAACATAGGCACCAGGTGAACCTCTCTAGGGAGCTCAGTCTACAGCTGGGGGGCCACAGCAGAAAAGGCCCTCTTCCTGGTAGCCACCCGTCTCATTTCCTTTGGCGGGGGCTCCCAGAGAAGGACCCCTGAGGATGATCTTAGGGTCTGGTCAGGCATATATGGGAGGAGGCGATCCTTCAGATAACCTGGCCCCAAGCCTTTTAGGGCTCTGAATGGTAATACCAGCTCTTTGAATAGGGCCTGGAAATGGACTGGCAGCCAGCGCAGCTCCCTCTTGTTTCTCAGTGGCCCTATTTTGGCTACAATCTTGTTGGCATTCACCACCTGAGTTCGCTATTAGAGGGAGTGATGGGCAAGCAAGTCCAAGTTAACTCTTTGGCTGTGGTCAAAGAACAAATTCATCGACACCAACCAATACATCGCAGTACTTTGTCCCTACACAGAAAGCGACACAGAGCTATTTCAGCACAACTCCAGCCAAACTCACCCAAGCTTGACTCAGCTAAAATGAGGTATGCTGGCACCAGTTCCACAGAATTTGAGCCGTGTACATTAATGTTGAATTTCAGAGAATGCAGCGCTGCTGGAATGGCGTCTTCGTGTTTGCCTTCGAACAGAAAATTCTGGGCCGCAGTTTGAGTCACTTCTGCCAGGAATTTCTGTGAGGAAACAAGGATGGATTATCAGCTACTGTCAAGGCCCCAACAATTATTTTGGTACATTTTGATGACTAGATTTGATATTTGGTGTTGTTATAACTCCTTCCCAATGTGTTGGGCTATCCCTGCACTGCCTGGGGATGATGGGAGTGGTTGTCCAACACACTGGGAGGGCAACACGTTGAGCAAGGTTGCTACAGCATAAAACATTCCATTAATGTTAAAAACCCTGCCCACAAATTTGACATTTAAATAAACACACCCATGAGGGAAGGGAAGGAAGAACCAAGTATAACAGAAGAAGAGGGACACTTAAACCTGGTTTGGACGTACATATCTTAACTTATTAAGCCGAGTCATGCCTGAGCCCTTGTGCTCTGCTGTCACGTCGCACCTTCTCTCCTTCTTTCTAGTCGTGTTGCAACAAGTCAGGAAGTCTTCTATTAACCATAGTTTACCATTGCCTCCAAACTGGGAAATTATGGTCATCGGGTAGCCAGGATTGTAAACCATGGTCTGAAGCTGGTTTATGATCTTGGCTTCTTCTGAACCCTGTAACCATAATTTCCTGGTTCAGGCATAATGGGAAACTAGGGTTAGTTGAAGACTTCTGGGATTAATCAAGGGGCACTGAGAAGAAGGAGGCAAGAGGAAGCACGCGTAGGCAAAGGCTCATTGATATCTCATGTTATTAAGCTCAGAACTGGGTCTGTTAAAATTTCAGCATATTAGAGAAGGCTTGGGAACAAAGATATATGTCTTGTGGTGCTTCTCAAACAGTTGGAGGGACTGAATCATATTACTATCTGGAGGCAATGTCCTGGTTCGAACCATCACTGCAGCCCACCCTGGGTTACTTAAGCCCTGGTAGGTTGTGGTGTGTGCATGAGGCCACTTTCAATACTCAACCGCTGGTGGGGGATTACAGTGGTTTGTTGTATCGTCTGAACCCGGGGGGCGGGGGTTGTTTGAGGGTTAAATAACCCTCAAATAACCCATGGTTTGTTGTAGGGTTATTTGGGGGTTGTTTAAATAAGCCATAGTGGGCTGCAGTGATCATGCAAACCAGCCCAATGAGTTGCAAAAATGAGTTGGAAAGACGATGTCTGTATTCAAGGCATGGCTCATGGCTACTTATTCCTCTCTTTTGGCTTCAGGCTGCATTCCCAGCTCAGAAACCGCACTCGTATACAATGTTGTGTGCCGAAATATTACAGATTGTGCCACAAGCAATCCAGCAACTTGCAGGCTAGAGAATAAAATATATCTGGTGCATAATACAATGCAAATGACATTAATGCAAATTAGTGTATGTAATTTATTTGGAACACAAAATTTGGGTTATTCTGGCCAGGCCCAGAATGTGGAAAACTCTGCTTTGTTGCACCAAATCAGAATGCTGAACATATACAGGCTTCTGAGTTACACAGACCTTTTTGGTCTGTGCTAGTCAAAAGTAGGCATAAGGACATAAGAAAAGCTCTACTGGAACAGACCAACGGTCTATCTAGTCCAGCATCTTGTTGTCCACAATGGCCAGCCAGATGTTCCCAGGAAGCACACAAGCAGGACATGAAGGCCTCTTCTGCTGAGGCCCCCCAGCATTTGATCTTCTCAGATATAGTGCTTCTGAACACAGATGCTCCATTTATCAAACAGTGGCATATAAACACCGAAAGACCAATCTTCCTCTATGTATTTGTTTAATGTCCTTTGATAATTTATGCAGCAATAAGAATGGACTCAATGAAGTGTTCAACCCCAATCAGTATTTCCTTCCTTTCTCTATCAGTTTCTGTGGATCATGATAGCAAATCAAACTGCTTCTAATTATTATCAAAACATCTAGCCTCCATCACCAGTCCCTCTGCTTTAAACACACCAACCTATCAGAGTTAAGTCACAAATGACACCCCATCCACACACACCACCAGCTTGCCTCTCTGGTTATCTTTTGCTTCTGCGCATGCTTTCTTTCTTTCTCTGAATTGTAAAACGGTAATGCTGTACGCAATGGAATGAGTAGTTGGCATATTCTCTCGTGGACGCTGACCCAGTCAGCATTCTGATGCTCTACATCACTAAGAGAAGACAAGAAATATGGTGATTAGCACACTGTGGTTAGTGGTTAATTATTGCCTGTTCCCTGAACCGATCTATTTATTTAACATGTATAATTTCAATTTATATCCCATTCAATTTATAAGTGAACAATAAAAATGCAATAAGCAATAAAATGTACACAATGATATATAAACAGCAGGGCAGATAAAATCAATTAAAGATCAAAACAATGAAAAATCAGACAGCAGCCAATTAAAATATATTTTGAGCAGTTGAACAGAGTAATTTGACAGATCAAAAATTTTAGCCTGAGTTCAGCGGAACAATAAAGACCGAGCAAGGCAAACCTAAGAAGACAATACCAGGACAGCTACTAAGAAGGCCCTCTCACGTACCCGCCAAATGTGCTTCAAATCTTTGCGGGATGGAGTGAAGGGCCTCTCCAAACGATCTGTAGAGACATGGCCTTATCAGTGGTAGCCCCATATTTATGGAACTCTCTCCCGAGGGATACATTTTTGGCCACATCAGTTCTGGCTTTTCAACAGGTTTTGAAAACCCATTTATTCCAAGCTGCTTTTAGTTAAGACGCTGTATGGATTGTTTTAATTGCTTTCTAATGCTGCTGTTTTTATATCTCCAATTTAAGGTGTTTAGATTAATTTTATTAATCACTCATCCCAATTAGCACAGCCTAGCCCTGGCCTTGCGCATGGGGAGCTGCCTCGAGATAGCACATTTCCAGGTGGTTACATCATCACGTGCTAACTGGGCCTAGCCCATTGGCTGAGGCAGCCACAGGGGGGAATGGCAATCTTCCTGTTGTTTTTGCCAGGGACTAGTAAGGGAAAAAGAGAAAAGCCATTACTCAGCTGTGGTTGCTTCCGATGAATGTAGGAAGCTGCCTTTTACCGAGTCGGACCATTGGCCCATCTACTGACTGGGAGCTGCTCTCCAGGGTTTCAGGTAAGGGTCTTTCCCAGCCTTAAGTGAGGATGGTGGGGATTGAACGTGGGACTTTCTGCAGGTAAACCATGTGCTCTACCACTGTGTTTCACAAAAACATAAGAAGAGCCATGCCGGATCAGACCAAGGGTCCATCTAGTCCAGTCCCTTCCTATATGGCCCTTTAGTTTGCAGTGGCCTGACCTCTACAGATGAACCAAAAGAACATACTTTAATAAGAACAATTGTCATACAACAGGTTATCCAGCAGCTGAGCACTATGCAAAATGGTAGCGGCTCTCCAAGGTTATAGTCTTTCCCAGCCCTACCTGGAGATACCACGGACCTTCTGCATGTAAATATGGTATGTGCCCTTCTTCAAATAGGATTATACAGGAAGCAACTTTATACCAGGTCTGAATATTTGTCCATGTGGCCCAGAATTATTGATGTTGGGACTGTTCACACAACATGCTAACACACGCTCAGTGTGGGTTGTTTTGAACCATGGGTTGTTTGTTGAATCGTGGGTTAGCGTGTGGTCCGAATGCAGCACATGGGTTATCCTGTTGTCTGAACGCAGACAGGATGGCTTGTTAACCATGCAGTGCGGCTTGTTAACCATCCTGAACAACCCCCAACAAACCATGGGTTCTCAAGGTGGCTTGTTTGAGAAAAATAAGCCATGCTGCATGGTTAACAAGCCACCCTGATTGCATTCAGACAACACAATAACCCACAGTTCAACAAACAACACATGGTTCAAAACAACCCACACTCAATCACTGAGTGTGGGTTAGGATGTTGTGTGAACAGCCCCTCTGACTGGTAGTGGCCATCCAGAATTTCAGACAGATTAGGGACTTTCCCATCACGTGCCACCTGATCCAAAGACATTTCAGGGACTGAACCTGGGGCCTTGTGCATGCAAAGCAGGTGCTCTACCACTAATCTGTGGCCCTCCAACTTGCTTGGGGCAAGTTCAAATAGTTCCCAGGTACAGCTAGACACATGACTGGTTAAAAGATGGCATATGGTGTTCTCGCCTCCCGGAGAACCGACCCCTACCCCGTCCCCCACCGCCTCATAGGCACTGCGGATCGGTCCCGCGCTCGTAACAGCAGTGTGGAGCAGCGAAAATGGGGCATTCCTGGGGGTGGGGAAGTTGGGAATCTGGTATGACACATCCTATGTGTCGTCCAGCAGCTGCTTCCCACACCCCAAGGTCCCGTGGCTATGAAGCCGAAATCGGCTATCTAGCTGCAAAAGCAGGGCTGGGGGAGCAAGGAGATCCGCTCCTCACCATTCTTCCCACCCTGCACTGGATAGGTGGTTGCCCCTGGGGGTTGGAGGTGACTGTCGATCTTGATAGGATTGCTCCCTAAAGGTATTACACTATATGGATTCTGGGGTTTTGTTTATGGCCTTCCTTTTTTTTAGAGATAACTAAGGGGCAGCTGCCTTTACTTTTTAAAGCATAAACCTTATTGGACAAACAAAAATTCATCAACAGATCTGATACTTATGCCAATTGCAAAATTAAGTGTTACTGTAGAAAGCTGGTGTTAGCTTAAGAGCGCAATCCTATGCATGCTTAGACAGAAGAAAGTCCTACAACTCCCAGCATTTCCCAGCCAGCTATGCTGGGGAATTGTTGGAGTTGTGGAGCTTTCTTCTCTCTAAACATGCATAGGATTGCACCCTAAATTATTTTATCACGAGCCATTATAGATTTCAACCAGTGGAGGCTGGTGGCTCCGAAGTCAGTGGGGCGGTGAATCTAGGCGGGTTCGCCTGGCGCCTATGTCGTACTCCTTCCGGCGCCAGGTGAAGGCCTTTTCATTCCCCCAGCATTTTAGCTCCCTGGTCTTTTAGCTTTGGTGTTTTAAATCTGTATTTTAAATCACTGCCTTGCCGCTAGGCTAGGTCGCACTGCTATATTGTGGCTCTCAGCTTCCCTGTTTTATATCGTTTCACGCTGCGCTTGGGGGTTTCGATTTTTGCGGACCGCCCAGAGGGCCTCGGCTGTGGGGCGGCGTAGACATGAAACGAATACGTAGCTAAAGACCTGCTCTGGTTCCAGCCAGGACTCTGACGGAGCTCTCCGCGGCGCTGGACCTATCCGGGTGCCAGCACCCCGGGGAGCTCCTCCGGAGCCCCGGCTGGGGCCAGGGCGGGTTCACAGCCCCGCAGACCCCTCCGCTGCCATCCACACGGCGAGGCGAGGCCTGCCAGGATCTCCAGGGTCCTGAAAATATTTAGGAACGGCCGAGCGGTGAAGCCCGTATCTTCGGTTTCAGCCAGCGGGACCCCCCCGCCGGGTCTTTAAAATGGCTGTGCTGCTCCTAGCAGTTCTGTTCGCTCTGCCGCAACTGAAGCGCTGCCTGGACGTCCGCTCGCCTAGCATCTCCCATTTCCAAGCTGTGGACACGGTGGCCGGATCCAGGCGATCCTCCAAGTCATGGCGCCGTGGCGTCGCAGGGCCGGGGGGGCTACGAGGCCGTCGCCTGGGATCCGCTTCAGGCGAGCAGCAGGCCACGCTGTGCCGCTGCCTCGGAATGCGGCCAGCTGCTGCTTACGCCGCGGGGCAGCCTGGCCCCGAGCGCCCGGAGGCAGGCCGGCCCCGCGGAGCGCCGGCAGGGCGGAGGCCCGGCCCCTTCGCCGGACGGGCGGCGGCCTGCTCACCAGTAGTAGGTGACCCCGCAGCCGCCGCAGCGCACCGCGGCCGGCCCGAGGCACAGCTCGCAGCGCAGCTTCTGCCCGCGGGGCAGCGCCAGGGGCACCAGCCGCTCCGTCCGCATGGCCGCCGCGGTTGCCAGGCGGTCGCCAGGGCCGCGGCAGGGGGGGCTTCCGGCGTGCTGGCGCGCGCGGGGACCACAGAGTCCCGGAAAGGGGTTCCGTTCGCTCACGCCTCTGAGGCGAACAGCTTCCGCGGGGAGGCGGGGGACCACAGAGACGCGTGTGCGGGCTGAACTTCCGGTTAATTCCCCTCCGCCCGGAAAGGCGCCATTTTGGCTGCCCGTATCGGGCGGCGCCGCTCTACCCCGCGGCTTCTCCATGGTGCGTCGGAAGTTCGGCGAGCGGGTTGAACCGAGGCGGCTCACTCCGCGGGCAGCCTCGCCGGGGTCCCGTGGGACTGACGCCCTAGAAGGCGAGTGCGGCTGATGGGAGTTGTAGTCCAGCACGGCTGGAGGGCGGCCGGCCGGTCGGGGGAGGCTGGAGCACTAGGACGCACCCACGCGCCCTCTCCCCACAGGGCGGACAACGCCTTCAGGCGGGACTTCCGGCGCGGCTTGCGCGCCTGGGAGAGGCTGGGAGGGCGGAGGCCGCAGCGATAGGCGGTTGCTAGGCAGCGCGGCGCCGGGTCGGAGGCGGGACTTCCGGCGCGGCGCGCGGGCGGAAGCGGAAGCCGCGGCGCTGCCGCCGGCGGGGACGATGGCCGAGGAGGCGCCGCCGGAGTCCCCGGCCGAGGCCGAGGCGGCGCGGCGCGTGGGCGCGTGGGCGGCGGCGCAGCGGGCGCGGGGGCGGCGCGTGGCGCTGGTGACGTCGGGCGGGACGCAGGTGCCGCTGGAGGCGCGGGCCGTGCGCTTCCTGGAGAACTTCAGCAGCGGGCGGCGCGGGGCGGCCTCGGCCGAGCGGCTGGTGCGCGCCGGCTACGGCGTCTGCTTCCTGCACCGCGCGCGCTCCGCCTTCCCCTGGGCGCGCGCCCTGCCCCCGCACGGCCCCGCGCTGCTGGACCTCCTGCGCGTGCACGACGACGGGCGCGGCGTGCGCGTGGCCGCCGGCGCGCTCCCGGCCCTCGTGCCCGCGCTGGCGGCCTACCGGCGCGCCAAGGACGAAGGCGCGCTCCTGGCCCTCGAGTTCACCGGCCTCGCGGAGTACCTGGCGCTGCTGCGCGCCGCCGCCCGCGCCCTCGCGCCGCTCGGTAAGGCCCCCCGGGGCGGCCGCGGCCCTCCCCTGGCCGCCGCGCCTCGCCTCGCCTCGCCTGGCCTGCTCGGGAGCCCCGCCGGCCGAGCCCAGGGCTGCTTCCTCTGCAGGCAGTGAGCGGTGCGGCCTTAAACCGAGTCGGGCTGTTCCCCTGTGGGGATCGCATGCCCTCCAGAAGTGTTGGAGTACAGCTCCCATCATCCCCCAGCCAGCCCCGTTGGGAGCGGCCATGCGCCGCTGGCTGTGATTTTTAGCGAGGAAGTACTTCTTTGGGATATGTTGGAGCAGGAGCGCCCTAGGAATGAGGCGGGCAGGTGGTACGCTGTGGTAATGTTCACCTGGATAATCAGGGGCGTATGTTTCACGTTAAAGAAGAGCCTGTGCTTCTCGCTTTAGCTCCTTTTAGCAGTGTAGGAGGTGAAGCGTGTTAAGAGAAAATTACACCAATTTGCGTGTCTACAGCCCAAAGCGTTTGGAAGGTGGCCGAAACCAAAACAAACTTGAAGGGGGCTGGAGGCAGTGAAGAAGCCTAATCTGGATTTCCAGAGGGAGGGAGTTGTTGTGAAGGTCTGGATGTTAATATTCCACCCGCCTATGGCACACACGTATCCCTCACTTTTTCACCCTCCACCAGGTTCCAGTGCCATGTTCTACTTGGCGGCGGCTGTGTCAGATTTCTACATCCCTGCTTCAGAGATGCCCGAACATAAGATCCAGTCTGCTGATGGACCCCTACAGGTGAGGCTGGAGGACTTGTAGTCCATTGGAAGGCCTGTAGCAGAGCGCTAAAATCCTGGATTGTAGTTCAAGCTTTAATGAGCTTCTGTCGTGCATTAAAAACGTGGTTGTTCAGGCAGGCATTTGGGGTGGGTTAGGGTATTTTAGAAAATGTTTTTATTGTAGAATTTTGTTGTTTAAAACTGTTTTATTGTACGTTGTACATCGCCCAGAGTGGCTGGGTGACCAGCCAGATGGGCGATTAATAAATTTAATAATAAAATAAAATAATAAAGCTTGTTTCTCTCCTGCTTTTGGTGTGGCCTTTACAAGAGTTCCCATCAGTTTCCCTACGTTGCCCTGTGACTGGCCCCATTCCAGATCATACTTGGAATCTGGAGCTGAAATGAGAAACGGGCTTAGGCCCTAATGACAGAGGAAATGCTGCATTCTCTGAAGCTGGGGACCATGTTAGGGAGGAAGAATGTCTCAGTTGGCAGAGCTGTGCACAAGCTGTGGGAATTTAATAGTCTGGGCAGGAGGAGAGAAGGAGATGTATCCAGGAAGAGGCAGAAGCAGCTGTCCCTATGCTGCATGCCTCCTGCTCTTCTTTGCCCTGAGGCAGAGGCTCTGTGTACAGTGGAAGAACTCCAGTGTGGTCCAGAGGGCTGAGAAGGACTCCCAACATCTGTAAAGCTAGGACTCCTTAAAGACTTACTGGATCTGCTAACATGTATCTATCTAAGCCCCTTATGTTGCCTCTCAGTTTCTGAAGAGATACACAATTCTTAATATTTTTAAGTGGGAGGTGATGGTTTTTTCAAAAGCTGCCTACAGCGTCCATGTTTGGGGATTTCAGTGTAGATCCAAATTCTAAAAATATTGTTGAAATAAATGTTCGTGCTGTATTTTTGATATGTTCAGTGTGTGAAAGGGCTGACTCCCAATTGCAGGCACATATGTAGCCACTTTCTTGTTCACCTCTGGTGAGTTAAGATAGGTTTCCAGGCAGCTAGGCAAGGGGAAAAAAAATTGAACCCAGAAACTGCCACAGAGGTGTGTATGGGCAGACATTGTTTGTGGGCTGCTGTTTATTAATAAAGTGCCCTCAGGCTGCATGGTGTTTTATAAAAGGATAAGGCCTTCCCCCAAACAGCTTACCATCTTAAATTGGACATAAGGGAACCAAGGCAAAGGACAGGGAAATGGAGGCAGGGATAAATGTGTGGGGCGGGGAGAGAGATGCATTTATTTTGGTTGTACTTGGGCTTGGTTATTGTGTTGGACTAAGGAGTTGTACCCGATAGTTAGGTTTGAGGAAAGATTTGGAGGAACTACAGTAGGGGGACCTCTGTGTCATCCTGTTGCTTTCTCAAGGTTCAGTCTTGAAAATGTTTGTGCCTTCTGCTGAACTTGGTTTTCTTCCCTTGATGCAGATCACAATGAAGATGGTGCCGAAAATGCTCTCCCCTCTGGTTAAGGAATGGGCTCCCGAAGCGTTTGTAATCTCATTCAAGTTGGAAACGAATCCTTCCATCCTGATTGACAAAGCACGGCAGGCCTTAGAGAAATATCGCCACCAGGTGGTGATTGCCAATGTGCTTGACTCTCGAAGAACCTCTGTGATTGTGGTAACCAGGGATTTGGAGACCCAGTTGGCACTTTCCGACGATGAGGTAGCTGGAGGAATGGAAATCGAGGAGAAGATCGTGAGCCATCTCGAGTCACAGCATAGGGCTTTTATGGAGAAATGACTCTTGATGAGTAAAAATGACTTCATTGAATCCTTAAATCAGAATAGACTTTAAAAAACAGTTAGGAGGTGGTGGTGATGGTGGTGTTGGAACTGGAAGACTTCTCTGTTACTGGGAAACAGAGGACTTAACTACATATTTGTATAGGGTCAAAAGGGTGAAACTTTGACATAATTTGATTTTTTTTGCACACGTTCACACAAGTTTGCTGCTCGTTGGAGAACATAAATGTGTATATAATAGGACCATTTCAGAGTTCTGGCTCATTTCACCATATGCGATCCCAGTTTGTTGTTTTGGTGAGCTGGCAAGTCACCATCTTGATCAACGTCCTTCCCTCAGACTTTGTGCCTTCTTGGTTAAAGTTTCACCAGTTCACTACTGCATGAGAGAGCTAAAACGAAATAACGAGTCAAATTCCTAAGAACATTCTTCGAAATAAAGGCCTAGTGAAATGAAACCCTAGTACGTAATGGCTGCTTTTGCACAAAACAATAAGCCAGCATTTGGGAGAATCCTGGTTTATTATTAGCCGGCAAATACGTTGGTGCACACTACCTGATTGCTCCCATTTGACTCTTTCTGCCAGAGGGAGTAGCTTCAGAACCAGGAATTCACCAGCAAGGAAAAGCTTAGTGTTGCATCCAGACTGGGACTTCTGGCTTATTACTTCTGTAACAAACCAGAGTTTGAGGCCAGGATCTGCAGTTGCCTTATGATTCCTGGCTTGAGGAAGCCAGCAGCTGTGTTGCAATGTAACGCTAAGCTTTATTTTGGTTGTGAATTGGTTACTGAAGCTGTTCCTGCTGGTGGGAGGAGGCAAATGGGAGCGATTGGGCACATTTGCTTGTGAACTATAAGCCATGATTCTTTGGAATTCTGGCATATTGTTTATGTGAACACAGCCAGAATCATATCTATCAAAGGGAATGCTTTTAGATGGTGATTTTATTGTTTACAAGGTTAGACACAGCTGCTGTTTTACCATAATGGTTTGCTGGCATCTCGTGTTAGTTGTATCATGCTACTATTATGAAGATTTCCAGTAATTCAGAGCCTTCTGGATCTATGTTAAATATTGCAGGTCAGAGAAAGTATTTCTGATTCTCCTTGTCAAAAATTCACCTTTGTACCATCTGCCATCAAGCTCAATCCAGTTTTTACTTCCCATGCAGCCAAGGTGGTAGAAAAAAAGAAAAAGTAAGTTTACTGCCATCAAATGTACATGACATTTGGCAAGGCAGTGTAACATGTAAAAGAAACACCATGTCCTGAGGAGGCAACAATCTGAATTTCATCAGTGGTGAAGGGAGAGGACAGTTTAGAGGGACAGGAAAGAAGAATCGCAAATGATGAATGTGAGCAAACACACTGAAGACTTTACCTGGGGCTCAGAACAGATTTGAAAAAGGTGAATGAGGGGATTTGTGGAGGTAGCACCATTTAGGTGTTCTCGCTGGGAGTTCTAAGCATGAAGGGGCAGCAAAGGATGGAGGTTGCAAGAGAATGGATGCCTGAAAGTGGAGTTGAACGAGCGAAGGACATGGGGAAATGTTTCTTCAGATAACACAATTAACTTTCGGAACTCACTGCCCCATGATGCAGTGGTGGCCCTGGGTTCGGTGGGCTTTACGATGAGACAGTTTTATGGAAAACGGATCTATTCATGGATGTTGGCTGTGACAGCTAAATGGAACTTCTAGGTTCAGAGGCAGTTCCTTCTGGGGAGCAAGCATGCCCTGCTGTGGGCTTTCCACCAGCTTGGCCATTGTTGGAAACTCTTGGCTGGGTACAGCAGGGCTGTTCTTGATAATTTTATGTCGGCGAAATAAATGGCTGTGTAGCTTCTCATAAGGAGTGTAGGCGACAAGAGTCTCTGGCCAGGGTTGTACAATCATGGGGGTAAAAGAAGCTTGTCCCACGCGTGCTGTGCACATGGACACAATTTGTTTAATTTCCCACAGTGTAGTGGGGGTTACTGTGTCATCTGAACTCGGTGCGCAGCAAGGTGGGGGTGGCCTTGTATCCACCCCACAACCCCTACTGCACATTGTGGCTTGTAGGGTGGATACGAAGTCACCCCCGCTGTGCTGCACACTGGGTTCAGATGGCATGGCAAACATCACGGGTAATTATGCAGATCGGGGGGGGGGGGCATGGTGGCTTCTTTGACCTCTATGATCATCTGAGCCCAGCCTACATCTATGGGGCCTGGATGTGTGGAATGGAAGCATCAAGAAGCAGGTAAAAAAACAAGGCCACGTGTATTTCGATAAACTGGGTGAGCTGGGAGTAGGAAAACCTGTTACCCCTGGACCATCTGCCTTGCAAACTGCATTATAAATGAACACCGAAGCTTTTCCAATAGTGATTTGCAGATAGCCATGAAGAGGAGTCTCAAACTAGAGGATGGCCTGAAGGTGCCCAGGGTAGCAGCTTGCTAGGCAGCACTATGCATATTTCTCTGAGTGCCTGCCTCAGGACTGTAGGCAGGAAAACATCTGCAGCATTTTTGGACTGTCTCTGCATCATGGACAAGTTGTCTGGATTGCTTTGGCCTGTCATTCTGTCAGTCTCCAAGCCCACTGATGGGATGCATATGGTTCTCCATTTTGTTTTTGTTCACCCAATCCTGTTCTGGCAACAGGGAGATGTTCCCAGTAAAATGTAATCAACAGACTCAGAGTTCCTTATGTCTCAGTGCTATTAGAAATTCCTCAGAGTGGCAGGAACAGAACTCTGGTCCACTCATCTAATGGGTGGAATGTACTACTCGTTGCAGGTATAGTATCACATCAGGGAGCGTTCAGAAATGTGATTTCCCCACCTGCAGTGGTACAGTCTTCTATCACCTCAGGACTTTTACCACCCCATTTTGCTGCATGTGTAAAGCAGGCCTCAGCTGCCAAATCTGTTCGTGTCTAGTCAGAAGTGAATCCTGTTAAATTCAATGATGCTCCCAGGGAAGTGTGGATGAGATTGTATCCATCTCCCAGTCCTCTCCTTTTTATCCATGTATTGAACACATAGATCTCCAAAATGGCTTTACCACTTTAGAAGTGCTACATTTTAAGTGCATTTGGACTGAATGGGTGGGCTGATTAAAATAAGTTCTAGAAAACCTTGGAGTCCTGTTGGATTTATACACATCGGCCCAGTTTCTGTGCCATGGTAAACAAGTTTTCTTTTTTTCGTACCCTCGGTTACTGTGAATGAGCCAGTGTGCTAATTCACGTGGCTGGGCTCCTGCCAGTGGGAGTGGCTAAACAAGCCAGGGCTGGGGTGCTTGCAGAAGCATGTAGCTTGTTCATGATAAGCCAGCATTCGGACATAGGTTCCTATGATCTCCCAAAGTATGTGTCCAACTCCCACCGTCATCACTAATAGAGTGGATTAGGATTGTATCACACTACAGTACTTCAGACCATGTGTGCACTCAAACTGGGAAGTAAGTCCATGGCCTGCTATTATGCCTACGATTTCAGTTGGGCAGTGCTAAGGGAGGGGAGTGGGTATTGAGATCCTCATGTGCGTGTGTGCATGAAAACACTTCAGTATAACTTCGTAGCACCAGCACAAAGGCCAGCCACGAATATAATTTATATTTGGAGTTCAGTTTTTTTAATGCAGGCAAATGGACCGCTAATGCTACAAAACTGGCTGGGTGGCAAAATGGGTTTTGAGGTTTCAAGCTCCTCCCTTCCCCCAATCTGGACAGTTTGCCCCAAGGGAGATGCATATGAAGACTAGGAGCTCTAAGTATACAACATAGATCTCTGCAGGCAGGTTTAATCCCTGGCACCTCTTTGCTTCCCCTTCATGGATCACTGCCTTGTTGTGGCGAAGGGGCTTGCGTAACTCAGTGATGCCATAAGCTATGCTGTGTAGGGCCACCCAAGACGGACAGGTCATGGTGGAGAGTTCTGACAAAATGTGGTCCACTGGAGGTCATGGTGGAGAGTTCTGACAAAATGTGGTCCACTGGAGGTCATGGTGGAGAGTTCGGACAAAATGTGGTCCACTGGAGAAGGAAATGGCAACCCACTCCAGTATTCTTGCCAAGAAAACCCCAGGGAGCGTATCACAAGGCTAAAAGATATGACGCCGGAAGATGAGCCCCTCGGGTTGGAAGGTGTCCAGTACTGGTGGGCAAGAATCTCTCAGAAGAAATGGAGTAGCACTCATAGTCAACAAAAGGGTGGGAAAAGCAGTACTGGGGTTCAATCTCAAAAACGATAGAATGATCTCAGTACGAATCCAAGGCAAACCGTTCAACATCACAGTAATTCAAGTCTATGCCCCAACCACTGAGGCCAAAGAAGCTGAGGTTGATCGGTTCTATGAAGACCTACAACGCCTTCTAGAACTAACACCAAAACAAGATGTCCTCTTCATCATAGGGGATTGGAATGCTAAAGTAGGAAGTCCAGAAATCACCGGGATAACAGGCAAGCATGGCCTTGGTGTACAAAATGAAGCAGGACAAAGGCTAATAGAGTTTTGCCAAGAGAACACGCTGATCATAGCAAACACTCTTTTCCAACTGCACAAGAGGCAACTCTACACATGGACATCACCAGATGGTCAATATCAAAATCAGATTGATTGCGTACTTTGCAGCCAAAGATGGAGAAGCTCTATACAGTCAGTAAAAACAAGACCTGGAGCTGACTGGCTCAGATCATGAGCTTCTTCTTGCAAAATTTCAGCTTAAATTGAAGAACGTAGGGAAAACCACTAAAGCATTCAGGTATGACCTCAATCATATCCCTTATGAATATACAGTGGAGGTGAGAAATAGATTTCAGGGATTAGACCTGATAGACAGAGTGCCTGAGGAACTATGGACGGAAGTCCGTAACATTGTTCAGGAGGCAGCAACTCAATCCATCCCAAAGAAAAAGAAATGCAAGAAAGCCAAGTGGCTGTCTGATGAGGCTTTACAAGTAGCTGAGGAAAGAAAGGAAGCAAAAAGCAAGGGAGAAAGGGGAAGATATGTCCAACTGAATGCAGAGTTCCAGAGAAAAGCAAGGAGAGACAAGAAGGCCTTCTTAAATGAACAATGCAAAGAAATCGAGGAAAAGAATAGAATGGGAAAGACTAGAGATCTCTTCAAGAAAATCGGAGATATCAAGGGAACGTTTTGTGCAAGACGGACATGATAAAAGACAAAGAAGGCAGGGACCTGACAGAAGCAGATGAGATGAAGAAGAGGTGGAAAGAATACACAGAAGAAATATACAGGAAAGATCTGAATGTCCCTGATAGCCATGATAGTGCGGTCACTGAACTTGAGCCGGACATCCTCGAGAGTGAAGTCAAGTGGGCCTTAACAACAAAGCTAGCGGAGATGACAGTCTTCCAGCTGAGCTATTTAAAATCCTAAAAGATGATGCTGTTAAAGTTCTGCCATCAATATGCCAACAAATTTGGAACACTCAGCAGTGGCCACAAGACTGGAAAAGGTCAGTTTACATTCCAATTCCAAAGAAGGGCAATGCCAAAGAGTGTTCAAACTACCGTACAATTGCGCTCATTTCACATGCCAGTAGGGTTATGCTCAAAATCCTACAAGCTAGGCTTCAGCAGTATGTGAACCGAGAACTACCGGAAGTACAAGCTGGGTTTCGAAGACGCAGAGGAACTAGAGATCAAATCACCAACATTTGCTGGATCATGGAGAAAGCAAGAGAATTCCAGAAAAATGTCTATTTCTGCTTCATTGACTACGCTAAAGCCTTGGATTGTGTGGATCACCACAAACTCTGGCAAATTCTGAAAGAGATGGGAGTACCAGACCACCTTACCTGTCTCCTGAGAAACCTGTACGAAGGTCAAAAGCAACAGTAAGAACTGGACATGGAACAACCGATTGGTTCAAATTTGGGAAAGGAGTACGACAAGGCTGCATATTGTCGCCCTGCTTATTTAACTTATATGCAGAGTACATCATGAGAAACGCTGGGTTGTATGAATCACAGGTTGAAATTAAGATTGACGGGAGAATCAACAACCTCAGATACGCAGACGATACCACCCTAATGGCAGAAAGTGAAGAGGATCTAAAGAGCCTCTTGTTGAGGGTGAAAGTGGAGAGTGCAAAAGCTGGTTTGAAACGCAACATTCAAAAAACTAAGATCATGGCATCTGGCCCCATCACTTCCTGGCATAGAGAAGGGGAAGAAATGGAAGCAGTGACAGATTTTACTTTCTTGGGCTCCAAGATTACCGCAGACAGTGACTGTAGCCATGAAATTAAAAAACGCTTGCTCCTTGGGAGGAAAGCTATGGCAAACCTAGACAGCATAGTAAGAAGAAGCAGAGACATCACCTTGCCGACAAAGATTTGTATAATCAAAGCTATGGTTTTCCCAGTAGCAACGTATGGCTGTGAGAGCTGGACTATAAGGAAGGCTGAGCGCCGAAGAATGGATGCTTTCGAACTGTGGTGCTGGAGAAGACTCTTGCGAGTCCCCTGGACTGCAAGGAGGTCAAATCAGTCCGTCCTAAAGGAAATCAACCCTGAGTGCTCATTGGAAGGACAGATGCTGAAGCTGAAGCTCAAATATTTTGGCCACCTAATGCAAAGAGAAAACTCCCTGGAAAAGACCCTGATGCTGGGAAAGATGGAAGGCAAAAGGAGCAGGGGATGGCAGAGGATGAGATGGCTAGATAGCATCACCAATGCAATGAATATGGACTTGAGCACACTCTGGCAGGGAGTGCAGGACAGGAAGGCCTGGCGTGCTATGGTCCATGGGGTCACGAAGAGTCGGACACAACTGAATGACTGAACAACAACAACAACCTCTTTGCTTATTTATTTTAAGCTGAGTCCTGTGCATATTTACACACAGTTAAGTTCTACTAAATTCAGTGACACTTAACAGTCACTGAAGTGATCCTGTGCAGTTAGAAATCCCTAAAGCCATTGATTTTGGCTGCAGTCTTATATGTTCCGTAAGAGCAGAATCATAGAATAGTAGGGTTGGAGGGGGCCTATAAGACCATTGAGTCCAACCCCCTGCTCAATGCAGGGGTCCAAGTCAGAGCATCCCTGACAGATGGCTGTCCAGCCTCCTCTTGAACGCCTCCAGTGTGGGAGAGCCCCCCACCTCCCTAGGGAATCTATTCCATTGTCGTATTGCTCTGAGAGTCAGGAAGTTTTTCCAGATGTTCAGCCAGAATCTGGCTTCCTGCCACTTGAGCTCATTATTCCATGTCCTGCACTCTGGGATGATGGAGAAGAGATCCTGGCCTTCCTCTCTGGGACTTGCTCCCGTACGTGTACATCGGGTTGGGCTTTTACTCTTTACAATCCTATTTACATGCTGCAATTCCGTGTTCTCGTGCGTAGGAGTAAATCCCAGCACCTCTTTGGAGCTCTTCACATAAACATGCTCAAGTGTTGGTTCTGTGTTCCCAGAGGGAGAAGGTTAATAGCTCCTCTGAGACTTGAGAGGACAGGGCACAGGTTTGTTTTTTTTAGGGAGCAATCCTATGCACGTTTAGACAGACAAAAGCCCTACAACTCCCAGCATGCCCCAGCCACAGCACGGCTGGCTAGGGCATGCTGGGAGTTGTAGGACTTTTTTTCTTTTCTTTTCTTCCTGTCTAGAGACGTGTAGGATTGCCCCGTCAGTAAATAAGATCTAGAAATGACTATATAATTCTATACGGCTTCAATGCTATGCACGCTTTACTCATGGGTAGTCCCAGCTAGTTCTGGCCTTTCCCCCCTTCTCGGTAGGCAAGAGCCAAGAGCGTGCCGCGCAGCTGCGATTCCCTGCCAGCTTACTCGGGAGTAAGCCTCAGCGCATACAGTGGGGCTCAACCCCTGAGTAAGCGCACGCTGCAGCCTCGCGCACGTTGACTCGGGAGCGGGCGCCCCTGCTTTCCGCGGGGCTTGCTTCCCAGCAAGTGCGCGCTACCCGCCTGCGTGCGCTTACTCGGGAGTAAGCCCGGTTGGACGCAGAGGGCGGCGGCGGGGGGGGGGCCGCTACGGGACAGGGGCGCGGAGGGGGGGAGGGCGCCGCCGCGTTGCCGCGGCCACGTCGGGGGGCCCTGCCGCGGCCGAGGCCGGGCCTAGCGGGCAGGCCGCGTTGCCATGGTTTCCGCGGCCTTGCCCCGGGCTCGCGTCATCCGCGCCCCGCCTTGCGCCGCCGAGCCGCATGGAGGGCGCGCGGCCGGTGAGTGCGTGGCGCGGGGAGGGCCCAGGAACGGGAGAGGGGCGCGGTGGGACACGGCGCGGCCCGCTGCCTCTTCGGCGGCCGCCCCGCGGCGACCGCGCTCGCCGGGCGGGCTGGCGCTGCCCGTGGAGGCCCGCCGAGCCGCCCTGGCTCGTGGCCGCGGGCCTGTCTCGGGCTCATGACTCCGTCCTTTGGCGGCAGTGGCCCGCGGCGCGGGGGCTGGGACGCGGCTGCTGGCTCCCGCCTTCGCGGTCTCCACCGGCAGCGCCTCGGGCTGCGCCTCTTAAGACCGTCGGAGCAGCCGCGCAGGACCAGGCCCGGGGCCGGCCCGACTGCGCGCAGCGGGGAGCCCGTGCGCAGGACGTGGGTGCGGTGGCGCCCTCCGCCCATGTTCCCCAGCAGCTGGTGGCCGCAGGCTCGCTGCCTCTGGTACCGGGGGGGGGGGGCGCACAGCCCTCCAGCCGAGTGGCCATCGGCAGCCTTTTTCGCCCGGGATTTGGCTAGCCCCTTTTTGAAGCTGGCCAAATTGGTGGCCATCGCTACGTGTCGCGGCAGCCGGCTCCGCAGTTTGGCTGCCCCGTGTCGCGGCAGCCGGCTCCGCAGTTCGGCTGCCCCGTGTCGCGGCAGCCGGCTCCGCAGTGTGGCTGCCGCGTGTCGCGGCAGCCGGCTCCGCAGTTCGGCTGCCCCGTGTCGCGGCAGCCGGCTCCGCAGTGTGGCTGCCGCGTGTCGCGGCAGCCGGCTCCGCAGTTTGGCTGCCGCGTGTCGCGGCAGCCGGCTCTGCAGTTTGGCTGCCGCGTGTCACGGCAGCCGGCTCCGCAGTTGACTGCCGCGTGTAGCGGCAGCCGGCTCCGCAGTTTGGCTGCCGCGTGTCGCGGCAGCCGGCTCCGCAGTTGACTGCCGCGTGTAGCGGCAGCCGGCTCCGCAGTTTGGCTGCCGCGTGTCGCGGCAGCCGGCTCCGCAGTTGACTGCCGCGTGTAGCGGCAGCCGGCTCCGCAGTTGACTGCCGCGTGTAGCGGCAGCCGGCTCCGCAGTTGACTGCCGCGTGTAGCGGCAGCCGGCTCCGCAGTTTGACTGCCGCGTGTAGCGGCAGCCGGCTCCGCAGTTTGGCTGCCGCGTGTCGCAGCAGCCGGCTCCGCAGTTTGGCTGCCGCGTGTCGCGGCAGCCGGCTCCGCAGTTTGGCTGCCGCGTGTCGCAGCAGCCGGCTCCGCAGTTGACTGCCGCGTGTAGCGGCAGCCGGCTCCGCAGTTTGGCTGCCGCGTGTCGCGGCAGCTGGCTCCGCAGTTGACTGCCGCGTGTAGCGGCAGCCGGCTCCGCAGTTTGGCTGCCGCGTGTCGCGGCAGCCGGCTCCGCAGTTGACTGCCGCGTGTAGCGGCAGCCGGCTCCGCAGTTTGACTGCCGCGTGTAGCGGCAGCCGGCTCCGCAGTTTGGCTGCCGCGTGTCGCAGCAGCCGGCTCCGCAGTTTGGCTGCCGCGTGTCGCGGCAGCCGGCTCCGCAGTTTGGCTGCCGCGTGTCGCAGCAGCCGGCTCCGCAGTTGACTGCCGCGTGTAGCGGCAGCCGGCTCCGCAGTTTGGCTGCCGCGTGTCGCGGCAGCGGGCTCCGCAGTTGACTGCCGCGTGTAGCGGCAGCCGGCTCTGCAGTTTGACTGCCGCGTGTAGCGGCAACCGGCTCCGTAGTTTGACTGCCACATGTCGCGGTAGCCGGCTCCGCAGTTTGACTGCCACGTGTCGCGGCAGCCGGCTCCGCAGTTTGACTGCCACGTGTCGCGGTAGCCGGCTCCGCAGTTTAACTATCCTCACAGTTGCTGGTGGGGAAGTGGGTTTCCCCAGCAATTATATTCCACGTGTTGATCAATATCAATAAGCCTTGAGCACGCTCCGGGAGAGAGCGCAGGACAGGAAGGCCTGGCGTGTTCTGGTCCATGGGGTCACGAAGAGTCGGACACGACTTAATGACTGAACAACAAAAAGCAGTTTTCATTTCCAACAGGGATCAACAGGACGATCAACGTGGAACATAAGAAAATGAGAAGAGCCCTGCTGGATCAGACCAAGGGTCCGTCTAGTTCAGCATTCTGTTTATACAGAGGCCAGCCAGCTGCCCACGGGAAACCCACAAGCAGGACAGGAGCGCAACAGCACCCTCCTGCCCTTGTTCCCCAGCAGTTGGTGTACCTCGGATCCTGGAGGTAGCATAGAGCCATCAAGACTTCTTCATCTTTTTGAACCTAATGATCCTTGGATTCCTGCATAAAGACCACCTCAAGCAATTGTATACAGTTGCAAATTCACGTATAGTGTGTCATTGGAAGTCTCCAAAGCAACCAACTAGAGGGCAGTGGGTTGATAAAATTTGGGAGACTGTGACTATGTATAAACTTAGCAAGTGCAGCACGCAAGGAATCCTAATGTTAAGTTATTATGGCACCATGGTTTCCGTTTATTTACTACGCTGAAGCTCTTCAGACTTGATCAGATTCCTACCAAGTACAGTTGCCTATATTTTTCCTGACTAATATGCACAAAATAACACACACCTGCACACGCTCCGTTTATATGCTATATAAATTGTATTTTTACTCTTTCATTAAGTATTGAGCGCCTACGTAGACTGTTTTGCTGTAGGTGTTCCATAAGCATATCTGGTATAGACTAAGAATTATAACTGGTGAATTCCTTTGTGTCTTTTGTGATCTTAATTTATTATTAGGTATCTTTTTATTGTTGTTGCCTTTGTTTTGTTAACTTTTTATCTAAATAAAATAAAAATTTCATGACAAAGAAAAGCCCTGCTGGATCAGATCAAATGCCCCATCTGGTTAACCGTAGTTTCCCAGAGCATCTGGCCAGATGAGTCCAGGAAATCCATCAGCCTCTGTGACATTATCTAACCTTCTGTAACAGGAGTGGGGAACCTGTGTTTGTCCAGGTGTTGGACTCCAGCTCCCATCTGCCCCAGCCAGCATGGTTGGTGGGAGTTGTAGTCCAACAACATCTGGATGGTGACAGGTTCCCCACCCTTGTTTTATAAGAACATAAGGAGAGGCCTGTGAGATCAGCACAGGGTCCTGTTTCCAAAGACAGCTGAGGAAGGGAGATCACTGCGGCCACCAAGAAAGTTCCTGCCCTAGAATGGCCTTGAAGCCAAGTCTTCCTGGTGTAAATGCAGCTGGAAAAAGTGCAGAAAAAGGCAACTAAAGTGATCAGGAGGCTGGAGCATCTCCACTATGAGGGAAGGTTACAATATCTGGGACTGTTTAGCTTGGAGAAAAGGCGAGTAAGGGCAGAGATGGAAGAGGTGTACAAAATTATGCATGGTGTGGAGAATGTGGATAGGGAGACTTCTTTCTCCCTTCTCTCATAATACTAGAACCCCAGTGGGGTCATTCGATGAAGCTGATTGGTGGGAGATTCAGGGCAGATAAAAGGAAGGACTTCTTTGCACAGTGCATAGTTAAACTATGGAATCATTTCCACAAGATGTAGTGATGGCCACCCATTTGGATGGCTGTAAAAGGGGGTTAGAAAATTCATGGAAGAGAAGGCTATCAACAGCTACTAGTCCTGAAGGCTCTATGCTACCTTCAGTGTCAGAGGCAGTATGCCTCTGTACACAAGTTGCTGGGGAACATGGGCGAGAGGGTGCTGTTGCACTCATGTCCTGCTTGTGGGTTCATGGTAGACAGCTCATTGGCCACTGTGTGAACAGAATGCTGGACTAGATGGGCCCTTGGCCTGACCCAGCATGACTCTTCGTATGACTGTCTTGTTTTTGTCTATCTGAAAGCCATTCTGGAAGCCTTTTCAGCTCCCAGATAAAATGCTTTAAGTAAGTAAATAAATATTAGATATGGTAGATAAATGGAGGCTTTGCATACAGATGCACTGTGCCTGGGGCTTCTGGTTGACCACATTTGGAGATGGGATATGGGAATAGAATCAGGTGTGGGCAGACTTCAGGCTTGCAGGACCTACTCTGCTTTTATTCTTAGAAGCCTGAGGTCCACCAGCCGGAGCCAGGTGCAAAATATGTAATGTGAGTATGCGTGGCAGGGGGAATGCAAAACGGTGTCTCAGATGATGGAGCCAATGACCTACAGTATCCCATGAGCCGCACACTGGGATAAGCCGCATATGGAAATTCAGATCTATAGCTGAGTTACTAGTGGCCACGGATTCTAACATGGGTGCAGCCCGAGGGCCAAATTCCATTTTGGAGAAGCTCTTGGGGCCCACAATCCAGTGGTGGGGGAGGCAAAAGTGGGGAGGCCAAAGGCAAAGGGAGCATGGCCAAAATGCACAACATACCCAGATGTTGTCACATAAAGTGCTTACTGCTAGTAACAGACTTAGCATTTCAACCTTTTAGAATAGGGAAGAAAATGCTGAGAAACCAGCCAATATTGGTTCAGGGAAAGGGTTTCTGGGGAATCCCAGAAAGCCAGATTGAGGCCCTTGGAGGGCTGGATTTGGCCTTCGGGCCTGAGGTTCTGCACTGATGTTCTGTATAGTCTGGGGGTGGGGAAGGCTTCGTTGTTAACTGGGAGCCATAAGCCCTTACTGATCTACCGCCAGTCATCCAGCGATCTACTGATAGACTCATGTCTGCCTTCTGCCCACCCTCGACTAGATGGATCTTGTTTTGTTCTTACATACATTGCAGATGAGATGTTTAAAGAACCCCCCTTTTCTTCTTTCTCTCTCCAGGAGCAAGTGCATGTAGAAGACATAAGGCAGCAGCTCAAGGAAGAAGGGGTGGACACGACAGCTCCCGCGGATGACCAGCTCTGTTATGTGTGGAGCTTGTTCCTGCGTGGTCAGGAGGAGTTACGATCTGCCGCCAGCGAGCTAGAGAAACTCAGGCAACAGCAAGCAGAAGAAATGAGAGAGGTCAGGAGGGAAACTTACCCTGGAGTCATCCCGTAGGCTTCTACAGGGTTTTTCCAGAGCAGCTGCTTTCAGTATCACTGCCCTTGTAGTTATTCTAAATCGGGTGTGGGCACTTTGTTCAGGACAGAAGTCCTCGGGGGTGAAAATACTCTCTTGAAATAGAGGACAGCTACACCTTAGATCAGGAGTGGGCAGTGTGGTACTCATGGGCACCAGTGTGCCTCTGGACACCTTCCTTGGCGTGTGCCAAGTTGCCCTACCCTTCCCACTTAAAAACAAAACAAAACTTTCATATCAGCAGCTGGGATTGCTGTGAAGTAGGGTTTTATTGGTGCTGAAAACTGTGGGTTCAAAGGGGTTGTTTAGTGTGTTGGGGCTCAGACCCCCACCTCTGCCTTATACTCATTCTTCTGGTTGTCATTTGGTTACTTGTTTGCCACACCTCCCATAGCAGCCATTTTGTAGTGGTGCCCAGGACAGTTCCTTAAATTGCCAAATATGCCTACCCCTGTCTTAGATGCATGTGTTGAATATTAAGTTGTACGCTATTTTTATGAATGTGGTGGGTGCCAGACCACAGTTAGTGGGTGTGCGAGGCTTATTTGACAGTGTTTTTAATCGGACATGGCTGCCCTCAAGGGTGCTTGAATTACGTGTGTCTGTATTGGGGAAGGGGGGAATGATCCCATCTCCTTTTGCTTTTGTGACAGCTCTCTTAGGTACTGTTGTAGGACTTTTTTCTGTCTAAACATGCACCCTTAGAAGGCTTTGGGGCAGCCATGATTTGACTAACATTCCAGGGGAGTCATGGGATAGCTATTTTGCCTCCCATAATTTAGCACTGACAGCTGTTGAGAACGTGCGACCCATGGATGTTGACTTTTTCCTTGTTGGCTTGTTTGCTGTCCTTTTGGTGTTTTCCTCATCACATGTTCACATTTCTCTTTGCAATCATGAGGCCAGCTTAGGTGGTGTGAAATCCTCATCCTCTGATTGAGGGATCCCACTGTTGAATGGCTGAATGTGCTATTCTCCAAGTCATACAACCCACAAAGGCAGCCGTGTTGGCCATAAGCAAAACCCATATAGTGTAATACTTTTGTTAGGCCAAGTCAAAGATGACAAAAAATATGCAAGTTTTTGAGATCTCTTCATCAGGCAAGCTGTTTCAAAAAGCAGGTTGGTGTGGGGGAGGAATAGGAGGGGTGGGGGGAAGAGCTGTTGGGATGTTGTAGTCATGATGTCTGCATAGCGCACACACACCCCGCCACTAATCTGCTTGCACAATTTTTGTGATCTTCAAGTTGGCCTAATAAAGGCATTACACTATATGGATTTTGGAATTTTGCTCACCACTATCATCTTTTTAGGGCAGCCTTCCCCAACCTGGTGCTCTCCATTGGCTGTGCTGGCCGAGGATGATGGGACTTGTAGTCCAAGACAAGTGGCAGACACCAGGTTGGAGAAGACTGTTTTAGGGCCTCCTTAAAAGAGATTTATAAACATGGCTTTATCTTTTTGTTTCATTTTATATCCTGTTTATCTTGGAGTAGGGGAACCCATTTTTTCCATGACTCCTGTTCCGCCTTTGGTTTTTGTGTTGGAATTTGGCTCTGGTTATCACAGGTACTTGGTATGTTGTCAGTAGAAAAAAAGTACAGCCCACGGGGAGCTTTCCAGTGCAAGGCCCCTTGAAAGGAATGGGATTCACGCAGGAGCAATGTGGCTGGTTGTAGGAATAATTCTGGTTGGGTTGTTCCCTTGTAGCCCCCAAAGTGAGGAACAAAAACAGTAGGGACAACAGGGGTGAAGGTCTTCTCGCATCTGATGCAAATGATTGATTTCCTTTCTCGACTGAGGATTGATTTCCTTTCTCAACGGTTGTTGTCTTGAAAAGGTGAAAGCTGCACCTTTGACATGTGGCTTGGGTACTCAAAGTTTCATTTTCGCGGTGAAAAGCAGATGCTGGCATCAAGTCTGGAAAGACTTCCCCCCAACCCCGCTGTGAGCAGGAACAGGCCCCACTAAGTCCCGTCCTGCTTCAACCAAAGGATGTGTGAGTAGTGTGTCCGGGTACATTTTGTTTGTCATTTGGCTTTTTGGTAATGGAAGGGACAAGACCAAAATAGACTTCTTGGACTTTAAGGATATAAGAGCAGTCCTGCTGGATGAGACAAAAAGGTCCATCCGGCCCAGTATCCTGTTTCCCAGATGCCTCCTTTGCCTCCCCAGTCCTGCAGACAAGAGGCAATTTTCCATGCTCCCTGTAGAGCCTGGAATGGGAGATGACTTTTAGGAATAGTTCCATAGCCTTTTGCTTTGGAACTGTCCCTCGTACAGTGTGGGAAGCTGGTGGGGTGGACTGCTGCGGTCATCTTGCACGCCTAGACTGTTGCAGTTGAAAAACCTGGAAAAAAGGCTTCTGAGCCCCCAAACTAGCGAAGCGTCCGGAGGAGATCCAGTAATAACTTGGCTGGTCCACTGAGTACACTTGGACTCTTCTAGCATAACGGACTAGCACCAGGACTAGCATACTGATGGCATTAGAGCAGGCTTCCCCAACCTGGTCACGCTTGCTGGAGGATGATGGAAGTTGTAGTCCAACACATCTGGAGGGCGCCTGGTTGGGGAAGCCTGCACTAGAGTGTGCATGTGTATGTATATGGATGTGTGTGCACGCGCATGTGTGAGATTGAATGCAAGGAGTGTGTGGCTTTGGCCACTTCGGGGAATGAGGCTCAGCTCAGTGAAGCACATGGCGCTGCCTTTTGTCATTAAGAACATAAGAAGAGCCCTGCTGGATCAGACCAAGGGTCCATCTAATCCAGCATTCTGCTCACACAGTGGCCAACCAGCTGCCCACGGGAAACCCACAAGCAGGACCTGAGTGCAACAGCACCCTCCTGCCCATGTCCCCCAGCAAGTGGTGTACAGAGGCATACTGCCCCTGATACTGGAGGTAGCATAGAGCCATCATGACTAGTAGCCAATGGGTAGCCATCACTACATCTTGTGGAAGTGAATTCTATAGTTTCACTATGCGCTGTGTGAAGAAGCCCTTCCTTTTATCCATCCTGAATCTCCCACCAATCAGCTTCATGGGATGACCCCACTGGGTTCTAGTATTATGAGAGAGGGAGGAAAGTGTCTCCTTATCCACATTCTCCACACCAGGCATTATTCTGTACACATTATGATATTTCCTCTTACTTGCCTTTTTTCTAAGCTTAGACAGTCCCAGATGTCCTGCTAGGGGAGATGCTCTAGCCCCTTGATCATTTTAGTTGCCCTTTTCTGCACCGTTCCAACTCTACAATACCCTTTCTTAGGTGCAGTGACTAGAACTGTACACAGTATTCCAAGTGTGGTTGTACCATAGAGTGGTATGATACTGGCAGTTTTATTTCCAATTCCTTTCTTAATTATGCTCAACATGGAATTTGCTGTTTTCACAGCAGCCGCACATGGGGTCAACATTTTCGTCGAGCTGCCCACCAGAGCCCCAAGATCTCTTTGTTGGTCAGTCACCATTGGTCCCTGTAAACCAGCATAGTCAATTCCAGCCTTCCCCAAGCTGGTGCCCGCCAGATGTGTTGGACTGCAACTCCCATCAACCCCTAAGAGGGGTTGATGAGAGTTGCCGTTCAACACATCTGGAGGGCACCAGCTTGCAAAGCCTGGTCTATTTTGACTGGCATTGTGTCCACATGTTCACAGGCAGAGAGCAATGGTGTTTCCCTGCCCTGCTCTCTGCAATACTTTTACCAGGAGATGGCAGAGATTGCGCCTTGGACAGGAGAACTAAACTTCCAGCTAAACATTAGCTGTTGCTGAGTGTGGGAGTTGCTGCTGCCTGCCATGTGCCCCCCCGCCACCCCGGCTGGAGGAGTCAGGAGTACGTGTTGATGGCAGGCAACAGCAGCACCTCATGCTCTCATCACTGCCTGAAAAAAGAGGAGGAAGTGGTAGAGAGGAGGTGAAGGGAGGGATGCTGGTGGCAGGAGCCACCCCAGCTCCATGTGCACAAGGTCACGAGTGAGCAGAAGGTAGATTTCCAGGTGTTTTGGACTTCAACTCCAAGAAGCCCCTGCCAGCATGGCTATTGGTCAGGGATGCTGGGAGTTGAAGTCCAAAATATCTGGCGATCTACCTTCTGCCCAACCATACACAAGGCAGTCCAGGGCCTGCTGGAGGAGGGTCCCATGATATGTTTCCTGCTCAGAAAAACTTGGAGGCAGCCCCAGATTTCCCTGCGGTTGGAACATGGCACAATCGGCGAAGGGCTGTAAGTCAGTGGTGGAGCACTGGCTTTGCGTGTCCAAAGTCCCAGATCCTTCTGTATCCAGCGTGTCCAGGTGGGGCTAGGAAAAACCCGTGTCCTAAAACCGCCGGTCAGCGGAGGCAAGACTGAGCTAGATGGACCAGCGAGCTGACCCATAACTCCCGTGGATCCAGGCATTAGATCCCTGGTTCCCAAACAGTTCTGGAGTTCCTTGGTTTTTCTCAGATGGTTATTAAGCCTTCATCAGCGCGAAGGTCAGTCATGGCGGGCCCGCTTCTCTAAAAGACAGCTGGGCCACTGTCTTCCTCCTGAGTGTGCAACCCCAGGGGTGCATTACGTGTCTTCCAGGACACACCTTCAGTTCACATAGGGCAGCCTTCCCCAACCTGGACTGCAACTCCTATCGTCCCCAGCCAGGGAATGATGGGAGTTGTGGCCCAACACATCTTGGGGTGGCACCAGGTTGGGGAAGGCTGGCATGGGGTGATGGTGAGTTGCAAGAAGCAACAAACTGAGCCTCAAATCTGTGTGAATTGAAGTCCAGATCTGAATTCTCTGCAAGGCGCAGGGGTTCTCCGAGTCAGCTGTGCAAACAGATTTTCTGCTATAAGGTAGTTTGAAGAACAGCTGCTTTAGACAGTTCTTTCTCAACTGCTTTTCAGGACATAAAAGCCCTCACAAGACAGTGTACAGTTCTAAAGCAAGCATAACCATATATAAAATATAAATCTTACAAATATTGGTACCCCTTAAAATGAACAATCCAAATTAATTCTCAGCACTGCAGTTCATTAAACACAGATTGAAATTATAAAAGTCTTTAAAAGCTTGGGGTGGGGTGTTAAGGGACTATGTGAAACAACCCCCAAAGCTTAAAGATTCTGCATGGAAAAGTGAAGAATGTTATCCATTTGTAGCTCACCTAAAATTCAGCTCTTCCAGATTCCTGGGGAGTCTCTTCTGTATTAATCAGTATTTGTTTCTGGTGTAATAGGAAAGAAACACAAATCTGTTCTGACTTGGGGAGTGTGCATATGGCTGGTTATAGAGGTTTCTCAGCCTGCGAAGATTCCCCAGGAGGATGAACCCTTGAGCACACCGGGGCAATTGTTTAGGGTGTTCCTTTGTTTTAGACAGGAAGGATAGTCCTTGCAGCAAGAGCAATGGTGCCATCTGCCGGCAGTCAAGCAGAGCGAGAAGGCCTTTTAGAAAACTGACTATGCTTTTCTTGATTTTACTGCTGTCCCCCTATCTCTGATTTTATCCAGTGCTGTGCAATATGGCGGATGATAATATGGACGTACCTTACAGGGTTGCTGTTAGGCAGCCTCCTGCAACCTGGTGCCCTCCAGATGTGTTCGACAGCAACTCCCAGCCATGCTGGCTGGGGATGATGGGAGCTGCAGTCCAACACATTTGGATGGCGCCGGATTGGGGAAGGCTGCTGAAAGGATTATTTCAATTTATTTCTCATTCATTACATTTCCATACTGCCCAATAGCCAAAGCTCTCTGTGGGGTTTACAAAGATGAAAAACCTTAAATGTACAGTATATGCAAAATGTAAAAATGGTTTAGCTACAAGCATAGAAGCAGAGCAGACACACACACACACACAAACAATATCCCATGATCTGGTTGAAAACCTATCATATGCTGCCATATTCCTGGTTGTAGAGGAAGGTCTTAGGTGCTGAAAAGATAACAATGTTAGCGCCGGACAGGCGGGGGGGAGGGGGGGGCTCTCCCTTGTTGCCACCCTCTGAGCCTCCCTCGGAGGAGGCATCTGGAGGAGGACCTTAGACGATAAGCATAGTGAACTGATAGGTTCATAACAGGAGAGGCACTCCTTCAGGTATTGCGGTCCCAACCCATGCAAGGCTTTATAGGTCAAGACCAGCACCTTGAAACAGGCTTGGACAGCCAGCCAGTGCAAGCGGGCCAGAATCGGAGTTACATATCCGGACCTTCCTATCCCTGTTATCAGTCTGGCTGCCACACGTTGCACAAGCTGCAGCGTCTGAGCTGTCTTCAAGGGCAGCCCCCTGTATTTCCTGCTGTGAGCTGCCTTGTGGGGGCTGGTCCTGCAGGGCAGAGCAGGAGTGAATAAATAAAAGGGCCTTGGTTCGCAGAAGACCGTGGGGAGCTTCTTCTCATCAAAGGAGACATTACTGGGTTGGAGGACAAGCAGCCTGACCTGCTATAAGGCCGCTTCCTATGTCATCCTGTTCGGAGAAGGGGCCATTGCTCAGCATTGGAGCCCCTGCTTTGCATACAGAAGGTCCCTATTTCAGCCCCCAACATCTCCAGCTTGAGCTGTGAAAGACCCCCATCTGAGACTGTGGAGAGCTGCCGTCAGTCAGTACCCAGCAGCCTCCCCCAACCTGACGCCCTCCAGGTGTGTTGAGCTGCAATTCCCATCATCCCCACAGTTGGCTGGAGAAGATGGGTATTGTAGTCCAGCACGTCTGGAAGGCACCAGGTTGGGGGAGGCTAGTGTAGCCCACTCTGCACTCGATGGGCCGGCGGCCTGACTTGGCATAAGGTAGCTTCCTGTGTTCATTAGGAGCTGAGTGGCAGGGCGTGGGCGTTCAGTGATGAAGGCTCCATTTCCAGCATCTTTGGATAAAAGGATCAGATAGCAAGTTCTGGAAAAGAACCTTCTCTGCCCAAGACCCCTGGAGAGCCCCCGTCTGTCAGAGTAGACCGTGCTGGAGAGGGTGGACATATAGTCTGCCAGACCAAACAAGAAATGTATCCCAACCCCAAACCAAGAAGCAATTCTTGGGATAGCAATTGGGATAGCCCAGTAACAATTGGGATAGCCTGGCCTGGTATCTAAGGCACCTTCTTGTGTCCCGAAGGGCTGGGCATGGCGAGCTTAGACTGTCCTTCTCCTTTCAGGTGGAAAACTACGTGGGCCACGTCCGTACCTTGACGGAGGCACGGGATGCTCTGGCGACCGAATGTGAGAGAGAAAATGAGCAACTCAGGATGGAGTTCATACAACTGCAGCTGGAGCATGGTATTCTCTCTCTCTCCCTCCCCCCCCCCCGAGCATGTTGGAATTGGGGACCTCAAGGTGTGAGGCTGAGGCTGGCCTCCCAAAGGAGGGGGAGACAGTTGCTAGAGGAAGCGCTCCCTTCTCTCCCCTGCTGCCTTTGGCCTTTCTGCCAGTCCATTGTGCAGAGGTCTTGATTTGATCGTAAAACGGAATGCTGACCTTCCTTCTCTTACATCGTCACAGCTCGCCCCCACCGCCCGCCCCAGTATCCCTGAATGAGAAGCCACGTGTTGGTTATTTGACTCTGCTGGGACCCCAGAGGAATACCTCCCTCCCCTGGGACCTTCAAACTGCCACCCAGGTTTGCGTGGCATGCTCGCGAGGGTGAGCCCAGCGCCAACCAGAGTTAGCTGGGCTGTCTTCCTGGCGTTATCTTTAGCCATTCTTGAAACGTCGTTCCACCGCTTGCCCAACAGACTCTGGCAGTTGCTAGCGTGCAGCAAGTTTAAGTGTGTCCAATTCAGCATAATGAGCCAAACTGAAAACTGCAGAAAACCCAGAGAGCAGTAAGACTAGCAGCAGCTGCAGCAATGTCAGCTCAGTCAAGCCTAATGCCTTCTTCAACGGGAGGGTTTTAACAGCCTTCCTGAATGAGCTCAGGGCACTGGCCAAGTAAGCCTCTCTGGGTAAAGTGTTCCATAAAAAGGGAGCCACAGCAGGAAAGGCCCTGCTCTTTGCCACCATAATCAGTACCTGGAGCAATGCTTCCTCTGAAGATTTCAGAGCCCAGGGGTGGGGGTGTGGATGCGTTAGGAGGTGGTGCTGTGTTACTTAGAGGTTGGTCATGGTGGCAAATGCCTCCTTTGAGAACATTGCAGGGGTTCCTTTAGGAAACAAGGTATTTGTGTGTGTATATGTGCTAGATTAGCATCTCAGTATTTGCATCTTGCTGCTGTTCACAATTTATATAGCACTTTAAATGGCACTGTGTATAGTCTTTTCATCGTTGGGCCCCAGATGTTGGGGTGTGAGAGGGAATAATTCAGTCGAGGCTGAGCGCTCTGCTGGAACCTGGAGAGAGATCGATGGCCACACACGGCCGACCGGGCTGCTTTGGTTGTGGGTGGAGTTCCAGAAGGGGAATTTTTGGAGAGGCCGCCGTGTGCCCAATGTCTGCAAGCTCTGCCGAGATGATTAATTTATTCATTTATGATAGTTCTATACCACCCCATAGTTGAAGCTCTCTGGACGGCTCACAAAACCGACTATGTCAGTTCCCCAGCTGATTGCTGCCAATACGAAGAGCAGACGTGGATCCAGCAGGATCGGCGTAGATGGAACAGTCCAAAAGTGGGACTGTGGGGGAAAAAACTGTGTTGCTTGTACCTCTTAGCCAGTGGTGTGGAACCTTATTTTTTTCCCTTGAGGGCCACATTCCATCCAGGGAAAAATGTCGGGGGCTGCATAACAGCAGAGAGTTAAACCAGAACCACCACCTCTTCCTTCCTTCCTTCCTTCCTTCCTTCCTTCCTTCCTTCCTTCCTTCCTTCCTTCCTTCACATGGACCACACACACACACACACAGACTTCATATTCCCATCCATCCATTCCATTCTCTCTCTTCCCCCTGCTCTCCTTCTTCTGTTCCCCCCACTCCCGTTTCTTTCTCACTCTCTTTCTGTCTTTCCTCTCTTTCTTTCCCTGGTGCCACCCCCCCCCCCCCAGCAATCAGGCTTTAATTGGTCTCCCACTCCATGCCTCTGTGGCAGGGCTCTTTGGAAAGTGGAAGCTGTTTCTTGCGGTGATTGTCTGCTTGTGTCCAGGTGCTTGTTTTACCCCCTGCCTATTCTTGTGATGCATGTTCCACCTGAATCCTAATCCATGGGCCCAAACTTCCAAAGGTGGATTTGGAGTGCAGAGTTGGGATTGTGGCAACAGGCCCGTTTCCTAGAAACATCAGAACAGCACTGCTAGATCTCTGCTCCTTTTCAGCTCCTGTTATTCAGAGGAAGATTGTCTCCGAACGTGGAGGCAAGCTATTCTTACAAACAGATTTCCCCCCGGTGAATTTGTCTACCCCTTTTTAAAAGCCATTGATGTAGATGGCCTGAAGCTGCAACAGTCAACTTTGTTGGGTGAGCTTGATTTTTAGAATTAAGAGAGAGGGATACTTTTTCCACCCTCTTTGTGCCATTTATAATTGTATAAGCCTCTGTCATAGTCCCCACGCTACATCTGAGACAAGAAAGGAAGAGCAGCTTCACTGTGTGAACTGGCCTTCTGGGGGAAATTCTTCTTTGCTATCAACAGGATTCAAGTGCGGTTGCTTAAACATGAGGCTGTTTAGTTATCCTTAAATATCTTCTTTATTCTTGATGATACAGCAAAACCAGAATTTTGCTCTTGCTGTTGTCCTCTGGTCGTTGCCCTCATTGGTTTTCGTTTGCTCTCTGCCTGACCTTGAGGAAGAACCTGCTGGCTCTTGTCTAATTGTGCTTCATGTTTTGTGGTTGGATCGATACGTTGTGTGCTGCAGGATCCACAGCTTTTGCGAGAGAGAGAGAGAGAGAGAGAGAGAGAGAGAGAGAGAGAGGGCGGGGGGAGGGAGGGTCATTTGACTGCAAAATGACATGGCCCTATAATCAGTGGCATAAACCAACAGAGCAAAACTGTGCAGGGACTTAGCGTTGGTGGAGAAAATGCTTTTGTTGATGGGTTGGAGTTCTGAAATGTTTTTATTTTGCCCATTCATTTGTTATATTTGTGCCTGGCTTTGCAGCCAAGGTAGGCTCCCAGAATGACTTCAGACAATTAAAATCCTTCACCACGATTCAGTTGCCAGTGCAGCAGATAGAACAGAACTAAGAAAGCGGCAAATAATAAAAATGGTGACGCTTTCTCAAGGCATCCCCAAATGGTTGGAAACAGAGGGGACCAACATATTCCAAAACCGTAACTTGGGTTCCTTCTAGCTCTCGGCAGATTCTGCCCGTATCCAGCCTTGATCTGGATGTCAGATTCTCAACCCTCTCCTCTGAATAGTGCAATGCTGGGTGGTGGGTTGGGGGCTGCACACGCACACACTTACATGTACATGTGTGCACTCACACATATATGCACATATACATACATACATATATATGCACACACCCCGCTGCTATTAGCAGCGAAGAAACAGTGATCGCTGTTGGTATCACTGGGACAGGAGCGAAGTTATATCCTGATCCAGATCACCGTTTCCCTGCTGCTAATAGTATCACAGCTGCATCGGGGCCACTGGGGGTGTCTGTTAAAGCATTGCCCCACCCCGCCCCAGCAATCCTGATCAAGATCGGGCTGGTAGTGCCAGAGCCATTGTCGTTTCCCCACCACCCAGCTGATGGCTGTTCAGCTGGGGTGCAGGGAAAAGTGGATGAGGCTGCCTGGTGCTCTGGCGACCTGCATGCGGCCCGCAGGTCACCCACTTCTGCGGTATAGACTTGCCAGGAAACCGAAATCATCTAATGAGAACCATGAGGGCATAAAGCCCTTGTTCCACCACACTGTCTCTTCGATAGTAACCATACTCCCCCTCCTGCAAATGTGCTGGCAGACACAAGTCCAGCACCATTGGATGTTTGTGTCTGATGAGTCAAGACAAGTTGGAGTTTCCATCGCCCAGGCCAAGATGGAATCAGCCAGCTTCTGGCTCTGTTCTTCTTGGAGACAGCAGCTGGGAAGCCCCAAGGGTAATTGCCATGTTCCAATTCAAGTAAGGCAAATGTACACCCAGGGATGCTTTTTAATGCACTAGAACACTTTTAAAAGGCAAGAATATTTGTGAGTAAGAGTAATACTTCTTAAACGGAGGTCAGGAATTAACCCCCCACAACCCACCCACTCTGTAACAATGTATACTTTCTTTCCTTGAATTGATATTCTACTGTTCTGCTCTATTCCAGTTGCCCCTAACAGCAGTTGTGAATAATATACGTAGCTTTGCATCCCTTAAAAGGTTCAGAAAAAAGTAAACCACATAAGTGGACCAAAGAGAAGATGGCGGGGAACAAAATGTGAAGCTGTTGTTAGCAAAACCGGCAACGCACACAGAGACACGGAGAACTGTTAGTGTCTCTGAACGTGGGGTGTCAGGGGGAAATCCTCAGCTGTTCCAGGAGCAAATGTGTTAGTTGGGTCTTTGTATTCCCTGTTATTTCATTTATGTATTTAAAATATTTATTGGCCGCCTTTCAGAGCAGGAGCCCTCCCAAGGCAGCACACAACAATAACATTCACATGGTCAAAATTGATATGGTAATAAAAACTGTAAGAGCAGCAGCAGCAAATATCCTAAAAAACAACAAACACCAGCATAAAAACAAAACCTGCCACATACAACTGCAGCTTCAACCCAGTCCGATAAAACGTAATCAGAGGAAGGCCAGAGTAAAGTAGTAGGTTTTCAGGGCCTTCCCAAAAGCCTGTAATGATGGGGCCTGGTGGAGCCCTGACTGCAACTTATTCCAGAGGTGTGGGGCCACTGCGGGAAAGGCCCCCTCTCATGTAGTCTCTGCTGAAGATGGCCCAATACAATTTGGGGCTTGAGGGATTAAACTCAAATGGTGGTAAAATCTAATAACCAGCTAAATTGTTGACAGTTTGCTGCCCTTTCTTGGTGTTCCCAAGTCAGGCAGCCGAGAAGGGTTGCCTCCCGCTGCCTAATGGAAAGACCTGGGCCTTTTTGAGACACGTGGGGGCTGGGGCATGCATGCTCCCCTGTTGCTGCTGGAATGACTGTCCTAGGCCCACCCTAATGGGGTCCTCAGCAAGTGCTTTCTGCTAGAGAGGCTGAGCGGGGCTGGGGGCCCTACCATCCACATAGTGTGATGTTAGCACAGCCCTTTCTGCTTCCCGCTCACTCTGCTGTCTGTCCCTGAGCGTTGTATGCCCCCTTTCTGAAACTGCCATTTAAAATCAAGGGGGAAAGTACAGAGTGGAAACCCCCGGGTCTTTTCGATCCCCGGAGCAGATGGGATGGGCAGCAGGCTTCCGAGCAGAAACATGCCATTGATTTGGCCTTGGACTGAAAGGCCTGGATTTTGTTCCGATGAATTTCCGATGATTTGCAAGAGTTTCCAATGAAAACTCTTGCAAATCAGACATATTTGTGAGATGATTTACCATCAACTGCCCTGTGGGAAGAATTCTAGGAGAAAGAGAGTGAGGGAGAGAGGAAGATGAAAAAAATCTCAGGGCTTGCTCCATCTGGACTTCCTTCCACCCTGGGCTACCTACCATCAACTTCTCTGTTGGAAGGATATCAGCAGAGAGAGGCAGGTGGATGAGGATAGCACCAGACACCTGCTCCTGTTCCAGCTGGATTCTCCCTGCCCCCAGGGCCATCTTCCGCTAACTGCCATATGGGAAGGATCCTGATGTTTTCTTCCCTATTTATTTTTATTTGATAATATTATTTGTTGTCGTTTAATTATTTTTATGTTACTTGTAAGATGCCTTGGTGGGACCGTAGCTCAGTGGCAGAGCCCCTGCTTTGCATGCAGGAGGTCCTAGGTTTTGTTCCCGGCACCTCCAAGTAGAGCTGGGAAAACTTCTTCCTCAAAATGTGGAGAGCCATTGCTGCCAGTCAGTGTCGACAGTGCTGGGCTAGATGGCCCTAGGGTCTGGCTCAGCATGTCAGCTTCCTATGTTCCTATTATTTGTATCCTGAAAAGTGGCATATAAACAATTATAATCAATAAATAGATGATAGAAGTCCCAACAACTTGGAATAAAGGTGTATATTTTTTTCTTTAAGCAGCTGCTTAGCTCTACTAAAATGAAGGATAGGCAAGCTCTTGGCATTAATTTCACAGGGCTGTATCCACGGTTAGTCCTTAGAGCAGGCTGATCGAAATGAATGGAGCTTGTTCGACTAACATTGGATGCAACCCATCAGCTGTTCTGGTGGGAGAACAGGCGTTTGAAACAGGGCGACAACCCTACAATGGCTGGCCACACTGGCTGGGGATGATAGGAGTTGTAGTGCAATCTGGACGGCATCAGGTTGTGGGAGATGGTGGAAGTGGAATGAGTGAACGCAACAAAAGGAGTGATCCCTCCTTCCAATTGCCTTCAACTCTGTGTGCGTGTGTGTGGGGAATCGCTCTCTCCCGCCAGGGATGCTGGGGTCTTTTCTCCTTCAAGCCTTGTGGGGAATCTCAGCAATTCTGTTTCTCCAAGAAAGCTTGTTGTGCTGTAATCTATATCTATCTATATATGTCTGTGCATATGCATATGTATATATACGGGTGTGTGCGTGCACGCACGTGCATTTTGTTTTTTGTTTTCCCCCCAGAATCCCAGCAGAAGGAAGTGGAAGAAATGCTGGAGCAGGAAGGCTTGCTTGATATCGCCCACAGCAGCCCCAGTGAACAGGTTGCTTATCTACTGGTTGAACGGAGCACTCTGCTGGAGAAAATAGAGGCACTGGCGCAAAAGCCTGAAGCCCCCAGCTGTTCAGAAAACCTTTGCGCTGCTCAGCTTCAGGTACATCATAATTTCTTTCTTTATTCAGAATACATTTATATCGCACTTCGCAGCCTCCAAATGGTTTCCAAGTGACTGACAAAAGATTCACAATACGATCCCATTCAAGTGTAGCGTCATGAATGGAACAGGATTATTCAGGCAGCAATTCGTGTCATAGGTGAAGTCCAAATCAGCCCCCGTCAGTAGCCATGGATGTAGACAAAATACACTCGAGTGGTGGGTGAGGAACAGACTTTACTGGAGATATAACAAACTTGCATCTCAAGGTAAGTCAGCTGATTTCAGCCCCATGGTCAGTATCACTTGCAGGAGGAAGTATCACTTGCAGGAGGAAGAAGAATAGGAAGGTAGAGGGAGGAGACAAGGAAAAGGCAGAACTACCTCTCAGAGATCCCCTCCCACCTATCTCAGGTACGTATTAACCCTTCAGGGTCAGGTTAAGTGGCTCATGGCCCTAGTCCCTCCAGCAACAGGAACACAGGAAGCTTGCCCCATCTGACTCAGTGTTGTCCGCACTGATTGGCAGCAGCTGTCCAGGGTTTCGGGCAGGATTTTTTCGCTGCTCTACCCGGGGACACCACGGATTGAACCTGAGACCTTCTGCATGCAAAGTATGTGCTGTGGGCATTTCACTAAGGGCTCTTCCTTGGTGTCACCCTTTGAGAACCAACTACTAGGCAGTGGAACTCACTGAGAACCTCCAGTGGAAGGGAACAGGCCAGAAGTGATTTTGCATTAAGGGTTCCAAGTACTTACATTTAATAGTAATATTGTTTGCTAGTTTATTCCTAAAGCACTAGTGTTGTACTGAATTTATTAGCCACCTTTCATCAAAAATTCTCCAAGACTGCTTAGAATGATAAAAAACAGTTCCAAATTAAAACAGCATCTAGCATCAGTAAAACCCAACAGCACAAGCATGAGAAAGCACAAGTCGTTTTCATAAAAGAGAAGTCAGAGTATTGCATAGGCTCTTCCAGAAAGGGCCCACCTTGGGCTATTATCTACAGCCATCAAGGGAAGTGCGAGGTGGACATCCTTAGGAAGGGAGTCAGCTTTGGCCCCACCACAGAGAAGGCCCTATCCTGTACCGTCATCCACAGAGCCTCCAAAGATGACCTGGTTATAGTGTTCTTTCCATTCCTGACTTTGCCTAACTGAGGAGACTGTTGAATTGCTGGAAGATTTTGTTGCTCCTGTTTTGGTAAAAAAAGTGGGAAAGCTGTCTGGTTGACCTTACTTACATATTAGTGATTTAGAAGAGTCCATGTTTCCTCAGAATCTGCGTGAGAGATCAGATGTCAGCTAATAATAGCTCTTTTAAAATCTTACTTTGTAAGGTTACTTTTTTTTAAGCTCCCCCCCTCCACTCCCCATCTCTAGCCATGGTGAAGGCAGTTTTTTGTTTAAAAAAATATTCCAATGGAAAAGTGAGATTTTCATAAACCACTTTCTCAACGTCTGAAGTCCCTGTTCTTCTTGTCCATCCACTGATAGACTTAGCAAGCAGAGCTCCACATGGATCAAAACGTTTGCTTATGTTGGATAAACCTGGGACTGTTGCTTGAGGGTACCTGCTACAGGTCTGGACTTGGACAGTGCCTGGATGGGAAACCTCTACTTTCCCAAAGTTAGCAATGAGTTTGGGGAAAACCCTCCAACACGTACAAAAATGTGTATATTTGAAACAGTGTGTACAGAGGAAGTGCATATATGGAACAATGCGCAAAAAGACGTACGTATATGTATTTTGAAAAATGCGCCCCATTTTGTGGACAATGTGGAAATGGAATGAACTTAGCAGTGAAAAAATGAGAATTTGAGAGATTTACCCATCCGTACCTACAGCCTTTCCTCCCTACTGTGGCCTCTGACTTGCAGCAGCTCCCCAAGGTCTTAGGCAGTGGGAGAGAGAGAGTTAGGTCTTTCCCAGCATCTGTTACCTGTTCTTTTTAACTGGATATGCTGCAGATTGACTCTGGGATCATTTATGCCAGCGGTCTTCACTATTTTTCAAGCAGGAGCTACTTTGGCTCCAGGAACCATCACTGAGGCCACTTAGGGGGCTTTTCTGGGCTCGGGGTGGTGGCTCTCCCCTCCTCCCCAGTCAGGCAGCGACACTGTGCATCAGACTTGGATGGTGGCTTTTTGGGGCCACTCTGCCCAATCCCCCTCTGCGTCCTCCAACCGCGGCTGCGTTGGTGAGTCACCAGGCAGGCAATTTCCAACAGGCTCCCTTGGTCCTTGGATTGGGATGGGTCTTTTTCTCATCACTTGCAGCTCTACCCAGTGCTGCAGAATCTCCCAGCACAGAGGCCCACATTGCTTCTCTCTCGCCCCCACGCTCAATTTCCCCTCCACCACCAGTGCACACAGTGCTAGCCAGTTGCATTGCTCTTGGCCTCTGCCCCCCTGCCCAGTTGCTGATTGCTCCTGTGTTCTCCTCTTCCCCACCCGTTACCTTCAGCCACCTTACAACTGGCGAGTGGCAGGTCTCCTGACTGCCCTTCCTTGAAGCCTGCTCCGGTAGCCCAGATCACAGTAGCTGGGCCAAATGCTAAAGCAAGGCAAAGCTACACAGCCCCTGCTGAGAGCAAGCAGCTACCGCAAAAAGATCAGGAGTGTGAGAGAGAAGAGATGGAGGGCCGCACTTGAGGTGACTGGGGGTTGTGGTCCTTGGGGCTTGCTGCGAAGAATACCGGTCTATCCCTAAAGCACGTGCTCTACCACTGACCTATGGCCCCTTTCCCAAAGACCTGCAGGTCTTGCATGTCATACATGGGATCAGCTGGCATCCTCGTACGTCACGTGAGTTGTCCACCGTTATTTCAAAGTGCCGTTATGTGCATTCCAAGATGAAACCAGCAGCAAGAGGTTAAAAACAACACAGCACATAAAAACAAAGTAAAACCATTCTTAATCATTCTTCTCTCTCTTTCTTTGCAAGGATGAATTGGATCAAATCCACCAGACGCTAGAAGATGAGCTTCAAGAGCAACGGGAATCCATGCAGCGCACCAAAGAGACAATGAATAAAGTAAAAAGAAAAAAAGAACAAGAAATCGGTCCACTCTTTTTACCTTTTATGTAGCGTGGCTTCATATCAGGAAGGGTTGTGTCTTGGGTAAAACTGGGGTAATGTGGTGGCAATAGCGTACAAAGTGGGCTGCAGTTTTAATTTGCATTTTAGAAAGGTTTTAAGTAATATCTGATGTGATGAGCTATTAAAGATACTGCCTCTCAGAGATAGTGGAGGGCGCAATCCTATTGGGATAGGCAGCCGCCTCCGAACTCAAAGGCAACCGCCTATCCAATGCAGGGCAGGAGTAGCGTGGAGGGGATCTTCCCCTCCGCGCTTCAGCTTCGCTGCCTTAGCGGCTAGACAGCCAATTCCGGCTGTCTAGCTGCAGGAAGTCGGAGCGGGATGCCAGATGATGCCAGACGATGCATAGGAAGTGTCAGAATGGCACTTCCACCCGCCCCGCCCCGCCCCGCCCCGCCCCCAGGAATGCCCCGTTTTCACTGTTCCATGCTCCTCTTACGGGCGCGGAGCGCGGGGCCAGTCGAGAGGGGGTGGAGGTCGGTTCTCATGTCTGTTGTATGGCTTCACCCGCAGGACTCCTTGTCTTCTCCTTCTATCACCCCTTTCTTCGGTCATTGGTCCGTTTTTATATTTTACCCTTTGCTGCTGGGGCTCATTAGCTGCACGTGGCAGCCGGCTCCCATCTCCTTTGGGAATTCCTCAATTACTTTCAGGTGCAGTAGTGAGGCTAACAAAACTTCCACCAATGCACAGCCTCTCACACCTGAGAAAAGAATATCTGTAACCAGCTAGTGCTGGTTATAGTCGGAGGTTGGTCTCAGAAAACCTATTTATTTATTTAACGTATCTCTTAAGACCAGGGCCTTGCCAAGGCAGCTTATAATATTGAAAAGTACAATTCAGTATCAAATAAATTATAAAAGCACTTCCAATGTAAACAATTTTACAGTAGGCCAATTAAAATAAAATAAAATACAATCTCGAATATCTAACAGCATCGAATACCATAAAATATTTTCAGTTAAAAGCCAGGGAGAATGAATGAGTTTTTAACCTCCTGTTAAAAGCAGCCACAGATGAGGCCAGTTGTATGTTTCTCAGGAGGGAATTCCATTGGTAGGGGCCACCACTGGAAAGGCCGTATTTCTAGTGCCCGCCAACCTTACTGATCTTAGTGGTGGGCCAGTGAGTAGGGCCTATATGAAGCTGATTTCTATACATGGGCAGGTTGATACAGGTGTAGGCAGTCCTTCAGATAACTTGGACCCAACCAATTAAGGTTTAAAGGTCAAAACCAGCACTTTGAATTGGACCTGGAAACACACTGGCAACCAGTGCAGCTGGTACAGAATTGATGTAATGTGATCTGACTGTCTAGCCCCAACAAGGATGTGAATGTCCATATTCTGTACCAGTTGAAACTTCCAAGTTATCATCAAAGGCAGCACACTGTAGTAGTCTCTTCTGGATGTAACTGAGGGCGCAATCCTACGGAGATAGTCGGCAGCCTCCGAAGTCAGACGCTGCCAAGTATCCAACGCAGGGTGGCCAGAGCATGGGGGCGATCCTTGCCTCTGTGCTTTGGCCACCCTGCATTTTTGGCTAGACAGGTGATTTTGCCTGTGTAGCTGCAGCTTCAGCGACGGGGAGTGAAGGAGGCCGGGACACAGACAGGGAGCTGCATAACGCGGCTTCTGTGGTCTCCTTCCCTCCCTGCCCCCCAGGACCACCCCTGTCTCCATGTTCTGTTTCTGACTGGAAATGTAGCCGTTGCAGAGAGAACTGCTCCAGCTATGAGGGGGTGGGGGAGGGATGGGGAGCACAGTTTCTACGCTCTGAAGTCAGAGCCCTCGTTCTGACTTCGGATCCCAGCAACCAAAATATCCTATGGCCCTCTAGACAGTGTCCAGTGGCCATATGATTGTGCCCTAAGGCATGCTTAGGCTTTTCCTAGACAGAATCACAACTCAGGCGCTGACTGAAGAACCGACTTGGGAAGTGGAATGGAATCTCCCGTGCTAGATAAAGATCCATGTGAACATCCAAAGCTGCCTTCTACCATTGCTCTGTCTAGCTCAGTAGTGTCTATTTCAAATGGTAATAGATCTCCAAGGCCTAGGAGAGAGAGAGAGAGGCCTTTTTCAGCCCTGTTACTTCATTTCCTTCAACAGGAAGTACCGGAGATCAAACCTGGTACCCTGTGCATGCAAGGCATGCGCTCTACCACTGAGCTGTGGCTGGTATCAGACCGTTGGTTCATCTCACCCAACACTATCTGCTCTGACTGGCTGGCGTGGTTCTCCAGGGCCTCTTTCCCAGCTCTGCTTCCTAAGACTTTGATTAACTGGAGCTGCTCTACCACTGAGCGACAGTGGGTCAAGAGACCTTGTTTTCTCTACTAGGGTCTTTGAGTCATTGCCAGGAGAGGGCAACCAGGGCTGGCCACGATATTTTGGTGGCCGAGGCAGAACATCCAAATGATACATGCATACATACATATATTTTGCCTCATTAAATGATATGAAGCACAATCTAGCAGGAATTTCCTGGTAAAGTTGTCCATAGCTCTGATCTATTTGTCTTTCACTCTGCTGCCCTTAAATACCCAAACTCTGTGTATTTAATTACATGAACCAAAGGCACCTATGAGCCCAAACTACGCACCCGTGGAGGAGTCTAACCTCTGCATCTCTGCATGATTTAGTGCTCTGGCCTTGCCTCCCTCCAATCAGACTCCACCGGAGGTAGGTAATTATACCAGGTCTCTGCATGAGATGGAAGTGTCAAAGTCACCCCCAACGCAAAGACAGAGCAGAATTCTCAGCAATGAGGAGAGGCTGCTTGTTCCATCTCTGTATGAGTCACTGCTCTGGGTTTGTGTCCTTCCAATCAGGTTCTCACAATCCATAATGAAACCCTACTTTTGACGGTTCCGTAGTTGTGACAAGAAAAGCAAGTTGGATTAAAAATAAGTTTTTTTCAGGCAGGGCCTGGTTAAGAAAGCGTATTTTTCAAGGCCCTAAGTCCAGTCTGCTTGTGTGCATCTGAGTCAGACAGAAGTCCCCAGAAACCCCAGTGTGCTCAAGTTGCCAAGCACTGATGCAGAAGAGCGGACATGTCCCTTCCACGATGAGTTGTGGTTTGTCTTCTAGTCTCACGCTGAAGAGCTGGCGAGAGAAAGCACCTTGCGCAAATGCGCCGAGCGCGACTTGTATGAAGCTGCGCATAGGCTGCAGATGGCTCATGGCGAGATCCGGAGGCTGGCAGAGGAGTTGGATGTGCAGAAGAGAGAGCAGAGCAAGTTGGGTGAGTTCCAGTCAAATGTATTGGTATATCTAGGCTAGATTTTCTTCTTCTTCTTCAGAGCATGACGAACTACCTTGATTTTATTCAAGCATCTGCCAATGTATCATGCTGGCTGGAGACAATGGGAGTTGTAGTCCAACACATCTGGAGGTTGGGAAGGCTGTTCTAAACCATCTTAATTCTAAACTGATAAAAAAAATATCTAAGACAAATACGATAATCCAAACTTAAGTTGTACTTAGGGTAGACTCATTGAAATCAATGGGACTTAAATTGGTCATGACTAACTTAAGTCCCGACAGGAAGGCCTGGCGTGCTCTGGTCCATGGGGTCACGAAGAGTCGGACACGACTTATCGACTGAACAACAACAAACTTAAGTCCCATTGATTTCAGTGGCTCTGCTCTAAGAATGGCTAAGTCTGGATCCAACCCAAAGTGAGAGAACAGATCAGCTGGATCTCATTTTGTTTAAAAAGTGGCATCCACAAAAGCAAGGAGACCTTAACTTCCAGCCAAAAAAGCCAGCAGCAATAGAGCCCAGTGGACTTCCCTTGTGGCGGCTGCTCCAGTTTCTGGGTGACACCACTGAAAAGGCCCCGTCTCTTGTGCTCACCTGCCATGCTTTTAACAGCAGAGGGGATACAAATCAGGGTTTTGGGACTGCTTGGTGTCTAAGCAGCTTCATGTAAGAGAGAAGGTGATTCTCAAGATGCTTTCACCTTGCACCATTTAGAGTTCTAAGAGTCAAACCCAGCGCCTTGAACTGTGGCCAGAAACAAATGAAAATCCAGTGTAGATGGTATACAGTTGGAGGAATATGATCTGATCTGCAGGCTGTGGTTAAAGTCTTGGCAGTCACATTTTGGGCAAACCAAAGTTCCATTTTGGAAGAATTTGTATCCTGAAAAGCAGGATATCAATAATGATTAATATATATTAATTTTCAAGATCTTAGAGAGGCTCCAGTGAGGTAGTGCTGAGTGATCAAAGGGATAGTAGCAGCCCTCTTGCACAGAACACGTATGTAAATCACTGTGGATCAGGAGACTGTAAAGCCCAAACCCTGGAACACCGTCTGAAGACCACGATTTATTAATAGATTCATTTATTATAATGATTGATATGCTGCCTTTCAGGATAGAAATCCTTCCAAGGCGGCTTACAGGTAACATAAAAATAATCACAATGAACAATATTAACAAATAAAACCAACAAATAAACATCTGCAGGAACTTTCCCACAGGGCAGTTGGTCGAAGATGGCCCTGGAGGCAGGGAGAGACCAGCTAGAACAGGGGCTGATGTCTGGTGTTGTCTTCATCTACCTCCCCATCCCTCCCCAGGAATTCTTCCCACATGGTTGGTGTTGGTAGATGGCCCTGTGTGTGTGTGCATGTGTGTGTGTGTGTAGAGTCCAGCCAGGGCAGGCCCTGAGGCCTTCCTTGCCTGTCTCTCACCCTCTCTTTTCTGGAATCCTTCTCACAGGGAAGTTGGTGGTAGATGACCCCATGGGGGAAGAGAAAGCAGATTTTAAAGATTAACTTTAAAAATTCACTATTAACTGAATGGAATTTGTTGCTGCAGAGATGCACTGGGTGCTACTAACTTAGCAGGCTTTGAAAGAGGATTCGATCCTCCGTGGGGGATAAGGCTGTCAAGAGTTTGAAGTCATGATATGGCTAGATGCAGCCTCCAGGACTGGAGGCAGCATTCCTCAGAACACCAGTCACTTCGGAACAACAGCGGCAGAGGCCTGTTGCACTCATGTCCTGCTTGTGGGCGTCTCATGGGCATGTAGTTGGCCACTGTGGAAAACAGGTTGCTGGGCTGGAACAGGCATCGGTCTGATCCAGCAGGACTCCTCTTACATTCTTGTTTCTAGGAGTTTCCTTCTGGAGACCATCCAAACCCCTTTTCGTTAAGGCTTGCAAAGCCACCGTAAAGCATCCAGTCCCTGCAAGTTCCAGAGTGATTGCTCTGCCTGGCACAATCCGACCCCCTGTCCTGCTTTGGTCGATCAGTTTTTTTTTTAAGGCAGCTTCTGCACCAGAGGGCACGTTCTCAGCAACGTGTCTCAGCCTCCTGACAACACTGCGCCTCCAGATCACAGGCAAAGCTGCCGCTGGATGCCTTTTCTGGGTGACTCTTGAGCACACTGAGCCAGTGAGAAAATTGCTATGATTTGCAAATCTTCTTAAGCACCTGTTTGTGTATCGGTAACTTTTATTATTTTAACAAGTGTTTCTGTGGTGTTTCATGTTTTAAGCTCCATTCTGTATTAATGTGAAAACTTTAGTTTGGTTAGGCGTTCTTGGTTAATCTGGGCTCCTGGGTGACTTAATAAGATTTGAGTGTGTTTAAAAATGTGTGAAATCTGTTGTAATAGATTCCTTAAAAAAAAAATTGGGATCCCAAATTTATTTTAGAAACCAAGACATCACTTCCATGGTACCTTTTCATAGATTGCCGTAACTTGTTGTAGATCAATAATGATTGCTAAGGTTTTCTTTTAACCCTCTTATGCTTGGAAAAAGTAGTTTATTAATTTGAGATTAGAGTCAAAGTAAGTAATCTTGTTTTTTTAAAAAAAGATGTAGTTGTCAATTATTCCAATTTACTATCAGAAGCATGACAGTGTATTAGGGATCATTGTTTACAAGTTGGATCTGTAACAAAATGTTGTAATCCTCTTCCAGGATTCTCCATTTCATTTCCCCTGTTGTGGTTTTCTCCCCCCCACCGCCCCACTCACAAACGAAATATGCCACAAACATTCTGTGGCCACTAAATGTGCTCAGTCCTTATTGGGCCGGTTTTGACTTTTCCCCCCCCATAGGTCCCCCCCCCCCCCCGCAAATATTTTCTTTAAACGTTCTGCAAACCTTGGGTTTGCCCTGAGCATATTGAAACCATCCTTTGGTTTCTTAGTGGTCCTATTTTGACAACAACCCTGTCGGCACTCACCAGCTGCATTCACTGTTAGAAGGAATGATAACACAGGGGTACATCTATGCAAGGATGGAATCTGATAAATGAGATAATGTGTTGTTGGGTGAGATGTTTCACCATGCAGAGGTTATTTAGAACTTCCAGTACCTTCCACGTGCAGTGCTGTTGTTTTTCTCATTCACTTTTATTGAGGTCTTGTTGACCCCTACGGCATTTAGAGAAATCTGCAAACATGCACATACACATAAAGATTTTGTGCGTCAGTGTGTTCTGAGGTATTTCGGTCAAACACCTGATGTAGAGAATGCATACAGCATGCAGCGTCATAGGTAAGGGCAAAATGTTTGCATACTTTTACACCTGTTTGAGTTAGTGGCAACCACCTTTGCACAGGAGGGTAAAATAATGTGCTCTAGCTGAACCTAGTGCCTTTTGTGCACAGTTGCTGAATGTTGTGTGTGCGCGTGTGTGTGCAACGTAAATTAAGGGACTCTTTGGTTTGTTAAAGGAGACATCGGTTGCCTGTATAAACCAGCCCTCCCAAACCTGGCGTCCTCCAGTTGAGTTGGACTACAGCTCCCATGACACCCAGCCAACATGGCCGTACTGGCTGAGGATGATGGGAGTTGTAGTCCAACACAACTGGAGGGTGCAGGTTGGGAAACGCTGCGTCAACTGTGATCCCTCTGATCAGGGATTGCTTGGACAGTTATTGTAGCACCCTATTGGTGCTTAATACTTTAATGTTTAGGAATAGGAATAGCAGTCATCGACAACCTTCCCCCGCCCCAATAAAATCAATTGTTTTGCTGTCTTAATTTTGTTCCAATCAGCTCCACCAGCAGCAGGGACCTTGAAAGAGGAGATGGAAAAGGTGAAAGAAAGTGGTAAGTTGTACATGGACCAATCACTAGTTGAGTGCATTTTCAGCAATAAGGACATCCCAGCTGAATCAGTCCACAGGTTATCTAGATGTTTCTGGGAGACAATAGGGCAGGACGGCAACATGCCCTATTGTCTCTTCTCCCCACCTCTGCCCGCATTTTGGGTTTAGAGGCACCAATGGACCTGCAACAAAATGTCGCAGCTTGTCCTCAGCTCCTGTTCAGGGTTCCTACCAGAGAGACTCCTCCATGTAGTGAGTATGTTGGTGAGCAATAAGGTGGACTTCGTAGCATTCCTACATGCTGTTGGTAGCTACCTAGGGACCTGTGTAGTTTGGCCTAGCTGACGGCTTTATAGTTAATTAGGAAGGCCACTTACACAGGCTCGTAATTTACAGCTCCACCTTGAAGCTGTTTTGGCCAGCTGTGTTAGCTCATCCTGAGACTAGACCAGTTTCACTTCCTGTGGGAAAGAAAGCCCCCCTTCTCTGGGATGGGCAGAGGTAGCCTGTCAGCTCCTGAATTAAGCTGGGAGAGATTTATACGATCCATCCGACTGGCTTTGCTCTTTGGTCTCTTTCCAAGGGGGAAAACACACACTACCAGCCTAGAGAAACTTGTGGCCCTAGGAATGACTTCTCATCTATCTTGGGGACCCAGATAGACACTCAGCTGTGATAGCTTCACTGGCTGATGAGAGGTGTGAGCTTTCTTTGCATATTTCTTTCTGCATATATTTTCTATCAGTAAACTTTTGCACAAGAGGCTTTGTTTCATCTTGATAATCCAAAATAATCTAATTTGACTGGGACCTGACAGAATCAGGACCCCAGATCAATACATCCAGGATATCATAAGCTGTAAGGACCTCAGTCACGGCTCTCCACTCCCTACCTGTACCCCTAGTTTTCCAGGTTTCTTTTCCAATTGATGCTCAGTAGGAAAAAGGAAAGGTTCCTCCTGTGCAAGCACCGGGTCATTACTGACCCCTAGAGGGACGCCGCTTACGCCGGCATTTTCATGGCAGACTATAGCAGGGTGGTCTGTGGCTATTAAGCATGCTTTGGGGTTGTTGTTGTTTTGCCCTGTTAGGGTGTTTTTTTTAAAGATTTTTTTTGTATTTGTGCAAACTTTGGGGTGCCCCTGTGAATGCAGATACCTTCCTCTTGTTTCTCAAGCCCCTGATGTAGTTAATTTTTTTTAAAAATGCTATCACAGGGAAGCTGGGTGTATCAGTCTGGAGGCCTGATCCACTCAGGGCCCAGTCAAAACAGATTCTGGAGTTACCAAGATGAATCAAGACCACTTGTGTTAAAGAATGATATACAGTTTTTTGAATACACAGTTGTAAAATGGATGCAGATATAAACAATAAATGCAACAGAAAGCTTACACATGCCCCTCCATTAGTAGATGAACCATCCTCTCAATGGATGGTTCATTGGTTCCCTGGATGCAAGGGGGTGTCATCCCAAAGGCCTACAGTCTCTGGGCAGGTGGGCACTCTTCCTCCTCCAAAAGGAGAGCAAAGAGCAAACCAGCCTCCTGGATTTTATCGGTGTCTCTCCTAAGTTCCAGAAACTGTCAGGAGAAACACAGGAGAAACAGGCTAGGAAACACATCACTCCCCTCAAGAGAAGGGGGGCCTCTCCTACAGTTTCTTGCAGGAGAGTAGAAGCAATATCCTTATCTCAGAGAATGAGATCATGCCGCTGTGAGACCTCACTCTCTGCCTCCCTTCTCTATGCTGTGTGCAAAGAAATCTACTTCTAGCATAGCCACTGTAAAATGCCCAATTACAGGGCTATACAGGTCTCTGTACATAGAAAAATGCCACATAGGATGCTGTGAAGTTCACACTTGACTCCTCGCCATTTTTCCAACACCAAATCCAACATACCAGCTTGGGACCATGGTGTGGGGGCCGGGGTTTTTAAGACTTTGCCCCCAGCCTTGATCAGAATCCTCCCCCCGCCCCCCGCTAATTGCAATGATATGCAAGTTCCCCTTGGTGCTAATGGGAGCTTTCCTCTCACTGCAAAGAACAGGCATAGAATCATAGAATCATAGAATAGTAGGGTTGGAAGGGGCCTACAAGGCCATCGAGTCCAACCCCCTGCTCAATGCAGGAATCCAAGTCAGAGCATCCCTGACAAATGGCTGTCCAGCCTCGTCTTGAAGGCCTCCAGTGTGGGAGAGCCCACCACCTCCCCAGGTAATTGGTTCCATTGCCGTATTGCTCTGACACTCAGGAAGTTTTTCCTGATGTTCAGTCGGAATCTGGCTTCCTGTAACTTGAGCCCATTATTCCGTGTCCTGCACTCTGGGATGATCAAGAAGAGATCCTGGCCTTCTTCTCTGTGACAACCTTTCAAGTACTTGAAGAGCGCTATCATATCTCCCCTCAGTCTTCTCTTCTCAAGGCTAAACATGCCCAGTTCTTTCAGTCTCTCTTCATAGGGATTTGTTTCCAGTCCCCTGATCATCTTTGTTGCCCTCCTTTGAACCCTCTCCAGCTTGTCTGCATCCTTCTTAAAGTGTGGTGCCCAGAACTGGACACAGTACTCCAGATGAGGCCTAACCAGTGCTGAGTAGAGGGGAACTAGTACTTCCCGGGATTTGGAAGCGATGCTTCTATGAATGCAGCCCAAAATAGCATTTGCCTTTTTTGCAGCCACATCACATTGTTGGCTCATATTCAGCTTGTGATCGACGACATGTGTGTATTTTATTTATTTATTTATTGCATTTATATCCCGCCTTTTTTCCTCTTGCAAGGAACCCAAGGTGGCTTACATTCTCCTCCTCCTCCTCTCCTTTTTATCCTCACAACAACAACCGTGTGAGGTGGGTTGGGCTGAGAGTCTGTGACTGGCCCAAAGTCACCCAGTGAGCTTCCATGGCTGAGTGGGGAGTAGAACCCGGATCTCCCAGCTCCCAGTCAAGCGCTCTAGCCACTACACCATGCTGGCTGGTGTATATGTGTGTGTGTGTGTGTGTGTGTGTGTGTTGTGGATTTCTGATTGGGACCATGGCAGGGAAAAGGGTCAAAGCCCACCCCCACCATATCACAGTCCCAATTTTTTTTTAAAAAATAAGTCAACCACACAAGCACAGACTTCGTGACGAATGTCATGTCTAGCTTCACCCTCAGCAGCCCCATTTTGGGTCCGTATCTGTCGATGGAGAGAAGGCTGAAGCATATTGTACTATCTGGCCAGGTTGCAGCATAGCTTCACCTTCCCAGGCAACCCATTGGTCTCCCCAGGTTATAAATACTTCCAGGTCTTTGGCTGGGCAGTATCCAGATGATGGCCTTGTATGTAAATGTCCCCAGCTACACTTCCCAGTCTCTTTCTGGCCAGGCTGTCACTGCAAGGAGGGACCTGTGATTGAATGCTCCTTTATCCTCCAAATATGCCCTGTACATAGAAAACTAGCATATTTGGGCGAGGACTAGGCTAAAACCTTCCTCCTCGATACCTAGCTTTCTAGATCGAGGGGAAGTTTTGTACAGAAAGAGCATTGGGTCATGCGAGCCCCTCCTGTAGTCTGAAGTGGTACCGCCTAAGTTGACCACCTCAGTGAGAACTCAGGCCTCTGCCTCTCTGCCTTTCCAGCCTTCCTTGGGCATTCTGCTAGACCTGCTTTGCGTCTCCCCTCCCTTGCTTGGAGTTCTCATTCTTGGTCATGGGAGACTGTGATGGAATGTCAGGAATGGGTTTTTAAATGGAGTAGGGGTGGGTAACCCCACATTCCCTCATGGGTAATATGTTGGGGGGTCACATGCCGCTGGTAGGCTGGGCTGGAGCTGGCAGTGGACAGAGCTAGAGCTGAAAGTGGCTAGGTCACCCTTTTCTCTCTCTGCGACCCCTTTTTCTTCTCTCTGCCTAACAGGCTGCCAAGGAAGGGCCAAATCAGTCTTGCCAGAACTTTGAACTGACCGCATGCAGCGAGCTGTTGAAATAGGGCCAAAGGCCACATAAAATTAAGCTGAGGGGTGCATGTGACCCTACGACTGCAGGTTGCCCAGCTTGTTCTCTTCCTGCATGCCTCCCCCCAAAAAGCACTGTTTTTTCTTATTAGCTCTTAAATGATTCACTCTCCACCTTCATCCACCACCCTGCCTGAGGCAGGCATTCTCGCGTGGGCTCACTATTTTCTACTCACTCATTCCCAGGCTTGCATAGGGTGGGGCACACAAGCACAGAAATTCATTAAGCTGTGCCCCTCAAACAGTAATAACAGTAGTACATTCCAGAACGTGCACCTGCTATAATTGTTGGGGAACCCCGTAAGCCAGGGAGAGAATTCAACGGGCTGTTCCTGAGACTCAAACCAGCAACTCTCCACGTGCCCCCTGGTCATAGTTTTGTGGTTGCCTTTAGAAATGTCTGAGCTACAGAAGGCCAAAGAGCACAATATCCGACTGGACAAAGAGATCCTGGCATTACGCAGCAGAGTCCGGTTTCTTGACTCGGAGAGAAAAATATTCTTGGAATGGGTAAGTCTGGGTGACTAACGCTCAGGGCGCCAGCACTTTGAATTGGGCTGAGAATTCTGTTGGCAGCCAACGAAGCTCTTTTAAAATTGGAGGGAGATGTTCTGAAGGAGCTGTCCTGGGTGAAATCCGAGCAGCTGCATTGTACATGAAGCCTAGCTTCTGAGCAGTCTTCAAAGGCAGCCCCACGTAGAACACATTGCAGTAATCCAAGTGTGCACGTCCCGCATCCTGAGGACTGCATATGGCCCTTGGTCATTCCTGGTGTGGCCTGCCAAGCGGGTGGGACCCTACTGCTTTTCCCCACAGTCCAGGTGACCAGCCGGGGAAAACACTGTTCTGGTGCTTCTATCGACAGTGTGTCCACTGGCGATCGTTGAGAGATGGGAAAGGATTTCACCTCCACCCCGCACAGCGATCCCTAGATCTCAGCGGGCAGGGAGGGGAGGCTTAAACCTTCCCATCACTGCACGCTGAGGTATGTGTGTGTGTGGTGGGGGAGAAGAGTGTGTGAGTGCACACACGAATGTGTGTGGCTCCTGGTCCCCCAGCCACCAGATGTGGCCCTCAGGGCTGAAAAGGTTGTGCACCCCTGCAGTAATCCAATCGGGAGATTACCAGAGCACAGATTGCTGTGGCCTGACTACCCACTACACCACACGGTTTCTCACCTTAGCTCTGGTTTAGTGTTACAATAGCTTTGGCCATGGTTAACCCCAGGAAGGGAAAGGAGAGGGAGAATTTGCATGTGAAAAGAGGAGAGAGGAGAACATCTGAGTCTGAGAGTTGGTCCCAGTCTCCTAACCACGGTTAGGTGACCAGGAGGGGCGTTTTAACTGCCCTGGGCCGCAGAAGTAGTCGTGTTTTCAGATTACACCGAAGCATTCCAGGAGATGGTGAAGAGGTCCAAGGGATCTTTCTAAAGAAGGGGAATGACGGTGGGCGAGTTCTGCTGTACGTTATTTTGACACAGCGCCCTTTTGGAAAGCTTGGCTCTCATCTGAAAGCAAGATGGTCTTTTCCCAGCCCCCGGCTGGATGAAACCATTGAACGCTTTAATTTATTTCCTTTGGGGCATTTAAGGTTGAAAAGCTTGACGAGGAGATTCCCAAGTATCAGAAGTCTGAGGAGGAACGGAGGCATTTAGTAGCTGAGATGGGTCAAGCTGAAGAGCTTGAAGGCTGCTTGGGGCAGGTATTTCCCTTTTTCAAAATGTCCTTATTTTACCCCAAGTGGGGTAAGTGCAGGATACTCCACTTACTACCAAAAAATGGATTCCCCCTTTTATCTCCACAACAACCGTGTGAGGTGGGTTAGTCTGAGAGAGAGTCACTGGCTCATGGATAGCCAGTAAGCCTTTTGGCTGAGTGGAGGATTCGAACCTGGGTCTTTCCAATCTATGTCTCCACTACATCACGTTGGCACTCTCTTTTTCTCCCCATCAGGGTCAAGAGGTAAGGGCAGGGTATGATTTGGAGGTGGGGATGCCCAGTGTATCCCCCGCCCATCGCTTCTCTCCTGCTCTGTGTTCCTGTTGCTGCTTTAGTCCCAGACTTAGCAACATGCCTAGGAACCCCACCACTCTTTCGATTTTTGGTGGAGTTTGTCCTGTTACTAGGATGCTTTTCCTTGTGGATGGTGCAAGCAGTTATTGATGACAGTTTGCTGCCATCTTCCTCATGGCCTTTCCCTGAGATTATTCCCAGGGGGCATCCTGCGGAAGGCACCCCACGATCTGACAGGGCAAGTGCAGAGGGCTTCATCCAATATTCCATGGGCGGACTTCCCCCTCCCCTCTTCCCCCGTGCAAAACCCCACGTGTGCCCCCCAAACTGCTCCTGTGGGTCCCCCAACCCTTCAGAGTGTGTGTGTGGGGGGCTGCAGCGGGGGGAGGAATCCATCCTGCCAGTGGTGTCTGTTTGGCTAGTGAACAGACGCCCCCAGAGAGCCAAGCAAGATTACCCACTGCTCGTTTGTATGGAAGCAGTTAACCATAATTATATTGTTAATTGTCAGTTAACGATGGACTAGTTTCTCATCTGTAGTTTTGATATTTTTTGAGCTGGCTTTGGTGCCCTTCCAACAACTTCTTACTGTTCTTCCAACACCAGGCAGTCAACGGAAAGTTTAGGATAGTTTTAGATATGAATAGGGTGTATGTGGAAATGGAGGGCAGGATGCCAGCCACCTCTGTTTCTAGACCGAAGATTTAGCCATGCTGGCTGAGAATGTTGGGAGTTGTAGTCGAACAGTCTGGAAGACACCAGTTGGGGAAGGCAGGTGTAGACAGTACTGGGCCAGATGGGTTGACTCTGCATAAGGCATCTGCTGATGTTCCCAAGTGTGCTTTAGTTCCAGGATAAAAAGGAAACAGCAAAGGCTGAAGAGGCGAGCGTTTTGGATGAAGCTAACTCAGATTATGAAGATAACCAGACCCTTCATAAAAGGTGAATCACATACACATTATAAACTGAACGAATGTAATAAAAAGCAGGTATTTCCTACCCACTCACCTGTTCCTTAAATCTTGCAAATGCACCTTCTTCTTTGATGCTGTCATCTCATTCCCCACGACCCTTGCATCTGCAAACTTAATTTTCTGGGGTTGGTTACCACCATTCCACTTCAGTCCTATGTGTAGTTCATTCATTTATTTATGTGTTTATTCCATTTTTTTTTAATCCTAGCCTTTTGCTCCATCCCAGGGAGGGCCAATGCAAGCAGAGCAAAGAGGGCTGTACCATACGTGGTCAACCAAATCGGTTGGCAGACTGGAGTACCGTTCTTCCGAGGAAAGGCTAAAGCATTTGGGGCTTTTTAGTTTAGAAGAAGGTCAGCTAACGGGAGACATGAGAGAGGGCTTTTCTCCTTTTTAAAAACAAAACCTATCTGTGGCGAGGAGAAAGTGGAAAGAAAAGTTAGAGGCCACCCAATCAAACCTGTTGGCAAGAGATTCAGGTTTTTCTTCCTGTTCAAGAAAAACACGTCACAAATCGATGGAACTCTCTGCCACAAGGTGTGGTGATAGCTGCTGGCAGAGGTGGCTTTAAAAGGGGGGTTTGGTAAATGTGTGCTCTTGGCTGTGCTAGCAAAGTGGAGCCTCCGAAATATGCCTCTGAAAACCAGGTGCTGGGAACACACCGTCGGGGAGAGCGAGGTTGCCTTCATGCAGTGGTGTAGGGGAGCCAGGGCTCGCAGGGTCGAAGTGCTGGGACACTTTGTTCAGCAGGGATGATGGTGACTTGGTTTGCACGTAATGAGAAGCCTCCATGGGTGAATTTCCCACGGGGTTCTTTGTCACGGTGGCAGCATCATTATGTGCGAACCCGGCGAGGGTGGGTTGAACATCCATATCTTATAGAATCATAGGGTGGGAAGGGGCCTATAAGACCATCGAGGCCAACCCCTTTCTCAGTGCAGGAAGCCTGATTCCCAGGCGGTCTCCCATCCAAGTACTAACCTGGGCTGACCCTGCTTAGCTTCTGAGATCAGACGAGATCGGGCACATCCTTCTGTCCTGTCCTGTCGGGGTGGTTGACAAGCCACCCAGAACTGATGGGTTGTGGGTAGGGATGTTGGAGAAGTTCACGACAGACTAAAATGAGCTCAGATTTCTAAGAATCTGACCTGTGGAAGCCGCTGTGGAGCGACCCCCTCAGGCTGCGTGGAGTCCATGGACTTTCGGATGATTTTTTTTTACTGTCCCGAAATTTACGTGTATAAATTCGTAGGAAAATATGTAAGTTTCTGCTGAGGAAACATTGAATGGAACGGGGGACAATACACTAAATGTTACATACTAAGGTAAATTATGTAAATGCTTACGTAATTATTTGCGTCTTTTTCTGCATGACGAAAAACATACTTGCATCTGTCTGTGGACGGACGACGGAACAAAAGGTGCCTGACAATCCGCAAAACACAGACGGGGCAGATTTTACACAGTCCGTACATCCCTAGTTGTGGGTGGCTTATCAACCATCCAAACAACCCACCCTTGCTGGGTTTGCATGTAAGATCGAGCTACGGTACGCCCCCACCACACCCCAGATATTCAAAAAGGTGGCCAGTGCTGCAACAAGACGCCCCACAGGGAAAATCACCCACAGTGGCTTCTCTTTACATGTGAACAGGACCGGAGTCATCTGTCCCAGGCTTCCCTGTTCCTTCTGAGCTAGGCTGCAGTCCTCACAATCACTAGGGGAAAATAGATTTTCCCGCCACGAGTATATTGTTGTGAGCTGTCCTGTTCTAAAGCATAGTATTTGGGGGTGGCTTGGTCTTGAATGGGCAATGAAGACCCAGTGGCTTCACAAAAGACCTGCTCCTGGCAGAGACTGAAAAATTGCTAGAAGGGGCTTGTGGATCTGGATCAGTCCAGCAGCCTGCATTTCTGGACTCTCCTTGGGGGCGTGGCTGTGGGGACTGTCATGATGAGCTGTGTTGATCTGGGGCCCTGATTCTGTCAGGTCCCAGCCATCAATCGGATTCTTTTGGTTACCAAGTTGAAATTAGCCACTTGTGCAAAAGATGACAGTTTATTGATAGAAAATGGATGCAGAATATATACAAGCAAAGAACGTTCATATCTCCTTTCAGGTGACAAAGTAGATCTTTGCCACACCTTGAATGTCTGTCTGAGTCCCCAAGATAGACGAAGGCCATTCCTCAGGATCACAAGTTTCTCTAGGCCAGCAGCGTGCATGTCCCTCCTTGGAGCGAGACCAAAGGGCAGGCCAGCAAGCTGGATCTTACAAGCTTCATTGCTAGATGCCTCCTTCTAGCCCATGAGCAATGCCTCTCCCCCCCCCCCCCCCGGAACCAACAGGCCTACATACACACATTTAAGAGAAAGGGGCAGGCTTCTCTCCTGCCCAAAAGGTCCCAGCCTGGGGAACTACTTGGCTTTCTTGAGCCTCTATCATTCCAGCTCTTCGGAGGGAGGGTCTCCCAGCTTCTCTGTGAGAATCAAGGCAAGACAGCTTATCTCTTCCTTCAGGGTGACATAATTGAACTGGCATAAGCAGCTTCAAGGCAGGCTGTGAATTACCAGTCTGCGTTAAAGGCCTGCTCTCCTAACCATAAAGCTGCTGGTTAAGTTAAACTACACAGGTAGGTCTCTGTGCATTGAGGAACTCTGTGGAGTCCACATTTTCTGCTCACTAACCGACTCACTACATGAGCGCCAGCACTTCAGAATTGTACCACCACTCCACTGGCTTCACACCTTGCTTGTGGGCTTCCTGGGGGCATCTGGTTGGCCACTGTAGGGAGCAAGAGGCTGAACTACATGGGCCCATGGTCTGATCCAGCAGGGTCCATTTCATCCTCCAAGCAACTCTGCTGGAAGAGAAGGGTGAGAGAGGCTGCGACTGACCATAATCACCCGGTAAGCTTCATGGCTGAGCGGGGGATTTGAACTCGCCATGTACATGGTGGTTCTCTAGCCACGTACACTGCAATGGGTTCCTAGTGTAGAGCCTGTGTTATTGTGCCAACCATGTCAGGAACCGTCCACCAATCTGTTGTGCTGTGACGCAGATGCCGCCAAGTCATCGAAGGTGTCGAGCGCCAAAGCACCCAGCTCCTGCACAAGCTGCGCAAGCTGGAGCGACAGCATGAGGACTTGGTGGAGCGGAATGAAGAGCTGGAGTCGCTCCTGGGCGAGACGCAGAACCAGACCAAAGACGAGCGGGAGCAGTTCGAGTGCGAGGTTGACGGGCTGCAGAAGACGGTAATATGGATCGCCGGATCCTGCCGTCTTTTCACCCCTTCCTTTCTGTGTGTTGCGTAACCACTGTTTAGCTCTTCTAGATCTTGGGGCTGCTAAGGCCAATTTGCATGATTGCAAGCTGGGGCTGCTTTGCTCTGTGCGGCCGTATTCAGACCAGCTGAAGTTTCCGAACCATCTTTAAAGGCAGTCTCACACAGAGCACATTATAGTAGTCCAGCCTGCATATCACCAGGGCATGAATATACCTTCAGGAAGCCAGGTGTGAAGGAAACAGCTCCCCCACACCCCACTGCTGTTTGTTTAAATCAGCCTTCCCCAACTTGGTGCCCTCCAGGTGTGTGGGACTACAGCCCCCATCAGCCCAAGCCAGCATAGCCAGGGATCAGGATCGCAGTTCAAAAAGTCTGAGGGGCGCCAAGTTAGTGAAGGGTGGTGTCAAGTATGTGTCAGCTGCCTATTAGGGTATAGCCCTGCTCCCCGCTGGTCTTTCTGCCTGCCTGTTACTTTTCCTCTGCAGCCTCTCCCAAGCGGAGCCATTCCCTCTCCCCCTCTGGGACTCGTGAGGTGGTGGTGGTGGGGAGAGGTTGTGGAGGAAAAGCAGCGCACGAGGAAAGTGCCAGTCACCTCTTCCCCACCTGCTCCAGTTCTCCCCTGCAACTACTTCCCCTCGTGCAATCTAAGCATGTCTTCGTCTCTTAAAGAAGATTTGTATCCTAGCTTTCCTGACTTCCTCAAGGTGGCTTGCAATATCAGTTAAGAAAACATTGAATACAAACTGAGAAAATCTGCATGAAAACTGTGAACATGAACATTTATTTATGAAAGTGACTGGTGGGAGATTCAGGACGGATTAAAGGAAGGACAGATGGCTGGACAGCCATCTGTCAGGCAGGGATGCTCTGACTTGGATTCCTGCATTGAGCAGGGGGTTGGACTCGATGGTCTTGTAGGCCCCTTCCAACCTTACTATTCTATGATTCTATATCTTCTTCACACAGCACATGGTTAAACTATGGAATTTGCTGCCACAGGATGTAGTGATGGCCACCACTTTGGATGGCTTTAAAAGGGGGTTGGACAAATTCCTGGAGGAAAAGGCTATTGATGGCTACTAGTCCTGATGGCTCTGTGCTACCTCCAGGCTCAGAGGCAGTATGCCGATGTATACCAGTTGCTGGGGAAGTTGGGTAGGAGGTTGCTCTTGCTTGTGGGTTTCCCATGGGCAGCTGTTTGGCCACTTTGTGAACGGAATGCTGGCCCAGAGAGGCCTTTGGTCTGATCCAGCATGGCTCTTCGTATGTTTGTATTTATTATGGCACCCTCGGGATGTGTTGGACTGCAACTCCCATCATGGCAATGCTGGCTGGGAATGATGGGAGAGGCAATTCAATGCATCTGGAAGACACCAGATTGGGGAAATCTGCTCTAACCATTATACCATACTGTCTTTCAAACCTGAATCAAATCTGTTCCCAGTCATGTGGTATAACAACATTTTTTAGTTATTATGGCATGCAGATCCCACCTTTCCTCCAAGGATAGCTGGGCAGCTTGCATGGCTCCCCATACCCCATTTTTATCTGCACGACAACCCTGTGGGGTAGGTTAAGCTGAAAGACTGATCCAGGGTTATGCAGTGAGCCTCATGGCTGTGACAGGATTTGAATCTGGGTCTTCCTGGTCTTAGGCCAACATTCTAACCACTGTACCACCTAAACCAAAGTACACCTCCCCCTCACAACCGACACTCCCTGAAACAGGCCTCTCCAGAACACATGGTATTTACAGAGATATCTGCAAGCCCTGAGGGAAGACCACGTCCTCGCCTTTTGGGGTGGCTGTTCCACAAGGCCGGGGCTACCACTGTGGAAATCCTGATGCTGACCATTGATAACGTTAACCTTCTGAAAAGCGGAAAGTGCTCACTGAAGATCTTTTGGAAGCTCACGCTTGCTGAGGTAGCGGGTAGTTCGGGCCTAAGTCTCCGAACTACTGAAGAGTCCAGCTGGCGTGAGGAAAGCTGCACTTGACTTTCCAATGCAGCTGTTAAAGGAACGAGAACTCTGTCCCAACTCAGAACGAGTACCCTAAAGTTCGATGCATGGAAGCTCTGCTTTGAGAGATGAAAAGGTTTGGTATGTGGTACGATCCTTGGGACCCGGTGCCAGAACGAACTCTCAGGCAGGGAAGGAAATCCTGTTCTTTGGGTGTAGAATCCTGGAGGCCAAGCGGATGGGCTCCAACGGTCAAGAACTGTTGGAATCCTGTTGAGCCAAGGGCCCGTGACTCCGTAAGAGGAGCTCCAGGAACACCTTGCGGATGGAGAGTCTGCAAGAAATGGGACTCGCCTCAGAGTAACTAAGCGGAAGGTGAACGATGAGAGGACGTGGCCTGCAGGTATTGTGTCCGATGCGGTGGCCAAGCCTCAGTCTTCCGCATAAAGCAGTACCACGAGAAGCTGTGGCCTGCAGGTGTTTTCCTGGCCCACCGGGCCTTGGTTTGCCTTGTCAGGGTGTACAAGAGGACACGCCAATTCCCTCGAATCACTATCGCCCTAAATGTGCGGGTAGGTGGATGAATGACAAGAGCTGCACTATTATTTGGACATTTTCAGAATGGTTATTGCTGTTGCACTGTGGCTTTCCATGGCCGTTTTCACGTTTTGATGTTTAGTGTTCTGTTGTAAAGGTTTTTCGTGTGAAATGATAGATGTTGTTGCAAGCTGCCTTGAACTCCTCGGAGATAAGGCGGGGTATAAATCTTTTGAAACAGCCTTCCCGGATGTGTCGGAGCACAGCTCAAGCTGTCCCTAGCTAGCAGGGCCATAATCACTGCTGGATGGGGACAATGGGAGTTGTAGTCCACTACATCTGGAGGTCACTAGGTTGGGGAAGGCTGTTTTCAAATAATAAAATGTAGAAAAGGGGGACAGGCAGGAATAAGCCGGGGCGAGGGATAGAGGAAGGAGAACAGCTGGGCCACCACTGCAGGAAAAACACCAGTTGCCAGCTGAAGGTGGGGCACCTGGAATTGGGCCTCTAAAGATAGGAAGTGGCTTCCTCCAAGTGTCACAACAGACAACATGGGAAGTGCCTGATCGCTTTTAATGTGCCTGTGTTTTCCTTCGAAAATAGCAGCCATTGGTGAGGGAGCAGGATTGGGGCCACAGTGAGAGAGGAGGGAGAGTTAACCCTTCCCTCCATCCTATTGTCACCCGTCACCCGCCCCCGCCCCCCCCCAACTGCTGTTCATTCCAATTGGTGCCAAAGGCAGATTTCCTCCCTGGGCAAGTAGCAACGTACGAGGGTGGGCAGTTTGTGATAGGACTGGGGGGCCGGGGGTTAACCGCATGCCATCGACCATGCTGGCTGGGAATGGTGGGAGTTGCAGTCCAACCCATCTGGAGGACAGCAACTTGGGGAAAGGCGGATTTAACATATTGCCTGTTTGGGCCCTGAGTCAGACCTTTGGTCTGTCTTGCCTGGTGCCGTGGCCTCCAGTTGCCCATGGAGATACAGGCATCCCCCAGCCCTGCCGCCTGCGATCCTTTTAAGTGGAGCTGCCAGCAGCTGAAAGCAGTAGCAGCAGAGACCATATGCAGTGCACGCACAGCGATGCTTCGTTACAGCAAAGGCGAGGTTCAGACTCCTGCGTTCTCGGCTGCCATTCTCCACCAGCTCTTGTGTGATCTCTGTCCTACATCAGAGGAGAGGAGGGGAGAGAGCACAGGGGACCGAAGGAAAGGGTTGAGCGGGAGAGGGCCTTCTTCCTGGATCACTTCCAGCGTCTCCATTTAACAAGGAAACCGATGCCGCCCTAGAAAACGCTCCTTTCTTTTGTTTGGTCCAGATCTCGTGTTTAGAGGCAGAGTTAAGCCAAGCGCGGAAGCAGAAATCGGACATGGCCGATGGCGAAGCGACAAAAGAAGTGGCAGATTTCCGAGAGGCAAGCGACAATGGATAGTGGGTGTTTGGGGGGTGGCCCCTCTAGGTTGGGGAGGAGGTGGGAGGGGATGAATGCTGAGGCCCACCGAGGGACACATAGTCCCCACCGGCCTTTTCACCAGGCTGACTGTTGCGTTGGACCGGTCACAGGTGTTGCAAACTCACCAGGAGAAAGTTGGAGTGCTGGAAAGTAAACTACTGGAAGAGACGGAGTGGAGGAAGCAGCTAGCGTGTGATCTCGAAATGACGCAGAAAGTGCTGGAAGAAGAAAAGAAGGTGCAGTGTCCCCCTAATAACTGAAAATAAATAAATAGCACATCTGGTCGGTGACAGTGGCATACAGTATTAACCCGTATATTACTGAAGTGTCTTTTGAATAAGGGCAGTGAATTCTTGACAGTGCAGTTCTCTGCATGTCTGTTCAGAATTAAACCCCCTTGAGTTCAGTGGGACTTATTCATTCATTTGTTACATTTCTGTACCACTCAATAGCCAAAGCTCTCTGGGGGGTTCACAGCATGATGAAAAATAATATAAAGCCTCTAACTTTCAAAAATTTAAATCAGTTGGAGGACAGGTGAAAAACAATTAGCAATAAAACTACCAAGACCTGATAGAAAACTTAAATGCCCATCATATTATTATTTATTACATTTATATCTCGCCTTTTTTCCTCCTTGAGGAACCCAAGGCGGCATACATAGTCCTCCTCCATTTTATCCTCACAACAACCCTGTGAGGTGGGTTGGGCTGAGAGTCAGTGACTGGCCCAAAGTCACCCAGTGAGTTTCCATGGGGACTAGAACCCGGATCTCCCAGCTCCCAGTCCAGCACTCTAGCCACTACACCACGCTGGCTCTCATATGCTGCCAGATGCCTGGGAGTAGAGTCTTAACCTGGCGCCAAAAAGATGACAGTGTTGGCCCCAGGTGGACTTCACAGGGGAGAGCATATTCTCAAGGAAAATGTGAATAGAATTGCAGCTTTCCAGCTAAAGAGCTCTTCTTTGATCTGTATCTCATTAACCACCCTGGCTGTTTAAGCAGGAGTTGCACAATTCTAAGTCGGAGCTTCTGCAGCTTTATAGTGAACTCCAGGTGCTTCGGGGAGCAGCGGAGGAGAGAGATTTTCTGCATGTGACGCATGAGAAACTGCAGCAAGAGAATTTGATGCTTGAAACAAAGGTGAGTCTTGCAGTCAGCTCGGTAGTCTGAAGTTCAGGATGGGTGTGCTTTGAACAGCCCACAAATAAGCTCGCTCCTCTTAATTCAGACAGTTGGTCCATCTCGTTCAGTTCTGTCCACCCTGACTGTCAGTGGCTCTCCAAGGACTTGACAGCAGACAGCTTGAGGTCCTTTTAAGGCCAGAGACTGGAGATGCCAGAGATGGAACTTTGCTTCGCATGTGGAAGGTCCCAGGTTCGATCCCTGGCATCTCCTGGTAGGGCTGGGAAAGCTCCTTCCTCAAACTCAGGAAAGCCACTGCTGCCAGTCAGTGTTGACCATACTGGGCTAGATGGACCCAGGGTCTGACTCAGGATAAGGCAGTGTGAAGGAGTGGCTCGGGGGATCCAGGGCATAAGGAGAACCCTGAGGGGCAGCTTCCTATGTTCCTTTGACTCTGCCACCAGCTAAACTTGTAGATTTCACAAGGCAGTACGATGAGCTTCACCATACAATGGGGTGTGTAATATTGTTTTTACCATTTATCTATAATAACAAAAGAGGATGTGCGTCTGTCTGTCCATCCATCAGCGCCGTAGCATCAAGAGCGTGAAACTGAGACACCTGAAACTTGGCATGCGTATTAAGGGGACCCTGGGGTGTGTGTGTGTGTCTCAGGGTTATTTTCTTTTAAGATGCATTCATTGAGTTAAAGTGATTTAAATATGTTCATGGGGTTGAAGGCTGCAGTAACATCTTCAGGTACTAGAGCAGCAACGGCTCTAACCACACATAGGTTTGCAGTCCTGGCAGCTGGGGGGGCGGGGATGGTTCGTAGGCCGAGGGACAATATTATACACCCATGGTTCACTATCTCCCAGCCTAACTGACCTCAAAAAGGCTGTTGTGTCAGTGAAAAGGGACGGGCACAGGTGCCACTCTGGGCTCCTTTGAGAATGGGCAGGATATCAATGTAATCAATACTCTTTTAATCTCCATACAGTGCTTAGAACAGTTTTTTATAAGTGCTAAATCGTGGTTAAGATGCTGAACTGCAGACCGGAAGGTCGGCAGGACAGCAGTTCGAGACCCGAGTGCCGCGTGACGGAGTGAGCTCCTGTCTTCAGTCCCAGCTCCTGCCAACCTAGCAGTTCGAAAGCAAGAAATTGCAAGTAGATAAATAGGTACCGCCTCGGCGGGAAAGGTAACAGCGCTCCGTGCACCTCGGTGTTCAGTCATGCCGGCCACATGGCCACGGAAGCGTCTTCGGACAGCGCTGGCTCTTTGGCTTAGAAACAGGGATGAGCACCGCACCCTAGAGTCGGACACGACTGGCTGGGGACACCTTTTTTTAAAAAATCGTAATAATTTCACGAGTGAATATTGAGTGAGCTCAATAGGTAAGTCGGTATAGGATTGCACCCTTTGGGTCTATAGCTGAATTCACTGACCGGGATCCAAGAAACTATTCTAGGTCCCCCTGAGGGCATGTGATGAATTGCCCACTGGGCCTCCTGCCAGCCTTGAACTAGGAAGGCCACCCCCTCCCCAACTTCCCATGCCATATCACGGCCTGCTTTTGAAATTCTCCTCCACTTTAAGAGCAGTTTGCTGTGTGGCATAGGACAGGGAGCTGCTATTTCAGACACACGAGCTCACCCCCGTAGGCCCACAGGACTGGCTGCTAGATTCTTTGGGTCCCAGCCAACCAGCTTAATTCATGTTGCCAGAAGCCTCAGAGATTTACATTCCTAACCTTGCAGGTATCAGAGCTCTCGCAAGAATGTGAACAGTTGAACCAGCTCATTACAGAAGAGAAAAAACACGGGGAAAGGTTTTTGACAAGCCGAAGGGCATGCACCGAGCTTATGGCTAAAGAGCAGGTTTTCGAAGATCAGATCCACAACCAGGAAGAAGAAAGGGAGCAACTGTGGTAAACTGAACACATCCGTATTTGCACATTATGTGTAACTTCTCAGATGTGTGTGTGTGTGAGAGACCGGGGGCGTGGGGGGCGGCAATTAAACAGAAAGAAAATGTTTCCAAATTGGAACATCGCCATGTTAGGACTGTGTGGGTACACAATGCACGGTCTCAAAGGGCAAAGGCTTTGACCCACAAGTCCCTCAATCAGCCCTCCCCAACCTGGCCCCCTCCAGATGTGTTGGACTACAACTCCCAGCATTCCCCAGCCAGCCTCAACACACCTGGAGGGGGCCAGATTGGGGAACGCTCTCCTAGACTCCCCGTGAGACACTCCTCACAGGCTAATAGGGACATTTAACTCCGGATTTCTCCAAAGTAGCTCACGAGGATGGTGTTACTTCAGTTCACTTGTCTTGGCTGTAGCCCAACAGGTAAGGTAAGCCGGGGGAGGTTGGGCTGGAATCTCTTAGACAGAAGTGCCCACTGGAAGGTGAGGCATGGAGTCCCTCTTTGAGAGCTATGGTGCCTGTAGTGATTTGGGGACAAATAATCTCTCCTGTCTGTTCCCTCCGTGGCTTGAATCCTGGGTTGTGGGTTGGTGGTGGTGGGGCATTTCCTGGGGCTGCCCCACTCTGGTGTTGCCCTGCCCGCTGACAACATTTCTGGCCATGCCTTGTGGGAGAGCATGCTTGCGGTTCGAGCACGGCTCTGGGAATATCCCATTATTATATTTTTTTGCCCATTTTGACCCAGTCCCAGGGAATTATGTAATGTAAAGTAATTGGTTACATTGTACTAGTGTGGAGAGCTAGTGTTGGACTGGGAGCTGGGAGATCCGGGGAGATCCGGGTTCTAGTCTCCACTCAGCCATGGAAGCTCACTGGGTGCCTTTGGGCCAGTCACAGACTCTCAGCCCAACCCACCTCACAGAGTTGTTGTTGTGAGGATAAAATGGAGAGGAGGAGGATCATGTAAGCCGCCTTGGGTTCCTTGCAAGAGGGAAAAACGTGGGATATAAATGCAATAAATAAATAAATAGAGTCTTAATTTAAAATAAATTAAACAGGGGATGAAGGGCAGGGGAGGACGCCGTTCCATTGTCAGTGTTGGAAGATTCAGTTGTCAGTCTGGTTCGCTTCTGGACATGCACGGGGGGGCTCTTGTCTAGGGCTGGCCCTGCCCCAGCTGCTGTTAGTCCCATGGGGGGACGGGGATGGATAGTGTTGTGCTAGTGTATTTGCCCCGGTGAGGCTTATTAGAGCCAGTGTGGTGTAGTGGCTAGAGTGCTGGACTGGGAGTCGGTAGATCCGGGTTCTAGTCCCCACTTGGCCATGGAAGCTCACTGGGTGCCTTTGGGCCAGTCACAGACTCTCAGCCCAACCCACCTCACAGAGTTGTTGTTGTGGGGATAAAATGGAGGAGGAGGAGAATGTAAGCCACCTTGGGTTCCTTGCAAGAGGAAAAAAGGCGGGATATAAATGCAATAAATAAATACTAAATACTAAATGCTGTCTTTGTCTGTCTGTCTCATCCCCCCCTCCTCCCGTTTAATTTCTAGTGTTAAATTGTTAGAGAGCAATAAGAAAATGGAGGAACTAGAGAAGCAGGTCAAAGGCAGCCATGAAGAAAAACAACTCCTGTGGGAAGAAAATGCTCAGTTAAGGAAAGACATCCTTGCTCTCCGGCACCAGCTTAGCACCAACAGTGCAGCGATCGTAAGGCTGAAGCACGAGGGCGGTTTTGGGGAGGTTCAGCCCCACAAGCCACAGAGTCCCATGGGGAGCACAGACGGAGATGTGAAGCAGGTAAAACGGCTTCCCGGATGAGAGGTCCCCCTGGAAAAAGCGGCTGCGCACTGGCCCAGGCAGACATGTGGTGGGGAGGGCCTCAGTAGGCAGGGAATCACTGTAGAAGAGCCAAGACATAAACACAAATAGCCTACTACGCTTAGAGCAATTTCATTGCTTTAAGGCAGCCTTCCCCAGCCTGGTGCCGTCCAGAGGTGTTGGACTACAATTCCCAGCATGCTGGCTGAGGGATACTGGGAGTTGCAGTCTAACACATCTGGTGAGCGCCAGGTTGGGGAAGGCTGTTTTAGAGACCAGCAAAATGCAATTCAGTTTTGTCTTGTTTGTACAGAAGGGTCTGCTGCCCGTTATCCCGGTGCCTTCGCTCTCATGGGCCAGAACACTGGGAGGCAGGAGGAAGTGTATTTCATAGTGAGCCATTGGGCAGGATCCTGCCTGTACCCTTCTTTTATAGCTCCACAAGGAAAAGGCCTAGCAACTGTGTTTTGTTTTGTTTTTAAAATGAAAATGCAGTGGGGGGCCTGGTACATCTTTCAGAGGCCCCGCTGTGGTTACGACCTTGGCCACAAAGAGATTTCCATCTCAGTTTTGACAGGAGGTGTGGAGCCTCTTTCAGCCTAAGGGCCAACTTCCGTTTCGGAGGCCACGTTTTAGTGGTGGGTGGAGTGAAAGGTGAACTGGGCAGGGCCAAAAATGCCACCGCATCTTAGCTTAAATCTCTTTCCACCGTAACTAAGCCTTAGGAGAGACATTTCAACTTTTTAGAATGGGGGAAGAAACTACACAGAAGGCAGGAAACCACCAAACAAATGGTGGATGGGGGAAAGGGTGTATGCCCATACTAGGAACCCCAGAGGGCTGGATTGGGACCCCAAGAGGGCAGGATTTGGCCCAGAGCCTGAGGTTCAGCACCCCTGATTTAGACTGGGGGAGAGGCAAAGCTAACAGGGATGGCCAAATGTAGTTCTCTGTGGCTGCACGTCATGTCAGATGGGTTTCAGCTGAAGGCTTCATGAAAAAGGTGGGGTTTGAGGAGAAATTCAAGGGGATACTGGTGACACAGAGGAGGAGAGAGTTGCAGGTACGGGGCACAGTGAGAGGGCAGTGTTGTTTAGAGAGCAGGAAAGTTGAGCCAAATGAAAGGCAAGACACAGCCTTGGAGTGGACGGGCTAATTCAGCATAAGTGACCTCAAGACGGTGGGCTAAACCGGCGTGGGCCTTTGCAACAGTCTGTATACCCATACTGGTCAACGTAACGCGTTATATCCATTTGAAATGATGAAGCTCTGGGATTCGAGCCAAAGTGATGAAAAATAGTCGCAGGGATCAGTATAGTCGCAGGGATCAGTGTTTCAATAATCGATCAGCTGCTTTTCCATCCAGGCCATGTTCTGTTTTTGCTTAGAAATATGCAGCAACAAAAGGAGCTCAGGGAAGATGATAACGCCTTATTTTCCTCTTCTTTGTTCTGAAAAACATTGCATGGCAGTGGGGACGTTTTGATGGCCTGAGGGGCTGCAGCTTTTCTTGATGTAGACTCATACAATGAATGTGTATATGTTGTATTAAAGTGAGCTACCTAATATGTCACAATCGAGCGTGATCAAAGGAAGGCAACCTAGGAAGGTTCCCAGGTTCAGTCCCCAGCATTGCCAGGTAATGGGAAAGACCTTTCTCTGCTTGAGACCCTGGAGCAGGGGTGTAGAAGCTCAGACCTGAGGGTCAAATCCAGCCCTCCGGTGATCCCCAGATAGCCACGGCCCTTTCCCTCGACCGTTGATTGCTTTGTGGTTTCCCGGCATTTGTACAGTTTTCCCCCCATTCTAAAAGGTCGAAATGCCTCTCCGAAGGCTCAGGGACTGGCAGGAAGAGGTTTAAACTAAGATATGCTGGTGTTTTTGGTAATGTGTCCTGCCCTTTTGCCTTTAGCCCGACCCACCTCTGGAACGCAGCCCCCAGGAGCTTCTCGCAGGTTCTTGGGGCGGGGGGGACGGGACGGGACTGGCAGGCGGGAAAGAAAGCCAGGTAGTCTGCTGGCAAAGTGGGGTAGTGTAGTGGCCACCCAGACTGGCAAAGTGCAGCAGATGTGGGAGCTTTATTTTATTTTTATTTATTTCTATACCGCCTGATAGCCGAAGCTCTCTGGGCAGTTCACGGATATTATATTCGGCACTGGCATGGCACTGGCATCACCGGATTCCCAGGTGGTGTCTGGCCTGTGCGGGGAGTGACCCAGGTTGTGTTGCTGGCGCTTTCCCCCTCCAACCAGCGGGGAGCAGGGAACTAGCACCAGCCCCGGTTTGAGCCCTGTGGCTCCTGACAGCCGTTTCACGCCCAGGGGCTCTTTCCTTCTGCAGCAGCTTTGGCTGCTTTCCTCACGGCTTCCGTTCCGTCTCCTGCATGCAGTGCCCACCTGGAGAGAGACCCGTGCAGCAGCAAGAGGAGTTGCAGCAGCTCCGGCAGGACGTTCAGCGGGTTCAGAATTTATGCAGCTCCGCCGAGAAGGAGCTGAGGTACGAAAGGGAGAAGAACTTGGAGCTGAAGAAGCACAACATCCTGCTCCAGCAAGAAAACATCAAGGTGGGTGTTCTGCTCCTCACGGCTGCAAGAAATCCAAGCGGCCGTTCTGGCCTAAGCAGGAGAGAGATGGGGACGTTCACTCTTTAAAAATTAAAATAAAAACACCTACTGGAAAGATTTATATCCCGCTTTGTCAGGCAAACCTCTCAGAGTGGCAAACACATAATTCCGTTGTGTACCACGCTGGGAGCTTAAGGGCAGCCAACAACCAATCTGCTCAGTTCATTTAATGAATGGATGGAAGAGAATTCATGAAAGCAGAGCAGCAATAGAGGTCTGGGTAAAAAATAACACTTAAAAAGCACAGCCGCTAAGAATGGCCTGGGCGAATGAAGAGATCTGCAACTGGGGCGCCACCACTGAAAAGGCCTCGTTGTAGGTCCCCGCCTGGCGGACTTCTGGAAGTGGACAGACCCAAAGAAAAGCCTCCAAAAAAGGTTGTATTAGCTGAGCAGGCTCATCTGGGAGGAGACATTTCTTAAAGTGGTCTGGTCCCAAGCTGTTTATAGCTTACAGCAGCAATTGCCAACGTGGTGGCTGTGGACACCAGTGGACCCCTGGAGACCTTTCTTGGTGGCCACCAAGGTGAACTACCCTTCCCGCTTTTTAATTTTTTTAATTAAATTTTCTTACTGGCAGCTGGGGTGACTTCAAAATGTGTAGATGGATGGGAGTGTGGTGTGTGTGTATGGGGGAGGGAGAGAGAGAGAGAGAGAGAGAGGCCCTGTCTGTGGATGGTGATCCAAAGTGAGAGAGAAAAAGGGATGAGCTAGCAGGCAGATGGGGTGGTGGGAGAGAAACAGGGCTTGTCCTCCGTGAAATAGGTTTCTGTTGGTGCTGAAAACTGGGTTCAAAAAAATAGTTTAGTGTCTTGGAGCTCAGACCGCACCTTGTACTCAATCCTTAGGGCAGGTTACTTGCCCTTTCTGACTAGCCACACCTCCCACGACAGCCATTTTGTGGTGGTGCCTGGGACAGTTTCTCCATTTGCCAAATGTGTTTCCAGGCCCCAAAATGTGGCCTACCCCTAGGTTACAGTGCTGAGTATCAAGGCCCAGCGGTGTCTGTTTAAGAGGCCAGCGGCAAGTAGCAGGCACAGGTCAAAAGGAGCCATGAAAGGGGGAAGAGGTCCAATCCCAAAGGCAGGCGACATAGTGCGATGGAGGCAGTGAGGTCGTAGAGCTAATCCATCTTTCAAGTTGCTCAGCCTGGGGTGGCAAGCCCGAGGCAACAACAGTTCAAGAAAGACAGCAGAGCTCCTGTTTGCTTCTCAGGTTGTTTGCTTCACCTCGGCTAATACGGTGCTCCTAAGGCAGCTGGAATGGAACGGTAGTTTCCTCTGTCTAGAAGCGGCACCTGGTCTTGGTTTCCCAGCATTGTGTTTAACCAGGAATAGGGAAGAACTTGTCATTGTCGACCTAGGCAGGAAAGCCCACAGAAACGAGAGGCTGGAGGCAGCCTTGTGCTTGCTAAAAATGTAACCTGACTTTTCCTTTAGATCAAAGCTGAACTGAGGCAAGCGCAGCTGAAGCTTTCTGACTCCTCCAAAGCGTGTTCCTCTCTCACCTCACAATGGGAGCTCAGTCACCAGAAGGTCAAGGAACTGGAGCTGCAGCTGCTCAAACAGTCCCAGGCAACGAAACAGCAAAGTAGCTTGCAAGAGAAACTCGCCCAGGAGAAAGCCAGAGGGACCGAAGCCGAGAAAACGGTCAGTGGCCAAGCTGTGCTTGCGACCGCAAGCCATCCTGCAATTGCAGGAGCAGTATGCTGTTTTAGAGAGCAGCTGGATTATGGGGTATTTCTAGGAGCAGATCGGTTGTGGATGAAACTCTGGTGTTCACAGAGAACGGTTTGATGACAATATTACTTGGTTACAGACGAGCCTCTTTTTTCTGTTTTGACCAGTCTTTTAAAAATAAGTCATGGGTCGCTTCTACACTATCCATTTAGTCTACAACTATCATTTTTTTCTCATTTTCTGCAGCAAATCTAGACCTGCCACTGTACAGTGTTTTCTTTTGTCTTTTTTAATAGCTATTTTGCAGCGATTAAACAAAATAAAACAAAGCAAACACCAACAACCTGCAGTTGCACTGCTAGCCTGGCCAGCTATTGATGCTTTTCAGGGCTACTGTGCCTTTAATCTGAAGTTTCCACCTTGCAGGTTCTGTCCCTTTATTGCTTCCTGTTCAGGCAGCTATGGCATCAGTGACAAATTGCTGCGTAATTAGTCAGTTTCTGTTACTGTGGAGGGATGGGCTTTAATTACTGATTTTCTCTCGTTTTTTCTTTTTCTTTTTAGAATGATTTTTATAGTACTACTCCTCTATTAAGGAAAGAAAAATAGTGAGAGGAAGCCTGTAATTAAATCCTCCCCCACCTGCATGCCACCCACCCCCAGAATCAGGAACTGACTAAGGTGCACTGGATATCACATGTTCCAAACAGGAAGAAATTAGAAGCAGCAGCGGAGGCTGGTAGCTCCAATTTCAGTGGGGTTCTTGAATCCATTCCAAGTTTCAGTCAAAACCAGCCAAAACTCTGAAGGAGCTAGCCAAGGTGCTGAACCCATTTTGGGGATATGATTCAGCACCTTGGATAGCTTCCTTAGCGTTCTGTCTGGTTCTGACTGAAACCCAGAAGGGATTCACAGCCCCACTGAAATCGGAGCTGTCGGCCTCCACTGAGCGGAAGCCACAAGAAGGGAGCTGTTATTTTAAAAGTTGCAGGGGACTTTTGCTGAGCAGCACTTACTTCTGAGTAAACTTGTTTTTACAGGAACTTCATAGACATTTCTTGGCCACTGGGTTGGGCATTGCCAGATAATAAAGCACTATTTTACGTGTCGCATAGAACTGCTGTCACCCTTCTGTTTCCAGCTGATTTCAGAAAAGCCATGCCTCAGCAGCGCCAAAGGGCCTGAGTGCGGAAGCAGCCTTGGAGAGCTACAAGGACCTTTCTGCCCCTTTTGGAACGTCTTCTCTTTGCAGTTCCCCCTTTTTTAAGTGTTACCTCTCTGGTCCAGTCGAAGCCTTTCACCTGTTATTTCATTCTTCTTCCTCCTCCTCCCAGATTGTAGAGCTGCAGCAGAAGCTGAAGGAATCTCACCACCGCGTGCGGCTCTCTGAGACCCACGTCGTGGGGAGAAAGCAACTGGAGGAGGAAGTGAAGGAGGCCAGAGAAAATGAAATGAAAGCCCAGCGGCAGTTTCAAGAGGAACAGCGGAAAAGGTAGCACAAATCCCTGTGCCCGTGCCTTAGTTTCCCTTCCACAAAGCTGAATAATGATGTGCGTAGCCCTATTTGGTGTCAGTCCTTGCCGCTGACAAACAGCAGCAATAACTCACTGCCTGATAAGCTGGTTCGTAAACCTGTCCAAGGCTAGGAAAGGAGGAGGCTAGAGCGGGGGGCTTTACAAGTTCGACAAATCCAAGATGGCGTGGCAGGGAAAGGTCCTTTTTCCAGTCCAAGGTCTCAACACAGGGATTCAGGAGCAAGGCTGAGGTTCAGGTTCAGGGTCGAGGCGGGCCGACAAGATTCGGCACGTGGAAACGATGTTGTTCTCCAGCAGCTTTGTCCCTGCCTGCTTCCGCTTTTAATGGCAGCGTCCTGGAGCAGCTGCTGGCCATCAGTCCTGTGGCATCTGGGAGCCTCTTTGCCTTAAATGGACAGAGGCTCACCTTCGTTGCTCTTTGACATGGGTTCTAGTCCCCACTCAGCCATGGAAGCTCACTGGGTGACTTTGGGCCAGTCACATACTCTCAGCCCAACCTACCTCACAGGGTTGTTGTTGTGAGGAGAAAATGGAGAGGAGGAGGATAATGTAAGCTGCCTTGGATTCCTTGCAAGAGGAAAAAAGGCAGGATATAAATGCAATAAATAAATAAACAAACAAACAAACAAACTTTGCCCTCCGAATCCTCTGGAGAGGCTGCAGCCGGGCATGGCTCCTCCACTGGGGGTGAGGGGGCCCAGGCTACTTCTGCGCTGGTCCCTTCCCCCCGGTCTGGAGCCTGCGCTTCCCCTTCGTCCTTGGAGGAGCCCGAGGGAGGCATGACGTTTGGGGTTCACCTTCATGCAGTGCCAGTTGTGTGAGTGGGGAGAGTGGGGCCGCGCTCGCTGGCCCCACACACTGCCATGTTGCTGTCAGCTTGGCCCTGGCACCTTCCCTGTGTTGGAGAGGAAAGGCCTGAAGCAGGAGCCCTGGTCTATACGTGCGGGCTGCCCACGTGATTTTGAACCCCAGGCTGTGGAAGGCGGGGGCGGGGGGGCGAACCAGCAAGGCTGTGACAGAAGGGGCAAGGCCAGCGTGACTGGAATCGCACGGGATTGTGTGTAGCCCTCCAGGTCAGGGGTGCAGAACCTCTTTCAGCCCGAACCTGTTTCTCCAAGTCAGTGTCAGAGGTGTTTCTGAGTGCAGCGAGTGGGATAGCAGTTCAGATTCTGGAGAACCATCAGACAAAGGGAGGTGTTTTCCCAGGCTAGTCCAGATATGAGCAGGCCTGCTTCTCAGGTTACAGACGTCCAGATGGCTGAGCTTGAGGGTCCCTCCTCACCCCCCACCCCGTGAGAGGCAGCAGACAGGAGGAGGACCTAATAGATGCCAGGCGCAGGTGCAGAGCAAAGAGAGGGAAGGCCGGGGCATAACTGAGACGGTCTACCTGATGGGCCTTGCATGAGAAGCTGCGCTTGGAGGCCTCACAAGAAGAGAGGGACCCCCTGCCCTTAAGAGAAGCTAGCCAGACCGCCTCCCCCTTCAAACGGCGGGCAACTCTCATAAATCCCATTGGGATCCCCTGGCGGCATTCCTGGTAGACGGAGAGTTTCCCTGAGAATTTGTATTTGTATGACCCTGTGAAGTCATGGATGAAAAGCTGGAGACTGAAGCCTCTAGTCTGTGTATGTTTGGGCATTGAAGTGAAGTCGGGGCTAAGGGAATCATGCCAGTCAGGGGCGCAGAGCTGCTTTCAGCCCGAGGGCTGAATTCCACTGCAGAGAAGCTCCCGGGGCCTGCATCCCAGTGGTGGGCGGAGCCAAAATTGTTTTGCCAAAATGCAAAACAATGCCAGCATATTCGAGCTTCAAGCTCTTAGTGGCAGTAGCTAATCCTTAGGAGAGGCGTTTCAACCTTTTAGAACAGGGGGGACACTGCACCGAAGCTGGGAAACCAGGAATTGAATGGTGGTTGGGGGGGAAGGAGGGTGAGGGAAAGGGGTGTGGCCTGAGGAAGCCCAGAGGGCTGGATTGGGACCCCGGTGCAGGCATTCCACACCCCTGCTCCAAGTGAAAGTTATCGGGAGAAAAGAGCAGGGTTCTGCCTGCTACCCCCCCCCCCCCCCGCACACACACTGCCCTCAGCCATCCAAACGTTGGGTGAATATCTGTAAAGGGGAAGCCTACTAAAATGTGTAGGCCAGGGGCCTGTGGGCACATCTGGCAATTTGAGAAACTGGCCTGGGCACCACCGCAGAATGCGTACGCTGCAAATGAAAGCATCGCCTGCAGTCACCTGCCATCATCATTTCCTAAGAAGGTGTCTGAGCCCCTCGTGTGGCCTAGGGGCATTCATGGGAAGTGAAGACGGGAGCAGCTGGAGACTATCGCTTTGCTTTGAAGTAGGGCCACTGGAGAAATTCGAGGCGGATTGAAATGAGCTTGGATTCCTAAGAATCCGACCTGGGGAACCTACTGTGGAGCGCCCCCCTCAGGCCATGCGGAGTCCGTGGACTTCCGAATGATTTTTTTACTTTCCTGAAATTTACGCATATAAATCTGTAGAAAAATACGTGCGTTTCTGCTGAGGAAACGTCCCCCATTCCAGTCAACAATAAACTAAATGTTACGTACTGAGGTAAATTACATAAATACTTATGTAAATATTCACGCAATTATTTGCGTATTTTTCACATAAAAAAAATATTCGCATCTGTCTGTGGGCGGACAACAGAACGAGAGGCACCTGACAATCCACGAAACACAGACCGAGTGGATTTTATACAGTCCATACATCCCTACTTTGAAGCCATCCCAACTCCCTCTAAGAAATGCTGCTGTTGTTTAAGTGGGAGGGCATCTTCACAGGTGCCGAAAAAGGTGTCTGAGGGTGCATGGTCGCCCATGGGTGCCACGCTGCCTACCCCTGGCATAGACTCTCGCTGTGATTTGCAACCCTGGTAGTGGGCTTGGCTGGGATGGAGTGATGGCTCTCTCCTTCCCCGCAATTATGACTGCGTGGAGGATGAGACCTGAACAAGGCTTCCTGTGTGTGTGTGTGTGTGTGTGTGTACAATATATATTCTTGAGCAGCTCCCAGAACAATTGGCAAGCATCCTCTTCCAGCTGTGGTATGTTGCGTTGTCGAATCAGCCGTTAATATTGCCTCCTGGAATGCTGCCCTCCCTGTTGCCCCAGCGTTCATGGTTGGGATCTCCTTTGTGGGCAATGGTGATGCTTATGGCATACCCCTGGACCTGACTCTTGAAGTGCCCGCTCCACGAGGGACTCCTTCTGCATCCTTACTTCCTCTCTTGGGGCGATGGTGCTTCCAATATATTGGCAGAGGGAAGGAGGGGTCATGAGCCTTCCCTCTCTAATTGACATTGCCATGGTGGGTGTATCCCCCATACAGCCAAGGTTTAGCCCACAGAAAATGGGGGCAGGGACAAAGGCAGACTTTTGTGGGAGTTCACACACACACACACACCGCCCATCTTGCTTATCTTTTTCATCTGTCGTTTGCCCCTGTTCACAGTTCATCCTTTCCCCAATCTTCAGCTTTTTAAAAACAAAACAAATCAAGGGCTTCTTCCTGAGGTGATTCCAGCCTGAGTCACATAGGGAGTGTGATGGTATCGCAACATCACCCAGCATATTGGAACTGACTACATGATTATGTCACAAAGCCAAATTGGAATGAAGGCAGTGCTTCCTGGCCTCACTCTGAATGGCTAAACTTCTGTGTCCTCTTTTGCAAGCCAAATAATGGTAGAAATGGGAGGACATTTTTGTTTGTTTGTTTTCCAAACCATCCCCCATTGCAGTTCAACCCTTATCCAAAATGGGAGCTTAAGTATTCAAGCCACATTTTAGAACATTTCTACATGAGGCATTTACTGTATGTTCATGACTGGTCACTCACGGGAGTTTGTGGGTCCTTAACTTGACACCGTCAACCTCCAGAGTGTCTTCCGCGCTTTTTGAGCTTTATCCCGCTTTTTAAAAGATGGGAGGTAAGCCGATAACAAACATTAATGTGAGATATCGGCAATGTGTAATGACGGCGTTGTGCTATAATAGAGCCACTAGATGGTGCTGTATCTTGAAACTTATAGAACATTGCTGAGAAAGGACGTTTTCAATTCAAATCACATGTCCCTCATGTTAAAGGAGCCTAGTGTAATCCCACAAAGAAACCAGAAGCAGAAAGCCCCTGTAAGGATGTGGGATTTGAGCCTCATGTAATGAACCTCGTAGTCTCTCCTGCAGCATGTTAGCCACCATCTCCCCAGATTTTTCTCCTTACTGGTGTGATGTTGCCTGCCAGGAAGCTCCTCGATCAGCAGATGGAAGAATTTCAGCAGCAGCTCAGACACTCTCGCGAGAAAGAGACGCAGCTGGCCAGGACGTTTGCTGAGCTGCAGGTCCAGTGTCAGCAGCAGGAGGCCCAGTTGCGGGTCTTGGAGGAAGAGAAGAAAACACTCTCTAATGAGGTAAGCAAGGAAACCCTGTAGTATACGTCACTGCTCCCATTTTAGAAATGGAGAAGTAAGGTGGAGAGAACAAGTGAGTAAGGGCACAATCCTATGCTTGTTTAAACAGAAAAAGTCCTACAATTCCTGGCTGGGGAGTGCTGGGAGCTGTAAGACTTTTTTCTGTCTAAACATGCATAGGATTGTGCCATAAGGCAAGGTACTGGACACCCTGTGTGCACTTAAAAAATAAATTAAAGATGCAATCCAATGATGTTTAGATAGGGGGGAAAAGCTCACAACTCCCAGCTGGCTGGGGCATGCTGGGAGTTGTACGCCTTTTTTCCTGTCTAAACATGCATAGCATTGCACCTTAGAAAAATAAGCATTTTGCACCAAGAAAACCTGGATTCTGCAATCGGTATAAAGTGTGGAGATTTCTGCATTTTCTCTTTATTTTGCCAAATGTCTTCTGCTTTGGACTGCTAGGAAAAATTGTACTCGATGTGATTTGTAAATGACATAAATAAATACTGATGCCACTTTATTCTTTCTCATGTAAAAACAAAACAAAACACAGGTATCCTGCTCATAAACCCAGCTAATTTCTGAAAAACAGCTCACTGTTATAAAACGCAACAAACCCATCAATGCAGTGGATTGTTTATTTATTGTTAATTACTAATGAATGGTGGATACATTGTCGAGGAATTAGTAAATACAATTGAAAATGAAAAAGAAACATCCAAGCAACTCTGGAAAGTGATCACGAAGGCTTTTAAAGGGCCTCAGTTACCCTCTGGACCAAGCTGCTGGGCTGGTTGACGTCCAGGGAGCAAAGCCTCACCCCAAAGCCCCTCCCATGACATCACCTGCCACCGCCCCATTCTAAAGACAACCCCTTTTTTCCTCTGGCATGGAACTCTATGCCTCTCTCTGCATGGAGAAAGGGACTTGCAGGGGCTGCTCCTTCCCACACCGCTCCCTCCCCAATCGGGATGCGAGCGGTGCAGGAAGCGACTCAGCGGAGACTTTCAGGGGCCGGCTCCTGCAACTCCTAGCCCAGTCAAGCTCCTTCTTCATGCGCAGCTCCCAGGGCGTGGAATCAAAGATAACAAAGTTACTCCCCTTTGCGCCACTTGCCCTCAGGGGAGGGGCTTAGGAGGGCAGGAGGCGAGGCCAATTAAGGGAGCTCAGCCTTCTGCAGTCCAGATTGGGCCTCTTCAGGTAGGCCACAGAGTAGGCTGGCGGGACAGAGGTTGCCCTTCCCTGCTCTAAAGGTTCATGTTTTAACCCAGCCTTTTAACCCCAACTTGGTGCCCTCCAGGAGGATGCTGGCGGTTGTAGTCCAACACATCTGGAGGGCACCAGGTTGGGGAAGGCTGTTTTAACCAGGCTTCCAAAACAGTGGTGCTTGCCTGGAGCTGAGTGATGTATTTTTGGTACCAGGCAAAGACCACTTTATTTGCCTGTCTTTTTAGACTTTTCAACCTGTTCTTTGTAGTCTCCAGTCTTGAATAGGTTGCTGGGGAGACCTGGTTCCTTGTAGCCACCCGCCTGACTCCCAAAGTTAGGTGTACCCTAAGCCAGGGGTGGGCAGAAGGCACATCCCCAGATGTTTTGGACTTCAGCTCCCAATAGGCCCTGCCAGCATACCTGACAGTCAGGAATGCTGGGAGTTGAAGTCCAAAACATCTGGGGATCTGCCTCCTGCTCAGCCCTGCCCTAAGCAATGCCTCTTGGATGAGCCCTGGGGGGCAGACAGTCCTTAGGATTACTTTGGCTCCCAGCTATACAAGGCCACAACCAGCCTGGAACTAACTGGAAACCAGCATCATTCTTTCAGAATGGCCGTTGTGTGTACTCTGACCAGTGATAGCTGGCTGCCTGGCCGCCTGTATTCCAGGCAGCTCCCCTGTGACCGAGCTCGGTCAAAAACTGACTGAGAAACCCAAATCTCCTTTTTCAGCATCTTCGCTGCCAAAAGTATAGTCAGAAACTCTCAGAGCAGCTGTTGGCGTTGCAACAGGAGAAGGAAACCCTCCATGAGGAGTACGGGCACATCCTGAAGCAGGTGGACATTTCTATCAGGTGACTGGCAGCACTAATGTTGTGATGAAGGGCAGGAGAGGCGATCCTTCCTCAGAAGCCAGTGGCATGCATGAAGCGGTTCGTTATCCATTGCACGTTTGACTGCTAGATAGGCAGGCAGGTAGATAGAATCAATGCGGCTTCCCTTGGCGTCTTTTGGAATGGCTCAGGCCAGAAATCTAAAATAATGAAATTGCCCGTGAGCTCCTTAGCTTTAGAAAATAGATGTGTGGGGAAGGGTGGGCAGCATGACATCTCTGGACTCTGGGCGGGGAATGATGCAGCAAATGCTCCAGCTGTTGTGCAAGCCCAGCTTCTTCCTGGCTTTGCAACTGAAATGACAGGAGTGCATATCGTGAACTGAGAGCTCCTATTTATAAGAACATAAGAAGAGCCCTGCTGGATCAGACCAAGGGTCCATCTAGTCCAGCATTCTGTTCACACAGTGGCCAACTAGCTGCCCACGGGAAACCCACAAGCAGGACATGACTGCAACAGCACCCTCCCACCCATGTTCCCCAGCAACTAGAGTACATAGGCTCACTGCCTCTGGTACTGGAGGTAGCACATAGCCATCAGGACTAGTAGCCATTGATAGCCTTCTCCTCCAGGAATTTGTCCAACCCCCTTTTAAAGCCATCCAAATTGGTGGCCATCCCTACATCCTGTGGTAGTGAATTCCATAGTTTATGTGCTGTGTGAAGTCCTTCCTTTTATCTGTCCTGAATCTTCCACCCATCAGCTTCATGGGATGGCCCTGGGTTCTAGTATTTTGAGAGAGAGAGAAAAATGTCTCCCTATCTACATTCTCCACACGGTGTGTAATTCTGTAGACCTATATCTTGTCTTCCCTTGCCCTCCTTTTTTGCCAAGCTAAGCAATCCCAGCTGTTGCAACTTTCTCTCATAGGGGAGATGCTCCAGCCCTGTGATCATTTTAGTTGCCCTTTGCTGCACTTTTTCCAGCTCTACAATATCGTTTTTTTAGGCGATGTGTTTTCTAATGATGTGTTTGTTTTCCCACCTTTGCTTCACATTGCAATCTGCCTAAACAGAGGGCAGAAAAGCACGGGGCGTTGTAATGATCTAGCACAGGTAACTCCTGCTGGAGGTTCAGAAGGCGATATGCAAGAGCTCAGTGAATGTGTCCTGCTCATTGTAATGTCTAGTTTAACCACTAGTTCAGCCTTCCCCAGCGTCATGCCCCCCCCTGATGTGTTGGTCTGCAACCCCCATCATTCCCAGTCAGCATGGCCACCTGGAGGGCACCAGGCTGCGGAAGGCTGCAACATAACAACGTTAGGACTTCCAGAATGAGAAAAATCCAAAGATAAGTAACGTTTTAAACTATCACACAGCCAGCATCAAACGATTATTTCAAACCACAGAAAAAAACAGTGAATCAGCAGCATGCTCAGTAAAATCACATCGACTAAAAGACAGTTGGAACAGACAGGTCTTCAAAACTGTTTTGAACACCAAGAGTGAAGAGCCAGTTTTTGAGCATCCCTTTTAAGGAAGAACTTGTTAACAACAGATGAAAGAAAGTAAGAATTCGGTGGGGCAGTTTGTAGCAATGTGGGCCTTCTCGAGAGCCAGCGTGACGTAGTGGCGAGAGTGTTGGACTGGGGCTCGAGAGATCTGGGTTCTAGTCCCCACTGGGCCATGAAGCTCATTGGTGACTTTGGGCCACTCACTGGCTCTCATCCAAAGCTACCTCACAGGGTTGTTGTGAGGATCAAATGGAGAGGAGGAGGACCACGTGGGACACCTCGGGTTCCTTGCACGAGGAAAAAAGGCGGGATATAAATGTAATAAATAAATAAATGCAATAAATAAATAAATGCAACAAGCTCTTGGATCCATTCCAACCTTAAAACTATATGCTTTTGGAAGAAAGGATGCTAAACGCTTTTTCTGTCTCTAAGAAACAATTCAAGTGGGGGGAGGGAAGCAACAATTCAAGATTTGTTTGTCTTTTAAGTTCATAATTTGCAAAAATTAGTCCACAAAGCAATCTCTAGCTGGGATGAAAAATACAGCCTGTTACAAACCACCTTGTTTGTAAGGTGTTGTTGTGAGGATAAAACGGAGAGGAGGAGGATAATGTAAGCCGCCTTGGGTTCCTTGCAAGAGGAAGGATATAAAAGGCAGGATATAAATGCAATAAATAAACAAATACATAAATAATTTATCTTTTTCAGCTGCAAGTGAAATTTGACATGTTTTTAGACATCATCGTGGTTTAGCTTGATACTTTCTTCTTGTTGCTGTTTTAAAGAAAGCGTGGTGGGGGTGGCCCCTTTGGATGGCCCAGAGTGGCTATTGCTTCTGAAGCAATAGCCACTGTGGGGTTGTGGGCTGCAGCTTAGCAGCCGTATCCAGCACGTGCTTGGCAGGTGGACTTGGCTGCCTACCTCCAGTGGTTGGGCTGTTTCTGAAGATCTTGTCGGCTGACTGTCTTCTCAGAAAGCACAACGACCGGCAGCTCCGGCATAAGGCCAAGCTCCGGCGGGCGAAGGAGGCGTTCGTCTGTGAAGTGAAGCAGCGCGACATGCGCATCAGACACCTTGAGAATGAGATCAAGTTGTCAAAGAGCCAGGCAGAAAAGGTGAGAGCCTGGCTGCGAGGTGCTGGGAGATGAAGTCCAACATATCCAGAGGGAACCAGGTTGGGGAAGGTGGAATTGTTTTTAACTGAATGTTTACCAAGAATCATATTTCCAGCAAAATATCTAATGCATATTTTATAACTCCAAACTCAGTCATATTAAATTATTAAATATATATGTATATTGGGGTTGTTTCCAGACTTAGCCATGCTTAGAGAGAGTCCTCTGAAATCAATAGGGCTTAAAATTAGTCATGGCTAATTCGTCCCATTGATTTCAGTGGTTCTACTCTAAGCATGACTAATTCTGGATCGATTTCATTTAGCTTGGTCAGCCAAATACTAGACAAAAAAATCTTACATTACAATATAATAATCAATACATTGTCTTGAACTGCAAAATAATGGATGCTTCAAAAATTAAGTGGGCAGTATCCTATACTGCCGCTGCGTTCCTGCTGTTTCTTTTGCACTAGCGGGAGTGCGCCAGCTTTTGCGGTTCTAAAAATAACGCCAGAAATGAGCAGAAATGCTCATTTCCGGATTGGGACAGAGTTTCTGTTCGTTTACGGGGTTATTTTTGGAATGGCAAAAGCCCCATTGTGCCAGCGGTGACTCCTGCTGGCACACAGGTAGTGAGACAGTTTTCTGTATCTGGTCCTGAAATACTTTTTTTTTTTTTGCCATTTCAACCTGTGTCATTATATACTAACAGTGGACTCATCCTCTGAGTGTGGATCCCTTTGTAGCCTAAGCAGCGCCGTCCATACCCAAGAAGGAGGTGTCAGCAGGTTTGGGGGAACCCCAGGATGTGAAGAAGTACAAAAAATCTTTAGGGAAAGCATCCCTAATTGGAGGGCGGGAGAGAAGCCCCCAAACAGCCCAGTGAGAACTGAGCATGTTCCGTGGCCACAAAATGCTGCCTAAGGGTGCCATCTTATGCATGTTTAGACAGAAGAAAGTTCTAACTGTTGGTGGGGAATGACCTAGAGTATCATAAGAAGAGTTGTGCTGGATCAAACCATAGGCCTACCAAGGCAGCCTTCTGTTCACACGGTGGCCAACCAGATACCCTAATGGGAAGCCCACAAGCAGGACATGAGTGCAATGGCATCCGCTTGCCCATGTTCCCCAGCAACTGGTGCAGATAGGGCCATCAGGACTAGTAGCCATCGATAGCCTTCTCCTTCAGAAATTTGGCTAACTGCCTTTGAAAGCCATCCAGATTGCTGGCCATCACTACATCCTGTGGTAGAGAGTTCCACAGTTTAACTCTGCGCTGTGTGAAGAAGCCCTTCCTTTTATCTGTCCTGGATCTCCCACCCATCAGCTTCATGGGATGACCCCACTGGGTTAGGAACATAGGAAGCTGCCTTAGAATGAGTTGGACCATTGGTCCATCTAGCCCAGTATTGTCGGCACTGGCTGGCATTGGCTCTCGAGGGTTTCGGGCAGGATTCTTCCCTTGCCCGACCTGGAGAAGCCAGGGATTGAACCTGGGGCCTTCTTCATGCCAAGCATGTGCTCTATCACACTGAGCTATATGAGTGAGGGAGAAAAATGTCTCCCTCTCCACCTTCTCCACACCAGGCACACTTTTGTGCACCTCTATTGCGTCTCCCCTTGCTGGCCTTTTTTCCATCAGGACGATATACAGCCGTTGTGAGACTCATCCTCCATGAAAGCTGTAAGAAACCGTTCAGAATTGTCTTTCAAGGATCTATCCTGAACAGAATCAGAAAGCAGGCTGGCAGTTCTGCCGGAGACTCCGCTGTGCTTTCCAGAATGAGAGTTTCTGGGGAGGGAGTAGGGCAAGAGAAGAGGAAGGAGCAGCACAGGCAGATGGAACATAGGTGTGTCCTCTTCTGGGTGAGACCATCGCTCCATCGAGGCCAGCACTGCCTACGCAGCAGCTCTCCAAGGTCTCAAGCAGGGAGAGGTCTAATCCTGCCACCTGAGATTCTTTTCATTAGAGATGCCGGGACCTTCTGCTTGTAGAGCAGGTGCTCCATCCCTCAGCTGGGGGTCCTGACCACTACACTAGCGTGGCATAGTGGCTAGAGTGTTGGACTGGGAGCCGGGAGATCCGGCCAGGGAAGTTCACTGGGTGTCTTTTGGCCGGTCACAGGCTCTCAGCCCAACCTACTTCACAGGGTTGTTGTGAGGATAAAATGGAGAGGAGGATCATGTAAGCTGCCTTGGGTTCCTTGCAAGAGGAAAAAAGGTGGGATAGAAATGCAATGAATGAATGAATGAATGAATGAATAAATAAATAGCCCTCTTCAGCTATTTGCCATCTAGCACAGGGTTGTCTCCTTCATGTAGCAGCAGCTCCTCAAGGATTTGGACGGGGACTTTCCCAGCACCTGCTACCCAGGATTCTTGTAACTCAGGGGTGGCCCTCTGGATATTTTGGCCTACAACTCCCACCAGCCCTAGCCAGCACAGCCCATGGTGAGAGAGGATGGGAATTGTAGTAGGCCAAAACTCTGGAGGGCCACAAGTTGCCCACCCTGCCTTAACTGGAGATGCCGGGGACTGAACCTGGGATCTCCTGCATGCAAAGCAGGTACTCCACCACTGAGCTGCTTAGAAGGGATGATCCCAGAAGGCTTCTGTGACAGGGTCTTGCTTGCTGCTAAGTGAGCCTTGTATGTGTGGTCCGTATCTAGGCAGTTTTTCATTTAGTCTGCCCTTTTTTTTGCTGTGCCTCCCAACAATGGTTTGATGGGGATACGATCCTGAGGGGATTTGGAGGGGCAGGGGAGAGGAGGAGAATGTAGAATGATGGAAGCCAGTTCCAGTGGTAGACCTTTTCTGCCTGGCTCCCCTCCACACAGGACCATGAGCTGATCAGACGGGTGACCAGCGAGAACGAAGGCTTGCTCCAAGAGAAAAGGAAGCTTCTGCAGCACCTTCACGAAGTGGAAGAAGCCGAGCGGAGCAACAAACAGGTCCTCTCCACAACCCAGAGCAGGTAATAGCAGCTTCACCCCCACCTTTATAATGGATCACAAACCCACAGTTCTGTCGTGTTCAACGAGGAGTCTGTGGGGTTCAGGCTTCCCCCACAAAAGCAAGCCCAACCACATTGGTCCTCTTTTATTCATTTGTAAAACGTGTATATCTGAAGGCACCCAAGGTGGTGTGCAACTTTTATACTTATTTTTCCTTTATTTCCTTTAATTTTATCTTTCGCCTTCCCTATCCTGACATCCAGATGTGTGAGGACTACAACTCCCATCATTCATTCATTTATATCCCGCCCTTTTTCCTCTTGCAAGGAACCCAAGGCGGCTTACATTATCCTCCTCCTCTCCATTTTATCCTCACAACAACAACCCTGTGAGGTAGGTTGGGCTGAGAGTCTGTGACTGGCCCAAAGTCACCCAGTGAGCTTCCATGGCCGAGTGGGGACTAGAACCCGGATCTCCCGGCTCCCAGCCCAACACTCTAGCCACTACGCCATACTGGCTGGGGGATTAAGGGAGTTGTAGTCCTAACACGTCTGGAGGGCACCAGATTGGGGAAGGTTGCTTTATGTAGAGCCATCCTTATCTCTGGTATAAGACCCAGAATGGGCTATGTCTCCACTTCTAGATTAGAGTACCTGGGCCACCCCTGGTGGTAGATTTATGTTAAGGAACAGTAACAGCAGCCCTTGATCTCCTTCAGCGGCAAAGCACCTGGTGTGGGTGCAGACGGTCCCAGGTTTAATCCCCGGCGTCTCCTGATAGGCCTGGGAAAGATTTGTGTCTGAGGGCATCTCTGCACCAGCCTAAAATCCTGCATTTAAAACAGGGCTTTCTGCTTCCGTTTGAAATGCAGGATCACAACTGAGTCCCTTTACATGTGCTTCCTTTCCCTGCCCCTGCTTCTCCCTGTATCTGAGTCTTCCATTGATCTCGCTCCTCTTCTTGTCACTTTTCCTCTTTTCACGGAGGAAACTGAAGCAGAACACAACGGGGTAATTTGATAGCTCATTATCTCCAATCTATTTAAAAACGGAGCAAAGGGCATTTAGTGCAGGAGACGCCCCGGAGGGTCACGGCGTCATGTGAAGAGCCCGCAGACTTCCATGAAGGAGCAGTCTCAATCGCGGCGTAAAAGCTCAGTGTGAAGGAGCCCTGAATCCCTGGAGAGCCGCTGCTGCCAGTCGGTGTGGGCAATACTGGGCTAGATGGTCCAAAGGTCTGACTCAGCACAAGGCAGCTTTGTGTGTGGAGGCTGGACGGGTGTTTGATGGGCGAGGACTGTCGCTCAGTGGTAGAGCACCTGCTTTGGATGCAGATGGTCCCAGACTCCGTTCTTGGCCTTTCCAGGTAGGGCTGTGAAACCCCCACTTTGAAGCCCTGGAGAGCTTCTGCCAGTCAGCATGAGCAATACTGGACTCCATGTGTTGGCACTGATGCTTCTTTCTCTCTGTGGAATTTTCCAGAGTGCAGTTTCTGGACGAAGAAAACAAGCAGCTCCAGGAACGGACCCTCCAGCTGACCACTCAGGTTGGCATCCTGGAGCGTGCACTGAGGAGCATTCACGGCCACAGCTTGGAAGTAAGAAAATCCTGCTTTAGTCTCGTCCGTGGCAATCTTTTCCATGGCCCCCAACCTGCCATGCCTTGGCACACACACGCTCTCCTGTTATACAAGCTGAGCCAAGACCTCCCGTTCAGTGGATGTCTTTATGGCCCATCTTGGGGCAAGTGCCAGTCTGTCAAGCCTTTGTTCCTTCCCTCTGCCTTCTCCGAGTGTATTTGCACTCACATCTCAGCCATAATTTCCCTGCCAGTGTTTTGTTTGCCAACAAATGTTTGAAAAACCCTTCAAAGAACCCCAGGAATTTGGTTCAAGTATTGCTGTTTGGGCAATTTCAAGTCCCACTCTGAAAACTCTGGCAGTAGGGCTACAACATTAAGGGTGCAATCCTATGCATGTTTAGACAGGAAAAAGTCCTACAGCTCCAAGCATTCCCCAGTAATGCTAGCTGGGGAATGCTTTGAGTTGTAGGACTTTTTCTGTCTAAACATGAATAGGATTGCATCCTTTATCCATTAGGTTAATAGGTCACCTAGAAGGTGTCCCTGTGTTTTAAATGCAAGTAATTATAAAACCTGTGGATCTCCATCTAGCAAGTGAGAGAAGGGGGAGTGCTCTTCCTAAGGTGATTCCTGTTGCAACACAAACTTGCATCATCTAAAAACAATGAAGATATAATCAGTTGGATCCAGTTTGTTACGTCCCATTGGAACCCATGTGAAAAGTTGTGTGTCCCATTGGAACCCATGTGAAAAGAGTATGTGTGTGTCTTTTTAAAAACTGTTGAATTTTTCTTATATGCAAATTTATGGAGCTATAGTTGAAAGCCCCATTTAGTTCAGTAGGATTTACTCCCAAGTAAGTGTGTAGAGGATTGCAGTTTAATGTTCACCCTGGTCCAAGACATATCTATTGCTTTCATGCTTATATTGGCGAGCATTGGTTAATAGATTAACTTTGTATCCTGCTCGGTCCCATGGCCATAGAACAGCTTACTGCATTTTTTCTAAACATTTATTAATTTTTATTTAAATGTATACCCATACCTGTCTAGGCAAAATGCCCACTCGAGGGAGCTTACAATATCCTTGATCGAACAGTAACAAAACTATACAAATATAGTCAGATGGTCAATTGTTTTGACCCCTTGGTCTCACAATCGAAGGAAATCAAATGGTTTGGGAGATAAAAGAGGCCAAAGGAAATGAGAATGTCTTTGTAACGCTCATATCACACCGTACCCAATCACTCCAAAAAGCTGTCTGAAGGGCAGGCAGCCACTTGCTAAATGCCTGCTTATTCAAGAGGTGCTACATGATGGGTGGAGTTGGGATGGGGAGCAGAGCTTAGTCCTAGGTCTGGTGGTGATGGTTTCTCTGGAGCTCTGCCCAGGAGGTAGATGGAGCTTTGTTCTGACACCATGGAATGCACCTCCTCGCTGTAAGCAGCGGCACTGGTGACAGTTTGGAAAAGGTGCTACAGATTTGGATCGGCTGGGTGGGGGAGCATTACGTATATATGTGATAAGGGTTTTTTTTTTTGCACCAAACATTATCCTGTAATATCACCACATCCTGTCATCTCTCGCAGAAGTGGTCTGCGCATGAATTGGCAGCATTTCTGCAGTTCTATGATCACAAAGCCCATGATGCAGTGTCGCCGTGAGCAAAATCTACAATAGGTTTGTGCAGCTTCTAAACTCCAAACCCCAGAATGGCATTGTGTTTGTGAGTGAAACTGCGAAGCGCACAAATGTTTGGGAATCTGAATTAGAACATACCATGTGCAGGGGCACATGCACAGATTTGGGTTGAATGCTGACAAAATACTGAAGGCATAGAAGCACAGACAGGACAGCCATGCTTCCAGCCAAAGAACCCTGGGAAGTGTAGCATTGTGAGGGTCCTGAGCATTCTTTGTTCCTTCGCAGGACTTCTAGCAGCCTGGGTTCCATGCCAAAGTGCCACAACAAATGAATTGTTGGGGGTTGGACTCAATGGTCTTGTAGGCCCCTTCCAATCCTACTCTTCTATGAAACAGGCATGAAAGTGGTTCGAATTTCTCCATGATTTGATCTATCCCATCTGCATCTCCCATCTTTGTGGGAGATTATTATTATTATTGTCAATAATTATTATTATTATAATTATTATTATTGTCAATATGTATACGTTGCTTCTCATTTGAACCAAATCCCAAAGCAGTTGCAAAAGAATAAAAACAGATAATGAAAGAAACAAACCAGTCCACACATACAAACACAAGAGTCCCATTTTCTTTCCGTCTTTGGTACTCCTCCTGATTTTAGAAAGCCAGCACTTTTACAGGCAACATCCTGCTCCGTTTAAAACGTCTCACTCTGTGCATGTTAACCTTCTGCAGGAACTGAAGAGCCTCGGCTTCTCTGAATGCCAGCGGCAAAGCAAGATGTTGCCTCTTCCCAACGTAAGGTACTGTGCCAGGGTGCTGTATGTGTGGGCTGGGCTGCAAGGCAGCAATCGCCTGTACGCAGAACGAAAGCACTCGCTTCTCTGCGCTAGACGAGGAAGAAGGGTCAGGGGCTTAGAATGACTTCAGTGTAGGACTGAGCGAATGGATGGAGAAACTCAGCCCAGTGTCGGCTCCAGGTCCCTTGGGCAAGACACCTTTGACGGGTCCCCTCCCTCCGTGAGTCTACCTTCTCACCACCATTGTCAACAGCTGCTCTTGGTCCTCATTCTCATCATTGCTGCCACTTGCTTGCTTGACAGGCAGACAGCCAGAGAGCAAGGAGGCCGTGACATCTCCTCCACCTCACCACCACCACCACCACCGTTGCCTGGGCCAGAGCGAAAGGCAGGGGAAGAAGCAGTTGCAATGGGGGAGAGGAGGAGCATGTCCAGCGGGCTCTTGTCAGAGGGCCCCTGCTGGGGTGTGGGCCCTCGGCAGGTGCCCAACCATGCCTACTCTTGATGTTTGCCCATAGTCCTGACTGCCAGTTACCAGTGAGCCACAGTGGGAAAGGACTCTTGCCTTCATGTCCCGCCATGTGGTCTTCCCGAAGCCGTCTCTCTGGCCGCTGTGGGAAGCAGGAAGCTGGGCTTTTGGCTTGATCCAGCAAGCTTGCTCTTGTTTCTTCATACATGCATTCCTGATGGACAGCCCAGGCAATGGCTGTTAATCATGAAAGCAAGAACAGAACCTTCATGTTCCGAGGTAGTCTACCTCTGAATAACAGATGCTGAGGACAGGCAACATGGGAGGTGTTTGGGCTGCATACTCAGCTTGTGGGCTTCCCAGCAGCATCAGGATCACCCCTGTTGGAAAAAAGGTGCTGGGCAAAATGGGCCTTTGGTCTCATCCAACAGGGCTGCTCTAACGTTTGCACGTGAAGGTCTAGCTCCAAAGTCCATCTGCACGAGTACAACCGTAGTGCACTTAGTTGCCAAGAGGATGCGCTTTGAGCTGCTGCGTCCTGAGTTCAAATCCAGCCTTGGACACGAGATTACTAGGTGGCCTTGGGCAGACTGCTGTCGCTCTGTCTCAGCTTTACATCTACAGTGTGGGAATATTGACACTAACCTAACTTAGAGCCGGGGTGAGAAGAAAGTGGATCTCCAGACGTTTTGGACTTCAGCTCCCAGAACGTAAGAAGCTGCCTTATACTGAGTCAGACTATTTGTCCATCAAGCCCAGTATTGTCGACACTGACTGGCAGCAGCGGCTCTCCAGGGTTTCAGGCTGGATTCTTTCCTAGAGCTACCTGGAGAAGCCAGGGATCAAACCTGGGACCTTTTGCATGCAAAGCATGTGCTCTCTCACACTGAGCTATGGCCCCCCACATGGCTTCCCTGTCGGCATGACCAAGGCCAGGGATACTGGGAGTTGATGTCCAAAACATCTGGAGATCTACTTTCTGCCCACCCCTGCCTTACAAGACTGTTGCAAGGTTCACCGTGACCCAATGTAGTACTTTTGCTGTCCTAGCACAATCTACCACACAAGGTTGTTGTGAGGGTACAATGAAAAGGCTCCAGTGGTGTTGCCCTCAGCTCCTTGGAGCAAAATCCTGGATAGAAATGTAGTTTTTTTTAAAAAATGCACGTGAAACACTTTTGAGAACACTCCAGTGCTGTTAAACACAGTTTTCATCATTTCATTCTTTTCTATGGCTCACCCCAGGAAGTACATTGTATCGGGGTGCAGAACCTCAGGTCCAGGACCAATTCCGGCCCTTTTGCCTGAGCGCTGATCTTCCAGTAGTTTTCCAGCTTTTGTGCCACTCCCCCCCTTCTAAACAGTTGAAATGCCTCTTTGGAGGCTGAGTTATTGGCAGTAAAGAGCTTTAGACTAAAATATGCTGGTATTTTGACTCCGCCCCTTTTGCCTTTGGTCCTGCCCACCACTGGAATGCGGCCCCCAGGAGCTTCTCCGAAATGGCATTTGGCCCTGGGGCTGAAAGAGGTTTCCCACCTCTGCTGTGGGCAATGCTGAGCGAGATGGGAGCTTACCAGTGCTTTATTTCAGCATGCAGAAGCCTGTTCTGAAGTCATTCTTTCTGTTCCAGATATGTGGGGCTAGCTGTGGGTTAAGAAATACACTCTGGTCATGCTCAGGCACACTGCCTTTTCTATAGCTGCCTCCAGTGTTTCTGTGCTGAGAACTGGCTCTGGGCTTAAATTTAAACCTCTGCCGCTCTCTTTAGCAGGCTGCTCTCCTGTGGGGTGCGGAGGAATGGGGACGTGTGAGATGAGGTGGTGAGCTGGAGAGACCCACCCACGGCCAATGATTTCTCTTTCAGCTTCTCGGCGACGAGGCTTTCGGACTCTTGTGGCCTTCTGAAAGCCATCCAGGATGGCAAGGCTGAGGACTCTGCCGAAAGGTCTCTCCTCTCCCCGTTGCCTTTCCAGCCATCGGAGACTGGCTACTTAAATGTGGCTTCCCCGGGGGATACTGCAGGCTTCCACAAGGAGGAACCGAGTCAGCCCTTCTGCTGTGATCATGTCTAACGGGGCAATGAAAGGATTTTGAAGAACGACACAGAGGCCCTAGGATGTGGCTTCCTTTTGCAGCAAGGTGGAGTTGTGACTATTTGTCAGACGGCTTTATGAGACTTCTAGTCATATACAAACAGCCACGCCCTTGAAATACCTTACTGTTCTTTTTTAAATTTTGACTTGTACAGTTGTAGTCATGAGTCTTTATCTTGTGCTGGATTTTAAAAAATATATTCCCCAAAGTTCTCTGCTATTGCTACTGACTTTCTAGACCAAGAGGGGCTCAAAAGCTCCAGTCTCTGCTTGCGCTTCTCTTGCTCTGGCTCTAAAACCTTGGCTCAAATTTGATATGTTGCCATCTTCTACGCCGGGGGGGCCAAACCTCTTTCAGCCCAATGGACAGATTCCATTTCAGAGATGCTCTCAGGGCTGGGGCCAAAAAACCAGCATAGTTTAGCTTCAAGCCTTTACTGCCAGTAACTAAGCCTCAGGAGAGACATTGCAACCTTTTAGAATGGGGAAGAACCCACGTAAAAGCTGGGAAACTGCCAAATAACCAGTGGTTAAGAGAAAGGGTCTGGGGTCAGGAGAAGGGCAATGCCCATCTGGGAAACCTTGGAGGGCTGGGTTTGGCCCCTGCGCCTGAGGTTCTGCAGCCTTGTTGTATGATCTCAACACAAAATGAATGAGGGATCACATCATACCCCCAAATCTCAAGACATTTATCTTGGATTCACTGGGGCAGAGTCCTATGCCTTCTCATAACATGGAGAGTGGGTTCATACAGAGCCTGTTCATGTGCAACAGCAATAAATGGGTTAATTCACCCACAATTTGCTGTGCTGCGTGCTGCCACTGTTTTGAATATGGAACCTCTGATCGGACGGATCGTAGGTTGCTTTGTGACGTGCAAACCTGGGCACTATAGGTTATTTATGGGTTACACAAACCAAAGTTGACCTAACAACTAATCGCAGGTTAACTTTGGGTTGCTTAACCCATGAATAACACATAACGTGTGGGTTTGCACATCACGATGCAACCTACGATTGGGCTGGTTGGAGGTTGCATATTCAAAATACTGGCAGCACACGCACAAATTGTGGGTTAATTAATTAATCACTGATTGATTAACCCACGATTTGCTGTCATTACGTACAAACTGGGTCACAACATCCGTTTTATATCAGACTGAAATGCTAGAGCACATGCCAGTGGTCCCAGGTTCAATTCCAGGTGTCTCCAGTTAAAAAGATCAGGGAGCAGGTGACGGGACACTTCTTTGCCTGAGACCCTGGAGACCACCACCAGTCAGAGTAGCCAATACTGGGCTAGATGGACAGGTAGTCTGGCCTGGTATAAGGCAGCTTCCTGCATTCCTAAATGTGCTGTCTGTGAATTTGATCCCTCATGGTATAGCAGCAAAAGGAAAAATAATATGGACTGTGCCTGTCAGAAATGAGGGAGCTGGGAAAGAGAGAGGAAAGAAGGGAAGGGAAAGCAGGAAAAGGCGTTGAACAGCAGCAACTGCAGCTAGCAATACTTTCAGCTTGGCTCCAGATGTGGATAAAGACCAGGGTGACACCAAAGGGTTTATGGAAAATCTGAGTTTTGAGAAGGGCTATGAAGGGAAAGAGGCAACAGGTGATCTGGGAGGGGGTTTTAGGTAGCGAGGGACAGCAAGGGAGAATGGGTGGAACAGAGGCACGCTGCATATCATAGATTTCAAGGAATATGTTTTTGAACTTTTATTTGACCTAATGAATCAGCCCAGCCTGCTTAGGTCCACTGGGAGGGCACTTTTGATCCTTGCAGATCCAATCTGTAAGGCAAGTTGTCCACCTGTTGTCTTGTCTGTGGGTGCGGCTAGCCCCTCCATGCTTGGCATCATAAGTGCCCTGCATCACATCCAGTACACCTGTGCATATTCTGTAGATGCCCACGAAGAGAAGCTTCACACATCGGTCATTCCGTAACGATTTCTTCATCATGGATGGCTGGCTGCCTGCTCGGAAGGCTTCAAAGGGCAATTAGATACATTCATCGAGGATAAGGCTATTAAAGGCTACTAGCCCTGGTGGCTATATATTACCTGCATATCGGAGGCCGGAGGCCTCAGTACCAGTTGCTGGGGAACACAAGCAGGAGGGTGCTATTGCACTCATGTCCTGCTTGTGGTTCCCCACAGGCATGGAAACAGAATGCTGGATTAAATAGGTCTTTGGTCTGATCCAGCAGGGCTGTTCTTAGTACGACCTGGTATTGTTGACCAGCATTCTACACCGTAGATCAGGGGTGGACAGCCTCAGGCCCAGGGACCAATTGCAGCCCTCTGAGAGTCCCAATCCAGCCCTCTGGATTTCCCCAGATGGCCATGATCCCTTTTTCCTGGCTGCTGGTCATTTGGTGGTTTTCCAGTTTTTGCACATTTTTCCCCCATTGTAAAAGGTTGGAATGTCTCTCCTAAGGCTTAGTGACTGGCACTAAGAGCTTGAAGCAAAAATATCTGAGCACCCCAAGAGCATCTCCTAAACTGAATTTGGCCCTCAGGCTGAAAGAGGGTCCCACCCCTGCCGTAAATCATAGTAAGCATGGTGATCGAGTTGTAAAATGTGGCAATTCATCAATGAACGACCAGTTTACTAAAGCTGGTCCATAATGCCTGCTGAACTCACTTCCCAAATTGTTGGTTTTAGTCCATTGTTGAGCAAGGTAGAGATGTAGCTCTCAGTGTCTTCGTGTTTCTGTATCGTTGGTATTAACACACGCTGCTGGGCAATACTCCCAATATTTATTGGAGGAAGACAGATATGCACATTTTTTTCTTAAGTAAATCTTCAGGTTCCATGTTTCAGCTCAGTAAACATTTCATGCTGATTTATCTATCAGTTGTACCCATGCTGCCGTAAATTCTTAAACCTTTGACCACTGAAAGACCAGGATTGAAAATTAAACAATATATAATGAACCCAGAGGGGGGAAATGTATACTGACCTTTTCTTGTGTGAGGCCACATACTTCTGGAGAGAGCGAAACAAGATCCCAACCAAAGAAGCATTGGAGGTTTTCCTAGAATGCATGTAACTCATTTTCACCTTTAGCATGACAGATTTGTACACCTTGGTGAGGAGAATATAAGAGCCATGCTGGATCAGACCAAAGGTCCATCTAGTCCAGCATTCTGTTCATGTGGTTGCCCATAGAAAACCCACAAGCAGGCTGAGAATTCCGTTCAAACGCCTAAGCCCTTTTTCACACTCAACTACTATTTTGAAGTGTTCATTTTAGTTACATTGTGAAAAACAGTTCAGATGGGGGGTTCCTGTGGTTTTTATATCTAGTTTTTGGAGTACATGATGCTTCACAAGCAAAAAAGAAAAGACAGGACCTGATCTTCAAAGTACATACAACCTAATTTAGACAGTGGAGAAGACAACAGAGAGGGGAAAAGAAAATATGTGTGTTTTTTTCCAATGTTTTGCTGTTTTATAACTTGATCCTATGCATAGTTTAGTGCATGGGACTGCAGTCTTAACATTGCTGATGCCACATTAATCTCTTAGTCTTTAAGGTGCCACGAGACTTGTTATGACTTTGTTCTATTGGGCTAACACAGCGGCTCCTCTGGAATTTGCCAGCCTCAATGGCAAAATAAAGTGCCGCATAAGCACGAAGGAAGAGAATGCAAGAGCCAAGGCAATAACATTAATGCCAAAGCTGTGTCAAGTGCGACACGCGCAATTGCATCCACGCCCCCTGCATTTTGCCCTGTTCCTGACATGCATGCTTTGGAGTCCGAATCATCACCAACAGACCACAGCTGCATCCTCTCAGGCAGTCATCGGAACAAAATAATGTGGAGGCGGAGGAGTGTATAAGACGTCTTTCCAAACAATGCCCAGCAGCCTTCAGTGGGGCATTCTGCACACGCTCAAAGGCACTCCTTTCCAAAAGCTGCCTCCCAGAGGATGGCACTTTGCATGCGCTCAGAGGCTCTGTAGCTTCGGGTTCTTTTGTAGTCATAACGGAATGAAAGGCTGCTGTGCACGTGCGTATTTGGGTTGACACACACCTACACGGAGCAACAAGAAACGTCCACAAAGGTACAGTAACACTTCAGGTTCTCAAGCGAACGTGCAAGGCCAGGAACGGGGCAAGGCACCATAGAGATGAGAGGCTAGAGCGACGCCACATTCAAAACTTCCGTTGAAATAAAATGTTTTATTATAGGCAGCGCGATTAATAGGTTTTTGTTTCCTTGCCTTAAAAAAAAAAAAAAGGAAAAAAAAAGCCCACCTGTAGAGCGCCCTTTCCCATCTTTGCGGCGCCGGAAGTGACGCGATTTCCCGCAGCCCTGGCTCCGAGGCCGGCCGCTGGGGCTGAATTTCCGCTTCCGGGTGAGAGGTGGTCGCCATGGCGGTGCTGGCTTCCAACCCTAACAACCCCGTGGTGTTCTTCGATGTCACGATAGGAGGCCAGGTAGGCCGCGGGGCCGGGCGGGGGCGCGTGGGAGGAGAAGGAGGGGGGGGAGCCCCGCTCTTGGCTCTGACGCTCTGTCCACGCTCAGGAGGTCGGCCGCATGAAGGTGGAGCTCTTCGCCGACGTGGTGCCCAAGACGGCGGAGAACTTCAGGTACGCCTCGCGAGGCCTCAGCGGGGGCTGCGTGTGGGAGGGCCATAGAGGCGTGTGGCTGGAGCGGCTCTTCCGCCCCCGACTCCCGCGCTTCTCGCGGGGGCTTCCGCCCGCCCCGAATGGGCAAGGCGAAGGGTGCCGCTCACCACCGAGGTGGCGTGGCCTAGAGCGACGCCCCTTTGCCCATAGACGTATGGTAAACTGTAGACTGAACCGCGTGGCTGGCTTCCGACCTCAGAGGAGCGCTTCCGTGTGCTGCCTCTTTTGCAGAGAAACCCGAGGTCTGAATGTGGCCGTGGTATTTATTTATTATTATTGCATTTATACCCCGCCTTTTTTCCTCTTGCAAGGAGCCCAAGGCGGCTTACATTGCCCTCCTCCTCCTCTCCATTTTATCCTCACAACAACAACCCTGTGAGGTGGGTTGGGCTGAGAGTCTGCGACTGGCCCGGAGTCACCCAGGGAGCTTCCATGGCCGAGTGGGGACTAGAACCCGGGTCTCCCGGCTCCCAGTCCAGCACTCTCGCCATAAGGCTCCCCCCAGGGAAAGGGAGCCGGCGGAGAGAGGGGCCCCTGGGAATTTATATCCCCACACTTATTTCGTGTGGGGATATAAATCCATTTTATATTTTTTATTTCAATTTATGTTATGAACATTTTGATTATATTTAATTTTATATACATTTATTTTAATTTATTTTGTAGTGGCCAGGAGTTGGCAATATGTATATTATACACACCCACAGACACACACACACACACATATGTAAATATAATACCCATTTCCCACTCCAAATAAGATCTGGGTAAGAAAGAGCAAGAACTCCTCTCTTTGCTGATTCCTGTTTGTCTGCCGGCAAAGGTGACTTGTCACATCTGTGTTAATATATTGCATTTCTTCATGCGATTTCTATGCTCAGCTTCCGCCCCCTGAGGACATTTAATGGAGGCTTTTCAACGGAAACCAGGAAATGGCAGGTCTACTAGTCCCCCTCTACTCAGCACTGGTTGGGCCTCATCTGGAGTGCTGTGTCCAGTTCTGGGCACTGCACTTGAAGAAGGATGCAGACAAGCTGGAGAGGGTTCAGAGGAGGGCAACAAAGATGATCAGGGGACTGGAAACAAAGCCTGTGAGGAGAGACGGAAAGAACTGGGCATGTTTAGGCTTGAGAAGAGAAGACTGAGGGGAGAGAGGATAGCGCTCTTCAAGTCCTTGCAAGGTTGTCACAGAGAGGAAGGCCAGGATTTCTTCTCCATCATCCCAGAGTGCAGGGCACAGAATAACGGGCTCAAGTGACAGGAAGCCAGATTCCGGCTGAACATCAGGAAAAACTTCCTGACTGCTAGAGCAAGACGACAATGGAACCAGTTGCCTGGGGAGGCGGTGGGCTCTCCCACACTGGAGGCATTCAGGATGAGGCTGGGCAGCCATCTGTCAGGGATGCTCTGACTTGGATTCCTGCATTGAGCAGGGGGTTGGACTCAGTGGCCTTGTAGGCCCCTTCCAACCCTACTATTCTATGATTCTATAAAGTCATTTATTCATACATACTATTTTTTTTGTTGTTTTTTGCACCTTCAGCGCTCTCACATTCCTAGGGTATCTAACAGAAATGTCATAGAACTGTATTCGGTATAATAATTAACATAGCAAATGCATACAGGAAGCCATGTGATGGTTCAGCCTAGAGATTTTACATGTTTGTGAGTGGTTCTGGATGAGGCTTTTATGCCCTGGCTCATTCACAGAATTTTACAGATCTTTCTTCCATTTGTAACCCTCCTGTGTTTTCCCATCACATCTTCTGTCTTTCTTTCTTAGCGGAAAACATCCATTAAGGGCGCAATCCTATGCATGTTTAGACAGAAAAGCTTCCTACAATTCCCAGCATGGCTGGCTGGGGCATGCTGGGAGTTGTAGGTTGTTTTTCTGTCCAAACATGCATAGGATTGCGTCCTAAGGAAGAAAAGATGGAATAGCTGCACAGTGTCCTTTGGTTAGTAATGCTAGGGGCCCTCTGTCAGGAAGCACCCATGACTCTGTACGTGCTCACATGCACACACACACACACACACACTGGCAGAGAATGCTGGCTTTTAATTTGATACTAGAAGTAAAGCCTTGTAAGGCCCCAGGCCTGTAAGCAAGTTAACAGTAGTTTAGAGAGGCTTAGAGATCCATAGTGCTCTCTGCTTTGGTTCATTATTAAGTGCAATTTCCCTGCAAGTGGGCTCCTTGACTTGTAAGATGAGTCAAAGGCCGATATGGCCGCCTCAGCACATTCCATGCTAACGAGCTCTGGTACCGTTTATCTTATCAGAGTCTCGGATGTGTCTGGGAAGTGGAGCTCTGTTTGTCTTAAAACTACAGGTGTCTGTGCTGGGAATATTCTGATAGTCTTGCTTCTGCCAAATATGTTGCTAAGCACTGTTAGGCTATGCTGGGAAAGTTGCAGATGAACTCTAATTAATGCTTGCTGCTGCCATGCTGCCTCACTGTTGACATGTATGGTATAAAACCCATCTTGCCCCGTGGCTCTGTGTTCAGAGAAGCTGTCTGATCCAACCATGGGGTATGCCTGTGTGCTGTAAATACTCAATGAAGTCTCCTTGTAAGCAAACCTGGATCTGGCTTATCGCTTTCTCGGCACCTCCAAACCTTAGCAGCCCACGGCTGGGGCATACAGGCCTCTGTGTCATGGCTGATCTTTTTCTATCTCTGTGCCATAGAGATAAAGGAAAAATAGGGGCGCATACTGTTGCAATCATTGGTCCTTTTCAACATGGTATTTATCATCGTATAGAAAAACAATTTAACAATTTATTGTCCATCCTTCTTTCTGAATGGGAAAGCCACCATCTTTACTGTTGTTCCAATATTCAGCAGAACTTATCATAGAAATCATAGAATCATAGGGTTGGAAGGGGCCTACAAGCCCATCGAGTCCAACCCCCTGCTCAATGCAGGAAGCCCGATTCCCAGGCGGTCTCCCATCCAAATACTAACCAGGGCTGACCCTGCTTAGCTTCTGAGATCAGACGAGATCAGGCGCATCCAGCCTTTTGAATCAGCCATTCTTGTGAGCAGATTTAATTTATAGCTGTTTTCTTTCTTTTCAGGCAGTTTTGTACAGGTGAATTCAGGTATGTTGGTTCTGTTTATCTCTGAAAAACAATAAGTATTCGAGCAAGCTGGAAAACCAGCGGCACAGGCTGAGTTCCACAGGAGTGATACGTATGCATGGGATGCTGTGCGTTCCTTTGTTGATTACGCTGCAGCAATTCTCACTGTCAAGGTGACAAGCCGTTTTTTAAATGAAATGTTGGCTTGCCTCTTTGGTGACGTGAAAACACCAAAGAATGGCCTGGCTTTGCAGATGACTCTTTCCTGCATGTGTTCATAATTTCTTTGGATTATTATTATTTTTTTAATCTTCAGTCACTGAGAGTGCAAATGGAAAGTCTCAGAAGAGAAACTCACACTGAATTTATTTTTATTTTATAGTGGCCAGGGGTTGGCAACTTGTTTGGTCTGTTCAAACCTTGAGAGTTAGAAACTTATTTAAAAGTATAAAACCTCTGGTTCTACTGAGGTCATGGTTTGCACAAATGCTGTGTTTTGATTTCTGCCCCAGCTTCCCCACCCAACTTACGCCCACAGGAGGCTATTTCTTCCATCTGCGTCACACGTGGGGTTTTTTAACTTTAGCCTAATAAGCAGTAAATATAACTAAAAGGCCAGAGTATCTATGGGCAGTATTCTGGGATGTGGAGACTGGGGCACAAAAGGGCACGTCTGATGTGTAATTTTATTCAGGCTTGGAAGATCCCAAGGAAGCAAGAAGACCATGGAGAATGGGGGCTTGCCCCGTGCCCGCCCCATGGCATGATTGGTGGTCGACTCAGTGGCACTCAGGTTGGGGAGAACGGCTAAGCTGCTTAGCTTCAGCCAAGGCAGTCTCAAACTGGCCTAAAGGAGTGGGCAGTGGTGGGGAGGATGCTGCATCCGTCCTGGTCACTTCCCACCCCTCCTCAAGGAGGCCGGTCTCTGCCTTGGTCACAGGAAGCTCATCCATATGCAGGCAGTGAGCTGGAAACTTCAGTTGAGCTTCTGCTTTGCCTTACATCTGCCTTCCCCAACCTGGTGCCCTCCAGTTGTGTGAGACTGCCACTCCCATCATCCCCAGCCAGCGTGCTCTTTGGCTTTATCCCAATAAGTCATATCTTCCTGCATCCCCTCACTAATGGTACACAGCTGTATCCACGCCGAAGATCCTTTAGGTCCCCAGTTCAAGGACCACTACAGGGCACAAATGGTTTGAGGACTGTGAGGATGGCAGTTCCTGTCCTCTGAGATCATGCTCGTTCTCTCTGTCTCCTAGGAAAGATGGTGTTCCTATCGGTTACAAAGGCAGCACTTTTCACAGGTACGTTGCTCATTGGACTCTTGGAGCAAAGCTCTTGGTGACTAGTAACTTCATAACTTTTCATGTTAGGCTGCCCTTGGAGCTAGTGGCAGATGGGATGCTCGCTGGCAGGCAAAGCAATGTTTAGACCAGCGTCTGGGAAGCTGTGGCCCTCCAGATTATGTTGGACTACAACACCCATCAGCCTTGGCCATTGGCCAAGCTGGCTGAGGTTGATGTGAGTTGGTCTTCAGCACCGTTTGAAGGGCCACAGGTTTCCCCACCCCGGTCCAGACTCTGATGTATGAAACCACACTTTTGGCAGGTGAACTTTCATAGTTAGGTTGGGCGGACCCTAGTTCACAAGAGAAAAGTCCGTCTATCCCTGTGTCCTGCTGTGGCTGTATCAGGCTCAGTGTTAGTTTAACCTAAGGGGCAATCCGGAAGCAAGTCAGTAAGCAGGCAATGGTCAAAGGCACAGTTTTACCAGTCAAGAAGGAGGGTTCCAAACGAGAGGTCTGAAGAGCGGCCAGGGTACAAACACAGATAAGCAGTCAGATACAGTACACAGTCCAAGAAGCAGAGTCAAGCAGGAGTCCAAGGTCAGTAGCACAAAGGTTCAATCACAGACCAAGTTCAGAAGTATACAGTGCTGGAGCTGGTAGAAGATGTTGTTTCCAGCAATGGCAGGACTGATACTGAAGGCTTGTGTTGCCAGAGCTTCCTGAGCCCCACCTAGGGCTTAGCTGTGGTTTGTTTCAGGCCTTGCTCCTGAGGAGTCTATTCCTTTTGAGGAATCCTTCCTTCTGTTCGAGCACTTCTCCCTAAGGGAGCCCTACTGGCCTGCCTCTTGAGGCAACAACACTTTCTGGGGCTAGGTGGTCACACAACCTCTGCCTCAGAGGCAGAAGTCCCCCCCCCCCCTTTGGGATCAGAACCATGGTCATCTCCCGTGAAGGCCCAGGCTCCTCCAGGTTTCCTGCCATGGGTCGCTCGCTCCTTGGGATTGGCCATCTTTGGGATCTCTAGCTTAAAAGGTAGAGCCATGGGGGCTTTGTATGTGCTTACCCTCATTCTCCCCACCCCGCTCTGGCAGGTATCCAGAGCTCCCTGTCTGCTCCATGCAGCCACCCTGACTAGTAGCCATCGATAGCTCCATCCTCCTTGACTTTATCCAGTGAATTTAAAGCCCTCTAAGCCAGGGATGGGCAGAAGGTCGACCTCCAGGTGTTTTGGACTTCATCTCCCAATTCCTGACCACTGGCTATGCTAGCAGGGGCTTCTGGGAGTCGAACTCCAAAACATCTGGAACACCTTCTGTCCACCCCTGCTCTAAGGCAGTGGCCATCAATGCCATCTCTGTGGCAAGGAATTCAATGCCACCTCTGTGGCAAGGCAGCCAGGAAGGCTTTCTCAGGGTTCTTCTTGAATAACTCTCTATTTACATTGGAAAACGAGACTTAGGGCGCAATGCTAACTAGCTAGGTAGCCGCCTATCCAAAGCACAGCAGGAGAGGCACGGGGGGATCGTTCCCTCTGTGCCTCTCCTGCCTTGCTATTTTTTGCTAGGCAGCTGTTTTCAGCTGTCTAGCGGCGGGGGGGCCGACCGGGAGTGGAAGCTGCCGTACGACACATAGGATGTGTCATACAGGCAGTTCCGCTCTCCCTGCTCTGGAACGCCCCCCAGCTCCAGCCCTTTTCAGTCGCTCCGTACTCCTCTTGCGAGCGCAGAGGATGGGGCTTCTCCGCGCTGCCTCCGAGGCAGTGCGGACAAGAGGGGCAGTCGGTTTTCTGGGAACCGACCTTGGAGCGTGGACTCTGAGGTTGGTTCCCGGAAATGAGCCTATCCTATGGGCCACTAGACAGCGTCTAGCGGCCATAGGATTGCTCTCTTAGGCACAATCCTATGCATGTGTAGACAGAAAAAATGTCCTACAACTCCCAGCATTCCTCAGCTAGCCATGCTGCCTGGGGAATGCTGGGAGTTGTAGGACTTTTTTTTGTCTAAACATGCATAAGATTGGGCCTTTAGGCGGCTCTGGGAGCGACGCCATGAATAGCTTCTACAGTCATTCAGTGATGGAAATACCGCTGTAAGCCCTCTGAAGTGCTAAGGTCTGTGATGCCAGCAATTAAGGGCAGCCAGCCGGCAGGGGTCGTCTTGCCATTGGGCGACTGCAGGGCCACTGAACGATAGGCAATCAACTGGCACGTCTGCCAAACCAGTGTTAAAGAGTAACTGTTTTATACGTCTGGTCCACAATCTCTTTATTTCCTTTTAGGGTTATAAAAGATTTCATGATCCAAGGAGGCGATTTTGTAAATGTAGGTATTCCATTTTTCTTGCTTTTCTTTTTGTCATTCTGCTTTGCTCTGCGTTTAGGTGAGGAAAAATGTGGCGTTCCCTCCTAGAATCTATATTTGTAATTCTCTCCGCCAAATGGTTTTGTTTGCATTCGGCTAAATTTTCGCTAGTGGGTGCAACCTCATCTCCCCAGGACAGTAGACCCCTAATGGAGACTACAGAAAGTTTTGTGTAGTCCCCTTAAGTGTCACAAAACAAATAATTAATAGTTTGGCCAGACATATTTAGCTCGATGCCTGAATATGCAAGCCTCGGGGTCGCACAGGTTACTTCAGTTAAGGGAAAAAACTATGTCTTTGATTTAAAATAAATGATCAGCCCATGCCTACTTCTGGAAAAGCTGCATTGAACAAAGAAAACAAAAACTCCCTCAGTTATTACAACTCCCATTAAGTTGTCTTTCCCCCTAAAGACATAGTTTATTCTAGTTTTTGCTATTAATTGGGGGAGGGGCTCTGCAGGGTATTGGAACCCCCCCCCAAATTTATTCCCTCCCCCCCCGGTTTTCTGGCTTTTCAGCAGTTATTGCCCACAGACTCTTCACAGCCCATAAGGGCTAGAAACTGCTTTTTAGAGAGGGAAGGAGAGATGGATTTCTTGGAAGCTAAATTCTGCATTCTATACCGTATGAATGAAGACATACAGCTCTTCTAATGCTCCGATCAGGGGATGAAGAATTAGGGCTTTCAACATTATCTGGAATAAAGACCTAAAGTAAAGATATCTGATGTGAGGTATTGCTGTTTCACATAGGTCTTCTTGTTGTGTGAGCCGCTGCACTATTGGGCTGGAGGGAGGACGTGTGCAACGTCTTTGTGAGGGCAAACCTGTGGCATACTGAAAAAAATGAAATGGCTTTGTAGGCCATAAAATTCTGTGGTGTTTCAGTTTTGGGAAATGGCTCAGATTGAAGCGTGTTGCACGAGGCTGTGTAAGCAAAAAAAAAAGCGCACCAGGCGAGATGATGCAACTCATGGGGTGATAAAGCCGTTCCATATTGTGTCAGCCTGCTGATTGTCCCAGAAGCACTTGAGAAAATATTGTTTGTTTGACAGCTGAGATTAAAGTTAACTAACTTTGCTGGCACTTGGCGCTTGCACTGGGCTCCCAGATCACCTCTGTGCAAGTCTCAGAGCCTGCCTTTGAGCCCTGCAGTCATTTAGGTTTCCCCTCTGTGTACAACTGGGCAAAGTCACTTGCTTTGGGCAATGGTCTTCTGACTTTTGGGGAATGCCTTGCACGTCACTTCCCCTGCGAAGCTTCTGGGGAAACCCCAAGGTTCCCTGGAAAACATTTTGAAAGCCCCTGTACTGAGAGGATGTGGGCTTCGTGAATTGCTTTTAAAGAGAAATTGTACAACGCTTCACCCTTGCAGGAAGCCACGTGCATGAACACGCACACTCACACACACACACAGATTGAGACTGCGAGTGCAGAATAAACTTGCTTCCCCCATAGCCTTAACCACCAGTTTTGTGCTTTCCCTGGCAAGGTGGTGGTGCATGCTCTCATAAGCTCCTGGGAAGGAAAAACCCACCTATGTTTTATTTCTTCATGCAGCACATTAAATTCTGTGCTCCTTTCTTAGAAGGAGGCATTATTTTTATTTTCTTTTTAATTATCAATATATATTACATTGTGTATGTAATATATGATTTCACATATACATATATAATTTCCTGGATAAGATATCTATCTATCTATCTATCTATCTATCTATCTATCACCAGTTACCTAGGGAGGTGGTGGGCTCTCCCATACCGGAGGCATTCAAGACGAGGCTGGACAGCCATTTGTCAGGGATGCTCTGACTTGGACTCTGGCATTGAGCAGGGGGTTGGACTTGATGGTCTTATAGGCTCCTTCCAACCCTACTATTCTATGATTCTATCTATCAGCCATCTATGTCTGTCTGTCTATCATCTATCTATCTTATCCAGGAAGCTTGTCAGTTGTTAGTCATCTTCTCATTCAGGAATTGCAGGGTTTCCTGGGACAGAATTTGAAAAAGGACCACTAAGGATATGTTGTTTGAACCAGGCTCTTCCCCTTCTTGGCACCCTTCCACACACACCTCCTATTTGATTGGCAGGATATTTACCAGGCTCTGCTTTCTCAAACCATGGCCCCTTTACTAGATTTCCCACACATAGAACAGCAGCTCCAGCTCTCCGGGGTATGCATCAGTTTAGGGAGTGCCTTGTAGCAAGAAGAGGGATGCTTCTGTTAACTAGAGCCCCTTGTCTCTTCCTCCCTTCAAGCACTAAGGGCACAATCCTGTGCATGTTTTTTAAAATTTATTTGCAACACAATAACAACAAACAAACAAGACCCCCCCAACAGGGAGAAAAATCATATCATGAAACATATTAATGTACAGTAACTTGAGCACGCTCCGGGAGAGAGCGCAGGACAGGAAGGCCTGGCGTGCTCTGGTCCATGGGGTCACGAAGAGTCGGACACGACTGAACGACTGAACAACAATCTTTATAGGGAAATGAAAGGAAAAGAAGGAGAGGGGAGTAAACACAAGGAGGAGGAGTAAAAGGCTTAACATTCCTTTTCAAATATGTATGTTCATATAAGCAGTCCATAGATCTCAATAAGCATCCATACGACTTTGGCGGTTGTCGGAGCCAAGCATAGCAAGAGCAGTAAGATCTTCAGTCCATGGAGTAATAGGTGGCGGGTGTTTTTCCTTCCAACCTTGGAGTATGAGTCTCTTTGCAACTGTAAAGGCTCTCTGTATCCCCTTCTGCTGTCCCTCTGTTAATCCCCGTGCTGGCTGGGGAATGCTGGGAGCTGTTGGACCTTTTTCTGTCTCAACATGCATAGGATTGTGCCCTGAGCTGCTCAGGCAAGGGAGTTAATCTCAAGGGTTACTTGGATGCAGTGACTGATTGATTGATTGATTACGTCTCTATTCCGCCCAATAGCCAAAGCTCTCTAGGTGCTTCACCAGCTGTATAAGCTTTTTTTGCACATTCGGCTGGTGCTGGAAATCAGGATGGTGCCACTTTGCACTGCGGGCAGGTGTCCATGCGGATCCTGTTTTTTGGGTTTTTTTACTTAATTTTTATTCTACTTTTTATCTTTATAAATGAAATAAAGAATACCAACAACATAATCACCACCTAGAGTTTCCAACGTTACAGTATTCTTGGGGACACTGCAACAACCAGAAAAGCAAAAAAAGAAAATATAAAAGGAAAAGAGAAGGCAAAAGATGAAAGAACAGGAAAACAAAGGGAACAAGAAAAATTATTAAGAGAAAAGAAGAAAAGGAGAAGATTACATATTACAGATAAACTTCAAGTATCACTCTATTTAAAAGATTATACCATTGCCAGTATTACAATTCAGTACAGCCTAGGTAATCCATCTTATTTCAGTAACATATCCTCAGATTTATAACAAAGAAACATGCTATGAATTTTCCCCTAGCCATAAAATGCTTTTCAGCTAATATATGATGATAAAGCTAAAATCAACCAACCAGAAATATTACTAATCATAGTCTCAAAATAATAATAATAATAATAATAATAATATAATTTAAAAAAGAAAATTATTAAGGATAAAAGAAAAAACAAAATCAACAACAATCACTAGTATATTTTATACTTTCTATATTTTAGATAGTATTATTTCTAAATATATATATGAGTGTGTACATTTCTATATACAATAAAAACAACGAAGGCACCTTCAAGGCTAACACGCTGACTGTGTTCAGAGAACACACTGTGGCTAGTCGTGAGTTACTTAAACCATGAGGAGCTGCGGGCACCATGCTGCGTATCCAACCCCTGCATGTGAACCTGGCAAGTGTGGGTTATGCGAGGGCTAAACAACCCTCGCATAATCCTAAAACAAACCATGGATCCCTAAAACAAACCCTAAAACTAACCATGGATAACCCTAAAACAAACCATGGATAACCCTAAAACAAACCCTGAAACAAACCATGGATCCCTAAAACAAACCCTAAAACAAACCATGGATAACCCTAAAACAAAAACCATAGATAAACCATGGATAAACAACCCTAAAACAATCCATGGATCCCCTTCCTGGTGTTCTTTTTTCCCTTTCTTACAGTTAATGATGACTGTATAGTGATACATTTCACAATATGAATTTTTCCCTTGGGGGGGGTGCTATTTTGGTGGGTTTGTTTGTTGTTTAACCCTCGAAAAACCCATGCTTGCCAGGTTCACATGGCATGACAGTGTTGGTTAAATAACCCACGGTGGGCTGTCGTGCCGTGCAAACGGCCCCATTTATTCTGGCCATAAAGACTCTTTTGTTACTCGAAATACCCCACGGTGGGCTGTCGTGTCGTGCAAACAGCCCCATTTACTCTGCCACGAGACTCTTTGTTACTTTTGCTGCAACAAACTCGCACAAGGGCTCCTTCTCTGGATTTTTCTGGATGCCCCCTTAAATGAAAGTCTCACTGTATGTAGCAGGGTTGGTGCTACAGCAGCTGTCCTTAGCCTGATGCCTGCTAGATATATTGGATTTCATCTGGAGAGCAGCAGGTTGCAGAAGGCTGCACTACACCAAGTCTTTATTTTTGATGAGAACATAAGAAGAGCCCTGTTGGATCCAGACAAGGGTCCATCCAGGTGCCCCTCCTGTTCCAAGCAGTGCCCAGCCAGATGCCTCCAGGAAGCCCCTAAGCAGGGCCTGCAGGCAGCAGCTCTCCCATGGTGCCTCCTCTGCAAATGGGCATTCCAAGCTCCTGAACCTGGAGGCTACATTTAGCTATTGTGGCTTTACTAGATCTGCCTTCCATAAATTTGTCTGGTCCCTTTTTAAAGCCACCTAAACCAGTGGCCCTCACCACAATTTGGAGCAACGAACTCCCTCCATGAAAGTATGTGTCGTTGTTTGTCTACCCGTTTCATCAATTTCCTTGGATGTCTCTGGGTCCTAGTTTCATGAGAGGAGGAGGAGAACAGCTCCCCTCTCTCCACTTTCTCCACAACATGCATAATCTTATACGCCTCTGTTCTGTTCTTCCCACGGTTGTCTTTTCCCTCGCCTGAGCTAAACGGAGATGGGTGAACTGGTCTATTTCTAGTCTATGCCAGTTACATGTACGTTCACCCACATACCCATTTGGTTCCGATTCCACGTTAATCTTCTTCTTTTCTTTTTTTTTAAGTCCCCATGAAAATTCACATTGGAACACACATTTTAAAAGTATTTTGATGTGTTATTTTTTTGAACAGAGAACTGCCACTATGTCGGGAAAGTGCAAAAGCCAGGGGACAACTAGGTTCCAGTCCGCACATCTGTCTAGAAAGTATGGGTTAGGTCAGTTCGTCTTGGAATTCACAGAGATCTGCCCTGAAAGGCGGCCAAGAAATATTTCAAATAAATAAAAATAAATAAAATAAAGATCGAATTCCTCCAGCGCCCATGAAGCTAAATTGCCCGAAATGCCAGCCTTTCCTCTTTGGGAAGATAGTCCATCCCTTTGATCATTTGCTGGTTTATGTCATATAGTTCTGCCTTCCTGGCTGACCTACAGGAAGCCTGATCTTCTAGATGTGTTGGACTACAGCTCCCATCCTTCCCATCAGCTTGGGGAAGGCAGATGTAGATAGTTGATGTCGATAGGATGTAGATAGTCTCTCACACTGGAGAGCCAGTGTGGTGTAGTGGCAAGAGTGTTGGACTAGGAGCTGGGAGATCCGGGTTCTAGTCCCCACTCGGCCATGGAAGCTCACTGGGTGACTTTGGGTCAGTCACACACTCTCAGCCCAACCCACCTCACAGGGTTGTTGTTGTGAGGATAAAATGGAGAGGAGGAGGATAATGTAAGCCGCCTTGGGTTCCTTGCAAAAGGAAAAAAGGCGGGATATAAATGCAATAGATAGATAGATTAGATAGATAGATAGATAGATAGATAGATAGATAGATAGTTCTTTATGTGAGGGAGCTCTTGAAAACTATGACTGGTGCAGTCCAGAATTCTGCCACCTTGTTCTGCATAATGTGTTGGATGGTTCTATCTATGTGATTGACGCACACGCACTCTGGCCTCCTCCCTCAGAGGAGGGGAAGAATGGGAGGCACACGTGAGATGAGGAACATAGATCGGGGCACCTCTCCAGGTTGCCTCAAATCACCTATCAAAACTGGGTCTTGTGTATGTGTCTCTCTCATTAGTAAGGGGGAGAACACACCGCCATTCCGAAGAAGCAACTTTACAGCAAAATCCTGTGCAAGTCCTGCTGTGTTCAGTGAGGCTTATTCCCAGGTAAGTGTGCATAGACTTGCCTCCCTGTGGCGGGAACGTCTGCCTGGTGGAACTAAGTGCCTGCCGCCTTTCCTTCAACAGGGAGACGGCACTGGAGTGGCGAGCATATACCGGGGGCCCTTTGCAGACGAAAACTTCAAACTGAAGCACTCGGCTCCTGGCTTGCTGTCCATGGTAAGCGAACGGGTGGAAAGGATCGGGGCTGAGCTGCCTGGTTACTTTACCTCCATGTTAGCAGTTCTCTGCATCTTTTAGAACAGTGAGATGTCGCTGTATACATACTGCCCCGCTGGCTGGGGCATGCTGGTAGTGGTAGGCATTTTTCCTGTCCAAACATGCATAGGATAGTGCCCTAAATCTTTATTTTCATAGAATCATAGAATAGCAGGGTTGGAAGGGGCCTACAAGGCCATCGAGTCCAACCCCCTGCTCAATGCAGGAATGTAAGTCATTTTTTTTTTTTAATGCCGTAAGTTTAATTTTCAGTACACAACATTAATAAATGCATCACATAGAGAGGGATGTTACTTCCTGAGCTTTCCAATGCTTTAAAAAACTGTTAACTAAGGAGTACAGTGCAACTGTAACAGCTCAAAGTACACTAAAAACAGAAGTATAATAAATAACCTTCACCAATGGTACAATATATAAAAGACTTAAGTGTAGTGGCCATTCTTCATATTCATCATCCGTATGCAGTAATAATTTCTAAAATTGTATAAATACACATGTTGTATTTAAAGGTAAAAGGTGAACCTATTCTAGCAGGCAGAGTTAGGATAACCTCAATTCAAATCCTTCTAGCTGATTGGATTTGTCCTATATCCTGCTCCTTCAATATCAATACTGATCTTCAAAAATTGCCAAATTTTAATACTCATCTCGATTAAAAAGGGACTGAATTTTTGGAGTACAGTTTTCCATACAAGTGGCTTCAATGTTGGTCCAAGGAGACCCTGTGTTCAACCTCACCTACTTGGGAATGACAGTTTCTGGGTGACCTTGGGCTGCTCACACACGCTCGCAGGGTGGCTTATGAGAGTCCCCCCTCCCCAGCTTCTTGGACAACAGAGACCCTTCCGACGTGGGAATGCAGGCTTCCACATAGAATCCGAGTGTGGACACAGCCTCGGTTAACAGAAGGCCGCGTTCATCTCCACCTCCTCTTGCTAGGTTGGGGGAGGGCATACTGTGCGAAGCGAACCACTGGAAACTGAGCAGAGCAGCTTAGGGGTGAGGGGAAGCCCTGGAGCATGCCAGTGGCGGAGTTAAGCCGTAATCCTTGGCATTAGTGTGGTGAGATAATTTGTTGGCCGGGCTTCCTCCTTGGCCAGGCTCGGAAGCAATGGTTCCGAACTGAAGCTTTGGAGGGGGAAAGGCCTTGATGATGTTTGGAATCAGGGTGCAGAAGGGCTGGTCTTGCCTGTATTTGGGGGAAACGGACCTCCCCTGGAGAAGCTGTGGCGAACTCCCTTGGGAGCCATCGATTTACTGTGTGTGAAATCTCCACTTGTAGTGGGATCTGAGCTGGTGAATCCCCACTGCACACCCTGCCTGAAACTGCTGCCCTTTTCTCAGGGGGCTGACAGTCCACAAATCCTCCTGTAGACCTTTTCTGCCACCCCCAAGGTGGATCTGCAGGCCCTGGCTGACACATGCAACACAAGGATGTAGAGTGGATGTTGTCAGAAATGAATCTGAGCGTGTGGCGATGTCTAGCAGCTCAGATTCAGACTCAGAATGGGAACAGCAAGAACAGAGGGAGCACCTTCCCTAGCGAGTCCAGATACGGCGAGACTTTCTTCCCAAGACCTTGACACACAGGTGGCCCAGCCCGAATGGCTCCCCCCTTCCTCCACTATGAGAACTCACGTTTTGGAGGGAGAGGGGGAGGAGGGCGAGGGGCGTGACTAGAGGGACACTAGGGTCCCTCGCAGAGCGAAGGGGCAAAAGTTAGGGGCAGGGCTCAGACGCTCCACCGGGTTGGCCAACGTGGGAGGGAGTCACCCCGAGGGAGGGGCATCCCTGCGAAGCACTTCTGGCCAAGAAGTTCTTGCCCAGACTGCTGGCAACTTCTGTAACTTCCAGTTTGCCTCCTCTGTTGATATTCCTAGATGTGTGGATTAGCTGGTTCTCTGCAGTCGGAGAGTTTCTTAGAATCTGCATTTGTAAAGAAGCGAGTCCTTGACTACTAAAGTGGTGTTGGCCTGAAGCCTAGTTTCCTGGAGTGTGTTGATTGCAAAGGGGGAGGACGAAGGAATACCACAGATGTTTCCATTTCAGAAGGCATTTTACGAACACTCCCTTCACCCCCCCCCCCCACATAAAGATCACCTTGCAAGAAAGAAACTCTTGTGGGCTCAGCTAAGGCCTTAATCCAGGGATGGGGAAGCTGTGACCTGTGGAGGTTCCCCATCCCGCCCCCAGAGCTTTGGATTTGTCCAGGGGGCGGGGCTTTGCCCCACCCCAGAAGGAACCCTGTTATCTCCGACCTTTGGGTTATCACCGATGTTGGAGATAACTGTGGGGATTCCCCTGCATGCCATTTCCCCTCCCAAAGGGATGCAGGTGATGTGTACATCTGGTGACTCGACTGGTGCTGGGAGGAGCTAGTTTTTGGCTGTTTTTACTTGAACGGAGGTCTTGACTTGGGGGAGCATTACCCCCCCCCCCCAACAGTGCTAAGGTAGTATATAGTCCAACTCCACTAGGATTCTGGAGACCTGTGCTGTTGAGCATGCTGGCAGGGTTCTGAAGGGCTACCTGGAACTGTGAGGTTGGGGAGGACCCAGTTTGAAATGCTGCCCAGGTGGAATAGCTCCCTACAAAGTGCCAATTAGCTGACCATACTGTGGTTTTCTGTTTTGCTGGGAGTTCTTAACATAAGAATGCCCTCAAAGATGGGGTCTCAGCCCCCTGTATTCTGCCACCTCTTCCTTTTGCATGCACAGGCCAAGGCCTCTCAGTTCATAGAATCATAGAATAGCAGGGTTGGAAGGGGCCTACAAGGCCATTGAGTCCAACCCCCTGCTCATTGCAGGAATCCAACTCGGAGCATCCCTGACAGATGGCTGTCCAACCTCGTCTTGAATGCCTCCAGTGTGGGAGAGCCCACCACCTCCCTAGGTTCCAGTTAGCAGAGTTTGGGGGGCTTGAGAGGAGCTGAAGTGACTGTCCATTTTGCCTCGCTCTGAAGGGCGTTGCTGGGTGGGTGGGGAGTCCTGTTTGTGAGCTCCGCCGCGCCTGCTTGAAGGCACCAAGGCCACCTTCATAGCCCAAGGCGGCCCGCTTGGAGCGGGGCTGCCGAGACGAGGCCCCAGGGTCTTCTCACAGCCCTTGGGGCTCCAGGTGCCCCCCGCACCACGACTAGACCGTTTTCAGGGCAAGGAAGCGAGGCCTTCAGGTGCAAGGCAAAGGGGCCGGTCTGCCCAGGGCTGCCCCTGTGTTGCCTCCACGTCAGCTTCTCTCCTGACCCGCTTGAAGTGGGGACGAGGAGTGGGCAGAGAGTGGGATTAGCGACCTGTGGCCTGCAGCAGTAGCCTCTGCTCAGTGGGACATGTATGAGGGAGATAGGTAAGCTGGCAGGATGGGCGAGGGCAGCGCCATTGTTACAGGAGAGTTTTGGAGGGCAACTGGAGGCATGTGGCATGGAGGCACATGACATTAAATGTGTGTGTTTGTGTGTGTGTGTGTGTGTGTGTATATAGAGAGAGAGGTTTAACAGCACAACAGCAAAGCCACAAGGAGACTCTGGATGCAGTCAGTTCTAAGAGAAAAGTTATTTATTTATTTATTACATTTATATCCTGCCTTTTTCCTCTTTAAGGAACCCAAAGCGGCGTACATAATCCCCCTCCTCTCCATTTTATCCTCACAACAACCCTGTGAGGTAGGTTGGGCTAAGAGGCTGTGACTGGTCCAAAGTCACCCAGTGAGCTTCCATGGCTGAGTGGGGACTAGAACCCGGATCTCCCGACTCCCAGTCCAATGCTCTCACCACTGAATCTTAAAAAGAAAGAAAGAAAGATGTTTTGAGCTAAATGTTTCGGCTTTCAAGCTACTGACGAGGGCGGAAGCTGAAACATTTAGCTCAAAATATATTGCATCTGTTTTGGATGGTTTCCACCCTTAAAGGCTGCCTAGAAATAATTTTAAATAAAAATCAAAGTAAAAAATAAACTAGAACTGTAAACTACAACGGGTGTTCATCATTTCCCTCCCTCACTGCCATGGTCTTGGCAAACTCCACCCCGCCTCTGCAGTTGTGTTTCACCCCAGGAGGGAAGCTGGTAGTGCGGAGAAGGGCAACTAAAATGATCATGGGGCTGGAGCATCTCTCCTATGAGGGAAGGTGACAACAGCTGGGATTGTTTTGCTTGGAAAAAAGGAGGGTCAGGGGAGATATGATAGAGGTCTACAAAATTATGCACGGTGTGGAGAAAGTGGACAGGGAGACATTTTTCTCCCTCGCTCAAAATACTAGAACCCAACGGGGTCATCCCATGAAGCTGATGGGTGGGAGATTCAGGACAGATCAAAGGAAGGGCTTCTTCACACAGCGCAGAGTTAAACTATGGCATTTGCTACCACAGGGTGTAGTGATGGCCACCCATTTGGATGGCTTTCAAAGGGCAAATTCCTGGAGGAGAAGGCTATCAATGGCTACTAGTCCTGATGGCCATGTGCTACCTCCAGTACCAGAGGCAGTGAGCCTATGTACACCAATGGCTTGGCCACATGCAAGGCCAAGCCATGTGTTTAATGTCACGTGCAGTTCAGCTCTAAGGTGAGGAGTTGGGAGCTGCAGTTTTGCTCAGACTTGGAGGGGATCGACGCTGTGGCAGGCGAGCTGTGGCAAGGTGGCGAATCCAGATGCAGCGGTGACTGGTGTTTTCGAGGAAGTCACTGGCCAAAGTAGCCCCATCAAATCCAGTAAAAACTGTGGTTGTGACTGTCTGAGCATCTTGCAGGGTGGCAAATTGGACCCCCCCCCCAATTATTTTGAGTTTGATGCCCTTGAAATGAAATACTTTTCATTTCTTTCTCCAAATCAGAGCTGTTCTGCCAGTAAACATAGCATGCACTGGTGTGGGTTTGGACAGGACAAAGGGTTTCATTTGTCCTCTTGTGTGCCCTTGTCCGTGTGTGACTCTCGCGCCAAGAGGTACTTTCCCTTCCTTGATTTTGTGTGTGACTTTTTTGCCAGGCAAATAGCGGCCCGAGCACCAACGGATGCCAATTTTTCATCACATGCTCCAAGTGTGACTGGCTGGATGGAAAACATGTTGTGTTTGGTGAGTACTTGCAACCTGGGTGAGGGCCAAGATCCAAAGAGCTACTTCAGGCATCACCTTGGGCTGATGAGGAGTTTTGGATTCTTCTGTGCCCCGCTTCCTTCGGAACAACAGCCTCCACCCTGCAATACCCACCATATCGCAGTCTGTTTTTGAAAGATTCCTCAGTTTCAAAATTGTGTGGGCAGGGGGTGCTTTTGTTTGAGAAATTCGGCATCAATGCCTCTCCATGCCACCCCCCCCCCCTCACTTTTGCATGATTCTTAAGGTCCTTTGCCTTCGGGATTGCAGTGGTGTGGTGGTTTTACCCTCCCCAGCCCATATTAATTTTTATGTTTACATAATTTCCATCATTTGGTCATACGTTGACATAACCCAGTAAAACAGGGTACGTAGTCCAAGTTTCAACTGATCATGTTAGATTACAAAAATCTAATAAAGATTGCCCAGGGTTTTTTTTTAGCAAGCATTCTAAAATATACAACTTTTTTGTATATTTCTCTTAACACCCGTCATTAAAGTTGATACCAAAACCTGTTTTTGTATGTTACCTTAACCACATATTGACACCGGGAATCTTTTGTTGTCACTGATGTTTATGTATTTATTATTTATTAATAATACTTGTATACTGCTTGATATAACAAAATCCCTAAGTAGTTTACATTCCAAAGTATTGAAAATCACTTTTAAAAAACTCAAGTAACTGCTACAGCAAAAAAAGATAAATAGGTCAACAGAAACAATAAAAACAATTAAAAAACAGGAATAGAAAACAATGAAATAGAGTGGTATCACTGTAATCAATATTAAGCTGCAAAAAGCTTGCGGAAACAGGTACGTTTTCAGGAGGCATTTAAAACTCACCACTTTGGGCCGGTTCGCACGACATGGTGGGCTATTGTAGGTTATTTAACCCACAGTGACTCACGGAGTGCGCCAAATGTGTGTAGCCGCCATTTTGAATATGCAACCTGCAATTGGGGCTTGTGCCATGTCGTGCGAACCTGGCCGCTGTGGATTATTTGAGGGTCAAACAACCTTTGCATAACTCTACTACTAATCAAGGGTCATTCAAGGGTAGTTTAACCCTTAAATAACCCATGGTGGCCAGATTTGCACAACATGACGCAACCCCAACTTGGTGGTTCCGTATTCAAAATGGCAGCCACACATATCACACAGCTTATTGTGGGTTATTTAGGGTGCAATCCTGGATAGGCGGTTGCCTTCAAACTCAGAGGCAATCGCCTATCCAATGCAGGGCAGGAGAAGTGCGGAGGGATCATCCCCTCCATGCTTCAGCTACCCTGCATTTGTGGCTAGACAGCCAATTTCGGCTGTCTAGCTGCAAGAAGGCAGAGCGGGGGAAGATACATAGATACACCAGTATTTCCGCTTTCCCTGCCCTGGAACGCCCCCAGGAATGCCCCGTTTTCACCGCTCCGCACTCCTCTTCCGGGTGCGGTACACGGGCCTGTTCTGCACTGCCTGCAAGGCAGTGCAGGAGCAGGGGAAGGTCGGTTCTCCAGGAACCGACCTCAGAGTGCAGACTCCGAGGTCGGTTCCTGGAAACCAGCGTATCCTATGGCCATCTAGCCACTGACTAGCAGCCATAGGATTGCTCCCTTAACCCATGATAGCCTGCCGTGTCATGTGAAGCGGATCATTTTCTGCCTTCCAAACCACACAGGGGAGGGATATCTTGCCTATACATTTCTAGCAGCTGTTGCCTTCTAAGTGGCAGCGTTATAAGTATGCCCACTAAAGTTACTAGCCTCCATTTCCCTGTAGGCTGTGGAGGGAGGGGTATCCTGCTTGGATTTCTTTTTTGCCGACAGCGAGTATGCAAGTTGTTATATACATCAATACAGGCTCTATTACATATCATAACAAAAATGTCTGACCAATAGCCTAGAACCTTTCTTTCTTTCTTTCTTTCTTTCTTTCTTTCTTTCTTTCTTTCTTTCTTTCTTTTCTCTCTCTTTCTTTCTCCTTCCTTCCTTCCTTCCTTTAATTTCTAATCCACGAAATATCCCACATTCTCTCTCAATGCTTTAGCTGCCTTTTTGACTACCCAGGTGGCCTAACCCCAGTCTCCCTGCCATTCCAATCTCCGTAACCCTTGTTCCTAGCCAAAATAAAAAGGGGGTGGGCAGGACATACCTGTTGGTACACATTCTCCCTTCCCTCTTGTATTGTGTCTTTTTCTTTTTAACCTGGCAGGTAAAATAATTGATGGGCTCCTCGTCATGAGAAAAATTGAAGTAAGTATTTTTGCTGGAGGTGTTCCTATTGTGTTCATTTGTGGGTTCATTCACATGTGTGCAACCTGATAACCTGACACAGAATTTGGCAGCATGGGAACCTTGGCTTTCTAAAGCAACGTTCTAGCCCTCATTGTGGTAGAATAAAGCACAGAAACATGACGATGTTGACTGTTCAGGGTTTGAGCGGTTGGGGTAAGGCTCTTTCTCATTGATTTGGCTGTCTTTCTGACTATCCAAGCCTTTTGATGAGTCTGTTGTGTAGAGCAGCCTTCTCATCCCAGTGCCTTCCAGCTGTGTTGGACTAAAACTCCCAGCATGCCCAGCCAGCATGGCCATTGGCCACACATTGCACAATGTTGCCACACATTGTACAACTTTGTTAGGTACATATTTGTATCTGGTAGCAGAAAAAAAAAGTTTATACCGTAGAGACCAACTGATGGCACTTGTGAGAAATACCTTGAAAATGCCTAAAAAGTGATACAAGGGGCCAAAAAAAAGCATATAATGAATGATTGTATCAACATTTCCAGACCCACAAGGGCAAAATTGTTTTAGGCCATCTAATCTTAATTATCTAAGGGCACAATCCTATGCATGTTCGGACAGAAAAACGTCCTACAACTCCCAACACTGGGAGTTGTAGGATTTTTTTCCATCTAAACATGCATAGGATTGTGCCCTTAATATCTAATCTTAATACCCCTTCTTGGTCACCCCATTCCTTGATGAAAGAAAATTCCACAGTATGTGACAACTTGAACCCGGGAATAGAATGAACTGTGCAAAATCAGTAAGGTCTGCAGAAGTGGGACATAATCTGACCTGTTATAAACCTGATTCCTATTTGTCTGCCAAGCCCAGAATTCTCTGTTTTTACTGGCAGCGGCTCTATGGGCTCTCCCATCACCTGAGACTGACCCTTTTCACTGGAGTTGCTGGGGATTGAACTGGGGACTTTCTGCATGCAAAGCATGTGATCTACCACTGAGCAATGGTCTCTCCCCTTGCCACATCTCTCTCTAGCAGAGTGGTCCAAGTTGAACCTTTGGCAGCCTTCCACAGCAAGGAAATCTTCTTTCTTCTCCAGGGTCTGGACCACAATCTGGAGAACAGAGACTCATATAGCATTCTGTAAGGTGGTCAGGCTTTCATAAAATTGGAGGCACCTGCCTATGAGAGCATCAGTGTCACAGAGCATGTGTGAGCAAGCGTGGCCAGGGCATTACATGCAAAGCCCAAAGAGTTAAAGGCAGACTTTACAGGCCACCGTTCCCAGTTTTCAGGTGAGGGGTGGGAAAGGCTGGGCGAGGACACCGGCTCTTCCAGGGACTGATGCTAACCCTAGTCTCTTGGTTACGGTGCTTTTTCCAGAACGTGCCCACCGGTCCAAATAACAAACCCAAGCTGCCAGTAGTGATTGCCCAGTGCGGCGAGATGTAGGGAGAACCTCAGGTATGTACCTACCTTCAACTATGTGGCTGAGGCAGCCGCTGCCTGGCACAGTGATTCTGCTGTTTGGGGAGAGAAGTATGCAAAAGGCAGGGGTAGGTTTGGGTAACGTGGGGAGAGAAAAGAGTAGGTAGAGTGGCTCTTTTGCAAGACACGGTGCTGTGTTTCTTTGCAAGTGTAGAATGCTTCCTAGAAATCATAAGATTTCATCTTGTATAGAATGTAACCCTTACGCATATTTCTCGCCCATATGGCTCAGAAATCATGTTTTATGTGTGTATGGCAGCTTTCCCCAACCTGGTGCCCTTCAGATGGGTTCATTCCCAGCCAGCATGGCTAACGGAGTCACTACATACAGGGTTTCCAGTGGTTGAGCTTGATGGTTCACTCTCCCTTGCAGCTCCTTGGGGCCCCCTATGCCTAGTTGAACAAAGTGCATAAAAGAAATAATAAATGCAGAAAACACTATCCAAAATCATGCTCACTTGTTTACAGGATTCAGCTTCTGTTGTTGCAGTTTGGGTCAGCACAAAATTCTTCCTCTTTAAGGCAAGCACACACGTGGCCCTGAGTGGCAAGCACTAACTGCCAGGATAGAGAATCCAGCCACAATGCATCTGTATTTGTGGGGTGGAATATATTATGTTTCTGGTACAGCTGTGATGCTATGACTAATTCTTGCCTCTTCCCAATTCCAGGTTAATCTCACCTCATCTTGGATCACCACCATTTCCCAATTGCTCCATACTTGCCTCCTCTGGTGCCTCATCCCTCCCAAATTCCAACTTTTTTTTTCTCCTTGTAAATAAAGGGCTTTGTTTAAGTGTCTGTTTTTCCATCAGACTATCCACAGAATCACCAAATGGGAAGGGAATGGAAGGATTCTCTGAGCCACTTGTGACATCAGCAAAGTTCCTCCATAAAATCAATTGGGACCTATGGGGTGCTCCTGTTGAGGCTTCCAGCAATGCCCGCTTAAGATATTCCCGTCAATTCTCCCTTCATCTTGGTTTTCTGTCCTCGCCCCCAACAGACCACTGAGCATGCTGTCTTGGGTTTATTCCTCCTTAGGGCTCCTTGCTAAAAAAATGTTTTTGTTCTTCTGCAAATCGTAGGGTTTGCCTGAACCAGTTGCTATTCATAGAATCATTGAATAGTAGGGTTGGAAGGGGCCTACAAGACCATCGAGTCCAACCCCCTGCTCAATGCAGGAATCCAAGTCAGAGCATCCCTGACAGGTGGCTGTCCAGCCTCATCTTGAATGCCTCCAGTGTGGGAGAGCCCACCGCCTCCCTAGGTAATTGTCATATTGCTATAACAGGAAGTTTTTCCTGATGTTCAGTTCAGTTGGAGAACCATGCACTATTTTATAACAATACTTTATCTTGAGATGTGATGGCCCCTGTTTCCTACTAAACAGAAGAAAGAAAGAAGACCATCTGAGAGGCTAGCAAGAAACCCTGTGTGACTTCATAAGCTATTTTAGTGCAAGTGTTGGGCACTTTGGTGTTTGGTCAATGTGTCCCCAAAAGAACAGAGCAAAAATGAAAGCAGTCCTTCAGCACAGTATGATTTTTCCTCCTTTGTGTGTAGCAACGATCATTTTATTTATTAAATAACTCCCTGCCCTGCCTTTCTATCGAATAGCCTGAAGTGACTAGCAAACAAAAAAAAATAAAACTGATGTCATCGGTACATCTTAATAAGCCACAAACATAAAAAGCACAGAAGTCAGCAAAACAGTTTAAACAACGACTGAACAACAACAACAGTGGCAGATATGATGTGTGCAACAGGCAGCTCAACTGCCACATTTCCAGATGCCATCTGGACTTTTTGTCCTGGTCTTCTGTCTTTATGCTGATTTTCCAGCAGAAGCTAAGGGGGATGGTGGGGGGAGAAGAGAAACAATAGCAGGACTGGCCTAAGAAATGAAAAGTATGCCTTCACAGAAACTAGGTAGGATGTGAAGATGCTCCCCTCTTCAGTGATCCATGCCATGTAGGTCACAGTGCAGCTGTGTCTACAAAAATGACTTCCATGCCACGCTTTCTGCTAGCCTGTGGGCCCACCCACGTGAACAAAACCAGGAAAGGGCAGGGAGGATAGTCAACCTCTCTAGCAGGTTACAGGAACATCCTTACCTGGATTTTTTTTTTTTTTTTACTGACACAGGCATGTGGCTATGTACGAGCCTACCCAGTGTGCAGGTATATTGTAGAAGGTGCCTGCAGATTAGGTGGTTCAAGCATGCCTAAGGAAGCCAACCTATGTTGCATCACAACCAGCAGAGGAAGCCAGTCTACCTGCCTCTCTGACCCTGGGCAAAATAGCTTCCTGACTCCCCATATATGCTTCGCAGGGTCTGTATGGGGAATAGATGCACCCCTAGAGTTTTCCGACGTTTCATTGTAACAGTGCATCGCCACACTGTCTGACATTCTCAAGTTATCCCTATAGGAAGGGAATGAGACACCCAAGGTAGAGCGAAGGGGAATGGAGAAGTGCTTAGGGGAGAAGCTAGCTCCTTCCATATCCTTCCCAGGATATGTTGGGTTTGAGCTAGGAGACAACAGGCCTCCCTTTTAACCATTGGTTCCATGCGAGAGGAAAGTGCGTCCTCATTTTAGTGTTTCGGGATCAGGGTCTCGTGGAGGATTTGTGTTTTCCTGAGGGCATTCAATTTTATTTATTTATTTCATTTCTATACCACCCAATAGCCAAAGCTCTCTGGGTGGTTCACAAAAATTAAAACCAAACGGCACGCAATAAAACAATTTAAAATACATAGAACATTAAAACCACAATATGACAATACAACCACAAGGTTCAAGAGCCCTGGTTGATCAGACCAAGGTTCCATCTTTTTATTATTTATTTCATTTCTATACCGCCCAATTGCCAATGCTCTCTGGGCGGTTCACAAAAATTAAAACCACAAAGTGCAGCATAAAGCAATACGAAATATGAAAGCTTAAAACTGCAATATAACAATACAACCAGAATAAAACCTAGCAGCAATGCAGGGATTAAAATACAGATTTAAAACACCAGAGCTAAAAGATTCGGAAGCTTAAATGCTGGGAGAATAAAAAGATCTTCAGCTGGAGCCGGAAGGAGTACGATGTAGGTGCCAGGGGAACCTCTCTAGGGAGCTTACTCCACAGCAAAAAAAGGCCCTCTTCCTGGTAGCCACTGGCCTCACTTCCTTTGACAGGAAGTGCCAAAGGAAGTCCAGCATTTTAATTTTTTTTTAGGGAAGCCTACGAAGGGGCTTGAAGGCAAGAGCACTGCGTGCCCACCCATGCCCTCCATGTTGTTGCCTGTCTCCGACAACTGCTATTGAGCGGCATACTGCCTCTGAACATGGAGGTTCCACTAATTATCACAGCCCTCTGAATTTGTCTTTATAGAGGACTCGGTTCCTCCCCTTCCTTGTCCTTTGGCTGAGGACAAGAATTAGCTGTGCTGGGCCAAGTATACAAAACCTAGCCACTGTGGTTCAAGAGACAGAGATGGATTTAAATCAGGAGTAAGGAACATGCAGCCCCAACGTCATCTGGAGGGCCCAAACTCCCATAATTCCTGACCATTGGCCATGCTGACGCAGGCTGATGGGAGTCCAACTCCCCGCTCCTGATTTAAATCAAGACTCTAAAGCTGTTTCAGTAATGTACTTTATGGTGACTTTGCCCAAGTCCACACACCCTGGTTAGTGACTCACCTACCACTGCTTTGTCTTCAAACAGGAAAAAGTGCCTTAGTTCACGGAATTGTTACAAGGGCAAATGAAAACATTTGCAAGTATTGTAGGAAGCCCAATGAGGTGTTGTCTTGCTCTTACAGACGCTTAGGTTCAAATCCCCTGCTCCACCACAAGACATACTGGGTGATCTGGAACCAGCGACTCTCAGAATAACATACTTCACAAAGTTATTGTGAGGATAAGATGGAGGAGCACCTCCATCCATGAGCTTCTTGTAGGAACAGTGAAATAAATAAAATAGGAATTACTAATAATAGCAAGGATACTGATCAGAGCATGAGTAGACCAGTAGTGCTTTAAATTACTTTGTTGGCTATCTTTAATATGTTTGACAGAAAGATGGGATATAAATATTAGAAATAGGTATGGCAGATTAAATCTCAACATTATATGTAGGTTTAAATCAACAATATTGTTTGTGATGGCAAATAGCACATTGGCAAGAGGTGGGAGGCTTACATTTAGAGCAGGAACGTCAGCTGCTGTAACTTTAGGTTGCAGTCCTAGGCACATTTAGTGGGTGTAGCTGCCAATGAACACAGTTGGACTTGCAGAGGAATGTGTTGCACATAATGAACGTATTCAAAATTCTGATTTCTAAAAGGATATCCTTATGCCGATGGCCTTGGTGTAGAGCTGAACTAATGGACCCAGCTGCTGTTTTAACCTGGCTGTAGCCTGCGAAACAGAAGATCGCCAGTTCTACAGCTCTTGTTGTAGGGGGAGAGCAGGGGAGTTCATTTCCAGCATCATCCTATGTATGTCTATTCCAGAGTCGATCCCAATGAGCTCAGTGAGCCTTACCCCAGATAATTTTATATAGGCTCACAGCTTGGTGATTTTAGACTTTGGACTGAATGACCTTATTCTTGTTCAGTCGTGTCTGACTCTTCATGACCCCATGGACCATAGCACACCAGGCCTTCCTGTCCCGCACTCTCTCCCGGAGTGTGCTCAAGTCCATATTCATTGCATCGGTGATGCTATCTAGCCATCTCATTTCACCCCCAGACACATCCACAGCTGAGTGTCCTTTCGGCTTTGGCCCAGCCGCTTCACTCTTTCTGGCGCTACTTGGAAATACCCTCTGCTCTTCCCCAGTAGTATATTGGACACCTTCCGACCTGAGGGGCTCGTCTTCCGGCGTCATCTCTTTTCGCCTTGTGATACGTTCCGTGGGGTTTTCTTGGCAAGGATACTGGAGTGGGTTGCCATTTCCTTCTCCAGCGGACCACATTTCGTCAGAACTCTCCGCCGTGACCCGCCCGTCTTGGGTGGCCCTGCACGGCACAGCTTATGGCTTCACTGAGCTACGCAAGCCCCTCCGCCACAGCGAGGCAGCGATCCATGAAGGGGAAGGATCTCACGGGGAGCCCTTTTAGACGGCCATGCGTATTATTTCAGTCGTGAAGCACGCCACTGACGTTTCCCTCCCGGCCACCCCACGCTTCACAACCGCTTCCTCGTCCCTTCTACGTTAAAACGTTTGCCAGTCCTCAGTAGAAACACACACACACGCGCGCACACGCACACCCCCTAGGCATGTGCAGCTCTGCCTTTTAAGTTCGCCTGAATCATAGCGCCGTCGCGCCTCCGGGAGCACGACGGAGCGTTGCCTCTGATGCGCTGACGCCCTCGGCACCCGCCGCTCTCCGGGCGGCCCTGGGGCGGAGGGGGGCTTTGGCCCCTAGCTGCGCCGCTGCTCGCAGCCTCAGGGGGGCAGAATCCAGGGCAGCAGGATCGCCCTGGCCCCGGCCCTCCCCCGGGGCAGAGGACCACCGCACACGCGTGCAGGCTTTCCCAGGGCGAAAGCCCCCGGGTTCCAGGCGCGTCTCCTCAGGACGCGGGAGCAGGCGCCGGGGCTTCCTCCTGCGTAAGCCCGCGCAGGGCTGCGCGAGAGCGAGCGAGCGGGCGGAGCAGCAGCAGTTAAGCGGCCGGGGCCGCCGTCCAGCAGACACACGTGCCCGGGGGCGAGCCCCGCGGGGCCGGCCTCCCCCGTGCCGGGCAGGGCATTCCTCGCGCACGCGGCAGCGCGGCGGAGGGTCCCGGGCCACGCGGCCCCCTCGCGGGGCTGGAGAGAGAGGGGGGCGTTTCCGGACGGCGCCTCCCCGCGCAGGGGCGGGGCCCGAGAGGGCTCCGGGCCAATCAGGAGCCGGCGGCCCGCGCGAAGCCGGCGCGCGCGGCGCCGCAGCTCCCGAGCCCCCCCCCCCCGACGGGGGCGGGGGGGGAAAAGGGGCCGCGCGCCAGCCAATGGCCGCGCGAGGCCCTTGACGGACGGCCCCCGCGGGCCACGGAGGCGCCGCCGAGCGCCCGGGCCCGCCGCCGGGGCCCAATGGGCGCGCGCGGCGCCTGACGGGCAGCCGCGCCGGGCCAATGGCCGCGGCGCGGTGGGCGGCGCCTGCGGGGTGGCTAGCGCGCGCGCGCCGCCATTGTGGCCAGTTCGATCGGTATCGGGAGCGGAGAGCGGAGCCCAGCGAGCCCGGAGCAAGGGAGCAGCCCCCCCGCCCACGGCCGGCCCCCGAGTCACCATCAACACCGCGCGGGAGGCGGCGCTGCGGCTGCGAGAGCCAGTCACCACCACCGTCCGCCGACAGCCAGCGACGCCATGAGCAGCGAGGCCGAGACCCAGGCGCCCCCCTCCGCCGCCCCTCTACCCGCGGCGGTGGCGGCGGCGGCCCCGGCGGCCGCGGCCCCCCTGGCGGCGGCCGCGGCCCCGTCCCCCGCCGCCCCCGACGCCAAGCCCAGCAACGGCGGCGGCGGCGGCAACGGCACCAACGGCGGCCTGGGCTCGGCGGCGCCCCCCGCCGGCGGGGACAAGAAGGTCATCGGTGAGGGGGCCGAGCGCGTGTGCGTGAGGCGCGGAGCGCGGCGGCGGGCGGGCGGGGCGCGCGCGCGGGGGGCGGGGCCCGCGGGGCGCGCGCGCGCCCTTGCCGTCCCCCTTGCCCCGCCCTTCGCTGGGGCGGCTTCTCCCCCGCCCGCTGATTGGTCGGCGCGCGCCTATGCGGATCCCCCTCCCTGCTCTTCTCCCCGTGATTGGCTGGAGGTGGGCTGATGACGCCCCTCCCTCCCGTCCTTTCTCGCTGTAGCCGCCTCGTCCCCCCCTCCCCCTCGGGCTCCCGCGCGTGTCCCGGCCGTTGAGCCGCCTCGCCTCGCGCTCCCCTTCTCCCTCGGCCCCCCCCCCCTCCGCCTCGCCTCGCGCTGTCGCGTTAGCGCGCCTGCGCAAAAAGGGAGCGGGAGGGAAAGGTTGGGCGGGGGAGCGCGCGCGCCAGGGGGCGGGGCCGAGGAGGCGGCTCAAGGCGCCGGCCACGCGCCGAGCCTTTGTGCGTGCGCACTCGCGGCTGGGCCGGGCGGCCTCCCGGTCGTTATTAATGGCCCCCGCTGGGGTGGGGCGGCGCTGCGACTGCGAGGTCGGGCCAGGCCAGGCGCGGCCCTCGGGCCGCCTCGTCCGTGCCCGCGATGGGGCCGTGGAAGCGAAGCCCGCCCCGCGGGCGCAGGCTGCCGGGGAAACCCGCGCAGGCTTTCGGGCCCGCCAGAACTCTTCGTCGGAGGTGGCCCGGGAGTAGGCCGCGGCCGAGGCGTGCAGGGGCCTCGGCAGCCGCCTCATCCCGGGACAGAGCCTTGGCCCGCGCAGCTCGGCGTCGCGCTGGCTGGCTGGCGGGCGGCAACGGCTGCCCAGGGCTCCCGGCAGGGCGCTCCCCCCCCGCTGTTCAGAATTCGGCGGGGTGGCCTCCATAGAGTGGGCGTGCATGGGGTCATGCTGGACGCAATGTTTCGTGTGCTTGTCCAGCTCACGCGTAGCGCTTTCGTGGCACTTCTTGGGGGGGGGGGCTTTTCGCATGTTACGGATTGGCCCCTTTTAAGCTGTGCCGTTTGAAATAGCTGTTAGGGTGGCAGCCATGAGCAGCTTGCCCTGGAAACTGTCAGCTGCTGGCTTCTGCTACAGGAGCAGGGCCGGGCCGTGTTTTGTTGAGTTGTTTTGCTGATCCGTTGGACACGTGCGCAGGACTTCATTTCCCATTCTTTGCTCCCTTAGTTTTTTTGCCTACCTGCTTGGGAGTGTGTTGTGTTGAATGGGGAAGGTTTTAGTTCTGAGTAAGCATGTATAGGGTCAGACTGCATATTTTTGCAAAGGGTGTGTGTGTGTATATATATATATGCACATACACACACACACACAATTAAAAAATAGGCTTATAATGCAACTTGATTCTGTGCAGTTTTACTCAGAAGTCAGTCCCACTGTCTAGTAGGGCCTACTGCCACCGAAGGGTGTATACAGTTGCAGTGGTTCATATACTTTGAATGTTTCAAGTGTACACAATACTTAAACATGCACAGTCATTTTTGCAGCAAGCCAGTAAACTGGTTAACCCCCCCCCCCATTTTTGATGGGAGGGCTGAGCCTGAGAGTAGGTTGCCTAAGGCCACCTCATTTAACTCATAGCTGAGGCATCTGAGTTCATGCTGCACCAGCTGTGTCAACTGAGAATATGAAAGTACATATTTGGTCTGTGATGGTAAGAGCCATCCTGTTACATTCAGGTGCTAAGCATCTGGACCAGGCTTTTTGCATGCAAAAAAATGGGTTCTTCATGATGAAGGATGGGAGTAGGGTACTTGTCATGTCTTAACTTGCATTGCCCTTTCTCTCCTGTAGCAACGAAGGTTTTGGGGACAGTGAAATGGTTCAATGTAAGGAATGGCTATGGCTTCATCAACAGGTGAGAAGGGGCTGTGTGTGTGTAAACTGATTTGGGCAAGTGAAATATTTAACAACTGTCCTCTGGCAAAGGTATCTTTTTCATTGTCTAGATGCTCACAAAGGACTTTACACTGCCTATCCATGTAGCTTAAACTTTTCTGTATATTTTGATTGATTTAAGGTCTGTTTGTGCAAGTATCAATATTTATTTACATATATACTGTACCTTGGCATATCTTTGTAAGTGCTATCCTTCTAGTCCAGGTGCCAAGAGCTGGGCACCACAGTTCAAATATGATCTAATATAGAATATGAGAGAGAAGTCCAGACAGCAGTACTTCTGAAAGAGCTTTAGGGCTAAGCTGAACATGACTCAATATAAGTGTTGTGACAGAAGGCCAGACATAGGAAATGATTGTACGCCTTGGCTAAGGGCTAGTAAAGTACTTGGTATTTTAGTTCACTTGTAGCTACCACAGTCCCAAGAAGGAAATTGGAAAGTAGAGCAGAAGGGCTGATCCAAGGGTCTAGAAAAGAGACCGAAAATTCAGCTGACAAGATCTGTCTCCAGTGATAATAGCTTCCTTTGTTCAAGCTTTTACACGTTAGGTTTAAGGGTTCAGAACCCACTGGTTTTAAAGGGTAGTTTAATTTTTAAAATGTGTCAATCAGCTGTCCTTGGTACTTTTGTAGATGAAATTATAATGATAAGAAGCAGCTTAAACTAAAACCAAAGGAGCCTCAAGTAGAAAGAGAAAAGTGGCTCAGATGGTATAGCTGTCTAGTGGTTTGTATTTCAAAAGAGATGCCAAATGTACTATATTTATTAGATTACAGGTCATTAGACCTAACCCAGAGAAATGCCCGAGGCGCTTGATTTTCTCTAACCTCTCAAACACATGACAAATGAGAAATAGGTAGCTACTCAAAAAGCAAAAACTAGAGCTGAAATTATTCTTCCACCTCTCATGCATACACACTCTGTAGCAGCCTTCCCCAACCTGGTGCCCTCCAGATGTTTGGGCTTCAAGTCCAAGTAGCCCCAGACAGCATGGCCAAAGATCAGGAATTCTGGGATGTGTGGCCCAGAACATCTGGACAGCACCAGGATGGGTAAGGCTGCTTTGGCAGATTGTCCATACTGAGACATTGCAGTGCCATACATGCATGATCTGTTACGTGGGTGATGCTGAGTTCTGTAAAGGTCACAGGCTAATGTGATTTTAGCATGGCAGGAATTAGGTTTATTCTGTTTTCCTCCCTTGCATTTTCTTGTCTATTAAGTGCAAACTCAGTAGGACCTTGAATAGGAGTTGCTGCTTTCTCCCTTTTGTGAGTGCTCCCCCCCCCTTTTGTTCCTGCATCTGGCAACACTTCCTTGTAGTTTTAATATCAGTCAAGCATGCTGAGTGGCGATAGAAAAACCACTTGCTGCTGTTTGAAGCTGTGGCTTTTCCAGCATGTCTTGGTCTTGATGTAGGTGGGTCTTACTGATCTCACAGGGTCAAGCAGTTCAGGAGGGGCTTGCTGGGTATGACTGAAATGAGCTTGGCTAGAAATGTGAGACAGGCCTGGGCTTGACTTGGAGTGCCAGGAGGTGACTTGTGCAGTGTGGTGAAAAGAGACCCACATGGATCTGCTGTGAAATATTTCAGAAAACAGCAGTTGAGATGAGCCAATTCCTTGAATTCATGTTAGCATGTTAGTGGCTTTCCTAGATCAGGGGTACAGATCCTCAGGCCTGGATGCCTGATTTGCCCCTTCAGGGGTCCCCCAAAGGCCATGCTGTCTTGCCCTGGCCCCACCCCATGTCCCCAACCACTAATTGTGTGGTGGTTTCCTGGCTTCTGTGCAGTTCTTTCCCCATTGTAAAAGGTTGAAATACCTCTCCTAAAGCAGAGTTACTGGCAGTAAGCTAAAATATGCTGGTAGTTTTGGCCCTAACCTTTTTGCCTCTGGCCCCACCCACCAATAGAATGTGGCCCCTGAGAGTTTCTCCAGAATGAAATTAGGCGCTTGGGCTGAAAGAGGTTCTGCAGCCCTGCCTTAGATGGTTGGGATACCTTATCAAGTGCCATCCTTTGTGCAAAGTCGCTGTTCTTCATCTTTCCATGCAGCAGATTTTCAAAACCTTTGTCCCACCTGTCGCCTCACCCACCTGTAAACTCTGGCCAGCACATTTTGCTGTTGAAGTACACAAGGTGGTATGAGCCACTGGAAGTCTGTGGGAAATGGTTATCTCCAGTGACCCACCTGCTTTCAGCTGCAAAATGTCAAGCTGTATAATGAATGCAGTATGGGAAGGGTTGGTGACTAAACTTGGTGCTTTGAGAGACAGAAGCCCCACAGTTTATATTTTGTTTTGCTTTAATCCCTATTTATACATGGGTAAACGTATTTGGTAGGAAGTAGAATTTGCTTTCAGAAATGTCAAATAATATAATGGGGCATATATTGGAGTATTCCTCAGTCAGTGTTTGTGTTCCCATGAGAGTTTTTGTTTATCAAATATTAATGAAAATGTTTCTGCAGAAAAAGCTGTCGTGTGTCCAAAAAGGCATTTTGGCTAACTTTTATCTTAAGCCTGCTTGATAATTGTAGCCAGAATTGCAAGGGTTTGCAAAAAGAAATATGAAACTTCCAAGTTAATACACTCCCTGTATTTTTAGCGCAAGAAAGTCATGGGCGTCGACTGGGGGAGTGATATATGTTGTTCTTTGGCAGTACCCCAATGCTGGCCTCTGTCCAGAACTTTCTACCACTCCTTGCTGGAGAATGCTGGTTCTTTGTGTCATGTCTTCTGAATCAAAAACTCCTTATTTTGCAGGAATGACACCAAGGAAGATGTGTTTGTCCACCAGGTGAGACTGCTTGTTTATACTACTAGATATACTTGATTCTGATGAACTGATATGCTTGTGCCTTGGCTGAAAGATATGGAAGGGTATCCATTCCTCTCCTGTAGGGAAAAGTCAGTGTTGCCTCAGAACAAAAGGGATGTTCCGTTTTCTCAATGAGGTGTGACATTTTATGGTAGACACCCAATTTTGTAAGGTAGCCAAAACATGATTCTGAGAGCCTACAAATGCCCAACACGGTTGGTGGTGCCTTCCTGCTATCTCACACCCCTTCTTAATCATGGTTCGCTTCACCTTGGTTCACTTTACCTACTTGTCTGCAGAAGCTAAGCGGATAGTACAGACCTGCTGCCCGCCTAAGTATTTGTTGGTCCCTGAGTTGATCTTTGTCTCTTAGCTGCCTTGTGTACACTTCATTTTGCTTTTTTGCCCCAGAACTAGCATGCTGGGTCACATAGTGGCTTATGCCTCCTTTTTCCTCTTATCTCATTGGGTTCACAGGCAAAATTTAAAAGCTGCCCTTGCACTCACATGCTGTATTGGGTGAGGGTGCTTCACATTAATTGGGTAGAAGCCATGAAGCTGTTGATGTGAGAAATGTATTGGAAATTAATAAAATGGCTAAGCAAAACATACTAATTTTCAGTTCAGTTCTATTTATCAAGAGAGTTCAGGATTTGTAATTTGGTTTTAGGAGGCATGTATCATTCTTGCCTCTTGGGCACATGAAAACTGTAAAATGTTTTCATCTGTTTCTCAGTACTGGTCAAATTTCCCGTACCAGAGTTGACCGATGGCTTTCTTGCTGAGAGGCTCAGGTGGATGCATACCCCTCTGTGGTTTAGTTCTGCTGTTTCTAAATAACTAGGGCATTAGGGTTGTGAGTACTGTTAAATTTGAAAACAGGGTTAGTGTGCTTGCTCATTCAGAGGCAGGGTACCAGGAAAATGCTGTCAACTTTGCTCCCAAGTGCAGCTGTTACTGTTGACACCAAAAAGTGTTTAGTAAGCAAACTATGAAGGTCAGTTTAATTGAATGTGGTCACATGAGTGGCATACAAGCGTCTGGCACTCAAAAGAGATAGGATTTTGAGATACTAACTTATGGCACCCATGTGAGCCTCTAAACTGATTTCCCTGCGTTACATGCACTTCTGGGAGTTACATGCGTTTTGCTTCCCTTGTTAACATATTTGGAATAGAGAATTAGGGCCGGGAAGGGGGCCCAGTAAGCCATATTGTTCATCCATCACATGCTTCCTGTACATCCCTGGCAAGACAGATGTCTGAGTCTGTATGCCATAGAGCAGTAGAAGTACCTACCAGGGCTGCCTGGGACAGCTTGCTGGAGGGAAACTGCTATATATTTTATGTCCTCCTTGTTTACATTCCAGCTCACAGGATAGATTCGTCTCCACCCCACCCTCTTCTCAAACATTGTTTTTCACAGGTACATTCTTAATGTAGAAAACTCCCATACTTGTTAAACCACAGCAACTTGTGCTCAAGTCTAAATCTGAAATATTTTCTCATCAGACTGCTATAAAGAAGAATAACCCCAGGAAGTACCTTCGCAGTGTAGGGGATGGAGAGACTGTGGAGTTCGATGTGGTTGAAGGAGAAAAGGTAAGTTGGTAAGCCTGGACTAACTTGGGTGCTTGTTTGCTCTTTGGTGCTCAGCTTCTGGTTAGGCGGGCCAGATAATGGATGCATCACAGGCCACTGGCTTCTTGTTGTCCGGGGCACAGAATGGATGTTTCTGCGTACTTGTGCCGGCATAGCTGACTCTTGTTCACACTGTCTTGTGATGGTTATTCTTAGGGAGCGGAGGCAGCCAACGTTACAGGTCCTGGTGGCGTTCCAGTGCAAGGCAGTAAATATGCAGCAGACCGTAACCAGTACAGACGATATCCACGGCGTAGAGGTCCTCCGCGCAACTACCAGCAAAATTACCAAAACAGTGAGAGTGGGGAAAAGAACGAGGGATCAGAGAGCTTGCCAGAAGGCCAGTCCCAGCAACGCCGCCCCTACCGCAGGAGGCGGTACCCACCTTACTACATGCGTCGGCCCTATGGCCGGCGGCCACAGTATTCCAACGCTCCTGTGCAAGGAGAGATAGTGGAGGTAACGTTCATCAGTGGAGCCGGCTTGCTTCAGCAGGAGGAGTTGTAGCTCCTGTTATGTGCCTCTGAGTTTAACGTTTTTGCTTCTTGGGTATGTAGAAATGTAACCCAGGGGTTGTGTGAAAATGGCTTTTCTTAGCAGACAGCTTGACATGTGCATGCTGCTATCACATGCCATATGCAGAACCCGGTTAGTGCAGAGCCAGCCTAAATAATGGGGGTTGTTTCCAGACATGCACATCCCCATATGGACCTCTTAGTCTTCCTTTTGTAGTCCGATACCTTTTGCATGCTGGCCTGTCTGAAATTCCCAGGCATTCCCTATGTTTCTGTGTTACACTTGCAAAACCTGCGGAGAACACAGTAACAACGTGGTTGCTTTTTCCTACTGGTGGTAACTCGCAGGTGCTTGTTTTCCTCTCAGTTTAAGTCAAATAATGCAGCTCTGTTTCTATTAAACTGACTTAACCCTTGGTTTAATTATGTGGTTCAGGCTGAAAGGGAGCTTCATATAAAATGAATCACTGTGCTGCAAGTTCTCCTCAGTTTGCCTAGGGCAGGTTTTTTTGTTAGATACACTGCTCATTACCACTTCCCTCCTCCAGGGTGCTGACGGCCAGGGTGCAGGAGAACAAGGCAGACCTGTCAGACAGAACATGTATCGGGGTTACAGACCACGCTATCGCAAGTGAGCATCTTCAGCGATGAAATGTTTGAAATGCTTTTCCCATCAGAAGCTGAAGTGAGATGCTTAATGCCTTGCTGGATGTTTCAGGGGCCCTCCTCGTCAACGACAGCCCAGGGAGGAAGGCAATGAAGAAGACAAAGAGAACCAGGGTGATGAGGCCCAGGGTCAGCAGCCACCTCAACGTCGGTACCGTCGTAACTTCAATTACCGACGCAGACGTCCAGAAAACCCTAAACCACAAGATGGCAAAGAGACAAAGGCAGCCGAACCATCAGCTGAGAACACGTCCGCTCCCGAGGCCGAGCAGGGCGGGGCTGAGTAAATGCCGGCTTACCATCTCTACCATCATCCGGGTGAGTGTGCCAGGCCTTGTGCCAGGGGCTCTGCTATGCCCAGGCGAGGGGAAGTAATTCAACAACCAGTGAAATAGCCCATAGGCATATTTAATTTACCTTTAGCTATGGACTTGAAATATGCCAGATGAGCTGTTGTTGGTTATAAAAATAGAAGTTCTATAAGAAAAAAAATCAAAACCCTTTTATTGTAGGTGGCCAAATATCACAAAGTCATGAGCAAGCTTTTGAATTCATCAGTGTGGGTGGTAAACAAAACAAAGCAGGAGGGTTGGGAATAATGTATTAACCCTCCATTTTATAACTGTTTTGAGATGCCATGTAGTTGGGGTCCTGCAGACATTATTGGATTAGCTTGAGGTGGTAGGATGCATCTAGGGCTAAATAAAGTCCTGTCACATTTGTGTGATTCAGATGGTTATCGTCAAGAAGACAAACCTCTGAGTTGATCCTTCTTAAATCATACCTAATGGGGAGGGGGTTAATTTCATTTCTCTGAAGGGTAGAGGACGGTAAACATGCTTGTGCCTAGATTAAAGTCACAAGTGTGTTTAGGGTTGGGCATTTGGCTTCCCTGTTTGTTTAGTGTGTGTGTGTGTGTGTGTGTATGTGTATATATATACGTACGTGTGTGTGTGTGTGTGTGTGTGTATATATATATATATCCTTTCGATAGTCAACCAAGGCAGTTTACAAGAATTCAAAAGACAAGAATAAAAAACAAATACAAACATAATAAAGTGTTAAAAACAATCTTAAACCATAACAATTTTAAAAAGCCAAATTAAAAACATGCATCTTGACCCCCTTCCTGAATGCAGAGGGAAGGGACCAGTCATAACCCTGGATGGAGCATGCTCCAGAGTTTGGGAGCCCCACAGGAAAAAGCCCTTTCCCACATACCCAACAAGTGGGCCTCCGCAAGCGAGGGCATCATCAAAAGGACCTCTCCTGCTGATCTTAGTAACTGAGTGGGTTCGTACCAAAATAGATGGTCCCTCACAAAGCCAGGCCCTGAGCCGTTTAGGGCTTTAAAGGTTGAAAGCAAAACCTTGAATTGAGGACAGGAAACAGTTGGCAACCAGTGCAGACCTTTCAGTATTTGGAGTAATGAGTTCCCAATATTGGATGCTTCCGGGTGCTCTTCAAGGATACGCCTACGTAGTGTGTATTGCAATAGTCCAGCCATGATGCAACCATGTCATGGGTAACTTGCCAGATCAGACTGACTTAGGAACAACTGCAGTAATTGCCTTTTCAGCAGTTGTCACATCTAGAGGCAAAAGGTTCCTCTCTTTGGAAAGGATGAGGGAACCATAAAAACACATGTGCTGGAAAGGACTTCATACCATGGAGACAGCGTTTATTTAATCAGAAGGTGCAAAAGGGGAGGCCTATAGTGTACTCTACACAAGGGGAAGCAGTTGGCAGGTGTCTGAGTAATCTCCTAGAGGGCAAAGTATGCATACTTTCAGAAGCTTGTCTGAAAGGCTTCCACAGAGCTTGTTTCAAGTCAGTATGTCTTGAATTTAAGTTTAGAGTAGTGCTGTGCAGTCTGCTTAAACACAGTGTGGCTTCACAAGAAGTAGTGACAGATGTGTTAGTTAAGATTCCTAAACCCTGGCCCCCAGAGAGCTGCCAAAACACGTGGTCTGACTGAGAGTTTGTGGCAGGTGTAGTTCTCTCAAGTAGCTATAGAGGCAATTCACCCGAGTCCAGAGTGTACTGCCTCAGCCTGCAGGTGGAGAGTCGCCTGATAGGCTCCACTGCTGTGTGCGGGAGTTTCCTGCCAGGATGAAGGCTAGGCTAGAACTGTCCTCACAGACATCTGCTTTTGTATACGCAATGAACGTTTTTGTATTGGAGGAGCATCCCACCTGGTGAAGGCTTTTGCATTATGCCCAGGCACTTTGTGCTGTTTAAACCTAGGCCAAAGTCTGGTTTAGGTTGCATATCTGAGATGTTGCTATGTGGTGGCGTCATGGCTGGGAAACCCAAATTTGTGTACATCCTGCCATTTATTATTACGGGGTGTTGGTAAGGTAATACTCCTTGGTCTTTGTCTTTTCAGTTTAGTCATCAAAGAAGAGAGAATATGAAGTAAAGAGAATATGAAATTCCAGCAATAAGAAATGAACAGAAGAATTGGAACTGAAGACCTTAAGTGCTTGCTTTTTGCTGTTGACCAGATAACTCGAACTCTCTGCATTATCTATGCAGCATGGGATTTTTATTATTTTTACCTAAAGCAGTCTGCTCCTTTTGGGAGTGACAAACATGTTTTTTAAAGGCCTGTTTTTTCTCAATACACCTTTAAAGGTTTTTAAATTGTTTCATATCTGGTCAAGTTGGGATTTTTAAGAACCTCATTTTTAATTTGTATGAAATATACACCTGATTTTTTCAAGTCAAACTGCAAGCATCTCTTAATAAAGGTCTTAAGAATTGCCTGGCGTAGCGTGCTTATGATCCTGATTATTTTGACTGGAAGCAAATATACACACACACACACACACACACACACACACACACACACCCCTGCCTCTCATCTTGAAAGCTCAGAGGAGAGAACATTTTCTCCAAACTCCAGAACTTAATGTGTTGTGGATTTAATGTGCTCATACTGCTGAATTAACCTTCTGAGATAAGGCTAATTAAATATTAAGACCAAAAGGCTCTGGAAAATGGTGGGTGGCCAGATGATTCTTGAAGGAACTGCAGGTTACAAACATCGAGACTTGGCAGCTTAGTTGAGGTCTGTTCAGGATAATTTATTAACGCAACAGTGTTTTTAGTGATGATTTGAGAAACAGCCACATCACGGATCAGATCAACCACTTCAGGTAAAGAGAGCCAAATATCAAAGGAACTGGGAATCTCTGAGTCTGTCAGAAATACCAAAGCAGCTCATAATGCCTTGTAAGAGTCACAGGATACCACTGTGTTATAGCAAGGTGCTTTGAGGCCACATTGCACACCAATTAAGTTGCTCAACCACCAGCTTCAGAGGCAGCTTTTTTGTATCCAGGTGTTCCTTGTTAAGATAGGAGATGCCCTTAATCCTCAGGGACACCAAGATCCCCTTGCAGAATGGCATCCAATGGGTGCACAGGGGTGAGCAGCGTGTTCCAGATCTCTCTTCTGCATGGTCTGTTCAGTTTATGTGTAATAGCACTCAACAAATTTAGAAATAACCAGAAAGGTAAGTGAGTGAGAACTTCATAGGTGTGGGTGTGTCTGCTTTGTGCATTTTCATTTCTGCAGCCACTGATTGCAAATACCCTTGGCCCTTGTGATCACCTAAATGTTTGGTTCTGGTACTTCGGAATTGCCTTTTTCAGGTAACAATACTGTTTTATCCTGGCAAATAGTTTTTTTGAGTTTAGGAGTAAGTCTCGCTTGCCCTGAAGAGCAAACTGTTGGATTCTCACTCTAGATGCATATTTAGACGTTCAGGAGGGAGGCTGCTTTGACTCGTATCTTAATCTAAGCATATAGGGACACCCCCCCAAATTCATGAGTGGGGAAGAAATCCCTACTTTCTGGTGGCTGCTGATTGGGAGATGGGAGAGTAAATGAGCACAGGAGGAAAGGGTTTGTGAAGCCAGCAGATGAGATCAACTGCTCTAAGGTTTGGTCTGGCAACAGTGAATGCTCTTGATGGAACTGAATTGCTCAGGTATGGCTTAACCTCTGGGAAGACAAACTTACTGTTGCCTCTTTCCCTGCCCTTGCCCTGCTCCCTTTTTGGTGGTGCTGCTGCTCCAGTTTGAGCTGCCTATGTCTCCTGGTAACTGCATATGTATGCAGTTAATACAGTAAACTTGAATTGGGTAGATGGGCTAGTTTGACTGTATCGTCCCTTACATAGGGGTTTAGGCTTAGGCTGTGTTCTCGTTTGAGCCCTGCCAAAACACTTCTTTACAGAACATTTGTCTGCTAGGTGTACAAGTGAATGGGTGGGAGGATTCCTGGGATGGCACTTTGAAAGGACCTAGCCCAACAGCAGGGAAGCAAAGAAGCTTGCACACAGTGAGTAATGCACCTCGAAATTTAGAAATTGAAACCTTTTTAAAGATTGATTGCAGTGCAGGAGAGTGTGTGTGTAATTTCGGGGGGGTCGCAGCATTGGGGAAGATCAGCCCTCCCCTTACCACAAGCACCAACTTCCCCAGTGCCACCTCAGTTTGCAATTCAGCTTTTAAAACATCTAAATGCAGCAGTGGTGTGGCGGGAGCAGGAGGGAACCCTGTCTTTATTTTCAAACTGGTAATATAAAACAGGCAAAGAAACTAAAATGACAACATCAAGGGCTCATCCCGGAGTCATCAATTCAAAATTCATTTTCCGCCTTCTAGGACAGCCTGACTTCATACAAGTGGGAGGCAGGCTCTGGTGCTTGAAGAAACAAAATTTACTGTGCTCTACGCATTTCGGAATATCTCAGGAGCTGTTTTAAGCCGTTCGGTCCCTTGTTCTCAAATGAACAGTAATTCTTTCCTCTGGATGCTTGCATAAGCTACCCCTAAAGCCTATTGCTCTTTCCTCCTCACTTCTTCATAGAAGTGTGAAAGTGTCCTTCCAAAACTTGAGCTGGGTGGTAGGTAGGACTGTGGTGAGGATGTCTTGTAGGGTTTGTAGGACACAAATGGGATCCCCTCCTCCCTCCCAATCCCTTTTCCTTTTGTGTCGTGTCTTTTAGATTGTAAGCCTGAGGGCAGGGACTGTCTTTAAATATTGGCCTTTGTAAGCCACTCTGGGAGCCTTTTTCGGCTGAAGAGTGGGGTAAAAATGTTCAAAATAAAATCCTAATGAGCTAGTTTTCTCATGAGGAAAAGCTAGAACATCTAACATTTGTGATCAGCTTGGCTCTGTTCAGTTGTGAATTGTGTTTACAAGATGTAAGGAGGAACCAAATTGGTGGAGCAATCCAAAACAATATCCAAACACCAAAAAATAGACCTGTTGAGCTACCGCATGATGATAGATGAAAATACGAAATGCTTCGTTTAACAACCATGAATGGTTCTGATCTGAATTTTCATTTTTTATAATCTAAACTGGAGACACTGTTCCCAGCTGAGAGCTTTTTGATCATGCATGAAGTGTAGGACAAGAATCCCGAAATTCATCCAAGCCAACGATGTCATGTTTAGATGACTCGGAAAGTTTTGGACAAAGATGGATATGTCTTTTCTCATGGCATGGGCCCAGTGGTTCATAGAATAGTATAGTAGGGTTGGAAGGGGCCTACAAGGCCATCGAGTCCAACCCCCTGCCCAATGCAGGAATATAGAATCAGAGAATAGTAGGGCTGGAAGGGGAATAGTAGGGTTGGAAGGGGCGTAGCCAATTACTACCGTTCAGGTGAAGATCGATGTCTACAGAGTCTGCTAGGAATAGGTTTAGATGGGTTTGGGAGAGATTGAAAGAAGTCACTACTCAGACATGGGGACTGGCTGGAACCAGATGTTACAGAGCTGTGTGGCAGTTCTTGGAAGCAATAGGCTTGTTTGGTGCAAAATGTATGAAGCAACAAATCCATACCATATGTCCCTTTCCACTCCACTCGCCATTTGCAAAGGTATGAAAATCTGCAGGATTAAGTCATGTATGTTGTATTGCTAGATTATACCAGGGAAACGAGATGGTGGAAACACGTCTTCCCTGTCACGTCTTAAGTGATGCTCTCCTAACAAATGGCAGTGTAGAGCACTAATCCAGCATGGCTGTTCTTAGGTTCATAAGTTCTTATGTGACGACAACATGGAGAGGAGGAAGGTTATGTAAGCTTTCCTTGGAGGACAAAAGGCGGGATGTAAATAAAGATGCAACTACTCATGACAGATGTTACTTAAATTCAAGCCTCAACAGAATGCTGGCCTGAACATAGGAAGCTGGCTTGCACTAATAAAGTCCATTTATTAATTGGTCCATTTAGCTCAGTATTGTTTACACTGACCAGCGGTTGATCTCCCTGGCTTCAGACAGGAGTATTTCCCAGTCCTACCTGGAGATGCCAGACTGAACCTTGGACCTTAAGTAGGCAAAACATGTTCTACTGCTGAGCAGTCCGTCTGCCAAGTGGGCTCTCCCATGCTGGAGGCATCCGAGATGAGGCTGGACAGCCATCTGTCAAAGATGCTCTGACCTGGATTCCTGCATTGAGCAGGGGGTTGGACTCCATGGCCTTGTAGGCCCCTTCCAACCCTACTATTCTATGGTAAGTCTAACTTTCTGTGCTAAAAATCAAGAGTCCTGAACTAATACGGTGTGACATGGGGTTGCCCTTCTGCATCCTAGTTTCTCTTACCTGTTGAAAGTGTTCTGGTCAGGCTGTTCGCCTCGGGAGGCAAACACGTTCTCCACGTCTTACACAAGCCAGAACCCTCTCGCAATCAAATAACCTGTTTGCTGGAATTGGGCAAAGTATCTCTCCTTTAACGCCTGGCTCTCCTCTGCCTAGCAAGAAGAGAATGAGTGGTGTTCTCTGTAGCTGATTAGTACTGGATAGGTGAGTCAAGTGGGGGTGACTCCCTTGCCTGCCCCTGCCCCTGCCCCTGCCCCACAGCTAAACTGAATAAAACGGCATAGAGTTCTTTGACCTTTCAGCCCTGGGGTTCCTTGTCATTTGCTGTTCCTCTGAATCCGGGCACTTCTTCCCAAGATCTTCCCAAGGGTGAGGTGTGTGCTGTGAGTAACTCTTCGAGTGCAGCGCAGGTTAGCTTATGATACGGTTTTATTTTGTTCCTTTAAATATCCTTGGGCTCCTTTTTGTCACCTTTGATATTCCCTGTCATAAATACTTTCCCTTAATTCGGAGGGGTAGAGTGTGGGTTTCTGACCGCAGATCTAAGAGAGGTTTTCTCTGCTCATGTAATCCTAACCATGAGGTATCACTACCCAGGTATTTGGACTCGGGCGTACAGCGGGGGAGGAAAGGGGGGTAGCCATTCATATTGTTCAGCTTTAACCTGTGGACAGTTGGTCCTGGAAGGAGGATTGCTGCCATTACAAATGGTAAATTGTGCAAGTTAGATCTACTGGATTAATTTGTCTTTTTTTAAGTGTGGAGGGGTTACATTAACTTGGGATCCCGCACGTGCACAATTTCATTTTGGTCAGAGTTTGTGTGTTTTAAAGTTCCACAACCATGATGCCACCTGGCACTGCCAGGAGATGGAGCGTGTCCTCCAATGTTGATCTTGGCATTTGTGCACGATTATTTGGGCTAACTTGAAAGAGTTTGGTAATGTCAGCTTGTCAGAAGTGTTACTGAGAGTATTCCCCATTGCAGCAGCTTCACCAGCTTCCAGGCCCTATTTATTTATTGTATTTATATTCCACCTTTCCTCCACTTGCAAGGAATTCAGGGTGGTTCTCCGCTCCATTTTATCTTCACAACATCTTCACTACCTGCGAGGTTTTGTTGTTTATTCAGTCAGTCGCTTCCCACTCTTCGTGACTTCATGGACCAGCCCACGCCAGAGCTTCCTGTCGGCCGTCGCCACCCCCAGCTCCCCCAAGGTCGAGTCCGTCACCTCCAGAATATCATCCATCCACCTTGCCCTTGGTCGGCCCCTCTTCCTTTGGCCTTCCACTTTCCCCAGCATCAGCATCTTCTCCAGGGTGTCCTGTCTTCGCATGATGTGGCCAAAGTACTTCAGTTTTGCCTTTAAGATCCTTCCCTCAAGTGAGCAGTCTGGCTTTACTTCCTGGAGTATGGTAACCCAACTTCACTCAGGGAGCTTCATGGCCAAGTGGGGACTAGAACCTGGGTCTCCCGAGTCCCAGCCCAACACTAATCACTATGCTACACTGGCTCTCTTCAAAGTGGGAGTTTATTGAAGCCCTCATGTGTGGAAACGGGATGTCAAAAGAATGGCTTTCACTCCTAGGAGCTTTCTTGCCCATTAAAATCTGCTGAAGAGGTTCTGTGTCCCTGCAACAAGATTAGTGCGTGGTCAATATGGCCTTGCTGCTGTAGCATAACCTTGAATCTGCCTACCGCAGCATCACTTCAGCATCCAAGTTGCATTTGGCAAGGATGTGTGAGAGGGTCTTCTCGGCTGGGCTAGGCTATTGAACCTTCTAGGGGGGTCCTCTTTGCCCCCACTTTGGTCTTTCACCATCCAATGAAGGCCATTTTATTTTGACAGCCTTTTGGCCTCTTGGGTTTGGGAGGGGTGGCAGTGAACCTTTCTGCTGTCCTAATAATAACAGTAATTTTTAAAGAAGTTGAGTAATTGGTTTATCTTTGATGGAAGCCTTCTTGGGGGAATGGTGGGGATACAAAGTAGGCTACAACCTTAAACTGTGTTAACAGAAGAATTGTGTCCAGATCATGAGAAGTCATAGATCCATTCTGTTCCGCGCTGCTCAGACCACATCTGGAGTCCTGTGTCCAGTTCTGATTGCCACATTTTAAGAAGGACATTGGCAAACTGGAGCAGAGGAGAGTGACCAGGATGGTGAAAGGTTTGGAAACCAAGTCTTGGGAGGAAGGGTTAAAAGAGCAGGGTATTTTTGGCCTGGAGAAGACTGAGGGGAGACATGATAATGGTCTTTTTCTGCTGGGCTGTTGCACAGAAAATGGAGCTTGTTCTCTGTTGCTCCAGAGGCCAGAACTAGAAAATGCAGAGAAGCAGGTTTTGGGAGAAGCTCTTCCTAATGGTAAAGGTTGTTCAGCAGTAGAATAGACTGTCTTTGGAGGTGGTGGGCTGTCCTTCGCTGGAGGCAGTTAAGCAAAGGCTGTCAGAAATACGGTAGTGATTATCATCATCATGGCGATCACTCGTGACCGAGTAAGATTGTCTTCCAAGGGTAGAGTCTTAGCAGTGGGTCTGCAGATGGCTGTGAAGGCCAGTTCTGGCTCCACACAGAATCCCACAGTGAGGACATAGGTTTCCAGGTGGAAGCTGATCGCGATGAGGGTTTGCTTAATGTGCCTTCCGTTGAGCCCGTTTCTCCCTTTTGCCCTGTACTCGTGTTTTTCAAAGTCCATAGCGCCTTTAATATTTAAATCTCTTTTGCTGTCCACCAATATTCCGTTTTCCATTCATAAGTTGGGAATAAAGTGGCTGCTTTGGGAGACGATCAGGCATTCGAACAACATGGCCAGTCCAGCGAAGTTGATGTTGGAGAATCATTGTTAAAACGCTGGTGGTCTTTGCTTCTTCCAGTACGCTGACATTAGTCCGTCTGTCTTCCCAAGTAATTTGCAGAAGTTTTCGGAGGCAGCGTTGATGGAGCCTTTCGAGAAGTTGGAAGTGGCGTTTATAGATGTTCCATGTTTCACAGGCGTACAGCAAGGTCGGTAGTACACTGGCTTTGTAAACAAGCATTTTAGTTTCCCTGCGAATGTCCCGATCCTTGAACATTCTATGCTTCATTCGGGAGAATGCTACACTCGCAGAGCTCAAGTGATGCTGAATTTCAGCGTCAATGTCGGCTTTTGTGGAGAGATGGCTGCCAAGATAAGGAAAGTGATCAACATTTTCCAGCATCACACCATTAAGCTGGATTGATGGCGCTATAGATGGATTGGTTTGTGCTTGCTGGTAAAGCACTTTGTTTTTTTGATGTTAAGCGAGAGGCCAAGCTTTTCATATGCTTCTACGAAGATGTTTAGGATAGTTTGGAGATCTTCCTCTGAATGTGCGCAGATTACATCATCATCAGCGTATTGAAGTTCTATGACAGAGGTTGTAATTACCTTACTTTTTGCTTTCAGCCTACTGATGTTAAAAAGTTTTCCACTTTCAAAAAAGTTTTCCATCTGTTCGAAATACGATTTCTACACCAGTGAGACGTTTCCCTTCAACAAGGTGTAGAATCATAGCAATAAAGATAACGAATAAGGTTGGAGCAATGACACATCCCTGTTTAACGCCTGATCCCACTTTTAATGGATCCCTTTGAGAGCCGTTGTTATCCAAGATGGTTGCCGTCATGGAGGAGCCGTGAGATGTCCACAAATTTATTAGGACATCCAGTTTTCAGAAGGATGGTCCAGAGAACAGTTCAATTTACAGTGTCGAAGGCCTTAGTCAGTTATCCTGTACTGAGCAAGGGGCTAAACAGATGACCTGTAAGGACCTTTCTAACTCTACGAATTCTGTATGAAGCCCGTGTTCTTTCAGTCAATGCCATGTAATCCCCTTCAAATGGCCACTCTGCGCCCCCAAGCGGTTGAGCGATCGATGTTTCAAGTAAATAAAAGTTGGGAGGAGCAGGCCGTGCTTGAGCTGTCGTGATCCACGCTGGGCTTTGAAGCTCAAAACCGGCCCTTTGAATCCAAAAGGTACTCCAGTATTCCTCCCAGGCATCCATCATTTGCTCTGCTCCTCTATCCGAGCAAGCTGTTTTAGTGAACAAACGGAACAGGACTCAACAATGTGAGACAGAGCCATGTATGACCAATGCTGCCATTTTCGGCTGTACCTGTTTCGCTGTAGTCAGCACTGAGTGGCGAGCTGGGTGCATTTCCAGGAGACCATGCTGACACGCTGGAAAGACGTCCTTGTTTGCAGATCACGCAAGGACAGGATGAGGGCCCCCCGTCTGTTTACTCTGTATCGGGAATGAGCCAAAGTTAGATTGGGATCTACTGTAGATCTAGGTGATCTACACAGACTCCGAACTATCCAGTGGAAGCTGGTGGCTCCGATGTCAGTGGGGCAGTGAATCCGTGCTGAGTTTCAGTCAGAACCAGTCAGAATTCTAAACCAACTATCCAAGGTGGTGTGCATGGAGAGCTGCTCTGGAGTTCTGACTGAAACCTCGACTGCAACTGTTGTAACCATTGCAACGATGAAAGAGTTCCCCCCACGAACTCAGCTGCTGAAAAAGAACACTTATGGGCAGGATGAAGAATGTATTTTTGTGTGAAAGTATGGCCACCTAATGCAAAGAGAAAACTCTCTGGAAAAGACCCTGATGCTGGGAAAGACTGAAGGCAAAAGGAGAAGGGGACGGCAGAGGATGAGATGGCTAGATAGCATCACCGATGCAATGAATATGGACTTCAGCACGCTCCGGGAGAGAGCGCAGGACAGGAAGGCCTGGCGTGCTATGGTCCATGGGGTCACGAAGAGTCGGACACGACTGAACGACTGAACAACAACAAATGGGTGAGCTTGCTTCTGGTATTGATCACAAATTCCTGGGCTGAGCATAGCACCCTGTTCCTTTATTCTTAGTGCTATGTCCGCTTGCCTGAACCGCTATTTTGTACCGAGCTCCGTTAGTTGGATCTTGGGTTCTAGTACCGCCCCCCCCCAGCAGATCCTGCAAACCTGCGGTCTGCCCACCTTTCGCCTGGATGACTCCTCACCCCACAAAGCGTGGGGAGGGAAGTAACGTGTCTGAAGACTTGAATGCTTAGGGTTACAAACGTTTTGCTCATAGACATGTGTGTGCTGGAGAACAGCACAAATACCCACGGGCTCATCTTGTAAACAGGCACCCTGTGTCCATTTTCAAGGAATGACCGCACATGAATCAGTAGTAGGATATATTAAGTTGGTGTCCTCACCTTACAACACCCTTTGTCAGCTGACTTCCTCGATGGCATTCGAAGGCTGCAGTTATGAGCATGCTTTCTGGGAAGTGAGCCTCACTGAAATCAATCTGTCCTACTGACGGGTAAACAGGGCGAGGATTGAGCTGTAACATTAGACAATATATTCAGACTTGTTTTGTTTGTTAATCATGACAGAACTATAATTCTGGGGTTAACTCGTAGAAATGGGTTAACGACGTAAATCACGAATATTTTTCTTTCAGAATATTTCAAATGTCAACTTCCCTACTGGCAAATAGGGATTAAAATATACATTCCAACATTACTACAAAGCGATTCCAATTTTGTAGAAATGTTGTTTTGTGCAGTGGTTAGAGCACTGGACTGGGAATTGGGAGATCCGGTTTCTAGTCCTCACTCTGCCATGAAGCTCACTGGGTGACTCTGGGTCAGTCCCTGACTCTCAGCCGAAGCCACCTCACAAGGTTGTTGTGTGAGGATAAAATGGACAGCAGGAGGACTGTGTATGTTGCCGTGTGTTCTTTATGAGAGGAAAAAAGGCAGGATATACATGTCATAAATTAATGAGCTTTCAGCATAATTCCTTATTTCATTCCTACCCTCACAAAAGCTAACCGAATGTACATTTGACCACATACAACATAGTCCAAGGGTTGTTGTGTGTGTTTTTTAGATAGTCTTCTGTATGCGGGCATCTACTTTGTGTATTTATTTATTTAAAGTATATTTATCTCACTCCTCAGCTAAAAAGCCTTCTGGAGCAGCTTACGGAACAATCAGTAAAACAAGACAGTCCCTGCCTGCGGACTTACAATTTTAAAAAGACGTGACACACAAGAAAAATGGGAAGGAGAGGGAAGAGGAAAATAATTAAGGGTGCAATCCTATGCATGTTTAGACAGAAAAAACCCCTACAACTCCCAGCATTCCCCAGCCAGGGGAATGCTGGGAGTTGTAGGGGGGTTTTCTGTCTAAACATGCATAGGATTGCACCCCAAGTCTTTCAGCAGGTCTGGTGGCCCTGTGGCCCCTCTCATATCTCTGTGTTACATCCTGCTGGCTGTGATGTTTATGTGCATCAAAGGAACTCTATTCCAGAGTGGTGAGGTCACAAATTTGGGACTCAGTTGCTAAACCCTGACAGCTGCTGACTTCCACAGAGTCCTCTGTTTTACAAGCTCTTTAGTTAAAAAGAGGTTAATGGGTTTGCCACTGGCTGTTATGTAGTGAAGTACATTTACACTGCAATCAGAGACAGAGTTGCCTGGAAATAACCTCCTTGAAATGTACTTCCATGTTAAAGATGGACTATTGCGGTTCTATGTGGCCACTTACGATAAGAAGTGGGGGATAAATGTATTAAGATCATTAGGTATCAGTTATAGGTCAATAGTTCTAAAAGGCTGTATACAAGAGAGAAAGAGTTATATTCAATGTTAGTTTAACTCAAGTGCCATTTATTTCAATGGGTCTACTCTAAGTAGGATTAATATTGGCTACCAGCCCCAGGTTGTGCCTTTGAGCATGGATTTCGGTTAGGGAATTAATGTTTCGCAGGAGCATGGATTTTGGTTAGGGAATTAATGTTTCGCAGGAGCATGGCTTGGGCTAGGGAATTAATGTTTCGCAGGAGCATGGATTTGGGCTAGGGAATTAATGTTTCGCAGGAGCATGGATTTTGGTTAGGGAATTAATGTTTTGCAGGAGCATGGCTTGGGCTAGGGAATTAATGTTTCGCAGGAGCATGGATTTGGGCTAGGGAATTAATGTTTCGCAGGAGCATGGCTTGGGCTAGGGAATTAATGTTTCTCAGGAGCATGGATTTGGGCTAGGGAATTAATGTTTCGCAGGAGCATGGATTGGGTTAGGGAATTAATGTTTTACTTGATGCTCCAAACTTGCTTTCACCATCCCCCTTCAAATGCCATGGACAGTAGATTTCTACAGCATGGAGGAGATGCAAGTACTGAGAATATGCATAATTCCCCCCGCCCCCCCACCCCCGGTGTAACTATGCTAGATATTGCAGCAAAAACAATTGTCCTGTGGCTATTTAAAGATTAACAATTTGATTGTGGCATGAGCTGCTGTATACAAGGACCTACATCACTGAATATATTCAGTGTGTGTGTATGCATGCGTGCGTGCACGCACAAGGCTAATGACTGGGGGAGGGTTGTTCTTCGAGATGAGATTTGGAAAACGAACCAACACCTACTGTAACCACAGACACAGAAAATGGGTTGGATGTTGACTTACACTGGATCAACTGTGCTGTCGGAAGTGGAGTTTCCTTGCCCCGCCTTCCCGCGGCAGCCACTCTAGCCCCCTGAAGGTGCTACACAGAGTCAGGAGACCCTGCTGAATGGGGCGATGTGGCGGGGAGGGGGGATCCCCCAAATTGGGTGGCGGAAGCTTCCACGCGCTGAGCTCTTCCTGTCGTGGAAGACAGGTCCTGGATCCAGCCCAAGGTGGGTGTGCAAACAAGAATGCAGCTATCATTACACAGGTTGAGGCAGCCGCCTTATCTTCTACGGGGCAGAGGATGCGAGGGCTGATGCTACTAAGCCCCCTTGCAAACTGTTCCTCTTGAACTTGCACCCCTGTTTGCCTGCTATGGCTTGTTGCAGCAGGTTTGCCTGTTGCTGCCTAGCGGCCAATTCAGAAGCGTAGGGTCCCTTCGTGACAGTCACAGCCAGGCCCCCTTCTATGATTATACAACCTTGTAAGATATACAGTCTTCAGCTGCGATCCACAAACAGTGCAGCTGAGAGGAAGGCAGGGGTATTTCAACTGGACATCTGAGAAAAAATCCTGGGGTTATAACCTTTTTCACTCACTCACTCACTCACTCACTCACTCACTCACTCACTCACCCACTCACCCACCCACCCACCCACTCAAACACAAACATTTTAGGTTTTCAAAACATGATACTCTATGGAAACTTCACCCTCTCAACCCAGCCCTCATGGGCAGCCCCCTTCTCATTTAAACAGCCCCCTTGCACACTCCCTTAGCACCCCAACATTACCCACTAGCCTTCCCTAAGCTCCTTCCTTATATCTCCCCCTCCAACAGAAACGGCCACACTCCCAGCTGGATTGAACTACACACACACACTGGTGCAGAGGTATATTTGGAAATGCAGGCGCTCATTGCGACAGTCTCCAAGGGCAGTCCAAACATTTCAGGCCGCTGTGTCGATCCATATCAACAAACCAGTTCTAGGAGTTTTCGTCTCCACCAGGAGCACGTCTTTGGTAAAGCGAAGAGGTCTCAATTGCCCGTTCCAGACAAAGTCATCCCAAAGACTTTGCATTCCAACATGGAACAATATATTGTTGCTTGGAAAATGCATTCCCCCCACAGCGACAGTGAGGATCGCAGCTAAGCTCAGAGGGAACAGGGAATCCTGAGGGGGGTGGCAGATGACATCAGAGTCCCTGCTGATGAAAAAGGGCCAGGGCTGCATCCCTGCAAGCCCTGCCTCCATGACACCACTGGTCTCATCTGGGCGCCTTCACCCAATGGGGCAGAGACAGCTCCAGCCTCCGGGTCATGCGCCAGGTGGTTTAAGCCCCATTGATTTCAGTGGGCCTTCTCTAAGTATGCATAAGGCTGGAGCCAAGGCACTATCTTTCCACTTATTTGCTATTGCATTCTTCCTGCTGCTGCTGCTGTTGAAGTATTAATAATTTCCTGCTCCTTAACTGGTTCTACATAAGTTCTGCTGTGGCCGGGGGATATAGGTAAGATGTTTTAGACTAGCTCTTTTCCCAGCCTGGTGCCCTCTGCATGTGTTGCACTACAACTCCTAGCATCCCCCAGCCAGCAGATTTTAAAAACAACATTCTAGCCTGAGCCCCTTGGAAGCAGCGGGGAGATGCAGCATAGGTTACGTTTGTATTTCGGTACATCATGTTCTTTCCATCCATGCTGTGTCATCCTCAAAGTGGCCACTGGGTGGCAGCAGATCTAAGAGGCAAAGCCTGCGCAAGGGCAGCCAGCAAGCCGCAGGGCATCAGAGGTGCTTCCGCAGTAAATGGCGGTTACCTGATGCGGCCTGCGAACCTCAATGGTCCATGAAGATAGGTGGCTCTATGAATGGAACAAGCGCCCCCAGATACCTCACAGGTTGCTCTGCTGTTTTGCAAAACACAATATAGTGCAGAATATAGTGGAACTATAGCATTGCGCAACTCGTAAACTGTGGTTCTCTAAATGAATACCACAGTGTTATTAGCCTTTTTTGCAGCGGCACCACATCACTTGGTGCTCAACTACACTCTGGCGATCCTTTTCACATGTTCTGTTACCAAGACAGGTATCCCCCATTCTAGACCTATCGCTTGCTCTGTGCCAGGGGTAGGCAAACTGGTGCCTTCTGGATATGTTGGACTACCATTATTTCAAGACAGCATGGCAAATAGACAGGGATTTTGTGAGCTGTAGTTGCTCCCTTTGCCCTATGCCTTTTGCGACAGACTTCTGCTATTTCCTCCTTCAGCATGGCTGTCCTATGGACTTAACCATCTTTGTTTCACCTGAGCTGTATAGGTGTGGTGATGTCTCACAAGACAGGAAGTGTAGGCTAATAATCACCACCACCTCCACAACAACGTTGCTATACCACCCTATAGCCAAATCTCTCGGGGCACTTTACAAGATTAAAAACCATTAAAAATACATTGTACAAAGTGTAAAACCATTTACATAAAAACTCACAAACAGACAGCACACAGAGACAACATATCTAAAAACAATTTTAAACCATCAACCATAAGCAAAATCCAGGATCTGATACTCACTAATCGAGTCAGTATTAGGCACACAGTAAATAGAAGAAGGCTCAACATGTGAAGTCAGGTTATAATTGACTGTTCTTTTTTAGAAAAGCAGAGCTGATACAAAATAGACCATTCAATATTTTAAGACAGACAAGAAATCCTCATTTTTAAAAAATCCAGTAGTTAGAGCTCAGCTACATCATCTAATGCCTTACAATAAATGTCTTATTCTCAGCCTGGAAGTTGAGTTTCCCTCTGGTGCAAGCAGAGGTGTGTGGAAAGTCCTTTTCCTAAAATCTAAGCAGGTTATATACCTTTCTGAATTTAATTATCTCCCTGGAATGCTGGGGAACAACATTTGTTCTAGATGCTGAGCAAAAATTATCACATTCTGGTAGTGTATTTAGGGCGCAATCCCATGCACGTTTAGACAGAAAAAAGCCCTACAACTCCTAGCTGGCTGGGGAATGCTGGGAGTTGTGGGACTTTTTTCTGTCTAAATGTGCATGGGATTGTGCCCTTAGTCATTCCTGGAGTGTTTCAAGGTCACATTTGAACTGAGAGCAGGGCTGAGCTGCAGTGTTAAGAGCATAAGAAGAGCCCTGATGCTGGATCAGGCCAAGGGTCCGTCTAGTCCAGCACTCTGTTCACACAGTGGCCGACCAGCTGCCAAACAGGGAAACCCACAAGCAGGACAGGAGCGCAACAGCACCCTCCTGCCCATGTTCCCCAGCGACAGGTGCACATAAGCTTACTGCCTCTGATACTGGAGGTAGCACAAAGCCATCAGGACTAGTAGCCATTGACAGCCTTTTCCTCCAGGAATTTGTCCAAACCCTGTTTAAAGCCATCCAAATTGTTGGCCATCACTACATCCCCTGGAAGCGAGTTCCATAGTTTGACCATGTGCTGTGTGAAGAAGTCCTTTTCTCTGTCCTGAATCTTCATGGGATGACCCCACTGGGTCCTGCTGTTATGGGAGAGGGAGAAAAATGTCTCCTTCTCCACATTCTCTACACCAGGCATACTTTGGTACACCACTATCATGTCTCCCCTGATCCTCCTAAACAATCCCAGCTGTTGTCACCTTCTCTCATAGGGGAGATGCTCCGGCCCCTTGGTCATTTTAGTTGCCCTACTCTGCATTTTTTTCCAGCTCTACAATGTCCTTTTTTAGCGACTTGAAGCCAATAATGCTGCAAGTCCTTCCTTAGTTTAAAGTGGAGAAAAGTATTTAAGATAATTAGGGAGCAATCCTATGCGTGCTTAGATAGAAAAACATCTATAACTCCCAGCATTCTCCTGCCAGCTGACTGAGGCTTGCTGGGAGTTGTAGGCCTGTTTTTCTGTCTGAACGTGCATAGGATTGCACCCTTACTCATTATTTCCCTATATGAAACAACATTTAATCCCTAACTCGTTTCTATTATTCATTTGTAAAGCCCTCCTGTTACAAATCTCGTTTTAGAACAACGCAATCCTATTTTTTCTCCCTTCGGTACAGCATTTTGGCTGAAAGCCCGGACTTAAGATAAGAGTAGCACGTAACTGTCGTTGAGTTCATGTTTTGCTAGGCTCTTGTAAAATCATTTATTTGCTTCCCACCTGAGGCTCCATCTGCGCCTCACAAAGTTCTGTGAATCTGGCTTTCGGGTCGTCCGACCGCCAGCAGTCTTCTTGCCTCCATCGTCGGGGTGAATTTTAGGACATGCCTCACTTTCTTTTAGCCCCTTTGGCCTAGGGCACTTTCCCGCCAAGGAGCAACTGCTGTTCTCCCCTCAGATGGTGACATGGTGCTGAGAGAAGGGCCCAGAGGGGGCCTAATCCTGCTACCATCCAAAGAAAGAGGAGGGAACTGGTGGTGAGCCAGACGTTGACCATGTGCCCTTCTGCACCCTTGGAGTCTCATTAGCCGCCTGTGGGTGCTGCTGACCCCTAAAACTGGCCCTGAGTAAAATTTGCACTTGGGGGCAGTCCTGCAGTCTCTACTAAGCCTGCCCCCTGGAGACCCCAGTGCAGGGCTGGCTCCAGGTTTGGGGGGCACTTCGGCAAGATGCCCTCAGTGCCCCCTGCTGCATTGCCTTCTCTAGAGGTCTTTGGCAGATGCCCTACAATGCCGACTCTTTCCCGGTGCCTGGAAAGGGAAGCTGGCATTGGCCCTATTCAACTCTTTGCCAAACTGTAGCCAACCGATTTCCCCCATGAACCCCAAATTGTTCTGCAGGGTTCTTCGAGGTTCAGTTTGCTCCCCCTTGCTTTCTAACAACCCTACACGCACTCGCCTGGGGAGCTGGTCCAGCAAATCAATCTCGCTTAAACATTGACGGAAATCTTTGCCGGCCGAAAGACCTCTCTCGAGATAAGTGCAGCAGCGATTAGGGGCCTCCTTCTTGATCTTGGGTGTCCTGCAGCAAAGTGAAAATGTCACGCTGCACGTGTGGGAAAACAGCGGGCAAAACAAGTCACTGAAGCTGTGGAAGGCAGCCCGCGGGGTGGCGGGGGGTGCACCCTGAGCAGCACTTGGGCGGCGATCCTCCCTGAGCAACCGCAGCTCTTTTAATGCAAAAGAACAGCAACATGACATCCTGCAAGGACAAATACTGAGAGTTACACACAGGGGAAAACATAAACCAGACGATGAGGGGAAACTGGCCAGCCCAGCCCACAACTGTCCCGCGAGACAGCGGCTACATGTCACCAAAACCAAAACTAATTAATGCATCCAAGGCCCCCAAACACTCCTCCGCTGAGGAGGCAGCCTGCTCTGTCCTTGCGCTCTACGGGGGGTGCATAATTCTGCTATGTTTCCGCATGGAGTGTGATGGAGCCAGGATTACCCTTCCTCGGAGACAGCCTGTTGTGTCTCTGGATGATGCACTGCTCTGGGCTCCTCTTCTGGCCGTGCTGGCATGATGGTTTTGTTGTTTGTTCTAGCAAGGTGAATTGCTGTTAGGACTTGGATATTATCGTACTGAAGACTGAAGGTAATTGAGGCCACCCATTACTACAACCCTTTCTCCTTTCGATAAGTCTCTGGTTTCATTCTCCATTTCAAAACGACCCTGAACATTTTGGCCAGTGGTGGGGGTGATAGCATGTCCTCAGTATTCAGTTACTTTCGGAGCCTGCTACTGTCATCCAGGGCAATTCTATGGAGGGGTTTGCTGCTTTTGAGGTTTCTAGTTTGTTTGACATTATGCTCTCTTTGATGTATGCTCTCTTTGTGACACCACTTCCAGAATGCCCTTCCCTGCCCTTTCTATAGATTTGCATCCAGAGATGACCCTGCCTGCCTGCCTGCCTGCCTGCCTGCCTGCCTGCCTATCTATCTATCTATCTATCTATCTATCTATCTATCTATCTATCTATCTATCTATCATCAATAATATCTACCGGTTCTCTCCATTCCACCATGTTTCTGTTATGCTCACTATATCTATGTTTTCCTTTAAAACCAAGCATTCGAACTCCCCCATAAGAGATACAGAATTTCGAGCATTAGCGCAGAGATGTCAGTGGGTGGTGAATCTACTCCTTTAGAGTTCTGACGAAACCTAGAGTGGATTCAGCACCCCACTGACCTTGGAGCCACCAGCGTCCACTGGAGATACCTATCCATGGTGTCCCTCTTCAGATGTCTCTGGCATGTTTCCCCTTTGGCCCATTGGCCTCTTCAAGTGGCCATCATGTTCTACGGCATGCTCATGGTGTATTTTTACTTTGTCCTCATTCCGGCAGTGGAATACATTTTCATCTTCATTTACTATTTATTTACTGCGTTTATATCCCACCTTTTTTCCTCTTTGAGGAACCCAAGGCGGCTTACATTCTCCTCCTCCTCTCCGTTTTATCCTCACAACAACAACCCTGTGAGGTAGGTTGGGCTGAGAGTCCGTGACTGGCCCGAAGTCACCCAGTGAGCTTCCATGGCCGAGTGGGGACTAGAACCCGGGTCTCCCGGCTCCCAGTCCAACACTCTCGCCACTGCACCACACTGGCTCTCCTTCATCCCCTGTTTAATGTATTTTATGAATTTCTATCCTCTCTTTCTGCCACAGATAAATAAATACATGAATATGGGCACTCAAGGTGGCTAACGATAAAATCCAGATTAAAAACAAAATCTTAATTAAAACATAGCATAAAAACAAGTAAGTAAAAACACGCCAGTAAAAGAAATATAGAGCACCCACCATGCCTTGGCTCTTCTTAGCTTTCCCCCAATAGTCAGGTTAAAAGTTGCTCTACAGCTTTCTGTTCTGTTCTGGTTCAAATGGAAACGATTCATACCTTTAAACAAGAACAAAAGAAACGATGCATACATTTTATGATGATGAAGATGCTTTCTCCCCTGGAAGTGGGATGCCGCTGTCACGTTCCCGAGGGCCTCCCCCCGCAATCTCTCTGCCTCCCTCAGCTTCTCCGAGTGCTCCAAAGATCAGTCTCGTTCCCCGAGAGCCAGGAGCTCCTTGAACCAAACACTTCAGATATCAGAGAAATCCATTTGAGGGGTGGATTCCACGAGTTTTCCTAGGCTCAGGCCCTGGCCTTCATTTCAGTTCGCACTGCGGTGCCCGACTCGATCTTCAGCGAGTCGGGAGAATTTGCGGATTTCTCTGCTTTTTTTTTGTACATGCAGAAGGTTACAGCCAATTTGCGTAGATTACAGCCAACGTGTGCAAATTGCACACGTTATGGCCGAATGTGTGCAATTTGCGCAAATTATACACGTTATGGCCAAATTTGCACAATTTGCGCAAATTACAGGCAATTTGCACAAATTTGGCGGTAATTTGCACAAATTGCGGAACCTCCCCCTCACTCCACTGCAAAGGGGGAAAAAGCACAAAAAAGTTCCCAGAGTTTGGGGAACAGCCTGCAGCTTGGCTCGTGGGTGCAAATCAATTTGTACATGCCATGGAACTCCATCAAGCCCCCAAATAACCAGTTTTCCCAGCAACAGACATCCCGAGCACAGACCCATGACTTCTGCCCAGCAGACAGGTAATCCTACATGTGACACTGTGTGCAATACACTGCATAGCCCCCACAGCCCTGCTGGATTTCCACCTTCATAGCTGGTTTTTTTTTTACTGGATTCATTTACCTGGAAAGCTAAGTTATGTACCATCAGGAGTGGGGGGAAAGGGTTGACTACCCTGGGTTTGCTGAACTTGTACAGGTGCTTAACTCACCTAGCTACTTAGCTTCTTATTACCATGACACTTTGTCACTGGGGCTGAGGTGCTTTGTCAGCCTTGCGCTCATACAGCCAGTCTCCCTTGCAAGCCTGTCTGACTTTTATAGCACTTGAAATTAGCCCATTCAACTAGGAGGGCTTTGTTTTTTAAAAAATGAGTTATTGGACCATGGATAACTGTCGCCAGGAGCAGATGCAGCTGGTGATCCATGCCACAGAGGCCACTTGGGCTTCTCTCAACAAAGCTGGATCCAGCAGAACCCACAAGCTATGAATCTGCTCCTTCAGGTGTTAGGAGTGAAGCTATTGTTAACGTGTTTCTATGTCATGTCATGGTAATAAGAAGCTAAGTAGCCAGGTGAGTTAAGTACCTGTACAAGTTCAGCAATGGAGCAAAGAACACAAGGCAGTCAACCCCTGCCCCCTGCCCCAACCCTTTCTATTTCTTGCCACTTTAAACCACTTTGGGTTCACCATTTACAGAAAAAATATATTTTTTACCTACCTCTTAATAGAGAAGAGGCATATAAATAAGGCATTCTCAGAATAGGAAATAGCATCGAAATGAAGAGCGTATTTCACCTCTGAAGAGTAATCCTTGTTTCTCTCTCTCTCTCTCTCTCTCTCTCTCTCTCTCTCTGCAAAAGTAGCCCTTTTTTTAAATGTAAGACTCAAGGGTGCCTTGAGTTTTAATTCAGACAACAGTGCTGGTGACTGGAAGTTCACCTGAGCTAGATGGCCCTGTGGTCTGACATGACAGATGGCAGCCTCCGATGTAGTGGGTTCGCTCCATAATTTGAGCACTGAGCTGCAGCAGCGATCCTCCGGTCTGGTGCCCTCCGGACTTTTTGGACCTCAGCTCCCACGAGCCTCACCCATCATGGCCAATCAGCGGGGATGATGGGAGCTGTCATCCAAAATATTGAGAGGAATTTTTTGGTATTGCTGGCTTGTGCCAGAAAGGCAGGTTGGCAGACTGAAAACACAAGGCAGAACAGAATGAGTGCACATCAGTCCCACTTGCACACGAGCCCCCTCACCCCAAGGAGTCCCCACCCTTCTCTGGCCAAAAAAAGGCAAAATGGTTTACTACAATATTCTCGCATAAAAATGCAGGTGAAGCACAGGGTTTCAAAAGGAGTTTGTAGAGTCCGCTTTGTGTTCTGTCACACCGGCAGGAGAGAGAGAGAGCAAACATGTGTTCGCAGCAATGGAGGAAGGCTGGGGGCGGGGGGATGGAGCAGGAAACCACACTGTAGGCTACAGAGATCCTAAGGCTAGCTGTGGTCTAAATAAATTCCCGGGCATCAACTAGCTAACTACAACACTCCCCCCTTTCTGTAACTCGCAGACAAGGTTGCAGTATTCCCCCAAACTATCTGGCAGGCCCCTGGTTTGGGAAGGCAGGGCTTTGGGTTTGGATATATACTGGGTGGGGGGCAGGGGAGAATTCCGAATGTGGGGTGCCACAAAAGAAAAGGCCCTCCCTCTGGTTGCTGTCAGTTGTACATATGCAGGCAACGGAACACCCAAGAGGCCCTGCTCTGTAGATTTCAGTGAACAAGCAAGTTGATATGGGAGAAGGCGCTCGCTCAGGGAGCCTGGACCCAAGTTGTTTAGGGCCATGTACAGCAATAACATCACCTTGAACTTGGCCCAGTCACATATTGCCAGCCGGTGCAGTTCTCTGAGCAAAGGTGTGACATGCTCACAGTGGCCTGCCCTGCTCAGCAACCTGGCTGCCAAATGCTTCATGAGCTGCGGTTTCTGGGCCAGCCTCAAGGGAAGCCCCACACAGAGCGCACTGCTGTAGTCCAGTCTTGAGATTCTCAGGGCATGGATCGTTGTGGCCAGTCTATCCCCATCCAGGAATGGCCGTAGCTGGCGTACCGGCCGTAGCTGGTCAAAGGCTCTCCCACTGCCTGAGTCCTCCAGGTGGCTTTAGGAGCACGCCCAAGCTACGGCCCCGATCCTTCAGGCGGATAAGGTGAGCTGCCTGCTCAGTACTGAACCTCTCCCTCTTTCATAACGCGAGAGCTGATGAAAATGCCTGCCAGTATATTCAAGCAGAGATAAAAGTACTTCTCCGTACAATGCATAATTGACTTCTGGATTTCACTGCCACCAGCTGGGAAATCAAGGCTGGTAGGTCGATCCGTGAGTATCAGCCACAGTGCCATTAGGGCTCTTTTTTGCATCATGGCCGGGGATGCTGGGAGCCGTAGGGCTTCTTTTCTGTCCAAATATGCATAGGCTTGCGCCACAAGTCCAGGGTCTAAAACTCCCTGCACCACTGGCCTAAAAGAAAACTCCATGTGCGGTATGCCTCTGATCATGTTGTGGACAAATGATTAAAGAAGGGCTGTCGAAAGCTGGAGTAGGTGTACCCTTGGCCTGTCCATCATGTTTTAGCAATGAAAGAAATCTCATGTTCTTAGCTATGAAACTCCAAGGGAAGGATATAATCATACAGTTTAATCCTGTCTCACTGGATTCATGAGAGAATAAAATAGATAAGAGCTGTACAGCACTAGTAGAAAATCTAATAAATATGCTGATGATCACCAATACAGCAGTTACGTGCTTTGATCGGTGACAGAATCGAGGGCAGAATGAGTTCGTATTATGGCCAAGCGTTGGGAACGCATGTGGTTGTGGAGCTAATGATTAACGCTCTTCTTGTCACTGTTTTCCTGATGTTGAAGTGGCTTAGTGCCAACTTACTGATAACTGTAAAGCCCTGTAATAAAAAAAGGGAGCCATGGAAGCTGCAGCTGCTACTGTTGGGCCAGATGCGATTGTGGCGAGAGCTCTCTCTCCCCGTGGAAGCGTGCTGGGAAGGGGAGGCATTTCTCCTGGGACCGCCACAGAAAGAATTGGACAAGCGTGAGCCCGTCAAAGCAGCAGCTGCAGGGGTGGAAGAAACAGAGGCCCCCAGCGAACCGATGGAAAATGCGGCCAACGTCGGGTGCAGGGCTCCCATTTCGGGGCTAGCATGTTCAACAACTCCCGTGGAACGACAGTGTCCGGTTGTCCCAAATGAATCCGCCACGGACACGAAGTCTCCGACCTCCTCCACGCCACCCTTGTCAGCACTGGTCTCCCTCGACGGCTCCGCAGCGCCAGGGGCCTTGCAGGGTCCCTCCGAAGTCTCCACCACAGACACGGACTGTCTCATCTGCGTCAACCACTACAGTCTGAGCAGGCTGCCCAAGGTTCTTGCTTGCCAGCACGTCTTCTGCGCCGTCTGCTTGAAACTCCTTGTGTACAACGACGGCAACACATGGAGGATCAGTTGCCCCGTCTGCCGAAAAGCCACCTCCGTCTTCGGAGGCCTCATCTGCAGCCTCCGCACTAAGGAGGAGGCGTTCCAGGGACCCTCGGCACACCTTGGCCCAAATGGAGAGGCATCTTTCTCTCCGGATGCTCAGAGCGCGAAGCGACTGGCTCATGGCATTTTCTACATCAGCCAAGACGACGACAGCAGCAGCAGCAACAGGGTGGCGGCCAAGAGACTGCTTTTCCTGCTGTTGCTCTTAGTGTTCCTCGTCATCCTCGCGCTTCCCTTCCTGTACAGCGGACTGTTGAACTGGGCCCTGTATACTGCCGTCGGCTGGGGACTGGCCATGGCTGGGGTGCTTGCCTGGAACCCCCAGTGGCGATGTGGCTGCTCAGACATTTCCATCTCATCCTGGCCAAAAAGAGCAAGCCACATCGCACCAGTCATCTAAAAGCTTCCTTACGCAGGGAATCTTTAGGCCTCTGCCAGGTTTCATCTTGCCAGGACTCTGAGCACTGAACAGCTTTTTATTCCCGCCACTCTTGCTTTTGACTGTCACAGAGATAAAAGCTGCATCTCCCCTTCCATTTCTGCAATGCTGCTTGTGAAGGTGCCAGAAGCAGAGAACTCTCCTTCCCCGCTGCTGTCGTTACTCTCGGGGATGCGCCAGCAAAAGCATCGTGCATCTGTTTTTATATTATGTTTGACTGTGATCTTGAATTTTATGGTTTTAAGTTTTGTTTTGCGAACCACCCGGAGAGCTTTGGCTCTTGGGCCGTATAGAAATGTCAGAACTAACTAACTAAATAAAATCTAAACAGCCCCTGATGACGGTGCTGTTGCTGTTACTTACCACTGCGTTGGTTGAGATTCTTGCTTGGTGATAAAAGGTGCTGCTCAAGCATTGTGCAGAGCATCACCTCTGGCAGGCAGCACCACCGAGTGGGGTACTCTAGGCCAGTAGTAGGCAGACATCAAGCTTGCGCGATCTATCCCCCCGCCCCCAAGAACCCAGATGTCCATCAGCTGGAGCCAAGAACAAAAGAGCAGCTTAGAAAGTAGGGTGGTCAAATACTGACAATTAAGGAAAAGGGCATCTCAGCCTAGTACTGGAACTGAGCTCACAGTCCGTTCACACAAAAAGCAGTGCCTGGTTGCTTTCTTTGTTTCAGCAGCCTACTTTTGTTGTTGTTGTTGTTGTTGCTGCAGGGGGCAGGGGGATGGAATTGCCTTTGCTTAAAAAAAAAAAAAGAGGGGGATCAGAAATCCTTGTTATCTACTGCAAATCACCCAAATCTACTCGCAGATCCCAAACTATCTTCTTCATTGTTATGTACCTCCTCAGGTAGGTGAGACGAAGGAGCCACAGGTCAGTGGTAGACCACATGTTTTGCATGCAGAAGGTTGCAGGTTCAGTCTCTGGCACCTGCAGCTAGAATAATCTTACACAGCATGGCTGAGAAAGACCTCTGGCTGAGACCATGGAGAGCCGATGCCAGGCAGAACTGGAAGTCAGCGAGATCACCCATCTTCAGCAGAGGAGTCAAGATCCACTACTGTGTCGCAGCCTGGCCTTTAAAAAAAATTAATTTTTTAATTGTAAATTTAATTTTTTATTTTTTTTAATTTTACAGTTAAAAAGAAACTAACCATCCCAAAAAAGAAAGAAAAAATGTGGCCACATAAATTTGAATATATCAGTTTCAGTGCATGCATATGAAATGTGTATGTGGATGGATAGATAGATAGATGAAAATACAGCTAAGAATTATACATACACTTCAGCAAAAGCAGAACAAATGCCCATATAAGTATCCATTCGCAAGTGGCATCTATTATACCACCCGTTCAAATGCTGAAAGCGTTCTTAGGTCCTCAGTTGATTGCATTATAGGGTTATAATGACTGAGCATTTATTCTTCCAATGTAGTAATGTTAGTCTTTTAGCTGTCAAAAGGGCGCAGAGAATCCATTTGCACTGACCATGCGTTAAGTCCCAGGAACTAGGTAGATAATTTAAGAGGGCAGGTACATCAGTAAATACAAAAGAGTGTTCCAATACAAGGTTTATCCGTATAATGACCTCCTCTTCAAAGGAGGCGACTGTTGGGCATTGCCAAAACACATGATTAATAGAAGCATTACCTGGATTACCACTCCAGCAATTGCCCGACTTAGGCAAGCCTTTATTCGAGAGACGTTGTGGCATCCAATAGACAAGCCAGACCTGAGGCGGGTCGCAACAGTAGCTCTAGTGCTATGCCAACATATGGTAAAAAAGACGAAAATTAAAAGCAGATCCGAAAACAGGTGTGTCACATGCCTTAAAAGATTGAAGACCACTGAGCTGCATGGACTGCCTTAGTATGGCAGCTTTGTATTTCCTTGGGAAGAGGGAAGGCAAAGGAAGAAAGAGCTGGAATATGTGGGAAGTACTAGAGAACATCCCCAAAAGTACGCCTGCTCCAGCCTGGCCTGCTCAATGAAAGGGCCATTAGCTAATGCACAAGAACAAAGGCTCCCCCAACTTGGGGCCCTCCAGATGTGTCGGACTACATCTCCCATGGTTATGGATGATGTAGTCCGACCCATCTGGAGGGCCCCAGGTCGGGGAAGGCTGAAATGGGGTGTTGTTTTTCCATGTCATTGTGCGCTGCTTTCCCCTTAGTATTGGTAGCAACCATACTGAGGACAGGATTGCATCCTCTCTGCCTAGAATTTATGGAACCCTGTCTCTATACAGGACCCTTGGGCACAGATATTAGCTTTTAAATTTTGCGTTTGGATGCGCCTCGCTCCTTCCAAGTCTAGAAAAGAATCAGGGTGGTGGTGGTTTGAAGTGGTAGGGGAAGAAAAGCATGGTAGCAGTGAAAAACGGTTTGGGGGCCAAAAAGAACTCTAGAGGAAGGGGGGAAATGAAGACACAAAGGCCCAACCCGTTGAACAGACCTAATGGGCCTGAAGAATGCTCACAAGGTGCCCTGGAGGAACAGGACTTGACCAGCTATCAATGCCTAGGATGCGACCCCCTACAGTTTCCAGGGAGAAAGTCCCATTGAATTCAAAGGGAGTTACTTCTCAGTAGGCACACATAGGATTGCACTGTTGTGGTGGTTGTGTTTGCCCCATTTATTTTATTTATTACATTTATATCCCACCTTTTTCCTCCTCAAGGAACCCAAGGCGGCATACACAGTCCTCCTCTGCCTCCATTTTATCCTCACAACAACAACCCTGCGAGGTAGGTTGGGCTGAGAGTCTGTGACTGGCCCAAAGTCACCCAGTGAGCTTCCATGGCCGAGTGGGGACTAGAACCTGGATCTCCCGGCTCCCAGTCCAACACTCTCGCCGATGCACCCCTGTTGCTTCTCATAGTCTTAAGAGAAGACTATGACAAGAGAAGGTGAAAGAAACAGGACGCTGGACTAGGAAGGCTTTTGGTCTGACCCAGCAAGGCTCTTCTTTAGGAAGGAAGGAAAGAAGGAGAGAGGGAGGGGCTACTTCATGGATCACTTGCACGCATATGAGCCTGCTTAGGCCTTGAAATCTGCCACAGGGGCCCTGCTCACCGACCCACCAGTAGATGCAATCAGGTTGGCAGGAACATGAGGTAGGGCCTTTTCTGTGGTGGCTCCCGTTATGGAACTCCCTCCCTAGAGAGATATGTTTGGCCCCTCATTTTAGGTTGGCCCTAAAGACATTGTTTCACTCTCAAGGGAGGGGGTGTGGCTCTGTGGTACAGCCCCTGCTTTGCATGCAGAAAGTCCCAGGTTCAATCCCGGGCATCTCCAGATAGGGATGGAATAATTCTTGATTGAAACTGCTGGACAGCCATTGCTGCCAGTCATTGTCAACAATGCTGGGCTAGATGGACCAAGTGGAAGGTAGCTTCCTCTGTTCCAAAGGAAGGAAGGAGCCAGCCTGCCTTAAAGTTTAGGCCATGCTTAATGAAGATGATACAGAATTGTAGGCCAGATTAACTCTCATGGCTTCCTCCATGGAACCTTGGGAACTTTTGCATTTGGAGAAGACAGGGCGCTGTTTTTGGATCAGGGGTGCTTCAAAATTTCTCCCTATTTGAACTGATCCCCAATTTTAGAACTCTAAATTATTTGGTAATAGGAACTTTTGGTAATATTTGGTAATAGGTAATAAAATTGGTAATTTAGTAAATAGGTAATTTTGGTAAATAGGTAATACATTTATTAATTTATTTGGCAATAGGAACTTTTATTTGGTAATAGAAACTTAGGAACTTTTGCGTTTGGAGAAGACAGGGCGTTCTTTGTTACAAGGGTCCCCCTTGCAAACCATTTCCAGGGTTCAGTTCACAAAACACATGGTATTTGTCCATTTCCTTTGGTCTCAAGACCCATCCAGCTAAGTAGACACCTTACAAAACTGTTCTTGTTGCTGTGGACATCTCTACCTGATGGAGAAAGTACAGTGGCGGAGGAAACCTGGGCAGCTTGAGGTGATGAATGTTTACTAAGCAGTTAGCCCCACTGAGGTTAATAGGCCTTCTTCCTACGTAAGACAGCCCGTAATCGCAGCCTTTTGGCTCCTCTCCTTGTTCCATTTTCCATTCCAGCTGGTCGTTATAACAACGTTGCCACTAAGAACCAGTGTCTGAGTTTGCTTTCTGGCCCTCCTCCCTCCCTTCCAACCCAATTTCCTTTTGTGTCGTGTCTTTTAGACTGCAACCACGAAGGCAAGGGCTGGTTCATTATTTATCTTTGTAATGCCACTCCTTTTTAATGCTTCTGATAAATAAATAAATAAATAAATAAAGGTTTAATCTGTGGATTTTAAATAATGACAGCTTCAGCTGATACAGTGGACATGAGCCAAATTTAATCTGTGGGGTTGTAGTAGGAATGGAAAAACCACACACATTAAAGATGCCCACCCCCTCTGCTGACAGCTTTTATTTACTACTTGGTAAGTTCTCTCATGCTTCCTTCAGTCTCTCACTGAGAGTCTGATATGGAGGGGTTGGTAACATACAGATTTATTTAAAAGTCATTGATTAATCTAGTAGAAGCCAAATTAATATCAATGAAATTTTTACTTTTGCAAACCACAGGATGGCCCAATATGAAACGAGTACTGGTTTCAACCTTTAAAGCCCTGAATGGCGTGGGACCAGGTTGCCTGAAAGACCACCTTCTCTCATGTGCCTTCCTGAACCGTAAGATCTTCTTCAGAGGCCCTGCTCCAAGCGCACCCACGAAATGAGGTGAGGCAGTTGACTGCTAAGGAGAGGGCCTTTTTGGTAGCAGCACCTGGTTATGGAGTAGCCTTCCCAGAAAGGCTCGTCTGGTGCAACCTTCATTGTCTTTTTGGTGCCTGGTGAAGAAGACTTTCCTCTTCACCCAGGGTTTGTAAATAATTTCTGACTTTTAGCCTGGGCTAAAACCCACATTTTAATTGCATTTTAGTTTTATACTGTATTTGAATGGTGTATTTGTTTGTGAGACACCAAGAGAACTTTTGTTTTTGCTGTTGTTCAGTCGTTCAGTTGTGTCTGACTCTTCATGACCCCACGGACCAGAGCACGCCAGGCCTTCCTGTCCTCCGCTCTCTCCCGGAGCGTGCTCAAGTTCATATTCATTGCATCGGTGATGCTATCTAGCCATCTCATCCTCTGCCGTCCCCTTCTCCTTTTGCCTTCAGTCGCAGCTATATAAACACAGTAACAAATACATACATAAATAAAATTCACTCCTATATTTCTCCTGAGTTGTGTGTGTGTGTTTTGTTTTTGTTTTCCTTTTCAGGATACTTTGAATTTGCCTTTCCCCCAGTTAGGGGGTAGTTTTATAGAACCATAAAAAGAACAGCTGCACCAATTGAATTCCCAAAGTGTTTCAACATGGGTCTTTCTCAAGGGAGAAAAGCTCTTAAGAGACTTTTCTGGAGGATTCCCTCTCTCTTACTTCTTCTAAGATCAAGTGTACATAATACATATGGAAAAGTAAGGGAGAGGGAATCCTCTAGAAAAGTTTCTAAGAGCTTTTCTCCCTTGATAAAGACCCGTGTCGAAATGTGTTGAGAATTCAATTGGTGTAGCTGTTCCCTTTTTTATTTTGTTTTTCCAGCTTTACAGCTGTTTTTTCTGATCCCCATTGGTACTGTAGTTTTATAGATCCTACACACACACCTGTGCTAAAACTGTCTCTCAAATGGAGGATAAATCCCTATATTTAACCTGCCATTATAAACCCAGCAGAATCAAGACAATCTCCACCTTTTTAACACGTCTTCAGCCTCTGCTATTCCATACACTCTTAACATTTCCGAACCGCAGTTCTCATCCAACGGATGACTCCCTGAGCACACACCTTACCCCATTACTACATGTTGTATTGATTTACTCTATAGTAACCACTGGTTTAATCAAAGCCAAGAGGGTGACTAACAAAAGGAACTTTGAAAATAACCAGAACTGTCCTGCAATAGGTTATCAATAGCTCAAAATATATCTCAGCATTTGAGGTTGGAACTCTCTCTCTAAGGGCTGACCTTTCTCTCTCCTTCCACCCTTTGATGGCTGGCTAGGGAATGCTGGGAGTTGTAGGCCTTTTTTCTGTCTAAACATGCTTAGGATTACACCTTCACAGTTCGAGCTGAGCCCTGATTAATGACAAACATTCTAGCAACTCACACTTACAAGGAATCCCCAAACTGCAAAAACTGGGACAGTTTATTATTTTATTTATGCTTATGCCATCTTTCAGTTAAGACATTTCCAAGCCAGCTTACAGCAAACTAAAAACATCAGTTTACTTACAGTGTCATAACATGATAATAACAGTACACTCAAAATGTGCTCAAATATTTTGAAACATAACATAGCCATCAAAACATTCGAAGCACAAAAGAATCAGAAACAAACAAAGCAAAAACTAAGATTTTAAACCAACACAATCAGTTAACAATAAAAGATAATATTCAGATGACATGCTGAAAGGTCTGGGCAAATAAACAGGTCTTTGTGTGGCTCTGGAAATGTATCAAGAGTTCTGTGTGTGTGTCACACACAATAACAAGCTTCTCATTGGTCATTGTGTGCCTGACTTCAGAGTGAGAAAACTTGGAGAACAGTCTTCAAAAATGATCTTCGCAGGAGAAGGCCATCTTTTAGATACCAGGTTCCCAAATTGTTTAGGGTGTTAAACGTTAGCACCAGAATTTTCAATTGTGCTTGGAAACAGACCAGCAACCAACACAGTTGTTTAAACACTGTCAAGTTGTGATCCATTTGTCCAGCCCCAATTAGCAGCCTAGTAGGTTTTCTATTAATTAATTACATTTCTATATTGCCTGATAGCTGAAGCTCTCTGGGCAGTTCACCATAATTAAAATCATAAAATACAACACAATCAAATATAGTAGAAAAGTTTAAAACTACAGTAGAAAAGTTTAAAACTACGGTATAAAATAAAAACCAAAAATAAAACTTAGCTGCAGTGCGAAGATTTAAAATACAGTAACAGATTCAAAACAACAGAAACTGAAAGATTAAAATGCCTGGGAAAATAAGGTCTTCTCCTAGCACCAAAAAGAGCACAACGCAGGCGTCACGTGAGCCTCTCTGGGAAGCTCATTCCACAGCAGGGGTGCCACAACAGAAAAAAAAAGCCCTCTCCTTGGTAGCCATCCACCTCATTTCATTTGGCAGGGGCTTCTGGAGAAGGACTACTGAAGAGAAACTTAAGAGTTCAGACAGGTATATATGATTCTTCAAGTAACCTGACCCCAAGCCATTTAGGGCTTTCAGTGTTAACACCAGCACATTGAACTGGGCCTGGAAATGGACTGGCAGCCAGGAGAGATGGAAAAGTGCTGGCATAATATGATCACATTGTTTAATGAGGACCGGCCAACCTCGCTGCCCTGCTTTGGACCAGCTGCAGTCTCTGGGCTGTTACAAAAGCAGCCGTACGTATAATGCATTGCAATAATCCAGACAAGAGGTTATCAGAGCATGGATAACTGTAGCTAGGCTATCTCTGTCCAGATAAGGACGTAGTTGGTATATCAGCCTAAACTGATAAAAGGTGCTCAATGCTACTGAGTCCACCTGTGTCTCTAGTGACAATGCTGGACCCAAGAGCACCCACAGGCTACGAACTTGATCCTTTAGGGTGACTGCATCCCCTGCCAGAACAAAGTGAACGCCACTCACCCAGGCAGATGAACCACTCACTAACGGCACCTCCGTCTTGTCCGCTACTGTGCCCAGGCACTGATTCAGAACAGCTACTGCCTCACGTGGATTTGATGAAAAGGAGAGACAGAGCTGGGTGTCATCTGCATATGGGTGACACCGCGGCCCACACCTCCAACTAACCTCCCCCAGCAGTTTCATGTACATGCTGAACAGCGTTGGGGGTAGAACTGAGCCCTGTGGTACCTCATAGCGTAGCTGCCAAGGCACAGAGCAAGAATCCCCCAGCACCACCTTCTGGAACAGGCCCTCCAAGTAGGATCGGAACCACTGCAACACAGTGCCTCCAACTCCCAACCCAGACAACCTATCCAGAAGGATATATGGTTGATGGTATCAGAAGCCACCGAGAGGTCCAAGAGAATCAACAGGGTCTCACTCCCCTTGTTCCTCTCTCTAATTTGAACTAACTGGAGCTCCTGAGAAGTCTTCCAAGGTAGTCTGCATGGATAATGCATTGCAGTATTCTAGGCTGGAGGTGTTCAGGTCCTCGATGACCATTTGACCGTATGCCACTCACTGGCGTGAACAGGCACCATGAATCTTGAAGTGGGTGGGATAAAACAGCGGTGTTGCAGCACATAAAGCAGGGGTGCAAAACCTCAGGCTTGGGGGGCCAAATCTGGCCTTCCAGCTCTCCCAGAAGGCCACCGCCTCTTTCCCCCAAACACAGATCATTTGCTGGTTTTCCAGGTTTTGTGAACCCCCCCCCCCCGTTGAAATGGCTCTCCTTAGCTAGGGGAGGTAAGAGCTTTAAGCTCAAATATACTGGTATTTTATCTCCACCCCCTTTTGCCTTCAGCTCCACCCACCACTGGAATGCAGCCCATGAAAGTTTCTCTGAAATGGAATTCGACTCTGGGGCTGAAAGACCCTTGTCATAAAGAAACCAAGACTTGTTGTAGAACACTTTCAGTTCTGCCCCTTTAATTCATGTGACTTCCATGACCTTTACAGGCGTACCAAGCTAGACCTTACTTGGAAAGAACCAGGTGAAGTGATCCTGACACCTGGCAAATTCTGTTAACGTCAGCAGGGACCTAATAAAAAAAGAAGCAGCAATAAATACAGTACAGAGGTTGGGGTGATAAATAAATTGAACGCAGGTTGTTGCTTGGGTAACAGCATAATACTCCTACTGGTGCTAGGTGAGTTGGGCTTTTTACAAGGGTTGGGGTGAAAGAGGGCAGGCAGATGGCAATAATGTTGATTGAAACAGTTGCAAGGGTCTCAAGGTTGATCCCAACTGTGTAACCTGCACGATAATATGTGGGTAGCCAGAGTTCAAACTATGTGCAAGTTCATAACACAACAGCTTTATCACACAACGTGTGAGTCTAGCGCACAATAGTTTTATCACATTATGTCTACGTGCACGTTTAGCACACTATGGTGCAACAGCTGAAAGAGCTTGGTATGTTTAGCCTGGAGAAGATTAAAAGGGCACAGGCTAGTGGTCTTCAGTGTGAGGGGCTGTCACACAGACGATAGAGAAGAATCTTCCTTTGTTCCAGAGGGCAAAATCAATGGATGGAAATTGCAGGGAAGCAGATTTCAGCTAAACATCAGGAGAAAAATCCTAATGGTATGAGCTGTCTGACAGTGAAACAGGCTGTCTTAGGCAGTGGGGGCATCTCCTTCACTGGAGCAGTGGCTGGATGGTCATCTGTCAGGGATGCATTCAGCAGGAGATTAGAGTAGGTCTCCAAGGTCCCTTCCAACTCTGATCTTCTGTGGTTCTGCTAGGAGTTGGACATGTTTAGCTTGGAAAAGAGAACATAACAAGAGCCATGCTGGATCAGACCAAGGGTCCATCTAGTCCAGCATTCCGTTCACAGTGGCCAACCAGCTGTCCATGGGAAACCCACAAGCAGGACACAAGTGCAACAACACTCTCCCACCCATGTTCCCCAGCAATTGGTGTACATAAGCATACTGCCTCTGATACTGGAGGTAGCATAGAAGCATCAGGACTAGTAGCCATCAATAGCCTTTTCCTCCAGGAATTTGTCTAACCCTTTTAAAGCCATCCAAACTGGTGGCCATCACTATGCCTTGTGGTAGGGAACTATGCACTATGTGAAGACTTCCTTTTATCTGTCTTGAATCTCCCACCATTCAGCTTCATGGGATACCCCCACTGGGTTCTAGTACTGAGAGGGAGAAAATGTCTCCCTCTCCACTTTCTCCACACAATGAATCATTTTGTACACCTCTATCATGTCTCCCCTAACTCACCTTTTTTCCAAGCTACGCAATCCCAGCTCTTGCAACCTTCCCTCATAGGGGAGTTGCTCCAGCCCCTGGATCATTTTAGAGGCACTTAAGAGGTGAGATGATAGCCATCTTCAAATATCTAAAGGGCTGTCCTCTAGATGAGGGAGCAAATTTGAACCAATAAGTCCACATATCAAGAAAGGTGATTTTGACTCAACATTGGAAAGAACTTGCTGATGGCACGATGAGCTATTTGACAGTAGAATAGACTGGCTTGGAAGGTGGACTCTCCTTTGTTAGAAGTCTTTCAAAGCTGAGGCTGGATGGCCCATCAATCAGGGATGCTGCAGCTGAAGATTTCCTGTATTTGCATGGGGGATGGACTAGATGACCTCAGAGGTATCTCCCAACTCTATAATTCTGAGATGACTGAGTGAGCCCCGCCAGGGCCAACTGCCATTTGGCTTCTTCACTCCCCGATCTTCATCATGGCCCTTCCACCAGGTAGTTTCATTACGTTACACTGTGAAAACATTGGTACCTGAATTGACTTATATGCCTCTTCTCTCCCCGTCACTTTTCCTGTTTTGTGTTATGCTTATGAAGAGTGAAAGTAATTGTTTTAAATCACACAGTACATTGGGTGCATCGAGAGAAACACAGTATATAAACATAGTAAGTAAAATAATTCTTAAATTGCACATGCGAGACCAGTTCCTCTCAGAGGTGGAGAGAGGCCTGAGCCAATTCCATTTTTTGATGCTCCCAGTACAGTGAAAGATGAAGAAATGCCAAAACAGGGTTACAAAAACTGTGGTATATTTTAAATGTTTACATTTAACGAATTACCACTTTTTTAACACAACAAAATTTACAATGCAAGAATTTGTAATAAATGTTCCTTTTTTAGTCAGTGCTTTTAAAAACAAGTTCTTTCATAGTCCTTTTTCTGTGCAAATGCACCAGTTATTCTGGAAAAAAATAGTTTTCTGGCAATGTCACAGTTTCCATTATGCATAGCAAGGCCATTCAAACGATCTTGTCCCATAGTTGAATGGTGGTAATTCTCGACCTGTTTCAGCACATTGAAAGACTGTTCACCTGAAGCTACTGATGCAGGTAGGTGGAGAAAAATCCTCAATGCAACGGTGAGATTAGGAAAAAGACCAGCAAGTCCAAGTTGGTATATTTCTTGAAGCAATTTCTTTGGCTTACAATCCAGTTGATGAACGGCTTCTTCTTTCAATCCTGCCCGTTTATCCCTGTGTCTGTATGTATAACCTCATTCGGAGACAATGTCAAGTCTACATTTGAGGCCCTCTGTGAATGTGAGGGCCCCGGCCAAATGGCCCCCCTACCCCCCAGTAGGCGACAGCTGATCTCTGGAGCGGCAATTCTCTCTCAGGGCAGAGCGGCATTATATCCAGTTCCATATTTCTCTCCCCCTTCCGCTGATTTTCAAAAAACAGCGGCAACAAAGGCGTTGCCGGGGCCGCAATTTGGCAGGGAACACAGGCGTGAGGAGCTTCTTAACTCTTTGCAGCGTTTCCCCACTAACTAACCCGACTCCCTGAAGCTTTTTATCACCACCGGGGTGGGGTGGGGGGATAATATCCCAGGACCCATGGAAATTTCCCCAGGAGGAGTAAAAACGGTGCGTGTGTTTCCAGTAGTGACAGTGCTGGAGGGAATTCCTGCACTGGGAAGGAGGCGAGGAGATAAGAACCCCCCCGAAAAAACCCTCCCAAGGAATGATCAGTATTTCACGCAGAGCCGGCGTGGCGTAGTGGCGAGAGCGCTGGACTGGGAGCCGGGAGATCCGGGTTCTAGCCCCCACTGGGCCATGGGAGCTCACCGGGTGACTTTGGGCCAGTCACAGACTCTCAGCCCAACCCGCCTCACAGGGTTGTTGTTGTGGGGATAAAACGGAGAGGAGGAGGATCATGTAAGCCGCCTTGGGTTCCTTGCGAGAGGAAAAAAGGCGGGGTATAAATGCAATAAATAAATAAATAAATAAACAAACTCTCTGCCGGGCCTCCCTCACAGGATTGTTGTGAGAGGAAAAAAAGGGGGCGCCCCAGCCACCACCTGGATGGAAGGCAAGATTAGAAACTCAGTTCACACGGTGCCTCAACCCCCCTCTAAATTCCACACTGAATATTATCCACCCCCCACCCCCGGTTATTTCGGACATTTCCCACCCAGCCCAGGCTGGAATCGGAGCAGCCCGCTCTGGCCCGCCTCTCTATGGCTGCCGCCCTTTCCGGCCCGCCTCTCTACGGCTGCCGCCGTCACGTGACGGGAAGGCGCGCGGCCGGAACAGCGCGGCGCATGCGCGCGGCCGGCTGACGGGAGCCGGCTCGGGCCGCGGCGATGTCCCGCAAGCAGGCGGCGAAGGCGCGGCCGGGGAAGGCGGAGACGGAGCGGAGGCGGGACGAGCGGGCGGCGCGGAGGGCGCTGGCCCGCGAGAGGCGGAACCGGCCCCCGGCCGAGGGCGAGGGCGGCCTGGCCGGGCAGCTGCAGGCGCTCGGGCTGCGCCTCAGGGAGGTGCCGGGCGACGGGTGAGCCGAGCCCCGCCCTCCGCGAGGGAGCCCCGCCCCGCCCCGCCCGCGGGCCCGAGCCCCGCCCCACCCCTTCGTCACGGGCTCCGCCCACAGCCCCCCCCGCCGCTGTCACGCCTCCGGGCAGCCTGCCGCTCCGGGCGACGCGCGAGAATAGCAACAGTTTAAAACAATACAATGCTGCCTTAAAACATCGTGTTTCTAAAAATGCCCTAGCCACGTTTTTCATGCGTGGCGGAAGCTCGTGAAAGAGGGGGCGTGGCGGAGTTCCCTAGGGAGGGAGCTCCACAGAGTGGGGGCCGCCACAGGGAAGGCCCTCTCCCTCCCCTCACCAGCCCAGCTGTCCTGGCTGATGGGACGGCGAGAAGGCCATCCGAGGCTGATCTTGTTGAGCGGCCTGTCTGGTTTACTTTTACTTTTACTGTTATTGTATTGTATTTATTTATATCCCGCCTTTTTCCTTTTTATTGGGACTCAAGGCGGCTTTACAATGTTAAAGCAGTACAGTTAAGCCCTATAACTTTGTTGTTGTTCAGTCATTAAGTTGTGTCCGACTCTTCGTGACCCCGTGGACCATAGCATGCCAGGCCTTCCTGTTCTGCGCTCTCTCCTGGAGTGTGCTCAAGTTCATATTCATTGCATCGGTGATGCTATCCAGCCATCCCATCCTCTGCTGTCCCCTTCTCCTTTTGCCTTCGATCTTTCCCAGCATCAGGGTCTTTTCCAGGGAGTTTTCTCTTCGCTTTAGGTGGCCAAATTATTTGAGCTTCAGCTTCAGTATCTGTCCTTCCAATGAGCAGTCAGGGTTGATTTCCTTTAGGATGGACTGATTTGACCTCCTTGCAGCCCAGGGGACTCGCAAGAGTCTTCTCCAGCACCACAGTTCGAAAGCATCAATTCTTCGGCGCTCAGCCTTCCTTATAGTCCAGCTCTCTCAGCCATACGTTCCCACCGGGAAAACCATAGCTTTGATTATACGGACCTTTGTTGGCAAGGTGATGTCTCTGCTTCTTACTATGCTGTCTAGGTTTGCCATAGCTTTCCTCCCAAGGAGCAAGTGTCTTTTAATTTCATGGCTACAGTCACTGTCTGCTGTGATCTTGGAGCCCAAGAAAATAAGATCTGTCACTGCTTCCATTTCTTCCCCTTCTATATGCCAGGAAGTGATGGGGCCAAATGCCATGATCTTTTGTTTTTTGAATGTTGAGTTTCAAACCAGCTTTTGCACTCTCCACTTTCACCCTCAACAAGAGGCTCTTTAGATCCTCTTTGCTTTCCACCATCAGGGTGGTATCGTCTGCGTATCTGAGGTTGTTGATAATTCTCCCGGCAATCTTAATTCTGACCTGTGATTCATCCAACCTGGCATTTCTCATGATGTACTCTGCATATAAATTAAATAAGCAGGGCGACAATATGCAGCCTTGTCGTACTCCTTTCCCAATTTTGAACCAATTGTTCCATGTCCAGTTCTTCCTGTTGCTTCTTGACCCTCGTACAGTTTTCTCAGGAGACAGGTAAGGTGGTCTAGTACTCCCATCTCTTTAAGAATTTGCCAGAGTTTGTTGTGATCCACACAATCAAAGGCTTTAGCGTAGTCAATGAAGCAGAAATAGACATTTTTCTGGAATTCTCTTGCTTTCTCCATGATCCAGAGAATGTTGGCGATTTGATCACTAGTTCCTCTGCCTCTTTGAAACCCAGCTTGTACTTCCGGTAGTTCTCGGTTCACATGCTGCTGAAGCCTAGCTTGTAGGATTTTGAGCATCACCTTGCTGGCATGTGAAATGAGCGCAATTGTATGGTAGTTTGAACACTCTTTGGCGTTGCCCTTCTTTGGAACTGGAATGTAAACTGACCTTTTCCAGTCTTGTGGCCATTGTTGAGTGTTCCAAATTTGTTGGCATATTGAGTGCAGCACTTTAACAGCATCATTTTTTAGGATTTTAAATAGCTCAGCTGGAATACTGTCATATCCGCTAGCTATGTTGTTAGTAATGCTTCCTAAGGCCCACTTGACTTCACTCTCGAGGATGTCCGGCTCAAGTTCAGTGACTGCACTATCATGGCTATCAGGGACATTAAGAACTTTCCTGTATAGTTCTTCTGTGTATTCTTTCCACCTTTTCTTAATCTCATCTGCTTCTGTTAGGTCCCTGCCTTTTTTATCCTTTATCATGCCCGTCTTTGCACAAAACGTTCCCTTGAGACCTCCGATTTTCTTGAAGAGATCGCTAGTCTTTCCCATTCTGTTATTTTCCTCGATTTCTTTGCATTGTTCATTTAAGAAGGCCTTCTTGTCTCTCCTTGCTATTCTCTGGAACTCTGCATTCAGTTGGATATATCTTCCCCTTTCTCCCTTGCTTTTCGCTTCCCTTCTTTCCTCAGCTACTTGTAAAGCCTCATCAGACAGCCATTTTGCTTTCTGGCATTTCTTTTTCTTTGGGATGGATTGAGTTGCTGCCTCCTGAACTATGTTACGGACCTCCGTCCATAGTTCCTCAGGCACTCTGTCTATCAGATCTAATCCCTTAAATCTATTCCTCACCTCCGCTGTATATTCATAAGGGATATGATTGAGGTCATACCTGAATGGTTTAGTGGTTTTCCCTACATTCTTCAATTTAAGCCGAAATTTTGCAAGAAGCAGCTCATGATGTGAGCCACAGTCAGCTCCAGGTCTTGTTTTTACTGACTGTATGGAGCTTCTCCATCTTTGGCTGCAAAGGACATAATCAATCTGGTTTCGATATTGGCCATCTGGTGATGTCCATGTGTAGAGTCGTCTCTTGTGCTGTTGGAAAAGAGGGTTTGCTATGATCAGCATGTTCTCTTGGCAAAACGCTATTAGCCTTTGTCCTGCTTCATTTTGTACACCAAGGCCATGCTTGCCTGTTATCCCGGTGATTTCTTGACTTCCTACTTTAGCGTTCCAATCCCCTATGATGAAAAGGACATCTTGTTTTGGTGTTAGTTCTAGAAGGCGTTTTAGGTCTTCATAGAACCGATCAGCCTCAGCTTCTTCGGCCTCAGTGGTTGGGGCATAGACTTGAATTACTGTGATGTTGAATGGTTTGCCTTGGATTCATACTGAGATCATTCTATTGTTTTTGAGATTGTACTCCAGTACTGCTTTTCTCACCCTTTTGTTGACTATGAGTGCTACTCCATTTCTTCTGAGGGATTCTTGGCCACAGTAGTAGATATAATGGTCACCTGAATTAAATTCGCCCATGCTTGTCCATTTTAGTTCACTGATTCCCAAGATGTCGATGTTCAATCTTGCCATCTCATGTTTGACCACCTCCGGCTTACCTTGATTCATTGATCTTACATTCCAGGTTCCTAAACAATGTTCTTTAGAGCATCAGACTTTCTTTTCACCACCAGACACATCCACAGCTGAGTGTCCTTTTGGCTTTGGCCCAGCCGCTTCACTGTTTCTGGCGCTACTTGGAAATTCCCTCTGCTCTTCCCCAGTAGTATAGTGGACACCTTCCGACCTGAGGGGCTCATCTTCCGGCGTCTTCTCTTTTAGCCTTGTGATACGTTCCATGGGGTTTTCTTGGCAAGAATACTGGAGTGGGTTGCCATTTCCTTCTCCAGTGGACCACATTTTGTCAGAACTCTCTGCCATGACCTGTCCGTCTTGGGTGGCCCTGCACGGCATAGCTTATGGCTTCACTGAGTTATGCAAGCCCCTTCGCCACAACAAGGCAGTGATCCATGAAGGGGAAGCCCTATAATAAGTATGCAAAAGCTAGGGATTAAAAATATAATTAAATCATCAAAAGTTAGGAATTAAAAATATAATTAAATCAATAATATTAAAATTGCATAAAATGTCAATATTAAAAGATAAGAAATTTAACTGTAGTATCCATCCGTCATTCTCACAGGTCCAGACTAGCTATCCCCAGAGGCCTGCTGAAACAAAACGGCTTTTACATGCCTGGGAAAGCATATCGAGAAGGGTGCCACTCTTGCCTCCCTAGGAAAGGAGTTCCAGAGCCTTGGGGCAGCCTCTGAGAAGGCCCTGTCTCGCATTCCCACCAGACGTGCCTGTGATGGTGGCGGGACAGCAAGAAGGGCCTCCCCTGAAGATCTCAGGGCATGAGAGGCTCATAGGGGAGAATATGGTCTTTCAGATAACCTTGACCCGAGCTGACTACAACTCCCATCACCACTCCCAGCCAGCATGCCCTGCCCAGCCTCCTTGCAAGGGGCAGGGGAAAGAGGCAGAGGTGGCTGCAGCTGAGATATTCCTTCCACCCTCCAATCAAGCCTGGCTTGTTGGTTTTATGCTCCCCGTTTTTATTTATTTTATTCATTTTATTTTGATGAATAAATTTAATAATTTTTTTTAATAAATAAATTTAAATTGATGTTATCTGTATGCCGCCTTGAGATCTTAATGACAGAGGGTGGGATACAAATGTTTCCCACCCTCTGTCATTAAGATCTCAAGGCGGCGTACAGATAACATCAATTTAAACAGTATAAAACAATAAATCATTTAAACAGCTAAAAACCTATTCAACCATTAAGCAAGCTAATACCAATTAAAATCTAAAACAATAAAACAGTTAAAACGGTGCGCAACCTTAAGGAATGCATTTAGCCCTCAAACGCTTTGGTAAAAAGCCATGTTTTAACTTGGCACCAAAATGAAGCCAATTTACACGCCAGTTGGACCAATGTACACACCATTTTTAGTATCTCTCCTTTTAGGGTTGCCAGCTTTTTCTTCTGGTTCCTTATTCAAGGTTCCTCTTCCTTAAACAGGCTCTGGACAGGCAGAGGTCCAGCAGGTAAAGCTTTCTCTATCACGTCATCTCCACCCTAGTAGGGGGAAGAACACCTGCTGAATTTCTACCTGTTCTTCAGCTGTGCTAGAGGAGCAAGGCCATAGCTCGGTGGCAGAGCATCTGCTTTGCATGCAGGTCCAATCCCAGCTGGCATCTCCACTTAAATGTCAAGTAAGGAAGCAAAACTCTTTATTTCCCTCCTCCTTAGGCCTGTCCCTTTTCCCCATACTCCCTTTTCTTTTGGGGGCTTCTGCGTCTCTCCACGCAGATGCCGCCCTGCAGCTGGTTCTTCTAAGCTGTTACCTTGGGCTTCCCACTCCTGGGCTGAGCCCATCTGGGTGCCAAGTACTGAAGTATAGCTGTGGGACTTTTTTTCTTTTGCCTTCCCCAGCCACTGAGGCAAATATAACTTGCGTTAAGCTGCTGCCTTATGGGGAAGACTGCTGTGGGGTTATCTTCCTGTAGCATTTGTAAACCTGGATACTTACAGATACTTACAGGCATTAGTAATATGGCGGGGGGACCCAGCACCACCACCTCCCTCTGTAAACCAAGGCAGGGTGTATGGGTTTTCCGCAGGAGACAGATTTCTTCCCAGGGGGCAGGAGCTGAATCTTCAAAGGGAGATGTAGCAAAACATTTTGGCACAAAGGAAGGAAGGCACCAAAACAGGAATGAAAAGTGAGAAAGTACATTGCATTTTCAGTTACTCAGTCCAATGCATTTTAATTATATGCTTCCTCAGGGGCACAGTAAAACAGAACAACACTCTTATGTTGTCTATGTACTCTGCTTCTGTTGCAAAGTGATTCCTCTCACAGGGGTGGGCAAATTGTGGCTCTCTGGATGTTTTGGTCTACAACTCCCATCATCCTGAGCCAGTGTAACCAACAGTGAGAGATGATGGCAGTTGTATGCTAAAACATCTGTCGGGCCACACGTTTTCCATCCCTGCTCTATCACTTTGTAGCAGTAGCACATAGAAAACATGGTGCTTCTTTGTTCTACTGGGCCCCTGACAAAGACTGTAATCAAAATGGGTTTGGCTGGGTAAGCTAGTGCACCTTAGCGGTGCTGTCTCTAGCTGGCCTTGTGCTTTCCTCAAAGTGCTGTCCTTGGTGTTTTGGGATCCTTACCAAAAGAAAAAAAAGGAAATGAATTGGGTATGAGGAGGATAAATGTTTACAACTGTGGTGCCCATGACTTGGAGCATACATTTACTTAGGAGGGAAATAGTATTGATCGTACCAGACGGAAAACCATGTGTTCTTCTTTTTCAGCAGGAGAGGTCAAACCAGCTAATTTGTTGGGTTGTTGGTCAGTCCTGTCTTGTTAGTCAGTCATTGCTTGTGATGTTAATCCAATGTTTTTCCCCTGTATTGACAAATCTCCTTCAGACAAATTAAGCTGAGTATCTTTCCTTTCCCAGGAACTGCTTGTTCCGGGCTCTTGGGGACCAGCTCGAAGGGCACTCCCGGGACCACCTCAAACACCGCCAGGAAACAGTGGACTACATGATAAAACAACGGGAAGACTTTGAGCCTTTCGTAGAGGACGATGTCCCTTTTGAGAAGCATGGTGGGTGTGCTGTGGGAAGTGGGGAGGTTGCGTCTCCTACAACGTTATTGTATGTGGCGCTACCATTGAGGATGGCTCAGAAACTTCCAGCAGTCCCAAATATAGCTGCCAAGCTGATAACTGGGACTGGCCAATGGGAAAACAAATCTCACTGTGTCTGCAAAAGCTTCATTGGCTTTCGGTCCATTTCCAAGCTCAAATCAAGGTGTTGGTGCTTGTAAAGCCCTTTATGGCTTGGCATCAGGGTCTGTACACTGAGGTCACCTTCAAAATAAAGTGAGTGGCTATCCAGGGGTTAAGGAAGGTCTTGTTGGTTATGGAGCCCTACCTTTAGAATACCTGCCACCCCACAGGTGGCTTGCCTATTGTTTGTCTTTTTGGCGCCAGGCAAAGACCTTTTTATTTTCCCAGACCTTTTAAAATGTTCATTAGTATATTTTTATTCTGCTGTCCTGTGTTTATGCTTTTATTTTCTGCTGTTTCACTGTTGAATATTTTCACTATTTTGGTTTTATTGTTTTAATTGTTTTTATACTCTGTAAGCCACCCTGAGAGCAGCAGTATTGAAGGCCAGAGCCGAAATCTTCCAAATAGATGTGGAATGGGCTGCTCTCAGTCCAGCTGGCCAAAGAAGAGCCTTATTTGCATCCCTTTGTGCTTATGTGTGAAGGTGTCTGCTTATCTGCACTGTTTCGTGTGTCCCAGGGCAATATTTTAAAACTGACATGGGACTTTATACTGGGAAAACGTTATGTATGGTACAGTTTAATTGTATCAGAAGGGGTCTCCATATACACCCACACTTGCCCATGGTATCACTGCGGGAGAATCCGTGCTTTCCCCACACATGATTTTTTTTTAGAATTGGGAATCTAGGCTGGTGGATGGCAGTGCTGTGAACTGGTTTCTGGTTTTGCTCATATCACTTGGGGGCAAAGTTTGTAGGTGGCAGTCTGATGAAAAAGCTCCCTGTCCATCTTCAGGAACTGGGCTGGATCCTGAAATTGTTGGTTGCGTGTTGTTATTCCAAGTGATTTTTTCCCCTTTCTTGAGTTTCACTGTGTCTTGTCAATGGGCTAATTATTCCGCGCTGTCACCATTTTTAATAGCATTTTTAATAAATATTTATCCCACCCTTCCGCCAAAAAGGCTCAGAGTGGCTTAACAAGATAAGAAATAAGACAATTGCTTTATCTGTGTGGCATCTTTTCCTCTATTTCTTTTTTTCATTCCTCAGCATACATTTCCCTCTCACCTCATTTCTTCCAGTTGCCAATTTAACCCAGCCAGGGACTTTTGCTGGTAATGATGCTATTGTAGCTTTTGCAAGGAACAATCAAGTGAACGTTGTCATCCACCAGCTCAACGCTCCTCTGTGGCAGGTAAGCCTCAAAACCACCATGGAAAATTGCTTGCCATCTGAATAATAACATACTACTGCATCACTTGCACAGACCTTTCCTGCTGCTCCAGTATGGCTGCTAGTAAAAGAATATTCCAACTTCTGGGGAGCTCCTGAGCATCAGTAACCCTTGAATTGTAGATGATTCACAGAGTCAGGGGCAGTTGGCATGTAGGTCTGTGTAACACAAAGTAGAAGGCTGAAACCCTTAATGTCACCCAGACATGTGAGGCTGGGGAAAGCGGTTGGTGCTTGACTCTCCTGCCTCAGTTGAGGGATGCTTGTGGGAAAGATCAGTGTGCACAGCAGAAGTTTTTAGTTTTTGCTGGCCATTTCATTTATTTCATTTCTATACCTCTCAATAGTCTGTTCACAAGAATTACAATCCCCAAATACAACATAATAAAAACATAATATAAAATCTTTAACATACAAAATTGAAAAAGAATGAGGTCCTGTGCTTGTTCAGATGTAAATCGCAGGGCATTCAGTGGGATTTACTTCCAGTTAAGTGAGATTAAGGATTGGAGCCTGAGTTCCCTAAACTGCAGGACCCTTCCTCACTCAGCTCCCCCTGCTGCATGCACTGGGGGAAGGGAGAGAAAGAGTCCTGAGCTAGAGCTCGATGCCGGGGGGGGGGGGGGGGGCGGGGGGGGCGGTGTACTGAAAATGATTAATCCCATGAATCCTGGCAGGAAATGGAAAGTGTCTGGCTGAGTGAAAGCCCAGCTTAATTCTGAGAATGTCTCACACTCTTGAAAGCATCCAGATTTCTTTGATGAGCTTCCACTGGGCTTTAAAAACCTGACTGTTCAGGAGGGCATTTGGGGTGGGTTAGAGTTTTTTAGAGTAGTGTTGTTTTGTTCAGTTGATTATGTAAATTTGTTATTAGTATTGTACGCTGCCTAGAGTGGCCAGCCAGATGGGCGGCTAATAAATCTAATAAATGAATAAATAAATAAATAAAATAAAGCCTCGTGTGTGCGTCGCTCCTTCTCTCCCAGATCCGTGGAACAGACAAAAGCAATGCCCGAGAGCTGCACATCGCGTATCGGTACGGAGAGCACTATGACAGCGTCCGAAAGGTTAATGACAACTCAGAGGCTCCTGCCTGGCTACAGACAGAGGTTGGTTTTGTTAAGTTGTGACTTTTCTGGAGTGCTGGAAACACTCCACGGTTCTTCCTGGGGTGGGGTTCGCCCCGCTTGTTGGGTAGTTGATTTTTAGCTTTGCAAAATAGTACGGTTGAAAAGCAAAGTCTTGCATTTAACAGACTGCTTCCCTATTAAAACTTACCTGCCTGGGTCAAGCATAGGGTGGGAATCTAGAACTTAATTCTACAGAGGGGAAAGGCTAAGCTGGCTTAGAAAAATTCTTTGAAGGCAGGATACGAATTTCTTGATGAATAAATAAGGATGCGTTATTCATCTCCAGAATAAAATAAAGCTGTGCCGGATAGCGGGGTAGGAGGGACCCCTTGCTCAGTTGTAGGGCTCCCGCTTTGCATGCAAAAGGCCCCAGGTTCAATTCCTGGAGTCCTCAGTTAAAAAGGATCTCTTATAGCAGGTGCTGGGAAAAGTGCAAGCCCTTATGAAACAGTCATACTGCTAAGCACAGCGGAGCACATCACAAAATCTCCTTTGATTCCATGTGTGCTGTAGACAATATCTGAATGAGGGGCAGGGAGGGAGGAACTGGGCTCAGAAAGCAAAATGGAACATATGATGAAGAAAGCAAGCAAATGGTTCTCTTCAAGAGGCCTCTGTTCAAGAGCCCTGTCTAAAGGTTCAAGAGAACTCCAAAATAGGGAGTCCCGCCAGGCAAGCGAAAGTAACTGAAAATCTCCCTAAAGGGGTTGGGGGGACGGGGACTTAGAATCATAGAATAGTAGGGTTGGAAGGGACCTATAAGACCGTCATGTCCAACCCCCTGCTCAAGGCAGGAATCCAAGTCAGAGCATCCCTGGCAGATGGCTGTCCAGCCTCCTCTTGAATGCCTCCAGCATGGGAGAGCACCCCCCCCAGGTAATGGGTTCCATTGTCGCATTACTCTAACAGTCAGGAAGTGTTTCCTGATGTTCAGCCGGAATCTGGCTTCCCGTCACTTGAGCCCATTATTCCATGTCCTACATCTGGGATGATCAAGAAGAGGTCCTGGCCTTCCTCCCTGTGACAACCTTCCAAGGACTTGAAGAGCGCTATCCTATCTCCCCTCCGTCTTCTCTTCTCAAGGCTAAACAGGCCCAGTTCGTTCCGTCTCTCCTCACAGGGCTTCGTTTCAAGTCCCCTGATCATCTTCGTTGCCGCCCTCTGAACCCTCTCCAGCTCACCTGCATCCTTCTTCAAGTGCGGTGCCCAGAACTGGACACACTACTCCGGAGGAGGCCTTCACTCGGTTTCACACAGGACTACCACCTCCACCTCTGCATCTAGCCTGTTTCCTGGTGATTGTGCTGTCCAGTACAGACATCTGCCTCTGGAACGGTTGGGCATAATTTTGGGTTTGAAATCGCACAACGGCCCCTTCTGTTGCGCTCTCCTTCTCTCTCATGCACACCCACACGTCGCATGCCCAAAGTGCCTCTGAGCAACATGTGTGGCTTAAGCAACGATGTGTGGCTGTTTCCTTCCTCCTGGAGATGTGCTGATTTGGTGGACAAGGCACACATGATAGGCTGTGCTCATGTGGCCACCGGCCACTTGAGAGCCAGCGTGGTGTAGTGGTTCGAGTGGTGGACTGGGAGCCGGGAGATCCGGGTTCTAGTCCCCACTCAGCCGTGGAAGCACACTGGGTGACTATGGGCCCATCACAGACTCTCAGCCCAACCTACCTCATAGGTTTGTTGTGAGGATAAAACGGAGAGGAGGAGGATAATGTAAGCCAGGGGACTGGAAACAAAGCCCTATGAAGAGCGACTGAAAGAACTGGGCCTGTTTAGCCTTGAGAAGAGAAGACTGAGGGGAGATAGGATAGCGCTCTTCAAGTCCTTGCAAGGTTGTCACAGAGAGGAAGGCCAGGGCCTCTTCTCAATCATCCCAGAGTGCAGGACATGGAAGAATGGGCTCAAGTGACAGGAAGCCAGATTCCGGCTGAACATCAGGAAAAGCTTCCTGACTGTTAGAGCAATCCGACAATGGAACCCATGACCTAGGGAGGTGGTGGGCTCCCCCACACTGGAGGTATTCAAGGGGAGGCTGGACAGCCATCTATCAGGGATGGTCTGACTTGGATTCCTGCACTGAGCAGGGAGCTGGACTCGATGGCCTTGTAGGCCCCTTCCAACCCTACTATTCTATGATTCTGTGATTCCTTGCAAGAGGAAAAAAGGCGGGCTATAAATGCAATAATAAATAAATAAATTCACTCATGAACCTCAGTGACATAGGGTGACACCCTGGCAGTGCTTCCCACGCCGCTGGATGTGGGTGAAGTGAGAAGAGGCCTTATACCTGACCATTCTGAGTTAATTAGGCTAACTGCAGCATGTGTTTCTCTCATGCCGTAAATCTTAAGTTGCCAGTGGAAATCTGCAAACGTTCCATCCCAGTGCATTGTAAGGGCCGACCTAGGTGTGAACCAAGGTGGCAACTCTGCCCAGTTGTTCTTTCTTGTCCTGCAGCATTTAGACGTGGCACCACGTCGAGCTTTTCCCTGGCCCCAGGAGGAGGCATTCCTGGCTGCCACAGAGGGGGCTGGGGGTGAGGTGCTGGTTAGAGCACAGCACAAGGATGTCCCGTTAGGCATTTCTGTTCCTAAAGGTTACAGGGAGTGAAGGAGGAATGGCGTGCACGGATGCCGTTTTTGGCAGCATCCCCCTGCTCAGTGTTGCATCTTGCTGAGTTTACCTGCTTGCTTTTTGTGTCGCTCCAGATGCTGTGCAAAAATGAGTCCAATAAAAAAGAGAAAATCCACCTGGGGGAGGAGGAGGTGGAGAGCTCTGCTGAGGAGACACAAGATGAAATGGCGGACGCAGTCCAGAAAGTTCGGAATGCCACCGGCTGCCTGGTTAGCTTTTCTGATTCCTTGGTGTGGGACTTGCTTGTAGAGGTGACTCTTGGCCCGGCGGGTTATGATGAAGTGCTCATTCCGCCAAGCTGTCTCAGTGCACTCCCGCCGTCGCATATCTGTCAGTTACTGGGCCCATTCACACATGATGGTGGAAAAACTTGGGCTAATTAACCCAGGATTTGCTTGGTTGTGTGTGGTGTGCGAGCTGCTCCCACTTTGCATAATCAGCCTCCGATTGGCCCAATGGTAGGTTGTGTGACATACAGACGTGGAGACTTTGGGTTGTTTGTGGGTTAAACAACTCCAAGTTAACCTAAGAACTAATCATAAGTTAATTTTGGGTTATTCAACCCACAAACCACCCAAAATATCTGGGTTCACATGTCACACAGCAACCTATGATTGGGCTGATCGGAGGTTGATTATGTAAAACAGAAGCAGCTCCTGTGCAGCATGCAACCCATCAAATCATAGATGAATTAATCCATGATTTGCTGCCGTTATGTGTGAACCGGGCTATTCTCTCTGCCTTGAGTAACTTTGGGAGGATTCTCTTCAGGCCACATTGTTAATCTCCACATCAGAAAATCAAATGCCGTTAGACTTCTCTGAATACATCCATGCTATCCATAGAAGCTGATTGAACAGCCGTGATTCCCCCCCTCCCCCAGACCTTACAATTGAAATCTTGCCAGAGTGCTTTGTGAGGGGGGAAAAGCAAAGAACCTATGAGCCCTCTTGCAGCCTGACAGGCATCAAGTCCTTCAACCCACCCAAGGCTCTGATATTCCCTTTCCGGTTCTGTTGTCTCAGGAAAGGGTGCAAGGGTCTCTGGTTCAAATCTCGCCTCAGCTGCAAACCCACTCACTGCCCTTAGGCAAGTCACTCTTTCTCAGCCCTGCAATTTTTTTAAAAGTTTATCACATTTATTATACCTTTTGCTGAGACCCTTGGGCAGATCGCAATAATGGCTTACAATATAAGAGGGCTGGGCAGAAGGTGGATCAGGATTTACTGGTAGATCTCTGGCCGAACTACAGTAGCTCAGCAAGCTTGTCTGACTCCCAGTTACCTAACAACTAACCCCCCACCCCAGTGAGATTGCTGAAAAAACATTTTCGGGGGGGAAGCAGGAGTGGATTTTTGTGCGGAAGAACTTGTGAACTTGGTTCTAGTAGCAGCCACATTTCTGGGCTGAGCACATGCTCCTGAATTCTTAGTCCACCCGCCTGAGCTAATCCTTTGCACATGGCTCTGGTTGGTGGATCTCAAGGTTCTTGTTGAAAAAAACCCACCAAAGTAGGTCCTGCAAGCCTGAAGTCTGCCTACCCCTGATCTGTGAGACATTATACAAAAGGAACAAATAGGGAAGAATAGAAGAAAATCGGCAGCGTTCTGGTTGCAATACTTTTGTAGTGTTCATTAATGAAATTGTGCAATGACCAAGTGGAGGAGTGATCGCTGCAGGAGGCTGTTGTGGGAGGGGGAGCTGAATGGCCTCAGGCAGGTTGATGGACGGGACTTCACTGTTTTACCACCCCCCTGATGCGGCCAGGTGGAATGTGTGGCTTTGAACACTGGAATGCAGTAGCATGTGTTTGGCTTGTACCTTAGGGATGAATAATGCTGACCTACCTTCCAGGGGGTTGTAAAGATTTCTAAGAGCTCATGTGAAGCTCTTTGGCTCCGTGTGATGATTGTCACCTGCCCACACAGGTTTCCAAAATTGATCCAGCGTGTCTCGTTTTCTTTGCAGGATGCCAATTTAATTGTCCAGATCCTTGAAACTGAGGACTACAATATCGAGTCTGCAATATTTGCTGTTTTTCAAATGAATGAGGTGAAAAGGCTCCGTAAGTACTGGAACGCACTTTGCCTGCTGCTTTCGTTGAAGCCTGCACAGCACTATTGAGTATAGCAGCAAGCAAAGGAGCATCAGATTTGCTTGCTTTGCTTCTCATGTTCCTCTCCCCCCGCTTTTCAATTTTCAAGAGGAAGTGGCCTTTTTCCCCACACCTGCTGAATGAGTCCAGAGGGAAATCTCCAAAGCTCCAGGAGGTCACTGTTGTAAGGCCAGACACCTTTTTGTACTTGATTTTTATGTGCCAGATTTTGGGGTGGCGGCTGGGGGTCTGCTGAAGAATTTAGAGTTTTTTAATGGGGGAGTGAAGTAACGGAAAGGAGTAAGGAGTGAACGAGAGAGCAGGACTCCTTTTGCAGGCTGAAGTTTTTTTATTTCCTTAAAGCCTTTTTTATGCCACTCTTTAGCCAAAAAGCCCCCCAAGCAGCTTACAAAGACCGGAAACAAGACAGTTCTTGCCCATGGGCTTATAGTCTAAAAGACTTGACCTGCAAGGAAAAGGGATAGGGTGGGATGTCTAAATTCAGGGTGCGCAGACCAGTTTTTATCATTCTGGGCCTTCAGGGCTGCAACCCAATACACACCTGGGAGTAAGCCCTGTTTAACTCAGCGGGGCTCAGTTCTTAGTAGACATGCACAGGATTGCAGTGCAAATGGGCAATGAAAACCTAACTTGTTTACCACTGCCTTTTCATAATTTTAAGGATTTTGGTTGGGCTGCTGTGATTGCGGTATTGCTTTATTTTGTGGTGTCACTTCATTTTGTGATCTTGGTTTTATTGGGCTGAGTACATTTTTAGTGCTTTCAAGTTATTGCTGGCTACTGTTTGATTTTATTGTGATCGTATGTTTCTAGTTTTAACTTTAATGCCTTTTATATTATAAACATGTTTAACTTATATGTTACTGTAATTGGAAGCCACCTTGTAAGAAAGTTTTTTTTTTAAAGGTGGGATATACATTTACTCCTACTAAGAAAAATAGCCATTCGGTGCACCAAGCCTCCCAATCAGTCCTAGTGAGGGCAGAAATATGTGTTACAAGATGGATAAAGGCTTCCCACTTCCAAATGTACTTTGTTACTTCAGAGATGGGGGCATCTGCTGGAGAGATGTGGGTGACACGAGGGAGGTGCTTAACCCTTCTGCCTGCCAGTTTCCTCTCGCAAACAACCCACCCCACAAAGACCAAAAATAACAGGGGCAAAACTGCTTAGGAGAGGGCTTGAAGTGGAGAATTGGTGGATGGGAGAAGGGCCAAGCAGCCTTTCTGCCTGCTGGTTCTCCCCTGCAGTTCCCCTACTCCTGCATTAATGACGCAAGCCTCCGCCTCTTTTATGTTGCCTCCTGGCTCCCGTGTTTCCTTCTGGGTACTGTATGTGCCCAGGTGGCAAGGCCAAGAAACAGAATGCATTTTGTTTCTGAGGAATCCCCCTTCTTCTCACAGATGCCGAGGAAGCCCAGGAGGCTCAGGGGAACAGGCACAAACTGCATCCCAGGCCAGCCCTGTGGGAAGAGAATGGAAGTGGTGCCAGGATTTTTGGAAACCGGGACATAGAAAACAACAAGTCACAAGCAAGCCCAGTGGAAGGAAAGCAAGCCAGCAAAAAGCAGCCGGCCCCAAAGGTATTGAAAAGAGGGAGAGAGGGAGTTTGGAAGTCTTGGAGTTCCTGTGTTGGTACTTTGGGTTTGGGGAGAGAGTTCCATCTGTCTGGATGACTTCAGAGCAACCTTCCCCAACTTGGTGGTCTCCAGATGTGTAACATATCAGGAGGGCACCAGATAGGGGAAGGCTGCTTCAGAGCATGGCCTGAGCAGAAAGACTGAGTCTTTCTCTTTCCACTTGTTCCTCATCGCTTCTCATAGCATTGCCATCCAACTTCTTGTCCAGACAGATGCTCATTCACGTTTCTGCCCTCTGGTCATTCTTTTAATTCCTCCTCCAGCTCTGCCTCTTGTTCATCCAGAACTATTGGCTTGCCAAAAATCTGTCTTCTCCTCTCTTCCTGCTGCCCTTGCTCTGGTTCCCACAAATGATTGCAGCTCCAGTCCTCTGTCATTCCTTGGCTTTGCTATTGACTCTCCTCGCCATTGTTGTGTACTCTGCAGCTAGAATAATTCTCCAGCGTGTGCTCTTGTGTCATCACTGGATCTTCATTTCTTTCCCTTGACTTCCTTTCACCCTTTGCGCCCAGTTTACATCTTTTGTCAGGTTTCTCCTTCTCTGGTCCCAACTCTACCTCCCCAACTGGGGTCTTTCAATCTCAGGTCTTTCTGACTGTTTACAGAAGTACCTGCCAACAGGAGTTGGGTGCAGGGGTTCGAATCCTGCCTCTCCCGTCCTTTGCTCTTATATTGACACACATACCTCACTCTGAAATGAAAGCTGATGGTTGCCCCACCTTCTGTACTTTGGCTGTTCTTGTTTTCCCAAGTCCTAGTTGCACTATTTCCTCCTTTTGCTCCCTGAAAAAAACATTTTCCTCCAGAGAGGGTTTATTGTTTTTTTTTCAAAAATTCCAGCAGTTATCAGAACTCACTGGATGGAAATCAGGGAGTGATACTCGTTGAGTGGGGTTTTTTTAAATGTATAAATAGCGTGTACCCATTTAAAAAGTTTGTTCAGTACCATATGATAATATTTAAAATGTCTTCTTGGGGACAGGAATGCAGGGAGGTGGTGACTGACACAAGGGTCAGCCAACCAGCCCTGCTTTCAGAAGGAAGGAAAATTGCCTTATGGCAGCCTTACGATAAACACAGACTGACCAATCAGCGCGGTACAAATCCAATTTCTTTTCAAACGAAAAACAGAAGAAGTTGCCCCCGAGCCCAAACCTGGTCAAAGTCTGAATGCGCGTTGCAGATGTGGTATGCTTCCACGGTGAGCTCACTGCCAAATTCTCTGTACGTCCGGACGCAGTCCAAACACTTGCTGTCTAGAGAAGAAAACTGTCAAGGGGCTCCCACAATGTCTGCTTTTTAGAAGAGTCAAATTTGGATCCTGTGGGAGCCACAGAGGAGCATAGGGAGCTGCCTTACACAGAACCCTTGGCCCATCTCCCCCAGGACTGTCCACCCTGCCCAGCAGTAATGTTTCTCCAGAGTTTTGGGCAGGAGTTTTTCCTGCCCTATTTGGAGATGCCAGTGATCGAACTTGGGACCTTCTCCGCGCAAAGCAAGGGCTGTACCACTGAGCTAAGGCCTCTCCCTGTCTTTAGGGGCTGAGTGCTGTTTATTAAGGTGACAGCACAGCATATGCCTGTGGGAAGAGGGCGGTTCGTTGCTTGTCAACAATGGCGGTGCACCTGGGATCTAGACAGTGCTCCGCAACGCCATGGCTTTGCTTCACGAGGAAAGGCAGAGTTTTCCCCACACCGGTGTGTTACATTTGGGTGCGGGGGCAAAGGAGGCTCCCCAAGACAGAAGCTTTCCCTTGAGGGAAAGTGCCTGCATCCCATGAGGCAAAGTTTGGATTTGCTGCACGAAGCGCTGATTGTCTGCAAAGCCTCATGTGCCGGCTTCACACTGTGTGAGCGTGACCTTTGCTCTGCTGTCTAATCCAGCATTGCCAAGGGCCTTTCACATGTGCTGGGATGGGTGTCTTCCCAGCAGCTCCGCAGAGCAGAGCTCGTTGGCAGAGTGCCTGCTTGGCACATAGGCATTCCCAGGTCGGCATCTACAGTCCATACCTAATGGGCGAGGCTGGAAAGATCTCTCTGCCTGAGATCCTGGAGAGCCACTGCCAGTCGTGGAAGGTACTGGGCTGGATGGACCAGCTCTGACTCAGCTTCAAAAAATATTGATGTTCGACTTGATCGAATTCCTCATTCTCCCCCTGCCCCGTCCTTTCTCCACCTGTCGTTTGTTTTATCTCCACTAGTGATATTGGTGTGTACTGCAACCTGGGGGATGCGGGGAGTTGTACTTCAGTACATCTGGCATGCACCAGGTTGGGGAAGGCTGCTCTACTGCATCAGCTGGGCACACATGCCCTGGGTTTCTTCTCTGACTGTGAGCTGCTAACGCCCCCCATAATGCTGGGAGCTCCATCCCTTTCTTGCTTTCCCCACTGCTAAGGTCCTTGTCACTTCCTGCCTTGACTATGCAGTCTCCTGGCCACCAGCTGTCCTTCTGCTTCATTCCAACACCCACGTCCAGAACTCTGCTCCCAGAGGGATTCCTCTAGATCACCTTCCTTCTTTCCCTCTGCTGGCAGGTATCCAACAAGCAAAAGAAGGAGCAGCAACGGCTAGAGAAGAAGCGGAGGCAGGAGGACCGGCGCCGGCAGAAAGCCCTGGCCGGCAAGAGCAACAGCTCGGACAATAATAAGCACGAGATGGGCTCTGAGTTGCAGGTTACCCTGGTGAAGACCTTTGCGGCGCTGAACATCTGACTTAATTCCATTTGCCTTTTTTTTTTTTAATACACACACATGGGGGGAAGACGGAATTATGGGCACTTTAGTTTGCATGGCAAACCCGCCCTCTTCAGAGCAAATGCCTCCCTCCTGTCTGGCTTTGTAAGCAGGGGTGTCTGCTGGGCTGTTGAACTGATTGACCGTCGGCCATGTGCGTGAAAGCTGGCATGGGAAGGGTGAGCAGCCACAGCGCTGGAGTGCAAACAGCGGTAGGAGCCTGGCGGCAGAATCCCCTGGTGGCGCTGCAGGCCTTGTGCAGCTCACTTCCGGATCTTTCGTCACTGCCTCCAGTTTGTCTAATTTACTGCAGTGCCCCACAGCAGCGCTGAAGTTTCTTTACTCAGGACTGTGCCCGTGTCTTTTGCAAAGCAAATAGAAAAACTGTTCCTGAATCATATCCCAAAGTGAAACTTACCTGCCAAAGGTTGTAGTGAGCCTGTTGGGCTGCTGCTTTTCTTTTTTCTTAATTGCAGTTCTCTTATATTCTTCACAATGATCAACCTTTCCACCTCAGCTGATGCAACTGAAGCTGGCTCTTGAGTGAAGGGGAAGTCAAGTAGCAAATTCTCTATGAACAGGAAACTTACTTCCACACAACCAACCTATAGTCTGGGTTAGCAGGGGGTTAAATTCCACATCTGTATCCCCAGAAAGAATAGCGGGGAGGCCTGCCTCTCTCTAACTCCTCTGTGTGGTAGTTTGGGTTGTTCCTAACCTACCTGTAATGAGGAGTGGCAGAGAGGATTCAGTGATGCCGCCTTCAGCTTGGCACAGCTCTGGGCGGGCAGCTGCCAATCTTTATGGCTGCGTTTGGGAGGAAAGCCCAGATCTTGGGAAGGGCCCGCCCCTCTGAGATTTTGGTCCTGCCCCTCTTACTTGGTAAAGGTGTCTCCTGAAAAGGAGCTGGCTGGGGGTGGGTGAGACGGCTAGGCATGGAGTGCCAAGGAAGGCTTCCAAAGTCAGCTTCTAAAGTGTTGCCACTTAACCAAGGACAAAATGACCAAGCTTCCCTTGCACCGTGAGGTCAGTAGAATACCATACGAACAAGGCTGTCCAAAATGTACTTTTTTATTTTGAACATCTGCAGTTCCTTTTATTTTGGCACATTACAGGCCTTCATCCAAAGACACTAGGAACTTGAGCACTTCTTAATCTTCACATTAAATTTATAGACTCAATTATGTCAACAAAAGTCCTAGTTGCACTATTTCCTCCTTTTGCTCCCTGAAAAAAACATTTTCCTCCAGAGAGGGTTTATTGTTGTTGTTTTTTTCAAAAATTGCAGCAGTTATCAGAACTCACTGGATGGAAATCAGGGAGTGATACTCATTGAGTGTTTTCTTTTAAAATGTATAAATAGCGTGTACCCTAGAGTTGCCATACAGAGTGGATCTTATGTGCCTTTACTGGTTGGTTAGAAGGGAGAATTTTGGTAAGTGCAGCTTTTCTCCTAGTGCTGCAACAGTGAGAAAATGTAGCACCCGTCTGACGATGGTTTCGGAATAGGATTTTGTCACTACTATCTATTAGCCAAATGGTGGATTTACCTGATTCATGCTAAAAAAAATGCCATTCATAGAAAAAGAGGAAGGTTGGATTTGGCCTCTGGGGAGGTGGGAGCTTCATGCTCCCTGGTGGTGAAAACCGCTCGAGGAAGTGATGTCACCTGCCTTCAGGACTGGAACTGAGGCTGTGGCTGTGGCACGTGCCCTTTTTTGTGCCCTCAAGTTGACAGGCCAGCTTGGTTGGGGTTCCCCTGACTTTTTCACAACACCAAGAATCTGGCCTGCTGTTCAGCGACGCCACCAATCGTTTCTTTTGGTGTAATGTCAAACATAAGCAGTCACTGATAATCCTCAAAATTCTGATAAAAGGAGGCATAGCAGAGAGCCAAGTATAAGCCCGTTAGAGGCTATATAGATATAATTACGAATGGACTAAGAGAGAGAGAAACAGTTCTTTATCTTTGTGGGCGTCTCAATAAACATGTCCTCATTGAGGTTGTTGACCAGCTAAACCACTGAAGTCTTTACAGTGTTGTTTTTTCAGTGCTGTGTTGATCCCTAGGATGTACACAGTGGCCTCACATTCACAGCCTGAGAACAACAACTGTCCCTGGGGCTTTCCCCATCGTGCTGTTGTAGTAATGAGAGAAGCCAAACCTAGGAGAAACGTGCCATTTTAAAATATTTATTATATTTTTATCCCGTCCTTCAGCCAGAAGGTTTTCAGATTGGTTTACAAAGGTAAGAAATAAGATTGTCCCTGGCCTCAAGTGTCCAGTCTAAAAGGCATGACACAAAAAGAAATGGGATTGGGAGAGAGGAGGAAAAAAGCGAATTCAAGCAATAGAATCTTAGTTGCAAAGATCAGCAGGTCATGGAACGGATCTAAATAGAGTGGGAGGGCTGCTGTGTCCTCTGAGTCTTCAGCAGTGACAGCTGGTAGCAGGAGGGAGGGCGATTCTCAGCTGGAGCTGTATCCAGGCAATGTTAATGCAAAAGCTCCCTCAAGAGCCTGGAGCGAACAGCCTTCTTTGCTCTCACGTTTGTTCCATTTCTTTTGGGCCCTCTTTGGATTCTTGTTTTGGTCCAGGCTGTTCCTTGACTAATGTGGGGTGAAATGATGGTACAGGAATTGTCAGTAGATTCAGGACAAAAGGAAGTTTTTTATAGAATGCAGGCTTAATGTATGGCATTGCGGCTCCTGTCTTGGGAAGCTCGAAAAGGGAATTACACCAATCCCCAAAGGAGGAGGATTCTATCAGTGACTATTTGCCACATTAGTAGAACAAAACCTCCATTTTCAGAGGCAGTGTACCTCAGAATACCTGTTGCTGTGGGATAAAATGAGTGGGAAGAGCAGTTCCCTTCAAGGCTTGCTTTGGGGTTTCCTAGAGACATTTGGTTGGGCATCGTGGGACACGGCACTGAACTAAATTGGCCTTCGGCGTGGCCCCACAGGGCTTTTGCTTGCTTCATGCCCACTCTCCTGTGGGGGAGGCCCTTCCATCCATTGGCAATGCAGAACAGAGTCTTGTTTGCTTTTCACAGTTCACAGCAGCGGCAGCAGACATTTCAGAGATGTGCGCCAAGGACAAAGCCCTGTACACAGCCCTGCATGTCGCTGTGCCCCAGGCAAAGTGGCATTCTGACAGATGATGCTCTGCGCCCTTGCAGAAAAAAAGACTTCTGTCTTCTCAATCAGCTGCCAGAACAATTCAGGGTGAGGCACCAGCTCTGTGACGGTGGGATTAGCCCATTTCCTGCTGTCTCTCTGCACCCTGGCCTTCCCTTTGCCCGGTCAGCCCTCAGGACTGGGGCCGTGCTTTTTGGGCAGTGGTGGTGCCTCAGGCATCTCCTGCCCACTGACTCGGCTCTAGCAGGAGGTGCATCAGGGAATCTCCTGAGGCCCTTGTGCTCCAGATGAGGTCTGCGTATTGGCAGAGAGAGGAGGGCTGGCTGAACGCAGCTTGCCTGGGTCTACTGGTCATGGATACGTTCATTTACTCATTCCATTTCTATACCACCCAACAGCCAAAGTTCTCTGGGCAGCTCACAACAATTAAACCCCAAAATACAACATTTAAAAACCCATAAGATAAAACCTTTTAACGTAGAAAAATTAAAACAATTTAAGAGAGATCAAAACCACAATAAAACTACCAGGACATGATAAAAAAAAAACTAAAATGCCCCATCCTATGCTGCCAAATGCCTGGGAGCAGAGGGAAGTTTTAGCCTGGTGCTGAAAAGATGACAATGTCTTGGTGCTAAGTGGGCTTCAATGGGGAGAGCATTGGGGAGCTATCACCAAGGAGGCCCTCTTCTTTCTTGCTACCCTCTGACTCTCCCTTGGAGGAGGGCCTCAGATGTTGATCGCAGTGTACACATAGGTTCATATTGGGGGGTATTGCACTCCTGAACCATATAAGTCTTTATAGGTCAAACCAGAACCTTGAATCAGCTTGGAAATATGCCGGCAGCCAGTGCAAGCGGGCCACATTTTGTGTTACATGTTTGGACCTTCTAGACCTCGCTATCTATCTGGCTGCTGAATTCGAAAATGGATTAATTTTTCAGGGCATACATCAGTTCTCCCCAACCTGGTGCCCTCCAGATGTGTTGGACGACAACTCCCATCACTATTAGTCATGCTGGCTGGGAATGATGGGAGGTGCAGTCCAACATATCTGGAGGGCACCAGGCTGAGGCAGGCTGGTTTACACTAACTGGGAGTGGCTATTTATGGTGTAAGACCGGGGTCTTTTCCCAGCCCTACCTAAAGGTACCTGGAACCAAACCTGGGACTTTCTGCATGCAAAACAGGTGCTCTACTGACCTATGGATGTTCCTGATTAACATATGAAGCTGACTTATATTGAGTCAGAAGCAAGAAGGAGGGGAACCCTCAATATAATCACCAAACAAAACAACAGACCCACAGCTGCAGCAAAAAGCAGATGAAACTCCGAATAAGAATACGCTTTATATACTAAAAAGTAAGGTGCATGTACATCAAACTAAACTTGCTGTGGCAAGTGAAAGCACAAGGTCTCAAGTTGATATAGGACCATTCGTGTCTTGAAAGTACAACCAGGTGTGATAAGATCCAATAAAGAATGTGTCAAGGGCTCCTTGGAGGCCTCTCTCAGTCTAATCCAGTAGCCAAGTCCAGACACAGACAAAGGGATTCTTTTCAAAGCTTTATTCCTCTTTTACAACTTAACAACTCTACTGTTAGCAACTAGAAATGAGCAACAGAGTACCTATGCCCTAAGTTGGAACAGTTGGTCCCTGTTTGAACGGGAATTACTGGCAGACCCCTGAACTTAAGGACTAGGGAGAGTCCCTCCCCTTTTCCCTTGGATCCTCTGGGCGCAGCCATTGTTTGTGCGCCAACCGGGCACTACGCCTCCTTTCTGCGCCCTCTATTTGGCGCCGCTCTCTGCGTCGGCGTCGCGCGTCCATCAAGTCTGCTTCCCGCGCTCGGTCACTCCCAGGACTGCTATCTAAGCTAGGAATGCTGGTGGGAGGAATCTCCGTCAGCTGTGGGCCCTGGGAAAGAGGAGCGCGCTCCTCTCCCAGGAGCGACGCCTCTTCCTCAGAATCAGAACTACTCTGGGATTCTATGGGCTCAGTGTCCACCCTGACAGAATGCAAGAAACTCTATGTAACAAGGATGGATAGAACATAGACATAGCAATGCTGCAAAGACAGTCTCAAATGATAATATGCAATTAGCAATCTTCAGGAATGCAAAACATACAGAAATGAGTACAGTTCAAAGGGTGTCATTTTAACAATAACAATGACAGTAAACATAAGTAATTTATGTCTACCCCGCAAGTACAGTTACAATAAAAGTGTCTCGATAACAGTCAACAACAGTAAAAATGCTCATGCAAGAATGGCTTCATAAATATCATTTTTGAACAAATGATAAAAATAGTGATAGTAAGCGATCTGACAACAACTTGGGAATGTAATGCCGTTTCTGTGCTTCATCAGAAGAATCAAATTATTGTTTATGTGTAATCAATACATAGTCAGACTGTATTCTGCTCAAACACCACACCCAGTTCTGAAGAAGCAAAATAGGGAGGCGAAGATAACCCACAAGAGCCTAAAGCTAATAATAATAATAATAATAATAATAATATTACTTATACCTTAGCTTGGTACCAGAGAACTTGGGAATTGTGTGCTCCTGCATCTACAGGCCAAATCTCAGTTGAATCCAGAGTTTGGAAGTAGAAGTTAAATTTTTGGTTAAAACTGACTTTTGCCCCTCTGACTTTGACCGATGCATTTAAGTCAAAATGGAAAAGGGCTATGGATGAGAAACTTCATAATTTGAGTTTCTCTCAAAATGCCATCCTCACCCCGGGCCATATAAAAGCCAAAGGGGACATATGCCAGCGATAATGAGTTACAAGATCGTATAAGAGTAGCTACTCCATATTCCGAATTCAGAGATGGGGGCGTGCTTTCTTACCTGCAACCTATTTAACTACTCTAACCATTCCAAAATACAGGAGAGCGTTCACGCTGGCAAAGTTCAATGTGCTACCTTCTGTACTTTTGGAGGATAGATATAATGGTACCTTATACTCAGAGCGTTTATGCCCCTGTGAGGCTGGCATGCTGGAGACTGTGGGCCATGTACTGCTGCATTGTTCCCTCTATCATGTTTTTCGACATATTTTTATTGCTCCTATTTTACAAAGAATACCTGGGAGACCTGCTGTGTGTTATACAGATTATCTTCTGGCTGACCAGAATTCTCAGGTAACCTCTAAGGTGGCCAGATTCTGCACTGCTGCAATTGTTTGTCGGTGTGGGATGAGGTCAGTTGTTTGATCATGTTTTAATTGGTTAAATATTTTACTATTATGAGTGGGTTAGGTGTAATTCTTATTTATTTGCATTTTAACTAATTCTTATTGCTTTCTTATTATTGTATTTATAGTGCTATTTCACTTTTCTGGTCTTGTGACCATAATAAACTATTATTGGAGAACAGTGGTGTAGTGGTAAATTTGGAAATTGTGACAGTCTCCAAGGGCAGTCCAAACATTTCAGGCCGCTGTGTCGATCCATATCAACAAGCCAAGTCTAGGAGTTTTCATCTCCACCAGGAGCACATCTTTGGTAAAGCGAATAGGTCTTAATTGCCCATTCTAGACCAAGTCATCCCAAATACTTTGCTTTCCAACATGGAACAATATATTGTTGCTTGGAAAATTCATTCCCCCCACAGCGACAGTGAGGATCACAGCTAAGCTCAGAGGGAACAGGGAATCCTGAGGGGGGTGGCAGATGACATCAGAGTCCCTGCTGATGAAAAAGGGCCGGGGCTGCGTCCCTGCGAGCCCTGCCTCCACGACACCACTGCTAGAGAACTTAGGAAGGAGGTTTTGAGACAATTGGACTGCGTCAATGACCATTTCTCAGCAGCTATGTAAGCTCCAAGGAAAAAAATATTTCTGTCTTGCTTCTTCAGAATTGGGCGCAGTCTTTGAGAACAGTAGGCCTTCAAACAGGAGTCTTCCTCATCCCTACTGGACATGCCAGTGGTTGGTGAACTTCTGCGTGCAAAGAACGTCTGCTATCACTGAGCCATGGGCATCCCCTTAAGTTAGGTTAAGGCTAGGGCGACTGAATCTATGTACAGGACAAACAAGGTGTTTCAGTATATGGGTGGAGTAGTGTGAATTTGGATATGAAATAGTCGTTTTGTGTGGTAGTACTTACAACAACTGTGCTTTCAACTTTAAGGAATAAAATGCAGTGGTTGAGTTCTGTTAAAGGGAAAGGCTTTGGTGATGGATCAGTACAAGAAATCAAGGATAAGTATTTCATTGTTGAATATATTATTATTAGAGATAAGAGGAATTCCCCCTGTTTCATTCTTCTATTGTTCCTCTGGTTTGCTCTGGCCTGCTCTCCACACCTCCTGGATTCTGGGTTAATTAGGGGATGTTCTGATCCAAGGAAGCCCAGAGGAGACAGTATGGTCAATGATACGATGAAAAATGCAGGGACTGGTAGGGGAGGCAGAGTCCAATTGGTGATCCAGATCCCAGAGCACAAACACCACTAAGGGAACAATCCTATGCATGTTTAGACAGAAAAAAGTCCTACAACTCCCAGCATGGCTGGCTGGGGCATGCTGGGAATTGTAGAACTTTTTTCTGTCTAAACATGCGTAGGATTGCGCCCTCAGTTAATTAACACCACCAGTGTGATAAAAAACTGTGATCTTGATTCAAGGCACAGGTCTTAGAACTGAACTTCTTGATAACTATTAATTCAACCATTTTACTCTGGATCCCTTGGAAATTCCTTTGTCCAAGAAGATCCACCTTAAGGTCAGCAACATAGTGTCCTGGGAGACTGAAATATTATCCTACTGGTCTCCATTTCTGGTGTCAGATGTGTGTCTATTTCTCCCTGTTTTGCATAGAGGCTGACTTATTTGAGCTTTATAGAATGCAGAAGGGCATTGTTGGCAGATAATGGCATATGCCACATTGGAAGATGAGGGAGGTGCATAGTCCAAGACCAAGGGTGCTCAGATACAGAGCATTCAGGACCCTGGGCAGGTCACTAGGAGCTGATCACTTCTTCCAACAAAGTCTGGGCTCCATCTGAGTCCCTATGTACCTCTTGGCTCTCCCTATCCCTCCAGGGTCCACCTCCTTGGCTGAGGAGTGGAGAGCTTTAAAGAGGCAGCCCTCAGACTGGGCTCTCCCACACTGGAGGCGTTCAAGACGAGGCTGGACAGCCATCTGTCAGGGATGCTCTGACTTGGATTCCTGCATTCAGCAGGGGGTTGGACTCGATGGCCTTGTAGGCCCCTTCCAACCCTACTATTCTATGATTCTAGACCTGGAACAGAGCAATCTGTTGCCTCCCTGTCTGTGTGCCCCCATTGCTGTTGCTGATGCTCTGAACCTGGCTGGTGCTTCCCTCTCCACCTCCAAGTCCTGACTGGGTTGTATTAAATTAAGTTTGTGTTAAGTTTAGTTAAAACTAAACCATTTTAGTTGCCCTTTTCTGCACTTTTTCCAGCTCCACAATATCTTTTTTAGGTGTGGGGACTAGAACTGTACATGGTATTCCAAGTATGGTCACAGCAGAGATTTGTATAAATGTAGTATGGTAGTTTTATCCCCAATTCCTTTCCTGATTATGCCTAACATGGAGTTTGCCTTTTTTACAGCAGCTGCACACCGGGCAACTAAAATGATCCAGGGGCTGGAGCCCAGCAATGCAGAAGCGAGTTGTCCCCAATTTGGGTCCTGCTGGTATATTCAAGGGCTTTTTTGCTCTCCGTTCTCCCCATAGTAATCTGCAGTCTGCTCCAGTTCGCAGATATAATCTGGCGGCCAACTGGCAAGCTTGCAATTCTGTTTTACCAGTATTACAGCTGCTACTGTGTAGTGGGAGGATCCAAGCAGCCTTCTGATGAAACGGACTGGTAAGTTGGATGCTTTCGCTTGCACAATGGGACTTTCCCTTCTCCTCCTTCCTTTGAAGCCCCTTGCTCTCTCCCAAATCTGTTCCAAAGGTCCCCAACCCTCCAAAGCAGATCTGGGTGCATGGGAAGCTGCAATGGGGTCTCTACCGCCAGCAGTGAACAGACACTATTGAGTGCAACCCTATATTTTCCCATTGCCATGTTCCATCTGTACTTTTGTAAATCTTGGATTATGTACCATCCTACTGTGTCTTTTTCAAGACCATCTTTTTTAAAAAATGCCACTTGATGAGCTGTCATTAGATGTATAAAAAAAAAGGTGTCCCCAGCCAGTCGTGTCCGACTCTAGGGTGTGGTACTCATCTCCATTTCTAAGCCGAAGAGCCAGCGCTGTCCGAAGACGCTTCCGTAGTCATGTGGCCGGCATGACTGAACACCGAGGTGCACGGAACGCTGTTACCTTTCCCGCCGAGGCGGCACCTATTTATCTACTTGCAATTTCTTGCTTTCGAACTGCTAGGTTGGCAGGAGCTGGGACTGAAGACAGGAGCTCACTCCATCACGCGGCACTCGGGTCTCGAACTGCTGTCCTTCCGGTCTGCAGTTCAGCAGACCACTGTCTTGATTCCCGCCACCGCCACCTGTAGTTCCTTTTGGAAGACAAGCAGAACAGACTCCTCTTTAATTCTTTGTTTTCTTTCTCTCTGAAATGGTCTATCTGTTGCCAGGTGCTGCCACGTCCATGATTATTGCTATGGAAAGATGTCATCGCATGGCTGCAACCCCAAACATGAACTTTATTCCTGCTCTTTCCAGGATGGCACCATAGTTTGTAGTATGTGAGAACAAAGAGTACATACCGGGGTAGCTGGGGGTATTTGGAAACCCCTGGATGAGTAGCTAAATACATGCAAGATACACATGCACATGCAAATCAGCAAAACATACGCTTGATGAGATTATCCCATTTCCACCTCAGAGCTCATTCTGACTCGTGCCCATATTGGATTCCTTTTTTTTTTCCTGCATGAAAATGTGTTTGTAGTTTTGGACGCATTTCCCTAAATGTATACGTCAACTGTGCACATTTTTCAAATGTACGCCATTTTCTCCTGTTGCCAAAAACATGTTTGTGCACATTTTTCAAATGTATGTGTTTTTCATGCACATTTTTAAAATGTATACATTTTTCGAATGCATTTTTGTTGTTACACAAGTCACATTAGAAGACTTCAGAGCACAGATTGCATTTGGGTCTATGTTTGAATCCGGGAGGTGTGAATTGGAAACATTCTGGTCAGAAAAGAACTGAAATTAATTTCTCACCCATCCCTACACAGGCTCAAACACTGAAGAATAGAGAAGAGTTGAGGGAGGGAGAGAGATGGGGTGAAATAGACATACCAGTCTGTGTCAGTTTTGCGAGTATTCAATTGTAAGTCTATTCTGTCCCATTTTCTGAGATCCCCCCCAAATATTGAATTTTGCATTTAAATTGTATGCATTTCCCCCTAAAATGCACATTTTTGTATGCCTTGGCCCCTAAAGAATTGTACTGCAAAATTCAGGGAAGTGCGCAATCCAAAGGATAAGTCCAGGAATTAGATTGGTTTGTTTAAAAATGCACACTGAATGAAATTCTCCAGTATCTATAGCTATCAGATAAAACGAGTACAAAACTAGGAGCAAAGTTGTGTGTTTGTAAACAGGTGAGGTCAAGTGGTTGTCATATGCCCCAGAGAGCATCATGTTATGTGTCCGCACTGCTTACAAACACCTTTCCTTCCCACATTTTATGGTGTTTACCCCGGGTGCACTGGTGTAGATGTAACAAATATTCCGGCCATGTGATGTGTGGATTTATCCCAACTCTTGGCTCTTTTGTTTCCCAGGTGGGAAACCATGTGCCAGTGGATGGCCTGAGACAGTGATAAAGCCTGTGTTTCTATTCAGCCGCTTATCAATTAAAAAATGCTTTCTACCCAAACGTCTTCTGCAATGGTGCCACCCCACCTTGCAAGAATGGAATGCGGGTTTGTCAGCTGCCTGAAGTTATAGTGCTTCATCTTTCCCAAAGGAGGCACTATTATGCATTACTTATCACTTTGTGATAAATATTTGGCCCAGAAGCCTTTGCATCTTGCAAGAATCCTGCCCCATCCTGCATAACAGGCTCCTTTGCAAAGATTTATCCAAAATAAAACGTTATTTGGCCTTTCACATTTTTCTTATAAGTCTCTCTCTCTCAGGTTTACAATTTTCCTAGAGAAATAAATGATATATTAAAATGTCATATCATACGAAAGTTGAATCAGCTTGATTCTAACAGAAGCATTCTGACAGAAACATTTGTGCTGACATGCTGTGACTTTTGACTGAAACCTTCACTGCCCTAGAAGCTTGCTAACATGAGAAAAGCAAGACAGAAAATGTTCCCAGTTAAAACTCAAGAAAACAGCAAAATGTGTTTCAGATAAGGAAGTTGGGGAAAGGAAGAATAACTGCTGGACAATCTATGTGTCCATGACGCAAATAAATGAATACGAAATATTGTGGGAAACACACAAAACATTTGAGGTGTAAACAATGGAAAGGACCTATGAAAGAGAAGCAGGGCAACATCCTGTTTCGAAGACTTATATAGGATTATGCCTCAAAGCTCTTACTCAAAGCTCTTACTTTTGAGCTGGTACAGCACACCTGGGAACTTGGTACCTTCCAGATGTGTTGGACTGCAACTTTTGTCTGATCCAGTATGGCTCTTCTTACGTTGTTATGAATGTAGGATGGATAAAATTACAGTAAGAACCCTTCTAACCCAATGAGGACAAGATTTCTGGATACATAAAAATATATGGTTGTGATGCACCAGGTGCAATAACAGAAACTAGTAATGAATGCAACTGTGGCTCTCTCTACATGAAGCTAAAATCCCTCAACTTTACTGGAGCTTCTGCTTCCAGATTCCTTGCGGGATTACTATCGGCTCCTTTCCACATGGTGTTTTCCTTTTTCTTTCATTCTGGGCAAGTTCTATATGTTTCATTATAAAGCCACTAGATGGTGCTGTGCTACTGCTGTGATAAAGTGCCACTGCAACAGTACACCATAGATTTACCACAATTCATAGCGGGAGGAGGGAAAATCTTGGACTTTCGTCGTCATGAAAAAAACGCAATAAAGCTTGCAAAGAGCAAGAGGCGCCCTGGAGGATGACGACGTCATGTATAGGATCCGTGAACTTCCATGAGTGACCAGTCACGAGCACATGATACATGCCTAGAAGGCAGGTGTGATCGTGAATGCGTCATGACCAAATCTGCTCTTTAAAAATCATTTTATTTATTTTTCATGATCGATCGCCAACACTTTTGTTTCTGCCTTTCACTAAAAAACAAAAAGATCTATCCAAGGTGGCAAACAGAGACATGGAAATGAAACTATATCAAAAATGATTGACTAAAAGAAACAAAAAGCAATTTAAGGCAACAGATCAGGGCAATTTAAACACAGCTGTAATTTGAATGCAACATGCTCCTCTCTGGAGCACTTAAGACTATAGCATCAATCCAGTCTGCTAGATAACTGGAAAAGTGGTCCCTAGGAATGCATTTTTGGGACTAGCTCATCCCACACAGCACACTTGTGCATCCATCCTGTGGGGAGCAAGGCTCACAAGGAACCAGGTCCAGGCAACAAAGGAAAATTCTTTAGCTGATGGAGCATTCATTTGGGGCAGTCCCCGGGCAGTCCCTTGGCCCAGAGGGAATGAAGTCTTCGTTGAATAAACGATGGGAATCAGTCAGGCAAATGGAATAATATCTATCGCAGGTACAGATATTTGATTCACACCACAAGGCGCTGTTTGCCATATCTGTTGAGAGAGATGAAGAGAACAAAGAAGAGAAAGAGAAGTGTTAGGACAGGTTAAGACACTGATGACGTAATTCAATGGAATAACACATCTCTGTATGCTTCTCTTCCCATAGGCAAAAGGACCAAGAAAAAAATACCCCCCCCAAATGAGGTCTTCCCCAACCTGATGCCCTCCAGATGTGTTGGACTGCAACTCCCATCATTCCTAGCCATATGGGGAATGCGAAAGGCTGCTTTAACGTATCATAATGGGGTTTCTCTCTGGTGTCTGTGAACAGGGTGATGTCTGTGGGTTACCTTGGCTAAATTGACACTAATGTTTTTTATCGGTATTGAAGGGCACTGATAACTGTTGGGGCACGTTACACACTCCACATCCCGCTTTTCTAGCATTATTTCCTGCTTTTTATTCTGTATCATCCAAAATATGGCAACAGATGCCACTGTGCATGCTACGAGGTGTAAATGCACAATAGGGATATAGCGTTACCATGATGGGATCGTATCTATATGATACGAGGCGTAGATCTGGTCCTTAAGCCTGGTTGGGCAGAAGGTAGTGTGGGATCTTCGGAGAGATGTCAGGCTGATTTTTGCACTCGGTTGGCAGGAGTCTCTCATTCCAAATGATTTCCCCCAAACAGCCACAAAAGGGCTTAACAAAAATTAGATTGAAACAAAGAAAACTGGGGTGTGGAGGAGAAACCAGAAGGGGGGTTGTATGTGAAAGGACAGTTCTGGTTCTGAAAACAACTTCTTGGCAGTGGAAGTTCATGGCTTTAATGCCAGTGGGGCAGTGAATCCACTCCGTGGGTCAGTCAGAACCAGTCGGAATTCTAAAGAAGCTCTCCAGGGAAACCCGGAGTGGATTCACTGCCCCTCTGACATCGGAGCCACCAGCCTCCACTGGTTCTTGGGCTGAGCATGTGGTCAGGGTCACCCTGGTCCTTAGTTCTAAGTGTACAGAAGGCTCCCCCCCCCCCCCCGGAATCAATTTTGCATGCGCCTCTGGTTGTGGGTCGTGCGGTTCCAGTAGGAAACAAAGTTGATCTGCCAAGCCTGAGTACCAAGACAGAGTCATGGACTTGACAAAGGAGTGTTAATAGCCCAGGATATTCCAGTGATGTGTTGCCCTGGGAGCAAATGTTATTATTTTTATTATTACGTTTATATCCCACCTTTTTTCCTCTTTCAAGGAACCCAGGGTGGCTTACATGGTCCACCTCTCTAAGGAGTGGAAGGAGTGAAAGACATACTTCTCTCTTTTTTTATCATCACATTAATTAATTAATTAATTAATTAATTTTATTAATCGCCCATCTGGCTGGTCACCCAGCCACTCTGGGTGATGTACAATAATAAAAACAATTTAAAACAATAAAATTCTACATTTAAAAACATAGTATTTCTAAAAACACCCTAACCCACCCCAAATGCCTACCTGAACAACCACATTTTTAATGCATGGCGGAAGCTCATTAAAGAGGGGGCATGGCGGAGTTCCCTAGTGAGGGAGTTCCACAGAGTGGGGGCCACCACAGAGAAGGCCCTCTCCCTCGGCCCCACCAGTCTAACTGTCCTGGCTGATGGGACAGAGAGAAGGCCATCCAAGGCTGATCTTGTTAAGCGGCCTGTCTGGTGCTGCCTTTCTGCCTTTCTTCCTCTTCCAAGGAACTCAAGGTGGTTCTCCTTTTCATTTTACCCTCACAACAGCCCTGCGAGGTAGGTTAGGCTGAGAGTCAGTGGCTGGCCCAAAGTCACCCAGTGAGCTACATGGCCGAGTGGGGACTAGAACTCGGATCTCCCAAGCCCCAGTCCAACACTCCAACTGCAACATGACACCGGTTCTCTTCAAAGTGCTAGGTTATAAACAATTGCTTTTTGATACAGGTAAATGGCTCAAGAAGGCTAGGAGATGGTTGGAGAAGATGACTCATGCATATTCCCTACTCTAGCCAGTGGGATGGGGCAAGCTTGCTGTTGGTTTTGGAGAGTGACACAGAGGCTATCTCTACATGAGGGTAAAATCCTGGGGCATCTGCTTTCAGATTCTTTGCAGGATTAAGATTGGCTCCTTTACATAGGCTGACACAGGCTGTTTTGGGGTGATTTTCTTTCTCGGCACGTTCTGTATGTTTCATTATACAGCCCTTAGATGGTGCTACGGTATAGCGGAATTCCGCATTTTCACACAGCTTCTCTGGCCGGATATAGCGGGATAGAGAGAAAATACTAGACTTTCCTCCTCATGAAAAAAATGTGATAATGGTTACAAAGAGCGGGAGAGGCCCTGGAGGAGGAGGATGTCATGTCAAGGACCCGCAAACTTCCGTGAGTAAGCAGTCTCGATTGCAGGAAAAAAGCCCCGTGTGGAGAAGCCCAGAATCAGGGACACAGAGAACTGAATTTTGGAGGCCTCTGTAAGGGCATCAAACTCACAAAATTGATGTTATACATCAGTAACCACTGGTGGGGATGTCCGCGGAATCCACCACGAACTCAAATGAGGCCGAATTCCATTGAATTCAGCCCCCTGGAGTCTGTGGCGGAACGGATGTACTCACCTCCGCCTCCCGGACCCACGCGGACCGAATCCTCCCTCCTGGCGGCTCCATTTGGGAAGTGATCCGGACGCAAGTGGCGTCCACGATGCCATTTGTGTCCCTGTTTTTCCTCACGATAGGCCATTTGCGTCCCTGCTCTTTCATGCGATAGGCTACGTAAGTATCTACGCGAGAAGAAACAGGGACGCAAACGGCGTAGCAGACGCCACTTGCGTCCAGATCACTTCCTGTTTCTGCTCAGCAGCGATACGGCACGGCAATGGCGGCCGTATTGCTCGCGGAGCGGAGCCGGCCGGCAGCTCCACGGACTCACTGCGGAGCAGAGCTGGCCCACGAGGATTCTGGGGAGGGAGGAACGGATCGCCTCCCCTGCCACGGACCCCCCCGCGGAATCCAGGTAAGGGGATTCGTACATCCCTAAACTGGTTTATTTTCCCTTCTCTTATGGTAATATAGCCCTCTGCCTCTCCCCCAGTAAACCAACTTTACTATGGTTCCTCAAACACAGGAACATAGGAAGCTGCCTTATAATGTTAGATCACTGGCACATCTTATTGTCTACACTAGGGAAGCGGGGGACACACACCTTTCTTTGCCTGGGCAAAGCAAAACACACTCCTGCACCTCCCTACTGGCCGCTGTCTGGAGAACAGGGTCGTCCGTCCCCCCCCCACAGCAATCAGGCTGCAAGCTGACCCCAATTTCGGTCCTGCTGGCATATTCAATGGCCTTCTTGCTTTCACTTCTCTCCTTATCATGCGGCAGCCTGATCCAGTTTGTGGATATGGACTGGCAACTAATGGGTAAGCTCCCGCCTCCTAGCCTCTGCTGTTTGAGGCGACTGCTTCACTCTGCCTAACAGCAGGGCCGGCCCTGTTTGCAGCTTTGTACTGCATGTACTGATGTCTTGTTAATCTGGAGCAGCTCTCAATCTAAGAGTGAGAATATCAGGTGCTTTTACTTAAAAACAAACAACAAACTGGCACAGGCACGTTTGTATGTCCATCCATCACCTTGCAGGAGAAATCCACAACTAATTCACTCTTTAAAAACTATTGCAAAACTCCGCGCCCAGGGATTGTGGGGGAAGAGCCATATACAGTCAGGGCCAGGAATATTGGAACAAGGATAACTGTTTTGGCAGTTGGTCTCTGTACACCACCACATTGAAGTTGAAAGGAAACACACCCAGATGGGAGCAAAGTCAGGACGTTCAGCTGTAATTCAAGGGGTTTGACAAAAGTGGGGCACTAGCCATTCAGGAAGGACAGCCAGTGGCACACACACACACACCCATCGTTGGTGGCTCATAAGTAATGGAACAAACCAACATCATTCCAAACTTAAGGATCGCCTTTAATACCTGGATGAAAATCCTTTGCAGCCAATGACTGCCTGAAGTCTGGAACCCATGGACATGACCCAATGCTGAGTTTCCTCCCTCGAGATGCTTTGCCAGGCCTTTACTGCAGCTGCCTTCAGCTGCTGCTTGTTTGTGGGTCTTTCTGCCTTCAGTCTTGTCTTCAGTGAGTGAGAAGCATGCTCTATTGGGCTGAGATCAGGTGACTGACTTGGCCATTGAAGAACATCCCACTTCTTTGCCTGGAGAAACTCTTGGGCAGCTTTTGCTGTATGTTTTGGGTCATTATCCATCTGCAATATGAAGCGGCGTCCTATCAGTTTGGCAGCATTCGGCTGGATCTGAGCAGAAAGTATAGCCCTATACACTTCAGAATTCATCCTGCTGCTTTTATCAGCAGTCAGGTCATCAAGAAACACCAGTGACCCGGTTCCATTGGCAGCCATACACACCTATGCCATAACACTGCCTCCACCATGTTTGACAGATGATGCAGTATGCTTTGGATCATGAGCTGTTCCTTTCCTTCTCCATACTTTTCTCTTCCCATCATTCTGGTACAAGTTAATCTTGGTTTCATCAGTCCAAAGAAACTTATTCGAAAACCGGGCAGGCTTTTTTAGGAGTTTGCTGGCAAAGGCTGATCTGGCCTGTCTGTTCTTGAGCGTTACCAGTGGTTTGCACCTTGTTGTGAAGCCTCTGTATTTACATTCATAAAGCCGTCTCTTGACTGTAGATGTCGACAATGACATGCCTACCTCCTCAAGAGCGTTCTTGACCTGGCTAGATGTTGTGAAAGCGTTCCTCTTCACCATGAGCAGAATTCTGTGGTAGGGATGTCAGAGAATTTCTCCACGAATCTCGGGGAGGCCAATTGCCAGCACATTTGGCCCCCCAAAATTGGTGGTGAAATTCTCTGACATGCCCCCGCCCCCACCCCCGGGACGGGACCTTGTGTGAATGTCCTTGGCGGTAGCGGTTCGGCGGCTGCGGCGGCTGCGGCGGCTGCGGCGGCCGGTCTTCTGACCGGCTGCTGCTGCCGCCACCATTTCCAAGTTTAAAAAAACAAAACAAAACACGTGATATGCTATGTAAAGATTTACGTAGCCTATCATGGCTAGATTTTTAAAAAACGCTAGATTTTTAAAAAACGGCTGAGTAAAAAAAACACAAAACCCTGCCCATGGGCGCCGCCATTTGCGTACACGCGTTTTTTTTTCCTCACTCAGCTGTGATAGGCTATGTAAACATTTACATAGCCTATCACGGCTGACTGCAGGAAAGCAAATGGCGGCGACTACGGCCGCCGCCATTTGCATTCCCGGCCGGCCGGGATTCGCGGTGGGAGGGACAGGGTGCCTCCCGCCCGGCCAGAATTTCGGGGGGGAAGGGACGGGGCGCATCCCCCCCAGCCAGAATTTCAGGGGGAGGGACGGGGCGCCTCTCCCCCACCCCGAATCAGCTTTCGGGAACAGGTAAGTGACTTTCGTACATCCCTAGTGGTCATCCACTTTAGTTGTCTTCCGTGGTCTTCCAGGCCTTTTGCTGTTGCTGAGCTTGCCAGTTAATTAATTCCTTCTTTTTCAGGATGTTCCAAACTGTTGTACTGGCCACCCCCACTGTTTTTGCTGTCTCTTTGATGGGATTATTTTGTTTCCTCAGCCTAATGATGGTCTCCTTCACTTGCATGGACACCTCTTTGGACCTCACGTTGGGAGTTCCAGTGAACAGCTACCAAATGCAAATGTAACACTCAGAACCACCCCCAGGCCTTTTATCTGCTTGATTGGTCAGGGGGCACCCAGGAAACCAGCCACACCTGGCCATGCAGCTGCTTGTTGGTCATTCGTTCCGTTACTTCTGAGCCACCAACGATGGGTGTGTGTGTATGCCACTGGCTGTCCTTCCTGAATGGTTAGTGCCCCACTTTTGTCAACCCCTTGAATTACAGCTGGAAGTCCTGACTTCGCTCCCATCTGGGTGTGTTTCCTTTCAACTTCAGTGTGGTGGTGTACAGAGGCCAACTGCCAAAACAGCTATCCTTGTTCCAATATTTCTGGCCCTGACTGTACGTAGCTACAGTCATTATTATGGGCACTAGCCAATAGGTACCTGCCATTGTCGCGTCTCCCACTTGCTATGCTAGAAACATTGCCGAACCACAGTTTTTCTGAGCTTGATCTAGGAGATGGGGATGCCTGTTTCACTCTGCCTAACAGTAGGGCCGGCCCCGTTTGCACCTTTGTATTGATGTCTTGTTAATCTGGAGCAGCTCTCAATCTTGCATTTTAAAAAAATATCAGGTGCTTTTACTTAAAGACAAACAAACAACAAACTGGCACAGGCACGTGCCAGAGCAGATGAGATGCGATTCAAAGCAATTCAACCAGACCTTTAAAAAATGTTGCATCATTTTTTGGTTCTCAGTGGAAGAAGAAAGGGCGAACTCACAGCATTCAATGTTTTCACCGTCGTAGGTGTACTTGTAGCTGCTTGTTTTGGCATCGCACCTAGAATTCGTTAGAGCCTCATAACAACAGTTAAGGATCTGGCAGCAGCTAAAGGAAGAAAGAAAATGAGAGGGAAGTCAGGGACTCCACTTGGCCTCGTCAACCAAGTATGCAAAAGGTGCTTTCAGAGACTTGGCACCCTCCAGTTTTGTTAGACTACATTAGTTCGTTCATTCATTACATTTCTATCTTGCCCAATAGCCAAAGCTCTCTGGCTTTGAATGTTAATACCAACACTTTGAATCGGGCCCAGACATGGACTGGCAGCCAGTGCAGATGGAGAAGTACTGGCATAATATGGTCACATTGGGCTTGATGCTGAAAAGATGACAATGTTGGCACCAGGTGGGCACTTCTGGGGAGAACATTCTACATTCAGGGACCACCACTGAAAAGGCCCTTTCCCTTGTTGCCATCCTCCAGCCTCTCTCAGAGGAGGCACTTGGAGGGGGCCTCAGATACTGGGAAAGATGCTCCATTGGGCACTACAGTTCTCATAATCTCCAGCCTCTGGTTTAACCCCCCCCCCCCCCCGAGATCTAGGGATTGCCGCACGTGTGTGTGGAGGTGAAAGCCTCTCCTGTTCTTGACATCCGGCACCGAGATCGTGGTTTCTCTGCAGGTACCAGTGGTGGGAAAACAGCAATCTCAGAAGCGAGGTCAGAACAATGTCATCCCTCTGCCCCACCCCAGTCCAGCAGATCAGTTGGGCTACAAGGAAAAGTGGGTGGGCAGCCCCTGGCTTTGTGGGCCACACTGGGAGAGACTGGGGACCTCATGCAGCCTCTGCCTGCACGTTGTGCACCGCTGCTGTAGCCAGTTCTTGAAGTACAGACATGCCGGAGAAAGTCTGCTGAATGGAACCAAGGCAAGACCCAGAGTGAGTCTGGGGGAGGAGCTCAGATGTCCGAGGTGGGTACAGGGGCAGGGCCTCTGCAGAAGCTGTCTATTATTTCTCTGCAGCAAATGGGGCAGGGTGTCACATTCCTTCGTCCTCCCCCTTTGCGATCAACACACTCCAGGAAAGAAGGCTTCAGGCTAACTCTACTTTATTAGTCAAGGACTCGCTTCTTTTCAAATGCAGATTCTAGGAAACTCTCAGACTGCAGAGAACCATCTAGTCCGCACATCTACGAATATCAACAGAGGAGCCGAGGTGGAAGTTAGAGAAGTTGCCAGCGGTCTGGGCAAGAACTTCTCGGCCAGACGTGCTTTGCAGGGATGCCCGTCCCTCAGGGTGGCTCCCTCCTACATTGGCTTCCTTGAGTGGCCATCCTGGCGGAGCATCTGAACTCTGCCCCTAACTTTTTCCACTTCGCTTTGTGATGGACCCTAACATCCTCAAGTCATGCCCCTCGCCCTTCTCCTCCTCCTCCAAAACTTCAGTTCTCGTGGTGGAGGAAGCGGTGAGCCATTCTGGCTGGGCCATCTGTGTGTTGAGGCCTTGGGAAGAAAGTCTCGCCATATCTGGGCTCACTAGGGAGGGTGCCTCCCCCTGTCCTGGCTGTTCCCCTTCTGAAACTGAATCTGAGCTGCCAGAGATCTCCACACACTCTGATTCATTCCTGATACAGGGCCAAAAATACAAAAAACATTGCCATGTTTCAGCTTAAGATCTCACTGCCAGTAACCCAGCTTCAGGAGAGGCATTTCAACTTTTTAGAATGGGGAAGAAACCACACAAAAGCTAGGAAACCCCCAAACGACCAGCGGTTAGGGCAAAGCTGGATTGGGACTGCAGGTAGGCCAGATTTGGCCCCCAGGACTGCGGTCTACACCTCTACCTAAGGTGAAACAGCTCTATCTGTCTATCTGAACTGAGACAGCCTAGCTACAGTTATCCTTGCTCTGGTAAGCTGTCGGCTGGATTACTGCAGTGCGTTATACGTGGGGCTGCCTTTGAAAACGATCCACATACTTCAGCTGGTCCAAAATAGGGCAGCGAGGCTGTTAACAAGAACTGGCCAACGAGATCATATTACACCAGTGCTTTATGATCTGCACTGGCTGCCAGGCCATTTCTGGGCCAAATTCAAAGTGCTGGGATTAACCCACAAAGCCTAAAGGGCTTGGGACCAGGTTACCTGAAGGATCGCATCCTTTGATATATACCTGCCTGGACCCAAAGATTGTCCCCAAAGATTGTCCCCAGAGGTCCTTCTCTGGTTGCCCCTGTGAATGAGGTGAGGTGGAGGGCTACTAAGCAGAAGGCCTTTTCAGTGGTGGCACCCCTGTTGTGGAATGAGCTTCCCAGAGAGGCTCACCTGGTGCCTATGTCATGGTCTTTTTGGTGCCAGGTGCAGACAGTTTTATTTTCCCAGGCTTTTTAGCCCTCCAGTTTAAAAAAAATGATGCAAATCTGTTTTTAGGCCTTCACACTGCTGCTGGCTTTTATTTGGGTTATGACTTTGGTTTCATGCTGTTTTATATTACGTTTATGTAATATAAAATATGGTTTTATATCACGTTTTACTGTGTTATTGTATTTGATGGTTTAAAGCTTTGTCTTATAAACCACCCAGAGAGCATCGGCTAATGGCTGGTATGGAAATGTTATAAGCAAACAAAAAAGAGCACAATCCTATTGGTTGCGTCCTGGGTACTTGTGAGGCCCCGAATCGGAGGCTTGCAAATATCCTGCGCAGAGAGGGCGGTGGCTTGTGTCTCCCACGCTGCATTTTAGCTAGACAGGTGATTTCGCCTGTCTAGCAGAGGCTTCAGAAGGCTGGGGTGGCAATGGGAAAAGGCATAAGCCAGCCGCCCCAGCCTCCTCCCCTCTGCGCCCCCAGGAACGCCTCCTCTGCCCCCGTCTCCACGCTCCGTTTACCGAGCACAGAAAGGCAGCCAGTGTGGTTCACTCTGCGCTGGTTACGAGGTGGAGGGGGCAAGGAGCATGGTTTCCTGGCTCTGAGCTCTGAGCCCTGTCTTCCAGCGCAGAGCCAGGAAACGGAAAAATCCTATGTCCCCCAGACACCATCTAGGGGACACAGGGTTGCTCCCTCGATGTCTGATTCAAAACATTGAACTAAATACAAAAAATCACCAATGTACACATCAATATAATCCTTCGGTTCACCATTCTCGATCCCTTCGACTCCGCAGTAGCAGCCGTAGGACCGAAACAGGCTCTCGTTTATTTTAACCATATCCATCACCATTCTTTCACGGTCTTCTTCCTTCCCACGAGCAGCAAGAACGTCTAGAAGACACACAGAGAGAGGAGTGCTTGCTAAAGTGTGTATCAGCTGGATTTTGCTCTGGATGGCTGGGGGGACGACGGTTATAACGCGAGCAGAAGATTTACACCGAGTCACAGACACCAATCGGATGTCTCTGGAGAAACCCACAATTAGAGCCCAAAGGCAAAACTCTTGCAGAGGTTCTCCCCTGCATTTGCTTTTGAATGTGGATGTTTTCTTTAGCTATCCAGGCTAATAAGAGTATCCCTGTTCTTTCCTTTTAAAAAAACGAATTCCCGTGGAAAGCCATTGAAACTATTGGGCTACCGACACATCTATCGGCAGCAAATTCCACGCATTAATTATATAGTAAGCATGAAGAAGTATTTCCTTTTCTCTGCCCTGAATGACTCTCCTGAGCAACAGTTTAATTGGGTGAAGCTGAATCCTAGTACTATGGGAAAGGGATGGTGGGGGGCCTTCAATCTATCCACGGTCTCTGCACTGGATAGAGCAATGTCTTGGTCTTTGTGTTTGGCCCTGAGCATATTGCTGGAGCTTTCCTGTGCCTGATTCAGACAATACTACAGCGCAGTATTTTGGAGGACCCAAGGGTCCTCCAAAGCCTGGAGCCAGTACTGGGTAGACCCCATATATTGCATGCAGAACGCCCCAGGTTGATTCTTTAACTGGCACCTCCAGGGTCTATAGTTCTGTAATAGAGCAAATGCTTTGGATGCAGAAGTTCTCTGGTTTGAATCCTGCCATCTGCTGTACTTACAAGAGGTGACCAGCAGAGCAAGTGAGAGGAGTTTCTTCATTCCTGATAGCTTAAAGGATCACTCTAGGGCTCTCGATGACCTCCCGATCCAAGAGCGAAGACAGGATGGCTCAGATCTTCCACGGCTTGTGGAGCTGGAACTGCAGGTTTCTTGCTCACTACGGCTGCCAGCTTTGACCTGGAGGTGTCATCGCTGATAGAATCGTCAAACTGGGCATCTCAGGTAACAGGGCCGGCCCTACCTTGAGGGAGAGTGAGGCAACTGCCTCAGGCAACAGATGCTAGGGGACAGCAGCAGCAGCTCCAGGGTTTCAGGCAGGGGTCTTTCCTAGCCCTAACTGGAGATGACATGGATCGAACCTGCAACCTTCTGCAAAAAAAGCCGGTGCCCTACCACTGAGCTGCAGCCGTTCTCAAAGGGAAACACACAGTACAATGGTGCCAGGACAGAGGGATGGGTTGTTGCACTACACGTTACAGTTGGAGAAGAACTGGGCACAGGGTAGCCATTTTGTAGTTCCACTTTCAGTTTGTAGGATGTGCCATCTGACTAGGAAGAGGGAAACTGAAATGAACGCCCCCACCCCATCCAATTCTTCTCAAAATCCTCTCCTGTAAATGTCGATGGCAAATATCCTCTAGCTATTTGGTGGATCTTTGGTGAATATTTAGTATTTAGCATCAACATTTGTCATGTCATGGTTACAGCAGCCTTCCCCAACCCTTCAGAAGGGTTGGACTACAACTCCCATCATCACTGACCATTGGTCTTGCTGGCTGGGGCTGATAGGCATTGCAGTCCAAACATCTGGAGGGCACTGCATTGGAGAAGGTTGGGTCAGAGTGTTGGAGTAGAACTGGAGGAATGCAGTTTTCAATTGACATAAAACTCACTCGGTGACCTTTGGCCAATCGCTCTATCTCAGCCTAATCTACCTCACAGGGTTGTTGTTAGGATTAAATGGGAGGGGGAGCGCAATACACCCCCTTGGGCTCTTTGAAGCAGCGGTGGAATAGAAATGTGCTAACTATATTTCGGAAGCTGATGGCATCATTCAGCCGACATGCGGTTGGGTTAGTAAAGTTTGCTCTAGCTGCATTTGTTCATTCATTCAATGGATCATTTGGGAAACAGCTCTTGATCAGGTGGAAACATCCTTGAGACCCCCCACCCTGCCCTCTGTCCCCCCATGATTGGTGTCGGAACGCACCTTGCAGGAATAAAGAAGGCTTCAAAAGGGATTGTGCTCCCAGGTCAATGAGGGAGGGAACTGTGCAGGTAACTATGTGAGCTCTGGATGTCCTGACCGGGCTCAAGGCACAATGCTCAGCTCTGTGGGCACAAAAGGGACTCCCACTTCCCGGAGGCACACTATAAACAGAGTTTCACACAAGGGTAAGAAGAACATAGGAAAATAAGAAGAGCCCTGCTGGATCAGACCAAAGGTCCATCTAGTCCAGCATTCTGTCCACACAGTGGCCAAACACTAACAGCTGTTGACCAGGAACCTACAAGCAGGACATGAGCGCAACAGCACCCTCACACCCATGTTCTCCAGGATCTCTTCTCCATCATCCCAGAGTGCAGGACATGGAATCATGGGCTCAAGTCACAGGAAGTCAGATTCCGGCTGAACATCAGGAAAAAATTCCTGACTGTTAGAGCAATATGACAACGGAACCCACTACCTAGGGAGGCGGTGGACTCTCCCACACTGGAGGCATTCAAGACGAGGCTGGACCGCCATCTGTCAGGGATGCTCTGACTTGGATTCTCACATTGAGCAGGGGGTTGGACTCGATGGCCTTGTAGGCCCCTTCCAACCCTACTATTCTATGATTCTATGAACGGTTGTCCCAAAGAGGAAGGCCAGGATCTCTTCTCGATCATCCCAGAATGCAAGACACGGATTCATAGGCTCAAGCGACAGGAAGCCAGATTCCGGCTGAACATCAGGAGAAACTTCCTGACTGCTAGAACAAGATGACAATGGAACCCATGACCTAGGGAGGTAGTGGGCTCTCCCACATTGGAGGCATTCAAGAGGAAGCTGGACAGACTTGGATTCCTGCATTGAGCAGGGGGTTGGACTGGGTGGTCTTATTGGCCCCTTCCAACCCAACTATTCTATGATTCTAACCCACAAGCAGGGCATGAGCACAGCAGCACCCTCCCACCCATGTTCCCCAGCAATTGGTGTACATAGGCCTACTGCCTCTGACACTGGAAGTAGCATAGAGCCATCAGAACTAGTACCATTGATAGCCTTCTCCTCCAGGAATTTGTCCAACCCCCTTTTAAAGCCATCCAAATTGGTGGCCATCACCACATCCTGTGGTAGTGAATTCCATAGTTTAACTCTGCGCTGTGTGAAGAAGGATTTTTATCATTCCTGAATCTCACACCAACCAGCTTCATGGGATGCCCCCACTGGTTTCTAGTATTGTGAGAGAGGGAGAAAAATGCCTCCCTCCCCACATTCTCCACACTAGGCATCATTTTGTACACTGCTCTCATGTCTCCCCTTACCCTTCTTTTTTCCAAGGGTGTCCTGCTATGGTTACTTACAATGGCATACAGAGAGCAAAGCCTTGATTGGGCTCAGGAACGCTGCGCGTGCTGACTAGTGCAGGTGATGAGGTGGGTGCCGCTGGGCCGTGTGGATCTCAACAGGATAACGCAGCAACACATGAGCAAACGTCGCTTGGCTGTGTGGATCAATAGAGCGTCTCCTCCTGGGTAGGGTCACACTCAGGGCTGAGGGAGCTTCCACGTCCTGAAAGTCTGTCGGGGTGGATTTACACCTGCAACATTTAAGAGCCCGTTTCGTACAGTGTCTGAGACAGAGGAGGTGGTGGCCAGTGGAGGCTGCCGGCTCCGATGTCAGCGGGGCGGTGAATCCGCTCCAGGTTTCTGTCAGAACCAGTCAGAACTCTAAAGGAGCTCTCTGTGAGGTGAATGTGGAGCTTCACACAGCCCTTGGATTGCTGTGTGAAGCACCTTGGATAGCGTCTTTAGAGTTCTGACTAAAACCCGGAGCGAATTCACTGCCCCACTGACATTGGGGCCTCCTGCTTCCACTGGGGGAACGCAGACACCTGAGGACGTTGGGGGGCACAACAGGGTTCAATTCAGTTCATAACTGGGCTCAGAACAGAACGAGTCATTTTGCAGGTTTTGGTGAAAATGCTTAATATACCCCATCATTAATCCTGGGTTTAAAATGGCAACAGGGAGAGAGGGAAAGAGAGAGGGAAAGAGGGTGTCAGAAAAGAGAGAGAGAAAAGGGGGCAGCAGAAAGAGAGAGAGAAAAAGGATGATCTTACCCACTTTTAGCTCAGCCCCCATTTTGGTGCCATTGTGGGCCACAAACTAGCAGGTCCTCACCCAGCTCACCTGCACAATAGTTGCTGACAAGATGATTTTTAAATGTTGATTCCACAAAGCGGACTTTAACTGGTCTTGCCATGTGATCTCTCTTAATATTACAGGAGCAGCACTGAAGCAGACCCTGATGACCCTGGATGAAAAATGACGGTGCCCAGTCTCCTCTAATGTAAGAACAAGTTTGGTCTTGAGATGAGTTTTGTGAATAAAGCGCTCACCTCCTCTGGATCGGAGAGAAAACCTTGTGGGCTGAAACGGCATCTGACTCAGACAGGCTGTTCGTACAATTTACATTCTCCCTCCTCTGCTTGCAAGAATTCCACATGCTTCATGTACCGCTGCCTACGTGAAGGATGAGGGAGAAGAGGCTGTGGATCAATGCTAGAGCCCCTGCTTTGCATGTGGAAGGCCCCGGGTTCAATCCTCAGCATCTCCTGGTAAGGCTGAAAAAGGCCCCTTCTCAAACTCTGGAGAGACGCTGGCAGTCCGTGTCGACAGTACAAGGCTAAATGGACTTACAATGTACCAAGTCAGACGTGGTACAAAGCAGCTTCCTATGTTCTTTAGCATCATCTGTAGCTCAGTAGTAGTAGAGCTCAGGACCAGCCCTACCATTAGGCACAGTGAGGCAGTTGCCTCAGGCGGCATATGCTAAGAGGCGGCAGCAAGGTGTTGGAGGAGAGAGCTGGTCTGCTGTCTTCAGGTGTGGCGGAGGATGCTGTCCTATCACCAGTGTGGAAGAAAGCTTTAATTGCCAGTCTAGCCAGCTTTTGTACATGGAATGGGAAGGGGCTCCAGTTTGTTCTTCAACTCAGGCAGCAAAATACCTTGGGCTGGCCTCGGTAGAGCCCACGCTTTGCATGGTGAAGGTCCCAGATTCGATTTCCGGCATCTCCAAGTCAGGCTCTGTCTGACACCCTGGAGCACCACACGCGTCTTTCTTAAATGAGTATCTAAACTAGGCAAGCGGGTGGGGAACATTTCTTGCTGCTGAGGGCTGCATTGTTGGGAATATTGCAGCCTCGTCTGCAAGCTGATGGAAAGGGGCAGTGTCAGTTCATGGGAATTTAGGCTGCAGCTGGCCTTAGGATCTCTATAGCGTACAGTGTGGTTTCTTGTGATTTTGCTCCCCCCTTCCTCCCCCCGCCCACCTCTGACTTCCACCATTGCTGGGAGCACATTTATGCTGGCTCTCTTGCTCCTGCCGGCCTGGCAGAGCACAAAATGGACTGAGTGCCTTTTTGAAACCCTACGCGGTACCTGCATTTGGTATACAAGAATATTATGAATAAAGTATTTTACCTTCTCTTCGCTAAAGAAGAGTGTGCTCTCCTTTTCATTCTAACATAGCCTTGTGTGCATGTGGGCCTCGTAAACGCTCGTGCTGCGTTGCCTTTTTGTTTTTCTCTGCTAACTTGCCTTTCTAACAGGAGGAATCACCAGATGTTGCATCAGAACCTGCAGCTTGTGCAAAATGCAGCAGCCAGAGTGGTAACGGGGATCAGGAGGTCCGAACGCATAAGACCGATTCCGGCTTGCTTGTACTGGCTGCCTGTATGCTTCCAAGCCCAATTCAGAGTGCTGGTTTTGACCTATAAAGCCTTACACAGCTTGGGACCACAGTACCTGACAGAACGCCTTTCTCTGCATGAACTGACCCGTATACTACTCTCTGCATCTAAGCCCCCCCACCCCCCCGCTCTGGGAGCCTCCTCTGAGAGAGGCTCAGAGGGCAGCAACAAGGAAGAGGGCCTTCTCAGTGGTGGCTCCCCATTTCATGGAATAATCTCCCCGACGAGTCCTGCCTGGTGCCAACATTGTCATCTTTTCAGCGCCAGGTGAAAACTGCCCTCTTCTCTCGGGCATTTGGCAGCGTATAAGGAGTCTCTTCCATTGTTTCTGGCAGATTGTTTTAGATATCTGTTGTTGTTATTTGTGCTGTTTGTTCTATGCCATTACATGAATGGCTCGATACTTTATATAATGTATTTTGATGCTTTTTTAAAAAAAAATTTGTGAACCACCCAGAGAGCTTCGGCTATGGGGTGGTATAGAAATATAAGAAATGAAATGAAATGAAATCATAACTAAATAATCCCATCATGCATTCCTTTGGGAATCATCTGTGTGTGGGCGGTGGGGGCTGAGCAAAAAATAGGTAAGGCCACCCTTTCTTTCTCTCTCTTTCTGCTACTCCTCTTCCTCTCTCTTTTCCCACCCCCTTTCTCTCTTCCTTTCCACGCAGTGAGCTGCCAGGGTTGGAACAGATCAGTCTTGCCAGAGCCCTGAACGGATCGCTTTCAGAGGGCTTTTGAAATTAGGATGAGGGCCACATGGAATTAGAGCCCATCTCTGCCCACCTCTGCTTTACTGGATCCATTCCTGTGAGGCAGAGGAACAGATGGCCTCGGGAAATGGTGGGATCTCCCTCATTGGAGGTGCGAAAGCTGTCTGTGCAGCCATCTTACATGAGTGCTTTAGCTGCCCCCTGCATTGTCAATCCTGCACTGGGTTGGGGAGTTGGACTAGAATCTAGTTGGCCTTGAAGGAACATAGAAACATAGGGAGCTGCCATCTGCTGAGTCAAACCCTTGGTCCATCTAGTCCAGTACCGTCAACACTGACTGGCAGCAACGGCTCTCCAGGGATTCAGGCAGGATTCTTTGTTCTCCCTACCAGGAGAAGCCGGGGATTGAACCAGAGACCTTCTGCATGCAAAGCAGGGGCTCTACCACTGAGCTACGGCCCCTCCTTATCTCTATGATTCCATTGCCAAAGGCATGCAGGCTTTCAAGTCATATAGAACTCACCATCAGGAAAACAGAAGAGTCCAGTGTGACCTGGAACTTGGCACACATAGACACACCAACAAAACGTGGTCCAGAAATTGAGCCGTCTTGGCCCCCAAATAGAACTTTTCCTGGGAGTGCCTGGCCCAATTTCTGTGGCAGTAAAAACAACTTCCCGATTCTGTTTGAGTTCAGCCAAATGACCAGCTGTGCTTCCCTCTCTCCCAAGAACAAAGTGTCCCTTTTGGATAGGAGGGCAAATGCTTGAGATGTCTCTTCTTCTTGGAATACTCCCACCAGATCTGGACAGGCCGTGCTTCACTTAGAAGTCAGCTTGGTTTTAAATGGTTCCTCAATTAATATTATTATTGAAAAGAACAATGATTTCCCTGTGATAATTGGACTGCTCGTGCTGGCAAGAGATCTGAAATGAATTTATTTTGAAATATGTAGCACTTGAAAATATTTTATAGCTGACATGCAGTGCTATTTATTGACTGAAAAGTAGATTTTATTTTATTTTGCAAAGGGAGTTACAAATGGGAACAGCCACATAATGTTTAGTTGTTTGCTTATGATATTTTTATGCCTCCCAATGATGGACGTTCTTTGGGCAATTTACAGTAAAAGTTAATGTTGCCGTATATCTCCAGCCCCTGAGAGAAGTGCTCCTGTTCAGGGCTCCAGCCAGCTTGGAACAAGAACTTTGTGCTGTTCAAACCTCTGAGAGGGGGGGGATTTTTTTCCTCTCAATTCCCACCTCAGCAGCCCGCATGTCTTGGAAGCTTAAGTTACAGGCCCTTGTGTAATGGCCCCAGGAGCATAACCAAGTTACCCGTAGTTTTAGAGGGACCTAGAGATCCATAATGCTTGGCTTAGGTTCATTTTAAGTCCAATGCCCTTGCTAGTGGGCCTCTGAGCATGTGAGATGAGTCAAAGGTCGACAGCACGGCCTTAGCACATTCCATGCTAATGAAGGCTAGTCTCTTATCAAGGCCACTTCGTTGGGATTTGTCTTTTTTAAAAAATGTTTTAACTTTTTAAACTCTTTTAACCATTGTTTTATTCTTATCATGTTATTCACCGCTCTGAAATCTTCAGATGAGGAGCAGTATATAAATATTGTAAATAAATAAATAAAATAGGATGCACTTGAGAAGTGAGGCTCTGTTTATGCTGAGCTACAGGTGGCTGTGCTGGGAAAGTTCTGATTGTTTTCCTCCTGACCAAGCACTGTTAGTCTGTGCTGGGAAAGTTGCAGATGAACGCTAATTAACGCTTGCTTCTGCCGTGCTGCCTCACTGCTGACATGTATGGTATAAGACCCATCTTGCCCCATGGCTCTGTGTTCAGAGAAGCTGTCTGATCCAACCACGGGGTACGCCTGTGTGCTGTAAGTACTCAATGAAATCTCCTTGTAAGCAAACCTGGATCTGGCTTATCGCTATCTTAGCACTGTCAAATCTAGCCCACGGCTGGGGCAATACACCTTGTCAGAACATTTAAAAAACAACAAAAACACACACACATTTTTCTTTTAATTTACAAACGTATATTTTTCAGAAATCTCTCTCTCTCTCTCTTTCTCACTCACACACACACATCTCACACTCCACAAGTTTTCTCATTTTTCTTTTTCAACTGATACACAAGTGAATATGTAGAAACCACAACCTTAATTTTGGGAAGCTCCATTTTGCTTTGAAATTGATAGGCACTCCACCACCTAAGTTTGCTATTAGAAGGAACAAATAGAACCTGCAACGACATGTTGATGTGCAGCCCCACCTCTGAGCAGAAGTGTTCCTGTTTAGGTTTTCCAGCCAGGTTACCTGCCCTTCCCTCCTCTGGGATACTGTAAGCTCTTGGGAACTCAAGCAGGACATTATATCCCCCCCCCCCACAAGTTTTCCCATTTTTTCTTTTTCAACTGATACACAACATTGTATTGTTACTGAGCATGCTCAGTTCTCATTGGGTCACTGGTGTTTTTGGCCTTTTCATTTATTTTTTAAGAGTTGTATTTCTGCAAAACTCGGTGTTCTCTGGAGCAACTCACTGCTTTCCCCTTGTTTCTCAGTGATCCTGTTTTGGTTCCAGTCTGCACAGGGCCAGAGCAAGACCTCCCGCCACTTAGAATCACAGAATCCCACCCTCTCTTCAGTCCCCCCCCAATGATGATGATGGTGGTAGCCATGGCAGCTGCTACCCCACTTTTCCTCCGCCACCCCCCATTGGCAACAGCCAAAGCACCTACCTCTCCTTTGATGCCTTGCTCTGAGCCCTTGAGGAATGTGATCTTTGTAGATTCCAGTGCAAATGGACCAGATCCTCACCTCACAGATTGACGCACAGATCAGAACAGATCGGAACGTCATTCGCCCTTCCGGAATGTTCTGACGCAGTTCTCGACTCAGCAAATATGTGTCAAAGTGTGATTAGAAATGAGTATTTTGAGATGAAATACATTGAAAAATACATATTTAATGAGAGTATTTGAACAGATTAAAAAAATTAATTCACAGATTAACGTGGAAACAGGATGGAATGGACTTGTGGGGAAAATCCATGTGAACGTGACGTGTACTTGAAACCTCGATTGGACACCCAAAGGTGGGATTGAGAAAAAACCCAAGACTATTGAAAGACAGTGGAAGAAATTATTAGGCAGTTAGATAGTTCGTACAAAGCCGGAATTTGTTTATGAATTACTGGCATTAATTGTAACACAAATATATAGCAGCGGATCTGTGGTAGAAGACAAAATATCAGTCTGCGCTTATGTTTGCATTTTGGATCACCGTATGAACCCTCTAGTTTTCCTTCGTATCAAACCATAATTGTGAATTGGATTTATTTCATTTGAAAGAAAAGAAAAGGGTACTTAATTTTTTGGAAGAGAAGTTATACCGTATCCACAGAAGCTTAGTTCAACACTGCATTGGTTGTTCTGTGCATTGATTGTCAAAGTAAAAGCGATACTTCTTATTGTAGGAGCTCAGGCTGTCTCGGAAGCAGGTTGCCGCAGCCTTGTCACAAGCACAAATTTCCTCCTCGCACCAGCTCCCTTTACCTGTTGAGAGAACGGATGGAACCCTATCATGTTTTTACCCTGTCCTTCCTCCAAGGCATTCAGCTCAGCCTATGTGGTTCTTGCCCTTGTCTTCATAACAACCCTGCGAGGTAGATTATTAGGCAGGGTTGGCACAGGGCATTTTGCTGCCTGGGACGGAACAGCAAATAACACACTCCAAGCCCCATCTATCAAGGTGCATCGTATCTGAGGCTGGTCAGCTTATTATAGCACCTCCAGCAGAAGATCCCACAAGCTCCCCTCTCCGTCCCCTGTTATGGCACCTCAGCTCAGCTGCCTGCCCCTCTGCCCGATGGTAGGGGCGGCCCTGAGAGCAAGGATTCTAACTCTGGACTCCCAGGCAACTTCGAGAGTGGTCATGTGTCCTACTTATAGAGGACAGTCCTCTAGTGGAAGGGCTGTCAGGTCCAAGTCTGGTTTAAAAATAAAGAACCCTAAGAAGAGCAGAGCAGGGGACTTGAAGTTGCCCATCCACAGGATGGGATGTCCATTGCTTTGAACCTGTCTCACTTTTGGCTTGACGGAATTCCGTGCGGTGCCTGGCTCGGCTTGCATTTGTGGACCCAGCCGTGGCTTTCCCCCCGAACTCCATCGAGCCAGTCGTAATGTGCACAAAGAGAGATTTGTGGCCGGACTGTGCACAAATTTGCGCAAGTTGTGCTCATTACGGCCCCAATATGCGCAATCTGCACAAATTTCAGCCACAGTTTGCACAGTTTGCGCAAATTTGCAGAAGTTGCGGTTGCAATTTGTATAAATTAAAAATACAGAAAACCCTGAACCTGCTCGACTCACTGCAGAGTGGGTTGGGCTCTGCAGGATAAAAACAGACCGAAGTCCAGGGAACCGAATCAATGGGAGCTTGTCAAGTGCCAGCCCCCGGATGGATTTCTCTGACATTCCTATCCACAGGTAGCAACATCTGGACAGCAGAGTGAGTGGGAGGCACACAGCTGCACTGTGTGAGATGTCCTGCATTTCTGTTTAAATGATAGCCATGATTTCTAAATTTGCATCCAGACATATACATTCGCCTGTGCAGGTTTCATGCACATCATGTCTCCTCTCTTGTCCCCCATTTGGCCATGTGCAACCGGCCACCTGAGGTAACTCACCACATGTAATGACTCCATTCTGAATGGTGAATTTATATCTGTCCGTTTTGGTTTTACAGTTGCATAGCTTTTCATAGCAGCAGTCATGGGCGAAACAGCAGCTGTGGTAGAGTAAGGAGAACTCTGCTTCAGGGCGCAATCTTAGGCATGTTTAGACAGAAAAAGGTCCTACAATCCTATGCATGTTTAGACAGAAAAAGTCCTACAAGCCTATGCATGTTTAGACAGAAAAAAGTCCTACAACTTCTAGCATTCCCCAGGCACCATGGCTGGCTGGAGAATGCTGGGAGTTGTAGGACTTTTTCTGTCTAAACATGCATAGGATTGTGCCTTAAAACAAATCTATCATCTGGGGCTGGAGAAAGAATGATTCTTCCCACCCCAGTGCTAAAGGTAGTTTGGAACAGGGATTGCCTCTGGTCAAACAGCCAGTCCTGCTGGTTGTTGTATTGTTTCAGAGGCTGTTTGACTGCTGGAGGCCAAACACCAAGGAAATCTGCGTGCACACTGTTGAAAACAAGGCCTCTCACCATCCCCTTGCAACTGTCGCAAAAACTAGCCCCTGTCTCCAATCTGAGATGCCAGTTTATGTCAGCTAAAATCCAAAGGGTTTTGGTTGCTCTGCCAGTTTGTGAATCATATCAAGGCTACTAGTTCTCATGGAGCAGTAGCTTCTTTATCTGGGATTCAGTTCAAAGTCAGTTTGCTTCACAGACTGGGCTGGTTATCAAGTCTGTGGGAGTCCCTGGGAAAGATGCTCCTTGCCCCCTTAAATTTACTGCCCATGAAGTTACTACAGTCATCCCCAACCTGGGGTAAAATCCAACATAAGCTCTACTTAGATAGACCCAATGAAATGAATGGGATTTAAGTTAGTCATGCTTCTTGAAAATGGAATCCAGCTGTCGAGCTGAAAGATGCCCCCCACCATGGTGCTAGATGGCGGGGCAGAAGTGCTCACTTTTTTCCTTCGGAAGCTGAGCGCTGCCACAGCCGCCCCTTTATCCTCTCCCCAAATGCCTCTGGGCCTTGCCCCACACTGCCACAATATGTGGGGACATTTGTGTGGGGAATATCACAACCTGAGATTGAGCAATGAGGATAATATCCTGACCAATAAAAACCAGAGGTTCTCATCTGGGAATGCTGCAGCCTCATCTGCAAGTTACAGGAAGGGGGCAGTGTTGCCTTCAGTTAGTGAATGCATGGGCAGAGCTAGCCGTAGGGTCTCTGTAGCCTACGGTGTGGTTTCCTGCTCCTCCTGTTCCCACCCAGCCCCCCCCCTCTCTCTCTGACCGCATCCATTGCTGGGAGCACATGGCTTGCTCTCTTGCTCCTGCCTGTGTGATGGAACACAAAATGGGCTGAACAAACTCTCTTGAAACCCTACGCTGTGCCTGCATTTGTATGTGCAAGAAAACCTGTGAGTAAAGCTGTTTCCTCACTAAAGAAAGGTGTGATCTCTTTTTTAGCCTTTTGCGTACATGTGGGACTGGTAAATGCTCCTTCTGTTCTGCCTTTGGTTCTTCCTCTGCTAACTGCCTTTTTTAACAGGAGGTAGCAAGACCAAAGAATCCCCATCAATTTGAAGGAAAGGAGTTAGCGGCTGCTGCAACCACCTGGCTCAGTGCTTCTCCTCGCAGAGCTTGGCCCAGATGCAAACGGGGAAAAACGACAACCCTGCAGGCAGCTGCATCAGCACCCAAAGCTCAACAGGGGTAGGGGCAAGGGCCATTGGGAGCACTTTTCTTTCCCCTTTTTGAAGTGGGGCCCAGTGCTGAGTGGAGGAACCTCCACCTTTTCCCCAAAGGCCTCTGGGCCTTGGCATACATTGGGAGTGGGGCCCCGAGGTGCTGGGGCAAAAGCGAGGGCAGCTGCTGCCGTTGTCCAGTCCAGGGCTTCTCCACTCAGTGCTGGGCCTCAGCAAATGTTTTAAAAATAAAATAAAACGGTGCTTGTATAAGTTCTGCTTGCGTAGGTCCGATGGGACTTAATTCGAATAAAACTTGCAAAGATATAATTGAACACACACGTCTTTAGTAAGAATTAAAATTATACAAAACATGCAACCATTTCCCAGTATGGATAAATGCAAGAATTAGTCCTGCTGAGTCCAACAAAAATATGGAGTTCTTGCTTGCAACTTTGCAGTAGGCCAGTCCCAAAGTGTCTTTGGTTTTCTCAAGATGCCGGGTACTTCAGTTGTCCTTTTGTAGATTTCTTCACTTAAGACCACAGGACAGTCTATACCATTAGTAACTTATACATTATAGTTCAAGGTCTTAGCCCTTACAAAGGGATAAGATTTTTGTGAACCACCCAGAGAGCTTCGGCTATTGGGCGGTATGTGTATATAGATAGATAGATAGATAGATAGATAGATAGATAGATACATAGATAGATACATAGGATAAATCCGTCCTCTAGCATTCAGCTTCCCAGCAAAACAAATCTGTTATTTTTTTCTCTTAGCCCTCTTTCTGAGTGAGGACTCTGCCCCAAGGGACTAAACCGTCTAGTCTATAGGGGATCATAGATCACAGAATCATAGGCTGGGAAGGGGCTTACAAGACCATCGAGTCCACCCCCCTGCTCAATGCAGGAAGCCTGATTCCCAGGCGGTCTCTCATCCAAGGACTAACCAGAGCTGACCCTCCTTAGCTTCCGAGATCAGACAAGATCAGGCACATCCAGCCCTTTGCTCGATGTCATAGAATCATAGGGTGGGAAGGGGCCTACAAGACCATCGAGTCCAATCCCCTGCTCAATGCAGGAAGCCTGATTCCCAGGCGGTTTCCCATCCAAGGACTAACCAGGGCTGACCCTGCTTAGCTTCCAAGATCGGGCGCATCCAGCCCTCTGTGACCCTGGCACTTGCCCAGTCATGCTGCATGTTGGCGCCAGGCTATTCCAACCTGTGCAAAGCCAGGCCCGTTACATGATAAAGGAACAGAACAGGGGAAATCCATTCATCTGTAAAAGTCATAATGATCCAAAGCACACATTCACTTTGATTTGGCATTTGACTTCCCTTTTCCAAACCTGCGATCCCCAAACATTTTGACCATCCTGTGAGGCTCCGGAAGGTGACCGAGTGCCTTCGGGGATATCCTTGAAAAGCCAGCAAGGCAACCTAGCAATGTTATTGTTGGACTAGCTGTACTGAATGATCTCACAAAAACAGCTCCTCACCAGAACAGAATCACTTTGCAATGAAGTAAGCGCGACGTTCAGGAGTCATTGATTTACCTGTCAGTGGCATCCCGCGCTTGTCCTTTGCCGCCAAGCCCACAATAACATCCGTACGTAGTGTAGTGTGGGAAAGCGCTTTTCCCGGTGAGGTGTTTGATCATATCTCCAAACTCCAGAAGGCTGCCTTTTGCCTCCAAAACTCCTACAAAAAAAGTTGCAGTGTGTTAGATACTGGGGTGGGGGGAGCTATTTCCTCATCTCCGTGTGTGAAGAACCTCATTGCCAAGTGTGTGATGGTGCATATTCCGTATCCTCCAACATTTTGCAGATAAAAATAAAGACAACTGTGTGTACTTGTAAGATGCCTATGTTCACATGAAGGAATGCTGCCAGGGCCACCAAAGACCCCCTCCTGAGTTCATTACACAGGGCTGAAGTCTTTTCTCCATTTCCTGCATACCGCAGTCACCACAAGAATAGCCCGATGCTCAATAAACTGTCCATAAAACCTAAGATTTAACAGCATGAATGCTTGCAGTGTAATTGCATGCCTGTTTACTCACGAGTAAGTGAGCATAGTCTTGCAGTGACAGAGGAGGTGAAAGAGGAAGTATCTCTTCAGATGTTCTTCAGATGCTTTGCTCCTCAACCTTCAAGGTTAGGTAGGTGACGACCAGTGCATTCAGGGCTTTCTCTGTAGTGGCACCCCGGAGGAAATTCTTTGTTCCAGGGCACCAAAGTGGTGCCTACCCTGTTAGTTCTTAGGCACCAGCTAAAAGCAAGCTTACGTATCCTAACTCTGTGATGTTGTCCTTTTTAACTTTGCAGTTGTTTTTATGTTTCCTTGTTGTTATCCACCTTGGACATCTCTGGCTTGAAACATGGGATGAAGGTCTTTCAAATAAATAACATAGGGGCAAGTGTTTTGCCAGGGACAGTCCCAGAAAAGCAAAGCAACTCCTCGCAAATCAGGACAGTTGGACCTGGGTGAGCCGCTTATCCATCACCCAAAAAAAGAAGAAAAAAAGAGCAAATGCATCATCAAAAAAGAGGACAAATGATGGGACAGACTTGCATAACATTTGCATAGCTAATGTATAGTAAAAGATGCAAATTTAAAAAGAGTTCCTATTGATTCAAAGAGAAATACATTTCATCTCACCATAGTGGGGAAGAGTGTGACCTCTCTTTCTGTCTGCACAGTCTGTTGTCAGGTTGTCAGGAAACCCCGGGTTTCAGTCAGAACTCTAAGGGAGCTCTCCAAGGTGCTTCTCACCTTGGAGAGCTCCTTTAGAGTTCTGACTGGTTCTGACTGAAACCCGGAGCGGATTCACCGTCCCACTGACATCAGAGCCCCCAGACTCCACTGCCAACTGCTGGTGGGCCACTTCAAGGCCCCTGTATCTCCTTTCTTATGGTTCTTATCTTTAAACCTGACTTGGGCTGGGGAGCCCTTTGGACAGAGGACGCCTTCACATAGCGGACTGTTTTCTGTAAGGTGGAATATATGGCTGCCAGGCTCCATTCTGGCATCAAATCATTGCTAAATCTATCCTCCTCCATAAATGTGTCCAATTTCCCTTCTAAGCCCATGGCCACCGCTACATCGTGAGACAGTGAGATCCATATATTAAGTATGTGCTGCGTGCTGCTGTCTATAATCAGCGGTGGGCCACTTGAGGCCCTTCAGATCCCTGGCCCACAACTCCCACCAACCCTTCCAACCCGAGGACATGTGCCCCCTTCACCCTGGAGCCAGCCTTGACTTTTAAGGCTTCCTCATCTATTCCTTTTGTCAACTGGTGCTTTTTGGTCAGGGAATCAGTGCCACCTCCAGGTTTCGGAGGGCCCTTGGGAAAGACACCCCCAATGGGCCCCCTCCCTCTGTGAGTCTGGCTTCTCAACACCGTTGTCCACAGCTGCTATTTCTGCTCATCCTCTTTCTCATCATGGCTACCACTTGCTTTCTCGGCAGGCAGAGAGCCCGGGAGCAAGGAGGCCGTGGTGTCTCCTGCTGTTCCTTCTCCCCACCACTGTCGTCTGGGCCAGAGCGAGAGGCAGGTGAACAGGCAGGTGGCAAGGGTGAAGAGGAGGAGCAAGTCCTGGGGGCTCTTGTCAGGGGGCCCCTCCTGGGGTGTGGGCCCTTGGTGTGTGTCCAACCATGCCTACCCTTGATGCTGGCCCTGCGGGGACTTAAGGTCTCTCCAGTGGCCTGGTGAGCAACCAGCATGTTAGTAGCTTGCATCCCTTTCTTTCTAAAGTTTTTAATTAAAAAATCCAACTGTTTTTGTAAGTTTTTGACCGTCTTTGTGGGGATGCAAGGGGGAAAAATCCAGCTTGCCCCCTCCCATGTACTAGCCAAGCCTCTCAAAGAGGCAAAATGATTATGACTGAACAGGGACTTGGTTCCAAACCACCCATGTCCACACTTGATGCTCTGCTTTATTAGACCCCTTTTCTGTTTCTCTTGTTCCCCAGCACAGCCCCTGATCCATAAAATCCTTGTGGGACACTGGTGTATTGGCCAGTTGGGGTTTTTTGGCTTTACTCACCGCAAGCCAGGAGAGCCATCAGTCCGCACAGGATCTTCATCTTCCTCTGCTAAGGAAGTGGAAAAAAGAATGATGGCGTATTTATTTGTAGAATTTATTATACCCTACCTTTTGATGCAGATGCCCTCAGGACAGCTCAGAAATAATTCATCCTGGAAATATGAAAACACCGTGTCGGAATTAAATGTTAAAGCCCGCGAAGTAAATGCAGGAGACAGTGACACAGTGTGATTTTATTTTTCCTATTTTTCTTCAAGTTGTCTTTTTAATGTCTCCTCATATCCACGTATGAGGCTAACTGTATATTTAGTCATTTAATGCACCACGTTTGGGTAACTAAGTTTCTACCTAAGAGGCGTGCAACCTTTTACGCCTCAGAGAAGGATGCAACTTCTCGAGGATTGTTGGTTTTGGGCTCTTATCTAAGAGGCATGCAACCTCTTGAGATTCAGAGGGCTTGAAACGCTTTGAGATTTCTTTGTAATTGAGTTCATACCTAAGAGGCGTGTAACCTCTTCAGTCTTGAGATCCAGAGAGCCTGAAACTCTTTGAGATTATTTTGCAATTAAGTTTGTGCCTGAGAGGTGTGTAACCTCTTCAGCCTCAGAGAGTGTGCAACTCTCCGGGGAGGTTCTACTTTTGCTTATTTCTTTTATTTCAATAAATCTCCCTTTTCTTTCATCTACATTGGTTGTGTGCGTGTTCTTCTCCACCTCATAAGATCCCAAACCTCTCAGCCTGATCAACTGAGTGGTCCTGGGTAAATTGAAATCCATATTTCGCAACAGAACAGATTTTAAAAAGCACACCCAGAGAACAGCAGCTAAGAGAGCAATCTTATGGCCCCCAGACAGTGTCTGGTGGGCCATAGGATGTTTCATATTCCTGGATCTGAGGTTGGAGACAGCGGTCTGACCTCAGACCCAGGAGTCCAAGCTCCCCACTCCTGGTCCCTCGCGGCTGGAGCAGAGAGAACTGTACCAGCTGCCTTTCTGAGGTTGCAAAGACAGCCTTGGAGAGGACAGAAAGGGGGTGTTCCCATGGGTGGGGAGGGGACTGGGGAAGCAGGAATATGGGCTGCTTATATCCCCAGCCTCCCTGAGCCTCCTTCCCTCCCCCTCCCTGACACCTCAGCTAAACAGGTGAAAACGCAAGCCTAGCTAAAATGCAATACAGGGGGAGCGTGGAGGCAAAGATCGCCTCAGTTTTTGTGCCTGCTCTGCATTGGATAGCTGTGAGCCTCTGAGTTAGGAGGCTTCCGGCCTTCCCCATAGGATTGCGCCCTAAAAAAGCAAAGTAAAAGGATTTTAAGTACCATTAAAAACCCGAGGGCAGCAGGGCTGGCCTACCATTAAGCAGAGCGAGGCTGCTGCTTTTGGGTGTCCTGAAAGGGCATCCAACTCTTCATTATTTCATTTATTTGTGTTGTACTTTTAGTGCCAGGAGGTGGGAGAAGTGCTTGTCTGCACGAGGTGCCAAAATAACGTGTCTTGCTTTTGTTAAACCATCGGGAGTTTATATGAAGAAAGGCCAAAGGCGGAAGAGGAATTGTCGCAAATGTACACAGTAAGAAGACAAGCCTTGGCGCTAATGACTGGGATAACACAGGCACAGCAACGGAAGAGCCTGAGCCTGAAATGGCGACACAAAACACGTCCAGGCAGCTTTGAAGGATGGCTTTAGGATGCAAGGCAAAGCCCTTGTGAACTTTCTACCTGGCCAACACAGAAGGGGTAATTAGGATGAAAAGCTATTCAGGCAAGCTGGCTGCCCAGATGACAGGACCACATAAAAAAGCCCCGATGAACGTGGGTAGAGGCAATTTGGGAAACAAGGAAGACAAAATAAGGCTCACACAGAGGAATTTATGCTACAGGGGTATAAATAAATAACTTATTTATTTATTTATTTATTACATTTATATCCCGCCTTTTCTCCTCTTTGAGGAACCCAAGGTGGCATACATACATTTTATCCTCACAACAGCAACCCTGTGAGGTGGGTTGAACTGGGAGTCTATGACTGGCCCAAAGTCACCCAGCAAGCTTCCATGGCTGAGTGGGGACTAGAACTTGGATCTCCCAGCTCCCAGCCCAACACTCTAGCCACTACACCACACTGGCTCTCCGGTGTGCCCTCCAGATGTTTTGGACTACAACTCTTATAGTCCCCAGCCAACTTGGACATGGGACTTGGAATCCAATGCATCTGGTGGGCGCCAGGTTGGGATAGGCCGGCATAGAGAATCTGCATTTGGCTTTCGGGTCACCTCACAGAAACATCTGTGCTGCTAAGATAACGTTAATTTCCCAGTAAGGTAATGTGGCCCCAACTCTCCCATTACATGTTCTTCATGTAATGAGAGAGTTGGGGCCGGAGGGAGTATCAAAAAGTCATTGTCAGTTGGGTAACTGGGGTGCTAGTGAATTTTATAAATTTAGAATGAGCTAAAAAATAGAAGAATATATATTTTTTTTAAAAGAAGAAGAGTGTGGTTGCTTACCTGTAGAGATTCAGCTACGAGAAATGCAAGTTGCTTTCTTATAAGAAGCAGGCAGAATGAAAAAGTAGAAAAAAGGAAGGAAGGATGAGCGGCAGCCCAGTTTTGCCACCTTACTCCTCCTGCCTTATATCTAATGAAGAAAGAGGGAAGTGGAGTGAAAGAAAGAAAACCATACAACAGACTGACACAGGAAGGTCATTGTGAATTATTTGGGTACTGTGAGCAAAAGTGGGATTTAATTCAGCTAAACCCAGTTCCTTCTTTTGTGATGCTGCTGTGATTATTTCCAGCAAGTCAGGGGTTCCCCATTCTTGCTATAGAACAAGCATAAGTCAGTCCAGGATAGAACTAATTTAAACAAAGCCATTAAAGATCTCCTAAAAACCCCTAAATTATGGGTTGAGCCCATAAGGAGGGACTCCCTAACACTACAAATTGGGAGTGTTTGAACAAAGTTGTACTGGTATAGTATTATTATCTGTCATCTGGACTTCATAAAAGAAAATTCTTAAAGAGAATGCACAGGAAATAGTCCCTGTATGAACAAGTCCTCATTCTCAGGCTGAATTTTAAAAAGGCCAATCAAGGCATTATTTTAAAGTACACTCTCTAATTTCTGTGCTCATCAGCATATATTCCACTGATATTTGTATCTGCAAAATCAATGCAGCCTCCTGGATGTAAGATATAGCAGAGATTTCTAAACAACAACAGTGCCTCTGAGCATATACAGAGGAACTGGTTGCCAATGTTTAAAATCTCTCTGGGATAAAGCTCATGTTGGAAAGAAACATGTTGGGGCTTTGTGCAAACCATAGGGAGGTTACTTTACAGAGGGCCGTCCTCTATTTGAAGAGCTGTCCAGTCCAGATAAACAGTCCTATGAAGGGAGAGCCCAGGGGCCTTCAAATGCCCATCAACAGCATCTGGACAGCAGATCGACTAGGGATGGATGAAAAATGGTTCTGTCTGAATTTGTGTACGAAGTTTGCACTTGCCAAACCAATGAGCATGCCAGGACAGAGTTGTGTGACAAAGTTTGCACTTCCCTGAGTTTAGCACTACAAAATAATGTACACAAAAAATGTATACATCAGGGGAACAGGCACAGACAAATCCATATGCTACAGAAAGGTGAGCACCAAAATGCACTCAACTGTGAAAATAATGCACAGAAACACATAATGATAGGAAAAATAGCTTGCAAAAACTGTGTACATTAGCAAAAAGAAAGTGTTCACACAGTAATGCATGTATCAGGAGAACTGAACATGAAATGCACATGAATTTCCATGCGGACCTTTAAAAATAAAATTTGTACATTGGTACAGAATTGGGCTGAACCAAGCTTAGGCTCAGAAAAAGAGAAACGGAATGGAACTGAAAAGGAAAGATTTGCCCATCTTTAAGTCTGAGCAGGCAGGAACACGAGTTACATACACACACTCACAGGGTGAATTTATCATACCAGTTCTTATGTATGGACTATATGCATTTGGTTCAAATAGAAAACAAGGTTGAAAGATGCCCCTTTCTCTCTTCTCTTGAGTAATCCTGAGCACAGAAGTGACCACAAAGCAGTTCCTCTTTCCCATCTCACTTCGGAAAAAAAGAAGGAAGTGGTAAAGCTGAAATAAAACAAAACGCCTTGTCTAGCCATGTACGCTAAAGAATTACAGTGCTTGGGGGAGGCTGGTGGCTTCACCCCCTGGAGAGCTCCTTTAGAGTTCTGGCTGGTTCTGACTGAAACCCGGAGAGGATTCACCGCCCCACTGACATCAGAGCCATCAGCCTCTCCTGCTTGAGAGTGATTTTAAAAACCTGTTTTTGATGCAAGTGGGCTTTTGGAACAAAACAAAATGGATTTTTGACATTATTATACACAGGAAATCTTGATACATATGCATATCTATCAGTCATCTGTCTGTCTGTCTGTCTGTCTATCTATCTATCTATCTATCTATCTATCTATCTATTATCGTCATCATCTATCTATCTATCTATCTATCTATCTATCTATCTATCTATCATCCATCCATCCATCATCTGTCTGTCCATCCTATCTATCATCTATCTATCTGTCATCTCTCATCTCTCATCTATCTATCTATCTATCTATCTATCTATCTGTCTGTCTGTCTGTCTGTCTGTCTGTCTGTCTGTCTATCTATCTATCTATCTATCTATCTATCTATCTATCTATCTATCTACCTATCATCTATCTATTATCCATCCATCATCTGTCTGTCCATCCTATCTATCATCTATCTATCTGTCATCTGTCATCTATCATCTCTCTCTCTCTCTCTCTCTCTCATCCATCCATCCATCCATCCATCATCTGTCTGTCCATCCTATCTATCATCTATCTGTCATCTCTCATCTATCTATCTATCTATCTATCTATCTATCTATCTATCTATCTATTATCCATCCGTCATCTGTCTGTCCATCCTATCTATCATCTATCTATCTGTCATCTCTCATCTATCTATCTATCTATCTATCTATCTATCTATCTATCTATCTATCTATCATCCATCCATCCATCATCTGTCTGTCCATCCTATCTATCATCTATCTGTCATCTCTCATCTATCTATCTATCTATCTATCTATCTATCTATCTATCTATCTATCTATCTATCTATTATCCATCCATCATCTGTCTGTCCATCCTATCTATCATCTATCTATCTGTCATCTGTCATCTATCTATCTATCTATCTATCTATCTATCTATCTATCTGATCTCATCAGTCAGTTGATACGGTACTCACTTCTTTCAGCCTCATAAGACTTCTTGGAAGTTGAAATCACACCTGTCCACTCTTGTTGACAAGCTTGGCTCTTTCCCGCTTTAGTCTCTCCCCTCAACAGTGTGGCAACTGGAATTTATAGTTGGCTGTGCTTTACGGAAAGTAAGGGGGAGCCCCCATTTCACCATTCCAGTTACCAAGTGGAATAGCAAGTTTTCTTCTCGACTGGACTGCCATGTCAAAGCCTCCCTAGGCATTTCTTTCCCCATCTAATAAGAAACCCGACCTTTGTTTTTCAGTGCCTATATGATCTTGTTCTTGAAGAATGCTCTAGTGGGAAAGGTGGTTTGGCACCTCTGGACATGTTTCACAATCCTAATGGTGGCTTTTTCCAGCTGGGTGCCGTGGCTCGTAGTGATGTAGCACAGACACTTTTTGATTCGCGTGGGTGCTGACATCATCCGCTAACCCCCTCAGACTTCTCTGTTCCCTCTGAGCTTAGCTGCGATCAGTAGCTGGGGGCAGGGGGAATGAATCTTCTCAGCAATGACATATTTTTGTGAGCTATCCCTATTGTAAGGTGAAGTATTTTGGGCTGGCTTGGAATGGGCAATTAAGACTCAGTAGCTTGACAAAAGACCTTCTCCATGTAGAAATGAAAATTGCCAACAATGATTTGTTGATATGGCTCAACCTAGCTGCTGGCATTTGGGGCTTCTCCTCAGGGGCATGGCCACGATGAGAGCCTACACATCTTCAGAATTTACCACTATACCAGTGGCTGAGTGTGAAAGTTTGTCTTAAAATGATATCGTCACCAAATTGTGCAAGAAACATGGGAAGCCAGTAGCCCTATTCAGTTGTTATTTCTCCATTTGATTGGTGTAGAGAGTAGGGCCACATGATATCATGTCCACTGCGAGCCCACCCCTATGCTGCCCATGGTTTGGGGGCATAGCTTTAGAAGGGAGTCCTGCTGCCAGCCTTTCCCAACCTTGTGCTCTCCAGATGTGTTAGAGTGCAACTCTCAGTATCCCACAGACAAATCTGGAGGGCACCAAATTGGGGAAAGCTGGCTCATGCTGTCTCTATGAGTTGGAACTAGGGATATATGGATTTTGTAAAATCCGTTTCGTCTGCATTTTGTGGATTGTCAGGTCCCTTTTGTTCCGTTGTCTGCTCATTGATTTCTCCAATTCCCAGTGCTGAGAATCGGAAAATTCCGCAAATTCGTACTTCTGCAAATTCGCAAATTCCACAAATTCTGCAAGTTTTGCAAGTTTTGCAAATTCTGCAAATTCGCACTTGTGAAAATGTGCACCCCCCCAAGATGCGCAAATTCCCCCCCCCCCTGGGCATTTTCATGCTTCAGCCTATGGGGCAAATGCACATTTTTCAGCTGGTGTTTTTTATTGTACATATTTTTCTATGACTAAATGTGCATACAATTCTGGAAAGTTAAAAATAAATAAATCTGCAAGTCTGTGAAATCTGTGTGACTTAGGAAAAGCTGGTCCGCTGTGGAATGTGTGGTTCGGATCCATAGAAATCCAAACTCATTTCATTCTGTTGCGGATTTCTCTGACATCCCGAGTTGGAGCCCAGTGCGATCCGGATTCCAGCTGACAAGGTCAGCCTGCATAAGGCTGCGAAATGAGACTTATTCCCAAATAAGCTGATATGATTGCAGTCTGGTTAGTCCATCTGTACTGTACAGTATTTTAGTGAGATTGTGTGCTAGAGACAATATTTTATTTATTTATTTGTTTATTTGAAGGATTTACACTGGCCACTTTTCAGCTGCAAAGGCTTCCAGAGATCAATACAGATCAATAAATGCAAGAGTGTCCCTGCCTGTCGCAGGGATATGACACAAAAGGAAAAGAGGAGGTGGAGGGGAAAGGACCCCGAGAACATTCAGGCACCAGGTCGTCATGATGTACGGTTCTTATAACAACCAACGGATGGAAATGGCTTGCTTACAGTTCAAAAACAGGCCTCATTGGGCCTCCGAGAAACAGCCTGGTGACCCAACCTTCCTCGGATTGGCTGTAATGCAGCTAGTGCTGGTAACTTCTGTGAGTGTGGGTAGGGCTGGGGGAGCCCAGCTGATACCACCCCCACCCCCAAGCAGGTGGTCCTGCTGCTCTTCCTCACAGGGCAGTTGTAACTGAAAAGGAAGGGGAAAGGGGGCTCAGCCCAGTTGGTAAAAGCAGCAGCGAGGGGAGATGGTAGTTCATAGGCACATAGCAACATAGGAAGCTGCCTTAGACTGAGCCTGTCAGGGTTGGATCAGAGCCCATAGAGCCACAAAGCAGTTCTGATTCTGAGGAAGAGATAGAAACCGTGGGAGAGGAACCTGCTCGCTCTTCAGAAGCGCAGCTGGAGGGAGAGTCCCTCCCTGCTCATATTCCTGAGAGTGACAGTGACCCTGGCAGGGAAAGGGAGGGACAACAGGAGCTTCTGGACGTGAGGTGCCAGCGCAGGGACAAGTGAGAGGTTGCAGGCACCGAGAGGAGGTGCTCAGCCTGCTTGGTGCGATGATAACAGCTGCGCCCCGATGCCCATGGGAAAGGGGTGGACTCTCTCCTCCTATCCCTTAAGTTCAGAGGCTTCCCGCCCTTTCCCTCCAAACGGAGACCAACTGACTCCCTAAGGCTAGAATCCCCTGGTAGACTGCTCCCTCTTAAGTTTTCCTCTTAGGCTCAGGCAATTAGCATCTGTAAGCGTCATTAGGTTGAACGGAAATAAAGCCTTGGAAAAGAGCCCTTTTGTCTGCGTGTTGATTCTGGGCTACTTGAGGATTTCAGAAGGCAGTAAGGGCGCTCCTGACAGAGCCAGACCATTGGTCCATCTAGCCCAGTATTGTCGGCACTGGCTGGCAGCAGCTCTCGAGGGTTTCAGGCAGGATTCTTTCTTTGCCTGACCTGGAGAAGCTGGGGATCGAACCTGGGACCTTCTGCATGCCAAGCAGGGGCTCTCTCACACTGAGCTATGGGCCCTCCTCACTGTCCACCACATCTATCCACCCACATGGTGATTGAACTTCTAGAGGCCTGGTAGAGGTTGCTGAGGCTTGAAGAATGATGATGTTAGCAACTCAGATGAGCAACTTTTCACCAGGGCATCCCCACCCAACTTCAAAAAGCACAAATGGGGACTGTGGAGGCTGGTGGTTCCAATATCAGTGGGGCAGTGAATCCACTCCGGGTTTCTGCCAGAACCAGTCAGAACTCTAAAGGAGCTATCGAAGGTGCAGAGCACTGGTTCTGACGGAAACCCAGACTGGATTCACTGCCCCACTGATGTCAGAGCCACCATCCTCCACTGATGGGGACAAAAGACAGACAGTGATTTACCAGCAATACATCCCAGGTAAACAGGGACAGAAAACAAGGAACTCCCGGGGAAATAGGAACAGTCAACACTTCGGTTGGTCATGCTTTTCCACTTTGCAGCAATTCAGGTTCTTGCAGCACATAGCAGAGGGATGATTAGCAAAGGGACTGAAAATATTTTTTTCCCCAGTGTTGCAATGGCCATTCCAGAAATCTAAGCGGTGGCTGCATTTGGGATACTGTGGACACCCCATCTTTGGGAAGGCCACTTTCAAGGAGCTGAGGCAATACAGCAAGATCCGGATCTCTCTCTCCCCCAACTTCCATTTTAAATTCCTTGCCAAAATGGGGAGGGGGTGCTGATATTGCTACAGGTCCCCTCCTTTAAAGCAACAATTGCCACTTCGAAAAGAGGTGAACATTTTTTGCGGATGTACACACCTCACCCCAAAGAGGGAGCTTTTCGCAGAGGGTTTGCACAATGCGACCCCCCCATACTTTGGCGCAGGACTAACACTGAGGGGACCGACCAGAACAGAGGAAGTTTGGATAGTAGCGGTAAACTTTCTTGTAGCTCGCTGAGTGCTTCTTCAGGCACAGCACAAATTTTCGGTCACATTCACAGACTTTTCGCTGACACCAAAGTCCATCTTCCATCAATGCTGTCCACCACCACGGCTCAGCACCTGAAAATAATACAACAGAAGAGTTAAGGATAATCACATATCGCAGATAGACACTGGAATCACGTGGACATGGAGGGGTGATGAACAAGATAGCACCCCGCTCCCCAGTCCATATACAAAAGCTGAGTGAACTGGCAGTTGAAATTTTTCTTCAGCACTGTTGCAGTGTCCTCCACTGACCTGAAGGCAGCAAGCTGGCTTAGGGGGCCCAAGTCAGGCACACAATTGTCTCCTTCAATACCTTGCTGCCACTAGGGATGTCAGAGAATTCCGTGACGGATCTCGGTGAGGCCAAATGCCAATGCATTCGGCCTCCCGAAATCTGTCGCGGAACGAAGTCCCCGCCCCCCAACCCACGAAAGGCACGCGAAATGGAGCACTTACCTGCTCCCGTCCACGCTGCTTTGCGAATGGCGGCCGTCCTGCAGCCACCATTCGCTTCCTCTTCATAGCCGTGATAGGCTACGTAAATACTTATGTAGCCTATCATGGCTAACACAGGGACATCATTTGCGTATTTACGTAGCCTATCACGGCAGGGGGAAAAAAAACCAGCGTACGCAAATGGCGGTGTAAATACATATTTACGTAGCCTATCACGGACTCAAATACAGGGACGCCTATCAGGCCAACTACAGGGACGCAAATGGCGGCGGCTATGACAGCCGCCATTTGCATCCCTACAGGGCTGCCCAGTGGCTGGATGTCCGGCTGTGGGTGGCCGGAGCCGGCCGGCTGTGGAGCGGAGCCGACCAGGCAGAATTCTGGGGGAAGGACCGGATCGCCTCCCCCCTCATCGAGGATTCCGGGGGGAGGGACGGAGCAGATTCAGCAGAAACAGAATGGAACAGAAGGTAAGTGTTCCATCCATCCATAGCTGTCACCACTGAGCATCTGCCCTCTGGGGCAACTGCTTCTGTCTGCCTTATGGTAGGGCTGGCCTGTCCTGGCCTGGCCTCCAAGGCCAGCTCCAGGTTTGAGGGGTCCCTGGGCAAAGTGCCATCTGTTGGGCCCCTTTGTCCACCAGTGGGTCCTGCTGGGCATATCTGGCAGTGGCACTCTGAACCGTGCTGGGGAGCTTGGTCTAGGCCAGAGGAGGCTGGGGGCTGCGATGCCAGTGGGGCTGTGAATCTGCTCTGGGTTTCAGCCAGAACCCGTCAGACCTCTAAAGGAGCTCTCCAAGGTGCTGAACCCAATCCCTAAACGTGGAAAGCTCTGTTAGAGTTCTGACTGGTTCCAACTGAAACCTAGGGTGGATTCACATCCCCACTGACATCAGAGTCACCAGCCTCCAGTGATGTAGACATCATTTTAATTTCCCTCGGTGACCCCAACGGCAACGCATGGATGGGGAATCCTTGAGATTGCAAGCCCTGATTGCACGAGTGTTCCATGTGTAAGGGTTCTGTGCTCAAAGTGTGGATGCCCTGGGCATGTGGCCAGTTGTATGACCCTGTGTGATGTCACATGTGCATACGTTATGACTCTGGTTTATATATTTGTATTAATGTTATGACTCTGTGTTTTCTGGTAAGTAGATCTAGAGTGAGAGTAGGGATGTACGAATCCCTTACCTCGTTCCGGTGGCAGCGTCCACTGGAGCGGGGGAGGCGCTCCATCCCTTCCCCTGGAATCCTCCCTGGCTGGCTGTGCTCTGTGGTGACTCTGCAGAGCCGCTGTCTGGGGCTGCCCACAGCTGGACTTCCATCCGCTGCTGGGCTGCGCCGGCTGCAAATGGCGGCCGCCATAGCAGCCACCATTTGCATCATTGCAGAGGCCGTGATAGGCTACGTATATATTTACATAGCCTATCACGGCAAAAGGCAGGAATGCAAATGGCAGGCGCTACACCATTTGCATCCCTGCCTTTTGCTGTGATAGGCTACATAAATATATACATAGCCTATCACGGCCTCCTCAGGAATGCAAATGGTGGCTGTTACGCCATTTGCATCCCTGCCAAGCCGTGATAGGCTACATAAGTATCTACGTAGCCTATCACGGCAAAAGGCAGGGATGCAAATGGCGTAGCGGCCGCCATTTGCGTCCCTGCCTTTTGCTGTGATAGGCTACGTAGATATTTATTAGCCTATCACGGCTTGGCAGGGACGCAAATGGTGGCCGGTGTAGCAGCTGCCATTTGTGGCCGCAGCCCAGCAGCAGCCGGAAGACGACCCTGAGCTGCCGCCGCCGCCAGGGAGGCTCCATCCCGGGGGGATTCTGTGGGGTGGTGGGGGGGATTGCCCCATTCCGCCATGGACTCCGGAGGGCTGGATTCTAAAGAATCCAGCCTCACTGGAGTCCATGGCGGAATTCTCCAACATCCCTAAGTGAGAGTGGTGTGAGTGACAGGAGGTATGATGTATTTGCTTATGTGAGATGATCGTCTGAGCGAGGGGTGTGATATATAAACTGGGAGCTGTGCTTGTGTAGCTTAGATAGGGAACGGATAACAGATAGGGGAGAGTTTAGATAGGGAAGAGTTTGGATAGGGCTTGTGAAGAGACAGATAGTGACTAGGATTTGTGTGTATAGGATTAAAGTAGTAATTAAGCATGTGTGTGTGAGAGAGAATACACACACACACACGCATATGCATGCAGAGAAGTTTTTTAAGTGACTTATTTATTGTTCAACATCTTAATGCTATAAATGACAAATATTTCTATGTTTTATAAGATCCTGCGCCTACGGCTTGTGGGTACAAAAAGGTAAAGTAATAAAGAGAATAATGTAGGTCAGAATACAGCCACGGTGTCCTCACGTTCTCACAAAGGTGTTGGACCTGAGGTAAAGGTCCTGGTGGTGGCAGGATTACTGTGTGCGGGGGAAGGTGTTGCCTGCTGTGGGAAAGGCCTTACGGAAAAGGTATTCACTGTGGTAAACAGACAGGAACGCCACACCCCACTCTTTGGTTTACACATGGGCCCCATTCCACTTGGGAACTTCAGCTGGTGGGATCAGTGTGGGCCTCCTCCACAATCCCGCCTGGAGATTATGGGGCTGCAGTGGAACCCAGGTCCAAAAGCTGACTCACCGCATTTAACATTCCCTGAGTTGGAGCTGTAGAAATAGACTTTGGTTTTGGACTGACATCCCTCTTCGTTCGCTCTGTCATAGCAGCAGTCATGCTCTTGGCAGCACCTGAGAGAAACGGAAACATGGGGCAAGGCAGCGTAAGGAAACCTGAGCCACCAGATCCCTCTCTGGAAGGCAATGCAGAAGAGAGATCTGCATTGAGATTATGTACACTCCAATAAGAAAGTCCAACTCATCCGGAGGGGACCAGTTTGGGGAAAGCTGCTGTATGGAGTGTTCAACAAAAGCGACCAAGTTCATGCACGGCGCATTGCATTCACTGTAGATACAGATGACAAACTTTCCCCGTAGCGTCCTGAAAACACTCCCAGGGCAGTTTGTAGCCCTGACCTCTCATAGCCCCATGGACTGTCCAAACGAGACAAAGAACCCTAGCTTTTTCAAATCCCCTCTTAATCCAACGTTTCTGCCTTAGTTTTGGTCACCCCTCTGAATCTTAGTTCATAACTGTAGCCAAGCTTTAAGCCGGGGTAGGGAACCTCTTTCAGGCTGAAGGCCAAATTCCGTTTCAGAGAAGCTCTCGGGGGCCGCATTCCAGTGCTGTGTGTGGCCAGTGGCAAAGAGGGCCGGGGCAAAATACAAAAATACCCGCATATTGTAGCTGAAAGCTCTCACTGCCAGGAACTAGCCTTGAGAGAGGCATTTCAGCCTTTCACAATCGGGGAAAAACTGTCCAAAAGCCGTTGGGGGAAGGGCGGTGGGACAAGGGGTTCTGCACAAGTAAGTCTGCACAGGCAGTGTGCAATGTTCTATATGTTTTTTAACACTAAAAATTATCTGCTATTTTAGTAATGTGTTGCCCCATATTATTCTTCAGCCCCTGAAGAAGGCCTTAAAATACAAACAGACACACTGGGCTCCTTTCTTTTTTCGTTTTTAGAGATGAAATCTTTGTTTCGGCATCCTGAGGTGGTTCTTTTCTATTTGTGGGTCTAATCTGGATGCCTGTGTACACCAGTTCCTGGGGAACATGGGCGGGAGGGTGCGGCTTTTGCACTCGTGTTCTGCTTGTCAGCTCCCTGCAGGTAGCTGGTTGGCCACTGTGTGAACAGAACCCTCGGTCTGATCCAGCATGGCTCGTCATCTGTTCTCATGCTCTTCACGCTTTGTCCAGGGCCATCAAGAGAGTTCAAAGCTGAACAAAGGTTTCCAACCCAGATGCTCTTTGAGAGCATCAAAGAGAGCAACAGACCTCGTCCTGAGCTACATGATTTCGGCCTGTGTGTTCCAATGTCAGTGGGGCGGTGAATGCGCTCCAGGTTTCAGTCAGAACCAGCCAGAACTCCAAAGGAGCTCTCCAAGGGGCTTCCGCTCTCACCGCCAGGAACTAAGCCTTAGAAGAGGCATTTCAGCCTGTTGGAATTGGGGGGGGGGACCATTCTTCCACACCTTGGAGAGCTCCTTTAGAGTTCTGGCTGGTTCTGACTAAAACTTGGAGTGGATTCACCGCCCCACTGACATCAGAATCCTCCAGCTTCCACTGGCTTTGTTTGATGGTGTCCCCTGATGGCTCATGCGGACGACTGATAAACTTACCGATCAGTGTCGTCCTTGGGCTGTCCTCTCCCTCCCAAGCCGCAGTAACACCCATAGGTGGAATAATCTGGTATGACACTTCTCCCAGTAACGTCTTTGATCATCACAGAGAGTTGCAAGAGATTTCCATCTATTACAATGCCACCTGGAAAACGGTCATCAGGAGGGGGGAATTTCAGCCATTGGAGAAGTTACTGGGTAAACACAACACCAACCCTTTGCTTGCTTAAGGAGGCTTCCAAAATCTTTCCCATCTGAAATTCTTGCTGGGCTTTGGCATTTCAAATTACTTCTTGTTTCCAATGTGCATTAGGTGAGTGACTCCCAGCCTTGGTTCCTCAACTGTTGTTGGACATGAGCTCCTCCCATAATCCCCAAGTCACAGTGGTCTTGCCGGCTGATGATGGGAGTTGTAGTTGAATGGGATCTGGAGACCCAAGGTTGGGTACCGCTGTGTTTGGTATTCCCTTCTTTATTTCTGAATTTGGTACAGCAACATATATGTAGAGTTTGCCGCTACATATGGGGGAAACACCTGAGGTACTCCAAGGATTATCCCCAAAACTTGGATAAAAATGGGAACATTTCCAGAGCCAAATGGAGCAATCAGAGGGTGCCGTTCCCCCTCCCTTCCAAAGCCATCCCTGCTACCACGCAGCACCCAGATACACCCCCTCCTTCATTTCCTTTTCCTCCTTACTTTCTTAGAAAGAGAGATGGTGGTGACGAGAGGCAAAAGGGAGGGAGCGTCACTCTCTTCTCTCTCCTCCATCATCACCCGGCACTGCAAGAGCCCTTGAATGAACTGTAGTAATTGCCGTGCCAGTTTATGACTCAGAAGACCTGGATTCACATCCCCAGGCAGCCATGATGCCCATGGACAATGTGATAAAATGAAATCCTTATATTCTGAGTCAGCAACAGTGACCCCTGCAGCATCTAGATTTCATTACCCCCCCCCCCGGATTTCATCAATACCCCTCTGCCCAACCCCTAATATACACTTAGAAGTTAAACTTTGGGAGGGGCTGCAAATCACCTGCTTTACATGCTGAGAAGGTCCCAGGTGCAATTCCTGGTATCTCCAGGTAGGGCAAGGAAAGAATCTTGTCTGTAACCCTGGAGAGATGCTGCTGTCAGTCAGCATGGACATTACTGGGCTAGATGGACCAAGGGTCTGACTTGGTAGAAGGTTTCTTGTCTCTTTTTCACAGTGTTGCCACTAGCTGGAGCCAGCTTACTCTTTCGACATGTAAGTTCAGAGTCATTAGGGAGGTGGGACAATCCTACACATATTTAGACAGAAAGAAGTCCTACAACTCCCAGCATGCCCCAGCCAGCATGCTGGGAGTTGTAGGACTTTTTTCTGTCTAAATATACATAGAATTACACCCCAAATAATTTTCTGGTTGGTGTCTAGACCACTGTCATCAGAAATGCAACTTACCACACCAATGGACAAAACAACCATCCCTCTCAGCTAAGGGGCTGGTGTTTCCATAAATAAATGAGACTTCATCCTTAGTCTGTCTTCTTGGAAACACCTAATCAGGTATCCAAAGACGATCTCTCTCCAACCACCCTCTGTAAGGAACTGTGCATATATGCTCTGAAACCCAAGTTTCTCCTTAAGTGGGATAAGTTTTTCTTAAGTTTCTCCTTAACATGTAACTAGCTAAGTTAGTTTGACTTTACTTTCTATCTAGAATTCTGTGCATGCAATTATTGCTGAGTGGTCTAAATAGGATATTTACAAGGTTTTATTATGTTCTGTGCCTTTGAGCTTTGGGCAAGGAAATACAAAGCACCTTCCAAAGTTTGAGGTATTATTGCTGGTTTATAAGGCCCTAACATTATTTAAGAGGTTATCTAAGAGGTTGTCTTCCAGGTTATCTAACAGACTGTCTTCTCTTTACCCCAGTCTTTATATTCTGATGGGGAGGCCTTGCTTACCATACAACGGCCTACTGATGTTCACTTGATTGTGGTGCGATGAGGGCCTTCTCCGTTGTGGCCCTCACCACATGGAATGATCTCCCCATCAAGATCAGGTGAACTCTTAGTGGGGAGTGTTTCCATTGAGTACTAAAGACCTATTTTACACCTTGGGTAGCTCCCTTAGAGTGCTGACTGGTTTTGACTGAAACCTGGAGTGGATTCACCGTCCCACTGACATCGGAGCCACCAGCCTCCACTGACTGATTGGTTTTATTGCATTTTGTTATACCTTTCCTTCGTGTTGCACTTTGGGATTTATGTATTTTTTACTGAAAAGTGATAGATTTTTTGAATAAATAAATAAATAAATAAATAAAGTTATTCCCTCTCCACTGAGCTGGGCTGGAGGGAGGGGTTCTTTGGAGAAGAGTTTAAAAACTCCTCAAGCACTGAACAGATGGGAGTTTGCCGGGAGGTTTAACCTGACTGGTTGCAGCCTATTATAATTATTTTTTTTGTGGTGGTGGGGAATCCTTGTACAGGGAAATTCCTTTGTAAAGAAGGGGATCCACCATTAGGGAAATCCCCTCCCCTCAAATCTGTCAGGACAATCTACCTCACAGGGTTTCTGTGAAGATAAAAGCGAGGACAGGGTCCCATGTAAGCTACTCTAATCTCCTCGGAGGACGGGCAGGATAGAAATGTAAGAATAAATGAATGAATAAAATCCGACCTCAGCAGACAAACACCGCATGATTACGGATAACTGGTGCCAGTGCAAAACTATTGTGCTTCAGATGATGTGTGAGTCCTATCTGTAGCATTATCTGGAGGTGCTTGATTTTACACTTGCACATTTTTTACACTTTGCACATTTACACCTTGCACATTTTTTACACTTTCACATTGATTTTACACTTGCACATTGCAACCAAGTTGCAGTAATCAAGTGACGAACCATGAAGGCATGAACCAGCTTATGGATGTCCCATTTTGGAAGTCACATTGCTATTACCACAAGAGAAATTTGGAAGAGATAAAGTGGAGCCTTCCTTTGTTTAAGAACATCAGAAGAGCCCTGCTGGATCAGACCAAGTGCCCATCCAGTCCAGCATTCTCTTCACACAGTGGCCGACCAGCTGTCAACCAGGGAAACCCACAAGCAGGACAGGACTGCAAAAGCACCCTCCTGCCCATGTTCCCCAGCAACTGGTGTACATAGCCATAATGCCTCTGATCCTGGAGGTAGCATAGAGCCATCAGGACTAGTAGCCATTGATAGCCTTCTCCTCCAGGAATTTATCTAATCCCCATTTTCAATCCATTGAAATTGGTGGCCATCACCACATCTTGTGATAATGAATTTCATAGTTTGTGTGAAGAGCTACTTTGTTTTATCAGTCCTGAAATTCCCACCAGTCAGCTTCATGGGATGACCCCACTGAGTTCTAGTATTCTTCTGATGGAAGCCTGATCCAATAGCTTCAGAAGTTCTTCCATAAGCCAAGAACATATGGAAAACAAGGACTTCTCCCCATTTTCATCAGGCCCCTAAGCTTCATGCAACTCAACCTGAACCCCAAACAATGCGTTCTGCACTCTTTCTAGTGCAGTCTCATGCGGAGGGGCCACAGAAGTGCTGACTGGGTTTCTAGAGGCCATGAGGAAGAACAAACTCAAGGGTTTCCCCCGTTGAAGTAGTATAGTGGTAGCAGCAGAGGAACTGGCCAGAACCAAAAAGAACGACTTCTTCTCCTTCTCCCAAGGCTCAAGTGTGCTGGTGTGAGGAAGACAGGGTTAGGATGTCTACAAAGACAAAGTCAAAAAAGAAACCACTGCAGCAGTTGAATTCCCAATGCGTTTCGACACTTGGTCTTTATCGAGGGAAAAACGCTTGGAGATTCTTTTGGAATCTTAGAGTACCTTAGAGTAGAATACTTTTCAGTCTTCCTTGGAAGAAGCAAGGGAAAGGGAATCCTCCAAAAGAACCTCCAAGGGTTTTTCCCTTGATAAAGGCCAAGTGTTAAAATGTGTTGGGAATTCAACTGGTGCAGCGGTTTCTTTTTTTATTTTGGCTTCCAGCCTTACAGTTGTTTTTTCTGGTCCCTATTGGCCTTGTTGTCTACAAAGACACCATGACCTGTGCTTCCCTTTTCTTACTTCATCATCAAGAGAATGAAAGGGGAGGTGAACCAAATGGAGAACGAGAACATAAGGAGAGCCCTGGTGTATCATACCGAGGCATCATCAGGTCTAGCATCTTGTTTCCAATTGTCCCCTGCTGTTTGTCCCTAGCGGCTGTTATTCAGAGTTGTACCATCTCTGAACATGGAGGTTTGCTGTAGCCATGATGTCTAATATGCCTTTCCTCTGTGGATTTTTCCAAATCGCCTTTTAAAGCCATTGAGGCTGGTGAACATTATCACATGGAACACTATAGGTGAGCTATGCATTGTGTGTAGAAGAACAACTTCATTTTGCCTCCTCTGTTCTAAATCTACTCCCCGTCGATTAATTGGGTCACCTTGATGTTCTAGGATGGTAAGAGCGGGAGGACATGTGTTCTGTCTCCACACCATGTGCCAGCATATGCGTAGGCTAGGGTTGTTTGTGCCTGCATTTGGACGCATGGTAGCCACTGTCCTTGGTCCTGAACGCCAACTTGTAGACGCAGTACAGAGGCTCTGTTTAGAAGAGCAGACGAAAGAACACACAGAGCAAGGACAGTACGTGCTATGCTGACCTTTCTCCATGTGCATCCATGGGTTGTCTGAAAAAAGGGCTAAGTTATCTTCTTCTAGGGCAAGACTTACAAAGTCTCCCATTTCTGAAAGATGCCTCTTTCAGAAGGCACTTCTTCACACAGCGCATAGCTAAACTATGGAATTCGCTACCAAAAGACTTAGTGATGGCCACCAATTGGGATGGCTTTAAAAGAAGGTTGGACAAATTCCTGGAGGAGAAGCCTATCAATGGCTACTAGTCTTGATGTCTATGTGCTACCTCCAGTACCAGAGGCAGTGAGCCTATGTACACCAGTTGCTGGGGAACATGGGTGGGAGGGTGTTGTTGTGCTCATGCCCTCCCTGTAGGTTCCTGGTCGACAGCTGATTGGCCACTGTGTGAACTGACTGCTAAACTAGATGGACCCTTGGTCTGATCCAGCAGGGCTCTTCTGATGTTCTGATGTTCTCCTTAGAGTTCTAGCTCATTGGTAGAGCATCTGATTTACATGCAAACCCCGAGAATCTCCAGGTAGGGCTAGGAAAGACCCATCAGTGTCATCAATAATGTGCTAGATGAACCAGAGCTCTGACAGTATAAAAGCGCAATCCTATGCATGTTTAGAATGGAAAAAGTCCTACAACTCCCCTGGCTGGGGAATGCTGGGAGTTGTAGGACTTCTACTGTCTAAACATGAGTAGGATTGTGCTCTAAGACACTACAAGAACATAAGAAGAACCCTGCTGGATGAGACCTAGGGTCCATCTCATCCAGCATCCTGTTCACACAGCGGAGCGGCCAAGTGTGTGCCGAACCCACAAGCAGGGCCTGGGCGCAACAGCACCCTCCTGCCCATGTTCCCCAGCAACTATGCTTCTAGGCCGCTGTGATTGTCATTGTCCTGAGTAGAACAACTCAAGGGAGAGACTAAGATACGAGTATATGACATTTCTGAACTTACCGCAGGTCAACAGCAACACCACCATTGCAGACAGAGTCATCTTTACGATATAGGACCCTGGAAGAGAATTTCAAATACCTCAGTCTGGGTTTCCATTACAGGAAGTATGCAACCAACATCCGCTTTTGTGCACCACCAAAGTGGCAGGTTTGAGGAGGCAACGGGGGACCGTTGGAGTGGGGATACCTAGCACGGCAGCCCAGAATCCTCTTGGTGTTGGGAATCAGGTGATTCCAGAGAGCCACTCTGGTGCCATGGCCTGCTCTGAAGCTCCCTCAGGTGAAGCTCTGAAGCTCCCTCAGGTGAAGCTCTGAAGCTCCCTCAGGTGAAGCTCTGAAGCTCCCTCAGGTGAAGCTCTGAAGCTCCCTCAGGTGCGCTGCAGTTTCATCTAGCCCACTTTGAGCTAGTTTGCTCATCAAGATATCATGGGGCACTTTGTCGAAAGCTTTGCTGAAGTCGAGGTGTATGATGTCCACAGCATTCCCACAGTCCACAAGGGAGGTTACTTGATCAAAAAATGAGATCAGATTTGTCTGGCAGGATTTGTTCTTGACAAATCCATGTTGGCTTCGAGTAATCACGGCATTGTTGTCAAGGTGCTTCCAGATGGTTTGCTTGATCATCTACTCCAGAATTTCCCCAGGGATTGATGTCAGACTGACTGGTCTGTAGTTCCCAGGTTCCTCCTTTTTACCCTTTTTGAAGATGGGGACAACATTAGCCCTCCTCCCATCATCTGGCACTTCCCCCGTCCTCCATGATTTCTCAAAGAGAATAGACAGCGGTTCTGAGAGCTCTTCTGCCAGTTCCTTTATTACTGTAGGATGCAGTTCATCTGGCCCTGGAGATTTGAACTCATTCAAAGTAATTAGGTGTTCCTTGACCATATGCCTATCGATCTCAGGCTGCAATCCGGCCACTTCAGCCTGTATCTCGCCTTTTCCAGGGGAGTCATAGACCCTCTTTTGGGAGAAGACTGAGCCAAAGTAGGAATTGAGCACTTCTGCCTTTTCTTTGTCATCTGTTATCATTTTGCCATCCTTATTTAATAGCTGAACAACCATTTCTTTCCTCTGTCTTTTACTATGCACATAGCTGAAGAAAGCCTTTTTGTTGTTTTTAGCATCCCTCGCTAACCTCAGCTCGTTTTCAGCTTTAGCCTTCCTGATGCCATCCCTGCAATTCTGTGCTACCTGCCTATACTCTTCCTTTGTTACTTGGCCTTCTTTCCACTTCCTATCTCCCCTCAGTGTTCTCTTCTCAAGGGTCAACATGCCCAGTTCTTTCAGTCTCTCCTCACAGGGCTTTGTTTCCAGTCCCCTGATCATCTTTGTTGCCCTCCTCTGAGCCCTCTCCAGCTTGTCTGCATCCTTCTTAAAGTGCGGTGCCCAGAACTGGACACAGTACTCCAGGTGAGGCCTAACCAGTGCTGAGTAGAGGGGAACTAGTACTTCCCAGGATTTGGGAGCTATGCTTCTATTAATGCACCCCAAAAGAGCATTTGTCTTTTTTGCAGCCACATCACATTGTTGGCTCATATTCAGCTTGTGATCGACAACAATTCCAAGATCCTTCTTGCTTGTAGTGTTGTTGAGCCAGGTCTCCCCCATCTTGTAACTGTGCCTTTGGTTTCTTTTTCCTAGGTGCAGAACTTGCCATTTATCCCTATTAAAGTTCATTCTGTTGTTTTCTGCCCAACGCTGCAGCCTATCAAGATCACTTTGAATTTTGTTTCTGACTTCCAAGGTATTAGCTATCCTGCCCAATTTTGTGTCATCTGCAAATGTGATCAGCATTCCCTGCACCTCCTCCTCCTAGTCATTAATAAAAATGTTGATGAGCAATCCTGGTCAACAGCTGGTTGGCCACTGTGTGAACAGAATGCTGGACTAGATGGACCCTTGGTCTGGTCCAGCAGGGCTCTTTTTATGTTGTTATGTTCTTATGTCCGTATTGTGGTGGATGGAATCTTAGCTGCTCCCCCTCCTCTGCCATGAGTGTTCCGCTGGTGGGTGGTGGGTGGGAAGGTGCATTTCTGTGCTGTGTTGGGGGATTGGAGGGCTTCATACCCTGCTGATCTGAACCTGGCAGGGTTTTGGAAGCCAAGGGCCATGGATTCTCCCCCACCTGCCCCCACAGGATTACTCTGTTGGGTTGCAATCCTCTCCACACTTCCCTGGGAGCAAGCCCCACTTGAAAACAAAGTAGATATCAGGGATGCTTTGACTTGGATTCCTGCATTGAGCAGGGAGTCAGACTTGATGGTCTTATAGGCCCCTTCCAACCCTACTATTCTATGATTCCACTATTCTAGACATGTTTAGGCTTGCACTGTTATTGTGCCATATATGTTTCCATGGTCTTGCACTCACCTCATCTGTAACATCCCCCCAGTCTTATGCCACAAGAAACCTAAGATGCCACACGGCTCCTGCTTGTTCTCCTTAACTTTAACTTAAAATGTGCACTTTTCCGAGTGTGTACCCAAATGTGTGTTTCCTCCCCCACTAAATAAACTGCGTAAATGCATCCTTTGGGGGATATGTGCATTTCAAAGTGCACATTTTTCCCAAAGGACGCATTTTACAAATGCGATTGCAAAAAACCGCAATCACATTCGGGGTTGGCAGGGCATTTTCATCATTTTTGAACATGAACGAAATGCTCATACATCCTGAACAGAGAGGTGGCTACATCAGTTTTGTAGCAGCAGAAACAGCAAAGAGCCTTGTGGTGCCTTAAAAACCAACCCATTTATTATGGCATAAGTGATCACCACTCCCTGTGCTTCCTGCATTTCATTTCAATTTGACCTCACTGTTGACAACCCGCCATCCAACCCCCAACCTTGTGAATCAGGATAACACTTTGGTTTGAGGCTCCCTCTTTAACTTATAGGGCACCTGCTGTGTCAGGAAAGTCTGGAGTCACTTCTACAAAGCAGCTGCAAAATGTAAACTGGCCACAGTTGCTTAAGCTCTTTCTCCCCCCCCCTTACTCCCCACTCCCCACTTACCTCTTCTGGGAATGGAATGGAAAATCTCAGCTGCAGAAGACAACCTCTGCTTGCTTTTCCAGCTTATATATAAACCTAGAGTGGTCCACCCATCCTTTTTGGAAGTCATAAACAGAAGTCAAAGTTAATTGACCTTCCCTGTAATGACTCACATTTTCTCTTTTAGGCCATATAAGGGAAACAAAAACCATGGGAAAACATGCCCCACTCTGCATTTTCTTGGTAGGCAACAACCGCCCCCCCATCCCACTTGGGTTAAAAGTTTGCTGTAACATTTCCTGCATCTTTTTGGTAGGTCACATTTAAACAAACAGCCCTAAAGGCGAAATTTGACCTTGGTCAGTTCAGTGTGCCCCCTGACAGCATCAGCAATCCCCCCCCCGCAGCAGAAAACAGTTCTACCCCCTTGCTCTAGGGCTATCAGTCAACTGCCCCCTCCTTGTCTGAGTTTGGCCTTCTCTGTAATGACCCATAACTTCACTTTTGCAGCTTTCTAAGAAATGTCCTGTTAACAATGTCACAATTTGTTCTGGTCACCAGTCAAATTTTGAACTTGGTCACTGTAGGAGTTGGGTTTTTTGCCCAGTATTCAAAATCGCAGTGGCATGTGCCATGGCGAATCATGGGTTAATTAATTAACCCACGATTTGCCACTGTTATGTGAGAATGGGGTCACTATGTCATTTATTGAGAGAATTGAGGGTTGAGACAGATGCACAAATAGTTTGGGTAAATTTAGTTATAGCCTCCCTTCATTCCAATATTACTCATGGTATATCTAGAATGCTGGTTCAAAATACTCTTGATATCAGAGCAGTTCATTTTCTTCTTAATTTATTTGACATAATTTTGGAGAATGGCTACTTCAGAGTAGATGATTGTTTTTTCTTCAAATTAAGAGCATTCCTATGGGATCATCTTTGGCCTCGAGTGTTACAACTTAGCCATGTCAGACTTTGAAGGATGTTATATCCTGGACAGGATTATTAATCAATTTTTCAATGAAGTGATGGTATATTTATGGTATATCGATGATATATTTATTTTGTTTAAGAGGATGGATCAGCTATCCGATTTTGTTTCCTGTGTGACTCCCTTGAATCCAGCTTTGCAAATGGAGCCAATTTTTGTTGTTGTTGTTCAGTTGTTCAGTCGTGTCCAACTCTTTGTGACCCCATGGACCAGAGCACACCAGGCCTTCCTGTCCTCCGCTCTCTCCTGGAGTGTGCTCAGGTTCATATTCATTGCATCGGTGATGGTATCTAGCCATCTCATCCTCTGCCCTCCCCTTCTCCTTTTGCCTTCAATCCTTCCCAGCATCAGGGTCTTTTTCAGGGAGTTTTCTCTTCACATTAGGTGGCCAAAATATTGAGCTTCAGCTTCAGTATCTGTCCTTCCAATGAGCACTCAGGGTTGATTTCCTTTAGGATTGGCTGATTTGACCTCCTTGCAGTCCAGGGCACTCGTAAGAGTCTTCTCCAGCACCACAGTTCGAAGGCATCAATTCTTTGGCGCTCAGCCTTCCTTATAGCCCAGCTCTCACAGCCATATGTTGCTACTGGGAAAACCATAGCTTTGATTATATGAACCTTTGAACTTGCAAGAAGAAAAAAAGGTGGAATATAAATGTAGTAATAATCATAAATAAAGATATAAAATGGGATGCTTTGTCCAATCTGTCTGAAATTCAGCAGGTCTGATCCTTGGGAGGGGTAGTAAAATGCCTGAAAATGTTATGCCAATAGGATGTGAAAGAGGGAAAAACCAGCAAGAGAGAAAAACCAGTAAGGTCTCCAGTTGAGGGCAATGGAAAGATTATAAGATGTGTGCTTTATTTAATCATCTATCGATCAAAGTCTAAGCTGTTTGAAATGTTGTAGGTCTGACGTCATGAAGGAGCAATTGATTTCTTGGAAATGTCATGCTGCTTAGATGGAAAACCCCAAAGTTACAGGCGGGAGCCTCCTGGCTTTCAGCTGAACAGAGGATACACCCTGGCAGAATAAATGAGTCCAGCCTGTAGTGTATAGATCAGGGGTATGGAACGGTAAGTCCACAAGCAAATCCAGCCCACGTGTAGTCCAACTCTGGCCCTCAGTGGCTTCCTAGAGGGCCATGTCTTTCCCCCCAGCTCACCCCCTTCCCCCTCAACATTCGATCATATGGCAGTTTCCCAGTTTTTGTACAGATTTTCCCATTCTAGCAGAAATGCTTCTCTGAAGGCTCACTTACTGCAGTAAGAGCTTTAAGCTAGCATATGCTGATATGTTTGCTTTTTTGCCCCGCCCCCTTTGCCTTGGGTCCCACCCCTTTGGCCTTCAACCACACCCACTACTGCAGTGCAGCTCCCCAGAGCGTCTCCAAAACTGAATTTGAACCTCAGGCTGAAAGAGTTTCGACACCCCTGGTATGGACCGATCAGGACAACGTAATGGATGCGAGTGATGGTTGATGTGAGAACTGGAGCATTACAAGCACATGCCAGTTTCCATCTGTATAGTCAGATCCCATCCTTCCCTTTCTCTTCTTCCTCCCCCTCCTCCATGGGTTCCATGGCTCTGACCATCACAATCAAGTGAGATTCCAGAGGAAAGGGTGTGCTCTACCAGCGAGTGGTGAGCAAGACACCAGGAATATATGGCTTTCATCTTGTTGACTCTGTGCGCTGTGGCGCATGGTGTCAGAAGTGCCTCTCAGATGAACGACTCTGCAGGACAGGAAGCAGCTGGAAGTTGACCATCAGGAGGTGCCCACCCATTGTTTCTGGGACACAGGGATCAGTTTGTGCCATTAGGGGCACTGAGAAAAGAACGAACATGAGGCCAGCAAGCTCCTGACCAAACACATCTCATCTGCTTGATAGATCTATTGGTGTACATCAGGTTTGATTCCACTCTAGGGGAATGCAGCCTTGCTGAGACATTGCTTTTCCACCATCCAGGAGGTTTAAACAGGGATTTCACACAGCACTTAAATTTAGTGCCACGATCTTACTGTAATGTTTATGCAGAAGTAAGTTCCATTCAATGAAAGTCCCTCACAAAGTTAATTAGTAACTTCCTCCTTGGAGTTTCTGTCAGCTTTTTAAAGTTCCTGTGCAGAATGGTTTTGGAGATGGTGATGAATAGCTTCTCAACTGTACTTTAATTCAATAATGTGTGTGTGCATGTGTGTGCGTGTGTTAATTGCCAATGCCCTTATTCTTTTTCTTTTTCTAATTGGGAAATGGTGCTCTTTTTCACTTTTAAAAATGGAAAGAAAGACAAATGAGAGGAAATTGGTACTTAATCCCCCCTGCCCTGCTGCCACCATGCAGAAGAGGAACTCTGTAATTAAGGTCCAAGAAGATATTAAATCAATAATGCTGCCAAGCTGAACAAGAGAGAGTAAAATGGGGCAGTCACTGCCAGGAGAAATCTTCTAAACAAAGGCACAGTAGCCCTGAAAAGCGTCAACAGTGCTTTGCCAGTCAACCCTGGACATGATGGCCGTGCAGTTGCACTTTAAAGCAAAAACGTGCCACAATGTGGTCTGAAAACAGGCAGGAGGATGACAAAAAGAGCTCTGGGTTGGTAATTACTTGGTATATATTTAGAGGCATGCTACCTGTGAAAGTGGAGATTTCACTGAATTATCAATGGCTAATACCTTTCCTCAATGAATTTGGCTAGTAAGAAAGGCCCTGGCAGATGCCAGAGGTCCACCCAGTTTAGCTAGAGCTGTGTCATAACAGCCTCTACAAATTCTCCACCCTATTTGTGGGCAGAGAAACTGGGGAAACATATTCACCAAAATTCTCAAGGGGCAGGAGAAATTCTCCAAAACTTTCTCACAGGTAGGGCTCACCATTGGCAGGGGATGTAGCACAGATGATTTCTCCTATCCTAAGGGTTTTTTTTTTAGGGGGGTACTCTGCCACAACAAGTGGCAACAGCAGCAACTGCGTCAGCAGTCTGGTCCCCATTTTACATCCTTCACAATTGTTCCGAGGCATCTGGGGGGAAGAGAGGGAAGGTGGCCACCATATGAAATTAATTGATGTGTGGGAAGTCAAGGAAGCTGCCGGCTGCCAGAGAGATGATTGTACAATGAAAGGCAGGACACTCACACACACTCCTTGGCCACCTCCTAAGTAAGGTAAGTGCAAGAACCCCAAACCCATCCCATGAAGATTTCTCCGAAATTTTCTTCTCCTTTGAATTTCCTTTGTATCAAATTGAATGAGAATGGTTGGAAAAAACATGGGAGAAATTTTCCACATGGTACTAAGTTTAGCATCCTGTTTCCCAGGGGCTGGGCCAAGTGCTTTTGGATAGTCCCCAAACAGGCATGACAGCAACTGCTGGGGGTGCCAGGTACACCTGTTCCTGGATACTGCAAAACTACTCACAGTACCAGATGCCACACTTACTTTGCATCTAGACTACCGCAATGCGCTCTACAGGATGCTGCTTTTGAAAAGTGCCAAACTTCAGTGGTCCCAGACTGTGGCAGCCAGGTTGCTTAGCAGGGATGGGGGACTTCAGGCCCAGGTCTCAAATCTGTCCTTCCCAGAAGGCCATGCTTCCTTCCCTTGCCCCCACCTCCTTGCTCCAGTCACTGATTTTGGGGTGGTTTCCTGGGTTTGGTGTGCTGTTCTTCCCCATTCTAGATGGTTGAAATGCTTCTCCTGAGGTCTTGTTCCTGGCAGTATGAGCTTTAAGCTACAATATGCTGATTTGGGTGGGGGCTTGGTATTTTTGGTCCCACCCCTTTTGCCACTGGCTACACCCCCTTTGCCTCCAGCTCTGCCCACTACTGGAATGCTGCCCCCTTGAGAACTTCTCTGAAACTGAATTCAGAGTTTCCCCTCCCCAGCAGTAATGGGAACATGTTACTTCCGGGGACGGATGAATCTATCAGTTTAGCTTTTGCCCTCATTTGAACCTCAAGTACATTTCAACCTCAAGTACTTTCCATCCCATTTATGAAGGAAGATGTGGATTTGGGTAAGTCTTATGAAGAAATGAAGTTCTCGCCCATCTACGCTGCCCGAATTCCATATGCACAGCTCTTCCCAGCATGGAAAGGATCTTATTGGACCTGCTTGTCATGCTGTTAAAGGTAAGGAGCCTGTCAGAAAAAGAGGTGGTAACTCTATTTCAGCACCACAAATGTGCATGAATACACAGGGATTTAAAGCCAGATTTTAAGGGCTAAGACAGGGGTCCCCAACGTGGTGTGTTGCAAGCTCAAGTTTATATATGCGTCAATTTATAGGCCACTTTTCTGCCCAAAGGACCACCAAGGCAGCTGATTAAAACAAGTGAAGAAAAACAATGCCATAAATTAAGAGGCGGCAGCATTGTGGCCAGTAAAAGCGGAGTTAAGAACAACCGATCTAAAAGTGCTGGGAAAGTTACTAGGTTTCACCTGGCATCAAAAAGACGAGAGACACGGTGTGAGTCTCTGCGCATGGAGGAGGGACTGAGCCAGCTCTAGGTTTTTGAGGGCCGCTGGGCAAGGCGCCCTCAACAGGCCCCCTCCCTCGGTGAGCAGACCTTCTCACCACCATTGTCATGAGCTGCTATTGCCCTCCTCTTCCTCCTCATCTCCTCATTTCTACCACTTGCTTGCTGGAAAGCTCAAGAGCCGGTAAGCATGCAGTAGGGATGCTGGAGAAATTCGAGACAGCCTAAAATGAGCTTGAATTTCTAAGAATCCGACCCATGGAATCTGCTGCGGAGCGGCCCCCTCAGACTGCACAGAGTCTGTGGACTTTCAGATTTTTTTTTTTTAACTTTTCCAAAATGTAGGCATATTTATTCATAGGAAAACATGCAAGTTTCTGCTGAGGAAAAATTGTATGGAATGGGGGACAACACGCTACTTGTTAGGTACTAAGGTAAATTATGTAATTTCTTATGAAACCTCTTACGGAATTATTTGCGCATTTTTTTGCATGACGAAAAAAATATTCTCATCCATATGTGAGCGGACGATGGAACAGAAGGCGCCTGACAATCTGCGAAACACAGATGGAGCAGATTTCACACAGTCCGTATGTCCCTAACATGCAGGCGGTGGCATCTCCTGCTCCTTCTCACCACCACCGTTGTCTGGGCCAGAGTGAGAGGCAGGTAGGCAATACAGGTTGCAGTGGTGAAGAGGAGGAGCGACTCCAGGGGGTTGTTGTCAGGGGGTGCCAGCTGTTGTGTGGGCCCTTGGCAGGTGCCTGATCATATCTACCCTTGACGCTATCCCTGAGGGTGTCCTGGGGACAGGGGGCCATCACAGAAAAGGACCTGTCTTTAGTCACTACCCACTTCACTCCCAATGGCAAGGATCCAGCCAGGGAAGGGCCTTGAGGTAGATGTTAATAGATAAGAGTTGGAGAAGACAGAACCCCCCACCCCCGGTTCCATTGCTGAACTGCTCTTCCCATTAAGAAGGTTCTCCTGATGTTCAGCTAAATCAACCTCCCGGAACATAAGATCTAGAGAACAAGTCTTTGGCCTCCTCTAGATGACAGCCCTTCGGGTATTTGAAGAGTGCCATCATAATCTGGTTGCTGTGTTTCAAACCCACAGCAATTTACATACAGTCTTCAAAGGCAGCCTTATGCGCAACGGGTCCCAGTAAACCTAAAGGGCTTCGGCGCATGGATAACATTTGAGGTGGTGATGTTAGGGGCATGGATGCGGAATTGGGCATTTGGGGTGAGTGGCTGTGAGTGAAATTTCAATGTAGAGACGCCAACATTGTTGCCAAAAAGATATACCACAAACCCATTCCGAGTTTATGAAATGCCCCCTTAGAGCAGGCACGTTGCCATAACTTGGAAGGTGGGAAATCTGTGGGTTTTATGCCATCTCTTGCTGTGTCATGGCTGATTACCAGCTTGATCCCTAAACCAACCTGGATGGAACGAAAAGTAGATTAGTCAAATTCATGGAAGATAATGGCTACTAGGCATATGGATTTTCGTTAAATCTGTGGTTCAAGGACTGTCAAGTGTCTTTTGTTCTGTCATCTACTCATTGATGGAATTGGATTGTTTTAGGGACGTACGAGAATTTCGTTCTACTTGTGCAAGTGCACATTAGGATTAATGTGCATTAGCACAAGTGTGCACTTGTGACAGATTTTATTTTCTTGGGCTCCAAGATCACCGCAGACAGTGACTGTAGCCATGAAATTAAAAGATGCTTGCTCCTTGGGAGGAAAGCTATGGCACACCTAGCATAGCAAGAAGCAGAGACATCACCTTGCCGACAAAGGTCAGTCTAATCAAAGCTATGGTTTTCCCAGTAGCAATGTATGGCTGTGAGAGCTAGGGATGTACGAAACCCCCCTTACCTGGCTCCGCCGGGTTCCGCTGGGGGGGAGGCGCTCCATCCCTCCCCCCGGAATCCTCGCCGGCCGGCTCCGCCAGCAGCCGGACATTCGGCCGCTGGCTAGCAGGGACGCAAATGGCGGCGGCCGTAGCCACTGCCGTTTGCATCCCTGTATTTAGTCATGATAGGCTACATAAAGAGTTACGTAGCCTATCATATCTGGGTTAAAACAAAAACAAAAATATGTATGCAAATGGCAGTGGCTATGGCCGCTGCCATTTGCATTCCCTATTTTTGGTTGTCTTAGTCTACATAAATATTTACGTACACTAAGATGGTGAAACTAAGGGGGAACACAAATAGCGTAGCGGATGCTATTTGCGTTCCCCTTTATTTTCACCGTCCGCTATTTTATTTATTATTATTTTCACGCTATTTATTTTCACCATCCGCTACGCTATTTGCATTCCCCCTTAGTTTCGCCGTCTTAGTCTATGTAAATATTTACGTAGACTAAGACAACCAAAAATAGAGAATGCAAATGGCGGATAGCTGCCGCCATTTGCGTATGTGTTTGGGGTTTTTTTTTTTTTAACCCAGACATGATAGGCTAAGTAAGTCTTTATGTAGCCTATCACGAATGGGGGGGGGGAAGACTGCAAATGGTGGCGGTGGCAGCCAGTCGGAAGACCAGCCGCTGCCGCCGAAGCCGCCACTGGAGCCGCCACCATCCGGAACATCCGCCCCAGGTAAGTCTCGTCCCAGGGGGGATCCGCGGGGGGGTGGCGGGGGGGTGGCAGGCCATTCCGCCATGGAGTTCGGGGGGCCGAATGCACTGGCATTCGGCCTCACCGAGATCTGTGGAGGAATTCTCTGACATCCCTAGTGAGAGCTGGACTATAAGGAAGGCTGAGCGCCGAAGAATTGATGCCTTCAAACTGTGGTGCTGGAGAAGATTCTTATGAGTCCCCTGGAGTGCAAGGAGGTCAAATCAGTCCATCCTAAAGGAAATCAACCCTGACTGCTCATTGGAAGGACAGATACTGAAGCTGAAGCTCAAATATTTTGGCCACCTAATGCGAAGAGAAAACTCCCTGGAAAAGACCCTGATGCTGGGAAAGACTGAAGGCAAAAGGAGAAGGGACGGCAGAGGATGAGATGGCTAGATAGCATCACCGATGCAATGAATATGGACTTGAGCACACTCTGGGAGAGAGTGCAGGACAGGAAGTCCTGGCGTGCTATGGTGCATGGGGTCACGAAGAGTCGGACAGGACTTAATGACTGGACAACAACACCTGGGTAAAAAAAATGTTCTGCAAGTCCACAGAATCTGCGCGACTTGGAAAAAGCGGTATGTGTCTCACAATACCAGTTGCTGGGGAACATGAGCATGGGGTGTGGTGATGGTGGTGGTGTGAGATTGCACTCATGTCCTGCTTGTGGACTTCATGTCCTGCATTGGGACATCTGGTTGGCCATGGTGTGAACAGAATGTTGGACTAGGTAGGACTTTGGTCTGATCCAGCAGGGCTTTTCTTATGTTATTAGGGTATCATGATGAAGTGGCAATAAGATTCCCCCCTCTCTTTCTTTCTTTCTTTCTTTCTTTCTTTCTTTCTTTCTTTCTTTCTTTCTTTCTTTCTTTCTTTCTTTCCTTCCTTCCTTCCTTCCTTCCTTCCTTCTCCTTCAGCTTCTGTTTCTCCTTCTCCTTCAGCTTCTTCTGCTTCTGCCTTCTCTAGGTTTGTCCCAGATATGAGACGACGTCTTCTGGTTTTTATCCTGGGGGCAAGTGGTAAGTGCTGGAAACCTGACACACCCTCTTCTTCATCACTGACACCCATCTTTCTAATCTCTAGTAGGAGAAAGAGCAATGTCAGGATATAGGGCCATCTGTCCCAGATACCACCTGTACAGGGGCATCAAAAAAATGTGATAGGTTGACAGTTATCTGAATAACTGGCAATGACGTGTTGTCTTCCTCAGAGGTGTTTGGTGTCATCTCAGCTGCATCAGCTTTGAAACGGTTCAGATTGCAATGCCAATGAAATCCACTGTCACCTTAAGCACATCAGAGCAAAAGTCCATCCAGACCAGCATCTCTGTTTCTCACAGTTGCCGGATGGATGCCCCTGGGAAGTATCTCCCTGTTCCCATGCCTAAGTGGTATACAGTGGCCTCTGAACCTGTAGGGTCTAGATCAGCCTTGCCTGATCTGGTGTCCTCCAGATGTGTTGTACCTCAACTCCCATCACCCCCAGCCAGCATGGCCAATGGTAGCTGGGAATGATGGGACTTGCTGTAGTACAACACATCTGGAAGGCACCAGGTTGGGCAAGGCTGTTCTAGGTAGCCATCGTCTAGACAGCTATCTAGATTGATAGCCACATCTGTTCTAGACAGCCATCATCTAGATAGCCACACCTGTTCTTGATAATCATCTAGATAGCTATAACTGTTTTAGATAGCCATAATCTAGGCAGCCATCATCTAGGCAAGGCTGTTCTGGGTAGCTATTATCAAGGCTATTCTACCTAGCCATCATGGTTAACAGAGCCATCATTGAGCAGGGGATTGGACTAAGTGATCTTTGAGGCCCCTTCCAAGTCTAAGATTTTATAATTAAGGAACAAGGGTACTTCTGAGCACGTGGAAGTTGTTTTCAGTACCAGAGTGTGTTCACCATCTAGTCACAAAAACCCACTCCTGGTTTCCTCCCACCCAAGCTCCCTTCCATATGATCAGGGGTTGGAGAACTTCCTCTATGAGGGAAGACTAAAGCGTTAGGAGTATTTGGCAGAAAATTTCTCCACGAATCTCCGGGAGGCCAAATGCCTCTCGGCGGCAGGTCCCGGCGGCGTTTCGGCAGCGTTTCGGCGGTGGCGGCGGTGGCGGCGGTGGCGGCGGTGGCGGCTGGTCTTCCGGCAGCCAGCTGAGGAGTGTGGTACCTATGCCTTATAAATGAAGACATTTTATAGACCTTATATTGTTTTATTTTATATTCCACCCTTCGTTATCATTTTCTAATAGGGATGGACGAAAGGGACTTACTTGGTCCTGCAGCTTGCTTCGCGGTGGGGGGGAGGTGCTTCGGTTATCCCCCCGAAGTTCAGGCAAGGGGGGGAGGTGCCCCGCCTCGCCCGGCCAAAATTCAGGCTGGGGGGGAGGCGCCCCATCCCTCGCCGCCGAAATTCAGGCCGGGGAGGAGCGCCCTGTCTACCCGGCCGCGAAAAAAAAAAGTAAAGTAAAAAAACAACACACACCCGTGATAGGCTACGTAACGATTTACGTAGCCTATCACAGCTAGATTTCCAAAGTCAGCCGTGATAGGCTATGTAAATCGTCATGTAGCCTATCATGGGTGACTTTGGAAAAAAGAAAAGAAAGCGCGTACGCAAATGGCGGCGCCCATGGGGCGCCGCCATTTGCATTCCTTAGTTTGGCACGTCTAGTCTACGGCGAAAATAAGGGCAACGCAAATAGCGCTTTTTTTCCCTTTTTTTTTCAAAGTCACCCGTGATAGGCTACGTGACGATTTACATAGCCTATCACGGCTGACTTTGGAAATCTAGCCATGATAGGCTACGTAAATCGTTACGTAGCCTATCACGGGTGTGTGTGTGTTTCTTTTTACTTTACTTTTTTTTTTCACGGCTGGGTAGACGGGGCGCTCCTCCCCGGCCTGAATTTCGGCGGCGAGGGATGGGGCGCCTCCCCCACCGGCCTGGATTTCAGCCGGGCGAGGCGGGGCACCTCCCCCCCCTCGCCTCAACTTCGGGGGGAGAACCGAAGCACCTCCCCCCCACCGCGAAGCAAGCTGCGGGACCAGGTAAGTCCCTTTCGTCCATCCCTATTAGAAAATGATAACGAAGGGTGGAATATAAAATAAAACAATATAAGGTCTATAAAATGTCTTCATTTATAAGGCATAGGTACCACACTCCTCAGCTGGAAAGGCTCTCAGAGCAGGACACATTTCAGTAAATACAAGACAGTCTCTGCCTTCAGGCTTACAACCCAAAAAGACACATCACAGAAGGAAAAGGACATGTGGAGGGAAAAAGAAAACAAGAAAACCCCAGCACCAATTCTTAATGTTATACAGATCTTATCAGGACCAGGAGGAATGCAGATGCCATGGTTGTGGTGCAGTTGGGTGTCGTCGGGCTTCTTATCATGACCAGCTGGAATGGAAATAGTTCAAAGAGGGGAGGAGCCAAAAATGGCCATCCTCTCAGTGGGACGGATGGGGTGGCCCTATTTCCTGCCCCTTCCTCTTCTACAGGCCGGTGGAATTTTGGCTGCTGGTTGACAGTCGGAGAGAAGCAATGCCCTAGGAGGGAGCTTCTCAGCAGAGCGGAACATAGCCCTGCCTTCCTTCTCTGCTGCAGACCGATGGAATGACTGCGGCCAATCAAATTATGCATGGAGAAAGCAGATAATACTAGAAAGAACTCCTAGTCTTAGGGGGTGACCCAGTTACATGACTTGGCAGTAGATTCTGGACCGGCAAAAAAGGAAGTCCGTCTTCACACAACACATAATTAGCTTGCGGAACTCACTGCCACAAGATGTGACAATAGCCACTGGCTTGGGTAGTTTTCAAGGGGGTTGGATGGTGGCTCCAATGTCAGTGGGATGGTGAATCCGCCCCAGGTTTCAGCCAGAACTGGTCAGAACTCTAAAGGGCCTCTCCAAGGTAGAGCCTCTAGGGTCAGGGGAAGTCTACCACTGAAGATGCACTGCTGGGAGCAACAGCAGGAGAGGGCGCTTGCCTTTGGGCCTGCTTTCCGGGAAAGCACTGCTGGACTAGATGGAGCCTTCTTGGGCTCTGCTGATGTTCTCATTTAATACGCTGAAGTTCCATGCCCTCTCCATGGTCTGCCTTGCTCCTCTTCTTCACTTCCTCTTCTGCTTCACCTACCATTGCCAAGCATGATGAATTGTTTCTCCTCACTGCCCTCCTTTAAAACCAAACGAAAGCAAACCCGAAACATTTTATCCCCCCAAATCGAACGCAATGTAGCTCAAACAAACATCGATAGTAACAACAATAAAGCAAAGTTAAGCTTGGGGCTGGGGTCCCCAACATGGCACCTACGGGTGCCACTGCACCCCCAAGGCCATGTTGAGGTGCCCACCAAGCTATTTCCCCCCTCTGCAAATGGATGGAGCGATTTCTCAGTTCACTTGCATGGCGGTGGGGGAAGGTGTCCTGCTGAAATATGTCTGTAGGGGGTTTGAAGGGCGCCCCCTGCCAAGAACCCTTGTGGCTACAGGTTCTTGCCAGGGGGCAGACCTTTGCCCCACTTCAGCCAGTTTCTGGCATGGGGGCTTTCCCCTCCCCATTCAAGTGAATGGAGTGATTCAGGGGAAAAGTCTGCCCTGCCAAAAAATGGCTGGAAGGGGATGAGAGGGTTTTTGGTAGGGGTGGGGGGCTTCCACCCTCCAGCCAATTTTCAGCAGGGCAGCTTCTCCTTGCCCTTTGCAAATGAATGGAGAAATTGCTCCATTCACTTGCATGGAGATACGAGTGGGAGGTGGAGAGAGGGAAAGAACAAAAGAGCCAGAGAGCCAGAGACACAGAAGGGTTTTCTTTTTTCTACACGAGGCTTTTAACCCACAGCTTTACCAAGGCCCCTGCTTCCAGATACTTTGTGGGATTAAGCTCAGCCCCTTTACACATGTTTTTTCCCCCCTGGGTTTTTTTTCCTCTGCCTTTCTAGATGTTCCATTATATAACCACTAGGTGGCACTGTGGTATAGTGGAATTGTGCAAATACGCTAGGTTTCATGCTGCCATTCAGAGATATACCAGACTGTCCAAGTCAGGAAAAACAGCAACACTAAAATGGTTGCAAAACACTGGAATGGACCTGGAGGATGACGATGTTGTGTAAAGCACCCGGAGACTACCATGACTGAGGAATCACAGAGTGCACAATAAGAGCCTTGTGTAGAAAGGCTCAAGGAAAGAGGAGCCAGAGAGAGAGAGAAGGCAGAGTGAGAAGGGCACAATAAAAGCCTTGTGTAGAAAGGCTCAAGGGAAAAGGAGCCAGAGAGAGAGAGAGAGAGAGAGAGAAGGCAGAGTGAGAAGGGCACAATAAAAGCCTTGTGTAGAAAGGCTCAAGGGAAAAGGAGCCAGAGAGAGAGAGAGAGAGAAAAGGCAGAGTGAGAAGGGCACAATAAAAGCCTTGTGTAGAAAGGCTCAAGGGAAAAGGAGCCAGAGAGAGAGAGAGAGAGAGAGAGAGAGAAGGCAGAGTGAGAAGGGCACAATAAAAGCCTTGTGTAGAAAGGCTCAAGGGAAAAGGAGCCAGAGAGAGAGAGAGAGAGAGAAAAGGCAGAGTGAGAAGGGCACAATAAAAGCCTTGTGTAGAAAGGCTCAAGGGAAAAGGAGCCAGAGAGAGAGAGAGAGAGAGAGAGAGAGAGAGAGAGAGAAGGCAGAGTGAGAAGGGCACAATAAAAGCCTTGTGTAGAAAGGCTCAAGGGAAAAGGAGCCAGAGAGAGAGAGAGAGAGAGAGAGAGAGAGAGAGAAAGAAAAAGAAAGAAGGCAGAGTGAGAAGGGCACAATAAAAGCCTTGTGTAGAAAGGCTCAAGGGAAAAGGAGCCAGAGAGAGAGAGAGAGAGAGAGAGAGAGAGAGAGAGAGAAGGCAGAGTGAGAAGGGCCCAATAAAAGCCTTGTGTAGAAAGGCTCAAGGAAAGAGGAACCAGAGAGAAAGAGGCCAGAGTGAGGGTGCACATTCATGGACACACATAAACAAAGAGAAAGAAGTGCTCTGAACATTTCTGTGATTCTTCCCTCCCGCCACCACCTTCCTCCAGCAGTTTCCACAACTGGGAAGACATAGACCGTCTCAAACTGACTAGATAACATTGGTTCCAATCTTTGTGTTCTACGGTGGCAGGAGCTGGACTGGTGAATATTTGCCCCAATCTGGAGCACCCAGCAAATGCCCAACCCCAATGCCTTCTGGAGCCTGAAGTGGGGCTGGTGGGAAATTTCTGGGACAGGGCTGCAGAACCTTCAGCCTGGGGGCCAAATCTGGCCTGCCTGTTGTCTCAGTCCAGTCCTCTGGTGTCCCCCAGATTGCCATGCCCCCTGCCCCTCATCCCATCCCCTTCCCCTGTTCACTAACCATTTTGTAGTTTCCTGGCTTCTGTGCAGCTTTTCCCCCCCATCCTGAAAGGTTGGAATGCAGGCTGGTAGGTACTCCTGCTTCCAGCTGCGTGAGGCACTCCGGAAATATCCTGTAAAAAAAACAATGATGATGAACCTCACTTCACTGGTAAGCCCCCCTATCTCCAAAAACAAGGAGTGTCCCAGCAGCTCCAGGGGTCCTACCTGGTTCATTGCCTGTTTCCAACCTGGTGGCCTCCAGATGTGTTGGACTACAACTTCCATAATTCTGCAGTCACTCCCCCAGCTCCTCCTCCTCCTCCTCCTCCTCTGAGGAGACCTCACATTTAGTGCCTGGGCACAGCTAGACCCTGAAAGGTGCAGGCTCTACACGTCTCTTCTTACATCTAAGGTTGGCGCTCTGGTCAGCAACCACGTGCCCTCAGGCCTGTGCCCTCCCGCCCCTCTTTCAGCTCTCTGGGTCATCAGCTGCAGCCTCCTGAACTTCAAGGTGATGATTCAAAGGATCACCCAGAAAAACGCCCTCATCTATTTCAACGGATACGGGTGCTACTGTGGAAAGGGCGGACGAGGGAAGCCCAGGGACGAGACCGACATGTGAGTGTGGGATGGGAACTCTGGGCCCCAGAACCGTCACGGGGTTCTCCGAAGCGTGGCGGGCGGCAAGGGCGAGGCCTTTTGTAAGAGGCCGAGCTGTGCACAGGAGAAATTCCTGGCACCTTGGGTCTAGAACCAGTCACTGTTTACAACGCAGCTACGATGGCAAGGTTGGTAGTGTAAGGGACTCAGGGGCTGCTAGCGTGTGAAGAAGAGCAGGGATTCACCCACACAGTGTCGGCTCCAGGTTCTGGAGGGCCCTTGGGCAAGACACCTTCCATGGGACCCCTCCCTCAGTGAGTCTCCCTTCTCGCCGCCGTGGTCACCAGCTGCCCTTGCTCTGTCTCCTCTTTCTCCTCATGATTGCCATTTCTTGTGTAACCGAGTCTTAGCATTTACCCCGAGGCAGTCAACCCCGCTCACACACCCAGACCAGGGCAAATCAGTTAACAGAGGGATTTATTAATGCAGTCCAGACAATTGCTGCATTCCCAACAGACATCAAAGCCCGTCCCCATATGCCCTTAACAGGAGAGCAACATGTAACTATAAGGCATAGCCCAGGTCCTCTTGTCTCCATTGGCAGGTTAATCCCAAAATTACAAACCCAGAGTCCCGTAGCAATCCCACAGGGTGTGTGTGTGTGTGTGTGTGTGTGTGTAGATATATTCTCTCTCTCTCTCTCTCTCTCTCTCTCTATATATATATATATATATATAGAGAGAGAGAGAGAGAGAGAGAGTCTCATTCTCTGCCTTGGCTCCGGGGGAAAACAGAGCAGCCTCCAGGCTCCACCACTGTAGTAGCCACCAGGCCCCGGTTTGCAATGACTGAGTCCTCACGCTGCGAAGGGAACCTTCTCTGAGCTTCCAGTTGTGCACAGCTTCTCGTCTCAGCAGAAACAGCCCAGCAATCCTTCTTCTCCCAAAAACAGGCAGATCGACAAGAGTAGTCTTAAACTCCTTATCGAAGCCTCCCCCGCTCCGTCCATGAATCTTCTTTCAACAAACTCCTTGAGTACGAAGTCTCAACAACCCGACAAATGCCTCTTCCTCCTCCCCACTGTCCCTTCTACCTCTGGGCTTTCACTTAAAGGCACACCTGGTCAGAATGAGCACACCCATGTTAACTCCCAATTAACTCCTGTTAATTCATAAACTGCATCTGTTACACTTGCTTGACAGGCAGAGAGCAAGTTGGCCATGGCGTCTCCTCCTCCCCCTCCCCACCACCTCCATCACCATTGTCTGGGCCAGAGCGAGAGGCAGGTGAACAAGCAGGTTGCAGTGGTGAAGAGGAGGAGCGGCTCCAGCGGGCTCTTGTCAGGGGGCCCCTGCTGGGGCGTGGGCCCTTGGCACGCGCCTGACCGTGCCTACCCTTGACACTGCCCCTGATTGTTACCACTTGCTTCCTTTGCAGCCAGAGAGCCAGTGAACAAGGGGGCCGTGGCGTCTCCTGCTCCTTCTCTTTACCACCACCACCGTTGTCTGGGCCGGAGCGAGAGGCAGGAGAACAAGCAGGGCGCCAGGGTGAAGAGAGGAGCAGCGACTCCAGGGGGCTCTTGTTGGTGGGCCCCTGCTGCGATGTGGGCCCCTGGCAGGTGCCCAGCCATGCCTACCCTTGATGCCTGCGCCCACATGAACACAACTCTTACTGCTAGACTAGTGAAGCCAATTGCTTCCGAAGGTTTGCCGACACATCACTGTCAACGCAGATGGTGAGACGTCCACATCTCTCCTCCGCTGATCAAACCAGAGGGCATCTCTGTGTCATCCGTGGGCACGTGGTGCCTCCAAAGGGTGACGTGAATACAAGGTTGGGCTGGCCTGACACCCTATATCAGGCGTGACGAAGCTCCGGCCCCTGGGCCACATGCGGACCCCCAGATTCTCTCCAGGGCATGCTGCTTCCCCAGCCCTTCACTGGGTGATGGGTCTCATTTCCTCCATCCTGCTCTGTTCCCCAGCTGATGGAGGGAACCTTGCACAAGTCAGGGAGGGAGAGTGCCTGGGTGCAAATGTCTTCCCCCCCTACTGTGTATTGAACAAAGGTAAGAGCAGTGGAGGCTGGTAGCTCCGATGTCAGTGGGGCAGCGAATCAGTTCCGGGTTTCAGTCAGGACTCTAACTTTGCTATCCAAGGTGCTTTGCCTCTCCAGCTCCTTTAGAGTTTGGACTGAAACCCAGAGCAGATTCTCTACCCCACTGGCATCGGAGCCACCAGCCTCCACTGGGTAAGGGTCTCATCCATAATGATGCCCACTTTGGGCGCTGGCCTCGGCCACTGCTGCAATGCGACCCCTGACAGGTCCCTTCGGAGGGAATGCGGACCTCAGGAGGGGAGGGGTTTCTGACCCCCACCCCACGTTTATCCCCTTTTCTCGGGGAAGGAGTGCAACTGCTTGAGCTATTTCTCAGCAAAAGCAATCAAGCAGACGTATTGGAAAGAAAGGGCTCACTCTTCTTTGCCTAGCATTGCAAACAGGGAGATTTCTGGCAATTCCTTGCAACAACCTGTAAGAAAGAGCCCCATTTCTGAGAAAGATGAAATGACTGTTTTCTTCCCGAGAAGGCTGAAAAGTCCCCTACACCCGTATCTTCGCCCCACCCAGTCTCTCTTCCTTTATTTCACAATGAAGGCCAGCATGTGAAATTTGTTCCTTCCACTCTGCCATCCACAGCTGCTCAGAGCTGCCTTGCTTTCTCTGGCTTTGCTTGTCACCTGGCAGGCGGGGAGTGGAGAACAGGCCAAGGAAGGCCCCCCCCCCACTCAGAATCTTATTTCGCCCTGCTCTGGCTTTCAAGATTCCCGCAGGCATAACTGCACACATTTTCAAGCAGAGCTTTGCAACCATGAGGGCTAGAAACTTGCTTTTGAGCAAGGAAAGGAAATCAGAGAGATGTAGCTTTCTATACTGAACATTTTTTTTGTTTGCATCCTCCTTTTCCTCCACGAGGCTCTCAAAGCAGCTTACAGGAAACAACATCAAAATCCTGCACCTATCTGTGCTCCCGCCTATGACACCCACATCTAACCTATGCTGTACAACTTTTATACCCCTCTATTTTGCTTTCCACTTGGTTTTTTCAGACTGGATAGTCCCAAACATTTAGAGCAAGGGTGCACAACCAATGGCATGTGGCCCCAAGGACTTAATTGCACCCTTCAAGGATGTCCTGATCCCCTGACCCCACCACCAGTTTCTCTCTGCAAGAGATCCTCGTACACATTTTTCTGTTGTGCTTTTATTCATCTTTACCCTTATAGTTTCAGATTTTGTAAACTGCGCTGGGTTGTTGTATACATATAAAAAAATACTTACATACATAAGCAAATCAATGTGAGAAATCATATTCGCTCGCACTTCCTTTGTGAGTGCATGTATGTAGGAATCTCTGTTGTGTTGGATGTGTGTCTGCCTATCTATTCACCCACGTGTCTTTGCCTCCGTGTTTCTTCATTTATCCTTTCCCCACTGTCAAAGTTAAGATTGTAAGCTCCTGGGGACAGAGAACGTAAGTGTTTTTAATTTGTTTGCAGTTTTGTGTTTGTTGGATGCAAACACAGATCTGGATACTTGTGTGGACAGCAGCTCATAACAGCAATGCAGACTGGGAGAAACAAAAAGAAATGTGGCAAAGCAACTGTAGAGGTAATGACAGGGGCTTTTTCTTTCTGTTCTCCTTTTCCTCGGCTTCTTTTACTTAGAATTATATTTCATAGAATCGTAGAAAAGTAGGCTTGGAAGGCCCCTTCATGGATCACTGCCTTGTTGTGGCGAAGGGGCTTGCGTAACTCAGTGAAGCCATAAGCTATGCCGTGCAGGGCCACCCAAGACGGACAGGTCATGGCAGAGAGTTCTGACAAAATGTGGTCCACTGGAGAAGGAAATGGCAACCCACTCCAGTATTCTTGCCAAGAAAACCCCATGGAACGTATCACAAGGCTAAAAGAGATGACGCCGGAAGATGAGCCCCTCAGGTTGGAAGGTGTCCAATATACTACTGGGGAAGAGCAGAGGGAATTTCCAAGTAGCGCCAGAAACAGTGAAGTGGCTGGGCCAAAGCCGAAAGGACACTCAGCTGTGGATGTGTCTGGTGGTGAAAAGAGAGTCCGATGCTGTAAAGAACAATATTGTTTAGGAACCTGGAATGTAAGATCAATGAATCAAGGTAAGCTGGAGGTGGTCAAACATGAGATGGCAAGATTGAACATCGACATCTTGGGAAGCAGCGAACTAAAATGGACAAGCATGGGCGAATTTAATTCAGGTGACCATTATATCTATGACTGTGGGCAAGAATCTCTCAGTAGAAGTGGAGTAGCACTCATAGTCAACAAAAGGGTGGGAAAAGCAGTACTGGGGTACAATCTCAAAAACGATAGAATGATCTCAGTACGAATCCAAGGCAAACCATTCAACATCACAGTAATTCAAGTCTGTGCCCCAACCACTGATGCTGAAGAAGCTGAGGTTGATCGGTTCTATGAAGACCTACAACGCCTTCTAGAACTAACACCAAAACAAGATGTCCTCTTCATCATAGGGGATTGGAATGCTAAAGTAGGAAGTCAAGAAATCACCGGGATTACAGGCAAGCATGGTCTTGGTGTACAGGATGAAGCAGGACAAAGGCTGATAGCGTTTTGCCAAGAGAACACGCTGATCATAGCAAACCCTCTTTTCCAACAGCACAAGAGGCGTCTCTACACATGGACATCACCAGATGGCCAATATCGAAACCAGATTGATTATGTCCTTTGCAGCCAAAGATGGAGAAGCTCCATACAGTCAGTAAAAACAAGACCTGGAGCTGACTGTGGCTCAGATCATGAGCTTCTTGTGGCAAAATTTCAGCTTAAATTGAAGAACGCAGGGAAAACCACTAAACCATTCAGGTATGACCTCAATCATATCCCTTATGAATATACAGTGGAGGTGAGGAATAGATTTAAGGGATTAGATCTGATAGACAGAGTGCCTGAGGAACTATGGACGGAGGTCTGTAACATTGTTCAGGAGGCAGCAACTCAGTCCATCCCAAAGAAAAAGAAATGCAAGAAAGCCAAGTGGCTGTCTGATGAGGCTTTACAAGTAGCTGAGGAAAGAAGGGAAGCGAAAAGCAAGGGAGAAAGGGGAAGATATATCCAACTGAATGCAGAGTTCCAGAGAATAGCAAGGAGAGACAAGAAGGCCTTCTTAAATGAACAATGCAAAGAAATCAGGGAAAACAATAGACTGGGAAAGACTAGAGATCTTTTCAAGAAAATTGGAGATCTCAAGGGAACGTTTTGTGCAAAGACGGGCATGATAAAGGACAAAGAAGGCAGGGACCTAACAGAAGCAGATGAGATTAAGAAGAGGTGGCAAGAATACACAGAAGAACTATACAGGAAAGATCCTAATGTCCCTGATAGCCATGATAGTACGGTCACTGAACTTGAGCTGGACATCCTCGAGAGTGAAGTCAAGTGGGCCTTGGGAAGCATTACTAACAACAAAGCTAGTGGAGATGACAGTATTCCAGCTGAGCTATTTAAAATCCTAAATGATGATGCTGTTAAAGTGCTGCACTCAATATGCCAGCAAAGTTGGAACACTCAACAGTGGCCACAAGACTGGAAAAGGTCAGTTTACATTCCAATTCCAAAGAAGGGCAATGCCAAAGAGTGTTCAAACTACCGCACAATTGCGCTCATTTCACATGCCAGCAAGGTTATGCTCAAATTCCTACAAGCTAGGCTTCAGCAGCATGTGAACCGAGAACTACCGGAAGTACAAGCTGGGTTTCGAAGAGGCAGAGGAACTAGAGATCAAATCGCCAACATTCGCTGGATCATGGAGAAAGCAAGAGAATTCCAGAAAAACATCTATTTCTGCTTCATTGACTACGCTCAAGCCTTTGATTGTGTGGATCACAACAAACTCTGGCAAATTTTTAAAGAGATGGGAGTACCAGACCACCTTACTTGTCTCCTGAGAAACCTGTACGAGGGACAAGAAGCAATAGTAAGAACCAGACGTGGAACAACCGATTGGTTCAAAATTGGGAAAGGAGTATGACAAGGCTGCATATTGTCGCCCTGCTTATTTAATTTATATGCAAAGTACATCATGAGAAATGCTGGGTTGGATGAATCACAGCTTGGAATTAAGATTGCCGGGAGAACTTCCGATATGCAGACGATACCACTCTAATGGCAGAAAGCGAAGAGGATCTAAAGAGCCTCTTGTTGAGGGTGAAAGTGGAGAGTGCAAAAGCTGGTTTGAAACTCAACATTCAAAAAACGAAGATCATGGCATCTGGCCCCATCACGTTCTGGCATAGAGAAGGGGAAGAAATGGAAGCAGTGACAGATTTTATTTTCTTGAGCTCCAAGATCACCACAGACAGTGACTGTAGCCATGAAATTAAAAGATGCTTGCTCCTTGGGAGGAAAGCTATGGCACACCTAGACAGCATAGTAAGAAGCAGAGACATCACCCTGCCAACAAAGGTCCGTATAATCAAAGCTATGGTTTTCCCAGTAGCAACGTATGGCTGTGAGAGCTGGACTATAAGGAAGGCTGAGCGCTGAAGAATTGATGCTTTCGAACTGTGGTTCTGGAGAAGACTCTTACGAGTCCCCTGGACTGCAAGGAGGTCAAATCAGTCCATCCTAAAGGAAATCAACCCTGAGTGCTCATTGGAAGGACAGATGCTGAAGCTGAAGCTCAAATATTTTGGCCACCTAATGCGAAGAGAAAACTCCCTGGAAAAGACCCGGATGCTGCAAAAGATTGAAGGCAAAAGGAGAAGGGGACGGCAGAGGATGAGATGGCTAGATAGCATCACCAATACAATGAATATGAACTTGAGCATGCTCCAGGAGAAAGCGGAGGACAGCAAGGCCTGGCGTGCTATAGTCCATGGGGTCACGAAGAGTTGGACAAGACTTAACGACTGGACAACAGGATTGGAAGGGGCCTACAAGGCCATCGAGTCCAACCCCCTGCTCAATGCAGGAATCCAAGTCAGAGCATCCCTGACAGGTGGCTGTCCAGGGATGTGTAAACACATTTACTGATGTGTTTATTGACAAATCTGTATTGATCTGTTCTGTTGGGATCACCTGTCATTTGCACCTTTGTTCTGTATGTTCACTTCTTCTGGGTGTTGCTTTGGAAGGGCATAAGCATTTTTAAGCTGCTTGGTAGAGCTGTGTTGTGTTTTCGGTTGTGTGTGTGTTTTAATGTATTTCTTTTATGACTGTTTAAACAGAGTTTTATTTTAAATTTTGGTTATTATTATTGTCAGCTGCCTTGAGTACCTTTTCCTTGATAGGAAGGTGGGGGATAAATCAGATCAATAAATACATCTTCCAGCCAAGGGTGTAGAGCTGCTTCTGCAGTCTGTCACACTGTTCTTTCCTCAGGTGGCTGACTTGATGGCCATTGTCATCCTCACACTGGATGGCCTTGATGGAGTCACCCTCCTTCCTTGCCACTTTCAGTGCTGGCTTGGCCTTTGCTCATAGAATCATAGAATAGTGGGGTTGGAAGGGGCCTACAAGATCATCGAGTCCAAGCCTGGCTCAGTGCAGGAATCCAGGTCAAAGCATCCCTGACAGATGGCTGTCCAGCCTCGTCTTGAATGCCTCCAGTGTGGGAGAGCCCACCGCCTCCCTAGGTCATGGGTTCCATTGTCGTACTGCTCTAACAGTCAGGAAGTTTGTCCTGATGTTCAGCCGGAATCGGCTTCCTGTCACTTGAGCCCATGATTCCGTGTCCTGCACTCTGGGATGATGGAGAAGAGATCCATCTTCTCTGTGATGACCTTTCAAGTCCTTGAAGAGCGCTATCCTAGCTCCCCTCAGTCTTCTCTTCTCAAGGGTCAACATGCCCAGTTCTTTCAGTCTCTCCTTACAGGGCTTTGTTTCCAGTCCCCTGATCATCTTTGTTGCCCTCCTCTGAACCCTCTCCAGCTTGTCTGCATTCTTCTTAAACTGTGATGCCCAGAACTGGACTCAGTACTCCAGATGAGGCCTAACCAGTGCCAGTAGAGGGGAACTAGCACTTCCCGGGATTTGGAAGCTATGCTTCTATGAATGCAGCCCAAAATAGCATTTGCCTGTTTTGCAGCCACATCACATGGTTGGCTCATATTCACCATGTGATTGACAACAATTCCAAGATCCTTCTCACTTGTAGTGTTGTTGAGCCACGTATCCCCCATCTTGTAACTGTGCATTTGGTTTCTTTTTCCTAGGTGCAGAACTTACACCTAAGCTTGGCCCCCACCCTGGAAGCACCTGGCCCGGATCAGATTGATGCCCAGGCAGATAACATTATGTGCTGCAGGTGGGCAGGGTGCACCTGCTGCCGCTCAGATGTTCCCTCAATAATAATAATAATAATAATAATAATAATGGTAATGGTAATTATACATTTCTATATCTCTTCATGACTGAAGCTCTCTGGGCAGTTTGCAAAGATTAAAAACCATTAATAATACTGTATACAAAGTTTAAAAACCATTTACATACAAAATACACAAACAGACAACACCCCCCCACACACATATCTAAAAACAACTTTAAGTGAGCAATCAGCCATAAAAGAAATCCAGGAACTGATTAAAACTCTTCATGTGCTGCCAAATGCCTGAGAAAAGAGAAACGTCTTAACATGTTGGAGCCAGGCGGGCCTTGTTGGGGAGATGATTCCAAAATTGGGGGGCTGCCACCAAGAAGGCCTTCTCCCTTGTTGTCACCTTCCAAGCCTTAGGGGAGGGCCTTAGATGCTGAACGCAGAGTAGGGGTAGGTTCATGGTTGGGAGAGGCTCTCTGTCAGGTCATGTATGGCTTGTAGATCGAATGAGTTGGCTTTTGTCTCCCTCAAGGTGCTGCTACAACCATGACTGCTGCTATGAGGGCTTACACAGCCAGGGCTGCCATCCGTACATCGATCACTACAGATACCTGATCATCAACAATGACGTTTTCTGCCGTGAGTTGCACTTGCGTCACTGGCATTGAAAGGGGCATGTTGGGAGCCTTTTGAAAAGGGTTTCAAAAGGGTTCAGAAGAGGCAGAGTGCATGTGGTGGTGTGTGGGGGAGACGGCTGTTCTGGGTCATCAGTCACAGACACTAAGAGCCAAATGACACTTTGCACTAATCATCTAACACAGGGATGCAGAACTGCTGCCCCACAGGGCACCCCAGTCCAGCCTGTGCTGCCTCCTAAGAATGTAAGACCCTAAGAAGAGCCCTGCTGGATCAGACCAAGGGTCCATCCAGTCCAGCATTTTCTTCACACAGTGGCCAACCAGCTGCCCATGTGAAACCCACAAGCAGGACACGAGTGCAACAGCACCTTCCCGCCCATGTTCCCCAGCAGTTGGTCTACATAGGCAAACTGCCTCTGATCCTGGAGGTAGCATAGAGCCATGAGGACTAGTAGCCATCGTTAGCCTTCTCCTCCAGGAATTTGTCCACTCTGCCTTTAAAGCCATCCAACTTGGTGGCCATCACTACATCCTGTGGTAGCCAGTTCCATAGTTTTAACTCTGTGCTGTGTGAGGAAGTCCTTCCTTTTACCTGTCCTGAATCTTCCCCCCAGTCAGCTTCATGGGATGACTCTGGGTTCTAGCATTTTAAGAAAGGGAGAAAAATGTCTCCCTATGCACAGTCTCCACACCAGGCATCATTTTTGTACACCTCTATCATGTCCTTCCCTCACTCATCCCTCTAAGCTGTTGTGACCTTCCCTCATAGGGCAAATGCTCCAGCCCCTTGATCATTTTAGTTGCCCTACTCTGCACTTTTCCCTGCCCGATCATATCCTTTTTTGGGTGCGGTGATCAGAACTGTACACTGTATTCCAAGTCTGGTCGCACCATAGGTTTGTATAAAGGCAGTATGATGTGGCAGTGCCTCCTAGGGGTGGAGCTTAGACTGCAAGCCACACTCCCTGGAGGCATGCCGTCGGAGGGCATCCCCCGCTGCTATCTGAGATAGGAGATAACAGCAGGATGCTGGAAGCCTGGGAACGACTCACCTGCGCTGGGGAAAGTGGCCCCTTTTACCTGCATGGCGAGTCCCACCACCCCTTCTCTCCGCTGCTATCTCCAATCTGTGGGTTATCTTTGCATTATCTTTTAATTTACTCTGGTGTGAGTGCACGTGGTCCTGATTCCCATCCTATGCTTGTGAAGAAGCACTGAACATGACAGCCCCATAGCCACGCCCCCAAAGGGAGTCCAAAGACCGCAGGCCGCTGTGTCGCTCCATCCCCTTCTATTTATATATGTCCTTTGTAAAGCAAATGGCTCTTCATTGCCCATTCGAGACCAAGCCGCCCCCAGATACTTTGTGCTATAACAGGGATAGCTTAAGATGAATCCATTGTTGCTGGGGAAATGCATTTTCCCACCAGCCTGAGGGGTGTGTGGGGTGGCAGATGGCATCATCACCCCGGCTAAAGAGCCCTGTCAACGCTGGCTCCCCTGCACCACCGTGCGCCACCTCCGTCTCCTCCTCCGGTTGACTCGTGGTCTACAAGCCTCTTCTCATCCATCTTTGCCATTTCCGTCACATTTTGCCCAGCAACCTGGAAGTTAGGGGTTGAGTTTTGGACAGCGGAGGCCGGTGGCTTCGGAGTTGGTGGGGCTGTGAATCCACTCCGGCTCTTCGTCGGGAGCAGTCTGAACTCTAAAGGAGCTATCCGAGGTGCTTCATCGGCTCTGGAACACCCTTCCCTCCTCATTCAAGACTTTCTGAACGTTGGTAAAGACCTCTCTTCTTAGGAAGGCATCCACTATTTTATTTAGGGGTGTTTTTACCCCACTCTTCAGCCAAAAAAGGCTCCCAGAGTGGCGTACAGAGATGAATATTACAGTCCCTGCCCTCGAGCTCACAATCTAAAAGACACAATGCCAAAGGAAAAGGGATTGGGAGGAAGGAGGGGAAGGAAAGCAAATACACCAATGACTGAAGTATAGGACCAGGTTGGTCTCCCCCCTGCACCGATGTTCATCCTGGGAGGCAGGAAGTGCAGCCCCCCGTGGCCCTCGGTTCTCTTGCCACTATATAATTATAATTTCATGCCTTAATCGGTCTCTATTTTTTCAATATTTTGATTGCTTTTGCCTTGTTGGTCACTGTTTTTGTGCTCATGTTGTGAATTGGAAGGAGGTTTTTCATGTATGAATGGTAATTTATCAATGAAAAATTAATGTTGTAAGCTGCCTAGAACTCCTTGGACATGAGGTAGAGTATGAAAGTTTTTAAACAAAGAAACAAGAGAAAATCTCAGGAAGTCGGGCATGCTGTCCTGTCCAGTGATCTTGTGGCTGAGGCTGGAGCCAAACCTATTGAGCCAGAGTGGGCAACTTGTGGCCCTCCAGATGTTTTGGACGACAACTCCCATCAGCTCTAGCTAATGGTGAGGGATCATTTTATTTCATTTATTAGCCACCTTGCTCCCCGAAAGACTCAAAGTCTCTTACAGCAAGGGTTAAAACATACAAAGTTTTAAAGCAATTAAAATAACCAGGACCCAGTAAATTCACTAGATCAAAAGCCTGGTTCTATGCCATCAAATGCCTGGGAGTAGAGGAAAGTCTTAACCTGGCGCCAAAAAGATGACAATGTTGGTGCCAGGAGGGCCTCTCTGGAGAGAGCATTCCACAGTCAGGAGGCCACCACTGAGAAGGCCCTCACCCTTGGTGTAGTGGCTAGAGTGCTGGACTGGGAATCGGGAGATCCGGGTTCTAGTCCCCACTCGGCCATGGAAGCTCACTGGGTGACTTTGGGCCAGTCACAGACTCTCAGCCCAACCCACCTCACAGGGTTGTTGTTGTGAGGATAAAATGGAGGAAGGAGGAGGATCATGTACGCTGCCTTGAGTTCCTTGGAGGAAAAAAGGTGGGATATAAATGCAATAAATAAATAAATAAATAAATAGTTCCCCTCTACTCAGCACTGGTTAGGCCTCATCTGGAGTACTGTGTCCAGTTCTGGGCACCACACTTGAAGAAGGATGCAGACAAGCTGGAGAGGGTTCAGAGGAGGGCGACGAAGATGATCAGGGGACTGGAAACAAAGCCCTGTGAGGAGAGACTGAAAGAACTGGGCATGTTTAGCCTTGAGAAGAGAAGACTGAGGGGAGATAGGAGAGCGCTCTTCAAGGACTTGAAAGGTCATCACAGAGAAGAAGGCCAGGATCTCTTCTCCATCATCCCAGAGTGCAGGGGGTTGGACTCGATGGCCTTGTAGGCCCCTTCCAACCCTTCTATGATTCTATGATTCTGACCCTCCCTCGGAGGAGGACCTCAGATGTTGATACTAATGTATGGGTAGGGAATTGGGGGCCAAAACATCTAGAGGGTGACAAGTTGTTAACTAAAAACTGTTTCATTGGGCAAATTGGACAGGTCCCTTGGTCACTGGAAAACAGAAATCTAGATCAACTATGCAGTCTTTATAGTAACGAAGCTGGAGATAAATTTAGATGCTGTGCTAGGTTTTTAAAAAAAGAGTCAAAAGAAGCCAAATTGGATAGCTTTACCTAGTAGTTGGAGGGGAACATCCCTCAAAGAATAAAGTCTCTGCTTAAGTGGTGTAAAATCCTCTTCCTCCTGTGAAAGCACCTGCTATTGAACAGCCAGATTTGGAATTCTCCAAGTCGTATGAAAAATAAAGTTAGCAGTAAGAAAAATCCCAACATTATAATGAGGGGGCGGGGCAGAATAGGGAGTTATATGAGAGTGAATGACCAGGGGATGTTGCTTTTCATTCTGCTATTCTAAGAAAAACTTTTTGTTTCTGCAGAGTACAGAAACAAGTCAGTCTGTGCCATGTTGGCGTGTGAATGCGACCGGCAGGTGTCCCTGTGTTTCAGAAAACGAGCCAAAACATACAACAAAAAACTCCATCATTACCCTGCCGTCTTGTGCAAGGAAGCCACTCCCAAATGCTCACAAGACAAAAAGCCGCACAACAGATTGTCAAGCAAGCAAACAAGAAAACCCTTAAGTGAAGGAGAGCTTGCGGGGTCCCAAGCAGAAAAGAAGTCTAGGAATACGCTACGGCTGAAAGGAGATTTTGCATGAATTCCAAATTTGGCCACGTTTTTCCTCATGAATGTTTGAACAGTTTGAATTTTAAAGCTGTTCAAAATTCAAGTTTTCACTGTTGTCCTTGAAGCGATACTTTTATCAAAAGGAAGAAGCAACTACAGGTGAAGTAGCGATTTGCCAAATTAATACGTTCTTTGGGTTTCTCCCCATTGCAATCACTAAATCCATGATCATCCATGATCAAAACTCTGTGTGTGTGTGCGCGCGTGCGCGTGTAAAATAAACATTTATTTATTTATCTAAAACATTTTTACTCCATCTTACTATCTAGGAGACACTCAAACTGGCTAACCCAAACAGACGTTCAAACCTTGGGAAGCAAAAATAATTGAGTCTCCAGTATTATTGTATGTATTTATTATTGCATTTATATCCTGCCTTTTTTCCTTTTGCAAGGAACCCAAGGCAGCTTACATTATCTTCTTCCTCCTCCATTTTATCCTCACAACAACCCTGTAAGGTAGGTTGGGCTGAGAGTCTGTGGGCCCAAAGTCACCCAGTGAGCTTCCATAGCCAAGTGGGGACTGGAACCCAGATCTCCCAACTCCCAGTCCAACACTCCAGCCACTACACCACACTGGCTCTGTATGGTCAAGCAAGACAGATGTGAGTGTCGGGCAGGGTTAATTTTGACATTTCTGTTTCCATGTATTTTTCTGCCACTATACTATATGTATTGGCTTGTTTATGTCTGGGAAGAAAGGAGGGTTTTACCACTCAGACATCCACTGAGCATCACAGCCGTTCAAGAAGGTGAGCGAAATTGTGATGGAACGAGGGAATCTATGGACCACAATGGGATATTTTCACTGCCTGAGATGGGCAGGGGAGATGGAAGACAGACACCATGGGAAGCCAGCGGGGTGGAGGCGCACATGTAAATATTCGCACATGGGAGCATTATGAGAGCCCCAAGCCGGAGCGCAGATTGAGGCTTGGGCCTTGCAGGGCACCCCGAGACCCCAGCCAGCCGAATGGAGCGTGGATGCATGGCCGCTGTGCCGCCCTGGGCAAAGGAGAAGTGCTGGAGCGTGGTCACCATGACATGGATAGCAGGGCCAGCAAGGGTTAAGGAGGTGCCAGTGTGGTTCCAACTCATACTTACCTGGCAGGGAGGACATCATGATCGTGAAGGTGGTTGTCCCAGGGTGAGGCTCATCCGTTGTACTCCCGGTGTGCTGACCCCTGCAATTCCCCCAAATGCTGGACGCTCAACTGCATAATTTATGGCAGCGGGGGATTACATTTGCACTTTCCCTGGAGCATTTTGCGGCAAAGGCAGAACCTACATTATATTCTTTTTCTTGGGAATCAAGTAGATGTTCTTCTCTGCAGCAACCAACCCAACAGAAAACTACCTTGTGTGCAAGCTCCATGTTGTAATCAAACCACCTAGGGAGTGCACAACAGCAGGGGAGCAGGGAGGAAAGTGACCGATATTGTAATAACCAGGGAGCTTCCCCAGAGGTTTTGGACTTCCAGCCCTCATCAGCTCCAGGCCATTATTAAGGCCAGGAGTTAGGAATGCTGGGAGCTGCTGTCCCAGGTTGTGGGTCGGCTGCCATGGGGTCTGCATTTAGCCGAAAGTCTTAAAGACATGAATGACTTCACATACGTTTTGGCAAGTTATAGCCCAGTTCCTCAGAGAGAAGATGGGGAAATCGCAGCCCGATTAGCCCATGCTGCGTTTTCGCTGTAGCGTGTACGGCCAGAACAAAAAATGAAAGCCACTTACCGTAGCAAAAAAAGAAGTTAATGGACCACATGAATGGCAACCTGTAACTGAAAAATGAAGTTCCTTTTCTGCTTTTGAACTTTAGAGTTCTGTCTGGTTCCGTCCGAAACTCAGAGTGGATTCACAGCCGCCAACCCCCTAAATAAGGCTGCTGGACCAGGCGTGGATTACTGTGCAAGCACAGGGCTGGTTTAAAAAGCAAATCACAATTTGCATGTGCTCAGAGACACACTTTTCTGCGCGAGCATGTGTGTAAATAAATAAGTAAGTAAATAAATAAATAAGTAAATAAGTAAGTAAATAAATAAGTAAATAAATAACTTTGGCTATTGGGCTGTATAGAAATGTAATAAATAAATGAATGAATGAATGAATGAATAGCTTCGGCTGCAGGGCTGCATAGAAATGTAATAAGTAAATAAATAAGCAAGTAAAAATAAATGTAAATAACAAATAAATAGCTTCGGCTGCAAGGCTGCACAGAAATGTAATAAGTAAATAAATAAGCAAGTAAAAATAAATGTAAATAACAAATAAATAGCTTCGGCTGCAGGGCTGCACAGAAATGTAATAAGTAAATAAATAAGCAAGTAAAAATAAATGTAAATAACAAATAAATAGCTTCGGCTGCAGGGCTGCACAGAAATGTAATAAGTAAATAAATAAGCAAGTAAAAATAAATGTAAATAATAAATAAATAGCTTCGGCTGCAGGGCTGCACAGAAATGTAATAAGTAAATAAATAAGCAAGTAAAAATAAATGTAAATAACAAATAAATAGCTTCGGCTGCAGGGCTGCACAGAAATGTAATAAGTAAATAAATAAGCAAGTAAAAATAAATGTAAATAACAAATAAATAGCTTCGGCTGCAGGGCTGCACAGAAATGTAATAAGTAAATAAATAAGCAAGTAAAAATAAATGTAAATAACAAATAAATAGCTTCGGCTGCAGGGCTGCACAGAAATGTAATAAGTAAATAAATAAGCAAGTAAAAATAAATGTAAATAACAAATAAATAGCTTCGGCTGCAGGGCTGCACAGAAATGTAATAAGTAAATAAGCAAGCAAGTAAAAATAACTGTAAATAACAAATAAATAGCTCCGGCTGCAGGGCTGCACAGAAATGTAATAAGTAAATAAATAAGCAAGCAAGTAAAAATAACTGTAAATAACAAATAAATAGCTCCGGCTGCAGGGCTGCACAGAAATGTAATAAGTAAATAAATAAGCAAGCAAGTAAAAATAACTGTAAATAACAAATAAATAGCTCCGGCTGCAGGGCTGCACAGAAATGTAATAAGTAAATAAATAAGCAAGCAAGTAAAAATAACTGTAAATAACAAATAAATAGCTCCGGCTGCAGGGCTGCACAGAAATGTAATAAGTAAATAAATAAGCAAGCAAGTAAAAATAACTGTAAATAACAAATAAATAGCTCCGGCTGCAGGGCTGCACAGAAATGTAATAAGTAAATAAATAAGCAAGTAAAAATAAATGTAAATAACAAATAAATAGCTTCGGCTGCAGGGCTGCACAGAAATGTAATAAGTAAATAAATAAGCAAGCAAGTAAAAATAACTGTAAATAACAAAGAAATAGCTCCGGCTATTGGGCTGCACAGAAATGTAAGACATAAAGCCATCAATCTGGGAGGGGGAGAATTGGCGTCAAAGAGAACCCGGAAGTTCTGTCTCCAAAAGAGAAGCGGACGCTCTAGACCTTTTGAAAGTCTATGGGTCGGCGACGGCGGCTTCCGTGTTAGAGCCGCGGCCGGAAATCCCAGCAGCGCGCCCCTCTATCCCCCATCTCTATGGCCGAGGCGCTGCACGCCCCCTCGGGCGTCATCAGGCGTCGCCGAGGGCGGCGCGGCGCTTCCTTCCCGGAAGTGGGTCGGAGGAGGACGCCGGACGCGGGTAGGGGCGGCTGGCTGGCGCGCCGCTCCGCTCCCCGGGAGCCGGACGTGGCGGCATTGCCACGGGGACGCGGGCCTTGGGGTCGGGGGCTTGCGGGGGGCAGCGCTGCGGGGGGGCGTCCGTGGCTGTGACGGGGAGGGGGCTGGGGGACCATGAAGCGGGCAGAGAGCCCGGATTTCTCTACGGCCCGTGCAGGCCGCCTTTCAGGCCGAAGGCCTCCCAAGGCGGCCTACAAAAGAGGCTCAACTTTCGAAAGGTGGTCCACTCCCGTAATCCCCCAGCCAGCTGGCTGGGGGGTTATGGGAGATGTAGTCCAGCACTTCCGGAGGGCTCCAGGTTGGGGAAAGGCTGACTTACACAAGAACGTAAGAAGAGCGGCCCTGCTGGATCGGACCAAGGGCCCATCCAGTCCAGCGTTCTCTTCGCACAGTGGCCAGCCAGCTGTTGATGGGAGGCCACGAGTGCAGTGGCACCCTCCCGCCCATGTGCCCCAGCAACTGGTGTACAGAGGCTCACTGCCTCTCACTGGAGAGGGCATGTAGCCATCACGACCTGTAGCCTCCTCCTCCAGGAATTTGCCTAACCCGCTTTTAAAGCCATCCAAAGGGGTGGCCATCACCACGTCTTGAGGGAGCAAATGCCATAGTTTAACTCTGCACTGCGTGAAGAAGCCCTTCCTTTTATCTGTCCTGAATCTCCCACCAATCCGCTTGATAGGATGACCCCACTGGGTGCTAGTATTTTGAGAGAGGGAGAAACATGTCTCCCTCTCCAGTTTCTTCACACCAGGCATAATTTTGTACACCTCATGTCTCCCCCAACCCTCCTTTTTTCCAAGCTAAACAATCCCAGCAGCTGTAACCTTCCCTTATAAGGGAGTTGCTCCAGCCCCTTGATCATTTGAGTTGCCCTTTTCTGCACAGAACCACCCGCCACAAGATGGGATGGACTGCCGCCTCAGAGACATAGCTGGCTTGGGGGTTATGGGAGTTGTCCATCACATCTGGAGGGCCCCAGGTTGGGGGAAGGCTGACTTGCAGAACCACCTGCCGCAAGATGTGGGGATGGACTGCTGTCTTGGAGACAGCCACGGTACACCACCCCCTCTAGAGCTGGCCTTTGTCCCCCCCCCCCCCGGATTTTTTGGGGAAAATTTTCTTCTTGCAACATGACAGACCATGACAGCCTCCATTTAAAGAATGACAGCTCGTTTTAAGAACAGCAGCAATTTAAGAATAGGACCCTCTGAAAACTTCAGTGAATTAGGCAGGGCGAGTGCACAACAGACTTCATTGAATTAGGCAGGGCGAGGGCACAACAAACTTTATTGGGAAGAGCTCCCAAAAGTCTGCTCGCTCAAGGCTTTCCCTGACTGAGGGTGGATTTTTCATGATCACAAGCACCCTATAGTTACGCAAGTGATTCTGAAAAAAACAGCCTGTATAGTAACATGACCCTTGAAGAGTTAACTATTAGAACTTTGTATTATGGGATACAGTTAGACTCCACCCCTTGGTTTTCCCTTTCCTCTGCTTTTGACTTTCAGTTGTGTTGGTCCAGCCAGCAATAAAGAATCATGTTTGTTTCCCTGCAGTAAGAAGTAAGAATGTGTTTATTCTGCAGTTATTATGATGAGCAGAGTGGGACTGGGTGCTTATTGCTAAAGGCTGAAATAAAGAGATAAAGTGTTCTGAAAAAATATTTTCCCTAAGTTGCCCTTTACTCTCTTAAAGCATTCACTCTGCTCACAATCATAGGAGCTATTTTCTTTTTCTTGAGTATTTGGTGGCAAAGGATGAAAACAGCCCTAGAGGAATAGAAACACTGCTGTGCACACCACTGTTAGGCTGTAACTCAGGCCTAATTTCTGATTTTCTCAATATGTGCAGCTCAGCATGAGGCCTTTTCAGGGTTTCTGGTTGACAAATCAACCCAGCAACCAGTAAAAAAAATACCAGTTGCTTTCCACAATTAGTTTCCAAGTGCTTAGTCCTTTATATAGCAACCAGTTTAAAAGTTTTCCCTTGATTGGAAGAAAAAACCAAAGGCCAGGAACAAGTCTAGAGGAGGGTCCCTCAAGGAGGAGTTAACAAACACACCTTAAAGTATTTATTTTCTCCTTGCCCTTCCCTAAACGTGTAGTATGGACAGGTTTGTTTTTTGGCCAGACTCTAAAACTGAGATGCCTAATCTAGCATCAAAGCCATGCTCAGAAACTCACTGTCATTACCAAAGTAGTTCAGTTCATGAAGAATCAGAACACAGGGACAGACGATAGGTGAAAGAGCCAGCTATAGGCAAAGTCAAGCTTTTGAGTCTGGTATTTCTGGGGATCTGTCAAAAACGGGCAAGCCAATTCAACAGATTAAACTTAATTCATACCCCAAGAATGCTTCACTAGTGAAAGGGGGAGGGGGGATTGGCTAGTGCAATGTGCCTCCCCCCCCCAATTCCCCACCTAGAAATGTGGCTGCCCCACCTAACAAGGGGCTACAGGGTTGCTTAGAGAGCTTTAAAAGGGGATGAGGCCATTTTTATGGAGGAGGAGAGTAGCCATGATGGCTGGATGGAGGTAGAATGCCTCTTTATGTTGCAGTTCTGTGGTTATTTACCTGGGAGTAAGCCCCACTGACCTCAGTGAGGCTTGCTTTTTAGTAGGCGAGTGTAGGTTTGCACTGTTAGTCCCAGTTGTTGGGGGAAGGGGGGATAAATAGAGGGAGAGGGCTATTGTCTTTGCGCCTTGTGTGTGGGCTTCCCACTGGCATCTGACTGGCCGCTCTGGGAAGCGTTATGCTGGACTATTTATTATTTATTTATTATTAAATTTATTAATCGCCCATCTGGCTGGTCACCCAGCCACTCTGGGCGATGTACAACATACAATAAAAACAGTTTAAAACAATAGAATTCTACAATAAAAACATTTTCTAAAATACCCTAACCCACCCCAAATGCCTGCCTGAACAACAGCGTTTTTAATGCACGACGGAAGCTCATTAAAGAGGGGGCATGACGGAGTTCCCTAGGGAGGGAGTTCCACAGAGTGGGGGCCACCACAGAAAAGGCCCTCTCCCTTGTCCCCACCAGTCTAGCTGTCCTGGCTGATGGGACAGAGAGAAGGCCATCCGAGGCTGATCTTGTTAAGCAGCCTATCTGGTGCTGCTGGAGGCGCTCCTTAAGATAGGCTGGGCCGGAACCATATAGGGTTTTAAAGGTCAAAACCAACACCTTGAATTTGGCCTGGAAAACAACTGATAACCAGTGCAACTCCTTCAGCACTGGATCTTTGGTCTGGTCAAGTTGGGCTTTTCCTGTTGAATTCTTATGTTACATTTTTTAACCTGCTGTTCCTCCAAGGAACTCAAAGCAGCGTGCAAAGTTCTGCACCCCCTCACAACAGCCCAGTGAGGTAGGCTAGGCTGATAGTGCCTAGCCCAGGGTCACCCAGTGAGCTTCATGGCTGAGTGGGGATTTGAACCCAGGTCTCCCCAGTCCTAGTCTGACCATGCTTACTCTCTGTGCTAGTTCTTATGAGCTCTTCCTCAGCCTGACACCTTCCAGATGTGCTGGATGACAACCTCTATAATCTCCAGGCAGCTGGGGATGATAAGAATTGTAGTTCAACACACCTGGAGGGAGACAGGTTGTGGAAGTTTGAGCTAGTGGCTGGAAGATATCTTGGGGAGCTGGATATCGGGGTCTTTTGGCTGCAGCAGGTGTTGCCTGAAAGAACTGTAGCTACTTTGTGTATTGTGGCACCTTGAGCAGAACAGCTTTGCTGTGGCGTTGTCTTTCACAGACTAGAGCCCTCTTCAGTGGATGCATAAAGTGTTAGCCTTAGTTCTGAGTGAAGTTACCTGCTTTGTGCAACTGACAGTGTGGGTTATGACAGCTGATGCCACAGTGAACTGGCTAGTCTTAAAGGGGCTGCTAGATAATTTATTTCAAGAATAGTAGGTAGCCAAGCTAGTCCCTTACATGCACAGAAGTCCAAAAATAATGGCAGTGTCCAGTGGCCTCCTTGAGTGGCACTCCTGCCACAGCTGCTAATTTTTGGCTTTTTCTTAGCCCTTTTATTGCTTTTGTTTGCTGTTTCTTTCTGTTTGCTGTTTTTATGATTGTATTCATAGTTTTTAGGATAACTTGGGGATCTAATTTGTCCATGAATTTTTGTGGGAGCTCACTGTGGACTGTAAAAAAGCAGCGTATACATACTTCAATAAAACATATGACACGATAACACATCTGGTTGTGTAGTACTGGGGCTATCTGTTCAGATCAAGAATCTATATATTCTAGATATGGATTCTTGATCTGAACCGATCACCCCTAGATTCTGGAAGGTTATCTCTCCTGCAGATAATAAGGCAAGACTTCAGTTGAACTGGTCCCACAAATGATCAGGCCACGTTCCAGATTTCAGCAGCCTGCTATTATCTTTGAAATCTTAGTGCTATAAAAGCTCACCATAATGAGTGAAGAGAACGAACATTTTCTGAGCCACGAAAATCCTGTATAAATGCATATCAAGGTGAGGTTCTGTTTACTTGCACATCTGCTGTATCCAGGCTGGATAGCTATATTCTAATTTTAATTAAGCTTATAGTGGCTAAAAGCAAGCATCATACTGGTACAGTTGGCTATTACCTGCTTTTTGAGAAATTTCTCTCTTTCAAAACTGAAGAGATCCCCTGATTCCCTACTGGCTTGCTTGGTTGCTGTGCTCATCCTGCTAGTGGGCCAAGATTTCGGCGGTCCGGTCTGTCATGGCTTGGAATAGGGCCTTTAATATTGTAGCGGACACTCTCTGGAGCTCCCCACCACTACAAATTAGGCAGATGGCAAACCTGAAAATATACCCTTTCCAACAGGAATTCCAAGGAAGGTAATCTTGTCCTCTCTGAAGACTTTTTTTGCACATTGCTTAGACATTTCTTTGATGTAAGAGATTCATAAATATAGTTAAATAAACAAAGGGAATAAACTTGCCTCAGTCCGTTAATGCTGTTTGTGAGAATTTGAGTGCTCTTGCAAAGGCGTTGAAGATGAGTCTGGAAGGGATGGGATGGCTTGTTGGTGGGAGGGATTGGGAGGAGCAAAGTGCTGAAATGAGAGATCAGGGACAGCCCTGGGGGTTGGGGTTGTAGATGGGGCAGGCTACAGTATTGTGGGCAGTTGTGGCAGTAGAGATAACTGTATCAATGGTTCCACCAACATTTAAAATGGCTAGTGCTTCCCGGCTGAAGAATGTAAAGCTGTTCTCTCCTTTTTTATCTCCAGACATATATACTAGAGTGAAATTGTAACAATGGATGCTGCCGGGCATCCTTCAACAGGCCAAGTTATTCTCCTGGCGACGAGTTCAGCTGTAACCGCAGTTCTGTATGCCATTTACAGACACAAGTCAAAAGTTGTCCACAGCCTGAAGGTCAGTCCCTGCTTAGAGGTGGACTACGCCTGCATATTATTTTTAACACGCATGTATGTATTTCTTGACATCTGGCCCGCTTCTCGACTAACACGTTCCCAAAGCAGCTACACGTTCCGTTAAAAATCAAATGTATAGAAGATAAACGCCTCAGTTAACACGATGGATTGAAAGTAGAGCATCCCCAAACCTTAAGCCACCTAGAGATAAATAAATCCAAAAGGTGAGAAGGAAAGCAAAACATAACAAGGCCAATCGGTTGTGGATGCTGTTTTAAAACAATGTGAAGACCAACCAGGAAAAGCCATTCGTAAAAGCAAGGCCTGTGCTGGCGTCCATTTTAATTTGTTTTGTTTGCTGGAAGCGGGAGGAGGAAGCTCTCGTGGCAGGCCCCCTCCCCCTCCCCAGGCCTGCCATCCATGCGCTGGTTGGAACACGTGTGTTGTGGCCTTCGGAACATTGGGAGCTGTCTTATACTGCGTCACACCATTGGTCTAGCTCAGTACTTCCTACACCAGGAGTAGGCAACCTTTTTCCGCCAGGGGCAATTGGAGAAACTCTCCTGGGCACCGCCACACATGGGGCTTGCTGCAGACAAAAGTATCGTCCTGCTGCCAGCCACACTCTTCATTTCCTAGCATTGTCTCTGAGCCCCTTGTGCGGCCCAGAGACGTTCATGGGAAAGGAAGATGGGAGCAGCTTAGAGGCTCTCACTTTGCTTTGAAGCGTTCCCAACTGCCACTAAGAAATTCTGTTATTTAAAATAACAATAAAAAGCAGGGGGCTAGCGCACTTTGGCTGGCACCAAGAAAGGTGTCCAAGGGTGCATTGGTGCCCATGTGCGCCACGTTGCCTACTGCTGTTCTACACTTGACTGGCAGCAGCACTCCGGGGTGTCAAGCAGTGGTAATTAGGGATGGCGGAGAATTCCGCCACGGATCCCAGTGAGGCTGAATGCCACCACATTTGGCCCCCCGGAATCTGTGACGGAGCGAAGCCCCGCCACCCCGCGAAACGTGCGTGAAATGGAACCTACCTGGTGCCGTTCACCGGTGGGTGTTCCTCGAATGGCGGCAGCATCAGCGGCTGCCATTCGCCTCCCCAGGAATGCTGTAATAGGCTACGTAAGTATTTACGTAGCCTATCACGGCTAAAGCAGGGACGCAAATGGCGCAGGGGATGCCATTTGCATCCCTGCTTTAGCCGTGATAGGCTACATAAATATTTACGTAGCCTATCACGGGCTAGCGTAGGGATGCAAATGGCGCCCCCTATGCAGGACGCCATTTGCATCCGTAGCAGCCCGGCAGCAGCTGCAGGCCTCGCTGCGGGTTGGCCCGGCTGGCGGCTCTGCAGACTGGCCATGGAGCGGAGCCGGCCGGGCAGGATTCCAGGGGGGAGGAACGGATCACCTCTCCGCCCCCGTTGAGGATTCCAGGGGGAGGAACGGATTGCCTCCCCCCAACTGCGGACCCCAGTGGAGCCAGGTAAGCAGGGTTTCGTACACCCCTAGTGGTAATTCCCAGCCATACCTGGAGGCGCTGGGAACTGAGCCTGCGACTTTTTCGTGCAAAGCATGTGTTCTGCCATTGATGTACGTACGGCTGGGTCCGCACAGCATACTAACCCACCCAGGGCGGGTTGTTGCCTGAACACAGCACTTTTTCCACAGGGTACATTATTGTGTTGTCCGAATGCAGTGCTTTTTCTGCAGGGTTGCTCGCTAACCATGCACTGTGGCTTGGTAACCACCCTGAACAACCCAACAATAAGCCATGGGTTCTCAAGGTGGCTTGTTCAAGAAAAATAAACCATACTCCGTGGTTAACAAGCCACCCTGAGGAAAACACTGCGTTCAGACAACACGATAACCCACCCTGTGGAAAGTGCACTGCGTTCAGACGTGTTAACCCACCCTGCGGAAATGTGTTGCATTCAGACAACATGATAACCCATGGTGGGTTACTGTGTTGTGTGAACCCTGCCGTTGTGTCGTTAGAGTCTATGCAAATAAGCCACTGCATGTGCGCAAACGCATGGAGGTTGAATGTGTGGAAAGGGCGGGTCTTACGCTGTGACTGCAATCCCTTCCCCGCACAAAATGAACTTCTGCCCTGTCAGCTTCCTAAATGTCTGAATGGATCAGCCTAATTTCTCAGGAGGTGCTATAGTTGCTGCTATGGAGAAGTCCCTGTTCTAAGTCACATTCTTTGCCCATCAGCTCAAAGTGACTGCTAATCAAACAGGGTAATTGCTTCAACAGTCTAATAAAACAGCAGCTTTTACAGTAACAGCACCCCCCCCTCCCCCAAGAACAGATTCCAAATATCCTTTCAGGTGCCGGCAAAGGTTTATAAATCGGAGAATGTTTTTACCTGCTGGCCAAATGCCGTTGTCATTTGCATATTGTATTCTCTCCTCAGCGAACTTGCCGACTGAAGGGTGGTTCTTACAAATGTTCCTCTTTTCTTTCCCCCCTAGGGAGCCAAAAAGGTCTCCCTAGACCAGGACTTGAAGAGTGCCCTTATGGAAGCACCAGGGAAGTGTGTTCCCTATGCAGTGATAGAAGGTAACGTCTGTGAACTGTGTAGATTGCCAATGGTGTGTGCCTTTTTGATCATTAGACTTCTAGTCTGCTCCATCCGTTGGGATGGATTATGGTATCAATGCACACTAAAATACAAACACGCATTTTTTTCTTATTTTAAAACATTTCTTAACCACATTTCTACAGCTCAAGAAGGTTTCCATGATAATTAAAACTCAGATACAACAAAACACAAACAAACAAATCATCAGGGGGCTGGAGCAACTCCCCTATGAGGAAAGGTTTCAGCGTTTGGAACTGTTTAGCTTAGAAAAAAGGCGAGTAAGGGAAGACACGATAGAGGTGTACAAAAGTATGCATGGTGTGGAGAAAGTGGATGGGGAGACCTTTTACTCCCTCTCCCGTAATATTAGAACCCAGTGGGGTCATCCCATGGAACTGATTGGCAGGAGCTTCAGGACAGATAAAAGGAATTGCTTCTTCACACAGCGCATAAACTGTGGAATTCGTTACTGCAAGGTGTAGTGATGGCCACCAATTTGGATGGTTTGAAAGGGGGATTAGACAAATTCATGGAGGAGAAGGCTATCGATGGCTACTAGTCCTGATGGTGATACGCTTGTATCAGAGGTAGTGCACCTGTGTATACCAGTCGTTGGGGAACAGGAGCGGGAGGCATCTTATGACTACTTGTGGGTTTCCTATGGGCAGCTGGTTGGCCACTGTGTGAACTGAATGTTGGACTAGAGGGACCTTTAGTCTGATCCAGCAGGGCTTTTCTTATGTTCTTAACGCAGAGTAAGACTGCTGCTCTTCTGTGGGGGGAGACAGTTCCGCACTGCTGGGGCAATCAGTGTGTTGTTGTTCAGTCGTTCAGTCGTGTCCGACTCTTCGTGACCCCATGGACCATAGCACGCCAGGCCTTCCTGTCCTGCGCTCTCTCCCGGAGTGTGCTCAAGTTCATATTCATTGCATCGGTGATGCTATCTAGCCATCTCATCCTCTGCCGTCCCCTTCTCCTTTTGCCTTCAGTCTTTCCCAGCATCAGGGTCTTTTCTAGGGAGTTTTCTCTTCGCATTAGGTGGCCAAAATATTGGAGCTTCAGCTTCAGTATCTGTCCCTCCAATGAGCACTCAGGGTTGATTTCCTTTAGGATGGACTGATTTGACCTCCTTGCAGTCCAGGGGACACGTAAGAGTCTTCTCCAGCACCACAGTTCGAAAGCATCAATTCTTCGGCGCTCAGCCTTCCTTATAGTCCAGCTCTCACAGCCATACATTACTACTGGGAAAACCATAGCTTTGGTTAGACGGACCTTTGTCGGCAAGGTGATGTCTCTGCTTCTTACTATGTTGTCTAGGTTTGCCATAGCTTTCCTCCCCAGGAGCAAGCGTCTTTTAATTTCATGGCTACAGTCACCGTCTGCGGTGATCTTGGAGCCCAAGAAAGTAAAATCTGTCACTGCTTCCATTTCTTCCCCTTCTATATGCCAGGAAGTGATGGGGCCAGATGCCATGATCTTAGTTTTTTTAATGTTGAGTTTCAAACCAGCTTTTGCACTCTCCTCTTTCACCCTCAACAAGAGGCTCTTGAGATCCTCTTCGCTTTCTGCCATTAGGGTGGTATCGTCTGCATATCGGAGGTTGTTGATAATTCTCCCGGCAATCTTAATTCCAACCTCTGATTCATCCAACCCGGCATTTCTCATGATGTACTCTGCATATAAGTTAAATAAGCAGGGTGACAATATGCAGCCTTGTCGTACTCCTTTCCCAATTTTGAACCAATCGGTTGTTCCATGTCTGGTTCTGACTGTTGCTTCTTGACCCTCGTACAGGTTTCTCAGGAGACAGGTAAGGTGGTCTGGTACTCCCATCACTTTCAGAATTTGCCACAGTTTGTTGTGATCCACACAATCAAAGGCTTTAGCGTAGTCAATGAAGCAGAAATAGACGTTTTTCTGGAATTCTTTTGCTTTCTCCATGATGCAGCGAATGTTGGCGATTTGATCTCTAGTTCCTCTGCCTCTTCTAAACCCAGCTTGCACTTCCGGTAGTTCTCGGTTCACATACTGCTGAAGCCTAGCTTGTAATATTTTGAGCATCACCTTGCTGGCATGTGAAATGAGCGCAATTGTGCGGTAGTTTGAACACTCTTTGGCGTTGCCCTTCTTTGGAATTGGAATGTAAACTGACCTTTTCCAGTCTTGTGGCCACTGTTGAGTGTTCCAGATTTGTTGGCATATTGAATGCAGCACTTTAACAGCATCATCTTTTAGGATTTTAAATAGCTCGGCTGGAATACTGTCATCTCCGCTAGCTTTGTTGTTACTAATGCTTCCTAAGGCCCACTTGACTTCACTCTCGAGGATGTCCGGCTCAAGTTCAGTGACCGCACTATCATGGCTATCAGGGACATTCAGATCTTTCCTGTATAGTTCTTCTGTGTATTCTTTCCACCTCTTCTTAATCTCATCTGCTTCTGTTAGGTCCCTGCCTTCTTTGTCCTTTATCATGCCCGTCTTTGCACAAAATGTTCCCTTGAGATCTCCGATTTTCTTGAAGAGATCTCTAGTCTTTCCCATTCTGTTGTTTTCCTCGATTTCTTTGCATTGTTCATTTAAGAAGGCCTTCTTGTCTCTCCTTGCTATTCTCTGGAGCTCTGCATTCAGTTGGGTATATCTTCCCCTTTCTCCCTTGCTTTTCGCTTCCCTTCTTTCGTGAGCTACTTGTAAAGCCTCATCAGACAGCCACTTGGCTTTCTTGCATTTCTTTTTTTTGGGGATGGATTGAGTTGCTGCCTCCTGAACAATGTTACGGACCTCCATCCATAGTTCCTCAGGCACTCTGTCTATCAGGTCTAATCCCTGAAATCTATTCCTCACCTCCACTGTATATTCATAAGGGATATGATTTAGGTCATACCTGAACGGTTTAGTGGTTTTCCCGACGTTCTTCAATTTAAGCCGAAATTTTGCAAGAAGCAGCTCATGATCTGAGCCACAGTCAGCTCCAGGTCTTGTTTTTACTGACTGTATGGAGCTTCTCCATCTTTGGCTGCAAAGGACATAATCAATCTGATTTCGATATTGACCATCTGGTGACGTCCATGTGTAGAGTCGCCTCTTGTGCTGTTGGAAAAGAGTGTTTGCTATGATCAGCATGTTCTCTTGGCAAAACTCTATTAGCTTTTGTCCTGCTTCATTTTGTACACCAAGGCCATGCCTGCCTGTTATCCCGGTGATTTCTTGACTTCCTACTTTAGCATTCCAATCCCCTATGATGAAGAGGACATCTTTTTTTGGTGTTAGTTCTAGAAGGTGTTGTAGGTCTTCATAGAACCGATCAACCTCAGCTTCTTCGGCCTCAGGGGTTGGGGCATAGACTTGAATTACTGTGATGTTGAATGGTTTGCCTTGGATTCGTACTGAGATCATTCTATCGTTTTTAAGATTGTACCCCAATACTGCTTTTCCCACCCTTTTGTTGACTATGAGTGCTACTCCATTTCTTCTAAGGGATTCTTGCCCACAATAGTAGATATGATGGTCACCTGAATTAAATTCGCCCATGCCTGTCCATTTTAGTTCGCTGATTCCCAAGATGTCGATGTTCAATCTTGCCATCTCATGTTTGACCACCTCCAGCTTACCTTGATTCATTGATCTTACATTCCAGGTTCCTAAACAATATTGTTCTTTACAGCATCGGATTTTCTTTTCACCACCAGACACATCCACAGCTGAGTGTCCTTTCGGGTTTGGCCCAGCCGCTTCACTCTTTCTGGCGCTACTTGGAGATACCCTCTGCTCTTCCCCAGTAGTATATTGGACACCTTCCGACCTGAGGGGCTCATCTTCCGGCGTCATCTCTTTTAGCCTTGTGATACTTTCCATGGGGTTTTCTTGGCAAGAATACTGGAGTGGGTTGCCATTTCCTTCTCCAGTGGACCACATTTTGTCAGAACTCTCTGCCATGACCTGTCCGTCTTGGGTGGCCCTGCACGGCATAGCTTATGGCTTCACTGAGTTACGCAAGCCCCTTCGCCACAACAAGGCAGTGATCCATGAAGGGGCAATCAGTGTAAAGGCCCCAATTCTAGCAGCAACAGTTCTCATGTCACAGGTGGAAGGAAGGCAGAGCAGGGCCTGACTGGACGATGGAAGCTGGTCTCAATAAACACAAGACTAATTCCTGTAAAGCACAATTGCCGTGTTGGACACTTAAAAGTGGGCACTTGAAGCAGTCCAAATTTCCCCACCTAGGCTCTGGAACCTGGTTCCAAGGGAGGCCTGTCTCACCTCTTTAATGACCTTCCGGGAGGTAGTAAAGACTTTCCTTTTTAGGAAGGTATTCAGCCTGTAAATTTAATTGGTGTTTAAGGGTGCTGTTAAAGATTAAAGGCTTACAACTCCCAGCATGCCCCAGCCAGCCATGCTGGCTGGGGCATGCTGGTTGTTGTAGGCCTTTTTTCTGTCTAAACATGCATATGATTGTGCTTTTAAGTGGTCTTTTTTTTTAACATTTTAAATATTTCGATTGCTGTCGCGTTGTCTGCTGCTGCTGTTTTTGTGTTTTATGTCATGTAAATGGGAAGGTTGTTCTTAATGGTTAACTTACTGACTTTGTCGTAAGCCACCTCAGAACATCTCGGGAGATAAGGCGGTGTATACAGTCAGGGCCAGAAATATCGGAACAAGGATGACTGTTTTGGCAGTTAGCTTCTGTACACCACCACACTGAAGTTGAAAGGAAACACACCCAGATGGGAGTGAAGTCAGGACTGTCAGCTGTAATTCAAGGCATTTGACAAAAGTGGGGCACTAACCATTCAGGAAGGACAGCCAGTGGCATACACCCCCCCCCCCCATCGTTGGTGGCTTAGAAGTAATGGAACGAATGGCCGACAAGCAGCTGCATGGCCAGGTGTGGCCTGTTTCCTGGGTGCCCCATGACCAATCAAGCAGATAAAAGGCCTGGAGGTGGTTCTGAGTGTTACATTTGCATTTGGTAGCTGATCACTGGAACCCCCAACATGAGGTCCAAAGAGGTGTCCATGCAAGTGAAGGAGGCCATCGTTAGGCTGAGGAAACAAAATAAACCCATCAGAGAGATCGCAAAAACAGTGGGAGTGGCCAACACAACAGTTTGGAACATCCTGAAAAAGAAGGAATTAACTGGCAAGGTCAGCAACAGCAAAAGGCCTGGAAGACCACGGAAGACAACTAAGGTGGATGACCGCAGAATGCTGCTCATGGTGAAGAGGAACCCTTTCACAACATCTAGCCAGGTCAAGAACACTCTTGCGGAGGAAGGCATGTCATTGTCAACATCTACAATCAAGAGACGGCTTTATGAATGTAAATACAGAGGCTTCACAACAAAGTGCAAACCACTGGTAACGCTTAAGAACCGAAAGGCCAGATTAGCCTTTGCCAGCAAACACCTAAAAAAGCCTGCCCAGTTCTGAAATAAGATTCTTTGGACTGATGAAACCAAGATTAACTTGTACCAGAATGATGGGAAGAGAAAAGTATGGAGAAGGAAAGGAACAGCTCATGATCCAAAGCATACCACATCATCTGTCAAACATGGTGGAGGTAGTGTTATGGCATAGGCGTGTATGGCTGCCAATGGAACTGAGTCACTGGTATTGTTTTATGACCTGACTGCTGATAAAAGCAGCAGGATGAATTCTGAAGTGTATAGGGCTATACTTTCTGCTCAGATCCAGCCGAATGCTGCCAAACTGATAGGACGCCGCTTCATATTGCAGATGAATAATGACCCAAAACATACAGCAAAAGCTACCCAAGAGTTTCTCCAGGCAAAGAAGTGGGGTGTTCTTCAATGGCCAAGTCAGTCACCTGATCTCAGCCCAATAGAGCATGCTTTTCACTCACTGAAGACAAGACTGAAGGCAGAAAGACCCACAAACAAGCAGCAGCTGAAGGCAGCTGCAGTAAAGGCCTGGCAAAGCATCTCGAGGGAGGAAACTCAGCAGTGGGTCATGTCCATGGGTTCCAGACTTCAGGCAGTCATTGGCTGCAAAGGATTTTCATCCAGGTATTAAAGGCGATCCTTAAGTTTGGAATGATGATGGTTTGTTCCATTACTTATGAGCCACCAACGATGAGTGTGTGTGTGTGTGCCACTGGCTGTCCTTCCCAAATGGTTCGTGCCCCACTTTTGTCAAACCCCTTGAATGACAGCTGAACGTCCTGACTTTGCTCCCATCTGGGTGTGTTTCCTTTCAACTTCAATGTGGTGGTGTGCAGGGGCCAACTGCCAAAACAGTTATCCTTGTTCCAGTATTCCTGGCCCTGACTAAATGTTGTAAAATAAATGAACAAATAAAGGAAGGGACTCTCTGGGGCCTATTCATTGAATGTAGGGTCCTAGCTTTGGTCCTGGCATAATTTCTCTGTAAATCCGCAAACTGAACTCTGTTCAGAAAAGAATTCTTTTCTTTGGCACTGGTGCTGCCATACCTGCGTTATCCAGGTTCCATCGCTTCCATCTCAGAATGCTGGGCTTCAGTTGGTGTGATGCACAGATGAACTGACTCAAGAGTGAAATGAGTTTGTGTGTGTGTGTGTGTGTGTGTGTGTGTGTGGAGTATAATCCCTTATTCTCCTATGCCATTTCTGGTTTGAGACCAGTTTCTTTCCCACCAGATGAGTCAGTTAGACGTTTCATGTGGCCTAGATCCTCATGGCTCATCGAAAATGTTCCAATTCTGAGGTCACCCACTCAAAATCATGAAACGGACATACCGAAGGCATTAGGGTTTCAAAGGTTGGGGAGTGTAATTTGTCTTCTGAGTGCCTAAGGTACGCAGCTGGATGTTGTTCAGTCGTTCAGTCGTGTCTGACTCTTCGTGACCCCATGGACCATAGCATGCCAGGCCTTCTTGTCCTACGCAGCTGGATGACATCTTGTTAAATGTCCCTCCTGCTCGTCTGTTCCATTGTCTCATTATTTCGAGCTCATACGTAAGAGCGTTTTGGCATGGTGCCGAGCTTAAAAGCTGTACTTGCTGACGTTACACCATCCTTAGACTCTGGTACTTTAAGGGGTTGTTGGCCATTGTAGCTATTGGTCTTGCTGCTCTTTCATGCTATAAGGATTCTTCTCAGCACTTTTTGGTTGTTGGTGTCCCCCCCCCCCCCCAATAGGTGTCGTGCGGTCTGTTAAGGAGACTCTCAACAGCCAGTTTGTGGAAAACTGCAAGGGAGTGGTTCAGAGGCTGACCCTGCAGGAGCACAAGATGGTCTGGAACCGCACCACCCACCTCTGGTAGGTCCATTCCACTCCTAGGCTTGAAAATAGGCCAAGAGAGTTGTTGCATTCATTGTTTTCATGGGGCTGGTAGCTGGGAGTGGGGGAGCCTTTATTGGAGAAGGTGGGAGAAATCCTTGAGTAGACCAGATGCCATTTTGTGTTTTATTTATCTTAAAGATTTTTACCCTACCTCTCAATCTAAATGATCCCCAAGACAGCTTATAACAGACAAATTAGTACAAAGCTTTGACTTATCTCGGTGATGGGTCAACCAAGACAGGGGCGCACACCTGTGCAACCACAAAGGGAGGGTCCTGCATGATACCACTAAATTATAACTTATAAGGAAGTTAAATTGTATCATCTGTAGCTTGAATTGTGATAATGGTTTTCTGTCCCCATCAATTGCTGCTGTTGTACATACATTTTAAGCCTTAACACAATTGCCACAGAGTGTATTTTTCTGCAGTTCATTGTGATCTGACCTCATTGTGGACATACTTTTCCTGTGCCCATGTGTGTACCTGCCAACTGAAGATAACATTGTGTATAGATATGATGAAATGTGCTCTAATCCATAACGGTTTATGCCATTATAAATTTGTTAGTCTTTAAGATGCCGCAAGACACTTTGCTTAACTCAGGTTTGGGGAGCCTGTGACCTTCCAGATGTTATTGGACTCCACCTTCCATCAGCCCCAGCCAACATGGCCAGTGGTTAGGGAAGATGGGACTTGTAGTTCATCAACATCAGTTTATTTATTTATTTAATTTCATTTCTATACTGCCCAATAGCTGAAGCTCTCTGGGCGGTTCACAAAAATTAAACATCAAGTTCCCCACCCCAATTTAAACTTTCTAGATGCTGTACAAAGACGTTTTAAAAACCACACAGTGTGCCTGCCGGCCTACTATCGTAACAGTCATGATACAAAAGAAAAAAGGGATGAGAAGGGAAGAGGAAAACAAGCAAATCGGGGCACTTCTTCTTCATAGAGTTTATATAAGGTGACAGAACTAATGGGCTGTCTTTTGTTTACAGTGCTGGATTAATGTCTTGTCTGGTTCTTGCTTCCCAGGAATGACTATGAAAAAATAATCCACCAAAGAACCAACGTGGCAGCTTTTGATCTGTTGCCCCAGGACGGAGGAGCTGATGTTGCCGTGAGGGTCCTGAAACCCTTGGATGCTGCTGAACTCAGCTTGGAGACGGTGTATGAAAAGTTCCACCCCTCCGTCCAGTCCTTCACAGATGTGATTGGCCACTACATCAGTGGGGAGAGACCAAAAGGCATCCGGGAGACGGAGGAGATGCTGAAGCTGGGGGCGGTGCTTACCGGGGTGGGGGAGCTGGTCCTTGACAATCACACCATCAAACTGCAGCCCCCCAAACAGGGCTTGCGCTACTACCTCAGCAGCCTGGACTTTGACGCCTTGCTTCAGAAGCAAGAGTCGAGCGTCAGGCTCTGGAAAATCCTGACCGTCCTTTTCGGCTTCGCCACCTGCGCCGTGCTCTTCTACATCCTGCAGAAGTGGTACCGCCGGCGGCAGGAGAAACAGCGCCTGCGCCAGATGCAGGAGATGATTGCGGCGGGCGGCGGTACGGCCAATGCCTGCGTCATCTGCTTGAGCGACGCCCGCTCCTGCGTCTTTCTCGACTGCGGGCATGTGTGCTCGTGCGACAAATGCTACCAGGCCCTCCCCAGGCCCCCTCACTGTCCCATCTGCAGACAAGAGATCGCAAGGGTCGTGCCTTTATATAACAGCTGAATCGCCGCGCCTGCAGAAGTGGTTTTCCTCTGCCAGGAACCTCCTTATGAGTATTGCTGCAGTGCCGAGGGGCGTGGCTGCTGCCCTTTGCACATGATCGACGGAGCCAAGCCATGTAGCGTCAAGGTGCAAACAAAGATCCGAAGTGTTTGATGGTTGCTGTGCCTTTGGAACTGGACCGCTCGCTGTCGCTTTGGATATTATGCCAAAATGAAGGTTCTTCTCCATTGAGAATTCACATGTACACAACTGTGTGTGGTGTCTCTAACAGCCTTCCCCAACTGGCTCCCCTCCAGATGTGTTGAACTACAGCTACATCCCCCTGGCTGGGGGATTTTGGGAATTGTAATCAAACATCTGGAGGACACCCGGCTGGGGAAGGTTGCTCTAACGATTCCTTGTCTTTTTCCCTCATGAGAACTAACATGATCATGTTTCTAGATGTGTCTGCTTTTTTTGAGTTACTACTTGCTAGCGCTGGGTGGGTTCTGCCCTGAAAACGTTTCAAGATCCCAGTTCTCTACTAAGAAGCTTCAACTTCCGTGCCCAGAATAAAATCAGCTTGCGTTGCATGTCTTTTAATTTTGCTTCCAGCATTCCTGAGATCAAATGATTTTAGATGGTTTAGCAAGGAGGTGGCAGAATGTAAGCAAGGAGGAGGCCAGAGAATGGAAGAAGAGCCTGTGGGAAGTGCAAGGGGGGCAGCAACCCTAAGACGGTGATGGGGAGCATGCCCTCTCCTCCAACCCACATGCACCAGAATGCATGCTTGACCCCCCTATACTTTCTAAGCATTCACTAAAGAAAAGGAAATGCCTCTTCACACAGTGCATAATTTTTTGGAATTCACTGCTGAGATGTCATGATACGATCACTAGCTTAACTGGAGTGGCTCAGATCCTACAGTAAGTTAGGGCTACCTTAAAAGATGGTTCAGAAGCTTCAGCTAGTGTGGAATGCAGCTTCCCAGATGCTACTGTTCAGAGCAGACTATTCCAATATTACAAGCAGCTAGTGCAGCTGGTGCTTGCTTCCCAGCCCAATTCAAAGGTCCCCTCAAGAGGCCTTTAAAGCCCTGAATGGACTGGGACCAGGTTACTTGATGGATCACTTGCACTCATCTCAGCCTGCTTAGGCCTTGAAATCTCCCTGTGTGCCCTGCTTGCCAGCCCTCTAGTAGATACAATCAGGTTGGCAGGAACACGAGGTAGGGCCTTTTCTGTGGTGGCTGCCCAGTCATGGAGCTCTCTTCCTAGAGGTAACATGTTTGGCCTCCTCCATGTTCTTTTAATGGGCCCTAAAGATGTTGTTTCAACCTCAAGGAAGGGGCCGTGGCTTAGTGGTAAAGCACATGCTATGCATTCAGGAGGTCGCAGGATCAATACGCGGAAACTCCAATTATGGCTGAGAAAGGCCTGTCTCAAATCCTAGAAAGCCGCCGCTGCCAGTCAGTGTCGACAATGCTGGGGTGGATGGCCCAATGGTCTGGCTCCGTATAGGGCAGCTTCCTATGTTCTTAATCTGCCTTTGGTTAAGAAATGGGGTTGGTTTAATTATGATCGCCCTTCAATTATTTGCAGAGTATTTTTTGATGCTGTTATGCTGGTGTTAATGGGGTATTTTATGCTGTTCTTCTGGTCTTTATGCGTAATTGGATGTTTTATTATTATTATGTGTTTATTTTTATTTTTTTGTCCGTGAGCTCCTTTGGGGAGATTTGGTTTTGAAAAAACTGCATAAAAACCTCGTGAATAAAATAAATATTAAGGAAATTGGGAAGCTGCCTTATACTGAGGCAGACTCTTGGTCCGTCTAGCCCGGTATTGTTGACACTGACTGGCAGCAGCAACTCTCCAGGGTTTCAGGCAGGATTTGTTCCTAGCCCTACCTGGCGATGCTGGGGATAGAACCCAGGAGCAAGTGCGTGCCAAGCGGTTGTCCCACCACTGAGCTCTCCCTCCCAAATTCATGGAAGCAAAAGTTTATTGTAATTAGCAGCCAGCCATTATACAACTTCACACAGATGTATTACATCTGTTCCCTTGGCCTTTGCATGCGAGTGCAAGACCACTATAAGAAATTTAGCAGTTCTAAAAGTTATATATTTGTTACAATCATTTAATAAAACCAACTTTTCAATAGGTGACTGTCCTTTCCTCCGAATCAACAAGGGAAGGATATATATTTTCCTAATATCAGAATAGGCATCTGAAGATTGTATAATAGATATAGTTTTTAAAAATAGAATACCATTGGAGGTTGGGAGATATTGGAGTTTATTTTTCTTTTTTCCTTTCTTCTCTTTCTATTATTATGGTGTCCTAACTAAAATATTGTATGGATGAGAACTGAAGTACTGAGTAGGTTGTTGGTAACTTTGGTAGTGTTTATAAAGATAAAATAAATAAAAATATATTAAAAAAAAAAAAGAATAGGCATCTGTATTGCTCCTGCAGTAGGCTTCAAACTCATAATTTAGAGGTGCCAAGATAGTGATAAATCAGATCCAGGTTTACTTACAAGGAGATACTATATTGAGTACAACTAGCACACAGGCATACCCAGTGGTTGGGTCAGACAGCTTCTCCGAACCCAGAGACATGGGGTATAATGGGTTTTATACCATACCTGTTAGCAGTAAGGCAGCATGACAACAGCAAACGTTAATTGGCATCCATCTACCACTTTCCCATCATAGACCAGCAGTGCTTGTTCAGAAGGAAAACAACCTGAACTTTCCCACTACAGACCCCTGGTTGCTTTAAGGCAAACAAGCTTCACTTCTCAGGTGCATCCTGATAATGCCCTCTAGCTCATTAGTCTGAAATGCGCTTGAGGGCACACCATCGGCCTTCTCGCTCTTCGACTCATCCTGGTAAATCAAGAGGCCTGTTAGGGAAAACAGCAGCCTTCTGAACCAAAGTCAGAGAGCATTATGGGGCATCTAAGCCCCTCTAAAATGACTAATAGCTTGGTTCAGGCCTGGGGCCTTACACTGTCACATTCTAAAATAAAATGTGTAATATCTTCCCAAATTAAAGGATTACAAGAGCAAACTCTGCCTTCCTTGGGGATACCCTGAAGGCGCCCCATACAGTCTGCCAATGGAAGTACATTTAGCCTTGCCCAGGAAAAGACTAATCTCATCTTACTAGAGGGTAAGTCAGAGAAATAATGCGGAAGTTTAAGAAACGAAGGGACTAAATTCCCATATACCTTGTTTGATAAACAGCTTGAAATTTTGGCCGGTTGGGACTGCATCTTGAGATCCTTTAAGATGTTGCAGTAGTACTGACTTTGCTTTACCATAAGCCAGTGTCAGTAAGAAGGGTATATGTATTGGCCCCAGGAGCGTAGCCAAGTCATTTGTAGTGTTAGAGGGGCCTAGAGATCCATAATGCTTGCTGAAGTTCGTTATTGGTGCAATTCCTGTGCTAGTAAGCCTCTGAGCATGTGAAGATGATTCAAAGGGTCAATAACAGCCTCCTCAGCGCATTCTGTATGAATGAGTAGAAAGCCTTATCAGGCCATGCCTGAGAAGTGAAGCTGTGTGTTTATGCTGAGCTGCAGGTGGCTGTGCGGAGAACCAAACACTTCTAGCCTGTGCTGGGAATGAACGCCAGGGGCGCTTGCTAGTGTCGTGCTGCCTCATTGCTGACATGTATGGTGCAAAACCCATCTGACCCCATGGCTCATGGTTCAGAGAAGCTGTCTGATCCAACAATTGGCTATGCCTGTGTGCTGCAAGTTAATCAAGTCTCCTTGTAAGTAAACCTGGATCTGGTTTATCACTGTCTTGGCACTTCTAACCAAAGAGTCCAACGCCCACAGCTGGGACAACACAGTTGGCGCAGTGAGCAGGGTGCCAAAGAATGCTGCTATGTTCAGATTCAAAGGGAAGGAGGATTGGGGGGTCAGCGTGTTAAACCGACCCCAGGCTGGCTGCAGTTGGAGCTGTGGGGTCCAGCCGCAAAGCAATTGGCAGTCCTGAGTGGCCCGATTGTATGGCAAGTTACTCCATAAAGCCTCCTTGTAAGTAAACCGTTGAATCTGATCTATCATGATCTTGGCACTTCTAACCTAAGAGTTCAACGCCATGGCCGGGGCAACACAGCATAGAAAACCTCATATTTGCAATAATCAAGAAAATCTTTTGTCTCCAAGAACTCACGGAAGAGAAAAAATCCTGTCCCCTCTGGAGTGCCCTCTCATCTCACATTCTTCAGGAGCCCCCCCGCCCGATCCCCTGGGGAGGCTTGTGGGTGTGTCACAGATAGGGATGTTGGAGAAAGCCGCAATAGAACCAAATGAGTTCAGATTTTTATGAACCCAACCAGCAGATTCCTCAGTGGACCGGCTTCTCCCCATCAGGTGGATTCTGTGGACTTGGGGACTAGTTTTTGAACTTTCCCAAATTTTGCACAAATGTCATGGAAAAATACCCCCCCCAGACCAAAAATGTGTATTCCACCCACTGTCTAAAGCTGTGAAAATGCTCATTTGAGGGGATTCGTGCCTTTTCTCACATGCATTTGCAAAAATGTGCATTTGTGCAAATTTGGAAACAAAAAAAATCCGATTCTGATGGGTGGAGGACAGAACGAAAGGTGCCTGACAATCCACGAAACACAGAATGGATTTTACCCGATCTGTACATCTCTAGCCACAGATAGCTGCAGGGTGGGCCGTAGGAAAGGAATATGTTTGTTAGTGAACTAACTGAACCTCCATTCGCTTGGGTCCTAATGTAAGTTAACGTAGGGTGCAGCCCTACTGCGATGATTGTAAGCCCCCAACTTGCAGTCTTGCAGCAAGGTGGGAGGAGTGGTGGAGGCGATCTTTGCCTCCCTGTCCTCCCACTTGGCATTTTTGCTGGACAGGCTTTTTGCCTGTCTATCAGAAGAGTCTCGGAGGGGGAGGGAAGGAGACTGGAGGAGGCTCAGGGTAGCTCATATACTGGCTTCTCTAGACCCCTCTCCAGTCCCCTCTGCCCACCAAAATGCCCCCTTTCCCCCCTCTCCGAGGTTGTGTTCCTGACCGAGGAGAGGCAGTCAGCGTGGTTCTGCGCTGGCTGAAAGGGGGAGGGTGGGGGTCAGAGCTCTGATTCCCAGCTCCAAGGTCAGAGCACCGTGTCCCACCTTTGATCTGGGGATCTGAACCATCCGATAGCCCCTCAGACGCTGTCAAGGGGCCATAGGATCATTCCCTCCAGGAAGTTTCCGGAAGGAAAGTTTTCCATCCCCTTCTCTCCCCCGACCCCCAAAAGCCTATCTGCAGAGTTGGGGGCAGGGGGCTGGCCTGAACAATTTGGGATGGGGTGGAGGGATCTCTACAAAATTTGGAAATAAAACATGGAACCATGGAGGATGCTGTCTGTATTTGTTTCCACCTTGCGATCAAGGCCAGATGATTTGGAGCTCCACAGTGCCGGGGAAAATTTAGATGCAGGGAAAGAGAAGCATCCCTCCCTTTCCCCCCACCACAGTGGATCTTCCCCAGCTAACTTTAGCCTCTTTATGCTGCTGAGCTCCACCTAGCACTTCCAAATGACCAGCGCTCCCTTTGTGGAGTGGGAGGACAGAAAAGGAAGCAACTCTCTCTTGTCAAGTGCTTTTAAATTACAAGCTGCCTTGGGCATTTATAAATGCAGCAACTGTGTCTTGGGGAAAAAGCGACTGATGGTTTTTATGAAGATGGTGGTAGCGACATCTGCTGGAGCACCAGAGAGGCCACGTAGGAAGGAGCTTGACAGCATCCCTGGTATATTTTTAATTAATTTTTAAAATAACTCTTCTCTTCAAAATGTCCTGGGTGGTTTATGCTACCTCATCAAGTTCAGTCAAGCAGTTCACAACACTAAAATGTCGCATAGATGGCGGAGACAGAGGGTCTCTGAGGAAGATCTTTGTGTTGACGTGGAGGAAGACAACCCCAAACCATACATCTGGGCTTTATAAAGATAAGTAATGACATTTTGAGCTGTGCTTCGAATGGGCTGCAAGCGGATGGAGCTCTTTCACTACTAGCGTGATGTGTTTTTCCTCTGCGATACATGAGATGGTTACATTTGTGGGGTCCCAGGTTCAATTCCTGGCATCTCCTGTCTGAAACCCTGAAGAGTTGTTAAGAACATAAGAACCTAAGAAGAGCCCTGCTGGATCAGACCAAGGGTCCATCGAGTCCAGCATTCTGTTCACACAGTGGCCAACCAGCTGTCGACTGGGAACCTGCAAGCAGGGCATGAGCACAACAGCACCCTCCCGCCCATGTTCCCAGGAACAGGTGCACATAAGCTCACTGCCTCTGATACCGGAGGTAGCTCATAGCCATCAGGACTAGTAGCCATTGATAGCCTTCTCCTCTGGGAATTTGTCCAACCCCCTTTTAAAGCCATCCAGGTTGGTGGCCATCACTACATCCTGCGGTAGCAAGTTCCATAGTTTAACTCTGCGCTGTGTGAGGAAGTCCTTTTATCTGTCCCGAATCTCCCACCAGTCAGCTTCATGGGATGACCCCATGGGGGTCTAGCGTTAAGAGAGAGGGAGACAAATGTCTCCTTATCCACTTTCTCCACACCGTGCAGAATTTTTTAGACCTCTGTTATGTAGCGATGTTGGAGAATTCCGCCACGGACCCCAGTGAGGCTGATTCTAAAGAATCCGGCCCCCCAGAGTCCATGGCGGAACGGACTTCCCCCCCGCCCCCTGAAATCCCCCCGGAATCACGGCTTGGCAGTGACACAGCCGGGCTGCAGCCGGAAATCTGGCTGCGGCCAGCCCCAGCCTGCAGCTCCACAGCCTTGCCGCGGAGCAGAGCCAGCCGGGGAGGATTCCAGGGGGAGGGACGGATCGCCTCACCCCACTGTGAACCCCAGCGCACCGAACCGGATCACCTCCCCCCTCCTGCAGACCCCAGCAGATGGCGGTAAGTGGGTTTCAAACACCCCTACTGTTATGTCTCCCCTTAACTTTCTTTTCTACAAGCTAAACAATCCCAGCTGTTGTAAGCTTCCCTCATGGAGGAGATGCTCCAGCCCCTTGACCCTAAGCTGCCCTACTCTGTGCTTTTTCTAGCTCTACAATATCCCTTTTTAGGTGTGGTGACCAGAACTGCACACAGTATTCCAAGTGTGGTCGCTCGCACCATAGATTTGTATATGGGCAGGATGATATGGGCAGTTTTATTCTCAAGTCCTTTCCTAATTATGCCTAACACGGAGTTTTTCTTTTTTACAGCAGCTGCACACTGGGTTGACGTCTTCATTGAGCTGTCCACCACAACCCCAAGATCTCTTTCTTGGTTGGTCACCGCTAGCTCAGATCCCATCACGCTATACTTGAAGTTGGGACTTTTTACCCCAATGTGCATGTTTCCGGTCAGGGCGGGCAATGCTGAGCTAGACAGACCCATGGCAGATGGGCCGGTAGGAGGCTGCTTCCTACGTCCCTATGACAAGGGGCTGTTTGATTCTAGGTGGGGGCAGCTAGAGTGGCTGTCGCTGCTTTGCTTGTTCTCATCAGGGCCCTCAACAGGCAGGAAAACCTGGTTCAGGATGCTTCTCTGGGGCAACAGCTGTTGTGTACAGGTGGAAGAGGGCATCCCCTCTGCTGCTCTGGCCACCCTGTATCTCTTCGAGCCCAACTGTGTTTACATTCTGCCAGGCCTGGGTGCCCCCGACTGCCTGGTGCTTGAATGATTTGGCTGAAGTGTGTGTGTGTGTGTGTGTGCAGAGATGGGGAGCTCTTCCTGAAATCTAGAAGCCCAGCCCTTCCCATCTTTAGCCAAAGACTGGACCTCCACCCACCCCGTAGCTCTTGTACGTGCAGTCAGTATGGGAGCCTGCAGGGCCTGCTCCCGCCCCCCTGTAATTCATGCGCTGAACATGGGTGGATTTGGAGAGACAATCTGAGCAACCGAAGCAGTGCGGTGCTGTGGCTGAGCCAAGCAGGGTAGTTGTTATATTTACTTCTCCGGCCGTACCTCTTTTCCAGTCAGCTCGCAGGGATGGCGGCCGATAATTCTCCCATTCCTCTGCATTAGGTGTGATTTGAGCAGGGTTTTTGTGTGTGGGGTGGGGTGGGGTGGGGGGTGTTTGCTCTGCCACAGCAAGAGGCAACAGCAGCAACTGCGTCAGCAGCCTGGCCCCCATTTTACATCCTTCACAATGTCCTATACTTAGCATTGTTCTGGGGCATTTGGGGGGAAGAGAGGGAAGGCGGCCACCATATGAAATTAATTGATGTGTGGGAAGCCAAGGGGGCTGCAGGCTGCCAGAGAGATGATTGTACAATGAAAGACAGGACACTCGCACACACTCCTTGGGCACCTCCTAAGTAAGGTATGCACATGAACCCCAAACCCAGCCCATGAGGATTTCTCCAAAATTTTCTTCTCTTTTGAATTTCTTTTCAAAAGCAATTTCTTTTCTATCAAATTGAATGAGAATGGTAAAAAAAATGTGGGGAAAATTTTTGGCACGGTACTAGTACTAGACATTCACTCACATATATTTTGCATGTAGCAGCAGCACTGGCTCCCACTGGCTCTGGGTTAGTGTCCCTGATAATTATGCTGCTTTGCCCACCCACCAGTTGTCCCTCCCTCCTGCCCATGCACAAGGAACTCTGGGACTGGTAGTTCTTGAGAGAGCATGTCAGAGAGAGAAGCCCTAATCTCTGTCTCCCAAACTTATTGCAAGTCCTGGTTTAACTGCCCAAGCGCCAGAGAAAGGCACGGGTGCTCTGCTTCCGATTCGCTCCAGCAAATCTCACAAGATCTGGACAATGTATCTATCTATCATCTATCTACTCTGTGTATCTATCTGTCATCTGTCTGTCTATCTACTATCCATCCATCCATCGATCGTTCATCCATCCATCCATCCATCTCTCAATCATCCTATCTATCTATCTATCTATCTATCTATCTATCTATCTATCTATCTATCATCTATCTATCTATCTATCTATCTCTCTATCTCTCTATCATCTATCTATCTATCTATCTATCTATCTATCTATCTATCTATCTATCTATCTATCTATCTGCTCCATCCATCCATCTATCTACTCTGTCTGTCCGTCCGTCCGTCCATCCATCTATAAATCATCTATCTATAAACTCCATCCATCCATCCATCCTTCCATCCATCTCTCAATCATCCCATCCCTCCCTCCCTCCCTCCCTCCCTCCCTCCCTCCCTCTATCTATCATCTATCCATCCATCCATCCATCCATCCTTCCTTCCATCCATCTCTCAATCATCCCATCCCTCCCTCCCTCCCTCCCTCCATCATCTATCCATCCATCCATCCATCCATCCTTCCTTCCATCCATCTCTCAATCATCCCATCCCTCCCTCCCTCCCTCCATCCATCCATCCATCCATCTATCTATCTATCATCTATCCATCCATCCATCCATCCATCCATCCTTCCTTCCATCCATCTCTCAATCATCCCATCCCTCCATCCATCTATCTATCTATCTATCTATCTATCATCTATCTATCCATCCATCCATCCATCCATCCATCCTTCCTTCCTTCCATCCATCTCTCAATCATCCCATCCCTCCCTCCCTCCCTCCCTCCCTCCCTCCCTCCATCTATCATCTATCCATCCTTCCTTCCTTCCTTCCTTCCTTCCTTCCTTCCTTCCATCCATCTCTCAATCATCCCATCCATCCATCCATCCATCCATCCATCCATCCATCTATCTATCTATCTATCTATCTATCTATCTATCTATCTATCTATCATCTAGCTATACCTGTCATCTCTCTCTCTCTCTCTCCAGGGAAATAACTTTCCAGAAATTTCCTCAAGCACGATGTACACAATTTAGCCTCATCCCCCTGGCCCCAACATATGGTAATAGGGTTGCATTCTAAGCTCCCTCCGCCCAGATACCTACAGACCCTGCTAATGCGTACCCTTTTCCCTACCCATGCTGGGGCCCTGATCTCTGCATACATCTGTGTCCTGGCTGGGCTGGTTTCCTTCTAGTCAGGAGGATATCCAAAACAGGGACTCATGCAGAAACATTTTGGTACCAATGTATAAAGCCCTGAACAAGTTGGGACTGGGATACCCGAGAGAGCGCCTTCTTCTTTATCAACGTGTCTGGTCACTGAAGTCATCAGAGGGCACACTCCTGGCGGTTCCACATGGACCTATGGCCCAATTGGAGTCCACCCGGAGAAGAGCCTTCAGTGTGGTGGCCCCTGTCCTGTGGAACTCCCTGCCTCTGGAGGTCAGGCAGGTCTGAACACTGGGATGTTTCTGGTGCCTCCAGAAAACATCTTTATTTCAGGGAGCCTTCCTTAACTGGTTTTATCGGAATTCAGTTTCAATAATAATGATGATGACGCTTGACATGGATTTTTATTCTTTTATTTTATCTTGTATCTTTTATTGTTCACTGCTCCAGAATTTGTCTAGATATATAAATGTTATAAATAAATAAATAAAATAAAAGTGGGCTCCTCTAACATGACAGCATTTTTTTTCTGTTGCAGCTCAATGAGATGTGGTGAAAATCACTCAAAGAGACGTGGTGAAAATCACACAACCAGTACTTGTGTAACTAGTTATGTGTGTGAGTTTTTTTTAAAAGCATATTGTGCCTGTGTGGGAGCTCCTGATCTCAGTTTGGGGCCGTGACAGGGTAAATAAAGCAAGGGTGGGCAATTTGTGCCCCTCCAGATATTGTTGGACTATAACTCCCCTCAGTCCTAGCTAGGATAGCCAAGGGTGAAGGATGACAGGAGTTATAGTCCGACAACGTCTGGAACTTGCCTGCCCATGGGATAAAGGGTTAACTCCCCCCCCAGATGTGATCTGAATCCTGTGGCTGCTATTTACTTAACAACCGTCACACAATTACTAATTTCACGATTATTGTCACAGCTATTTATGGCCCTCACATATATTTTATGGGTGTAAAGATTCAAACATGGGGCCAATGTGTATGTGTGTGTGTGTGAGAGAGAGAGAGAGAGAGAGAGAGAATTTGCCCCATCACCTCTTTGGGGGACTCAGCGATTATCTTCCCAGATAGCTATTGCTGCCATGAGCTCACCAGCCCGAGTGCAAGCTGAAATTTGAGCCCCTGTATTATTTCAGAACCGGTGTTTTCTTTGTGTTTGCCAAGATGCTGCATGCTCCTCTAGATGGCGGTACATCACTGTGATGCTGTACCAATGTGCAGTGCACTCCAGGAGAACAGAATCCCTTCGCCTGCCAGCCTGGGCATCCATCACATCAGTCCTTTTCTCCAAGCAAAGACGGGGAGGTGTAAACAGGGACAGCTAAGCACAGCAAGAGCGAGAGAGAGCTGTCACTTGAAGCTATTTCTATCCCACCGCTCTTTCACTCCCACAGCTATAATACCCCTGGACCTCTGAATCTGTTTTCGAGTAAGAGGGTGTCTTCTGCACTCCCCGCTCCTCCAGCCACCTGTTTCAGTTGCAAAGTCAAGCAGAAATCTATCAGGGATGGCAAAAGGCATAATATCATATGCGAATGGGCCCGTGCGCGCGCTTGCGCTTGTGACTGTGAGTGTATGAGTTTCATACTCCCAGCTTAAAGTGGAGACAGGCAAACCTGTCTATTCCTGTCCATGCCACTTTTGCCTGTTTTTACCCAAAATTCACTCTGCAGTAAATGGTTTTCCACTGATAAAAGCCAAGAGGCATACCTTTGCAAGCCACAATTGGCCTATGACATTTACCGAGGGTGGTTGTTATTTATTCGGTCAGTTGCTTCCGACTCTTCGTGACTTCATGGACCAGCCCTCGCCAGAGCTTCCTGTCACCACCCCCAGCTCCCCCAAGGTCGAGTCCGTCACCTCCAGAATATCATCCATCCACCTTGCCCTTGGTCGGCCCTCTTCCTTTGGACTTCCACTTTCCCTAGCAGCAGCATCTTCTCCAGGGTGTCCTGTCTTCTCATGATGTGGCCAAAGTAGTTCAGTTTTGCCTTTAATATCATTCCCTCAAGCGAACAGTCTGGCTTTATTTCCTGGAGTATGGACTGGTTTGATCTTCTTGCAGTCCAAGGCACTCTCAGAATTTTCCTCCAGCACCACAGTTCAAAAGCATCTATCTTCCTTCGCTCGGCCTTCCTTATGGTCCAGCTCTCGCAGCCATAGGTTACTATGGGGAATACCATTGCTTTCACTATGTGGACCTTTGTTGTCAGTGTGATGTCTCTGCTCTTCACTATTTTATCAAGATTTGTCATTGCTCTCCTCCCAAGAAGTAAATGTCTTCTGATTTCCTGGCTGCAGTCAGCACCTGCAGTAATCTTTGCGCCTAGAAAGACAAAGTCTGTCCCTGCCTCCACGTTTTCTCCCTCTATTTGCCAGTTATCAATCAAGCTGGTTGCCATAATCTTGGTTTTTTTGAGGTTTAACTGCAACCCAGCTTTTGCACTTTCTCCTTTCACCTTCGTCATGAGGTTCCTCAGCTCCTCCTCGCTTTCAGCCATCGAAGTGGTATCATCTGCATATCTGAGATTGTTAATGTTTCTTCCAGCAATTTTAACTCCAGCCTTGGATTCATCAAGCCCAGCACATCGCATGATGTGTTCTGCGTACAGGTTGAATAGGTAGGGTGAGAGTATACAGCCCTGCCGTACTCCTTTCCCAATCTTAAACCAGTCCGTTGTTCCGTGGTCTGTTCTTACCGTTGCTACTTGGTCGTTATACAGATTCCTCAGGAGGCAGAGAAGATGACTTGGTGTCCCCATACCACCAAGAACTTGCCACAGTTTGTTATGATCCACACAGTCAAAGGCTTTAGAATAGTCAATAAAACAGAAATAGATGTTTTTCTGAAACTCCCTGGCTTTCTCCGTTATCCAGCGGATATTGGCAATTTGGTCTCTAGTTCCTCTGCCTTTTCTAAACCCAGCTTGTACATCTGGCAGTTCTTGTTCCATGAATTGCTGGAGTCTACCTTGCAAGATCTTGAGCATTTTACCTTACTGGCATGTGAAATAAGTGCCACTGTTCAATAGTTTGAACATTCTTTGGTGCTTCCCTTTTTTGGTATGGGGATATAAGTTGATCTTTTCCAATCTGTTGGCCATTCTTGTGATTTCCAAATTTGCTGGCATATGGCATGCATCACCTTGACAGCATCATCTTGCAAGATTTTAAACAGTTCTGCTGGGATACTGTCATCTCCTGCTGCCTTGTTATTAGCAATGCTTCTTAAGGCCCATTCAACTTCACCCTTCAGGATGTCTGGCTCTAGCTCACTGACCACACCGTCAAATCTATCCCCGATATTATTATCCTTCCTATACAGATCTTCTGTATATTCTTGCCACCTTTTCTTGATCTCTTCTGCTTCTGTTAGGTCCTTGCCATCTTTGTTTTTGATCATACCCATTTTTGCCTGGAATTTACCTCCGATGTTTCTAATTTTCTGGAAGAGGTCTTTTGTCCTTCCTATTCTATTATCTTCTTCCGCTTCCGCTCATTGCTTGTTTAAAAATAATTCCTTATCTCTTCTGGCTAACCTCTGGAATTTTGCATTTAATTGGGCATATGTTCCCCTATCACTGTTGCCTTTTGCTTTCCTTCTTTCTTGGGCTGCTTCCAGTGTCTCAGCAGACAGCCATCTTGCCTTTTTGGTTTTCTTTTTCTTTGGGACGTTTTTTGTTGCCGCCTCCTGAACAATGTTGCGAACTTCTGTCCATAGTTCTTCCAGGACCCTATCTACTAAATCTAGTCCCTTAAATCTATTCTTCACCTCCACTGCTAAATCTTCCCTATTCTCTTTAGTCTGATTCTAAATTGTGCAATAAGAAGTTCGTGATCTGAACTACAATCAGCTCCAGGTCTTGTTTTTACCGACTGCATAGATGTCCACCACTTTTGGCTACAAAGGATGTAGTCAATCTGATTTCGGTGTCGACCGTCTGGTGAAGTCCATGTATAAAGTCGTCTCTTAGGTTGTTGGAAGAGTGTTTGTTATGCACAGTGAGTTGTCTTGGCAAAATTCTATCAGCCTATGTCCTGCTTCATTTTGTTCTCCCAGACCATGCTTGCCTGTAATTCCAGGTGTCGTTTGACTACCCACCTTAGCATTCCAGTCTCCTGTAATGAAAATAACATTTTTTTTTGGCATACTATCCAGTAGGTGCTGCAGATCCTCATAGAACTGATCTACTTCTGCTTCTTCAGCATCTGTGGTTGGGGCGTATATTTGGATCGAGGGTGGCCACCCCCAAAAGAGGAAATGCAAGGCCAAAAAAGAGGACAAAAGGGGACACCAATTTGCATATAATGTGCATATGCTAATAGATAGATAATGTGCATATGTTAATAGATAGATTGATAGATATGCATGTTTAGAATTTAATTTTTGTGAACCGCCCAGAGAGCTCCGGCTATTGGGCGGTATAGAAATAGATAGATAGATAGATAGATAGATAGATAGATAGATAGATAGAAATAATTATTACCATTTAAATAGAAATACAGTACATCTCACCATAATGGCCAGGTGATCATAGAATCATAGAATAGTAGGGCTGGAAGGGGCCTACAAGACCATCAAATCCAACCCGCTGCTCAATGCAGGAATTCAAGTCAGAGCATCCCCGACAGATGGCTGTCCAACTTCATCTTGAATGCCTCCAGTGTGGGAGAGCCCACTGCCTCCCCAGGTAATGGGTTCCCTTGTCGTATTGCTCTAACAGTCAGGAAGTTTTTCCTGACGTTCAGCCGGAATCTGGCTTCCTGTCACTTGAGCCCATGATTCCGTGTCCTGCGCTCTGGGATGATGGAGAAGAGATTCTGGCCTTCCTCCCTGTGACAACCTTTCAGGTACTTGAACAGCGCTCTCCTATCTCCCCTCAGTCTTCTCTTCTCCAGGCTAAATAGGCCCAGTTCTTTCAGTCTCTCCTCGTAGGGCTCTGTTTCTGGTCCCCTGATCATCCTTGTTGCCCTCCTCTGAACCCTCTCCGGTTGATCTGTGTGCCTTGCTCTGTTTGCTGTCGAGGCACTGTTGATGGGCAACGTCAAGGCCTCTGCTCTCCTGTCTTAAAGTTCTTTATCTTTAAATTGGACTTGGACTGGACAGCCCTTCAAACAGAGCATTATCCTCTGTCAAAGAAGGCACATAGTCACCCTAGAGAACTTATCAACAGTGCAAAAGAGACTTCAGTGCCTGCATCCTGAGCTGCACATGGTACCTTAGTGATGGCTTTAAAAGGGGGTCACACATTCACGTAGCACAGGGGTGGACATCTTGTATCCCTCCATATGTTTTGGCCTACAACTCCAATCATCTCTCACCACTGGTTGTGCTAACCAGCAGGGCCGGCCCTTCCATGAGGCAGAGTGAGGTAGTTGCCCAGGCAGCAAATTCTGGGCATCATAAAAGGCCAGCAAATAATCAGTTATCTACAGTGTTGTTATTGTATTTCTACTTCCATGGAGGGGGAGAGGCGCTGATGGCATTTTCTGCCACAGGTACAATAATTTTGCTCACTCTGGGTACTATGCACCTTGACTTGGGTGGGTTGGTGGGGGGCACTGTTTGCTGCTCTGCCTCAGGCAGCAAAATGTTTTGGGCCAGCCCTGCTAAACTAGGGATGATGGGAGTTGTAGACCAAAACATCTGGTGGACCAGAAGTTGCCCACCCCTAAGTAGGATAAAGCTATCGATGGCTACTAGTCATGATGGCTATGTGCTACTTCCAGAATCAGAGGCAGTATGTAGAGCTGAGCTGAAATTCCTCAAAGTCATTGTTTTTCTGGGGGAAAAATGTCTGACATTTTTCTTTTTCTCACCCCCTACAAGAAGGAGGTCACTTTCCAGAATTTCTTCTTTCCGGCACCAGGTGAACCCCTTTTTTTTCTCACCCCCTACAAGAAGGAGGTCACTTTCCAGAATTTCTTCTTTCTGGCACCAGGTGAACCCCTTTTTTATTTTCCCAGGCATTTTTAGCATTTTAGCATTCTGAGTTTTTTTTAGCGCTGCTGTCTTAAATCTGCTATTGCATTTTAAATATCTGCACTGCTGCTAGGTTGTATTTTTATTCTGTCGTTTTAATCTATCATATTTTATATTGTATTTTCTGTTGTGTTTTGCGGTTTTAATTCTGTGAACCACCCAGAGAGCTTCGGCTGTTGGGCGGTATAAAAATGAATAAATAAAAGTAATAATAAATAAAGAATGCAGTTGCTCCTTCTGTTACTTACAGCTGCAGCAAAAAAAAAGATAAAAGAATCTATGCTACTGCTAATGGTTAGTGTTCACCCCCTGAGAAACATTGGAAGAATTTCTCTTCCCACTGGAGACATTCAGTGAAATGGCCCCCCAGTTCCTCAACCCATAAATAGGGTTGATAATTTTGAGAAGCCATTTGTGCACGGCTCTAGCAGCATGCCTCTGAATTACCCCTTGCTGGGACAGTGCGAGAGGGTTATTGCCCTCATATCTTGCTTGTGAGCTTCTTAGAGGCATCTGGTTCAGAAACAGGATGCCCTTTGAATAGGCCTTTTGGATACAGTGTTATAGCGCGATAACCCTATCATGCTGTTTTTTTAAGCAATTAACGCCCCCCCCCCTTCAATGGCCATTGAAGTGAATTGGACCTTCCTTTTCTCCACCTGCTGCAGCTATGTCACCCCCACTGGTGTGGACATAATAGAGCGGGATGCAGAGGAAAAATGGCGGTGTAGAAAGTCAGTCGTGATTCCGCTTGCAGCTCACAACGCAAGAACAATGCTTGGTGAGCATTGGCTGCCCCCATCTGGAGACAGCCTAAGAAGCTGGTCAGTTCCATGGGGCAGCGGCCTTTTTTCCTTCCATCGCGAGGAAGAGACAAATGCTCTTTGCTAGGCTGATCAAGGGGACAGAAGCTGCCCTACCATGAAACAAAGGCAGGCAGGCCATCCCTGGTAGGGGACTTGAGTGACTCCATGAAGTTGGCTTAGACGGGACGAGGCTGCCTGGCTATCTAAAGCAGGGGTGCACAACCTATTTGGCCCTGAGGGTTCCAACAGAGTTGGCAGGGGGCCTGGGGGCCCACATAACCTTTAAGCTGCTCCTAGCGATCCTGCTCCAGATCGTCGGGGTGGGGTGGGGATACTGCATGGGGGCACTAAGGGAGGCTGGCGCTAAAGCCTCCTTCCACCTCCCCTGCCCCCACTTGACCTCAACAGCTTCATTAGAAGTGCGGAAGCAGTGATGGAAGCCACACCTGGGTCACTGGCATGCCCCCCCCCCCAGCTTCCACACAACCAGCTGTGGCTTTGCCTACCTCCCCCTGCAAGTGACCCCACAATGCATCACTTTTCTTGTGATGCAATTAATGGTGTGGAAGCAGCGATGCTGATTGGCGGGGGTGTGTGTGTGGGATTTTGTGATGGGGAAGGCATGGGTACCGGCCAACTCACACCTGGGGGCCGCATGTGGCCCATGAGCCATGGCTTGTGCACTCTTGCTGCAGAGCCCATTCTTGCGTGCTCTGACTGGCAGCAGTGGTCCAAAGTCTCAGGTCTTTCCTATCACCCATTTATCTGTCTATGGATCTCTCTTCCCATCACCTGCATCTTCAGATGAATTTACCCGGAGATGCCGGACAGACATGGAGCCTGGGCCATTCTCTGTATGGAAGCACGTGTGCTACCACTGAGGGACCCTTCCAAGCATGAGAAATAGCAGAGATGGCCCAAGACATTGGAGTGCCTAACATGCCTTGCTACCCCTTGCCCCATGGTAGTGACAATCTAACAGTAGACTAAAGAACTGGCCATTTAATGGGCACCCCCAAATGAGCTTCCTCCCTCTGACCAATGGTCGAGCCAGTCCAAGGCGGTAGACAGAGCTGAGCCCTGGGGTGCCATCCCACCAGCCAGTTTTCTTTCGCCGACCTCAATGAAACAAACGGGCGTAGCAATGTAGTCTCATGCAGCTTCTGTTTATTTCCTTGGGGCTCACCCAGGAGAATTTCCTGGTGGATTGGGTCCCATCTCAAGGAGTAGGAGTGTGGGGCCATGAGGATTTCCCCACCTCTGATGTCCAGAAATCTTGAGCTGGGCCAGGAAGGAAGTTAGTGAAGTAGTTCCAAATCTGGGCAGCAACCACCAAGAATGCCTCTCACCAGGGCTTTCCATGTAAACGTTGGGCTTCTTCACATGGAGCTTTTATCCTGCTATTGAGATTGGTTACTCGTGGATGTTTGCGGGTCCTTTAGATGACATCGTCTACCTCCAGGGCGTCTCCTGCACTAAATGACCTCTACTCCGTTTGTACAAAGATCAGAGATAATATTTTAAATTGTTTTACTGTGTGTTGTTTGGTTTTAATTTTTGTGAACTGCCCAGAGAGCTTCGGCTATTGGGCGGTATAGCAATGAAATAAATAAAGAAATGAAATAAATAAAATAAATAATGAGCTATTAAATCACCGTGCTTGAGTTCCGCTTGAGTTCCCTCCGCGAAAAGAGGAAAACCCTCAATAAGAGGAGCTAGACCACAGCGCCATCTAGCGGCTCTATAATGAAATATATGGTAGACCAGATAAGGGAGAAAAGGAGGGGGAAAGTGGATGAGGGCGGGGGGAAGCACGTGTCAAGGGCGTCCGTTGTGATCCTGCATTTAAAACAGAAGCAGAAAGCCCCGTTTTAGATGCGGGATTTTAGGCTGGTGTAGAGATGCTCCTCATCTCACTCCTTTAGGCTGCTCTTTTCTGAAAACAGTGGCCTGTCAATGCAGCCCTTTTTCCCCCAGATCTTCTGAAGGCATTTCGTGGGAGCGGAACCCATTTGAGCCCTGTGAATTTCATACTGAGCCCAGATGCTCTGGCTGTTGCTGAGAAATAAATTACTCCTGTCATTTTGTCGTCTGTGAATTGAGCTCCACCGGACTCCAGGAGTCAACACAGCCTTCCATTTAAAAACCGCACAAGCTTGCTCAGGTTGGGAGGGAGAGCCTTTTAAATCTGGATGATATTGCTTTCTGTATTTAACCAGATTTTTTTTAAAAAAAAACCCAAATTATTAAACTGTGAGATGGAGCCAGGCGGAATCCATCTGTTAGCTGAGGAGGTGAGACTGAAAAGATTTGTTTATTCTTTTTAAATGAGGTTTGGGGGGTGAGTCCTCGTATGTTGAGAGCATCAGGTGTTTTTCTGAGGGGGGAAGAGGGACTAATTGCACTTTGAGACGTGATAGAACAGCCAATTAGACCCAGAAGCAAACAGCACCTTTTGCATCTCCCATCCACCCACGCTGGGCTGTTTCAAGCAATGACAACAAATAAGTCTTAATGCATGCACCTGAAAAATTATGCTGGCCAAGAAACCGATTGCATGATTCTCCCAACCACACACACACACACACACACATGCTCAGAGGCACCACCAGAACTGGAAAAATAGATTTTATCTCATGCGAGGGACTATCCAAATGGCTGCTAGGGAGGGACAATTCAGTAATTTTCCAGCCTGGGTTACTTTTGCTTCTGTTCGCTCCTAAGTCTGTTTTGTCCCCATTTCTGCATTACTCTGCAATTCAGGGTGTTTTTTTTTTTTTTAGAAGTTTGTACAAAAATCTTCATTTAAATGCATTTTGAAAAACGGAACGGATTTTAAAACTTATTTTCTCTCAAAATCTGGGTTTCTAAATGTGCTTACCCCTCAACGAGAGGCGTTTTTAATGTATTTGATGCTTCCTCTTTTTTTAGTTGAGAGAACTGCATTAGAACATTTGGGAAGTTTGAAAACTGCTGGGCATCTTAGGGTGCAATCCTATGCATCTCTAGACAGCTGGCTGGGGAATGCTGGGAGTTGTAGGACTTTTTGCTGTCTAAACATGCATAGGATTGCGCCCTAAATTCTGATCCATACATTAGTCCTGGAGGGGTTATATCAGAAATCAGCATATATCAGAAATCACAATGTTCCGATTCCTTGAGCGTCCCCAGTGTTAACCATTTTATTAAGACGTAGTTCTAAGAAGCCACATATAGGATTGCACTGTTCTTTATCCAGCATCTTTGGTTAAGTGTTGGTTTTGTGAATGGTGTGACAATTGTGTAAAAATAAACAAATCTGCTCTGATCTGTTCAATGTTAGTGTGGCAGAAGCTTTTGTGGACTGATGAAGTGGTCTCTAGTCCACAAAACCGCCAGCCCCAGTAACAGTGTGAATCTTTGGGGATCTCTGCACCTCAAGTTTATTGCACAGTATGTTCAAGCATCCAATCCCTCCTCCAAGGGAGGCTCAGAGGGTCGCAACAAGGGACAAGGCCTTCTCCGTGGTGGCCCCCCGATTGTTGGAATGATCTCAATGAGGCTCGCCTGGTGACAACATTGTTATATTTTCGGCGCCAGGTTAACATTGACCTCTTCTCTCAGGCGTTTGGCAGCATATAATAGGTTTTCAATCAGGTCCTGGATAGTCTTTGGTTGATTGTTTAAAAACTGTTTTTAGATATAATGTTGTTTCTCTGTGCACTGTCTGTTTATATGTTTTATGTCAATAGTTTTGCACCTTGTCTAATGCATTTTTAATGGTTTTTAATCTGTGTGAACTGCTCAGAAAGCTTTGGCTCTGGGGCAGTATAGAAATAGAATTAATTAATTAATTAATTAATGATCCCTGCCTGGAACCTGGAGAGCCAATCAGTGCCTGTTCATACAGACAGTGCAGATCTAGACAGATGTGGAGTTCCGTGTTAGATCAGACCAAAGGCTTTTCTAGCCAGCATTCTGTTCCCACAGTGGCCAACCAGATGTCCCAACGGGAAGCTGACAAGCAGGACACGAATGCAGTAGCATCTTCCCACTCATGGTCCCTGCAGCCAGCCGGTACTGAGTAGCACAGGGCCTCTGAAACGGAAGATAATATACAGCCTTCTTGACTAGTATTGACAGCTTTATCCTCCATGAATTTGTCTAATCATTTCATTTTCATTTTTCATTTCATTTCATTTCTATACCGCCCAATAGCCGAAGCTCTCTGGGCGGTTCACACAAACCCTGCTGCCGCTCACACGTAAAACCGGCAACCAAATTTAGCGTTGTCGAGCACGCTCTGCGGGTGTAGGTAAAAGAGCTCGTCGAGCGTGGGGGGCACCCAGCGTGTGGTGTGGAACAGAGACTCACCGACCTGCCAGCCGGGGATGTCCTTCATGATCTCGGCCTCTTCGTCGAGATTTTGACGCAAGATGCGTAGCATCCTGCGGTCATCCTCAGCCATAAGAAGGGGAAAGATGGCCACTCGCGTCTCCAGGTCCTCGATGTTCAGGCGCCGCCTCTCTCGGTTCCATGTCACAAGGGAATAATAGCCATAGACGAGGGTCCCAGTTCCAATGGCGAACAGGCTATAGCCCGAGAGCCCCCGCCGAGGCAAGTTCCTCTTGTAGTCAATGGGCCCGTATCCGCCCGGCGGCGGCATGTCCTGCTTCACCTTCCCGGCTCCGGCCGCCATCTTGGGAGCGGCCCGACTCAGCCTCCTGTGTTCCTGCTGAAATTATACATTTATTCAAAACTATGAGGACTGGAATCTTGCATTATTTTCAGGGGAAGAGCCATAGCTCTGTGCTGGAGCATGTGTTCTGCATGCAGAAGGTTCCAGGTTCAAGCCCTGGCTTGCCCAGATAGGGCTGGGAAACTGGTAGCCCGCTCTTCAGCTGGTGGCTTCTACACCTTGAGGTGGCTTCGTGACAAATATAGCCATTGGTAGAAGCCTCTTCCTCCATAAGTGTGTCTATTCCCCCTTTATCTAAAGTAGCCATATAATGATTTATTTGTATTTCAAAAACCTGTATCACGCTCCCTCCCTCCGGCCCCAAGAGAAACGGAAAAGTGCCTTAAACACACATACAGTTCAACGAAATCTGTAAAATGCTATTGCTGCGTCATGCTGTGGGGAGTTCCATAGATGCGACAAGAGTTATGTCATTGTTTAATCTCCTACCAACATGGTCTGCCCAAGACATTTTGTTGTCTGAGAGAAAGAAGGTGTCTCATCCCACTCCATGGACAAAAGCCGACTGGACTGGCTGTTGAATATTGCTTTCTGTTCTGGAAATGGGACGGCACCTTTCACGGCACCTGAAGGGAGCAGAGAAGCTTAGGGGACATAAGGCTGCTTGCAGGACAGACAGCTCTTTTCTCTGAGCTGCCACCTGAAGTGGCCACCTCACTTCACCTAATGGTAGGGCCGGCACTGCTTGCCAATGAATTTCACTGGATGAGCTCAGATTCTAGTATTCAGGGAGTGGGAGGAAAACTTCTCTCTATCCACTTCCTCCATATCATGCATGATATGATAAACCTCATGTTTATTAAAAAATGAGGTTTAGCAAATTATGTTGTATAACCTCATGTTTTTGCTCATGTCATGTTCCCCCCCATCCTAGTCAGCATTTTTCAAAACTAAAAAGCCCCAACTGATTTAGCTTTTTCTCCAGCCCCCTGATCATTTTAGGGTGCTTCCAGATGGAGGGTTCCTTGCGCTCCCAATCAAAAGGCGTTGTGCAGTTATTCTGTCTTTTCCTCCTTAACCAGTTCAGTTCAGTCTCGATTTGCTTAAAACCAACGGTCATCCGAAAACAGGAGAGAAGAAAGAGGAGCCCCCCCTCCCACAAATCCACAATAAAGGATCAAATCACGTAATCTCCAGCATTTATAAATATAATTATACGTAATCCCATCTACTTTTGAAAGCAGCTGTTGCAAATAACGGAACTTGGCATGGTATTTGTTCCGGTCAGCCAAAAGCATACAAATTTTCTCAAAATCTGACAGCTCAGAACAAGAAATAAAAGGTTACAAATCTCTCTCTAGGTGCCCTATGCAATGATAGATATCTTTCCCCTCCCACCGCCCACAAACAGAGAGACATTGATTCCATGAAACTTTAAGGACCCTTCCTTCCAGACAAGCACTACGGATGGTTTGAAAGTGCAGCTTGGTTAAAAAAAGCCTTAACCATTATTTTGTGCAAACAAAAAGACAGAAGAAGTGGTGGGAAAACACGGGAGGGTTACATATTGAAGGCAACATCATCTGGACACCCCCCCCCCCAACTTCCATGAATGAGGAAGGGCAATTGCACAATAAATGTCTTGTCTGGAAGCACCCTTAGTTACCGTTTTCTGCTCCTTTCCCAGCAATAAATTTACTTTTTTTGAGACAGCGTGACCAAACTTCGGGAAGCAAAGTGTTCCAAGTGCAGCTGCACCATTGATCAAATCCCTCTAAAAGCACTACGGTTTTATTTTCAGCCGGTTTCCTCCTAATCCCTCGCGTGGCCCACCTTGACTGCTTCACGTTCACTGAAATCCTGTGAATCCTTGTGTGAGGTGCAGACACCCCTGTGAATTTTAGCGGTGCCCCGAAAGTGCCAGACTTTGCGAGCTGATGCTTCACAGTGCTTGTGCAAAAAGGAAATAGCGAGCGGGGCTGCAGAGAGGCGGCAGCGGCGAAAATGCAAGGTGTGTGTTTTAAAGACTGGGCTAAGTGATCCTGCCGTGGGGAGGAATCGTAGTTCAGTGGCAGAACGCATGCTTTGCGGGCAGAAAGTCGCAGGTCAAACCCTGAAATATCTCCGGGTGAAAGGTAGTTCAGCTGGGAAAGACCCATCTGTTTGAGATGCTGGAACGCCCCTGGCACTTAGAGAAGACCGTATAGGGCTAAATGGGACCAATGGTCCGAGCACAAGAATGCTTCTTATCAGGGCTGTTGAACTTCAGGCCCACTGGCTAAATCCGGTTTGCCGGTTTGGATGGAACAGGGAAATGCAGCTTGGGCTAAAGAAAGAGGAGTAGGCAATGAAATCGGAGCGTACCAAGGGAATTGGGAGCTTGCAAGCCCCAAGGGCTGGGTTGCCTAGCACCAGACCATGATTTGAGTTCCATGTGAACTGCTGTGTGCGTGTGAACCCAGCAAACAAAATTAAAATTGCATCAAATTAGTCCATTGCTGACATGTCCCCATCCTTTCCAGACCTACCCGTAGCCTCCAAAGCCCAGCGCAAGTAGGTCTTAGGAACAAAGGAAACTGCCTAGGGCAGCATTAAGGGTAGGCATGGTCAGGCCCCTGCCAAGGGCCCACACCCCAGTGGGGGCCCACTGACGAAAGCAGTGAGGCTGGTGGCTCCGATGTTAGTGGGGTGGTGAATCCGCTCCGGGTTTCAGTCAGAACCAGACAGAACTCAAAAGGAGCGATTCTGACTGAAACCCACAGGGGATTTACTACCCCGCTGACATCGGAGTCATCAGCCTCCCCTGAGTTGCTCCTCTTCTACACCCTTGCAACCTGCTTGTTCCCCTGCCTCTCGCTCTGGCCCAGACAACAGTGGTGGTGGTGAGGAGGAGGAGGAGATGCCACGGCTTCCTTGCTCTCTGGCTCTCTGCCTGTCAAGCAACCACGCGGAAGCCGTGATGAGAAAGAGGATAAGGAGCTGGTGACCATGGTGGTGAGAAGCCAGACTCACTGAGGGAGAGGGCCCATGGAGGGCGTCTTGCCCAAGGGCCTACAAAAACCTGGAGCCGGCACTGCAATTGCCCTATGCTACAGGTCCATCTTGTTCAGTATCGACTACATCGACTGGCGGCGTGATATGGGGGATGGAACCTGCGACCTTTTGCATGCAAAGCACGTGCTCTGCCACTGAACCGCAGCCCTTTCCTCTGGATGGGCCGACGCTGCGCAGGCTGAAACTGGCCAAAGCAGGAGTTATTTGTTGACACCTTCCCGAAGACGTTTGCATTTCGACTTTGGCCAGCCTCCGTAGCGGAGAGCAGCGCTGTCGTTGGAGGGCAGCCGGGGAAAGCCGCTCTTTGGACCTGTGCTGACGGAACCCGATGCACCGCTGCGTTCAAGGGCGTCTCCGGCGTTCTCCGAGATCGAGAGCTGAGGAGGAGATAAGCTGGGCCTAAGCCATTCTCGCCTTTACAGCCCCTTGAATTGTTTGTGGAAGAGAAGAGGGAAGGGTGTTGGTGCAGTGGCCAGGTCCGGTGTGCGTGTGTATACGTGTGTGTGTGTTTGTAGAGCACCGGTGGATCCCTTTTTCTCTCCCTTCCAGCTGTAAGAGATGCCCAGGTGTCAGGTTGTCACCCTGCCGCCACAGTGATGCCTTCTAGTCGCATGGGAGGTCTCCGTTGTGGGACTGTTCCTGCTTTCTCAGGTTACACAGCCAGCTGGAGCACAGACAGCAGCTCAAGGCAGGAGCTCCGCTGTGTGTGCGTCTCTCTGTGTGTGTTGTAGTCTGTGCCTCTGGGGACTGCTTTTAAAGGCAGGCGTGCGAACGAATTCATACTAGATTTGTTTGCTTGTTCATTGGGGGGATTTGTATGCTGCCCTTCTGTTTTTTAACCCCAGGGCTGCTTACAGGCGGCATAATAAAAAACAATACAATAAATAATAATCATAAACGTTAAAAAACGGAAGCAACGATAAAAGACAGCAAACTTGGCAAAATGACATCCAAATGAACTCTTGCTTGGCATCTGATGACAAGGTAGGCACCGAGGAGAGCTGTCCCCAGGTGGGGAGCCACCACTGAGAAGGCCTGGGGCATCTCTACACCAGCCTAAAATCCTGCATTTAAAACAGGGCTTTCTACTTCTGTTTTAAATGCAGGATCACAACTCCCTTTTTCACCCGCTTCCTTTCCCCCCTCTCTTTCATCCTTCCTTCTCCCCATAACTGAGCCTTCCATTATCTTTCATTGATCTCGCTCCTCTTTTTGCTGCTTTTATTCTTTTCACGGAGGGAATTTAAGCAGAACACAATGGGGTAATTTGATAGCTCATGATCTGTGACCTATTTAAAGACGGAACAAGGGGCATTTAGTGCAGGAGACGCCTTGCCTTGGAGGTTCACGGCATCATGTAAAGAGCCCGCAAACTTCCGTGAAGGAGCCATTTCAATTGCAAGATAAAAGCTCTGTGTGAAGAAAGCCCTGGTCTTGTCTTCTGTTGTTTTTAATGCTGCATTTTATTCCACTTCCTTTTATCGTGATGCTGTTGTAGTTGTTGTTTCATTTTGGGAGGGCCCCCCCCCCCAAGCTTTTTTGGTATAGGGAAGCCTATAAATCACATGTATTTCAAAGTCGCTTTGCAGAAAGTGAGACAAAATGGATGGAAAGGGTTGGACTTTGTTGTTTGCTGGTTACTCGCTCTCATCCCGTTTCCTAGGTATAAAAAGCAAACGATATGGCATGATTTCTGCCCCACATGTAGAATGAGGACCAAAAATAGGCATCCATGTATTTTCCCCAAAGTGGGTAAAAGCATCTGAGTGCAGGCAGTAATTGGCCATGAAAACAGATCCAGGGGAAAGGCTTTAAAAACCATTTCCTCCTGCACTGGTCTTCTGCGTTAGCAGCTACATTGTATAAAGCAACACCACCACCCCACCCCTAAAAATAATCACAGAAGTACATGGAACGTTCCACTTTCAAAGGGCTCTTTAATCCCCTTCCATCCAGTGTCAAGAGAGGCTTTGTGCACAGGCTTTAGCCGCTCCTCAGTTTCATTTCCTTGGCACGTGCATCGGATGGAGAAGCTGAGGTGTTGTTCCTAACACAGGAGAAGTGGTTAAAAAGACTCCTTTGCCTGTGTCTCAGCTTGAGAGAAAGTGACCAAGGCACATAATAGAGCGCAGGGCTCTGTCCAAAGCCTCTCTTGCTGGTCCCACTGCAAGCAAGGGGGTTAATGAGCCCTTTGCTTGTGTCTCAGCTGGAAAGAAAGTGACCAAGGCACATAATGGAGCACAGGGCTCTGTCCAAAGCCTCTCTTGCTGGTCCCACTGCAAGCAAGGGGGTTAATGAGCCCTTTGCCTGTGTCTCAGCTGGAGAGAAAGTGACCAAGCACATAATGGAGCACAGGGCTCTGTCCAAAGCCCCTCTTGCTGGTCCCACTGCAAGCAAGGGGGTTAATGAGCCCTTTGCTTGTGTCTCAGCTGGAAAGAAAGTGACCAAGGCACATAATGGAGCACAGGGCTCTGTCCAAAGCCTCTCTTGCTGGTCCCACTGCAAGCAAGGGGGTTAATGAGCCCTTTGCCTGTGTCTCAGCTGGAAAGAAAGTGACCAAGGCACATAATGGAGCACAGGGCTCTGTCCAAAGCCCCTCTTGCTGGTCCCACTGCAAGCAAGGGGCTTAATGAGCCCTTTGCTTGTGTCTCATCTCAGCTGGAGAGAAAGTGACCAAGGCACATAATAGAGCGCAGGGCTCTGTCCAAAGCCCCTCTTGCTGGTCCCACTGCAAGCAAGGTTGTTAATGAGCCCTTTGCTTGTGTCTCAGCTGGAGAGAAAGTGACCAAGGCACATAATAGAGCACAGGGGTCTGTCCAAAGCCTCTCTTGCTGGTCCCACTGCAAGCAAGGGGGTTAATGAGCCCTTTGCTTGTGTCTCAGCTTGAGAGAAAGTGACCAAGGCACATAATAGAGCGCAGGGCTCTGTCCAAAGCCTCTCTTGCTGGTCCCACTGCAAGCAAGGGGGTTAATGAGCCCTTTGCTTGTGTCTCAGCTGGAGAGAAAGTGACCAAGGCACATAATAGAGCGCAGGGCTCTGTCCAAAGCCTCTCTTGCTGGTCCCACTGCAGGCAAGGGGGTTAATGAGCCTTTGCTTGTGTCTCAGCTGGAGAGAAAGTGACCAAGCACATAATGGAGCACAGGGCTCTGTCCAAAGCCCCTCTTGCTGGTCCCACTGCAAGCAAGGGGGTTAATGAGCCCTTTGCTTGTGTCTCAGCTGGAGAGAAAGTGACCAAGGCACATAATAGAGCACAGGGCTCTGTCCAAAGCCCCTCTTGCTGGTCCCACTGCAAGCAAGGGGCTTAATGAGCCCTTTGCTTGTGTCTCATCTCAGCTTGAGAGAAAGTGACCAAGGCACATAATAGAGCGCAGGGCTCTGTCCAAAGCCTCTCTTGCTGGTCCCACTACAAGCAAGGGGGTTAATGAGCCCTTTGCTTGTGTCTCAGCTTGAGAGAAAGTGACCAAGGCACATAATAGAGCGCAGGGCTCTGTCCAAAGCCTCTCTTGCTGGTCCCACTGCAAGCAAGGGGGTTAATGAGCCCTTTGCTTGTGTCTCAGCTGGAGAGAAAGTGACCAAGGCACATAATAGAGCGCAGGGCTCTGTCCAAAGCCTCTCTTGCTGGTCCCACTGCAAGCAAAGGGGTTAATGAGCCCTTTGCTTGTGTCTCAGCTGGAGAGAAAGTGACCAAGGCACATAATAGAGCGCAGGGCTCTGTCCAAAGCCCCTCTTGCTGGTCCCACTGCAGGCAAGGGGGTTAATGAGCCTTTGCTTGTGTCTCAGCTGGAGAGAAAGTGACCAAGCACATAATGGAGCACAGGGCTCTGTCCAAAGCCCCTCTTGCTGGTCCCACTGCAAGCAAGGGGGTTAATGAGCCCTTTGCTTGTGTCTCAGCTTGAGAGAAAGTGACCAAGGCACATAATAGAGCACAGGGCTCTGTCCAAAGCCCCTCTTGCTGGTCCCACTGCAAGCAAGGGGCTTAATGAGCCCTTTGCTTGCGTCTCAGCTTGAGAGAAAGTGACCAAGGCACATGATGGTGCACAGGGCTCTGTCCAAAGCCCCTCTTGCTGGTCCCACTGCAAGCAAGGGGGTTAATGAGCCCTTTGCTTGCGTCTCAGCTTGAGAGAAAGTGACCAAGGCACATGATGGAGCACAGGGCTCTGTCCAAAGCCCCTCTTGCTGGTCCCACTGCAAGCAAGGTGGTTAATGAGCCCTTTGCTTGCATCTCAGCTTGAGAGAAAGTGACCAAGGCACATGATGGAGCACAGGGCTCTGTCCAAAGCCCCTCTTGCTGGTCCCACTGCAAGCAAGGGGCTTAATGAGCCCTTTGCTTGCGTCTCAGCTTGAGTGAAAGTTACCAAGGCACATAATGGAGCACAGGGCTCTGTCCAAAGCCCCTCTTGCTGGTCCCACTGCAAGCAAGGGGCTTAATGAGCCCTTTGCTTGCATCTCAGCTTGAGAGAAAGTGACCAAGGCACATAATGGAGCACAGGGCTCTGTCCAAAGCCCCTCTTGCTGGTCCCACTGCAATCAAGGGGCTTAATGAGCACTTTGCTTGTGTCTCAGCTTGAGAGAAAGTGACCAAGGCACATAATAGAGCGCAGGGCTCTGTCCAAATCCTCTCTTGCTGGTCCCACTGCAAGCAAAGGGGTTAATGAGCCCTTTGCTTGTGTCTCAGCTGGAGAGAAAGTGACCAAGGCACATAATAGAGCGCAGGGCTCTGTCCAAAGCCTCTCTTGCTGGTCCCACTGCAGGCAAGGGGGTTAATGAGCCTTTGCTTGTGTCTCAGCTGGAGAGAAAGTGACCAAGCACATAATGGAGCACAGGGCTCTGTCCAAAGCCCCTCTTGCTGGTCCCACTGCAAGCAAGGGGCTTAATGAGCCCTTTGCTTGTGTCTCAGCTGGAGAGAAAGTGACCAAGGCACATAATAGAGCACAGGGCTCTGTCCAAAGCCCCTCTTGCTGGTCTCACTGCAAGCAAGGGGCTTAATGAGCCCTTTGCTTGCGTCTCAGCTTGAGAGAAAGTGACCAAGGCACATGATGGTGCACAGGGCTCTGTCCAAAGCCCCTCTTGCTGGTCCCACTGCAAGCAAGGGGGTTAATGAGCCCTTTGCTTGCGTCTCAGCTGGAGAGAAAGTGACCAAGGCACATGATGGAGCACAGGGCTCTATCCAAAGCCCCTCTTGCTGGTCCCACTGCAAGCAAGGGGGTTAATGAGCCCTTTGCTTGCATCTCAGCTTGAGAGAAAGTGACCAAGGCACATAATGGAGCACAGGGCTCTGTCCAAAGCCCCTCTTGCTGGTCCCACTGCAAGCAAGGTGGTTAATGAGCCCTTTGCTTGCATCTCAGCTTGAGAGAAAGTGACCAAGGCACATGATGGAGCACAGGGCTCTGTCCAAAGCCCCTCTTGCTGGTCCCACTGCAAGCAAGGGGGTTAATGAGCCCTTTGCTTGCGTCTCAGCTTGAGAGAAAGTGACCAAGGCACATGATGGAGCACAGGGCTCTGTCCAAAGCCCCTCTTGCTGGTCCCACTGCAAGCAAGGTGGTTAATGAGCCCTTTGCTTGTGTCTCAGCTGGAGAGAAAGTGACCAAGGCACATGATGGAGCACAGGGCTCTGTCCAAAGCCCCTCTTGCTGGTCCCACTGCAAGCAAGGGGCTTAATGAGCCCTTTGCTTGCGTCTCAGCTTGAGTGAAAGTTACCAAGGCACATAATGGAGCACAGGGCTCTGTCCAAAGCCCCTCTTGCTGGTCCCACTGCAAGCAAGGGGCTTAATGAGCCCTTTGCTTGCATCTCAGCTTGAGAGAAAGTGACCAAGGCACATAATGGAGCACAGGGCTCTGTCCAAAGCCCCTCTTGCTGGTCCCACTGCAATCAAGGGGCTTAATGAGCACTTTGCTTGTGTCTCAGCTTGAGAGAAAGTGACCAAGGCACATAATAGAGCGCAGGGCTCTGTCCAAATCCTCTCTTGCTGGTCCCACTGCAAGCAAAGGGGTTAATGAGCCCTTTGCTTGTGTCTCAGCTGGAGAGAAAGTGACCAAGGCACATAATAGAGCGCAGGGCTCTGTCCAAAGCCTCTCTTGCTGGTCCCACTGCAGGCAAGGGGGTTAATGAGCCTTTGCTTGTGTCTCAGCTGGAGAGAAAGTGACCAAGCACATAATGGAGCACAGGGCTCTGTCCAAAGCCCCTCTTGCTGGTCCCACTGCAAGCAAGGGGCTTAATGAGCCCTTTGCTTGTGTCTCAGCTGGAGAGAAAGTGACCAAGGCACATAATAGAGCACAGGGCTCTGTCCAAAGCCCCTCTTGCTGGTCCCACTGCAAGCAAGGTTGTTAATGAGCCCTTTGCTTGTGTCTCAGCTTGAGAGAAAGTGACCAAGGCACATGATGGTGCACAGGGCTCTGTCCAAAGCCCCTCTTGCTGGTCCCACTGCAAGCAAGGGGCTTAATGAGCCCTTTGCTTGCGTCTCAGCTGGAGAGAAAGTGACCAAGCACATGATGGAGCACAGGGCTCTATCCAAAGCCCCTCTTGCTGGTCCCACTGCAAGCAAGGCGGTTAATGAGCCCTTTGCTTGCATCTCAGCTTGAGAGAAAGTGACCAAGGCACATAATGGAGCACAGGGCTCTGTCCAAAGCCCCTCTTGCTGGTCCCACTGCAAGCAAGGTGGTTAATGAGCCCTTTGCTTGCATCTCAGCTTGAGAGAAAGTGACCAAGGCACATGATGGAGCACAGGGCTCTGTCCAAAGCCCCTCTTGCTGGTCCCACTGCAAGCAAGGGGCTTAATGAGCCCTTTGCTTGCATCTCAGCTTGAGTGAAAGTGACCAAGGCACATAATGGAGCACAGGGCTCTGTCCAAAGCCCCTCTTGCTGGTCCCACTGCAAGCAAGGGGGTTAATGAGCCCTTTGCTTGCATCTCAGCTTGAGAGAAAGTGACCAAGGCACATAATGGAGCACAGGGCTCTGTCCAAAGCCCCTCTTGCTGGTCCCACTGCAATCAAGGGGCTTAATGAGCACTTTGCTTGTGTCTCAGCTTGAGAGAAAGTGACCAAGGCACATAATAGAGCGCAGGGCTCTGTCCAAAGCCTCTCTTGCTGGTCCCACTACAAGCAAGGGGGTTAATGAGCCCTTTGCTTGTGTCTCAGCTTGAGAGAAAGTGACCAAGGCACATAATAGAGCACAGGGCTCTGTCCAAAGCCTCTCTTGCTGGTCCCACTGCAGGCAAGGGGGTTAATGAGCCTTTGCTTGTGTCTCAGCTGGAGAGAAAGTGACCAAGCACATAATGGGGCACAGGGCTCTGTCCAAAGCCCCTCTTGCTGGTCCCACTGCAAGCAAGGGGGTTAATGAGCCCTTTGCTTGTGTCTCAGCTGGAGAGAAAGTGACCAAGGCACATAATAGAGCGCAGGGCTCTGTCCAAAGCCCCTCTTGCTGGTCCCACTGCAAGCAAGGGGGTTAATGAGCCCTTTGCTTGTGTCTCAGCTTGAGAGAAAGTGACCAAGGCACATAATAGAGCGCAGGGCTCTGTCCAAAGCCTCTCTTGCTGGTCCCACTGCAAGCAAGGTGGTTAATGAGCCCTTTGCTTGTGTCTCAGCTTGAGAGAAAGTGACCAAGGCACATAATAGAGGGCAGGGCTCTGTCCAAAGCCCCTCTTGCTGGTCCCACTGCAAGCAAGGGGGTTAATGAGCCCTTTGCTTGTGTCTCAGCTTGAGAGAAAGTGACCAAGGCACATAATGGAGCACAAGGCTCTGTCCAAAGCCTCTCTTGCTGGTCCCACTGCAAGCAAGGGGGTTAATGAGCCCTTTGCTTGTGTCTCAGCTGGAGAGAAAGTGACCAAGGCACATAATGGAGCACAGGGCTCTGTCCAAAGCCCCTCTTGCTGGTCCCACTGCAAGCAAGGCGGTTAATGAGCCCTTTGCTTGTGTCTCAGCTTGAGAGAAAGTGACCAAGGCACATAATAGAGCGCAGGGCTCTGTCCAAAGCCCCTCTTGCTGGTCCCACTGCAAGCAAGGGGCTTAATGAGCCCTTTGCTTGTGTCTCAGCTGGAGAGAAAGTGACCAAGGCACATAATGGAGCACAGGGCTCTGTCCAAAGCCCCTCTTGCTGGTCCCACTGCAAGCAAGGGGGTTAATGAGCCCTTTGCTTGTGTCTCAGCTTGAGAGAAAGTGACCAAGGCACATAATGGAGCACAGGGCTCTGTCCAAAGCCCCTCTTGCTGGTCCCACTGCAAGCAAGGGGGTTAATGAGCCCTTTGCTTGTGTCTCAGCTGGAGAGAAAGTGACCAAGGCACATAATAGAGCGCAGGGCTCTGTCCAAAGCCTCTCTTGCTCGTCCTACTGCAAGCAAGGGGGTTAATGAGCCCTTTGCTTGTGTCTCAGCTGGAGAGAAAGTGACCAAGGCACATAATAGAGGGCAGGGCTCTGTCCAAAGCCCCTCTTGCTGGTCCCACTGCAAGCAAGGGGGTTAATGAGCCCTTTGCTTGTGTCTCAGCTTGAGAGAAAGTGACCAAGGCACATAATGGAGCACAGGGCTCTGTCCAAAGCCCTTCTTGCTGGTCCCACTGCAAGCAAGGGGGTTAATGAGCCCTTTGCTTGTGTCTCAGCTTGAGAGAAAGTGACCAAGGCACATAATGGAGCACAGGGCTCTGTCCAAAGCCTCTCTTGCTGTTCCCACTGGAGGGGAGAACATTGTGTTTGCCCCTCAATTTGGAAGGTGCATAATTGTGTGGGGGGAAGGATGTTTTCTTAGGATCAGGGGCTATGGGAAGAGTCAGAAGAAAGCCTTTGGGAACTGGATTTGGATATCCCGGTTCTAGCCAAAGTTGGCTACATTTATATTACAGGCTGATCCAAAAATGCCCTCCCTGTTTCTCCCAATTCCCATTTAAAGAACAGGAGGGAGTGACTGTGACTTTTATTATGCAGGACTGTTTGGAGGGCAGAGGATTCATTTTTTTTAATGAGCTAGGATTCATGCCAGACTTGTGCTGGCTGGAGGCGATAGGATTTGAAGTCCAGCACCAGGAGGGCACCAGGTTGGGGAAGCATGGTCCAGATGCTCTCTGACTGGCCTGGAAGTCCTCTTCCTTAACCCCAGACAGGACAGGGTCACACAGTGGGAGGAGAAAAGTTCTTTGGATACAGCCAGGGATGCAAATCTCTCCATTTTTCCTTCCAAAGCTGTTGCAAGGCTCAAATTCAGACCTGCTGTGTGGAAGGGCAAATGGACTGGCCCAATTGAAGTGCTATATTATAAACAGGCACAATCCTATGCAATCCTCAGTGAGGACTAGCATTCCAAAAACAGGTTGAAGAAGCATCTTTGGACGCAAAACTCTTCATGTTTAGACAGCATGGCTGGTTGGAAATGGCTGGGAGTTGTGGGACTTTTTTCTGTCTAAACATGCATAGGACTGCATCCTAAGATGCTTTTTCTTCAACCTGCTTTTGGAATACTAGCTCTCATTGATCAGGAGTATCTGCTGTTCCTTGCTTTATTTGCTTTTATTTTGGGCTGTGTGCTTTTGTGCTTTTAGCTGATTTGGAGGGAGGGGTAAATCACTGTTTTAAATTTTATTTTCTTGAAACCATCTGGTGACGGAGAAGTAGCATATACATTTGACATATACACGTACAAATAAATCAAAACAAATAAAAAGCGCCATGAATGTCTTCCCCCCTTCACACACACACACACACACACACACGTATGCAAGCCACACCGCAAAGATGGCGGAGAGTCCAGCTTGCAGGCACTGCAAGGAAGGGATTTGTGAACTTTGGACATGCCCAAAGGCAACCTTTTCGTTATGATTCCTTCAGAGGAAATTGTGGGGCTGAACTCCCACATTAAATTCAGGCCTGCCGTGTACAAGGGCAACCATATTGGCCAATCAGGGCCAGCCCTACCATTAGGCAGAGTGAAGCAGTCGCTTCAGACAGCAGACGCTGGAAGGCGGCAGCAAGGTGTTGAAGAAGAGTCCTGTGTGCCATGTGGGCTGTTCTGCGCCCTCTCAGTTAGCTTGCTGTCCCCAGGTTCAGTGGAGGATGTTGTAACCTGCTACTTCAGTTGGCTTTTGTAAGTGGAATAGGAGCAGGCACCATCTTGTTCATTGCCTCAGGCAGCAAAATGTTTGGGGCGGCCTTGTGGTCAATTTAGAGCGCAATCCTATGCATGTTTAGACAGAGGAAAGCCTTGCTGGCTGGGGAATGCTGGGAGTTGTAGGCCTTTTCTCTGTCTAAACATGCATAGGATTGCACCCTTAAAGTACTATATAATACACGTGTAAAAATGCTTTTAAAAACGACATTATTAGCCTGTCTTTCCTCCAAGGTGCTGAGAGCTGAGGATATGGTTCTCCACGCATTCACTTTATCTTCATAACAGCCCTGTGAGGTAGAACCATAGGGTTGGAAGGGGCCTAGAAGACCATCGAGTCCAACCCCCTGCTCAGTGCAGGAAGCCTAATTCCCTGGTGGATCAGACACATCCATGGTTTGTTACATGTTGTGTATATCTCCTGTTTCCTGCTGTCTAATTTTGTTTGCATTGTCGTTGCTGTGTTATAGATTGTTTATTGAGTTGCAGTTTAACAGGCAACAATGGTCGTTTCACAAGTTATTTCCTTGAGAAAACAGCTGGAGAAAAAGCATGGCATAAAACTGGCGAAGAACTATCACGCATGCATGCATCCAGGTTAAGGAGTCAACCTGCATGACATGGATGCTTAATGCTGTTAAGCAAGTGATTTCCTTGAAAAACCAGCCCGTGAAAAAGCAATAGGTTGGTTTGGCAAATAAATATCCAACTCACGCACACATACATACGTACAGGGCAAAGGGTGCTGTGGAATTCATGATGGGTTGTTTAGTGCCGGTTGCATTTTATTTATTTAGTTCCCATAAACCGTCCTGGGAATTTTGAATCAAAGGGCAGCGTAAAGATGCTTTAAACTAACTAACTGTGCAATCCTGTGTGCTTCTACTCAGAAGTAAATCTGAGTAAAATCGTGAACCGCCCCGAGAGCTTTGGCACTTGTGGGGGGTATAGAAATGTAATGAATAATTACATAAATAAACCCCATTTAGTTCAGTGGGGATTACTCCCAGATAAGTGAGTACAGGATTGCAGCCTCAACAAATGAAATTGTTTTCTGGGAACCTGCCGCTGCGAAAGGCGATCTGTTCGGCAAAGAAGTCTCACGCAGGCGCGCGTGCACCCGGACTCGGTGGTACGGGATGCGGGGCCGGGGGCTGCTTCTCCTGGTTTGACATCTTGCCGTCTGGAAAAGCCACCTGGTGCAAAAGCGAGGGGCGCCTTTGGCAAAGGAATACAACGCAGGCGCACAGGGCGAGGAGGGAGGTGGTTGTGGCAATGCGCCTCGCCGTCCTTCTTCCCCTCCGTCGCAGACATGCGCGCAGGGACAAGGCGAGCTGCTGGAAGGAGCCTTGAGGCTGCATTAAGCTCCAGGCCATCTCTCCCTCTCTCTTTTCCCACCCTCCTCTCTCTCTCGCTCTCTTTTCCCACCCCTCCTCTCTCTCTGGCCCCACCCTCCTCTCTCTTGCTTTCCCCCACCCCTCCTCTCTCTCTCGCTCTCTTTTCCCACCCTCCTCTCTCTTTTGCTCTCTCTTTCCATCTCTCCTCTCTCTCTGTCCCAACCCTCCTCTCTCTTGCTCTCTCCCGCACCCCTCCTCTCTCTCTTGCTCTCTCTTTCCACCCCTCCTCTCTCTTTTCCCACCCTCCTCTCTCTCTCGCTCTCTCTTTCCACCCCTCCTCTCTCTTTTGCTCTCTCTTTCCACCCCTCTCTCCATCTCTCCCTCCCTCTCTCTGACGCTGTGGTTTTTCCAGGGATCTCGGGTTCTCTTTCCCTCTCCTCCCTCTTTCCCCTCCCTCTGCGCGCGCGCTCTCTCTTCTCTCCCTCTGTTCTGCATGTCAGTTTTCTGAGCGCCTTCCCTACGCACCTTCCTGAGCCAAGAACAGCCCCGAGCGAGCGAGCAAGGCAGGGAAGGGCAGACGAAGGCGACCCAGCCTCGAAACCCCCCACTCCCCGCGCATTGTCTGATCCTACTACTGCCACCATCCGCACTCTCCAGAACCCTCCGGGTCTGCCCAGGGACCCTCCTGCTGGAGCTGCTGTTGTTGCTGCAGTCCTACCTGCTGCTGCTGCTGCTGCTCGAGCTCTTTCGCTCCTGCCTCGGTCCCAGGGAGCCGGTCGCCCCGAGCGGAGCAGGGAAGATGTCGGAGGTGTTGCCTTACAGCGAGGAGAAGATCGGGCCCTACGGGGATGGCGGGGACGTGGGGCAGATCTCCTTCACCTGCCGCCTGCAGGACACCAACAACTTCTACGCGGGGGGGCAAAACAAGCGGCCCCCCAAGCTGGGGCAGATCGGCAGGAGCAAGTGCGGTAAGCGGAGCGGGGTAACAATCCGGGGTAGGAAGCGGAGTGTGGGTGTGTGTGCGTGGACTGCAATCGCCTGGATTGTTTGGTACCCAAGAGAGCAATCGGCGTGTGTGTGTGTGTGTGTGGCGCGGAATCTGAATTACCAAGTCACCCAATTCCTGTGGGGTAAATCAGAATTGCTGGTGAGCCCCTATCTTTCGCCTCCCTGGAATGTGCAAAGGCACAAACTCCGTGGACCTTTTCTGGATGGGTTGTACGTAAGGGTGAGGGCACGCATCCATTAAAAAACAAAGCAAAACAAAACTTCCTGTATTACTTGCAATTATGTTTAATACCCCCACCTTTATAGCCTCTCCAAGTGTCCCTTCCTTACTTACAAGCAATCTTGTGGCTGCTTACTGGGAAGGAAGTTTCCCTGATGTTCAATAGCGGCTTGTTTCCTAAGCAGCATGCTTAGGATCACACAGCCCTACAGTCCCAAGGAGTCCAACAGATCCTCCGTTCTTACCCCTACCATCACCCCACCATGAATTAGGACACCCTTAAAGTGCACCCCCACCCCAAACAGATGCATGTCTGTTTTACCCTTTCTCCAAACCTCCCATTTGCTCTACAGCTGGAGTGGGAACCATTTGTGGCTGCTGCTGCGGCGGCTGCTGCTGTTGTTGTTATTTCTAATGCTGTGCTGATTAAATGTTAATCATAGCCCCATTGAAAGCTACATCTCTGTAGCCATTTCATGCATCCACATTCCTGCCCCCTCTCCTTCCATCCCTCTGGCTGACATTTTCTACCTGCCTGCCTGCCCCACAGTATCCCAGCACACCTGCCCTTTTGTCCTGTACAGAAATCTTCCAAATTGTGTCTGTCAGGTACATGCAGAATGCCATGTGTTCTGCAGTCCTTCTGTGCTCTCTCTGTGTGTGTGTGTGATAGCAGACAGAGCTAGAAAAGGAGTACCCCCCCACACAAAAGATGGGCAGGGGGAGAGTATGAGAATTCAAAATCCATAACCTCTCCTTCCTTCCTAGGAAACAATGCAGCAGGGCTAAAAAGGGCCATTGATGTGTGCTTGATTGGAGACAAAGTGCTGAGTGAAAGGGGAGGGGAGGAGATCACCATCTCTACTGCTCCTGCTCCTTCATCTTCTTTTTCTCTTTGTCTTCTTCTTTCCCCTTCTTTTTCTCTTTGTCTTCTTCTTTTCCTTCTTTTTCTCTTTGTCTTCTTTCCCCTTCTTCTCTTTGTCTTCTTCTTTCCCCTTCTTCTTCTTCTTCTTCTCCCCCCTCCTCCTCTTCCTCCTCCTTCTTCTTCTGTAATCATAGCAACTTAGAGCAGGACTGCTCCAGATGTGCTAGACTACAACCGCCATCATCCCCTTGGCCATGCTGGCAGAGGGCTGTGGGAGTTGTAGCATGACACGTCTGGAAGGCCCCATGTCCGTTAGGCAACCTAGACAGGTCACTGTTCCCTCAGGTATCTAAAATCGACAGTGAGGAAAATGGACAATAAGGGATGGCATGTGGGGAAACGCCATGACATGTACTTCAAAGTTTGCTTGGTGCCCAGAATGATATTTAGCCCTACCAAGAGACTTGTGGGACCTGAAAGACTAACCCATTTATTATGGTGCAAGCACTTACGCCCTAAGAAATGAGTAAGGTGCCAACAAGTCTCTCTGCTGTTTTTGTTTGAATAGACCAATGCGACTTCTCCTCTGGGAATTTAAAATTATGGAGGTGAGAGTTTGTAGGTCAGGCTGTCCATGGTCACATTTTTTTTGGGGGGGGGGAGCCACAGGCCAGCCCATAACATTCCTATTGTTGTAAACTATCCAGAGAACTTCAGCTATTGGGCAGTATGGAAATGTAATAAATAAATAAATAAATAAATGGCAGGCCTACTACACAGAAAGTGCCCCATATCTTTAGCGCAGCCTTTGCTACCCCACAGCATGAGGAGGTTCCTCAGATGGTTCCACTCAATCACAGTTTTGTGAAACTAGCCAGGACAGAAGAGGTAGCAAGCTTTGGAGTTGAACAGAATTCCGCGTCTGGCTGAGAATCCTGAATGGCTGGAGACAGCCCTTGCTGAAGGTTGCATGCTGCCCCCCTCAATTCTTATGTCTGGTCCATTGATGTGAAATCACCTGATGAAGTGAACATGATTTGGAGACACCTGGTCTTCACTGGATTCCGTCAGAGAAATAAGTGATGGGGCCCTTTTACAGACAGTTTTCTGTTGTGGCCTGAAATAACCTGATGATCTGAATTGATTTTTCGTGAAACAAGAAGATCTCACCTGCTGACAATTAGTAGAAGGAGTGTCTGTGTGGAGCATGGGTGTGTGTGTGTGTGTGGGGGGGGGAAGAGTCCAGATATGCAGATTCTGCAATTAATTTAAGGAAAGTTGCGTTAACCAGTTTGCAACTTCTCCTTCACCATCATCCTTTTACACTCTGCAGTTGAAACTTGGTCACCCTTGTGGTCAAGCATTTGTGTTTTTGTTTTTTGTGACCTTGGAAAGACGGGATTAAGAATGTAACCTTATCTGATGGGTAGAATTCTTGGCACTGGTATCACACAAACACCCTTCTCAAAATAGCATCACATCTCTGAACTGGCTGGCTCTTTTCTGAAATTGAGGTTTCTGATTAAAAGACATCATTGTCTGCTGTGTGTGTGTGTGTGTGTAAACCCTATGCAATGTGTGTGCACAGCTGAATGTGAATGAGTGTGCGTGTGTGGGGGGAGTGGGGTGGTGGTGGCCCCAGCCTTTGTTCTGTGTCACAGAGAAGAAATGTTTTGCGACTGCAATCCTAAACACACGTACTGGGGAGTAAGTCCCTATTGAACACAACGTGGTAAACATGCATAGGAGTTCACTTTAAGTGAGGCACAAATGAAGATTGGGCGGGGGATTAAAAATAATAATGTATGAAGATTCCCCCTCCCCCACCCCCAGATCCAACATCTATCCACACATTTTCACTGATCACCTTGGGAGCAAATCCACTGAGACGTTCTCCTGCATAAGTTCTGGAATGAATGGCCGTAAGAATAATAGAGTCATAGAGTTGGAAGGGATCTCAAAGGTCATCTAGTCTAACCTTCTGATGCAGGAAATCCACTATTCCAGCATTTTTTAAGCCCCTGCTTAAAACCGTCTCTGGCACAGCTTCTGTTCATTTTGGACAATATGCTGGCGAACTACCTGGTGTCAATCATGGCCCCGGCTCAAACCTTTCCCTTTCTCGTTCTACCACCTTTAATGCTCTCCAGCTCCGCAGATGTCCACCCCTAAGTGGCTGTTGAACTTTATCTCACAATAGGGTGGTGCCAGCGATTAAAAATGAAATGTCAGAAACTGCAACGTGTATTTATGGTTCTGTTTTTCTGCTTACAGTTGTCATTGAAGACGACAGAATTGACGATGTGCTCAAAAACATTTCAGAAAAACCACCTCCAGGAGTTTAAATCTCCTCAAAGAGACAGCTGAGTAAAAGGAGGGGCAAGAAAAATAATTTACCTTTTAACACATTAGTGGGGGAAAAAAAAGAAACCTGAAAACAAAATGCACTTTGAAGTTCTTCATTGCTAGCCTGTGGTCCACCTTGCAAAACCCGCAAATCGTATCTCAAACAGCAGGCTCAGATGCAGAAGAAGTGAGGCAAAGAAGGCGGTTTTACCTGTGTGCAAAAAATAAAATAAAATCACCCCCAAACCAGAAGCACCAAAATAAAAAAAAACATACTAATTTGAAATGTACTAGTAAGAGCTCAGTGATCTAAATTAGGGCTTATGTCCTTTTTCCCAGGGTGATCAATAATGTGCAATTTTCAATTTGGATTTTAAGAAGTTTTTAAACAACGGAGCAGCAGGAGAAAAAAAACAAAACAGTATTTTCTGATCCTGGCAAACATTGCTGGTTATAGTTGTTTTGAATAAGCACTTGTTTACATGGTTAAATCTTACAAAAATAATTCCATGCATTTGCATATAATATGATCTGCATTTCCTTTTTTTAAAATAAAAATCTGTATTCTTGGATGTTGGGGAGGGACCGAGGGAGGGGAAAAAAGAATGATCTATAACTATAATTATAAATAAATAAATAAATAAATAAATAAATATATTGAATTCTAGTTAGCTTTTAAAATCTCAACAGAATGTATGGAACCAAAACTTTTCTAAGGAATGGATTCTGTGGAGGAAGGATTCTCTTGGTTTTATTATTATTAGTAGTATTATTTTCTGAAAAAAATAGATTGTAAAGCTGGTATTTCACTGTCACAGCATGAACTTGCTCTCAAGCAAACAGAGGAATTTTATTTTATATGTGAAATGGGAGAAAATCGAAATACACGCATCGCTTTTTCTAATGACCACTAGCAAGCAGCCTGTAATGTGGGCAACTTCTGCGTTCTTTTTTAAAATATTGTGAAGGTTTATTCTTTTTCATAGAGTGAAATTAAATAAACAAATAAAAAGACAAAAAAACAACCACAACCCTATAACAAGAGTGCCAAATACTTTGAAATGCTAAAAAGCATTTTCTTTTCTTTTCCATTTCTTATTTAGTGATCTTGAGTCCACGTAAAGTTGCATTTTTGTACCTGAATAATTCTTTCTAAGACTCTTTACTGACATATACATATATGGGTATGTAAACATATATCTATTGATAGTTGACTTTTGGAATCTTCTGAATTTTGTTTCTTTCCATTCTTCTTTGATTTGATTTTTTTTTTTGCATGATGTGCTAAAAAGATAAAAATGTCTCTTGAAGCGAGGAAATTTTTATTTTTGCTGTTCTCTTTGCAAAAACTGAAATGACCTTACTATGGGTGGTCTGTTTCCTTTTCTTATACATATTGTGTATGTTGCACTTTTATTCCTCTGCACAGGGCTATTTCTGCAATGTATAATAAAAAGGAAGAAAAAAATGTCACAGCAATGCGACTGTTCTTGTGTTTCATCTCTTCCTCTTGTGGATTATATGCACATTATTATATTCCTATGCTGCCCCATGGAGCAGTGCAAAAAAGGCTGTCCCATTTGATCCTTAACAACAGCCCTGTGAGGTAGCTTAGGCTGAGATAGGGTGATGCTAGCCCTGTAGCTCAGTTGGTAAGCTACATGTGTGGATGAGGATTTGAACTCTGAACCCCACTTTAAACCACTGCATTGGTGGTTTTTAAACTTTCTGTCTTCAGTGGCAAAGTTCTATATTTGTTTTGGTTTGCCAGGAAACTGCTCAACCCCCAAATCTCTGTCATAATGTAGGTAAATGCCCTGCTCCCTCCCCAGGGCATACTTGTAACACACTTCTTCTCACACCAAGGACTGGAACCCAGGACCCCCAGCTTCCACCATTGCGTATGGCAGCATTCCCCAAGCTGGTGTCCTCCAGAGGTTTCAACTACCACTCCCATAATTCTGGGCCAGCATTGCCATTGGCCCAAATTCAAAGCATTTTGACCTTGCTCCTCTGCTGAAAAGTCTCCCAGGGTGGCTTATATGCGAGCAATCGAAACAAGACATTCCCCACGCACAGGTTTACAGTCTAGACAGACATGACACAAAAGGAAAAAGGGACGGGAGGGAAGAGGGGAGAAAATAGGAGCAAGTTCAGGCAGCAATTTGTAAAGTTAAATACTAATTCTTTAAAGATAAAGTGCTGATCTACTGACAGTAAAAGCCCAAATGATAATATTTCAGGAATATATATATATTTTAACAAACGTTTATAGTGTGAGTGTTCAACAGCTTAGAAAGAGAGCCAAGGATTTCAGTTATCTTCCAGTTCATCTGTCTTTATAGGCGCTGTGGAGACCAGCTCACTGCCAGAGAGAATGTGGGCTTCTTCAGACTGGGCCTTTATCCTGTGATTGAGAATGGTTACTCACAGAGGTTTACAGGTCCTTTACATGATATTGACAAGCTCCAGGACCTCTCATGTGCTTTCTGACCTTTATCCTGTTTTTTTTTTAATTGTGGATAATTAGCTATTTAAATATCATGAGTTGATTTTCTCTGTGAAAAGAGGAAGTGGCGCTATAACACAGCACCATCTAGTGGCTGCATAATAAAACATATGGAGCTTGCAGATAAAGGAACTCTCCAGGGGAAAAACAAAATGGGAGTGTGTGAAAAAGGGTGATCTTAATCCCACAAAGAATATGTAAGCAGAAGCCCAAGTAAAGTTGCGGGATAAAAAACCTGGTGTGGAGAATTCCTGCATCTTCCCTCCATTCAGAAGTGTAATTGCTAGAAATCCTGAAGGGAGAGAGGTGACCCCTGAAGCAACTTATTAAAATTTGAACAGGGCAAAAGCGGAGAGAAAATAGGGATGCAATTTACCATGGACAGGGATAAGAAGATTGAGGATGTCCTTGGTCCATAGGGACAGTGGGAGCATATTAAAGTGCTGTGCAGTGCAGAAGCTCCTGGGTAATCTTCTAGGACAACCCTCAAACCTGGCACCCTCCAGGTGTGTTGGCTGGGAATTATGGGAGTTGCTGTCCCACCCACCTGGAGGGCATCAGGTTGGGGACAGAAGGTGTAAAGTAACCATTAGCAAGTTACACGTTACTATTATTAGGCTGCTTGTCTGCAAGGCTTGGGTGACCATAAAGTTGGGATCTGGATGTGTGTTGTTTATCATCAGCAGAAATATCAAGTCTCTGCGGGTGTAAGGCAGCCATGTGAATAAGCCCATGAAACTTACTAGCCTGCACAATGGTTTACTACCCTGCTGGGAGCTGGCAGAGAAGAGATGGAAAGCTCTGCTCCTTTTACAGGAGTCCCCGCATTTCTATGCTGAACGTGGAGGAGGGGGGGGGGGCTTCCCTCCTGGCTGCCCACCCTGTTTCTGTTTGGTGCAGCGGAGGGACAGAGTGCACTCTGTCCCTCCTCCACCAGCCTGCCTACTCACCTGCATGGAATTCCAGGTTGCCTATGACGATTAGGCTAGTGCTTAAGTACACTACTTAAGTAAAGTAGTGCTTTTATCCAATTTTACTGCCTCTGCATGTGGAGATTCTTTGCATCAGCCTTGTACTTAAGCACAAGCCTGATGCAAAGAATCTCCACATGCAGAGGCAGTAAAATCGGATAAAAGCCCCTCCCCAAATTATTTATTTATTTAGTCATTCATTGCATTGCATTTCATTTCATTTCTATACTGCCCAATAGCCGAAGCTCTCTGGGGGGTTCACAAAAATTAAAACCAAAAAGCACAGGATAAAACAATATAAAATATAAAAGCATTAAAACCGAAACATAACAATACAACCAGAATAAAACCTAGCAGCAATGCAGAGATTTAAAATACAGATTTAAAACACTAAAGCGAAAAGACCAGGAAGCTAAAATGCCTGGGAGAATAAAAAGGTTTTCACCTGGTGCTGGAAGGAGAACAACAAATGTATGCATGCTCTCTGAATTCCCAGAAGGAAAGATGGGAAACAACTTTGGCATTCTGTCTCATGTTGTGGGGTCATTCACAGCAAGGACTTGTAAGATGCTTTATAAATTGGCAGCCTTTTCCTCCATGAATTCATCTAATCTCTCTTTAAAGCCCTCCAAATTCGTGGCCATGACCACACCTTGTGGTAGTGAATTCCAGAGGTTAAGGCTGTGCTGTGTGAAGAAGGACTTCTTTTTATCCGTCCTGAATCACCCACCAGAGTCAGCTTCATGGGATGACCCTGCTGGGTTCTAGTATTTTGAGAGAGGGAGAAAAACGTCTCCCTATCCACATTCTCCACACTGTGTGTAATTTTGTAGACCTCTGTCTTGTCTCCCCTAACCCTCCTTTTTTTCCAAGCTAAGCAATCCCAGCTGTTGTAACCTTCCCTCATAAGGGGAGATGGTCATTCTAGTCATGGGTCATTCTAATCATGGGTCATTCTAGTCATTGGTTATTCTAGTCATTGGTCATCATTAGTCATGGTCATTCTAGTCATTGGTCATCATCTAGTCATTGGTCATCATCTAGTCATTGGTCATTCTAGTCATGGATCATTCTAGTCATGGTCATTCTAGTCATTGGTCATCATCTACTCATGGTCATTCTAGTCATTGGTCATTCTAGTCATGGATCATTCTAGTCATTGGTCATTCTAGTCATGGATCATTCTAGTCATTGGTCATTCTAGTCATTGGTCATTCTAGTCAATGGTCATTCTAGTCATTGGTCATCATCTAGTCATGGATCATTCTAGTCATGGATCATTCTAGTCATTGGTCATTCTAGTCATTGGTCATCATCTAGTCATGGATCATTCTAGTCATGGTCATTCTAGTCATGGTCATTCTAGTCATTGGTCATTCTAGTCATTGGTCATCATCTAGTCATGGATCATTCTAGTCATGGATCATTCTAGTCATTGGTCATTCTAGTCATTGGTCATTCTTGGTCATTCTAGTTGCCCAACTCTGCATTTTCCCCAGCTCTACAATATCCTTTTTTAGGTGCGGTGACCAGAACTGGATGCAGTGTTCCAAGTGTGGTCGCACCTTGGTCACACCAAGTGTGGTTGCACCATGGATGCCAAATGTGCTTGCACCCAACTCAAATATTATGGCAAAATAGTGCTGGGTGTTGTCAGCATGCTGTCCGGAATCTCCCAGTGACCCCTCCCAACGGCTTCATATATATATTAAACCAAATTGAGGACAAGATAGGACAGCAACGCAAATGCTAGGGGGGCAACGTACAGTCACCCAATACCATTCTCTGACACCAGCCCTGCAAGTCGCAGCAACTGCAATATAGTGCCTCCCACCCACAAGTCATAGAATCATAGAATAGTAGGGTTGGAAGGGGCCTACAAGGCCATCGAGTCCAACCCCCTGCTCAATGCAGGAATCCAAGTCAGAGCATCGCTGACAGATGGCTGTCCAGCCTTGTCTTGAAAGCCTCCAGTGTGGGAGAGCCCACCACCTCCCTAGGTAATCGGTTCCATTGTCGTATAGCTCTAACAGTCAGGAAGTTTTTCCTGATGTTCTGCCAGAATCTGGCTTCCTGTCACTTGAGCCCATTATTCCGTGCCCTGCAGTCTGGGATGATCAAGAAGAGATCCTGGCCTTCTTCTCTGTGACAACCTTTCAAGTACTTGAAGAGTGCTATCATATCTCCCCTCAGTCTTCTCTTCTCAAGGCTAAACATGCCCAGTTCTTTCAGTCTCTCTTCACAGGGCTTTGTTTCCAGTCCTCTGATCATCTTTGTTGCTCTCCTCTGAACCCTCTCCAGTTTGTCTGCATCCTTCTTAAAGTGTGGTGCCCAGAACTGGACACAGTACTCCAGATGAGGCTTAACCAGTGCTGAGTAGAGGGGAACTAGTAGTTCCTGGGATTTGGAAGCTATGCTTCTATGAATGCAGCCCAAAATAGCATTGGCCTTTTTTGCAGCCACATCACATTGTTGGCTCATATTCAGCTTGTGATCGACAACAATTCCAAGATCTTTCTCGCTTGTAGTGTTGTTGAGCCACGTATCCCCCATCTTGTAACTGTGCCTTTGGTTTCTTTTTCCTAGGTGCAGAACTTGGCATTGATCCCTATTAAATGTCATTCTGTTGTTTTCTTCTCAGCTCTCCAGTCTATCCAGATCACTTCAAATTTTGTTTCTGTCTTCCAGGGTATTAGCTATCCCGCCCAATTTTGTGTCATCTGCAAATTTGATCAGCATTCCCTGCACCTCCTCCTGCAAGTCATTAATAAAAATGTTGAAGAGCACTGGGCCAGGTGGATAGCAAGGCTGATGGTACCAAAAGCCGCCGAGAGATCAAGGAGAATCAACAGGGCTGCACTCTCCCTGGGCCTGTTTCCACCAGTGATTTACTTCGAGCCGGCTGCGTGTTGGGGTCGTAGGGATACATGACGTTGTAGCCACGCGGCAGCCGCCCCGGCACTTATCAGGGGAAAACCGGATTTCCTGAGACTGCTCAAAGTCTGATTCTTTTCCTCAAGTCTGGTTCTCCCCGGTATAGCTGTTGTGTGCCCCAACCACCACATTGACCTCAGGTATGCTAGCCCTGCCCAGGGGTGTGCCTTTCACTGTGACCCCGGTCAAGGGGTGTTTTCTGTGTGTTTCCCGTCCCTGCACAAACCCATTAGTGTCTACTCAGAAATAACTCCCACTGTGGTCAATGAGGCTTGCCCTCTGAATGCCCACCTTGGTCATTACAGAGATCCCCCTCAATTCACACAGCACAGTTTAAAGCCCAGTTCCCTCAGTGTGGTAAAGCGAGATCTCAAGGCTCCAATTCTCCGTTGTTTGCTTTATTGCCTTAGGAAGTAAGTAACTACTTCAACCCATTGTTATGGAGATCCTGTAGTTTAAAATGGGGGCTGGTTTCTGTCTTTGTGTTTACTGCTCTCTTTCCCACAACAAACCCATTAGTGTCTCCTCAGAAGTAACTCCCATTGTGGTCAGTGAGGCTTGCCCTCTGAATGCCCGCCGAATGTACAGAGATCCCCCTCAACTGACATGTCGCAGTTTAAAGCCCAGTTCCCTAAGTGCGGTAAAGCGGGGTCTCGAGGCTCCGATTCTCCATTGTTTGGTTTATTGCCTTAGGAAGAAACTACTTCGACCCTTCGTTATGGAGATCCTGCGGGTTAAAACGGGAGCTGGTTTCTCTCTTTGTGTTCTTCCCCCGCTCTTTCCCAGCACAGGCATATGTGTGTCTCCTCGGAAGTAACTCCCATTGTGCTCAATGAGGCTTGCTCCTGAAATGCAGGGCATCTGGACTTTCAGGGGAAAGGAGAAAGGGGGGGACAGCCGGGGGGGCAGCCTCTCTTATTGGTTGAGCAGCCCCTGCAGGCGGATGACGTTCACTCCAACCCCCACCAGGAAGAATGTTATGTGTCGCGATTTCTACTGGTGCTCATAGAGAACCTGCTCATGGAGCCCTGCATGGACCAAAGCGCAGCAAAGCTGATTCCTTTAAAAAAATCTGGTTCTCTTCCATTCGCTTCTCCTTCTGTTGTCATGGAAACACAGCCCCCGTCTCTCTCCCTGTGAAGTCATCCAACAGGGCGACCGGGGCTGATTCTGTCCCCAAACCAGGCCTGAAACTAGATCGGAATGGGTCTAGACAATCTGTTCCTTGCAGAAGTATCTGGACCTGAGCTGCCACAACCCTCTGAGTGCCTTACCCCAAAAGAGGGGTGTTTGACCCCTGCTGGCAACTATCATATACCTCTGGGTCCAGGATGGGTTTTTAGAAGCAGACGCACTACTGACTCTTTATGGGTGTCAGGCCAGGCACCACTCACTCAGGCAAAAGAAGGATTTACCACACCCTCGAGCCATCCGGTTAGCTCTCCTGGCTTGCTCGAAGCAGCTGAGATGTGTCGTGATCATTAAAAAGGAAATAAAAATGGAGTGCCTTCCTTGACACACCCCTGGCCCTCCCTTTTGATCCTTTGCAGGCCCTGACGATGGGGAATGTGGGTGTTTAGCCTTGAGAAGAGAAGACTGAGGGGAGATAGGATAGCATTTTTCAAGGACTTGAAAGGCTGTCCCAGACAGGAAAGTCCAGGATCTCTTCCTGATCATCCCAGAGTGCAGAACACAGAATTATGGGCTCAAGTTACAGGAAGCCAGATTCCGGCTGAACATCAGGAAAAACTTCCGGACTGTTAGAGCAATGCGACAACGGAACCCATTCCCTAGGGAGGCGGTGGGCTCTCCCACACTGGGGGCATTCGAGAGGAGACTGGGCAGCCATCTGTCAGGGATGCTTTGACTTGGACCCCTGCATTGAGCAGGGGGTTGGACTTGATGGTCTTATAGGCCCCTTCCAGTCCTACTCTTCTATGATTCTATGATTCTTAGTCACTCCTTGATTGGGAATAAGCCAGACGCAACCTGAGCTTGGGTATTGAGTTGTGCCCTGAACCCACCACCTTGGGGAGTACTGCAAAAACCTGCTTGAGATCTTGAGTCATAACATTGAATGCAGGATTGTTAAAGCGGAGACTGAATAATCTCTCTGAGTTACAGGTGGAGGTGTGACTGGCAGCCGTGATGCTGAATGCAGGCAACAGAAAGGCAGTATATCAGAGGCGTCATTGTTAAAGCAAGGCCTGGCCAAGGAAGAAATGGGGCGGTATTCTGGAAGGTCCAGCCCCTGCTTTAGTCACACCCATTTGGAACTGTCCCTTCCCATCCGTAACTGGATGCCCCTTATTCAAAGGAAGAGAGATGAAGGAATAGCATATAGCAAAGATACTTCGGACCATGTGCAGAATGCCTTTCTCTTGCAGCCTGTCCCCCATGGCGTTCTACCAGCTGGAACTGGGCTGCATGCAGGTCTGAGACTGCGACCCAGCCTGTGTTTTGGAAGCCTTGAGCACTGCTTGCCCCTCCTTTCACAATATGCTGAGAGCATGTCCAAAGAATGGATTAAGCAATGCCACCCTATGCACAACTGTTCAGAAGTAAGTCCCATTAAGTTCAGTGGGGCGTTCCCTCAGGTAAGAAGGTGTGGGATTGCAGCCAAACTCTCGTAAAGTTTGTGCCATTAGAGATGAGAAGATGCCTGTTCCATTCCTTTTTGAAGTGCAGGCACTGATCAGGACCCTGCGCGTGTATGCAGATACATACACGACCCAGGCACCAGTGGAGTCTGGTGGCTCTGATGTCAGTGGGGTGGTGAACCTGCTCTAGATTTCGGTCAGAGCCAGTCAGAACTCTAATGGAGCTATTCATCCACCCACCCACCCATCCATCCACCCATCCATCCATCCATCCATCCATCCATCCATCCATCCATTCCATTTATATCTTGCCTTTTTTCCTCCTTTAGGAACCCTAGGGGGCATACACAATCCTTCTCCTCTCCATTTTAGCCTCACAACAATGACCCTGTAAGGTAGGTTAGGCTGAGAGTCAGTGACTGGCCCAAAGTCACCCAGTGAGCTTCTGCGGCTGAGTGGGGACTAGAACCCGGATCTCCTGACTCCCAATCCAACATTCTAGCCACTTACGCCACACTGGCTCTCACCTTGGAGCGCTCCTTTAGAGTTCTGATGGGTTCTGACTGAAACCCGGGGTGGATTCACCGCCCCACTGACATCGGAGCCACCAGACTCCACTGATGGACACACTCGCCAAATACCAGGAGCACATCGCATAATACCGAATTCATTAGGTTCAGCACAACTGCAATTCTGCCCCACTGCAAAGTGACTTGGGGGCACGCCCTGCTGAATTCAGTGGTGCTTACTTCTGATTCCATAGGGAACACAGTAAGCTTTAAAGAAAGGTCTTTGGTCAGCTGCAATGCACCCTTTAGCTTTTAGTCAGAAACGCAAGCTATCTTGCAAAGACACATTGCCGTTTCACTGCTGGTCCGATGTAGGGACCTCATCAAAGAAAAGGAAAGAAGTGTCCAGACTTTGCTGGATTGTTCTGCTTATTCTCTGTGCCAGCCTTCCTGAAGCTAGTGCCCTCTAGATGTTTTGGAGCACAGCTTCCATCATCGCTGACCATTGGTCAGGCTGGGCGAGTGTAATGGGACTTGTAGTCGAAAACATCTGGAGAGAACCAGCAGGTCGGGGAAAGCTGCACTATGGCAATCTGACACAAGGAACAGTAAAACTGGAAAGCTTCGTTACCAGCTCATTCACTCGCCAGAGCCAAGAAGGCCTATCAGTTACCGTGGCCTTCTGGAAGACAATGTCACCACCACTGCTGCGCTCTGAAAAAAAGTGCCAGAGCTGCTCTCCCTCGCTTTCCACCTCCACTATGCCATTAATTGTAACAAGATTTTTTGTGTGTGCTGCTTTACTGATGGGCACATCGGCCCCTTTGCAGCAGTCAAACGCCACATGACAAGTGTCTTTACACAACCATATCTTACAGTCACACCAAGATGGCTTTTGTGAAGTGTTTTATCAGTGCACAGATGTGCATCAGCAATGCAGGAATGGGTGGAGGCAACCAGTGTGGTGTAGTTTTTAGAGTGCTGGAGTGAAACTCCAGACACCCAGGTTCTAGTCCCCACTTAGCCATGAAGCTCACGGGGTGACCTTGGGCCAGTCACTGACTCTCAGCCTAACCTACCTCACAGGGTTGTTGCAATGATAAAATGGAGAGGAAGTCAGCCTAACCTACCTCACAGGGTTGTTGCAATGATAAAATGGAGAGAAAGAGGACTATGTAAGTTGTCCTGGGTTCCTTGCAAGAAGAAAAGTGGGATGTGAATGTAACAAATGAACACAAGGAACTGAAAACTGAAGCAAACTGTGTACGTGCAGCGCTCTGTACCACATTCGAAATTTTACAACGGGAAGATTCCTCATGCATTGGTCGCTCTTCGAAAAGAAGAAGTAATTCGGATCTCCAAAATCTGAGGAGAAATTAGGATGAGAAAAGTGTCAGAAGCACCTCTAACTGTAGCTCTTCAATATCACCACAAGACTTTCTGCCAGGTACATTTCTGCCAGGTATCATACGCAACTTCTGAAAGTACAAAAAAGACATTTAAATGCTTCCTTCTGCCTCTGAGGCCCTCAATGCTTCTCCTGTGAAGTAGAGATTTTAATATCTGCATTCAATAAGATCATATCCCTCAAAGTATGCTCAAGGAAAACTACATAAGAAGCTGCCCATTAGCATTAAGATTATTGTATTAAATACTCTGTTGGTACATTCTAAATTAGCAGTTTCCCACTTCACTTTCTGGCAAAGAAGCTCTTTGGAGAATTAGTGCTTACCTGACTGGGTTTGCACAACATGCTAACTCATACTGGATGGTTGAACTGTGGGTTGTTTGTTGAACTGTGGGTTGTTTGTTGAACTGTGGGTTAGTGTGTTGTCTGAACCCAGGACATTTTCTGCAGGGTGGCCTGTTAACCACGTAGTGTGGCTTGTTAACAACCCTGAATCACCCACCAACAAACCATGGGTTCTCAAGGTGGCTTGTTGGAGAAAAATAAGCCGCATTGTATGGTTAACAAGCCATCCTGAGGAAAATGTCCTAGGTTCCGACAGCACGCTAACCCATGGCTCAACGAACAACCCACAGGTCAACAACAACCCATACTGAACAACTGAGTGTGGGTTAGCATGTTGTGTGAACAGCTCCAGTGTCTGTCTGTCTGTCTGTCTGTCTTCTCTGGCTGAACATCAGGAGAAACTTCCTGACTGTTGGAGCAATACGACAATGGAACCCATGACCTAGGGAGGTGGTGGGCTCTCCCACACTGGAGGCACTCAAGACGAGGCTGGACAGCCACCTGGCAGGGATGCTTTGACCTGGATTCCTGCACTGAGCAGGGGGTTGCACTCGATGGTCTTGTAGGCCCCTTCCAACCCCACTATGCTATGATTCTATGAAGCTGGACAGCCCATCTGTCAGGGATGGCTTGACCTGGATTCCTGCCCTGAGCAGGGGGTTGGACTCCATGGTCTTGTAGGCCCCTTCCAGCCCTACTATTCTATGACCTTCTCTCTGTCTGTCTGTCTATCACCTCTCTCTCTCTCTCTCTCTCCCCCCCTGTAACAGTGAGCTCATCTAGTGTGTGCCAACAGATGGTAGCCAAAATGGGACTAAAAGGTGTCCCCAACCAGTCGTGTCCGACTCTAGGGTGCGGTGCTCATCCCCGTTTCTAAGCCGAAGAGCCAGCGCTGTCCGAAGACGCTTCCGTGGTCATGTGGCCGGCATGACCGAACACCGAGGTGCACGGAACGCTGTTACCTTTCCCGCCGAGGCAGTACCTATTTATCTACTTGCAATTTCTTGCTTTCGAACTGCTAGGTTGGCAGAAGCTGGGACTGAAGACGGGAGCTCACTCCGTCAAGCAGCACTCGGGTCTCGAACTGCTGACCTGCCGACCTTCCAGTCTGCAGTTCAGCTGCAAAAGAGCGGCATCCACACACTCAGGGGAATCTCAACATTTGCAGAAGTACAAACAACAACAACAACAACAACAACAACAACCTAAGGGGTCCTAAAACAGTCCAAAGAGGACAGCCCAAACCCCTATCAACAGGCCAAAGAGCATAGCCAGAATGCTGAATGTCTGTTAGGGAGGAAAATGGAAAAGGGGCTTGGGGGTTGGAATCGAGTATTCTGGATTAGGGCACTGCTGGATGGCTGGAACCTTGAGCGGGAGCCCTCCAAACTGCAACATTTAGCTGCAGGTGCTGCTCATGCGGCTCATCAAATCACGAGCCAAGCCTCCCTCTGCAGGCCGTGGCATCTGGCGTTTGAATGGCTGCTCTTGCCTCGAAGACCCTGAATGCTACAGGCAGGAGAGCACTTGGGGAAACAAATCGTACGTGGGGCACAGGGAATTCTAGCAAGAACCCAGCTGGACACATTAAGCACACTGCTAAAAGGGAAAGCACATTAAGTGGGAGCTCTCCGTTAATTGCATGGTTTAAGCAGCAGCGCGAAACCTCCCGCGCCCCCGTGGGGAGAGCGGAGAAGCAACATTAATGAGCGCCACGTGCTCTCTCCTGCCTTCTGAGCAGCAGAAAAAAGGGACACTTGGCAAAACTAGCAAGATGCCAGATTGGGGGGGGGAGGGGGAAATGAAAAAGAAACAAATGTAGAATCACAGAATCGTAGAGGTGGATGGGTTCCTGTGAGGGCATCTAGTCCAACCCCCTGCTCGGTGCAGGACATACAGAGCTACACCATCCCCACCCCAGCAGATGGCTGTCCAACCTCCACTTGCAGATGTCCAGTGGGGGTGGGGGGAGCCCACCAGCCCTCTAGAGAATGGTTGGCTCCATTATAGTGTGGTCATGTGTCCTACCTGACGGTTCTCTGTTCCAAGGCCTGTCAGAGAACAGTCCTTGATTCGAAGGCATCTTCTATTCGAAGGGCTATCTGATCCAAGTCTGGTATAAAGATAAAGTATCGAAAGAAGCCAGGAGAGTTTGAAGCTGCCCGTCAACAGCATCTAAACGGTGGACCAAGCAAGCAGGTACACACACAGGTCCCCAGATCAGTCTTCCCCTTACAGTGGGATATATTTCTATTTAAGTTCCAGTCATTCTCTCTAAATGTGTACCTATTCAGATCAATTAGCATATGCAAATGTAATGCAGATCAACCCCCCGCCCGCCTTTGTCCTACTTTTTGGTGATGCATGTCCTCTTTTTGGGAGATGTGTAAGTGGCCACTCTCATTTTCCAATGGCCTTTACCATTAAGAAGTTTGGTCTAATGTTCAACCGAAATCTACCCTTCTGTAACTTCAGCCCATTCGACCTAGTCCTGCCCTCTGGGGCAGGAGAGAACAAGTCTCTGCCTTCTTCTATGTGACAGGCCCTGGGGGTGTTTAAAGAGAGCTGTAATGACTCCTGTCACTCTTACCTTTGTCATTGCTAAGAACTGCATTTCTTACTGCATTTACTTAGCTCTGCACCTTGGAGAGCTCCTTTAGAGTTCTGACTGGTTCTGACTGAAACCCGGAGCGGATTCACCATCCCACCGACATTGGAGCCCCCAGCCTCCACTGGTTGTCGACATCCAAGCAAGGCAAAGAAGATCCTTCTCTACCTTTCGTTGATTAAGGAATTAATTAATTGTGGGAAAGATTCCAAGAAAGAATGGGAGGGAGGCAGGCAGCCATGTCTGAATCGCCAAAAAAGAGGGCAGTGATTTGCATAGCGCTTGCATATTCTAATTTATATAGAGAGATCCAGTTACAGACATTATTACGATCCTTTAAATAGAAATACAGGGCACCTCGCCACAGTGTGGAAGACGGTGACCAGGTGACCTACCTGTCTGCCTGTTCAGCCTGCTATCCAGGTGCTAAGAAGTGTGGATGGGCAATGGCTCTTAGAGTTCTTTATCTTTAATCTGGAATTGGACCGGGCAGCCTTTCAAACAGAAGACTGAGGACACATGGACCCAGCCAGGTGAAGATGACCGCAGGGCCTGCTCCAGCTGGACCTTCCCTCCCTGGTCCCCACAGGGCCATCTACCATCAACAGCTGTGGGAAGAATTCTAGGGGAGAGATACGGGGAGAGAGGTAAGGACAACACCAGATACCTGCTCCTGTTCCAGCTGCCCTGTGGTATGGCTCCTGAGGATATTGTTTTAGAAAACGTGTTAATAATTTTCATTGCCATTTTATTATTTTGATGTTACTTGTATGCCTCTTTGGAAGGATTTGTATCTCAGAAGGTGGCATATCAATAACTGAAATGAAGAAATAATGCCCGCTTTTCTGCACTGAGTGACTCCATTTGCTCAAATTTTATTTCCACTGTCATGAGGACTAGTAACTTGCTGGTTGAACCTGATTTTCTCAGAAATTCTGCTCTTGCGCCAGCTCCCTGATTTCCTGAGTAACGTTTCGCGATGCAGAACCACACCATGCAGGGCACAGCAGCTGCCGCCTGGCTTTCTGTGCCTGGAAATGGACTTTCCGCTCCTCTGCTTGCTGCATTGCGCATGACAACGCACAAAGCAGAGGCGAACCCTCCATCTTGATGCGGGCGCTACACGCCGAAAGCATGCAATTAGGAGATGGCGACGAAGCGATTCCCCACCCACCTGCTGGACTACTGGCTGGCTGCCAGCGCACATCTTTCTGTACCAGCATCAGAGTAGAAAGGCCGGAGAGGCCTGCTGGCACGACCCACAGCCGAGACCGATACTGTTTACTCTCTGACTCTTCCTCTGGCAGAACAAGCTGTGTAGGCCTTCTGGCTTTTGGCAGACAAGAGCCGCATTGTGAAGGGCACTGATTGCGAGCGAACTAGGCTGGGCAAAACAACAAACTGTCGAACTGCCTCCTCTTAAAAAATAAATAAAAAATCTTTGCAAGGGAAACATCCATTTGTAATGTCAATGCAAGTCCAGAAACCCACACCTCACCTGAGGAAACACCCCCCCCCCCAACCCTTAACAATATTTGGAGTTCTGAAAGATCCAGTCTAGTTTCTAAAATTGAATGGTTGTGTTACAATTTCCCCATTGTTAGCCACCTATTAGCTACCAAGCCGTGTTCAAGGTTCTGCTGCTGACGTGCAAAACCCCAAACAACTCGGGACCAGGGTGCCTGGCTGACTGTCTTCCCCTATATACCCCAAATCGACCCCTCAGATCTTCCAGGAAGGCCTTATTGGCTGTCCCAAGACTGACAGTATGTTGTCAAGTAACAGCACGTAAGTGGGCCATCTCGGTAGTCACACCCAATGCAGGGAGCTTGTTTCACCCTTCCCTGCCAGGAAGAATGCCTATATGAACTTTGAAACAAAGAATTGGTACCTGAGTTTCGCTCTTTTCCTCCTCCCTCCCATTCCCTTTTCCTTTTGTGTCATGTCTTTTAGATTGTGAGCCCAAAGGCAGGGACTGTCTCATTATTAATCTTTGTAAGCCACTCTGAGAGCATTTTTGGCGGGCTGCAGTGGGGGAAAAATACTGCAAATAAATAAATAAACAGCTATATGGACCAAGGGTCTGACTTGGGAGAAGGCAGCTTCCTATGTTGAATGTAATAGCTGGCGTGTTGAATTGGGTCTGGGATCAAACTGGGAGCCAATGCACCTGAGTACACTGTGGTCAAAAGTCTGATGTCCCATCATCGGCCTCGCCAAGGCATTTTATACCAGTGGCGCTTCTGGACAGCTCCATGTGGAGCATATCACCATATATAAGCCAGAGAGCCAGTGTGGTGTAGTGGTGAAAGTGCTGGACTGGGAGCCGGGAGATCCGGGTTCTAGTCCCCACTCGGCCATTGAAGCTCACTGGGTGACTCTGGGCCAGTCACAGACTCTCAGCCCAACCTACCTCTCAGGGTTGTTGTTGTGAGGATAAAATGGAGAGAAGGAGGAGAATGTACGCTGCCTTGAGTTCCTTGCAAGAGGAAAAAAAAGGCAGGATATAAATGCAATAAATAAATAAATATTCCTTGGCCCCAATTGAGCTATGGGGTTCCGCAGGGTACCATCTTGTCCCCAGTGTTTTTTTTTACATCTATATGAAGCTGCTGGGAGCGGCCATTAGGGGATTTGGGGCCATATGGTGGTTCCACATGGATCTACAGCCCGGTTGAAGTCCACCAGGAGAAGAGCCTTCAGTGTGGTGGCCCCCTTTCTTTGGAAATCCCTGCCCCTGGAGGTCAGGCAGGCACCGACACTGTGCTGCCTGTTTCCAGTGCCTCCTGAAAACAGCACTGTTCCAGGAGGCATTCCTTAATTGACCAGTCATGGTTTCTGCCGGTATTCTGTTTTTAAAAATAGCATAATTTTAACCTGGTGTTTTGATCTTTTTATCCTTTTACTGTTTTATCTCTTGCATTCACTGCTCTGAAATCTGTTCTAGATATGGAGCGGTATACAAATATTGTAAAATAAATACATAAATACCAGGCCATACTCTCCAACAGCCCCTGTTTAACATGGTCAGTCCGGACTTCCTTGCCCCTTTCCGTGGTAAATGAATGCCATATTTTTGCCCTGTCCTGCTTTTGGCCTTTGGGGGCTGCCCCATTACTGCACTGTTGAATTGGTAAGGTTGTCATTATTCAGAGCTCAGGAGCCCTGAGGGCTCTCTCTAAAAGTTGTACCTCTAACAGAGCAATTGTGCCTGCCTGATTGGGAAGATCCGACGGTGAACGAACCGCTGTTAGGCTCATTCCAGCAGGAGGGAAGGAAGGAAGGAACAGCATTTTCTTCCCTTTCTTCCTGTTCCTTTTTGCAAAAACTAAAATAAAAATCATTTCACATGTTCCCTCCCACTGCAAACAGCTCCAGGGCTGGCGTATACTTCCCCCATGTGGGGTGTTTGCATCTGGGGTCTGGGTGTCTCTCCCAGTCCAACCTCTTTTTGCCTCTACCAACTTTGGAGCTCCGATGTTGGAGAGCTAAGGTCTGTGGAGGTTTCTGTGGGAGCTGGGGGAGGGGGACCCAAGGAAGGATTGCCCCCTCTAAGGGAGGACCTGTTTCCGCAGCCTTGGAGGCTTGAGACCTCAGCTACGCTATGGGCCCTGGGACCATAGGATTGCGGCCTAAGTGGGGTGGAGTTTCTCTAGTGCTTGCAGAGCCTTCTCTTTCATACACTGCAGGCAGCCACTGAGTTTGAACTATTTTGAACTAAAGCTGAAATTTCCCAGAAAACATTTCCCTGATTAAAATTCTGAGAAGTTCTTTGTTGTCCCCTGCCCTGGAAAGAGATGGCCGCTTTGTAGAACTTTCTCCAAATATTCTCCAGAATAGTCTCGAAGTTATTCTGCAAAGTATTCTTTCCAGAATTTTCTCCAAAACTTTTTGTGTGTATGGCGGCCACCACAATGCCCCAGAAAAAAATGTGAGGTCTAGGGCATTGTGGATGATGATTGCTGCTGTTGCTGCTGTTACTTGTAGTGGCAGCAATTAAAAAATCAGTTAAGAGATTTTCTACATGAGGCAGTTTTGTGTGCTCATGATTCCTTACTCACAGGTGGTTATGGGTATGACAGTTTGAGGCCTACAGAGGCAAAGTGAAAAAAGGTCAGGTGTAGATGCCTAGCGTTTTCTGTTGGGAGGGGGTAACCCTAAGAGGAATAGTTTCATTTCCCGGGTTAAGTTTCATTTTCATTTCCCCAGTTACGTTTCATTTCTTCAGGTTTGAAGCAGTACTTTCAATTTTGAGGGAGGAGGGTATATAAAGAGACTGAGAGAGCCAGTAAGAGCAGAGACAGCCAGAGCCTGAAGTGAGCCCAGAGTCTGAAGAGTGAGCAGGAAGAAGCAGCCTAGAAAAGTCTAAGGACAGCTAGGGTAAAGGAACTTGCATTTTGCAACTTTTATTTTCTTTTAAGACTTTTTGTATCAGTCAGCTCTATTGTGTAAATACCTTTAGTGGTGATGTTTTGCTTTAAATTTACCAGTGAACTGTTGTGGTTAAACCCCAAGTGTCTGGAGAGTCAATCACCCCATGAGTACAACTTAAACCCCACGTTACTGTGAAGGGGAAGTTTAAAAGAAGGAAGGTGGGTATCAGTTGCTCAGGAGTTGCTCAGGGGGTCCAGGTCATAAGTGGAACCTTGACAAGTGGTTCTTTAGACAACATTGTGAACCTCCAGTTTCACATAAGTTTTTTAAGAGCAGTTTCCCAGATTATTTTTAGAGCGGAGAATATGGGGTATTATTTCTGAAAGCAAAAGAAAATTTCCTAGTTGTGTAATTGAAATATTCTGCTATAGCACAGTGCCACCTAGAGGTTATAGCAGGAAAAGAAAAGCTCTTTGTGTAGAGCTTGGATCTCAATTCTTTAACGAAATTGATGGTAGATACAGCAGTTAACAGCCTCGTGTGGAAAAGCTCTAAGAAAAAGGAAGGACGCGGTGTCACTGCCACCATAGAGAAACTGTTGAAGAATTTCTCCTCTCCCTGGAGAAACTTGGTGAAATGGTCCCTCAACTTCTTTGCCCTATTTGTATAGGGTGGAGGATTTTGAGAGGACTGAGATGCACAGCTCTAATTTTGAACTATTGATATCCATACGACAATGATGTTTTTGAGTATATCTTTAACTAAAAGAACAAATACTCTCCTGTCTTTTAAACTGGTAGAAAACCCAGTAAAGGAATTCATTACATATTTAGACAGTGGAGCAGACCCTTCAGCAAGGGGAAAGAGTTGGGATTGTGGGCTTAGGAAATCATCCTTGGTACGAGCTTTTTTTGTCTGCAAAATATTGACACACATGCAGCAATCTAATCTAGAAGTGACAAGGAAATGTATAACCATGGCATATTAAGCCTTCTTCAGAGAAAAGCCGTCACTGTCTATCCAGGAACAAAATGGGGTCCAGGAGCTCTCTCAGACTGCATACCTGCTCCTTCAGGGGGAACACAACCCTCTCCAGAACATTCTCCTGCATGAATCTATTGCTTTTCTACATGAGGGTATTAACTGGCTGTTAATCAACTATATCTACTTTTGGTTTCATTGCAGAATTGAGCTCTGAGCTCTGCATGTAGACTGTTTCATTTTTCACTATTTTTCGTTACTTCGCTACAGTAACCTGTAGGTGGCACTGTGGTATAGCAAGAATAGCACAAATGCACAAGAGGAAATTGTGCTTTCTTTCACATTCACAGTTAAATGCTGCATTTCCCCTGATCTAAAAACGCTTGCTGAAAGTGCTGGTTAGACACAGAAGCGAAACTGGAGCTTCACAACATTGTCTAAAGAACCCGTAAACAACCATGAGTAGGGAATGATGAGTGCATGATAAATGCTTCATGTAGAAAAGTCATCAGAAAAATAGCCATTATACTTACTGCCCCCCTGTGAAGAGCAGGATTAGATTCCAGTGCCTAGATTGCAGCATTCACTGGCACAGGTGACCTAGTGATCCAGTTCACTGAGTGCACTGAGATGATGGGTCAAATGGACGTGTCTGAATGCACTTTTCATAGCACCATCCCTGATTTTTTAAACATTTTGTTGCCATTTGGGGTCTATTGTTTTTATGCTTCTGTTGCTGATGGCTTATTGGCTTGAATATTGATGTCTGTTTTTAGCATTCAATTCTAAGCCACTCTTCAAGGGCCCTGTTTTGGGTGGAAGATGCACGACAGAAATAATCTTTATGAACAAACAAAGAAACTCTGCATACTCTGGAATCAATCTGAGAAATTAAACCTGAATTAAGGGGGAGTGGAATGTGGAGTAGATCTATTCAGAGAAATAACACAGAATTGAACTGGGAGGGTGAAAGTTTGATCAACCCTATATATTTTCGGTGAGAAATCTAGGCTTCAGTTTGACAGCCAAATAGTAAATATTTTTCTTGCTTGACTGTGTCTTCTGACAGGTAACCAGTACTGCAGGCATCTAAAAAGCGAGTAAATTCTGTGTTCTGCCCATGAACTAGATTCATTCAGACAAGCTCGGGCCATCATCTGGCAGGTTTTGTCTGGGTTCCTCCCTGTCCCCCTAGATTTTCTCCCCAGGCTCCACACAAATGAAGGGGCAGCATTCTGGATTCCAAAGATACCATCTAAAATTTTTTTTAAAACAAAATCTCTCCATCAGAGTCGATTTTGGTCTAGAAACTGAGCAGTTCCTCCATCCACAGTAGAACAGCTGTTTTCTGGTGGATGAAACCAGCTTGCTTGGAGGCGTGTGTGTGTATGTGTGTGTGTGTAGGGGGAAGCAATAGAAATAGATTTTTTTTGGATACAAAAGAGCATAGTGATTTCTCCTCAGCACATCAGAGCTGAAAGTTGCAGTTGCCTTGGTGAAGGGGAGACTCTCTCCATACGCCCCAACAGACCTTATTTAAAAGGGGCAACCACCTTGGGCTGCCGGCTCTGTCTGCCATTTTGATTTCTCAGAATGCCCTGGTGCTTTCTTGGGGGACATGGTGAGAAATTAAAATGGCAGCCAGGCCCAGCAGCTGCCTGGCAGGGCTCAGAGTGCAGCTGCTAGGGATTTCCGTCACTGGGAAATCCATTTCTTTATGACTCGATGGAGTTCCATGGCCTATACAACTCGATTTGTGTTTGTGAACTCAGCTGCGGGCTTTTCCCTGAACTCCAGGAACTTTTTTTTTTGCATTTTTTTTTGCAGACTCTGCAATCTGCACACATTTCTGAAAAATTTGGGCAAATGACGGCCAAATTTGAGGAAATGACAGCCGAATTTACTCAAATTGGGTCGAATTTGCGCAAATTACGGCTGAATTTGCGCAAATTACGGCTGAATTTGCGCAAATTGCTCAGGAATTTATGGACATTGCTCAGAAATTTGCACAAATTGAGGAACCTGCAAAAAATAAATAAATAAATAAATTGCCCGGTAAATCTGCAAACTGGCCCGACTCACTGAAGATCAAGTCAGGTGCCACAGCAGGAAACTAAAACGTAGTCTGGGGGGCTGAACCTAGGAAAACTCCACCCCCCAAATGGATTTCTGTGACATCCCTAGCAGCTGCTGCCCATCACTGCCACCAGCTAAGCCCACCAGGGCCTCCCAATGAGTAGGGGGTGGGGAAGGGACAGCAGAGGGAACTTTGCCACCCCCTAAACCTGGAGCTGACACTGCCCCATCCGTGGTAAATCTCTCAGGTGCTATTTCTAACTTTGAGAGATGCCCTATTAAAAATGGGTTAGCATGAGTGACTAGAGTTGGCCATTCCCCATGGCTCATTCCTCTCCCCCTTTCCTTGTAGCTAAATTACAGAGGGGGTGCACGTGGTTTTTACCACACATGCATCTAAACCTATGTGCATGAGCACTATGCCATGCACCATCAGCCATTTCACACCCCACAGCTGCTGAGGTATTTGGGGAACTGTTGAATTGAAAACAGATTGTTGTAGGACAGTTATATTTTTCTAGTATGCTGTGTACCCACAGTACAACCACTTTTAAATCAGTGGAGGAGGGGCTTTTGCAGGTTAAGGGGATATAGGCAGAATAGAGGGTGGGTGCTATAGCAGTGGGCAGAGTAACAGTGGGTGCCGAGGGGTGGGCAGGACAGGCAGTGACCTTACTTAGGAAAACAGGGCTATGACAAGCACGTCCCTAATTTCATATATGAAATATTGGATGGTATCAAGTGGAGGCTGGTGATTTGATTTCAGTGGAGTGTGAATTCAACCTATTTGGGGGACAGGGTTCAGCACCTTGGATAGTTCCTCTGGAGGTCTGGCTGGTTCTGACTGAAACCCTGAATGGATTCACAGCCCCACTGAAATCGGAGCCACCAGCCACTGGACAGTATGTTTCTCTTCCTGTTGGCTTCACCCACCCCTACTGTCATCTTAATGTTTGCAGTAAATTGTATCTCTGGGGCTCCCTCTGCACACCCGAACTCTTCCGCTATTTTCTTTTTACTATGCACACTAGTATTAGGACAGGTTACCTAGCATTTTTTAATTTACGTTGAAGGTCAATGCTGTGTTTGCCTCCACAAGGACCCTGTGAGGCAGGCCACCACAGCTCCTAGTCTGCAGCTGGGGAACTGAAGAAAACAATGACTTGCCATGGCTTACACAACGGTCTTGAACCCAGGTTTCTCCAGGGGCAATCTTGTAGCTCCCTTTGTTATATTTCTTGTGTCCTTTCCCTGCAACTGGGTCAAATATCTGGTTCAAATAAGCTATGTTCATATGCATAACATGCATTTAGTTTGAATATGCATCCCCCATGTTCATATAGGTAACATGCATTTAGTTTGAATGTGCATCCCCCATGTTCATATACGTAACATGCATTTAGTTTGAATGTGCATCCCCCATGTTCATATATGTAACATGCATTTAGTTAGAATATGCATCCCCCATATTCATATATGTAACATGCATTTAGTTAGAATATGCATCCCCCATGTTCATATACGTAACATGCATTCAGTTTGAATACGCATCCCCCATATTCATATATGTAACATGCATTTAGGTTATATATGCATCCCCCATGTTCATATACGTAACATGCATTTAGTTTGAATATGCATCCCCCATGTTCATATACGTAACATGCATTTAGTTTGAATGTGCATCCCCCATGTTCATATACGTAACATGCATTTAGTTGGAATATGTATCCCCCATGTTCATATACGTAACTTGCATTTAGTTAGAATATGCACCCCCCATATTCATATATGTAACATGCACTTAGTTTGAATGTACATCCTCCATGTTCATATACGTAACATGCATTTAGTTAGAATATGCATCCCCCATGTTCATATACGTAACTTGCATTTAGTTTGAATATGCATCCCCCATGTTCATATACGTAACATGCATTTAGTTTGAATGTGCATCCCCCATGTTCATATACATAACATGCATTTAGTTAGAATATGCATCCCCCATATTCATATACGTAACTTGCATTTAGTGAGAATATGCACCCCCCATATTCATATATGTAACATGCACTTAGTTTGAATGTGCATCCTCCATGTTCATATACGTAACATGCATTTAGGTTAGATATGCATCCCCCATGTTCATATACGTAACATGCATTTAGGTTAAATATGCATCCCCCATGTTCATATACGTAACATGCATTTAGTTTGGATGTGCATCCCCCCTGTTCTTTGTCTATCAACATCAACTGCCACCTTTTAAATATTCTTTAAGGGAGGGACGTGAATGACCATTAAGCCGTAGGGCTGGTGTGCGTGGCACCCTCCAACCCATGGCAAGCTGGTTATGCGTTCACACCTGTTGCCATGCACGAAGCCCTGCTATTTCAGCCTGTAGTGGGAAGCACCAAAAAATGAAAGCATAACAGAAGTGAGCTGAATTAGCTTCGTCAGCTCAAAAGTGAGGGTTTGGAAGAGAAACAAATTTACACAGCGCTGCTCCCACTCGCTGCCACCTGTTTGGTGGTCTTGTTGTGCTCCCCACTGCTGCTGGGTTCCTTTCCTTTTTTGCCCATAGGAATCTGGAGTGAAGGATGGAAGCATTGTCCTCACTCTAGGTTGGTGTCTGATGTCATCAGAGGGGATCCTCATAAAGCCAAACCAGAGTGAGGACATGGCCAAATCAGAGCAAGGGCAAATCCAAATCAGAGAGAGGGCAATGTTTCCCAGCTATTCTCAGGAGTCTCATAATATGTGTGTGTGTGTGTGTGTGTGTGTGTGAGAGAGAGAGAGAGAGAGAGAGAGAGAAAATGGCATCCTTCACCAGCCTGCAGCACCATAAGAACATAAGAAGAGCCCTGCTGGATCAGACCAAGGGTCCATCTAGTCCAGCATTCTGTTCACACAGTGGCCAACCAGCTGCCCACGGGAAACCCACCAGCAGGACACGAGTGCAACAGCACCCTCCCGCCCATGTTCCCCAGCAACTGGTGTACATCGGCAGACTGCCTCTGTTGCTGGAGGTAACACATAGCCATCAGGACCAGTAGCAATTGATAACCTCCAGGACTAGTAGCCATATTGAGAGCCAGTTTGGTGTAGTGGTTAGAGTGTTGGACTGGGACTCGGGAGATCTGGGTTCTCATCCCCACTCAGCCATGAAGCTCACTGGGTGACTTTGGGCCAGTCAGTGACTCTCAGCTTAACCTACCTCACAGGGTTGTTGTGAGGAAAAAATGTAAGCCACCTTGGGTTCTTTGCAAGAGGATAAAGGGGGGTGGGGAGTAGAAAAGTAACGATAATTAAAAAAATCAGAGCACACAACAAAAACAGTCACCCAGATTAATGAATGACTGAGCCTGAGTCATTAGAAGGGGTCTTATCCCAAGTGAGACCCTTGTCCTGTCCAGCTCAGTATTGCCTGCACTGCGAGCAGCAACTCTCCAGGGATTCAGAGAGGAATCTGTGACAGCCCTGCCTGGAGATGCCGCCAGAGACTGAACCCTGGACTTCTGTGTGCAATGCGTGGGCTCTACCACGCAGCCACCTCACGTCAACATCCACAGAGCCAGATATGGGGAGGAGCAGTGGAGGTGGGTGGCTCTGGGTTTCAGTCAGAACCACTCAGAACTCTACAGGAACTATGCAAGTGCGAATGAATCCGTTCTGGGTTTCAATCAGAACCACTCAGAACTCTACAGGAGCTATGCATTTGCGAATGAATCTGTCCTGGGTTTCAGTCAGAACCAATCAGAAATCCACAGGAGCTATGCAAGTGCGAATGAATCCATTCCGGGTTTCAATCAGAACCAGTCAGAACTCTACAGGAGCTATGCATGTGCGAATGAATCCATTCTGGGTTTCAGTCAGAACCACTCAGAACTCTACAGGAGCTATGCATGTGCGAATGAATCTGTTCTGGGTTTCAGTCAGAACCAGTCAGAACTCTACAGGAGCTATGCAAGTGCAAATGAATCCATTCCGGGTTTCAATCAGAACTAGTCAGAACTCCACAGGAGCTATGCAAGTGCGAATGAATCTGTTCTGGGTTTCAGTCAGAACCAGTCAGAACTCTACAGGAGCTATGCAAGTGCGAATGAATCCATTCTGGGTTTCAATCAGAACCAGTCAGAACTCTACAGGAGCTATGCATGTGCGAATGAATCTGTTCTGGGTTTCAGTCAGAACCAGTCAGAACTTTACAGGAGCTATGCAAGTGCGAATGAATCCGTTCCGGGTTTCAATCAGAACCAGTCAGAACTCTACAGGAGCTATGCATGTGCGAATGAATCTGTTCTGGGTTTCAGTCAGAACCACTCAGAACTCTACAGGAGCTATGCAAGTGCGAATGAATCTGTTCTGGGTTTCAGTCAGAACCAGTCAGAACTCTACAGGAGCTATGCAAGTGCGAATGAATCCATTCTTGGTTTCAGTCAGAACCAGTCAGAACTCTGATTGGTTCTGACTGAACCAGTCAGAACCAATTCCCTAGGGAGGTGGTGGGCTCTCCCACACTGGAGGCGTTCAAGACGAGGCTGGGCAGCCATCTGTCGGGGATGCTTTGACTCGGATTCCTGCACTGAGCAGGGGGTTGGACTCGATGGCCTTGCAGGCCCCTTACAACCCTACTGTTCTATGATTCTATGAACTCTACAGGAGCTATGCAAGTGTGAATGAACCTGTTCTGGGTTTTAGTCAGAACTCTGCAGGAGCTATCCAAGGTGCTCTGCACTTTGGAGAGCTCCTTTAGAGTTCTGACTGGTTCTGACTGAAACCCGGAGCGGATCCCCCACCCCAGTGATATCGGAGCCACTCGCCTCACATTTTTTGCTGGCCATTCTTCGAATTTGTGCTCGGATATTCCTGGAGCTGTTACTTCCTGCTGTGGCCACGTGACTTTGACCCGCTGCTTCCGAAGATCATGGAGGCCGACAGGGTAGGGGAATTGCTGTCACTTTGAGACCTGGCAAGAGACCAGAGCTGCCTGTGTCTTGCAGAGTATCGCTTTCTGGTTTCCAGTTACGGAGGCAATGGCTGGTGTCATTCACCCTCCTCAGGATATCACGACGTATTCCCGATTAGGTTGTTAGAAGGCATGTGCCAGTGGGAGAAACTGCCGTACATCAACATCGATAGGTCTCCCCTGAGCCCCTTTCCTTTTGCCTTTGCATCCCACTCTTGTGTGTGAAGAAAAGAACGTTGGACTAGTCACAATGGATTACTCTCTCGTGGTGTGAACTGACTTTCATGGCTTTTGGAACAGAGATCACTAGAGACTCATGGCATTTTTACAATATTTGATTTATCTGCAAATCTACAAGTCCGTTACAGCTGGAGTCCTTGCTAGCGGTCCTAGCAAACCAAATACCCACACTCTACTCTTAGTTTTTCTCCATTCTCCACTTTTCTCCAGTATAGAAATTAATGAAATAAATAAATACATGCATACATAAACTCAAGCCGAAACATTGTGAAAATTTCCAGAACTGGTTTCTCAAGGCCTCAACCCTGGTGAGCAAAAAGAAAATCTATCTTATATATAGAAAGCCGGGAGTTAGTTGGTCATCCCTTTTTGACTGCTTTCCTGTTGACCGATTCTCATGAAACACACTTCATTGGAAATCTCTTGACATGCAAATGTCACAAATAACATCGGTTTTCACTATGATTCGAAGTCGGGAGTTTATTTATGTCCATGAAGCTTTTTTTTTTTTTAAAAAAAAGAATTCGTTTATCTTCTATACCAATGTACTATAAAGTTTTATTTTTAGCATCAAAAAAGTCGAGTATAATTAAACCGACATAATTAATTGCAAATTGGAGCCAAATGGAATATGAACACAAAAGAAGTCTCTGTACATCTTTATAAACGCAGGTGCAGACCAAAGTACAATGATATGCCAGTAACATACGGTCTGTAAACAAATCATGAAGGGATTAAGAGACAGCTACAGTTAAAAGTAACCCAGTCAAAGTTTAGTTATTGCTCACAAAGGAAGTCTCTAGCTGTTAAATAACATTAAAACTCTCTGTACACTTTTAGTTAAGTTAAACCTTTGGTTAGATTTGATTTTTCTCCATGAACCGTGTTCACACGGAACCAACTTGTATTGTGCATTTCTGTGGCTCTGATCCAAAAAAGTAGAATATGCATTCAGCAAGAGCTAATGGAAGGTATGTCTCAATATAATGTGACCATGGGCTAGGGATTGTGTTACAGTTACAGATGCTAGCAAAGTTTTCCTGAGCCAGGTTCATCAAGAACTTTGGGAGCTTGTTCAATGAACATTCAACTTTGACACTTGCAGCTTTGAATGTTGACATTGACATCTATGATGACCAGGCCTGGGAAGAAACAGTGAACTGACCAACATTCATGCAGTTGACCCACCAATTCAAGGAGAAATGGCTTCATGAAACACCCCTTTCCCAATTTTGTTTCTCTAAATCATTTCACTGTTTTTTAAGCACGTTTGTTTGGGAGTAAGTCCCAATGAGTGCATAGGGGTTGGCTTCTGATCAGATAGAGTTAGGATTGTACAGTTAATGTATTCCCCCTCTGATAGTCTGTCCCCCTTAACTTTTTAAATTTCTGGGTCTACTTTTGAATAAAGCACCAGTGGGTGGGGGTGGGGGCGAATTTCATTAAGCTTTTCTACATGAGGCTGTTAATCTGTTGTAGCTAGAATTGAGATCTGAGCACTACATAAAGAGTGTTTCCTTTCCTGTTTTTCCATGGCATAACCTCTAGGTGGCACTGTGGTATAGCGGAATAGTGCAAATACACACGTGAAAAAAGCATTTCTTTTGCTTTCACAATTAAATGCAGCATTTTCCCTGCTCTAAAAAAAAAGCTCGCTGAAAGTACTGGTTAGATACAGAAGCAAAACTGGAGGGTCACAGCACCATCTAAAGAACCCATAAACAACCATGAGTAGGGACTGAAAAGTGCACCATAAATGCTTCATGTAGAAAAGCCCATTATTAAAAAATGAAAAGAAATCCAAATGTAAAGGACTAATATTTTCCTTGTACCTCAGTTTTACAAATAAGGCTGCATGTTGGAGCAGCACACTGTGACTTGATATTTTTTATCGAGCTTGATTCAATAATTTCCATTTCTTTGGATGGGGTATTTAACTGTACCACGCCTCTTGAATAAAATGAGCTGCTGAAGGAACAATCCACCCACTCTGTAGAAGTGTGCCCTTTTCTGTATATATTCAACCGCTGTCTGGTATAATGCTTGCTCTCAGCGAGAGGCAAAAGAAGCAGCCATTTTGAATTTCCTAAAATAAAAAAGCACCTCAGAACAGGGCATTCTGAGAGAAACAACATGGCAGCCAGGCTGGTTTTCTGACCATCATAGGAATCTCGCCTCAGCCAGGAAATACAGCTGAAACACAACAGCTGATTTTAAGCAGGTGAAATGGCTGAGAAAGGGGCCTTGTCAAGGCACTGCAGTCCGAATGACGCCATGACCCTGTGATTTCCCCGTTGGCCCTTCAGAGAGTCATAGGGCCTGCAGAAAAGCCCCAGTCATCCCCACAGAATGGCTTGCACAGGAGGGGCCCTGAGAGCTGAAATGGACACTTGTCTCCTTAAAAGCCTGTGAGATAATTCTGCAAATAAAACAAGAAACAGCTGAGGGGTTTAGCATCTTATCGAACTCGTTTTCAGCCTCCGGAATGCATTCTCTGAGCATATTATGAATAATATTAAGAGAAGAAGTCAATCCGCAGGAAAAAAGGGGGAGAGATCTTGTTCTAAGGAGCAATTCTAGAATTGATTGCCTCCCCCCCCCCCACAACCCACCTCTCTTTCTGAATATGAAAGGTGTCTGTTTGCTTAATGCTCCCCGGGGAAGGAGGGAGAAGGAACGGGGGAGCGCTGAAGTTTAATTTTGATTGGGTTTTCTTAACAAGAAAGCCCTGAAGTAATACATATAATCCCCAGTTCCCTTCCCATGTATGGAAGTAATTTTGGTAAATCTTTGTTGAATCTCTGGGATGAGCATAGGAGGCATGATATTGCTTTAGTGTGCCATTTTGCCCATCCCATTCTGAAGGACCAGGGGCAGATGATTATGCTTTTTAACATGAACAAATGTTTCAAATCTTGAACCTAAAGCACCCAAAAGGATTGTTTATTGGGTTGTGAGAAGAGGGGTGGTGATAAGTCAACAGTATATAATCTGCTTCATCCCCAGAGTTTGCCGTGTGTGTGTGTGTCGGTGTCTGTTTGAGAGAGAGAAAACCTGAAAAAACAAATAAGCACAAAATCTAGCAGAGCTTAATAAATACCTTAATTAGTACCAATTCGGCAGGGAAAAGATTCTAAAGATGGAAAATACCAAATGGCAGCAAGATTAGAAGCAAAAGAAGCACACACAAAAATATGCAATGATTTTGAAAGACCAAAACAAGAGGCCTGTTATAGAAAGATGTCTTATGGCAGGTCAGATGCCAGGTTCATCCAACAGGGCTTTTCTACACGAGGCATTTGTTGTGCGTTCGTGATTCTGTACTCATGGTTGTTGATGGGTTCTTTACGTGATGTTGTGATCCTCCAGATTCACCGCTGTTTTTTAGAGGACTTTCCCATTTTGTTTTAGACTGAGCTTTTCTAGATGAGGCTCTTAATTGGCTGTTAATCGGCTGTATCTACCTTTGCTTTGGTCACATAATTGAGATCCGAGGACTATCAGGGGAGCTTTTCCTTTCCTGCTTTTCCACTACATAACCTCTAGGTGGCATGGTAGTATAGCGGGATAGTGCAACTATACAAGAGGAAATTGTGCTTTCTTTCGCTTTCACAATTAAATGCTGTATTTTTCTTGCTCAAAAAAACCTCTCTGAAAGTGCTGGTTAGACACAGAGGCAAAAATGGAGGGTCATGACATTGCCTAAAGAACCCATAACCAACCATGAGTAGGGAATGATGAGCACATGATACATACCTTGGTTAGAAAAGCCCATTATTACTGAAAGTGAAAGAAAAGGTAATTTCCTACTTGTTCTATGGGTTCTTTAGACAACATCATGAACCTCCAGTTTCACATCTGCTTTTTAAAGAGCAGTTTCCCAGGGTTTTTTTTAGAGTGGGGAATATGGGGTATTATTTCTGAAAGTGAAAGAAAAGGTAATTTCCTACTTGTTCTATGGGTTCTTTAGACAACATCATGAACCTCCAGTTTCACATCTGCTTTTTAAAGAGCAGTTTCCCAGGGTTTTTTTTAGAGTGGGGAATATGGGGTATTATTTCTGAAAGTGAAAGAAAAGGTAATTTCCTACTTGTTCTATGGGTTCTTTAGACAACATCATGAACCTCCAGTTTCACATCTGCTTTTTAAAGAGCAGTTTCCCAGGGTATTTTTTTAGAGTGGGGAATATGGGGTATTATTTCTGAAAGTGAAAGAAAAGGTAATTTCCTACTTGTTCTATGGGTTCTTTAGACAACATCATGAACCTCCAGTTTCACATCTGCTTTTTAAAGAGCAGTTTCCCAGGGTTTATTTTAGAGTGGGAAATAGGGGGTATTATTTCTGAAAGCAAGTGAAAAGGTAATTTCCTAGTTGTGTAACTGCAATATTCTGCTATAGCACAGTTCCACCTAGAAGTTATGCAGCAGAAAAGCAGGAAAGAAAAATCTCTTTGTGTGGAGCTCGGATCTCAGCAATGATGAATCCAAAAGTAGATACAGTGATTAACAGCCTCATATAGAAAAGCTCTCAGTATTGCCTACACAGACTAACAGCGGCTCTCCATGGTTTCAGGCTGGAGTCTTTTTCCACACTGGAGATTGAACCTGGGACCCTTGGCATGCAAACAGCATGCCCTCTGCTATTGAGCAGGGTGTATTCAGGGGGTGGGCGTATATATCAGGTGGACTTCAACTGACCTTGTAACACCAGTCTTGAAACAGCTGCCCTGGCTTTCAGTTTGTTTCTGGACCCAGGTCAAGGTCCTGGTTCTTACCTATAATCCCTTAAAAGACTTGGGGCCAGGGTATCTGAAAGTCTGCTTCCTCCAGTACAAACCTGCTTGAAATTTGCATTCATTGTCAAAGACCCTGTTACGTGTCCCACCTCTTAGAGAGGTGAGGGGTGTGGGGACCTGAAACAGTCCCTTTTGTGTAGCAACCGCCCCCCCCCCCAGTTGTGGAACTCCTTCCCCAGAGAAGTTAGATTAGCTCCTTCTTTACTGATGTCTGGTGAAGGCAACATCAGTTTGCTGAGCTTTTAATGGTTACTGCCACTCCAGGTGCTTCCCAATAAAGGGCTCCGTCCTCAGGGCTTTTCATCCTGCAATTTACCAGGGCTTCTGCTTCCAGATTCTTTGTGGGATTAAGATTGGCTCTTTACATGGGCTGACACAGGCAGGATTTTTTGGGCTGTCTTTCTTGGCAAGTTCTTGCAGTCTCTTCACCACCTCCTCAGAATTTGCTGCCTCTCTCTGCTTGGTCTAGGAATTGGGGGCAGGGGGGGGGAGAAAATGCTGAGGGGAGGATACTTTGTCAGAATTTGCTATGCTTTTTCTCCTCATCTTGCTGACTCCACTGAGGTAGCAGAGAGGGCACCCCAATTTATCCAATCGGAGAGGACCACCCAGAATATGAAACATCAACTCCATATTACATGTTTATCCTGCTGTTCTTCTAAAGAGCTCAGAGCAGCATACGTGTCTCCTTCCATTATAGAAAAGCCCTGCAAGGTAGCTAAGGCAGAGGAAAGAGGGGGAGGGGGGAGACTAGCCCAGAGAATCTTCTCTTCTTCCATGATGGAGTAGCTTATCATATGGAGCCACCCTATATTTACCTCATGGCCGCTGTGGTTATAGTGGAACTATGCAATTTCACACAGCCATTAAAGCTGATTTACATTTAAATACTGCATTATCTCTGATCTTTTAAAAAGCGGGATAAAGGTCAAAAACCATGGAGATGTCCTGGAGGTTGACGACATCGTGTAAAGGACCCACAAACTTCTGTGAGAGTGCAAACAATCATGAGAGTGCAGTAAAAGCCCCATGTGAAGGAGCCCCAAGCTTTTATCATGCTATCTGCCTGCCATATTCACATAATTTTGCAGGGAGTCCAAGCAGTGTTGTCTTCCACTTGTAACCCTCCCGCGTTTTCCCACCTCTTCCATCTTTTTCCTTACCGCAGAAAATCTGTTAAGGAGAAAAAGATGGAATACCTGGACATGCCTTCTGACTGAGAGTGCTAGGAATCTCCTGTCTGGAAGCATCTACTTGGACTTTATTAATGCCTCCTGGGTTTTCTGTAATGTGTTCTTTTCTTGTTTGCCTTTGTCAGCTCTGTGTAGTTAGATGTACTGTATTCTTTTTGTTCATACATCACCTTGAGTGCTCACTGAATGGTGGGCGATCCAAAAATATATTAAACTGGGCCCCATCCTTTAAGCACCCGCTCTGGTATTCTGACACAAGGCACTCCAAATCAGTGAGAATTTCGTTTATTGTAGCAAATCCCACAGTAAAAGCTTCATGGTTACATTCTTCAGAAATCATATAGCTGATGGTAATTAGCTATAGGCTCTATTTAATTCTAGAACAGTCAAAAGCTTATTTATTTATTTAATTTATTAATCGCCCATCTGGCTGGTCACCCAGCCACTCTGAGCGCTGTACAATATTAGAAACAGTTTAAAACAATAACATTCTACATTAAAAACACATTTCTAAAAATACTCTAACCCACCCCAAATGCCTGCCTGAACAACCACGTTTTTAGGCAGGCATTTACGTGGCAGAAGCTCATTAAAGAGAGGGCATGGCGGAGTTCCCTAGGGAGGGAGTTCCACAGACTGAGGACCACCACAGAGAAGGTCCTCTCCCTTGTCCTCACCAATCTAGCTGTCCTGGCTGATGGGACAGAGAGAAGGCCATCCGAGGCTCATGAATATAACTGTGTCAGAAATCCATGCAACTTGGTTTCCCTGAGCTCTACAGCTCAGAATACAGGGCAAGGGGCTCAGAAAATTCCTGGCATAATAACCCCAGGCAATCAAAGACAAGGGTTCGAGAAAAAGACCTAAGCAAATCTACACAGAGATTTAGTTCCGACCTTGAAATCTTTGTTGGAACCTCTGTGCTACACAGGTCAAGGCCTTTCAAATCCAAGAGTCAAGACAGGTTCAAGAGTAAGTCCAGAGTAATCCCCCACCCCACACACAGATGTCTACCACTGTAGCTTCCATTTTGGTATTTCCACACAACATGGATCCAAATCCATAGCAAACAAGAATTCAAGGCCTGTGGAAAGTATAGCGGTACTGTTCACGGCTGGTCTTTACGAAGTACCAAGAGACAAGAGTCCAAATTGGATGGCCTCTCATGTGGAGAATGCCTAGAGGGGCTCAGAAGGTGATAACTCCAAACAGAGAAGATTTTAGGCAGTAAAAATGAGAGTGGCCTTAGCCAAGTCTCCCAACCTGGGCATCTGCTTAAAAGCAAAGGTGTGGCTGCGATCGCCCTCCTCCTGGCCAGCTAACTGACAAGGGATTTTAGCCCATCAACAAGGTCCCTGCCCAAACAGGGCACCTCCCTTCTGCCCTTCAGGGGCGATGCTTCAACCTGTATGACACCTCTGAACACCCCCCGCTTCCGTTAACTTCTCACAGCAAAGCTGTCGGCTTCCTTCCCTGTCAAGGCCAAAGTGAGCAGCTGGAGAGGAGTAACTTTACTCCTCTGAGAACACTGACGGAGATACACTCACCCCGGTTCTGACATTCTGCAGGCTGAATAAGCCCAAGCCCTTCCGGACCACTTCTGATCAGATTCTGGCTATAAACCAGTGTGGTGTAGTGTGGTGTAGTGGCTAGAGTGTTGGACTGGGAGCGGGGAGATCCGGGTTCTAGTCCCCACTCAGCCATGGAAGCTCAGTGGGTGACTTTGGGCCAGTCACAGACCCTCAGCCCAACCTACCTCACAGGGTTGTTGTGAGGATAAAAAGGAGAGGAGGAGGATAATGTAAGCCGCCTTGGGTTCCTTGCAAGAGGGAAAAAGGCGGGACATAAATGCAATAAATAAAGAAATAAATAAATGATAAGGCCTGCTGCAGTGCTGGAGCACAGCCACAACACAAACAAACAAACCTCACTGTTGAGCAGAGACCATTCCTATTTTCTGATCCTTGTCCCAATTCCCCCGCTTCCCGCCCCACACCAGTCCTCTTTCAGGATGCTTTGTTAAAATTGTGTTGGTATGAGGTGCTGGCATGGTCAGTCTTCTGGATTTAGCTTTCTTTAGGGGTGCACGAACCCCACTCACCAGTCCGCCTGAGGGTCCGCTGGGGGGAGAGGCGATCCGTTCCTCCACCGGGAATCCTTCCCGGCCGGCTCCGCTCCACAGTGAGTCTGGGTCCATCCGCAGCCATCCGCACCTATTTGTGTCCCCACTCTTTGCCGTGATAGGCTACGTAAAGATTTACGTAGCCTATCACGAAAAGAGCAGGGATGCAAATGGTGTCCGCTACGGCGGATGCCATTTGTGTCCGCAGATCGGCAGCGGACAGCTGTGGACTCAGCGGACGGACCCGGACCCGGCCGGTGGCCAGTAGGGTCCGTGCGGGCGAACTTCACAGGGTGGCAGATGGGGGTTGGTCCGTTCTGCCATGGTGGAATTCTCCGCCATCCCTATCTCCCCCTTAAGGGAGTGGGGAACTGCTGCGTCTTTCCGCAAGCATGAGCACATTCTGGATGCATGTATATGAACAGTAAAAGCACTTTGCCTTTGTCCCACACTTTGCAGATGCTCAGGCATATTTTGACCTCTTGATAACAGACTGTAGTACCGTTACGTTTGTCTAATATCTATTTTTAACCAAAGGAACAAACATTTAAGCAAACTTTTAAATCGGTGGAAGATAGGGCTACTGCAGGGTAATTGAATACTGCATATGGACTGGAAGCTTCAGAAGTATGTAACAGCCCATGGCCTGGTGGGAGGATCAGGTAATGATCCTAGGGGTGAGAATGGAGGTGCTTCAGGCAGCACTTCTCAATTTTTATCTGTGAAACACTGGAGGATATGGGTGGGGGCATCGTGCAGAGATGGCTCTGAGTTTTCAAAAGGCCTCCAACTAGCCTTACCCAACCTGGTGCCCTCCAGATACTTTGGAGTTCAACTTCCATCAGCCCCAGCCAGTATGGTCAATGGTAAGGAATGCTGGGAGTTGTAGTCTGAAACATCTGGAGGGGGGGATCAGGAAAGGCTGGAAAGTACTGACCTGGAAGACCAAGGGTATGACTTAGTATAAGGCATAATGTCTTGGTATTGCAGATACATTTGAAAAACATAATTGTCCTACAGTGTGTTTTCATTAGCTCAAACTATCACACAGCAGCTGCCCTGTGTGAAATGGCAGCCTGTGCCCTGTGTGGGGCCTCAGTGTTCATGCGCGTGCTTTTGACTGCATGTGCGCTAGGAACTGGATGCATCTGGAGAACCAGACTCAGAAATTTAAGTTCTAGATCCACGAAGAGAGGGAGCTGATCCCTGAAGAATGGTACAACTGGCAGTTCGTTATTATTTTAATGAGGCATCTCCAAAAGGCAGGGTCCTCTGTTTTTTTCTCAAACCTCCTGTTGCTACGATCCGATCGCTGTGAGGGGCAACTTGACGGATCCTGCTCTCCCGGCTTCTTATGATCCTTTTATACTGTACTTGGACTGGACAGGCCTTCAAATGGAGGACACCTTCAAACGGAGGACGGTCCTAGGTAAAATAGGACACTTGGCCACCCCGACTGTTGCCTTCTTTGCCCAGAGAGATCTGCCTATTTCATATACTGAGAGACAGAGCGAGAGAGTGAGAGCAAGAGAGCGAGAGAGAGAGCAAGAGAGCAAGAGAGAGAGAGAGAGTGTGCTTTATCCCCTGGTGAAGCAACCATTGAGTCCAATGCCAGGTGCCATACATACAACAACAACCAGTACAATTCCTATTTCCACTTTTGGTGCCTTGCAGGGGGTGGCATCCTACGTAGGAGCTGCTGTGTTTGAGTCCTCATGACCACCAGCCTCATCCTTTGGGCAGGGGTGGTTCTCATTCCCTTTCGGTTCCCCACAGTTTCCCCCACACTGAGCAGGAACTCCAGAACTTTAGGAAACTGCTGCCAAAGTTCTTGAGCCAAGTGCAGCCATTTTAGCCACTTTTAAAAACCTTTTTAGGTCCATTTCTAGCATGTTCCCTCCCCGGGGGTCTCCTTCCCATGTTCCCTCCCAGCATGTTCCCTCCCAGTCTCCTTGCCCCTCTCTGTGTTTGATATTTTCTTAGGTGTAGTCATTGTCTGAGGAAAAGCCCCCCTTTTAAGGCTCTCTATTTTTAATACAATTTTATAACCCAATGGAGGTGGCTCTGGGGTCCATAATAGCAGCTGAGGGTGCCATATTATGCACGTTTAGGCAGGGAAAAGTCCTACAACTCCCAGCATTCCCCAGCCAGCAAGGTGGAGTACCAGTTCAGAACCTAGTTTGCACTAGCAGAATGACACAGCTGGATGCTGCCCCCTGTCCCAAGATGCATCGGGACCCCCCATCCTGAACAGTAGCATGGGTACTAACTCTGGCTCAGATGAGGAGGAGTCTGCTAGATCTAGTGGGCCAGCTGTACTGGAGGAAGAAATGCTGGAAACCAACCTAGCCCTCAGCGTCACAGCCAGCCAGGCTGGAGCCAAATTCTACCCCCATCAAATCAGGGGAGTTGAGCTAGTGACCCCTCAAGCCCCTACATTCTTTGAGGATCTGTCCCTTTCAACCAGGGTGGGGTTCCTCTTTCAGCCCAAGGGCCAAATCCCCTTTCAGAGAAGCTCTTGGGGACCGCATTCAAGTCATGGGCAGGGCCTAAGGCAAAGGGGGCGTGGCCAAAATACTAAAAAAAATTACTAGCTTAAAGCTCTCACTGCCAGTAACCAGGCTTTTGGAGAGGAGTTCCGACCTTTTAGAAAGGGGACAAAATTGCACAAAAGCTGGGAAACTGCGAAATGATTGGTGGTTGGAGGAAAGGGGGTGTGGCCCTCTGGGAAAAGACTGGGACACTAGGAGGGGCAGATTTGGCCCCTCGGGCTTGCGGTTCCCCACCCCTGCGCTCCACACCAGGGACCTGACACATCCTCATGTTGGCCCATCAGAGCGGGCAACAAACCTGGAAGGAATTGTCTGAGAGGATGAGTAGCGCTAGGCACCAAGTTGGGGGCCTGCCCCTGTAAGGCCTTCCACATCTCAAGGAAGGGGCAGAGCTTGGAAGGGGTGATCTGGCCTCGAGCTGGGGGGGGGCAGGGAGAGGGGGCAAAAGGCTTCCTTCTGGTCCTACACTCCATTGGAGCATGTTGTTCCCTTGGAGCTGTCCATAGTGCTGCAACCATCTGCCTTGCTCCATTGCACCCATAGGCTTCTTGTCAAGGGCAAGACATGCCAACATGTCACATGTATGTATGTATGTATCTATCTATCTATCTATCTATCTATCTATCTATCTATCTATCTATCTATCTATCTGATCTATACCCTGCCTTTCTACTCCCCCCCCCCAAGGGCACTCAAAGCAGCTTACAAAAACAATTTAAAATAGATTATTAAAACAATAACACACATTAAAATGCAATGAAAATATAACAAATGCAGAATAAAAACACCACCCAACCCACAGACGCACTTACAGGCCAAAGGCCTTTTTGAACAAAGTGGTCTTTTGCCTGCCTTCGGAAAGATAGCAAATGGGGAGCGGACCCAGTCTCCCTTGGGAGGGAGTTCCACAGCTTGGGAGCGGCCACTGAACATGCCTCTGATGGTGGTGGTCGTGAAAGAAGGGCCTCTCCGGAAGATCTTAAGGACCTTGGCGGGCTCGTATGGGAGAAGGCGGTCTTTTAGGTAATTGGGTCTCAGGCCATATAGGGCTTTGAATTCTGCCTGGAAACAGACAAGTAGCTGGTGAAAGTGCCGTAACAAGGGAGTCACATACTCCCTATAACTGGCCTCAGTCTGCCTGCAATATTGAATATTTTCATGATTAAGAGCTTAAGAACTCCTTGGCTTAAGAACTACCTTTCTGAAGTCTATTAAATCCAACATTCTTTCTAACCAGACATTGGTGAGTCAAAAGCATGTGATGTTTACATGGCAGAGATATCGGGTATACTGCCTTTCATAGAATCATAGAATAGTAGGGTTGGAAGGGGCCTACAAGGCCATTGAGTCCAACCCCCTGCTGAATGCAGGAATCCATTCCAACCCTTTGAATATGAAGGGTTCCCTGAGCTCTCATGGATTTGTCTCGTTCTTTTAAAAATCCATCTAAACCAAAGGTTTCTACTACATCTTGGAGTGGTGAATGCCATTAGTTCACTATGTCTGCTGTGACAAAGTACTTCTTCTTCTCTGTCCTGGGTGGAGTATCCCTCTCTTACGTACTATAATTTTATAAACATCTCTCGTAGCCCACAAACTGGAGTGTGTATAGCTGTGTCATACACCTAATGACATAGGAAGGTATTCAGAAAGAAATATTCACTGTTCTTTTATGTGAAAAGTGCCTTTCACACAAAGCATTATCTCGAATTGCTTGGGAGAGACATGAATAATAGAAGGTCTGCGGTTTTCCAGATTCAATTACCCAGGTAAATAATATAGCCATCAGTGTGGGTCATGTATAATAACCAAGCAAATGAGTGAGATAAAGAGAAGGAGGAAAAGGTAGTTTATTGTGATGATGGGAAGCAACATTAGAGAGGATAGAATGCAAATGCTTCCTGATCTATGACAAAAGACTGATATTTCTGAAAGGTACTTAATCTAGTAACAAACAAGCCCATCTAAGAGCTGGGTGCATGAAATATTTAACCATCACCCAGAGGAACCTAGTTTTGCTGTGGCCTGGATGCTTCCAAAAATTCTTCTCATCTCTGGCCAGATGTTGGAATTCCAAATGACACTCGCTTGTTCACAAAGTGGAACCGATACGATAGGACTGAAATCCTCTGTTGGTCTCTTTTCATTTCCAAATGTTGTGTGGAGCATGATGCTGGCACAGGTTGTCAAACCCTTTCTTTCCTTTTCTTCTTTTTGCCTTTCTCTATTAATGATGCGCCCACATGCATTGATTAAATGCCCCACAAACGCAATCTTGATGGGATCATATGCATGACCACATCAAGATTCTTTTTGTATGACCCGGTGCTTGCACAGGAGGAACCTTTCCTTTTCCTTTTCCTGATGTGCATGTGCACTTACATACCCTTAAAACATTGCCTGACAAATCCACAATGTTGATCTGATTGTACATACCTTTGAATCAAGATTCTTTTTGTGTGGTGTTTTATTGACACTACAGGAAGACATGCAGAAGTATGTAGGATCACAACGAGATAGCTTTGCTGCAACTTTTTACCCATGCAACGTGATCTTTTTTTTTTTTTTTTAAAGAAAGAAATGTGTTCATCGATAATGTAGATGGGAAATAAAAGCCTAGGGAAACTTTGTACAGAGCAGTGGGGGAGTGAACCTGCGCCACATATTTGTGGTCTGAGCCACAGAGAACATTTCCTGGAGTGTGGAAGCAAAGAGGAGCAAAATTTCCATGTTCTCTGCTGCCGTTGCTAAAATTGGCCCTGGTGCTATTAGCAGTGAGGAAAAGAGAGATCTTGATGAGGAGCCTGGGGGGAGGGGGCAAGGTTAGAACTCCTCCCTCCTCCCAGTGATCCTGATCGAGGTTGCTATTTCAATCAGCAGTCTGTTCCTCACCCTCCAGCTGATGGAGAAAAGTAGATGGGGCACCCCAGTTCTGCTGACTGCATAGAGAGCGACTGAAGGCCACATGTTGCCCCAGTTGCCCACAAGTGGTATAGTCCAGGGGTTGGTGGAAGCTAGATCGCCAGATGTTTTGGACTCCAGCTCCCAGAAGCTTCTGCCAGGAATGGCCAGGAATGGCCAGGAATGCTGGGCGTTGACATCCAAAACATCTGGAGATCTGTTTTCTACCAACCTCTGGTGTAGGCAATATTTAGCCAGATGCATCGATGGCGTGACTCAGTTTGAGGCAGCTCTGACATTCCTTTTGATAATAAATCCTAAAATTGCAAGAAAAGACTTTTGATCAGTTTTTTTTGCCATCCCTCAGCATTAAAGCAAGCACAAGTCTAAATATTTCCAGGGGTGTTGGTGTTTAACCCCTACCAATGTGGCTTCTGTGTAGAAAACAGTACACTCCTGGACTTTTCTCAAAACAGGAGTTGGGTTTATTTGACAGTTAATATTCTGGGTGAACGGGGAATATGAAGGCAACTGAGTACAACAACCGCAGCAGAAATAACACATCGGCTCAAAATAGAATTAACACTGCAGCTCCCAATTCCCCCAAACCTCTCATCATGTCCGCCCCTCTCCCCCAACTGCCCAGCCTAACTCCCCCTCCCCTGCATTCTCCTATCTCCCTGGTAACTAGTTACATTCACCCCCACCCTGTTCCCACCCACATAAGGTTCACTGCAATATTTTCTTGGGGGAGAGGGAATATTAAAATCAGAACACCATATCATTCAGTCTAAAGACAAATATTAACCTTTTGGAAATGAGAACCATTCAATGGGGAAGAATACAATATTTCCTCACAACTAGAACTGTATAAAACTATGCATGACAGAGGTGTCTAAAATTATGCATGGTGTGGAGAAAATGGATCGGAAGACGTTTGTCTCCCTTTCTTATAATACTAGAGCTTGGGATCATCCAGTGAAGCTGAACGGTGGGAGATTCAGGACGGACAAAAGGAAGTCCTTCTTTGCCAGGCACTGTGGAATTCATTACCACAAAATGGAGTGATGGTGTGAAGGTCTGAGGCCTAGAGAGGCAAGAGGGAAAAAGGTCAGGCTTAGAGGCTGGGAGTTTTCTGTTGGGAGGGGGTAAACCTGAGAGGAGTAGTTTCATTTTTCCAGCTAAGTGTCAGTGTCATTTCTCCACTTCAGTTTCATTTCTTCAGGTTTGAAGTAGTACTTTCAATTTTGAGGGAGGAGGGTATATAAGGAGAGCAAGAGAGCCAGTAAGAGCAGAGACAGCCAGAGCCTGAAGTGAGACCAGAGTCTGAAGAGTGAGCAAGAAGAAGCAGCCTAGAAAAGTCTAAGGACAGCTAGGGTAAAAGGAACTTATGTTTTGCAACTTTTGTTTTCTTTTAATGCCTTTTGTATCAGTCAGCTCTATTGTGTAAATACCTTTAGTGGTGATTGTTTGCTTTAAATTTACCAGTAAACTGTTGTGGTTAAACCCCAAGTGCCTAGAGAGTCAATCACCCCACAAGTACAACTTAAACCCCACGTTACTGTGAAGGGGAAGTTTAAAAGAAGGAATAAGATCTCTTCTCGATCATCCCAGAGGGCAGGACACGGAATAATGGGCTCAAGTGACAGGAAGCCAGATTCTGGCTGAACATCAGGAAAAACGTCCTGACTGTTGGAGCAATACAAGAATGGAACCAATTTCCTAGGGAGGTAGTGGGCTCTCCCACACTGGAGGCATTCAAGATGAAGCTGGACAGCCATCTGTCAGGGTCGCTCTGACTTGGATTCCTGCATCGAGCAGGGGTTGGACTCGATGTTCTTACAGGCCTCTTCCAACCCTAGTATTCTATGATTCTGCGATGGGACTCTTAAGGAGGCAAGCGATCCTTAAGGAGTTGCTCAGGGGGTCCAGGTCATAAGTGGAACCTTGTCAGATGATCACCAACCAACTTGCATGGGTTTCAAAGGGGATTAGACAAATTTGTGCAGGCTAAGGCTATCAAGGGGCCGCGGTGGCTTAGTGGTTAAGACGCTGAACTGCAGACTGGAAGGTCGGCAGGTCAGCAGTTCGAGACCTGAGTGCCGCGTGACAGAGTGAGCTCCTGTCTTCAGTCCCAGCTTCTGCCAACCTAGCAGTTCGAAAGCAAGAAATTGCAAGTAGATAAATAGGTACCGCCTCTGCGGGAAAGGTGACAGCGTTCCGTGCACCTCGGTGTTCAGTTATGCTGGCCACATGACCACGGAAGCGTCTTCGGACAGCGCTGGCTCTTCGGCTTAGAAACGGGGATGAGCACCGCACCCTAGAGTCGGACACGACTGGTTAGGGACACCTTTACCTTTTTAAGGCTATCATTGCATTCATTCAAGTATTTTTTTAATCTTACTCAGCCAAAACATCTCCCAGAGTGGCTTACAAACAATCAATGTAACCAAGATAGCCCCCTACCTGCATGCTTACAATTTAAAAAGATATGACACAAAAGGAAAAAGAGATGGGGTGGATAGAAGAAAAAAGAAGAAGCAAGTGGTCTTTCGGCAAGACAGTGAAATGGCCTGGCATCCCATCTCATCTCCCTCTGTGGCAACCTGTGGCTGTTGGTGGACCATATATTGGCTGTCAACCATATATTATCTCGAGCATCAGAGGTAGTATGCTTCTGATTACCAGTTGCTGAGGAACATGAGTGGGAGGGTGCTTTTGTGCTTATGTCTGGCTTGTGGTCTGCCCCAGGCATTTCGTTGGCCACTGTGAGAACAGAATGCTGGACTAGAAAGGCTACCCTTCCTCACATTGGTGGCATCCAGATGTGTTGGTCTGGGAAGGATAGGTGTTGCAGTCCAACACTTCTGGAGGCCGCCAGATTGTGGAAGGCTGAGATAAGCCTTTGGTCTGATCCAGCAGGGCTCTCCTGGTGTTTTTGTGTTCTAGGAACCCCTTGGACTGGGAATATCCACATGGCAGAAGCCAAGAAGTGGACAGGAATGGAGCCTTCCTTGCCTCTCCCCACCACCACTAAGCTCCTGGCTGGATTCAGGGCTTCAGTTTGATGGCTGTGAAAGACCCATTCACAAAAGACACACGAGACTCTCTGCAGCTCGGAGAAGGTAATTGGTCTCTGGCTGTCAATACAGACCATTGTCTCCTAAGTGACCTTCTGCCTGGAGGACAGGGCCTTGCAGCCGAGAACATACGATAGCAAGGCTCTGGTTACACTGTCTTGGAAAAGCCCGCTACTGAAACCAGAGGAAAATACCTTCCTGGAGAGAGAGAGAGAGAGAGAGAGAGAGACAGGGACAGGGACAGGCACAGGGAGAGGGAGAGAGCAGAACAGCAAGCACCACAGTCCTGGGGACTTTGCAGAAGCTGCTCTGGATCTTGGTTTCTATAGCAACTGCATCCACAAACCGGTGCTTGATTGTTCTGATGGGAGCTGGCAGGGCAGGAGCAAATGGCCGCTCTGAAACGATGCTTTCTTGCTTCCTGCACAAAACTTTACATCCTTGGGGAAATGCCCAAGATGTTACCTGGGTCAACTAGTGTGGGAAGAAAGAATGCCCACAAGGCAGGAAGTGAATCACGGTATCTGGATATGCTGGGAGTTGTAGTCCAAGGCATCTAGAGGGCACCAGATTGGGGAAGGGTGGTGGAGTGGCTAGAGGGTCAGACTAGAACTGAGGAGAGCCTGGCTCAAAGACCTACTCAGCCATGAAGCTCTTTGGGTGACTTTGGGCCCATCACTCTCTCTCAGTCTAACCTACGTCACAGGGTTGTTGTGAGGATAAAATGGGGGGGGGGAACTATATATGTTACCCTTGGAGGAAAGGAGAAAAATGAAGGAATACTTCTTCCCATATATACTTAACCCATGCCCTATGGTTATCAATGGAGGTCTTTCTTGGAGTGGCCTCTCAATCTGAAGTAGCGAGGCTACTACAAGGGAGAGGGCCTTTTTGGCAGTGGCCCCCCTACTCTGGAATACTTTCCCTAGAGTGCAGCCCCCCTTTTGTGTAGCTACCAAAATTCAGCAGCATGGCAGCAAAAAACCCAATGATTTGCCAAATTTCAGTGGTCAAATGCTATGGAGCCTTAAAAAGAACAAATTTAGTTTGTGGGGCCACCTAAATTCAGCAGCATAGTGGCAGGAGGAGTGTGGCCTGTGAGGGGAAGGGGCACTTTGGTGGATGGAAAGTGCCCCCCAGACACCCCAAAGTTGCCCACCCCTGCTAAAGAGGCTCACCTGGTGCAATGCCCTGTTGAGACCAGGCAAAGACTCCCCCCCGCCCCAGGCTTTTAAACATCAGTTCAAACACCAGTGGAATATTTAAAGATATTTCAATATTACTTTAATATTTGTACAGATTGATGCTAGTAGTATTCGTCTCTGCTGTTTGAGTTGCTTGGTTTTGAACTTTGTAAAGTGGTTTTAGCTCGTGTGTGAAATGATTCGTATTTGTTTGGCAGTTGTTTTCCTCCTGTGCTGGTTTTGGAATGCTTTAGTGCTGAATTTTACCACATTATTGTTGCATTTTAAATCTTGTTTTATGTTTCATTGTATGTTGGCTAGGGAATTTCTTTTATGAGGTAATATGCATGCACACAAACGCACGCACGCACGCACGCACGCACCCTACCTGCCTGAGGATGCTTCTGATTTTGGGAGATCCTAATTCCCTGGTCTTAATTCTGAAGCAGAATCAATGCATTAGGAACTCCCCTTTGTTCCATTATCATATCAGATCAATTATATCATATCATATAATTCCCTCTATTTCTGATGTCCAGGCTGTGAGTGCTGTTCCTTAAGTAGCCAAAATGGCACCATTCATGCCAAAGGGGACAAAAAGCTCCATGAGCTCAGTGGTCACGGAATGCTGATCGACAGTGTGTGTGTGTGTGGAGGGGGACACCAGGGGGAGAGGGGGAGTGGAGTGGAGTGGCTAGAACCCTGAACAGGATCACATCACAGTGCAGCATTGTAATTAATTGTCCAGATTCTGTAATGAGCATGTACTATTTGCCACAGCTTCCAGTTCCTTTAATTCATTTGTGTCTGCTCCCCCCCCCCCATCAAAGCATGTTATGCTTTGGTAAATATGCAAGAGGACACCACAACCTTGATGTGATTATATATGTTTGGTTGTATCAAGATTCTTTTTGTGTGGTGTTTTACCAATGCATAGAAGAAGGTGTGCACATCAGTGACACACTCTACAAAAAGAACCATGATGTGGTCACATCACTTGAAGATGGCTGCTGCTTCTATTTCTTTTTTGCAGTGTTTTATCAGTGTGATGGTGTGCACTGGGAAGGCTGAGGGAAGGAAACACCAGTGAACTGAAGGTACAGAAAGCTGCAGTTCCAATTCCAGAACTGATTTTCAGAAATCTCATTAAACTAGAATCCAAGAAGAGTGAAACATGTCACTAGGGATGTATGGATTGCGTAAAATCCATACCGTCCGTGTTTCACGGATTGTCAGGCACCTTTCATTCTGTCATCTGCCCATCGACAGAACCTTTTTTTTTGTTTCTGAATTTGCACAAATTCACATTTGTGCAAATGCACAACTGCACAAATTTGCACGTGCAAAATGCGCAAATTCCCCTGAAATGTGCAATTTCACACTTTAGCCTATGGGCAAAATGTGCATTTTTGGCCTTTATTAATTTTGTGTATTTTTCTGCAATGGAACGTGCATAAAATTTGGGGAAGTTAGGAAATCGGTCCACAAGTCCGTGGAAACCCCTCAAAGGGCAGAAGCTGGTCTGCTGTGGAATTTGCTGGTCAGATTCATGAAAATCTGCACTTGTTTGTTTCTGTTGCAGATTTCTCCGACATCCCTCCAAGTGACAGAATGAACATCTGCAATAGTAAAGGCATGGGATGTGGGGAATCCAATCACCCCTGTTATTCAAAGCTTCTCCAGCACACCACACTGAATACAATACAATTAAAGAACAATGCAGGGCATATCTGAAATACAGGAACTCAGCTTTCAAGAATCCTAATCTTGGGGTTTGGCACAGCGACCCATGGCTAGAAAGGATGTGTGGGACAGAGAGAGGCTGCCGATCACTTAAGTGAGGGGTGCAGAACCTCTTCCAGCCGAGGGCCAAATTCCATTTCAGAGGAGCTCTCTGGGGCTGCATTTCAGTAGTGGATGGGTCTGAAGGCAAAAGGGCTGCCCCCCACAAAAAAACAAAAACAAAGAATACCAGCATATTTTAGTTCACAGCACCAGTAGCTAAGCCTTAGGAGAGTCATTTCAACTTTTTAGGATGGAGAAAAACTGCACACAAGCTGGGAATCTACCAAACAATTTGGGGTTAGGGGAAATGGGTGTGGGCAAATAAAAGGGGTGTGGCCTTCTGGGGACTCCCAAGGGGCCAGATTTTAGATTCTGCCCCCCTGATTTACGCCTCTTCAAACAGAGATTCACACACTGAAACCACTTGTGAGCTGGGAGTGGAGCTGCATTGGTGTGAATTTCTGCAAAGAGGGAGACTGTGTGTGTAAGCGGAAGGCTTCCAAACAATCAGGAACCCCCACTGCATGGGCTTCCTGATAGGTCTGTACAGAAACAGCAATTCAACCCAATGTGTAAACGAACCTGGGAAGTCAAATAGAAATGGTTTCATGACCCCCCGCCCCACACACACACAACACCACAGCCTTGTCCCCAACTTTGTTTCACCAAATAATTTGGCTGATTCATCAGCATTTACTCGGGAGTAAGACCTATTGAACTCAACAGGTTAATTCTACTGTTAATCCAGTTAACCCCTGCACTGGTAATTCAATTAACCTCTGCACTTTGGGGTCTGCTTTCAAATGAAGCATTTTTGAGGTTTTACAGGACATTCTTACTTTTAACCCCCCCCCCCTTACAATGCTTTTAAAAAGCGTTTCCCAGCATTTCAGCTTTAAAAATAGGGTTGCATGGATCGGCACACTATGACTTTATATTTTTATCAAGCCTGCCTGCTTCAATCATTGCCATTTCTTTGGAGAAGTATTTAACAGTATCAGACCTCTTGAGTCAAATGAGCTGCTGGAAGAACCAGCCACCCACTATGTAAAGTGTTTCTCCCCTGTATTTATTGAACTGCTGTCCACTATAATGGCGGCCCCCCAGTGAGTGGCAAAGGAGGCAGTGATTTTTTATGGCAGCAGCATTTTGAATGTCCAGAAATTAACTTTAGAACAGAGGTTTCTTGGGGAAACAAAACAGGAGCTCCTGCAACTCTCTCCCCCTAAAAGAGTTTTGCCTCACCCCTGAAATATAGCAGGAAACAAAACAGCTGATTTCAAGGCAGATGAAATGGCAGAGAAATGGTCCTTGTCAGTTCAGTACAGCCCTAGTTTAGGGATGTACGGACTGTGTAAAATCCTCTCCGTCTGTGTTTCGCGGATTGCCAGGTGCCTTTTCTTCCATCATCTGCCCACAGACGGATGAGGATGATTTTTTTGGTTTGTCATGCAGGAAAAACTGCAAATAATTACATATTTACCTAAGTAGTTACATAATTTACCTCACTACGTAACATTTAGCGTATTGTCCCCCATTCCATTGAACATTTCCTCAGCGGAAATTTACGTATTTTCCTACGAATATATATGTGTAAATTTTGGGAAAGCAAAAAAGAAATCATCTGAAAGTCCATGGACTCTGTGTGGCCTGAGGGGGTCGCTCCACAGCAGATTCCACAGGTCAGATTCTGGAAATCTGAGCTCATTTTAGCCCATCTTGAATTTCTCCAGCACCCCTACCCTAGTTCTTGATCACATGGAAGCCTTCTCATGTACAGCTGTACATGCAAAGGCTCCCATATTCAGATGTCCACAGCAGCAAAGTGTGAACATTGCAGGGTGGGGTTAGCCAGGGTAGCCTTGCTTGAGGCTCGCATGGTGCTTTCACAGTTTAAAGAATAGGCCTTTCCATTCCTCTAAGGCAGGAGTGGGCAGAAAGCAGACCTCCGGATGTTTTGGACTTCAACTCCCAGCACTCTTGATCACTGGCCATACTGACAGGGGCTTCTTGGAGATGCGGCCCGAAACATCTGAAGATCTACATTCTGCCCACCCCTGCTCTAACAGCCAAACTAGATGATTTGCGTAATGCAGTAAAATACGTAATATATTTGTTACCCTGAAGGAATTGCCAGCGTACCCTATCAAACACCCAACAGTCCCCTGAAGAGGAGCTTAAGGAGAAGATCTGTGCTGATGGGAAAGCTCTCTTTGAGGAACCTTGTCTGCTGTTCTCACTGAGAAGCCCCAAGTAGAACTGAGCCAAATTTGATCAATAGACGTTTTCTGAGAGAATTTCTGACGCTCTTCTTTTCCTCATCCCACTAGAAAGAGATGTTTGCTTTGCAGAGTTTTGTCTGAATGTTCTCTACCATTTTTTCTGGTGGCCACAATCCCCATACACAATGCTTCGGAACGATGTGATATCCAGGGCATTGTGGAGGGTATAAAATGGATGGGAGATCTCCTTGGAATCAGGCTTCCTGCACTGAGCAGGGGGTTGGACTCGAAGGTCTTCTAAGGGCCCTTCCAACCCTATGATTCTATGATTAAGAAATGCTACTGCCACTGTGAATGGTGAGCCCCACCTGAGAAATTCTTCAAGGATTTCTTTGGAGAAATTTGGTGAATTGGTCCCCCCAGCTTCTCTGCTCACAGATAGGGTGGATAACTTCAAGAGGCCATTTGCTCACAGCTCTAACCAGATTCTTCAGAATACTGTTTGAAAACCACCACTGTAACGAAATGTTGCAAAGTTCAGTGCTCCTATTCAAGATTTCAGCCCGTCACACCCTTTTCAAGAGTATTCTATTCACCTCCTCCCCTAATTTCCCATTTTCTTTTTTGCAGTACATATGATAATATAATTAGCAGCAATAAAGTAGCAAGGTCACGGAAGTCCTTTAACAGTGCAATACCACACATGTATACTCAGAAGTATTTATTTATTTATTACATTTATATCCCACTTTTTCCCCTTCTTTCCTCAAAGTACATCCCTTTGAGTTCAATGGAGCTTTTTTCCAGGTAAATGGGCATTTGATTACAGACTAAAAACAGCAGAATGATTAAACACTAAAGGCTCATTGAAACAGAAACTTCTTCAACAGATGCCTACAAGCAGTGAGCGAGGGATCCTGGTGGATCTCTGTTGGGGAGATTCTGCAGTTTTGATGCCACCACTGAGAAGGACCTGTAACTTGCACATCTGAGCTCCCCTGTGGGCTGAACAGCAGGGGCCCCTGACCTTGATCTGAAAAGTTGGGCGGTTTCATAAAGGAAGAGGTGGTAATCTGAGCAGACAAACTGGACCAAGAGATGAATGATGTTAAAAATATTTTCCTCAATTCTCTCTAGACTACCCACTGTGAACAGGGGGATGTTGGAGTCACCATGGCAACCTGCAAATGCATTTGTGCTGAAGAAGTTAATCCAAGTTATTTTTGTGTTCAGTTTTTGAGCTGCACAGGAAGTTCAGCTTTCTTTCATAGCTTGTTAAGAACACACAATCCAAAAATCTGTTCAGCTCGTGAATTCAGAAACTTTGGCCCCCTCCTCTATGCCAACTAAACTCAGTCAAATCTGGACAACTATCAGGTGGATCCACAGTTGGCTACAGGATTGAACTGAAAGAGCACTTATCAATGGGACCTTCTCAAACTGGGGAGGGGTAACAAGTGGGGTACTGCAGGGCTCAGTCCTGGGCCCAGCGCTCTTCAACATTTGTATTAATGACTTGGAAGAGGAGGTGCAGGGAATGCTGATCATATTTGCAGATGGCACAAAATTGGGCAGGACAGCTAATACCCTGGAAGACAGAAACAAAATTCAAAGTGATCTTGATAGACTGGAGCACTGGGCAGAAAACAACAGAATGAAATTTAATAAGGTTAAATGCCAAGTTCTGCACCTAGGAAAAAGAAACCAAATGTTACAAGATGGGGGATACGTGGCTCAACAAGAGGCGAGAAGGATCTTGGAATTGTTGTAGATCACAAGCTGAATAGGAGCCAACAATGTGATGTGGCTGTAAAAAAGGCAAATGCTGTTTTGGGCTGCATTAACAGAAGTATAGCTTCCAAATCCCATGAAGTACTATTTCCCCTCTACTCAGCACTGGTAAAACTCACCTGGAGTACTGTGTCCAGTTCTGGGCACCACACTTGAAGAAGGATGCAGACAAGCTGGAGAGGGTTCAGAGAAGGGCAACAAAGATGATCAGGGGACTGGAAACAAAGCCCTTGAGGAAAGACTGAAAGAACTGGGCATGTTTAGCCTTGAGAAGAGAAGACTGAGGGGAGATAGGATAGTGCTCTTCAAGTACCTGAAAGGTCGTCACAGAGAAGAAGGCCAGGATCTCTTCTCCATCATCCCAGAGTGCAGGACACGGAATAATGGGCTCAAGTTTGTTGTTGTTGTTCAGTCGTTCAGTCGTGTCCGACTCTTCGTGACCCCATGGACCATAGCACGCCAGGCCTTCCTGTCCTCCGCTCTCTCCCGGAGCGTGCTCAAGTTCATATTCATTGCATCGGTGATGCTATCTAGCCATCTCATCCTCTGCCGTCCCCTTCTCCTTTTGCCTTCAGTCTTTCCCAGCATCAGGGTCTTTTCCAGGGAGTTTTCTCTTCGCATTAGGTGGCCAAAATATTGGAGCTTCAGCTTCATTATTTGTCCTTCCAATGAGCACTCAGGGTTGATTTCCTTTAGGATGGACTGATTTGACCTCCTTGCAGTCCAGGGGACTCGTAAGAGTCTTCTCCAGCACCACAGTTCGAAAGCATCAATTCTTCGGCGCTCAGCCTTCCTTATAGTCCAGCTCTCACAGCCATACATTACTACTGGGAAAACCATAGCTTTGATTAGACGGACCTTTGTCGGCAAGGTGATGTCTCCGCTTCTTACTATGCTGTCTAGGTTGGCCATAGCTTTCCTCCCAAGGAGCAAGCGTCTTTTAATTTCATGGCTACAGTCACCGTCTGTGGTGATCTTGGAGCCCAAGAAAGTAAAATCTGTCACTGCTTCCATTTCTTCCCCTTCTATATGCCAGGAAGTGATGGGGCCAGATGCCATGATCTTCGTTTTTTTAATGTTGAGTTTCAAACCAGCTTTTGCACTCTCCTCTTTCACACTCAACAAGAGGCTCTTGAGATCCTCTTTGCTTTCTGCCATTAGGGTGGTATCGTCTGCATATCGGAGGTTGTTGATAATTCTCCCGGCAATCTTAATTCCGACCTCTGATTCATCCAACCCGGCATTTCTCATGATGTACTCTGCATATAAGTTAAATAAGCAGGGTGACAATCTGCAGCCTTGTCGTACTCCTTTCCCAATTTTGAACCAATCGGTTGTTCCATCTCTGGTTCTTACTGTTGCTTCTTGACCCTCATACAGGTTTCTCAGGAGACAGGTAAGGTGGTCTGGTACTCCCATCACTTTAAGAATTTGCCACAGTTTGTTGTGATCCACACAATCAAAGGCTTTAGCGTAGTCAATGAAGCAGAAATAGACTTTTTCTGGAATTCTCTTGCTTTCTCCATGATGCAGCGAATGTTGGCGATTTGATCTCTAGTTCCTCTGCCTCTTCGAAACCCAGCTTGTACTTCCGGTAGTTCTCGGTTCGCATACTGCTGAAGCCTAGCTTGTAGGATTTTGAGCATCACCTTGCTGGCATGTGAAATGAGCGCAATTGTGCGGTAGTTTGAACACTCTTTGGCGTTGCCCTTCTTTGGAATTGGAATGTAAACTGACCTTTTCCAGTCTTGTGGCCACTGTTGAGTGTTCCAGATTTGTTGGCATATTGAATGCAGCACTTTAACAGCATCATCTTTTAGGATTTTAAATAGCTCAGCTGGGAGACTGTCATCTCCGCTAGCTTTGTTGTTACTAATGCTTCCTAAGGCCCACTTGACTTCACTCTCGAGGATGTCCGGCTCAAGTTCAGTGACCGCACTATCATGGCTATCAGGGACATTCAGATCTTTCCTGTATAGTTCTTCTGTGTATTCTTGCCACCTCTTCTTAATCCCATCTGCTTCTGTTAGGTCCCTGCCTTCTTTGTCCTTTATCATGCCCATCTTTGCACAAAACGTTCCCTTGAGATCTCCAATTTTCTTGAAGAGATCTCTAGTCTTTCCCATTCTGTTGTTTTCCTCGATTTCTTGGCATTGTTCATTTAAGAAGGCCTTCTTGTCTCTCCTTGCTATTCTCTGGAACTCTGCATTCAGTTGGGTATATCTTCCCCTTTCTCCCTTGCTTTTTGCTTCCCTTCTTTCATGAGCTACTTGTAAAGCCTCATCAGACAGCCACTTGGCTTTCTTGCATTTCTTTTTCTTTGGGACGGATTTCGTTGCTGCCTCCTGAACAATGTTACAGACCTCCGTCCATAGTTCCTCAGGCACTCTGTCTATCAGGTCTAATCCCTGAAATCTATTCCTCACCTCCACTGTATATTCATAAGGGATATGATTTAGGTCATACCTGAACGGTTTAGTTGTTTTCCCGACGTTCTTCAATTTCAGCCGAAATTTTGCAAGAAGCAGCTCATGATCTGAGCCACAGTCAGCTCCAGGTCTTGTTTTTACTGACTGTATGGAGCTTCTCCATCTTTGGCTGCAAAGGACATAATCAATCTGATTTCGATATTGACCATCTGGTGACGTCCATGTGTAGAGTCGCCTCTTGTGCTGTTGGAAAAGAGTGTTTGCTATGATCAGCATGTTCTCTTGGCAAAACTCTATTAGCTTTTGTCCTGCTTCATTTTGTACTCCAAGGCCATGCCTGCCTGTTATCCCGGTGATTTCTTGACTTCCTACTTTAGCATTCCAATCCCCTATGATGAAGAGGACATCTTTTTTTGGTGTTAGTTCTAGAAGGTGTTGTAGGTCTTCATAGAACCGATCAACCTCAGCTTCTTCGGCCTCAGTGGTTGGGGCATAGACTTGAATTACTGTGATGTTGAATGGTTTGCCTTGGATTCGTACTGAGATCATTCTATCATTTTTAAGATTGTACCCCAGTACTGCTTTTCCCACCCTTTTGTTGACTATGAGTGCTACTCCATTTCTTCTAAGGGATTCTTGCCCACAATAGTAGATATGATGGTCACCTGAATTAAATTCGCCCATGCCTGTCCATTTTAGTTCGCTGATTCCCAAGATGTCGATGTTCAATCTTGCCATCTCATGTTTGACCACCTCCAGCTTACCTTGATTCATTGATCTGACATTCCAGGTTCCTAAACAATATTGTTCTTTACAGCATCGGATTTTCTTTTCACCGCCAGACACATCCACAGCTGAGTGTCCTTTCGGGTTTGGCCCAGCCGCTTCACTCTTTCTGGCGCTACTTGGAAATACCCTCTGCTCTTCCCCAGTAGCATATTGGACACCTTCCGACCTGAGGGGCTCATCTTCCGGCGTCATCTCTTTTAGCCTTGTGATACTTTCCATGGGGTTTTCTTGGCAAGAATACTGGAGTGGGTTGCCATTTCCTTCTCCAGTGGACCACATTTTGTCAGAACTCTCTGCCATGACCTGTCCGTCTTGGGTGGCCCTGCACGGCATAGCTTATGGCTTCACTGAGTTACGCAAGCCCCTTCGCCACAACAAGGCAGTGATCCATGAAGGGGGGGCTCAAGTTACAGGAAGCCAAATTCCGGCTGAACATCAGGAAACACTTCCTGACTCTTAGAGCAATACAACAATGGAACCCATTCCCTAGGGAGGCGGGGGGCTCTCCCACACTGGAGGCATTCAAGATGAGGCTGGACAGCCACCTGTCAGGGATGCTCTGACTTGGATTCCTGCACTGAGCAGGGGGTTGGACTCGATGGTCTTATAGGCCCCTTCCAACTCTACTATTCTATGATTCTATGGACTCAGCTCGGATGAATTAGTACATTCTGATTTTGCTTGGTCTCTCATTTTTCCAACCTTAAGTTTTTGTTGCATCCCATTCTGCACCAGTTTGTGCTTTTAAAAAAAATCAGCACAAAAAATTTCACGCATATTCATTCCCAGATCTCTGGGTGGTCTGAACTCGATCCGTCCCTTCCCCTGGAATCCTCTTTGGCTGGCTCTGCTCCACGCTGATTCCATGGAGCTGGACGGTGGCTCCGCAGAGTCACCGTGAGGAGGATCCGGCTCCGCACGGGTCCGGAGGGAGGCGGAGGTGAGTAGTGACGTTCCACCACGGACTCCAGAGGCCGGATTCTTTAGAATCCAGCCTCATTGGGGTCCATGGCGGAATTCTCTGCCATGCCTAGTATACACTGGGAGAGGGGATTGAGTGGAAAGGGGTTGCAACATTGCAGGTGTTCAGAGCAGTAGAGGTCTCTGCCATGGTGTACTAGTGAAACACCAGTATACCGCACTTCCAAAGTTCCAAGTGTTGTTCCCAGAAGCAGAATGGCAATGGGGCTGGAGGTCAAGGGAAGCACAGGGGGGTGACAATTCCATCCAATCATTGTCACTAGGTGACGTCAACACTGCACTGCCCAACACTCGCCTACACAAAGCATGTCATAGCATGATGCCAGCAATACATGGGTGGGTGATGGTGGATCTGTTCTGTGGCTGCAAATAGTACCACATTTTCTGTGTACAGAAATATCATGGGGAAAACAGGGAAGGTGCGGGACAGCTGCTGTAGGACAACAATGTTGTGTATTTCACATGGGAAATAAGAAGAATGACAATTGCACCAAAAAAAAAACAAACCCCCCAATGAGAAGGCACCCTTAAGAGTTGCCACCTCTTTTTTTCCTGAAACGCTCCTCATCTTTATCAGCTACACGGCACGGAGGTACAACGTGGTCCTCTCCATGCTGGGCATAGCTGCACCTATTGAATTTGGCCCATGTAGATATAGATTTGGCCAGGGTAGATTTAATTTTAGTTTGGTTTTGAGAAGAATACACCAAAATGTGCAATGTTCTTCATGTTCAGGAGAGAAAGAGCTTGAGATTTTAAAAAACAAGATGTGGTAGAAAGCCGTGTCTTTTGCACCTGGCCCTGCTTGGTGGATCTTAGGGTGTTTTTTTTTTAAAAACAAACAAATAGAATAGACCCCCACAAGCCTGAGGTCTGCCCACTCCTGGTTTAAGTTCCAGGAACTCTAAATTAAGTTGAGTATCAGCAGAAATGTCTTGGTGGTAAGAACAGTCAGACAAAGGAGCTCCTTGCCTTGAAGGGTAGTGGGATCTCCCTGGCTGGAGGTCTTAGAGCAGGGGCTGGATAGCTATTGGTTGGGGGCAGTGATGGCTGTTAGCTCCGATGCCAGTGAGGCAGTGAATCTGCTCCGGGTTTCAGTCAGAGCCAGTCAGAACTCTAAAGGAGCTCTCCAAGGTGCAAAGCTCCATGCCTTGGAGAGCTCCTGTACAGTTCTGACTGGTTCTGACTGAAACCTGGAGCGGATTCACCGCCCCACTGACATCGGAGCCTCCAGCCTCCACTGGTTGGGGGTGCTGTTGCTGTGGTTTTCCTCCATCGCGTTGGAGGTCGAACCGATGCCCCACAACAAGCCTCTTCCCATAACTCTGTGATTCTAGCTCTAGGTCACAGCTGCCTGTGCCATTGCTTACTCCGCTCAGGACCTCTGACCTTGGCTCCAGGGCAGAGCTGTAGACATGCACACGACCCAGCACCTGAGAGATGCCAGCACAAGCTACAGCACAAAATAAGGTCAGTGTGCTGCATTGCGAGAGGGTGTAAGCACAGATTCCTCCCCGGGGCTCAAAGAATCCTGGCAACAAAAAATAAATCAAAATACCCCACCTGGAAGAAAGATAAACAGGTTAATTATTCCGCACTCCCATTTCCAAGCTGTCTTCTCCTTCAAACGTTGCGCAGCCTGAAATGTATAAATATTCATCCCTGCTCATGGAGGGCATGTTAAACTAGGTCAGCATTTTACTGTGAAATGGTTTATTTATGATATACGGAGTGGGAGGGAAGCCAGCGACTGAATTGGGAAAGCGTTCTCGAAAGGGAGGCAAAGCACATCGGCCTGCGTTGTGGAAGATGGGCCACGAAGAGCTGCAGGATTTCCCACCTGTCGGTTGGGAGGTCGCAATCCAGCAGCCCAGAATGCTTGTTTTTGTCCATTAGCAAATTATAAAGTAAATATGTAAAAAAATATTTACGTAGGATAAAACGGCGGGGAAAAAAAGAATGCAAATAGCGCCCACTACGCTATTTGCGGTTCCCTTTTTTTCACCGTAATTGCCTACGTAAATATTTACGTAGGCTAGAATGGCGAAAAATAGAGAACGCAAATGATGGCCACCGTAGCCGCTGCCATTTGCGTTCGCTGGTTTTTGTTTTTTTTAGGGGTTAGCCATGATAGGCTACGTAAATTCTTATGTAGCCTATCACAGCTTGAAGGATGGCAATGGCGACTGCAGCAGCCCGGCCGTGGCCGGCCAGGAGACCAGCTGCCAGAGCCGCCACCGGAGCCGCCGCCGCCAGAACCGCTGCCGCCGGCGGCGCTGCTGGAACCACTGCTGCCGCCGCATCCGCCCAGGTAAGTTCCATCCTGGGGGATTCCGCGGGGGGGGGGGGAGGAGACCTAATCCGGCCTCACTGGAATCCGTGGCAGAATTCTCTTCCATCCCTAGGCTGAGGACATGCAAGCCAAATAACTGCCATGTGAGATCAGGGCAAAGGCAGCTTCCTAAGTTCTTGTGTTCCCTCTGGTCCAACATTCTGCTCCCCATGAGGTCCAGCAAGGCAAATGTCACTCCCTGCTGTTTATCCCCTAAACCCGGAGTTCCCAACCTTTTTGAGGCAGTGTCAGCGGCAACTGGTGGCTCTGATTTCGGCGGGGCTGTGAATCCATTCTGGGTTTCAGTCATATCCATCCGGAACTCTAAAGAAGCTATCCAAGGTGCTGCACCCATTTTGGGCCAGAGTTCAGCACCTTGGATAGCTCCTGTAGCATTCTTCTGGCTGGTTCTGACTGAAATGCAGAGTGGCTTCAAGGCCCCATCGAAATCGGAGTCAGCAGCTTCGACTGTGATGTAGGGGAGGAGAAATAAACGTAGTGAAGGAACTGGAAGCTGAAGGCAAACTGAGAAACAGACATGGAAACTGAATGAGAGGCAACCAGAGGGGTTTAACCCTAACCCTAACCCTCTCCCACACCTGTGGCCTCAGCAGCCACCCACGTACCATAATGCCTAGGAGCGAGGGAATCCAAAATGGCGGCTTTTTAGCCATGCTATGCCGTTTATGGTGGTCTCAGGCAGGTGTCAGTGCTGGTGGGTCCTGCTGGAGCTCAGGCAGGTGTCTGAGGGTGCTGAGCGCTATCCCCCAAATGGGTTCAGCACCTCGGATAGCTCCTCCAGAGCGCTGGCTGTTTCTGACTGAAACCCAGAATGGATTCACAGCCCCACCGAAATCGAAGCCACCAGCCTGCATTGCACTTGGGATGTTGAGGGGGTGTTGTGGGCACTTACACAAAATGGCTGCAAGGGAGGAGGGGCTTGCCCATTTACAGCAAAGGAAGCCTTGAAAGAAGGCTGCAGACCGGTGGCGTGTCCAGAGCCAGTGTTCTGGGGAAACAGGGTTTTGTGAGGCTCTGGGTCAGAACCCCGAGTTCTGCAGCTTGAAGGGATTTCAGCGGAGGGGCCAACAGTCGCAACCAGGACAATGGGGTTTGCCACGCAGCCAAAGAGCAAGCGCATGGTTCTGGGCCTTGGGAAGCCATGGGCCCAAGTGGGTTCAGCGCCGTGTGAGGCCTCTGTCTGGGCAAAGTACTTAACACCGACTCCAGGTGACACCCCAAAAGAATCCGACCCTTTGCCTGGGCGCATTCAACTCTGTTCCCCGATTACAAGGCCTAAGCGAATCGTGAGGCATTGCGCTGGGTGCCGTTTGATGCATTCATCTTTTTCAGTCTCTTCCTGAGTATATGACCAGATGCACAGGATCTCATGGCAAGATCGCTTGCTAAGTACTTCCCCCATTCAGACGGAGACAAAAGCCCGTTCGGCCCGCTGCCAGGCTGTCTTTCTGTCAGGTGCCAGAATGAACTTCTTAAAGCAATAGCATCATGTCACGCCCAATACTGGGGTGAAATGTCACTTCTGCTCCATGCCAGCACCCTCTTCCACAAGACTGCCTTCCACGCCTCCTCCCACTTGGTTTTCCACCCGCTCCCCACAACAGGTAGTCACTATTCTGTGAACAATAACAATGCACAGGCCTTATGAGGCTGTCTTTTGGGCTCCCCCCTGCCCTTTTGCAGGACAGCGCTTCAGATAGTTGAAGACCGTCTTTTTTCCTCCCTAACCATTTGGGTACTTCTGTAAAGTAGGGCTCTTTGCTGAAACCTCCTTTTGTGTGTGGGTGATGCTGTTTTGGCAAATAATCATCAACACTTACAACTTAAAAAAATATATTTAGATGTTCACACAATAGCAAGTACATCAATCCTTCCCTCAAAAGCCCTCCCCCACGAAAAAATATTTTAACAATATATCAAATACAGCCACACACAGACATTGTCAATATACCTGTAGATTATTGTATCCTTCATTAATTGGTCCGTTTCTATATGAAATTAGAATTTACTTCACCCAAAGTCCAATTGATTAGCTGGGGGTCCATCTTCAACATTCAGATCCGAGAAAATTGTTAAGAATTTTTAAGAATGGGTGCCAAATTGCTACAGAATTGTCTTCTTTTATCAGCACTTACATCTGAACATCAGAAAATAGAGAGAATTTTCCCTGGGTAAATGGGCCGTATTTATAGACATGTAGATCTGGTCGCCTCTCTCTTTCACGTTTTCTCTCTTTCTTCTTTCAGTCTTCCAGTGTCCATCATTTTGGCTCCCTTCACTCTTTTTTCCTTTCCCTAGAAATCTGGTGTGGCATTGCTGGGACACCCCACTTTGGGTAAGCTTGAGATCTAATCTACGACATGGCTTGGAGCTTGGGAGTTGCACAGTCAATTGTCAAGAAAAATGTAGTGCAGGGGTTCCTAACTTGGCGCCCACAGGCACCATGGTGCCCCTAAGGACCCTCAATGGTGCTCGTGAAGCTCTCCACTCTCTGTCCCCTTCAAAATTTTATTTTTAATTTTTAAAACTCGAAAAAAAATTTAGGGAGCCAGGGTCTCCTTCCTGTTCCTGAACCTGCCATTGCTCAGCTGTTCAGCGAGCAGGGAGGAAAGGTTGGCTTCCTGGCCCCACCCAATCTTCTTCCATCCACACAGACCTTTCCCCTTCTCTCTCTCCACTTTTCCTCGCTATTCATCTCCCTTCCCCATCCCAAGCCTTCTTCTGTTTTCCCCTTCCTAGTCTCTTCTGTTTCCCCTTCCTTGCTCTTTCTCTCCCAGTCATCCCTTTATCTTGTTGTTTGTCTCCACTCCCAGCCTCTAGTCTTGCTCTTTCTCCCCACAACTTTTTACTTCTCTGTTTCTCCCCCTTCCTAACCTGCACTTTCTCTCCCCTTTACCCCTTTGCTCTGCTATTTCCCCTTCCCTCCCAGCCTCTAACCTCGCTATTTCTCCCCTGCCCCACCTCATTTGACTAGCCGCGCCCTGACGGCAGCCATCATATGACTAGCCACATCCTCCATGGGAACCATTTTGTGGTGGAGCCCACAGCAGTTTCTCAAATTCCCAAATGTGCCCACAGGTCCCAAAAAGGTTGGGGACCCCTGATGGAGTGGGAGTACACATGTATGGTTTTGAAGAGACTTTCAGTCACCCTGCAAGTAGTTTAATTGTGCCAGCTGGGATGATGGTTCTTGAGGGAGGGCCAATAAAGATAGATGTTGTGTTTCTACAAAACAATGACCCATTTTTTTACTTGCCACAATTTTGGGGGGATTTGTTTTTAGACTGCAGTTATGTGTCTATGTCAAAGGGAGAATGAGAGAGGGGGAATAGGGAGCAAGAACGAGAGACAATAAAGCCCAAACTCTTTGATATGCATCCAAAATGTTTCATTCTCTGCCCGGCTTAATTTATCTGAATTTTAATTTGTGCTAATTCACCCAGGGGAAATTGAGCACGTGGTCCTGTGTGTATCAGGCTTTTCTTTTACAATGTTCGTGTGTGCTTTACAGCCTGTACCTGTCAGGAAAGATACGTATCTATTGAAAATATGACCCTCTTTGAAGGATTCTGAAATCACAATAACAACAACAACAACAGCAGCAGCAGCAGCTTAACACAGGAATTCAGCTGTGAGGACTACAATAGCCTGCAGCATCTCTGCTCCTTACAAATCTGTTCCATCAGTGGTGTGTGGAAGCTGCCAAGGAAATGTACCATTATGGCTGGCTCAGTTTTCAGTTTCTAACAAAGGTCAGCCAGATGCTTCTAGGAAGCCTTCAAGCAAAGTGTGAGAGTCATATTTATGTGTGGGTTCCAAGGTAGACATATCATATAGTTCAGCTCCTATAAAGTCTGTCCTGACAGTCAGGAACCAGGCAGATGCACTGATGCTTTAACAGAAAAGCAACTGTTACTCATATAAAATTTTCTTGCTCTGGGCCAGACTGTTTGTCCTTTTAGCTCAGTATTGCCTACTATATCTAAGGATCTGTCAATTTCAGTTTCTCTCAAATTCTCATTTTTCCAACTTTACATTCGGGTCCCTCTCAATGTTCAGGAATTTTTCTTGTCTGAAGTTCCGTTCATCCCAACTTTGAGAATTTTTACAATTCACATGAAAATGTATGAGCATTTTTGTGCATATTTCTCCCAGTACGTGCACTTAGGTATGCGATTTGCCTAATACACCCATTTTTTCAGGCGATTTCCCCAGGATAATGCATTTTTAATGTGACTTCCCCTAATATGCCCATTTTTGTATGGATGGGAGACTCGGGAACTCCCCTGCAAAATTTGGAGAAGTGTGAATTTCAAAAGAGAACTCAGTTTCGATTCACACAGTGGTCCAAAAGTGCAAAATTAGGTAAGTTCACAACTCAACGAACTGAACCAATTTCTCTCCCATCCCATACATCCTGTGAGCCATGCACTGGAATGACCTGTGTATAGAAGTGCAAACGTAGCCCATAAGGGATCCAAACAATCTCATTTAGAAGGAGGGGGGAAAGCTGATTTGTTGTCACCAAGACAATTGCAAATCATCCCAGTCTACTGAAAATCATTCAGAAATAGACCAGGAGGTCCCAAAAGTGGGGGCTGGTGGCTCCACTCTGGGTTTCAGTCAAATCCAGTCAGAACTCTAAAAGAGCTCTCCAAGGTGCACTAAAGCTCCTTTATAGTTTTGACTGGTTGTGACTGAAACCTGGAGTGGATTCACTGCCCTACTGACATTGGAACCACTAGGCTCCATCGGATCCCAATGATGTAAAGCACTCCTCCATTATGTCTGCTCTGAATCTACAGCCAATCAGTTTCATTCAGTGACACCTGCCAACTTCTAGGATTTTTAGAAAGAGAGAAAAGGTTTTCTCTCTCCACTCCTTCCATATCATATGTTTAGAAATCTTTGTCATCTTTCCTCATGACCTTGTCTTTGAGCTGCAAACCGTTGAATCCATGTCTCCCATATTACCAGGAGGAGAGCAAGATCCGGTCCTTAATGCCCAGCTCCTAGGACCCGAGAATCTTGGAACAGGATCCTTACGGCCCACATCCAGTGGCCATACCCTCACAGCCACACCCCACAGCCATGCCTCCACTCGGACTATGCAGCAAAGAAGGGTGAACTTGAAATGTCTTAACTTACTTACACAGAAACTCTTGGTGTTAAATGGTGAACCCAAGATTAGGGTATGTCCTAGATGGAGCCTCAGCTGGGTGTCAGTTATTCTTGGGCTTTTGCCAAGTGGAGTCAAGGATAGTTTCTTGACCCCACTGTGCTTGAACTCAGCATCTCCCACTTATTCCTTTCCAGGTTGTGTCATCTAACTCCATCACCTCCTGCATAGCACACCTGGAGACCTCTTTCCTGCAGGACGTGGTGGAGGATACTATGATCATCGAGAGAAATCTCACCCTTTCTGCATGGCTGCATGAGGGACTTTTTAGGGGGAGTAGTGGATTGATGTTGTTGTTGTTGTTGCCTCCTCCTCCTCCTCCTCCTCCTCCTCCTCCTCCTCCTCCTCCTCCTCCTCCTCCTTCTTCTTCTCCTTCTTCTTCTTCTTCTTCTCCTCCTCCTTCTTCTTCAGCATAGGGATGGGAGAACCAGGGATGCTCAAGGTCACTGAAATTCTCTGATCTTTACTTCAAAGCTCTTTACATCTCACTCCTGTTCTCGTTCGCAACTTGTATTTCAGTTTGTTCAAACAGGAAAAGTGCTCCTATTTCAAAAGTTGTGCATTTTTTAAGCTGTGCATTTTTCAAAAGTTGTGCATTTCTAAAGTTGTGCATTTTTAAAGTTGGCGTTGTTAAAGTTGGCATTTTTTTTTTTAAAAAAGTGCACATTTTTTAACTGTACATTTTCTGAATGCAAATGCACGTTTGGGACTTTGCAAACCATTTTGGAGAACATGTGCTCCCAATTGCAGTTGTGAACAGGGAAATTTTGAGTGATTTGCAAACTGAAATTCTCATGCCTCCCTAATTTGGCATGTAGGAGATTGTCAAACTGTGCCCTGGGAGATGACGTTGTCATCCCTGCTGTGAAAAAAGCTGGGGAGCTCTAGTAGCGGGAGATCATCAAGGGTTCGTGACTCCCTATAGTCTAACAGTGGCAACAACTAAAAGGACCCCCTCCCCCCGGAAGGTCTTAGATTATTCTGAATGGGAGCATACATTGTTCACTCCTCACCCCTAACACCCCCAACTAAGAAGATGTACATTATTTATTTATCACATTTCTATACCGCCCAAATAGCTGAAGCTTACTGGGCGGTTCACAGAAATTAAAACCACAAAGTACAGAATAAAAACAGTGTAAGATATAAAAGCTTAAAACTAGGGCTATGCATGAGCTCCCTGATCCGACTCAGAAGCTGCTTCAGGGCTTCTGGAGCAGGCCTGATTCGACTCAGGCTGATTCAGCCCCCCCCCCCCCCGACCTGCCTCGGCTTACAAAGCCAAAGTGAGATTTGGACATCCGAACCCTGCTTTGCCCCCCCCCACATGACGCCCAGCCCCCAGCTCCTTACCTGGGCCCCTGTCCTGTGGGAGTAGGCACCACTGCCAAGGGAGCTGCCACTGCCACTGTTGCTGGTACCACCAGGGGACTCCTGTTGGCACTGCCAAAGAAGGCGCTGCCGGGGAAAACTCTGCCCATTGCGGCCTGCCAACCAGCGACAGGCATGAAGGCAGGAGTTGCCTTCCAACTGTGCTCTCTCCCTTCCTTGGAAGGAGGGGAGGGCACCCAGTTGGCGGGCGACTCCTGCTAATGAGGGCGGGCTGCCGCTCCTGTGAGTTCCTAGGCCCTCTGGACGTGTGCCAGCAGCCGTCTTGTTCTGGGGAACGGGGGGAGCCGTTTTCCCTGTTTTTGCACCATGGCTGTGCACGCGAATGGCAGATCCGTGATTTTTCTGGTTCAGCCCAGGGAGGCAGGTTTCCTCTGTGATATGATGGTGGTTTGGGGGATTTGCTCTGCAAAAATCATATGAAATCAAGAGGATCCCTGCCAAGGATCCACGTTTTTGCATTGTGGCTGCACCCAAGAGTGGCAGAGCCATGACTTGTCTGGTTCAGTCCATGGAGGCAGATGTGCTCTGTGACTGGATGGTGGTTTTGTGGGTCTCCCCTTTAAAAAGCATATGAAATCAGGAGGATCCCTTTTTGATTTTATGGATCCTCGTTTTACCCAGTCCCCATTTTGTTGTTGTTCAGTCGTGTCCGACTCTTCGTGACCCCACGGACCATAGCACGCCAGGCCTTCCTGTCCTGCGCTCTCTCCCGGAGCGTGCTCAAGTCCATATTCATTGCATCCGTGATGCTATCTAGCCATCTCATCCTCTGCCGTCCCCTTCTCCTTTGGCCTTCAGTCTTTCCCAGCATCAGGGTCTTTTCCAGGGAGTTTTCTCTTTGCATTAGGTGGCCAAAATATTTGAGCTTCAGCTTCAGTATCTGTCCTTCCAATGAGCACTCAGGGTTGATTTCCTTTAGGATTGACTGATTGGACCTCCTTGCAGTCCAGGGGACTCGTAAGAGTCTTCTCCAGCACCACAGTTCAAAAGCATCAATTCTTCGGCGCTCAGCCTTCCTTATAGTCCAGCTCTCACAGCCATACGTTACTACTGGGAAAACCATAGCTTTGATTAGACGGATCTTTGTCGGCAAGGTGATGTCTCTGCTTCTTACTATGCTGTCTAGGTTTGCCATACTTTCCTCCCAAGGAGCAAGCGTCTTTGAATTTCATGGCTACAGTCACCGACTGCGGTGATCTTGGAGCCCAAGAAAATAAAATCTGTCACAGCTTCCATTTCTTCCCCTTCTATACGCCAGGAAGTGATGGGGCCAGATGCCATGATCTTCGTTTTTTTAATGTTGAGTTTCAAACCAGCTTTTGCACTCTCCTCTTTCACCCTCAACAAGAGGCTCTTGAGATCCTCTTCGCTTTCTGCCATTAGGGTGGTATCGTCTGCATATCGGAGGTTGTTGATAATTCTCCCAGCAATCTTAATTCCGACCTGTGATTCATCCAGCCCGGCATTACTCATGATGTACTCTGCATATAAGTTAATAAGCAGGGTGACAATCTGCAGCCTTGTTGTACTCCTTTCCCAATTTTGAACCAATCGGTTGTTCCATGTCTGGTTCTTACTGTTGCTTCTTGACCCTCGTACAGGTTTCTCAGGAGACAGGTAAGGTGGTCTGGTACTCCCATCACTTTAAGAATTTGCCCCAGTTTGTTGTGATCCACACAATCAAAGGCTTTAGCATAATCAGTGAAGCAGAAATAGACGTTTTTCTGGAATTCTCTTGCTTTCTCCATGATCCAGCGAACGTGGCGATTTGATCTCTAGTTCCTCTGCCTCTTCGAAACCCAGCTTGTACTTCCGGTAGTTCTCGGTTCGCATACTGCTGAAGCCTAGCTTGTAGGATTTTGAGCATCACCTTGCTGGCATGTGAAATGAGCACAATTGTGCAGTAGTTTGAACACTCTTTGGTGTTGCCCTTCTTTGGAATTGGAATGTAAACTGATCTTTTCCAGTCTTGCGGCCCTGTTGAGTGTTCCAAATTTGTTGGCATATTGAGTGCAGCACTTTAACAGCACCAACTTTTAGGATTTTAAATAGCTCAGCTGGAAGACTGCCATCTCCGCTAGCTTTGTTGTTACTAATGCTTCCTAAGGCCCACTTGACTTCACTCTCTAGGATGTCCGGCTCAAGTTCAGTGACCGCACTATCATGGCTCTCAAGGACATTAAGATCTTTCCTGTATAGTTCTTCTGTGTATTCTTGCCACCTCTTCTTAATCTCATCTGCTTCTGTTATGTCCCTGCCTTCTTTGTCCTTTATCATGCCCGTCTTTGCACAAAACGTTCCCTTGAGATCTCCGATTTTCTTGAAGAGATCTCTAGTCTTTCCCATTCTGTTGTTTTCCTCGATTTCTTGGCATTGTTCATTTAAGAAGGCCTTCTTGTCTCTCCTTGCTATTCTCTGGAACTCTGCATTCATTTGGGTATATCTTCCCCTTTCTCCCTTGCTTTTCGCTTCCCTTCTTTCCACAGCTACTTGTAAAGCCTCCTCAGACAGCCACTTGGCTTTCTTGCATTTCTTTTTCTTTGGGATGGATTGAGTTGCTGCCTCCTGAACAATGTTATGGACCTCCGTCCATAGTTCCTCAGGCATTCTGTCTATCAGGTCTAATCCCTGAAATCTATTCCTCACCTCCACTGTATATTCATCAGGGATATGATTTAGGTTATACCTGAATGGTTTAGTGGTTTTCCCTACGTTCTTCAATTTCAGCCGAAATTTTGCAAGAAGCAGCTCATGATCTGAGCCACAGTCAGCTCCAGGTCTTGTTTTTACTGACTGTGTAGAGCTTCTCCATCTTTGGCTGCAAAGGACATAATCAATCTGATTTCGATATTGACCATCTGGTGATGTCCATGTGTAGAGTCGCCTCTTGTGCTGTTGGAAAAGAGTGTTTGCTATGATCAGCATGTTCTCTTGGCAAAACTCTATTAGCTTTTGTCCTGCTTCATTTTGTACACCAAGGCCATGCCTGCCTGTTATCCCGGTGATTTCTTGACTTCCTACTTTAGCATTCCAATCCCCTATGATGAAGAGGACATCTTTTTTTGGTGTTAGTTCTAGAAGGTGTTGTAGGTCTTCATAGAACCGATCAACCTCAGCTTCTTCGGCCTCAGTGGTTGGGGCATAGACTTGAATTACTGTGATGTTGAATGGTTTGCCTTGGATTCGTACTGAGATCATTCTATCATTTTTGAGATTGTATCCCAGTACTGCTTTTCCCACCCTTTTGTTGACCATGAGTGCTACTCCATTTCTTCTAAGGGATTCTTGCCCACAATAGTAGATATGATGGTCACCTGAATTAAATTTGCCCATGCTTGTCCATTTTAGTTCACTGATTCCCAAGATGTCGATGTTCAGTCTTGCCATCTCATGTTTGACCACCTCCAGCACCTCCCAGTCCCCATAGCACGTGCTTTCTTCTCGGCTTCATTCTGCCAAAGCAGAGTGGGAAGGGTTAAGGCTTCCTCTCCCATGCCTGGCAGAGACTGGGGCAGTTGCTCCCAATGGCTAGGACTGGAGCGGAGAGAGAAATGCCATGGCGCTTCTCTCTCAGCTCCCATCCCATCCTGCTGTTGCTGCTGTCTCCACCATCATTGCACACAATGGCAGCTTGTCAGGGAAGTGGGAGGCTGCTCACTTATCAGGCGGCTTGTGCACCCCAGTGGATGATCTTGTGCCCCCCCAGGGACCGGGGTGCATGCACCCCACTCTGGAGACCACCGCTCTAGCCAAATAGTGTTCAGACAGTCCTCTCCTCTTCAGTAACACCACCTCCCACACAATGAGCAAACAGAGGCTGACTCACAGCAAAATTCACTCCCCCCTCCTCCTCCTCCCTCTCCTCTCCTCTCCCCTTCCCCTGCCTCTCCCGGTGGCTGGATCTCTCTCAAATTGATAAATTTGGCACCTCCATATCCTCTTGCTTTCCCCCTCCCTCCTCCTCCTCCTGCCCCTCTGTGTGTTCTTTCAGAAGTTGATGCATTTTGGAGACAGCCTGTCTGGTCTGCTCAGAAGGCATAAGAAGAGGTCCAAATATAAGAAGTGGACGAGGTGCTTCATGGAGGAGCCACTTTGCTTTGGGGCACCTCGGTGCTGGTCTGATCTGCTTCATATCATGACGAGGCACCTTCAAATCAGCCTGCTTCGCCTCATTATTTGGGCTTTGTACTGAAGTGGTGCACAGCCGCCCTACTTAAAACTACGGTATAAAAATACAACCAGAATAAAACCTAGCAGCAATGCAGAGATTTCAAATACAGTAACAGATTTAAAACAGCAAAGTTAAAAGGCTATAACACTAAAATGCTAAAATGCCTGGGAAAATAAAAAGGTCTTCAACCTGGCACCTGAAAGAGTCCAACACAGGTAAGAGGTGAACCTCTCTAGGGAGCTCATTCCACACCCAGGGTGCCACAGCAGAAAGGCCCTCTTCCTGGTAGCCACCCACCTGACTTCCTCTGGCAGGGGCTCCCAGAGAAGGACCCCTGAAGATGATCTTAGGATCTGGGCAGGTACATATTGGAGGAGATGATCCTTCTGATAACCTAATCTAAGAGCTTTTCTACATGAGGCTGTTAATCTACTGTATCTATTTTCAGTTCTGTGGCAGAATTAAGATCTGAACACTATACGAAGCGTTTCCTTTCCTGCTTTTCCACTGTATAACCTCTAGGTGGCAGTGTGGTATAGTGAAATAACACTACCCAAGAAGAAATCATGCTTTCTTTTGCTTTCACAATTTATTTATTTATTTATTACATTTCTATACCACCCAATAGCCGAAGCTATTAAATGCTGCATTTTCCCTGCTCTAAAAAACAAACACCTCTACAAAGGGGCTGGTTAGACACAGAATCAAAACTGGCATGTCATGACGTTGTCTAAAGGACTCATAAACAACTGTGAGTAGGGAATGACAAGCACACAATAAATTACTCATATAGAAAAGCCCTAGATCTTTGTGTGCATGTGTGTGTGTGTGCACACGTGCGTGCAGGAACAAAGAATTTTGAGTAGAGCTGGGTGGAAGTATTTTGTCGAAAAATTCCCCCCCCCACACACACACAGTTTTGTGGCAAATGAATAATAGCCCTGCAAAGCGTGTGAAGACATTTTTGACCAGTGCTAGTTTCAAGTGGAGATGGCGGGGGGGAGGGGGACAGGGACGACACACACAGTGGGCAGTATCCAATGATAGTCCTACATCAACTAGGCCCATTCACTTCAATGGGTCTACTCTGTGTAGGAGCACCACTCGATATTGCCCTGAGACATGGAGAGCAAGTGAGCTGAGCAGTGTTTCTGGAGCTCTGTAAGCAAGCAAACATTAACGGGGTATGCAGGCATGCCACCCTGGGGAACTGATTTGGGGCTGTGGAGTTTGTTTTATTGGAGTGTTTAAGCTGTTAAAGCGCCTACACTCAGCTTGCATATTTGTAACAATATATGCCTATATGTGTAACAACTCAAATGTTACAGAAACATCTGGAGTCTCCAGTAAATCTCCAAAAGAATCCATACCTGAGTAAGTGCTGTACCCTTGGAGAAGGGACAAACATGTAACATTATTTTTCTGGCGCTGTGCATTTTCTCCTCCAGCTCATGTGAAGCCCCTGGCACATGGCACGCTTGCTTGAAGGAAGGCAGGATGCCAGAATAACATGAAATGTGAGGCAGTTAGCAACGAATGGAGGCTCAAAACAAAATACGAGTTGTGGATCATCCCTTGTTCTGAGCATTTGTGCTATAGAACAGAAGCCACCTTGCCCTGTTGGTCTGTGTCTTTGGTTCTGCAGCAGCACCGCAGCGAATGGCCACTGAGGTTCTGGGCTCCCGTCTAGATTTATTCTTTTAATGGGACTTCTACATCAGGCAGCAGACACAGGATGCCCAACTCTGTTGGCCACAGACATGCAAAACTGCAGCATGGTGGCGAGTGCTACTAGGGATGTCGGAGAAATCTGCAACAGAATCAAATGGGTTGTGATGTCTGTGGATCAGCCCGCGGATTCCACCGCGGACTGGTTTTTCCCAAGTCACATGGATTCCATGGACTTGAGGACTGGGTTTTTCACTTTCTGGAATTTTACGCAGATTTAGTCATGGAAAACTATGTGGAATTAAAAAAAAACACGGGCTGAAAATGTGCACTCCCCCCACAGGCTAAAGCATGAAAACACATTTTTTTAGGGGAATTTGTGCATTTTTGTGGGGATTTGAGCATTTTTGCGAGTGCAAATTTGTGCAGATGTGAATTTGTGCAAATTTGAGAAAAAAAACTGATGCCCCAATGAGTGGACGACAGAACGAATGGCACCTGACAGGCCACAAAACGCAGGTGGGATGGATTTTTCAAAATGCATCCATCCCTCAGTGCTGCTGCATGACCCTTCCCTGGAACCCCATCAACTCCTCTGCACCCACTTCCCTTGCAGCTTTTCCCTAGACAAGGCAAGCACACACCAGGAACTTGATCTGGGGGAGTGGGAGTGATTGGTAGGGATGGCGGAGAATTCCACTGGATTTCACCGGAGATTTCACTGGATTCCACCGGAGAATTCCACGGATTCCGGGGGGGGGGGCAGATTCTAAGAATCCACCCCCCTGGAGTCCATGGCGGAACGAACCACCCCACCCCACCACCCCGCGAAGTCCGACCCAGCTGGATCCTACCTGGCAGGCTGGCACTGCCGGCTCCGGCCGGGTCCATCTGCAGCCGGTCTTTGGTTGCGAATGGCATCCAGCCAAGCAGACACCATTTGCATCCCTTCCCCTTCTGTGATAGGCTATGTAAAGCTTTACGTAGCCTATCACGGGAAGGGGAAGGGATGCAAATGCGCTATGCCGCAGAGTGGAGCAGGCCAGGGAAGATTCTGGGGGGGAGGACTGGATCACCTCCCCCCCCAACCGCCCCAGTGGATGCAAGGTAAGAGGGTTTTGTACACCCCTAGTGATTGGGCTGGAGGTGACTCAGGTGAGTGGAGAGAAAAAGCAGTGGGTGGGAGCGGGATAAGCACTGTCTCTGAAAGGTCAGCTTTGTAGCTTGGGGGTGCTCCTTGATCCAGAACTGCAAGGAGAGCCTTTTTCCAGCTTTGGCTGGTTCACCAGCCATGACTTCCTGACAATGCTTGTCACACGCATTCATGCTCTAGTTTCCTTCCAATTAGGCTACTACAATGTGCTATATGTGGGGCTGCCCTTGAAGAGGGTCCAGAAACTGCAGTTGGTTTATAATGCGGCAGCTAGGTTGTTGTTGGGAAATAGGCCTTCTGACCCTGTTATGCCCATTTTAATTGAGTTGCGCTGGCTTCTGGCTTGTTTCTGGGCTCAATTCAAGGTGTTGGTGTCCACCCTAAAAGCCCTAAATGACTTGGCACGTGGGTATCTTAGGGACCGCTTTCTTCCATAGCTTCCTCCCTGCGTACTCTGGTCATCATCTGAGACACTGCTTCAGAGCCCTTGATTTCATGAAGCTAGCTGGGCAACCACAAGCTTTAAAGCCTCCTTGGTGGTGGCCTCCAACTTGTGGTATATACATTGCCAACAAAAATTCATCAGGCGCCTGACACTGGACTGTTTTAGCCGGCCTGTAAAAATGTGGCTCTTTGAGAAGGTGTGTGTTTAAAAGTTTTAATACCCCTCAAGTGTGTTTTTCAGCCCTTAACTGTTGTCCTTACAAATGGTTATTATTGTTACTGTTTATTATTTTGGTTTTTAAAGATGGTCTTACATATTACTGATCTTGCTTCTTCACTGCCTTGAGTTCTGTCTCTGGAGAATAGGATCTAAATATTTAAAGTAATTAAATCAAATCCAGTGGAGGCTGGTGGCTCTGATTTCAGAGCTCTAAAGGAGCTCTCCAAGGTGCTGAACCCCATCCCCAAAATAGGTTCAGCACATTGGAGAGCTCCTTTAGGGTTTTGGCTGGTTCTGACTGAAACCCAGAATACATTCACAGCCCTACCGAAATCAGAGCCACCAGCCTCTACTGATCTAATTCATTAATTCATTCATTAATTAAACCCTTCCCCCCCAGTACCTATTGCTTCTCCCCTGTGTAAATCACCACTGCTGATCCTGCATCAGAGCCCTGATGCCCTCCAAGGCTACGTGCCACTTAGCTAGTCCCAGCTAAATTCACCTGTCTGACTCTCTCTGTTTCTCTACTCTAAGTTCGAAAACTGCTTCAAGCAGTCTCCCTGTCCCTCCCCGCTCCCAATCGATAGGTGTGTCGTTCACAAGGCTGAAGAGAGCCTTCCAGCCATCAAGGACCATGCAACTCCTTTGCTGACCATCACGTGCAAGGTTATGCAAAGCCAAAGTGATAGGTCCGTTCATAATTAGCATGACTCACAGGGGTTTCTTTTTTTTCAAACTCTTTTTAACCAACACCCTGAGCATCCAGAACAAATGAGTAACCATCAGATCACAGCCATGTTTACTCAGAAGTAAGTCCCAGCTGGTTTCAGTTGGTAAGGATTGTAGCTCACGTGACTTAGGTTGTTGTTGCAAACTCACAAGATGGCTCCTTGAGAGAAATGACTACGGTATGTGCCACGGTTGGTGTAGCTGGTAATGTGATGGATATTGCCCTGGGACTGCAGAGCTGAGGGGAAGCACAGTCTGGCCTCATCCATTGACCAGGGAACCAAGGGCCACTGGGACACTGCGCCTCCTGCTATCTCCCAACAAGAATATCATGATAAGAGGGAACCAACCTGGCCCCTTCCACCAGTCAGTGAAGGAACTGTTGCTCCAGTCCTTGCTTTCCTCTTTCCTCTTCATTTCTTTATCCTCTTGTATGATTCCCCCCCCCTTTTGACTGTGAGCCTGGGGGCAGAGGCTGAACCCTGCTCATCCCTGAAGTGCACCAATTCTTAGCCTACCTCACCAGATTGCTAGGACCACTAATTTGCCTCACAAGGTGATTGCTATGAGCATAAAATGGGGCAAGGTGGTAGAAAACCTTGTCTGCTTCCCTCAACCCCTTGGAGGACGGGCAGAATAACCATTTCCTAATGCTTGTTTACAAAACTTTTGAACATCACAGGTCACATCAACAGTTCATAAAGATGTTTCCAATCAGGGCTGGCCCAAACTAGGAGGTAAATTCCAGGGTCTCCTGGCTAGGCATGATCCAAAAGTCTGCTCATCCAAATACCTCAGTGGATTTTGAAGTTCGGGATCACCTACTTTTTGTTCCCGAAGTGGAACTGATGCATTGGGAATGCTCCATTGTTCCAACGTTCATTTCCAAATTTTGGCCACAGCACTCTATCTCTGCTTTGCCACACCTTCTAGTCCTGTCATTTCTTTTCACCCCTCTGCATTAAGTATGCACATCTATGTAATGATAAAACATTGCAAAAAATTACAGTCTTGATGTGATCCTATGCACAATCATGTCAAGATTCTTTTTCTGGGGTGTTTTACCACTATTCATGTGCATTGCTAAAACACTGAAAAAAGAAGCAAAGTCACTGAGCATGTTCATATTGTTGTATCAAAATTCGTGTGTGTGTGTGTGTGTGGTGTTTTACTAATGCACACTGTCAGTAAAACTCCACATAAAAAGGCCTTCGATGCAATCTTATGTAGTGTGGTGAGCATGGGCATTTGGACAAGAGAGGATGAAATCAGCCTGGCACATCCTTTGTTAGGTAAACTACAGATGACATGTTTTAATGGGAACTAAATATTTAGCTAATTGCTTCTTGATATATTGTCATTTGGAGAATGTGTTCTGAAGAGGAAGGACAAGGAGAGAAAGGGGGCAGCTAAGGATGAAGTGGGCTAGATGTGTAGTTTGGAGTGGGACACACAAGCAACAGAGAGCTGAATTTGGGCTTTGTAGGGTGCTGGCTATCTCCCTAGAGATCTAATGTAGGAGCAATAGACACTGAGCATTTGTTGCAGTATTTAAAGCATGTCCCCACTCTTGGTGAACCTGTATATTATGATAAGTAAATGTAAATATCACAAAATACCCAGAAATCCCCAGCGACTTCCTTCCAAAGGAAACCAAACCTGGGTAAGCACTGCGCACCCGGAACATCTCACTGCTCAGAGGAGTGGAGCGCACATAACAATGTGAGCACATCACACATTTGCTTTGTTACAGTGTTTTATGCATGCACACATGCATATCTGTAATTTGGAGAGTGGGGGAAAAAGATGTAAATGAATTGAAAGCTGTGACACACTGGAATGAAGTTGAGAAATTCTCAGAGTTAAACCAGAACAAACTAGAGGAATAAGTATAGGAACAGAATCAGAGAAAATCCAGCCATCTCAACACCATCTTTTACAGCACTAAAATCAGGTGGAAACTGGAACATAATCAGTTCCACCCCACCCTGCTTGCAGACACATATGTGGGGCGGGGGGAGAGATTTTCACCGAGGCTGGTAAAATTGTTTGACCTGGCCTTGCCTTCATGTCTCTGTTTTCTTCCTTTATTCTTTAGATTTTTGAACTCCCAGAATAGAACAGTGAAAAAGTTTCCAGTTCCAGAAGCATTTGATATAAGTCATGGGGAATATTATGCAAGGTTTGATGGTGCATTATAAACAGTCATTAAATTGATTGAAAGGCTTGGGCGGATGTCTATGGAAAGTTAAAAAAAGATAACGGATGAATTCTAATAATGATGACAATAATTACAGCGTGGAAGACGGTCCATAAATTTGAAAGCAAGGAGTAAAATACCACAGAAACTGTGGATTAAAAATATAAACTGTAGGCATGTGGAGGCATTTCTCCCCAAATTCTGAAAAAGCTGGAGAAGCAAAAATAAAATCACACTTTGGGATGCTTGATTTTTGTGGGGTTCCATTAGGGAAAAGCCAAAGAATAAAGGTAATTTCTCATAGATGAATTGCCTTCCTACTGTTCTTCCCACCTGGTGCAGGAAAGCATCTTGTTATGAATTAGAAATGGGGGAAAATTTTATTTGGTTTGCAATATGCGAACCGACACACAGTTATACTTCAGTGTTCACACTTCTCCCAATTTTGCAATGCAGTTCTCCAATTAAAAAATCCACACAAAAATGTGCATGTTACGGGAAAGCATGCAAAAAAGGGTACATTAGTGAAAGCAATGTACAGAATGCACTACATTTGGGGAAGTTATTTGGAAAAAAAATGCAACCTTTTGGGGGAACATGCAAGCAAAAAGAAATTGCGTGCAAAAAACGTTAAGCAAAATGTACCCCCAAATGTATTCACATTTTTTTGTGCAGACTTTAACAAAAATTGCAAAATGATGTGGAGATGGGACAAGATGAACTTCAGACTGGAAATTATATATGGTTCCAAATTATCTGTTTTGTTTCCAAAGGGGAACCAATGCAATAGGAAGTTTCCACTGGTCCATTTTTTAAAATTTCTAGATTTTGTACATTGCAAAAAAGCAGTCTTGATACGATTGTACACAAGGCTGGATCAAGACTACTTTTGTGTGGTGTCTTACCAGTGTGCAGAGGTACAAGTATGCATGGGCAAAACACTGCATAATGATGGGATGGTAGATACAGTTGTATCACGTTGGGGCTGAACCTGGAAGACTGATGACTCGAGCGGCTCTTCCTAACTACATTTGAACTAGGGTCACCCTAATGCAGGGGTGGTGAACCTGTGTCCCTCCACATGTGGTTGGACTCCAACTCCCACCAGCCAATGGTCAACGATGATGGGAGCTGTCATTCAACAAAATCAGAAGGTCGACACATTCCCCACTCCTGCCTGAAAGGTAAAAATGGGGACAAAATAGGGAGAGTCACTTACCAGAGACAGAGACCAGAAAAATTGGACTGTACCTGGTAGAGATAAACAACTGAAGTATATGGCCCATGTTGTGGCTTTTTCTCAGCCATTGCTCAATAGAAAAAAATGTCCTCCTTGGGAAAAAAAAAACCCATATCAACTGTTGAGCAAGGTTCTAGACACAACCCACAGCTATCTGTGTGGCCTAAATGTTCCTGCCTGTGTCCTTTCATGACCAGAGTTTTACCCCAGTCTAAGAAGTCTGGCTGCTAGCAATTTGTGATTGGGCCCCTCACCAATTCAATCCTCCCTAGAGATCAGGCAGTTATCAGAAGCAACAGCTTCTATTTATGCATAAATATCTCAATCAACTGTGAGAGTGGTGGAAGCAAAATATGTGGCTGTTGAACAGGATTCGGGTAAAAATATTGCACAACACTCCACATTGTGCCTGGAAATGGCTGTCCCTGTGTGGCACAAGACCACACGGGGAAGGAAGGCTTCCAGAAGGTGCTTGAACGGGGAGGGAAATTCAGGAAAGGAAAGCCGGGTGACAGGATACACTCCTTATTCCAAAGACTCCCCTCCTGGAAATAGGCAGAGAAAGCTGGAGGGGACTGATGAACCACTGTCCTGTCTCTCTCCATCTCTTGATTCTGTCTGCATATTTATTTATTTATTTGCGATATTGATATACCACTGTTCTCACAGTAGCTTACATTGTGAAACAGGGCAACAACTGAAAGAGTCTAAACTGACCTTCCGCTCCCCGGCACCCTCCAGACCATGATGTCTGGGGATGATGGGAGTTGTAGATGGACTACTACTCCCATCTCAACCATCTTAATTCTGAAGTTTCTCCTCCAGTTCCCGTGTGTCTGGCCAGCCTCCATCTGCAGCTCACGTCTTTCAGAGCTTGGTGGAGGGGATGGTTGGAGGTTCTGCAGAAAGGTAGAGCTCAGCCAAACTGGCCCCAGGTTGTTTTGCACATCTGGGGAGGGGAGGGGCGAAAAGAGATGACCCCGCCCAAAAAAAATTGGGGAGGAGAGGGAGAAATTTCCGAGAATTATTTCTGGGTGGAGGGAATTGGGCTTATGGTACTTTTTTGCTCATTTTTTCAGGAGGACAGGTCTGTTTCAAACTTTCAAAATAACTACTGCTACTTCCATGGGGATCTCGCACAAGGACAGCAATTCAAGAGGCTGTGAGGAGAGGCTTTTAAAAAATGGCAATAGAACAAGAAAGATAATTTCTTGCCCACCAAGTAAGGTAAGCCTATCTCCCTCTGAAAATTTCTTAGAAATTCATGCCACCTTGCAAAAGTAACCAACACACCCCCTCCACACACACACACACACACACACACACACATTATTTTCTTGGGGGACATAGGAACTTAGGAAGGTGCTTTATATTGAGTCCGGACATGGGTCCATCTAGTTCGGTTCCAGACAGGGGTCTTTCGTAGCCTTACCTGGAGCTGCCAGGGATTGAACCCGGGACCTTATGCATGCAGGGCAGGGGCTCTGTCACTGCGCTATGCATGCTCCTGGCGAACATATCCCACATTATGCCAGTGGTCCATCTAGCTCATTGCTGTCAACACTGACTGGCAGCAATGGCTGTCCAGACTTTCAGGCAGGGGTCTTTCCCAGCCTTACCTGGAGATGCTGAGACAGAACCCAGGACGTTCTGCATGCCAAACAGGTGCTCTTCCACAGAACTATGGCCCCTCCCTGAATGGTCCTGTGAAAATGCGGGTGGGGGGGTAATTTTGGCCTATGATTATGAAAGAGATGAAACATTTGCTCCCTGGCCCTCAACAATGGTCACAGGGGAAAAGCTGTGCTTGCTTGCCTGCCCTGGAAGTCTGTTACTGAGCAGCAGAATGGAGAAACACGAGATCTTGGAGTCGAAAGGGGCAGAGTGGGACTTCCCCTCACCTGGGCAGATGGTATCCATGGCTTCGCTTACCTCCAGTGGCTAATTTTCCCTAGGGCCAGGGGTCGGGAGGGGGAGGCAAAGGGAACATTCGTTAGCTCCGTTAAGCACAATCCTCTCATCATCTCCTGCCATATTTTTCTTTCAGTCCTGACTGATATTGCCATGCAGCAAGACCTGGGTAATACTTCTGTGTAAGGATGGGGTGGGAATTTGAAGCAGGGGTGCTCGACTATATATATATATATATATATATATATATATATATATATATATATGAATGACTATATCGTTCCACTCAAACGATGAAGAGCAGATCAGAGGCTGGTTCAGCTCAGCTCAAGTTTTGCTTATGCCTCACTGCCAACTTCAGAAGAGCCCTGCTGGATCAGACCAAGGGTCCATCCAGTCTAGCATTCTGTTCACACAGGAGCCAACCAGCTGCCCTCAGGAACCCACCAGCAGGACATGAGTGCAGCAGCACCCTCACACCCATGTTCCCCAGCAACGGGTGTACATAGGCTCACTGCCTCTGGTCCTGGAGGTAGCACATAGCCATCAGGACTAGTAGCCATTGATAGCCTTCTTCTCCAGGAATTTGTCCAACCCCCTTTTAAAGCCATCCAAATTGGTGGCCATTGCCACATCCTGTGGTAGCGAATTCCATAACTAAACTCCTCTTTCCCCTCCTGCAAGGGGGGGAAAAAAAAGCTCACCTGGCTGGCTGCTGGCTTTCTTTCTTTCTTTCTTTCTTTCTTTCTTTCTTTCTTTCACTTCACTTCACTTCACTTCACTTCATTTCTATACCAATAGCCGAAGCTTTCTGGGCAGTTCACAAAAATTAAAACCAAAAAGCACAGGATAAGACTATATAAAACATAAAAGCATCAAAACCACACTATAACAGGTGATGGAGGGCTGTGACTAAGATGGAGCTCTCCTCCTTCTGGGAATTGAAGCTGACAGTGTCTTTTCCTGCCAGGCATCATGGAGCTGAACGTCAAATCCCACGATTCCCAGACGTTACACCCAAGGAAGACCTCGACAGACCAGGCTGTCTGTCTGACCCTACAGTTGTGCTCTTGGGCAGGGAAACCTTCTCTGGGCAGCCCGTAGCTGCCTGTTGTCTCTTGGGGTCACGGCTGATGGGGCTGGTCTAGAACAGGGGTCAGCAACGCAGCACCCACCAAGGCCCCTTCCTGTGCCCACCGGACTCCTTCTGTCCCCCTCCACTCATTACCACTGCTGCCCCTTCATCCTGCAATCTGCCAACCTCACTCATGGAGAGTATCAGTGGAGGGACTTCCAATTCCTGTGTCTGTGACATGTGAGCAGGGTTGGGGCCTTTAAAGCTACGTTTCTCTTCTCTTTCTCCCTTCCTTTCTAATACAGTTAATCCTATATTTCAGCAGTAATAATGAGCACCCATTCTGGGTGCTGCTGCCGTCAACACAGTGCGGTGAAAGGCAGGGTTCGGCATGACAAGTTTCAGCCCCCAGTATCTCCAGACAGGACTGGGAAAGACCCTTGTCTGAAAACCTGGAGAGCTGCTCCAAGTCAGCGTGGTTGACACTGAGCTAGATGGACCCACAATCTGGCTTGGCAGAAGGCACCAGGGCCAGCATCTGTGGGAGAGTCTGGTGTGGCTTGCAGCAGAGTTGCTTTATGCAGGAAAAGCGTGGCAACACAGCGTTTCGTATTGGAGGCAATAAATGCAGCCGAGAGCCAGTTTAAAGGAAGTTCAGATCAATTTACTTGATCAGTGCTTTTATATGCATCATCAGAAAAGGCAATCTACCACTGTTTTACCCACAAGCGCCCCCTAAAGCTGGATGGGTGAGTGTTAGTGAGCAAAAGCATGAGATGTGGTGACTTGCTTCCTTCAGGGAGAGGCTGCATGGCGCTCGTCATAGAGGCAAGAGGAAGAAGGAAAAGGAAGGGGAAGGAGCAGGACATAGGAAGTGATCGAGCAACAGGACATTCTCTATTGCCCCCTAGTGTCTGGATGTATGCAGAGTTGTTCCTATTCTTGCTGAGGGCTTATACCCCAGCAGGGGTCCACTGAGAAGGGCCCCCTGGACTTGCTGCTCTCCATCATGGCAACCTGCTTGCTCACCTGCCTTGTGCTCTGGCCTGGGCAACGGTAGTGGTGAGAAGAAGGAACAGGAGACGCCACAGCCCAATTGCTCCTTGGCTCTCTGCCTGTCAAGCAAGAAATGAGCAATGATGAGGAGGAAGAAGAGGAGGAGCAAGAGGAACTGGTGACCATGGCAGCGAGAAGGTAGATGCACTGAGGGAGGCGGCTCATGGAGGGTGTCTGGCACAAAGCCTGGGGTTGGCACTGTAAGTCTCCTTCCTGTGTTCCCATCAGAAGGTGCACTCTGGGGGACTTGTCCGAAGTGGCGCATCATTTCCAACCTGGACACTTTTACCTCTGGTCCATGCATGCAGTGAGCCCATTCTGCAGGTATGAAAAACGCTCTCAAATCCCTTTTGGGATGTCGGGAGTTATCCCACTGAATCAGATTTATGAACACTCCTCAGGTCATGCACGGTTTTCCCTTGGCATCCCCTTTCCTCGAATCAATGCTCCGCTGAGGCGGTTGTGTGCGGCCGGCCGGCATTAATCTTCGTTTTGTCTCGAATGTCGGCTGAATGACTCGCTCCATAATGACACCAATTTATTTTCTCTCCCTTGAGCGGCTTGGGAGGAAATTGTTTGTAGTTTACGTCAAACAGCTGTGGGGCTTCCCTTGTGTTTAAAATCCAGGTCATTTTAGGAGATCTTCCCTTTCTGCTTGTCATGAGCTGTGTGTTTTCTTTTCATCTCGGATGAAGGCATGGGTAGCTTTGTGCTTTATTCTCAAAGTGCAAAGACAAATCAGAACAATGGAGGGAGGGTAGGAAGGGGGGATGTAGCACCTTCTCTTTCTTTTTTTCTCTTCTTTCCAAGCAATTTCATCTTTCTGCTTAGCTGAATGTTCACTGAGGATAATTTTTGGGTCACCATTTGGGGGGGCAAAAGTGGGCCTGAATCTAGCCCCTTACCAAGGCACCTTTTTCCTGCCATCACATTTTTTGGTGATGGACTTCATGTTAGTTGCTAGTTAGCTGCTAGTTGGCGTTCTCTAGTTCTCTACTTTCCCCTCTGTGCTAGGGGTGTGCGAACTCACCCTCATCCGGGTTCTCTGGACTCCTGCCCAGCCCCTGCCCCCGCTCGCTGGTCCCCGGACCATGCTCGAGCCCCTCCCATGCTGAGCGAGCAGCCTGCGCTCACCCCAGAGGCCTCGTCAAGCTCTGCAGTCACCATTTCTAAAAAGAAAACGGCAAGTGCAAAAATGCGCATGTTTTTGTATGGATGAAAATGCGCATTTCGCAAATGCACATATTCTGATGTGCGAAATGTGCATTTTGCGAAGGCACACATTAGTGTGTGTATGAAAATTTGCATTTTTGTAAAATCTGCATTTCCGTGCATATGCGAATATGCGCATTCGCAAAATGTGCATTTTCGTGGGTACACAAATTTGTGCATTTTTGCGATCACCATTTTCTTTCTCAAAAAATGAAGACCACGAAGCTCAGTGAGGCTGCTGGGGTGAGTGCAGGCCATTTGCTGAGCAGGGGCAGGGGGCAAGCAGGGGCATGGGCTCAGCAAGCAGGGCTCGGGGTTGCGGGCAGGAGCAGGTCTGCCGGATTCCTGGACTGAATCAGTCACCTGTGCCATCCCTACTCTGTGCACAGACTGTTTCCCCTGCAACAGGATTTGTACAGATATTTATGCATCTGATTTCTCCCTGGATTTTGGAGTTCCACATTTCCTGGTCTGGTTTTCCAAAGTGCATTAGGAGTCCTTTGTTCTGGTGGTTCGTTGGTTTAATCCAAATAAAGATTGCCTGAGCACAGATCTTTTTGAGTGCGCTTGCATTATAACAGTGCTGGGTTGCAACAGGTTACATGACAGAAATCACTCTCTCTAGTAGTGAACTCTGGTGGTGAGGGCCAATAGGATTAGAGCCAAAATGGAGCCACTGAGAAACAAGGGGGGAGGTATTAGCATGCTTGGGAGAGGTTTGCAGAAGTTCAAACACAACAAACAAAACAACAAAAGGAACAAAAAAAACACCCACAAGGGCAAAGCCTCCTCCCCAAACCAGCCGAATGAGAACTGAGCATGCTCAATACCCACAGAATGTTGAGTGCCAACTAGGAAACAAAAATGGAATTTGTATGGGGGGAAGGAATGGAATGACCTGTTTGGAGGGCATGGCTGGCAATATATAATTTGTAAGTCTGTATCTGATCTTCATTTTACCTAGACCCCCCCAACTTGCCTTCCTTCCCAGTAAGCACGCTGCTACTCTTGCTTGACCTTGTTTTCAACTGGAGTCTGCAGTTGAAAACAAGGTCTCCAGTCAGCTGGGCAGTGAAAATGAACTTTTGACTTCTAACTTGCAGCTAGGGATGTCAGAGAATTCCGCCCGAATTTTAAATGGGATCGAATTCTGACAAATCCGGTCCACGGAATCCTCCTTGGAATGGGATGGCCCGGTTGACCGAATGGCAGATTTTATGAAAATAATTGCCAAAAGAAATCCGTAAATCGGAAATGGAGGAAGAAGAACGCAGATGGCTTTACCCTTCTTACGAGGCATTTTCCCTGTGACCCAAGGCTTTCTTTCGCTGGGGCTGAGTCTTGAAGTCTACGGAAATCCTCCATCTTTTCTCTTTATTGTCTGTGGAGGTGAGATCAGGTCCGGTGAGGTCAGGTCAGGTCAGGACAGGTCCAGTGAGGTCAGGTGACCGGAAGTTACGTGGGGAATCTCCACAAAGGGCTTTACCCTTTTTATGAAAATAAATAGGCTTACGGAGACCGACGGCAGGTGCGTGAAAAGGATTTTTCGGCAGTACTTATGGAATTATTTACGTAAGTTCGAGGAGCCAGAAAAAAAGGGGAAATCCGGGGCATGCAGATGGAGGAATAGGGTGGTGCTCGGTTCTGCGGAGCCACTCTGTGAGGATTCCGGGGGGCGGAATGGATTGCCTCCCCCCCCGTGGATTCCCCACTGGAACCGACAGTGAGGAATTCGTACATCCCCACTTGCAGCTACTTTCAGGTAGCACAGCCTTTTTGGTGCCCCATCTGTAACCTTGCCTACCCATTTTATCAGCTAGGTCGAGTACTGCTACTTAGAATGGCTATTTTTCTCCATTGAGTTTCTTGATTGCATTTATATGGTCTTATGGTTTTTATATTAGTATAGTATTCTTTATCGTAGTCAGCAGACCAGAATTAGAAACATACAAAAACAATACGTAACTTAAAACCTAGACATCCTCAACCCAAACATACAGTTTTACAAGAATCATTGACCTAAAATATCCCTCTAATATCTCTTTTTTAAAAACGATTGTATTAATTTTCCAAAAGAAAACTAAATAAACCAACAGTAAAAGAAAAACTAACAAACGAATAAATTAATTAATTAAAAACTCACTTTGGATTTAAACCTAATTATTGACAGAGGTTAATATATATAACATATATGTATATTTTCCCTTTATCTTGCAAACCAAGATATAGGTGGAATCTATAGGCTGCTTGCAGGTTTTCTTTATAATTCTTCACCGTAACAGATTATATTTGGTGTCTTTTCCATAGTCAGAGGAAGGGCTTTGACAAATACTGCTGTGTATGTCCCTGATGACTAGTATACAAAATAAAATCTTGCCATATTTCATAAAAGTCAGATGTTTTGACTTGAACACCCCTCCAATATCAAGCTGCCAATGGCTTCCTCATTTGCATTGGTGCCTCCAAACATTTGGCCACAGCCAATGATACTTATAGAAACTTATCTATCAATAAATATTCAACATAACATTGGGCTGGCATACCTGGTAAAGTGGCCAATAAGGAGCAATCACTTGCAGCCAAACTCCATCACAGATGTTACAAGACAAAAGGATCCACAGAGCCTAGTTGCTCCATGGACATTCTGAGGCGAGGAGATATATCTTTTCCAAAGTATTTGAGAGGCGAGCACATCAAATTGGGCCAGAGTGAAGGCCCTATGACAGGAGTGTTGAACCTTAGGCCCATGGGTCAAATATTGCCCAACTGGGGTTCCCCAAATGGTCACACACCCTCATCCCCGACCACTGATAGTTGGTGGTTTCCCAGCTTTTACTGCTTTTCTCCATTCTAAAAGGTTGCAGTGCCTCTCCTAAGGATGAGTTATTGGCAATTAAGAGATTTAAGCTAAAATACGCTAAGTTTTGGTTATTTCTGACATTTCTGGCTTTGCCCATCCCTGCAGTGTGGCTTCTTTCTAAAACTGGCCCTCACATGAAAAGAGGTTCAACACCCCTGCCCTATGGCATTTAGCAACGTACCGCTTGCTCCAATAGGCAGCTAGCTGAAAAGAATTTCCGTAAGGAATACGCAAGGAACAAGGTGAACAAGTTTCACATCCCCGAGCAGGAAGATATTCACAAGAACTATCCCGAAGTCTTTACTTTATTATAGTTATCACTACCTGCTCCCATTCTCTCCCCTCCCCCACATGCACTTCATGCCACACAAAGAAGTGGATCATTGCTAAGGCTACATGGTTTATTCCCCCCCGCCCATACTTTTTAGGCCACCTTTGAGGATAAGACTCCCCTGTAAAGGTGGCTTCCAAGATAAAAATACAAACAATAAACTTGAAATAATTAATAAAAACACAGCGATATTAAACACACAGAATATACAGAAATATACAAATATACAAAATATAAAAGAAATATACAAATATACAGAAACCCAATAAAGGATAGCTGACCTGTCCTCACCTGTGCCAGGCTGTACTTTGAGATCCTCTTCAGATGTCCTTCTTTGGGTTCCCTCATCATTGGAAGTGCGGTGGGTAGCTACCGGGGAGAGGGACTTTTCTGTGGTGGCACCTTGATTTTGGAATGTTCTACCCAGAGAATCCTGCCTGGTGCCCATGCTGATATCTTACAGGTGCCATGTGAAGACTTCTTTTATTTTACCTTCTTAGCTTTTGAACTGTTGTTGATCTGTATAATTTGGGTGCTCCTTTTACAGAGTTTCTGCTTTAGCTGATTTTAAGGTGCTAGTCCTTTTATTGCATGTTTACCATTTATTACAAGCCACCCCGATAATGTGTTTGTTGGGCTGGTTATAAGTCTAAATAAGAAATAATATTTGCACACCAGACTCAGTTGGTTGTTGTTGTTTTTTTTACAGTGCTTTCTACCAAGGGCAGATTTAACTCAAGCAATATTAAGTCCCACAGTTGTCATGGCAACTGCAAAAGAGAGCGGTGGTGTGCATGCGTGTGTGTTAAAGTCAGCCATGTTGCTGATTTTATATTTGGTGAATCTGTTTGGAGGTGTCACGGAATAATAAGACAGGAGTGTTAACAAAGACAATGTGCTGGATGATTTGAATGACCTGAGAGAGCCGTTGAATCCCTGTGGAAAAGACATGCTGAAGTAATAGTCGGTTAAAGCTGGTGATGTCTGTTGCTGGGAAATCTGGTCCTTTTTTGACTCGACAGAGTTCCGCAGCATATACGACCTAATTTGTGTTTGTGAGCTGAGCTGTGGGTTTCCCCCCGAACTCTGGGACCTTTGTTTTGTGCATTTTCTTTCGTAGGTTCTGCAATTTGCGCAAACGTCCAAGCAATGCACACAAATGTCTGAGCAATTTGCGTAAATTACAGCCACATTTGAACAAATTGTGGCCGAATGTGTGCAAATTGTTCAGAAATGTGCGCGAATCGCAGAACCTCTGAAAAAGAACACACAAAATGCTTGGAGAATCCACAAATTGGCCCAACTTGCTGCAGATTGAGTTGGGCACTGCAGCAGGAACTAAAACGAAGTCTGGGGGGGTGGTCGTAGGCAAATGCCTTGAACACCCCCCTAACGGATTTCTCCAACATGCCTAGTTATGGCTGGGAGACCCAGGCCTTTCAGGATCAGCAACTGACAGACCTGGGCCAAATCTGACTCTCCCGAAGTTTCCAGCTACCAAGCCAGAAGCAGGAGGCATGTTTAGGGGAAGGAGATGACTTTGGCCATAGAATTTGGGGATCTGGTATCCACCCCCACCCCCTGGCCTCCCATCACCACCTGAACTCCTCCTCAAGGAGAGCACCTATAAAACCTATTCCTGATCAGGACCCCAACGGACCAAAACATCTCATGCTACCCGGTCCTGGTCGCTAGGCAACACAAATCAGGAGTGGGGCTAAAGCCTAGGGAGTGGACATTTTCCATCATTGCCCTCCTCCTCAGAGTGGTCATAAAGCACCACTGCTTTAAAAAAAACCCAAAATAAGCTTATGCTTATTATTGACAAGTGGGCCTTGCAATATACTTTTGCAAGGTAGAGTGGTCCAGTTCAGGATTTCAGCCAGCCAGCTAGACACGCTCTCTTCCAGGATTCTCTATTCCAGACGTGGGGAAACCAGATGTTCCTCGACTCCAACTCCCATCTACCTGAGACAGCATGGCCAAGGGTCAGGGATGATGGGAGTTGTAGTCCATCAGCATCTGGAGCCCCCCCACTCTGTTCCATTCCCCCTCCCCACTCTGTTCTTCCCTTCCATGGGCACTCAGAATGGCCAGTTGTCTCTAGGTTGTTTTGGGATCCCCCACCCCTCCCTCCCCAAAGAGCATTTGTGCTTTCCCAAGCATGCTGATCTCTCTCTTTCATTTAGCACCATCCCTTTTTTGGCTACAATTCCATCTGCACTCACCAGCTGAGTTTGCTATTAGAGGGGGTGATTCATTTTCTCATCAGCAGCAGCCGGAGGCCTGTCATCAGGCAGAAAGGCAAGATATAAATATTTTAAATAAATAAATGTATCAGACCAACGTGACTCACCTTCCCCCTGATCCCAGTTGCCATGTGACTGGCAGGATGGTTTCATGGTGCCACTGGGCAATTTATGTCCAGTCTCCACCTCTAAACCCAACATTCCTGTGAAGTTCTTGGTTTAATGCAGGGGAGAGGACCTTTTTCTGTTCAGGGTGAGGAGTGGGGTTGAAGACAACAGTGGGCAGGATCATAGCCTAAAGCGCTTGGGGGTCAGAGCCAAAAGTGAACAAATCCACACCCTCTCTCTCTCTCTCTCCCCTGCCCTTCCCGCTTACCTGGCTCTGGGGAAAGGGTCTGATCACTCTTGCCAGCGATCTGAACTGAATGCTTGCAAAGGGCATTTGAAATAAAGCAGGGGGCCACAAGTTGCCCATCCTGGTTTAACCCCTCAGTCCTGAACTGAAATTAAACCTCAGTCCACGCAACTGCTTTTGACTCCAACTTCTGAGAGAGGCTGTTAATTGGCTGTTAATCAGCTGTTTCTACTTCTGGTTTCGTCATGGAATTGAGAAGAGCATTTTCTTTCCTGCACTTTCTGCTACATAACCTCTAGGTGGCACTATGGTATAGCGGAATAGTGCAAATACACAAGTGGAAACAGCTCTTTCTTGCGCTTTCACAACTAAATGCCACATTTTCCCTGCTCTAAAAAAACTCTCCTGAAGTGCTGGTTAGACACAGAAGCAAAACTGGAGGGTCACAACATCATCTAAAGAACCTGTAAACAATTGTGAGTGCATGATAAATGCCTTGTGTAGAAAAGCCCTTCTTCCCCTCCTTCCATTGCAGCTCTGCTCTCCAACCTGCAGCACTCTAAATATTAACTGTATAAACTCTTTGGGGTCGGGACCTGCCTTTTATTTACATAATATTAGGAATGTCAGCTCCTGCTGCATCCAGAGTTCTAATTCCTTGCATCTGTGGAACAATTTTGTTGTAAAAAGTAGAGCATTCTCCATCACCAAGTTTATATATGAACACTGCAAATGCATGAACCACAAACATGGCTTCCTCTTTCACATCCAGTGCAGTCCCTCCCATGATGTTCCTGCTAGATCATTTTGATATTCCCCTCCCATGGTAAGTTATGCAGTCATAGGAAGGGCAGGGCTCCCAGGGATTGCATGGCAAAATATGACTCCATTTTAAATTGGTTGAAATTCTGGAGGGTCTAGGACTCTCCAACCTAGCGCTCTATAGATATGTTGGACTAAAACCCCTACAACTACACCTCCCAATCAGCATGCAGTAGGAATGCTCCATTGTTCTGTTTGGTTTTGGATTCTAAAATTTCATACAGAATACTGTGTATGTTTGTCACAGCTTCCATTTCCTTCATATCTGTGCCGGATTTCGCCTGATCTCGAAAGCTAAGCAGGGTCAGCCCTGGTTAGTACTTGGATGGGAGACCACCTGGGAATCAGGCTTCCTACATTGAGCAGGGGATTGGACTCAATGGTCTTGTAGGCCCCTTCCCACCCTATGATTCTATGATCCCCCCCCACTTTACATTACCAGGGTGTGCGTGCCCATGGACAAAATACTGTACAAAACTATCTTGATTTGTTCATATGCATGATTGCATCAAGATCCCTTTTGTGCAGTGTTTTAATGATGCACATATGCACTTGTGTGCATTCATGATAAAACTCGGCAAAGAAAGCAAACGATGCAATTGCACGTACAGTTGTTTCGAGTTTCTGTTTGTGTGATGTGTTTACCAATATCCAGAAGTGCATAAACCCATTAGTAAAACACCATAGAAGATAAACACGATGCAATGATATGTACAATGAAATCAGGATTGGTTTTGTGAGTGCTTAATCAATGTGCATGCACCCATGGGCAAAGCAGAGAGGAGAAAAGATGCACATGGACCGAAGTGACTGAAAGTGATGCGAAACTGTGCTTCCTCCAGTTCTGGAGTTAATTTTGAAATTTCTCCTAGTTACCATGTTCGGAACTGCTGACCACTGCCCCATGTGGTGAAGAGCAAAACTACACCCTCTCAGTGAAAAAAGTCTAGCTCTGGGCTGGCTCCGCCCACCGAGGCTGGTGATTGGCTCCTCCTAGAGAGGAAGGAGTATAAGAGAGCTTCCGGTCTCAGTGGCCCCTGGAGTGCCTCTTGTCTTTCCTTGAGTTCTGGCTTGCTCTTGGGTTCTGCCTTTGGTTCTCCTGTTGACCTCGATTACTCTTTGCTCCTGCCTCCTGGCTTGCTCTCTGGTCCTGTGTCCTGGTTTTTCTTCTGATTGTTCTTGGACCATGACTCTGGGGTCCTGGTTTGCTCCAGAGTACTGCTCAGGCCCAACCCTGACAAACTAGAATTCAGGGGGAGTGGAATGCAGTGTTACTGGCAATAAGCCCTTTAAGTGAAAATAGGCTGGGATTTTGGCCTCAGCCTCTGTGCCTTCGGCTCTGCCCACCACTGGAATGTGGCCTCTGAAAGCATTGCCAAAATAGAGATCGGCCGTCAGACCTGAGGGAGGTTCTGCAGCCCTGCAGTAATGGAACAGCGTGAGGGAACTTCTCGGGAGAATAAATAAACATCCCTACTGTGGATTGATGGAGTGCCTGCAAGGGCCCTGTGAACCGGAGGGTCTGTGTGTGTGTGAGGGACGCTGCACATCAGTCCAGCTAGGAATAAAATCCATCATTCTTCCTGCTTTTTGCTGCTTGTCCAATGAGATGGCCCTAAACTTTCCTGACACCCTTTCATTTTTGGCCCCCTCCTCCTTCTTCCTCTCTTTCTCCTGAGCCGCGACATGTTTCCAGCAGTGTCCACACACAGCCGGACTGGACTCATAAGCCCATCACCTTGAGAAGCGATCTGAGGCCTGGAAGCCAAACTGTTCTACTGGGTTGCAATGATTCAGTTTTCATCTCTCTCTTTTTTTTTTTTCCTTTCCCAATTAGAGGAAGACGAATTCTCTCCACATTCTCCCCGCAGCCCGTATTACTCCCAGCGCTTTGCAGCCATCACCCACGGGTACAGATTGTGTAACTGGGGGTGGAGGAGTGGGTATGCAGTTTCTCACAAGGCAAAACTAAAAAGACAGTCAAATGGAAGACTGGCACTGCACCAGGTGAGCACAGAATATATTTTAAAATCCAAGACAGGTAGAGTTTGTGAGCAGCTCCATATGGCTTGCGATATGTTCAATCCAAGTTGAAATTGCTGCTGTCAAGCCAGTTTGGTGTGTTTGTTACTATAGGCAGGGTAATCTTTCTCTCAGCCTCGGTTTCTGGAGTTTTTGACTATAGTTTGCTCTGCTGCTCCACTTGCAGGGGCATTGCTAGGCATGTAAAATATTTGGGGCCCAGACTTTCCATTGACATCAGCGGAAGGCTTTTTTTTCTAAGCAATTGCCTGGCAGAAGGGGATTTGGGGGAGGGGGAAGGGAGGGCTAACCCTGTTGGAAAGTCTGGTGTGACTTACAGCAGAGTTGCCTTATAGAGAGAAAGCGTGGCAACACAGCATGTAGTATTGGAGGCAATAAATGCAGGCGAGAGCCAGTTTAGAAGAAGTTCAAATCAGCTTACTTTATTAGTGTTTTTATACACATTGTCAGAGAAGGTGATCTAACAACATTTAACTACAAGCACCCCTCCAAAGCTGAGTGTGTGAATGTAAGCCAGCAAAGGCATGAGATATGGTTACTCTGGAGAGACCACATGGCGCTTGTTTCAGAGGCAAGAGGAAGAGGAAGGGGAGGGAGCAGGAAAAAGGAACTGATCAGACAACATGGGGGATGAACAAGACAAGCTGCTGTTGATGCAACATATTCTCTATCTCCCCCTAGTGTCTGGAAGTATGCAAAGTTGTTCCTATTATCCCATAAACCTTTCCTGCCCCAATTGTGATCCCCCTGGAATCCCCCCCCCACACACACACGGCAGCTAAACTTAGGAAAAACCTTTCATTGACACCAATAGAATTATTTTTAATTGCCATGTGGGGGTGGGGGTGGGGGTTAATCCTTTCCTCCCCTTTAAAATTGTGCCCTGCATGGCAATTAAACTGAGAAAAAAATCCTTCTATTGGCACCAATGGATACTTAGGGGTCTGGGGACTAGAACCAGGGCCATGGGAAATAGATTGGGGCCAGGCCTAGCAATGCCATTTGCTGGCAACCTGTACAGTGCCTTTTCCTGTACAATGGCAACCTGTACAGGAAAAGGCACCATAGACCCTTTCAGCCTGTCTGTTTTGCAGTGTGTGTAGAAGGTGTTTTGGGAGAAATTGTGGGGCCACTTAGCCACTGCCGTACATTGACTGGTGCTTTCCATGTATGGCTGATTGTCGGTGTTTGCTTGTTTTTAAATAAGAACTTACCCAAATTTGCACACTTCTCCATACAGGGTATGGAAAGAATTTGAGGTTAAAAAGGTTCAAATGTGGGAGAAAGCAAAACTGTCAGATTCCTGGATCTCTATTGGCAAACAACCTTGTGACTGGTGGATGGGTATGGTGTGGGAGTATCTGCCAGGATTGCTACACTTCCTTTTTGTTTAGGGAGACTTCTGAAATTCTCATCTGAATATGGACTTTTGAATGACCTGGTCTTGTTTCCAAAGGGGAACCGATGCATGAGCCATCCTCCATTTTTTTGTTGTTTCTGAATTTTGTACAGAGTGCTATGCGTGCAGTTTGCTGGAGGTTTTAGTTCTTGGACTTCATTTGCATTTTTCTTTCCCTCTCCGCATTACCTATGTGCATTAATAAAAACACTGCAACAATCCCAATCTTCATGTGAACTTAAGCATCTTTTTGTGTGGAGTTTTTTCCAATGTGCCCACGCGCTGGGAGGGCACCATACAAAAGGAGTCCAGATTCCGCCTCCTGTAGAATTACATCTGCTTTTCTGTAGTGTTTGATCCGTGAGCGCTTGTACACCAGGAATGTAGCGAGTGAAACAAATGGTGCAAACTTGATGCGATTCCGTGGGTGGTTGCAGCAAGACCCTTTTGGTGTGGTGTCTTATCAATGCTCAGATGCTGATGGGTAAAAACTCCACACAAAACGATACATGTACACACATCAAGGTCGCTTTTCTGCGGTGTTTTGTTAAGGCACGCTTGCATTGGTAATTTAACAGGGACAAAAGGTACAAAGGAACTGAAAGCTATCTGGTCCTTGCATGCTCTTTCTCCCGTGCCATAACTTCAGAAATTCTAGTTAAAGTGGAATTCAGGAAGAGAAGAACGCAGGGCAGAGTGAACTTGTGGAATCAGTGCTGGCTCCAGGTTTTGGAGGGCCCTGGGGCAAGACACCCTCCATGGGCCCCCTCCCTCAGCGAGTCTACCATCTCATTGCCATGCTCACGAGCTGGTATTTCTCCCCCTCCTCTTTCTCATCTTTGCAGTCGCCTGTTTGCTTGGCAGGCAGAGGAAAAAAAACACCAGGAAGGAAAAGATCCCAAAGCACCACTGAGTATGGTCTGTGATCATTGTTTATTCATTGTGCAAATCTCTAAAACACTCTGCTCCAGCATATTTGACAGGCAGAGAGCAAGGAGGCCATGGCTTCTGCTGCTCCCCCTTCTCACCTGGGCCAGAGCGAAGGCAGGTGAGAGACAGTGTGGTGTAGTGGCTAGAGTGTTTGACTGGGACTCGAGAGATCCGGGTTCTAGTCCCCACTTGGGTGACTTTGGGCCAGTCACAGACTCTCAGCCCAACCTACCATGCAGGGTGGTTGTTGTGAGGATAAAATGGAGAGGAGGAGGATTATGTAAGCCGTCTTGGGGTCCTCGCAGAGGAAAAAAGGCGGGATGTAGATGCAATAAATAAATAAACAAACAAACAAACAAGCAGGTTGCAATGGAGAAAAGGAGGCGCGAATCCAAGGGGCTTTTGTCAGTGGGCCCCTGCTGGGGGGTGGGCCCTCAGCAGGTACCCAAGCATGCCTATCTTTGATGCCAGCCCTGCATGGAATAATAAATGAACAGAATAAGGGCGTGTGCCTTGAACATTGGATTGCAGCGCTATTATGCTGGGGCTAGGCCTGGTGTGGCCACCTAGGGATGTTGGAGAAAACCACAATGGAACCAAATGAGTTCGGGTTTTCATGACTCCAACTGGCAGATTCTTCAGTGGGCCGGCTTTTCCCCTGTTGGGCGGATTCCGCCGACTTGCGGACGGATTTTCCAGCTTCCCTGAATGTTGCACAAATTTCTTCGTAGAAAAATAGGAAAAATGAAAAAAAAAAAAAAAACCGGCCAAAAATGCACATTCCCCCCTGGGCTAAAGCATGAAAACGCTCATTTTGAAGGGGATTTGCACACTTGTACAAATGTGAATTTGCACAAGTTCGGGAACAAAAAGGTCTGATACTGTTGATGGGCAGATGATGGAATGAAAGGCACCTGACGATCGGCAAAACACAGACAGGATGGATTTTACACAATCCCTACATCCGTACACCCACCCAAGGGAGACCGTGGCATTGTCCTGTGCCACTTAACGATAACAGGAGTCCAGATACAATCATCTCCTTTAACACCTTTTAAACCACTCAGACCCATGCAATCCCCATTCCTTTCATCCGCCGGAAGTGCTCCGACTACTTTGTGCAGCTGTCAGTGAATCTGCTCCGTGTTTCAGTCAGAACTCTGGAGGAACTGGAGAGGCAAAGCAGCTTGGAGAGCTCCTTTAGAATTCTGACTGGTTCTGACTGAACCCTGGACCAGATCCACCGCCCCCCAGGCTTTGGAACCACCAGCCTCCACTGGCTTCTGTCTCTTCCCTACTCGCCTTTCACCCCACCACCCAGCAGTTCCTCCACTCCCCCACTCCCGCTCCAGGTGGCCTGTGGCCAACTTGGTACTGCGATACCCGTCTCTATGGAAACCAGCACAGAGTATGAACCCATCGTAGATCTAATCACCCACTTTCGCAGGCTACATGGGATGATTCCCCTGCTGCATTTCATTGACCTACATTTCCGGCAGCGAAAGTCCATTTCACTCCCCCCCTCCTGCCCCCCTTAACCCTGGCTGTGGGATGCTGGATTAAGCTGAACTTGCCCGTGTTAATCACAAATGGCAAGGCAATTGTTATGTCAGGGCCTCCTTTGAGTTCACTCCCTGGGGCCTGGTTGCAAATGAGGAAAGCAGAAACGATTGATCTGGAGGGAGCCGGAGACAATTAAGACCTGTCGGAATCAATAGGACTCAGAACTCATTGTTGTTTAAATCCAATAGATGGATGGGGATTATTATGAGTGCAGCCACATGATTAAAGAATTATTAATTGATTGATCAGCCGTCTTTTAACCAATTAATCAATGACTTACTCCAGAGGTTTGTGGACCATGGTTTCAGGCAGATATGAATAGATGTCTGTTCCTTCAGTGATCTGGGAGTTCTCTCTCTGCTTGTTCCACACCTCTTTCATTCCAATTTTGCCAGGTAGGGATGTCAAAGAATTCTGCCACGGACTTCAGTGAGTCCAGTGAGTCCATGGTGGAACGGCCTCCCTGCCCCGTGGAATCCCCCCGAGACGGAGCCTACCTGGCGGTGGCTCCAGCAGCGGCTCCATCGGTGGTGGCGGCTCTGGCCGTGGTGGCTCCTCCTGCTGGTCTCCCAGCTGCTGCCGGGCTGCTGTGGCCGCAAATGGTGGCTGTCGTAGCGGCTGCCATTTGCGTCCTTGCAGGAAGTCGTGATAGGCTACGTAAGTATTTACGTAGCCTATCACGGCAAAAGGCAGCCACGCAAATGGCGTAGTGGCTGCCATTTGCTTGGCTGCCTTTTGCTGTGATAGGCTACATAAATACTTACGTAGCCTATCACGGTTTACTGCAAGGACGCAAATGGCAGCTGCTACGACGGCCGCCATTTGCGGCCGCAGCAGCCCGGCAGTGGCTGGAACTCCGGCTGTGGCCGGCTGGGGAGGATTCTGAGGGGAGGGATGGAGCGCCCCCCCCCCCACTGCAGATGCACCAAAGAGGGATAAGGTAAGTGTTTTGTACATCTCTATCGCCAGGAGAACGTTGAAAATGAATTCCAGAATTGAAGCACGTGCAGTTTACGGCTCCTTCAGTTCCCTGGCTTCTTTTATTTATTATTTATTATAACATTTATAAATGGCTCTATATCGAGAGACACAGGACATCAAAAGGACATCGAAAACACAAAGTACAAAATGTGACAGTAAAAGCAAATAGATCAACGGAAGAGTGGGTGGAAGTTACTCATCCATCGGGAAATGCTTGCCTAGGTCTACCATCTAGATCAGGGGTATGGACCATGTGGTCTGCGGGCCGCAGGCCACCCCAGTGCAGTCCCTGCCAGCTCCCCAAATTTGGGCAGACCCAATTAAAACATAATAATTGCTAAACGAAATGGCATCTGTAGCTACTATGGAGCATCAAGCTCTGGGTACCATTTTGTTTATTTTTTCTTGGTTTGGGCACCTGCAAGGAGGGGTGCAGCCCATTAGGGGTGGTCAGTGGTCCCTGGGCCTCCTGAATTTGCTAGGGATGTACGAAAGTCACTTACCGTTTCGCGGATCCGCAGAGCAGCCGGCCAGACCCAGTCCAGAGCCGTCCGGAGGCGGATTTCCAGCCGCGGAGGGCTCTGGGTAAAAAAAAACAAAACTGCATATGCAAATGGTGGCAGCTACGGCCACCTCCATTTATGTTCCTTATTTTTGGCCGTCTTAATCTACGTAAATATTTACGTAGACGATTACGGCAAAAATAAAGGGGAACGCAAATAGCGCCTGCTACGCTATTTGCGTTCCAATTTATTTTGGCCATAATAGTCTACGTAAATATTTACGTAGACTAAGACAGCCACAAATAAGGAACACAAATGGCGGCGGCCATAGCTGCCGCCATTTGCACACACGTTTTTTTTTTAGCCTGCCGTGATAGGCTACGTAAATACTTACATAGCCTATCATGGCATGAAAGAGGAAGTGAATGGCGGCTGCGGGGCGGCCGCCATTCGCAAGTCGGTGCCGATGGGAGCAGGTAAGTGCTCCATTTCACGCTATTTTCGTGGGGTGGGGGCTTCGTGCCGCCCGGCTTTCGTGGGTTGGGGGAGGCAGGGGCTTCGTTCCGCGATGGATTTCGGGGGGGCCTCACCAAGATCCGTCATGGAATTCTCTGACATCCCTAGAATTTGCCTACCATGGCTCTAGGTCTACCATGTAGAACCAACATGTTTCCTTCAATGAAATACTGCTAAAAAAACAATCTTGATGTAATCATAAAACGTTAGGGTGCCAGGTTCTCCTTCCTGTTCTTGAACCTGCTGCTGAACAGCTGTTCAGCTGGCTGGAAGAAAAATCAAGGCAAAGAGGTAGAGGGGAGAGAAAGAGCAAGGCTAGAGGCCAGGAGTGGAGAGAAACCACAAGATGAAGGGGTGAGTGGGAGAGAAAGAGCAAGGCTAGAGGCCAGGAGTGGAGAGAAACTGCAAGATGAAGGGGTGAGTGGGAGAGAAAGAGCAAGGGAAGGGAGAGAAATAGTGAGGAAGGGGGTTAGGAGAGAGAAATAGCAAGGCTAGATGCTGGGAGTGGGAAGAGAGAGTGAAGGGGAAAGGGGAAAGGTCTGTGTGGGTGGAAGAAAATTTGGTGGGCCAGGGAGCAACCCTTTCCATTTTCCCCTCCTTCCCAGCCTCTAGCCTCACTTTTTCTCACCCCTGGCACACACACCAATTGCCCAGCCATTATGTGACTAGCTACATCCACTGGAGCCATTTTGTGGGGGTGCCTATGCAGTTTCTTAAATTCCCAAATGTGCCCACGGGTCCAAAAAGGCTGGGGACCCATGAGCTAGGTAAGTGGGGTATCAAAGAGAAGGGGAGACATTTGAGGGATCAGGTGGGTGTAGGGATGGATGAAAGTCACTTACCTGATCCCGAAGCTTGATTCGCAGTGGGGGAGAGGCGCTCCGTCCCTCCCCCTGAAATTCTGGCCGGGGGGGAGGTTCCCCATCCCTCCGGCCGCAAATCCTCTAGTGCTGCCAGGACGCAAATGGCGGCGGCCATAGCTGCCGCCGTTTGCATCCCTGCAGTCAGCCGTGATAGGCTATTTGCATTGCCCTTATTTTCGCCGTAGTCTACGTAAATGTTTACGTAGACTACACGTGCCAAAATAAGGAACGCAAATGGCAGCGCCCATGGGCGCCGCCATTTGCGTACGCGCTTTTTTTTTTCAAAGTCAGCCACGATAGGCTACGTAAACATTTATGTAGCCTATCACAGTGTTTTTTAAAAATCTAGCCGTGATAGGCTACGTAAATCTTTACGTAGCCTATCACGTTTGCTTGTTGTTGTTTTTTAACTTGGAAATGGTGGCGGCGGCAGCCGGTCGGAAGACCGGCCACCGCCGCCCCGCTGCCACCAGGGACATTCGACCAAGGTAAGTCCCGTCCTGGGGGGGGCGGGGGGGGCAGACCGTTTCTCCACCAATTTCGGGAGGCCGAATGTGCTGGCTTTCGGCCTCCCCAAGATTTATGGAGAAATTCTCTGACATCCCTAGGTGGGTGGCAGGGAAGGGGGCAGGTTGGAGGAGGGTTGAATTCTTCTCTGGCTCAGATACTAGAATCATAGAATCATAGAAGAGTAGAGTTGGAAGGGGCCTACAAGACCATCGAGTCCAACCCCCTGCTCAATGCAGGAATCCAAGTCAGAGCATCCCTGACAGGTGGCTGTCCAGCCTCATCTTGAGTGCCTCCAGTGTGGGAGAGCCCACCACCTCCCCAGGTAATTGGTTCCATTGTCGTATTGCTCTGACACTCAGGATGTTTTTCCTGATGTTCAGCCGGAATCTGGCTTCCTGTAGCTTGAGCCCATGATTCTGTGTCCTGCACTCTGGGATGATGGAGAAGAGATCCTGGCCTTCCTCTCTGTGACAACCTTTCAAGTACTTGAAGAGCGCTCTCCTATCTCCCCTCAGTATTCTCTTCTCCAGGCTAAACATGCCCAGTTCTTTCAGTCTCTCTTCATAGGACTTTGTTTCCAGTCCCCAGATCATCTTTGCTGCCCTCCTCTGAACCCTCTCCACTTTGTCTGCATCCTTCTTAAAGTGTGGTGCCCAGAACTGGACACAGTACTCCAGATGAGGCCTAACCAGTGCTGAGTAGAGGGGAACTAGGACTTCCTGGGATTTGAAAGCTATGCTTCTATGAATGCAGCCCAAAATAGCATTTGCCTGTTTTGCAGCCACATCACATAGTTGGCTCATATTCAGCTTGTGATCAACAACAATTCCAAGATCCTCTTTGCTTGTAGCGTTGTTGAGCCACGTATCCCCCATCTTGTAACTGTGCCTTTGGTTTCTTTTTCCCAGGTGCAGAACTTGGCATTTATCCCTATTAAATGTCACTCTGTTGTTTTCTGCCCAGCACTCCAGTCTATCCAGATCACTTTGAATTTTGTTTCTGTCTTCCGAAGTATTAGCTATCCCGCCCAAGCTATCCTGCCTAGGCATGTCAGAGAATTCCGCCACGGATCTCGGTGAGGCCGAATGCCAGCACATTCAGCCCCCCGAAATTCGTGGTGGAACGAAGCTCCTCACCCCCCCCCCCCGTGAAATGGGCCCGGAACAGAGCCTACCTTTGTCGGCCGTTCCAGTGCTCCTCGAACGGCGTCTGCGTCTGCAGCCACCACTCGCGTTTTTCGAATGACCGTGATAGGCTACATAAATCCTTACGTTGCCTATCACGGCTAACGCAGGGAACACAAATGGCGGCGGCTACGGCGGCCGCCATTTGCATTCCCTTTTTTTTCTCCGTGATAGGCTACGTAAATATTTACGTAGCCTTTCACGGCTAAAGTGGGAACGCAAATGGCATAGGGGACGCCATTTGCGTCCCTGCTTTAGCCGTGATAGGCTACATAAATATTTATGTAGCCTATCATGGGCTGGCGTAGGGACGCAAATGGTGTCCCCTACACTGGACGCCATTTGCGTCCGCAGCATTCCGGCAGCGGCTGGAGGCCCCGCTGCGGGTTGGCCCGGCTGGTGGCTCCGCAGCCTGGCCACGGAGCGAAGCCAGCTGGGCAGGATTCCGGGGGGGGGGAGGAATGGATCGCCTCCCCCCTGTCAAGGATTCTGGTGGGAGGAACGGATCACCTCCCCCCACCTGCGGAACCCAGCGGAGCCAGGTATGTGGGGTTTCGTACACCCCTACATACGCTCTTGCATTGGTACTGGAGAGAAGGGGGAAGACACAAATGCACTGGAGGTCCTGGAAGGTTAGGCAGATCCTGTCTGTGCAACTCTCTGTGCAAGAGTGGGAAGTTAAAAATATGGAACAATGGGGGATTCTTTCTGCATTGGTTGCATGTCAAAAAAAGAGCGGGTCCAAATATGGGAAGAACTCAATGAGAAGAATTTCGAGAGCAACCCTCGGAATGGCTTCCTTGGACGCTTGCAGGGGCGTCTGAAGGAGAAATGCACCGATGGTGGACATGTTTCTTTGAAAGGTAGCTTTCCACTGCTTCTGGTCTTTCCTCATCCTAGACAGCCATAGGGGAATGGGTGTGCTATAGATCCTCTCTGCATTCATGTACAGTATGGTACCCAAAGGCCTGGCCCAAACCATTCATGGTTGGCTTGGAACATTTCTCAGAATCCTCTTTGAGGCTTAGGGGTCCCATGGAAGAAATGCAGGAACTCTTTGTCACAGAAAAAGTAGAGCTGGGAAGGTTCCCCTGCAACCAGAAAGTTTGAAACCCCTTGCATTAATTGATTGCATTTCAATAAATTTTCATATTGCCAAACCTCTGCATAAGTGCCATTTTTGAGACCCTGAGGGCTTGTAAGATGTTGCCATTGAATCTACAGAAATTTCCCCGTCAGTAGCAGGAAAGGCCATATTTAATATTTCAATCCTCACACTAGCCTGGAAAGGTGGGTCAGTTGTGACTATCACCATTCCGTAGGTGGGAGTCTGAGACTGAATGACAGTGGTTAGCTTCTGGCTGCTTTATAAGTTGAGGTGAGTTTTGAAGTGAAGGCTTCATGGTGTTCAGGAGTATACAAACTGTCCCCAGAAGTCAGCACTCGCATGTCTCTGGGCATTTCTACATGAGGCTTTTATTGCATGCTCATGATTGGTCACTCACTGAAGTTTGCGGGTCCTTTACACGACGTCGTCAACCTCCAGGGCATCTCCCATGCTTTTTGACCGTTATCCCACTTTTTTAAAGATTGGAGATAATGCAGTAATAAATCAGCTTTAACGGCTGTGTGAAATGAAATTGTGCAGTTGTGCTATAACCGCAGCACCATCTAGTGGCTGTAAAATGAAAGATATAGAACTCACGAATTTGCTGATAAAGACAGCCCCCCCCCAACAGCCTGTGTCAGCCCGTGTCAGGAGCTGATCTTAATCCTGCAAAGAATCCAGAAGCAGAAGACCTGGTAAGTTGTGGGATAAAAAGCTTTGTGTGGTGAAGCCTTCTGTCTCTGACCCTCTCTCTCTCTCTCACGCACACACACACTGCTGCCAACAGAAGCAGCATAGCCATGGGGCAGTGTCCCGCTGTTCCCCAGTACCATATCTCAAGTGTAAGGTCCACTGTGACATCAGCAGCTAGTAGACCGATCCTCTCCCCTCACCCCTATTTTCATGTTTGAAAATTCCAAGCTCCACGTGGCAAGCTGACCCAGACCAGAGATTTCCAGCAATGCATCTTGCTAGTGAATTAATAGCGTGAATGCAATGGAATGTCACAATCCTTTGTTACAGGGTGACTGGTCTCCATTTTGCTGAAGCAATGCCTTACTGTTGGTTTGCTCTTTGTTGTTTCCTCCCCCAGTAGTTTGTGTGTGTGTGTGTGTGTACAGACATACGCATCCCCTTGCAATCCACTCCCCAGCCCACTCACCATCTGCAGCTTTGATATCCCATCAGGCCATTTCTCCTACCCCGTGCTTCCCGCCCCCTGCATTTTGCTCCAGTCCCTGCTAGGTGTTAACAAGCCCCACCTCCGCCGATCGTAGTTTGATCAAGCATCTGGGCGTCTAAAATATCAACACTTATGCTCCGATAAATCCCTCATGCTGCTTCATCGACTTATGGCCAGGAACAGAAGAACTGGGGTGGGTGTGGGGGGGAGGCAGGGAGAAGGGATGGTTGCACGAGAAAAGTGGATCGTGGTCATACTGTGCTTTCTAACCCAGATCTTGAAATTTGAGCTTTCACATTTTTAGAAAGCAAATGACTAGCCCTCATGGTTGTGCGGAAACTTGTTTTTTTGCTAAAGATGTTGGCTGGATGCTCCTGATCTCATCTGATCTCGGAAGCTAAGCAGGGTCAGCCCCGGTTAGTACTTGGATGGATGACCGCCTGGGGATCAGGCTTCCTGCACTGAGCAGGGGGTTGGACTCGATGGTCTTGTAGGACCCCTCCCACCCTATGCTTCTATGATTCTATGGAATGCTGACTTTTCCTATGGCTTCTTCTAGCTCTTCTATGACCCTGCCCTCTCTTCGAACTAGACTGTGACATGCAAATGATCTTGATGTTCCTGCTCTCCCTGGGTTGGTTTGCCAGTATTATATTATTATATATTATGGATGCAGTCTTATGCAGGTTTAGGCAGGAAAACGTCCTACGACTCCCAGCATGCCCCAGCCAGCCATGCTGGCTGGGGCATGCTGGAGTTGTAGGACATTTTCCTGCCTAAACTTGCATAGGATTGCACCCATAATATATATTATATTGGCTACTTTATAGTTGTTATTGCTGTTGTTATTGTTACTATTAATATTTGTCATAGCCTTTCTCCCTAAAATGCGGAGGCAACATAAACCTATTTTCAGAAGGTTAGTCCCCCCTACCCTGCACACAATTTGGCTGGCATTGGAAGAATCACAGTGGGGTTTGGCAATTTCATCAGCTCCCTGTCCACTCAGTTAAGCTGTTTCAGGGCCAGGTTGAATGCCACCTGCTCTGGGCCCAAAAAAGAGGTCAGTAGAAGCAAAAGGAGATGTTACTAGAGACCATCCTTGCCTGCTACCTCCCAGGGCCATAGTTCAGCAGCAGAGCATGTGCAAAGTTCTTGGTTCAATATCCTGCATCTCCAGATAGGTCTGGAAGAGACCCCTGTCTGAAACCCTGGAGCATGGCTGCCAATCAGCATAGACAATACTGAGCTATGAGCATGAGGTTTTTATTGTGCGCTCATGATTGCTCACTCGTAGTTTGTGGGTCCTTTACACGGCTTCCTCCTCCTCCTCCTCCTCCAGAGCCTCTCCTGTGCTTTGCAACCATTAACGCAGTTTATCCCCTTATGAGGAGAGGCTGGTATTATTCAAAAATGGCAGAATGACAGTCCCCTGTAATTCTGCAATTCTGCTATACCACAGCGCCATCTAGCGGTTGTATAACGAAACGTACATTATTACACACCTGCCCAGATAGGGGGGTAGCTGGGCCACCAACTGCAGTTGGCAGAAGCAAGGCAGAGAAAGAAACCCCCTGGAAAAAAGCACGTGTGAAGGAGCTGAGCTTAATCCTGCAAAGAAGCTGGAAGCAGAAACCTCCGTAAAGGTGCAGGATAAAAACCCTCGTGTAGAAATGCCCTATATGGACCAAGAGTCTGACTTTGTAAAATGTTGCTTCTTATGTTTTATTTATTTATTTTTATTTATTACATTTATATCCCGCCATTTTTCCCCCTTAAGGAACCCAGGGCGGCATACATAGGCCTCCTTCTCCTCCATTTCATCCCCACAACAACAACCCTGTGAGGTGGGTTGGGCTGAGAGTCTGCGGCTGGCCCAAAGTCGCCCAGGGAGCTTCCACGGCCGAGTGGGGACCAGAACCCGGATCTCCCGGCTCCCAGTCCAGCACTCTCGCCACTACCCCACGCTGGCTCTGTTCCAATGCTTACCCTCTCCATGTACCCTAACCCTGACAGCACCACAGTGGGGAGCCCCGGAAGACCCGCCTAGCTGTCCTTTCAATGTGATGGACTGGGATCACTGACAAAAAGCATCTGGCTGCTTCCAGACATGCTGCAGGGCCTGTCACATCGCCGTCCTCTGATTTTGATGAAGCGGGCGGCATGTCATGCGGAGAAAGGGAACAACATGAAAACAAACGCCAGGATGTTTGAAGCCAGACATTTCCTGTTTAATTGGTCCCTTTGGGAAGGCTTCTGCACTCTCCTGACTGTTGTCTCAGGGGCCGGGTCAGATACTGTATTCCCAAAGAGGCTGTGTGTTCTTAGACCCGCTTCACCCAAAATGGCCACCAAGCGGTGGCTTGAAACTGCAGCAGCTTGACACCTGGACCCACCGGTGTGACGCGATGCTCTCTGCACCGCCACGGACTGCTGATGTTTTGTGACGAGCACGGGGCCCTCAGTTACTCTCCCCTCACCTCAGGACGCATGAGGACTTCAATCTTTGCAAATTCCAGTATGAACTGACTGGACCCTGGTCGGAACGTAGTTACCCACTGGCTTTGGCACTTCCCAAATATTCTAGCTCAGTTCTGGTAGATCAGCTTTACCTGTCCAGAGAGCCAGCATGGTGTAGTGGTTAGAGTGTTGGACTAGGACTCGGGAGACCCAGGTTCTAGTCCCCGCTCAGCCATGAAATTCCCTGGGCGACTTTGGACCAGTCATTAACTCTCACCCTAACCTACCTCACAGGGCTGTTGTGAGGATAAAATGGAGAGAAGGAGGATCATGTGAGCCGCCTTGGGTCCCTTGCAAGAGGAAAAAAGGCAGGATATAAATGCAGTAAGAAATACGTTGCACACAAAAACGCCTACATTAGTAAAATGCTCAGAAATGCAGTATATTAGGGGGAAATAGCTTGCAAAAATGTGTAAGTAGGCAAGTGTGTTTTAAATTGCATATATTAGGAGAAATGCACACAAAAAGGCATATGAAGAGGAGGAGCATGTAAGCCACCTTGGGTTCCTTGCAACAGGAAAAAAAGGAGGGATATAAATGTAACAATGAATAAAGATAAAATCTGTGTGCTGTCCACATGTTTTGGACTTCAGCTTCCATCAGCACCAGCCAGCATGGCCAAGTGTCAGGAATGCTTGGAGCTGTAGTCCAAAATATCTGTAGGGCACCTGATTGGGGAAAAATGTTGTAGAACAAATGGTCTCTCAAAATTCTACACGTTATTTGTGGGTGGGGGCCGCATTTCACCGAATTTTTTTCAGATGGGGGGGTTCTTCAACGGTTTCTATGGCATGCGACTTTCCATTTGCAGTAACACAACTTCTTTCTTTTTTCCCTAAGGGTTTTTTTTTCTGCTGTCGCAGCACGGGGTACCAACAGCAACAGTGTTGGCAGTCTAGCCATTTTTTTGCAGTGTCCACAACACCCTTGACCTAGTGTTGTTCTGGGGCGTGGGGGGTGGGGTGGGAGTGGCGGCTGTCTCCCCCCCAAAGGGTGGAGAATATTTGGAGAAAATTCTGCAAAGTGGCCTGGGCCTGTTTAGCCTTGAGAAGAGAAGACTGAGGGGAGATAGGATAGCCCTCTTCAAGTACTTGAAAGGTTGACACAGAGAGGAAGGCCAGGATCTCTTCTCCATGATCCCAGAGGGCAGGACACGGAATAATGGGCCCAAGTTACAGGAAGCCAGATTCCGGCTGAATATCAGGAAAAACTTCCTGACTGTTAGAGCAATACGACAATGCAGCCAACCCATGACCTAGGGAGGCGGTGGGCTCTCCCACACTGGAGGCACTCAAGACGAGGCTGGACAGCCACCTGTCAGGGATGCTCTGACTTGGATTCCTGCACTGAGCAGGGGGTTGGACTCGATGCCTTGTAGGCCCCTTCCAACCCTACTATTCTATGATTCTATGATTCTTTTTCTAAGGTGGGTGTGAAAAAAAAGAAAAATCTCTGAAATTTTCTCAGAAAAATGTTTACAGAGAATTTTCAGTTTAGTTCTAGTTCTCTGCTCAAAAGTTGTATCAAAATATTTTATAATAGGTGTATTTTGAGAGAGAATTAATTTAGATGTGCTTATTTTGAGAGAAAATATGTTTAGAAATGCATATTCTTGTGTATCTTTAAAAAATTGCAGATTAATTCAGATACAGGATGGAACAGACATATGTGAAAGTGAAATGGACTAGAAATAAACTGATTTGCCAATTCCTTCCTGTTCTTCTCTCAGTGTGTGGTTTATTCCTTGCTGTTGATCTTAATCTCCTCTCTCTGATTTTTCCAGCATGCTGTAGAAGAAAACCAACTAAGGTGCTCTAGGGATTATGCTGCTGCTGGATTTTAGCTCAGACAGACATTCAACCCCCTATGAGCCTTGGTAACTCACTGACATGGGTACCAGTGACTGACATAGAGACAATGGTGATGGATTGGCATGGCAAGTTTGACCTGCTGACCACATGGTTCTGTGTATCCCTGATGCTGTTTTGACATCTTCTGTATATGGCTGAGAGAGATCATTTGGAAGTTTGGAGTGTGTTGCCATCATTACACTGCTGAGATAGTTTCTGTATGTATGTATGTATGTATGTATGTACGTATGTATGTATGTATTTATTTCATTTCTACACTGCCCAATAGCTGAAGCTCTCTGGGCAGTTCACAAAATTAAAACCACAAAGCACAGCATAAAACAATATAAAATATGAAAGCTTAAACCCACAAAATAACGGTACAACCAGAATAAAACCTAGCGGCGATGCAGAGATTTGAAATACAGATTTAAAACACCAAAGCTAAAGACTAGGAAGCTAAAATGCTAAAATACTGGGAGAATAAAAAGGTCTTCACCCGGCGCCAGAAGGAGTACAATGCAGGTGCCAGGCAAACCTCTCTAGGGAGCTCCTTCCACAGCTGGGGGGCCACAGCAGAAAAGGCCGTCTTCCTATAGCCAGTGGCCTCACTTCCTTTGGCAGGAGCTCATGGAGAAGGACTCCGAGGATGATCTTAGGGTCCGGGCAGGCACATATGAGAGGAGGTGATCTTTCAGATAACCTGGCCCCAAGCCGTTAAGGGCTTTGGATGTTAATACCAGCACTTTGAATCAGGCCCGGAAATTGACTGGTAGCCAGTGCAGCTGGAAAACTACTGGTGTAATGTGATCTTGTTGGCCAGTCCTTGTTAACAATCTTGCAGCCCTATTCTGGACTAGCTGAAGTTTCTGGACCATTTTCAAAGGCAGCCCCACATATAACACATTGCAGTAATCCAGACGGGAGGTTATCAGAGCATGGGTAATTGTAGCAAGGCTCTCTCTGTCCAGATAAGGGTGGAGTTGGTATGCCAGCCTCAGCTGGTCTATTTTCCTTCTCAAGCAATGGAATCACTGATGAGCTGGATGCAGAAGATGATGCTGAAAAGGCAACATCCCTGTTGAAAAATCTGGTTCACCATTTGGGGATGCTCATTGAGGTTCAGATGGCAGATGTGGCCAAACATCTGCTCCATTTAGGCTGTTGTGCCAGCTGCCCCCACTTTCTGGTGCATCTCGTCATAGTCACTCATGCCTTGGTTGTCTCATGATTATCTCATGATAATCTCATGATTCGATACTGTAATCGAATGACACTATAACCGATACTGTTATCTCATGATTATCTCATGATTCGACACTATTATCTCATGATTCGATACTGCAATGCTCTCTACGTGGGGCTGCCTTTGAAGACCATTAATAGATTTCAACCGATCCATAGATCTATGGTACAACCACACTTGGAAAGTGCATCCAGTTCTGGTCACTGCACCTCAAAAAAGATATTGTAGAGCTGGAAAAGGTGCAGAAAAGGGCGGCTCAAATGATCAAGGGGTTGGAGCATCTCCCCTTTGAGAGAAGGTTACAACAGCTGGGATTGTTTAGCTTGCAAAAAAGGTGAGTGAGGAGAGACATGATAGGGGTGTACAAAATTATGCCTGGTGTGGAGAAAGTGGTTAGGGAGACATTTTTCTCCCTCTCTCAAAATACTAGAACCCAATGGGGTCATCCCATGAAGCTCCTTGGTGGGAGATTCAGGGCAGATAAAAGGAAGGGCTTCTTCACACAGCACAGAGTTAAACTATGGAATTCGCTACCACAGGACATAGTGATGGCCACCAACTTAGATGGTGTTAAAAGGGGATTAGACAAATCCTGGAGGAGAAGGCTATCAGTGGCTACTAGTCCTGATGCCCCTGTGCTACCTCCAGTAATCAGAACCAGTATGCCTATGTACACCAGTTGCTGGGGAACATGGGCGGGAGGGTGCTGTTGCACTCATGTCCTGCTTGCGGGTTCCTGGCTGACAGCTGGTTGGCCACTGTGTGAACAGAATGCTGGACTGGATGGATTCTTGCTATGATCCAGCAGGGCTCCTCTTTACGTTCTAATGTTCTAATGCTGCAGTCACATGGTTGACTGGTGCCTGGGATGGGTTGGTTTATGTTACTCCATTGTTAGATCATCTTCACTCTCCATCGCTACATTCTGCGTGCAATTCAGGGACTTTTTGGTTGTGGCACCTAGAATGTGGAACTCACTCCCTGCCCTGGGAGATCTGCTTGGCCTCCCCACTTTCTGTATTTGACTGGCAAAGGAAAACTTCCTTATATAGGCAAACCTTCAATTCCTTCTGGCTGACCCCTTTTTTTGTTTTTTAAAACTGCTCTTCTTTATACAGTTATGTTTGATTGCACTATGCTTATTGTTTTCATGTAGTTTTATAGATGTTAGCTGCCATGGGCACTTCTTCTTCTTCTTCTTCTCCTCCTCCTCCTCCTCCTCCTCCTCCTCCTCCTCCTCCTTGTCTATTACATTTCTATACCACCCCATAGCCAAAGCTCTCTGGGTGGTATACAAAGATTAAAAACATTAAAAATATAGTATACAGAGATTAAAAGCTATTTACATAAAAAACACACAAACAGACAATATACACAAAGACAACATATATCTAAAACAACTTCAAACAAGCAATCTCAAGCAAACAACCATAACCATACGACAATCCAGGATCGATTAAAACTTATCATATGCTGCCAAATGCCTAGGAGAAGAGAAAGGTCTTAACCTGGTGCCGAGAAGATAGCAGTGTTGGTGCCAGGTGGGCCTCATTGGGGAGATAATTCCATAATTGGGGGGCACCGCTGAGAAGGTCTAGTCCCTTGTTACAGTCTTCTGAGCATCCCTCAAAGTAGGCAGCCAGAGGAGGACCTTAGATGTTGAGTGTAGTGTACGGGTAGGTTTGTGTCGGGAGAGGTGCTCTGTCAGGTATTGTGGTCCCAAGCTGTCTAAGGCTTTATAGGTTAAAACCGGCACCTTGAATTGGGCTCAGAAACATACAGGCAGCCAGTGCAAGCAGGCCAGAGTTGGTCTTATATGTTCGGACCTTCTGGTCCCCCTTATCAATCTGGCTATCGCATTTTTGGATTCCCTGAGTTTGCACACTGTTTTAACTGTTTTATTGCTTTAGATTTGAAATTGGTATTAGCTAGCTCAATGATTTAATAGGTTTTAGCTATTTAAATTATTTATTGTTTTACATTGTTTAAATTGATTTGATCTGTATGCCACCCTGAGATCCTAATGATACAGGGCAGGATACAAATGTTTTAAATAAATAAATAAAAATAAATAAATTTTGCATGAGCTGCAGCTTTTGAACCGTCTTCAAAGGCAGCCCCACATAGAGCACATTGCAGTAATCTGACTCGGAGATTACCAGAGCATAGACAGTTGAAGCCAGGTTATCCTTGTCCAGGTAGGGGCGTAGCTGGGCCACCAACCGAAGTTGGTAGAAGGCGCTCCGTGCCACTGAGGCCACGTGAGCCTCAAGTGACAGAGATGGCTCCAGGAGGACCCCCAAGCTACGGACCTGCTCCTTCGGTGGGAGTGCAACCCCATCCAGAATCCTTAGCCAAATGAAAACTGTAAAATACCTGGAGAGAGCAATCCTATGGCCCATAGATAGCGTCGGGGCGGGGGGGATAGGATAGTTCAGATTCCTGGATCTGAGGTCGGAGACAGAACACTGACCTCGGAACCAGGAATCTCCTCCCCCTCACAGCTGGCAAGAGGAGGAAAACGGGGCGTTCCTGTGGGTGGAGAGGGGAGGGGACTGGGGAGGCCGGCTTATGAAGACTCCTCCAGCTTCCCAGCCTCCTTCCCTCACACTCCACAGAGCCCCAGCTAGACAGGTGAAAAATACACCTAGATCTAGTGAAAATACAGAGCGGGTGGAGCATGGAGGCAAAGATCACCTCTGCACTCTTCCCACTCTGAATAGGATGTCTGTCAGCCTCTGGGATAAGATTGCGCCATAAGTTTACTTTGTTGCAGTGTTTTAGCAACGCACATATATGCACACTGATAAAACATACCAAAAGGATCTTGATGGGTTTGACCACCATATCAGGATTGCATTTTCTTTCTTTCTTTCTTTCTTTCTTTCTTTCTTTCTTTCTTTCTTTCTTTCTTTCTTTCCTTCCTTCCTTCCTTCCTTCCTTCCTTCCTTCTCCTTCCTTCCTTCCTTCTTCTTCTTCTTCTTTCACAGTCTTTTAGCAACACAGATATGTGCACTGGCAATGTGGAAGGGGGAAGACATAAATAATTGAATCTCTTATTTAATCTGTGCACGCACCACACTCTGTTTAAAAAAATAAATAAATCTGAAATAAGAAATGCAACCATGGAGAATTCCCAATCCATCATTTCTGCACCAGACACAGGAGCACATAATTCAGAACTCCAAAATCAAGGTTGTTGAGCCAAAATTTCAGAGAAGACATTTTTCAGATAAAATTTCAGTGGTTTTTCTCTCTCATCCCCATCCCCACCCCCTCATTGTAAAAGCAGGTCACTTGGCAGAACTTTCTCCAAATATTCTCCACCATTTTTTTGATGCTGGCTGCCATCACCCCCCCCCCCGCCAATACCCCAGAAATGCAGCTAAGTCCAGGGCATTGTGGAAGATGTGAAATGGTGATCATGCTGTCTTGGGGGTGGGGGACCCTTAGGGAAACAAAGCAAGAGGCTGTGCTACTCCCATTGCCAACGGTGAACCCCACCCCTGAGAAAATATTGGATAATTTTTCCTCCCCTGGAGAACTTCAGTGAAATGGTTCCCCACACTCTGCTACACACACACACACACACACACACACAGTTACTCCACCCAAAAAGATGGTGGGAAATTTTGAGAAGCTGTGCTAGAAAAATTCAGACTTGGAGAATTTTAGAAGCTCCACTCTTATGGAAGCCGCTGTTAAGAATGTATGACTATGCATAAAACACCAGCATCCCTTCCATGGCCTTCCCCGACTGGAGTGCCGTGGAGGGGTGTGTGTGTGTGTGTGTGTATGTTCTGTGTCCTTCCCAGTCCCCTGCCTGGCTGTCTGCCTGTGTTGCTGATTTCCGGCTCATTCCCAGCATTGAAGGGCTGCTCATTTCACAGTTCAGTGCCCCTGCCAGAAAGCCCGAGTCGCTTTGATTTAAGGGTGGACAACGCAGCTTTGATGATCCTAATTTCCTTTATTGCTTCTGCACTGCATCGTTTTGCATGGGGAGGGGAGGGGGTGCGGGCGAAAGCCTGCAGTGAGATGACTGCTAGTGCAGGCACATCTTGCCAAAACCCACAGGAGAAACCTCTGTAGGCAATCGCTAGCATTAAATATGCTGCCAGAAATAATGAGAATTGCAACTAGCGGAGGAAAAGGCCTGCTATGGCTCGTGGGACCCAGCATGCTCTTAAAGAGAAAGGAAGACGGACACAATATTCATCGCTTTTCTGTGGAGGCTGCAAATGCATCCTTGTCCTCTGCATTGCGCTGCCTTTCAAAGCAGAAACTCAGGCTGCATCCAGCTGTTCTTTTCTATCGTTACATGCCTGGTTACATTGCGCAAAATCTGAAATCCAAATAGCCATCCGTACTGAGCGTTCCGCCTCTTGTACCTAGGGGAGGCCTGCAGGATGGAGTTCAGGGTAGGTGTGGTGGTGGAGTTGGGGGGAAGTAAAGAAAAGGCAAGATCCTTGGTCTAATTTCAAAAGCCCTCTGCCAGCAATCAATTCAGATGTCTTGCAAAAACAATTTGTCCCTCCTTCTAGGTGTAAAGAAAGAGAGGGCAGGGGGAGAATAGGGGAGGGGGCAGAAAGAGAAGGAGAAAAGGGGGTGACACTGTCTGTTTTTAGCTCTGGCCCATCCATTGTGGATTGGCTATTAAAGGTAGGCATGGTTGGGCCCACATCCCAGCAGGGGCCCACTGACAAGAGCTCCCGGGACTTGCTCTTCCTCCTTTTAATAGAAGCATAGCTTCCAAATCCCGGGAAGTCCTAGTTCCCCTCTACTCAGCACTGGTTAGACCTCATCTGGAGAACTGTGTCCAGTTCTGGGCACCACACTTGAAGAAGGATGCAGACAAACTGGAGAGGGTTCAGAGGAGGGCGACGAAGATGATCAGGGGACTGGAAACAAAGCCCTGCGAGGAGAGATGGAGAGAACTGGGCATGTTTAGCCTTGAGAAGAGAAGACTGAGGGGAGATAGGATAGCGCTCCTCAAGTCCTTGAAAGTTGTCACAGACAGGAAGGCCAGGATCTCTTCTTGATCATCCCAGAATGCAGGACACGGAATCATGGGCTCAAGTGACAGGAAGCCGGATTCTGCCTGAACATCAGGAAACACTTCCTGACTGTTAGAGCAGGACGACAATGGAACCCATTACCTAGGGAGGTGGTGGGCTCTCCCACACTGGAGGCATTCAAGACGAGGCTGGACAGCCATCTGTCAGGGATGCTTTGGCTTGGATTCCTTGAGCAGGGCTTGGACTCAATGGTCTTATAGGCCCCTTCCAACCCTATTACTCTATGATTCACTATTGCAACCCCCTTGTTTATCTGCTTCTCACCAGGGATGTGCGAATAAGCAAACCACAAACTCACCAAATTTCTCTGAATTCCCTCTTAAAGCTCGTTCCAACTCGAGTCTATATCAGATGGTGAGCTTTGTTTTTTTCTTTTTGCATGAATATCCATGCATATTTTTGTGGATATTTTTCCAAATGTGCACATCAGTTTTAGGGATGTACGAAAGTCACTTACCTTTAACGAAATTTGATTCGCGGTGGGGGGGAGGCGCTCCATCCCTCCCCCCGAAATTCTGGCCGGGGGGGAGGCGCTCTGTCCCTCCACCCCCGAATCCTGGCCGGCCGGGCCCGCAAATGGCGGCGGCCGTAGCCGCCGCCGTTTGCGTCCCTGCAGTCAGCCATGATAAGCTACGTAAATGTTTACATAGCCTATCATGGCTGAGTAAAAAAAAAAACCCACCGTGCGTACGCAAATGGTGCCCATGGGCGCCGCCATTTGCATTCCTTATTTTGGCACATCTAGTCTACGTAAACATTTACGCTACGTAAATGTAGACGCTACACTATTTGCGTTCCCCTTATTTTCGCCATAGTCTACGTAAATGTTTACGTAGACTAGACGTGCCAAAATAAGGAATGCAAATGGTGGCACCCATAGGCGCCGCCATTTGCGTACACGCGGGTTTTTTTTTTTTTTTACTCAGCCGTTATAGGCTATGTAAACATTTATGTAGCCTATCACGGTATTTTTAAAAAATCTAGCTTTGATAGGCTACGTAAATCTTTACGTAGCCTATCACGTTTGTTTGTGTTTTTTTTTTACTGGAAATGGTGGTGGCGGCAGCCGGTCAGAAGACCGGCCGCTGCAGCAGCTGCCGCCAAACCGCCGCCGAACCGCCACCGAACTGCTGCCGGAGCTGCCACCGCCAGGAGGATTCGCCCAAGGTAAGTCCCATCCCGGGGGGGGGGGGCGGGGGGGCAGACCGTTTCGCCACCAATTTCGGGGGGCCGAATGCGCTGGCATTCGGCCTCCCCGAGATTCGTGGCGAAATTCTCTGACATCCCTATCAGTTGTACATGTCAACCCAGTATGTCGCTGCTGTAAAAAAGGCAAACTCCATGTAGGGCATAATTAGGAAAGGAATGGAGAATAAAACTGCCCATATCATACTGCCCCTATACAACTCTATGGTGCGGCCACACTTAGAATACTGTGTACAATTCTGGTCACCGCACCTAAAAAAGGATATTGTAGAGTTGGAAAAAGTGCAGAAAAGAGCAACTAAAAAGATCAAGGGGCTGGAGCGTCTCCCCTAGGAGAAGGTTACAAAAGCTGAGCTTATTTCACTTGGGAAATAAAGGGGATAAGGGGAGACATGATAGAGGTCTACAAAATTATGCACAGTGTGGAGAAAGTGGATAGGGAGACATTTTTCTCCCTCTCTCAAAATACTAGAACCCAACGGGGTCATCCCATGAAGCTGACTGGTGGGAGATTCAGGGCAGATCAAAGGAAGGGCTTCTTCACAGAGCGCACAGTTAAAGTATGGAATTTGCTACCACAGGAAATAGTGATAGTCATCAGTTTGGATAGCTTTAAAAGGCAGGTTAGACAAATTCCTGGAGGAAAAGGCTATCAATGGCTAATAGTCTTGCCAGAGGCAGTGAGCCTATGTGCACCAGTTACTGGGGAATGTGGGCGGGAGGGTGCTGTTGCGCTCGTGCCTTGCTTGTGGATTCCCGGTCGACAGCTGGTCGGCCACTGTGTGGACAGAGTGCTGGACTAGATGGGCCCTTCGTCTGATCCAGCAGGGCTCTTCTCATGTTCTTAAGAAGCAGACTGGAGAGGCCTAACTTCTTACGTTCTAATTGTGCACCTCTTGGAAATGTATGCATTCTTCTCCCATTGCTGAAAGCATATTTGTGCGCATTTTTCAATAGTACATACTTTTCATGGCGTGGTTTTTCACATGTACGCATGGTGTCAAATGCATTTTGGGGGGAGGTCACACTGCCAGCTCAGAAATGGACGGACTTTGACCACAGATTGCTCCCAAGTCCGTGTTCGGTCTGCAAGGCACAAACTGGGTAACTCTTGATCAAAAATGAACTGAAACAAATTTCTCATACATGGATCCGTGTGTGTGTGTGTGTGTGTGTGTTACAGCAGTGTGTGTGTGTGTGTGTGTAAGCCTCAGGAAAAAAGAAAGAAGCTGTAGACCACCTGCAAGGGGTGAGTCCCACCCCCGAGAAACTATTCAACAATTTCTCCTTCCCCTGGAGAACTTCAGTGAAATGCTCTCTCCCCACTTACCATTTTCCACCCACAAACAGGGTGGATAATTAATTTCAGAAGGTCATTTATGCACAGCGCTAAAACGATTTTCTCTTAATAGGTTCCTTGTCCCCATAGGAGCTGCTCTGTAGTTGTTAAATTGATGTTACTTCACATGTGAAAATACATTAACCTACCTGTCTAGTTCCCCATACTAGGGATGTACGGATCCTTACCTGGGGTCCATGGGGGGGTCTGCAGGTGGCGGGAGGCGATCCAGTCCTCCCCCCGGAATCCTCCCTGGCCGGCTCTGCTCCGCGGGGAGCCTGTGGAGCTGCCGGCCGGCTCTGGCCGCTGCCGGACTTCCGGCCACGGCCGGTCTGCAGATGCAAATGGTTCGCATAGCGAACGCCATTTGCGTCCCTGCCTTTGGCTGTGATAGGCTACATAAATCTTTACGTAGCCTACCACGGCAAAGAGCAGGGACGCAAATGGCGTCACGGATATATCGTCCCATACATATCGAAAGGGGGGAACGAGTAGCTGAACTCCTGAGTGTCTCCAAAGAGGGACCTTTCTAAAATTCTCCTCATCTGATTTCTTCCCTGATTTTGGAATTTTTAATTACCTGGTCTTGCTTCCAAATGAATGCATTAGAAAATCTCCATTGAGCTGTTTTCTATGTCTGGATTTTGTACAAAGTGCCATGCCTGGGGAGTTTTCTGCAGCTTTCAATTCCTTTGCATCTCCTCCCCCCACCCCCCACTCCCATATTGCCAGATCGATCGCATGTGTGCATTGATAAAACGCTGCACAAATGCAATTCTGATGTGATTGTTCCTGGGATTGTATCAAGATTGTTATATGTGGCGTGCTACCAATATGCACGAGTACATGTGTGCAACAAGTAAAAAAACCCTGCACAAAAATAATCGTGATGCAACCATGTGTACAATCGTATCAAGGCTGCTTTTTTGGTAGTGTTTTGGAAAAAATCTAACAGCTGTGGCAAATGGTGCATGCTCTGATTCTGGAATTGATTTTTTTTAACAATTTTTTTTTTAATTTTTTTCTCTTTGTTAAGCTGAAATTCAGGAGGCGAATGCAGGGAAGAGCAAACTGGAGGAATAATAAAGGAATGAAAGTGGGGGAAACCCTTGCATCCTTACCAGCAAAGGATCTGGAAGATCTGAAGGCGGATCCAGAGGCGGACAACTCTGCTCATGAGTCTAATATAATGGATGGTGAACTTCTCCAAACATGAGAAGGCTACTTTTTCTCTTCCAGTAGGCACAAATATCACAAACTGGTATCCACAGGCAAGAGCTTAATTGGCCCTGCTCAGGTTCCAGCTGGATGTCACCAAGACAGAGATCAAGGGGGAGAGAGAAGCAGGACGATGAAAAGGTTCTGCACCAAAATCAAATGCTCCATGAACCCCTTAGGCAAAACACTCTGCCCCCAAACATATCAACAGCACAGTAGTGAATAGTAACATAATAAGACAACGTATGAAATATTGGGACTGAACGTTGCCTCAGAAAGCAATGCAAAATCCATGACAGATGGACACCAGAAGTAATCTTCCCAGATAAAACAGGGGTAGGCAACCTTTTGAGGGCATGGCCACATTTGGCAAATTGAGAAGCTGCCCTGGTCACCACCACAACAATGGCTACCGTGGGAGGTGTGGGTAGTCACAAAGGACAAGTCACTTGTCCAGAAGACTGAGTGCAAGTCAGAGGTTGGGTCTGAGCCCCAACGCACTAAACAATGCATTTGAACACACAGTTTCCAGCATCAACAGAAATCTATTTCACAGCAATCTCCGCAGCCAGTACAAAAAGTGTGTGTGTGTGTGTGTGTGTGTGTACATCTCTGTGTGTGTGTTTTAACTCGGAGGGGGTAGCGCTCCTTGGTGGGAGCCAAGAAACGTGTCCAGGGCTGCATTGGTGCCTACCCTGCCCTCAAAGAATAAAAGTTCCTGTACACCAGCCATTCCTGACCTGGTGCTCCCCCATGTTAGACTACAAGTCCCATAATCCCCAGCCAGCATAGCCTTAGGCCTATAGTTTACCGTTTCACCCAGGAAATAGTGTTTCCTTAGTTACCTGACTGTAAGGTAAACACATTTTGGGTCTAAAAAACCATTACAGATTAGCCACACGCCACCCCCTGAACCACCAGGTTTGCTAAGCGCTACCCATACCAGCCACATCAGGACTTGGATGAAGGAATGCTTCTCAGATTTGCCGATGACACAAAATTGGATGGGATCGCTAATGCCCTGGAAGACAGAAACAAAATTCAAAGTGATCTTGATCGGCTGGAGTGCTGGGCAGAAAACAACAGAATGAAATTTAATAGGGATAAATGCCATATTCTGCACCTAGGGAAAAGAAACCAAATGCACAGTTACAAGATGGGGGATACGTGGCACAACAACAGTACAAGCGAGAAGGATCCTGGAATTGTTGTAGATCACAAGCTGAATAGGAGCCAACAATGTGATGAGGCTGCAAAAAAGGCAAATGCTATTTTGGGCTGTATTCATAGAAGTATAGCTTCTAAATCCAATGAAGTACTAGTTCCCTTCTACTCAGCACTGGTTAGGCCTCATCGCTACCACAGGACATAGTGATGGCCACCAACTCGGATGGCGTTAAAAGGGGGTTGGACAAATTCATGGAGGAGAAGGCTATCAGTGGCTACAAGTCCTGATGGCTACATGCTATCTCCAGTACCAGAGGCAGTAAACCTATGTACAGAAATCACTGGCGAACATGGACAGGAGGGTGCTGTTACACTCCTGTCCTGCTTGTGGGTTTCCCCTGGGCAGCTGGTTGGCCACTGTGTGAACAGAATGCTGGACTGGACGGACCCTTGGTCTGATCCAGCAGGGCTCTTCTTCTGTTCTTATGGGTCGTCACCATGCAGCCCATGGGCCGTATACAGCCCCCCCTGTTATGGCCCCAGCCAAATTGTCCTGAAACTAAATTTGACTCTTTTGGCACTGCATAGCCACTACAGAGTTCTGAAAGGATCAAATTTAGTTTAAGAACAAGCTAAATGTAACCATTTTTTGTGCTACTACAGAGCAGTTTGCAGCTGCATTTTCATGGCAGATTGCTGATTTTTTCTATTTGGGGTGTGTGTTCTCTACAGACTGATTGATGCCTCACAGAGTGCGAAATGGCCCCCAGATCTCCTGCAGTTGCCTAGCCCTGATTTAATCTTTCCTTTATCCGTTCCTAGCCTGTCCTCCATCGCGATATCATGCCTGCCACCTTCCACTCTTGAAAGGCAACGGGATGCTTGTTTTGGGGGTTCAAGATAGACTTGAAACTGTTCTTAGGTTACCATCAGCTGGTGAAACAGCAGGCCGAGCATGGTATGGTGCATTAGTGTCCATGCGCATGCGTGGAGGTGGGACCATTCTCCATTTAGGCCACAATCCTATGCATGTTTTGACAGAAAAATCTGGCTGGGGCATGCTGGGAATTGTAGGACTCTTTTTCTATCTAGATTGTGCCCTTAACTTCTAAAGATCTTGGAGAAAAGAGGAGAATGGCAAAACTAACAACGTATTTTGAAAAGGCAGAAATAAAACTGGGGCCATGATTTATCAGGGCCAGGGGGAAGAAAATAAGAAGTGCCCCTGGATTCATGGGGCTCCTGCCCCAAATCTATTCCCCGGGGCTGTGAGTGCCCGTTGATGCCAATGACAGTTTTTTGTTTCTTTTTCTCAACTTCATTGCCGCGCAGGGGCCAGTTTTCAAGGAGGATTCCAGCTGGGCAGGGAAGGTTAACTCTCCCCTTCCCACATGCTGCAACACCCTCCACCCCCAAATCTTCCCCCGTATGGCGGTGAAGCTGAGGAAATAAACGTCCCCCATTGGTTTGGGCCAGGGTGCTAATTAATCCAAAGATTTATTTCATTTGCATTCTTCGGACGGGAGATTAATCGGCTGGCATGCCGTTTAGGTACATTGTCGTAATGATTTTTAAATAATATAGATATAAAGTAGCATATGCAGATTTTATGCAGATTCCTTTGGGCCTGGGCCTCGACACTTTTAATTTCCTGGTAGTGCCCCTGGTAAAAGGGGGCAGTTGGAGCATATGGGATCGCAGCTTTAGGCCCAGTGGTTGCCCCAGCAATGAAGGAGTTGGTCTGGTTAGAGCTCATTAAGAATCGAGCCTGGCAGCACAGCGCCCTCTCGTGACTTCACTTGGGCTTCACTCGAGGCCAGATGGACTTGCGCTGGGATCCGATTTCCCAGCAAAAGGGTTCCCTCTCTTCCCTTGTCTGGGACCAGAACAGCTGAAGCTAGGACGCCTAAAAGGAGAGACGTTAGGGAGACAGAGATGGGATGTGTCTGTTTGTCAGGCTCGCTTGTGGGCTGGGAAAAAGCGGAGGATCCGTTTCCTGCTTCCGTGCTCGGTCCATCTAATTTTTCTGGGTCCATGTTATCATTTATGTATTTGAAGTATTTTTTCCCCCCAGCTCCTCGGTCAAAAAGGTGCCGGGAGCAGCTTACGTGGAGCCAGTAAAGCAAGTTGGTCCCTGCTTATAATCTGAAAAGCCACGACACACAAGGAAAAAAGGGTCAAGACAGGGAAGGGGGGTGGAATGAAGTAGTCTTTCAGCAGGTCAGAAAATGAAAAATGACGTAGCCTTTCAGTGGAGTGTCCCTGCTGCCTCTCCCATTTCCCTCGGTGCAGCCTGCTGGAGTGGCAGGTGGTAGGGACAGCTGAGCGAGGAAGACTTTTCGGGGTGGTCTTGGAACGTCCCTGTTTCTCCTCTCCTCTCCCTCCCTGCACCCCAGTGGAGTCTGGTGGCTCGGATGTCGGTGAGGCAGTGAATCCGCTCTGGGTTTCAGTCAGAACCAGTCAGAACTCTAAAAGAGCTATCCAAGTTCTGACTGGTTCTGACTGAAACCCGGAGCGGATTCACTGCCCCACTGACATCCCAGCCACCAGCCTCCACTGGTACATCCTCTATATTATTATTTCCCCTCTTTACATGCTTCTCCTTTAAAGCTAGTTTTGTTCTTCTGAAAACCTTGGGGTTCCCCTGAGCATACTGATCAGTAGTACAGCTAGGCAATTTTAGACTCTGGACTTCACAATATTATGTGTACACCCACCTTTTTAGATGGGAACGTGTATTACGTCACCGACTTCAAAATGTGGTACGCCAGCCCCAGTGTCCTGCCCCGATGCCACTGCTGTTGCTGATGCCACTGTCTTGTTCTCAGGGGCCTCATTTTGGCTACAGTCCTGTCGGCACACATCAGCTGAGTTCGCTATTAGAGGGAGTGATTTATGTAACACCATCAATACATACGCTCCAGCTGTTGCTATTTACCTGGACTCTGTATAGCCACAGATGTTCCAAGTGTCATAAGAGATCCGCGGTGCATATGTTTTGCAACTGGCGCTGAGCCGAATGTTTCTTCTTTACCATTTTCATTCAATTTGAGAGAAAAGAAATTGGTTTTTGAAAGCAAACGAACGAGAAGAAAAATTTGGTGACATTTTCATGGATGGTGTGCAGGGTTCTTGTACTGACATCGGTTATACGGTGTGTGTATGAGTATCCTGTCTTTCGTTGTACAATCATCTCTCTGGCATCTGCAGCCTCCCGCTTCCCATACCTCCATTAAAGCCCAAGGGGGTTGGAAGGGGGCTACAAGACCATTGAGTCCAACCCCCTGCTCAATGCAGGAATCCAAGTCAGAGCATCCCTGACAGGTGGCTGTCCAGCCTCATATGATAGCGCTCTTCAAGTACTTGAAATGTTGTCACAGAGAGAAAGGCCAGGATCTCTTCTCGATCATCCCAGAATGCAGGACACGGAATAATAGGCTTAAGTGACAGGAAGCCAGATTCTGGCTGAACATCAGGAAAAAATTCCTGACTATTAGAGCAATATGACAATGGAACCCCCTACCTAGGGAGGTGGTGGGCTCTCCCACGCTGGAGGCATCCAAGAGGAGGCTGGACAGTTATGTGTCAGGGATGCTCTGACTTGGATTCTTGCACTGAGCAGGGGCTTGGACTCGATGGTCTTGTAGGCCCCTCCAACCCTACTATTCTATGATTCTATGATTCTATGATCTTGAATGCCTCCAGTGTGGGAGAGCCCACTACCTCCCTAGGTAATTGGAAGATGCAAAGGTAACTTCTACTGGGGGACTTTTTTCAAATCAGAATGTGTGGGCAGTCTGGGAGGCTGCAGAGGAGTGGAGAGATGTATAATAGAAAGAAAAAACATGCACTGCACCCTCGGTCCCCTCGCAGTGATTAAACACCACCACCACAAATTCAAAATAAGCTATAAAACACCCTGAGAATGGGGAAGGCAAATGAAAACCTCTTTGAGGAGGGAAGAAAACTTTCAGGAAATTGGAGGACAAATTTTGGCACAGCACCAGCTCCACCTCTTCCCGGGAGCTGGATGAAACACTGACACCCTCATGCCTGGATGGTGGGGGATACAAACACCACACCTTTGGCCACCTTGAGATGATACAGTTAGAGCAGAAACACCATTTAAAGAAATTCAAAAGAAACTCTAAAGTGCATTGAGAATGAGGCAGGAAAGTGGATACCTCTTTTGAAGGGGAATAAAACTTTTGGAAAACCGCAAGGCAGATTTTGGCACAGCATTAGTTGCAACTGTTGGGTGCAGCAAAATGTTTTTGGGCCAGCCATAATCCAAATTAGGATTATGACCCTGGTGTCTGTTGGGAGGAATGAAATGAGAATCCAGCCAGGCTGTTCATGTCTTCCGAGCTGGTGCTTTGAATATGAGAAGTGTCTGTGTGTGCATTAATGAATGCCACGGAGACAGGGGCTTTATAAATGTACCTGTACTAAGGATAAGCTGAAGGAAGCCAAGGTGTAGGCAAGAAGGCAAAGATCTGAATCACATTTCTGATGCCCCCCGATCTAACTATCAGCTTAATTTTCCTGTGAAGCTTTATAGGTGTTGCTGGGCTGGTTCTTGTAGGTGACGGAGGGGGGACAACCCTCAACAGCTCTGAGTCGCTCCCGAAACGTCCACACTCCATGCATCTCGGTGGAATCTGGCAGCCTCCATCTTTTCTTTTGGTGCACAGCATAGGGAGCTGTCGAGAGTCACGCAGAGCCTTTGCCAGATGTCAGACCAGATGTTTGATCCCCCCAACCCCAGGTGTGTGGGGCAAATAAGCAAAGTCAAGTGCTTGGTTGGACTTACTAACTACCATTGGAGGGCATGGCTGCCATGTTGGCTGCACAGAATGAGATATACATTCCGTCTCACTCCAGCATGAACCCAGGATGGTGCTATGCAGATAAAATTGTGAATATTGCAACCTAGTCTGCAAGTTGCTGGAAGGGGGCAGTGTTGCCGTTTAGTTAGTTCCTGGGAATTTAGGCCACTGCTGGCCTTTGGATCACTATAGCCTACAGTGTGGTTTCCTGTGATTTATTCCTTTTGCTCCTCCCCTTCCTTCCCTCCCCCTCTCTCTGACTTCCACCATTGCTGGGCGCAATTGTGTTTGATCTCTTGCTCCTGCCAGTGTTATAAAACGCAAAGAAATGGACTAAACAAACTTTGCCTGAAATTGTACACTGTACCTGCATTTCCCCCCTTCATGGATCACTGCTTTGTTGTGGCGAAGGGGCTTGCGTAACTCAGTGAAGCCATAAGCTATGCCGTGCAGAGCCACCCAAGACGGACAGGTAATGGCGGAGAGTTCTGACAAAATGTGGTCCACTGGAGAAGGAAATGGCAACCCACTCCAGTATTCTTGCCAAGAAAACCCCATGGAACGTATCACAAGGCTCACAGAGATGATGCTGGAAGATGAGCCCCTCAGGTCGGAAGGTGTCCAATATACTACTGGGGAAGAGCAGAGGGAATTTCCAAGTAGCGCCAGAAAGAGTGAAGCGGCTGGGCCAAAGCCGAAAGGACACTCAGCTGTGGATGTGTCTGGTGGTGAAAAGAAAGTCCGATGCTGTAAAGAACAATATGAATTTGAGCACACTCCGGGAGAGGGCAGAGAACAGGAAGGCCTGGAGTGCTATGTCACGAAGAGTTGGACACGACTTAACAAATGAACAACAAAACCTGCATTTTTAGGCAAGGAACTATGAATAATTTAACCTTTTCTTCACTAAAGAAGGGTGTGGTCCTTTTTTCTTTTTTTTTAGCCTTATGTGCATGTGGGACTGGTAAACGCTCATTCTGTTCTGCCTTTTGTTTTTTTCTCTGCTAAACATCTTTCTAACAGGAGGCAGCAATGCCAAACAATTCCCATCAGATAACAGTGGAGCGGGGCCAATTCTGCCCAGGTTACCAGGGGCAAGGAGAAGGTTTAGCCCACACTCAGTGGTATCCTTTGGTTACTTTTTCCCTAGTGATTGGACCATCCCTCAGTTAAAGAGATCTCACTATAGGGGGGTTGTTTAGCAGGTGGTTTGCTGCTGGGGTAACTGACTTCTGTGCTACTGGTAATCTGTGTGAAGGAGAGACCTAGCTGCAGGTTATCAATCGGGCTGTGTGTGTAAGAAACCAAGCGATGTGCATTTATGGGTTCCTGTAGAACTACTGGGTTAAATGAAGGTGCAGGAATTCTCCATCTGACAGAATCAACAGTGTCCATTCAACTGCAAAGTTTATCCCAAGTGCAATCAAATAAAGGATCCAGATTGGATCTAATTGACATCTGATCTGGTTGTTGAAGCATAAAGGCCTCCCCGGCTGCAGAATTTCAGTTCTCCTCAAAGAGAATTCTAAATTCCCAGCTGGAAACTTCAACAGCAGCCTATAGGGCTGGAGAGAAACAGTGATGCGACCCAGCATTTGTGAATTTAATACAGTAATCCGAGGATAAAGGTTTTGTGAAACGGTCCTTCCTCCAGCTTTGTTTCTCCAAATCATTTTGCCAATTCTTCAGCAAGTTTACTTGAGAGTAAGTTCACAGTGAATTCAACGGGGCTTACTTCTGATTAAACATGCGTAGGACTGCACTGTTAATCTCTGGTTCCCCACCCCTCTTCCCAAAAAAGATAGCACTGCACGGGTCTGCTTTTAAACCTTTGGGTCTGCTTTCTGATGAAGCATTTTGGGGTTTGTTTGTTGCAAGGTGTTCCTCTAAAAAACACAAAAAGAAATCCATACATAAAAATGTTTTTTCCCTAGCAGTTCAAGTTTAAAAATAAGGTTACATGGAATAGCTGCCTGTGATGTTCTATTTTTCAACAAGCCTGCTTTGATCATTGCCGTTTCTCAAATAAAATGAGCCGCTGTAGGAAATGTGTGTGTTTTTCTGTAGATATTCAATGGCTGTCCACTATAATGGCCATCCCAGTGAGTGGCAAAGGAGGCAGCCATTTTTTTTAAGGGTGGCAGCCATTTTGAATTTTCCAGTGCTCAAAGAGCGCCTCAGAACAGGGCTTTCTAGGAATAACAAAATGGCGGCTGCTCCAATTCTCTTCCTCGCAAAAGAATTTTGCCTCACCCATGAAATGTAGCCAAAACAAAACAGCTGATTTAGAGGAGGGTGAAATGACTGAGAAAAGGCCTTTGTCGATCCAGTTCAGCTCTAGTTTGGTGGGTGTTTCGGCTTTTCTTAGCTGCCCTCTAGTGCTGTGGCCATTGTTTGGAAGCCTGATATTGCTGGTCTGGTAGAGAGAGAGCCTTTAAAAATGCAGTTCAAGGGGCCATAGCTTTGTGGTATCACACCTTCTTTGGATGCTGACAGTCCTAGATTTAGTCCCCGACATCTCTGGTTGAAAGGACCTCAGGAGGAGGACTGGGAGAAGACCCTTTCTCGGTGCTTGAGATCTTGGAAGTTTCTGCTGCCAGTTGAAGATGGAGCAAACAATCCATTGACTTGGCACATGCAGCATCATATGTTTATAAACCAACACAGACAAGATTCTCTCACAGCTCAACTTGGTTTATTGGGACATTGAAGCTTCCACGAGAGAAAAACAACACGAGAAGCTAGCCAACGAAATAAAAACAAAATCCATGCATCTTTTTCTGAAATTGCACAATGCCAAAGCCCTCTCCAGCACCCACATGCACACACGTACACACTTTAAACTAGAATTCGAACAACTTGGAGAGACATTTCTCAAGCATTTTCTGCTACTTTTTCATTGCTTGCAAAAGGGAAGAAGAGGAAGGAGGTATCTAATCCAAATTTGTTCCCTGATATTTCCAATCATGAATGTTACTGGATGGGGAGGGCGATGTTAAAAAGAAAAGAATAGGGTTGATTCTAAAATTCTTACTTCAAATTCTCTCTGGATTTTGGAATTTCAAATTACTAGGGGTGGGCAAATCACTTACTTGACTCCGTTCCGGGGATCTTTGGGAGGGGGGAGGTAATCCATCCCTCCCCCCGGAATCCTCCCCGGCCGGCTCTGCTCCGCGGCTAGTCCGCAGAGCCGCCGGCTGGGGTCGCCCACAGCCGGACCTCCGTCTGCTGCTGGGCCACGCGGCCACAAATGGCGCTGTCGTAGTGACCACCATTTGCGTCCCTGCATTGCCATGATAGGTTTTGTATATATTTACATAGCCTATCACGGCAAAGAGCAGGGACACAAATGGCAGCCGCTATGCCATTTGCGTCCCTGCTCTTTGCCGTGATAGGCTATGTAAATACTTACGTAGCCTATCACGGCTAACAGAGCGAGGGAAATGGCAGCCGCAGACCGGGGCCGCCATTTGCACTGGCGTACGGCCGACAAAAGGTAGGTTCCATCCCGGGGAGGTTTCGTGGGGTGGCGGGCGGGAGATTGTTCCGTTCTGCCATGGACTCCAGGGGGCCGGATTCTAAAGAATCTGGCCTCACTGGAGTCCGTGGCGGAATTCTCCGCCATCCCTACAAATTACCTGCTTTTGTTCCCAAAATGAAACAGATGCACCACCATTGGTCTTTTTGTATATACTAATTTTGTGGGAAGTGTGGTACATGCATGATGTACAATAGCTTTTTGTCCATTCTATTGATTAAATCTTTCCCTTCCTCTACATTACTGCCGTGCACACATGCATCAATGAAACACTGCAGAAAAGCAGCCTTGATGTGATTGTGCATGAAGTTGCACCAAGGTTGTTTCTGTGTGCTGTTTACTGATGTACAGGAGCATAGGAGTGAATCAGAAAAACACCACACACAAAATCTTGATGCAACCACATATATGATCATTCCAAAGTTGCTTTTTTTATGGTCTTTTATCAATGCACAGCTGAGAACTGGTAATGTAAGTGGGTGTGTGGGAGAGATAATACAAATGAACTGAAGGGAATAAAAGAAGAATGAAACAGTTCTAATGTTCATGTTCTAATTCCACAATTAGTGTTAGAAATTCTCATAAATAAACCAGAAATAAGGAGGAGTGGATCACAGTGCAGAGTCAACTTGGAGAATAGCAATGGAATGGAACAGGGGGAATCCATTCATCTCATTTTTAAAGGCATAAAAATATTGAATTTGGCAAGTTGAAGCTTCAACGCTATCAGTGAGTGTTAAGATTTAACTTATTACAAATTACATTTCAAGCAAAATTTGAACACTTCTGAAATTCAAAAAACAATTCAAAATTTGTTGCAACGTTGCTGCAGTTCAAATTTGTGGCGGGGACAGGTTTCTTTTGGATCTAGGTTAAACTGAGATGGATCCGAGTGAAGGAGGGATGGACACTGACTTCAAGCAAAACCGTGCAAGCTGCATAAATAGATTTTAGCTCACTGACCAGACAAATCAAGAATACTTTGCTGTACACCTGGAAAATGACTGAAAGGCAAGACAGTTTTTTTCTTTTTAAGATCACGATATTGGGGGTGGGGGGAAGAGAGACTAGAAACCACAGGCTTGCAGTCGAAGAGTGAGTTATACAGCAGGCGTGAGCACATCCCATAGGCACTTCAGAGTTTGGATAATTATATCACCACATTTAGCAAGAGGAGAGACTGAAAGAGGCCCCTGGGGCACTGAGACAGCTAAATGAAGCCGTTATCAATACTTTGCCAGCAGTGCAGAAGGCAACTTCAACAGCGCTGCGGACCAAACACATCCCTGGTGGTGGCCGTGTTGGAGGACTGGAAGTTGAGACTAGGACACTTGCTTCTGAAATTCTCCCTCTCTGAATTTCTCCCCAGATTTTAGCATCCCACATTACCCAGACTGGTTTCCAAACAGTGGTGCAGTTAGAGAATTACAGACTCTGGACATAATGGTCTTGAGACCAGTGGAAGCTCCTTGGAGAGCTTCCTTAGAGTTCTGAATGGTTCTGACTGAAACCTGGAGCGGATTTACCGCCCCGCTGACACCAGAGCCACCAGCTTCCATTGCTTTAGACAGTAATGTGGATGCCTTCGTTAACTTCAAAATGTAGCAAAACGGCATCTGGAGGCCTTCCTGGCCATTCTTCTTGTGGGGCCCTGCCCTGATGGCAACGCTGTATCCAAAATGGAAGAATGCATTAGAAATTCTGATTTTTAATTTCCTCATATGGTGCAGAGCATGGGGCATGCTATAGCTTTCCATTTCTTCCATTCCTTGGTATCTTTTCCATGCCACCACAATACTGATATGTACACATGTGTTGATAAAACACAGCACAAATGCAATCCCAACAGGATTTGCACTGCACATGAGGTTGTACCATCCCCCCCTCTTTTTATTCCCACATCTTGTACAGAACTCTCTGTATGTTTCACTTGCCACCACTTTCAGTGTCTTCACTTCATTTGGATCCCTTCACACACAGACACCCCCTGCCCACGGTCTACGTTACGAATGTTCATTGTACACATTGATCAAACACTACAAAAAAGCAACTTTGATGGGATTGCACATATAGAATGGGTCCGCATCTTTGGAATTTCCTCTCCAGAAAGACCCACAGGGCACCAACAACACTATCTTTTTGGTGCTAAATGAAGACATCCCACCCCAGCAGCCTTTTAGATATCCTGAGGGTTTTTTCCCTTAGTAGTATAGTTTTTTAAGTGGCTTTAATATCTAGCACTGCTGCTAACATTCTGCAATGTTATGTTGTTTTATTCTTTTAATGTGATGGTTGTTTTAAATTGTTGTTTTTAATTTTCCTTTGCTTTAGTGGCTCTTTCAGGTTTGAAGAGCAAATGCCAGGTAGCCAATCAGAAATTGGCCAGTAGTCCAACTTGTACTATCCCTGTCCTTGAATTATCTCTGGCCCCTGCTTCCTAGCTTTCTTGGGACATTCATAGATCCTTGTGTATTTCTAGGGAGCTGCGAACTCCCTCATTCATGATTTTTAGATGGGTGGTCAAGACACACTTATCCTGTTGGGGTTTTTTATGTCATAGAATCCTAGAATAGTAGGGTTGGAAGGGGCCTATAAGAACATCGAGTCTAAGCCCTGCTCAATGCAGGAATCCAAGTCAGAGCATTCCCAACAGATGGCTGTCCAGCTTCATCTTGAATGCCTCCAGTCTGGGAGAGCCCACCACCTCCCCAGGTAATGGGTTCCATTGTCGTCCTGCTCTAACAGTCAGGACGTTTTTCCTGATGTTCAGCTGGAATCTGGCTTCCTGTAACTTGAGCCCATTATTCTGTGTCCAGCATTCTAGGATGATCGAGAAGAGATCCTGGCCTTCCTCTCCGTGACAACCTTTCAAGTACTTGAAGAGTGCTATCCTATCTCCCCTCTGTCTTCTCTTCTCAAGGCTAACCATACCCAGTTCTTTCCATCTCTCCTCACAGGGCTTTGTTTCCAGTCCCCTGATCATCTTCGTTGCCCTCCTCTGAGCCCTCTCCAGTTTGTCTGCATCCTTCCTAAAGTGTGGTGCCCAGAACTGGACACAGCACTCCAGATGAGGCCTAACCAGTGCTGAGTAGAGGGGAGCTAGTAGTTCACAGGATTTGGAAGCTAGACTTTTATAAATGCAGCCCAAAATTGCATTTGCCTTTTTTGCAGCCACATCACATTGTTGGCTCCAATTCAGCTTGTGATCTACAACAATTCCAATATCCTTCTCACTTGTAGCCGCCACCATTTGCATACGCTAGGGTTTTTCCCCCTGCTGTGAAAGGCTACGTAAATATTTACGTAGCCTATCACAGCTCAATACAGGGACACAAATGGCAGCGGCTACGACAGCCGCCATTTGCATCCCTGCAGGGCTGCCCAGCAGCCGGATGTCCGGCTGCAGGCAGCCAGAGCCGGCTGGCGGCTCCGCGGCTTGGCCGCAGAGTGGAGCTGGCTGGGCAGGATTCCAGGGGGAGGGACGGAGCGCCTCCCCACTGTCAAGGATTCTGGGGGGAGGGGCGGAGTGCCTCCCCCCCACTGCAGATGCCCCTCAGCGGAGCAAGGTAACGGATTCGTACATCCCTAGTTTTGTTATTGGCCCATTTTAGTTGTTTATCTTTAGTTATTTTCAGGGTACTACTATGCACGTTGACTCAGAAGTAAGCTCCATTAAGTTCAATGGGGCTTACTCCCAGGTAAATTCATGTAAGATTGCAGCCTCATTATTTCTACGGGTGTACGAAACCCCGCTTACCTGGCTCCGCCTGGTTCCACAGGTGGGGGGAGGCGATCCGTTCCTCCCCCCGGAATCCTCGACAGGGGGGAGGAGATCTGTTCCTCCCCCCCTGGAATCCTGCCCAGCTGGCTCCACGGCCAGGCTGCGGAGCCACCGGCCGGGCCAACCCGCAGAGGGGCCTCCAGCCGCTGCCGGGATGGTGCGGACACAAATGGCGTCCTGTGTAGGGGATGCCATTTGCATCCCTACGCCGGCCTGTGACAGGCTACATAAATATTTACGTAGCCTATCATGGCAAAAAAAAAGGGAACGCAAATGGCGGCGGCTACGGCGGCGGCCATTTGCATTCCCTTTTTTAGCTGTGATAGGCTATGTAAATATTTACGTAGCCTATCATGGTGAAAAAGGGAACGCAAATGGTGGCCGCTGTAGCCGCCGCCATTTGCGTTCCCTTCTTTTGCCGTGATAGGCTACCTAAATATTTACATAGCCTATCACAGCCTCCGCAGGGACGCAAATGGCGTCCCTGCGTTAGCCATGATAGGCTGTGTAAGTATTTACGTAGCCTATCATGGCCATTCGAAAGACGCGAATGGCAGCTGCAGACGCGGCCGCCATTCGAGGAGCACCGGAACGGCCGACCAAGGTAGGCTCCGTTCCGGGCCCATTTCGCGGGGTAGGGGGGCAGGGGGCTTCATTCCACCATGGATTTCAGGAGGCCGAATGCGCTGGCATTCTGCCTCACCGAGATCTGTGGCAGAATTCTCCGCCATGCCTAATTATTTCTGACTGCTTGTTTTAATGTTGTGAGCCACTGTGGCGGCCCTTTGGGGGGCCAAAAGGCAATATATAAATCATTTCATAAATAAATGGATAAATAAATCAGAGAGATAAAGAACTTTGCCATTGTTTATACCACAGCTCCCCCCGCCACCCGCAGAAATTTGGAAACTTGGGACAGTATTTTTTCTGGACTAACATACCCTTCAACATTTCACGGATGAAAATAAGAGTGCATTTGCAACCTCCTATCTCACGGATCACTGACGCTATTACTAAATTCTAAATTCATTTAGGCTGCAATAGCTTGCTCTCCATTGATTTAAAAGCCCAGAGGATGATGAACCAAAAGACTGCCCTTGCAAAAAAAAACCCTCCGACCCACCCCCACCCCCAAGTTGACTTACAAGAGGTCATTATCGGCTACAGTTTGTGGCATCGTGTGTTACTGTTCGTGCACATCGGTTGCTATGTTTACACGCTGGAGACAAGATACATCCATTCCTCACGCAGATATCTAACTGCTAGGAAAGTAGGGAGGGAGATGAATCCCGAAGAAAGAACACTTTAGCAACTCATATTCGCGAAGTTTTTACACAGCATCCCCCACAAAACACACACAGAAATGGGACAAAACCAGGACTTTGATTTATCAGGGACCTGAATTAGAAAATAGAGAACATGGTGTGCATGAACTAAAATTGGAGACACACTTCAGTCTACACCAAAAAATAATAGTACACATATGTTTTGGCATCTTGCTTGAAGCAGGGGGTCCCAGGCTGGTGATCTAGCCTGTCATCCTCAGACAGTTGCCAGGGCCCCAGCATCCTGGCAGGGTCCAGGGATTATGCGCCCTGCCCTGCATCCCCCACCCCCTTCATTTTTGTGGCCTGGAATTCCGAGCAGCACCACGTTGCTGGATCTAGCCACCCTTTCAATTTCCCATCATGCCCCTGAACTGCCATTGTTTGGGGGCATTGTGGGAAATGGCAAACTGCCCTATGCCGGTCGGAGTGCTGCCACTGCAACCAGGTAAGCCCACCAATGTCTGAGGTGGCCCACCAGAGGACTTTGCCTCTTAAACTTGGACCCAACCCTGGCGAGGCCCATTAATATAGCCTCTGGATACCTCGACTTCCCCTTTGCCCAGTGAGAATCCAGGGATCACGATTCCCTCACCGCTGCAAGCTGTTTTAGTCAGGAGAGACGAGGAAAGATGGCGCAAGGCGTAGAGTGGCAGCCACCTATCCAACATGGCGGTTTAATGTTTCAGCCCCTCTCTGATTTATATGATACACCTACTGTAATAAAGGGGTGTTTCAAAAGCCCCTGATTTCTTTTTGCCAAGAATGGTTAACTCCAGGCCCCAATGCCCATAGCCAGCACCCTCAGACACCTGCCTGAGCTCCAGCAGAGCCCAGCATCGCTGACACCTTCCCTGGGCCACCATAGCTAAAACAGCATAGCATGGCTAAAAAGCTGCCACTTCGAATTCCCTCACTCCTGGGCATTGTGGTACATGGGTGGCTGCTGAGGCCACAAGTGTGGGAGAGGGTGAGGGTTCAACCCCTCTGGTTGCCTCTCATTCAGCTTCCATTTCTGTTTCTCTCCTTGAACCTGGCAGATTAACAGAAGGGGTCAGAGGAGGCTGGTGGCTCCAATTTTGGTGGTGCCTTAAAGGGGTTATCCAATGTACTGCACCCTAGCCCCAAAATAGCTTCAGCACCTCGGAGAGCTCCTTTAGAGTTCTGGCTGGTTCTGACTGAAACTCAGAATGGAGTCATAGCCCCACCAAAATCGGACCCACCAGCCTCCACTGGAAGGGCTACCTCTGGGGGTTGGCGCCTTGACCGTCAGCCAACGTGCAGCTCCTTCAGCCCCCTTCCTCTGGAGAGAAGAAGATCCTGGAATTTAGACTGAGGCATGAACTGCTCTGGCCAGAAGATACACGGCCCCATAGACTCCAAATAGCTTACATTTTATCTTTGTGATGGAGCTAATCTTGGCATAAACCAATGCTGAAATGTGTTCTAACTGCTCACATAAACCATCGTCACACCATGATAATGGATGTTACAAAGATGACAACCACTTACTCGCACGTCTCCTGTTGCCGTTTTCTGAGAACGTGCAAAATAGCTCTGAGTCTTCCCGTTTAGGGCTCTGCGGTCGCTGCATTCAAGGTATGCAGTTGCATTCACTAGTTTCTGATTGCACAGCCTGGTCTGGTACTGTACTGGTCCCAGCAAGGCTGGGCTGCACCAGGATCTGGACGTGCCAAAGTAGTATTTTTGGTCCAAGCAGCTGGGGTTGCTAAGACACCTCCTCCTCTCCCCTCACCAGGAGAAGATCAAGCTTCCTGGCTCCAGCACCGACACACGGACAGATCAAGTCAATACCGGAAGCCGCGGTGATGTCCAACTCGAACACCCAGCTGCAGATCTGAATCTGCCTTTCCCACACCTTATTCACTGAACTTTGTGCACCAATTTCACCAAGGATGCAACACAACGGTTTCGTGTTGCACGGGGAATTCAGGAAGCTGCAGTGTGTGGGGGTGGGGGGTGTCTCTGGGGGAGGGAGAATGTATGGGGAGAAAAAACATGGCTGCATCTGGGATTTCAAGCAGTATATAGACATCAGAGAGTGCCACGTCCACAGGGGGCCTTTTGCCAGTCCAGGGAGGCCCAACAACAGCTGAACAGTTCCAGGCTCAGTCCTGGGCATCTTGGGTGGCAGGGCTGGGGAGGACTTCTCCCTTCCTGAGATCCTGGAGACCTCTTGCTAGTCAGAGGTTTAGCTAGTCTTGCTTGTCTCTTGCTAGTCTCTTCCTGAGACCCTGGAGACCTCTTGCTAGTCAGAGCAGGGCTTTACTGGATTTGATGGGCAACTGATCTCCCATAGTATTGGGCAGTTCCTTCAGGGCAATGGGTGGGGGAACTGTAGCCCACCAGATGTTGTTGGACTTCAGCTGCCACCAGCTCCAACCAGTATGGCAAATGGTCAGAGATTATGGTAGTTGGAGTCCAACCACACCTCGAAGGCCACCAGTTCCCCACCCTTGCTTTTGGGGAAGGCCCATAGCTGAGTGCTACAGCACTCATACTTCACAGGCAGAATGTTCCTGGTATGTCCAGTTAAAAGGAACATGGGTATCAGGTCCAGGAAAGACCTTTCTCCACTTGAGACGTTGACAGGCTGTTGCCACTCAAGAGCACGCACTACTGGGTTAGATCAACCAGTGGTAAAAGCCAGCTCCATGAAACCTTGAAGTCTGCACCAAATTCCGAACACCAGAGACTCCGTTGCTTTTGCTCAATGGATGCTTTGGGCATAGGACCCAGCTGGATCTCAAGCCAATGGAGACATCACCTCATCTGCTGAGGAGGGGCTGTCGCTCCATAGCAGAGCACTCGCACTGCATGCAGGTCTCGGGTTCAATTCCCAGCATCTCCAGGCAGCTCTGGGAAAGACCCTGGAAAGCCACTGCCAGGTAATGCAGACAATAATGGCCTAGATGGGGCAATTGAATGAGGCCGCTTCCCATGTTCATTAGGAACCACGAGAGCTCAGTGGTGGAGCCCCTGCGTTGCATGCAGACGTTCCCAGGTTCTATTGCCAGAACCTCCATGTCGGGCTGGGAAAGGCCCCTGCCTGAAATCCCGGAGAGCTGCTACCGGGGAGTGTAGACAATACTGAGCTAAATGGGCCAATGGTTTGCCAGTGGAAGCTGGTGGCTCCGATGTCAGTGGGGCGGTGAATCTGCTCCGTGTTTCAGTCAGAACCAGTCAGGACTCTATAGGAGCTCTCCAAGGCGTGGAAAGAATCCGCTCCGTGTTTCAGGCAGAACCAGTCAGGACTGTAAAGGAGCTCTCCAAGGCGTGGAAAGAATCCGCTCCGTGTTTCAGGCAGAACCAGTCAGGACTCTAAAGGAGCTCTCCAATGCGTGGAAAGAATCCGCTCCGTGGCACCTTGGAGAGCCCCTGTAGGGTTCTGACTGGCTCTGACTGAAACACGGAGCGGATTCACCGCCCCACTGGCACCGGAGCCACCAGCCTCCTCTGGGTCTGACTGGGAATGAAGCAGCTTCCGATGTTCCTAGCTACAAATGGGAAGAAGAAGAACCAACCATCACCACCATCATGACACTGATGCAGGAGACGGCAGCCGTGGGGCACTGTACACATTCAGAATGCGATAGAAAAGGATGCGTAGTATTGTCGCCATGTTGAAACGATGCCTGAGTAACAGCCCCATAGAAAAATGTGGGGGTGTTACTGGAATAGGGTGCAAGGCCGTGAAGTAAACGTGACCTCTGAAAGCAGCATTGATAATTGCCTGGAAAGCCTGAACCCGACATACAGGGGCGATTCTGGCAGCGATGGGTTGCTGACGAGCCTGGCTCATTAAGGACTAGGGTGGTGTCCCCATGCCCTGTCTCCTCCTGCTCTCCTCCCCTCACTCCCTTCCTAGATGCCGCCTCCTCTCTATACATTATTAGGGTTGTAACAGAGCAGATTAAACTCCAGGTTTTCGTCCCAGTGCCTGAGCAACACAAAGAGCTGTTGAGCCGCTGCCTTCACTGCCATCAGGCTTCGGCCTTCTGGGAAATCTTGCTCGCTCAGCCACCGGCTGGCCTTGGCCGCCACCAGCTCCCACTCGATGAAATAGGAGGCCGAGCTGTGCTCCAGCCAGGCCAAGGCAACAGCTGTGGCCCACAGCATCCCCTCCGGCTCGGTCTGTCGCTGGAGCTCAATGTCAAAGAGCCAAGACTGCAGTTCGGAGTTGTCTGACTCGGACCCCCTCCCGCTGTCGGCCTGGGACTCCTGAGGCGACAGAGCGTTCTCCGGGGAGGAGAAGCGCTGGATGGTGATGGCCGGAGGGGAGGGTTTGCTCTCGGCCCTCGGGGCTCTGGAGGGGTGTTCAGCTGTGCCGCCAGAGGAGTGATGGGTCTGGCCCACCTCGCCGTCTTTGTTGGCCAAGGAGCTGACATTTTCCCCTGGAGTGTTGCCCAGGAGCTGGGTACCCCCTGGGCCCTTGGCATCTCCTGAGGTGGATGATTTCCAGGAGCTGGCTGAGGGGCTGAGGGCCATCCGATGGCAGGTGAAAGGCGACGTCCACTTCAGCTTCTCCAGGGGGATGTTGATGGCGTCACAGAAAGCCTTGTTCAAGAGGAAGGAGCCACAGGCGAGCTGGAGAGACACCTGTGGAGAAAGGGATGGATGGACAGCATTTGCTTAGAATTTACAAACTGAGGGGAAATTCAACACAATACATATTTTTACTGTTCAGTTGTAAAGCACAGGACAAAATGAAGAGTCGGACTGTTCTGTCATACCCAGTTGGTAGGTATGTCCAGACCCTAAGCAGTGTAATTTTAGACCCAGGTCTTAGATTGCCATTGTTAATTATTTCAGTTGAGAAGCACATAACTAACACTTGTCTTCTCCCTGCCATTCCATGCTTCACAACGGCTTCTACATTCCTGGTGTGTTACGGCAAAAAACAAAACAACGCAGCCAATAAACACCCCCCCCCCCCCGAATGAAAAGAAAAATCTGTTTGCCAGCAAGGAATTCTCTGAGCATGTGCAGTTTTACATTTTAAATGCACTTAAATCATAGCACCATCATGACTACATAAAATGAGTTTGCCTCAGTTGACCTGATGCTAAACATATTTCCTATTAAAATATATATTTTAAGCTCAACGTTTCGGCTTCTGCCCTCATCAGTAGCTGTGATGTTAACTGGGAATCAGGAGTGGCAGTCTGGAACGCCTGGAGATGAAAGTTCCTTAGGAGGAAAAACAGAGGTATGAGCGGAGTAATGCCTACGAATTGTCCTCCAGAGTATGGCTGTTTTTAGACTAAGAGTTCTCAGTCTATAGATCCAGATATTTTCATGACTTGACAGAAGGGAAAATTTCTGGATCTATAGACTGAGAACTCTTAGTCCAAATTGTCTAGTCTAGATGCTTGGATGCATAGGGCATTTTCTGGAAAATGTTCCAGTTCAGAACATCACTAGGGGCAGATCAAAGAAGAGAAGAGGCACCTCCACAGGAATATGAGAGAGGGAGAAGAGACCTCTGAGGTGCACCGTGAATAAAGTTTCTTGATGTAAGGCCATTCTTCATGGGCAGCTGACTTGATCTGTTTTAGCTATTCCTTGAAGAAATGTGAATATAACTCTGGTACAGTGCATGTATGTCTGCTCTGAAGTAAGTGCAATCCTATGCATGTCTACTCCGAAGTAAGTCTTATTAATATCAGTGGAGCATCCCCCCAGGCCAGTTTGCTGCCTTTTCCCTCCTCTGTTTTCCCCAGTGTCTATTTTAGATTGTAAGCTCCTGGGGGGCAGGGACTTGGTGATAGTGCTTATTTAACCCACTATGGATGCAGTCAGTCTTAATGTAAAATATATAAGAATATATAAGAATGACAGAAAGACTAAGAGCAGAATATTCAAAAATATATTTCAAGCTATTTTAATGTATTTACTATTAAAATACATATTTTAAGCTAAAAGTTTTGGCTTCCGCCCTCATCAGTAGCTGTGCTGTTAAACAGATATCAGGAGTGGCAGTTTGGAATGCGTGAAGATGAACATTCCTTAGGAGAAAAAACAGAGGAATGAGTGGAGTAATGCCTATGAATTGTCCTCCAGCATATGGCTGTTTGGACTAAGAGTTCTGAATCTTTAGATCCAGAAGTGTTCCCTTCTGTCAAGCAATTTTCTCCCAAGGAACTTTCATCTCCTGGCAATCCAAACTACCACTCCTGATCCCCAGTTAACTGCACAGCTACTGATGAAGGTGAAAGCCGAAATTTTAGTTTCAAATATATTTTAATACTCTGTTGTTAGTCTTTCTATCTTTCTTATATGTTTTACCCTAAGACTGATGGCATCCACAGTGGATCCAGAGCCACCTTGTAGCTTTGCTGTTGTGCTGCTTTGCACCATCCTCTCTCTCTCTCTCTCTCTCAGTAAAAATATTATAATGAGCATCCGTGACTGTGTACGTGCCCGGTTGGCTGCCCTCTAACTCTAAGATATTTAAAGATAAGGAGAACGGATGCTGCAGTGAGCAGCGTCCGCCCTGATGGGTCCCAGCATGCCCAGATCCTGGCCCCGATATTGACACAGGGCCTGTTTACTGCTGTTCCCATCACCTCTCGCTCACTGGATGGCCATTTGGGGGACCCCTGGACTTTGGCCCAAAGCCAAACAGCATCACTGCCCTAAGGAAGCCGGGGAATCCCACTTCCAAGTGTCAGGAGACTGATTTCAGAAAGTAAGGCTCCAGTCCTGTTCTCACTCATATCACAGAGCTGATGGGGACTTTCTAAACCTCCTTTAGGATCTGGGCTAGAAAGGGCTCACCTCATCCTTCCCTCCCCACCAAGCTGTTGCAGTAAATGGGTCTTTGGGCTCATGAACAGTATCACGGGGGCCCTTCAACTCTCTGAGGCCTTCTCTGGACTGTAGAGGCATGTAGGGGTTGGACTCGATGGCCTTGTAGGCCTCTTCCAACCCTACTATTCTGTGATTCTCCATCTGAGTGTAAGGCAATGGAGAAGGGGGTGGGTTCTCGAATGGAGGCTCACAACAGCCAGACTGGCACCTTATCTTCTACAACACGGATGGGGAACATGTAGCATTCCAGATGATGTTGGACTGAAATTCCCATTGGCCCTAGCCAGCATGGGCATTGGGGAGGGATGATAGGCATTGCAGTCCAACGGCGTCTGGCAGGTCACATGTTCCCCATCCCTACTGAACATCACCAGCATTCTGTGTCTTCCACAAGTGAGCTCTATGGTCCCAGAGCACCACCTAGGCTGCAGTACCACCTCTATCACATGGCTGAGTACTCAGTCAGCTGACTGCAAGAGCCAATCTTCATCCACCAGGCCCTATAAAGCCTTTGCTTCAGAAATTGCTCCTCCATTGGAGCAATGCGTGTCATACTGGAAGACTTTCACTCTTCGTAGCCTGAATGCCAGCCTGACTCTCTTGGGCTATACTGTTTTCTTCTGGCACTTTTGACCTTCACCTGCTGCCTCTGGAATTCACCCCATGGCTGCCATGGATCACACAACTGGCTCCCCTGTGGACCTAGGAACAAGAAATGTTCTCCCAGTTCCATTCCTATATTATTCCCCTGCTATGCATTCCACTCCTCCTGAACTCTGGGTTTAACTAGGAGAATTTCTCAAGTTAATTCCAGAACTGGAGCATGCTCAGTTTGCCACAGCTTTCAGTCCATTTGCATCTTTTCTTCCTTTCACTGCATTACTGGTGCACACTGGTAGCTTTGATAACACACAGCAAAAAAGCAACCTTGATGCAATGGTATGTCTGACTGCATCAAGATTCTTTTTCTGCACTGTTTTATCAATGTACGGCCAAGTTCCTGTGTGTTGGTAAAACACCACTGAAAAAGAACCTTGATTCGACCATACATGTGTCACATCAATATTGTATCTTTTTACTGTGTTTCATCAATGCACACAAGTACTCTTGTGCATTGGCAAAACTCTGGGTGGAAAGAATCTCGATGCAAACATGTGCAGAATCATATCAGGCTTGCTTTTTCTTCTTCTTTGCAGCATTTAATCAATGCATGTTGATAATGTAGAAGGAAAAGGGGAAAGACATGAAGGAATTCTGAGCTCCAGCTGAATGTGCATTCTTACACAAAATTTGGAAATAAAGAGCCGAACAATGGAGGACTCCTAATGCATCAGTTCATGAGGAGTGTCTGGGGTGGATCTACATGGGAGATTTGCTACTGTGCTACTGCAACTCATATATGATCATAGCACATAACATTTCCCCCTCTCCACAGCAACTGTGGGTTTTCATGCCATAAAACCTGTATTTCTGCGAAGTTGTTTTGTGACAGATTTTCCCATCATGCCAGCTTCAGTTCAGTTTGGGAGTCTGTGACCTCAACTAGCAATACTGACTTTGGCGCTGGCTGGGGGGAGCGGCGCTGACAGGCGGAAGGAAAAGTTGTGTCATCAAAGAGAGGACACGAGGAGAGGGTTGGCTAACCATGTCCACTTGGAAGTAAATTGTACGTTGTACTTCCGGTGCCAGGTGAAGACCTTTTTAATCTCCCAATATTATAGCATTACCTTCCTAGTCTTTTAGCTTTGGTGTTTGAAATGTATTTTAAATCTCTGCATTGCTGCTAGTGGTAGGCGGCAGCATTGCAACCAAAACTCTCCCCATGACCTGAGTTCGATCCCAGCGGAAGCTGGGTCTCGGGGAGCTGGCTCAGGGCGACTCAGCCCTCCATCCTTCTGAGGTGGGTAAAATGAGTGCCCAGCTTGCTGGGGGAAAGGTAGTCACGACTGGGGAAGGCAATGGCAAGCCACCCCGCTATAGTCTGCCATGAAAACGACAGCGCAAGCGGCGTCCCTCTAGGAGTCAGCAATGACTCGGTGCTTGCACAGGAGGAACCTTTCCTTTTCCTTTAATCTGGTTGTACCAGAAACACATTGTGGTTTTAAGCTTTCATATTTTATATTGCTTTATGTTGCGCTTTGTGGTTTTAATCTTTTGTGAACCACCCAGAGAGCTTCAGCTATTGGGCGGTATAGAAATCAATCAGTCAATCAATCAATAAAATCACAATGTCTTCATTTGCACTTAGCACAGAAGCGGAGAGAAGGCTTCCAAGTTAGGGATTGCTTTGCCTTTTGTTTTCAATTTCTGCTTAACTGGAGGAGTGGAGCTTCACATGAGAGGCAGGGAGTTGGGGATTACTTTCCCTTTTGTTTCTGTGTCTGCTCGGAAGTAAGTCACATTGTTGTCAATTGCCCCTACTCAGCACTGGCAAAAGGGAAGGGGAATTTGGAATTGCTTTTGAGATGACTTTTTTTTACCCTCCGCTCACCGGACCGACACAGAAAGAGTTGCTGACGTTCCGTTCTACTTGCGGGACTCTGCCAACACAACCTTGAACTAATGCAGTTTCAGGTGCCATTTGCCCCATGAAAGCAGGTGTTGTTGTTTTTTAAAATGTATACATTGCTTTACTGGCTACGTGTGCCGCAGGGGGAGCAAATACGAATTCATGAAAATCTGGTTTTAAACGGAACCGCCTCCAAAACTGTCTCTGTGTAGATAGAGCCCAGGCAATTCAGAGCTCCAAAATAAGAGAAGAAGTTCAGATGAGAAGAATTTGGGAAAGCATGCCTAAATGGATCCCCCTCCCCAATATTCTGATTGTTTGGGAAGTCTGACCCTAGCGGGCACTGATAATAAGTGATACTTACAAGTGGCAGGTAGTCGGCATTTTCATTGTCGCTCTCCAAATTTGGCACACTGGTCCTGGTGGGGGATTTACTCATGAAGCCTCGGGCAGCTCGGGTTAGCAACCTCGTTTTGTTAAAGGTCAACCTGGGCCGACACGACATGGGTGTAGAAAAGGAAGCGGTTACATGCAAGTTGCTTACCCCCCAGGGCTATACCATTGCATTCACCCTTTCCCAAACACACACATGTGTTTTTATGATAAGGGGAAAAATAGTTTTTCCAAAGAGTTCAGGTTGGTACCAAAGAGCAGTCCCACCCCAATCTTCGTTTGTCGGGCCTACATGGTAGCGTTTCAAAAAACAACCAAACTTTTTGCGCCCAGTTCTGGGTGCCACATTTTAAGAAGGACATTGACAAACTGGAGTGTGTCCAGAGAAGGACAATCAGGATGGAGAGGGGTCTGGAAACAAAGCCCTATGAGGAACAGCTGAAAGAGCTGGGCACGTTTAGCCTGGGAGAAGAGAAGATTAAGCAGAGACATGATAGCTGTCTTCAAATGTCTGAGCTGCTGTCATAGAAAAGACAGAGCAGATGGCACTTGACGAGAGATTTTATCAATGAGGCAAAATGCACCCATATGAGCCATCCCCCTTTTGAAAAACCAACTATTGACTGGCTTGTATTTAAGTTGAAGTGTTTGAATTTGAGCATATTGGCCAGCGTTCCACAGATGAAAATAGGGAATGATAGAAAACATCCGTATTCTTATAACAAAGATCAATGGTGAGCCCCCTCCCCATCCCTGTGATGACTGTACAATAGCATTCCCCAACCTGGTGTCCTCCAGTTGTGGCTGGGAATTATGGGAGTTGCAGTCCAACCAGTGGAGGCTGGTGGTTCCAGTGTCAGTGGGGTGGTGTATCCACTCTGGGTTTCAGTCAGGGGCAGTCAGAACTCTAAAGGAGATATCCAAGATGCAGAGCAACTTGGATAGCTCCTTTAGAGTTCTGACTGAAACCCAGAGCAGATTCACCACCTGACTGACATCAGAGCCAACAGCCTCCACCAAGTCCAACACAACTGGGGGGCACCAGATTGAGTCATGCTGCTCTAAATAATTATGGAGGGAGAAACAGAAGGGGGAGAGAGACAGGAGAGTGGTTCATCAATCCCCTCCAGCTTTCTCTGCCTATTTCCAGGTGGAGAGACTTTGGAATAAGGAGTGTATCATCTCAACCGGCTCTCCCTTTCTGAACTTCCCTCCCTGTTCACACACCTTCTGGAAGCCTGCCTTCCCCATGTGGTCTTGTACCACACAGGGCCAGCCATTTCCGGGCACAACGGGGAGTGTTGTGCAATGTTTTTACCCGAATCCTGTTCAACCGTCACATATTTTGCTTCCACTGCTCTCACGGTTGATTAAGATATTTATGCATAAATAGAAGCTGTTACTGATAACTGCTTGATCCCTTGGGAGGATTGAATTGGTGAGGGGCCAAATCACGAATTGTGAACAGCCAAACACCTTGGATTGGGGTAAAACTCTGGTCGTGAAAGGACACAGGCAGGAATGTTTGGGCCACACAGGTAGCCTTGGGGTGTGTCTAGATCCCTGGTCAACAACTAATAGGTTTTTTAAAAAAAATACAGGGACATTTTTTTTCTATTGAGTAATGGCTAAGACACACCAACAACATGACCATATACTTTAATTGTCCATCTCTACCAGGGACGGTCCAAATTTTCTGGTCTCTCTCTCTGCTAATGATGGTCCCTATTTTGTCCCCATTTTTACCTTTCAAGCAGGAGTGGGGAACGTGTCGACCTCCTGATTTTGTTGGACAACAACTCCCATCATCTCTGACCATTGCCTGATGGAAGTTGGAGACCAAGAACTTGTGGAAGGGCGTAGCTTCCCATCCTTGTATTTGGGGATCACCTGATTTCACTGGGGGGAGAAGAAATTCTCCAACAGTATCTCAGGGTTGGGGAATAAGAACGTAAGAACATTGGAAAGTAAGAAGAGCTCTGCTGGATCAGACCAAAGGTCCATCTAGTCCAGCTTTCTGTTCACACACTGGCCAACGAGCTGTTGACCAGGAACCCACAAGCAGGGCATGAGCACAACAGCACCCATGTTCCCCAGCAACTGGTGTACATAGGCTCTCTGCCTCTGGTACTGGAGGTAGCACATAGCTATTAGGACTAGTAGCCATTGAGTGCCTTCTCCTCCAGGAATTTGTCTAACCCCCTTGTAAAGCCATCCAAAGTAGTGGTCATCACTACATCTTATGGTAGCGAATTCCATACTTTATCTCTGCGCTGTGTAAAGTCCTTCCTTTTATCCATCTTAAATCTTCCACTGATCAGCTTCATGGGACGACCCCACTGGGTTCTAGCATTCTGAGAGAGGGAGAAAAATGTCTCCCTATCCACTTTCTCCACACCATGCATAATTTTATACACCTCTGTCATGTCTCTCCTCACTCACCTTTTTTGCAAGCTAAACAATCCCAGCTGTTGTAACCTTCTCTCCTAGGGGAGATGCTCCAGCCCCTTGATCATTTTAATTGCCCTTTTCTGCACTTTTTCCAGCTCTACAATATCTTTTTTTAGGTGAGGTGACCAGAACTGCACACGATATTCCAAGAGTGGTCACACCATAGATTTGTATCACCATGAGCAGCGGCAGTAACACAGCTTCTTTTTTTCTTCACTCCCTCCCCACACACATTCTTTAAGTGGAAGCAGCAATGACTGTGTTGGCAGATGGCCGCCATTTTGTATCCTCCATCATACCCAAGACTTAGGTTCACTAAGGCATTGTATTGGGACGGCGGAAGGGGTGGGGGAATAGTGGCCGTCACAAGAAATAAATAAATGGTGGAGAATATTTGGAGAAAAATCTGCAAAGTGCATCTGCATCTTTTTCTACAGGGATGGGGGCGAGAAAAGCAAACATCGCAACAATGGCGCAGTGGTACATGCTGAAGCGAAGGGCCCTCATTATGACTAGATTGCATATCCCCAAGGAGAGTCAAAAATCGAAGGCAGCTGTGTTGATCCATATCCACAAACTAGTTCTAGCAGTGTTCAACTCTACCAGGAGCAGAGCTTTTTCAAAGCTAATAGGACTGAATTGCCAATTCTAGACCAAGCCAGCCCCAAATTCTTTGCATCACAACAGGAAACAATATATTGTTGCTGGGAAAATTCATTTACCTCCAGGGATGGTGCGAACTGCAGCTAAACTCAGAGGGCACAAGTTATTCTGAGGATGAAATTTGGGAGGATATGGATATTTGGGGGAAGGGGGGGATCAGACCTGTGAAGGCTTTCAGGTAGCAAAGTCGCTCTAGGAATTTGGAGCATTTCCTTCCTTCCCTTTGCTTTGTTTGCTCTCATACTGTTATCACATTTATTTTATTCATCAAAGATGCATATGGGGTGGGGGAAGAACATAGTTTCCAAGATGTGGCTTTTTAAACATTTCCCATTCTTCAGCTACAGATCTCTTCCTTTGCATGTTCTTTAAAATGAGCCTGATGAAGACCAGGACAGATGGGGTCGAAGGAACGTGAACAAGAGCTGGGTTGGATGTTCCTTGAGGAGGGACCCCTTGGTGAGAAACCAAATCAAAGAAGAGCTTTACCTGGCAGCAAAAAAGCTCTCAATGGATTTCTGGGATGAAACCGATGGACTTCGCAGTGGTACTGGGGAGAGACAAAAATGAAACAGAGGCTGGAGGATGGCATAGGCAAAGTAGCTCAGAGATGGGACTACAAGTCAGGAAGCACTGAGTGTGAATCCCACTTATACCATGAACTCACTAGTGGATCTAGTAGGGACGTCAGAGAATTCCGCCACGGATCTCGGTGAGGCAGAATGCCAGTGCATTTGGCCCCCCGAAATCCATGGCAGAATAAAGCCCCCTGGCCCCCCACCCCACGAAAGGCATGCGAAATGGAGCACTTGCCTGCCGCCGTCCGCCCTGACTTGCAAATGGCGTCCGCGTCTGCGGCCGCCATTCGCTCCCTCATTATAGCAGTGATAGGCTACATAAATAATTACGTAGCCTATCACAGCTAACACAGGGACGCCATTTGCATCCCTGCGGAGGCCGTGATAGGCTACGTAAGTATTTACGTAGCCTATCACGGCAAAAAAACCCCAACAACAGTGGACGCAAATGGCGGTGGCTACGGCGGCCGCCATTTGCATTCCCTTTTTTTTGCCATTTTATTATTACGGCGAAAGAAAAAGGGAACACAAATGGCGTAGTGGCCGCCATTTGCATTCCCTTTTTTTTCTCACTGTAATAGCCTATGTAAATATTTACGTAGGCTAAAACGGCGGAAAAAAAGGGGGAACGCAAATGGCGGACACCATAGACGCCGCCATTTACGTCTGCTGGTTTTTTGTTTTTGTTTTGCCGTGACAGGCTACATAAATATTTACGTAGCCTATCACAGCAAAATACAGGGACGCAAATGGCAGTGGCTACGGCAGCCGCCATTTGCGTCCCTGCAGGCTGCCCAGCGGCCGGATGTTCGGCTGCGGGCGGCCCTGGCCAGTGGCTCCGCGGAATCTCCATGGAGCGGAGCCGGCTGGAGAGAATTTCGGGGGGAGGGATGAAGCGCCTCCCCTCCCCCCCACCGCGAATGTCACCCTTTGAAAAGGTAAGTGACTTTCGTACATCCCTAGGATCTAGGCAAGCTGCTCTCTCCCAGCCTGTGATATGGGGGACAAGAATGTCAGCTTGCCTTACAGTAGAGGTGTTGAACCTCTTTCAGGAGGGCTGAATTCCATTTTGGAGGAACTCTTGACGGCCACATTCCAGTGGTGGGCAGGGCCAAAGGATAAAAGGGGTGGAGCCAAAAGAAAAGCGGCCAGGCCAACTTACAGAAAATACCAGCCTATTTTAGCTTAAAGCTCTTAGGAGAGTAATTTCAACCTTTAAGAATGAAAAAAACAAAAACAAAAACCTAGAAGGAACGTTGGGTGGGATGGCATCTCTCCTACATGTTGTACCTTTCTGGGGTGTCCTCTAAAACAGGGGTTTTAGAATCTCAGGCACAGGGTCCCAACCTGGCCCTCTGGGGGTTCCCTGAAGGAGGCTCCCACCCCTTCCCCTGGCCTCATCTCTTTTCTCCTAACCACTAATGGTTTCGGGATTTTGTGGCTTTTGTGCCATTCCCCCCCCCCCAATTCTAGAAATTTGAACTTACTCTCCTACAGCTTAAGTGCTGGCAGTGAGAGCTTGAAGCTACAGTATGCTGGTATGTTTGGAATTCTGGCCCCACCCTTTTGCCTTTGGCCACACCCACCACTGGAATGCGGCCCTCGAGAGCTTCCCTGAAATGGAATTTGGCCCTCGGGCTTAAACACGTTCTGCACCCCTGCCTTAAAACATGGAGTCTTCTACCTTCTGTGCTAATGAGGAAGGCCCTGTAACATGGGCTTCCTTGGCTTCTTTGCAGTGTATGCCATGCTCAAGAACATCTAATCCTTTCTGCCCAGCAGACCATGAGAAGAAAAGGGTGTGACCGTTAGCAGGAATGCTATTAGTATTGGGAACCAGTTTGGGAATTGGGGAGGCTGACATACATCACAGTTGTTTGCTGTAAAAAAGATAACATAAGGTGGGTTAACTTCGGACTAAATTGCATCAGACAAGACCCTAGCCCTCAGCTGTTGTGGACAGATAAACATATGATGTCCCTAAGAGAAGTGACAGCACTGAAGTTGAACATCTGTTACTCTTAGCTAAGAGGAAGGATGGGGAAGAAATTTGTTGGGTTCATCAATTTATATGAGTGTAGCCAATTCACAACCTCTGGAACTGAATGCCGACCTGAACGCAATTTGCAGTCGGAAACCCACATATTTATAAGCCTGCGGTCCGTGCATCAAAAAATAGGTTTGAAAAATGTGCACATTTGAAAAATGCGCATGAAAAAATACATTTGAAAAATACATGCCCGCACACAGGCTTTAGTCAATGGGAGAAAAATACGTACATGTCAAAAATGTGCACCGAAAATGTGTACACTTAGAGAAATCAATGCCCATAGGAATCCCTCCTGTGTGAAACCGAGGCCTTGGAGATAATACTAAGCTAGATAATGTGGTATATGTCGGCTTCCTCAAACATTCCTTACCATCTGGGAAAGTGTAGCGATCCCATCCTGAGGAGGAAGGCGTGCTGCATGGAGATAGGCTGTTCTCTTCTGCATCTGCAGGAGGGCGAGAAAAATACACACAGAACTGGAGGACACCTGTGTTATCCTCTTCCACGGCACAGCAGAGAATTGGTCTCTCTGTGCAATCGCTAGCAATTGTGCTGCCCACAATGACACTGGAGGACAAAGGCCAACCGCCGGTTCATTTACACTCAGAGAGCAAAGTAAGTCACAGGAGGGCGAGAGCTAGGAGCCGGCATAGTCAGGCACTTGCTGAGGCCCATGGTCCAGTAGTGGGCCTGCTTCCAATCCCAGAAGCTTCCTGGTCCTTCTCCTCCTGTTCCTAGCTGATTCATTTGACCTCTTCAAGCAAGCAAGTAGTGAATGGAGCTAAGAGAGGGACCAGCAAGCTCCACACACATTATCCTTTCTCCCTCCGTCTCTCTCTGGGAGGTGGTTCTGATTGTGCCCAGGGAAAGAGACAGGAGAATGGATGGCAGCAGGCAACAGTGGTGCTGAAGATGAGATGAGCACATTCAGTCCACTGAGAGCGTCTTGCACAGGCCCACTCAGAACCTAGAAACAGCAGTTTTCTCAAGGTAGTTGAACGTATTTCCCCAGGACTTTTTCTTCATTGTTTTGTCGGTTCGCCCCATGTACCACTGGGTGCTCAAAGTAGGAGAAAACCTCCACAGTGGGATAGTTTAATTTCAAATTACGCCAAACTCTGGGCCAAGCTGCACTTTGTGCTTACTGCACAAAGCATAGCTACGTCTTCAGTTAGTGTTAATTGAATTACAGGTGTGCGAAGTGTGTGTGGAATTCCTGCCATAAATGTACCTTTTTCCTCCCCAGCCCCAAAGAGAAGGAAATTGCTGGCTGGGGACTTTAGATAAACAAGTTGGAGCGCTGGGCAGAAAAGAACAGAATGAAATTTAATAGGGATCAATGCCAAGTTCTGCATCTAGGAAAAAGAAACCAAATGCACAGTTACAAGATGGGGGATACTTGGCTCAACAATACTACAAGTGAGAAGGATCTTGGAATTGTTGTAGATCACAAGCTGAACAGCAGCCAACAATGTGATGTGGCTGTAAAAAAGGCAAATGCTATTTTGGGCTGCATTCATAGAAGCATAGCTTCCAAATCCTGGGAAGTACTAGTCCCCCTCTACTCAGCACTGGTTGGGCCTCATCTGGAGTACTGTGCCCAGTTCTGGGCACCACACTTGAAGAAGGATGCAGACAAGCTGGAGAGGGTTCAGACAGAGGAGGGCAACTAAGATGATCAGGGGACTGGAAACAAAGCCCTGTGAGGAGAGACTGAAAGAATTGGACATGTTTAGCCTTCAGACGAGAAGACCGAGGGGAGATAGGCTAGCGCTCTTCAGGTACTTGAAAGGTCATCACAGAGAGGAAAGCCAGGACGTCTTTTCAATCTTCCCAGTGTGCAGGACATGGAATCATGGGCTCAAGTTACAGGAAACCAGTTTCCGGCTGAACATCAGGAAAAACCTCCTGACTGTTAGAGCAATACGACAATGGAACCCATTACCTAGGGAGGCAGTGGGCTCTCCCACACTGGAGGCATTCAGGATGAAGCTGGACAGCCATCTGTCAGGGATGCTTTGACTTGGATTCCTGCATTGAGCAGGGGGTTGGACTCGATGGTCTTGTAGGCCCCTTCCAACCCTACGATTCTATGATTCTATAAGTGTCATTGGTGCCGTTGGAACAGGTCTAGGTAATTCCAAATTCCAAAGTCTGGGAAGAATTTGGATGAAGAGGATTTCAGATACATCAGTAAAAAAGCTAGGGAAGTATTGTTGTCTTACTTGTATTATGGAATCCGTCATCAGCTCCGTCTTGACTGCAGGTTGACGGGGTGCGGCCCAGCCCAGTGGACAGCCCTCGATGTCTCCTGCTGTCAGAAGCCCAACTCCGTTGGCTGCCTAGTTTCAGTGGTGGACCTAGGCCCAAATAAAAAGCAACTGTTGAACTTACGGGGCAAGGTGGACCCATTGGGCAGTTTAGTTTGTCTTCTGAACCAATGAAAATGGGATCCCTGGGGTTTCCAGGTTCAAAGGGGGTAGCCAACTTAAGGTACAATCTTATGCACATTTAGATGGAAAAAGTGCTATAATTCCCAGCATTCCCCAGCCAGCCAGCCAGCCAGCCATGCCCTGTAAAGAGCCCTGTAGCTAGAGCTGTGTGTAAATGGTCTTTCAAAGTTCTCCATTGTACTTGTGGGCAGAGAAACTGGGGGACTTTTTCACTGAATTTCTCCAGGGGGAGGAGAAACTCTCCAACAATTCCTCAGGGATGGGGATCACCTTTAGGAGAGGAAGTAGCACAGCTTCTTTTTTTCCTGAGGATTTTTTTTTGCAAAAAGGCAGCCGCCACCGCTGTGTTGGCTACCTGACCACTCTTTGGCATTCCCCACAACGTCCCGAAGACCCAGTTTTCTTTGGGGTCATTGTGGCAAGGAGTGAAAAAAAAATACTGCAGAATATTTGGAGAAAATTCAGCAAAGTGTCCTTTTTCTACTGGGGTGAGAAAAAGAAAAATAACCAAAATTTTCTCAGAAATATGTCTTCTGAGACATTTCAGCTCAGCACTACTGTATTTACTGTAGGATAAGCTTTTATGGACTAGAGTCCCATTCAACAGATGCTTGAAGTGAATGATGCATCTGATGAAGTAGACAAAAGCTAATTAATCAATGTGTTCGTCTTTAAGGTGCCACCAGATTTTTGTTGTCTTATGGTGCCAGGACCCTGTTGTACAACATCATCAAGTGTCAGGTGAGCTCCTGTACCTGCGTTGGGGTATTCGACTATAGTTGCCAAGTAGCTGTTGTTGCTCAGGTCTACTGGCAGAAAGGCTGTGTATTTGCTGATCACGTTGCAGGCTTTGCTGGTGTGCACGGCGTTCACCTGGTACCGTCGGCCAGACCCTGTTCAAGAACAGACGGGGGAGAAATTCATTCAGTTTGCATTTTAATGCAAATGTTCCTAATTTTGCACTGTTTGATCACTACGTGAACTGAAACTCAGTTATCTGGCAAAAGTCACAATTCTCCACATTTTGCAAAGTTCCCCAATCAAACTTGCATACAAAAACGCAAGAGAAGAAATGTGCACAGGAGAAATGTGAACAAAAATGCATATGCATTTTCATGTGAACTTCTAAACAAATAATCTCAAAGTTCAGGATGAACCAAACTTAAGTTTGGACAAGTGAGAAATGGAGCAACCCACAAACTTACAGATTCATTCATCCTTAATACACACATACACAGGAAGAAGCAGGGGGGAGAGAGAGACCTGCCCCCAATATGCAAACACCCAAGTGTCATTGTGTGGTATTTGGGTGGGTGGATGGGGGAATATGGTGGTATTATTGGGCCGATAGGAAATTAGCGCAAAAGCGCACAACTGTAAGTGGGTCATATGAAAACACATGTACATATTATGATAATAACTGACAAGTAATGTGAATATTTAACTTATATTTAATATTTATATTTGATATTATATATAAATATAACTTATATTTAATATTTAACTTATATGAAGAGTACATCATGAGAAATGCCGGGTTGGATGAATCACAGGTCGGAATTAAGATTGCCGGGGGAATTATCAACAACCTCAGATACGCAGACGATACCACCCTAATGGCAGAAAGTGAAGAGGATCTAAAGAGCCTCTTGTTGAGGGTGAAAGAGGAGAGTGCAAAAGCTGGTTTGAAACTCAACATTAACAAAACGAAGATCATGGCATCTGGCCCCATCACTTCCTGGCATGTAGAAGGGGAAGAAATGGAAGCAGTGACAGATTTTATTTTCTTGGGCTCCAAGATCACCGCAGACGGTGACTGTAGCCATGAAATTAAAAGACGCTTGCTCCTTGGGAGGAAAGCTATGGCAAACCTAGACAGCATAGTAAGAAGCAGAGACATCACCTTGCCGACAAAGGTCTGTCTAATCAAAGCTATGGTTTTCCCAGTAGTAACGTATGGCTGTGAGAGCTGGACTATAAGGAAGGCTGAGCACTGAAGAACTGATGCTTTCGAACTGTGGTGCTGGAGAAGACTTACGAGTCCCCTGGACTGCAAAGAGGTCAAATCAGTCCATCCTAAAGGAAATCAACCCTGAGTGCTCATTGGAAGGACAGATACTGAAGCTGAAGCTCCAATATTTTGGCCACCTAATGCGAAGAGAAAACTCCCTGGAAAAGACCCTGATGCTGGGAAAGACTGAAGGCAAAAGGAGAAGGGGACGGCAGAGGATGAGATGGCTAGATAGCATCACCGATGCAATGAATATGAACTTGAGCACGCTCCGGGAGAGAGTGCAGGACAGGAAGGCCTGGCGTGCTATGGTCCATGGGGTCACGAAGAGTCGGACACGACTGAACGACTGAAAAACAACAACAACAATATACACGCACACACACGTGTGTGTGTGTATGTGCATAGGTGTGTATATATATATGACTATAGACCTTATAATCTTATTATCTTTACAGTTATTATTTATCTGAAGAAGCAACTCATATGCGAAACAGGATTACACCGGATTCCTGTAAAGACCTTTTGAATGGACTTTAAGATCCTCTGTACAAACTATAATAATAATTGGTATATATCTGTGATACAGATGCTTCTGTTATCTACCAATATATGTACAATTGTATTCACAGTGTTTTCATTATGTATAATTATATTGTTCTAACAATCCTAAAATCCTGTTTTAAATAGATTACTAACACCCACTACATTACTGTGTGTTTTCATATTGTTACAATATTACACTAATATAACCTGACCCACTTACAGTTGTGTGCTTGTCCGCTAATTTCCTATCGGTTTCTACAACTGTGGCCCTTTTATGTACTTGGTGTTATTGGGCCATTACACGGTTGGACCATTCAGGGGGGAAAGATCGGCAAAGTAGCCTTCTTTTTCTACAAGGGGTGAGAAAAAGAAACAACTCAGACATTTTCTCAGCAAAAGGTCTTCTGAAACCTTTCAGCTGAGCGCCAGCGAACTCCAGCTCGCAAGTCAGGATAGCATACAGAGAAGAAAAGGTTCACCGTAGAAAAGTGGCAGGTAACAAGTCATCTAGTGATAATGTGGGCATGTCAAGCCGTGGCTGGGATTGCCTGGGGGAACCCTTTTCCCCCAAAGAGTACAGCTATCAAGAAAGGCGAGTTACCATGCTCAATTTCGCACTCCCTCTCGGTGAGCTGTTCGAAGTCCCGGACGATGGACTTGGCGGCCAGGTGGTGGAAGGTCTCATTCCAGAGATCATCCTCCTCTTCCCCCTTGTTCTCTCTGCCTCGGAAAAGCGGCCCAAGGTCAAAAGCTATCTGCCACTGGACCGGTTCGTTGTTCTGTAAACCTTTCACCACAGCTTTGCAGATGGATCTTGGGGAGCGCTGTAAGCTCCTGCCAGTGGAGCTGATATCCAGGTCGGGAAGCTCCCAGTCTGACGAACTCTCTGTTTCAAAGTTGAAGGAAGGGTGCTGGACAGAATCTGCGGGAGAAAGAGGGGCGTAGTATCCAATTCTAGTCCTACTTAGAGTAGACCCATTGAAATGAATGAAACTTTAATGGAAGTCTCATTCATTTCAATCGATCTACTCTAAATAGCACTAAAATTGGATACTACCCAGGCAAGTACTACTGTTATACTAGTGGGTGAAATCCACTAAAAGGTTGCAGTGTGAAGTGTGCTCCTGTTCAGGGCTCTAGCCAGCCAGCCACCATCTCTTATAAGATAGTCCATTCCGATTCCATCCCTGGTTTTCTGTTTCACTCCCACAACACTCAACATTCTACAGGCACTGCACATGCTCAGTCCTCATTGGGCGGATTGGGGGGGTGTTTTCGTTTCTGCTCCCTTATGCTAATTTTTTTTGGGGGGGGGGAAATTTGTACTCCTGCAAACCTTGGGGATTCCCCCAAGCATCCTGACATGCCCACCTTCTTGTTTCTCAGTGGCCCCATTTTTGGATGCAGTCCTGTCGGCACTCACCAACTGAGTTTGCTATTAGCGAGAGTGATATATGAAGCTGCCTTGAAATCCTACCATTAGTCCGTCTAGGTCGGTTTTGTCAACTTGCATTTGGGAGTGACCCACACGTGGGTTAGCGTGTTGCGTGGAGGGTGTTTTCCCACTCACGATCGGTAAGTTACTCACCCTCTGCAAAGTAGGTATGGGCCCCCGGGGTGGCTTACCGTGTCGTCTGTCGGGCTCCCCGGGGATAAATATGGCCGCTCTGTGGATAAATTCCCACGACCATAGAGATGGATGCTTAGAGTGGCCAGAAGCGCAGGTGTCACTCTAGCCGACGTGGCCGATCTCTATGGTCACAATCACCTAGCAATGCAGGTGTGGCCGGCGCAACCCCGTTCCGCCACGGTGGCAGCAGCGGGAGGACGATGAGAGAACCACGGAGCAGGGATGGGGAAGGGAACCACACTGGCCTGCATGGCACCATGGTCATGTGGGGGCACGCGTGTCCTCCCCCCATGATCATGTGAACGGCCCTCTGTCTCCATGCCTGCCTGCCTGTATACTGAGATCCACATCAGAGGCTCTTTTCCATGACCCCCTACCATTGTTCAGGGTACAGCTGGTGGCTACCAGGGAAAGGCGCCCCAACTGTGACATGCTCCTTCCAAAGAGACCCACCTGGCGTCAAATTACCTTCTGCACCAAGCGAAGGCCTCCTTGTCTTCTCAGGCCTTTTAATTCAATGTGCCATGTTGTATCTTGGACGGCTTGGTTTGTTTGCATACTGATCCTATTGACTGTACTTTTTTTAAAGTATATGTTTGTATGTTTTTCAGTGCGTAGGTTTTTTGTTTGTTTCACTGCATTTTGAAATTTGATAAGCCACCCTGGGAATATTCCTGAAGGGGGCAGGGGATATACAGTAAATCCCTCAAATAAAACATAACATTAAATAAACAGCCCTATCAGACGAGCATTTGGCTTTTTGACCAGCCGGCTCAGGTCGACTCAGCCCTCCGTCCTTCTGAGGTCGGTAAAATGAGTATCCAGCTTGCTGGGGGAAAGGTAGTCACCACTGGGGAAGGCAATGGCAAACCACCCCGCTATAGTCTGCCACGAAAATGCCAGAGCAAGCGGTGTCCCTCTAGGGGTCAGTAATGACCCGGGGCTTGCATAGGAGGAACCTTCCCTTTAGATGGCTGGCATAAATGCCCCATCATATGCCATTAAATGCCTGGGAATACAGGAGAGTCTTAACCTGGCACCAAAAAGATGATAGTGTTGGTGCCACGCAGGCCTCAGTGGGGAGCTTTTTCCATACTCAAGGGGCCACTACTGAGAAGGCCCTCTCCTGTGTCTCCTCCATTCTCTCCTATAATGAGGAGCTGGACTCTTTCCTCCCCTCTTCCATTGTGCGTGTATGTTTTAGTTTGAGGGTCTGGACAGGCTGCTCTTCTTTTTACATTTTGCCTTACGAGCCCCCTGGACTGCAAGGAGGTCAAATCAGTCCATCCTAAAGGAAATCAACCCTGAGTGCTCATTGGAAGGACAGATACTGAAGCTGAAGCTCAAATATTTTGGCCACCTGATGCGAAGAGAAAACTCCCTGGAAAAGACCCTGATGCTGGGAAAGACTGAAGGCAGAAGGAGAAGGGGACGGCAGAGGATGAGATCGCTAGACAGCATCACTGATGCAATGAATATGGACTTGAGCACGCTCCGGGAGAGAGCGCAGGACAGGAGCGCAGGACATAGCGTGCTATGGTCCATGGGGTCACGAAGAGTCGGACATGACTGAACGACTGAACAACAACAAGGGGTCAGCAATGACTCAGTGCTTGCACAGGAGGAACCTTTCCTTTCAAAGGACTGAATTCCCTCTAGCAGCCAAAGTGTTGGGAATATTGTAACGTCATCTGCAAGTTACAAGAAGGGGACAGTGTTGCAGTTAGCTAATTAATGCATGAGAATTTTGGGCCACAGCTAGCCTTCAGATCTCTATAGCCTACAGTGTGGTTTCCTGCTCCTCCCCTTCCTTCTTCCCCCCTCTCCTTCACTCTCCGACCTTCCTCCATTGCTGGGAGCATGTCATGCTCTCTGTCTGTCTGTCTATCTGTCTGTCTCTCTTTCTCTCTCTCCTGCCAGTGTTATAGAACATAAAGGAATGGACTAAATAAACATTGTCTGAAACTATGTGCTGTACCTGCATTTTTATGCAAGAAACGGCAAGTAAACCATTGTACCTTTTCTTCACTAAAGAAGAATGTGGTCTCCCCCTTTTTTTAGCCTTTGTATGCATGTGGGACTGGTAAATGCTTATTCTGCTCTGCCATTTGTTTTTCTCTGCTAACTGCCTTTTTAACAGAAGGCAGCAATACCAAATATTTCCCATCACAAAGGACCCATTTCAGTTGTGGGAATAAACCCACAGATGGGATACTCAGATCTACCGAGGTTCTCAGAAGTGAGAGACGGTGCAGCTGATTGGATGGCTTACCTGGATCCCCGGGGCTTCGGCTGTCTGAAAAAACAGATCCCAGGAGGGAGCTGGTCTCAAGCTGGCCGGAGCTCTTCTCTGTTGTGGTTTGCCCAGTCCCGACGGCAAGTGGCGAGTCCAGGTTGTGGCACAGGGAGAGCCGACTCTGTTGGAGCAGGGAGGGCCGTCTCGCACCAACTCCTCGTATTCTTGTGGCAGAGATGTGGGGGCTGGCAGTGAAAGGCTGAGAAGATGGAAACGTCAGGTGGGGGATGGAGGGACGTGGAAGGATGTGTTCCTGCACAAACTGCCATCCAAGCACACAGGTTCAATGAGAACATCTCACAGGGAAACCACAAGGATGGCAGCTGGATTGAGGTGCAGCAGTAACAAAACCCAAAGCCAGTTTTATTTATTTATTTATTTATTTATTTATTTATATTGCATTTATATCCCACCTTTTTTCCTCTTGCAAGGAACCCATGGTGGCTTACATCCTCCTCCTCCTCCTCTCCATTTTATCCTCACAACAACAACCCTGTGAGGTAGGTTGGGCTGAGAGTCTGTGACGGGCCCAAAGCCACCCAGTGAGCTTCCATGGCTGAATGGGGACTAGAACCCAGATCTCCCGGCTCCCAGTCCAACAGTCTCACCACTACACCACAAAGGCTCTCCACTGGTTTGCACATACTGTATTAGGAATAGTCCTGTAACAGATTTGCATAGCGGCTAAAAATAAAAGGGAGAAAAGGGAGTGTCTGGAAGCAGGAAATGTCTAACCACTGGAGGATTTGCATAAAAGGGGGCAGTAACTGTGTGTGGCTTAATCAAAGTATGAGATGTGAGACATGTACTTAAAGAGCAGCTGAAGGCTGTGTGAGTCAGTTCATCATGAGCTCTGAGGCTGACTACACTTGCACAGTGCACCTGCCAAGCTTTGCCCTGCTGAAGGATGAATCCATCCGGGACAACAATGACAACGAACTGGACCTCTGCTGGGGCTGTAATTCCCAGCTCTGGCCCTGCCCCCTATTTTCAGGAACATTCCTCTCCCTGCAAAGGAGGTATTGTTTTTTCTACCTCTTTTGCAGGGAGGGGGAGAATTTCAGAGAATTTTCTCCTTGGAGAAATCTCCTTGGATAGGGCTTCCACATAACTTTTTTAAGTGTAGGCAATTCTTGAGGCGTCTTCTTTCTATTTTTTTTATAGAAAAAATATTTTTAAAAAAGCACCCCCTGCACTTGCAGGAGCCCGGGACTCTTCTCCAGCCCGGCAGTTTTTCCTGAACTCCCAGGAGACCATGTGACCTCTCCCTCTCCAATAGGCATTCAGGAAGAACTCCCAGCTGGAGAAAAATCCTGGGCTCCTGCAAGTGTCGGGGGTGTTTTTAAAAAAACAACAACCCCTAGAAAGAAGACCCCTCAAGAACTGCCTGCACGTAAAAAGGTATGCAGAAACCCCACCCCAAGGAGAAAATTCTCTGAAATTCTCACCTCTCCTAGCCTCTTTTGCCTGAATTTTTGTCCCTCCCCCCCCCCATGCTGAAAGTGGAAGTATCGACATTTTCAGCACAGCACTAATTAGGAAGCTGCCGTATACGTGACCAGACTATTTGTCCATTGCGCCTGCAATTGTTGACTCTGATTGGCAATGGCTTTCAAGGCTTCAGTGGCTACTAGTCCTGATGGCTATACGTTACCTCCAGGGTCAGAGACAGTGTGCCTATGTACACCGATTGCTGGGGAAAATGGGTGGGAGGGTTCTGTTGCACTCATGTCCTACTTGGGGACTTCCCATAAGTATGTGCCTGACCCTGTGCAAAATTGACTTGGACAGGAAATGGACAGATTAGTTCATCTGTAGACTGTAGGAAGTTCTTATGTTCCTGCTTCTGTTTGTCCATCTGATACTTCGGGAGTTGTGAACACCTCCAGGGTAGTTTCCAGTCTAGGGATGTACGAATCCCTTACCTTGCTCCACTGAGGGGCATCCGCGGTGGGGGGAGGTGCTCCGTCCCTCCCCCTGGAATCCTCGATGGGGGGGGAGGCACTCCGTCCCTCCCCCCGGAATCCTGCCCAGCCGGCTCTGCTCCGCGGCCAAGCTGTGGAGCTGCCGGCCGGCTCCAGCCGCCTGCAGCCGGACATCCGGCCACTGGGCAGCCCTGCAGGGACGCAAATGGCGGCTGTCCTGTGGCCGCCATTCGCTTCCTCCTCTTCAAGCCGTGATAGGCTATGTAAATACTTACGTAGCCTATCACGGCCTCCGCAGGGACGCAAATGGCATCCCTGCATTAGCCGTGATAGGCTACGTAAGTATTTACATAGCCTATCACAGCTTGAAGAGGAGGAAGCGAATGGCGTCCGCAGGACGGCCACCATTCGCAAGCAGCACAGACGGGAGCAGGTAAGTGCTCCATTTTGCGCGCCTTTCGTGGGGTGGGGGCAGGGGCTTCATTCCGTGATGGATTTCGGGGGGCTGAATGCACTGGCATTCGGCCTCACCAAGATCCGTTGCGGAATTCTCTGACATCCCTAGTTTCCACACACACCTAGGGATGGCGGAGAATTCCGCCACGGACTCCAGTGAGGCTGGATTCTTTGGAATCCGGCCCGCTGGAATCCGTGGTGGAACGGCCTCCCCCCCCCTGCCCCCCCCGCAGAATCCCCTCGGGACAGAGCTTACCTGGGGTGGAAGCGACGGCGGCAGCTCTGGCAATGACGGCGGCGGCGGCTCCGGTGGCGGTGGCTCTGGCTGGTCTCTCGGCCAGCCGCTGCCGGGCTGCTGAGGCCACAAATGGAAGCCGTTGCAGCAGCCGCCATTTGTGTCCTTGCAGGCAGCCGTGATAGGCTACATAAGTATTTATGTAGCCTATCATGGTAAAGGTAGCCACACAAATGGCGTAGCAGCCACCATTTGTGTGGCTGCCTTTACCGTGACAAGCTACGTAAATACTTACATAGCCTATCATGGCAAAGAGCATGGGCGCAAATGGCATAGTGGCCGCCATTTGCATCCCTGCTCTTTGCCCTGATAGGCTATGTAAATACTTATGTAGCCTGTCACGGCTGCTTGCAATGATGCAAATGGCGGCCGCTACGACAGAGCCGCCGCCGAGTGGAGCCAGACAGGGAGGTTTCCGGGGGGAAGGACGGAGCCAGATAAGTGTTTCATACATCCCTAACACACACTGCATTGATAAAACACTCCATAAAAAGAATCTTGATACAACTGAATGTATACAATCACATCAAGATTGCGTTTGTGGGGTGTTTTTATCAATGCACGCAAGCAGTGATGGCTGATGATTCCAATTCCAAAGGGGCTGTGATTCCGTTCAGGGTGTTAGTTACCACCAGCCAAACTGCTAATGGTGCTATCCAAAGTGCTGAAAGGTGCTATCCAAGGTGCTGAATAGGGATGTACGAATCCCTTACCTGGTTCCTGTCGGGGAACCTGCTGGGGGGGGAAGGCGATCCGTTCCTCCCCCCGGAATCCTTGATGGGGGGGAGGCGATCCGGTCCTCTCCCCCGGAATCCTGCCTGGCCGGCTTCACTCCACAGCCATGCCGTGGAGCCGCCAGACAGGCCGATCCGCAGTGGGGCCTCCAGCCGCTGCCGGGCTGGTGCAGACGCAAATGGCGTCCTGCGTAGGGGATGCCATTTGCGTCCCTACAGTAGCCCATGATAGGCTACATAAATATTTATGTAGCCTATCACCGCTAAAGCAGGGATGCAAATGGCGGCCGTGACGCCATTTGCACCCCTGCTCTTTGCTGTGATAGGCTACGTAAGTATTTACATATCTTATCATGGTAAAGGCAGCCATGCAAATGGCAGCCACAGCAGCCTCGCTGCGGCTAGCCGGGAGACCAGCTGCTGCCGCCGCCACCGGAGCAGCCACCGCCGCATCCGCCCCAGGTAAGTTCTGTTCCAGGGGGATTCTGCGGGGTGGCCGGGGGTGGGAGGCTGTTCAGCCATGGATTCTGGGGGGGCAGATTCTTTAGAATCACTGGAATCCGTGGCAGAATTCTCTAACATCCCTAGCGCTGAACCCATTTTGGTGATACAGTGTATGCACAGGACTCTGTACAACATTTGGCAATACAGCCCCTTCCAGAACAATGGAGGATTCCCAGTCCCCCAGAAAGAAGACAAGTTCATTAATTACTCCAAAATCTGGGGAGAAGTTTGGATGAGGAGAATTTTGGAAGCATCCTTAGAAAAATGCCATGAAGAGTTATGACAAACAAGCCTCAGCTTAAATATCTCCAGGAAATCCCACTGTCTTGCAAGGCTGTACACTTCCCATGCGATAATAGTATTATGTTTGAACAATAAATCATTTTGTGCCACCTTAAGGACTTGCACATTTATTACAGCATAAGCTCTCATGGACTACAGCCCGCTTCATCCAACGTACCCAATGCTCACACTGCAGTACATCGGCTAATCTTTAAGGTGCCAGGAGACCCGTGCAGATGCCCCCCCCCGGGGGGGGTGAAGTCTAAACTGAGAGATCTACCCTCAGCAGCTCTGCTTATGGGAAGATTTATTTTACTTTTGAAGAAAGCAAAAGCAAGAGATACGAATTTCATTCAGACAGCTGTTTTAATTATGGAGAGGAAGATGAGGTGCGAGATACCAGAGGCTCAGTTGCTTGGTAACCAAAACAGAAGCAGGCTGTGGGTTACCGGGGTGGCGATGGTGGTGTGTGTGTGTGTGTGCATTTTTTAAAAAGCTTTTCTGGGAAGCCTGCAATGGTGGGGGAAGGGATTCATCTAGTCTTGAGAGGAGTAGCATCTGGGTCGCATGCAGCCTACACATTCCCGCTCCTGATTTGGGGGCATCCTTATACATCAGGAGTGGGCAAGCTGTGTGGGCACCCCGCCAAACAACAGGAGGGTATTTTAGATACAGAAGGCGGACAAATGGGGATTACGGAGCTGCAGTCCAACCCAACTGGAAGCCGCCAAGTTAGGGAATGCTGATATAGACCGATTCCTCTATTCCTATCCAGGGCATCTCTGCGGTGCCAACTTTCTCTTACTTCCGTCACGTTCTTGCCCAGCACTACCAACCTTGTCTGTAAAGACTTTGGCTCAGTCCCTTCATCCCCGTAGACCACAGTGTGCTTAAATACACATAACTTTGAAATGAGCACCTATTCTCCTACAGTCTTCCCCTGCCTCTATCTCCCTTCCTGTTCCCCGTCATCTCACCTGGGTCAAAATTTAGACTGTAAGCTCCTTGGGGCAGAAGCCTGTGTCCCCTTATGTGCCAGACTCATTGGCACTTCTTCCTCTTCCTCCTCCTCCTCCTCCTTCCTCTTCTTCTTATTGCCCTATTATCATCATCTTCAGGGTGGGAAATCTCTTCCTTTTTCCATTTATGGACAAGAAAAGGCTCTGGTAGGGGCCGTCTTACCTCCCTGGGGCAGTGCTGCAGATGACTAGCGTTAGCCAACTGCAGCAAAAAGGCCTTTATCCACAGGGTGGAAGCACGCGGAGTTCACTCTGCAGCCCAAGGTGAGAAGGCTAAGTTGGAAGGAGATGGGCAGTGGATGTTGGGAAGTGGAAAATGATGGGGAATTAATTATGGGGTATGTAAGGAACTGGTGATATTTACTAAGAACTAGTGTGGTTAGAATGATGGACTTAGAGCAGGGGTGGGCAACTGGTGGCCCTCCAGATGTTTTGGCCTACAACTCCCATCCTCCCTTACCATTGGCTATCCTGCCTAGAGCTCACGGGTGTTGTAGTCCAAAACATCCGGAGGGCCACAAATCGCTCCCTCGCGTCAATCACTCTCAGTGTATCCTACCTCGGAGGGTTGTTGTGAGGATACATTGAGAGGGACCACGTATGCCAACCTGAGCTCCATGGAAGGAAGGAACTATGTAATAAAATTAACAAGTTAATTATTTATGTATGGCTAAAATGTCTTAAGACACCTTTCTGAGACTGTAGCCCAAGGCATCATGTGACATTAAAAAGGTGTAAAGGTGTCCCCAACCAGTCGTGTCCGACTCTAGGGTGTGGTGCTCATCTCCATTTCTAAGCTGAAGAGCCAGCGCTGTCCGAAGATGCTTCCATGGTCATGTGGCCGGCATGACTGAACACCGAGGTGCAAAACCCGAACACCAGCAGAGCACCACCAAAAAGGCCTTTGAGAATGACATGGTATTTTCCGGCTGGTGGAAGGCATCAAGAGATTTGGAGGGGGCGAGATAAGCTTGCCTGCGGGAGACTATTCCAAAGGATGGGGCCACCGCTGAGAAGCCCCAGCCCCCTTGCATAAGCTGGTGGCACCAATTCAGAGCATCCCCAGGTGATCTCAGCACACAGGGAGAAATGGCTAAAAAATAGAGTGCACTTGAGCTGGGATTAGGGATGCTTTCAAAATTCTTCTCACCTGAGTTTCTCCCTGGATATGGGGGTTCTGAATTACCTGGTCTTTTTTCTGAAATGAAACTGATGGGGCAGAAATTCATTTATTTCACATTTTAATGCAAATTTACCCAATATCATACTTTCATACCTATATGCAAACTGAAATTCTGTTATCCTTTGGAATTAGAAGAATTCTGTCAATCAAAAATGCATATGAGAGCTGGTGTGGTTACAGTGTTGGACTCAGACTTGGGAGACCTGGGTTCTAGTCCCCACTCGGCCATGAAGCTCACTGGATGACTTTGGGCCAGTCTTTGATTCTTAGCCTAACCCACCTCACAGGGCTGTTGTGAGGATAAAATGGAGAGGAGGAGGATCATGTGAGCCACCTTGGGTTCCTTGCAAGAGGAAAAAAGGCGGGATATAAATGCAATAAGAAATATGTTACGTGAAAGTGCACACAAAAATGCCTACATGAGTAAAAATGTTCAGAAATGCAGTACATTACGGGGAAATGGCTTGCAAAATGTGCAAGTAGGCAAGGGTGTGTTAAATTGCATATATTAGGAGAAATGCACACAAAAAGGCATATGAATGTTTGTGCAAACATTTGGGGAAAAATATATTCTCAGACCGATGTGGAAATGGGATGACCCAAATTTAAGACTGGAAAAATGAGAAACTGAAATGGACAGATTTGCCCATTCCTGACTGATACATTAGGAATTTCCTCTCTCTGTGTGTATTTATGACCAAATTTTGTGCACAGCGCTGAGCATGTGCAGCAGATTGCTGTAGCTTCCTGTTCTTTGGGTTCCTGTGTATCTTCTCCCCCTGCCACACCACATTTCCGAGTGCTCATTATGCACTGGAAAAAACTGCCCCCCGAGAGATTTTGTTTTGTTTTCCATTGCTGGTTCTGACAGAAAACCAGAATGGATTCAAGGCCCCATCAAAATTGGAGTCTGCGGCCTCCACTGTAATGTAGGGGTAGGTGAGGAGAAATAAATGTATTGAAGGAACTGAAAGCTGAATGCAAACAGCACATATTCCAATTCCAAAAGTCATATAAAAAGTCTCCTAGTTAACCACTGGAATCCAGGAACAGTGGAATGCAGAGTAGAGCTGACTGGATGACCAGTACAGGAACAGAGCGATAGGTCAGCAGCTGCATTTTGCAGCAGCCATAGTTTCCAACTGTCTACAAGGAAGCCCAGCAGACAGCAGGTCGAAACAGTTCAAACAAGTCTATGATGCATGGATGAAGGTGGGCAGATCTCATGGCAGATGGCACCGTCCAAATAGTCTTTGTGACACTAACACAGCTCTTGTCCTCACACAGTTGGACATATAGAGAGATGTGGGCATGTGGCCCATACCTACCATGGATAGTGGTGTCTGTTCCCAGGAAATCCAGACCTTTGGAGGCTTGCCGGATTTCTGAGCCTCCCCCCGCTCCCCGCCGGCTTGGCTTGCATTTGCGAGCTGAGCCACATTTTTTTCTTGAAATCCAGAGAATTTTTATTTTTTAAAACTACAACTAGAAATGCAAGCAAATTGTGACTGTAGCTTGTGTAATTTGCGCAAATTTATTATTTTTTTATTTTTTTATTGCATTTATACCCCGCCTTTTTCCCTCTTGCAAGGAACCCAAGGCGGCTTACATTCTCCTCCTCCTCTCCATTTTATCCTCACAACAACAACCCTGTGAGGTGAGTTGGGCTGAGAGTCTGTGACTTGCCCAAAGTCACCCGGTGAGCTTCCATGGCCGAGTGGGGACTAGAACCCGGATCTCCCAGCTCCTAGTCCAACACTCTTGCCACTAGCTTGTGTAATTTGCACACATTGCAGCTGGAATTTGCACGCATTTCTATTTATGATTTAAAACAAACAAACAAACAAACCAAAAATACACAAGCTGGCCTGACTTGAAAGGAAGAGCAAAGGGCTGGATGTAGGGGTGGACGAAAGTCACTTACCTTTTCTCGCAGCTTGTTCGCGGTGGGGGGGAGCGCTTCGCTGCTCCCCCCGTGAAGTTCAGGCCAGGGGGGGGGAGGCTTCCCGCCTCGCCCGGCCGAAATTCAGGCCGGGGGGGAGGCTTCCCGCCTCGCCCGGCCGAAATTCAGGCCGGGGAGGAGGCTTGCCGCCTCGCCCAGCCGCGAACGCGAAAGTTAAAAAAACAAAAACAAAACGCCCCCTGATAGGCTACGTGACGATTCACGTAGCCTATCACGGCTAGATCTGCAAAGTCAGCCGTGATAGGCTACGTGAATCGTCACGTAGCCTATCAGGGGACGTTTTTTTTTTTTTTTCTTTTATTGCAATGGCGGGGGCGGCAGCCGGTCGAAAGACTGGCTGCCGCTCCCGCCCCGCTCGAACACCCGACGAACTGCCAGCCGGACCCACCGCTGGGAGGGACATTCAGGGAAGGTAAGTCCCGTCCCGGGGGGGTGTGCGGGGGGCGGGGGGGTGCGGAGGATTTCTCCCCGAAACTTGTTCGGGGGGCCGAACACGTTGGCGCTCGGCCCCCCGAAGTTTCGGGGAGAAATTCTCCGCCATCCCTAGCTGGATGTGCCTGATCTCGTCCAATCTTGGAAGCTAAGCAGGGTCAGCCCTTGTTAGTACTTGGATGGGAGACTGCCTGGGAAACAGGCTTCCTGCATTGAGCAGGGGGTTGGACTTGATGGTCTTGTAGGCCCCTTCCCACCCTATGATTCTGTGACATCAAGCAAAGGGCTGGATGCGCCTGATCTCATCTGATTGCAGAAGCTAAGCAGGGTCAGCCCTGGTTAGTCCTTGGATGGGAGACCGCCTGGGAATCAGGCTTCCTGCATTGAGCAGGGGGTTGGTCTTGATGGTCTTGTAGGCTCCTTCCCACCCTATGCTTCTATGATTCTATGATGCCGATTGAGTCAGGCCACCTCGCAGGGAAACAAGCTGAAGTCCGGGAGGCCGAGCTATTGAACGCTCAGTGAGCTGCACCCCCCACGGATTCCTCTGACATCCCTAATCATGGATACTGAACTTTCCACACACAGGGCCAGCCCCCAAACAGTATGCTGACTGAGTCAGAACAGCAAATGTTTCTTATTGACTCCCTTTCCCCAGGTACAGGCAAGAGCTCCTCTTGGCTCTCCGGAGAGCCCAAAGCAGTTCAGCAGACTGCTGAAGCTGCCCACCTTGATGCACTGACCTTTCTCGGATACAGGCAGACAGACTCTGAACGCCTCCATTTTTGGAAAATGTCACTCATAGGAGCAGCTCCAGGGATCCCCCACAGAGCCCACGCAGCACAAGCAGTGCCAGAAAACAAGACCACCGCTAAGAACAAAATGGCTTTTCTTCATCATTCCTCTCATCCCGGGGTGGGCAATTTGTGCCCTTCCAGAGCTTTTGGCCTACAATTGCCATAATCTCTCACCACTAGCTGTGCGATCTAGGACCAGAGCACAGCAGTCAAGCTGCAGGTTGGCTTTTTTAGAGTTTAAAAACAGGAGTATGGGGGAAGCCCTTGGCATCTCATAATTCTAAATACTACCCCTCCACTGAAAGGAGGTAGTCTCTCCTTTTCCCTAACCACCAATCATTTGGTGGCTTCCCAGTGTTTCCGCAGGGTTTTTCCCCATTCTAAAAGGTTGAAATGCCTCTCTAAAGGCTTTGGTACCAGCAGGAAGAGCATTAATCAAAAATATGCTGGTAGTTTTTCTATTTTGGGCCCCTCCCCTTTTTGCCTTCAGCTCCGCCCATGACTGGAATGTTGTCAGGGGTGTTTCTGAGTGCAAGGAGTGGTATAGCAGTTCAGATTCTGAAGGAGAACCATCAGACAAGGGGGAGGTGTTTTCCCAGGCTAGTCCAGATATGAGCAGGCCAGCTTCCCAGGTTACAGACGTCCAGGTGGCTGAGCTTGAGGGTCCCTCCTCACCCCCCACCCCGTGAGAGGCAGCGAACTAGGGATGGTGGAGAATTTCTCCCAGAAACTTCGGGGGGCCGAGCGCCAACGTGTTCGGCCCCCCGAACAAGTTTCGGGGAGAAATCCTCCACACACACCCCGCCCCCCGCACCCCCCCGGGACGGGACTTACCTTCCCTGAATGTCCCTCCCAGCGGCGGGTCCGGCTGGCGGTTCGTCCGGTGTTCGAGCGGGGCGGGAGCGGCAGCCGGTCTTTCGACCGGCTGCCGCCCCCGCCATTGCAATCAAAGAAAAAAAAAAAAAACGTCCCCTGATAGGCTACTTGACGATTCACGTAGCCTATCACGGCTAGATTTGCAAAGTCAGCCATGATAGACTACGTGAATCGTCACGTAGCCTATCACGGGTGACTAAAAAAAAAAAAAAAAAAGTGTGTACGGATAATGGCGGCCCCCATAGGGAGCCGCCATTCACGTTCCTTATTTGGTCGCTGTAGTCTACGTAAATGTTTATGTAGACTACGGCGAAAATAAGGGCAACGCTATTTGCTATTTGCGTTGCCCTTATTTTCGCCGTAGTCTACGTAAACATTTACGTAGACTACAGCAACTAAATAAGGAACGCGAATGGCGGCTCCCTATGGGGGCCGCCATTCGCGTACGCGCTTTTTTTTTTTTTTAAAGTCACCCGTGATAGGCTACGTGACGATTCACGTAGCCTATCACGGCTGACTTTCCAGATCTAGCCATGATAGGCTACGTGAATCGTCACGTAGCCTATCAGGGGACGTTTTTTTTTTTTTTTTAACTTTCGTTTTCGCGGCCGGGCGAGGCGGGAAGCCTCCTCCCCGGCCTGAATTTCGGCCGGGTGAGGCAGGAAGCCTCCCCCCCGGCCTGAATTTCGGCCGGGCGAGGCGGGGCCTGAACTTCGCGGGGGGAGCAGCGAAGCGCTCCCCCCCACCGTGAACAAGCTGCGAGAAAAGGTAAGTGCTGCGAGAAAAGGTAAGTGACTTTCGTCCACCCCTACAGCGAACAGGAGGAGGACCTAATAGATGCCAGGCGCAGAGCAAAGAGAGAGAAGGCAGAGGCGGAACTTAGACGGTCTACCTGATTGCCCTTGCGTGAGAAGCTGCGCTTAGAGGCCTCACGAGAAGAGAGGGACCCCCTGCCCTTAAGTTAGGCTAGCGAGACCGCCTCCCTCTTCAAACAGCGGGCAACTCTCGTAAATCCCATTTGACTCCCCTGACGGCATTCCTGGTAGACGGAGTGTCTCTGAGAATTTGCATCTGTATGACCCTGTGAAGTAATGGATTAAAAGCTGTAGACTGAAGCCTCTTGTCTGTGTATGGTTGGGCATGAAGTGAAGTGAGGGCCAAGGGAATCCTGACAAATATGGTCCCTGAGAGCTTCTCCAAAATTGGGTCTGGCCCTCATCCTGAAAGAGGTTCCTCACCTCTGGTGCGGGCAATGCTGAGTGAGATGGACCAGAGGTCTGGCTCAGCATATAATCAGTAGTGCTGTGCTGAAAATTTCTCCCACATTTTTTTCGGCCATTCTCATTCAGTTTAATAGAAGAGAAATTGCTTCCGAAAAGAAATTCAATGGTGAAGACATTGTGGAGGAATTCTCTTGGGTTGGGGCTGGGTTTCTTGGGCTCACCTTACTTAGGAAATGGCCAAGGGGTGAGCACAAGGGTCCTGTTTTTCACTGCACAATCATCTCTCTGGTGGCCTGTAGCCTCCTCAGCTCCCTACACTTCAACTGAAGCCCAGTTTAGGGCACCATGAGGTAATTCCTCATATAGGGCTTTTTCAGATCTGGATCTGCAGGCAGCCTGGGAGGCTGGCTGGGATTATGTAAGCTCAGAAGCACCACGAAAACAAATGATAAAACATCCTGAATGAGGCAGAACAAGGGAAGCCTCCTTCATGGAGGGAGAAAACGTTCAGGAAATTGGAGGACAGATTTGGGCAGAGCACTCACTCTGCCTCATCCCCGGAGCTGGACACAACACTGCCCCCACCTGCGTCATGGTGGATGCAACCTGGGGGCTAGCTTGCCAAGACAGTTGATGCTGTTGCAGCATGACACCCCCCCCCAAAAAAAAAACCCTTACCAAAGAAGAAACAAGCTGTGCTACAAGCCCTGCCAAGGGGGAGCCCTACGTGGGAGAAACTGCTGGAGAATTTCTCCTCCCCCTGGAGAAATTTGGTGACATTTCCTCCCAGACTTCTCTGCCCACACGCAAGGTGGAGCATTTCAAGAAGCCATTTGCATACAGCTCTAATAATAAGGCAGCTTCTTGCATTCTAAGTGGAGATTGATAAAACACTGCAACAAAGCAATTGTACAGGCTATACAGTGGCAAGAGACAGTCACTTCTTTGAAGGTTCTATGGGTAGTTTCCACCGTTAGTCCTACTGAGAGTTAGACCCACTGAAAGGAATGGGACCCAAGTCCCGTTCATTTCAACGGGTCTACTGCCAGTGGGATTAACACTGGATGCTACCCTATGTTTTGAGCCCCTGCTTCTAAGTTTAAAAGTACAGTTGAAACACTGAGTCCACTGCTCTGTTAGCAGAAGTGATCATTAAAAGGCGCTCCCAGTTCTTTTAAATTCTTTTGAGCAGAAGAAGTGCACACAAAAGCCATGGGTAGTGGGGCCTTGTCTTAGAAGAGGCATTCCCTCTTGTATCACACACTGCAGGCATCTTGATTCCATCCTCCCTGCCAGAAAGACCAATATTAAAAACTTTCAGTATGAACAACTTTGAAACACATCCCGCCACATTCCTTGTGCGCGTGTGTCATGCAGTGGAGAAGGGGGCTCCCAGGTCAGCGAGGTGGTGAACCTGCTTCAGGTTTCACTCAGAACCATTCAGAACTCTAAATGAGCTGTCCAAGTAGCACCTTGGTTCTGAATGGTTCTGACTGGAACCCAGAGTGGATTCACCGCCCCACTGGCATTAGAACCACCAGACTCCGCCGGTGTCCTGTATTTTAGATTGCAAACCTTACGGCAGGCCCTATCTTATTTACTGATCCTTATGAGCTTCTTCGGGAGTCTTTTTGGCTGAAGAGCAGCCAGATGACTGTAATCATGATTAATGATTAATAATTATAATTAATAATAATGATTAATAATGTCAACTTAATAATGATTAATAATAATGCCAACTTAATTCTATTATTATTATTATTATTATTATTTCCACTGGTATTATTATTAATAATATTTAATAGATGTATATACCACTTACCATACTTAAAAAATCTCTCTTAATCAGATGGCAGCCCTAAATAAATCCAAAGCAAGGGAAACATGCTGAACAGACCAACAGACCATCTGAACAACACTGATATACACACTATCAACCTCAGAGGGATTCTGAGTTGTCTAAATGGAGCCAGCTTCAATCGTCCCTTTTATCACTCCTTTCAACCTTCTCCCCCTTTTCTTCATGCTGCCCTTCCATTTCCGTCTCCTGTCCCCCTTCCAGTGAAGCGACCTTATATTTGATCTACAGGTCTCCGTGCGAGACCAAGAAAACTTCAGAGACCTCGGTTTGGGTTGCTATAGAAACGCCAATGCAGCCTTGGTGCCCTTTGCTTCCTCTCTCTGGCAGGCCAAGATGGCTGAACGGAACAAGCACACAGGGCAGCTGTGCTTCTGGAGGGAGAGGGGTGCAAAGAGAGCCCCCCCCCCCCGAGACCTTGAAATATGGGACAACTGCGCTGCATCAGGATACGGGGTCGTTCCTTTACGGTTCCATCATCATGGTCACTTAACGTGGATTATTTGGCACTCTGAGTGGACTCCAACCCTGTGGAAACCACAAGGTAATGATACCAAGCATTTTGCATATTTGAAGTGGGATTGCAAGCTTCTCTAATAAGTCAGAGAGGCCAAGCTCCTATCATTATTGTGAACAAGCCAAGAGCATTCACATTCCTTGGTGATGGGAAAATCTCTCTTCCCTGCCTTTGGAAGGTGACACCCTCTAGGAGCCTACAGCTAGGGGCACGAGGCCCAAGGAACAGCTTTTCAGACGTCTGACTTTGTGCACAGAAATTGAGAGAGAGGGGGAGAGAGAGAGGGAGAGAAGAATTTTCAGCTAGACTTGGCTAAGACTGAAGCATCCTTAGGGTGTATACAGGCTCTTTGGCAACTGGAAGCACAGTTAGTGGTTGTGCTGCCTGGTCATAGAATCATAGAATAATAGTAGGGTTGGAAGGGGCCTACAAGGCCATTGAGTCCATCCCCCTGCTCAATGCAGGAATCCAAGTTAGAGCATCCCTGACAGATGGCTGTCCAGCCTCGTCTTGAATGCCTCCAGTGTGGGAGAGCCCCCCCCCCCCCGGAATCGGTTCCATTGTCGTATTGCTCTAACAGTCAGGAAGTTTTCCCTGATGTTCAGCCGGAATCTGGCTTCCTGTCACTTGAGCGCATGATTCCGTGTCCTGCACTCTGGGATGATCAAGAAGAGATGCTGGCCTTTCTCTCTGAGACAACCTTTCAAGTACTTGAAGTACTTGAAGTACTTAACATGCCCAGTTCCTTCAGTCTCTCCTCACAGGGCTTTGTTTCCAGTCCCCTTATCATCTTCGTTGCCCTCCTCTGAACCCTCTCCAGTTTGTCTGCATCCTTCTTAAAAGGTCTTAGGAGTCCGCTTGCTTGTAGGTCTATAACTGTATAAAGCTGCCATATATCTTCAACAGGGCCAGCCCAAAATGTTTTGTTGCCCAAGGTGAAAAACAAGATGGTGCCCTCTCCCATTCCATGTACAACTGCCAACTTTTCCTTCAATATTGTGATGGGACAGCATCCTCCGCTGCTCCAGAAGGCAGCAGGCTAACTTAGGGGGCACAGGGCAGGCTGCTTGGCACACAGCTCTCTCCTCCAACACCTGGCTGCCGCCTCCCAGCATCTGCTGCCTGAAGTGACTGCTTCACTCTGCCTCATGGTAGGGCCGGCCCTGGTCTTCAAGGAACTCTCTCTCTCTCTCTCTCTCTCTCTCTCTCATCCAAAGGAAATAAGCAGAGCAATGCTATGGTTCCTAGGAGAACATAGACACTCCTACGACTTTGGGAGGGGAATGCTGCGTTCCAAGACTCTTATTTATTTATTTACATACTGCCCAATAGCTGAAGTTCTCTGGGTGGTTCAGAAGAATTAAAGAGGAACAAATGGGAAAGGAAGACAGAGAGGCAAAAATCGCCTCTGTCATTTCTTCTGCCCTGACGGTGGCAGCCTGGCAGCGACTAAGATGCTAAGAAGCCTCTGAGATCAGAGGCTTTCATCTACCAGGTGGCAATCAAATAGAATTGCACCCTAACTCACAATACAAAACTGTGTATATTAAGAGAAAGAAGGACAAAATTTGTACAAATTTCTGTGCATTTTTTTAAATTGCAAGATGATGTGGAAACAATGCAAATTCTTCGACACCTCCAGGGGCACATCTCCTAATGTACGCATTTTGGCATGCAATTTCACTTAACATAATGCATTTTTGTGCCTTATTTTCAGTAATCAGTAATTTTTCAGTAATTTTCAGCCTGTTTTTGTGTGTGCACTCTCACCTAATATATGCATTTATGTACACATTTTGGAGAACTGCATTGCAAATTTCAGAGAAGTGCAAATACTGAAGCTACTATATGTTATAGGGTATACTATAAGTACACTATATGCATTTTGGAATTTTGCTTATGGACAACACCTCTGCCCTTGTTTTTGTACGACTTGAAGAATATCCTGGGAACTACAGACCAGTCAGTCTGACACCAATCCCTGGGAAAATTCTGGAGCAGATGATAAAGTAATCCATCTGGAAGCACCTCGAAAACAATGCCGTGATTACTCAAAGCCAACAAGTCCTGCCAGACAAATCTGATCTCATTTTTTTATTAAGCAACCTCCCTTGTAGACCATGGGAATGCTGTAGACATCATATACCTTGACTTCAGCAAAGCTTTCAACAAAGTGCCCCATGATATCCTGATGAGCAAAGTAGCTCAAAGTGGGCTAGATGGAACAACGATCCGGTGGATCCACAGCTGGCTACAGAATCGGACTCAAAGAGTGCTTCTCAATGGGACCTTCTCAAACTGGGGAGAAGTAACGAGTGGGGTACCGCAGGGCTCAGTCTTGGGCCCAGTGCTCTTCAACATTTTTATGAATGACTTGGAGGAGGAGGTGCAGGGAATGCTGATCAAATTTGCAGATGACACAAAATTGGGTGGGATAGCTAATACTTTGGAAGACAGAAACAAAACCCAAAGTGATCTGGATAGACTGGAGCACTGGGCAGAAAACAGCAGAATGACATTTAATAGGGATCAATGCCAAGTTCTGCACCTAGGAAAAAGAAACCAAATGCACAGTTACAAGATGGGGGATACGTGGCTCAACAACACTACAAGCGAGAAAGATCTTGGAATTGTTGTCGATCACAAGCTGAATATGAGCCAACAATGTGATGTGGCTGCAAAAAAGGCACATGCTATTTTGGGCTGCATTCATAGAAGCATAGCTTCCAAATCCCAGGAAGTACTAGTTCCCCTCTACTCAGCACTGGTTAGGCCTCATCTGGAGTACAGTGTCCAGTTCTGGGCACCACACTTTAAGAAGGATGCAGACAAACTGGAGAGGGTTCAGAGGAGGGCAACAAAGATGATCAGGGGATTGGAAACAAAGCCCTATGAAGAGAGACTGAAAGAACTGGGCATGTTTAGCCTGGAGAAGAGAAGACTGAGGGGAGATAGGATAGCGCTCTTCATGTACTCGAAAGGTTGTCCCACAGAGGAAGGCCAGGATCTCTTCTCCATCATCCCAGAGTGCAGGACATGGAATAATAGGTTCAAGTGGCAGGAAGCCACATTCTGGCTGAACATCAGGAGAAACCTCCTGCCTGTCAGAGCCATACGGCAACAGAACCCATTCCCTAGGGAGGCGGTGGGCTCTCCCACACTGGAGGCCTTCAAGACGAGGCTGGACAGCCATTTGTCAGGGATGCTCTGACTTGGATTCCTGCATTGAGCAGGGGGTTGGACTCGATGGCCTTGTAGGCCCCTTTTAACCCTACTATTCTATGATTCTATCCAATTCAGCCATTCAGCGGCTGAAACCTACATCAAAGCAAGAGGAAGAGGCTATTATACTACCTAAGCTGGGACTTTATTCTATGAGGGATCAACCCCTCCAACAACTAGATAAAACTACCCAAAACTACTTCTTTTGACTCTTTTTTACCTAGCACAGCATCTAAATCTATTTCCAGGCATCTTTGTTAATATAAACACTGCCTAATTGAGCTCTACGTCTGTTTTCCACCAACCAAGGAACTTGTCTGGTCCTCCCTGGATGGAGACAGTCTGGAGTTATCAACTGGATTTTTTTAAAAACGGAGGATCAACATTTGTGACTTTCTTGTTCCCAGTGGCCTTGGTGGCACTGAAACCATCACATCACCTGGCAGAGCCCAATTTGCAAGTTGGCAAACCTTCCTCCTCCATATCGTCTTAAGACTCTGACCATGCAGACATCCTGACTGCAATATCCAGGGCTTCTTCACACAGAGCTTTTATTGAGATGGCTTTCTCATGCAAGTTTGCGGACTCTTTAGATGATGCCATGAACCTCCAGGGCATCCCTTGCACTAAATGCCCTGGATTGCAGATCATGAGCTATCAAATTACTCCATTGTGTTCTGCTTGAGTTTCCTCCATGAAAATAGTAAAAGCGACAAGAAGAGGAGTGAGATCAATGAAAGATAATGGAAGACTCAGATATGGGGAGAAGGACTGGGAAAGGGGAGGAGGGAAAGGAAGTGCATGAAAAAGGGAGTCGTTGTGATCCTGCATTTAAAATGGAAGCAGAAAGCCCCGTTTTAAATGCAGGATTTTAGGCTGGTGTAGAGATGCTCCAGTCAGCTTTTCCCCCACCTCCTATTCCCCTGCCACCCCACACAGCTGCTTCTTGTAACATCTTGCCTGATGAAGAGATCTTGAGATCTCGGAAGCTTGCACATTTTTTGTGAACTTCGAGTTGGCCAAATAAAGGTATTACATTATATAGATTTTGGAATTTTTCTTATGCCTTTTTATTTTCATTTGGAGGGAACTGTGATTCAGTTTGCAAATTGGTTCAGGAAGTGCAACTTAGGTAGGTTTGCATTACAATTTGTTTGGATGGTTGGATGCTTTCTTTTTGATGGCCAGAGGGCTCTGCAGTCCCTTTTTCCTTTCTTTTAAAACCTTAAACAAAGGCAAACGGCAGCACTCAGCAGTGTTTTAAAAAATGGCTTTCAACACGATTCTGGGAATGTGGCTATGGGATGACACAGCACCATTCCGAAGTATTTTTTGAATAGATTGGCAGCTGGCCACTACTGAGTGCAGGGATGTGTCTTCATTTGTTAAAAACGGAAGAAAAAAGACTGCAAAACCACTGAGCTGCCTCGTCAAAAAGTAAGTACCCCAGAAACCCTGCAAAGGTCCTGAGATGCTCACCACATCTGTGCTGGAGAATGAAGGTGTGGTGAAGGCAGGAGATAGACTCATGGGCAGCCCTAATACATTTGCTTCCTTATAGGGATCAGAGGATTTTCTCTATTCTGTCCCTTTATTTATTTGTTACATTTCTATACCGCCCAATAGCCAAAGCTCTCTGGGTGTTCATAAAAATTGAAACCACAAGTAAACTATACAAACTTAAAACTACAGTATAAAAGACCAGAATAAAACCAGAATAAAACCTAGCAGCAATGCTGAAATTTAAAATATAGATTTAAAACAGCAGAGCTGAAAGACTAGAATGCCAAAATATTAAAATGCTGAGAAAAGGTCTTAACTTGGTGCCAGAAAGAGCAAAACGTAGGTGCCAGGCAAACCTCTCTAGGGAGCTAATTCCACAGCCAGGGTGCCCCAGCAGAAAAGGCCCTCTTCCTGCTAGCCACCTGCCTCACTTCCTTTGGCTGGAGCTCCCGGAGAAGGACCCCCGAAGATGACCTTAGGGTCCAGGCAGGTACCCTAACTTCCTTTATGGTTTCTCTGCTTCACTCTGACCTGGATTCTACTCCTCTTGAATTTCAGTTCAACCAGGAGAGCCAAGGAGTTGTAGTGTTTACAATGTCTGACTAGGACCAAGATCCAGATTCAAATCCCCACTCAGCCATGAAGCTTACTGGGTAACTTCAGGCCAGTTGCTACCTGTCAATTTAACCTGCCTCACAGGGCTGTTGTGAGGATAACACGGAGGAGAACCCTGAACTCTTTGGAGGAAGGGTGGCATACATGTGGAGTAAATAAATACGGATCAAGACTCTTTTTTGCAGTGTTTTCCTGAGGTGCAAACGCACCCCTGTGCATTGATAGAATGCCACACAAAAAGGATTCTGATCTATCCTTACATACAAGATCAAGACTCTGTGTATATGTGTGTGTGTGTGTTTTCTCAAAGCCCATAAGTATACTTGTGCATCAACGAAACACCACACAGAAAGAATCTTGATGTAATACAATACAAATTCCTTTTGATAGTTTGTTTGATATTATCATTATGATTTCTTATTACTATATTACTTATTACTGTTTCAGGCTTCTTTGTGGGGTGGGGAGGGAAGACAATCAATACATGTTATTAATCAATAGACCAGCTGTCTTGGTTACTGATGTGGGAGCCCTTTCATCAAGTGGCTTTATCATCTGGACAATACTGACAGGGGGAAACCAGTGTGGTCCAGTCATTACAGCAGAGATGTAGAACCTCCAGTCTGCAGGACAAATCTGGCCTATTTGGGGTCCCAATTCAGCCCTTTGCGGCTCTTCCGCGGGCCGTGCCCCCTTCAATTGGCCCTGCCTCTTTCCCTGACTGATGATGGTTTGGTGGTTCCTGGCTTTTGTGCCGTTCCTCCCCCATTACAAATGGTTGAAATTAGTGCTGTGCTGAAAATTTCTCCCACATTTCTTTCGACTCTTCTCATTCAGTTTGATTAAAAAAAAAATGGCTTTCAAAAAGAAATTCAAAGGAGGAGAAATTTCAGAGAAATTCTCAGAGGCTGGGTTCAGGGTTCTTGTGCTTACCTTACTTATGAGGTGGCTGAGGAGTGTGCATGAGTGTCCTGTCTTTCATCGTACCATAATGTCTGTGGCAGCCTGTAACCTCCCTGGCTTCCCACACTTCAGTTAGAGCCATCATGAGGAAGACGTCATGAGGCCATTCCTCCCATGGGGCTTTTTCAGTCCAGGAAGTGCAGGTGGCCTGGGAGGCTGCAGAGCAATGAGAAGATGTGTAATAGAGAGAGAAAAAACACACACAGCCCCCTCGGCCGCCTCGCAGTGATTAGGTAAGCTCAAAAAAACCACCCAAAGACGTTCAAAATCCTGCCTCAGAAAAGTGGAAGCCTCAACACAGTTGATGTTGTTGCCACTTTCAGGAGCAGTGCAGTAAACCCCAAACCCTGAGGGATAAAGAAAGAAGCTGTGCTGCAAGCCCTGCCAATAGTGAGCCCCGGCTGTGAGAAACTGCTGGAGAATTTCTCCTCCCCTGGGAGAAATTCGGTGAAATTGTCCCCCCCCCCATTTCTCTGCCCACAAGTAGGCTGGAGAATTTTGAGAGGCTGTCTGCGCACAGCTCTACTATATATTGCTTACCTGAAACTCAGCCTGCCAGGTCTGCGGTTCTGGGCTGATCTGGCTGAGATCCTGCAGCTGGGCTTTCCGAAGAGGATTCTTAATCAGGGCAGAGCTGGGATCGCTGGCAGTGAGGACCTTCCGGAAGGGCTCGTGGTCAGCGATTTGATTGGTGCTGTATGCCCTCCGTCGTGAAGAGGTTGCAGCATCCATCCCTAGGAAGCGAAGGACCCTGTTTCACACCACAAAACTACAAATACCGGAAGGGCTGTCACAGAAAAGATGGAGCAGCCTTGTTCTCTGTTGCTCCAGAGGGCCGGACTAGAGCCAATGGATGGGAATTAGCAGATTTGGGCAAAACGTTAGGAGAAGATTCCTACTGGAAAGAGCTGTTCAACAGACTGCCTCTGGAGGTGTCGTTTGATTGAGATTCCAGCAGAGGACAGCCATCTGAGATTATCATAGAATCATAGAATAGTAGGGTTGGAAGGGGCCTACAAGGCCATCGAGTCCAACCCCCTGCTCAATGCAGGATGTAACTTCAAGAATTAGTACCTGGATTTGCTTGCTTTCATCTTCCCTCCCCTTTCATTTCCCCTTTTGTAACGAGTCTATTAGCGTCAGGGATGGCATGGACGCCCGATTCCAACTGGGAATCTGGCGAAACACCCCCCGCCTGCACCCCCGAGCCCTGCTCGCCAAACCCCTGCCCCCACTCATCCCCTACCCCCGCTCAGGGAGCAGCCTGCACTCACCCTGACAGCCTCGGTGAGCTCTGCGGTTGCCATTTTTTGAGAAATAAAATGGCAATCGTAAAGCTGCACATATTTGCATATATGCGAAAATGCGCATTGTTGCGAATGAGTGTATTTGCATGCGCGTGAAAAATTCACATTTTTTGTGGGTGTGCATATTTGAATGTGCACGAAAATGCGCATTTTCGCAAAATGCACATTTTCGCACATGCGCAAATATGCACAATTTTGCGATCACCATTCTATTTTTTTAAAAAATGGCGACTGTGGAGCTCAATGAGGCCGCTGGGGTGTGTACAGGCTCCTTGCTGATTGGAGGAGGGGCTCAAACGTAGCCCGGGGACCGGCAAGCAGGGGCAAGGGCTGAGCAGGCGCCTGGAGAACCCGGACAGCGGTGGGTTCGCACATCCCTAATTAGAGTATGAGCCTGTGGCCAGGGACTGTTTTATATTGTAATCTCTGTGTACAGCACAATTTTTAGGGTGCAACCCTATGGATGCAGAGCCAGTGTGGTGTAGTGGCAAGACTGTTGGACTGGGAGCTGGGAGATCCAGGTTCTAGTCCCCACTCGGCCATGAAAGCTCACTGGGTGACTTAGGGCCAGCCACACACTCTCAGCCCAACCTACCTCACAGGGTTGCTGTTGTGAGGATAAAATGGAGAGGAGGAGGATAATATAAGCCGCCTTGGGTTCCTTGCAAGAAGAAAAAAGGCGGGATATAAATGCAATAATAAAATAATAAATAAATAAATAAATGCTGGCCGAGGAATGCTGGGAGTCATAGGACTGTTTTCTGCCTAAACATGCATAGGATTGCACCTGTAATGTATCATAAATTAGCAGGGAGGAACACTTTCTGTGAGCACCCCACCACCACCGCAGCCTACCCAATTCAGCAGGGGGACCCACCCTCTGTGTGGCATATTCAGAGGACTGGGGGGGGGGCTGCTCTGCGGAGGAGAGGGTGGGGAAGTCTACTTCCACTCCCCCACTTGCACATGACTAATTTGGATCTAACACTATTTGTTGTTGTTGTTGTTGTTGTTGTTGAGAAGGGGAGAGCTGAAGGAATTGAAAGCGGTGGCAAACTGTGCATGCTCCAATTCCCAAATTAATTTTGTAAATTCAAGAGGGGTGGGAATCAAGGTAAACCAAAAGCAACAATGAAAGAACAGAAAGGAGGAGGAAACCTCGTCATCCTTAGTCAACTATGAACAGGTGCAAAGAGCTGACGGAGGGGAAACTGACCAGAGTCCACGTCGGATTCACTTCCTAGGTCTCCAGCAGTGCCAAGAAGTTCGGAGCTCCTCTCTGAAGGGAATCCACTTTCTGGATCCTTGGTAGAGTCCCAGTTGTCAGAGGCACTGCCTTCTTCTTGCGAGTGGAAGAAAACAGAGCTGCCCGACCCTTGGGAGTGCAGCATACTGTAACGTCGCCTCTTGTCCTGGAGGAGAGAGAAAACGAGGAAGGCAATGGCTTCAAAATGGACCCTTCCATTCCCCTCTTGCGGTCTTTCTGCCATGAGCTGATTTCGAAAGCAAAAGGGACCATCTACAGATGACGCTACCTTGTTTGTTCAGGGCGTTGGTCTGTCCAGACGAGTATCAGAGATGTTGGAAGGATTCATTGGGGGGGGGGTGCAGCTCACCAAGCTTTAGTCAGCTTGGCCCCCTGGACGTTGGCTCGCTTTCCCATGATCTGGCCCTGTGCGATCTGCATCGTGTTGGGCCAATGCATGGATTTCCATGTCTGTGTGTGTGTGTGTGTGTGTGTGTGTGTATGTAACAAATTGCACAAATTATGCAAACTTTGACTGTAATATATGCAAATTAAACAAATTGCTTTTTACACTAACCCCCCTCCCCCTAAAAAGTTCCTGGATTTTGGGAACAAGCCCCTGTCTCAGCTCGCAAACGCAAGCTGGTTCGGGGGTGCCGTGGGAATCAGTCAGGCCCCCCAAGGGCTGGATATCCTGGTAACAGACATTGCTAACTTCAACCATGTGCCTGCTAAGCAGGTGTTCAACCACTGAGTGATAGGTCTTGCTGAAGCTGTCGCTCCAGCTTATGTAGAAGTTTCGTGTGCCTTAAAAACCCCAGTTCCTAACCCCAGATGTGTGAGTGCTGCCATCGCTCAATAAGGAGAAGGCACTCTGCTGATGCTCAGAGACTTTTTCAGACATTATCTTGTTGTGGAAGTTTGTACTTCCTGTTCTTATGAGAGAAAAGAAGGTTGCCTCTGGAAAGAACTGAGTGGCAGGAGCAACCCTGACCACCACCAACCACCACCCAGCTCAGAGTTGTTATCTGCTCAGCTCCCAGATTGGTTTGGAAGGGTGTCTTTCCACCACTGGTAAGGTGTACTAAAGGTCCATGCCAAAGGTCCCTTTAGAGTGGCCCTTTGGCATGAACAGCAGGCCTAGGGCAAAGGATTCTGTTGGGTTGTTCTAGGGTGGAAGATCTACATGTAGATTGCCACCCCCACAGAGACCGAAAGAAAATATTGCAAGTTGCCTTGAAGACCTTAATTGTGAGAAAATGGGATGGAAATCTATTAAACAAACAAAGGAGCAAACAAGCAAATAAAATAATGTCCAAAACTGCTCTTCGTTCCTGTGGGTTCTTGCTAAGTGCATGGAGAAGCAACTCTATATAGCTCTTGGCAGCTAAGGCTTGGACTGGATGTTTTACTGCTCCATCTGGACAACTCTCAAGAGCTCCAGGTTTCTCATCCTACAAGGAGAGACAACTGGAAGGGGCAGATTGGGGCAGCATTACCCCAAGAGCTCTGAGACAGGTTTACTACGGTAGCTACTCACCAGCCTGGGATTAGAAATATACAGGGATGTATCACAGACAATGCTGTAGCCAACCAAGCGGTCCCCTGGAAAAAGACAGCTGGCGCTGACTGGCGAGATTAAGACTTCAGTCGTTTCAGGGAAGACCCAGTCAACGGAGACATCGCTGACAGCTGGAGCCATTGCCTTCTTCAGGGACTTTATCATCTGGGAACCCAGAGCAAGAATGGATCGGTCAAATCAGACTCCAACTGAATATACTGTCCATCATTTATGCAGTTATCCATGGATTCCAGTTGGACTACCCCAGTGCATTCTACCCGGGGCTGCCTTGGGAGACTGTTTGGAAGCTTCCATTAGTGCGAAATGCAGAGGCAAGACTGTTCTCTGGCAATGGGAACAGACAAAAAGAGTGTCATGGCATGATTTGGCACAACTCAAAGGGATGATTATTGAATAATAAATCCATGCTCCCCTCCAGGGGAGGGAAAAAGTGGGGAAGGGGCCAGCCCAGCGGAACAGCACATGGTGGGACCATTTATATAAATGGCCCCAAGTTCAATCCCTGGATTTCCAGGTAGGGTTGAGAAAGTCTGAAAGCCTGAAGAACCACTGATGGTTAATGTAGACAGTACTGAGCTAGACAAATGGATGGTCTCAGCTTTAGGGATGTATGAAATCCCTTACCTCCAGTTCACCGGGGGTCCGCGGGGGGGGGGGAGGCGATTCGTTCCTCCCCCCAGAATCCTCGATGGCTTTTGCAGCTTTACGGCCACAAATGGCGCCCACTAGGCCATTTGCCTCCGGCAGACTGACTTACACAGAGATACAGCACAGCAATGGCTGCTGGCCGTCCATTCTCCCCCCCAGAATCCATCCAGGCCGGCTCCGCTTTGAAGCTCTGTGGAGCTGGCTGCCAGCTCCGCAGGGCTGGAGAAAGTCAGTATGGCTGGCAGCCATTGCTGTGCCGTATCTCTGTATAAGTCAGTCTGCCGGAGGCAAATGGCGTATTGGGCGCCATTTGCGGCTGTAAAGCTGGTCGATTAGCCTAAATGCAGCCATAAATGGCGCCAGCTGCACCATTTTTGGTTCCACTTTGCATGTGGAAGGTTGTAAGTTCAAGCCCTAGGAAAGAGTCCTGTCTGAAACCTTGGGTAACTGCTCCCAATCAATGCAGACCAGCTGTTCTCAGCCTTGGGTCCCCAGAAGTTCCTGGACTACAATTCCTGTCATCACCAGCCAGGATGGCCAATGGTCAGGGATGGTGAGAGTTGTAGTACAGGAACATCTGGGGACCCAAGGCTGAGAAAAGCTGGTGTAGACAATACCGCCGTGGTCCCAGATGTCATGCCATCACTGGAGTCATCTTCTGAGGAGGAGGCAGAACTTTCAGAACCACTTGCTCCCTCAGGAGACCCTGGCACAGTTGAGGACCCTTAGGGGTGATGCCTAGAGAGGCAGAGAGTTCCGCTTCTGAGGCAGAGGGAGGTGCTGGGCCACCACGTAGCCCCCGAGAACACAGGCACCTTAAGATCCACAGTAGGATGTTGGCCGAGTGAAGGAGTGCTCGCTTACTGACTCATGAGTTGGGCTCTCCTCATGAGGAGGACCTCTGACAAGCCTCCAGTGTGATGCAGCTGAGCACTGCATGGGGATCTAGTAGCTCTAACTAGATCAGCCCTCCCTAGTAACTTGAGAGACGCTGGAAACTAAGCCTCCGCTACTCTGCCTCCCAGGCCTTGCCCTGTGATGGATGCTCCATGCTACTGACCCTTGGACCATTTCTGGACTGCATAATGTATCTGACTACCTAACTGTGTTTTGATCTCTGCCTGCTGTCTCAGTATCCAATGCACGGCAGGAGGAGTGCGGAGGGGATCGTCTGCTCCGTGCTCCAGCCGCCCTGCATTTGTGGCTAGACAGCCGGTTTTGGACCATTTCTGCACTGCATAATGTATCTGACTACCTAACTGTGCTTTGATCTCTGCCTCCTGTCTCAGTATCCAATGCATGGCAGGAGGAGTGCGGAGGGGATCGTCTGCTCCGCGCTCCAGCCGCCCTGCATTTGTGGCTAGACAGCCGGTTTTGGACCATTTCTGCACTGCATAATGTATCTGACTATCTAACTGTGCTTTGATCTCTGCCTGCTGTCTCAGTATCCAATGCACGGCAGGAGGAGTGTGGAGGGGATCATCTGCTCCGCGCTCCAGCCGCCCTGCATTTGTGGCTAGACAGCCGGTTTGGGACCATTTCTGCACTGCATAATGTATCTGACTACCTAACTGTGCTTTGATCTCTGCCTGCTGTCTCAGTATCCAATGCACGGCAGGAGGAGTGTGGAGGGGATCATCTGCTCCGCGCTCCAGCCGCCCTGCATTTGTGGCTAGACAGCCGGTTTTGGACCATTTCTGCACTGCATAATGTATCTGTCTACCTAACTGTGCTTTGATCTCTGCCTGCTGTCTCAGTATCCAATGCACGGCAGGAGGAGTGCGGAGGGGATCGTCTGCTCCGTGCTCCAGCCGCCCTGCATTTGTGGCTAGATAGCCGGTTTTGGACCATTTCTGCACTGCATAATGTATCTGACTACCTAACTGTGCTTTGATCTCTGCCTCCTGTCTCAGTATCCAATGCATGGCAGGAGGAGTGCGGAGGGGATCGTCTGCTCCGCGCTCCAGCCGCCCTGCATTTGTGGCTAGACAGCCGGTTTTGGACCATTTCTGCACTGCATAATGTATCTGACTACCTAACTGTGCTTTGATCTCTGCCTCCTGTCTCAGTATCCAATGCACGGCAGGAGGAGTGCGGAGGGGATCGTCTGCTCCGCGCTCCAGCCGCCCTGCATTTGTGGCTAGACAGCCGGTTTGGGACCATTTCTGCACTGCATAATGTATCTGACTACCTAACTGTGCTTTGATCTCTGCCTGCTGTCTCAGTATCCAATGCACGGCAGGAGGAGTGTGGAGGGGATCATCTGCTCCGCGCTCCAGCCGCCCTGCATTTGTGGCTAGACAGCCGGTTTTGGACCATTTCCGCACTGCATGATGTATCTGACTACCTAACTGTGCTTTGATCTCTGCCTGCTGTCTCAGCCGCTCCCGCCTTAGCCTGAACCCCACTGGGCTGAAACCTGTGGGCGCTTGACCATTTGCTTGCTAGATTGGCTACTCGGTGGCATATCTCCCTGTATTTGCTTGCAAAGAGCCAGGACTCAGTCTGGAGAAGGATCAGTGCGGAGGGAGATGGAGCATTGGTCTGTCTCCATATAAGGCAGCTGCCTCCGCTCCTACCTCTTTTAGGGGAAGGGCTGTAGCTCAGTGGTGGAGCCCCTGCTTGGCACGCAGCAGGTGCCTGGTTCAATCCCCACGTCGCCATCCAGGGCTAGGAAAGACTCTACCAGTCAGGTTAGGCAACACTGAGCCAGATGGACAATAGAATAACCCAGTAGCCTACGTTTCTAGAGGGCAGGGGTAGGCTGCTTGTGGCTCTGCAGATATTGGACAGCAACTGCCATCAGCCCTAGTAAGCACAGCCAATGGTGAGGGACAAGGGTAGGCATGGCTGGGCACCTGCCAGGGGCCCACACCACAGCAGGGGCCCACCAACAAGAGCCCCCTGGAGTCGCTGCTCCTCTCTTCACCCTGGCGCCTTGCTTGTTCTCCTGCCTCTCACTCCGGCCCAGACAACAGTGGTGGTGAGGAGGAGGAGCAGGAGACGCCACGGCCCGCTTGCTCCCTGGCTCTCTGGCTGCAAAGCAAGCAAGTGGTAACAATCAGGGGCAGTGTCAAGGGTAGGCATGGTCAGGCGTGTGCCAAGGGCCCACGTCCCAGCAGGGGCCCCCTGACAAGAGCCCCCTGCAATTGCTCCTCGTCTTCACCCTTGCAACCTGCTTGTTCACCCGCCTCTCGCTCTGGTCCAGACAACGGTGGTGGTGGTGAGAAGGAGGAGCAGGAGATGCTGCTGCCTGCTTGCTCATTGGCTCTCAGGCTGTCAAGCAAGTAAGTGGTACCAATGAGGAGAGAGAGGAGGAGGAACAAGAGCAGCTGGTGACAATGGTGCTGAGGAAGCAGACTCACTGAGGGCAGGGCCCTGTTGAGGGCCCTCAAAAACCTGGAGCTAGCACTGGTGAAGGATGATGGGAGTTGCAGTCCAACAACTTCTGGAGGGGCACAGGTTGCCCACCCCCCCGGAGGAGGGCTCGACATGCTAGTGGTTTGACTCAGTATGAGACAGCTTCCAATATTCCTAAGCAAATGAGCTGAAGGAACTGAACACTGGCCAGGCCGAATGTGCTCTAATTCCAGGATTGGTTGTAGAAGTTCTCCTAGTGAAACAGGATCCAGGATGACTGGAGTGAAGAGCATAGCAAGCCCATAAACAATAAACTAGGAGAAGGATCTGCTCCTCCTTAGCTCTGCCCTCTGAAAGTTTATGGCACAGTAAATGTGTTTAAATGTCTTTCAAGTGCTACCACCTCTTGATTTTGATGGGCTTCACTGCCGCTTCCCTCCTTAGCTTTAGCATTCCAGGAACAGCATGTCCTGAACTTCGCACTCATAAAAAGAGACAGCCTCCTGCATTCAGATTCCCAGAATGCTTTGCTCCTCCACCCCGATCTGGGATGTGGGAGCTACTTTCAGAGGCAAAACAGGTTGAGCTGCCTTCAGCTCTAAATTACGTGCCAAAACAGAGAAAGGTGTTTCAGATGAAACCACTGAATGTATCCCTTGCGAGTGGCTGTCATTTTGCTCCCTTCAAATGGACCGAGGGATAAATTAATGCCTCCATAAATGTCATATGTTATCTTGCAGATACCGCACTGTGAACCATAACCTGCCAAAAAGAAGCATAAAACCATTTTCCCCATCTTTCCACCACCACCCCCGCTTTTCTCTCCTTTGCTGATCAGAATCTCTTGCAGTTGGTGCAGAAATGCTTTGCAAAATGTTAGGAAGAGTTGGTACAATCCAGATTGGAAGGAAGGGGAGATGGAAACCAGAACACCCAAGTGAGTCTGAGATCTCCAGCTCCCGGAGTTTATCTTTTAGGTTGGTTAACAAACCTGATTAACAGTGGTGAAGTAGTATTTTTTGAAGTGCAAAAAATCATGGCAGTCCCCAAATAGAGTCCAAAATGTTCATACCAGCAAACCCGTCCTAGCCGATTTTATCTGCCCAGGAGCCGGTCTTTTGTAAAGTGAATGGGTCTTAACTGCCCATTCAAAACCAAGCCACCCCAAAGTACTTTACACTACAAGAGGGAACAATATATTGTTGCTGTGCAAATTCATTTCCCCCCAGCTAGTGTGAGGATTGAAGAGACGCTCAGAAGGAGCAGGGAGGTCTGAGGGGGGTGGCAGGTGACGTCAGCATCCCTGCTAACAAAAACATGCCGGTGCTGCTTCCCGGGAAGCCCCGTCTTCACTACACCATCACTGATTACAAACACTGTGGACTGTGGCAGTGATTTGTGAGGATCACAGCGTTTGTAAATATTTATTTCTTGCAATTTTATCCTCCTTTCCTCCAAGTAGCTCAGGGTGGCATGCCTACATTGCCCGCTCCTTTTATCCTAATAACAACCCTGTGAGGTAGGCAAGGCAGAGAGAGAGAGTGAGGGCTGCTGCAAGTCACCCACCTCATGACTGGGGATTTGAATCTGGGCCTCCCCAAATTAAGCCCAGCACTCTGACCACTCTACCACACTGCTCCCCTCCCCCTTGTTATTTATAGTGATCCATTTCCTGCTCCTTTTGCAGTGCCTTCCTTTCAGGAAGTACCTTAATGGGGTGAGACAAAACATTAGGGCCTTAAGGTTTAGGCCAGAGGTGTTGAGCTCTCTTTTTCAGCCTGAGAGCTTAATTCAATTTCAGAGAAGCTTGGGGGGGCGGGGGGGGGGAACAGATCGGGACCAAAAGTAAAACAGGGCAGCAGCAAAGGGGATGCAGCCAACATACCCAAAATGCCAGCATATTTGAGCTTTGTGAGCTTTCTTCTTTTCAATTTGGTTTGCATCCTACAGATAGTGTTTATTCTTGGCACTCGTTTACTGATTTTATTTATTTATTGAGGGAGGGAGGGAGGGAGCAGTCCTATGGGGATAGGAGGCTGCCTTTGAACTCGAAAGCAACTGCCTATCCAATGCATGGCAGGAGGAGTGCGGAGGGGATCGTTTGCTCCACGCTCCAGCCGCCCTGCATTTGTGGCTAGACAGCCGATTTTGGCTATCTAGCCGCGGGACATCAGAGCGTGGGGTGGGGAGGCCGGATAACATTGGCACTTCTGCACTCCCTGCCCCTACCTTGGGAGCACCCCATTTCCCCCCGCTCCACATTGCTCTTATGAGTGCAGAGCATGGGCCACGGGGACGATCCGTGCTGCCTACGAGACGGCAGGGGAGGGGGTGGGGAGGGAACTGTCGAATCTTATGGCCATCTAGCTGCTGTCTAGTGGCCATAGGATTGAGCCCTAAATGGATATCTAATCTGCCTTTCTGGACACAGGGCAGTAAACACAAAAATCTAGCAAATTTGAATTTTCTTGAATGTGAATTTGAAAAAGAAAGGACAGCTAACCTTACTTTTGATAAACTCTTACTTTACTGTAATTCTAGGAAAAATGGAAAGCTGGAACTGTTCTAAAGTATGATTTTTAGGTGCTATGCACCCTCTCTAATTCTCTCTCTCTCGCTCGCTCTCTGAAAAGGTGCATTGTGAATCTACCATTCAGAAAGCTTTCTTATATGTTTATCAAGCATTTTGATAAGGTCACAAGAGGAAGTCTATTATGCAGTATCTATTTGGCAGAGTTAAGGACTCAATCTTCTAGACTTCAACAAGAAAGGAACTCATTGTTCTTAGCACCACTCTCCCGAAATGCTTGACTACGGTTGCATTGTATTGTCCTCTTACTGGTACTGTGCCGAAAATTTATCCCACATTTTTGCAACCATCCTCACTCAATTCGAGAGAAAAGAAATGGCTTTCGAAAAGAAATTCAAAGGAGAAGAAAATTTTGGAGAAATCCTCATGGGCTGGGTTTGGGGTTCTTGTGCTTACCTTACTTAGGAGGTGGCCAAGGAGTGTGTGCAAGTGTCCTGTCTTTCGCTGTACAATCATCTTTCTGGAAGCTTGCAGCCCCCTTGGCTTCCCACACATAGGGATGTCAGAGAATTTCGCCACAAATCTCGGGGAGGCCGAATGCCAGCGCATTCGGCCCCCCGAAATCGGTGGCGAAATGGTCTGCCACCCCCCCGCCACCCCCGGGAGAGGACTTACCTTCGGCGAATCTTCCTGGCGATGGCGGCTCCGGCGGCAGCTCCAGCGGTGGTGCAGCGGCGGCAGCTGCGGTGGCCGGTCTTCCGACCGGCTGCCGCCACCACCATTTCCAAGTTTAAAAAACAAACAAACAAAAAAATGTGATAGGCTATGTAAAGATTTACGTAGCCTATCACGGCTAAATTTTTAAAAACACTGTGATAGGCTACGTAAATGTTTATGTAGCCTATCACGGCTGAGTAAAACAAAAAACAAAAACACGTGTACGCAAATGGCGGCGCCCATGGGCGCCGCCATTTGCGTACACGCGGTTGTTGTTTTTTTTTACTCAGCTGTGATAGGCTACGTAAACATTTATGTAGCCTATCACGGCTGACTGCAGGGATGCAAACGGCGGCGGCTACGGCCGCCGCCATTTGTGGGCCCAGCCGGCCAGGATTTGAGGGGGAGGGACGGAGCGCCTCCCCCCCAGCCAGAATTTTGGGAGGGAGGGATGGAGCGCCTCCCCCCCAGCCAGAATTTCAGGGGGGAGGGACGGAGCGCCTCCCCCCCGGCCAGAATTTCGGGGGGAGGGACGGAGCGCCTCCCCCCCACCACGAATCAATTTCGTCAAAAGGTAAGTGACTTTCGTACATCCCTACCACATCAATTAATTTCATATGGTGGCCTCCTTCCCTCTCTTCCCCCCAAATGCCCCAGAACAATGCTAAGTATAGGACATTGTGAAGGATGTAAAATGGGGGCCAGCCTGCTGATGCAGGTGCTGCTGTTACCACTTGCCATGGCAGAGTAAACCCCTCCCCGCCAAAAAACACTACTCCTTAGGAAGGGAGAAGTAAGCCATGTTACAACCCCTGTCAGTGGTGAGCCCTATTTGCGAGAAAGTGTTGGAGAATTTCTCCTGCTCTAGGAGAATTTCGGTGAGATTATTTCCCCAATTTCTGTGCCTGCAAATAGGGTGGTGAATTTTAAGAGGCCATTTGCACACAGCTCTGCTTTGATTATAAATGATAATATTTCTGCTTCTGAAGATGGGGGGGGGGGTTTGCCCCTTCATTAAAGGAAAATAGGGGCAAAACGTTTCCCAGTTTACCAAAAATCTCAGCCTAGATCTGCCCTTGGGGCTTGGGGGTGCTGATTCGCCTAAGGCGCCAGTTGCTGGTAGCTAGTCTAGGGGCTGCCTCTGGCTACAGCCCTACCTTTGCCATTTTCTTTTATTTTCCTTTTATTTATTTATTAATTAAATTTATTAATCGCCCATCTGGCTGGTCACCCAGCCACTCTGGGCGATGTACAGAGTGTATAACAGAACAGTTTAAAACAATAAAATTCTACATTAAAACATCATATTTCTAAAAATGTCCCTAACCCACCCCAAATGCCTGCCTAAACAACCATGTTTTTAATGTGCGGCAGAAGCTCATTAAATAGGGGGCATGGCTGAGTTCCCTAGGGAGGGAGTTCCACAGAGTGGGGGCCACCACAGAGGACGCTCTCTCCCTCGTCCCCACCAGTCTAGCTGTCCTGGCTGATGGGACAGAGAGAAGGCCATCCAAGGGTGATCTTGTTAAGTGGCCTGTATGGTGTTGCTGGTGTGGCATTACTTTAAAACCCAAGACAGTCTTTGTTATTATTTATTTATTTATTCATTTCATTTCTATACCGCCCAATAGCCGAAGCTCTCTGGGCAGTTCACAAAAATTAAAACCAAACAACACACAATAAAACAATTTAAAATATATAGAACATTAAAACCACAATATAACAATACAACCACAATAAAACCTAGCAGCAGTACAGGAGTTTAAAATACAGATTTAAAACAGCAAAGATAAAAATTTAGAAAGCTAAAATGCTAAAATGCCTGGGAAAATAAAAAGGTCTTCACCTGGCGCCGAAAGGAGTACAATGTAGGCGCCAGGCGAACCTCACTAGGGAGCTCATTCCAGAGCCGGGGTGCCACAACAGAAAAAGCCCTCCTCCTAGTAGCCACCCACCTCACTTCCTTTGGCAGGGGCTCACGGAGAAGGGCCTCTGAGGATGATCTTAAGGTCCGGGCAGGCACATATGGGAGGAGGCGATCCTTCAGGTAACCTGGCCCCAAGCCGTTAAGGGCTTTAAATGTTAACACCAGCACTTTGAATCGGGCCCGGAAATGGACTGGCAGCCAGTGCAGCTGGAAAAGTACTGGCATAATATGAGCTCACAGGCCAGTCCCTGTTAACAATCTTGCTGCCCTATTTTGGACCAGCTGAAGTTTCCGGACCGTTTTCAAAGGCAGCCCCACGTATAACGCATTGCAGTAATCCAGACGAGAAGTTATCAGAGCATGGATAACCATAGCTAGGCTATCTCTGTCCACATAAGGGCGTAGTTGGTATACCAGCCTAAGCTGATAAAAAGTGCTCCGTGCCACTGAGTTCACCTGTGCCTCAAGTGACAGTTCTGGATCCAAGAGCACCCCCAAACTACGAACCTGATCCTTTAGGGGGAGTGCAACCCCCTCCAGAACAGGTTGAATCTTTGGGTCGAAGCTACACCAGACACTGGAACTGGCTTACAATCCGTTCCCAGCCATTCCAAATATGTCCCAGCAACAGGCTTTGCACCACAGGGCATTGCAGCGTTCACATGCATGCCTTTCGCTGCAGGAGTGCTACAGACAATATGCATCCCCTCGCCACTCCAAGATGCAACTGCTAGGAAAGCCGGGGGGCAGAGGAGGGAGCTGAACCATGAACATGGGCAAGGCTAGCAACTCCACTAATAAAACCTGAGCAAGAGATCACCCAAATAGGGACAAGATAAGGAGGACCCTGATTTTAAAGGGACAGGAACTGGAAAACAGCACGAGGAAGCATCTGTCTCCTCTGTCTCTGTAATATACTAGTCGGAATACCAAAATGCCAAGCCAGGAAAAGAACAAGGCTCAGTGACAGTCATGGAATCCTAGTATCATAGAATAGTGGGGTTGGGAGGGGCCTACAAGACCATCGAGTCCAACCCCCTGCTCAATGCAGGAATCCAAGTCAGAGCATCCCTGACAGATGGCGGTCCAGCCTCGTCTTGGATGCCTCCAGTGTGGGAGAGCCCACCGCCTCCCCAGGTAATTGCACTTACTCATAGAATCATAGAGTAGAACCATAGAATAGTGGAGTTGGAAGGGGCCTACAAGACCATCGAGTCCAACCCCCTGCTCAGTGCAGGAATCCAAGTCAGACAGCATCCCTGACAGGTGGCTGTCCAGCTTCATCCAGTCACTGCTAAAGATTGCCTTTTGACTCTGATGGTGTGAGAAGTGAAAAAGCATATTATTCTGGGAGTTGTGGATGCGGGGAATCTGACATCCGTGTCACACTAGAAGGCAAACAAAGGCATCCCTATTTGTCTGTTCCTCCCTTCCCCACCTGGCCCTGTGAACAGCCAGTTCCAGGAACCGGAGGCGCCTGGAAAGAAGGGAAACCAGTTCCAGCACCTGCCAGGGACAGTGAAGCGCGCTGAATGTCCAAACGGAAAAACAGCTCCTCTGTTTCAAGCGGTGTCTTGCATGGTGAAAGCGAGCCAAAGGGGCTTCTTCGCATGCACACACCCACACACACACACCAGTCTCCCTGCTCTACACACACAAAGATAAATAGCTTCTCTCCGGTGACTCTTCTGCGAGGTTGCTTTTCATCTGACGCGCTGAGCCCACTCACTGTGTGGGTGGCAAAGAGCGGGGAAGGTTCCAGCCTCCCCCGCGGTTTTCCTGAGTGGGTGGTACTGAGGAGATCCTGAGATGATCAGAAGTTGACTCAGCCATTAAACTGATACCGTGTTGTCATTAAAGCCCAAATCACCCCAGAAGGATTTCAGAAGATAGCACAGGGAAGAGGCCAGCCTTTTCCTGGTGGGATCATGGGGTGAAACGAGGCTAACGCAGACGTAACGGACGCTGTGTGGCGACCGTCGGAAACAATGTTGGGTGGGGGGGATTCCAAAAAACAGCAAGACGGAGGAAGACACAGGCTTCAGACATGCACTCCGAGTGTCTCAATTTATCAGGGATGGTTTCTTTTTTCTGGTATCTGTCACCCGACAGTCACTACCCCAACTTCGTCCCTACTTTTGTCTGTCAGGGATCCCTTGCTGAAAATTGTTTATGTGCGTTGTTAGAGCTTTCTCATACTTTAGGGGTCTCTCCTTTGGAGTGGATGTATCAATCAGTCTATTGCCAGTATTGATAAAAACACAATAAAAACAGCAAGAACACAACGAAAACAGCAACAGCAGCAAATATATCAAGGGAAGGCCTGAGTAAAATAGTATTTTTCAGGGCCTTCTTAAAAGCCTGCAAAAATGGGGCCCCGCAGGCCACTGATGACAATTTCTTCCAGAGGTATGGGGCCACTGCGGAAAAGGCCCTCTCTTGTGTGGACGCACACCTAACTACCTCACAGGTGGGCAAACGAGGCAGGCCTCTCTTGCTGATCTGATATGGGTGAAGGCAGTCCTTCAAGCAATTTGGTCCCACCCAAATAAGAATGTCAGAGAAATCTGCAACAGAATCAAATGAGTTCAGATTTCTATTAATCTGACCTGCAGATTTCACAGCAGACCAGTTTTTCCCAAGCCACAGGGATTTTCTGGACTTGAGGACTGGGTTGTTGTTTTTTTACTTTCTCTAATTTTACACAAATTTAGTCATAGAAAAATACGTAAAATAAAGAAACACAGGCCCCAAATGTGCATTTCGTCCATATGCTAAAGCATGAAAATGCGCCCCCTTGGGGGAATTTGCACATTTGGCAGGATTTGCACATTTTCACAAGTGTGGACTTGCGCAGATGTAAATGTGTGCAAATTTGGAAACTTGGAATAAATACGATTCTGCCAATGGGCGGACGACGGAACGAAAAGCACCTGATGATCCATGAAACACAGACAGAATAGATTTTACAAAGTTTGTACAACCCTAGTCCCAAACCAGTTCAGGCTTTTAAGGTCAAAACCAACACTTTAAATGGGGCTCTGAAATACATTGGTAACTGGTGCAGCTGGTGCAATAGGGGCATTATGTGATCAAATCGCCTTGCCCCCACCAACACTCAGCCAGCCACATTCTGCACCAGCTGAAGTTTCTGAACTGTCTTCAAGGGCAGCCCCATGTACAGTGCATTACAGTAGTCCAGCCTGGACATCAATAGTGCATGGATAACTGAGGCAAGGCCTGTTCTCTCCACACAGGGCTGGAGCTGGTGTACCAACCTAAGCTAGTAAAACACACTCCTGGACACCACAGCCACCTGGACTTCCCCAGTCAGTGCAGAGTCCATGAGGACTCCCAGACTGTGCACTCGATCTTTTAGAGGGAGTGCAACCCATCTGTAAACCTCTATCCAGAGTAGTTGGTTTCCCCACCCACAGTACCTCCATCTTGACTGGATTAAGTTTCAGCTGGTTGACCCTCATCCACCCCAAAATGGCCTCCAGACACTATGGTTCACGCGTTCAACATCCAACCTAATGAAGATGTTTGGAAAACTTGAAAGCTTGCTCACTATTTTAAACCATTGTAATTTGCTCCAGTCAAGGTATTGGTTCCTAGCTGTGGAATCTGGAGTTTTTCTTGTAGACCAACTTGGCCACCTTTCATTTTCAGTGCTGATGATAATGATCATCTTTCCTGGTGTGAAAGACCTGCAGAGAACTAATCCATGCCTAGCCATCCCAGACCGCCGATCAATGCTGCTCTGGAGAAGTGAATTGTGGTGCTTTAATTCCCCATGCCTTGTATGTACAACAACTGTCGATCAGCTATACCAGCACTTTCCTGAAATAGGAGCTTATGTCTTGGGAGCATTTTCCTTTTGCCCTCTAGTCTCTTACGGGGATTGTTGATCGACAATCCCAAGATTTAGCTCACAACATCAAATAAAAGGAAAATCCTCCAGGAAGCATCCCTCAAATGCACGAAGCAGTCTTTGGTTCCCAGTCGTACTGATCCCAATTACCAGTTCTGTCTTGAACACATGCTCCTCTGCAACAAGGCTACCAAACTTAAATTGAACTCATCTACCATTTTTCCATCCACTGTGCTGACTGACTGTCATCTAATTCATTCCATTATAGGTACTGGGCAGCTCTGAATGATTCAGAGTTTGCACAGGCTTCCTAGACCCACAGCACAGAGAAAGCGGAGAGAGAAACGTTTTTCTCACTCTCTCATGACCAAGTTATGTGCTTACTGCTGTTATGCCGTAACAGTCCTGGAGATGCTGGGAACTGAAGCTGGAACCTTCTGCACGCAAAGCAGGGGACTGCCTCTGAGCTGCAGCCTTTTCTTTTACAGCCTTTCCAAACCTTGGGTCCCTGGGTGGGACCAGTTTTCCAGAGCACCAGCTCAGCTGTCTCACCTCCAGCCTAATGTAGCAGAGGCAGTTGAGTCGAAACCCATAAAAGAACACAGCGCAAGGCCTGGCAAAATTATTTTCTACAGAGGGGAAAAGCTTCTAATTCAAACAGCTGCTTAAGAACAGAGGTGGCCACACCAGAACTGTTCAGCAGGTTTGACCCACTCTATCGGCCTCTTTTACAGAGATCTTCAGACCAACTCCAGACCCATTCCAACAGGGCTGCGGAGCCTTCTGGGTCTAAGGGCTGAAATCAAATTTTGGAAGGGTCTTGGGGACCACATTCCAGAGGTGGGTGTGGCCTAAAGCAAAGGGAGTGTGGCTACAGTCAAAGCAGGCGGAGCCTACTGAATTGTGGTTTTTTTTCCTACCAATCTACTTAAATTTAGGTCTCAAGTTTACTCAGACGTAAGTAAGCAACACCTGAGGTCCTCTGCATGTTTACTCAAAAGTAAGCAAGCAACAGCTCAGATCCTACAAATGGTTGTTATTGTTATTATTAACAATTAATAATAATAATAGTAATTAAAATAAGTTTATTTATTTATTTATTTATTTCATTTCTATACCCCCCAATAGCTGAAGCTCTCTAGGTCGTTCACAAAAATTAAAACCAAACAGCAAACGATAAAACAATTTAAAATATATAGAACATTAAAACCACAATATAACAATACAACCACAATAAAACATAGCAGCAGTGCAGGAGTTTAAATTACAGATTTAAAACAGCAAAGCTAAAAGTCTAGAAAGCTAAAATGCTAAAATGCCTGGGAAAATAAAAAGGTCTTCACCTGGCGCCGAAAGGAATACAATGTAGGTGCCAGGCAAACCTCACTAGGGAGCTCGTTCCAGAGCCAGGGTGCCACAGCAGAAAAAGCCCTTTATTTATTAAATAATATTGAATAAATAAAAAAATTATTAATGCAATTAATAATAATCATCTTTCTATACCATCCCACAGCTGAAACTCTCTGGATGGTTTACAAAGGATACCAGAAGGAAGCAACCGCTTGAAAGAACAAGCTATTTCTCCCCACCCTAATGAGTGTTTATTAGGGATGTCAGAGGATTCCGCCACGGATCTCAGTGAGGCTGAATGCCAGTGCCTTCGGCGCCCTGAAATCCATGGCGGAATGAAGCCCCCCGCCCCACCATCCCACGAAAGTCGTGCGAAACGGAGCACTTACCTGGTGCCGCTCACGCAGCTTTGTGAATGGCAGCTGCATCTGCGGCTGTCATTCGCTTCCCCATTTTTGCTGTGATAGGCTACATAAATACTTATCTAGCCTATCTAGCCAATTGTGTCCCTGCGGAGGCTGTGATAGGCTACGTAAATATTTACGTAGCCTATCACGGCAAAAAACCAGGAACACAAATGGCGGCCGCCATAGCCGCTGCCATTTGCGTCTGCAGGCTCCGCACGCCTGCAAATGCACCCGGCTGGTGGCCCCGCGGAGTTGCTGCGGAGCAGAGCCGGCTGGATTAGGATTTTGGGGGGAGGTGGGGAGCGTCTCCCCCCCACCACTAATCATCCCTTTGAAAAGGTAAGTGACTTTCGCACATCCCTAGCATTTACTGAGAAGAGCAAGCAACAGTTCGGGTCCTAGGCAGAAGCAAGCCATTTCTCTCCCCCCACCCCCTTCCACATTTAAACAGAAACCAAACCATGTTTGCTCAGAAGTAAGCCAAAGCAAAACAGAGCGCCTACCAGTTTCAAATAAGCATTAAAATATTGCAAGGCACACACAAAAAGGAAACCGCATTGTGAGGCACATGCAAAGCAGAGGATTCCATGAATCCAGAAGAAAGACAGGATCGGCTCCTTCCACCCCCACCCCGCCTTGTCACGATCACAGTGGTCAAAGCAGCGGTACCTTCGGTTGCAACCTCTCCCCCTCGACCAGGAATTCTGCACATCCTTTGGACACCACAGCCAGACCATGCACCAGTCTCCGGCATGCATTCTGCCCAATGCTGAATGTGTAGCACCTGTAGCAGGAAAGAACACAGGACTAGGTGCACATCCTACCAGTGGGCACAACAATGGTGGGAAAAGAAGGGGCGACCCACTCCTTCCCCCACTATGGAAAGTTCCGCCAAGCTAGAATTCAGAATGGGTAAGATGAAGGCTGCCGTCCTCTCCACACTTACGAGACAACGAATCCCACTGAGATCAAGGGGACGAGACCTGCTTCCAAGTAAACATGTATGTATGTATGTATGTATGTATGTGTGTGTGTGTTTATTTAATATCCCACCTGAATGCTACAGGTGAGATCAGGTCACCCATTGCTGGGAAGACAAGGGGAAGCAGGGCTGGGTGATCTGGGCCGCATTGCCAGCGGTCGAGGGATGAAGATGAAAATTCATGGAGGATAAGGCTGTCGGTGGTTGTATCGGTCGGTGTAAGGCAGCGACTTGCCGTTATATTATACCGATCTGGCCATAGGCCAGAGGAATGGATCTTACCCCTCAGTGAAACTGCACACGTTCTTACAAAGGAATATTAAGCATAACAAATGCTGCCAGGAAAATGCCAGGATCTCTGTGTTAGTCTTATCCTCCTCGAAAATGGTTTTGCTATTTATTACCTCCAGGACCAGAGGTGGCATGCCTCAGAATGCCCGTCACTGGGTAACAATGGCAGGAGAAGGCTGTGGCACTCATGTCCTGCTTCTTGTGGGCTTCCCAGAGATCTCTGCTTGGTCACTATGGGAAACTGGATGGTGGCCTATGTAGGTCTTTGGTCTGATCTAGCAACGCTGTTCTGATATTATGTTGTGATGTTTCACTTTGCAAATCTCCCTCCTTATTCGAGGGAGGTCCTATTGCTAAGACCTCTACCAGTAGCAGTTTTACTTCTGTTCCTAGCTGTCCCGCCTCCAGGTGCCTCCACCGAGGGAGGCTTGGAGCGTGGCAACAAGGGAGAGGGCCTTCTTGGTGGCAGCCCCCCAATTATGGCATGACCTCCCCAGCGAGGCCCACCTGGCACCAACACTGTTATTGTTTCGGCACCAGGTGAAGACCTTCCTCTATTCCCAGGCATTTGGCAGCATATGATAGGTTTTTAATCGGGACATGGGATATGGTTTGGATATGTGAGTGTGTATGTGTGTCTGCTCTGTTTATATGCTTGTAGCTAAACTGTTTTTATATTATGCACAATACTGTATTTTTAAAGTTTTTAATCAGCCCCGGATTAAGGCTGTAAACCGCCCAAGCAGCTTTGGCTTCATGGTATAGAACCATAATAAATGCAATGAAATGAATGAAACGTCCAGGCCAAACAACATTTTTGACATTTCTGTATTTGCTTTGTTTGCAATGTCACATCACTGGAGTAGTCATTCTCCTCTCTGCCTCCTGCAAGGGCTGCCACCTGCTCTTTTACATCCCCCCCTCCCCCTGCAGTACTATACATGTACGGGGCATAAATGACACAAAAATATCCAAGAGTGTAGGAGTTAAATTCAAGGGCCGTTGGACTTTGCGATGCCCAAAAGCTGAATAAGCAGCCTAAAAAGGCAAACTGGTCCTGTAGTAATCTGTGTTTGCATTCAGTTTGGCACAAAGGTCACGAGTCCCAGAGGGGGGAGAAGTGGGAAGCTGTTGTAAAAGCAAGGCAGCGGGAAAGAACAACTGGAACAGAACATGGCATATTAAATAACAAAGGGCAAGAGAATACAGCTCCCAAGATATACACTCATATTTCAGAAAGATGCTGGCACAGCCCCCTGGCTTGGGGGATGGGAGAGAGGTGGTTGGAGAATTCAGATTGGTTCAGAAATTATGTCCAAGTTTGCGGAGGAGCTTGCACGACTGATTGACAGGCCGATCTGTCATGCATTTGGAGGGGGGATGGCGTTCACCCATCGCTATACCAAATCATCTTGTGAAAGACGACCGTCTTTGCCATCTTTTAAGTCTTAAAATTTAAGAGGTCATTGAAGGCTGGCTCCAATGACTGGCTCTGCTCTCTGGGGGCATATTTCCAGATCTGTGGTGCCATGACAGAAAAGGCCCTGCCCCTCTGGTCCTAGCTGTGCTCTTGCCCCATGTCCTTTGAGTCTTGTCTACCTGTCCTGGTGGCTGACCTCCTGCTCATCTGATCCTCGCTCTACCCACAGCCTAACTGGACCCCAGCTGCAGCCCATCTTGGAACTGGCCATCTTCCACCTTTTGGTGCTGGGTGGCTGGGATGGGGTTAAACCAAGAATTCTTCTCCAGCTTGGATTTTGGAGCATTGCAGTGCTTCCTTCTTCTCTGAGGCAAATCTTGTGTTCTGCCAGAGCTCATATCAAAATCCTGGACTCAGAAAGTCTTCCTGGCATCTCCCGTTGAGAGCGGTGTGATGTTTTAAGATTGTGTTGGTTTTTATTATCATTTTGCTATTCTACATACTAATAGCAAACTCAGTTCTCTGTGTGTGGATTCTTATGTAGCCAAAATGGCACCATCCATGCACAAGAAGGAGGTATTGGCTAGGGATGTGTGAAAAATTAACTCTGCCCATTTTTGTTTGTTTTTTGTACAAATTTATCCAGTTCACACCTCCAGGACCTGAACGCAATTTGCAGTAGGAAAACCGTACATTTCTGAGCTTATGATGCATTCTGTAAAGCAAAAAAGATGCTCTTGACAACATACTCACATTTTAAAAATGTACACAAAAATGTATACATTACAAAAAATGTGTACAAATTTCCATTTTTTTAATTGAATGCTTGTGCGGATATGGGACGGAACAAACTTGACTTCAAAAGCACAACAATCTTGATGAGACCGAGATTGACAGATCTGTCCATCCCTAGTATCAGCAGGCTTGGGAGAACCTCACGGTTTGCAGAGGAACAAAAAAGTTAGGAAAAAAAACAGCCCGGAAAGGACTGAGCACGGTCAATGGCATGGACTGCTGGCTGATCGTTGAGTAAAAAAATAAACAAACAGAAAACCAGGGAGGGTGTGTGTAATGGAGTATCCTGGAAGAGGGCATGGCTGGCTAACTGGAATCCTGAACAGGAGCACTCCACACTGCAGCATTTTGGTTGCCTTTGTAAATTAATGTTCATCATAAAATTGACCTTCTTTGTAGGTGAAATCAGTTGCTTCATGCCATATTCTCCATGAATGAGGAGAACCACTAGCCCCTCTGAAAACCCCTAATGAAAACCCTTTTAGCTTTCCTCAACATCCCTGATACTCCTGCCCTTTCAGGGGCTCCAGCAATTAGGGATGTGCGATCAGCAAAAAACAAGCTTGCCAAAGTACTCCAAATTCCATCTCAAAGCTCATTCTGACTCGAGTCTGTATCAGATTGCAAGTTCTGCTTTTTTCTTTCCACATGAAAATCCATGCATATTTCCCCAAATGTACGCATCAATTGCGTGCATCTTCAAAACGCATGCATTCTTCTCCCATTGATTAAATCGTATTTGTGCACATTTTTCAAAAGTACGCATTTTTGCATGCGCATTTTTCAAATTTGCGCATGTTGTCGGATGCATTTGGGGGGGTCCACAAATCCCGTTGCAAGCTCGGAAATGTACATTGCAAACTGTAGACTTTGACCACAGATTCGGTCCTTGGTCCATCTGAAATTATCTGAAATGAATATCTCATATATCTCTGCTAGCAGTACATGAGAAATGGTCAAGGGATCTTCTACCTGGTGGAGAATGAGTGATTCCGTACAAGCTCTAGAACTTTCCCGGTGTTGCTAACGGCACCATCGGTCAGCAGGAAAAGTAGCCGTGGGTGGCCTCGGTGGATTGGTTGCCGGATGATCCATTTCAAAGGTGATAAGACATTGGTACCACCCATGTCAGACCGGATCTTCTTGATACTCTCACATGCAATGGCCAAATTCTCCTGTAGAAGGAGCACAAAAGTCACTTGTTTAATTGGCTGCATTCACATGGGAATTCACACGAGAACCACCCCACCCCGGATGCTTCGCCCTCCAGCACATGGAAGGCAGTGGGACCAATGATGGGGGTGCAGTTGAGGGGGAGGAGCAAGCGAGCACGTCCCCACTCTCCCCTCATGCTTGATAGGAACACATGACAATTTTGTTCAAGTCTGCATTTGAAGTGAACAGAGCTGATTGGAATTCCTGAACTGGTACATGGATTCAGGACATAGTAATCCTTCAGTTTTCGCACGTCTCCGAATTTTGCAGTGCATTCTTAGCTCAGAAAATGTACCAAGATGCAAATTTTAGGGAAATACACACTTAAAATGTGTGTTTTCATATAAAATGCAAGTAAAACATGCGTATTTTAGGATAAAATGCATGCAGAAATAGTGTGTGTGTGTGTGTGTGTTTAAAAAAATCAGATTGATATGGAAATGGAACGGAACCCACTTGTGAATGGAAACATGTGGAACTGATGCCATCTGGATAGAGACTCATCCATCCACCCCTGGCGAGTAGAAGAATGCTTGAATAGCCTACGGTCACCACAAAGTCAGTTCCTGATATGTTGCCATCCCCAAATAAAGAGCTTTTAAGCAGGTTCCAAAATGCTTTCCCTCACCTCACAGTAGGTCTGGCTGGAAGGAAACAAGGCCTTAAAGGTTGACCCAAACCCAATGATGTTGAAGAGACATGTTGGCATAAGACTTTTCAGAATGACCAACAGGGCATCCTACAGAGAGGACAGAAAGATTCAGCATGTCAGGACTTGCTTGTTTGGTAAGATGCATCATAAGATGGTCTCCACTTCCTTGAGAGGTGAAAACATCTAAGGGCATAACAAGTTTAGATTCCTTTGGGATAAAGAAGACTTACCATGACAATTTCCAGAGGGGGTGCCATGTTAGTCTGTTACAGCAAAGACAAAAATGAGCCTTGGGTATGGTTGAGCCAGAATTCAATACCCGCCTCCCCCAACACACACAAACTTTGCCACCCTGCTTTCAGGCAGCAAAGTTGCAGGGCATTTTGAAAATCTGGGAAGAGATGAACAGCGGTGAAGCATCTCTCCCACTTACTATTGACAATATCCACACACCCTACTGCTTCTGATGTTTCCTGCCCCAAAGATGCCAGAGAAAGTATTTCCTCTTCCTGCATCACTCAGAGTTGGCTTCGTGATAAAGTATGTGGCATCATCACAAAGCCAAATAAGAGTAAAAGTGGGAGCATGAAGTAATGCTTCTTGCCCTCACTCTGGCATCTTTTTGGTAGGAAACATTGAAGAAAATGGTACCCAGCAGTCAACACTGAAAACATGAGTGGAAAGCACAGTTTCGTTAAACCTTTCACCCTGCTCCCAACCCAGAAAAGAAAAGGCACTCCACAGAACCTTTGGGCCACTTCTAATTTTTAATTTTGTCTTAAGTTACCACAAGACTCGTTTTTTGCTTTGTGGGAAAAAAAAATCGGCTTTATTTAGGGATGTTAGAGAATTCTGCCACAGATCCCAGGGGGGCCAAATTCCAGTGAATTTGGCCCCCTGGAATCCGTGGCGGAACGGAGCAACCTGCCCCACCACCCCGCGAAAGCCCCGCGAAACAGAGCCTACCTGGCTGCGCCTCGGCAGCGGCTTCGGCTCTGACGGCAGCTCCGGCTGCTGCCGGGCTGCTCAGGGCGCAAATGGCGTCCTGAGTAGGGGATGCCATTTGTGTCCCTATGGTAGCCCGTGATAGACTACATAAATATTTACGTAGCCTATCATGGGCTACCATAGGGACGCAAATGGCATCCCCTACTCAGGACACCATTTGCGTCTGCAGCAGCCCAGCAGTGGCTGGAGGCCCCGCTGTGGGTTGGCCCAGCCGGCAGCTCCACGGCCTGGCTGTGGAGTGGAGCCAACCGGGCAGGATTCTGGGGGGGAAGGAACGAATCGCCTCCCCCGCTGTCGAGGATTTCGGGGGGAAGGACGGAGCGCCTCCCCCCCACCGCGGATGACCCTGGACGAAACCAGGTAAGTGTTTCGTACATCCCTAGCTTTTATTTGCAACTCTGCAAGCAGAGCAAACCCAAAACTCTGGTTTCATTGTTTCTCCCCAAGGAAACAAATCTTCTTTCTCATCATTACTACCACTTGTTTGCTTGACAGGCAGAGAATGCCAAAAAGCCAAAAGAAAATGGGTAGACAAAAAGGATGCTTTACTCGAGGAAAGAAAACAGTTCCAACACAATTCAGACCTCGTGCAGGTCCCTCTTCCGGGAAATCTAAAAAAAAACAATATTCAGCATTTGGTTGGTGGTCTGAAACACACTGGAACCATTTTCTTTCATTGAATAAAGCATGCTTTCTGTCTACCCCTTTGCTTTTTGATTTGGGGCATTCCCGATTGGGTTCCCCCTTTCTGTTGGCTTTTGACAGGCAGAGAGCCAGTAGGCCATGGCATCTGCTCCTCCTCTGTTGTCTGGGCATGTTCACCTGAGAAACAGGTGAACAAGTTGGCTGCAATGGTGAACAGGAGGAGCAAGTCCAGAGGGGTCTTGTCAGTGGGACCCTGTTGGGGTGTGGGCCCTCGACAAATGCCTGGGCATGCCTACCCTTGATACAATGGCTGCACCATTGAGAAACACACTTCAGCCTACAATGCTTCACCTTAGCCAATTCCTCTCTCTCTCTCTCTCTCTCTCTCACACACACACACACACACATTACCCACCTGTCTCTCACAGACAATCTGCCAGAACTCTTGCCAGACCCCAACCCTTACTGGTGGATGGCCCATTGAAAGCCATCCACAGTCAGAGAAAAGGACATTAACATTCTTTTCTCGAACCCTGGAGTCTAATCAGGCTAAACTGAAGCGACAGATCATCGGACGCCAGACTCCCAACAATGTTCCCCTCTGTCAAATGAGTTCAGTTCCCTGTAGCCTCCAGCTCTTTCAGGAAATGAGGATAAACAGACAGACCAGCAAGAAAGATTAAAAATTAAACACATACATGGTGAGTCATCGTCGGCTATTTACACGTTTACAAAGGAATGCTTTCCCCAGCACCAATATGTGTCTGTCTCCCTCTGAATTTAAGAAAAAAAACCCTTTTGTGATTTGCGTTCAGAGAATTGGCTTTGGCAACACACAGAGACAACGATTTCCTCTTTACCCAAAACCTTTATCCCACCCACATACAAACTTGTTTATATGAAGATAATAGTCCCTTCAGATTCCTGATTTCTATCGTGTTGCTTCCGAATACTTAAAAAAGAAAAAATCTTCGCAGGTATAGTGTTTTGTAAAGTTGCTTATTTCTAGCACAGCCACAATGTTTCGTTGATAGCTCAGTCAGTGACAAGACCTATGTGGAGCCGCCAGGGACTTTTGCACGCAATGCATGCTACTCAACCATTCAACTGCAGCTCCTCCAAAACTAACCGTTCCTTCCGAGCTTAAAAGTGAGGCATCACTGTCAAGGTTCCCCTTATGACCTGGACCCCCTGAGCAACCGCTTAAGGATCGCTTGCCTCCTTTAAGAGTCCCACCTTCCTTGTTTTAAACTTCCACTTCCCAGTAACGGGGGGTTTAGGCTGCAGACGCGGGGTGAGTGCTGTAAGGAAGTTGTTAATGCGAAGCTATGATCCTTAAGCGTTATATCAACACCGTGCTCATTTAATGATCTTTGATTTACGGAAGTAATTAACGCGGCCGGGGGGTATGAAAAAGAGACAGAGACAAAGAGAGGGAGAGGGAGAGGGGGAGGGGGAGAGAGAGAGAGAGAGAGAGAGAGAGAAGGTGAGTGATTTTTGTCAAGACACAGGAGGAAACCTCCCAGGATTTTATCGAAGGGGAAAGGATCTTAAGCTGTATTTCTTTAATGTTTGGTGCTGATTGGAGTCAGGTGCCTCAAGTATTCACAGGTTTAAGTCTCCTAAAGGTTCTGAAGCGCTTTGCCAACTGTAAGGGAGTAGTTAAAGAGGAGCCTCGCTCCATCACAGCATTGGGAGCTTTAACGGAGGGAGAAGGATCTACAGCTGTGTTTCCATAATGTTTGGTGCTTTAAGGGAGTAATTAATGCAGGGGGGGAGAAGGAGAGTGCTTTTGTCGAGACATAGGAGGAAACCTCCCAGGATTGTATAGAAGGAGAAGGGGGGAGAGCCTGGATGGCGGGGAGAGCCTCTCTTATTGCTTGAGCAGCCCCTGCCTGTCAGATGATGTTCATGCCAACCTCCCCCCCGAAGTATGTTCTGTGAAGCGACTTATGGTGGTGCGATGCACTCACTCGTAGACCCCTGCATGGACCAAAGCACACCAAAGCCGATTCCTAGGAAAATCCAGATGATTCTCCATTCGCTTCTCCTTCCGCTGTCATGGAGAAACCTCCTAGGAGGGGGCAACTTTGGAAGGTTGGGGTGTGTGTATGTGTGCATTGGACAACCAGAACCTTCCAGAGGGCACACCCCTCCCCGGCAGCAACTGGAAGTGGCCATGCTGCAACCGTGGCTGCATGGCTGCACTCCCAGCAGAATTGCACTTCCCCCGTGCCAAATAGCTGTCTGGTGGGCTGGGCGGAGAGCGCAATTCTGCAGAGAAACAGGGCACATGCTCCCGAGACACCTTGGTTCCCAGCAGAATCACTGGGAATCTAGCGATGCAGCTGCAAGTGGGGTCCTGACATGGAGGCAGGGGACCCAGTGAGGGCTGCAAAAAATCCCCCCGGGGACCACATGCAAAGCATGTAGGTTCCAGCGGGTCCCAAGACACCAGAGCCAGTTCCACTTTGTGAGGGATCTTCAAGCAATTTGGCCTGGGGGGGGGACCCATTGACTATCTGGAGGTGGCACATCCAGTGAGGTGTGGAAAGAACACGGCACAAATACTAAGGAATTGACCCAGAATCCTTTTCTGATTCTGGGACTCTGGGACTCGCTCTCTGCTGAGGAATGAGTGGATTTTCACGGTTCTGTTCTTTTACAGTTCCTCTGCTTTGCTCTGCTGTGCATTCCACTCCACCAGGAATGTGAGTGGGATGGAAGCTTTGCATTCCACTCCTCCTGAGGACATTCCGCTCCATTTGCAAGGTGTCAGTGTGGAAACTGAGCTGATAGAACTCCAGAGCAGTTCTGATTCTGAGGAGGATCAGCAATCCGTGGGAGAGGAGCCAGCTCATCCCTCACAGGCACAGCAGCTGGCAGAGATTCCTCCTGCCGGCATTCCTGAGATTGATAGTGATCCTAGCAGTGAGAAAGTGCAGGAACGGGGCTTGCTAGACGCTCGACGCAGACACAAAGAGTGACGAGCGATGGAGGGCGCGGAAAGGAGGCGTAGTGCCCATTTGGCGCGCAAGCAATGGCCGCCTCCCATGGACCCAAGGGAAAGAGGGAGGATCTCTCCTTAGCCCATAAGGTCAAGGTCTTCAAGTGACTCCTTCAAACGGGGATCAACTGCCTACTCGGCGCATAGGCCACTCTGCTGTTCCTTGCTTAGTCACTGGTGATTAGCATCTGAAAGAGTCATTAAGTTGTAAAAGGATTAAAGCCTTGAAAAGAATCCTTTCATCTGTGTCTTGAGTTGGCTATTGGAGTCCACTGAAAGAGGCCGCTAGGGTGCCTCCGTCCTGACACAAGGGCAGTGGAATGGAAAGAAGAGGGCAACAGCACCGTTTCCATCACAGAGAATGAGAGTCTCAGAGAAGGGAGATGCAACTCCGAGGAAGGTGGAAATGAGCATTTTTTTAGATAAGAACTTCATAAACATTTATGAAATTGAAAGAAATCGAGATGTTACAAAAGTGAATGTGGGAGAAAAGCAAAACCGACAGATTTGTCCATCCAGGCAGGGGGGCTTTGAATGGTTAGCTCTTAAAAGTCTGGGTTGAATCCCTCTGTATTGAAAATACAAATAAGGACCACAGTTGTAGAAACCAATAAGAAATTAACGAACAAGCACGCAACTGTGAAAGGGTGAAGTTATACTAATATAATATTGTAACAATATGGAAACACACACAATAACGTAGTGAGTGTTAATAATCTATTTAGAAATGGATTGTTGCTAGAACAATTAAATTATACATATGAAAACAATGTGAATACACTTGTACATATACTGGTAGATAACAGAAGCATCTGTATCACAGGCATATACAACATATTATATTAGTTTGTCGAGAGGATCTTAAGGTCCATTCAAAACGTCAGTGACCTATATAAACTTAACTCTCTTACAGTTGTGTGCTTGTTCATTAATTTCTTAACCCTATGTAATCAAGCTGGGTTGCAGTTAAACCTCAAAAAAACCAAGATTATGGCAACCAGCTTGATTGATAACTGGCAAACAGAGGGAGAAAATGTGGAGGCAGTGACAGACTTTGTCTTTCTAGGCGCAAAGATTACTGCAGACGCTGACTGCAGCCAGGAAATCAGAAGACGTTTACTTCTTGGGAGGAGAGCAATGACAAATTTTGATAAAATAGTTAAGAGCAGAGACATCACACTGACAACAAAGGTCCGCATAGTGAAAGCAATGGTATCCCCCGTGGTAACCAATGGCTGCGAGAGCTGGACCATAAGGAAGGCTGAGCGAAGGAAGATAGATGCTTTTGGACTGTGGTGCTGGAGGAAAATTCTGAGAGTGCCTTGGACTGCAAGAAGATCAAACCAGTCCATACTCCAGGAAATCAAGCCAGACTGCTGGCTTGAGGGCATGGTCTTAAAGGCAAAACTGAAGTACTTTGGCCACATCATGAGAAGACAGGACACCCTGGAGAAGATGCCGATGCTAGGGAAAGTGGAAGGCCAAAGGAAGAGGGGCCAACCAAGAGCAAGAAGGATGGATGATATTCTGGAGGTGACGGACTCGACCTTGGGGGAGCTGGGGGTGGCGACGGCCGACAGGAAGCTCTGGCATGGGCTGGTCCATGAAGTCACGAAGAGTGGGAAGCGACTGAACGAATAAACAACAAATGTATTCAGCCATGTTTGTGGTGCTGAGTTAGGGTTGCCATGTCTTTTTTTTCTGACAGGGTCCTCATCTTTAAAGTATTACTCTGGAGACTCGGCTAATTTGTTTAGAAGCAATGGAATAAAAAATGGCAAGTTAATGGATGCACAAAAAAAGTTGGAATGCTCTTAAGGAGTTCCTGATATTTACAAGGGAGTTCTCAATGGGTTTCACCTCTGCCTTTGTCAAGGAAAATCTCCCATGCACTGCTTACTCAAACACATAAATGGTTTTTTCCATCCACTGTGTGGCAAGAGGAGCAGGTAAATACTAAACACTATATGAGCAATTCCGTCCATTTTGACTCTGATCAGGGTACAAGAGCTATCAAGAGTGCAAGACAACATGAATGCACACTGACATGCCATTGCTTGGATGACACACCTGAATCTCTGAAGAATCACTCAGGAGGAGGCACTTAACTGAATGAAGGACAAGTAGGAGATGGCGTCTCCTTATTTTCGAATGAGGGATTAATGAAGTGGTGAGTCACCTCTTCGGAAGAGAGCAAACAGTAGGAACACTTCACATCAATGTTCTTTCTAGCTGCAGGAAGGGGGAAGACAAGGATGTGCTGACAACAGGGCATAACAGGGGGTTGGATGTGCAGACAACAGGGAGTTGGACTCGATGGTCTTATAGGCCCCTTCCAACCCTACCCTTCTATGATTCTATGATCCATAAGGGGATGTGCAAAACGTTTTGATTTATTCCTGTGGATATTTCTGCCGCCTGAAGTACAGACGTCATCATATGCCCAGGATACTTTGTTCTCCAAAAGTGAATGTGCACATTTTGAATATTGGTAAGTTTTGCAATGCCTGTATTATAGTTGCTTGATATCCCCCGGTTGTGCAACACCTGTGCAGTGGCTTGACTGCATTTCATTCCTCAAGCAACAACATAGACCTGGTTTGACTGTGCATCATTCCTAACTCAACAGCAGAAAGCTGGCTTAACTTCCACATTGTTCGTTCCCTGTTCAATGGCACAGACCTGGCTCAATTTGCACATCACCTCCCATTCAGCAACGCAGGCCTGGCATAAATGTATACAGCACAGAACTTAACTGGCCCATTATTCGCCATTCAACAGAGCAGACCCAGCTTAGCTGCAAATCACTCTCCATTCAGCAATGCAGACCTGAGCTGTCAGGGTTCACCTTGGGATATGGACCCCCTGAGCAACTCCTTAAGGCTCAATTGCCTCAATAAGAGTCCCACCTTCCTTCTTTTACCTCCCCTTTCCCAATAACATAGGGTTTAGGCTGTGGACGTCAGGTGACTGGCACTTCAGACACTTTGGTGTTAACCACAACAGTTTACTGGTAAATTAAAGCAAGCAAATTACAACTAAAGGTATTTACAGATTAGAGCTGAGTGATACAAATTAAGAGAAAATAAAGGTTGTAAAACACATGTTCCTCTACCCTAGCTGCACTTAGACTTCTCCAGGCTGCTTCTTTCTGCTCTGTCTTTGTGCTCTGATCTTCCCCACTCTCTGGTCTTCCTCTCTCGGGCGCTCTCTCTCTCTCTCTCTCTCTATATATATATATATATTCCCCTCCTTTCCCCAAACCAGAAGTTTCAACCCTGAAGAAATGAAAAGGAGGCCTTCAAGACGAGGCTGGACAGCCATCTGTCAGGGATGCTCTGACTTGGATTCCTGCATTGAGCAGGGGGTTGGACTCGATGGCCTTGTAGGCCCCTTCCAACCCTACTATTCTATGATTCTATGAAACCTAACTCAGGAAAATGAACCTTAACCGAGGAAATGAAACTACTCTCAGGGATACCCCATCCCAACACCCCCCACCCCGGGCCTCTAGGGCTGACCTTTTTCCCTTGCCTCTGTACGCCTCAAAAATTTCACATGGGCTAACAACGCATCACTCCTCATTCATGGAATCCTAAGCATTACAACACAGATCCAAAACACGGGTTGTTTGTTTGTTTGATTGATTGATTAGCCACCCATCTGGCCAGCTACCCGGGCACTCTAGGCAGCGTACAGTACAAATAACACACAATACAACATAATCAACTAAACAAAACAACATTGCCCCAAATGCCCACCTGGACAGCCAGGTTTTCAAAGCCCGGTGGAAGCTCATCAAAGAGGGGGCATGGCGGAGGTCACTAGTGAGGGAATTGAAAAGAGTGGGGGCCACCACAGAAAAGGCCCTCTCCCTAGTCCTCACCAGCCTAGGTGTCCTGGCTGATGGGACAGACAGAAGACCTTTCGAGGCCTTCTTGCTGAGCAGCCTGGTGCTGCTGGAGGCGCTCCTTAAGATAGGCTGGGCTGGAACCATATAGGGTTTTAAAGGTCAGTACCAACAGCTTGAATTGGGCCCGCAAAACAACTGGTAGCCGGTAACATGCACAATAGGCTCGACCCTGAAACAAACCTGGAAACACATTTTCATTCTTTATTAGCAGATCCCTCAGTACTATTCACAAAGCCTGCAACAGTGTTTGGGACACATACCCAGATATGCGAGTGTGGAGTTTTCACATGGGGATCCAAAAAACAATCAAGTAAATAAAACACTGATATTGATAGGACTAAAAATCGACCAATTTGACAAGCTTATTGATAAACTTGATTTGGATATGCACAAATTTGTCCATTCCTATCCTTGGGTAGATGCAAGGAAGGAAGGAAGGAAGGAAGGAAGGAAGGAATATCAGCAGCAAGAAAAGATCAGCCTAGCCCATACTAGATATAAATGCAGGTTTACAACTTAGCATTTTGTTCTGGCCTTATTAATGGAGGCTTCCTTCTAAGGGAATTGATCTTCTTCCTCTATCTTCTTCTTCACTCCCATTCTATGTCTTTTCTTTAGTTTGTAAGTGCGAAAGCAAGGCCTGTGCCTTATTGTTCTGAATGAGGTGTGCTGCCTTGTGAGCACAGTTTTGTCTGAAAAAAGCAGGATAACAATATAATAAAATAATAAAACCCATCAATAAAGGCATTTTAATAAAAGTAATCTCTCAAGGGGCCAATCTACATTGCACCCGCCATGGCAATGAATTTGGTGTCCTGTCGGGTTAAATGTTCTCGCATTAAAACATGATTATTCACACTCACCCATTTTCCCCGTTGCAGTGCTTCATCTAATGTGCAAGCTCAGTTCACACTCAAGCGCTGTGCTGTTTTCCTGCGCACGCTTGTCTGATCTCGGATGCTAAGCGGGGTCGGCCCCGGTCAGTAGTTGGATGGGCGACCGCCTGGGAATCAGGCTTCCTGCATTGAGCAGGGGGTTGTTGTATCCCCTCAAATGAGACTACGTTTTAGCCTCTCCTATCCCCCGCTCCGGATGTGTGTGTTTTTTCTAATTGAGACATGATCTTCGAAGCTTCGAAGTTGTGAAGTTGGGGGCTGCTGAGGAAGCTATGCGATCGGTAGCCGGAATAAGACATGGGGCCGTCGAGAACTGTAATTGGACAGGAGGGAAATACAAACACCGCCACATATGGACAGGCGGGGGAGGGGACTACGACTGGATATGGTAGCAAAGGCGGAAAATTGGAGCACATTAAGGGGAAATATCGGGATATTAGGGTATTGAAAGTGGGAGCACGGAAGTGGGAAATTCCGGTTCCAATTCGAGGCGGCTACTGCGTAGTGTGAAAGGCGGGCGGTGAAACCTCATCGGAAGCGAAAAAAGGCGGTAAGTGTAGATCTAGCCAAGGTTCCAGCAAGCAAAGTCACCATGAGAACAGAACCAGCCTGGAAAATCATGACATATATGCAGGAGCTCTGAGATTTTCAATTTACTTGGGGAAGCTCTGAAATCTGTGTGTGTGTGTGTGCTCAGATTTCTAGTTTGCTTTGCCTTCCTTTCTTATCTCTGAATAAATCCTGCCTTTCTCTGGTAGAGAAAGAAGCTTTGATTAGGCTTTTCATACCACAGTTGCCATCTTCCCCAAGTAAATTGAAAATCGGGTGTTTGTTGGGGAACCCCCCCCGCCCCCAAAAACAAAACAAAAGCCACCAAAAGGGAAAAGAAAGTAATAAACGGCTAAAATTGGGTGATTTAAAACTGAACTGGGTTTCAGTAACAGGGAAGTGTTTCAGGGTATGAGTCCAAAAAATAGCCCTGCTCAGGCAGAATTATCTTTGGGAATAGACAGAATGGTCAAGGGTGTGTGTGTGTGTGTGTAAAAATATACATATTGTTGTGCTTTCCGGCCCCAGTTCAAACAGGCCCAGTCTATGACATTTTCCTGTGCCACCACGGTCTAAGCTAGGGATGGGGGGAGGTTTTTTTTTCACTTGAGGGCTGCATTCCCTTGGGTTGGGATTACTGTTGTTATTATCATTATCATTATCTTTTATTATCAATATAATTCAAAGTCGGGAGTTAGTTGGTCATCCCTTTTTGACAGCCTTCCGGTTGACCGATTCTCATGAAAGATCCTTTGCTGGAAAGCTCTTGATATGCAGATTCCATGAATAACAACAGTTTTCATTGTAATTCAAATTCGGGAGTTCATTTGTGTCCATACAGCCAGTCACTTTCATTAAAATACCGAAACATGATAAGACAACTGTGAAGGTTTGAGGCCTACAGAGGCAAAGGGGGAAAAAGTCAGGCTTAGAGGCCTGGAGTGTTCTGTTGGGAGGGGGTATCCTTGAGAGGAGTCGCTTCATTTCCCCAGTTAAGTTTCAGTTTCATTTCCCCAGTTAAGTTTCATTTCTTCAGGTTTGGAACAGCACTTTCAGTTTTGAGGGAGAAAGACATATAAAAAGACCAAGAGAGCCAGTAAGAGCCGATTCAGGGAGACCAGAGCCTGAAGAGGGAGCAGGAAGAAGCAGCCTTGAGAAGTCTAAGTACAGCTAGGCTAAAAGAACTTGCATTTTGCAACTTTTATTTCTCTTAATGCCTTTTATATCACTCAGCTCTATTCAGTAAATACCTTTAGATGTAATTTGCTTGCTTTAATTTATCAGTAAACTGTTGTGATTAAACACTGTGCCTGGAGTCTCAGTCAGCCCATGTCTATAGCCTAAACCCCACAGTATTGGAAAGTGGATGGTAAAAGAAGGAAGCGGGGACTCTTGAGGAGGCAAGGGGTTGCTCAGGGGGTTCAGGTCATAAGGGGAACCTTGACAACAACTAAAACCTCAGAAGAACCATAACCAAATCAACTGATGCATAACAAGCCCATCATAAGCATTCAAATGCCTGGGAGTGGAGGAAAGTCTTGACCGGGCACCAAAAAGAATACAATGTTGCTGCCAAAGTAATCTGTCAGGGGCAGGTGATGGCCCTAGATGAGTCTGAAGGCAACAGTGAGCAGGTATTAACAAGAGACAATCCATTAAAATCAATTTGAAAAATGCCATCTCAAAACATTACATGCTTATTTGGAAACGAGTGGAAACACCATCATTATCCCTAACACCATTAACTTTTAAGAGTGTGGGAACAGAATCAACCCAGCGACATCCATAAACAAATAACACACGGAACAAATGAGGCCGCCTCATACTGAGTCAGACCATGGGTCTGTCTAGGCCAGTGCTGTCGACACTGACTGGCAGCAACGGCTCTCTAGGAGTTTCTCCTAGTCCTGCTTGCAGATGCCAGGATTGAACCTGGGACCGTCTGCATGCAAAGCAAGGGCTCTGCCACTGAGCTTACGGTCCCTCCCAAAGGAGGAAAAAGCTTAGCGCACCCAGTATTCTCACGCAGTCTCCCATCCAAGTACTGACCAGGTCTGACCCTGCTTAGCTTCAAAATCAGGCATGTTCAGGGTAGCAGGACTACAGACAATAAAGGACCAATAAAACACTGCAGCAACTCATGGAGGGATTGGCAGAGCTGACTTTTTCACTCCATAGCAACAGAGCAGGTTGGTAACCGGGAACGAAGTAGCAGCAACCAGAAACCCTTGCAACGCCAGACGTGGATGTCTGCATCGCTGTAGTTCTGCACCCATTTAAGGAAGGAGCAGACTCCCACACACTTCCCTCCCACCCTGCTCGAGCTGAGCCAAAAACTACTCACAGGTCTTTGCAAAACATTTCCAGCAGTACTGAAAACCATCATCCTTTTCTGATGAATGTTCAGCTGCGTTCACATTTGTGCTGCCCTCTCTTGCTCCCACGCTCAGTCGATAGGGAATGCCCTCAATGGCATCCTCTGAGAAGTCCTTTTTTGGCGTAACTGCTCCCATACAGAGTAATAAAGGAGCAGGGAGTGCAGACATGCTGGGGCTGTTCACACAACACACTGACCCACGCTCAGGGGTTGACTGTGGGTTATTGTTGAACTGTGGGTTGTTTGTTGAAGTGGGTTGTCTGAACCCAGGACATTTTCCGCACGACAGCTGGTTAACCACCCAGTTGTTGTTGTTGTTGTTGTTGTTGTTCATTCAGTCATGTCCGACTCTTCGTGACCGCATGGACCAGAGTACGCCAGGCCTTCCTGTCCTCCGCTCTCTCCCGGAGTGTGCTCAAGTTCATATTCATTGCATCGGTGATGATATCTAGCCATCTCATCCTCTGCCGTCCCCTTCTCCTTTTGCCTTCAATCTTTCCCAGCATCAGGGTCTTTTCCAGAGAGTTTTCTCTTTGCATTAGGTGGCCAAAATATTTGAGATAACCACCCAGAACAACCCCCAAACAAAGCATGGGTTCTCAAGGTGCCTTGTTGAGAAAAAGGAGCCACGCTGCATGGTTAACATGGGGTCTGAGAGCTGACCGGAAACCCAAGCAAATGGTGGCTCTCATGTCGCTGCCCAAAGAGCACCTGGGAGTCTGTTGGGGGATCCTGCTTCTCCTGTGAAGAAACCCCAGATTCCAAGCCTGGCCCAGGCTGAACCCCTACACAGACACCAACTAGTGTCAAGTCATGAGGCAACTCCATTCTGCATGCAACTGCCCACTGTGACCACGGACATTATGAATGGGGCACGCTCCCCCCTACACACAAGCAAAAGACAATTCACATGCCAGCTGTCCTACCTTGACACGGTTGATGTTCGCGCCGCTCATGCTGCCACTGCGATCGACAAGAAAGATGAATTCTCCGTGGGTGTTCCTGAGGTTGGGCTGGACAGACCTCAGGTCAGGACAGAAGTTCAACATGACCACAGGGTGGTGAGGGACGTCCTTGTGAAGCCGCTTCCTGATAATTTCTGTCTGCAACAACCAATGAGCAAATCAGCACGGCCCTTCTTTCCTTTCACAAATACCTGTTTAACAGAAAGTTTAGCCTCCCAATGGATCTGGTTCTACCTAGGGATGTCACGGAAGTCCGAGAGGCAGACACTCCCCCCTTCGCTTGGCCTCCCGGACCCCACTCGCCAAGCCACCGCGTGCTTACCAGGCCGTTCACCGAGTGCCACACAGTCCACGAACGACTAGCAGCCACCCATCCCCTCGCCGAGCTGCCATTTTGTGAAAAAATGGTGGCTCAGGTTTTTCGTAAAAGCAATGGTGCATAAATGACCCCTTTACGGCTGCCATTTACACATTAGTTTTGTGGAAAAACCTGAGCAGCCATTTTTTCGCAAAATGGCAGCTCAGTGAGGGAACGGGTGGGCGCCAGTTGCTCGCTGGGCCATCCAGCAGCTCGCATAGTGTGGCAAGCAGGGGCGGGAGGCAGGGGCAGTTTGGCGAGCACCCACTGAGGCCAAACAGAGGTGAGTTCATCTGTCCTTCGTTCTACCCATTACAGGATAGCTGCAACTTGAACATCAGCTAGCAACAGGGGCTGTTATAACAGGGATAAACAGAAGCGGTGCTGGAGAGGACTTTTAAAACCCTAAAAGATTTCCTGCCCAGGTCCGCATTACCTCAGTTGAAACCTCTCAGTGTTTGCATTCGAGGCATGGGTCAAGCCAAATGTAGTGTTACAGATGTGACTCTGTTGGGTTTGCAGGGTCTCTGTGGGGAGAAGATGCTTGTATCCAGGACCTTCTCCTTTCCCAATCTGTGCAAACTTCCCTCCATTGATTTTGTAGGTGGGGGAACGGATCAGGAGGATGTAAACAAGCCTTCCTCACCCTGGTGCCCTCCGGACTACAACTCGCAGCATTCCTGACTACAGACCATGCTGACTGGGGCAGATGGGAGTGGAGATCCAAAATATCTGGAGGGGGCACCTGCTTTGGGAAAGCAGGGGTAAATAATATCAATAACCCAGAGCAGGGCTGGTAAGGGGCATGGCCTGGGGATGGGCATGGCTTGGGGAGAGTTGGGAGACCAGACTGAGAAGTATGGAGGTCTGCATTGGGGCCATGGGCTGGAGGATGCCCACACTTGCTCTAAACAATATGGCACCAAGCTACCTGAAGGAGCACCTCATTGGGGCCATGAGCTGGAAGATGCCCACCCCTGCTTTAAACAATATGGCACCAAGCTACCTGAAGGAGCACCTCAGGCAGGGCCAGCACAAGACGTCACACTGCCCAAAGGGGAAGGTTGCACTGTTGCCATTGCCTTTCCTTCTTTCCCCCCAGAGTGACACATTTGGGTCTGGCGGGCTCTCTGAAGAGCATTTGTCGCAGTAGGGGAGGGGCTGGTGGGGTTTCCCAGAGAACCGGCCTTCCTGGTGCATTGCTCTGAGGGGGCTATGCTGGCTGGGAATGCTGGGAGTTGTAGTCCAACACATCTAGATGGCACCAGGTTGAGGAAGGCTGGTGTAGACAATACCAAGTGAGATGGACTCAACAGAAGGCAGCTTCGTATTTCCTAGATGTTGAAGGGAGTGTTTGGAAGCCAAGGCCTCCTTGGTCCCAGTCCAACTATGTTCCACAGGCTCTCAGTTGGAACACTGGAGGCTGGTGGCTCTGATGTCAGTGGGGCAGTGAATCCGCTCCAGGTTTCAGTCAGGACCAGTCATAGCTCCAAAGGAGCTATCCTTGTGGACATGATATACCTCGACTTCAGCAAAGCTTTCGACAAAGTGCCCCATGATCTCCTGATGAGCAAACTAGCTCAAAGTGGGCTAGATGAAACAACGATCCGGTGGATCCACAGCTGGCTACAGAATCGGACTCAAAGAGTGCTGATCAATGGGACCTTCTCAAACTGGGGAGAGGTAACGACTGGGATACTGCAGGGCTCAGTCCTGGGCCCAGTGCTCTTCCACATTGTTATGAATGACTTGGAGGAGGAGGTGCACAGAATGCTTATCAGATTTGCATATGACACAAAATTGGGTGGGATAGCTAATACTTTGGAAGCCAAACAAAATTCAAAGTGATCTTGATAGACTGGAGCACTGGGCAGAAAACAACAGAATGAAATTTAATAGGGATCAATGCCAGGTTCTGCGCCTAGGAAAAAGGAACCAAATGCACAGTTACAAGATGGGGGATACGTGGCTCAACAACACTACAAGTGAGAAGGATCTTGGAATTGTTGTCGATCACAAGCTGAATATGAGCCAACAATGTGATGTGGCTGCAAAAAAGGCAAATGCTCTTCTGGGCTGCATTAATAGAAGTATAGCTTCCAAATCCCAGGAAGTACTAGTTCCCCTCTACTCAGCACTGGTTAGGCCTCATCTGGAGTACTGTGTCCAGTTCTGGGCACCACACTTGAAGAAGGATGCAGACAAACTGGAGAGGGTTCAGAGGAGGGCAACAAAGATGATCAGGGGACTGGAAACAAAGCCCTGTGAGGAGAGACGGAAAGAACTGGGCATATTTAGCCTCGAGAAGAGAGGACTGAGGGGAGATAGGATAGCGTTCTTCAAATACCTGAAAGGTTGTCACAGGGAGGAAGGCCAGGATCTCTTCTCGGTCATCCCAGGGTGCAGGACACGGAATAATGGGCTCAAGTGACAGGAAGCCAGATTCCGGCTTTACATCAGGATAAACTTCCTGACGGTTAGAGCAATACGAGAATGGAACCAATTCCCTAGGGAGGTGGTGGGCTCTCTCACACTGGAGGCATTGAAGGCGAGGCTGGAGCTGGACAGCCATCTGTCAGGGACGCTCTGACTTGGATTCCTGCCTTGAGCAGGGGGTTGGACTCAATGGTCTTGTAGGCCCCTTCCAACCCTACTATTCTATGATTCTGGCCAAGGTGCGAATGAATCCACTCCAGGTTTCAGTCAGTGCTGCACACCTGGGATAGCTCCTTTAGAGTTCTGACTGGTTCTGACTGAACCCCGGAGCGGATCCACCATCCCACTGACATCAGACTCACCAGCCTCCACTGCTAGCTACAGTACGCGGGCTCTCCACTGGAAGGGATGCGTCTTCATTATCTACTGCATATCTGCATTGCAACTGCTGGGTTGGAGCTGGCGAGTAGAACTGCTCCGGTAAGAATAAACTGTGTTTCTGTTTCATCGTTTGGAGAGGCCCTGTGTGTGTGACTTGGCCTGCAGAAGGTGCTTGCATGGGTTCTCTCTCCTCCACCCACTCTTCTTCACCTATTATCCACTTATGGTATAAACTGATAAAAGCTCATTAGCTGCCCACCAGTTCCTGAGCATGTTTGTCCCACATAATCGCACCAGCTAATGAGCATTTGCAGAACATACCGAAGAAGGGGAATTAATTGCCATTTCCGACTGACACTCCAAGACTAAATAGATCTAAGCAAAACGAGCAACTTGACGGCTGACGGTATTGCGAAAATGGTTTTTGGCACAGGAAATCACTCCATCTGCCACTGTCTACAAGTTGCTGACACCAGAGTAATCTTTTTGAATTTAATAGGATTACTTTAGAGGAAATTGGCTGGAGACCTTAGAGCAGGGGTGTTGAACCTCTTTCAGCCCAAGAGGCACATTCAATTCCAGAGAAGCTCCTGGGGGCTGCATTCCAGTGGCAGGCAGGGTCCAAGGCAAGCAGGGTGGAGCCCAAGGCAAAAGGGGTGGAGCCCAAGGCAAAGGGGTGGAGCCCAAGGCAAAAGGGGTGGAGCCCAAGGCAAAAGGGGTGGAGCCCAAGGCAAAGGGGTGGAGCCAAAGGCAAAGGGGTGGAGCCAAAGGCAAAGGGGTGGGGTAAAGATACTAAACATATTTTAGTGTAAAGCTCTTACGTAGACTTAGGGGACGCATTTCAACCTCTTAGAATGTGAAAAACAAAACATGCAAAAATTGGGAAGTCACCATTCACTTTCATTTCATTTCTTACATTTCTATACTGCCCAATAACCAATACTCTCTGGGCAGTTTACAAAGATTAAAACCTTAACAAATACAGTATTGTGCATAGGATAAAATAGTTTAGCTACAAACATATGAACAGAGAAGGCACACACACGTATCCAAACAATATTTATTTATTTATTTATTTATTTATTTAATTTATTTCATTTCTATACCGCCCAATAGCCGAAGCCCAATATCCTATGACCTGATTAAAAAAACGATCATGTGCTGATAATTGCCTGTAGAGGGAGGTCTTCACCTGGCACTGAAAATATCACAATGGCAAGCGGGCCTTGCTGGGGAGTTCATTCCATAACTGAGGGGCCACCACCAAGGGGGCCCTCTCCCTTATTGCCACCATCCAAGCCTCCCTCGGAGGTGACACCAGGAAGGGAGCCTTAGATGATGAATGCAGTATATGGGTAGGTTCATGCCACCAAATGTGGTTGGGGAAAAGGGCATGGCCATTTGCGGAATCCTGGCAGGCCAGATCGGAACCACAGGCAGGCTGGATTTGGCCCACGGGCCTGAGGTTCAACATCCCTGCCTTGGAGCATATGTGCATTTAGGAACATTAGAAGAGCCTTGCTAGGTCAGACCAAAGATTCATCTAGCCTGGCCTCTTGCTTTCCACAGTGGCCAACGAGATACCTCCACAGGAAGTCCACAAGCAGAACATGAAGTCAATAGCACCCCCCCCCCCAGTATTTGCTCCCCACTCAGCAATTGGTATTCAAGGGTAAACTGCATCTGAACATGGAGGTTCCATACAGAAATCACAGCTAACAGCTTTTCCCACAATGCTCCTCACTTGGTGTTTCTCTGAGGCATTGTGGGAACTTAAAAGAGCAGCAAGGCCAAACCGCTCAGCACTACTCGGAGAGCTGCCATTGCAACCTGGTAATTCCACAAGGGCTCACCGAAAGAGGAGGGGGACTACCTGAGGGCACTTTGCTCAGGATTAGGGATGTAGGAGAAACTCACAATGGATTCAAATGAGTTCAGATTTCTATCAAGCTGACCTGTGGTTTCCACAACAGAGTGGCTTTTTCCAAGAGACATGGATTCTGCAGACCTTTTTTTAACTTTGGGTGGGGATTTGTGCAACTGCGCATTGGCGCTAGTGTGCATTAGTGCTAATGTGCATTTTCAAACAGGAATGAAATTTGTGTACATCCCTAAAAAAAAATCTGATTCCATCAATGAGTGGATGATGGAACGAAAGATGTGACATGATTTGCGAAACACAGATGGATTTAACAGAATCCATACATCCCTACTCACAGACCCTCCTAGTCTAAATGGAATCTAACCAAATTCTAGTGTAACTAAATTCTCCAAGTCTAACTGGAATCCAGGAGGAGGAGGAAGGGAACTTTAGGCTGAGCGACCCAGAGGAAGAGCCAAAAAGTGAAAAGGGGAAAATCTTCTCATCTCTAGTGGTGGTGCAGAACATGCCATTTGTTCGTTTGTTCTTTAAAACATTTGTATCCCTCCCTCTGTCATTAAGATCTCAGGGTGGCGTACAGATAAAATCAATTTAAACAATATAAAACAATAAATAATTTAAACAGCTAAAAACATATTTAAACCTTTAAACAAGCTAACAGCAATTAAAATCTAAAACAATAAAACAGTTAAAACAGTGTGCTACTTGAGGGAATGCATGTAAGCCCTCAAAGGCTTTGGTAAAAAGCCATGTTTTAACTTGGTGCTGAATGAGACCAATGTCTGCACCAATCGGGCCTCCAAGGGGGGGGGCATTCCACAACCGGGATGCCACAGCAGAAAAGGCCCTCTCCCACGTCCCACCATAGTTTATGTCTCTCACTGGTGGGATGCAGAGACAATTGCACCATGCAATTACCTCAGTCGATATTTGACATATCCGCCTCCTCACCTTTTTCTCTGCACTTGGATCCTTCTTCGTCCCTTTAATAAAGTCATTTCGCCCCTTCAAGTGTTGTTCATATTCGGTGGGGGACATGTCACCCTCTTCCATCAAGACATGAGGCATGTGGGGTTCTGGAAAGCCAGCCAGGTTGGAACAAAAGGAGAAGAGGGGGAAAACCCTGATGATGCAATCATGACAACAGCAGTAGGAGCATCAGCATCCTACAACGCTTAATGTTTGAGATCCCCTTTGAATTAAGGATACACGTGGATCAATTTTCAAAGTGGCAACTAGAATGGCCCTTCCTCAGGCAACTAGGGATGGACCAGGAGTTGGGAGATCCGGGTTCTAGTCCTCACTCGGCCATAAAAGCTCACTGGGTGACTTTGGGCCAGTCACAGGCTCTCAGCCCAACCCACCTCACAGGGTTGTTGTTGTGAGGATAAAATAATAAAATGGAGGAGGAGGAGTATGTACACTGGTTCCTTAAGGAGGAAAAAAGGTAGGATATAAATGTAATAAATAACGAAAGAAAGAAAGAAAGAAAGAAAGAAAGAAAGAAAGAAAGAAAGAAAGAAAGAAAGATCTCAGTTTTGGGATTGGTAAGCATTTACCAAAATGCTCAGAATTCTCCATATTCAGGACAAAAATAACGAGTTCTTTTAAAAAATTGAATATGGGAGAAACCAAAACTGATAGTTTGTCCATTCAGGCCCAGGACTTTGAGGGTTCTTCTCTTAAGAATCTGGGTTGGGATCTCTGTATATGCACCCATGTTAGTGTTTAATTAGGATTTTTCAGACAGGCTCTTGAGCCTATATTTGGCAGGCGGACACAACATGGTTCTCTCCATGCTGGGAATTGCTGTATCTATTTAATTTGGCTGAAGCAAATAGGTGAGAATTTCAGTTCAGTTCATTGTTCATCAGAATGTACCAAAACTGGCAAAGTTCTTCATATCTGGGAGGGAAAGAACTTGAGATTTTAAAAAACTGAATGCGGGATTCAGTGTGTTTTTAGGGGGGAGGAACTGTGCAAATTGTGGCCGAAATTTGTGCAAATTGTGGCCGCAAATCTCTGTTTGCACAAATCATGGCTGGTTTGATGGAATTCGTGGGGAAAGACGTGGCTTAGCCTGCAAATGCAAACCGAGCCAAGCACCCCATTGAGCTCTGTCGAGCCAAAAGCCAGACCGAGTTCCAAGCGACGGACATCCCTAATTTGGTTAACAGGCACTTATACAAATTTAAATTGGAAACTGGAATTTCATGGAATTTCCAATTTAGGTTTGAAACTGGGAATGATGTATTTACTGTCATTTCCATTGATTCTCATTTATGCGAACCGCTGGGGGATGTTATTATATTTAACAGTATACAAATATCACAAATAAATAAAATAATAATACATAAATTAAAATAATTGTGTATACTTTTTATTCCACTTGTACTATAAAGACAGCTGTTCCAGTTTTATATTGGGATGACCTTAAGCTGTAAGCAATAAATCTGAACTGAATGATATACAGATATGTATATAGAAAGGGGAGCCGATGAATTATTGTGTATATGTGTATTATTGAACATGGCTTTGCCTTGAAGTTCTGTTTGATCACAGTTTGGGGTTTGAACAAAGGATGAATTGGGCCAGAAGGACTGCTTAAAGGTCCTCACTGGTGACCTTTACTGGTGACAAATTGCTAGGCACATCTTTTGTTCTGGAAATTACAGGTAAATAGCCCAGGAACTGCTTAGAAACCCAGCAGAGGCAATGTCCCCCCAATCCCCTCCAGTTCAGCTGGGGGGGGTGTGGGGGGGGACAGAAGAGAAGCTGGAGTGTAAGGGAGACTGAGAAAAAGGTAGCTAGTTAGTTTTGAGCTTTGAGAGGTTAAGAATATGCTTGGTGCTTCTCTGAGGATGTGATCTGAGGCAGTCAATTTTGCTGCCTGTTGTGTCTTACGCCGCCTACCTCCACTTCTGTCCTGATTGTATATTAGCAAATAAAACCCAAACATTGCAAAAATGCTGGGAGCCTCCAGCGATCTCTTCATGCAAACGAAACCTCCAACATGGGAAAAGTCCTGTACCCTTGGAACAACCCCATCACCCTGGGAAGTGGGGCATGCATAACACCATTTAATTTGAATTAGGGCTGTGCAACCTCACCCCCGTCCGGGTTCTCTGGATGCCCACCTGGCACCTGCCCCCACTCGCCGGTCCCTGGATCACGCTTGAACCCCTCCCATGCTCAGCAAGAAGCCCACACTCACCCCAGCAGCCTCATCGAGCTCCACAGTCGCAATTTAAAAATAAAATAAAATGGTGACCGCAAAACTGAGTGTGTTTTTGTATGTGCGAAAATGTACATTTTTGAAACACACATATTCTCATGTGTGAAATGCGCATTTTACAAAGGCACACATTAGTGTGTGCGAAAATGTGACTTTTTGGAAAATGTGCATTTTCGTGCATATGCAGATGTGTGTATGTGCAAAATGCGCATTTTCGCCTACGAGAATATGTGCATTTGCAAAAATGTGCATTTTCGCCTACGAGAATATGTGCATTTGCAAAAATGCACATTTTCACATGTGTGCAAATATTCGCATTTTTGCGATCGCCATTTTATTTCTTAAAAAATAAAAAAAATATGATTTCTTAAAAAATGGTGACCATGAAGTTCGACAAGGCCACCGGAGTGAGTGCAGGTCATTCGCTGAGCGCGGGCAGGAGGTAAACAGGGGCAGCGGCTCAGCAAGCGGGGCTCGGGAGTGCGGGCAAGAGTGGGTCCGCCAGATTCCTGGACTGAATCGGGCACCTGTGGCATCCCTAATTTGAATAAGCTACTTCATTCCTTCTGGTGTGCGTCAGATGAAAATGTGGACATGCCAGTCAGTTGTAAGACCCAATGTCTCAGAGAAAGGACCTCTTCCGGAGGCCCCAGGCCACATGGCTGAAAAGCTCAACTTCAGTTCCAGTACACTGTCTTCATTTCCTCTGCCACAACCTGTCTAATGCTGATTTGAAAGTTTGTTCTTTGCTTTCAAGTTACCAAAGAGGCCTCAGCAGGGTGTAAAAGGGTAGCGTGTGTACTGCATGGTGACGTAGTGCTCATGCGCACAGGTTTGGAGGCATGCGTGCTAGACGCACTGGTTCTCAAGGGATGCTATGCTGAAGTCTAGGTGGGACATGGGTTTTTTTTGTAACAAATACTAAGAATTCTCTCTCCCTCAATCCCCATGTCCACCTGCAAGGGTGATGAGCCATCTCCTGCTAACTTTACCTGCCACGGATCATTCATCTGTAACCTTCTGGCATGCTAGTAGTGATCATTGCAACTAAGAATGAAATTAGTATTTGTTTAGTCATAGCAATTGTTTTTCTCAGTAATACTGCTGCCATTTTTTAAGTCATCTTTGTGTTTTACAGTTACTGTAGCCGTAAAAATTATACTCAATAGTATCAGTACGAGTTTCAGCTACGGATGGAATTAATATCTTTGTTCGTTTGTGTTTTAAAGCCATGCCAATAAAATTTACTCCCAACGATACTACTGCGGCTTTGTACATCCTTAAAATTTACCATAAATGATAAATATAATAACAGAATGCCTGTAAACATATAAATGTCCTTCTTGGGGAAAAGTGGGCTTTTTGTTTCTGTTATGACTGGGACCCAGGTTCTTTGACAGAGCGATTGGTGGGATGCACAACATGAGCGTTTTGCTCTCTGTGCTATCATCTCTGTGCTAGAGATTAGACGTTTCCTCACGCCAAGACTTAACTTCTAGAGTTGGGGAGCTGAAGCCTTAAGGACTGCAAGATTAGCCACTCACACGAACAGCATTTTTTGAGCCACAAATCCCCAAATGACAAAGAGAGACACACATTGGGGGCAGTAATCAGAGGCAGCTCTATATTTGGGGAGAATGGGACAGCTCCCCTCCACCTCTCCCCACCCACTTGTGGCAGAGAGATCCCCCCACAAACAGGTACGTGGGTTCCAAAGCACAGCATGAAGCTCCTGAGTGCCACGCCTGATCTTCTCTTGCCCTCCTCTACCAATCTCACTAAAATATTGAGTAGCTACCCCACCTGCCCCCATGGGCACTAGCTGCCACTGACAGTAATAGATCAGGGACCAGGTCAAGGAAACAGGGGCTGTCCCAGGCCAAAAGGAACAGGCACAGCACATGAATTATGTTACTTCCCTGCATTTCCCAGGCAGCGAAGGGAGCACAGCCCACTTACCACTTGGATGGATCAGGATCTCCACAGGTCGGTCAAAGGTGTGCTTATTGGCCAGAGTGATCACAATGCTCTTGGCGGATCTGGCTGACGGGTCAGCATCTGCTCGGATCTCGTGCGTTGGGCTTTCGACTCCTGTGTTGGGAAGCCAGTGGCAAAACATGGTGGACATGGTACACTTGGAAATAGCGATGGGCAAACTTACCACGGTCTGGGTCACATGCCACTTGCCGGACACCCACCATGTGCAGCAAGTTGTCATGAGCACCCAGTCGCCCAATGCTGAACTACCATTTTGTGTAAAAATGGCAGCTTGGCCTTTTTCATAAAGGCCAATTTTACACAAATGGTGGCTGTAAAGTGGCCATTTGTGCAGATTACAGGCATAAATGGCCATTGCACCTGTAATCTTGCATACATGGTAACTTTACAGCTGCCATTTGCATGAAGCTGGCCTTTACAAAAAAAGGCCGAGCCGCCATTTTGCAGGCCAGTGAGGGATCAGGGATCCCAGCACTTGCCCAACTCGGCGCGCACCAAGTCAGGCAATCATGGGGATCTGCAGAGTGGATCTAGGGAGCTGAGCCAGCAAGTTCTCACCAGGCCTTGAGCCTAGGGATGTACGAAAGTCACTTACCTGGTCCCGCAGCTTGCTTCGCGGTGGGGGGGAGGTGCTTCGGTTCTCCCCCCGAAGTTCAGGCCGGGGGGGGGAGGCGCCCCGCCTCGCCCGGCCAAAATTCAGGCCGGGGAGAAGCGCCCTGTCTCCCCGGCTGCGAAATACAAAGTGGGAAAAAAAAAACACCCGTGATAGGCTACGTAACGATTTACGCAGCCTATCACGGCTAGATTTCCAAAGTCAGCCATGATAGGCTACGTAAATCATTATGTAGCCTATCACGGCTGACTTTGAAAAAAAAAAAGCGCGTATGCAAATGGCGGCGCCCATGGACGCCGCCATTTGTGTTCCTTATTTGGTCCCAGGTAGTCTATGTAAAGATTTACGTAGACTACGCTATTTGCGTTGCCCTTATTTTCGCCGTAGTCTATGTAAATCTTTACGTAGACTACCGGGACCAAATAAGGAACACAAATGGTGGCGCCCATGGGCACTTTTTTTTTTTCTTCAAAGTCACCCGTGATAGGCTACGTAACGATTAACGTAGCCTATCACGGCTGACTTTGGAAATCTAGCCGTGATAGGCTACGTTAATCGTTACATAGCCTATCATGGGTGTGTTTTTTTTTTAAACTTTATTTTGTAATGGGGGCGGCGGCAGCCGGTTGGAAGACCAGCCACCGCCCCTGCCCCCGCCGAAACGCTGCCGAAACGCCGCCGGGACCCACTGCCGGGAGGGACATTCGCAGGAGGTAAGTCCCATCCGGGCGGGGCGGGGGGGTGGAGAATTTCACCAACAATTTCGGGGGGCCAAATGTGTTGGCATTCGGCCTCCCGGAGATTCGGGGAGAAATTCTCCGCCATCCCTACTTGAGCCCCAGCCAGACACTTGTGACATCCCTACTGTCAGGATCCCTTTTACCCACACTGAACTTCAAACGCCAAGTCAAACACAGACAAGAGGCTTCAGTCTACAGCTTTTAATCCATTACCACAAAGGGTCATACAGATGCAAATTCTCAGTGACTCTCAGTCTGCAAGGAAATTCCTTCAAGGCGTTCAAAAGGTAGCTATGAAAGTTGCCCACCATTTATACTAGTAATATAAAATATATTACTGATGGTTGAAGGATTATATTAAGTTTTTATATATATATATATATATATATATATATATATATATATATATAATTACTAATAATATAGGCTTTTGGGAATGAATTGTAGACCTGTTTCTTTGATATAAGAGTGATGATATGATATTGAAATGTAAGGTTGTTTATTAAACTGTAAGATTGTTAAGGTTAAGGTTATAGATATAGTTTTTAAAATAGAATGGCATTGGAGCCCGGGGGGTGTTGGAGTTTAAACTCAATTCTTTAAAGGGGAGGGGGAGGGAGAGGGGGAGGGAAGGGAAGGGAAGGGAATTTTCTTCTTTTTCCTTCACTTCCTTTCCTCCTCCCTTTTCCCTTTTTTCTTTTTTTCTCTTTTTTCTTCTCTCTTTGTTATTGTGGTGTCCTCATCAGAATATTGTACTGTTGGGAAACTGAAGTACTGATTAGGTTGCTGGTAATTTTGGTATTGTTTATTTCACTTATAAAGATAAAATAAATAAAAATATATTTAAAAAAAAGAAAAGGAAAGAAAGTTGCCCACCGTTTGAAAGAAAAGGCGGGCTCACTAGCCTAACTTAAGGGGTTGGGGGAGGTCTTTCTCTCTCTCTCGTGAGGCTTCTAAGCGCCGCTGTGCACGCAGAGCAAATCGGGTAGACCTTCTAAGTTCCGCCCCGGCCTTCTCCCTCTTGGCTCTGCGTCTGCATCTATTAATTCAGACTCGCCAAACACTGCCTCTCCCTGTTGGCTGTCTCTCACGGGTGGGGATGGAGAGGGACCCTCCTCCTCCCGCTGGACCTCTGAAACCCAAGGAGCCTGCCTCGCCATGTCTGGACTAGCCTGGGAACATACTTCCCCCATGTCTGGCGGTTCTTCCTCAGAATCTGAACTACTCTCCCACTCCCTGCGCTCAGAAGCACTCCTGACGCCCACTTGGAAAAACCCTCAGTGTTCATCTGGCCCCATGTACTACCAAGGCAGGAAATTCACTGCCACAGCAACCCCAAGGGGTGGCTATCCATCCTGCATTTAAGAGCCTCCAAGCCAGGAGATTCCACCACCTTCCAAGTCCGTCTGTCAGGAGGGTCTTCGTAATGTTAAGGTGAAATCCCCTTTCTTGTAATTTGAACCCATTTGAACTCAAGACACAGAGTGGAGTGGAGAACTTACACAGTACTAATTTGAATGCTATGTGGAAAAGCAGGAAGAAATAATAATAATAATAATAATAATAATAATTTATTTGATTTATACCTTGCCTTTCCACCCCCCAAAAATGGCACTCAAGATGGCTAATGGTAATACAACCAAGATTAAAATAAACTTAGTTTAAACAATCATAAAAACAAATAAATTAAAAACACAATTAAAAAACAAAACAGTACATTCTTTTAAAAGCACCTAACCTAATAAATCCTGCTTCAGCAACACACCAGCTTATGCACTTGAATAAAAATGTATTTGCCTGCTGGCAGAAGGACGGCAGAGAGAATGCCAACTTAGTCTCCCTCGGCAGGGAGTACCAGAGCCCGGGAGCAACCACCGAGAAGGCCCTGTCTCGCTTCCCCACAAAAGATGCCTCTGATGGTGGCAGGACAGAGAGGAGGACCTCCCCCAAGGATCTTAAAAACCCAGGCAGGCTCATATGGGAGAAGGCGGACTTTCAGGTAGCTTGGTCCCAACCTACATAAGGCTTCGTAGGTCGTAACTAGCACTTTCAGTTGTGCCCAGAAACAGTGAAGCTGTTGTAGGAGGGAAGTCACATGCTCCCTGTAACCATCCCGAAGAAGAAGAAGAAGAAGAAGAAGAAGAAGAAGAAGAAGAAGAAGAAGAGGAGGAAGAGGAGGAGGGGGAGGGGGAGGGGGACAGGGAGGAGGAGGATTTTTTGAAAAATGCATAATATTTATATACCACATTTCAACCAAAAGTTCTCAAAGTAGTTCACATGGTACAATAAGGCAACAGTTAACACATTCGGGGTGAAATCCAACCTAAGTCCTACATCCATTGAAGTGAATGGAATCTACGTGAGTCATGACTAACTTAAGTCCCATTCATTCCACTGGGTCTACTCTATGCAGGACTTTGGTTGGATTTTACCCTCTAAAGCCAACCTGGTGTCCTCCAGAGGGGAAGAGCCCCCTCCCCTCCCCTGGAAGTGTGTCACAAAGTAACACAAGCTGTGAGTTTCCAAAGAGGGAGCCTTCTCACCGAAGCAGAGGATATCAACCATCTCGATATAGCCAAGATTAAATTGCAAAATTACTAAAATAAAGAACTATGAAAGTATCTGCTGTGGTTACTTTTTGATGGCTTATATAACCACAGAACTTTCATCTCCATGGGTCACCTCCCTCGTGTCGGATCTTTTTAAGGAGACGGAATTTGTGTCTCCTCTGTACCTTGCCTAGGATACACACCCATTGGATCATTGCTAACGGTCATCAGTCACTTCTGTTGCCCAGATGGTGAAACGGCCTTGTGAAGGGACTTCCCACAGTGAGACCGCAGCAGGTCTGGCTAGTCTTTGAGTCTCCAACACTGACTTATTCTTAACACAGGTCCAAGACATCGGCCAATGGCATGATCTGGATGGAGTTGCACTCCCACTGAAGGAACAGGTGCGTAGTTTGAGGGGGCTTCTAGATCCATCTTTGTCACTGGAGGCGCAAGTGTCCTCAGTGGCTAGAGGTACCTTTTATCAGCTTCAGTTGGTAGACCAGCTATGTTCTGGCCTGTGATAGCTCAGCCACAATGGTTTAGGCATGGCTAACCTCAAGACTTGAGTACTGTAATGCGCTCTATGTGGGGATACCCTTGGGCTTGGTCCAGAAGCTGGAGCTAGTGTGGAATACAGCTGGGAGGCTGCTAACAGGGGCTTCCTCTCAACAGCAGGTTATACGTTTGCTAAAGGAACTGCACTGGCTGCCAATAAGCTACTGGGCCAAGTTTAAGGTACTGTTGTTAACATATAAAACCCTAAACAACGCATGACCAGGTTAGCCTTAGTGATTGCTTCATTTTTTTATTTATTTATTTATTTATTTATTTATTATTAAATTTATTAATCGCCCATCTGGCTGGTCACTCAGCCACTCTGGGCGATGTACAGCATACAATAAAACAGTTTAAAACAATAAAATTCTACAATAAAAACATTTTCTAAAATACCCTAACCCACCCCAAATGCCTGCCTGAACAACCACATTTTTAATGCACGCCGGAAGCTCATTAAAGAGGGGGCATGGTGGAGTTCCCTAGGGAGGGAGTTCCACAGAGCGGGGGCCACCACAGAAAAGGCCTTCTCCCTCATCCCCACCAGTCTAGCTGTCCTGGCTGATGGGACAGAGAGAAGGCCATCCGAGGCTGATCTTGTTAAGCGGCCTGTCTGGTGCTGCTGGAGGCGCTCCTTAAGATAGGCTGGGCCAGAACCATATAGGGTTTTAAAGGTCAAAACCAACACCTTGAATTTGGCCCGGAAAACAACTGGTAACCAGTGCAATTCCTTCAGCACTGGAGTTCCGTCCAGGCAGAACTCCTTCATCCCTTATCATTCTTGCCTGACCAGAGCGATGCTCTGAAGGAGCACTTTTGATAGTGCCACATGGTGCCATATTCAGCTTGTGGCTCAAACAAGCTGAATAAGAGCCACAAGCTGAATATGAGCCAACAATCTGATGTGGCTGCAAAAAAAGCCAAATGCTATCTTGGGCTGCATTAATAGAAGTACAGCTTCCAAATCATGTGAAGTACTAGTTCCCCTCTACTCAGCACTGGTTAGGCCTCATCTGGAGTACCGTGTCCAGTTCTGGGCACCACGCTTTAAGAAGGATGCACTGCAGACAAACCGGAGAGGGCGCAGAGGAGGGCAACGAAGATGATCAGGGGACTGGAAACAAAGCCCTGTGAGGAGAGACTGAAAGAACTGGGCATGTTTAGCCTTGAGAAGAGAAGACTGAGGGGAGATAGGAGAGCGCTCTTCAAGTCCTTGAAAGGTTGTCACAGAGAGGAAGGCCAGCATCTCTTCTCGATCATCTCAGAGTGCAGGTCACGGAATTATGGGCTCAAGGGACAGGAAGCCAGATTCCGGCTGAACATCAGGAAAAAACTTCCTGACTGTTAGAGCAATACGACAATGGAACCAACTACCCAGGGAGGTGGTGGGCTCTCCCACCCTGGAAGCATTCAAGAGGAGGCTGGACAGCCACCTGTCAGGAATGCTTTGACTTAGATTCCTGCATTGAGAAGGAGGTTGGACTCGATGGTCTTATAGGCCCCCTCCAGCCCTACTGTTCTATGATTCTATGAGGCTGGGCAGCCATCTGTCAGGGATGCTTTGACTTAGATCCCTGCACTGAGCAGGGGGTTGGACTCGATGGTCTTATAGGCCCCTTCCAACCCTACTATTTTATGATTCTTCTATGATTCTATGATTCTGAGGTTCACCTTAGGAGCACTAGTAATAGAGCATGCAGCATTAAGAACATAAGAACATAAGAAGAGCCATGCTGGATCTGGCCAAGGTTCCATCTAAGCCAACAATCTGTACACACAGTGGCCCACGGGAAGCCCATAAGCAGGACATGGGCTCAACAGCACCCTCCCGCCCATGTTCCCCAGCAACTGGTGCACATAGGCATGCTGCCTCTGATACTGCAGGTAGCATATAGCCATTGGGACTAGTAGCCATTCATAGCCTTCTCCTATGAAGCACCCACCCAGTGAACATGCTTCCCATTTACATCAGACCATCTTGACTTTTAGACATCCCCTTAAGGCCCAACTCTTTATGCAGGTCTGACCGAGCTAGTTACAGTTATAGCCTTCTTGATGATCGGTGACTATTTTATTCTTGTATTTCATTGTTATATTTCATTGTTGACATTGTTCTTAGGTTCAGTGTTTCGAAAAATGTGGTTGGGAAGCAGTATATACATTGGTGAAATTAAATTAAATTAAAAAGTAAATGCACTGGAAAAGACCTGACCCACAAATGGGAGAGGTTGGCCGGTTGAGAGAAGGTCCTCACCTTTGACACGGTGGCCAAGGGATAGCCCTGTAGCTCAGTGCCAGAGCACCTGCTTTGCATGTGAAACATCCCTGGTTCAATCCCTGGCATCTTGGGGGAGTTGGGGACGGGGAGAACCCTGTCAGAAACCCTGGAGAGCAGCTGCCGCTCAGTGCAGACCATACTGACCTAGATAGGCTGACGGTCTGACTCAGTTTATAGCAGCTTCCTATGGCCTAGTGGGGAAAATAAAGAAAACAGAAGTCAGTGAGCATCCGAAGTAGATCACAAAGAAGAGAAACAGGTCCTTAGGATGCAAGACAGAATATATTAGAGGAAGCCCAACGCGTTTCGGCCTGTTTTCTTATTTTAGGCCTTCTTATTATTTTAGGCCTGAAGAAGGCCTAAAATAAGAAAAAAGGCCGAAATCCGTTGGGCTTCCTCTAAGAAATCCTATCTTGCATCCTGAGAACCTTTTCCTCTTCTTTGTGATCTAGTGGGAAAAATAAGCCAGGGATGTGTGGAGGCAAAATATCAGCACTGATCAGGAATTAGAGTACACTAAAGCTTCTCCCTACAACATACTGCCTCTTTCAGACACTCTGGTTGGCCCCTTTATCCCATCTCCCCAGCTTACCTGCAAGTAAGCATGGTCCTCTGATCTCCAAGTAGAAGCTGAACTCATACTCTGTAGGGTTCACTGCCTCAGTCTCCAAAAGATGGGCCAGGCAGAATTTTCCCACTTGGTCTGGACTAGCAGCCCCGCAATAATGTCTGTCTCTGCTGAAGAGAAGGCAGGTTGTCAGGAGAGTGACTTTTGGCTGGCAACGTTCGAAACCGAGGACAAATTGACCACAGCTGCTTAACTTTCAGACTAGGGAACCTTTTTTCTGCCAAAGGCTGCCATCTCCTTGGGGTTATCTGTTGGGAGCCGAAGCCAATGGTGGGTGGGAAAAGGCCCTGAAGTATGGCGGTGTCACCTCTTTTGTCTCTCTTAGGGATGTCCGTCGCCAGGAAATCCAGCTCTCTTTGGGCTCGCTGGATTTCCACAGCACCCCAACTCAGCTTCCATTTGCGAGCCAAGCTGTGTGTTTTTCCTGAAATCCAGGAACTTTTTCTGTTTTGCAAAAAAATTCTGTAAATAGCCCTTTGTGCAAATTGTGTAAATTTGTAATTTGTGCAAATTTGGCTGCGATTTGCGTAGCCTCTGCAAATTTCTGCTGCAATTTGTGCAAAGTGCAGCTGAAATTTGTGCAAATTGCACAGGTTGAAGCTGTAATTTGCACAAAATCCTATTTATGCAAATTTTAAAAATGGAAAATTCATGAACTGGCCTGACTCGATGCAGGTTGAGTTGAGCCAGCTCACAGGGAGACAAGACGAAGTCTGGGGGGCCAAGCTGAGGAAAAAGTGGTGAATTCCACCCCTTGGACAGATTCCCCTGACTTCTCTTCTCTCTCTCTCTCTCTCTCTCTCTCTCTCTCTCTTTCTCTCTCCCTCCCTGCCCAGTTAACTGCTGGGCTAGTAATAGATTGCTCTTTCTAGAGGTCTGAACCGATCACTTGCAGAGAGGCCTTTTGAGATTAAGCAGAGGGACACAAATTGCCAACCCCTCCTTCAGATTATACTCTGCTTCTTGGTACGTTTGGGTTCTTTTTAGCTCTATGATGTGACAAATTTGACCTCCTCTCCCTCTCGGGTGGCCAGGTGTCCTCTTTTTACAGAGGAAACTCCTCTATTTGGAGAGCTGCCAGAAGATTGTCCTCTACTTTGAAGGCATCCTCTGTTGGAAAGGCTCTCCTGTCCAATTCCAGTTTATTTATAAAGAACCAGAACTATTGCTCATCAGCAGTTAGCAGACTGAGCAGGCGGGCACAGAGGTCACCTGGTCACAGGCTTCCACACTATGGTGAGATGTCGTGTATTTCTATGTACATTATAGTCGTTATTTCCAAATTGGCATTTATCCATGCAAATTAGCCTGTGCAACTTTTATGGAAATGTGTGTCCTCTTTTTTGGCGATTCATAAGTGGGCGCCTGTGAAGGTTTGAGGCCTAGAGAGGCAAAGGGTTGAAAGGCCAAGCTTAGAGGCCTGGAGCTCTCTGTTGGGAGGGGGTAACCCTGAGAGGAGTGGTTTCATTTCACTGGTAAAGTTTAAGTTTCCTTTCCCCAGTTAAGTTTCTTTTCTTCAGGTGTGAAGTAGTACTTTTAATATTGAGGGAGGAGGGTATATAAGGAGAGCAAGAGAGCCAGTAAGAGCAGAGACAGCCAGAGCCTGAAGTGAGAGCAGAGTCTGAAGAGTGAGCAGGAAGAAGCAGCCCAGAAAAGTTTAAGGACAGCTAGGGGAAAGGAACTTGTATATTTTAATGCCTTTTGTATGACTCATCTCTATTGTGTAAATACCTTTAGTTGTGATTTCTTTGCTTTAAATTTACTAGTAAATTGTTAAGGTTAAACCCTAGGTCTAGAGTGTCAGTCACCCCATGTCTGCAGCCTAAACCCCATGTTACTGGGAAGAGGAAGTTTAAAAGAAGGAAAGTGGGACTCTTAAGGAGGCAAGAGTTCCTTAAAGGGTTGCTCATGGGGTCCAGGGCATAAAGGGAACCTTGACAGCACCCTATCTCCCTCTGGGGTGCCAGCAAACCCAGCAGGAGCAATAATCTCTCCCGTTCAGTCCTTACAAGCGAAGGTGCTGCCCAGAGACAGTGGTGGTAGCATCAGTGCTGTTCTGGGGGACCCTGGGGACACACACGGCTGGAAGGAGGACCCTCACAGCACCGCTGGGGAGGGTCTGCAGCTCTGAGGAGGTGCTGATGCAAACTGAGACACTTTCCTGAGCAGGAACGATGCCTACATTGGCCACAAAGACAATCCTCTCCAAATCCTCATCTAGCACAATGCGACCTGTGTGAACAGGAAAGGAGACACCGAAGAAAAACATTCCTTTCTGGCAGAGCCTCCCACTGGCCCACCCACCAACCCACAGGGTTGGCACCATTTCCTTGTCAGAAATTCGGACAGCTCCAGTTAAATGCATAGAGAACGTTACCCACCTGTATTTAAAAATTCATTGAAGAGCACCAAATGTTTGTAGGTGCTCAATAAATAAGAACTTACTAGCAAAGTTCCCCAATCATGTGCAGAGTGCATTTCCTTTGTGATGCCTCCTCCCACCCCCCACCCCCAATGCACATGTACAAGCAAAACCTGGCAAGAGAGCGTCTGAATATGCCTAGACATTTGTATCCTGTACCTCAGAGAAGGGCTGAAAGTAGATTACCAGCTCTTTGGGACTTCAGCTCCCAGCATTTCTGACCATGCTTCTGGGAGCTGAAGTCCAAAGCATCTGGGTATCTACCTACTGTCCTCCCCTACTAGAGGAAGCAACCTATCTGGGCCCTATCTAAGGGTGGCACTGAGGGCATTCTGCCACCTAGAGGCCTGGAGGTCATACACCCACACCAAGCAGTCTACATTACTCCCATATTAGATTATTTTCACCAAGAATTCTCTCACCACCTTCTTCCAGTGTTCTTCCATTGGGTGGCCCGCAGCAATCAAAGTAGCAATCGTCTATTCTGGCCTTGTCTTTGATTTGCACCGTCACAACCCGCTCGGAGACAACAGCTTCAAAGCCAACAACGGTTGTGTACTCATCCAATGGATAGACGAAGAGGCCTGTGAATGGGAGACATTCTTTCAGGAGAACCAATGGAGACCAAACTTGGGGGTCAAATGTCATTGGCACTGGACAGTTGCGCCTAGGCACCCTCCAGATATGTTGGATGACAGCTCCCATAATTCCCAGCCAACCATTGGCCATGCTGGCTTGGAGTTATGGGAGTTGCAGTCCTACACATCTGGAGCAGAGCCTGTCCTTGACTTGGAGTGCAGCTCAGTTGGTGTAAAGAAATTTAGCCCATCTCCATGGTTGCTAGTGGGTTAGTGGCCACACGGAGATAGCTGTCAGAATCTGAGCATGTGGAGATAGTTAGCAGCTCAGACTCAGAATGGGAACAGCCAGAACTGGGGGAGGCTCCCCCTCCCTCAGTGAGCTCAGATATGGCAAGGCCTTCTTCTTAAGACCTTGGCACACAGATGGCTCAACCTGAAGGGCCCCCCCTTTCCTCCTCCATGAGAACCCAGGTCTCAGGGGAGGAGGAGAGTGAGGGGCATGACTTGAGGGATGCTAGGGTCCATCACAGAGCAAAGCGGGAAAAGTTAGAGGTGGAGCTCAGACGCTCCACCAGGTTGGCTATGCGTGACAGCCTACGTAGAAAGGAGTAACTGTAAGGGCATCCCCCCCCCCCCCAGCTAGTTTGGCCAGGACGTTCTTGTTCAAACTGCTGGCAACTTCTCTAACTTCCACTTTGGCCCCTCTATTGATATTTGTAATTGTGTGGAGTAGCTGTTTCCTTTGTAGCCTGAGAGTCTCCTAGAATTTGCATTTGTAAGGAACCTGGTTGTTAACTAATAAAGTAGTGAGCCTGATGCCTGGTATCTTGGAGTGCATTGACTGTGAAGGGGGAAGACGAAGGAACATGACAGCAGCTTGCTCAGGTGGCATGTGAAAGCAATGGCTGTAGGGTTGTAGGGGCCCAGGACGGTAAGCAAGGTAATAGTGGTTTTAGACTTGCTTGGAGATCCATAATGCTCTCTGCTTTGGTTCATTATTAGTTGCAATCCCTTGCAGTCAGGCCCCTTGGCTCACAGGCCGGTATAGTGCCCCCTCAGCACATTCCATGCTAACGAGCTCTGGTACCGTTTATCTTATCAGAGCCTAGGATGTGCCCAAGAGTATGTTTATTCTAAGCCCAAGGTGTCTATGCTGAGAAAATCCTGATAGTCTTGCTTCTGCCAAATATGTTACCAAGTGCTGCTAGGCTATGCTGGGAAAGCTGTAGAGGAACTCTAATGCTTGCACCTGTCATACTGCCTCACTGCTATGCCTGAATAACATGTATGATTTAAAAACCATCTTGCCCCATGGCTCTTTGTTCAGAGCTTTGCCTGATCCAACCGTGGGGTACGCCTGTGTGCTGTAAGTACTCAATAAAGTCTCCTTGTAAGCAAACCTGGATGTGACTTATCACTTTCTCGGCACCTCTAAATCTCGGAAGCCCACCGCTGGGGCATAGGGTGACTGTATTGAGTAAATCAACCTTGGGGGTTACAAGCCCATGAGATATCTGTGCCATTGTAACAAATGATACTTGGCTAAACAAATGCGAATAACCAAGGCAGATTTGTTCTCTCTCAAAATATAAATATGAAGGTTCAAATCCTGCCCACATGGACATCACTTCCCGTGTGCTGAAACCTGCCGATTCTCTACTGTTGTACTTACCCCAATCATCCCTGTCCTCCTTTATCAGGGAACACATGGGTCAAATGTTGCAGGCCAGATTGCTAAACCTTCCCAAGCCCTCCTCATACAAGTCAGTTCTTAAATGCTAAATAGGGTTAGCATTTGACAAATACTTAAAAAAAAATTAATTGTCTACTTAAACATTAGCCATATATTGATCAAGTGTTTAAAGCATGAACTTATAAGAAAAGCAACAAAGAACAGAGACAATCCTGCCAATGTCCAAAAATATTTCAAGATCTGCTGGATGACCTCTGGGTGATTCGTAGTAGATCAGCAAGGTTTTCTGACTCCCAATTGTTTACTGATGGCAACAACTAAAAAGCTCCCCACCAGTAGTAGTAATAATAACTAAAAATGATCAGGGAAAAACCAGGAGTGGATTTTTATGTGAGTGGACTGTGAACTCAGTTCTGGTTCTGTTTTTTTTTTAAAAAAGTCAATCTGGTACCCTGTTTCATTAACTCTAAGTGTATGCTACCCCACCCACATCGGGGCCGCTATGTTGCACCTGGGGGAATTCAGCATTCCAACAGATCCCACAAGCCTGAGGTCTGCCCACCCCAATCTCAAAAGATCCTCCTAGAAAAGCCCAGTTCCACCCATAAATTTCACATGCCAGATCACACGGACTGGCAGCCCGAACACATCAGACTCCGAGAGTTCCAACTCTCCGTGTGGGGCTGTTTCCTGCTCCCTAAAGCTTCCTTATTCTTGTTTTGCTTCAAAAACACTTGCAGTCAGAGCAAACAGCAGGAATGGGGAACCTTTGTCCCGCAGGCCTAATCTGTGATCTGAGAGAACAAGGGGATGCCCCTGCGTGCTGCTGTCCCGCCTAACGGGGGCTGTACCTACTGCTCTCTAGAATGCTGTGCTGCCAAGAGGACCCACCACAGAGCACCTTGCACAGGGCCCCCTCCAACCTGAAGCCAGCCCCGTGGGTAGCCTGTCCCATGTTGAACCACACCCCCACCTGAGGAAAACTACTCAGGCTTTGGTGCAGGCATGAGCGCAAATCCCCTTTCACCCTTACCTTCAAAAGGATGGTCCTCCGAGTTGCCATAGGTAAGGGAGGCAGTCATCCCAAATGCATAACCGCTGACGCAAGAGGTGACCTCGGAGGCAGCGAGCGGGAGAGCAGCGTTGGTTGTCCGGTTGATGAGCCCTGGCATCCTGTCAATCGTCCCAGGATCGGAGCTGGAAAAAAGTTTCACAGCCACAGGAAATCAAACGTGAGCTCTTTCCTTCGACCTCAGGTTTTGCCCTCTAAACTGGAAACAACAGTTAAAGTCAATGATACAATCAAACTGGGGTGTCAATTGATTCTGGTCATTGCCTTCCATTTTGGAGGTGCTCCCTGATTGGTTAATTGCGGGGGTGTTGATGAGATGGGGTGGGAAAAGCCAACCTTTGGTTATATGACCTTGTTTAGTGAGTCATGTTGTAGGTTGCTTCCACGCTTGCTGCTTTCTCTGGAACTGACTTCCGGCCTTTGTTCAGCTATTATGGATAACCCAGACGATCTCATTCCCAAACCACTGCATTCCACGTTTTCTGGGTTGACATCCAGCCTTCATCCAACTATTATGGATAACCCTGACATCTGGCCTTCGTTCAACTATTATGGATAACCCAGACAATATCATCTCCAAACCACTGCATTCCACGTTTTCTGGGTTGACATCTGGCCTTCGTTCAACTATTATGGATAACCCAGACAATGTCATCTCCAAACCACTGCATTCCACGTTTTCTGGGTTGACATCCGGCCTTCGTCCAACTATTACAGATAAGCCTGACATCCAGCCTTCGTTCAGCTATTACGGATAACCCAGACGATGTCATCGCCAAACCATTGCATTCCACATTTTCTGGGTTGACATCCGGCCTTCGTCCAACTATTAAGGGTAACCCTGACATCCGGCCTTCGTTCAGCTATTACGGATAACCCAGACGATGTCATCGCCAAACCACTGCATTCCACATTTTCTGGGTTGACATCCGGCCTTCATCCAACTATTATGGATAACCCTGACATCCGGCCTTCGTTCAGCTATTATGGATAACCCAGATGATGTAATCGCCAAATCATTGCATTCCACGTTTTCTGGGTTGGCCTCAAATCTTGTAAAAAGGCCAACCAATTTTTCTCACCTTGAATAGAATGGCCATGGCAGCTGGTCCAGTGTGGGTTGGCAAAGTACTTTTGAGGCTCAATGGCAGGAGGTGCTCTTGGTCTGGGAAGCTGTTGGTGATGTCACTGCCAGGGGTGTAGTGGTAGATTTTGAAATGTGGACCCTCATTGTGACAGGCCCCACAGCCACACCCCCAAGGAGAGCCCCAAATGCAGGCAGCCCGTTAATCCCTATCCACAAACCCAGTGGCAATGGATGGCTCCCATTTTGATGGGGCTATGGATCCAGTCCGTGTTTCAGTCAGAACCAGACAGAACTCAAAAGGAGCGATCCAAGGTGCCGGACCTATTTTGGGGGTAGGGTTCAGCACCTTGGACAGGTCTTTTAGAGTTCTGGCTGTCTAAAACCCAGAATGGATTCACATCCCTACCGAAACTGGAGCCAGACGCCACCACTGAACAAACCAGTTCTAGCAGTTTTTATCTCCACCAGGAGCAGGTCATTTGTAAAGCAAATTATTATTATTATTATTATTATTATTATTATTATTTACATTTCTATACCACCCAATAGCTGGAGCTCTCTCGGCAGTTTACAAAGATTAAAAACATAAAAAATACAGGATACAGAGATTAAAAGCCATTTACATAAACACACAGGAACAGACCATATACACAAGAGAACATACATCTAAAACACTTCAAACAAGCAATCTCACGCAAATGACCATAACCATAAGACAATCCAGATTGATTTAAATTTATCGTATGCTGCCGAAATGGGTCTTAACTGCCCATTCAAGATCAAGCCACCCTAAAATACTTTGCATTACAACAGGGAACAGTATATGACATGATTGGTAAAGCTCAAAAGTTTTGTAAACATTTATTTATTTATGATAACATTTATTTATTTTATTCCCCCTTTCCTCCCAGAAGCTCAGGGTAGCACATACATTCCCCACTCCTTTTATCCAAATAACAATCCTGTGAGGTGGCTAGGCAGAGAGAGAGAGGGGGGGGGGGCCTGCTCACAGTCACTCAGTGAGCTCTTCATGGCTGAGGATTTGAATCCAGACCTCCCCAAATTAAATCCAGCACCCTGACCACTATATCACCCTGGTGTGTGTGTGTCTGTGTCTGTGACAGATTACATCAGCAAGCAAAGGGCTTCCTATGTGTCGTCCGCCATCCCCCCTGCCCTGCTCTGGCTCCCCATGGCTAGACAGCCAATTTCGGCTGTCTAGCTGCAAATGCAGGGCAGCTGAAGCGCGGAGGGGACGATCCCCTCCATGCTGCTCCTGCCCTGCATTGGAAGGCAGTCACCTCTGAGTTCGGAGGCGGCCGCCCATCCCAACAGGATTGCACACTCAGTAAATTTGTAATATAGTGCACTAATATTTTTTCTTTTCTTTTCCCCACATAAAGTGCTGTCATGCTAAACAATTTTTTTTTAAAGAACAAGAAAATAAGGGCCAGTTTCAGTAATGAAGGTAGCAGGAATAAATGCAAGGAACAGCAAAAAAAGGGCCAGTTTCAGGAAGAATAGCCCACTTTGGTGTGATTGAAAGTGCCCCCTTTGTCCTGGCTACCAGCCTTTCAGAAAGCCTTCAGTCAACAAAGACCTCCTTGTTTTGTGTGTTTTAGTTCCCTCCTGACTTAGTTCAGGAAACAACTAATTAAACACACCATATGACAGCTTTCCTTGAGCTGGTGCTAAGCTGGCTGAGGCATGCTTAGAGTTGTAGTCCAACATATCTGGAAGACACATCTGGAAGACAGGGATGGTGTCAGGGAGGCTAAAGCTGAGAACGAGCTGAGGTTAGCGAGGGAGGCTAAAAGCAACAAAAAGGCTTTCTTCAGATACGGGCATAGTAAAGACTTAGGAACAAAATGGTGGTTCAACTATTTAGTGAGGATGGCAAAATGATAACAGATGACAAAGAAAAGGCAAAGTGCTCAATTCCTACTTTGGCTCAGTCTTCTCCCGAAAGAGGGTCTATGACCCCCCTGGCAAAAGCGAGGTACAGGTTGAAGGGGCAGGATTGCAGCTTGAGATCGATAGGCATATGGTCAAGGAACACCTAATGACTTTGAATGAGTTCAAATCTCTAGGGCCAGATGAACTGCACCCTAGAGTAATAAAGGAACGGGCAGAAGAACTCTCAGAACCACTGTCTATTCTCTTTGAGAAATCATGGAGGGTGGGTGAAGTGCCAGATGACTGGAGGAGGGCTAATGTTGTCCCTATCTTCAAAAAGGGTAAAAAGGAGGAACCTGGGAACTACAGACCAGTCAGTCTGACATCAATCCCTGGGAAAATTCTGGAGCAGATGATCAAGCAATCCATCTGTAAGCACCTTGAAAACAATGCAGTGATTACTCGAAGCCAACATGGTTTTGTCAAGAACAAATCCTGCCAGATGAATCTGATCTCATTTTTTGATCAAGTAACCTCTCTTGTGGACTGTGGTAATGCTGTAGACATCATATACCTGGACTTCAGCAAAGCTTTTGATAAAGTGCCCCATGATATCCTGATGAGCAAACTAGCTCAAAGTGGGCTAGATGAAACAATGATCCGGTGGATCCACAGGTGGCTACAGAATCGGACTCAAAGAGTGTTGATCAATGGGATATTCTCAAACTGGGGAGAGGTAACAAGTGGGGTACCGCAGGGCTCAGTCCTGGGCCAGCACTCTTCAACATTTTTATTTGGAGGAGGAGGTGCAGGGAATGCTGATCAAATTTGCAGATGACACAAAATTGGGCGGGATAGCTAATACTTCGGAAGACAGAAACAAAATTCAAAGTGATCTTGATAGACTGGAGCACTGGGCAGAAAACAACAGAATGACATTTAATAGGGATCAATGCCAAGTTCTGCACCTAGGAAAAAGAAACCAAATGCACAGTTACAAGATGGGGGATACGTGGCTCAACAACACAACAAGCGAGAAGGATCTTGGAATTGTTGTTGATCACAAGTTGAATATGAGCCAACAATGTGATGTGGCTGCAAAAAAGAGCAAATGCTCTTTTGGGCTGCATTAATGGAAGTCTAGCTTCCAAATCACCTGAAGAACTAGTTCGGCTCTACACAGCACTGGTTAGGCCTCATCTGGAGTATTGTGTCCAGTTCTGGGCACCACACTTTAAGAAGGAGGCAGACAAACTGGAGAGGGTTCAGAGGAGGGCACCAAAGATGACCAGGGGACTGGAAACAAAGCAATGTGAGGAGAGACGGAAAGAATTGGGCATGTTTAGCCTTGAGAAGAGAAGACTGAGGGGAGATAGGAGAGCGCTCTTCAAGTACTTGGAAGGTCGTCACAGAGAGGAAGGCCAGGATCTCTTCAACGTCCTGACTGTTAGAGCAGTACGACAATGGAAGCAATGACCTGGGGAGGTGTGGGCTCCCCCACACTGGAGGCATTCAAGACGAGGCTGGACAGCAACCTGTCAGGGATGCTCTGACTTGGATTCCTGCACTGAGCAGGGGGTTGGACTTGATGTTCTTATAGGCCCCTTCCAACCCAACTATTCTATGATTCTATGATTCTAAGATTCTGTACCGGGTTGAGAAAGGTGGTCATATGATGAGACCTTTGCTGATTGCAGGCTGCAATCAGGAAATGAAGGGCCAATTACCAGGAGAAGCAGAAGCCACATTCAAGCATACCAAACAGGGAAACCTTTGCTGCACTGACAGCTTCAGTGTCAGACACGCTTTCTAGCAAGTAGGCCGTTTTGAGTCCAGTGAGCCTCCCTTCCTTCTGAGAAAACATACGTTAGAGCTTTCCCACGGGGACAGGCACTGCTGTTTGCAATAGGGGAATGAAACAAAATATTAAATTCCACCTGGAGCCACAGTTTTAATTTTGCTTCCTGGTGATTGCGAAAGCGCAATGCCACAGCAGTGCTAAAGGGCCCCTACCGAGGCAAAGATGGTAGTTTTAATTAAGCGCCACCATTAACAATGCCTGTTACAGAGTAAAAAAAACAACACCCCAAAATATTGTTGGGAAGATTCACATGATATAGTCATCCTGGGACTACACTATTTCAGACTTGGATGGGGTTTTTACTATTTTTGCATACTTGCCCACATCAAAACTCCCTTCCTCTAAAAAAATGCCAATCAGGGAGAGGGTTTTTTCTCTGCAAAAACAGCTACTCCACTCCACACAATTACAAATACCAATAGAGGAGTCAAGTGGGAATCAGAGACGTTGCCGGCAGTTTGAACAAGAACTTGCCAGCCAGAATAACTTAGGGGGGGATGCCCCTCCTTTACAGTTGTGCCCCCCTATGTAGGCTCTCACTCATAGCCAACCGGGCGGAACGTCCGAGCTCCGCCACTAACTTTTCCCACTTCGCTCTGTGCCGGACTCTAGCTTCCTTCAGGTCACACCCTGCACTCTCCTCCTCCTCCAAGACCTGTATTGTCAAGGGGGAGGAAAGGGGGGCCTTCAGGTCAAGCCATCTGCCAGCCAAGTTCCTGAGAAGAATGCCTATCCATATCTGAGCTCACTAGGGAGGAAACCTCCCCAGGTTCTGGTTGTTCCCAATCTGAATCTGAGCTGCTAACTATCTCCACACACTCAGAATCATTCCTGACAGTGGGACTCTGATCCAGATTTGGAGGAGGGGCAAAGAGTTAAAGGGTAGTATCCAATGTTAGTCCTACCTAGAGTAGACCCATTGAAATGAACAAGGCTTGGGTTAGAATAATAGAATCATAGAATAGTAGGGTTGGAAGGGGCCTACAAGGCCATCGAGTCCAACCCCCTGCTCGATGCAGGAATCCAAGTCAGAGCATCCCTGACAGGTGGCTGTCCAGCCTCGTCTTCAATGCCTCCAGTGTGGGAGAGCCCACCCCCCCGGGAATCAGTTCCATTGTTGTATTGCTCTAACAGTCAGGAAGTTTTTCCTGATGTTCAGCCAGAATCTGGCTTCCTGTCACTTGAGCCCATTATTCCGTGTCCTGCACTCTGGCATGATTGAGAAGAGATCCTGGCCTTCCCCTCTGTGACAACTTTCAAGGACTTGAGGAGCGCTATCATATCTTCCCTCGGTCTTCTCTTCTCAAGGCTAAACAGGCCCAGTCCTTTCAGTCTCTCCTCACAGGGCTTTGTTTCCAGTCCCCTGATCATCTTCGTTGCCCTCCTCTGAACCCTCTCCAGTTTGTCGGCATTCTTCTTAAAATGTGGTGCCCAGAACTGGACACAGTACTCCAGATGAGGCCTAACCAGTGTTCAGTAGAGGGGAACTAGGTTAGATTAGTCATAACTAATCTAAGTCCCATTCATTTCAGTGGGTCTGCTCTAAGGAAGACTAACGTTGGATACTACCCAAAGTCCCCTACTACTCTACCACTAGGGTCCCAATCCAGATCTAGCCCTCCATGAGCTTCTATTTACTTTAAAGAAACCCACACACATGCATGCCGTTGCTAATAACTGCATGAATGGCATCTCATGCACTTTAACCCTGGCCGCAGAGCAGAGCTCAGTCCCAGCTATAGTGGGGGGTGGTTTCTCTGGAGCTCTGTCCAGGATGTAGCTGGATCATCATCCCAAGCCCATGGAATGTTTCTCTTATCCTTAGTGGTACCAACCATCACTGGCAACTGTTAGTGGGAAAATCTTTCAGGCTGGGTTGGACTGGGCTGGGTGGAAACACAGCTTAGTTCAAAGAAAAGCTGACCTGACGTTTCTCCCGAGACGTTTTGCTTCTGAGAACATTGCTGAGATTTTTTCTTTTCCTCGCCCTGTTCCCCCCCCCACACACCACGCCCCCAGAGAAGGCCCCTTCGTAGAACTTTCTCCAAATATTCTCCACCCTCTTTGGGGTGGGGGTGGAGGTTGCCCCAGGATGATGCAAGGTGTGGGACACTGTGGAGGATGCAAAACAGTGGCTAGGATGTCAACGCTGCTGCTGCTGCTGCTGTCGCTTTGCAGGATCAACCCCACCCTCCATACCCCTTACAAACAAAGAAAGAAGCTGTGCTGCCGCCACTGCTGATGGTGAACCCCACCCCTGAAAAACTGTTGGAGAACTTCCCCTCCCACAAAAGAAATTCGGTGAATGAGTCCCTCGAGTTTCTCTGCCCACAAACAAGGTGGAAAATGTTGAGAGGCCATTTGCATGCAGCAGCAACCTGGAACTTTCAAGGGTCTCCTAACCCTCCTGAGCTTGCAGTCTGGTTAGTGGGTCTCCCAGGAACTATTGTTCACCAGCCAAGATTCATGTAAAGAATGTGCGTGCAAAATAGCTGGGAACCTTCCATGGATTCTAGCAAGCTGAAACATCTGGGATGATGCTGTGGACAGAAGCACAGCTGGGGGACAAGGTTGCTAAGGGAAACAACAGCCATAGCGTAATCAATCAGAAAGGTCCTGCACTGAGCATTTCCAGCAGGTTGGAAGGAGATGTTGCCTGTGCCTTTGTCTACATGGCAAATCTGGAATCGAAACAGGCTTCAGCTGCAGCAGGTGACCCTGGGGTAGAGATGGATGAACCTGTCCACTTTCTCCCACATTCAGTATTTTTACATCTGAAGGACTTTCTTTCCCAAATACGAAGAACTTTGTGAATTTTGGTACACGTGTCTCAAAAAGGAACTGAAATGAAATTCTCATCCATCTGAAGTAGCCAAATCCAACAGGTAGAGCCATTTCCAGCATGAAGAGAAACACGGTGTACCTGCTTGTTGTAAAGATGCTGAAGATGAGGATTGTGCCAGAAAAAAAGAGGTGCCAACTCTAAGCAATAATATAGCTGAATACACAGGGGTTCAAAACACGCAAAGCCCCGGGCTTGGATGGATGAGCCTGTCAGTTTCGGTTTTCCCCAAATGACATTTTTTAAAATATCAAGTTCTTTTTGTCCCAAATATGGAGAATTTTGCAAAGTTTTGAAAATATGTATCCAAACCAAGCTGAAACAAAATTCACACACATCCCTACCTGGGCATGGGTGAAGGCACCCAAGGAACCCAGGACTCAAGTCTGCATGGGTTTTAAGATGCCCTTGCTAAATTATAACAGGGCACAAAGTGTGCTTTGGGACATTCATTGTTAGAAAATCCATCCCTTTTTGAGTCCGACTGATCCCCGCTGCCCACCTGGTTCAGCTTGCATTCATGAGCCAAGCTGTGGGTTTTTCCTGTAATCTGGGAACTTTTCTCAAGGGATGGGGGTTGTAAAAAGAATTTTTTGCAAATTGCAGCCACAAAATGCATAATTTGCACAAATTGCAGCCGTAATTTACTTAATTTGTGCAAATTGTGGCTGCAATTTGCACAAATTAAACATGTTGCAGATGCAATTTGTGCAAATTAAACAAATTACAGCCACGATTTGTGCAAATGAAACCCATTGTGGCCACAATTTGCACAAGTTAAACAAATTGCAGCCACAATTTACGCAAATGTCTTTTGCAAAAAAAAAGGGAAATCCATGAGCTGGCCTGACCTGATGCCAATCGAGTGGGGAAGCAAGCTGAAGTCTGGGGAGCCAAGCTGCTGAAAGTTCAGTGAGCTTCACCCCCTGGATGGATTTTCCTGACATCCCTAAGTGTGTTGAGGTGAATACTGGAATTTATCCCATCTTCCACTGGCGTTTTGGCTGGGGTTTGGGATCTCCTGTCCCTGTCTTTCATCCTCACTTATGATCAAGCTCAACCCTCCAGGTTTCCTGTTTCCTGATCTAGTCTAGCATTCAACTCCCCACAGTGGACCAGTCTGATGTTTCCTGGAAGACCACAAGAGAAGCATGACGGCAATAACTGCCTCCCCACCCTCCTCTGCCACACACACACTGTTGGCCAACCAACAAGTAATATTCAGAGCTAGGCTGGAGAGCCATGTGGTGTAGTGGCTAGAGCACTGGACTGGTACTTGGGAGTAGGGGTGTCGGAGAAATCTGCGATGGAAACCAAAGAGTTCAGATTTCTATGAATCTGACCCTCACATTCTGCAGTGGAATGGCTTTTCCTGAGTTGCATAGATTCCTCAGACAGGTGTGTGTGTTTTTTTACTACCCAGAATTTTACCCAAATGTAGTTGTAGAAAAATATGTAATTAAAAAAAAAATGGCTGAAAATGCACATTTCCCCCATAAGCTAAGGCATGAAAATGCACATTTGGGGGAAGATCTGCACATTTTGGAAAAGATTTGCACAATGGGGGGGATTTGCACATTTTGGGGAGGATCTGCAAATTGGAGGGAGTTGTGCATTTTTGCAAGTGTGAATTTGCGCAAATGAGAATTTGCACAAATTGGGAAACTGGAAGCAATCCAATTCTGCCAATGAACCAACTACAGAACAAAAGGCATCTGACAATCAACGAAATGGATTTGACAAAATCTGTACATCCCTACCTGGGAGATCTTGTCCCCACTTGGCCATGAAGCTCACTGAGAGTTAGGGATGAGTCCAAGTGCCTTCAGATGTCTGACAGCTCCAATTCTGAATCAGAGTTGGAACAGCTAGATCAGCGCTTGGGGAAGGGACCCTCCCTAGTGAGCCAAGACACTGGGAGGGATTCCTCTGAAGGCATTGACAAACAGATGGCCCAGGCTGAGTCCCTGCCAACCTCTATCCACCATGAAAACTCAACTTTCCAAGGAGGAGGAGGAAGAGGGGCACGACTTGAGAGATGCTATAAGCATCGTAAAGCAGGAAAAGTTAGGGGCAGGGCTCAGACACTCCACCAGTTTAGCCACTCATGGAAGCTCACGTAGGAGGGAGCCGCCCTAAAGGAGGGGCATCTCCACGAAGCAAGTTTGGCTGTGAGGTTCATGCCCAAACTGTCAGCAATTTCACCACCCTCTGGTTCGTCTCCTCTAATTGGAGATCGCAGATTAATTGTTTAGGGACCTGAGGCAGTCTGAGAGCTTCCTGGAATCTGCATTTGTAGAGAGGCTCGCCTCTAGCAAAATAAAGTAATATTAGCCTGAAGCTTTGTCTCCTTGTGGTGTTGATTGAGAAGGGGAAGGACAATCCATTTCTGACACTGAGTGACTTTGGGCCAGTCACTGACTCTTAGCCTAACCTACCTCACAGGATTGTTGTTGTGAGGATAAAATGGATGGCTATAAATGTAATAAGTGAACAATCTGACTGTGAAGGTTCTATTGAGCAGCGGTGCTTATTTGCGTTTTGGTAGATGACATGTCTGCATGCAAAAGACCCCAGGTTTAATCCTCATCATCCCTGGGTAGGGCTGGAAAAGACCCCCAGTCTGCAACCCTGGGTAGTCAATGTAGGCAGTCAGTGTACACCTGGGGTCTCCTGCGTCATCTCTGTGAACACCTATCTTGACACCCATCATGTCCTGGTTAGCTTGTTCGTCTGTGTGGTGCAGGAGTGTGGTGTGCTTTTGCCTTGTGCTGCTCGGAGAACCACCTGTTTGCCTTCTGTGAAACAGGTATTCTGTTGTGCTTTGTGGGGGCAAATATGTGATTTGGTATTTGAGGCTCAGACGCCACCTCTGCCTTGTACTCCATTCCTTGGCCAAGTTCTTTGTCTCCGAGCTTCCTTGGTTTGCCTTCTGTGAAATGGGTGTTGGTGCCGAAAACGGTGAGTTCAAAAGAGCGGGTGTTGTGTTTTGGAGTTCAGACCCCACCTCTCCCTGGTACTTAGGTTCTTAGGCAAGTTAGTTTTCTTTTTGTCTTGCTAGTTTGCCTTCTGGGAAATGTTTTGTGACTGGCCACACCTACCATGACAGTCTTTGGGGAATGGGCAAGCCTGCCATGGCAGCCATTTTGTGAGAGCACCCACAACAAATTCCAAATGTGCCCATCAACCCAAAAAAGTTGGGGAACCTGGTGTGGACAATACTGGGCACCATGGACCTGTGGAATGACTCAGTAAAAGGCACTGTCCTGTGTATCTAATCCTTTATGAGAACATAAGAAGAGTTCTGCAGGATCAGACCAAGGGTCCAACCAGTCCAATATCCTGCATCCCAGTGTGGCCAGCCGGATGCCTCCAGGAAGCCCACAAGCAGGGCATAACGGCAACAGCTTGCTGCTGGTATTCAGTGGCAGATTGGCTTGGAGGTTCCATTGTGTCTGACATCTGTTGATAGTCCTCTCTTTGAGCTGCTGCTGCCAGTCCGTGTAGACAATACTGGGCCAGATGGACAAATGACCAGCTATAAGTCAGCCTTCTATGAAATCCAATTTGGAAAACGGGCCGTTGCTCAGTGATATCACACATACTTTGCATGTAGAAGGTCCCAGGTTCAATTCCTGGCATCTTCTAGTAGAGCAAAGAAAGACCCCTGTCTAAAGGCAATTTCCACATGAAGCTTTTATCTCACATGTTTACTGGGACTTCTGCTTCCGGATTCTTTGCGGGATTAAGATCAGCTCCTTTACACACGTTTTTTCCCCCAGTGTTTTTCGTTCTCTGCCTTTCCAGGTGTTTCATTATACAGCCACTAGGTTGTATAATGTGGTATAGCAGAATTGTGCAATTACACGCCATAAATATAATGCCATTCGGGAAAAGAATGCACTTTCCTTGATCTAAAACCCCCCACGATGACGGTTGCAAAGCACATGAGAGGCCTTGGAGGATGATAACGTCATGTAAAGGACCCACAAAGTACCATGAGTGAGCAGTCTAAAACCTTGGAAAGCCACTGCCAGTCAGTGTTGAGCATACTGTTCTAGATGGACTTCCTACATTGCTGTTACTTGCCCTGAACTCTTGGGTACTGGCTGGCTTTAAAATTCAAACAAACAAATGAAACAGGAAATGCTTCAGGAAATGAAACAGGAAATCCAAAAAATGATACACTGGAAGGAATTGGTAGGCCAACTGTTGGCTGGGACCTTCTCTTGACTGATGCGTGAAGAGTGCCATCTTCTCTAACGATTCAATTTCCCCTTTGCCATGTGGTTTGGAAGCTCAAGGAAGAGTGATTTATTGCGGGACTGTGCTTTTCTTAAAGGGTCATAAATCAGGGATTTATTGTTCCTAGTCGAAGTAGTTTATGGTGGTGTACACAGACACCATTAATATGAAGGAAAGAAGGAGGCCGTGCCTAAAGAGCATTAACCCAGCTGGGTGAACTTTGGAACAGGTTTCCAGATTACCAGGTCGCCAGGGAACCCACATTGCACTGGGTCTGAGGGTAACCCTCACATGTACTCCAAGTACCCCTATATATCGGGAACAGGCCCTATTTTCTAGGATCTGCACCCTACATTTTTGCATTTGGGGAATGCTGGGTTAAAATGTTATTAGCACTAGGTGCTGCTACCGCCATTCTTCAAGGTCCATGCCTTCCCCAGGGTGTCTAGACCAGACTTCCCTGGCCTGGTGCCCTCCAGATGGGGTGGACTAAAACTCCCATCAGCCAGCATGCCAAGAATGATGGAAGTTGTAATCCTAAAACTAGACAAAACTAGATGGGCCAATGACCTGGCTAAATACAAGACAAATTTCTATGAGTGGTTCAGGGTGCAATCCTATGCCTGTTTAGACAGAAAAAAAGTCTTACAATTCCCAGCGTGCCCCAGCCACACAATGCTGGGAGTTGTAGGACTTTTTTCTGTCTAAACATGCATCGGATTGTACCCTCAGTTTTTTAAACTAGAAAGACAAGATATAAATGTTGTTAATAAATATTCTTAATAAAAAAGAAGGGAGGGGCAGTGGCCATCCGTTTTCAGTCTGTGAACCCTGAGAATTGCAGTGCCTCTTACCTTGTGGAGTAACAGAAGACAAGAGTGCCTCTGATCACATACAGAGTGCATTTCCTTCAGCGCTGAGAAACTATAGCCTACCTAGGCATTTCTGTGTTTAGAAAGAGAGAGGGGAAAGAAAGAAAAAAAACACCTGTTCCTGGACAGTGGCTGGACAGCGGCATGACAGCGGCATGACAGCGGCACAGAAAACATTAAAAGGGGATTGCACAAATTCATGAAGGAGGACCGGTCTATCAATGGCTACTAGTCATGATAATTAGATTGATCCTCCAAGTCCAGCAGCAGTTTACCTCTGAATATCAGATGCTGGGAATGCAATGTAATGAAGCACTGTTGCCTTCAGGTCTTGCTTGGGGGCTTCCCAGAAGCAACTTATTGACTACTGTGGGAAACAGTACTGTGACCTGATCCAGCAAGGCTCCTCTGATGTTTTTAGCCTAAAGACTTCCACCTAGGTCTGAGCTCGAGCATCTCTCTTTAAACCCCCCAAAACCACTGAGCTGTCTTATCTCAGATAAGCTGTTTCTACATTTGTAAACATTAAAATGAATGTAGACCCATCATAAACTAATCAATCCATCTAACAACGCTTGTTGAACACTTATCAATTGCCTTATTAATTCAGCTCACAAAGAACATGCTTGCGGTATTTGATCTTCCTGGTTGTGGAATTTTAAGTTTGCATTTATGCTGAAATCGTTGCAGCTAGGAGCTTCACTGAAATCCTGGATACAGTAAAGAGGAAAAGCTCCATGTTGATGCTTCTGCTTAATGCTGGGCTCATTTATGTTTTTTTTTTTCTCTCTCTCTCCTTTGCATCACCCAATGAACTGCTATCAGTATAATTTATCTCAGAATGAGAGGCCAGAAAAGGCACAGGCACTCTTCATTCGCAGAAATGTGTGTGTGTGTCTTAAGACTTCAATATTTCCATGACGATAGCCTCGGTAATTCAGCCTTCCCCAACCTGGCACGCCACAGACAGGGATCAGCAAAACCCGACCTCACCAAAGTTCTCCGAATTCCACCTCAAAGTTTATTCCAAGACAAGTTCATATCAGATGATGACTTTTGCTTTTTCCCTTTTCACATGAAAATCCATGTGCATTTCCATGTGCATTTCCCCCCCAAATGTACACAATTGTGTGCATTTTGGAAATGTACACATTTTGGAAATTTGAAATGTACTCATTTTGAAATGTCCGCATACCGTTGAACACATTTGGGGGGGGGGGGTCTGTGAATCATATTGTAAGCTCGGAAATGTACAGACTTCAACCGCAGATTGTATCCGAGTCCATGCTCGGTCCAGAAGTGTGAACTGGGTAAAATCCTGATCAAAAGCGAACTATAATGACTTTCTCATTCATCCCTACTGAAAGATGCCTGCCAATGGCCATGTGGGCTGTGGCTGATGGGAGATGTAGTAGTCCAATGCATCTGGATGCACTGGCTTGGGGAAAGCTGGTATAGACAATACTGAGTTAGATGGACCAGTTGACTGACTCAGGATAAGGCACTTGCCTAACTTTCCCCAGTCCACAAACGGGGGAGAAAAAGAGTAGCTCGAAGGGTGTGGATGTGAGAGTGAAGATGATGGGGTTAGGGTGGGGGTTGACAAAAAGGGCCTAATCAGATCCTAAATGAGAGATCTAGGATCGCGTCCCCCATACTTGTTTTGCAAATTTACTTTGAAACAGCTGTGGGGGGCAGCCGTCGATTGAAAGCGTGGCTTGGAGAAGGGGCATTCAGTCCTTTCCTTTTCTCAAGCGGATTCATACATAGACACATTGGCTATTAACCCAACTGGGAGTAAATACAGCTGCCTGAAGTATGCTTTTATACCTACAGATATAGATATATACAGAGATATATACGTCAGTTTTGAGCACTTTTTAAGTCACTGTACCTGTGGCGATTTTTATTGGATGCTTTTGAAAATGTGCACAGTTGTAGAAGCCGTTAGGTAGATCACAGAGACATCACATTTCAATTTATTCGCTCTACAGCTGTTGTTTTTATAAGCAGTAGAAATGCGAGACATATAACATTTGTCTCGGCACCTTTTTCATTCTTTTTGTGTGTGATTTGCCGTAACTAAAGAGGCACACCCGTGCCCCTTTGATATCCCAGTGGGGCTAATAGAAGTTTTGGGGGAGTGATATAGGTTAGGAAAATGACACAGATAGAAAGGGTTAAACACCCCCAGCTCCCAACTGCACTGCTTCAGTGAAAATCAGAGCCATACTCACCCCTCCATAGTTGCTTTACATTCGATGATAACAATAACGATCGTGATCACAACAACTTATGATCCAGTCCCATCATGTCTGTTTTATTTGGTTTAAAGGAAAGAAAAAGGTAAGGGGAGAGGGAGACAGACAATTGGGAGGTGTGGAAACAGTCTCCCCTCCAACATCTGGAAATAAGGATGTGCCTGCAACAGCCACATAAACTGGAACTCAATCCAGACAAGACGGAGGTACTGTTAGTGGGTGGTTCGTCTGCCCAGCTAGGTGATATTCAACCTGTTCTGGAGGGGGTTGCACTCCCCCTAAAGGATCAGCTTCGTAGTTTGGGGGTGCTCTTGGACCCAGAACTGTCACTTGAGGCACAGGTGAACTCAGTGGCATGGAGCACTTTTTATCAGCTTAGGCTGGTATACCAACTACGCCCTTATCTGGACAGAGATAGCCTAGCTACAGTTATCCACGCTCTGATAACTTCTCGTCTGGATTACTGCAATGTGTTATACGTGGGGCTGCCTTTGAAAACGGTCCGGAAACTTCAGCTGGTCCAAAACAGGGCAGCAAGATTGTTAACAGGGACTGGCCAACGAGCTCATGTTATGCCAGTACTTTTCCAGCTGCACTGGCTGCCAGTCCATTTCCAGGCCCGATTCAAAGTGCTGGTATTAACATTCAAAGCCCTTAACGGCTTGGGGCCAGGTTATCTGAAGGATCGCCTCCTCCCATATGTGGCTGCCTGGACCCTAAGATCATCCTCAGCAGCCCTCCTCCATGAGCCTCTGCCAAAGGAAGTGAGGCGGGTGGCTGCTAGGAGGAGGGCCTTTTCTGCTGTGGCACCCCAGCTGTGGAAGGAGCTCCCTAGGGAGGTTCACCTGGCACCTACATTGTATTCCTTCCGGCGCCAGGTGAAGACCTTTTTATTTTCCCGGGCATATTAGCATTTTAGCTTTCTAGACTTTTAGCTTTGCTGTTTTAAATCTGTATTTTAAATCTCTGCATTGCTGCTGGGTTTTATTCTGGTTTTATTCTGGTTGTATTGTTATATTGTGGCTTTAATGTTTATATATTTTATATTGTTTTACTGTGTGCTTTTTGGTTTTAATTTTTGTGAACCGTCCAGACAGCTTCGGCTATTGGGCGGTATAGAAATGAAATAAACAAACAAACAAACAAATTCTCTCCTCCATAGGATCACTCCCCTCCCCACCACTATTGCATGTCATATTGATGAACAGAATTGTCCTCCAATAGATGATCAACAGTTCAAAATATACCTCAGGGCTCGCCAAGAATAATAGGGTGCTATCAGCATAAAGTTCCAACTTTATTTCCTGGACACCCAAGTTTTATTTTTTATTTATTTATTATTAAATTTATTAATCGCCCATCTGGCTGGTCACCCAGCCACTCTGGGCGATGTACAACATACAATAAAACAGTTTAAAACAATAAAATTCTTCAATAAAAACATTTTCTAAATGGGCCTGGAACGCGAAATGGGCCTGGAACGGAGCACCTACCTGCTGCTGTCCGTGCTGACTTGCCATTTGCATCCCTGTGGAAGCCATGATAGGCTACGTAAGTATTTACGTAGCCTATCATGGCAAAATACAGGGACGCAAATGGTGGTCGCTATGGCTGCCGCCATTTGCGTCCCTGCAGGCTGCCCAGCGGCCGGATGTCCGGCTGCGGGCGGCCCCAGCCGGTGGCTCCGCGGAATCTCCGTGGAGAGGAGCCGGCCAGAGAGAATTTCGGGGGGAGGGACAGAGCACCTCCCCCCCACCACGAATGTCACCCTTCGAAAAGGTAAGTGACTTTCGTACATCCCTACACAGAAGAGATGGGGAGGGCATCGCTGGCTGGTACCTCAGCATAGGGGCAGTGGTGCAGTTAAGTAATTTTAGACCCTGTGCTGAAAGGTCTTACGGGGTCGGCTCTTTGGGCATGTGTTTTATTGTGTACTAATCTGTGTTACTTCATAGGGGGAAGAACACTCACCAGACTCCAGTGGGAATATGAAGTGAGTCAAAGCAAAGCTAACTCAGGCAGCCTCAGAGGGGTCGGCATATACAAGGCAAAGAAAAATTGAAACATTTAAAAATCTTTGGGATACATTTTTGCAGCTGTACATGGTCTAGATGCCACTTGGACCACATTTGGGGGGGGTCAATTGTGTGAACTTTAGCTATAAATCAAAAGCGTTTTGTATGATGTATGTTTATTATATATACCTATTTTAAAAAAGAAATTCCATTCCACCAACTACAATAGAAAGGGAATAGGAAAACATCAATATTTAAAATAAGGAGCCTATAGTTTTTTTCACAGATGATGGGCACAAAAGGTTGCCAACACATGTTTTCAGGAACACTTTTGCGTGACTGAGTTTTTATTTTCTTTTTTCTGTTAACTGCCCTTTCTCCTTTAATCTGTAACCAATCTTCCTGAAATTTTCAGGCTATGTAAAACAGACATTTCTTTCAGGCACATGCAAATTTCAGGAAGATTGGTGAAACCTTTTCAATCTTATTAAGGTTAGAAAGACCCACCCCCTGATTTCCTTTTAACCTTACAGAACCCTTATTTTATGGATGCCTTATCTAATAGGAGCCATGCCTGTGACTCCTATAATTACTGTCAGGGTGGAAACTGAGCCGATAGAACCCCAGAGCAGTTCTGATTCTGAGGAGGAACAGCAATCCGTGGGAGAGGAGCTCGCTCATCTCTCACAGGCACAGCAGCTGGCAGAGATTCCTCCTGCCAGCATTCCTGGGATAGATAGTGACCCTGGCAGCGAGAGAGTGCTGGAGCGGGGCTTGCTGGACGCTCAGCGCCGGCACAGAGAGTGCTGACAGATGGAGGGCGCGGAAATGAGGCGTAGCGCTCGTTTGGCGCGCAAGCAATGGTCGCGTCCTGAGGACCCAAGGGAAAGAGGGGGGATCTCTCCCTAGCCCATAAGTTCAGGGTCTTTCCGTAATTCTCCTTCAAACGGGGACCAACTGCCTACCCGGAGCATAGGCTACTCTGCTATCTTTCCCCAGTGCTGTTCCTTGCTTAGTCGCTGGTGATTAGCATCTGAAAGAGTCATTAAGTTGTAAAGGAATAAAGCCTTGAAAATAATCCTTTTCTTCTGTGTCTTGAGTTGGCTTTTGGAGTAGACTGTAAGAGGCAGCTAGGGCGCTCCTGACAGCTTGGTTCCCGTTCCTCTTTTTTTTCTCTCTCTCTGCTCCTACTGCCTCTGGAGGTTGCCATGGACCCGGCGGTGCAAGCTCTCACACAAGAGAACCAGGCTCTTCAGGATCAAGTGGCTCAACTGACCACTGCCATACAGAATCTGCAAGCTGCAGTTCAACCCCCACCACCTCCAATTCCCCCGCGCCGCAAGTGCCCGGTAGCTTTGCCAGAGAAGATTTCTGGTGAGAAAGGACTTTTTCAGACTTTCTGGGCCCAATCGGAGCTGTACATGTGCCTATGACCTGAGGATTTCTTGACAGAACAGGTTCGTGTGGGCTTCATCATTAACCTACTTTCAGGCGTGGCAGCTAAATGGGTCTCAGGACTTCTTCTCGCTAATGACCCCCTGCTTGGGGACTATCAAGTTTTCATGACAGCGATGGCCCGTTTTTTCGGTGACCCCCTGCGCATGCAGATGGCTTCTTGGGAGATTCGCCACCTCAGGCAGGGCAAGGACTCTGTTTCCAGCTACAAAGCAAACTTTTTTGCTTTTCACTTTTCACAAACTTTTCACTTGCTGATGCAGGATTTACAGTGGAACGATGCTGCGCTGGTGGCTCAGTTTTTGGACGGTTTGAACGACGAGATCTTGGATGAGTTGGCACGTACGCCTAGCCCACCTACTTTGGAGGACCTCATCCAGACCTGTCTTCAGATAGATAGTCGGCTGGAGGGGTGCCAGCAGACCCGGCGGGGCGCTGGGGGCCGGGATTTCCCTCCTCCCATTCCCCCACGTTTCCTGCCCCTTCCCCCACCCCCTGCCCCAGCGGTGGGGGCGGAGGAGATCCCGATGCAGCTGGGAGCTACCCAAGCCCTGCTGCCGCCAGAGGAACTAGAGCAGTGGTGCGCGGAGCGCCGATGCTTTCGGTGTGGAAAGCTGGGACATTTCACCAAAACCTGCCGCGCTAGACCCGCAGCCTCACTGCCTCCCCCTCCTCTCCTTCCTCCTCCTCCTCCTCATCCCCAGGCCTGACTAGGCTGCCCCCCAAGTCTATTGGGGGTCTCCACTGTGGGGGTCGGTTCCCCACCAGGTGGTTGCCTTCCGCAACCCCCCTCACCCTCCCATCTGCTATTGCATGTTCACCTCCGCTCCTCCCAGTGGGGTGGGGTGGAGGCCCTAGCTTTAGTGGACTCTGGGGCTACGACCAGTTTCATGGATGAAATGTTCGCTCTCTTCCACAAGATTCCTACCCTGCCTCTTCCTGCCCCCTTGGCAGTGGAGACCATCGATGGGCATCCTCTTTCTTTGGGCGCGGTGACCCGGATTACAGCTCCGCTCACTCTGCGCGCCCAGTCCCACATTGTGCAGATTCAGTTTCCCTTGGCCAAGGTTCCCCAATGACCTATCGTGCTGGGTGTTTCCTGGCTCTCTAAGCATAATCCTCAGATTTCTTGGGGGCTTCAGCAAGTGGAGTTTGCGTCTCCCTACTGCCGGGAGCATTGCCTCCCGATCCAGGTGCCAGTCCCAGTCCAGGCCTTAACCCTTTCCTCCCCCTCCTCATCTGCTTCTGGCAGTTCTTCAGCTACCGTGATCCTCCAAGAGAAGTATGTGGCTTTTCGGGATGTTTTCGACAAGAAGGAGGCCGACCAGCTTCCCCCCCACACCTTTTTGACTGTGCCATTAACCTCATTCCTAGGGTGACCATCCCTGCTGGCCGGCTGTATTTGATGTCAGAGCCAGAACTTCGAGCTCTGCGGGAGTTTTTGGACACAAACCTCAGACGTGGCTTCATTCACCCCTCCTCCTCCCCCGCTTGCGCCCCTACCATGTTTGTGTCCAAGAAATTGGGTGAACTCTGCCCAGTGCATGATTTCAGAGCATTGAATTCGATCTCGTTCCCTGACAAGTACCCCCTCCCCCTCATACCCGAGATGCTGGAGTGCCTGGGGTGAGCTAAGATTTTCACAAAGTTGGACCAGCGTGGCGCCTACAATCTGATTCGCATCCGGGAGGGGGATGAGTGGAAGACGTCTTTCGTGACCCGGTACAGAGCATATGAATACCTAGTGATGCTGTTTGGGCTTGCCTGCCCCCCCACCCACGTTTTCGCATTTTATGAATGCCATCTTTCGGGACTATTTGGACGCTTTCCTCATTGTGTATCTCGATGATTTACTTATATTTTCTGAGGACCCCCACGCCAATCAGCACCATGTCTCCGCCGTCCTCCAGCGCCTCCATGAGCACCATCTTTATGCAAGCTGGAGAAATGTGCGTTTGACCTAACCTCTTTGGACTATCTTGGCTACATTATCTCAGCTGACGGCATCAGGATGGATCCTGCAAAGGTCCAGGCTGTCCTCTCCTGGCAGGCTCCATCCACCAAGAAGGACTTTCAACGTCTGTGTCTTGAGTTGGCTTTTGGAGTAGACTGCAAGAGGCAGCTAGGGCACTCCTGACAGCTACATACTTATACGTTATTGCTTTCACAGAGGGTGTGGAGAGAGAGGGGAAATTACTGTTTATTCATGTATGTATAACAGTGGTGGGCAGCCCGCAGCCCTCCACAAGCCCCAGGGGTCCTGGGGCAGGGGCTTTAGCCCCTCCCCTCCCCCACACCCCACCTCAGTGATCCCAATGGACCAGAATGGCTGTTTCCCCACCACAAATGTCATCAGGGAAAAAGTGATCCCAGTTGGGGCTGCTGGGAGGTGGGACAGGTTTTAATCTCCCCTCCTTAGTGTTCCCTGTGCAGCTGAGGTATCTGTTTCCCCACCATTAACAGTGGGGGGAAAATAGTAATCTCAGAGGGAATCCCATCTCAGTGGTCAGGGAGCAGAAATTTAAACCTCCCCGTCCCTGTGCACTGAGATGTCAGGGATGTGTTTGTGATATGCATTGGAAGCACTAGAACGGGAGCCCAGCCAGAATGAGTCTTCATTACTTCATAAGAGTCTTCTGCTTGCAGAACCAGACATTGGTTCTGTTTCTCTAAAATGTGGATGAGCTGGGAAAATGGGAAGGGAGTGCATTCAGCTGAGTGACTGAGAATTCTGCCTGCAAATCCTATTCCTAGGACATTGCTTACGAGGGGCTTTCCAACTGCTGCACTTTGAGGGGGGGCCATTTATCCAATGCTATGAGGCTCCACTATATACGTTTTAAAAACCTCAAGGGTGCAATCCTATGCATGCTTAGACAGAAAAAAGTCCTACACCTCCCAGCATCCCTCAGCCAGCCATGCTGGCTAGGGAATGCTGGGAGTTGTAGGACTTTCATCTGCACTTTAAACTGCATTGCACTTCAAACTCCCAGCATCCCTCAGCCAGCCATGCTGGCTAGGGAATGGTGGGGGTTGTAGGACTTTCATCTGCACTTTAAACTGCATTGCACTTCAAACTCCCAGCATCCCTCAGCAGCCATGCTGGCTAGGGAATGGTGGGGGTTGTAGGACTTTCTTCTGCACTTTAAACTGCATTGCACTTCAAACTCCCAGCATCCCTCAGCCAGCCATGCTGGCTAGGAAGTGGTGGGGATTGTAGGACTTTCGTCTGCACTTTAAACAGCATTGCACTTTAAACTGCATTGCACTTCAAACTCCCAGCATCCCTCAGCCAGCCATGCTGGCTAGGGAGTGGTGGGGGTTATAGGACTTTCTTCTGCACTTTAAACTGCATTGCACTTTAAACTGCATTGCACTTCAAACTCCCAGCATCCCCCAGCCAGCCATGCCGGCTGGAGAATGCTGGGAGTTGTAGGACTTGCTTCTGCATTTCTTCTGCATTGCACTTTAAACTGGATTGCACTTCAAACTGGTTTTCAATCATAATAACTCCCTAGCCCCTGCATCTATCCTTCTGAAACTTTGCAGGTTTCTTGCCTGGGCTCACCTCTATGATTTGTGCCATTTTCATATAAATTACCCAAAAAAACCTGAGGGGAGGGGTGTGTCCAATTTTCTCAGATCAATTGTAGAAATTCTCCTAATGCAAACAGAATTTTGGCGGAGTGGGACAATGGGCAGTGTCATAGAGGAACAATAACGGAATGGAATGAGGGAAATACTCTTATCCATAGACACAATCGATGGTTCTCAGTGCAGCTGATTTAAAATGGGGGTTCTCCTTCACCCCTAAAGGTTGAGATTGCATCTGCTGCTGGAATCTGATCCGTTCAATAAAGAGCTGAATAAAATTGGTGGAACTGGCTGCTTTTGCTTTTTGAGTTGCATGCACGTGGCCTGTGCCGTCTTTGATTGCTGCAATATAAATGTGCAACTGTATATCTCTGAACCTACAGGCTAGCAATTTGCCAGCAATTTCTTTCCTGGCTCCCCATAATTTTGCCTAATGCAATTCAAAGCAAATTCAGCTTGGGCTTCTTCAACATGAAATTGTACATGCAAAAACCTGGGAAGCAAACTGAAGTCATACTCTCTGTGTTCATGCATATCCCCAATGTCTGAAATAGAGGGATGCAGGAGCATTTGTAAGGCACTCTGTGTATGTATGTGTGCACGTGTGCATCTTGAACCGGGTCCTCCATTTGGCACCATACCTCCTACACAACCAGCCATCCAGACCAGGATGCCTGAGAGAGTGACTCCTTCTTTACCAACCTGCCTGGTCATTGACGTCATCAGAGGGCTTCCTCCTGCTGGTTCCACATGGACCCATGGCCTGACTGGAGTCCACCTGGAGAAGAGCCTTCAGTGTGGTGGCCCCCTTCCTGTGGAACTCCCTGCCTTTGGAGGTCAGGCAGACACCAACGTTGTGTTCCTTCCAGCGCCTCCTGTAGACATCATTATTTCGAGAGGCCTTCCTTGAGTGACCAGCAGCAGTTTATTAAATTCAACCTTAATGGAATTTATCTTAAAAAAATGTTTTAACTGTTTCAACCTGGTGTTTTATTCTTTTACCATTGTTGTTCACCACTCCGAATTCTTCTGATGTGGAACGGTATATAAATATTGTGAATAAATACGTAATTAAGCTGCATAGTCCAAGGGTGCCCTCTAGGCTGCAGTACTGACCGGAATGCTATTTTGGGCTTAATTAATGGAAGCATCGCTTCCAAATCCCATGAACTACTAGTTCCCCTCTACTCAGCACTGGTTAGGCCTCATCTGGAGTTCTGTGTCCAGTTCTGGGCACCACACTTTAAGAAGGATGCAGACAAGCTGGAGAGGGTTCAGAGGAGGGCAACAAAGATGATCAGGGGACTGGAAACAAAGCCTTGTGAGGAGAGACTGAAAGAACTGGGCCACCTGTCAGGGATGCTCTGACTTGGATTCCTGCATTGAGCAGGGGTTTGGACCCGATGGTCTTATACGCCCCTTTCCAACCCTATTCTTCTACGATTCTATGATTCTATGCTGTCAGCTGACAAGGCAGTCTAAAAGTGGTCAGCTGACATAGCAGTCCAATGGAGATGGATCCGGCCCTATAAATCCCTTCCTTCTAGGCTGGTCTGGCAGTCTGAGCAGCTTGTCCCAATGGGTAACAAGTAGGGATGGACAAATGCGGTTTCTCTCATTTCCCTCCCCATGTTAAGTTTGGTTCGTCTGGAACTTTGATTGATTGAGAGAGAGATTTTTTAAAGTTTGCATGAAAATGCACAATCAGTTTTTGTGCACGTTTCCCCTAACTTGTGCATTTTTCCAAGCATTTTTGCCTAACATACAAATTTCTTTCAAGCAATTTTTATGATGCATTTTTCAATGTGATGTGCCCTTTTTATATGCATTTTGATTGGCGAACTCCATTGCACCGTTCAGAGAAGGGCAAATTTCACAGGATAAGTTTGGTGCGCGTAGTCGTTTGAAAATGCAAAATTAGGTAAGCTTGTGTTAAAATGTGAACTGAACAAATGTCTCCCCACTAGTAACAAGACACTTTTTTCTGCATTTCATGGGGGGCGGGCACTATGGTAAATAGAAAATATCCCAAAGATTGGGGCAGGGCAAATTTCTAATACATTTTCAGGGTAAGTGTTGGTTTGGCTTCTTAGGTTAGGGTTTTTCTCTTTTCTCTCTCCTTTTTATTTATTTATTTATTTATTTATTAAATTTATTAATCGCCCATCTGACTGGTCACCCAGCCACTCTGGGCGATGTACAACCCACCATAAACAATTTAAAACAATAAAATTTTACCATAATTTTTTTTAAAAAAAATACCCTAACCCACCCCAAATGCCTGCCTGAACAACCACGTTTTTAATGCACGACGGAAGCTCATTAAAGAGGGGGCATGACGGAGTTCCCTAGGGAGGGAGTTCCACAGAGTGGGGGCCACCACAGAGAAGGCCCTCTCCCTCGTCCCCACCAGTCTAGCTGTCCTGGCTGATGGGACAGAGAGAAGGCCATCCGAGGCTGATCTTGTTCAGCGGCCTGTCTGGTGTTGCTGGAGGCGCTCCTTAAGATAGGCTGGGCCGGAACCATATAAGGTTTTAAAGGTCAAAACCAACACCTTGAATTTGGCCCAGAAAACAACTGGTAACCAGTGCAACTCCTTCAGCACTGGAGTGATGTGATCTCGCCGGCGGCTGCCTTTAATCAGGCGAGCCGCCGCGTTCTGTACCAGCTGCAGTTTCCGAACCGTCTTCAAGGGTAACCCCACGTAGAGCGCATTACAGTAGTCTAAACGAGAGGAGACCAGGGCGTGTACTACCGATGGGAGCAGATGGTCGGGAAGGTAGGGGCGCAGCCGCCGTATCAGATGGAGTTGATACAGCGCTGTCCGGCTCACAGCTGACACCTGAGCCTCCATGGACAGCTGGGAGTCCAAAATGACCCCCAGGCTGCGGACCTGGTCTTTCAAGGGTAGCTGTACCCCATTCAACACCAGGTCAACATCCCCCAGCCTCCTCTTGTCTCCCACCAAAAGTACCTCGGTCTTGTCAGGGTTGAGCTTCAGCTTATTCCTCCCCATCCAGCCACTCACCGTCTCCAGACATTTGGACAGGGATTCTACGGCCAACCTTGGTGAAGATTTGAATGAGAGGTAGAGCTGAGTGTCATCCGCATATTGATGACACTGCACCCCAAACCTCCTGATGATAGCCCCCAGTGGCTTCACATAGATGTTAAATAGCATCGGGGAGAGGATGGAACCCTGTGGCACCCCACAAGTAAGTGGCCACGGGTCCGAAACCTCCTCTCCCAGTGCTACCCTCTGGTACCTGCCAGAGAGGAAGGACTGGAACCACCGCAATACAGTGTCTCCAATGCCCAACCCCTCCAGGCGGTCCAGGAGGATACCGTGGTCAACGGTATCAAAAGCCGCTGAGAGGTCGAGGAGAACAAGGAAGGAGCATTCACCCCTATCCAGAGCCCTCCTCATATCATCCACCAAGGCGACCAAGGCCGTTTCTGTCCCATGCCCAGGCCTGAAGCCCGACTGAAATGGGTCTAGATAATCAGTTTCTTCCAAGTGTGCCTTCAACTGCACCGCCACCACCCGCTCAATCACCTTGCCCAAAAATGGCAGATTTGAGACTGGGCGAAAGTTGTTCAGAACTTGAGGATCCAAGGAGGGCTTCTTTAAGAGCGGTCTTATCACTGCCTCCTTGAGGGCTGATGGCATCACTCCCTCCTCAAGGGAGGCGTTCACCACCGCCTTGATCCCCTCACCCAGTCTCTCTCTGCAGCTCATAATGAGCCAAGATGGGCAAGGATCAAGTAAGCAGGTGGTCGGCCTTACAGATGAAAGCACCTTGTCCACTTCATCAGGAGGAAGAAGCTGGAACCGATCCCACAAAACCGGTTTGCCACAGGCTGCCTCTTGCTCACTAACTGTATCCACAGTGTGCAGAGTAACACACCTAATCTGATCAATTTTATCTGCAAAGTGCCTTGCCAAAGCCTCACAGGAGGCCTTAGAATGCTCCAGTGGTTCCGGAGCCACAGGACCGACCAGGCTCCGGACCACTTGGAACAGCCTCCTGGGGCAGCACTCTGCAGACGCGATGGAGGCAGCATAATATTCCTTTTTTGCTGCCTTCACCGCCACGTGATAGCCTGAAGATACAGCTCTAGCCCGTGTCTGATCGTCTTTGGAGCGAGACTTCCGCCACCGGCGCTCTAGCCGTCTCACCTCCTGTTTCAGAGCTCGTAACCGCGGATTGAACCATGGTGCAGTCTGAGCCCTGTTCAGGGGGAGAGGGCGTTTCGGAGCCACCTGATCTAATGCCCCAGTGATTGCGGCATTCCAGCCACCCACCAGGGTCTCGACCGTGTACTAATGGATCTAATGTACCGTGGATCTAATGCCCCAGAGAATCCCCAAGCGCGTTCAGGAATCCATTTGGATCCATAAGACGCCTGCGGCGGACCATTTTAATGGGTCCTCCACCCCTGCGGAGGGGTTGTGGAACCGAGAAGTCCAACATCACCAGATAGTGATCTGACCATGACAAGGGGGTGGTGGATATTCCCCCGACTTCCAGATCACTCCCCGCTTCTCCAGAAACAAACACAAGGTCTAGTGCATGACCGGCTACATGGGTGGGCCCAGTTAGAATATGGTGCAGCTCCCAGGAGGCCATGGTCTCCATGAAGTCCCGAGGTGCTCCTGTGAGGATGGCCTCCGAATGTACGTTGAAGTCCCCCAACACCAGTAAGTTAGGGGACTGTACACGCACATCAGAGACCACCTCAAGCACCTCGGCCAGGGAGTCACTTTTTTCACTTATAAAAGCTGCTGCTCATAATAGTGGCAAGGTTCTCTGAAGCCTTCTGCATTTTCTGGTTCAGAGGACCCCAAGGAACAAAGCTATGTTATGACATAATGCTATTCCCATGGGCATAATGCCATTCCAGTGGGCCCAGGAAACATGGCTAGCAGGCCACAGAGGGGCATCATTACCACTGCAAGCAACAACAACAAAAGGTTTTTCTTAAAAGTGGCAGGGGGAGCGAAGAAAAATCTTTGGCCACTACATCTAAACTAAGCCAACTCACCCCCAAAGATTTCTTAGAAATTTGTTCACCCACCCCTAAAAACACCAGAATATCCCACAGCACACCTTTGGGGGGATGAATGGCCCCACGAAACAGGGGAGGATATTTGGTTTATCTCTAAGTCACAGACCCTCTTTCTCTCACATTTAGGGTGGCCATTTACACAGTGCCAAAACAAAAAAAAAAAGGAAAAGAGGAGGAGGAAATGCATCACCAAAAAAGAGGACACTGGTATGGATTAAATTTGCATGTGCTCCTCCAGGTGCCTAATCTGAGGGAGTCTTGGAAGACAGCAAGAAAGGACAGGGCCTTCTCAGTGGTGGCCCCACAATTTTGGAACGATCTCCCCAGCAAGGCCCGCCTGGCATGCCAACGTTGTTATATTTTCGGAACCAGGTTAAACTCTTCCTCTATTCTCAGGCATTTGGCAGCATAGCATAACCAAGCCCTGGATTTTCGTATTGCTGATTGTTTAAAATTGCATATATATATATATATATATATATATATATATAGTGTGTGCGTGTGTTGTGAGTGAGTGCTGTCTGTTTATATGCAAAAGGCTTTTATACTATGCAAAATATTTTATTTTTAAGGTTCTTAATCTTTGTAAACCTCCCAGAGAGTTTCAGCTACTGGGGAGTATAGAAATGTAATAAATGAAAATAATGAAATATGTGTAAGAAGCACATTTAGAAATTATGGCTAGTTCAATAGAACTACAGTGCTTCTCACCACAGCGAGGAAGTCTGAGCAGGCAAGCTGTGTGCCTGCTCTGTGTGTTGTCCAGGTGCTAACTGAGGATGGGCTACTTCAAGACCCCTGGGGTCTCTCTTCTTAGGGTTCTTTATCTTCAAACCGGCCTTAGAATCACAGAATAGTAGGGTGGGAAGGGGCCTACAAGGCCATCGAGTCCAACCCCCTGCTCAGCGCAAGAACCCAAGTCAGAGCATCCCCGACAGACGGCTGTCCAGCTTCATCTTGAATGCCTCCAGCTTGCGAGAGCCCACCACCTCCCTAGGTCATGGGTTCCATTGTCGTCTTGCTCTAACAGTCAGGAGGTTTTTCCTGATGTTCAGCTGGAATCTGGCTTCCAGTACCTTGAGCCCATGATTCCGTGTCCGACACTGGACTGGACAGCCCTTCAAACAGAGGACCCTTCCAATAGAGGTATGTCCTCTGATACCCCTTCAAATATAGCTGCCCTCTGTAAAGTAGAACACATGGCCAACATACTCTCACTTGCCTCACCTCTCCAATCCGGTATCTCACCTTCAACTTGTCCATGACGATGCCTCCTACCTCTGGCCCTCAGTTCCTGTTTGCCTGATCCAGTATCTGACCTCTGGCCCACTCACAGCCAGGGCCTCCTGCTCTGCCTGCACACCCATCGCCCCATGTCAGAGCCAGATTCTGAGGCGGCCTGTCACTCACAATCCACACCCCTGGCCTGTCAGCGTTGCCCTTGAGCTCCGGCGGCATTAGCAATGATGCCTCTTGTTAGAAAGGCAAGTTAGCAGAGAAAAACGAAAAGGCAAAACAGAATGAGTGTTTACCAGTCTCACATGCACACCGTCTATCTTAGGATAATGCAAGGGAAACCACGCCTTTCTTTCGTGAAGAAAGAAAAACAGTTTACTCACAAATGTTCTTGCACATACAAATGCAGGCACAGTGTAGGGTTTCAAGAGAGTTTGTTCAGTCCATTTTGTGTTCCTTTACACAGGCAGGAGCGAGAGAGCAAGCCCTGTGCTCCCAGCAATGGAGGAGGTCGGAGAGGGGGCACAGGGAGGGGATTGGAGGAGCAGGAAACCACACTGCAGGCCATAGAGATCCTAAGGCTAGCTCTGCCCAAATGCCCATGAACTAACTGCAACACTGCCCCCTTCCTGTAACTTGCAGACAAGGCTGCAATATTCCCAGCAGAGCACACCTTACAGGAATAAGCCAGGGGTTGTTAAGATCCGCAGCAGACGTGAGAGGGAGCCACCCGGTTGCTTCTCCCTGGGATCAGTTGTGGTATCTGTGCTCTGCACAGGATGGGGTGAGCACAGGGGAGCAGAAGAATGCACAGCCCATGTGGTATACAAAGGAACGCCAACTTTCCAGGAGCGAAGGCACGATTTAAACACAGTTTCACACACGATGGAGTCTTGATATGAATGTTCATAATTGCCTATGAAGAACAAAGCCTTTATCTGAATCAGGATTGATGTGGGTGAGGGTGGGTGCGACGGTACCTTGAACAGTGATGCATTTAGGTAATTGTAGACTCTGGATTTAATGGTCTTACGGAGCGGGGGAGGTTGTCTAGATCAGGGGTGCGCAACAGCGGCCCATGGGCCATATGCACCCCCTGCCCAAATTTCAGCCACGGTGAGAGGAAAAAAAGCCACATTTCCCATTTAAAACAAGGGAGCACAATTGTGCATTAAAACAAAGCCTTCTCACACGCTTGTTTTAAAGGGAACATGCTGACTTTTCTCATCACTGAATTCGGTGGCAATTCAGTTTTGGCCATACTGGGGGTCACAGCCCCGGGCGGGTTCCAGGGGCAGAAATTGGCCCCTGGACCCTCCAAAGTCCCCCACATCTACTCTGGAGGTGTACCATTACTTCATAGGGATGTTGGAGGAATCCTTCTAGAGGGTGATGCTTCTCGAGCTTTCATCAGCTCGCCCCCTCCCCCCGACTTTGGCTCATTTCCCCACATGCTGGCCTGACTCAATCTGTATCGAGTTGGGCCGCCTCTTGGATTTTTCCAGGTTTTAAAAATGCACGTAAAAAGAAATGTGCGCAAATTGCAGGGTGCAATTTGCATGCTTTGTGTAAATGCTGGCTGTCATTGCAGAACTTGTGCAAGTTGTGGCCGAAATTTGTGTAAATTGTGTCAACTGCGGCCAAAATTTGCCTAAGTCACACAAACTGCACCCTGAATTTGCACACGTTTCTATTTACGTAATTGAAACAAACCAAACCAGAAAAAGTTCCCAGATTTTGGGAAAAGCTCTGTGGCTCAGCCTGCAAACGTGAGCCAAGTCGGGAGTCCGTTGAGCTGAAAATTCCACAGCAATGGACATCCCGATTACTTCACTTACTTCAAAATGTGGAAAGACGAATCCTGCCCCTGTTGCATATGGGGCCCTTCTGCTGTGCGAGGAGCTGGACGTCTGCCTGGCACCCTAAGCCTTGACGTTCCAAAGGCAGAGAAGCTTCCTCAGTGGGATGTGCCATGAGCAGAGAGGGCTTTGCTGGTCTCCGTGTGCAACAGGCCATGTGCAGAAGGGAGGGAGCTTCTGAGTAAAGGACCGAGCAACCCTATGGCCCCTGGAGACGCTGCTATGACTGCTGGAGGGGGACTCCAAAATCTGATCCCTCCCTCTTGCAATCACTGCAGAAAGAACCGAAGCAAAAAGGACCTGTTTTCCAAGGTGGCAAAAGCGGCCTTGGAGGACAGAAAGGGGGAGTTCCAGTGGGCAGGGAAGGGAGGGAAGAGGACAGGATATGAAAAATCCTATGGCCTTTCCAGCCCCAGCCCACCCCCAGAAGCGTGCCTCCTCTAGACAGGCTCAGAAGCCCATCTGGAGGGAAATAAAACAAAAAGAGGACAGTGAAACAGAAAGCGCCTTTCCCACTCTGCTGGCTGCAGCCCTGCAGGGCACCGGGTACTCAGAAATCTGTGGGTTCAGAGGCTTCCTTCTCACAGGGGTGCAACCCATAGGACTGTGGCCTAAAGCCAGTTGTGTTAGAAGAGTCAGGGCTGCTGCAGCCCTTAGGAGCCAGCCTCCCAAAGTGGCATCTGGGAGATCTGGCAGCTCTCCAACACAAGCCAAGAGTGCAGCACTCCACTGTGGACACAATTCCTACGGACAAGGATGCTTCAGGTGTGCACGGATATGATCAATGTCCAACACCACTTTTATTTTTTAATTAAATTTCTTAATCGCCCATCTGGCCGGTCACCCAGCCCCTCTGGGCGGTCACCCGGCCCCTCTGGGCGATGTACAACAGTACAATTTAAAACAGTAACATTATACATTAAAACATTATTTAAAATACCCTAACCCACCCCAAATGCCTGCCTGAATAACCAAGTTTTCAGTGTGTGGCGGGAGCTCATTAAAGAGGGGGCATGGCGGAGTTCCCTAGGGAGGGAGTTCCACAGAGTGGGGGCCACCACAGAGAAGGCTTTGTATGTGGGAAACAGCCACACAAAGCAGATGTCTTCCAACTCAACCCCTCTTTAATATAAGGTACAGAAACACAGAACAGCTTTGTAAGTGGTACAGTCCTGTCGGCCCAGGATTGTCCTGACCTCTCAGGAGAATGTGTAGTTACTGCTCCTAGTGAGTTCAAGTGAAAGCATTCCTCTCACGTGGCCTGCTAACACTGAGGCCTTCTGGACTTATTTATTATTTATTTATTCATTTCATTTCATTTCTATACCGCCCAATAGCCGAAGCTCTCTGGGCGGTTCACAAAAATTAAAACCAAACAACACACACAAAAAAACAATTTAAAATATATAGAACATTAAAACCACAATAGGCAGTACACCATGACCAGTATTATTTATGAAAGCTTGAGTGCTCTGTTTGAACACTGGCTGTAACTGGTGCAAACTGAAAGAGCCGGCGTCAAGGGTAGGCATGATCAGACATCTGCCAAGGGCCCACGCCCCAGCAGGGGCCCACGGACAAGAGCCAACTGGAGCCGCTCCTCCTCTTCACCACTGCAACCTGCCTCTCGCTCTGTCCCAGACAACAGTGGTGGTGGTGGTGGTGGTGGTGGTGAGGAGGAGGAGGAAGAAGAGGAGGAAGAGATGCCATGGCCTCCTTGCTCACTGGCTGTCTACCTGTCAAGCAAGGAAGTGGTAGCCATGATGAGAAAGAGGATAAGGAGCAACATCAGCTGGCGACAACGGCGGCGAGAAGGGAGACTCGAGGGAGGGGCCCATTGAAGGTGTCTTGCCCAAGGGGCCTCCAAGACCTGGAGACAGAACTGTAAACCGGTGAAAGGGATGTGGGGCCATTCGACTTCTCCAGAGCTCAAGTGGTCACTTAGGGCAGTAATATTTTTAGCTTGCCAATGGCGACAAGGCTAGAGGGCTGGGATCCACTTCCATATTCAGGTTAAAATGGATGCCAGACTATGAAAAACAGAGGGAGTCTGAACGCAGACCCGGACTATAGTCCTGCCCTTTGGACAGGACGTTCTGTCCAAATGTGTGGCAACCATGTGGCAGGGCTGGTGGCGCGCTCGGGCATTTGCCAAGGAGACAAGTGGCCCAAGAGGACCCACTGGAGCTGATGTGGGTTGTGGGAACCGGATCCCCCACCTGCATGTACCTCTGGCTCTGTTTTCAAACCGAAGGACGGGCAGCAGTTTGCTACCTGCCATTTTAAGTTTCCCTCAGTGCTGTGCAATAGTTGCTTCGGCAGGACTCTGTGGGGAATTTAAAATGGAGGGAGGTGAGATGGTGCGGCCCTGCACCACTGGGGGTGGGGGTAGGAACCCACCACACGACACTTTGCTAGGGACCCCCTCAAATCAGGCACCAGCCCGGCCTGGTGGTAAGGGCAAAACACTCTGCATATGTTCAAAGGTACGAACTTCATTACTACTATTTCACACAAATGTGGATAGGGAGGCATTTTTCTCCCGCTCTCAAAATACTAGAACCCAACAGGGTCATCCCATGAAGCTGAGTGGTGGGAGATTCAGGACAGATAAAAGGAAGTTCTTCTTCACGCAGCGCAGAGTTAAAGTATGGAATTCTCTACCACAGGATGTATGGATGGCTGCCAGTTTGGATGGCTTTAAAAGGGGGTTGGAGAAATTCCTGGAGGACAAGGCTATCAATGGCTACTAGTCTTGATGTCTATGTGCTCCCTCCAGTACCAGGGGCAGTGAGCCTATGTGCACCGGTTGCTGGGGAACATGGGCGGGAGGGTGCTGTTGCGCTCATGCCTTGTTTGTGGGTTCCTGGTCCACAGCTGGTTGGCCACTGTGTGAACAGAATGCTGGACTCGATGGACCCTTGGTCTGATCCAGCAGGGCTCTTCTTAGGTTCTTTTGCAAAGGCTGATACTAAAACAAGGTTCTGGGTAGAGATGGGTGAAATCTCCCGCCATTCATCTGAGAGTTGTCTTGGTATTTGCAAGCTTTTTCAAAACATTCTCGGCGATGTCTTCCTATCCCCCCCCCCCGCCCGGTGTTCTCTCCCAGCTTGAAACTTTGGCATAGTAAGCCTTTCACTCGATGGGTGCTTGGGGAAAAGGGGGTGGAGCCAGAGGAAGGAGCCAATTTGGCCCACAGGCCCGAGGTTCTGCCCCCTGACCTAATGTGACCCCTTGGCCCCACCAGAAACATGGGCGACCAGCCGCCACTGGTAAGGACCATACTTCCTTAGACGCTCATAAAAAGGCTGCCCCCAACCACAGCGTCTGCAAGCAGTGGCAAAAGGATTTTATTTCATTTATATCCTGCCATTCCTTCAAGAAGCTCAAGATATGGCGTACATGCTTCTCTCCCCATCCTACATTTTATCCTCAGAACAACCCTGCGAAGTAGGTTAGGCTGAGAGATAGCAACTGGGCCGAGGTCACCTTGCGAGCTTCCGTGGCTGTGCAAGGATTTGAACTCAGCTCTCTCTGGCCCTATAACCCAAACACACCACACTAGTTCATGGGACTGGGCTTATCCTCTTCCTGGTGTCTTTGCTCAGAGATGTCTGTTTTAATCTTGAAATGCAAATGCCAGCCTTCAGTTTGTAAAAACACAAGAATTAGAAATAAAATAACGATGCATTTAAATCAGAAGAACAATATACACAGATCCACTGTAGGAACAGTAACATCTATGAATCCATCAGATTAAAGTTCGCCCAGTGCCATCTGAATGTCCTGGGCAAATGAAACAGGTCTTTGCCTGGCATCAGAAAGGTGACAGGTTCAGTGCCAGGTAAGCCTTCCTGGGAAGGGAAGGGTGCCCCCACTGAGAAGTCCCCGTCTTTGATCATCACCTGCCTAACTTCAAAGGGGGGGGCATGGAAGAGAGCAACCAGGCAAATACACATGAGAGGGAGCAGCCTTTTAGGTGGTTTGGGATTTTAAAGGAACACACCATCACTTTGCTCGGACCACACTTCAGAGTAGCCAATTAAGGACTAGCAAGATGTGTTTCCTACATCCAGCCCCAGTTAGAAGCTGTATTTTGAACCCACAGCAGTTTTCAGCCAGCCTTCAAAGGCAGCCCCATGTGCAACACATTGCAGTAGTCTAGTATTCAAATTACACAACCATGGATAAACACGGCCCTCTGACTGCGACAGACCCTTGTAAATCTGTGGGCCTCAGCCGGTGCCCAGACACACCAACACTGATGCTGAAACTGACCAGCAGGCATCCAATGCTCCTTTGCGCTAGTGCATCGCAAGAAAATATTGGTGCTTGTCCGAAGCCATATTTCAAGAAAGCTTGTCTGCCATTAAAGACCTTCGCACTCAGGAACTCCTGGAACACAATTTCAAATCCGCTGCTCCGGAGGTCTGTTAAAGGTACGAGCCTGAATACTTGTGAGATGTGTGGAAACCCTTTTCCTGCTCAGGATCACTCCAATTCCAGGGGAGGCAGTAAGGTACAATCACATCATCTTTAGCCAGCATCTTGAGGGCTCCAAATTAGGGAAAGCTGGAACAGCGTCTCTGCACAGACAACTATGTCCACGTAGGGTTCTCTCTGCACGATCCGGAGCCCTGCACTTTCAGGGCTGCTGAATGCAGGGCAACATGCATCTAATTGTACACATGGTGTCTCTATACCAAGTGGTACACATGGTGACTCTTATCCCACGCACACGAAGGGACACCATGAATGCATGGAGGACAGGAGTGTGGAGAGCATGTGCATTCCGCCCACCCTTTCACACATTCATGTTGCTCTCGTTGGTGGGATTCCTAAAGTTTTCTAGGTGCTGTACAAAGAGTAAAGAATAATACAGTCCCTTCCTGTGTTAGAAGCTAAAAGACATGAAACCAAAGAAAAGGGGGAAGGGGAGGGAACCAGAACACAAGCCCATTCGAGCACTAATTCTGCTTAAAGTTTCACGACCAGGTGGAAGAGTTAACGGACAATGCGAGATTTCTGTCGAATACCACCCCGCTCTTAAAAAGCTGTGGGTGGGTCGGTGGGTGGCTGCTTCAGCTCTTTGGTTTGGCAATGGTACATTTGCCTCTTGAGATTTTGCTCATTCTGCCAACGCGCAAGAGAATGTAACGGATCTGAAAGGCACATGCCGGAGTTTAGATCACGCATTTAAGCTGTCTCGGTGTTTGATTTCTTCCCCACAATGGAATGGGAGGGTAGGCTCAGTAGCTCTCACAGAGGTTGACAATAGAGAGCCTGTGATAAAAAAGGGCCAATCAAAATATGACAGATCTTACAGGGCTTAGTCTGAGACGAAGCTACCCTGCGATTAGCTCTCGCGCCTGTTTACGGCGCGATGACTGAGTCCTGAGTGAAACATGAAGACGATCAACACAACTACAGGGTGCTTCTGACTATGTTCCAAAGTGCTCTAGTCTTCTCTTCCCTCACTATTAACCACAACCGGCCCAAAACATCACGGAGCCATGGAAGGTCTTCAGGGGCAAACCTTCCAACCCTTTCAGAAGAGATGCCACCCTCCCCACCAACAGAACTCATTTCAAAAACACACCAAAGTGCTATTAAACGTCTTTCCATGCTTCAAATTATTTTAACTGAGAGCGTTCATTATGTTACAAACTGAGATAATATAGTGCAGTGAACGTATGCAGAGCTTTCCAGAGCAACGTAAAATCAGGTCCCTGCCCTGCACAGCTTACAATTTACATGTAATAAGGAAAAGGGGAAGAGGGAGGGAGGGAAGGAAGGAAGGGACAATGATGAGAAAGAAAAAAGAAGGGAGGAATGGGAGAGGTTCATAATGTTTCATATGATCTAGGGGCTTCGCACCCATTAAGACAATTAGTAAAACACAGTTATGGCTCTGATGAAAACCCTGATGGTTGGCTACATGTTAGCCAAGAGGAATGGTCTAGACATGACCTTCAGGTCCTTTGCAGCCTCACAGAGGCTCCGATTCTGTAAGGCAACTCTTTCTTCCATCACCTCCAGACATGTCAAACCTCAAAACAAGGCTGAATTCAGGAGTCAGATGGATCTGCTAAGGGAAGCGACAAAGATACCCTGGCTGGGTGATTGCTTGGCTAGGGTTCTGCTGCTGTTTTCTAAACACACACACGCACACACATCTTTATTTTTATTTTTCACCAGCAAAGAGAATTCAGTACAGATCCAGCCCGTTCCTGCCCGATTCCCCAAGCGTCTCTGCTTTTTACGATGCCTTTTCGAAGTGATGGAAGGTAATTATTGTTTTGATGGTGGGGTGGTGGGGAGTGGGTTTGTGCCATTTTGGCATCAGAGAAGCTGAACAGGTTCCTCTCTCTCTCTCTCTCTCTCTTTCTTTCTTCCTAAGTGTAAGCTCAGCTGAAGCCTGCAGAAATATTCAAACGGGGAAACTGAAGTGCCACGCACAACTAGGCATTATATACAGCACTTTGCAGGGAAAAGTACAGACACGCACAGACAGAAATACAGAGCCTTGCAGAGCAGTTCCTACCCACACGTACATGGAGGTCGAGAGCAGAAAGTAGCAATCTGTGTTGTCTCTCTTACCTTATCTGGAAGGAGAAGATGTGCTGGGAAGCTGGGGAGGGTGCGGGGAGGTGATGCTGGATCAACTTTGCAGCTTCCTGACAGCTTTCTCACTCTCCCCCTTCTCTCCTGCTGGGATCAGTGGTCCAGAAAGGCTGGGCGGTTCTAGGAGATGGCAGGCAATCCTTTCCTCACTTCTGCTCCCTCTGAAAGACACCCAGAGAGGAGACATGAGACAAGGGAGGGAGGGAACAACATGTGGCTTTCGCAATAGCGCCCAGCATCCAGCTAGCAGCAGCAGCTCAGCTATGCCTGGACCACTGCTCTCCATCCAAGTCAGGTGGAGGGAAGGCTTCAGCCTCACCTGAAGAGCGCCTGTCTGCAGCCACTTCTGTTTGCCTGTGAATCTCCTCCACCTCTCCTCTCTAGCTGTCTGGAGCTGTTTGCCAGCGAGGGTGCCTTTGCCAGCCGGCAGATCCACGCACCCTTCCCAGAGAGCTGTTTGGGTGACCATCCTCAAACAGACACCGACAAAAATACTACAGCCAGAGAAGTAACCATAGCGATATACCCCGGTGCACACCTGTGTCTTGTTCAGGCAACTTCTACCACTTCTCTTTGTGGTTGTCCTTGTGGTTGTTTCCTTCAGTCTCCTCCCTTCATTTTGGAAGGATTGGGAAGAAGTTCTTCAACATGCCAGCGATATTTCCCGCGTCTCAGTTTGGGATCCTTTGCATGGTTCAGCAGTTGCAAAGAACAGGTGGAAGCAGGCCACTTGGGTTGCAATCCTGTACCTGCTTTAACTGGGAGTAAGTCCCACTGAACTCAAGGGCACCTACTTCTGAGTAGATTGGAATGGGGTTACGCTGTGAGTGAGCCATTCCATAAAATAGTGTAGAGGGGATCATATTGTCTCCGACCATCCATTTCTGTGTGAGCTCCAATGGAAGCCCACTTTTATCCTTTCCCATCCCCAAACTGATTTTTGTTGTTTATTCGGTCAGTCGCTTCTGACCCTTCGTGACTTCATGGACCAGCCCACGCCAGAGCTTCCTGTTGGCTGTCGCCACCCCCAGCTCCCCCAAGGTTGAGTCCGTCACCTCTATTTATTACATTTCTATACCTCCCAATAGCCAAAGCTCTCCGGGCGGTTTACAGAGATTAAAAACCTTAAAAATACAATATTGTACATTATATAAAAATAGTTTACATACAAACATATAAACAGACTGCACGCACATGCATGCATGCGCGCACGCGCACACACACACACACACACATCCAACCAATTTTAACCATCAGTAAGAAATCCAGGACCCAAATTAAAAATTTGACTGCCAAATGCTTGAGAGTAGAGGAGGGTTTTAACCTTGCACTTGAAAAGATAACAATGTTAGCACCAGGTGGGCCTCTCTGGGGAGTTCATTCCACAACTGGGGAGCCACCACCGAGAAGGTCCTCTCCCTTGTTGCCACTTTCTGAACCTCCCTCGTAGAAGTCATATGAATATAAGAACATAAAAAGAGCCCTGCTGGATCAGGCCAAGGGTCCATCTAGTCCAGCATTCTGTTCACACAGTGGCAGACCAGCTGTTGACCACGAACCCACAAGCAGGACATGAGTGCCACAGCACCCTCCCGTCCATATTCCCCAGCAACTGGGGTACATAGGCTCACTGCCTCTAGTTCTGGAGGTAGCACACAGCCATCAGGACTAGTAACCATTGATAGCCTTTTCCTCCAGGAATTTGCCCAACCCCCTTTTAAAGCCATCCAAATTGGTGGCCATCACTACATCCTGTGGTAGAGAGTTCCATAGTTTAACTATGCACTGTGTGAAGAAGCCCTTCCTTTCATCCGTCCTGAATCTCCCACCAGTCAGCTTCATGGGATGACACCGAGGTCTAGTATTTTGAGAGAGGGAGAAAAATGTTTCCCTATACATATTCTCGACGCTGTGCATAATTCTGTAAACCTCTATCATGTGTCCCCTGACCCTCCTTTTTTTCCAAGCTAAACAATCCCAGCTGCTGTAACCTTCCCTCCTAGGGGAGATGCTCCAGCCCCTTGGTCATTTGAGTTGCCCTTCTCTGCACCTCTTCCAGCTCTACAATATCTTTTTAAGTCACATGGAGGAGGGCCTTGATGATGAGCGTTGTGCATGGGTCGGTTCATGCCAGGAGAGGCCCTCCATCAGGTACTGCGGCCCTGAGCCATGTAAGGCTTTATAGGTCTAAACCAGCACCTTGAATCAGGCTCAGAAACAGATGTGTACTATAATTCCCATCATCCCCAGCCAATGGCTGTGCTGGCTGGGGATAATGGAAGCTGTAGTCCAACACATCCGGAGGGTGTCAGGTTGCGGAACACTATCTTACCCCATCCCACCTTTTTAAAAGGAGCAGATATGCTGTGCTGTGATAAAAATGGGACAGACAACATGCAGAGGGGGACAGTGAGGCAAAGGAAAAGAGGCAGATCAAGGGATCTCAGGGGATCTGGGAAAGGCACTCTCAGTCTGTCAGAAAGGGCAGGGCATGCAGTCTGAGGATTCTCTCAAATTGCGGTAGGCCGTTTGTTGTTCTTGAGGACACAACAATTAGCTGAGCTTGCCACTCTCTGGCGCCAGGCCTGTCCGCAGGCATCGCTGCAGGGGGGGAAGTTTAGCCTTGCTGGCATTTCCTGTTGTATGAAAAAGGTTAGATGCGTGGTCGCACAGTATAGCATATCTTCCAGTGTTCCAGAGGATGAAACCTGAAGAACTCTCTTGCGTTCATTTGTGTCGTTTAATTGTGTTGCATTTTTATACTTTGATTTCTTGTGTTGCGAGCTGCTTTGTTTCATTTCTTGAAGGAGGAAAGAAACATATACAAATTTAAAATAAATAATAAAATAAACATAACACCAGATCCATTCCAGCAGTGCGTGTTTCCTCAGTGCTTCCAGGCCCAGCTCAAAATACCAATGCTTACCATTAACAAAAACCCTTTTATCACTTGCAATTTCTGTTCCATATATTCTATCTATCTATCTATCTATCTATCTATCTATCTATTTATTTATTTATTTATTTATTTCTATACCGCCCAATAGCCAAAGCTCTCTGGGTGGTTCACAAAAATTAAAATTAAAAAGAATATATGTACTCTTTGCTAGAGGTGCATACTATAACTATAAGATTCAACGCAGACCCCAATTCAGCACTTCAGAAAATGGTCTGATTCTTTCTTCTTGGATCAATTCGGATGCTGTCTGCTTCGACTCGAGTACTACTCCCAAGTTGTGATCTGGAAATCTGAGGCTTTGTGTCTCCCGTGGGTGCCTTTTCTGCCAAACTGCTCATCAGTAGCACTTCAGCTTGAATGAACTGGCTGCTTTGCCCTCTTGCCTTTAAATATCTCGCAATGCAGTCCATTCTCCTGTTCCTTTTCATCAACCATCATTGCTTTGTCCTCAGTTTTCTCTTCTTTTCTTCTTTTTCTCTTCACTTCACCTGGGAGTAGCAGACCATGTGGCATCTATAGTTCTGGCCTCCAAAATGTCACCTCACACCTGGCGCGCTGGAGGCTGCCTCAGTTTGTCTAATGGTAGGAAGAGTGTCAGCTGATGCAAAACACGGCAGCTAGACTGAAAACAAAAGTCTAAGTATTCAGTCCTGCACCTACAATATTGTATCATGTTCATCGGCTCCGGCTATGTTTTACATCCCAATTCAAGGTACTTATTTATTGTTCCATTGTTTTATTTTATCAGTGGAGGCTGCTGGCTCCAATTTCAGCGGGGCTTTGAATCCATCCCAAGCTTCAGTCAGAACCAGCCAGAACTCTAAAGGTGCTATCCAAGGTGCTGAACCCATTTTGGGGGTAGGGTTCAGCACTTTGGATAGTTCCTTTAGAGTTCAGGCTAGTTTTGACTGAAACCCAGACTGGATTAAGAGCCCAACCAAAATCGGAGCCACCTGCCTACACTGTATTTTATTATATTATTATTTTGTTGTTTATTTATGTTGCGCTTTAAAAGGGAGCTTGAAGAGGATAGCCACTTATGAATCACCAAAACAAAGGACAAAAGGGGACAGTGATTCACATAATATTTGCATGTTCTACTTTATATGTACAGATCCAAAGGTAGACATTATTATCATCATTTAAATAGAAATATAGGACATCTCAGCATAGTGTGGAAGACTGTGACCAGACGACCTGTCTGTCTGTTCAGTCTGCTGTCCAGGTGCTAACAAGTGTGGATGGGCATTGGGCAACGGTTCTTAGAGTTCTTTATCTTTGATCCATAATTGGACCAGACAGCCTTTCAAATAGAGGATAGTCCTCTGGCAGCCCTTCAAATAGAGGACTTTGCTCTGTGAAAGAGGACACCTGTAAAGGAGGACACAGAACTTGCCCACAGAACATGAGGAGGCCCTGGTCCATTCTCCTTCTCTCATAACACTAGAACATCAGGGCATCCCATGATGCTGATTGGAATTCCCTACCACAAGATGTAGTGATGGCCACCAGTTCGGACAGCTTTAAAAGGGGGTTGGACAAATTCCTGGAGGAGAAGGCTATCAATGGCTACTAGTCCTGATGGCTATGTGCTACCTCCAGTACCGGAGGCAGTGAGCCTATGTACACCAGTTGCTGGGGAACATGGGTGGGAGGATGCTGTTGCGCTCATGCCCTGCTTGTGGGTTCCTGGTCCACAGCTGTTTGGCCACTGTGTGAACAGAATACTGGACTAGATGGACCTTTGGTCTGATCCAGCAAGGCTCTTCTTGTGTTCTTATTACCTTCTGCCATTTGAAGTGGAGAGGGAGTGGAGGGATGTGGAATAGAGCCTTCTCATGCGTGATACCCAGAAGGTGGAACTCAGTGCCCTGTGAGATCCAGCTAACCTCTTCTCGGCACATTTAGGTGCTAGGTTCAGACAAGGCATGGAGGACTCATTATATTTCTGGTCCGTGTCAGCTTTGCATGCAGGTACAGTCTATTCTGTCCAGCTTCTACCGTAGTCTATGTGTGTGTTTTTAACCACATGAAAATTGCATTTATTGTTATATGGAATTTCCCCTAATGTCAGCATTTTTGTACACTACTTTCCCTAATATCTGCATTGTTGCATGCCATTTTTGAGCTGAGAACTGGGACAGGATAAAGAGATCTTTTAATAAAAGAGAGCCAGTGTGGTGCAGTGGTTAGAGTGTTGGGCTGGGACTCTGGAGACCCGGGTTTGAGTCCCCACTCGGTCATGACGCTCACTGGGTGGCTTTGGGCCAGTCACTGACTCTCAGCCTAGCCTATCTCACAGGGTTGTTGTGAGGATAAAATGCAGAGGAGGAAGAGGCCCATGCAAGCCACCTTGGGCTCCTTGGAGGAAAAGAAGGAAAGAAGGGATTTAAACGTAACAATAAATAAAATAGTTAATGAATTAAATAAATAAATTAGGGCCAAATGAGTAATCGCTGAGCAGGCACATCTCTTTAAATGGGGGTATATCTTCCCCGATTGTATTTAAATCAGAGGCTTGGAAAGGGTCAGATTTTAAGAGCATGGAGGAATGTGGAAGAAGGGTGCTAAATGCTCTCCCCCCTCACCCAAGCAATGGCTGACCTCCCTGCAGGCTGACCCCCAAACCCATCTCCAGTGGAGTCTGGTGGCCCCGATGTCAGTGGGGCAGTGAATCCAGGTTTTAATCAGAACCAGTCAGAACTCTAAAGGAGCAGTCCAAGGTAGCCAGGTAGAAATTTAAACAGAAATGACTATCCAAGGTAGCTCCTTTAGAGTTCTGACTGGTTCTGACTGAAACCCGGAGCAGATTCACTGCCCCACTGACGTCGGAGCCAGCAGCCTCCGCTGCTCATCTGTCCTGCATCTGGGGTCTGCTGGAAGGGAGCCTGGATGGGGCAGATCTACCCTGGGGAGATGAGCGATGAGCCATGGGGCGTGGGGTGGAGTTTTGGGCAGCCCTCACCCTTAAGCTGCCCATTAAGGATAATAGGGGCACCTTTGCAGCATCCCAGGTCTCAACCTGAGGATCCCTGCCAAAGCGCCCCCCCGATCCACACCCATTACTGCAGTTGACTCTGCATTAGCCCCTCCCCTTGATTGAAAAGCCCAAAGGGTGGCTAGCGAAACAAACATACTTGTGGGCGGGGGTGGGGGAGGAAAGGATGCTCCTCCAGGATGTGACCAGCAGCTCACACAATGCCTCGGTAGCAGGCGTGTGCCAATTTTGCCCTAGCGTTCATGCGCACGCATTGACATGGAGGCGTGCTAGAGACAAGATGCATCCATGCTCCCAGGGGCACAGCAAGGTAATTTTAGGCTCCTCCAGGATGTGACCAGTGGCTCACATGATGCCTCGGTAGCTGGTGTGTGCCAATTTTGCCCTAGCGTTCATGCGCACACATTGACATGGAGGTGTGCTAGAGACAAGATGCATCCATGCTCCCAGGGGAACAGCAAGGTAATTTTAGGCTCCTCCAGGAGGTGACTGGTGGCTCACACGATGCCTCGGTAGCTGGCGTGTGCCAATTTTGCCCTAGCGTTCATGCGTATGCATTGACATGGAGGTGAGCTAGAGACAAGATGCATCCATGCTCCAAGGGGCACAGCAAAGTAAGTTTAGGCTATGGGCTCCATGGTCTTATGGGAACTTCCGTCTTTAGGCGGCCAATGGTAGGGCTTCACTTGCTTCAAAATGTGGTAAGCCAACACCGGAGTCTGGTGGCGCTGATGTCAGTGGGGCGGTGAATCCGCTCTGGGTTTCAATCAGAACCAGTCAGAACACTAAAGGAGCTCTCCAAGGTGCTGAACCTATTTGGGGGGGTTGAGTTCAGCCACTTTGGAGAGCTCCTTTAGAGGTCTGACTGGTTCTGACTGAAACCCAGAGCGGATTCACCGCTGCACTAACATCAGAGCCCCCAGACTCCACTGCAAGCCAGCCCTCTTGCGTTTGCTGCCCGCTCCCCACCTGCTCATCCTGCTGGGTGGGGCCCTGAACTTCTGCTCCATGTTCGTGCCTGATGGCGCCACTGACAGGGCCGGCCCTACCCTTGGGCAGAGCAAGGCCATTGCTTCAGGCGGCAGACGCTGGGAGGCCGCGGCAAGGTTTTGGAGCGGAGAACTGTGGGCCTGCCTCCCTTGGGAGCGGCGGAGGATGCTGCCTCATTGCCGGTGTTGAAGAAAGATTAGACTGACAGTGCAGTCAGCTTTTCTACGTAAAACGGATGCCGCCATCTTGTCCTTTGCCTCAGGCAGCAAAATATCTTCAGTCGGCCCTGGCCACGGATTCCCCGCTCAGAGATGTGACTGCTAGAGGCTCTGGGGTGGGAGCCGAACCTCAGAGAGTCGGGCAACTCACGCCAAGTCCCAAAAGGCAAGGGGGGGATGGGGCTAGTAACTGGCTAGAGACCAGGTCCAGAAAATAGGGGTTATCCCTGGTGAATGGGAGGGGGCTGTTGGAAGGTATGCTCGCCCACACATCCCTTTTGCTCTGAAAATCTGATCTCCTCACACACGGCTTTACACATGATTTACAGCCCCTGCCCTATGCTTGTTCACTCAGAAGGAAATGTCACAACTGGGGTTATACATGTAGGAGGGAGGGGGCTGTGCCCGCCAGCCCTGCCCCAATGCCCCCCCTAACGTCATCTGTTCAGCAGGGAGGTCTGCAGGGGACTTCTACTTGCATTCCCTTGAACACGAGTGGAACCCTTAGTGTGACTGGGAACCCTGGTTAAAACAGAGCTCAGACCCTCTCCCCGCTTCTCAACAGGGTCAGGGACTTAGGATTTGGGGCCAGCTCACGAGACCCCATGTCTTTGCCCAGGTTACTGGACTCTACTCAGGCGTAACGCCTGAACAGGCCTTGTGCAAAGGAGCCTAAGGGTGCTTCCAGATGGAGAGGTCTGGCACTACGACTCAGATGGTGCTCTGCAGCTGCTTCCCTCTTCCCTCCCTACTGCTTTTTCCTTGCGTGTCATGACTTTTAGATGTTAAGCCTTTGGGCTGTCTGTTTTTATTGATTATTTGTAAGCTGCTCCAGGAACCTTTTTGGCTGAAGAGTGGGATAAAAATACTCCAAATAACTAACTAAATAAGTGCATCTTTCCCGCCTTCGTGGATTTTCTGCGGTAAGGGGGTGGCGGTGGAAGAAGCAGTAGGAAAATAGGGTTACGAATGGAAGACAATGACATCTGGACTTGCATAAAATTACATCTATGGGGCAGGTGATGGTGCTGTAAAAGCCTCATTTGGAAGCACCTTAAACCCCGGGTAAATGCGCACAGGATTTGCAGCCTGATGTTATTTGTCTATTTTTGTAAAAATACTGCCCTTCAGCACATGATTGTAGGCTGCGATCCATTATGTGCTTACCTGGGAGTAGATCCCGTTGAACTCAACGGGGATGACTCCTGAGCAGGCACGCCTAGGATTGCACCATGATGCAAGCGCACAAAGCCGCCGTCGCGTCTCCCTTGGCTCTTAGCCACTGCTCCTTCCCAGCAGTGGGAAGGACTGGCTGAAATGCAGGAGGGTCATTCTCGGTGACCGGCTGAAGGACGCAGAGGGAATAAACAGAGACATCCAAATGAGCGGGACATGGATGTTGCTGGCGTTCAGCCCAGCTTCCTCAACTCATTCAATCACGCTTCTACATTAGCTTGTCAGAACAACGCAGTGCCCTGATGGTGATGGGGTTGCAAGGAAAAGGAGGCAAAGGAGAGGTTGGCTGTCGGACTGTAGGACCCTTGCCCAACCGGGCACCGTCCAGATGTGCTGGACTACAACTCCTATCAGGCCAGAGTCGTACTCCAATACAGTTGAAGGGCGCCCGGTTGAGGAAGCTTCAAACTGTAGGGCAGCCTCATTTTGTGTTCATGGATGTTTCTTGAATGTGGAGATGAACAATTAGCAATGTTGGTCAAGAGAGACACTCGCCTATTAACAGCTGCTTTCCCCTGAGTCACACGCCTGGTCCCTCACGCTCAGTACGCTGACTCAGTCAGTACACACAAGCTCAGCACTCTACACTGCCTGGCAGCGGCTCCCCAAGGTTTCAGATGGGGTCTTTCCCAGTACTAGCAGGAGACGGTGGGGACTGTATTTACTGTATCTACTGGGATGCAGGTGGGGACCCTGTAGCCCTCCCATCATACAGTACACCATGAGCTATTGCACTGGGCTGATGTCCATATACAATCCTGAGCTGCAACAGATTTGCGATTTCAGCAGCCTAATTGTGCTCTTTTGAGGGAGGGGGGAGTCTTTTTGTTACCGCTACTCTTAAACATTTATTTATGTATTTATTACATTTATATCCCGCCTTTGTTCCTCCTTAAGGAACCCAAGGCGGCATACATAATCCTCCTCCTCTCCATTTTATCCTCATCACAACAACCCTGTGAGGTGGGTTGGGCTGAGAGTCTGTGGCTGGCCCAGAGTCACCCAGTGAGCTTCCATGGCCGAGTGGGGGCTAGAACCTGGATCTCCCGACTCCCAGTCCAGCACTCTAGCCACTGCACCACTCTGGCTCTCAGGAGCTGGAAATGCTTGCTGATCCACTAGCGATCTATCAACAGATCCTGATCAAAACCCGTGGTGTAAACAAGAGCTACTTCATAGTTCTGCCTTTGGACACAGGGGCTTTTCCTCCAGAAATTGCTTGATTTGGATTGCCCTCCAAATTGGAGTTAAGGTCACGGGTAGCTTGGCCATTAAGAGCTAATGGACCACTGGTCTACTCAGTACAAGAGACCTCACGAAAGCCAGCAATTCTGCTGAGTGTCAGCTGTCAAACACTGAACGCAGCAGCCTTTCAGAGGTTGACTGTAGTCAACTGTCAACTGATGAGGCCCACTTCTTCTCTTCATTATTCTGTTTTTCTCTCCAACATCTGCAGCAGTTGAAACACTTCCCATCTAGCCTCCATGACAAGTCTCATGATGTACATCACAACAGTTCCATTTTACAGGTGGACAACCGAGTCTGAGCGTTAGCGACTGGTCTGAGACCACCGACTGAGTCTGTGACTGAAGAGACGGATTCAAACTCACATCTGTGAGGGCCCAAGTGCCCTCTGTTAAACTTCCCTCTCATGTCTGACTGTCAGTTGAAATGTCTAGATGTGCAAGATCAACGGAGAAAAAGAAGTTCTACTGCTTTCCTTTGGAGTGGAGGCTGGTGGGTCCGATGTCAGTGGGGCAGTGAATCCACTCCAGGTTTCAGTCAGAACTCTTTAGATAACTCTTTAGAGTTCCGACTGGTCCTGACTGAAACCCAGAGCGGATTCACCGCCCCACTGACATCGGACCCGCCAGCCGACGCTGCTCCCTTGCATTGGGGGGCAGGGGTGAAAGGAATGTGATTTTGCACAGAGAGACTTTTCCAGTGCTATCTCTAATTATCTCTAAAATTATCTCTCTAAAAGACAAGTTTCAAACATTGCACCACTGTCACCATAGAGGTGTATAAAATCACGCATGATGTGGAGAAAGTAGATAAGGAGAGGTTTTCTCCCTCTCATAATATTATGGACATCTCTGCATTAAAAGAAAATCCGGGAGCCCCCCCGGAGCATTGTCTCCCATCTCCATGATTGACTTATTATTAGATGAGGAATGCGACCAAACTTTTGCTTTTTATAACTCCTACACTGATGATCTCATCCTAGGTTTTGGACCTGATCATACCGCTACTCTTGTTTCTTTCAACGTAGCTAGTTTTGTCATAGACACCAGTAACACCTAAATGGATGTCTTCTCCATCATCCCAGAGTGTAGGACACGGAATAATGGGCTTGAGTTACAGGCAGCCAGATTCTGGCTGAACATCTGGAAAAACTTCCTGACTGTTAGAGCAATATGATGATGGAACCCATGACCGAGGGAGGTGGTGGGCTCTCTCACACTGGAGGCATTGAAGACGAGGCTGGGCAGCCATCTGTCAGGGATGCTCTGACTTGGATTCCTGCACTGAGCAGGGGGTTGGACTCAATGGCCTTGTAGGCCCCTTCCAACCCTACCATTCTATGATTCTATGACTGTATCTCCTCTGCTTCCAATACTTAACCAACCCACTTGTGGCGAACTTCTTTCTCCCATTTCCAAGAACGCATTCCAGTGCTCCCCGTTATCTCACAACACACCGAGAACTAATCAGATCTGTTACTAATCACTCACAGTCAGCAGCCACAGATGATGGCTCCAATGGTTGCCAACCCTGCCACCATCACCGCCACAGCATGGCATCGCTTCCGCCAACTCCTGTCGATCCCTCGCTCATCTCACTCCCCAGGCACTTTTTCTGGGCGAGTGGCTGCTGGTGGTGGTGGTGCATTGGAACGGGAGCCAAGCCGGTGCCATTTTACATTACCCAGAATGCAATGCCCAACCCAATGCTGAGGTCTGGCACTGCAAGTTGGGTAATATAATATGGTGGGAAGCTGCTGTGGATGGGAGCCAAGTACTTCGCAGCTGCATCAGGCCCAGGTTGGTGTCTAGGGAAGGCCCGTTGGCAACATGTGGAGGCCCGGCCTAGTTCTGCATGAGGGCCCACAGTTTGGGCTACGTAAGGATCCACGCTTGGGGAACCAAGTTCACTATGAATACGTAGGATTGGTTAAATGATTCATTATGTATTTGTATTGTATTTTATCACTAGCTGCCTTGGGCATTTCGCATGGAAGGATATAAAGTTAACAAACACTTTTCTCCACTGTTTCACAGAAAGCTCTAAACAGCTTGGGACCCAAATATCTGCAGGAGCAGGTCCCCTATATCACCCATAAATCCCATATTTCATTCCTATTTTTCGAAGACCATTGCAGTACTTTCCACATTGGGCTTCAAACAGATTCATCCTTACCGACATTTTTGGGTACTCTTGAATATTACTGTTAGGGTTCTCTGTGCTTCACACATCTGTTTGCTTTTCTTTTGTCTTTGGGAACTTCCTCCTGCTGGTTTTCCACGCTTTAAGATCATCCTGGGAAACGTATTCTTCAAGTGCCATCGATCCTTCTCTCTTTTGGGAGCACCCTATGGAGGTGGGACTGATGCTGACATTATATTCTTTTTGGCACCAGGTCAAAACCAATTTGTTTTTAAACTGGCTTATTAAGCTGGTTGATGTGAGCTGTTTTACATATGTCCTATCTTCGATTGCTTTTATTTATAGTTGACGTTGTTGTATCATTTTTATTGCATGTTATATTAGTACGTTGTACAAGATATTGTATTTTATATTATATATGCAATAAGAAATTATTACATTGTGTATCACAAGACAGTATTGTGAGATGAAGGGTGGTGTAATGATAGATAAAATTAGCTTACTGTACAGTAGTCCGTTGTCCACCGTTTGAAAATCCAAGACCATGTTTGTTTTCTGGGTTAACGGTATATTGTGGAAACAACATTGTCCTACAACAGCCTTCCCTCAACCTGAGGCCCTCAGGACTACAACTCCCATAATTCCCATAATTTGGACTACAATTCCCATAATTCCCAGCCAGCATAGTCATGTTGGCTGAGGATTATGGGAGTTGCAGTCCAACACATCTGGAGGGCACCAGGCTGGGGAAGACTGCCCTACAATATATTTCTCAACCAATCAAAGGATTCCTCCACAGCTGCAGGGCTTGATATGGCAGGCTGCGCACCGCACGGCACCTTGGCGTTCATGCGCATGCATCGAGGCGCATGTGCGCTAGAGACAGGAGGCATTCCCCGCCTTGGAGATTTAAGAACTAGAGGAAGGGGACAGGGCCGAACCTTGTTGAACAACATCTTGCGCAAGTCACATTAAGACAAATTCCATCCTGCGGAGACACATTGGGACTGCGATGTAGCAGGGAGAGCGACCAAGAGACCACCCATGTTAAGTTGAGACAGAGTGTTTGCAGCAATGGCTTCCATGATAGACGCAAGGGCAGGGGGGGAGTGACAAAAGAACGTTCCCCTCCACCATTCACCACCCCACTTGTCACTGGGTCTTTTGCCATGCGGGGGCAATAGGTGGCGGCCAGGGGAGCAAGCTTCCCTGTTTGGTGCGGACGACTGTGGAAAGAACCCGAATTCCCCATCACGGCCTGCTCCCTGCCCGTCAAATGTGGCAGGCCTTTGTTGAGCAAGGATCTGATCAAAGCACATTTGCATCTCTGTGATTCATTTATTTTTATTGGCAAGGGAGAATGTTCCTGATCTCTTCGCAATCTCTCCTCCGGGTCTTCAATTAGGCTTTTAGGCTGCCGTTTCCCATTGACAGTCTCCTTGTGGCTTGCAGTCCACGGCAGCCTCTTAGGCCCAGCGACACGTTGCCATGGTGAGAGCTGTGATGTCACCTTGGAAAAACCAGGCCGCGAGACCCCTAAGTTCATTTCGGCGCAAGCGGGCAGCGTTCGAGAAGCAAAAGTTAATTAAGCTGTGCCGGGGGGCGGGGGGGAGCAGGCTGGGCAAAAATGCAAAACTGATTCCTGGTATGCCTTTCATACCAAGCAGCAAATATTCGGGTAATTATGGAGGCAAGAACAGCAGCTCCCAGACAGGCAAAAAAAAAAAAAAGCGGGGGGGAGAACAAGCAGACAGGTTGCAAGGCGGGAATGGGGCGTCTGCTATTATTCATACAGCGTTGCCACTTTTTGAACCTGGCAGAGCTTTAGCATGGGCACGCCAGAGCAGAAACCCCCAAAGTGCTGCTTTATGTCCTGGTACGGGGACACACGGTCACGCGGGGAAACCTCACCGATGAATTTCGGGCTGCCGGCCATGTAGGTGTTACAGCGGAAGCATGCGAAGTGGGAGCAGGGTCTGATCTTCTTAACCGGAGGCTGGGGACAAAGCAGCCAGGTATAACGGAGGCATGGTGGTGTAGTGGTTAGACTACCTTGAGCTTTGGAATACCAGCACGCACGCACATGTCAGGGTGGACACTGAGCCCATAGAATCCCAGAGTAGTTCTGATTCTGAGGAAGAGCAGTCGCTCCTGGGAGAGGAGCGCGCTCCTCTTTCCCAGGGCCAACAGCTGACGGAGATTCCTCCCACCAGCATTCCTAGCTTAGATAGCAGTCCTGGGAGTGACAGAGCGCAGGAAGCAGACTTGATGGACGCGCAACGCCGACGCAGAGAGCGGCGCCAAATGGAGGGCGCGGAAAGGAGGCGTAGTGCCCGGTTGGCGCGCAAACAACAGCTGCGCCCAGAGGATCCAAGGGAAAAGGGGAGGGACTCTCCCTAGTCCTTAAGTTCAGGGGTCTGCCAGTAATTCCCTTTCAAACGGGGACCAACTGTTCCAACTTAGGGCATAGGTACTCTGCTGCTCAGATCTAGTTGCTACCGGTAGAGTTGTTAAGTTGTAAAAGAAGAATAAAGCTTTGAAAGGAATCCCTTTGTCTGTGTCTGGACTTGGCTACTGGATTAGACTGAGAGAGGCTTCCAAGGAGCCCTTGACAGCACACATTAGGAGAGGGAGAAGGAGAAAAGACCAGCTGCCCAGGTAGACCGTTTTGTCATCGGCTGCCGTTCTCCAGAAGCGCCTGGTACCCAGGGAGTCTTTCCTCCTAGGAACCCAGGCAGTCTCCAAGAGCAGCTTCCTGAGACAGGGACAGCAGTAGTCCATGCTCTGACAACTTCCCGGCTGGACTATAATTGGGCGGTCAAGCTCTTTTGGTCCAAGGGCCGCATTGTTCCACCTCAGACCAAGCTGGTGGGCTAGACATAGCCCTCTACCTTGAAGCCCTTCCTGCTCCTGGCCATCATCCAGCCCCCACCCCGCCCACCCTTCTTTTTTCTGTGCAGACAGAGGCCAGCCCTTTGCAGGAGCTGGTCCTTTGTGCGGCTGCCTTTGCCTGCTTCGTGCACTGCTCGCATCCCAATTGGGAAGCGGGCGGTGTGCGAAGGAAGGGAGCCCAACGTTCTCTCTGATCTGTGATCGGAGATAACAAAGGGAGAGCGGCACACAAGGGAATCCCTCGGTTATCTCTGATCACAGATCGGAAATAACATGGGAATTCCTCTCGTCTCCCAGGAAGTGGGGCTTAGGGAGGGGCGGAGCTTGGGGCGGGTGCCCAACCCTCCATGGACTGCTGCTGGACTACAGCAATGCCCTCTGTGTGGGGCGTCCCTTGAAGACAGACTGGAAGCTGCACCTGGCACAGAATGCTGCTGTCTGTGCGTTAACAGCAGCAATGAGATATCCATTGTGAAATCTCTGCACTGGCTGTCAATGAGCTAGCGGGCCCAATTCAAGGTGTTAACATTAGTGTACAAAGCCCTAAAAGGCTCCGAACCCTGGTGCTTGGACCACTTTCCCTAGTACTGATGAACCTAGGATTTAAAGTTAGACGGGTAGGCTTTGCCTGCGGTCCTGCTGAGGGATACAACCCATGGGACTACCACAACTAGCAGGGCCTTCTCAGTGGTAGCACACCAGTGCTGGAACTCCCTTCTGGTAGAGTTTCGACTGTCCTCCATCACCCATTAAAGACATATTTATTTGTGCAAGCTTTGGGGGTATAGGCAAGTGCTCTATTTGTTTTTCTGTTGATTGTGACGACGGTTTTATTTTATTTTATTATAAATTTGTGGGTTTATATATTTAAGATTTTAATGGCATTTAGGTATTGTGTTGTTTTATGTGCTTGTTAGCTGCCCTGGGATTTTTACTGAGGAAGTGTGGGATATGAACATCATCATTATCATCATCACCGGGATGCTGTCTTGGGAAGAGAGACACTTCAGGGTGAACAAGAGTGAAGGCTACCCTATTTGCCGAAGAGTGGGGAGAAGGGAAAGGATGGTCTCTAGCTTTTACCTTTAAAAATGCATTTTATCTGAATTTTACATCAACTGATTGGGCTGTGGGACCACCACCTGCTGGCGGGAGAGGTGCATCTTGAAAAGGGGTGGAGAGATCGCGGGAAGGAGGGTGCAGCCATTTTAATACTAAGGGGCAGAGAGAGATAACGGCAGAGGAAGTTAAAGGGGAAGGGATGCACCAGGGTGTTGTTGCGCCTGGACTGTATTCACACAGCCTGCATGGCCCTGGGGTCGGAACTGCTGCTGCTGAATGTCAGGAGGGTGACTGGGAAATAGGGTTGGCGGAGAATTTCTCCCCGAAACTTCGGGGGGCCGAGCGCCAACGTGTTCGGCCCCCCGAACAAGTTTCGGGGAGAAATTCTCCGCACTCCCCCGCCCCCCACACCCCCCCCGGGACGGGACTTACCTTTGCCGAATGTCAAAGGTAAGTTGACAAACGCTATTTGCGTTGCCCTTATTTTCGCCGTAGTCTACGTAAATCTTTACGTAGACTACAGCGACCAAATAAGGAACGCGAATGGCGGCTCCCTATGGGGGCTGCCATTAGCGTACGTGCTTTTTTTTTTTAAAGTCACCCGTGATAGGCTACGTGACGATTGACGTAGCCTATCACGGCTGACTTTCCAGATCTAGCCGTGATAGGCTACGTTAATCGCCACGTAGCCTATCACGGGGGCGTTTTTTTTTAAAAAAAAAAACTTTCACGTTCGCGGCCGGGCAAGGTGGGAAGCCTCCTCCCTGGCCTGAATTTCGGCCGGGCGAGGCGGGAAGCCTCCCCCCCCGGCCTGAACTTCGCGGGGGGAGCAGCGAAGCGCCTCCCCCCCACCGCGAACAAGCTTCGAGGACAGGTAAGTGACTTTCGTCCATCCCTACTGGGAAAACAGCAGCCAACCAGGACTTGATCCTGGATGAGCGTCTCTCGTGCCTTTGAGATATGATAGAAGTGTACAAAATTATGCCTGGTGTGGAGAGTGTGGATAGGGATATATTTTTCTCCCTATCCCACAATACTAGAACCCAGCGGGGTCATCCCATGAAGCTGAGTGGTGGGGGATTCAGAACAGAGAAAAAGAAGTCCTTCACACAGCGCAGAGCTAAACTATGGAATTAGCTACCACAACCTGTAGGGCTTCTTCACACGGAATCTTTATCCAGATATTGAGATTAGTTGCTCACGCAAGTTTGCAGGCCCTTTAGATGACGTCGTCAACCTCCAGGGCGTCTCCCGCACTAAATGACCTTTATTCCGTTTTTTAAAAGATCAGAGATAATGAGCCATCAAATTACAGCGTAGTTTGTAATTTGTAGCTTGAGTTCTACTTGAGTTCCCTCTGTGGAAAAAGGAAAACTCGCAGAAGAGGAGCTAGACCACAGCGCCATCTAGCGGCTGTAGAATGAAACGTATCGAAGACTCGGAGAAGGGGGAAAAGGATGGCGGAAAGGAAGCACATGTCAAGGGAGTCCATTGTGGTCCTGCATTTCAAACGGAGGCAGAAAGCCCCATTTTAAATGCAAGATTTTAGGCTGGTGTAGAGATGCTCATAGTGATAGCCACCAACTTGGATGGCTTTCAGAGGGGGTTAGACAAATTCCTGGAGAAGGCTATCAAGGGCTACTAGGCCTGAGGGCTATGTGCTCCTTCCAGTACCAGAGACAGTATGCCTATGGACACCACTTGCTGGGGAACAGGGGTGGGAGGGTGCTGTTGCACTCATGTCCTGCTTGTGGTTTCCCAGTTGACAGCTGGTTGGCCACTGTGTGAACAGAATGCTGGACTTAGGGTTGTATGAAGTACTTACCCCGTTCTGGTCCAGAACATCCGCAGGCGGGGAGAGGCGATCCGGTCCTCCCCCCGGAATCCTCCCTGGCCGGCTTCGCTCTGTGGGGAGTCCACGGAGCCACCGGCCGGCTCTGGCTGCTGCTGGACTTCCGGCCACAGCCGGTCTGCGGACGCGTAGGGGACGCCATTTGCATCCCTGCCGTTGGCCGTGATTGGCTACATAAATATTTACGTAGCCAATCACGGCCAACAGCAGGGACATAAATGGAGTCCCCTACGCTGGACCCCATTTTGTTCCGCAGCCCGGCAGCGGAACGAAGACCGCGACCCGGACCAGCCACCGTCAGGTAGGTTCTGTCCCGGAGGGGATTTCGGGGGGTGGCGGGGGGGCTAGTCCATGGCAGATTTCTCCGCCATCCCTAGCTGCACTAGAGGGCCCCTTGGTCTGATCCAGCAGGGCTCTTGTTATGTTCTTATGAGCATGCCAACCTGGTTTGTATCACAGGAGACCTGGTTGGATGAGACTGGAAGGGGAGAATCTCTCCCAGCTTTGCCCACCTGGAATCTCCGTGTAGCAGCAGGCAAGACTTGGGGGAGCGGGGAGGTGGGGTTGCAGTGGTCTGTTACAATCCTGTCTGCTTGACAGGTAACCCATCCCAGAGGTAGTTGGCTGGGACAGAATAGGGATTCTGCTGGTGTACCGCCCCACCCCACTGCCCAACAAACCCCCTTCCTGAGCTAGCCAGGGTGGTTTTGGGGGTGGTGATGGAATCTTGCTGTGCTGGGGGACTTCAACATACATTCAGTAAGGCATACTCTGGATCTGGCTTTTGGTGTTAGCCGGGATGATGGTGAGATCTGGGTCTGCAGGAACTTTCTATAGTTCTGTTGTCATGGGCAGATCATTACCTGGTGGGGTTTTGACTTACTGGGACCCGGAGGCTCTGCTGGGGTGGGGAACAATTAAGATGGATCCAAGCGTTTTGCTAACGGCTCTTGGGGATCTTCCTGTCAACATGGCAGGCGGTTCTGTCAAAGCCCTTGTTGACCTCTGGAATGGGCAAACAGCCCAGGCGGTTGGCACAATTGCTCCTGAGTCCCCTCTCCCACTGAGCGGAGCCCAGATGAGCTGTCCAAGGAGCTGGGCATGGGATGACAGCTAGAGAGACGTTGGAGAATTTGGAATGGGTCTGACTGAACATGGGCTAGGACCCACATGAAGGCCTACTTCATGGTGCTGATGGCAGCAAACATATTATACTTCTCCACATCTGCCCAGAGTTCTCCAGCAGAGCTTTTTGGGTGGACAAAGGCTTATTACATTCTGGCCCACGAGAAGAAAATATAGATAACTCGATAGCTCAGTTGCTGCAGCAGAAGAACGGCCAGCACAGCTCTCTGGAGCAGCTGCCCGCCGATGCCTTGCTCCGAGAACTCCTCCTCAGAGCAAGGCAGTGGGCGGGTGAGATATGTGGAGAGCCATGCCAGCCGCTTTCCTGCTGTGGCAATGTCTTCCTCTCATGCCTGTCTTAAAAAAACAAAAATATTCCCAAGGCAGTTCACAATCAGCTCAACCATCCATAAGGAAACATTAAGAACAATAACAAATTAGGCCTTCCTGGTGGTGGCTCCTCAGTTATGGAACTCCCTTCCACATTCCAGCTGAATTATGCCTCGCTCCTTCAGTACAGGCATTTTGGTGGAAAGTCTGGTGTGACCTACAGCAGAGCTGCTTTAGTTTATACAGAGAGAAAACATGGCAACATAGCATTTAGTATTTGAGACAATAAACGCAGGCTAGAGTCAATTTAAAAAGAAGTGCAACTCACCTAAGAGAGCAATCCTATGTCCCTAGACAGCATCCGGGGGGGGGGGGAGATTGTTTGGTGTCTGGGATCCGAGGTGGGAACCAGGGCTCCGACCTTGGAGCCCAGAAACTGCGCTCCCCTCCCCCTTGTAGCCAGTGTGGTTCTCTCCACGCCGGCTACGTCTCCGTGCTCGGAAACGGAGTGTGGAGACAGGGAAAAGGGGGGGGGGGTCCTGTGGGTGGAGAGGAGACCACAGAAGCTACTTTACACAACTTCCTATTGGGTCTCCAGACTCCTTCCCTCCCCCTCACCGACGCTGCGGCTAGATGGGCAAGATCACCCATCTGGCCAAAATGCAGGGCGGTTGGAGCATAGAGACGAAGTTCCCCTCCGTGCTCCAGCAGCCCTACATGGGATAGTGGGCAGCCTCTGATTTCCAAGGCTAGCTACTATCCGGATAGGATTGCACCCTTACTTTATTAATGCTTTTACACACATTGTCAAAGAAGCATACAATCCGTGTACGTCTTGCAAAGGCAAGAGGGAGAAAGAGGAGAAGTGAAGAGGAAGCTACAGGACAACAAGGGGGTGAGCTGGACAAGGCACTGTTGATGCAAGAAGTTCTCTATCCCCCCCCGCCCCGGTGTCTGGAAAGCATGCGGAGTTGTTCCTATTATCCAACGCACCTAAGCTTTCCTTGACGATGTTTTCTCTTCACCAACGCCTTTGACTAGGTTCAAAAATAGCTTGTATTAACTGTACATCTATCTGAAGATAAGAATCGTGCTGGATCAGACTAAAGGCCTATGTAGTCGAATATTCTGTGCCCAATGGCCAACCAGATGCTCCAATGGGAAACCCCAAAGTAGGATATGAGTGCAGTAGCACCCTCCCACTCTTGTTCCCCAGCAACTGGAGGTGGCATATCGCCATCAGGACTAGTAGCATGCATTTCTCTAATCCCCTTTTAAAGCTGTCCAAGTTGGTGGCCATCACTACACCTTGTGGTCATGAATTCCATAGTTTAACTATCCGTGGTATGAAGAAGCCCTTCCTTTTAGTGTCCTGAATCCCCTGCTGTTCATCTTCATGGGATGAGCCCATTGGGTTCTAGTATTATGAGAAAGGTTTCTCCCTTCCCACTTTTTCCACACCGTGCATGATTTTATGGATGCTTAACAGTCTGCGGTAAAAGTCCAAACTGGACTTGGAGGTCCGTGCCCAGCTGCCCCCCAATTAAGCTCTGGACACACGGGTAAGATTCAACTCGAGTTTATTCGTGTACAACCAAGGCAGTTCTGTCAACCCAGAGGCAGCCCAGATCAACACTCACCAGCTACATTTATAATAATAATGTGGCTAAATAAGCGACATCAGCCAAACCTAGCGTGCATGTCTGCTCATTATCAATTAAACTTTTACTGGACCATCATCCCCACTTCTTCTCAGAGCCCTGCAACTTTTGCAATGATTCTTAGGTCTGGGGTGAGTTTCTGTGGAGACAAGATAACTTATATCTACTATCCTAACAGTTTCTTCTTTTGTACGAAATAGGGTTGGCGGAGAATTTCTCCCCGAATCTTCGGGGGGCCGAGTGCCAACGCATTCGGCCCCCCGAAATCGGCTGTGAAATTCTCCGCCCCCCCGCCCCCCCCGGGATGGGACTTACCTTTGGCGAATGTCCCTCCCGACAGCGGGTCCCGGCGGCGGTTCGTCGGCTTTTTGGCAGGGGCAGGGGCGGCAGCCGGTCTTCCGACCGGCTGCCGCTGCCGCCATTACAAAGTAAAGTTAAAAAAAAAAAAAAAACCGTGATAGGCTATGTAACGATTAACGTAGCCTATCATGACTAGATTTCCAAAGTCAGCCGTGATAGGCTACGTAAATCGTTACGTAGCCTATCACAGGTGACTTTGAAAAAAAAAAAGCGCGTATGCAAATGGCGGCGCCCCATGGGAGCCGCCATTTGCGTTCCTTATATGATCCCGGTAGTCTACGTAAAGATTTACGTAGACTATGGCGAAAATAAGGGCAACGCTATTTGCGTTGCCCTTATTTTTGCCGTAGTCTACGTAAATCTTTACGTAGACTAGACGTGCAAACTAAGGAACGCAAATGGAGGCACCCCATGGGCGCTGCCATTTGTGTATGCACTTTTTTTTTTTTCCAAAGTCACCCGTGATAGGCTACGTAACGATTTACGTAGCCTATCACGGCTGACTTTGGAAATCTAGCCGTGATAGGCTGCGTAAATCTTTACATAGCCTATCACGGGTTTTTGTTTTTGTTTTTTTACTTTTGTATTTCGCGGCCGGGGAGACGGGGCGCTTCTCCCTGGCCTGAATTTCAGCCGAGCGAGGCGGGGCACCTCCCCCCCCGGCCTGAATTTCGGCCGGGCGAGGTGGGGCGCCTCCCCCCCCGGCCTGAATTTCGGGGGGAGAAGCGAAGCGCCTCTCCCCCACCGTGAAGCAAGCTACGGGACAAGGTAAGTCCCTTTCGTACATCCCTAGTACGAAACAAACAAAGACAACAGTTATAGGCTTTCGAGGAATCTACTACGTAGGCACGAAAAGAAGCCGAGACAACATGGCCTTGCCTTGGTTATTTTCCGCAACACGACTCGCCTTTCTTCTAAGCAACAAGCCCCAAATGTTGTAAGGTTGCACCTTCTCCGTATTCTTTTCGAGCCGCCGTGATGCAGCCTTCCAACTGTGGTGACAACAGAGATTAGCGTGATGGCATTACAGTTACTCTCTCTGTGACATCTATTATCACTTGCATTGCTCCATTTCTTCGTACATGGGTCAGGGAGGCCGTGGCCTTAAGAAGCCACAGTATAAATAACTCGAAATAAATAAAAAGTGTATAAACGTGCATTTAACGTTGGACTGTTTTATTTTCTTTGACCCACCAAAGGGCAAGGTATTAACTGTGTCGATATTCTTAACATCGGAAAGACAGCTTTCCTCCCGATCCTTGATGTTGATTGATAGGCAGAGAGGAAAAGGTCTGGGCTATTAGAAAACCTCCGCGGGGAATGAAAGGGGCATAAATAAAAAGTGTATAAAAACGTGCATTTAACGTTGGACTGTTTTATTTTCTTTTGACCCACCAAAGGGCAAGGTATTAACTGTGTCGATATTCTTAACATCGGAAAGACAGCTTTCCTCCCGATCCTTGATGTTGATTGATAGGCAGAGAGGAAAAGCTCTGGGCTATTAGAAAACCTCCGCGGGGAATGAAAGGGGTGTTATGCGCGGGTGACGTGCAGATGCCCTTTAGCAATGGGGCAAAACCACAACATCAATTTTTTATTTATTTTTTTATTTATTATTAAATGTATTACTTGCCCATCTGGCTGGTCACCCAGCCACTCTGGGCGATGTACAACATACAATAAAACAGTTTAAAACAATAAAATTCTACCATAAAAAACATTTTCTAAAATACCCTAACCCACCCCAAATGCCTGCCTGAACAACCACGTTTTTAATGCGCGGCGGGAGCTCATTAAAGAGGGGGCGTGGCGGAGTTCCCTAGGGAGGGAGTTCCACAGAGTGGGGGCCGCCACAGAGAAGGCCCTCTCCCTCGTCCCCACCAGCCTAGCTGTCCTGGCTGATGGGACGGAGAGAAGGCCATCCGAGGCCGATCTTGTTGAGCGGCCTGTCTGGTGCTGCTGGAGGCGCTCCTGAAGATAGGCTCTTAAATTGTGATTGCGGGGCCGACAAACAAACTACCCAGCATATTTCATTTCATTTATTTTTATTTTATTCATTTACTGCGTTCATACCCCGCCTTTTTCCCCTCTTGCGAGGAACCCAAGGCGGCGTACGTTACCCTCCTCCTCTCCGCTTTATCCTCGCAACAACAACCCTGCGAGGCGGGCCGGGCTGAGAGCCTGTGACTGGCCCAGAGGCACCCGGCGAGCTTCCACGGCCGAGCGGGGACTGGAACCCGGATCTCCCGGCTCCCAGCCCAACGCTCTCGCCGCTACACCACGCTGGCTCCCCAGTGTGCGAGACTATCGACAGCAACTGTCTACATCTGCCTTCCCCAAGCTGATGGGAATGATGGGAGCTGTAGTCCAACACATCTGGAAGATCAGGCTTCCTGTAGGCCAGCCAGGGAGGCAGGACTACAGGACATAACCCTGCGCGGGGGAAGCGCGAGGCGGCCTGCAAGGCTGCGGCGGGAGGGGCGGCGAAGCGCGGCGGCGGCGGCGGCTCCCGCGTTCGCGGAGCGAGGCAGCCCGGCGGCAAGCCGCGGCCAAGGGGCCGGAACGCGTCGGCCGCGGAACGGCAGCGGCGCGGCCGGAGTCCCCCGGCCGGACGCTCCAAGGCGCCGCGCCGCCCGGCGCCTCTTCCTCGCGCGCCTGCGCAGCCCGCCCCGGCGGCGCCGCCGCGGCTCGCGGAACTTCCCTTTCCGGCCCCGCGCGCGAGCATGGCGACGGACTCCTGGGCGCTGGCGGTGGACGAGCAGGAAGCGGCCGCGGAGTCGGTGAGGCGGCGGCGGGGGGCCCCGGGTGTGGTGGGGAGGGGGCCGGATAGGCAGCGGGCCCCGTGAGAGGTGCCTGGACCGACGCACCGAGGTGGGGGAGAGATCGGCACCTGCGCCTGGACCTCGCCGCTTGAATGTGCCTGGATCTAAATGGGGGGGGGGGTCCTGTGTGTGAGAGGGATCTGCATCCATGTATCTAGCTCTCTCTCTATAAATATGGAGGGGGGTCCTGTGAGGGGGGGAGAGAGAGAGAGAGAGAGAGCTGTATAGCTGTATCTCGCTATATAAATATATCCATATATAAACATGGAGCGGCATCCTATGAGAGAGATATCTATATCTATATATCTAGATCTCGCTATATAAATATACCTATATCTAAATATGGACGGGGGTCCTATGTGTGAGAGGGATCTGGATCCATGTATCTAGCTCTCACTATATAAATATGGAGGGGGGTCCTGTGAGAGGGGGGGGGAGAGAGAGAGAGAGAGATCTGTATAGCTATATCTCACTATATAAATATATCCATATATAAACATGGAGCGGCATCCTGTGAGAAAGATACCTATATCCATATATCTAGCTCTCACTATATAAATATGGAGGGCGGTCCTGTGAGCTATATCTATATCAAAATATGGAGGGGGGTCCTGTGAGAGAGAGATCGAGAGAGAGAGATCTATATAGCTATATCTCACTATATAAATATATCCATATATATACATGGAACGGCATCCTATGAGAAAGATACCTATATCTATATCTCGCTATATAAATATACCTATATCTAAATATGGACGGGGGTCCTGTGTGTGAGAGAGATCTGGATCCATGTATCTAGCTCTCACTATGTAAATATGGAGGGGGGTCCTGTGAGAGGGGGAGAGAGAGAGAGTGATCTGTATAGCTATATCTCACTATATAAATATATCCATATATAAACATGGAGCGGCATCCTATGAGAGAGATATCTATCTCTATATATCTAGATCTCGCTATATAAATATACCTATATCTAAATATGGACGGGGGTCCTGTGTGTGAGAGGGATCTGCGTCCATGTATCTAGCTCTCGCTATATAAATATGGAGGGGGGTCCTGTGAGAGGGGGGGAGAGAGAGAGAGAGATCAAGAGAGAGAGATCTGTATAGCTATATCTCACTATATAAATATATCCATATATAAACATGGAGCGGCATCCTATGAGAAAGATACCTATATCCATATATCTAGCTCTCACTATATAAATATGGAGGGCGGTCCTGTGAGCTATATCTATATCAAAATATGGAGGGGGGTCCTGTGAGAGAGAGATCGAGAGAGAGAGATCTATATAGCTATATCTCACTATATAAATATATCCATATATATACATGGAACGGCATCCTATGAGAAAGATACCTATATCTATATCTCGCTATATAAATATACCTATATCTAAATATGGACGGGGGTCCTGTGTGTGAGAGAGATCTGGATCCATGTATCTAGCTCTCACTATGTAAATATGGAGGGGGGTCCTGTGAGAGGGGGAGAGAGAGAGAGTGATCTGTATAGCTATATCTCACTATATAAATATATCCATATATAAACATGGAACGGCATCCTATGAGAAAGATACCTATATCTATATCTCGTTATATAAATATACCTATATCTAAATATGGACGGGGGTCCTGTGTGTGAGAGAGATCTGCATCCATATATCTAGATCTCACTATATAAATATGGAGGGGGGTCCTGTGAGAGGGGGAGAGAGAGAGAGTGATCTGTATAGCTATATCTCACTATATAAATATATCCATATATAAACATGGAGCGGCATCCTATGAGAGAGATATCTATCTCTATATATCTAGATCTCGCTATATAAATATACCTATATCTAAATATGGACGGGGGTCCTGTGTGTGAGAGGGATCTGCGTCCATGTATCTAGCTCTCGCTATATAAATATGGAGGGGGGTCCTGTGAGAGGGGGGGAGAGAGAGAGAGAGATCAAGAGAGAGAGATCTGTATAGCTATATCTCACTATATAAATATATCCATATATAAACATGGAGCGGCATCCTGTGAGAAAGATACCTATATCCATATATCTAGCTCTCACTATATAAATATGGAGGGCGGTCCTGTGAGCTATATCTATATCAAAATATGGAGGGGGGTCCTGTGAGAGAGAGATCAAGAGAGAGAGATCTATATAGCTATATCTCACTATATAAATATATCCATATATATACATGGAACGGCATCCTATGAGAAAGATACCTATATCTATATCTCGCTATATAAATATACCTATATCTAAATATGGACGGGGGTCCTGTGTGTGAGAGAGATCTGGATCCATGTATCTAGCTCTCACTATGTAAATATGGAGGGGGGTCCTGTGAGAGGGGGAGAGAGAGAGAGTGATCTGTATAGCTATATCTCACTATATAAATATATCCATATATAAACATGGAACGGCATCCTATGAGAAAGATACCTATATCTATATCTCGTTATATAAATATACCTATATCTAAATATGGACGGGGGTCCTGTGTGTGAGAGAGATCTGCATCCATATATCTAGATCTCACTATATAAATATGGAGGGGGGTCCTGTGAGAGGGGGAGAGAGAGAGAGTGATCTGTATAGCTATATCTCACTATATAAATATATCCATATATAAACATGGAGCGGCATCCTATGAGAGAGATATCTATCTCTATATATCTAGATCTCGCTATATAAATATACCTATATCTAAATATGGACGGGGGTCCTGTGTGTGAGAGGGATCTGCGTCCATGTATCTAGCTCTCGCTATATAAATATGGAGGGGGGTCCTGTGAGAGGGGGGGAGAGAGAGAGAGAGATCAAGAGAGAGAGATCTGTATAGCTATATCTCACTATATAAATATATCCATATATAAACATGGAGCGGCATCCTATGAGAAAGATACCTATATCCATATATCTAGCTCTCACTATATAAATATGGAGGGCGGTCCTGTGAGCTATATCTATATCAAAATATGGAGGGGGGTCCTGTGAGAGAGAGATCAAGAGAGAGAGATCTATATAGCTATATCTCACTATATAAATATATCCATATATATACATGGAACGGCATCCTATGAGAAAGATACCTATATCTATATCTCGCTATATAAATATACCTATATCTAAATATGGACGGGGGTCCTGTGTGTGAGAGAGATCTGGATCCATGTATCTAGCTCTCACTGTATAAATATGGAGGGGGGTCCTGTGAGAGGGGGAGAGAGAGAGAGTGATCTGTATAGCTATATCTCACTATATAAATATATCCATATATAAACATGGAACGGCATCCTATGAGAAAGATACCTATATCTATATCTCGTTATATAAATATACCTATATCTAAATATGGACGGGGGTCCTGTGTGTGAGAGAGATCTGCATCCATATATCTAGATCTCACTATATAAATATGGAGGGGGGTCCTGTGAGAGGGGGAGAGAGAGAGAGTGATCTGTATAGCTATATCTCACTATATAAATATATCCATATATAAACATGGAGCGGCATCCTATGAGAGAGATATCTATCTCTATATATCTAGATCTCGCTATATAAATATACCTATATCTAAATATGGACGGGGGTCCTGTGTGTGAGAGGGATCTGCATCCATGTATCTAGCTCTCGCTATATAAATATGGAGGGGGGTCCTGTGAGAGGGGGGGAGAGAGAGAGAGAGATCAAGAGAGAGAGATCTGTATAGCTATATCTCACTATATAAATATATCCATATATAAACATGGAGCGGCATCCTATGAGAAAGATACCTATATCCATATATCTAGCTCTCACTATATAAATATGGAGGGCGGTCCTGTGAGCTATATCTATATCAAAATATGGAGGGGGGTCCTGTGAGAGAGAGATCAAGAGAGAGAGATCTATATAGCTATATCTCACTATATAAATATATCCATATATATACATGGAACGGCATCCTATGAGAAAGATACCTATATCTATATCTCGCTATATAAATATACCTATATCTAAATATGGACGGGGGTCCTGTGTGTGAGAGAGATCTGGATCCATGTATCTAGCTCTCACTGTATAAATATGGAGGGGGGTCCTGTGAGAGGGGGAGAGAGAGATCAAGAGAGAGAGATCTGTATAGCTATATCTCACTATATAAATATATCCATATATAAACATGGAGCGGCATCCTGTGAGAGAGATATCTATATCTATATATCTAGATCTCGCTATATAAATATACCTATATCTAAATATGGACGGGGGTCCTGTGTGTGAGAGAGATCTGCATCCATATATCTAGATCTCACTGTATAAATATGGAGGGGGGTCCTGTGAGAGGGGGGGAGAGAGAGAGAGAGAGAGAGCTGTATAGCTGTATCTCGCTATATAAATATATCCATATATAAACATGGAGCGGCATCCTATGAGAGAGATATCTATATCTATATATCTAGATCTCGCTATATAAATATACCTATATCTAAATATGGACGGGGGTCCTATGTGTGAGAGGGATCTGGATCCATGTATCTAGCTCTCACTATATAAATATGGAGGGGGGTCCTGTGAGAGGGGGGGGGAGAGAGAGAGAGAGAGATCTGTATAGCTATATCTCACTATATAAATATATCCATATATAAACATGGAGCGGCATCCTGTGAGAAAGATACCTATATCCATATATCTAGCTCTCGCTATATAAATATGGAGGGCGGTCCTGTGAGGTATATCTATATCAAAATATGGAGGGGGGTCCTGTGAGAGAGAGATCGAGAGAGAGAGATCTATATAGCTATATCTCACTATATAAATATATCCATATATAAACATGGAACGGCATCCTATGAGAAAGATACCTATATCTATATCTCGTTATATAAATATACCTATATCTAAATATGGACGGGGGTCCTGTGTGTGAGAGAGATCTGGATCCATGTATCTAGCTCTCACTATATAAATATGGAGGGGGGTCCTGTGAGAGGGGGAGAGAGAGAGAGTGATCTGTATAGCTATATCTCACTATATAAATATATCCATATATAAACATGGAGCGGCATCCTATGAGAGAGATATCTATATATCTAGATCTCGCTATATAAATATACCTATATCTAAATATGGACGGGGGTCCTATGTGTGAGAGAGATCTGCATCCATATATCTAGATCTCACTATATAAATATGGAGGGGGGTCCTGTGAGGTATATCTATATCTAAATATGGAGGTGGGTCCTGCGTGTGTGTGTGTGTGTATGAGAGAGGGAGAGAGAGAGAGATCTATATATCTAGATCTCGCTATATAAATATATCCATATATAAACATGGAGCGGCATCCTATGATAGAGATATCTATATCTATATATCTAGATCTCACTATATAAATATATCCATATATAAACATGGAGCGGCATCCTGTGAGAGAGATATCTATATCTATATATCTAGATCTCGCTATATAAATATACCTATATCTAAATATGGACGGGGGTCCTGTGTGTGAGAGAGATCTGCATCCATATATCTAGATCTCACTGTATAAATATGGAGGGGGGTCCTGTGAGAGGGGGGGAGAGAGAGAGAGAGAGAGAGCTGTATAGCTGTATCTCGCTATATAAATATATCCATATATAAACATGGAGCGGCATCCTATGAGAGAGATATCTATATCTATATATCTAGATCTCGCTATATAAATATACCTATATCTAAATATGGACGGGGGTCCTTTGTGTGAGAGAGATCTGGATCCATGTATCTAGCTCTCACTGTATAAATATGGAGGGGGGTCCTGTGAGAGGGGGAGAGAGAGATCAAGAGAGAGAGATCTGTATAGCTATATCTCACTATATAAATATATCCATATATAAACATGGAGTGGCATCCTGTGAGAGAGATACCTGTATGTATCTAGATCTCACTATATGCCTATATCTAAATATGGAAGGGAAGGTCCTGTGTGAGAGAGAGATCTAGATCCATATATCTAGCTCTCACTATATAAATATGGAGGGCGGTCCTGTGAGGTATATCTATATCTAAATATGGAGGGGGGTCCTGTGAGAGAGAGATTGAGACAGAGAGATCTATATAGGTATATCTCACTATATAAATATATCTATATATAAACATGGAGCGGCATCCTATGAGAAAGATACCTATATCTATAGATCTAGATCTCGCTATATAAATATACCTATATCTAAATATGGACGGGGTCCTATGTGTGAGAGAGATCTAGATCCATATATCTAGATCTCACTATATAAATATGGAGGGGGGTCCTGTGAGGTATATCTATATCTAAATATGGAGGTGGGTCCTGCGTGTGTGTGTGTGTGTGTATGAGAGAGCGAGAGAGAGAGAGAGATCTATAGCTATATCTCACTATATAAATATATCCATATATAAACATGGAGGGGGTCCTGTGAGAGAGAGATCGAGAGAGAGATCTATATAGCTATATCTCACTATGTAAATATAGCTATATATAAACATGGAGCAGCATCCTATGAGAGAGATACCTATATCTATATATCTAGATCTCGCTATATACCTATATCTAAATATGGAAGGGAAGGTCCTGTGTGAGAGAGAGATCTAGATCCATATATCTACCTCTCACTATATAAATATTGAGGGCGGTTCTGTGAGGTATATCTAAATATGGAGGGGGGTCCTGTGAGAGAGAGAGAGATCTATATAGCTATATCTCACTATATAAATATATCCATATGTAAACATGGAGTGGGGTCCTGTGAGAGAGATATCTATATCTATATCTCACTGTATGCCTGTATCTAAATATGGAAGGGAAGGTCCTGTGTGAGAGAGAGATCTAGATCCATATATCTAGATCTCACTATATAAATATGGGGGGGGGGGTCCTATGAGGTGTATCTATATATATATAAATATGGAGGGTGGGTCCTGTGTGACAGATGTATTTATTTTTTTATTTCATTTCTATACCGCCCAATAGCCGAAGCTGTCTGGGCGGTTCACAAATATTAAAACCAAACAGCACACAATAAAACAATTTAAAATATTAGAACATTAAGACCACAATATAACAATACAACCACAATAAAACCTAGCAGCAGTGCAGGAGTTTAAAATACAAATTTAAAACAACAAAGCTAAAAGTTTAGAAAGCTAAAATGCTATATAGCTATATAACTATATAACTATATAAATGCTATATATAAAATGCTATATATAAATGCTATATTTATATAGCTATATCTCACTATATAAATATATCTATATATAAACATGGAGGGGGGGTCCTGTGTGAGAGATATCTATATCTATATAACTAGATCTCACGATATAAATATGTCTGCATATAAATATGGAGGGGGGGTCCTGTGAGATATATCTGTATCTAAATATGGGAGGGTTCTGTGTGAGAGAGATATCTATATCTGTATATAAACATGGAGGGGGGTCCTGTGTGAGAGAGATATCTATATCTGTATATAAACATGGAGGGGGGTCCTGTGTGAGAGAGATATCTATATATATCACTATATAAATATGCCTGTATATATTTATGGAGGGGGTCTTGAGGGGTCCTGTGAGAATCTCTCTCTCTCTCTCTCTCTCTCTCTCTCACTCAATATATCTATATATAAATATGGAGGGGGTCCTGTGAGGCAGAGATCTAAATTGGGCAGGATAGCTAATACCCTGGAAGACAGAAACAAAATTCAAAGTGATCTTGATAAGCTGGAGGGCTGGGCTGAAAACAGTAGAGTGAAATTTAATAGGGATAAATGCCAAGTTCTGCACCTAGGAAAAGGAAACCAAAAGCACAGTTAGGAGATGGGGGATACTTCGCTCAACAATACTACAAGTGAGAAGGATCTTGGAATTGTTGTAGATCACAAGCTGAATAGGAGCCCAACAATGTGATGTGGCTGCAAAAAAGGCAAATGCTCTTCTGGGCTGCATTAATAGAAGTATGGCTTCCAAATCACATGAAGTACTAGTTCCCCTCTACTCAACACTGGTTAGGCGTCATCTTGAGTACTGTGTCCAGTTCTGGGCACCACACTTGAAGAAGGATGCAGACAAAGTGGAGAGGGTTCGGAGGCGGGCAACGAAGATGATCAGGGGACTGGAAACAAAGCCCTATGAAGAGAGACTGAAAGAACTGGGCATGTTTAGCCTTGAGAAGAGGAGACTGAGGGGAGATAGGATAATGCTGTTCAAGTACTTGAAAGTTTGTCACAGAGAGGAAGGCCAGGATCTCTTCTCGATCATCCCAGAGTGCAGGACATGGAATCATGGGCTCAAGTGACAGGAAGCCAGATTCCAGCTGAACATCAGGAAAACTTCCTGAATGTCAGAGCAATGCAACAATAGAACCTATTCCCTAGGGAGGTGGTGGGCTCTCCCACACTAGAGGCATTCAAGATGATTCTGGACAGCCACCTGTCAGGGATGCTCTGACTTGGATTCCTGCACTGAGCAGGGGGTTGGACTCGATGGTCTTATAGGCCCCTTCCAACCCTACCATTCTAGGATTCTGTGATATCTCTGTCTATAAATATATCTATATATAAATATGGAGGGGGGTTCTGTGATATCTCTCTGTCTCTCTCTTTCTCTCTCTCTCTCTCAATATATATATAAATATTGGGGGGTGTCCTGGTTGAGAGAGATATTTTGTTTGTTTGTTTGTTTGTTTAAAATAGTTATATCCCACCATATAACATTAAGATATCAGGGTGGCGTACAGCTATAATCAATGTGAGAATAAAACAATAAATAATTTAGGGAGCAATCCTATGGGAACTCAGAGGCGACGGCCTATCCAATGCACAGCGGGAGCAGCCCGGAGGGGATCGTCTCTCCTGTGCTCCAGCTGCCCTGCATTCGTGGCTAGATGGCCGATTTTGGCTGTCTAACCACGGGACATCAGAGCGTGGGGTGGGGAGGCTGGACAGCACATAGGAAATGTACCGGCACCTCTGCACTCCTTGGCCCACCCCAGCAACGCCTCCTTTTGCCTTGCTGCTCTTATGAGCATGGAGCGCAGGGCCAATCAGCGTTGCCTATGAGGGGGAGCGGGTGGGGAGGGGATTCTCCAGGAACTGACCGATCCTGTGGCCATCTAACCACTCTCTAGCACCAATAGGATTGCTCTCTTAAACAGCTAAAAAAGTATTAAACCATGAAGCAAGCTAATACCAATTTAAAATGTAAAACAATAAAACAGTTAAAACAGTGTGCTACTTTAGAGAATGCATATAGCCCTCAAAGGCTTTGATAAAAAGCCATGTTTTAACTTGGCGCTGAAATGAAACCAATGTCTGTGTCAATCGGGCTTCCAAGGGGAGGGCATTCCATAACCGGAGTGCCACAGCTGAGAAGTCCCTCTCCCACGTCACACCATAATGTATGTCTCGCACTGGTGGGATGCAGAGGAGTGCTCCTCCAACAGATTTCAAACCTTGGTCAGGCATATATAGGGGGAGGTGCTCCCTCAAATATCGAGGTCCCAAACTGCTTAGGGCCTTAAATGTCATTGCTAGCACCTTGAAGTCTGACCGGCAGTGTATCAGCAGCCAGTGCAGTTCCTTTAAGACTGGTGTTGCGTGATTTTTGTGAGATGTTCCCATCAGCAGTCTAGCTGCTGCGTTTTGCACTAGCTGCAACTTCCAAGTCATCTTCAAGGGCAGCCCCATGTAAAGTGCATTGCAGTAGTCTAGTCAGAAAGTTACCAGCGTGTGTACTACTGTGGCTAGGTTATCCCCATCCAGGAAAGGCCATAGCTGGCGGATCAGCCGAAGCTGGCCCCAAGTACTCCGGGCCACGGAGTCCACCTGGGGGTCCAGTGACAGAAATGGATCTAGGCGTACCCCCAAGCTACGCACCTGCTCCTTTAGCGGGAGTGCACCCCCACCCAGGACAGGCCACTTATCCAATTCACAGACTCTGGAACCATCAATCCACAGAGCTTCCATCTTGTCAGGATTCAGCTTCAGTTTATTGGCTCTCATCCAGCCTTTTAAAGCCTCCAGGCACCGGTCTAGCACCTTCACTGCCCCAGCTGACTCTGAGAACAAGAAAAAATCTATATCGCGCTCTATAAATATATCTGTATATAAATATGGATTGGGGGGCGGCCTGGAGACACCCCCCCACACACACACACAAAGATAGAAAGACTAACAACAGAGTATTAAAAATTCATATTTTAAGCTAAACGTTTCGACTTCTGCCCTCATCAGTAGCTGTGCTGTTAAGTGGGGATCAGGAGTAGCAGTTTGGAATGCATGGAGATGAAAGTTCCTTAGGAGAATAAAAACCAGAGCTATGATTGGTGTAATGCCTACCAATTGTCCTCCAGATTAAGGCCATCTGGACTAAGAGTTCTGAGTCTGTAGATCCAGACATTTTCCCTTTTTTCAAGTCATAAAAATGCATGGATCTGTGGACTCAGAACTTAGTCCAGATGGCCTCAATCTAGAGGACAATTGGTAAGCATTATGCCACTCGTACGTCTGTTTTTTCTCCTAAGGAACTTTCATCTCTTGGCATTCCAAACTGCTACTCCTGATACCCATTTAACAGCACAGTTACTGATGAGGGCAGAAGCCAAAATGTTTGGCTCAAACTATATTTTTAAAAATACCCTGTTTTTAGTCTTTCTATCTTTCTTATACATTTTACCTTAAGACTTCATCCACAATAGATCCAGAACTTCCTTGTTGCTTCCCTGTTGGTCTGCTTTACACCAACCTCTCTATATACATATCTGTTTGTTTTATTAATTACATTTCTGTACTGACCAATACCCAAAGCTCTCTGGGCAGTTCACAAAAATACGCGCGTACACATATAGATTCCCCCTTTCCCCCATGGAGTTTAAGGGAGAGTATATATTCCCCCTCCCCCATTTAATCTTCACAACAGCCCTGTGAGGTAGGTAAGGCTGACAGATGGTGACTGATGCAAGATCAACTAGTTTGCGCCGTGGCCAAGTGGAGATTTGAACCTGGGTCTCTCCAGTCCTAGTCCAAACACTCTATAACCACTGCACCATACTACCCTTGGGCTTACAGTCTGAATAGGACATGCCGAGGAAGGAGAACGGAGGGTTTGGAGTTATGTTGGGGAGCTTGGAGGAATCCTTGGGCTCGTGTGTTCCATCCTTGCCTCACATGCTCCTTGGTTATATTTTATATCCCACCGTTCTCTGAGGCGGTGTGTTGTTGTTGTTGTTGTTCCCCCTCCCATTTTATCTACACAACAACCCTGTCAGGTAGCTTAGGCTGAAAGGTGATGACTGACCCATGGTCGCTTGGGGAGTAGGGATTTGAACCCAAGTCCCCCGAGTCCTAATTCAACCCTCTAATCACTTCACCACACTGGCTATTAGCATTATTAGTATCCCTCTTAGCATTATTAATATCCCTATTATTATTAGGAAGAGGCGGGAGAAAGCATTTTTCTGAGACTTGTAGACTGGGGGGCGGGGGGCAGTGGCCGACTTCCCTAAAATAGTGGGTGCTGGGATGATTGGTGTCCATTGGAATGATGGTGGGAGCGTTTTTGAGATTGGTAGGATTGGGAAAGGGTGGTTGGGGCAGTTTTCCTTAAAGTAGAATTTATCGCTATTGATATTATTCGTATGATTGTGAGTGTCTGTTGGAGAAGTGAAGGAAGAAAGTGTTTCCCTTGGTCTTGTGGGAGAAGGAAGAATGGGGTGTGTGAGCGGAGATTGCCTGCTGGAGAGAATGAATGTTGTAGGCCAGGTATCTGCTATGGTTTAATGATATATCAGCAGCTTAGTCTAGATGCATGGGACATTTTTGGGAAAATGTTCCAATTCAGAAGCTTCCGGAGAATTCACATCACTAGGGACAGACCAAAGAAGAGTCGAGGCATCTGAGAGAGAGAGAAGAGACCTCTGAGGTGCACCGTGAATAAAGTTTCTTGATGTAAGGCCATTCTTCATGGGCAGCTGACTTGATCTGTTTTAGCTATTCCTTGAAGAAATGTGAATATAACTCTGGTATAGTGCATGTACGTCTGTTCTGAAGTAGGTCTTATTAACATCAGTGGGGCTTCCCCCCAGGCCAGTTTGCTTCCTCTTCCCGCCTCTGTTTTCCCCAGTGTCTATTTTAGATAGTAAGCTCTTGTGGGGCAGGGACTTGTTGATACTGCTCATTTAACTCTGTAAGTTGCCATGTACACTGATGGTGTTGTAGAAGGGGCCATAGCTTAGTGGTAGAGCCCTTGCTTTGCATGCAGAGGGCACCACGTTCAATCCTTGGTATCTCCAGGCTGGCCTTGGAAAGAATCTTGCCTAAAGCCCTGGAGAGCCATTGCTGCCAGTCAGGGTTGTCAACACTGGGCTAGATGGTTTGACTTAGTATGAGGCAGCCTCCTATGTTCCTTTAAATAATACTAGCATTGATCGCATGCCCTCAAAATACCTCACGTACTTAATCTTGTACATGAAGATTGCAACAACCCTGCAAGGTGGATCTATAGTATTGTCTGCAGATTAAAGAGGGCTGAGGCTAAGAGAGGGTGGCTAGGCAAAGGTCTCCCAGCGCATTCATTGCAGTGGAAAACTGTGGTAGATTCACATGTCCATAGGGTTTGTCAAAGGGCCTGGGGCCAGCAACGCCCTGTTCAGAATGGGGCTTGTTCTGCTCTAACACTGCTTCTGATCGGCTCCAGCGACTCTCACAAGATCTGGACATACCGTGCATAGATACGAGGAAATACGTTTCCATAAATATCCTCAAGCATGATCTTCAGTTTAGCCACATCTCCCCGCCCCCATGTTAATTGGGTTGTAGCCTCAGCTGCCCCCCCCCCCCCCGAATTGCTTCCCCATCCCAGTGAATCTCCAGGATTCCCTCCCCACTCTATGCTTAGGCCCTGATGACATATGAACTGAAGTTGTGGTGTTTTTTTTCACGTTCCCTTTTGAGGAACATCATACTCAGTGAGGGGTACCGAAAACAATCCAGTAATGAATGTCAAGCAGTTGAGTCTGCTTTCTCTCTGCTTTGCTCCACCTGGTTTTGTCCTTTTCAGTTGGGCAAAGCTCTTAATACTTCATTTATATTTCGTAGAAGAGTAGGGTTGGAAGGGGCCTATAAGACCATCGAGTCCAACCCCCTGCTCAGTGCTGGAACCCAAGTCAAAGCATCCCTGACAAGTGGCTGTCCACCTTCATCTTGAATGGCTCCAGTGCGGGAGCGCCCACCACCTCCCTAGCTACCTTTGCTTCGGTAGCTCCCATTACCTTTGCTATTTTCTGTAGCAAAACCTTGCACAACTATTCCATCACGTGATGGGCTTTCAAATAATGTTGTCTTCTTATATGGCCTGTAAAACCAGCTTGTCCTCCTTCCTCCCCACCATTTCCATGTTCTCTTTTCTTCTATAGCTGTTATACTACTGAGTCTCGTGAACTGTTTCCAGGTCATAACGTTCTAGGAAGCTGGGGAGAGCTAGAGTATCGAAAGGAATCTCGCCTCTGCCATGATCTCACTTGGTTCAGGGGGCCCTAGCCGGCCTCTTTCAGTCTACTCTAGTAGCCAACTCCAGACACAGACAAAGGATTCTTTTCAAGGCTTTATTCCTTTTACAACTTAATAACTCTATCACCAGCGACTAAGCTATGAACAGCAGAGTAACCTATGCCCCGGATTGGAAACAGTTGGTCCCCGTTTGAAGGAGAATCACTTGCAGACCCTGAACTTATGGGCTAGGGAGAGTCCCTCCCCTTTTCCCTTGGGTCCTCTGGACGCGACCATTGCTCGCACGCCAAACGGGCGCTACGCCTCCTTTCCGCGCCCTCCATAGCTCGTCGCTCTTTGCGTCTGTGTCGAGCATCCAGCCAGCCCTCCTCCCACGTTCTTTCACTCCCAGGACCGCTCTCTATGTCTGGAATGCCAGCAGGAGGAATCTCTGCCAGCTGCGGCGCCTGGGAGGGATGAGCGCACTCCTCTCCCACGCACGGCTGTTCCTCCTCAGAATCCGAACTGCTCTGAGGTTCTATGGGCTCAGTGTCCACCCTGACACTTGGTAGCCTTTGGCAAGCCACTGGCCGCCATCGCACACGTCGGTAAGCCAGACTTCTGGAGCATCCTGGCTTACTGTGAATGAGCTATGTGCTGGTGCGTATGTGCTGGTAGCTCCTTCACTCCCACTTGGCTGCTTCTGCCAGCGGGAGCAGCTAAAGTAACCAGAAAATGAAAGGTTAGCACGTCTTCCAGACTGGAACTCCTGGCTTGCTGCTCCCAAACAAGCCAGGATTTGTAAACCAAGAACAAACCCCAGTTTGCGATCCTGGTTTGTAAGGGGCGCAGCAAGCAAGCCTCCCTCCCAAGTTTGGAGAACATCCCCCTCCGCCCCCCAAGTGTTCAGTTTCTAGTTAATTTAGCTGCTCCTGGTAGCAGGAAGAACCAAGCGTGGGCTTTGTGCACTCAGCGCATTCATGGTAAGCCAGGATTCTCTAGAACTCTTGTTAACCATTGTGTGCATTCTCTGTCTGTCTGTCTCTTTCTTTCCCTCTCATTCTCAGGGTGTTCTCCTCACTGCCCCCCCTGCAATCTGCAAAATGGGAGATAATAATAATGACTTCTCTGATAGGGTTCTTGTAAATGGATAGGATAACAACTTGATAATGCTTTGAGCACTTGAAAATGCTTAACAGAAATGTTAAGTATTATTATTGTTACTGTTATTCGTTAGTTTGGTGTATTTTTGGATTCGCTGAATAAGCCCTTGAGGTGATGTCCGATGCTGCTGCTGAAAATAATATATTAATTATTCGTTATACTTCTTGACGGTGGTGGTGTGCTCCTATGAAGCTACTACTCTCATAGCCTTTTCTGCTGAAAAATGGGATAAAATTACTTTAAATAGAATAATGCCAGGGTCGCTGTATCTTTTGTTATAAATATGTTGTGTGTGGAAAAGCACTACCTTGCCAATCTAAAGTTGTTCTCCACATGTATCCTTTCTTATATATATCAGATTCCCAAAGGGCGGTGATGTAACCAAGAACTTGAATGTCATTCTGTACTTTATTTAGGCATAGTTTCCTGGATGCCCGCTCCGTTAGTCAGCATTTTAGCCCCGGGGCAGGGAATCTGCCCAAGTTCAGACTCAGCAATACATCTGTCCTCTGCTTGACCGAAAGTAAGCATCAGTAACTCAAAACTCAGGTTCTGTGGTGAGAATCCCATTCTGCGAGCCTGTAAATGCAAGGTCACATTGGCTTATGCATTCCAGAGACAAAGGCATCTTTCCGTTCTAAGGCTGGGTTTGACAACATTTTAACAGCCTTTTCCCCCCCACCTCCTCTCTCAGATGCTTATACTGGTGCCAGATATGCATAAATACATTAAAGGACTTTAAAAACACAGTGTGTGTGTTTTTAAAGAATATCAAGAAGGCAAGTGTAACCTTCAACCAAGTGTTGCAGTTTGTCTTCGCTGCCTAACAGCAGTGCCCTCCTCCAGGATATCTTAGGGCAACCATCCCCAACATGATGCCTTCCAGATGTATTGGACTACAATTCCCAGCATGCCCCAGCATAGCTGGCTGGGGCATGCTGGGAATTGTAGTCCAATACATCTGGGGTGTCCCAGGTTGGGGAAGGGTACCATAGGCTGTAACCCTGCAGCAGCCTTCCTCAACCTGGTGCTCTCCAGATGTGTTGGACTACAACTCCCATCACTGCAATTCCACTCCATCCTCCCGACCCGTTTTCTGTTTTTCTTTTCCAGTCAACATTCCATGGCTACCCACTATCACTCAGTCCCCTTTGGGCTGCTGTGGGGTTTGCCGCCTTCATTTGTTTTATAACTGTAATTCCAAGAGCGAGTGTAGTAAGGATCTGGTTGTCGGCTAGGAAGCCCTGAGCTCAAATCTCATATGCATCCCAACCACCGTTGCTGGCGTTAGACCAGGGGTGGGCAACCATTGTCACTCAGCCTGATTTCAAAAGCCCTCTGCGTGCAAGCAGGTCAAGCCTCTGGCAAGAGCAATCCGTCCTGTCACCGGCAGCCCGCTTTGCAAGAAGAAAGAGGAAGAGAAAGAAAAGGGGGTGACAGAAAAAGAAAGGGGCGACTAACCTACTTTTATCTCTGGCCCTGCTCGCCGCTGACTTATGGTCCCTGACAGTTAACCCTGACAGAAAAAGGTTTGCTCACCCCTGCATTAGACAGACCATTTTTGCTCAACCTCAGATCTCTCCCCCAACTGGCATATCTTATTAGACTTCTGTAAGAGTGTACGGATGTGCTTGTATACTTAGATCTTTACTGAAGGGCATTCTTTGTATTCCACCACCGATTGAGGTATGGCAGGTGGATGCGTAGAACCAGGCCATCTCAGCGGAGGTGCTCCCTTCACTGAACAAAGGTGTTCTTTGTTTAGAAAATCCTGTCTGTGCTTGTTCTGCCTTCAGGTGCCATGTTAAGACACTCCGCTTTGGGCTGGGATAGCAAGTGGCTTTGTTCGATTCTTTTGCTCCTACTTTTTTTTGAGTTTGCTGATTGGTGTTCTGTTTGTAATGCATTTATTAATATTTGGTAGCTGCTTTGTGGGTCTATAAGGATAGGCAAACGGTTAAAATATTTAAAGAAGCAAGTAAAGTAGATTATGAATGCTTGAAAAGCTCTAAGCAAAGCTAACTTTTTTCATTTATGTAAAATGCATAATATGAAGAAGCTTTAGTAGTTGTCATGTTTGGGTGACTATTTCTCCACTTCCCCTTCTGTTTTGTTTAGTTAAGCACCTTGCATCTGAAGGAGGAGAAACTCAAGCCGGCCTCCAATGGTGAGTGTAGCCACGATGTCCTGGGTTGATCCGACCATCGGTTACTGTCACTCCTGCTTCCAAATCTCTTTCCTGTTTTCTGCTCTTGTGAGTTGGCACCCACAGCGAACGGTGATGCTGCTGACACTGTGCCTACCTTACAGCTAGGATTTTAGCCTCCTAAGTACAAGGCAGGACTTGTACACAGTACAAGGGGTTCTGAGCAGTTGGCTTAGTAAGGTACAAAAATAGGAGTCCTGTGGTACATAGCCACTAACAACTGTATTGTGGCCATAAGCTGTTGTGGCCCAGAATCCACTTTGGCAGATGCAGCAAGCGGTGTTCTAAGCTGCTTCGTGGGCATAGAGGTGACAGGAAGAGAAATTGTAATTGTGGGGCAGAAAGGCCATGAAATACGTCTATTTGCAAGACAGCCCCTGAATACAAAGTTCCATTGGCGTGGGTGTGACCCGCTCCCAACTAGCAGCCACGCCTGTTAAATTTGACATAGCAAGATGGAGAGAGCAAACTCCTGAAGTGGGAGTTTTGTAGCAAGTTCTGCAGCAAGAGAGCTGCTCCCAGTCCTTGCTGAGTCCTGCAGCATCAAGTTTGCTTTTTCTTGTATTGGCCCCAGGAGCGTAGCCAAGTCATTTGTAGTGTTAGAGGGGCCTAGAGAGCCATAACACTTTGCTTAAGTTCATTACTGGTGCAATTCCCTTGCTAGTAAGCCTCTGAGCATGTGAAGATGATTCAAAGGGCCGATAACAGCCTTCTCAGTGCATTCCGTACTAATGAGTAGAAAGCCTTATCAGGCCGTGCCTGAGAAGTGAAGCTGTGTGTTTATGCTGAGCTGCAGGTGGCTGTGCGGAGAACCAAACACTTCTAGCCTGTGCTGGGAACGAACGCCAGGGGCGCTTGCTAGTGTCGTGCTGCGTTATTGCTGACATGTATGGTGCAAAACCCATTTGACCCCATGGCTCGTGGTTCAGAGAAGCTGCCTGATGCAACCATTGGGTACGCCTGTGTGCTGTAAGCTACTCAATAAAGTCTCCTTGTAAGTAAACCTGGATCGGATTTATCACTGTCTTGGCACCTCTAACCTAAGAGTTAGGGGCAACACAGTTGGCGCAGTGAGCAGGGTGCCAAAGAATGCTGCTATGTTCAGATTCAAAGGGAAGGAGGATTGGGGGGTCGACGTGTTAAACCGACCCCAGGCTGGCTGCAGTTGGAGCTGTGGGGTCCAGCTGCAAGCAGTTGGCGGTCCTGAGCGGCCCGATTGCATGGCAAGTTACTCAATGAAGTCTCCTTGTAAATAAACCTCTGAATCCGATTTATCACTATCTTGGCACCTCTAACCTAAGAGTTCAATGCCCGCGGCTGGGGCGATACATCATCATCATTAACATTTCTATACCGCCCCATAGCTGAAGCTCTCTGGGTGGGTTACAGAAGTTGAAACATTAAAATACAACATACAGAGTTTAAAAGTTTATGACTGTGACGTAGCTGCTTCAGCCTCCCGTGGGAACTTGGAAGTGTGGCGGTTTTAAGGTCAGCAACAGCATGTCGTAGGAGGTTTTGGTTCCTTCCTGACTGCAACGTTCTCACTCTAATCAATGGTTGTGAGAAATCGGACTTGGACACCCTTGAATTAGAGGTTCGTGAGTACGCGGCCTGCATAGACACGTGGAGAACCTAGTACCGTTGCACAGCTGAACTCCTTGACTGGGTGGCTCGGTCGCACAGCGCGGGGTGCTCAGCGCAGGTAGAGTGAGCATCCTTTGCAGAGCAGAACTCCATTGTCCCATGAAGGAAGCCCGTCCCATTCAGTCTGACTGCGCGGTAACAACTGCTTTGTCCAAACGTAGGGGCTGTTGTCAAGACAGATGACAATGCAGAGAAGACTGAAGAGGAGGAGAAAGGTAAGCCGCTTGGGGTCTGGAGAGGGGAGGGGAACGGGGCGGGGGGAATAATGCAGTGGTAAAACATGTGCCTGGCATGTACAGAGTCTCTGGCCCAGTCCCCTTCGTCTCCAGTTAACGCAGGGCTGAGAAACTTGTGGCCCTCCAAGGATTTTGGCCTACAATTAGCTAACAATCCATGTACAAGGTTATGTTATTGTCATACAAAGCCCTAAACAACTTGGGACCTGGAGAGGTAGCAGACCGCCTTCCCTTCTACATACCCACATCATCAGAGGAGGCCTTGCTGGTCATTCCGAAACTAATGGAACGTCGCCATGCAGTACCCAGCGGTAGGCCTTCTCGGTAGTGGCACCCCCACTGTGGAAAACCCTCCCTCGTGCCGTTTGGGAGGCAGAAAATGTGGCATCATTCAAACCCTTCCTGAAAGCCCCCTTGTTCACCCAGGCTTTCCCTGGGCTGTGATGAAATGACTCGTGCTGCTCCATCTTCCTGCTCCTTGTATCGCTTCGATTGTAATTGGAATGGTTTTTAATGCTGTGTTTTTAATACTGTGTGTTAGATGTGAATTTAATATTTATTTGTGAACTGCTTAAGGATTTTATTATATTTACCAGTTTGTAAATATAGTTGTATATAAATATCACAAATAAATACAATTCCCATCAGCCATAGCCAGTGGTTAGGGATCATGGGAAGTGTAAGCCGAAACATTTGGAGGGCCACAACTTGCCCAGCCCTGAGTTTAAGGATCTCTGGTAGCAAGGTTGGGAAATCCTTCCGTCAGCCTTTGAGAGCTGCTGCTGGACTAGTCGATGCAGAGCAGGATCAACCGATGGTCTGACTTGGAATGGCAGGTGCCTGTCAGGGAGGGCCCTGAGCTCAGAAGGTCCACCATTCCATCCCTGGCATCTCCTGTTAAAAGCGGGTCGGGTACCAAGTGATGGGGAGGGACCCCACCTGTCAGGGAGGGCCCTGAGCTCAGTGGGAGAGCACTTGCTTTGCGAGCAGAAGGTCCGCCATTCCATCCCTGGCATCTCCTGTTAAAAGCGGGTCGGGTACCAAGTGATGGGGAGGGCCCTCACCTGTCAGGGAGGGCCCTGAGCTCAGTGGGAGAGCACTTGCTTTGCGAGCAGAAGGTCCGCCATTCCATCCCTGGCATCTCCTGTTAAAAGCGGGTCGGGTACCAAGTGATGGGGAGGGACCCCACCTGTCAGGGAGGGCCCTGAGCTCAGTGGGAGAGCACTTGCTTTGCGAGCAGAAGGTCCGCCATTCCATCCCTGGCATCTCCTGTTAAAAGCGGGTCGGGTACCAAGTGATGGGGAGGGACCCCACCTGTCAGGGAGGGCCCTGAGCTCAGTGGGAGAGCACTTGCTTTGCGAGCAGAAGGTCCACCATTCCATCCCTGGCATCTCCTGTTAAAAGCGGGTCGGGTACCAAGTGATGGGGAGGGCCCCCACCTGTCAGGGAGGGCCCTGAGCTCAGTGGGAGAGCACTTGCTTTGCGAGCAGAAGGTCCACCATTCCATCCCTGGCATCTCCTGTTAAAAGCGGGTCGGGTACCAAGTGATGGGGAGGGACCCCACCTGTCAGGGAGGGCCCTGAGCTCAGTGGGAGAGCACTTGCTTTGCGAGCAGAAGGTCCGCCATTCCATCCCTGGCATCTCCTGTTAAAAGCGGGTCGGGTACCAAGTGATGGGGAGGGACCCCACCTGTCAGGGAGGGCCCTGAGCTCAGTGGGAGAGCACTTGCTTTGCGAGCAGAAGGTCCGCCATTCCATCCCTGGCATCTCCTGTTAAAAGCGGGTCGGGTACCAAGTGATGGGGAGGGCCCCCACCTGTCAGGGAGGGCCCTGAGCTCAGTGGGAGAGCACTTGCTTTGCGAGCAGAAGGTCCGCCATTCCATCCCTGGCATCTCCTGTTAAAAGCGGGTCGGGTACCAAGTGATGGGGAGGGCCCCCACCTGTCAGGGAGGGCCCTGAGCTCAGTGGGAGAGCACTTGCTTTGCGAGCAGAAGGTCCGCCATTCCATCCCTGGCATCTCCTGTTAAAAGCGGGTCGGGTACCAAGTGATGGGGAGGGCCCCCACCTGTCAGGGAGGGCCCTGAGCTCAGTGGGAGAGCACTTGCTTTGCGAGCAGAAGGTCCGCCATTCCATCCCTGGCATCTCCTGTTAAAGCGGGTCGGGTACCAAGTGATGGGGAGGGCCCCCACCTGTCAGGGAGGGCCCTGAGCTCAGTGGGAGAGCACTTGCTTTGCGAGCAGAAGGTCCGCCATTCCATCCCTGGCATCTCCTGTTAAAAGCGGGTCGGGTACCAAGTGATGGGGAGGGACCCCACCTGTCAGGGAGGGCCCTGAGCTCAGTGGGAGAGCACTTGCTTTGCGAGCAGAAGGTCCGCCATTCCATCCCTGGCATCTCCTGTTAAAAGCGGGTCGGGTACCAAGTGATGGGGAGGGACCCCACCTGTCAGGGAGGGCCCTGAGCTCAGTGGGAGAGCACTTGCTTTGCGAGCAGAAGGTCCGCCATTCCATCCCTGGCATCTCCTGTTAAAAGCGGGTCGGGTACCAAGTGATGGGGAGGGCCCCCACCTGTCAGGGAGGGCCCTGAGCTCAGTGGGAGAGCACTTGCTTTGCGAGCAGAAGGTCCGCCATTCCATCCCTGGCATCTCCTGTTAAAAGCGGGTCGGGTACCAAGTGATGGGGAGGGCCCCCACCTGTCAGGGAGGGCCCTGAGCTCAGTGGGAGAGCACTTGCTTTGCGAGCAGAAGGTCCGCCATTCCATCCCTGGCATCTCCTGTTAAAAGCGGGTCGGGTACCAAGTGATGGGGAGGGCCCCCACCTGTCAGGGAGGGCCCTGAGCTCAGTGGGAGAGCACTTGCTTTGCGAGCAGAAGGTCCGCCATTCCATCCCTGGCATCTCCTGTTAAAGCGGGTCGGGTACCAAGTGATGGGGAGGGACCCCACCTGTCAGGGAGGGCCCTGAGCTCAGTGGGAGAGCACTTGCTTTGCGAGCAGAAGGTCCGCCATTCCATCCCTGGCATCTCCTGTTAAAAGCGGGTCGGGTACCAAGTGATGGGGAGGGACCCCACCTGTCGGGGAGGGCCCTGAGCTCAGTGGGAGAGCACTTGCTTTGCGAGCAGAAGGTCCGCCATTCCATCCCTGGCATCTCCTGTTAAAAGCGGGTCGGGTACCAAGTGATGGGGAGGGACCCCACCTGAGGCCCTGGAGAGCCGTTGCCGGTCTGAGGGGGCAACGTTGGCCTAGATTAGGGGTTGCAGAGCCTCTTTCAGTGCCCACAGGCCAAATCGCATTTCGGAGAAGCTGTCAGGGGCCACGTTCCAGGGGTGGCTGGGCAGGCCGAAGGCAAAAGGGGTGGGCAGGCCGAAGATACAGCGTAATTTAACCTAAAGCTCTGACTGCCAATAACTCAGCCTTAGGAGTGGCATTTCAGCCTTTTAGAATGGGAGGAAAAACTGCACAAAAGCCGGGAAACCATCAAACAATTGGTGGTTGGGAGAAAAGGATTGGGGCCAGGGGAAGGGAGCACAGCTGTGTTGGGAGCCCAGGAGCTAGATAGACCAAAAGAGGATGGCTTCATATTATTATTACATTTATATCCTGCCTTTTTTCCTCTTGCAAAGGAACGCAAGGTGGATTACATGGTCCTCTTCCTCCTCTCCATTTTATCCTCACAACAACCCTGTGAGGTAGGCTAGGCTGAGAGTCAGTGACTGGCCCACAGTCACCCAGTAAGCTTCAAGGCTGCGAGGGGACTAGAACCCGTGTCTCCCGGGTCCCATTCCAGCACTCTAACCACCACAACACAATGGCTTTCGGTCATATGTTGATATGATGTTCCCTTGTCACACGCAAGAGACTGCTGTGTTGCCTAGGGCTGACAGGGCAGAATGCAAATGGCAGGACTCGATCAGTGAAAAGGTGCAAGACTGAAAGTGCACTGTCTATCCCTGCTTCCTAAATCGCAGGCATCATTCTCCATAGTTAGGGAAAGGCACTCTGGGCATGCTCAAGAACCAAGTTCTGCGTTCTGAGCCTCAGTGTTGGAAAAAAGGTTCCGGGGCTTAGCTGTGGTGAGCTCTGGCTTGAATTAATCATTGCTGCTTTGCTCCCTGTGTTTAAATAACCTACCTACCTTATTTTTAAGATGCGTAACTCCATTGGACAGACATTTCCAGCTCTGAAACGCCCTCGATCCTTGACACTTTGATCCAACAACCCTGTGCAATGTATCTGGGACACTTTCATTGGGAATTCTTCCAGCTTCTTACTTCCCAGTGATGTTAGCATGTGTTTGCATTTTATGTACTCAGGGCATTAATTGGATTCCTATGGTTAATTTTTCTTGGGAGCATTTCTAAATTGCCTTCCTACTAACAGCACCCTCAGGCAATGAATAATAAAAACTTTGGAACAGTTCAGCAATTTAAGATGGCAGGATATTAAAACAATTGGTGAAAATGAGCACAGCTGAAAAATTAAACCTGGAGAAAGTCTTCTAATATTTGCAAAGTTTTTCACTCCAGTGGCTTGAAAATGTACCATGGGAAGGCCTGGAGGGCTTCTTGAGGGAGGCTGTTCATACCATATCTGAGCAGGCTAGACTTACAGACTGTACAGGGCAGGGGGGCTTTGCAAAACATCCAGAAACTTCAGTGGGCGCAGAGTGCAGCAACAAGATGGATGACGGGAACCTGATTGCATAGACGCTGATATTATGCCTGCTCTGTTGGCTTGGGATTTGTTTCTGAGCCCGATTCAAAGGCTGGTCTTGACCCTCAGGGACCAAAATAGTTTGGGACCTGGATATCTGGAGGACCGCTGCCTCCCATTTCAGGCTGCTCACTCACTTTGGCCTTTAGAGGAGGCCCTGTTCCACATCTCATTCCCATTGGAAGCTCAGCTGGTTGATAGATGGGTGTCAGGAGCGCCCTGGTGGCCTCTTTCAGTAGACTCCAATAGCCAACTCAAGACACAGACGAAAGGATTCTTTTCAAAGCTTTAATCCTTTTCCAACTTAATGACTCTTTCGGATGCTAATCACCAGTGACTAAAGCAAGGAACAGCAGAGTGGCCTAAGCTTCGAATAGACAGTTGATCCCTGTTTGAAAGATAGTCACTTGAACACCCAGAACTTATGGGCTAGGGAGAGATCCTCCCTCTCTCCCTTGGGTCCATGGGAGGCGGCCATTGCTTGTGCGCCAAACGGGTGCTACGCCTCCTTTCCGCACCCTCCATTGCTCGTCGCTCTCTGCGTCGAGCATCTAGCAAGCCTCGTTCCCGCACTTTCTCACTGCTAGGATCACTATCTATCTCAGGAATGCCGGCAGGAGGAATCTCTGCCAGCTGCTGTGCCTGGGAGGGATGAGCTGGCTCCTCTCTCACGGATTGCTGTTCCTCCTCAGAAACAGAACTGCTTTGGGGCTCTGTGGGCTCAGTTTCTACCCTGACAATGGGATAGAACATAAGAAGAGCTGTGCTGGATCAGACCAAGGGTCCATCCAGTCCAGCATTCTGTTCACACAGTGGCCGACCAGCTGTCAACCAGGAAACCGCACGCAGGACACGAGTGCACGAGCACCCTCCCGCCCATGATCCCCAGCAACTGGTATACATAGGCTCACTGCCTCTGGGACTGGAGGTAGCACATAGCCATCAAGACTAGTAGCCATTGATAGCCTTCTCCTGCAGGAATTTCTCCAACCCCCATTTAAAGCCATCCAAATCGGTGGCCATCACCACATCCTGTATAAGAACATAAGAAGAGCCATGCCGGATAGGGGAGACTCTCCAAACCTGATGTCCTTTGGGTGTATTTAACTACAACCCCCATCATCCTTGACCATGCTGGCTGAGAATGATGGACATTGCAATCCAACTCATTTGGAGGGTGCCAGGTTGGGAAGAGACTCCTTTAGGTGTCAATTAAAACCAGCATTGTTCCAAAACATATTTTAGTAGTGCCGCCTTTGAGAAATTGTTGTCAGTGTTGCTGTTGATTTCCTAGGTTTCACTTTTGTTTTTACGATGATTAGCCACTTTGGGGATGGAAAACCAGGATGTCACATATGGAATGGGCTGCCCCAAGATTCCTGGAGGAAAAAGCTATCAGTGGCTACTAATCTGGATGGCTCTGTGCTACCTCCAGTACCAGAGGCAATGAGCCTATGTGCACCTGTTGCTGGGAACATGGGCGGGAGGGTGCTGTTGTGCTCGTACCCTGCTTGTGGGTTCCTGGTCAACAGCTGGTTGGCCACTGCGTGAACAGAATGCTGGACTCGATGGACCCTTGGTCTGATCCAGCAGGGCTCTTCTTATGTTTTTAAGATGTGGTTTAGAGCAGGGGTGGGCGGAAGGTAGATCTCCAGATGTTTTGGACGTCAACTCCCAGCATTCTTGACCATTGATCATGCTGGCAGGGGCTTCTGGGAGTTGAAGTCCAAAACATCTGCAGATCTACCTCCTGCGCACCCCTGGTTTAGAGGGCTTTAAAAGAGACACATTCATGGAGGAGGAGATCTTCAAGGGCTACTAGTCATGATGGCTGTAGGGAACCTCTGCTGGCAGCATAACTTAAGAGTACCAGTCGCCAGGAAGAAGAGCAGCACAGGCCTGTTGGCTTCCTGAAAGTATCTGGCTGACCGCTGTTAGGGTGCTAGACTGGGTTTGTCTATTCTATTTATTTAAAATTATTGTTAAGCTGCTTTTTTAAGGATGGAGCCCTCCCAAGGCAGAGCGCACAATAAAAGAAGGAATGCAAAGCAAAACAAAAATCTGTACAAACAGCCATTGCCAATAGTTCAGCAGCCCCAAAACACTATTTGTGAAAAAGCAAGCAAGAATAAGTGGATCTTCAGAGGTTTTCTGAAGGCCTGCAAGGAAGTGGCCTGACAAGCCCCCAGTGGAAGCTTGCTCCAGCAATGTGGGCCCACTACCAAAAAGGCCTTCTCCCTTGTACTCAACAGCCTAACCAGCCTTGACAACAGGCAAGTGAGAAGGGCCTCTCTTTCTGACCTTTGAGTGTGGGCAGGCTGGTACGGGGAAGGTGGTCCTTCAAGAAACCTGGCCTGATCCAGTAGGGCTCTTAGGTTCCTAAACTTTGCTGCAGGCAGCAGAAGAAAGAAGGCGCTGGGAGCAAAGTCTCGCCAGTGTAACTTAAAACATAGCGGGAGGGAAGTGATCCTGCAAGGAAAATCCGCACCCTCCTTTTCTTGGCAGGCCTGGGTGGCCCAGTGCCCAGCTCTGTTATGTCCGGAGGTAAAGCAAAGACCACCCAGTGTTCTGTCTTCGGTACCAGCAGCTTTTCCATCTGCTGGTTCTATCCTCAAGCACTGGGACAAAAGGAAAGGAGACCCGCGGCCTTTCTAGGGTGAAAGGCCCTCTAGACAAGAGTGTGGCTCTTCTTTATTTTATTTATTTATTTATTTATTTATTTATTTATTAAATTTATTAATCGCCCATCTGGCTGGTCACCCAGCCACTCTTCTGCTTCTGCAGTGGAGAAATGGTGGTTGGTAGACTGAATGGATGGGGTTTTATGGATGTCCAGGAAAGAAAACTGGAAGGCACCAACCGCCAGAAAAAGAAGGAAAGACGCCTCTGGTGCACACAAAATGTTTTAAATGACATGCCACATCACCTGTATTGCGTGCGATGGCCAAAAATGTACCATGGGGCCCACGAGCCTCTCTAGGGAGGCTGTTCCACAACTGCTATACACACAAGAATAGGCTTCTTACAGCAGGCATAATTTACAGTCTTAGGAAGCGATAACCACTGGCTTACTTTTGCTTCTGCATTTCAAACCTTTTCTTTGCTTCCTCCCCCTTCCCGTTTTCTTTTTCTGTATTTGCGTCCTGGCAGAGGACAGAGCGGCCCAGTCATTGCTCAACAAGCTGATTCGCAGTAACCTGGTGGACAACACAAACCAAGTGGAGGTCCTGCAGAGGGATCCGACGTCGCCCCTCTACTCCGTGAAGTCTTTCGAGGAGCTGCGGCTGTAAGTGCCTCTCTCGGCTTCACTTCTGAGGCCTGTTGCTGTGTTGGGACTTTTCGGGGAGGGCCCTGGCTCGCCTTTCCTGCACCAGACAGGTGGGAGGACCAGCTGCACTGTGACTCTGTGCTACGCCAGTGCTGCTGTGGCTTGCAGGAGGATGATTTTGGTGCAAGAAGGAGCTGAAGTGACACCAAATGAGGTGGTCCAATTCCAAACTGTTTTACTTCAGACTGTGGGGGCAGGGGTGTCTGTTTATTTTTAAATTTTCTCCTGCCTTTTGGCTACAAGAGCCCCAAAGGCAGCTTACAGCAGTTAAATATATAGTAAACTCAGCAGTAGAATACAGTACAACTGTGGGTTTGAATGCCAGTTTGGCCTGGTGTTAAAGAAGTACGGCCTGTAACTTGGATGTAGGGACAGTGTAAAATCTGCTCTGTCTGTGTTTCACGGATTGTCAGGCGCCTTTTGTGCCGTCGTCTGCTCACAGACGGATGCAAATTATTTTTTTTTGTCATGTGGAAAAATACGCAAATTGCGGAAGAAGTTTCATAACAATTTACATGATTTACCTTCGTACGTAACATTTATCATACTGTCCCCCATTCCATTCATCTTTTCTTCAGCAGAAGCTTGCGTATTTTCCTACGAATAAATATGCGTAAATTTATGGGAAAGTAAAAAAATAAATAAATCTAAAAGTCCACAGACTCCGCACGACCTGAGGGGGTCGTTCCACAGTGGATTCCGCAGGTCGGATTCTTAGAAATCCGAGCTCATTTTAGTCCATCTCAAATTTCTCTAGCATCCCCTACTCACATGTAACTACTGTTCAGACCCTGTACACCTGGGATCTCCAACGTGGTGCCTGTAGCCACCAATGTGCTCACAGATACTTGGCTCCTGCCAGGCTCCGCGCCTCTCCTGGTTTTTATATTATTTAATTATTATTTTTAAACTGGGAGGCTGGCATGCTGCAAAGTGAAGGTTTGCCTTCCAGCATCATCTTTATTTGGGTTCAGAATAGTATGTGTGTGTGCGTGCTTGTGTGTGTGGGGGGGTTTGTTTTGGAGCTCAGACCCCCCACCTCTGCCTTGTACTTAGCTTCTTGGGGAAGTTACTTTCCTTTCAGCCTCACCAATTTGCCTTATGGGAATTGAGTGTTTTGTGACCAGCCATGCTCACCATGGAAGCCATTTTAAGAATGGGCAAGCCCCTCTAGCAGCCATTTTGTGAGAGCACCCATGAAATGCTCTGAAAATTCCAAATATGCCCACCAGCCTAAAAATATTGGAGACTGCTATACATAGGCATACTGCCTCTGATACTGGACACAGCATATAGGTATTGTGACTGGTAGCCATTGACAGCCTTCTCCTCCGGGAATTTGTCTAACCCCCTTTTAAATTCATTCAAATTGGCAGCCATCACTACATCTTGTGGCATTGAATTCCATAGTTTAACTGTGTGCAGTGTGAAGAAGCCCTTCCCTTTATCTGTCCTGAATCTCCTTGTTGTTGTTGTTCAGTCGTTCAGTCGTGTCCGACTCTTCGTGACCCCATGGACCATAGCACGCCAGGCCTTCCTGTCCTGCGCTCTCTCCCGGAGCGTGCTCAAGTTCATATTCATTGCATCCGTGATGCTATCTAGCCATCTCATCCTCTGCCGTCCCCTTCTCCTTTTGCCTTCAGTCTTTCCCAGCATCAGGGTCTTTTCCAGGGAGTTTTCTCTTCGCGTTAGGTGGCCAAAATATTGGAGCTTCAGCTTCATTATCTGTCCTTCCAATGAGCACTCAGGGTTGATTTCCTTTAGGATGGACTGATTTGACCTCCTTGCAGTCCAGGGGACTCGTAAGAGTCTTCTCCAGCACCACAGTTCGAAAGCATCAATTCTTCGGCGCTCAGCCTTCCTTAGAGTCCAGCTCTCACAGCCATACATTACTACTGGGAAAACCATAGCTTTGATTAGACAGACCTTTGTCGGCAAGGTGATGTCTCTGCTTCTTACTATGCTGTCTAGGTTGGCCATAGCTTTCCTCCCAAGGAGCAAGCGTCTTTTAATTTCATGGCTACAGTCACCGTCTGCGGTGATCTTGGAGCCCAAGAAAGTAAAATCTGTCACTGCTTCCATTTCTTCCCCTTCTATATGCCAGGAAGTGATGGGGCCAGATGCCATGATCTTAGTTTTTTTAATGTTGAGTTTCAAACCAGCTTTTGCACTCTCCTCTTTCACCCTCAACAAGAGGCTCTTTAGATCCTCTTTGCTTTCTGCCATTAGGGTGGTATCGTCTGCATATCGGAGGTTGTTGATAATTCTCCCAGCAATCTTAATTCCGACCTCTGATTCATCCAACCCAGCATTTCTCATGATGTACTCTGCATATAAGTTAAATAAGCAGGGTGACAATCTGCAGCCTTGTCGTACTCCTTTCCCAATTTTGAACCACTCGGTTGTTCCATGTCTGGTTCTTACTGTTGCTTCTTGACCCTCGTACAGGTTTCTCAGGAGACAGGTAAGGTGGTCTGGTACTCCCATCACTTTAAGAATTTGCCACAGTTTGTTGTGATCCACACAATCAAAGGCTTTAGCGTAGTCAGTGAAGCAGAAATAGACGTTTTTCTGGAATTCTCTTGCTTTCTCCATGATGCAGCGAATGTTGGCGATTTGATCTCTAGTTCCTCTGCCTCTTCTAAACCCAGCTTGTACTTCCAGTAGTTCTCGGTTCGCATACTGCTGAAGCCTAGCTTGTAGGATTTTGAGCATCACCTTGCTGGCATGTGAAATGAGTGCAATGGTGCGGTAGTTTGAACACTCTTTGGCGTTGCCCTTCTTTGGAATTGGAATGTAAACTGACCTTTTCCAGTCTTGTGGCCACTGTTGAGTGTTCCAGATTTGTTGGCATATTGAATGCAGCACTTTAACAGCATCATCTTTTAGGATCTTAAATAGCTCAGCTGGAATACTGTCATCTCCGCTAGCTTTGTTGTTACTAATGCTTCCTAAGGCCCACTTGACTTCACTCTCTAGGATGTCCGGCTCAAGTTCAGTGACCGCACTATCATGGCTATCAGGGACATTCAGATCTTTCCTGTATAGTTCTTCTGTGTATTCTTTCCACCTCTTCTTAATCTCATCTGCTTCTGTTAGGTCCCTGTCTTCTTTGTCCTTTATCATGCCCGTCTTTGCACAAAACGTTCCCTTGAGATCTCCAATTTTCTTGAAGAGATCTCTAGTCTTTCCCATTCTGTTGTTTTCCTCGATTTCTTTGCATTGTTCATTTAAGAAGGCCTTCTTGTCTCTCCTTGCTATTCTCTGGAACTCTGCATTCAGTTGGATATATCTTCCCCTTTCTCCCTTGCTTTTCACTTCCCTTCTTTCGTAAGCTACTTGTAAAGCCTCATCAGACAGCCACTTTGCTTTCTTGCATTTCTTTTTCTTTGGGATGGATTTCGTTGCTGCCTCCTGAACAATGTTACGGACCTCCGTCCATAGTTCCTCAGGCACTCTGTCTATCAGGTCTAATCCCTGAAATCTATTCCTCACCTCCACTGTATATTCATCAGGGATATGATTTAGGTCATACCTGAACGGTTTAGTGGTTTTCCCGACGTTCTTCAATTTAAGCCGAAATTTTGCAAGAAGCAGCTCATGATCTGAGCCACCGTCAGCTCCAGGTCTTGTTTTTACTGACTGTATGGAGCTTCTCCATCTTTGGCTGCAAAGGACATAATCAATCTGATTTCGATATTGGCCATCTGGTGACGTCCATGTGTAGAGTCGCCTCTTGTGCTGTTGGAAAAGAGTGTTTGCTATGATCAGCATGTTCTCTTGGCAAAACTCTATTAGCTTTTGTCCTGCTTCATTTTGTACACCAAGGCCATGCCTGCCTGTTATCCTGGTGATTTCTTGACTTCCTACTTTAGCATTCCAATCCCCTATGATGAAGAGGACATCTTTTTTTGGTGTTAGTTCTAGAAGGTGTTGTAGGTCTTCATAGAACCGATCAACCTCAGCTTCTTCGGCCTCAGTGGTTGGGGCATAGACTTGAATTACTATGATGTTGAATGGTTTGCCTTGGATTCGTACTGAGATCATTCTATCATTTTTAAGATTGTACCCCAGTACTGCTTTTCCCACCCTTTTGTTGACTATGAGTGCTACTCCATTTCTTCTAAGGGATTCTTGCCCACAGTAGTAGATATGATGGTCACCTGAATTAAATTCGCCCATGCCTGTCCATTTTAGTTCGCTGATTCCCAAGATGTCGATGTTCAATCTTGCCATCTCATGTTTGACCACCTCCAGCTTACCTTGATTCATTGATCTGACATTCCAGGTTCCTAAACAATATTGTTCTTTACAGCATCGGATTTTCTTTTCACCACCAGACACATCCACAGCTAAGTGTCCTTTCGGGTTTGGCCCAGCCGCTTCACTCTTTCTGGCGCTACTTGGAAATACCCTCTGCTCTTCCCCAGTAGCATATTGGACACCTTCCGACCTGAGGGGCTCATCTTCCGGCGTCATATCTTTTAGCCTTGTGATACATTCCATGGGGTTTTCTTGGCAAGAATACTGGAGTGGGTTGCCATTTCCTTCTCCAGTGGACCACATTTTGTCAGAACTCTCTGCCATGACCTGTCCGTCTTGGGTGGCCCTGCACGGCATAGCTTATGGCTTCACTGAGTTACGCAAGCCCCTTCGCCACAACAAGGCAGTGATCCATGAAGGGGCCTGAATCTCCTACTAGTCAGCTTTTGATGATGAGCCTTTGTGTTCTAGTATGAGAGAGGGGAAAAGATGTTTTCTTAACCACACCATGCATAATTCTGTACAGCTCTATCTTGCCTCCCCTTACTCACCTTCCTGGGTGACCCTGGGCCATTTTGTATCGCCTCCTGCCTTGCCTTGTCCAGTAGTTGTGAAGATAAAAGGGGGATGTGTACACTGTCCTGAGCTCTTTGGAGGAAGGGTGGGAGAGGAATGTAAAGAATTATTAAAATAAAATGGAGAGCCATTTGGCAGGGTGAGTGTCTGCAGCTTTCAACCAGCCAATTTGCTCTAGGTTCCTGCAGGCGACCCAGGAGTCACTGCTTGGGTCTGTCTTACCCCATGAGGCTGGCTTCCATGTGGATTTACTTCAAGAGCCCCGATGCAATGGCCATGCTGCATTAATTCTCTGGCTCTGTGCCGTGCGAAAACTGGTGGTGTGCCTTGAGAAAGCAATTCAGTTCAAGATGGCTGTGAGCCCAAGGCGCCCCTTCCAGAGGGGGTTGCCCGTTCTCCCTCTGCACGAGTTCTTCCTGCTGGAGGCCAACTTGGAACAGCGACTCTCTCAGAAATGGAGGGGCAGGGGGTAATTCATGTCTGCTCCAACTGAACGCTTTTGGGGAACAAGAGTGAATTTTAATATGTGGGAAAGTGCACCTTGGGCTGCTGGGAAATGCTGCTGTAGAGTGCTCAGGAGTGGAATTCAGAGAGGGCCCAGGTGGGCCTCACTTACCTAGTTATTTTAAAACAGCTTCTACTTGGTGCACGGTGTCTTGGAACATACGAATTTCCCAGTGGAAATTCCCCGTCCAGCCTGCTTGCCCCTTTTGTGTGTGTATTCTCTTCATCTTACTATCGGCCCTAATCCAACCATCCCAAACTCGTCTTTCCTCTTCAGTACATCTTTACAGAGACGGCTCCCCTTCCCATCCCTGAATTTCCATCATAGCTTATCACAGCACAGATTTCCTGATTAAATCCGCCTCGCTGGGTTTTGTGCCTCCTGCTATCAAGCCCAGCATACATTTTTCCCTCCACGTTGATTGTGCTGGAAAGTCTCCGTTTGCCAGTGGTGTCAAACACTTTGCCTGCTGCCAATCACTCAGTTCAACTTGAGGGCCTCTTCCCTGCCGAGCAGTGCCATCCTTAATTGCTTTCAGCATCGTGTTCCTGCCAGATGTTCTGGAGAGGGGTCTGGAGGGACCTGTTTCTTGCCACAGAGCGGCTTTATCCGTGGGGGACCCTGTCGCTGCACAAGATGCTTTAGAATGGATCGGGCACTTCTGCCTGCTTTCAGAGCAAATAACTGAGCTGCAAGAATCAAAGGCAAAGCTAATGATACTGATGGGCTGTGTGTCTCCTTGGCAACTGCCTTGAAAGAGCAGGCCGTGGTCGGTCTCTTACTTGGGAACTGACACCTGATTTCTTTACAGAGGGCTTTTTCTATGGCCCAAACTAGACGTGATGGTCTCAGGCCTGTCACTTTTACATGCAGGTCTGCCGTGATCCTATATGAAGCGGTGTGTGTGTGTGTGTGTGTGTGTGTGTGTGTGTAGGGGGGGGGGGGTAGAGCAAAAGGGATGCACTGATGAGGGGCATTGAACCCACCCTGCAATCTGCCTTCTTTGGCATAGAAATATGGGAAGCCTTAGACCATTTGGGACTGTCCGTCTAGCCCAAAATTGTTTCTTCTAGGGGTGCTGAACCTTTTTGGAGAAGCCCTTGCAACTAAAATGATCAAGGGACTGGAGCATCTCCTCTATGAGAGAAGGTTACAACAGCTGGCCTTGTTTTGCTTGGAAAAAAGGAGGGTCAGGGGAGACATGATAGAGGACTACAAAATTATGCACGGTGTGGAGAAAGTGAATAGGGAGACATTTTTCTCCCTCTCTCAAAATACTAGAACCCAATGGGGTCATCCCATGAAGCTGATTAGCGGGAGATTCAGGACAGATAAAAGGAAGGGCTTCCTCACACAGCACATAGTTAAACTATGGAATTCACTTCCACAAGATGTGGTGATGGCCACCAATTTGGATGGCTTTAAAAGGGGGTTAGACAAATTCCTGGAGGAGAAGGCTATCAACAGCTACGAGTCCTGATGGCTCTGTGCTAGCTCCAGTACCACTGTCAGTGAGCCTACGTACACCAGTTGCTGGGGAACATGGGCGGGATGCTGTTGCGCTCGTGCCCTGCATATGGGTTCCTGGTCAACAGCTGGTTAGCCACTGTGGGAACAGAATGCTGGACTAGATGGACCCTTGGCCTAATCCAACATCAGGGCTCCTCTTATGTTCTTATGGTGGGTGGGCCAAAATGGCAGCATATTGTAGCTTAAAGCTGCTCGTGACAAAGCCTTAGGAGAGGCATTTCAGCCTTTTAGAATGGGGAGAAATACTGTGCAAAAGTGGGGAACGTCCAAACTATCGGTCGCCAGAGGACAGGGTGTGGCCAGAGGATGGGGGTGCGGCCATCTTGGGAACCCTGTAGAGCTGGATTTGGCCCTTGGGCCTGAAGTTCGTCACCCTGGGTTCATGACTCTCCTGAGTCTTGGGCGGAAGTCTTTCCTATCACCTGCAACTGGATTCTTTTAACTGGAGGTACAGGAGATTGAATTTGGGACCGTTTTGCACAGGGACGCATGCTCTGCCCCTCAGTTATAGTTCCCCTTGGGTGAGGAAACACAGCATGGCTACGAAGCAAAGATGTTGTCTGCTCCCCCGAAAATTCTGCGGATGCAGCAGGCCGATTGCTCAATAAAAGCCGCACTTAGCGTATCGGAGCTCAGCTCATAGGAAGGTATTGGGGGGGGCGGGGATGGTTCCCCACCTTCCCTGCTCCATACACAGTTGGGGCAGACCCACATTTAAAGAGGGGGTGGTGCTGCCATTTCATCTAGTTAGCAAGGAATAAGATCACGTTGAATCCGTCTAGAAAAGGGAATTGTGTTTTTTTCCGGTCTGCGCTCACCACTCCACTTCCATGACAATATAGAGAGTATATTGTCTCTATATTATATAGAGAGCTAGTAAGCGCTCTCTATATAAGAGCAATATATGTAAGGCGCAAGTAAGCGCCTTACAGGAGCAAGTAAGGCGGCCCGATGGCTGATTTTCCTAAGAGTAAAAAAAATCCTGATCCTCCTTTAAGGCCTTTGCATTCTGCACAGGCTTGAGCTGGCAAGCCGTGCCTTCGCAAGGACAGAGTCCTTGTCGCTTGATAAAGGCACAGCACGCAGCTCAGCCCTTGTTTGCCTGTTGCTTAGATTGCGGCATACCAACCCTAGCCAGTGTTGCTGGCTTCTGACGGCGTGTGTCCTGGGTTGATGTTTCCCTTTCCGCCCACAGCCTCCCATTTGAGCACTGGAAAGTGGGGCGTGAAATCATGGCCGCTTGCAAACTAGGACCGGCTTCTGAAATCGCCATGAACCATCCCGGACTAAAGGCTGCTTTTCTGTGTAGAAGGAAGAACCGTGTGCAAAAATCTGGAGTCAGGCTTTAGAAATGGGCCACGATAAGCCATACATTCTTATCTGTCAGTCCCCTAGATCTGCTAGGAAGCCCACAATCTACTCCCACAAGTAGAGGATTCCAGCCAAGTTTGATGTAGAGTTCTAACACGTCTGGAAATTTTGAGGCCATGGGAAAAAGCCTGGGTTTTTCCCCAGAAAAAAATGGAAATTTGCGCAAAAATAGAAAAATAAGCAATGCTTATGCTTTCCCTGGCCTCAAAATGTCTGGAAATGTTTCATCTCTACCCAGGCCAGCATGGCTCGTGTCAGGAATGATGGGAGGTGTACTCCAACAATGTCGGGAGGGCCGCGGGTTCCCTACCATGCAGAATTATCGCAGTGTTACAATTCAGCAGAGAAGCAGCGCATAGGGAAGGATTAACATTTATCATGAAGAATTCAAATTTAAAAAAGATGCCAATAAAGCATTTTTAACGATGGATTGCCCCAACAGAGCTTTTAGCATTCCAGAAGACTCTTAAAAGAATCTTTGAATCATAAAGTAGTAGGGTTGGAAGGGGCCTATAAGACCATCGAGTCCATCCCCAAATTCTTTCCCATTCTTCCCCAAACCTATTCATACTAGATTTTCCACATTGGATATTTGTGCAAAGCATTTCATATATCTCCTATTATCAATTATAAATATGCCATCAATTATAAACATACTAAGCACTAATGCAGGCAATGCGTTACGGCAGCAACATAGCTGAAATGGGGCCACTGAGAAACGGGCCTCACAGGTTGCAGAAGGGTCTTTAGGAAACAAAAGTTAAGGGGGCAAAAGTCCCCTCGCCCACTGAAAATTGAGACTGCCCAGTGGCCATTGAACGCTGAATATTGGGGGGGGGGGGATGGGGGTATCCTGAAATAAGGCACAGTTGACTGGAACACTGAACAAGAGTTCTCCGCACTGCAACGTTTTCTCGTGAGTCACAATTGATGTAGTTGCGAGACCCCCATGATTTAACATACCACTCATTCAAATGTGCCATATCCTTTCTTTTCCTATATTTTGCATACCAAAGCCTTGCTGCTAAAACTATATGAAAGAGCAGTGTATCTTTATTCGTAGACCCTGCCTCTTCGAAATATGTCAGTGCATAGTTCTTGGAGTTTGTACGTGCGTTTCCCCCCCTCTTTACAGACTCTGGGAGCCAAATAAACTGCTTTGAGCTCCTCTGTAGGAAGAGCACACGAGTGGATTGATTTTACATCGGCGATTTAAATCGCCGTTCCCCATTAAGGGAAAAATGGGTGACTCGCAAAATGGAGAATGGTGATTTTAAGCCATGACAACCTACATACACCTACCCTGTGCTCCTCCTTTTGAGGAGCTCGGAGTGGCTTGTACCTGGTTGATGGAAGGTATGGGGTGTGGGAGACACATCCGCAGGTGCAAAAAATAAAAATGAGGGGATGTCCCATCCAGACAACTGAAAGACCCATCGCTGCTTTGGTTCTGTGACAGGGGATGCACTGCCATGCACCTTCAGGGTGCCTTTGGCTTCCTTCTTGAGCAACCCTTCTGTATTTTCTCTTCTAGGAAACCACAACTATTGCAGGGTGTCTATGCCATGGGTTTCAACAGGCCATCCAAGATCCAGGAGACTGCATTGCCCATGATGCTTGCAGAGCCGTATGTATTTGAGCATGCTGTTGCAGTGCCCGGATGGGGAAAGAGGGGGCCGGGTTGGTTGCTTATATACTCCCTAGTCGAATCCTAGGGTTGGGAAGCGTTCAAAGATCAGTAATGGTGGAAGAGCTTCCCTGTAAAACAACCCATCGCCACTGATCTTCTGCTGTCCTCCCACTCCCCGTAACATGGATGAGTGTGTGGCGTTGTTTTGTAAAGCATGGGCTTGGTTCAGGTAGGGCCATGATGTGGCCCAACAGAACCGACCAGCGCCCCACATGAATGGAGTGTTTCCAGAGTGCCCTGCAAGGCAGACGGCCAAGTCCTGTCTTTGCGGAAATGGTTGCTTAAATTAGAAAGCTTGAAAACCACTGCCGTGCGTGCGTGGCTCGCACATGCGGGATGAAAGTCGGGTGCGTTGTCAAGTGTGAAGAACGTTCCTGTGTGCACGAATTAGAAAGCTATGTTCCCAACACCTCTACACAGGGTAAAATGTTTGGCTTGGTACCTGAGGTTGGAGAGAGAGTTCCCACGCAGCCTCCCATCCGGGCAGTGGCCGGGCCCAGACCTGCATAGCTTCAGCAAGGTGCCTGCCTCATGCACCCTCAGACCACGGCCCTGGGACCTGCTGTCTTTGCACAACTGTATTGTTCGGTTTCCCTTCTCCTCCCTCAACAGTATTTGGGGGAAACCATGCCCCCCCCCCAACCACTGGAAGCTGGGCAGGTTGTACCTGCGCTCATTCTCTTTACTGTGTGAACAGGAGAGAGGACAATTGGAGAGCCATCAGCTCTGGCCGCCCCCAGTCCTGGCACTTCCTGCTGGGTGAGGGAGAGACAGCTGTAGGCTGAACTGCTGGCGGGCTTCAAAGGGGCGGCATCAGGCCATTTATTTCTGCATTTGGCCACAGATGACCAGCCCTCATTCTAACCCTTCGGTAAACCTAGCGTGGGCCAGCCTGTTAACTTCTGCTGCTACACCATTGAATTTCCTGCAGAAACGAGTCTTGAAATGTCCTCCTCACTTTGATGTGTGTCTTCAGTCCGCAGAACCTGATTGCACAGTCCCAGTCTGGTACCGGTAAGACGGCGGCTTTTGTCTTGGCCATGCTCAGCAGAGTAGAACCCGAGAACAAATACCCGCAGGTAACTACAGGTCTCTTTGCCCGACATGGCTCCCACAGAGCCTAGTCTCCTCAGAAGGGGGTGGGGGGGCTCTCTTTTCCCCAAACATTGTTAACTTTGACAAATCTCACCCCACTTCTTATTTACAGTGTGGCTGAAAGGTCTGATGGATTGATATGCTAAAACTAGTTGATAGATCAATTACTGTGCTGGAGACCTAAAAATTGAACGAAGGCCGTAGACTATAAGGGAATGAATGAATGATAATATTTGAAGATGGTCTTTGACTGGTCTCCAGAAGTTGTTGGACTCCAGTTCCCATGAGCCCCAGTGCCGATGGCCAATGGCCAGGAAAGATGGGAGTTGTAGTCCAACATCTAGAGGGCCACGGGTTCCCTGTCCCTGGTTTCGGCCGGCCTCCAACTGTGTAGACTGCAACTCCCATGGTTCTCAGCTATTGGCCAGGTTGTCTGGGGATGATGGGAATTGCAGTCCGACACATGTGGAAGGCGACGGGTTGGGGAAGGCTGATCTAGCCTGTGCATCCAAGGTTCTTTGGGAAACTGAATATCCTAAAGGTGATGAGTCTCCTACTGTAAGGCACAGGTGGGCGGCACTGCCATTTGGGGGCACGCCTGCTAAATTGGCTACTGTGGAGGCAAAAACAGTGGTACTTTTGCCAGGAAACAAGGTGCATGGGGAGCGCTCACCTTCTTTGCAGGCAGAATTGTGCTCCCAGAAGCCTCCTGGGCAGCAAACTTGCAATCACCACTTTGGCAGCCCTTGCAGCTCAGAGCGGGGTTTGCTCCCGCAGCCCCTGGAAGCTGCCCACCCCTGCTCTAAGGACCCAGCTATGCCCATTTATGCCTGAGTCAATGCATCTCCCGGCTGATTTGCCCTCTCCCCTAGGCAGACATCTTCCGCCTGTAACCGGCAGCTGGTAGCCAGAAGTGAAATGTGTTTTTCCCTATGAAGCTCCTGTGCTAAAAGGAGCACGTTGTCCGCTTTCTAGCTGTGCCGCAGCACCCTCTAGAGGATGCATGCCAACTTCGAACATTGCAGGGCTGGGCCCGAGGCTGTTGTAGCAGACAGGTTTCCCTAGGCCTTCGTGACAGTTGAATGAGCCTTTCAAGGGTCTTGAGCTGCCTCGAGGACAGTGCATCCTGTAACGCCTGTACCGTAGCGGCTGCGACCGAGCTATGAATCAGGAAGTCCTTGGCTCACATCTCACGTCTAGGTGGCCTTGGACAAGCGAGCCTCTCCTCCTCTCTCTGTCTGCAATATGGCGGATAATATTGACTTCCCTTTCAGAGGTGCTGGAAGGATTGCAACTCTAATGCATGTAAAACACTTTCGGTACTTGAAAGGTTTCGATACTTGAAAGCATACAAATGTTAGATCGCCCATATGGTCAGGGAACCTCTGGCCCATGGAGGGCTGGGAACCCTCTCCAGATCCCTCCCCCTCTCCGAGCCCCACCCCCTGGCCTTTAGGCTACTAGGGGCTTGGGGAGGAGGTAAGGGAAAGGAATCTCCATGTTATCTCCCATCTGTGATCGGAAATAACAAGGGGATTTCCCTGCGCACCGCTCCCCCACCCAATGTCAGAGGGAGGGAGATGAGAGATAATGTGGGGAGTCCCCTGGGGGAGGTCCTGCACCGGATTTGGCAGTTGTTTGCAGGACCTTGCCCCTGAAGTGCTGGCAGAGTCCCTTTCTCTATGCAGAGAGCGGCACAGAGCTCCATGCCTCTCCTTGTGCTGAGAAAGGAAAAGTGGGTGGGGCTGGTGGATGATGGCATGAGAGGGGTGGGGCTTCAGGCCAGGGCTCCGCCCCTTGATGTCATCTGTCTTGGTCCAGGGGGACAAGCAGGCCCCCAAAAGAGGCTGCTCGCCCCTGCTATGTTATAGTGAACTCTGCTGTCTCTGTGTGGATTCTTATACTTGAAGTTCAGGGAGGTCCCCAAAACAGCCCGATGCGGACTGAGCATGGCCACAGAACCCGAAGCAGAAATGGGGGCGGTGGGCAGAGTGCAATGAAGTCTCCTTGAAAAGGGTGTGGCTGACTGGAACCCCACATACATTTTTCACATGGTCCCTGAATTCCCATGGAGAGAGTTCTTTCCCATGGAGAGCGTTCTTCACTGCATGTTGAAGAGGCAAGTCCAGCTTTAAACTTAACTAGTGCATGCTTCTTCAGCTACAGGGGTGGCTTCAGTGGGAACTCAGAATCATAGAATAGTAGGGTTGGAAGGGGCCTACAAGGCCATCGAGTCCAACCCCCTGCTCAGTGCAGGAATCCAAGTCAGAGCATCCCTGACAAATGGCTGTCCAGCCTCATCTTGAAGGCCTCCAGTGTGGGAGAGCCCACCACCTCCCCAGGTAATTGGTTCCATTGTCACTTCTAAAAGTGCTTCCGTCCATCCTGGCCCAGAAACATAATTCAGGATGGGGTGGAAACAAGGCTTCTCTCCCCCCTGCAGTCCCCACCCACAAACAAACCCCTACATCCTAGAATTTTTTTTTCCCCCAAGGGAAACATTGGAGACATATTGCCTCCTTCCCTACAACCCTGGAGCTGAATTCAGGTTGTGGAGGAAAAATAAAGGGATCCCAGTCAGTGGTGCCTGAACCACTCAGGTATTGGGGGACGGGGTTGTGCAAAGGGGGATAACCTTCTCCATAAGAATGAAGAGCAGCACTTTGCAACTAAGAACTAGCATCTGAGTCTGCCTTTTTTCTCCACCCTCCCAGTTGCTTTTCTTTTTGCGTACCCCTCCCCCTCACTTTTTTCTAAAAAAGATTATAAGCCTGAAGGACTATCTTATTATTGTTCTTTGTAAGCTGCTGTGGCAGGTTGAAGGGTCGGGTAAAAATCCTTCAAGCAAGTAATCCGTTCGCAGGTGTAGCAGAAAGGGGGGGCATGTGGGGCTGGGTGGAGGCGGGCATGCCTTGGGCACACACCATAAGGAGTGTGACTGGGAAGCCTCCCACAGATGAAAGGTTGTAAGTACTTGAAAGGTCGTCCTAGAGAAGAAGGCCAGGATCTCTTCTCGATCATCCCAGAGTGCAGGACACGGAATCATGGGCTCAAGTGACAGGAAGCCAGATTCCGTCTGAACATCAAGAAAAACATCCTGACTGTTAGATCGACAGTGGAACCCATGACCTAGGGAGGTGGTGGGCTCTCCCACACTGGAGGCATTCAAGACGAGGCTGGGCAGCCATCTGTCAGGGATGCTGTGACTTGGATTCCTGCATTGAGCAGGGGCTTGGACTCAATGGTCATTAGGCCCCTTCCAACCCTACTAAGCTATGATTCTATGAGTCTCTCAGACTTGCCTCCTTCCTCTTCTCAGTGTCTGTGCCTTTCCCCAACGTACGAGCTGGCCCTTCAGACGGGGAAGGTGATTGAACAGATGGGCAGGTTTTATCCAGAGCTGAAGCTTGCCTACGCAGTTCGAGGCAACAAACGTGAGTGTGGACCATCCTGTTGAGGTTGGGGTGTGTGGGGGGGTCTTGATCAGAATACATTGCAGCTTAGGGTTGGGAAGGTCTAGTGAGTGAAAAAAAGAGTTGTGCAATATGGCTTGTAATGCGGTGGGTGGTGGCAGCTGTGAAAACTAGGGATGTGCACCGCTTTGGACCATTCTGAAGCTCTTTGGGCCGCTTTGGCCTGATCCACCCAGCTGCGCGAGACCCCTGCTCCTTCCAGACCTGTGGGTTGCGCCTGCAGCTGTCGCCGTCTTCGAGAGAAGTGACTCCTCTTCTTCCGGGAAGTGAATGGTGTGTAGATTGTGACCATAAAGGGGCCAGATACACAATATTACAGAAGTAAATGGGCCATTTATGCCTGTAATATTGTGTAGATGGCCCTTTTACAGCAGCAATGTACGCACTGTTTACTTCCTGGAAGAAGAAGGGGGGGGGAGGCATTTTAAAAGAAAATGCCGACTCCCTCCAAGACGGCAGCGGCTGTGGGCGCTCCCTAAGGGTCCAGATAAGGTGGAGCTGGGGGCTCACATGGGGGGGGGGTGCTTTGGCTGTCCAGCTCTTGCTTCGAATCCAGAGGCTCAAGCAGGTTGGTCCAGCCCTGAATTGGCCTTAGGCAGGTCGGAGCCGATTCGGAAGGCCTGAATCGGCCTCCAGACCAGGTTGGCCTCCCTGCACAACTCTAGTGAAATCCTGAAGTTTCCAGAATATCTCCCAGGATAGCAGAATGGTCTGGATTGGAGCGGCTCCTTCACCAAGAGCCAGGATCAGTCAAAACCACCTCCCATATGAGCCTACTTGTGCTGCAAGGTGAACTGCAAAAGCCCCGCTTTGTGGACCTACCATCTTGGTGGGTGGATAGGTGGGGTAGTTAGATGAGATGGGGGCCTTTTTAGTGGTGGCACCAAGATTGTGGGATTCCTTTGCTGAGGGAGCTCTCTGCTTTGTCCTGGTTTGGCTTTGAGACACTGTCAAAGCAGTGCTCTTTTGGAAGGTTAGCTGATTTAGGACACATGTTTAGTGAGCAAAAAAGTCCTACAACTCCCAGCATCCCTCAGCCAGCCATGTTAAGTAACCAGTGTTAAGTTGGGTCTTGCTGCTGATCTATGCTGGCTTCATTGCTTAGCTGTTTGTGGCTTGTATTTCGCCACCTTTCGATTATTATTTTTGAATCATGGATAGGCAGCCTGCCTTCCAGGGGTTTTGGACTACAACTACCATAAGCCTCAGCTAGCATGGCCAGAGGTCAGGGCTTATGGAAGTTGTACTCTAAAACTTCTCAAGGCCACCAGGTAGCCTACTGCTACTATAGATCTCTTAAGCAAATAAGATAATTACAGGATACCCTCTTGAGTTCTAGGACAAGCCTTGTTTGTCCTGCATTTCCAGACACGTTTGCTGGGGCAGAAAAGAGCGGGAGAGGACAAGGAATGCCACCAGGAACCAGTCCGACAGAGGCTGCCTATTCCTTCCCCTAGTCCTGAATGGATTCTTGGAGAGGGAGAGGGAGGGAGGGGTGCTCAGACATTTCCCTAGCAGAAGGGTCCAACTGGACAAGGAAAGTGGCAAAGGTGCATGTAAGGCCACCAGGGATGGGCCGAGTCCTAAGTGGCACGCATCCAGATGAGCCTGAGCCAGGCAGTCACCTGCCTGGGCTGGCAGGATCTGGGCCAGGCCGCTCTGACCCTCAAGTGAGTGCTTCTGGTTTGGTTATAAGCCATTTTTGTTTTTCCGTTTTCAGACTAGGGAGTGCTTTACGTGCAGAATTTTAGACCCTGCCTTTGACAGCTGTGGTGGGGTTTGGGCAGAGATCTCTTGCCACAGATGTGAGAAGCAGAACCCCAGTTTGGTTGCTCCAGTAGTGCAGGAAAACGTCCCCAAGTATATTGTGCCAGTTTCCAAGATGGCTGTGGTCTCGTCTGTCCACAGTGGAGCGTGGCCAGAAGATCGCCGAGCAGATTGTCATCGGCACCCCGGGGACCGTCCTGGACTGGTGCTCCAAGCTCAAGTTCATCGACCCCAAGAAGATCAGGGTCTTTGTCTTGGATGAGGCAGACGTCATGATCGCCACCCAGGGACACCAGGACCAGAGCATCCGGATCCAGAGGTGAGCCTGGGCCCCCTCCCTGCCCACTCGCCTGGGTGCCTGGCCCGCCTGGTGCTGTTGCAGCTGGGCAGTCAGCCAGCACCCTTTCTGCGAGTTGTAGATTTCAGCAGAAATGAAACTCGCTCTCGATTTGGGTTTTCACCTGGACTGGCCAGAAAGTGTTTGTGCCTCGCTCAGGGGTGCAGAACCTTGGCCCGGGTGCCAAAACCCACCCTCCTGGGGTCCCGGTCTGGCCCTTCGGGATTCCCCAGAAGGCCACACCCCCTTCCCTTGGCCCACCCTCTTCCCACCACCACCAATTGTTTGGTGGTTTCCTGGCAGTCTTTTCCCCACTCCCAAAGGCTGGAATGCCTCTCCCGAGGCTTCGTCATTGGCAGTCAGAGCTTGAAACTACCATATGCTGGCATGTTTTTCTATTTTGGTCCTGCCCCTTTGCCTTCAGCCCCGTCCACCACTGGAACGTGGCTCGCGAAAGCTTCTCCAAAGTGGGATTTTGCCCTCAGGCTGAAAGAGGTTCCCCACCTCTGGCCTGGCATATCAGATGTTTGTAGCTGCTTCCGGAACCCGGTGCCCTGTCTCTGCCCATCTCGGTCTGCCAAGAGCGCCGATTTGTGAGCCAAGCAAACGCAGACAGGGCAGTTTCCTCACTGGCCGTGGGTGAAACTGCGACTCAGGGAAGGCTTTTATATTCTTTTAGCTTGCCTTTTGTAAAGCCCAAGCTACGTGGGCTGTGCAGTGAGGTGTTAGGGTGGGCCGCGCCCCTTGGGCCTGCAGTTGGCTGCACCTGTGTGCTGAATGCTCAGGAAGGCCAGCAAGCCAAAATGCGGCACTCCGGGATGAGCTGCATTCTCCCCACCTAGCTTTTTACACTCGCAGGGAGTCTTTCCTAGGGGGAATTCCAAAATGGTGCCGTTACCTCATAACCGTCCACTCACGGCACGCTACGGCTTCAGGATTCCACGACCGCACCATGCTGCGTGTGTAGGCCGGGGGTCTAACTTGCCCCCTCCCTGGGGCCTTAGGCGTCAGCAGGTTTGACGTCTGTGGCTGGGATCCCAAGAGTCCCAAGCCAAGCCAGCCTCCCATCGGAATGACAAGACTGCCGCACTGCACACAGCTTTTGGAGACGCCCTTCCCTTCCGGGAGCTGCCTGACCTCGAGAGCAAGTAAAGCAAGGCTGTGGGCATCCCACTGTTCCACACAAGCCCAGAAAAGGCATAGAACACAGCATTGGGGTGCAGCTGCCTGAAAACCACTTTTTTTTTAAAGCAAATTTCCAGTCCTCAAGGCTACAATCAAGTATGGCCAATACTCAGCTAAAGGCGTAATCCTATCTATGCATGTTTAGCTGGAAAAAAAAGTCCTACAATTCCCAGCATTCCCCAGCCAGCCATGTTCGGGAGTTGTAGGACCTTTTCCTGTCTAAACACGCATAGGATTGCACCCTAAATCTCGGAAGCAAGAAGGGTTTGCTGAGAAATGCAAGTCCAAAGCTCCCTTGGGCGCCCAGAATGAGGCACTCATCCAGGCCTGTAAATATCAGTCCTGGGTGCTCTTCCAGGCCTGGATGCTCTTTGCATGCAGAAGGCCCAGGTTCAACCCCCAGCTTCTCCAGGTAGGGCTGGTAAGAATCCTGCCTGAAAACTTGGATCGCTGCTGCTGCCAGTCAGTGTCGACAATACTGGGCTAGATGGACCCAGGGTCTGACTCGGTATAAAGCCACTTCCTGTGTTCCTAAATATAGACAGAATGCAAATAGCTTTGGTGCTGAATTGGTCCTTGAGTTTTCTCTGTAGCCACAAGCCTCTTAATTGGTTTAATGCAGCCGCCCCCAACCTGGTGTCCTCCAGATGTGTTGGGCTGCGTGCTAGCTGGGAATCATGGGAGTTGCAATCCAAGTCTGGAGGGCACCAAGTTGGGGAAAGTTGGTTTAATGGGTAGATTAATCAACTAAAGCTTTAGTTGATTAATCAGTGGACTTAAGGGTATACTTAAGGGTTCTTTTAATGCTATTTTGGGTCTGAAATATTGCAGTAATAGGAAATGAAAAAGAAATAATTTCCTTCCATATCTCAAAAGAAAACCTTTATTGAGTCTACTGATGGACAGATCAGTTCATTTCTGGTCTGCATCAGTTTCACATGTATCCATTCATAAGTTCATTTTTTTTAACCACACAGATTTGCATTATTTTCTAATGTATTTTTCCACAATATGCATTTTTGTACACATTGTGGTAGTTATTTTAAAAACTGTCTTGCAAAATTTAGAAGTGTGAAAGCCGAAGGGTAATGGTGTTCTGATCCACATACTGGTCCGGGAAGCACAAATTGGGTTGGTGTGCTTAAAAATGCAGACCGAACAAAAGCTTCGAACTTCCCTAGTTGAAGCTTGTGTGAACACATAAATGCACACGCGTGCACTCACACTCAAATTCAGATTTAAGCCCCGGCATCACCAGGCGTAACTAACTGGATGTTGCTCTTGGGGTCATGGTGAATGAAAAGGTCGACTTGGTGTGCAGCAGCTGTGAAAAAAGCAAATTCCATACTAGGGATTGTTAAGTAATCGAGCAACTATATAAATCTATGATGTGGGACACCTTCAAATGCGGCGTACAGTTCCTGATCACCCCGCTTCTAAAAGGATACAGAGCTGGAAAAGATGCAGAGACGCGCACCCAATATGTGGCTGGAGCACCTTTGCCATGAGGAAATGTTCCATTGTGTGGAGCTTTTGCCTTCAGAAAAAGAAAGACCATTTTGGTCTTTTCTCTAATGGGGAAAAGGCTTACAGAACTATTTGCAGGGTGTGGACAAGTCGGATTAAAGAAAACTGCTTTGCATAATAGTAGGAGTTGGAATCGCCCAGTCATGTTGATTGGCCGTCGATTCGGGATGGACTCAAGGCAGTCCTTCATACAGTGCAACATAGGGGGTTGCTGCCAGCCAGCTGCTGTGGGATTATGGGAGTTGTAGTCCAACATGCTAGGGAAAGTGGAAGGCAAAAGGAAGAGGGGCCGACCAAGGGCAAGGTGGATGGATGATGATATTCTGGAGGTGACGGACTCGACCTTGGGGGAGCTGGGGGTGGTGACAGGAAGCTCTGGCGTGGGCTGGTCCATGAAGTCACGAAGAGTCGGAAGCGACTGACCGAATAAACAACAAGTCCAACACATCAGGAGAGCACAAGGCTGGGGAGGGCTGCTATAGGATGTGGTGTTGGCCACAGACAATCCTGTGCATGTTTGGCTGGGGAATGCTGGGAGTTGTAGGACTTTTTCTGTCTAAACATGCATAGGGAAGACTTGGAAAGGGGATGAGATAGATTGATGAAGGATAGGTCTGTCAACAATAATAGCTGTGATGGCTATATTGAACCTCTATGTTTTGGAGGCGTATGAGAGTGGGGGGCTTTTGCCATCAAGCCCTTTTTGTGGGCCTTTGGGAACATCTGGCTGGGCACAGGGTGCTGATCCAGCAGGGCTCTTCTCTTAATATGAATCTAGTCAGGGACGGCATGCGGCTTTTTCCTCCCCCCTCCCAGAATGCTTCCCAGAGACTGCCAAATGCTGCTCTTCTCGGCCACCTTTGAAGACTCAGTGTGGAAGTTTGCCCAGAAAGTTGTTCCCGACCCCAACATCATCAAGCTGAAGCGGGAGGAGGAGACGCTGGACACCATCAAGCAGTACTATGTCCTGTGCAACAGCCGGGAGGAGAAATTCCACGCCCTCTGTAACATCTACGGCGCCATCACTATCGCGCAAGCCATGATCTTCTGCCACGTGAGTGATTTCGGGGACGAGGCAGGGGTGTCTTGGCTCCAGTGGAATGTGTGGGCAGATGGGGCTGCTACATAGTTAATAGGCAAGCAAGAGGCGTACTCGTTGCAGTCCAGTATCAAAATAAGTAAAACATCCCCTTTCCTGTGTTGCTTCATTATTACTACTACTACTATTTTCATTTCTATACCGCTTAATAGCCGAACTCTCTGGGCAGTTTACAGCAATTAATAAGGCAGTAAAATGTAGCATAAAGTACAGCATTAAAGTACAGCATAAAAATTAAAATATACAACATTTAAAACCATTTAGACAGCTAAAAACAGTTTCAGTAAAATACCAGGCCTGTTTAGATGGCTAGTGTGGCGCAGAGTGGTAGGCGGCAGTACTGCAACCGAAACTTTCCCCACGACCTGAGTTCGATCCCAGCGGAAGCCGGGTCTTGGGTAGCCGGCTCAGGGTAACTCAGCCCTCCATCCTTCCGAGGTCAGTGAAATGAGTACCCAGCTTGCTGGGGGAAAGGTAGTCACAACTGGGGAAGGCAATGGCAAACCACCCCGCTATAGTCTGCCATGAAAACGCCAGTGCAAACGGCGTCCCTCTAGGGGTCAGTAATGCCCTGGGGCTTGCACAGGAGGACCCTTTCCTTTAGATGGCTGGCATAAATACCCCATCATATGCCATTAAATGCCTGGGAGTACAGGAGAGTCTTAACCTGGCACCAAAAAGATGATAGTGTTGGTGCCACGTGGGCCTCAGTGGGGAGCTTTTTCCATACTCGAGGGGCCACCACTGAGAAGGCCCTCCCCCGTGTCTCCACCCTTCAAGCCGCCCTCATATGCTCCATTCTCTTCTATAATGAGGAGCTGGACTCTTTCCTCCCCTCTTCCATTGTGTGTGTATGTTTTAGTTTGAGGGTCTGAACAGGCTGCTCTTCTTTTTACATTTTGCAGACCCGCAAAACAGCTGGCTGGCTAGCGGGGGAGCTCTCGAAGGAAGGTCACCAGGTGGCCCTCTTGAGTGGCGAGATGATGGTGGAACAACGAGCCGCCGTGATCGAGCGCTTCCGAGAGGGCAAGGAGAAAGTTTTGGTGACCACCAACGTCTGTGCCCGAGGTAAGCACGGTGCCTGGCTCTGGAGAGGCGTCGCAAGTTGCGTTGCTTGTGACGCACGCATGGAAATCCATTTTCTGATGCACGTTGTTGCCCAGATGTCCTTTGGAGGCTTCCAAAGATATGTTGGCGGTGCTTGTCCAGGGGATCTGCTTTCTTAAAGCCTCACCTGCCTTTGCAGTTGTGCAGCAAAGGGCTTCGAAACAAGGTCCCAGTTAATCACGCCAGCATCTCCCTCCTTGCCTGCTGAAGCCGGAAGCCCAGCGGCCGGGGTTGGAACTTCTCCTCAGCCAAGACAGCTTTTTACAAGAGGAGCCCCTTTTATAGCTGTCCTCCAACCCAGACCCCCCCAAAGGTTATTCATAGGTTGTTTGTATAGCTCAGCTGCCAGGTCATGTGAGGCTCCCATAGGTGAGGTGACCACCGGATTGAGTCCTATGACCACCTGGCTTCTTGAAACCCTCCTTGTTAAAACATGGCGCATGTGTCAGAAGGCTTACAAATCAGACAGGGTTTGGGGGTCGTGCAGCTCTTGCTGTTGTCATGGGGTCAGTTTCAGGACCCTCAAGCCCTTCTGTGCCCCACATGAGCTGCTCTTTCCCATTTCCAAGGCATCTCCACTCCTTTTTCTCCCTACTTTATGCAACACCCCCCCCCCCCAATCTAAACTGTTGGAAAGCTTTAATAATGGAAGCAAAATAGATTTATGCAAACCAAGACCTGCAATGCATCTAAGTTCTAGAAGGTCGTTAAGTTCAGTTCAGTCGTTAAGTCGTGTCCGACCCTTCGTGACCCCATGGACCATAGCACGCCAGGCCTTCCTGTCCTCCGCTCTCTCCCGGAGTGTGCTCAAGTTCATATTCATTGCATCGGTGATGCTATCTAGCCATCTCATCCTCTGCCGTCCCCTTCTCCTTTTGCCTTCAATCTTTCCCAGCATCAGGGTCTTTTCCAGGGAGTTTTCTCTTTGCATTAGGTGGCCAAAATATTTGAGCTTCAGCTTCAGTATCTGTCCTTCCAATGAGCAGTCAACTCTTCGGCGCTCAGCCTTCCTTATAGTCCAGCTCTCACAGCCATACGCTACTACTGGGAAAACCATAGCTTTGGTTATACGGACCTTTGTCGGCAAGGTGATGTCTCTGCTTCTTACTATGCTGTCTAGGTTTGCCATAGCTTTCCTCCCAAGGAGCAAGCATCTTTTAATTTCATGGCTACAGTCACCGTCTGCGGTGATCTTGGAGCCCAAGAAAATAAAATCTGTCACTGCTTCCATTTCTTCCCCTTCTATATGCCAGGAAGTGATGGGGCCAGATGCCATGATCTTAGTTTTTTTAATGTTGCGTTTCAAACTGGCTTTTACACTCTCCACTTTCACCCCCAACAAGAGGCTCTTTAGCTCCTCTTCACTTTCTGCCATTAGGGTGGTATCGTCTGCGTATCTGAGGTTGTTGATAACTCTCCCAGCAATCTTAATTCCGACCTGTGATTCATCCAACCCAGCGTTTCTTATGATGTACTCTGCATACAAGTTAAATAAGCAGGGCGACAATATACAGCCTTGGCTGTATATTTCCCAATTTTGAACCAATTGGTTGTTCCATGTCTGGTTCTTACTGTTGCTTCTCTAGAAGGTCATACTCCCTCTCAAAAGGGGTCTTCTGCAAATGGAGCCCCAGCCCCTTAGTGTTTAGGTGCGCCTGGACCCCTTTCTGTTTTTGATGACCCCTCTGTGATTTCCATCTTGTCTGCTTCAATGATGAACATCTGAAACTGCCTCATACTGAGTCAGAACTTTGATTCATCTAGCCCAGTACTGTCGACACGCGGCGACTTTCCAAATTCTCAGATAGGGGCCTTTCCCAGCCCTACCTGAAGATGCCTAGATTAAACCTGGGACCTTGTGCATGTAAATCGTATGTTCCACCACTGAGCTATAGCCCTCCCCCAATTGATGTATGGTGTCTGGCATTGTTTAGCGTGGAGAAAAGGCAAGGAAGGGGAGACATGATGGAGGTGCACAAAATTATGCCTGGTGTGCAGAAAGTGGGTAGGGAGGCATTTTTTCCCCCTCTCTCATAATTCTAGAACCTAGTGGGGTATTCCCATGAAGCTGATGATGAGATTCAGGACAGATAAAAGGACTTCTTCACACAGCACATAGACTATGGAATTCACTTCCACAGGGTGTAGTGATGGCCACCACTTTGGATGGCTTTAAAGGGGGATTGGACAAATTCATGGAGGAGAAGGCTATCAATGGCTACTAGTCCTGATGGCTATGTGCAACCTCCAGTATCAGAGGCACTATGCCTATGTGCACCTGTCGCTGGGGAACATGGGCAGGAGGGTGCTGTTGCACTTGTGTCCTGCTTGCGGGTTTCCCACAGGCAGCTGGTTGGCTACCGTGTGAACAGAATGCTGGACTAGATGGACCCTTGGTCTGATCCAGCAGGGCTCTTCTGAAGTTCTTATGTCTCCAAATTCAGTGTGCATTCATCTGGAAAACAGTGGACTTCCCCACTGGACTAACGTATGTGTGCATCTTATGCAGTTATCTTCACTGACTTCCACATAGCTTAGCTATAGTTATCCATGCTCTGATAACTTCTCATCTGGATTACTGCAATGCGTTATATGTGGGGCTGCCTTTGAAAACAGGCAAAGATTGTTAACAGGGACTGGCCTGTGAGCTTATATTATGCCAGTACTTTTTCAGCTGCACTGGCTGCCAGTCCATTTCCAGGCCCGATTCAAAGTGCTGGTATTAACATTCAAAGCCCTTAACGGCTTGGAGCCAGGTTACCTGAAGGATCGCCTCCTCCCATATGTGCCTGCCCGGACCTTAAGATCATCGTCAGCAGCCCTCCTCCGTAAGCCCCTGCCAAAGGAAGTGAGGTGGGTGGCTACTAGGAGGAGGGCTTTTTCTGCTGTGCGCCCCCCCCCCCCCCCCAGCTCTGGAATGAGCTCCCTAGTGAGGGTCGCCTGGCACCTACATTGTATTCCTTTCGGCGCCAGGTGAAGACCTTTTTATTTTCCCAGGCATTTTAGCATTTTAGCTTTCTGGACTTTTAGTTTGCTGTTTTAAATCTGTATTTTGAACCTGCACTGCTGCTAGGTTTTATTGTGGTTGTATTGTTATATTGTGGTTTTAACGTTCTATATATTTTAAATTGTTTTATTGTTTGCTGTTTGGTTTTAATTTTTGTGAACCGCCCAGAGAGCTTTGGCAATTGGGCGGTATAGAAATGAAATGAAATGAAAGAATAAATAAATAAATTCCACATGCATCTGATAAAGCAGACTCTTGCCCACCAAGTCCATGCCACAGTAAATGTTAGTCTTTCTGGTGCCAGAAGTCATTCTAAATGTAACGTATGCATGGAATTTGGTTTTCATGGGGCAGCCCTCTGCTACTCCTTGGCTTGATAACTATATGCCACCCCTAATTTCCCTTGTCAGTGTTTCCGCTTTGCAGAAGCTAGAATAAGAGGCATGTATGCAGTTACTTTGCAGTGTTCAAAGTGCTTCACACACGCCATTCTCTCAGTAATCCTTGCAACAGCCATGTTAGTAAGGCAAGTCACAATTACTGGAGGGATTGGCCAAACTAGACGTTACACAGGTGACGAACAGTCTCAGACGTGTGTGTGTTAAATGAAAAGGACTATGAAAAAGGATTACTCCGGTATAAACAAACTTGTGAAGCTATGAGAAGTAACAATAGACCTCTTTTGTTTGAATATTTCCAGCCCCTTTCCTGATTGTGCCCTGGAAATGTGTTGCTTGATGTAATCGGTGGCTGCCCAGCTTACAAAAGGGCACATTATAGCTCTGCTATAAATATTTAGCAATACAGCAAACGTCTCTGTTGAGGAATGGAATTAGCCGTCCTCTCAGTCTTCGATGCTCTCCTCCTCTAGGGATTGATGTGGAGCAGGTCTCTGTCGTCATCAACTTTGATCTGCCAGTCGATAAAGACGGGAATCCAGATAACGAGACGTATCTTCATCGCATCGGCCGCACGGGGCGCTTTGGCAAGAGGGGCCTGGCCATTAATATGGTGGACAGCAAGCACAGTATGAACATCCTCAACAGGATCCAGGAACATTTCAGTACGTCCCTCCTGGCTTCTTTCTCACTTGGAGCACAGGTTCTTGATCTTGGCCAGCCGTTCTCTTTGGAGGCTTGCATGAGCTGGTGTTCTACGACTTGGCGCAGCGCTCTGAGTGAAATCACTGTGCACAATTCTGGTTGCAGCTCTTTCAGAAAGAGAAGTGAGAGGAAAGTTTGAGTTAGAGCAGGAATGGTCAGCTGGTTCCCTGTGGATTTGTCTGGCCCGCTGCCTCCCTGGTAAGAGGTCCTCTCACTGAGCAATGTGTGAATATCCCCGAGTCCTCTGAATCCTCACACAGGCCCATGGGACAGCCCGTCATTTCTTGACGAAAGCAGTGCCTGTTGGGTTACACTCTGCTCAGACCACTTGGGAGACAAGTATGGTGGCCTTCTCCCCTCTACGCAACTTGGCCAGGGAGAATTCTCTCCATCCTCCCAGGTTGAAGTTAACAGTCATTTGGATTAGAGCAGTAACTTTGGCCCAGGGAGAGAAATGGCAGTGCATTGTATGGCTTTATGAAAAAAGGAAAAAGAATTTAATGGCTCCTGCAAGCACAAAGCATCTATCCCCCAAATGCACCTGCCTGCTCTTTCTGTGGAAGCAGACAAGGCCAGAGCAGTGGCTCATGGCAACGGACACTGTTGGAGGCAGATCTTTCTATCCCATCACTGTGCGCTGCATGTGAAGGGATCATCCCATTACTCCCAGTGCACAGAAGGAGCACAACTGCCTGCCTTCAGAGCAAGTGCAGCTGTTGCACCTCTGCACAAGTCTCTGCTCTGGGCTTCCCTCCTTCCATTTGGAGACATGCTCTGATACTTAGAACAGGGGCGTGTCGTAAAAATGGGGTGGGCTCCACAGAGGTCCGGTAACGCACTGTGAAAGTAAAGCTTTGGTGAAGTGTGCCTCCGGTTTTTTAATTCAGAAAAAAGTGCTCGACTATCCCAAACTGAAATGTCTTTCTCACGCCCTACACACAGACCCTGGAGAATGCGATTGGACTGGTTTCCTGGTGGTGATCTGCTCTCCTTTTGTACAGACTCTGACTCCCAATGCCTTCCTGATATTGACTCTGTTTCCTTGTTAATATAGATAAGAAGATTCATAAACTGGATACAGACGATCTGGACGAAATTGAGAAAATAGCTAACTGAAATGGCAGCTGCCGGAATTGGTGCGCATGCCCTCCCATGGTAGCTCTCCCACCACAATTGGATCAGCATCCTGATTGGCACGAGTCTTAGCCAGTCACACGCAAAGGGACGTCTTTAAAGATAATGAATACACAGGAATTACCTCATCTTAAAAAAAAAATGTGGCTGGACTTGATTTTTTTTAAAGAAGTGCAAACTCTGGGGAAAGAAGAAATGTTTACAGTAACTTTTAACTTTTTTTTTTTTAGTTTAGCCTTAAAATGGGAAGATCTCTTAAATTCTAATGATGCCAAAAACATAGCCAATTGATTAGGTGAGATACATGCCTGTTTTTATCTCTGAGAGGAGAGTAACTTCTTAAACATGCCCAAGCAGTATATTAGTTCAACAACCAAGTAAATATATCTATATCTATATATCGAAGCTAGTTTACATGAAATGAGGTTTTCACTTAGAGCTCTCCATTTTCTAGACTTTTGTAGATTGCCCTGCTGTTTCCGTAGGTAGATGATCCAGAGGGCTTGCGCCTTAGTGGGTTGCACAATCAATTGACTTTTTAGCTTTTCTCTCCCCCCCCCCCCCAGGAGCTTTGGGAACTGTAATCTTGGATGGAGTCTTGAGAACTTCAGCCACTGCGCAGGCCAATCCAAAGCCACCTGGGGCATCTGTTGCAGTGAAAACTATGCAGTTAAGTTCACAGGGCAGAGCAGACATTGCATTTAAAACAGCGTAGTGGTGAAAAGTGCTGACTTGATACAGTGGACACGGGCTGTACTGCAACCCTTACATACCAAACAGGCACCCTGCGCTGGTTCAATCAGGAAAACAGACAGGATGGTCCCTGTTGAGCACACATCTTCCGCTGTGTCACTGTAGCAGGGAGGTCAGCACTTTGGGAAGGGGGCAGTGTTTGTGTATGAAGAAGGGAGGGAGGGATCGTGAACGACCCAATACGCCTGCGAAATATATTTCCAGTTTGCGCAGTTTCAGGATAGGTGGGTACCACAACTTTCGTGCTGTAACTCCCTCCCACCAAGCTGTTCCCTAGCAGAATCCTGCAAAGGCCCTGAATCGAACACAACTCCTTCCCTCTCTTGCTGCAACACAGCAAACAGGACTCGGTGGATGGCAGTGAAAGCTGAAAAAGTTGAAGGGCTCAGGAAGGGGAGGGGGGCAGATGGTGCAGTGAAAGCCTTCTTGTAGGAACACAGTTCTTAATTCACCTCTGAGCACGTTTAAAGGGGATTTGGTTTGGTTTGAAGGGGAAAGTGCCAGTTTTTGCGAACCGCGCAACTCTGCACAGAGGGGACGTTCCACACCAGATCGCTACTGGTGGATTGCACCCGATGTTCTTTTACAGGGCTGCTGTCCAGACAGTTGCTACAAAATGTGTAGGTGCTTGGATTTGGGTACAAAAACAGAATGATACCTAGGATTGCGATGACCAAAAATATCCTTCAGTGGGGACATGTTGTGTGTGCTTGTTCAATCCCCGCTGCTTCAGTTACAGGAGACCATCTGCCTCCATTGTACCTGTACTATTGAGACTCATCACAGCTTTTCTCTTTGCATTTGGGTTCTCCAGTTCCACGACAGCAATGTTAACTACACAGCCAGGGTTTGGGAAACCGCCTACTATATATATTTTTTTCTGGGCAAGGTAGAACTTAAGATATTTTTACTCACGATAGGTAGAGAATTAGAACAGGCAGTAACACAACCCACCGGCCTCCTACTTGGTACAGGAATCTCTTCTGAACTAATAAATAAATTGTAAATTCTGAATGTTTATCTGTATTTTTTTTTAAACTTTGGCCATTAACTGTTCTGTTCAGTGACAGAAACTGGGTTCTTTTACCAAGTAAAACAAAACTCAAGACACAATCTCATTTTTAAAATGTACCTAAAATTTTAGGACGTTTGTGTGCAGCCTCTTACCGATCAGTGTAAATGGCTTCAGGGGTGGTGGGGCAAGTTTAAAAAAAAAAAAAATCCACAGATTTTGTAGGCCGGGGTATATCTATTTTTATTCCACTGGAAGCGGCAGGTGAGTGTGTGCTGTGTGTGTGGCCGAGGGCCTTCAACCACCTCCTCTGGCACTATTGAATGACAATGTGAGAGCAGCGTGCTGGTGCTGAATGGTTGCAGATGCTGCAGGGCTGGTGTGCTCTTTCTGATGTACTTTTCAGTTGGAATAAACATAAAAGAGTGACATTGGTCTTGGCTGCCTTTCTCTTTCTCTCCCTCTTTCTCTCTCCAACCCCCAGCCAGACTTGGCTACGGGGGCATGTGACAACTTGCTTTGCAGCTCTGGACCTTGGTGGGAGAAGGGTGAAGAGTGGAGGCAAGCAAAGAACTCTGGCGGTGCGGAAATGTAATAAATAAAATTGTTTTCAACGGCAATTTGCGGCGGGGCCTGTGGAGGCCAAGGCCACCCTTGCCTCCTGAGTTAAGGACCACCGCATATGTAAGCACTCGCCTGGTCACCATCTGTGACGGGGAATTGTATGCAGGTGAGTTGGCTGGCAGAGGAAGGACAGAGATCCATCCCTCTTCTACCGTCTCCATGAGGCAGGCTAGTAAAATTGTTTTGCAAGCAACATTGCAGAGATCTTGGCAAGCCTGCTGAGCAGGAAAGACAGGCTGCAGTGATGTGAACAGACAGATTTAATACTTGAACTTGGAACTTCCCAGTTAAACTGGCAGTAGTTTCTGGATAGAGAAAAGGAAGCACTGTTGTCCATAATGGGCTTGTGCAGAAGTAATGCTGACATGAACGAGCCTCGGACTCATCAGCTCCACCTCCCCTCTTGCCCTCTGGCACAGCTGAGATTAGAGGCTTTTACTTTGACTAGCTAATTGTGGTTTGAGACCAGGGTCCAAACCCAAACAAACTGGTTAGCCTTAACTGTAGTTTTGGGAAACAAGTGAGGCTGAGACGGATTGATGATCCTGACTTGTTCCCCTGAACCATAGTTAAGATTGACCAGTTTCACATTTGGATGCAAGGGTAAACGGAGGTTAAATGAAAACAGGAGCAAAAGCTTCCAGCCTCTATGGCTGTGCTGGAGGCCGGAGCAGAAGCACATCAGCCTGACCCTCATGCATGTGGCTGAAGCAGCCTTCCCCAGGAGAGTGCACCCCCAGATGTGTTGGACTGCAACTCCCAGCATCCCTGGGGTGCTGGGAGCTGTAGTCCAACACATCTGGGGGCACCAGGTTGGGGAAGGCTGGGATAAGCACTGTGTCCAAACTGGGTCAATGTCCAATTTATCAAATTGGTTGCCCCAAGATGTAGTGATGAGCACTAGCTCAGACCCCATTTTTAAAAGGGACGGACTGCCGTGAAGGAGGTGTATCAATGGTGATACAAAACCTCCATATTCAGAGGCAGAGTAGCTTAACAGACTGGTTCCGGGAGAGGGCTACTGCCTCACTACTTGTTTGTGGACTTCCCACTCGTGGCGTATAGGATGCTGGATCTTTGGGCTGATTCAGCAGGGCTGCCCTTCTGGCCAGCTGCAGCCCCCCCCCCCCTTGCAACTTACTTTGGCTGCAAGCGCCACAGCGACCACGTCCTTGTTACGACGCTCTGCATATCGACGTCATGTGCTGCTTTTCATAGACTTGCTTACATTTTTGCATCCTATCTTCTTCCTGAGGTGGAGGACATTTTGGGTGTAGCCTGATGAACACCCCCATCCCAGGACACCCAGCAAGAGTAGTGCACAAGAACAACTCAAAACCTTTGGCCTACTCAATTGCCCAGTTGCTAATCTCATACAGGAGGTCTATATAATAAGGCAAAAACAATACTAAAAACTGGGCTACATAAAAAAGAAAAAAAGCATTACACCCAGAATACCTTTATTGGATCTAACAGCACACATAACATCTTTTCAAATTATTTAAGTGCAAAAAGCATATACTCCCCCCGCAATACAGTAACCTGTTCACTGTTTTAAGCCTGATTTCCACCCACCACACCCCCTTGACAATTCCTGGTGGGGTTTTTTCCTACTGTTCCTAAGGGGGAGAAATGGATGTTTTCAAGGCATGTCTGCAGCCCCTCCAAACAATGCAACCTTGTGGATCTTGCCCTTGCGCCTGGGATTTCAAAAGAACTTGCTCTTTCCCAGATTGAGAGATGACATTGGCTCCCCAGAGAATCAGGAACTGGTTTTGAAAGTCAACATTTGCTCAGCATGAAGGTCATCTTTCTCTCCTTCCCCATCTTCTCTAAGAACAATTCCTCTTATCCTATAGAATCCAACTGGAATGTATGAAACAGTTTATACACTGAGCGGAACTGAGTGGTAGAAGTCTTTCCTAGACTGCCCCTGCAGCCAGGGGACAATGTCTGACAGTTCCCTGAACACATGAAATTAATGCAAGGTAGTTGTTGTCTGTGGGGGGTGGGGGGTGGGGGGTGTCCAGCCTAGCCTTATTTCTGCATGCATGGCATTTGTCATGGGGAGCATTCAGCATCCAACCCAGCCTGAAATGAGTGCAGTCCCAAGAAAAGCTTTACTACTCAAACCTGCTGAATGTGTACACTGACCCTAAACTGGTTGTAGCTTAGGAACTCCTCTTCCCTCTTCTCAGCAGGGAACCCCACCACCATGTTCTGAGTTGTAGAAAACTTGCTTTGTCCCTCCACCCTCCCTGTTGCAGTTGCTGATAATCCGGTGGCAAGTAACCTTTGAGCAAGCCTAGGCTGCCGATACTACTTTCTCCCTTGGCGCTGCGCTGACACCGATCAACAGAACGGTGCTCCCCTGCTAGAGCCTGCTGCATCGCTTAGGAAGGCAATCCACAGTGCACGTGAATCCTCAGGCTATCACCAGGATCAGGCCTTGCTACCTCAGGACTGCATGTGAATATTCAGTCCAGAGCTGACATTGCTCTCTGTCGCCTAGATCTCAAAGGTGACAGCCCAGGACAGCTAGCTAGTTTTTCTTTTCCTTTCTGCCCAACTGCACACCACAGGGTACTGACAGGTGGCATGTCAGCCCACCCTGCTCCTACCGGCCTCTGCTCACTGCTTATAACTGATGAGAGCAGACAGGATGCAGGCCTCTGCAAAGACAGAAATCCAGCTTCTGTAACTGAGGCAAAGCTGGACATCTAACTAGCCTGGCCTGTGACAAGATAAGGAGAAACGTGACTGACAGAGAGGTGAGGAAGAAAGGACCAAGCCGCCTGCTCTACCCAGCCCGATCCTGTGTGCCAGCATCGTCAAGGTGTTCACTCTTGGCCTATTCAGCAGCTGCAATCAAAGGGCAGGCAAATTTCCTACCAACTTCTAAGGTTAGTTTGGCCATCTCTGTGAGGCAAAACGTCAGAGAAATTAACACTTGGAAGCAGACCGTTTTGGCAAGCTGCCTGCTCGTTGAGCTTAATCCATTTTTTTGAATAATACCTGGATTTTAATCCCTGCATGCGGGCAGGAAAGGGTTTTCTTTAAAACATTACAATGCAGTTTAAAATATAGATATAAAATGGCATTTTGATAAACACAAACAGGCCCAGTCTTAATCAAAACAGGTTGATTCGTTTTTGAAAACGTAAGAGAGCAGCTTTCAAGAAAAGCCACTTGCTCATATCCAGGCAAAACTCGATTGATAATAGAATACCAAATCAACATCTGTTTGCAACTAACTCTTTTCTATTTCAAAAAAGTAAAGGCGCTGTTCCTGTTGCCAAACAACACTGAAATTTAAATTTGTACTGGATAAACCCACTTAGGATCATTCCAGATGAATTTGTGCCATAATCTCATGAAAGAAAAAATTGATTTAAAATACAGTAGCATACCCAGGAAGGTTGAGCAAAGACAGCTTTGCTTAACACAGCCTTCCCAACCTGGTGCCCCCCAGGTTTTTTTCAACTACAACTACAAGCATCCCACAGCCAACTATAATGGCTGGGGATGCTGGGATTTGTAATCTAACATCTGGAGGGCACCATGTTGGGGAAAGCTACTTTCTCTTGACTTCTACCATGGAAGATAGAGGAATCAAAGCGTTGTGAGTTAGCTGCATAGCCCTGTCCTTCCATCAAAGCCAAAAGCTCTCTTTGCATCTTGAATGGAGGAACTAAAGAAAAAATAGTTCTGGGCACAACCACCAGAAACCTCTCTTGCACAAGCCCTGTTGAACAGAAGCTGCACAAGCAGATAACAATTTAGTTGAATGCGACTTGTGAAAGAAGTTCCTGGTGGACTGTGCCTATAGTTCCTATCCACCCATTTAGATTTTTCTGGGGCTCTATTCCAAGAGCTGAATCAAAAATGTAAAACTTCCCAGCAGAACAGACTATCTTGAAAACAACTTGGCAACCTACAAAATGGCATGGGGTATATGGGAAGCTGGGGGAAGGGGAACAGCACAGAAGGGAAATTAAATGGAATGCTTTAAAAGCAAAATGGTCCTGCACACTCCTGATGGGTATGCAAGGAAGAGCCTGGAAAAGTGCAACACCGGAGAAAAAGCCTGAGCTTAGTCTAAAGGAGCGGACATTGGAAGAAAATCCACAACCTCCCATGGCATTTAATGCAAAGAACACCCTCAGGCTGCTCAAAGCTCCCCCTCTCGCTCTTCCCGCAGAATGCACAGCACTGACTTGTGGACGATTGCGCACTCTTGCAAGGACTTGGCAAGGTCGGAGAAGGTCCTCCGAGGCACTTCCGCCGTTTCGATGCTGCAGCGCTTGTACGCAGCCGAGTTCTTTTGCTCCGCCACGGCAAGGACAGTTTCCAGGTTGTCTGTCGGCCGGAAGTGACGTTCAAACCTTTGGCCCGAAGGAGACCGGATGGCCAGCAGCAACCGCGGCTCCTCCTCGCACGGTTCTTCCACAGTCAGTGCCGGTGTGGCAGAGGCCCCTTCTCTGGTTTTACTCGATGGCTTTGTCTCCAAAGGGAGCGGTGGCATCTGAGCATATTCTCCACTGCCCCCTTTGTGCTTGGCCAGAATCAGAGCGGGCACCTTCCCCGCCGAGGGAACATCTCTGCAGCCCTGCTCCTCCTCCTCCAGCTGTGCACGTGCCTGGAGTTGACCAGCCTGTTCGGACATCACTTCCACAGCACTCTTCCTCAGTTCCTTTCTGCTGATGGACGGGAGCACTCTGTACTTATTTAAGGAGGAGGAAGTTCTTACGGGCACCTGCTGGAGGAGATCTGGGATTTCAGCAGGAAACACCTGAGCGGGCTGGTGCAGCTGCTGGGAAGAGGATGCCCGACGGGTACCGCCGGCATCTTCGCAGGGAGCTAACGGCTGAGGGGATGTTGGCACTTGGTAGGAATAGGCCTCCACGCTGTGGGAGTAATTCAGGTTTGGCCTCGTGCGCCCCTTTGCAGATTTCGGCCGAGTGACGTGCATGGCGAGAGGGCTTGGATGCCAGGCGGAAGGCTTTGCAATGCCAAAGGAGGTCTTCCGTTTAGAGGGTGCGATGTTCAGGTGCGAGGCAGCGGCCATGGCTTTTCAGGACACCTGTGGGAACAAGTTGGGAAGTGAAAGACACAAAGGGCCGGGTGGCAGCAGCTTTATCTCCCGCAACATACTACTTTTCAGCCTGGCTTAATCAGGCCTCTGGCTGAGTTGACAGGAATTCACACAACCCCGTCACTTCATGTAGGTACGATAAGCTACCAATTTCTCTCATATCCAGCGTACATGCTCCCACTCCTCAACTGTTCTAGACTTAGGCTGTATTCGCACAGAATGGTAAGCCAGGATTCTGGTGCACACAGCCCATTCGCTCCCGCTTGACTCCTCCCACTAGTATGATTGGCCAAACTAACCAGAAACAGAAAGCTTACCATGATGGCCAGACCTGGGATCCTGGCTTGTTGCTCCCTTTACAAGCCAGGATTGCAGAACAGGGTTTACAAATCCTAGTTTGCTGGAAAGCAAGAGGCCAGGATTTGGGGTTTCAGATGACATGCTACACAAACCATTACTGGTTTGTTTAACAGCTTGCGCCAGTGGGAAGAGCCAAGTGGAGTGAACAGTAAGCCAGGATTTGCCAGAATCTTGTTTTGCTGTTCCATGCTAACACAGCCATCATTGAGGAGAACATTCAGAGGGGTAACAGAGTTAGGCTATGGGAAGAATAACCACCAAGAGTCTTCTGGCAACTTCCAGACTAACGGATGTAGTGTGGCAGACGTTTTTATGGGCTGTTGCCCACCTTGCCGGATGCACAAGTTCATCTGCCAACTGAGCATAATGTCTCATGCATCTGACAAAGTGGGCAATAGCCCCCCAAAGCTTCTGCAACACCTCATCTGTTTTCCTGTGGCACCTTTACAGACGCTTCTCTTGTTAGAGGTCAGCACTGGCAGTCATTTGGAGGAACCACCTTTATCATTCAGTAGTATACCCCACCAGCATACTGGTGAGATTATCTGAGGCCTTCCTGTGTGCCCCATTTCCTTCTGATGTAGGGTGAGCAGGGTACATCTGAAGGGGGCCTCGTCTGTTGTGATACCGAGAATACGGAACTCCTGGCCCTGGGTAGTTTGTTTGGCCCCCTCTTTATTAGTGTTCTGCCTATCTCAATTTAAATATGAATTAATATTTCTCATATGAATTCCTTTTATCAAAGGATTATGATGTGGCCAAATTGCTCATAAAGCAGAGGATAGCAGATACATCGTGGCAAATGGACACAGCCAAAGTAGCTAATTGCAGGTCAAATGAATTATATGCTGCGTTGCCAGCTACATTCAACCAGGCAGCACAATACCTGGCACACCCATGTCCCTATTCATTACAGGTTCTTATTACAAAATGCCGACTGAATAGCATTCCCTTGAAGGAAGTAGAGGGGAGATTTCATAATGTACCCAGGCCATGTCGGCTATGTCCGTTCGGTTGCAAGACAATAGAGGATTGAATTCACTTTCTGCTAGAGTGTGCTAAATATGATAACTTGAGATCCAAATATATTTTTCCACTCCTAAAGAAAAAGAGGTTGGAAACATCAAAGGATAAGGTGCTTATGTTATTAAATGGATCAAACTATTATGTTGCTTTTAGAACAGCAAAATATATTAATTCTGCTTTGAAAGAGAGACAAGGGGCTTTGAATTCAAATCCCCAAATTGTGCTTAGTTCAAGGTAAGATAAGACAAAATGGTTTGGTCTTAGGTTTTAAATATTAAATTTTAAGGGTTGTTGAATATCTGGAGGTAACCTGTGGTTGTTTTGTTGTTGTTTTTTAATTTAATTATGTTTTAGCTGCTTGTTATTTTGCAAATTGAACAGAATTTAAATAACAGAATACCAAATCAACACATCTGCAATTAATTCATTTCTGTTTCAAAAAGTAAAGGTGCTGTACCCATTCCCAAACACAGACATTAAGATCTGCACTGGATAACCCACTTTTAACTACAGTCTTCCTGGGCTATTCCAGCAAGTGTTTAGTTCGTGAGCTGCTCAAAATTTTGACACCTTTTCCTGTTATTTTTAATCTGCTGCTTTCTGTCTTGTTTAGTGGCTTTTTAAAATTACTGATTGTCTAAATTGTTTTTATTGTAATTTATTTTAGGTTTGTACACCGCCCAGAGCATTCCTCCCGAACTGTTAATTTTCCAATAGCTAAATAAATTAGCTAGTCATGCACAACCTCCTTTAAAATAACTGTATTATCTTGCTGTTGCATAAGAGCAAGAGAATTCGGTTCTTATGCACAAGAATGCCACCACTTGCTAAAAGCTGCTGCTTTAAAAAATAACATATTTGAAAGAAAAACAAGACTCGGTGGGGGTCGGCTGTGCTAACTGTTCAGCCAGTGGGAGAGCCCCTCCGAATGAAGGCTCTGGCTCATTCACTAGCTGGTGTTACAGTTTGTTTTCATAGAGCACCATCAAAGTACATGGCACTTGTACAAAGTGTAAGAGGTCAAGTCCCTGCCTTGAGGAGCATACAATCAAAAATTCAATGGGGAACAGAAGAAGGGGAAGGAGAATGAGGCAGAAGTAAATAGCAGCATACTGTAAAATTCTTACTGTCAGTAACTAGGCCTTAAGAACATAAGAGCCCTGCTGGATCAGACCAAGGGTCCATGTTCACACAGTGGCCAGCCAACTGTCAACCAGGAACCCACAAGCAGGACACGAGCGCACCAGCACCCTCCCACCCATGTTCCCCAGCAACCGGTGTACATAGGCTCACTGACTCTGGTACTGGAGGCAGCACAGAGCCGTCAGGACTAGTAGCCGTTGATAGCCTTTTCCTCCAGGAATCTGTCCAACCCCCTTTTAAAGCCATCCAAATTGCTACCACAGGTACTACATCCTGTGGTAGTGAGTTCCATAGTTTAACTAAGTCCTTCACAGGCCTTAGGAAAGAAAAAACTGCCCCCAGACTAGGAAACCACCAAACCATCAGTGGTTTGGGGAAAGGGGGTGGGAACTGGGGAGGGGGAGCACGGCCACCTGGGCAACCGGAGCTGTCCCAGTTTCGGACTGTAGGAGGGCTGGATTTGGCCCCCAAACCTGAGGTTCCTCACCCCTGCCATAGGGTATGGGGGACAGTGGGATTCACATGGAAGATAGATTTTGAGGAAGGATTTGAATGCAGCGAGAGATGACACCATGTAAGTGTTCTGCGAGCCAATTCCAGGCATAAGAGATAGCAAGACGGAAAGGGCAGAGTTATTTGAGGGAGCAAGAGAACTCCAGGTGGCTAAGGGTAGTGAAGGTGGAAGACTGACTATCACAGGCAGGGGTGTACCAGCATATAAAAAGGGTGGAAATATGGGGAGGGGGGCAAAGCTGTGGAGAGGTTTGAAGGGAAGGGCAAGGAGCCTGTGCTGAATCAGGAAAAACTTCCTGACTGTTAGAGCAATAAGACAATGGAACTGATTCCCTAGGGAGGCGGGGGGCTCTCTCACACTGGAGGCCTTCAAGAGGAGGCTGGGCAGCCACCTGTCAGGGATGCTCTGACTTGGATTCCTGCATTGAGCAGGGGGTTGGACTCGACGGCCTCGTAGGCCCCTTCCAACCCTACTCTTCTAAGATTCTATGAATCCAGGAGCAGGCAGGAAGCCAGTGTGGCACAACATGGAACCCTGAGGAACACCACAGGCCAATGGCCACAGCATCAAACAGGAATCTCCCAGTACCACCTTCTGAAAACGCCCCTCCAAGAAGGACCAGAGCCACGCTAGGACAGTACCTCCAAGTCCCACTGCAGAAAGACACCGCAGAAGGATGCCATGGCTGATGGTATCAACAGCTGTTGAGAGGTCCAGCAAAGCCAACAGGGACACGCTCACCCTTTCCAGTTCCCAGCATAGATCGTCCACCAAGGCGACCAAAGCAACCTCTGTCCATAGCCGGGCCTGAAGTCAGACTGACATGGGTCTAGATAATCCGCCTCATCCAGAAATCCCTGGCTATCCCTGCACGCTAAAAGTTATATATTGCTCATTTTAGTTTAGCCTTTCAAGAAACAGACAGCAAGCCCAGCAGTTGTTTCGTTTGATTACATGACGCCCCTTGTCAAATCGCTATTTAACATATACAGCAAACTCCTGGGAGAGGCTGCCTGGGGTTTGGGGGTTCAGTGCCACCAGTATGCTGATGACATACTTCTTGTTGTTGCCCCCACGGGCCTTGCCTCCATCCAGTTTGACATACACCTCGTCCCCTGAGTCCGGGTGCGGCATCACACCATTGCTGGCATAGTCGTAATTCTGGTCTGCATCCTGGGCAAGGGCGCTGGCTTGCACCTGCCCGTTCTCGCAGAGGTCCGCCCACATGCTGGTGCCGTCGCCGCCCCACATGAGGATGTGGTAGGTGCAGAAGTAGATGCTGCGCCCCTGACACCCAACTCTGTCTGTCCTTTCCACCTAAATCCTAGGTGGCAGTTCTAGTTCTAAATCAGCGTCTGATGTTGGTGACTGACTGCATGACGCTTCATCCAGATGTGCCCCTGCACAGTCAAGAGGCAGATCAGGGAACAGGGATGCGGCCTGTGCTGGATGGGGCTGCACTCCCCGTGAAGACTCGAGCTTGCAGTTTGGGTGCGCTCCTGGATTCAACCCTGAACCTGGAGGCCCACGTTTCAGCAGTGGCCAGGAGTACGTTTGCAAAGCTGAGCCTAGTGTACCACCTGTACCTGTTCCTAGATGCCTGATCTGGCCACAGTCACACATACATCCCGCTCGGACTACCGCAATGCGCTGTACGTGGGGCTGCTTGGAAAAGCGTTCAGAAACTTCCACTGGTCCAGAATGCTGCGGCCAGACTGCTGACAGGAGCCGGTTACAGGGAGCACCTGACTCCCTTGTTGCAACAGCTTCACCTGCTACGGGTCTGTTTCCAGGCACAGTTCAGAGTGCTGTTTATGACCTATGAAGCCCTATACGGCTTAGAACCAGGCTACGTGAACGACTGCACTCTCCCACAGGAGCCTGCCTGGGTCTTAAGATCTTCAGGGCAGCCCCTTCTCTCATTACCACCACCATCAGAGGCACATTGGTGGGACATGAGAGAGGGCCTTCTCAGTGGCCACTCCCAACCTCTGGAACTCCCTGCTGAGGGAGACTAAGTTGGCCCCCTCTGTTGTCCTCCCAGCAGGCCCAGACTTTTATTCAGGCAGGCCTCTGGCATATCAGCTGGCCTGTTGCTGAAAGGGGTTTTAACTGGTTTGGTGCTGTTTATCTTTTATTATTGTGTTTTAAATTTATTTGTTTTTATTATTTTTAGAAATTAAGATGTTGTTTTTAATCTGTCTATTATTTTATTCTTGTTAGTTGCCTTGAGAGCCATTTTGGGGGAAACAGGCAATTCATTAATTAGATGAGAAGTCAGCTATTTCTTTATTTATTTGCAAGGGCCACCTGATCATCCAGGTAGCAACTGGGCAGGAGCAGGAAATCAATTTTGCCACCCATCTGAACACACGTACGCTTCCTGACATGGTCTTGCACCACAAACAAGCTGGTACCAGATATTACATATACATATTATATATATTACATATAGAAACCACAAGGAGATGTTGCATTCTGGTTGCTAGTACCCCCAAGGATTCTAGTACAGCTTTGGTCACCCCGGCTCAAGAACATATAGAGCTGGAAAAGGTGCAGAAAAAGACACCAACACGAACAGGGAGCTGGAACACTTTCCCTATGAAGAAAGGCTAAGGCTTGGGGGCTTTGTAGTTTAGAAGAGAAGATGACTAAGGGGTCATATGACAGACATTTATAAAATCATGAATAGTGTGTATGGGGGGAGAGAGAGATTAGAATGTGGGGTCACCCAGTGAGATGGATAGGCTCAGGACAGACAAAAGGAAGTTCTTTTTCATACAGTGCATAGTTAATTTGTGGAACTCACAAGATGTGGATGTAACCACTAGCTTAGATGGCTTTTAAAAAGGGTTAGATAGATTCATGGAGGGGGAAGAGGTATATCAGTACCTTCATTTGGGACAGCTATATAGAACATCCAAGTTCAAAGGAAGAATGCTGCTGAATGCCACTTGCTGGTAGTGCTGTTGTTCCCATGTCCTGCTTGTGGGCATCCCAGAGGCATCGGGGAGCTACTGTGGGGAGCAAGGTGCTGGAATCTGTTCTTATTAAGATGTAGAATCTCTGCCCCTTTCACACTTAAAAAAAAGCAAGTTATTTTTCCTTGTGTGTGAAACAGGGCAACGTCTTCATCACACTTGAATTAAAATCTGGCAAGGCCACTAGGGTGCAGGGAGGAAATCCAGCTTGCTGGTTGCCACCTGGCCACCCCTGTGGTAGGTTCAACCTTTATAACAGCTTGGATTCGCCATCCCTGGCCTTGTCTCATCATGTCTTCTGGACTATCTCATCCAGGATGCCCAGTTCAAGTAGAAAGGTATAGTCAAGTACCTTCAGAGAGGCATTCTCGCTGCATAATTCACTTCACCTAGAGGTCTGTCAAAGTCTGAGCATGAATCCCAGATATCCTTAACCCTTCCCTGTTTTGAGACAGCATTCAACAGTCATGGTTTAACAAATATGGGGTGAATCTTAACATCTAACATTTTAGATTAACTGAGATTTTGTGTTAAATTGTATTTTTGTACAACACTCACTACTCATCCTGCGCCTTTGCAAAGGGATGGGCATAGAAACTCAACTCATGATCTCATACATTGTCTGAGACTGGTTCCCACTCTTTTTTTTACCATGCTACTCCCTTGAATTCTCTTAGAATTCCACCCGATTTAATGCAGTGAACTGCACTGTGTCGTTATCTCTTGAATTGTCATCAAAGGGAACTACCGCCTGCCTGAAGTCTGCTGCGAAGCAAGCGAGAGATTTGCAACCTCAGTGAAAGACTTAAAAACTGCCATACCCTGGAAGAGAGAGCAGGGGAAAGAGGACATGAACTTGGTCAGTATGCAGCATGACGGTGCGCTGAGTGAAGTGCTGCCTCCTGTATGCTTGCTCCTGTACCTGCTCAACTTTGTAAACAAAACTATTGCAAAATAAAAACCAAACTACCTTGTTTTGAGTGTGAGGCTCTGTTGCACAAAGATCTCTTTCTAAAGTTTATTATGCCGTTGCCTCAGGGTTACAGAACACTGAGAAGACTGCAGCAGTAGGATTAAAAGGCAGCAGCAAAACCATCCCCAAATGCTTTAGAAACCAGACAAAGCGTTTAAAGCTTTGTTGTGAAGGTCATGTTAAGAAAAAACCGAAAATATAATACTCACATACAGAAGATGCTCCATCGGCTCAAAGTGACTGACAGCTCAGAGGCTCCCAAGGATCAATAGGCCAATCAGTCTGATAGGATCTCAGCCTGCACCTCCAGGGAGTCGCAGAATTTCAAGCCTGAAATCCAGCAAGAGAAACAGAAGGAGGGAGTGACATTTCTCTCTGTTAATTTGAGGTGGAGGCTGGCATGTGCCACCTAGAAGACCAGGTGGGTATTAGGGCTGCCCCATTTCCAGCAAGGCTCCTGTGCTTCTAGAAGCCCCGTAACAGGCAGAAATGCAACGGGTGCAACTTTCCTTCAATTTCCACATGTTAAAGATATAGGACCCCTGCAATAAAAACAGGCAGAGGCGAATGAACCTTCAAGGCAGCCAAGGCAGATGCTCTGCTGGGGCCCAGACCTTGCATTAACACCAAGGATGCACCCCTTCACTCTGTCTGCACTAGAACACTTGGCCCTGCTCCTGTGAGCTGTTGGTGGCTCACAGCCCTACGAACACTTGGACTCACCCAGAGTCTGGCTGCATCCAACACAGAGTTAAGGCAGAAGATTAAGCCTACTGAAACCATTGGGCACAAACACGCCTATCTCCATGCTGGATTTCAGCCTTGTTCAAGCAGGGAAAGAGCTTCACCCTCTCTTATACTGTTCCTCCTGGATCTATCAAAGGGAGCGCCACCATTGCCTTGGTTGGGAGCAGTCGCCATTTGGCTCAAACTGCCTCCTGTAGTTCTGTTATGGAACCCCATTATAACCCGTACAACAAAACAATAGATGAACAAGAGAGAGATAGCAAACAACACCCACACGCTCAGCACGTGTAGGATTAAAGGAGGGATTCCTACTCTTTAAGGGGCAAAAAAGTGCATTTCCTCCATTTTAACCATTATCTCCTATTGCGTCAACGCAAGCACACTTTGTGTTGTGTTTATCTGTTTATTTGCGTTTGTTAAGATGCCTTTCCTCCAAGTCACGCAAAACCAAATTAAAAATATACAGTCACACACTAACATATACGAGGACACTTTAAACACGGCATTCAAAGCCAACTTACTAGAGAACGCAGAGATACAAATACTCCCACCTTAAAAGCCAAAACACTTTATGAGATGCCAAATGAAAACTAAACTTGGAAGGCTTTTTAAAACAAGAACAACAACGAGGGGGGGGGGTTACCTTCCAACAAAACACAGGGCATGAAAGGGGACTGGCAAGTCTTACTAAGGAAACTCTAAGACAGGGCATGCGCTACTGCCTAGAATGCTCTGCCCCCCATACATTGCCAGAACGTACTTCCCTAAAGGATGGTAGCTGGATCTCCCCCACATCTCAGAGCCTGTGGGAAACGTATGGACAAAAGTGTTGTCTGACATAGGGCCAGGCCATGTTGGATTTTGAAAGGTAAGAACCAGCGCGCCTTCAATGGAACCCAGACGTTGACTGGTCATTCAGGCCATCCGGCCATAATTTTACTGAACACTGCCACAGAAACTCAAGAACAGTGCCTTCCCCACATTCTAAATAGCCTCTCCCTCCCCAACAACAACCAACCTAAGTCTGGGATTATTCAAATGTACAACCCTTTACAACTTCTTCACCATGAACCTTCCAGTCTGTTACGATCCACTGCCAGTGGGGGCTGGTGGCTCCAGTTTTGGAGGAGCAATGGTTCCATTCTGGGTTTTATTTAGAACCAGCCAGAACTCTAAAGGTGCTATCCAAGGTGCTGAACCCACATTGGGGATAGGATGCAACACCTTGGATAGCACCTTTAGAGTTCTAGCTGGTTCTAAATAAAACCCAGAATGGAACGGCTGTCCCTCTGAAACTGGAGCCACCAGCCTCCACTGTCCACTGCCTTTGGAGGTTCGGCAGGTGACTGCCTTGTCGGTGGTGGTACCCAAGGGCTCTTCCCAGGGTTGTGTGCCTGATACCCTCCTGAATGCTTTAGCTGACAGGCAGTGGTCTTTTCTCTTTAATTGGCCCAGGCTTTTAATGAACAATAATTTTGATGCGCTGCTGTTTTGGGTTGGGTTTTAATGTTTATCATCTTACTAATTTACTGCATTAGCCTCTTTGATTTATGGACTGCGTTTCCTTTTAACATGGCTGATTTTTTATTTAGTTTTTCAATTGCATTTTCATAACCACCTTGAGGATCTCCAAATTACATGGCAGGATACGCATTGTTTTTAAAAAGCACACACATCAAAGCTACCTTCCCTGTCCAAATCGACCCCAAAGCCTGTTACTCCAGCAACAGATATGGATCCTGCTGCTGTCACCGAACTGAGGGAAATGGTGCTCTTTTAACACCTTTGTCCTCCTGCTGCAGCCTCTCGTCTCCACAAAAAGTGGGAACCAGAAAAGAGTCCCTAGCAAAGACAAAGTCAACTCTTGAGACAAAAGCCAGGGTGCTACCACCCCATTTCTAGCTGGAGTGGTAAAGTGCACCCTGCCCTGCAAGCAACAGAAAAAAAGAGGGCCCATTGACTTAGGACACAATAAAAGGTACAGCAATGCCAACTGGAGTTAGCAGGGCAGCCACAGAGACCAGGGCCCCTGCAACAATAATTTGCCATTATCTCGGAGTATATTAAAAAGAGCAGGCGTGTTGTGTGTATTTAGCTGAATATGCCAAGCAACAGATAAACTCCAAGGCAGCACAATGAATACAAAAAGCTATGCGCTTTGTTCTGAGCAAACAGGAGTCCAAGTTATGTCTAATCTAATCTAAAAAATGTAAAGGAGCATTGGCAACGATTAAAAGAACGAATTCCCCCACGCATGAGTTTGCGCTCCCAGAGACCAGCAGGATCATCTCCGCTTGATCTTTTAAAGCAAATATTCATTGTTTTAAACTGAGATGGGGCAGACTTTAAATATGGGCTTTCGTTGTTCGAAAACTTTTAATAGTAAGGTGATGTGGAGTTGTGTGTATGTATGGGGGCGGGGGGCAGTTTAAAAAGGGAAAGGTGGAATATCTACAACAGTTACTTATGTCTATGTATTACAGTGTGCTTCATGGCTGAGCGGGGTTTTGAACCTAGATCAAGGAGGGCAAAATGTAGATGTGGATCTACTGGTAGATCTCTGGGTGGTTTGGAGTAGATCACCAAGGTGTCTGGTTGACAACATCCATGGGGTACCCAGGCAGTCTCCTAGGTGTGCTCAGCTTTAGCAAAGACCCAGGTGCGCTTAGCTTTAGCAAAGTGCCTTCAGACCACACGCTTCTGACTGCCAACAGTTTAACAATCACTGCATTTGTGTGTAGGCCACTTAGAGATTTTATTATATTAAGCAGTAAAAGTATTGTAAATGCCAGGGGTAACAGCATTTCTGTGCCAGAGCAGGCTTGGTGCTAAGGGCTTCTCTCTCGGCCTCTGTGGTTCTTCACCTGTCAAGCAGGAGCCTTCGCGGGTTGCCTTCGACCAGAACTTGTGCAGCTCGGCTGGCCAGTTTTACAGCTTTGTGTTGGAACCTCTCATCCGCAGCCACTGAGAGGCGGCCTTGTGCTGGTATGTGAAGGTGGCCCACGGGGCACAGCTGAGCCACCTCTTATGCACCTGGTTTTAGTGGGTAGAGCTCGGAGGGGGAGGGGGTGCGCTCTAGTAAAGAATAAAGTAGATCCCCTGCAAGATTTAAGCCTGAGCTAGATCTTCCCGGTCCTTGTCCGACACTCTAGCCCAGGGGTAGGCAACCTGGGCTAGTCTCCAATGTTAGTCCTACGCAGAACAGACCTACTGAAATGAATGGAACAAGCAAGTCTTGACTAACGTGGGCTCGATGGCTTTGCAGGCCCCTTCCAACCCTACTATCCCATGACCGTTCTATGAACTGGAGCCTCGTTCCTTTCAGTGGCTCTACGCTACAGAGGACTAACACTGCAGACGACCCAGTTACCTGCAACCCATGACCCAGGGAGGCGGGGGGCTCCCCCACCCTGGAGGCATTCAGGACGAGGCTGGGCAGCCACCTGCCGGGGATGCTGCGACGTGGACTCCTGCACTGAGCTGGGGGCTGGACTCGATGGCCTCGCAGGCCCCTTCCGGCCCTGCCCTTCCCGCGGCTCGATGATTCTACCCCCTGGTGCCGTCGCGATGGCTTGGACGACGACTCCCATCAGCCCCACCCCAGCAAGGGCAATGGGCAGGAATGACGGGAGCTGTATCCCGGAACAGCTGGAGGGCGCCAGGGCGCTCATCCTTGCTCTGAAGAAGCCTTCCCCGAGCTGGCGCCCGCCAGAGGCGGCGGACTACAACTCCCAGCATCCCCGGCGGGGATGCTGGGAGTTGTAGTCCGCCGCCTCTGGAGGGCGCCAGGCTGCTCTCAGCGGCCTCCCTCCCTCACACACACACCGGCAGGTCCCCCACCCAGTGGGGAGGTGTCTGGGGGAAGCCGCTTCTCCTCCTCCCCGGGGCGCCTCGCAGACCCTCCCGGGCAGCTGCAGGAGGCGGCGGGCCCTGGATGGGGGCCCTGGCGGGAAGGAGGGCGGCCTGTCTGCCGCGCCGAGGGAGGCGGAGGCCCCCTCCCTTCCTCACCCACCTACCTACCTACCTACCTCGCAGCGGCTCCATCCAGCAGCCCCGCTCGCAGCTGGTCCCGTCCTCGGTGGTAAACAGCGCCGCGTTTCCACGGCAACGGGCGCCAGCGGCCTACTTCCGGCCTTGACCGGAACAACGAGCGACCTCCAAGCGCCATGGAAAAGTGGCCTAGAGAAGCCGCACGGGGAGGCATAGAGCGGGGCGGCGCCGCTCTATCCCTCGGCCACTCTATGGTGAACATTCTACCATACCATAGAGATAGGGAAAGGGAGAGTGGCCATATATGGCTGGGTTGATTGATTGATTGATTAATTGATTGATTAATTGATTGATTGATTAATAATTAATAAAAATTATTTAAATTTATGGTTGAAAAGGCTGTCTGAGGGGCAGCTGAGGGAGGCCAGCCTTTGCTGCAAGCTGAGGGCTGCCTTATGTGGGGTGCAGGGTGGGGCTGGCTGGGTATCAGCCCCACCTCTACCCTGAAAAACAGCTGGAGTACCTTGCAGGGCTGTCGTTAATTAACTCACACACACCCAGGCTTCAAGTGTGGTGTAATAGCCACAGACAACACCGTGGTGTGCTGTTCTGCCAGTCCGACACCCAGCCACCCGCTACGAAGCGGGGATAACATCACCAGACGACACGGCTGGGATGTTGTAGGCCCAGCGCTCTGCCTCAGCTCGACCGCTAACTTGCCATAGGGATGCAGTTCCACCGGGCTGCATTTCAGGGGTGTTCTAAACCGCGCTCTCATTCTCAGCTTGACTCCCCCCACACAACTGGAAATATCCAGAGTGCACTGCACCAGAGGGCTGTTGTAAGGCACTCTCTTGGCACATGCCAAGATGTATGCACAGGTGTGCACATGTAAGGCACATGCGTACACACGCATGCACACACACAACCTGCGACATGGGGATAATGAGCAGCATTGGCAGATGCGTTTCTTGCATGTTTTAAAAACTAATGAAGGACATCCCCACCCCAAGAAATATTATTTATTACATTTCTACACGGCCCCATGGCCAAAGCCTCTCTGAGCAGTTTAAAAAGATCGAAGACATTAAAAATACAGTATAAACAGGTTTTAAAAAAAAAAACACCACATGAACAGACAATATACACAAAGACAAAATATACCTTTAAAATCTTCAAGCAATCAACCATAACCATAAGACAAATCCAGGATCAATTAAAACTCATCAATTAAAACTCATCATGCGGGAAATTTAGGGGCTCGTGCCTTTAATGCTACCTTTTTGGGGTGGGGAGGACCCCACTGCTGCCCAGTCAAAGCTCCAAGTCAACAAATGTTTCACATCCTTCATTTTACCAAGGCAGAGGAGCACAGCCAGGTTGCTTGTTTAACAAGGGCAACCCAATTCTTTGATTCCACCAAAAAAGATATATACACTGAAATTACTAGTAAATTACTAGTAAATGTACAAAAGTCACTTACCTTTTGACGAAATGTGATTCGAGGTGGGAGGGAAGCGCCCCGTCCCTCCCCCCAAAAATTCTGGCTTGGGGGGAGGCACCCCGTCCCTCCCGCGGCAAATCCTGGTTGGCTGGGTCTGCAAATGGCGGCGGCCATAGCCGCCACCGTTTGCGTCCCTGCAGTCAGCCGTGATAGGCTACGTAAATGTTTACGGAGCCTATGAACAGCTGAGTGAAAAAAACAACAACCGCGTGTACGCAAATGTCGGCGCTCATGGGCACCGCCATTTGCGTTCCTTGTTTTGGCATGTCTAGTCTACGTAAACATTTATGTAGACTATGGCGAAAATAAGGGGAATGCAAATAGCGTAGTGTCTACGCTATTTGCGTTCCCCTTATTTTCACCGTAGTCTACGTAAATGTTTACGTAGACTAGACGTGCCAAAATAAGGAACGCAAATGGCGGCACCCATGGGCGCCGCCATTTGCGTACGCGCGGTTTTTGTTTTTTGTTTTCACTCAGCCGTGATAGGCTACGTAAACATTTACGTAGCCTATCACGGTATTTTTTAAAAATCTAGCTGTGAAAGGCTTCGTAAATCTTTACGTAGCCTATCATGTTTTGTTGTTTGTTTTTTTTAAACTTGGAAATGGCGGCGGCGGCAGCCGGTCGGAAGACCGGCCGCCGCAGCCTCCACCGCCGAACCGCCGCCGGAGCCGCTGCCGCCAGGGAGATTCGCCCAAGGTAAGTCCCGTCCCGGGGGGGGCGGGGGGGCAGACCGTTTCGCCACCAATTTCGGGGGGCCGAATGCACTGGCATTCAGCCTCCCTGAGATCCGTGGGGAAATTCTCTGACATCCCTAGAAATTACTATTTTTCGAATTGAGCCTATCAGTGAAGAGGTTTCAAGCTTTTGAGTCCCACTGAGCGCTTCACTTGACAATGAGCATTCACAGTACAAAAGCTGGGAATGGCTTTTACTTTGTTCCTGTTTGTGGCAATTGCAGTCTGGCGTGTTTGTCTGTTTGTTTTCCAGATGAAAGGCTGATGCAATTGCTGCTAATCTGATTCCTAGAATTGACCAGATGTGGCAGGTGATAACATTGCTCCTTGCAATGTTAAGAGTTGGCATCTATTTCACCCAGCCAGATAATAATCCACCAGGCCTCCTTTTTGCCAACTGCAAAACATAAAATAAACTTGTGGCACCTTAGACACTAACAGGACAGTCAGATCACCAGGCTATTTCTCCGAGCCCTGCTGAGGTCTGATTTCCATCCCAGCTGATCATCAACTTTGTAACATTAAAAATTGGTGCTTGGCTTGGCTTGTTTTCCTCTCCCCTCCCCAGCCCTTTTTCCTTTTATGTCATGTCTTTTTAGATTGTAAGACTGAGAGCAGAGACCGTCTTATTTTTCATTGGTTTTTACTTTGTTTGGGGAGTCTTTCAGGCTAAACAGCAGGGTAAAAATGCTTTAAATAAGTAGAATGGCACAGGTTTCCACATATGGGAAACTACCTTATACTGATTCAGACCATTCGTCCATCTTGCTCAGTATTGTTAACACTGAACTGGAAGCGGCTCTCCAGGATTTCAAGCAGGGGTCCTCCTTTTTCTCCTTTTAAAAATGCGATACAATTAAAAAGAAGAAGACACAGAGGGAGCTTCTAGACAAGAATCACTTTTCAATCAGAGGCACTGGGCTGGTTGGGACCCCTGAAAGATTATTCAGTCCAACAACTCCAAACCTAGAATGATATCAAGGATTTTGATGTCTAAACTCATTCTCTAGCCCAGGTGAAATCTCTCCCCGCACACCAGCAGTCTACCCGCCCTCATTCCAGGTTTACTCTTGGGAAACAGGTTTCTCCAAAAGCTTCTCTCAACCCATGTTTAGGTAGAAGAAAGTCCTCCGACTCCCAGCATTTCCCAGCCAGCACGGCCGGCTGGGGAATGCTGAGAGTTGTAAGGGAATGCATAGGATTGCACCCTCCATCTCCAGCTTTCTTGCTTCTGTAATTCTTTTCTGTTTTGACCACTAGAGGGCAATAAGCTTACACCAATGAACTCTGTGTAAATGAAAATCAGGGATGTAGAAGAATTTCAGTTTTGCTCACAAAACATGCGAGCATGCCCTGTTCGAAGTCCTGAACGTGAGCGTGAACACGACTGCTGAAAACACTCACGTTCATCCTGTTCCCGATTCCCAGTTTGATTTGCACAAATTTCCTAGTTTGCAGAAATTTGCTAATTTGCGCAAATTTCCTCCACAGACTGAATCGGCCCCGCTTAAGTCTATGGATCCTCCAGCAACACCAGACAGGCTGCTTAACAAGATCAGCCTTGGATGGCCTTCTCTCTGTCCCATCAGCCAGGACAGCTAGACTGGTGGGGACGAGGGAGAGGGCCTTCTCTGTGGTGGCCCCCAGTCTGTGGAATTCCTTCCCTAGGGAACTCCGCCATGCCCCCTCTTTAATGAGCTCCCGCCACGCATTAAAAACGTGGTTGTTCAGGCAGGCATTTGGGGTGGGTTAGGGTATTTTTAGAAATATGGTGTTTTTACTGCAGAATTTTATTGTTTTAAACTGTTTTATTATACACTTTGTACATCACCCAGAGCAGCTGGGTGACCGGCCAGATGGGCGATTAATAAATTTAATAAATAAAATAAAATAAAATAAATGGAGAAAATGTGTGCAAATTAGGAAATTTGAGCAAATTTGGGGAGATTTGTGCGAAATCTCCCATTTGCTCTCCGCTTGCTTTGCACAGGTTTTCCATACACGCGAAGTGCGCAGTGACTGCAAATGCAAACAGGAATTGGGCAAGTCAAGCAATCCTAGCGATCTTGAACGTTGCTCGTTTGCCCATCCCTACTGAAAATACGGATGTACGAGAACTTCGTTTCTGTTTGCAAATCATGCGAACATGTCCCATTCACAACCCCAAATGTGAACTCAGGTAGGAGAGCTCTCTTCCGAGAAATGTTTGCAAGTACCCAAATATACGCATTTTCACACATTGGTCAGTGGGGGGGGGGAAAGTGCACGCTTTTGAAAAAACACACAGAGAAACGTGCACTTTTCCCCATTCAAATGAGCTGAAAAACAGGCCGAAAAGAAAAACGAGAGCAAGTTGAAACAAGCTTCAAAGCGAGTTTCACAGAATTCAGGCAAGCTTGAAAATTGCTGGTTCCCTGCCGGAAAAGAAATATAGTTTCTAAGGGATTTTTTAAAAACCCGACAGTTATATCTCACCGTTCCTCCAAAGAGCTCAAGGGAGTGTTTGTGCCTCTTCCTCTCCATTTTATCCTCGCAACAGCCTTGTTGGGTAGATTAGGCGGAGAGAAAGAGGGATAGTGACTGGCCCCAGATCACACTGTGAGAGCTTCGTGGCTGAGTAGGGATTTGAACCCAGAACTCCTCAGCCCTAGTCTGACATTCTAGCCACTGCACTGCACTGGCTCCCCAACTCAAGAGTTAAAAGATTTTAAAACGTTATGACGACGATGATTACATTTCTGTACCGCCCAACAGCCAAAGCTCTCTGGGTGGTTTACAAAGATTAAAAACATTACAAATACAGTATGAAGAGATTAAAAGCCATTTACATTAAAAACACACAAACAGACAATATAATATACACAACAGAACATATATCTAAAACGACTCCAAACAAGCAATCTCAAGTAAACAACCATAACTATACGACAATCCAGGATTGACTAAAACTCATCATATGCTGCCAAATGCCTGGGAGAAGAGAAAGGTCTTAACCTGGTGCTGAAAAGGTAACAGTGTTGGCGCCAGGTGGGCCTCATCAGAGAGATCGTGCCTTCAATTGGGGAGCCACCACCGAGAAGGCCCTCTCCCTTGTTGCTGTCTTCTGAGCTTCCCTCAAAGGAGGCACTCTGAGGAGAACCTTAGATACTGAGCGTAGTCTATGGGCAGGTTCCTGTCAGGAGAGGCGCTCTGTCAGGAGCAAACAAAAATTGCTCCATCAGGAGCAAACAAAACCATTTTTTTTATCTTCTTCTGACTGATCCCCCACAGTGCCCTGCCCCACAAGGGAAACAACGACGACAATACAGAGCCCGCCGTGTCCCTCGGTGGAAGGAGGAAAAGGCACCGAGTGCCGCGAGCCTCACGTAACACCACCAGCTGCTTGGAAAGATTTATGACGAAAAGAAACACCCACACTCCCCTTGTTGCAAGCGTCTAAGGAGGCCCTGAGAGGCGCCACTGAGAGACTGGCACGAGCACAGACTCTGCTCAGATTCTCCCCGCAGTCAAGTTAAATCCTCTGCTCCTTCACAAAGTACCAGGGACAAGGAGACCTCCTTGGCTTGACTGCACTGGCTAATCGAGCAGGCATGGGAGGGGGGGTTGTTGCGCTAACGGGGCAGTGCGCGACCTGAGAAGGCATGGATCCCAGGATACAACATGCCAAGGGATGCTGAAACGAGTCTGTGGAATCACACGAACCAACTCTGACACTTGGCTCATCTCAGGGACCCCGGAGAAAGGGGAGGAGAAGGAGCTTAGAGCTCTCCAAAGATTTGGCCAGGGTGGTTGAGCTCCCCCAGGGATGATTGGGCGGGGCGGGGAGAGAAAGACTGCTGATATAGTCAAAGCTAATCGATAAAGAGGAAGAGGTGCATCCTGTTCTCTAGGCCCCCGCACTGCAGCATCTTGCTTGCAGTGACTTGGGAGGAAATCTTTGCCGCAGAGCAGGGAACTGAACCGAGCTGAGAACTAATGGGTGGAGAGAGAGAGCTGAGGCAGAGAGTGGAGGGGCTGAGCCCTGAGCAGTCAGCTTCTCGTTCTTCTACTGTCCCACAGTATTCATGAGCTGTGTGTTTTCAGTACAGCTGGGAGCCATTTTGAATTTAATTTAATATTGGACCACCTCGAGGCCTTCCATACACATGTAAAACATTCCTAGAGCCCCTAGTCCATTTTTCCCCAGGGTGAATACTCACTGCCATTGCATGTTATCAAATCCTATCAACGGGTAAACTGACATATGTCCGTGGTTTTCAAACGGTCGTTCAGGGAACTCTGGCTCGTTTGGAAACATTTCAGGGAGAACTCAGTGAGGGGACACCAATGTGTCGGAGCACGGTGTGCGCCATTAAATCGCTGCGCTCAAGAAAATGTCTCAATGCAGTCATATGGACTACAAGCACATTGAGAATGCTTTTAAAAATGTTTTATTGGGGCACATTGGGGAGGGGCCATCGTTCAGTGGCAGAGCCCCTGCTTTGCATGGAGGAGGTCCTGGGTTCAACCCCCAGCTTCTCCAGGTAGGCTTCGGAAAGAATCCCGCCTGAAACTCTGGAGAGCCATTGCTGCTAGTCAGTGTTGACAATACTGGGATAGATGGACCAATCATAGCATCATGGAATAGTAGGGTTGGAAGGGGCCTACAAGGCCATCAAGTCCAACCCCCTGCTCAGTGCAGAATCCAAGTCAGAGCATCCCTGACAGATGGCTGCCCAGCCTCATAGAATCATAGAAGAGTAGGGTTTGACTCATTACATAAACGCATTGGTAACATGGAGAGGTGGAAGAAAAAAGGAACTGAAAATGAAAGGACACTCATGTGCTCAAAGTTGGGAATTAATGGTAACAATTCTCCAAGATTAAATGGCATTCGGAAAGAGTAGAATGCAGGATGGAACAAAGCAGAGGTGGGGCGGGGTGGAATAAAAGGGATGGAACCAAAGGGAAATCATTTTATCCCTGTCTGTCATCGCCTTGGGGCAGAGACACTATCTGAAATAACGGGTCGTCCCGCACATGATTTTTCTGGTCATGCTATTTCAGGAGCCAAATACGAAAGCAAAGCCAACCACCCGCTTTTCCGCCTGCGCAAAAGAAATAAGCTTGTATAAAATCCTGGAGCCTCAAAGGCAGGAGATGAAAAGCAAAGAGAAAGAAAGAAACACAGAGAAAGATGAAGGAGGGGAGATATGAAGCCTCAGTAGCTTGATGGGGCAACCTTCTCCGTAGCAGAAGACCACAGGAGGAGGTTGTGTTATGCCAATGAACCATTTGGCCCGACTTAAAAAAAAAGAAGAAAAAAAGCTGGTTGCCATGACCACTCATACCAAATTCCCCCTCCTCCCGCTTCTTCTTTTAATGGATGTTTCTAGAAATGAATTGCCGTGGCAATGGAATGTAGCTCTAAAAATGTGCAATATGTTCCTCCAGATTTCACGTTCTTCCCCACCCCACTCCCATGAGCGGTTCCTCCCCCGAATCTGGAGATAAAATGCATGAAGAAACAGCGGGACCCTATCCATACTTTTCTGCATGCAGGACTGCAAAAAAAAAAAAGGGAGGTGATGGGTTATTATCATATTTTAATTAATTAAAATATGTGATGGGTTATTATCATATAATAATAGGTGATGGGAGGTGATGGGTTATCATATAATAATAGGTGATGGGAGGTGATGGGTTATCATATAATAATAGGTGATGGGAGGTGATGGGTTATCATATAATAATAGGTGATGGGAGGTGATGGGTTATTATCATATTTTAATTAATTTTAATTTAATTATCATATTTTAAGGGAGGTGATGGGTTATTATCACATTTTCCCTCTACAAAGAAACCACCTCACAGCCAGGAACCTCTTGCAGGTTGATCGCTTCTTCAATAATTAGTTGCTGAAGCTCTACACATGCTCCAGAGACCTTGTCGTGAAAGATGTCATCCAGGTTCCACATTCTGCCCACACAAAGAGCGCACACAATCATCCTGGGCAAAAATTTCTCAAGCAAGCTAAAAGGGAGGCGAGAGAAAACCATTCCAATTCAGCAGCAACTAATTCTGCATTACTCAGAACCCCAGTCCATCTAGCTCAATATTGTCAATTCTGACAGCAGCTGTCTAGTTTCACACAGGAGGCTTTCCTAGCCCTCCCTGGAGATCCCACCGGGGATGGAACCTGGAACCTTCTGCATGCAAAGCAAATACTTTACCATGGAGCTACACAGCTGCAGCATTTCAGACAGGAGTCTTTCTCATCCCTACCTGAACGTGCTACAAAAGCATGTGTCCTGCCACTGAGCTACAGTCCTTCCCCAATGATCCATCTAGCTCAGTATTGTCTACACTGATTGGCAGCTGATGTCCAAAGGTCTTTCCTTGCCCTACCTGGAGATGCCAGGAATCGAATTCAGGACCTTCTGCATGTAAAGCGGGGGCTCTGCCACTGAGCTACAGACCTAGGGATGTACGGATTTTGTAAAAATCTGTTCCATCTGTGTTTCGTGGATTGTCCGGTGCCTTTTGTTCTGTTGTTCACTCATTGGCAGAACTGGATTTTTTCCAGTTTCCCAATTTTGTGCAAATTTGTATTTGCACAAATACGCACTTGTGAAAATGTGCAACCCCGCCCAAATGCATAAATCACCCCCAAAATGTGTAAATCTCCCAAAATACATGTTGCAATGCTTTAGCCTATGGGGGAAATGTGCATTTTCGGCGGGTGTTTTTAAACATTTTACATAGCTTTCTACAACTAAATTTGCATAAAATTCCGGGAAATAAACAAACTGCCCTGCCACTGCCAGTCTGCAGAATCTGTACAACTTGGGAAAAGCCAGTGTGCCGTGAGATCCGCGGGTTGGATCCATAGAAATCCAAACTCACTGGTTTCTGTTGCAGATTTCTCTGACCTCCCTAGCTACAGCCCCTTCCCAAATGGCAACCTGAGAGGCAGTCAGAAATCAAATCCTCAGACCCAGAGCCCCAAATGCAAATCTTCTCCTGGAAGGGTGAAGTTCTTGCAATTAACCATTGCTTATTCTGTAACATGGGTGCTTCCAGATGAATAAAAGCTTACTGTGCTACCACACTGCCTCATTCACGGAATTTTATGGCAGGGGGAGTGGGGCGGGGGAGATTCAAACAATGTCTTCAACTTGTAGCCCTGCTCTGTTTTCTCACCACTTCTTCAGGTTTTTTGTTTCTTACCAGAAAAAAATCCGTTAAGGAAAAAAAGACGGAACAGCTGCACAAGGTCTGTTGATGGTTAGCACAAGGAGCCGTCCACCCGCAAGCACCCTGACATGGTCCCAGTTAAGGACCGACGCTCCTCAAATTCAAATTCTCCTCATTCAGATTGTGAGCTTCCAAATTACCTGGTTCAGAAGTAGATCAATTCCACCAGGAATCCAACATAGCTCTGTTTTTGTGTTCTTTCTGAGTTTTCTACAGAAAGCTCCACATACTCAGGGCTTCATCACGCAGAGCTTTTCTCCTGCGATTGGATGGCTCCTTTGCGGAAGTTTGTGGGCTCTTTACATGACGCTGTGACCCTCCTGCGCTAAATGCCCTCAGTTCCATTTTTAAATAGATCGCAGATAATAAGCTGTCAAATTACCCCCTTGTGTTCCGTTTCTGTTTCCTCCATGAAAAGAGTTAAAGCGGCAAGAAGAGGAGCGAGATCAATGAAAGAGAATGGAAGACTCAGATACGGGGAGAAGGAGGGGGGAGAAGAAGCACGTGTAAAGGGAGTCCATGGTGATCCTGCATTTAAAACAGAAGCAGAAAGCCCTGTTTTAAATGTAGGATTTTAGGCTGGTGTAGAAATGCCCTCAGTTGACTGCACTTTCCAGTACCTTTGTGAGTCCCCCCACCCCTGACCCTCTGTATCTCCAATGCACATGTATACACTGATAAAACACCACAACAAAGCAATCTCGAAGTGAGTATTCATACCATTGAGTTCAGACTCTGGATGTAGAGTCCCTGCTTTGCATGTAGAAGGTCCCAGGTTCGATCCCTGACCTCTCTAGGTAGGGTTGGAAATATTCCTCCCTGACACTCTGGAGAGCCATCGCTGCCAGTAAGTGTCAACAGTGCTGGACTAGATGGACCCATGGTTCCTATGTGACGATTTTACCATTATACACAGGAAATGAAGGAACTTCTGTATATGATCTAAATCCAGAATTAAGGCTGCAGTCCTGGGAATAAATCCCATTGAAATTTATAGGACTTACTTCTGAGTAGACAGGCATAGGATTGTGCTTGATAGGAGGAGCAGAATTCAGAGCAGAATGAACTCCAAAGATCAGAATAGGGGAGATCCATTCATTCCTAGTTAAGGAGCACGAGTAGGAAGGTAAGATGAAGGAAGAGGAGAAATAGGAGAAGCAGGAAGAGAAGAAGCAAAGTGGGAAGAATAAGAGGAAAAGAGGAGAAGCAAGAAGAGGAGGAGGAGAAAGAGAAGGAAGAAGAGAGTGAGGAGAAGAGAAGAAGCAAAGCAGGAAAAATAAAAGAGAAGCAAGAAGAGTAGATGGAAGAAGGAAGAGGAGGAGAAAGAGAAGGGAGAAAGAGAAGCAGGAAGAGAAGACGCAAAGTGGGAAGAATAAGAGGAGAAGCAGGAAGAGAAGAAGCAAAGTGGGAAGAATAAGAGGAAAAGAGGAGAAGCAAGAGGAGGAGGAGAAAGAGAAGGAAAAAGAGAATGAGGAGAAGGAAGAGAAGAAGCAAAGCAGGAAAAATAAAAGCGAAGCAACAAGAGGAGATGGAAGAAGGAAGAGGAGGAGAAAGAGAAGGGAGAAAGAGGAGAAGCGGGAAGAGAAGAAGCAAAGTGGGAAGAATGAGAAAGAGAAGCAAGAAGAGGAGGAAGAGGAAGAAAAGAGGAGAAGCAGGAAGAGAAAAGGCAAAGTGGGAAGAATAAGAGGAGAAAGAGGGGAAGCAAGAAGAGACAGAAAAGGAAGAGGAGGAGGAGGAGGAGGAAGAGGAGGAGAGGAGGAGAAGCAGGAAGAGAAGAACAAGCAGAAGCAAGGAGGAGGAGATGCAGAAGTAACAGTAGCCCTCCTGATACTTGAACCAGATCTTAATTGCCTTAGTGCAAGCAGGCCATAATAAGGACCTGCTGGTAAAAAACAATGGTCTGTCCGAATGAATCTGAACATCTACGTAAGTCCCCGACATGCTGCCACACTCTCATATAGCCACGAAACATGACCCGTGAAATGCAAACCAGTTTCTCGCCCCAAACACTGGGGGCACCAGAAGCAGGCCGCAGGAGGGCCAGCCCCATGAGCATCCTTTGGTTTTCTCCCGTATGACTAAAGACGTTGCCATTCGCTCCAGTGGGGAAGAGGGAAACAGCAAGGACTGTGCTGTGCTTGGGGTGTGTGTGTGTGTGGGGGGGGCAATCCCGCCCTCCCCACCGGGTGGCTCAGCCCTCGCTGATAGTTCTCTGTAGGGAGGAGCAAAGCTGCAGGTCATCAGCGTCTGCCTTGCTTGCTGTGTTTCCTTCGGCGGCGGGAGCTCAAGAGATGTGCTCTGCGGGCCTTTGGAAGAATCTGCTTGCCGTGGCGCTGAAACCCATTTGCGGGCTGCAATGTGTCTTTGGGTCTAGGGCATGAGACCCATTGCATGCGCGCACAGCCCTTTGCTATGTGCAAGCCCTCTCTCCATAAACACATGCGTAGACCACCCACCATCATGCTAGGAATTTTGCTAGTGTAATAATAATCGGGGGGGGGGGGCGGAGCGTCCAGGGCAGTTTGGACATCACTCCTGCATTGTAGCCCCCCTGTAGTGCCATGGGGGGAAACAATTTAAAGGGGCAGGAGTGAAAAGATCAGATCACAGATACTCTCCCTAAAAAATCACATGTAGTTTGAGTCGCAGTTAAATTCCATCCCAGTGGTCCAATCAAACCTCCATCTTCCTCTTTGGGCAAACCCATCTCACAAAGATGAACTCGTCCTTAAATGGCAGTGGCTATTAACAACCCCGGAGACAATAAAGCGCAGTTCATGCACGACAGAACGCAGCCGTCTCCGTTTGAAGGAACGGGTAAAACTTGAGCCAGAAGCTTCAACTCGCAATCCAGCCCCTCTCGATTTGCACGAGTGAAAGCCTTGTGGTGTATACAGCAAGTTGGGTAGAGGGTGGCTGCTGGGAAAACTAAATGCCTTCCTGTGCATGCAACCCCAGCCTTGTATATAGATGGTTTCTCTCCATATATATAGATGTGAATATATGCCAGCAGGGTAGAACCTCAGTCCCCAGGGTAGAACCTGGCCCTCTGGGGTTCCCCAAATGATCACATACCCGTCCCCTATTCACCTATCATTTGATGGTTTCCTGGCTTTTCTGGTTTCCCCCCACCATTCTAAAAGGTTGAAATGCCTCTCTGAAGGCTTATTTATTACATTTATATCCTGCCTTTTTTCCTCCTTAAGGAATCCAAGGCAGCATACATAATCCTCCTCCTCTCCATTTTATCCTCACAACAACCCTGTGAGGCGGGTTGGGCTGAGAGGCTGTGACTGGCCCAAAGGCACCCAGTGAGCTTCCATGGCCGAGTGGGGACTAGAACCCGCATCTCCCGGCTCCCGGCCCAGCACTCTTAGGTACTGGCAGTAAGAGCTTGAAGTGAAAATATGCTCATATTTTGGCATCCTCACTTTTGCCACTGTCTCCGCCCCTTTTGCCTCTGTCTCCGCCCCTTTTGCCTCTGGCCCCGCCCCTTTTGCCCTTGGCCTCACCCACCTCTGGAATGCACAGCCCACCAACAGCTTCTCTGAAATGGAATTGGGACTTTGGGCCAAAAGGGGTTCTGCACCCGACACAGATAGATGTCCACATTCAAACAAATACTTGTATGCAAACACGCAAACACAACCTCAGCTACTTTCGAGCAGCTTTTCAGGCCAAACGTTTTGGCAGGGGCAGCCCCTAATGCATTCATGCAGCTCTGGTTCGTTTGCGCTGCGGCGTGTGCAGGGGAATGTGGCCCGATGTTAAATCCGTGGGACTGGGAAGGGGGTGCCGTTTGGTCTCAAACCCCCTCCCCCAATAGAGCCAATTGCTTAGGCACATTTAAAGGTAGGCGGGCAATGCCGTGATCCAAAGTTCTGCAGCGGTGTCACGGTTCTGAACCAAGGACTCTTTGGCCCCAAGCCGTTCCGAATTCGGAGCCAACCGGTTGGCCCATTAATCCAGCCAACCTCTATTTGCACGAGGGCCGACTGGAGACGTGCGCATGGTGGGGGGAGAGGGCTGGTATTGGGGAGACCCTCATCTCGGATTGCCTCATCACAATAAAGGACAACAAAAAATTGTGCAAATGTACCAGTACGGTACCTATACGTTTCCCCCTTCAGGGCAAATAGGAGCTCTGGGGGGCAGAGGGGAATTTGGATTGGGAAAATGGCATGGTGGGGGGAGTTTAAAAAAAACAAAAAACAAACCTCCCCTAGCATCACTGGCCCAACCTGAATGCGCACAGACACACACAGTTTTGTCTACCTTTTTAAAAAAATGCAGGTAATCCATTTGGGTTGGTCCTTACCCAAGGCAGTGTATCTGCCTTTTCTGGGCACAAAAACAGATACTCTGGGGCAGGATTCCTTTCCCCAAAAGTCAAGTGATTCTTTGAGGTCTCATTGAAACATAATGCACTTAGGACTCCAAGGGTAAAATCCAACCTAAGCCCTACTTAGAGCAGACCCACTGAAATGAATGGGACTTAAATTAGTCATGACTAACCTAAGTCCCATTCATTTCAATGGGTCTGCTCTAACTAGGGCTTATGTTGGATTTTACCCCAAGATTAAATCCTCCCTCCCTCCCTTCCACTCCACAGCTCCAATTGAAGCCAATGGGTTGGATCCAGATTGAGTCATCCTTAGAGTAGACCCACTGAAATCAATGGGACAAGCCCGTCGTGCCTCACTTGAGTCCCATTGATTTTAATGGGTCTATTGGTTCCACCTAGGGCTGTGCTGAAATTTTCTCCTACATTTTTTGTCAAACATTCTCATTCAGTTTGATAGAAAAGAACTTGCTTTTGAAAAGAAATTAAAGTGGGAAGAAAATTTCAGAGGAATTCTCATGGATCGGGTTCAGGGTTCTTGCGTTTACCTTACTTAAGAGGTGCTGAGAAGTGTCCTGTCTTTCATCGTACAATCATCTCTCTGGCAGCCTGTAGTCTCTTTGGCTTCCCGCACTTCAATGAAAGCCCAGAGGAAAACATCATGAGGCCATTCCTCCCATGGGGCTTTTTCGGTTCAGGACATGCAGGTGGCCTGGGAGGCTGCAGAGCAACGGAAAGATGTGTAATAGAAAGAAAAACACACACGGCACCCTTGGCCACCTCGCAGGGATTAGGTATGCTCGAAAACACCACCAAAATAAATTCAAAATAAATTATAGAATGGCCTGAGAACGAGGCAGAAAAATGGAAGCCTCTTTCATGGAGGAAGAACAATTTCAGGAAATTGGGGGGAAAAGCTTATGAAAAAGAAAGAAGCCGTGCCAGTGATGAGCCCTACTTGTGAGAAACTGTCGAGAATTTCTCCTCCTCCTGGAGAATTTCAGTCAAATTGTCTCCCAATTTCTCTGCCCACAAATAGGGGGGAGAATTTCGAGAAGCCATTTGCTCACAGCTCTAGTTCCAACACAGTGTTAGAAGGGGGAAGGTTTTGCTTCCAAAGAGTGATCCGCTCAGCCCCCAACACAATGCAGGGTTCCCAAATTCAGATACCCAAGATGCTGTCACATATACACCCCTCACCACGCCAAAAAGTGCATGCAAAAACAGATCTGAATTCAAAGGGTGAACATTCTTTATGTATAAATAAATATCTATATATGTACATACACACAGCAATCTTTTTGAAAGACCTTCCCCCAGCCCCTTTTCTCCAAAGAGCAGTTTAAGCCTGAACAGCATCCCCTCCGCAGAAGTGCAGAGATAAAATCCGTGGGCTCGTTCCTCTTTCTTTCCCTGCCAGGGCTACAAAATGAACAGAGCGTGCCCCCAGAGCTGCAGAGCAATGCTGTGAGAACCGTCCAGGGCCCCCTGACCCCAAAGGTGAGCGGTGGGCATCCGAAAGTCTTTGAACATCAGCACAGGTTGACGTTTCTCCTGAGCAGGAAGGCAGAAGCCACAGAAGTCCAGCGGAGAAGGTTAGCAGGCGGAACAGACGGGCCGTTTTGGTCTAAAGGAAAAACCGGTCCACAGACCTCCAGCTAGGTAGAATTGGCACATGTCTATTAGGTTTGTCAATCAGCCGGGACTGACGATGCTGCTGCTGTGTGCAGTGCGCCCACCCTGGATGTACAGACAACAGCCCCGGGAACAAAGCAGCAGCGGGAACACTGTGTTCCGAACGCCCACTCCCCCGATTCCGTCAGCACGAAAGTCTGAAAGACACAATGATGGCTCCAAGATTCCTAGCAAGGCAGACAGGGCAGCTCTTCGGGGGGGTCCCACGATGGCGTGTCCACCCGGGACAGCGGGCCCCTCAAAGTGAAGATCCTCAGCTCGCGGGCCAAGGTCAGCACCTCTGACCGCTCCGGGCCTTGGGCCGCCTTGGACACCTGGCCGGTGGCCACCTCGTTGCCGGGGGCTGTGCGGCCAACAGTACCCCCAGCCAGGCCGCTGGTGAGGGAGAGGCAGGCGCTCAGAGGGAGGGCGGCCGCTGCGCTGCGTTTGCTGCTGGTGCGGACGATGCCGCTGGCCCCGATGCCGTTGACGGGGCCGCAGGGGGGGCTGGCAGGGCCGCGGCTCCCGGCCGCCTCCTCCCCTTCCTCCTCCTCCTCCTCCTCCTGGATGGCGCTCAGCCTGAGGGCACTGCGGTTCCTGTCCGGCGGAGGCCTGTAGGGGCACTTGCCGTTCAGCAGCCTTCGGAGGGGCACCAGGGGGACGGCGGCCTCGCCCAGGAGCTGCTGCTGGACGTGCCGGGCGTCGCTCTGCCGCTTCAGGCGCTTGAACTCGTGGAAGGCCGAGCGGGAGGTCTGATGGAGGAGCAGGGCCATGGCACGGGCCTTCTCCGCCCTGGAGAGCAGCACGGCGTGGCAGCGCAGGACCACCGCCTTGTTCTTGACCTGGTGCCGGTAGACCCAGGCCAAGACCTTGGGGCGGCGCCCGTCAGCCACGCAGCAGGTGATGCGGTGCAGCAGGTAGGCGTGGCTGGGCCGGCGGGCCCCCTTCTCGCCGGGGCTCATGCGGATGCCGTGGGGCCCCAGGGCCAGCTTCATCTTGGTGCTCCGGGCCCCGCACTCGCTCTTGGCCCAGATCTTGTCCACGGCCTGGTCGGTGCAGCCCTCGCCCGTGGCCTGCAGCGTCACGGCGTTGCCCAGGTACCAGGCGGTGCAGGTGGGGTCCTCCGGGTTCAGCTCCACTTTCTGGCGCCGGCTGCGGAAGACGCTGCCCAGGCGCTCCAGGGGGCAGTCGGGCCACAGGTCCGGGCAGGAGCGGACGAAGGTGGTCAGCAAGGAGGTGTAGCTCAGGCCCGGGCCCAAACTCTTGCCCGCCGCCTTCCGCTCGCCCTCCTCCGCCAGCACGAACTTGCTCCTGCGCCAGGGCAGCATGGCAGCCATGGCGGGCGGGGGGGGGGGCAGGGAGCTGCCCGCCTGCCCCAGAGAGGCTACTGTTCGGAGATGCTCCCTGGCCGCAGGCGGCCGGTCCCCTCCCCTGCGGCCTGCCTACTAGCCAGCCAGCGGCTCAGAGGAGCCCTTCCTCGGCTTCTGGCGAGGGCCCGACCCTCGCGTCGGACGCAGAGCCCCGATCCGTCGGGCGATCCCGAATCGCTGCCCAGAGGGCTGCGATGGCTTCCCAGCACGCACACACGTGTGTGTGTGTGTGTGTGTGTGTGCGCGCGCGCGCGTGCCAGGGGCTTCCTCGCAGCCCTCCCCGGATGGCGGCCCCCTCTGTCTCGGGGAGCCCCAATTTCTGCAGCGGGGGGCGGGACGGAGGGGGGGGGCGTCCTTCCGCGCCTGTCTCCGTCCCTCTTGCCAGCCAGGAAAGCCCCCGTCTCACCCAGGGTGCCTCCCCGAGAAGCCTCGCCCCCGGCCCGGCCTCGCCTCGCCTCGCCTCGCCTCGCCCGCCGGCTCCGCGCCGGCTCCAGCCGCTGCTTGCTGCGAGCGGCGCGACCGAAGGAGGCGAAGAGTGGAGGGAGGCGGCGGAGCTCCGGCGCGCCGCTCCGCCTCCCTCGCGGCCCCGCGCGCGCGGATCCGAGCGCAGCCCCCGGCCCGGTTGCGCGCAACGCCGCGCGCCATCCGGAGGCGCCTCGTTCCCCGCCTCCTCCTACACGTGGCCACGTCCCCGTGTGAACAAGCGCCGCTCGGAGCGAACACGGGCAGCGTCCATCCTCTGACCGCCGCGACGGAATATTTTTTTTTGGGGGGGGGCGGAGAGCCCCCCTCTCTTAACACAGCCGTTGCAAGGGCTTTGTAGGCTCCCCCCTCCTCCTTCGACCACGCCCGCTGAGCCCCGCCCCCTCCGCCTCTGGGCACGCCCACCCCTTAATTTATTGTTCCTAAAAGTGACAATGCATCGGGAAGCTGCTTCTGAGCATGCACAGAGTGCCTTTCTTCTCGCAGCGCATAGTTAGACTGTGCAATTCGCTCCCACGAGGCGTAGTGATGGTCACCGGTTCGGGGGGCTTTAAAAGGGGGTTAGGCAAACTCATGGAGGAGAAGGCTACCAATAGCTATAAGTCCTGATGGCTCTCTGCTACCTCCAGTGTCAGAGGCAGTGAGCCTATGCACACCAGTTGCTGTGGAACATGGGTGGCAGGCTGCTGTTGCACTCATGTCCTGCTGGTGGGTTCCTGGCTGGTTGGCCACTGTGGGAATAGAATGCTGGACTAGATGGACCCTTGGCCTGATCCAACTAGATGGACCCTTCTTATGTTATAGGCATATGGTCAAGGAACACCTAATGACTTTGACTGAGTTCAAATCTCCAGGGCCAGATGAACTGCACCCTAGAGTAATAAAGGAACGGGCAGAAGAACTCTCAGAACCGCTGTCTATTATTATCTGATCTCATTTTTTGATAAGGTCACCTCCCTTGTGGACCGTGGGAATGCTGTAGACATCATATACCTCGACTTCAGCAAAGCTTTCCACAAAGTGCCACATGATATCCTGATGAGCAAACTAGCTCAAAGTGGGCTAGATGGAACAACGATCCGGTGGATCCACAGTTGGCTACAGGATCGGACTCAAAGAGTGCTGATCAATGGGACCTTCTCAAACTGGGGAGAGGTAGCGAGTGGGGTACTGCAGGGCTCAGTCCTGGGCCCGGTGCTCTTCAACATTGTTATGAATGACTTGGAGGAGGAGGTGCAGGGAATGCTGATCAGATTTGCAGATGACACAAAATTGGGTGGGATAGCTAATACTTTGGAAGACAGAAACAAAATTCAAAGTGATCTGGATAGACTGGAGCGCTGGGCAGAAAACAATAGAATGACACTTAATAGGGATAAATGCCAAGTTCTGCGCCCAGGAAAGAGAAACCAAATGCACAGTTACAAGATGGGCGATACTTGGCTCAACAATACTACAAGCAAGAAGGATCTTGGAATGGTTGTAGATCCCAAGCTGAATATGAGCCAACAATGTGATGTGGCTGCAAAAAAGGCAAATGCTATTTTGGGCTGCATTAATAGAAGCATAGCTTCCAAATCACGTGAAGTATTAGTTCCCCTCTACTCAGCACTGGTCAGGCCTCATCTTGAGTACTGTGTCCAGTTCTGGGCACCGCACTTGAAGAAGGATGCAGACAAGCTGGAGAGAGTTCAGAGGAGGGCAACGAAGATGATCAGGGGACTGGAAACAAAGCTGTGTGAGGAGAGACTGGAAGAACTGGGCATGTTTAGCCTTGAGAAGAGAAGACTGAGGGGAGATAGGATAGTGCTCTTCAAGTAAAGGTTGTCACAGAGAGGAAGGCCAGGATCTCTTCTCGATCATCCCAGATTGCAGGACACTGAATAACGGGCTCAAGTAACAGGAAGCCAGATTCCGGCTGAACATCAGGCAAACCTCCTGACTGTTGGAGCAATACGACAATGGAACCCATGACCTAGGGAGGTGGTGGGCTCTCCCACGCTGGAGGCATTCAAGATGACGCTGGACAGCCGTCGGGGATGCTCCGACTTGGATTCCTGCATTGAGCAGGGGGATGGACTCGATAGTTCTTCCAACCCTACTATTCTATGGTTCTGTGTTCTTATCTGTCTATCAGATTCCAGCCAGTATGCCTCAGGGTTACACTGAGTCACAGAGTTGTGGCAGGGGGGAGGGTGCTTGTAAGCCATCTACTCCACCTTTCTGCCCCATGCAGGAAATCCAAAGCTAAAGCCTCCGCTTGAAGAAGACCTCCACCGAGGGAGCGCGCTCCATTGTTGAACTGCTGTTACTGTCAAGTGGTTTCTCCTAATGTTCAACCAAAATCTACCCTCCTGTCCCTTAAGTCCTTTCTATCTAGCCCTGCCCTCTGGGGCAGCAGAGAACAAGATTGTCCCCTCTTCTGTCTGACAGAAGATTAATACATATATATGTAGATATGTACATACAGACAGCCATAGTTTCTTCCCTTCCCCTTTATCCTCTCAACAACCCTGTGAGGTAGGTTAGGCTGAGAGACAGTGCCTGGCCAAAGCTCACCTATTTTTTAACCTGTTTATTTTATATACCAGTATATAGTTATTTTATGTTGTGTTTCATCCCGTTTGTCTTTAACTTCCTTGAGCACTGCTTTGAGATATACATTTGAATAATAAAATACTAAATTCTTGGGCCAGTCACTGTTTCCAAGCGTAACCTACCTCACAGGGTTGTTGAGAGGATAAAGGGGAAGGGAAGAAACTATGGCTGTCTGTATGTACATATTATTATTATTGTGAGCATAAAAAGTAGCGGGGGGCACCATATATGTCCCCTCAAGTTCCTTGAAGGAGCAGTAGGATAAGAACATGATACATTGTTTTCTGTTTACAGCTGACGTTCAGTGGTATGTAGCGCTTGACAGTGTTTGAAAACTGACACGCAGTGGTATTTGATAATTAAACACCTTATATAATTTCAGATTTAATTCTTACCTAAAACAAAACAGTCAAGACAAGATGCCAATAAGTCTAACATTTGAATTCTGTTCTAAGATTTCACATCCAGAATTTAAATTTCGTATTCAAAATATAAAATTTTTGACAAATTCTTTTTTTTTCTTTTCGTCAAACTTTCATCTCAGTCCTAATCCTGATCTAGCAATCGAGAACTGTGCAGCAGTGATGGAGTATCAGACCCAGCACAAATAATCATTATTTTAGGAATGCATGGAAGACAGAGGCTGCTTTTTGAAACACGTGCTTCTTTCCACATCGGGGTTTGAGACACAAAGGTAAGGGACCTTTCTTTAACAGACTGACAGGCTGTCTTCCGGAAGGATTTGAAAATGTCTCTGAAAGCTGGCATTTGCAAGCTGGTTTATTTATAGACCCTGCGTTATTGGAGTCTTTGTATTTCAGTTCAGTGTTTTGCTGCTTGGTTTTCATCCATTCCCTCCCACAAGCGATGCGGGAATTTTGCAAAACAAATTGTTTGACGTCAATTTGCAAAACAAATTGATGTCTTTTTAGAAACAAAAAAAATGTTTTTTGCGGCAAAAAAATGATGAGTAAGTGGGGACATGAACTGAGGTTCATAAAATCATGCATGATATGGGAAAAGCGGATGGAAAGATGTTTTTCTCCCTCTCTCATCAGACTAGAACCCTAAGGGTTCCCATGAAGCTGAATGATGTGAGGTTCAGGACAGATACAAGGAAGGACTTCTTCACGTAGCGCATAGTCAAACTATGGAATGTGATACCACAAGACATAGTGATGGCCACCAGTTTGGATGGCTTTAAAAGGGGACTGGATAAAAAAAAAAGTTCCACAACTCCAGCATTCCCTAGCTAGCTTGGCTGGCTGGGGGATGCTGGGAGTTGTACGACTTTTTTCTGCTTAAACATGCATAGGATTGCAGGACCTTTTTCTGTCTGAACATGCATAGGATTGTAGGACCCTTTTCTGTCTGAACATGCATAGGATTGTAGGACCCTTTTCTGTCTGAACATGCATAGGATTTCAGGACCTTTTTCTGTCTGAACATTCTTAGGATTGTAGGACCTTTTTCTGTCTGAACATGCATAGAATTGTAGGACCCTTTTCTGTCTGAACATGCATAGGATTGCAGGACCTTTTTCGGTCTGAACATTCTTAGGATTGTAGGATCTTTTCTGTCTGAACATGCATAGGATTGTAGGACCTTTTTCTGTCTGAACATTCTTAGGATTGTAGGACCCTTTTCTGTCTGAACATGCATAGGATTGCAGAACCTTTTTCTGTCTGAACATGCATAGGATTGTAGGACCCTTTTCTGTCTGAACATGCATAGGATTGCGGGACCTTTTTTGGTCTGAACATTCTTAGGATTGTAGGATCTTTTCTGTCTGAACATGCATAGGATTGTAGGACCTTTTTCTGTCTGAACATGCAAAGGATTGTAGGACCCTTTTCTGTCTGAACATGCATAGGATTGTAGGACCCTTTTCTGTCTGAACATGCATAGGATTGCAGGACCTTTTTCTGTCTGAACATTCTTAGGATTGTAGGACCCTTTTCTGTCTGAACATGCATAGGATTGCAGGACCTTTTTCTGTCTGAACATTCTTAGGATTGTAGGACCTTTTTCTGTCTGAACATGCATAGGATTGTAGGACCCTTTTCTGTCTGAACATGCATAGGATTGCAGGACCTTTTTCGGTCTGAACATTCTTAGGATTGTAGGATCTTTTCTGTCTGAACATGCATAGGATTGTAGGACCTTTTTCTGTCTGAACATGCAAAGGATTGTAGGACCTTTTTCTGTCTGAACATGCAAAGGATTGTAGGATCTTTTTCTGACTGAACAAGCATAGGATTGTAGGACCTTTTTCTGTCTGAACATGCAAAGGATGGTAGGACCTTTTTCTGTCTGAACATGCAAAGGATTGTAGGACCTTTTTCTGTCTGAACATGCATAGGATTGCACCCTAAGGCTATCAGTGACTTCCAACTCTGCCTCCAGCAAGTATGCCTCAGGGTTCCACTGAGTCACAAGAGCTGGAGGACGGGGGAGGCAAGTAAGCCATCTGGTCCACTCTCCTGCCCCATGCAGGAAATCCAAAACTAGAGCATCCACTTGAAGGTCTTGGTGGTGATAAGTCTCTTGAAAGCATGTGGAGAGAATGACGACATGGCCACATTGGCTGTGGATGATGGGAGTTGTGGTCGAACACCTCCAGAGTGCACCAGGTTGGAGAAGGCTGCCCCATTCAGATCTATTACACAGTCAGACTAAGGTTGCCATGTTTGGATTTCAAAAATTCCAGCTCCTGGGTGGAGATGCTCGGGAAACTGAAGTGGGTACATTCAGGGGTGCGGGGGGGGGGAGGCAAAGTGTTGGGGCTGACCTTTAGAGCCCTAAACGGCTTGGAATCAGAGTATCTAAAGGCACATCTCCTCCAGCCTGTACCTGCCTGGACCTTTGGGTCATCTTCAGAGGCCCTCCTCCAGCTGCCCCTGCCAAAAGGGGGTACAAGAGAGGGCCTTATTCGTGGTAGCACCCCACTTTTGGAATAAACTACCCAAATAAGTGCGCCTGGCACCTCCTTTATCTTTTCAGTGCCTGGCTAAGACCTTTCTTTTCTCCCAGGCATTTTAGAGACCCAGTTCTAGGTTATTACTCCTGTTTTATCGAGTCCTGTGCTGTTTATTGTTTTGCATTGTCTTTTACTTTATTCTTTGAAACATTTGTATTGCAGTTTATATTTTTAACTGTCCTATGGCCTTCCAGTCTTTGGACTGTTTTGTTATCTGCTCAGAGAACATTTGGCAGTGGGTGGATTAGAAATCTAATGAATACATAAATAAAGGGGGAAAACTGCCTCGCAGACCCCCAAGGCAGAGGGCTCATACTGTCTAAGTGTAGTGGACAAGTAAGGTTATGCCTGTGCAGCCTTTCACCTTTGATCTTCAGTGTGGTGCAGTGGTGAGAGTGTTGGACTGGGAGCCGGGAGATCGGGGTTCTAGTCCCCACTCGGCCATGGAAGCTCACTGGGTGACTTTGGGCCAGTCACAGACTCTCAGCCCATCCTACCTCACAGGGTTGTTGTTGTGAGGATAAAATGGAGAGGAGGAGGATAATGCAAGCCGCCTTGGGCTCCTTGCAAGAGGAAAAAAGGCAGGATATACATGCAATAAATAATAAAGACAGTGGCTTACAGAGTCAAATAAGGAGCGACTCCCAGAATTCCTTATGGGTGAGATGGATTGGTTCCCTGGCTGAGGATTGTTAGGATGGGACAAGCAATAGCGCCGAGTGGGAGAGAGGAGGACAAGGCCCCAACACCCAATGCAATACTATATACTAAACCAGGGGTGGGCAAGTTGTGGTCCTCCAGAGGTTTGGGCCTACAACTCCAATCTTCCTTCAGCTGGGGCTGATGGGAGCTGTAGTCCCAAATATCCAGAGGGCCACAAGTTGCCCACCCTGGTGTAGACAATGCTAAGCTATATGGACCAATGGTACTAGCCACGTGTTCTCCCTAAACACTGCTTTATTCATACTCTTTCTCTCCCCCCGCCCCATCTCTCTGTGCCACTGCAAATCCTTCCAAAGCAGACAGTTTGTTCTGTGTTCAGCCTCGCAGCCAAAGTCCCTGTCTTCTCTCTCTCCATATGGTTTCATGAGATTCATCACCACTAAGTCCTAAAAAAACGCAGCCCAGGAAAGAAAAGGAGAAACACAATTTCCCAGTGAAGCTAAACGGTGGGAGATTCAGGACAGACAAAAGGAAATGCTCCTTCAATGGCACATAGCTAACCTATGGAATTGGTTACCATGTGATGTGGCGATGGCCGCTAAGGAAAATGGCTTTAGAAGGGGATTAGACAAGTTCATGGAGAATAAAGCTATTAATGGCTACTAGTCACAATGATTCTATGCTTCCTCCAGTATCAGAGGCAGTACATCATCTACTGTGTGTACACCAGAGGGACGTCACAGAAAGTCCCTGGTTCGATTCCCCGCATCTCCAGGTCGCTCTAGGAAAGAATCCAGGCTGAAACCCTGGAGAGCCGCTGCTGCCAGCCAGTGTTGACAATACTGGGCTAGATGGATCAAGAGTCGGACTCAGTGTAAGTCAGCTTCCTGTGCTCCTATTTGTCTGGCCTCTGTAGGTCAGAATGCTGGACTAAATAGGCCTTCGGTTTCCTATAGCAGGGCAGTTTGTATTAGCTATGCTATAAGGAATGGAGCTTCCATTTACCAAGGCACTATACCCCAGTTTGTGCAGCAGCAGCAGGACTAGAAGGCCTTCAGCGTGCTCTAAGAGGACTCTTTTCAGGTTCTTACGTTCTTACGATTCTATCTCGTGGACTGGGATCATTTGATATGAGCGAGCGAGCAACGCTAGACTTCAAATGGAAGGCCCAGGGCTGGTTTTCTTGCACTGAGGCTTGAAATGGGAAATTCCCAAGCATCTTGGATCTTCAAAGGTGACGTACCCCTGTCATTTGAGGAGTGGCTTTGGAGTCAAAACAGCTCCTTAAATGTGTCAGTCAGAACGAGCCAGAACACTAAAGGAGCTATCCAAGGTGCTAAACCCTATCCCCAAAATAGGATAGCTCCTTTAGAGTTCTGGCTGTGTCTGTGCTGTCCATGTCTCCTTCATCTTCTCTAAGATTCCAACGTAGTCATTGGGAAGAAAATGGAGAATGGAGGAAAGTCAACAAAGAACAAGTATTAAAATAATGCTTGCCCTCTTCCAGTTTTAAAAAAACACACAAAAGCAAATCTAAGGTTTTCGTATGTTCTCCATTACAGCCTGGAAACGGATTATAATCATGCCCAGTTTGGTTTTCCTAGCTTGTGTAGAAGACAGATACGATTTCAGTATATGGTCTTCCTGCTGCTTTGCATATAAGTTGCATCTATTTAGACAAGGTAAGATTTATGAGGACAGTGAATTTGCAGCGGGCGGGTCGGGGGAGAGAAATATCGCTCTCCAGGGTTCCAAGCAGGAATTTTTCCAGGAATACCTTGAGAAGCCAGGGATGGAACCAGAGACCTTCTGCCTGCAAAGCAGGGGCTCTCCCACTGAGCTCCACACTTCCCTTCCCTCCCTTGCATGCATTTACAACAATCCTGTAAGGCTGACCAGTATTATCCCCCACATTACAGAAGAGGTGTGCTACAGCCCAGAGATCGCGGCTTTGCCTTCAGCCACGCGGTGCTATCTGGCTTATGTCCTTAGCCGAATGGTTTTTTATTTTTATATATAATATATTTTCGTAGTTTTTCATTTTGGTGAACCACCCAGAGAGCTTCGGCTATGGGGCAGTATAGAAATATGATGAATGAAATGAATGAAATGGAACGATGGATGTGAGATTGGAGCCAGCAGCAATGGCAAAGTCATCCCCCGTGCTCTTCACTGCTAGGCTACATTAGTTCTGACAGCACGGATAAGCTGTTCCGGGCGGATGAGGGTGGCAGGGCAGCCGCGGTCCCCACACACTTCTTCTCCCTTTCCTCTTCTGCTTTGGTGTTCTCAACACTGGTAGTGCTAGAGACAAGCCACAGAAAGACCCGGGGATACAGCTCTTACCACTCTGCATGGACGGAGCTGGGGCCTGAAGTGCAAGGGGTCCGGATCATTTAGAGAGATGCTGCATAGTTTCGGATACAGACCTTCCTAGGTTTAATCCCTGCTGTCTCCAGTTAAGAAAGGATTGGGCTGTGGAGGGTCCACCGGAGAGCACAGTCCTGTCTGCTTGAACCGCCAGCAGTGCTCCAAATACCTCAGTGGAGATCATTGCCAGCACATCTTACCTGAGATCTTTTAGGGAGCAATCCTATGGCCGCTAGTCGGCGGCTAGATGGCCACAGGATACGTCAGTTTCCGGGAACTGACCTCCACTCCATGTAGGCAGCTCGGAACAGCCCCGCGCTCTGTGCTCAGAAGAGGAGTGCAGAGTGGCAAAAACGGGGCGTTCCAGGGGACGTTCCAGGGCGGGGAAGGCAGAAGTGCCATTCCGACGCTTCCTACGTGTCGTCCAGTAGCCGCTTCCCCCACTCCGCCTTCCCGTGGCTAGACAGCTGAAATCGGCTGTCTAGCTGCAAATGCAGGGGGGCTGAAGCGTGGAGAGGACGATCCCCTCCGCGCTTCTCCTACCCTGCATCGGATAGGCGTCGCCTCCAAGTTGGGAGGCAGCCACCTATCCTGATAGGATTGTGCCCTTAACTGGAGATGCCAGGAAGTGGATCTGAGGCGCTCTGCGTAGGAAGGATATCCTCTGTTACTGAGCCTTTCTACATGAGGCTTTTATTGTGTGCTCGCGATTGCTCACTCATGGTCGTTTGTGGGTCCTTTCCACAACGTCCTCCTCCTCCAGGGCCTCCCCTGTGCTTTGCGAACATTATCACAGGTTTTTTTTTCTTAATGGGGAAAGTGCGGTATTTTTTCGGAACGGCCTCTATAACGCCATAGAAATCTTGTGTAATTGCACAATTCTGCTATACCACAGCGCCACCTAGTGGTTGTATAATGGAAAATAAAGAAAGGCAGAGAAAAAGAAAACCCAGAAAAAAACTTGCAAAGGAGCCTATCTCAATCCCACAAAGAATATGGAAGAAATAGCCTTGGTAATGATGCAGGGTAAAAGCTTCACACTCAGTGATGAAGCTTTTCATACTTCCTGCCTATCAATCAGCACACCATGGTCCTTCTACCCTAGTATTGTAGGGTGGCCACTTAGACGTCCCCAAGAAAAGAAGAAACACGTTACTACCCCTGTGACAAAAGAGGACACACACACATAAGCCTGTGCTAATGTATATGCATAGATGCCAATTTATTTAAAGCATTTTTATCCCACTCCTCAGCCAACAAGGCCCCCTGAGTGGCTTACATTAATTGCTTACATACAATTAATAAAAAATAAGCATCTCTGCCCATTAGCTTGCAATCTAAACAAACACAACATACAAGGAAGAAGAGACGGGGAGGGAAGAGGAAAAAAAATCCATGGTTCTTTCGGCTGGGGGAATGGCTCTGTTTCCCATCTCCTCTCTTCCCTGCAGCTGGCTGGAATGGCTGGTGGTGGTGAGAGGTGAGGGGGGAGCCTGATGGGTGAGATCTTTCAGCAGGGCTGGAAATTTAGAAAGAATGACTGTAACTGAAGCAGAAATGCAACCCATCTCACTGGAGTGGGGAAGGCTAGGACCAGGTTACCTGCATGCCTGCCTGTGCAGTCTGCTGCCCAGGCCAGCCTTTGCCAACCTGGTGCCCTCCAGATGTGCTGGACTACAACTCCCAGCTGGCTGGCTGGGGATGCTGGGAGTTGTAGTCCAACAGATCCAGAGGGCACCAGGTTGGGGAAGGTTTGTCTAGGTGCCAATGGTTGATGGGGGATTTTCAGGCACCAACTACTCTCCCTTCTTACACTTCTTTATCTTTAAGCTGGACTTGGGATAAGGATAAGATTTTAAAAAGTGTCCTGATATGAACCCCACAGGGATAAATGTCTGACTCTCTGTCGCTTTGATGTTATGATTATGTGTCATTTGTTTTATTCTCTGCTCTGCTGTTTATTCCTGCATTTTACAATTGTGCCGTTACCTGATCTGTATTGGATTTGTGTGATTTTAAATTATTTATTTATTTATTTATTACATTTATATCCCGCCTTTTTTCCTCCTTAAGGAACCCAAGGCAGCTTACACAATCCTTCTCCTCCATTTTATCATCACAACAACAACCCTGTGAGGCGGGTTGGGCTGAGAGTCTGTGACTGGCTCAAAGTCACCCAGTGAGCTTCCATGGCCAAGCGGGGACTAGAACCTGGATCTCCTGACTCCTAGTCCAACACTCTCGCCACTACGTTGCTTGGAGAACTTCAGTTATGGGGGAAGAGCTGTAGCTCCATGGTAGAGTCCCTGTTTTGCATGCAGATGGTCCCAGGTTCGATTCCCGGCATCTCCAGCTAGGGCCAGGGGGAAAAATCCTGCCTGAAACCCTGGAGAGACGCTCCTGCCAGTCAGTGTTTGACAGTACTGGGCTAGATGGACCCAGGGTCTGACTCGGTATAAAGCAGCTCCCTAATTTCCTAATAAATGCAAGAAATCAATACATAAATAAATAAAACTGACTGAAGTATATTAAAAGACAGTTAGTTCTGCTGGCCCACCAGAACAAAATGTTCAGGGACACTTAACCCCATCATTAGGACAAACCCAATCCATGTTCACAAGGTGGGGACATGAACTTTCACGTTACACAGGAAGACTCTTCCTTTTGTATGTGCAGAGAAAGAATTCCGTGGAACTCAAAAGCTTGCCAAGTGCGTTGTGCACTTTGGTTAGTCCTAATTCTTCCTTTTGTATTACAGGAAAAGAATTCCGTGGAACTCAAAAGCTTGCCAAGTGCGTTGTGCACTTTGGTTAGTCCTAATTCTTCCTTTTGTATTACAGGAAAAGAATTCCGTGGAACTCAAAAGCTTGCCAAGTGTGTTGTGCACTTTGGTTAGTCCTAATTCTTCCTTTTGTATTACAGGAAAAGAATTCCGTGGAACTCAAAAGCTTGCCAAGTGCGTTGTGCGCTTTGGTTAGTCCTAATTCTTCCTTTTGTATTACAGGAAAAGAATTCCGTGGAACTCAAAAGCTTGCCAAGTGCGTTGTGCACTTTGGTTAGTCCTAATTCTTCCTTTTTTATGTACAGGAAAAGAATTCCGTGGAACTCAAAAGCTTGCCAAGTGCACTGTGCACTTTGGTTAGTCCTAATTCTTCCTTTTGTATTACAGGAAAAGAATTCCGTGGAACTCAAAAGCTTGCCAAGTGCGTTGTGCACTTTGGTTAGTCCTAATTCTTCCTTTTGTATTACAGGAAAAGAATTCCGTGGAACTCAAAAGCTTGCCAAGTGCGTTGTGCACTTTGGTTAGTCCTAATTCTTCCTTTTGTATTACAGGAAAAGAATTCCGTGGAACTCCAAAGCTTGCCAAGTGCGTTGTGCACTTTGGTTAGTCCTAATTCTTCCTTTTGTATTACAGGAAAAGAATTCCGTGGAACTCAAAAGCTTGCCAAGTGCGTTGTGCACTTTGGTTAGTCCTAATTCTTCCTTTTGTATTACAGGAAAAGAATTCCGTGGAACTCAAAAGCTTGCCAAGTGCGTTGTGCACTTTGGTTAGTCCTAATTCTTCCTTTTTTATGTACAGGAAAAGAATTCCGTGGAACTCAAAAGCTTGCCAAGTGCACTGTGCACTTTGGTTAGTCCTAAATTCATAGGGATTGTAAAAGAATTCCTGGAATCTTTGCAAAGCCACCCACCTTCTTCACTGAGCCCAGATTTGGGGTTCCTCATTCCAGAGATGACCTATTTTGACATTCAGGAGTTGCTGACTGTGGTAGTCAAGAGGAAGAGTTGAATGTTTTACCATTAATGTGATTCAAGGGAATAGCTGGGGGTTGTTTGAAGATCGTGTGAGCAGGGGTTGTAGGTCCATGATTTCTTTCTAGGGGAAGGTTGCCCCCAAATCCAGCCACCATAATTCAGCACACCAAAGGGATGCTCACCATCCAGTCTCTTGATGATGACAATGAGCTCCCTTGCGGTGTCCCTTCAATGAGGTCCCTTCAGCACCCATAACCAAGCCCGGAGTGAATTCAGCTCAGACACCAGCAACTCTTGAGGAAACTCTTTCTCTCCCTGCCTCTCATTCTCTTTCTCTCTCTCCTCCAAAGCTCTTTGGAAATGCTCATTAATTCATTTTCACAGCATCCCTGAGAAGAAGGATGTTTTATCACCCTTTTTATAGCTCAGGAGATAGCTTGATTTGATTTGTTACTTAGCCCAGTTAAGGAATCAGGAGGGCGGCTCTATTCACAGGCTTCTTCGCTCTCAGTGCTGGGAAACATCATTTTCACTTCATGGAATCCTAGAGATGAAGGTGTTCTTGAAGGCCATCTAGTCCATCCCCCAATAGATGCAGGAGATCAAAAGCTGGAGCATTCTCCAACTGCTCTTATTCTCCTTATGTTTTTCCTAATGTCCATCCGAAATCTACCTTCCAGTAACTTAAGCCCATTCGTGCTAGCCCTGCCGCCTTTGGCAGCAGAGAACAAGGTTTTGCCATTTTCTATATGACAGCCCTTTGGCTATTTGAAGAGGGCCGTCATATGTCCCCTGCCACACACACCCTCGTACAGGCTGGGTTCACACAACACTCTAACCCATACTTAGTGGTTGAGCGTGGGTTGTTTTGAACCGTGGTTTGTTTGTTGAACTGTGGGTTAGCGTGTTGTACAAACCCAGGGCATTTTCCCCGGTGTGGCTTGTTAACCATGAAGTGTGGCTTATTTTTCTCAAACAAGCCACCTTGAGAACCCACGGCTTGTTGTTGGGTTGTTCAGGGTGGTTAACAAGCCACACTGCATGGTTAATGAGCCACCCTGTGGAAAATGTCCAGGGTTCAGACAACACACTAACCCACAGTTCAACAAACAACCCACGCTTCAAAACAATCCACGCTCAACCACTGAGTGTGAGTTATCATGTTGTATGAACCCAGCCATGCAGTCTTCTCTTCTCCAGGCTAAACATATCCAGTTCCTTCAACCTTTCTTGATAGGGCTGACTTTCCATAGCCCTGTCGATATTCGTTGCCCTTCTCTGAACCTGTTCTGATTTCTCTACATCCTACTTAGAAGCAGTGGAGGCTGACAGCTCCGATGTCAGTGGGGCGGTGAATCTGCCCCAGGTTTCAGTCAGAACCAGTCAGGACTCTAAAGGAGCTCTCCAAGGTGCAGAAGCACCTTGGAGAGCTCCTTTAGTGTTCTGACTGAAACCCGGAGCGGATTCACTGCCCCTCTGACTTCTGAGCCACCAGCCTCCACCACCCAGAGGTATACTGCTTCTGCCCATGGAGGCTCGACCGATGCTGCGTGAAATTGAATTTGCCTTTTTCTGCGGCTGCCGCATGGACATTTCCCCCCCAAGATTCCCGACCTCTTTCCAACTCTCGACCCGACAGTTTTGTCAGTGCAGTTGGGATTTTTTGGCCCCGGCAATCGTGCTCCTTAGTTTCCCCATCTGTCCTGAGATGTGACATTTTCTACCCCCCGACTCTGTAGCACAGGGCGGTTGGACCTCAGGGCCGTGGGCCGCATCTGAACCTTGGAGAGATCCTTTAGAGTTCCGACTGGTTCTGAAACCCAGAGCGGATGCACTGCCCGTCCCACTGACATTGGAGCCACCAGCCTCCACTGCTTAAAAATGTGGCAGCCAGAACAGGACACAGAACTCCAGATAAGGGCTGACGGTAAAGTGGGACTATCACTTCCTGTCTCTCGGAAACTATGGCTCTATTAATTCTCTTCCATGCTTCATGAGGCTTGTTTTGAGATGGCTTTCCAAAGCTCATCCCAGAGCGTTGTCCAAAGCAGGGTTCAACTTTGGGGATGCGAAAGAGTCCTCCTGGAAGCATGTGCAGAGTGCAGGGCTTTCCTCCACCGCTCGGTAACGACATCCAGCTCAATGACAGCAAGATGGTTTTCCAGGTGGGCTTGAGGTCCAGTTCCTCCATGCTCAGAAATTCAGTGCCTGCTTCAGTTTGGACATTTCCACTATGAGCATTTAGGGGGAAGAACCCCCCCCCCCAGAGGAGAGCTGCCAATCTTCCACACTGGGATATTTTTCTCAATGCCATTCATGTTGCTTAGCTCTTCCACTCCTGTTTGTTTCACCCCGTTGAGACATCCGAGGGCTGGCCGAGGCTTAGAAACACCTTTCCTCCCCAGGGCCTCTTGTGTCTGCCACCAGGAACAAAAACTGCAGCCTTGGGGGGGAAGGCCTGATCTGTGAGAGTTTAACATCAGAATGCTGCTGCGGCCATCTCCTCGGAGAATTTCTGAATTTCCTCGGAGGAAAACATTTCCGAATTTCTTAATTTTCTTGGAGGAAAATATTTGCCCTGGGGGGAGAGGCCCAATCTGTGAGGGTTTAACATCAGAATGCTGCTGGGGCCATCTCCTCGGAGAATTTCTGAATTTCCTCGGAGGAAAACATTTCCGAATTTCTTAATTTTCTTGGAGGAAAACATTTTCCCTGGGGGGAGAGGCCCAATCTGTGAGGGTTTAACATGAGAATGCTGCTGCAGCCATCTCCTCGGAGAATTTCTGAATTCCCTCAGAGGAAAACATTTCCGAATTTCTTAATTTTCTTGGAGGAAAACTTTTTCCCTGGGGGGAAAGGCCCAATCTGTGAGGGTTTCACATCAGAATACTGCTGGGGCCATCTCCTCGGAGAATTTCTGAATTTCCTCGGAGGAAAACATTTCCGAATTTCTTAATTTTCTTGGAGGAAAACATTTTCCCTGGGGGGAGAGGCCCAATCTGTGAGGGTTTAACATGAGAATGCTGCTGCAGCCATCTCCTCGGAGAATTTCTGAATTTCCTCAGAGGAAAACATTTCCGAATTTCACATCAGAATGCTGCTGCAGCCACCTCCTCAGAGAATGTCTGAATTTCCTCAATGGAAAACATTTTCAAAGTTCTGAGTTTTCTTGGAGGTAAACACTTTCCCCAGGGGGAAAAGGCCCAATCTGTGAGGGTTTAGCATCAGAATGTTGCTGCAGCCATATCCTCAGAGAATTTCTGAATTTCCTCAGAGAATTTCCATGGTCCAAAGGAGCCCTTCTCCAACCTGGTGCCGTGTCCTCCAGATGTGCAAGACTGCAACTCCCATCATCCCCAGCCAACATGGAGGACACCAGGTTGGGGAATACTGGCCCACAGATTCAGAAGCAGCATAGCAGTTGGAAAATTTGAGGTCAGGGGGAAAAACCTATATATACCCGTTTGGGGTTGGGACTGCTAGAGATGTTTAATAATACATATATAGGGAGCACCTCTCCTTATATATGCCTGCCCGAGGACTGAGATCTGTTGGAGGAACCCTCCTCTGCGTCTCACCAGTGCAAGACATACACTACGATGGGACATGGGAGAGGGCCTTCTCTACTGTGGCACCCCGGTTGTGGAAAGCCCTCCCCTTGGAGGCCCGATTGGCACAGACATTGGTCTCATTTCGGCGCCAAGTTAAAACATGGCTTTTTACCAAAGCTTTTGAGGGCTAAATGCATTCCCTGAAGTACCACACTGTTTTAACTGTTTTATTGTTTTAAATCTTAATTGGTATTAGCTTGTTTAATGTTTAATGTGTTTTAGCTGTTTAAATTATTTAGTGTTTTGTAGTGTTTAAATTGATTTTATCTGTATGCTGCCTTGAGATCTTAATGGTCTAGGGTGGGATACAAATGTTTTAAATTAAATAAAAATAAAAATAAATAATAACATTATTGTATTATTATTATTATTATTATTTCAATCTATATACTGCTTACCATATCTAAAGATAACTCAGATGTCTTACTACACTGGTGGGGAACCGCTCAACCCAAGGGCTGCTTCCAGTTTCGGGGAAGTTCTTGGGGGCCACATTCCAGTGGTGGGAAGGGCTAAAAGCAAAGGGCCAAGATCCCAGCATGCTTTAGCTTCAAGCTCTTACAGGAGGTAACTAAACCTTCGGAGAGGCATTTCAAGTGTTCAGAATGGGGGAAAATGTTAACAAAAGCTGGGAAGCCAGCACATGATTGGTAGTTGGGGGAAAGGGGGTGGGGTCAGAGGAAGTGGGCGTGGCCTTCTGGGGAACTGCAGGGGGCCGGATGTGGCCCCGAGGCCTGAGGTTTTCCACCCTTGTTTTAGTAGATGTCAAACATTCACCAAATGTGCTCCTGATGCCGTTGCGTTTTGTAAAAGAAAGACAGAAAGAAAGAACTGTCCCCTAAAAATCATGGAACGACACTAATACTGACCTATGCTATGGATTTGTTGCAAGGGTTACATGTTAACGGAGACTGGCCAACGAGATCACAGTATGCCAGTACTTTCCCAGCTGCACTGGCTGCCAGTCCCTTTCTGGGCCCGATTCAAAATGTTGGTATTAACATTCAAAGCGCTAAACAGCCAGGTTATCTGAAGGATCGCCTCCTCCCATATGTACCTGCCTGGACCCTAAGATCATCTTCAGGGGGCCTTCTCCGGGAGTCCCTGCCAAAGGAAGTGAGGCAGGTGGCTGCCAGAAAGAGGGCCTTTTCTGCTGTGGCACCCCAATTGTGGATCAAACTCCTTAGAGAGGTTCGCCTGGCACCTACGTTGTGCTCTTTCTGGTGCCAGGTGAAGGCCTTTTTAAATTTTCCCAGGCATTTTTAGCATTTTAGCATTCCAGTTTTTTAGCTCTGCCATCTTAAATCTGCGATTGCTTTTAAAATATCTGAACCGCTGCTAGGTTTTACTCTGGTTGTATTTGTATTCTGTGGTTTTAATCTATCATATTTTACATTTGTATTTTCTGTTGCATTTTTGTGGTTTTACTGTTGTGAACCGCCCAGAGAGCTTAGACATTGGGGCGGTAGAAAAATGAAATAAATGAATAAATAAATGTTCAAGAGGATGTTTCGGAATACTCGGAATTGCAACAGAAATGGTACTAACTTGAAGGCAAACTGAGAAATGGATGGTTAGAGCCCAGGAGTGAGAAACCTTTTCTTTTCTGTCAAGGGCCACATTCCCTCAGGGGTAATTTTGCTGGGGGGGGCAGTGGGAAGCCAGCCGTAGGTGGGCCGAGAGCCAAAGGTGGGTGAGGGCAGCCCTTTCTCTTTCCCTTTTTCTCACACCTCCTTTTATTTCTCTCTTTCTGCCCCCTCTTCCTCCCTGGAGGAAGGACCGAGGTCTGAACTGATCACCTGCAACGGGCTTTTGAAAGTAGGCCACGAATCAGCAAGGGCCGCTTACGGTGCTAGGAACAGACGTTGACTGCTCCCGTAATAGCTAAACAGTGAGGAAACGGAGGGAAGGGTTTAAAAACCCTAGTAGTTTTGATGAAAAATCCCAGGAACCCAGTGTTCTAAAGACAATATCATTGTTTTCCCCTCCCGCTGAGATAGCTTCCGACCTGCAAAGGATTTAAAATAGCATGACGCATGGTGAGAAACATCAGCTGGGAACAAGCTTATTCTGTCCTGGGTGAGGGAAGAGCTTTACGTCTTTATTAATAGCAATGGAAGTTCATACATAATTGCTCGAAACAGCACATCCAAAGGACGACTTTATTATGAGTTAAATGAACACCAGGATCGCTTACTTTTTCTTTTCCTCTTGGCACAGATCCGGGGCCATTAATGCCAGCAGAACTCCATCAGCTTCCCCCATTGCTAACAATTGTGAGTAATCCCAGTGAGTCTCCTCACTCAACATGCACTGAGTTCAATGGAGATTTACTCCAAGGTAACGATGAATAGGATTGCAGTCCTGCCCTGCAACCCTAGTTGTTAGCTTTTATGAGCTGCTGTTGGGTTTGGTTCTGTGTTTTATGATGGAGTTTTTAACCAGAGTGTGAGCTTCTTTGGGCATAAATAATAGAAATGGGAGAGATATAGATACTGATACAGGTATCCTTCGGGTGTGACTATGGGTTCCCTTTGGGGGTATGTCACGGGAGTTGTGATTAGGGATGTATGGACTTTGTAAAATCCATTCCATCTACATTTCGCAGATTGTCAGGTGCCTTTCATTCCATCGTCCACTCATTGACGGAATCAGTTTTTTTTTCCATTTCCCATATTTGTGCAAATTTGCATTTGCACAAAATTGCATCTGTGCAAATTTGCACTTGTGCAAATACACAAACCCCCCCGGAGATGCACAAATCTCCCGAAAATGTGCACTGTCCTGCTTTAGCCTATGGAGGAAATGCACATTTTTGGCCATTTTTTTAATTGTATGTATTTTTCTACAATGAACTTTGCGTAAAATTCCAGAAAGTGAAAAAAAACCCTGCTCCGCAAGTCTGTGGGATCCATGCAACTCGAGAAAAGCTGGTCTGCTGTGGAATCCATGGGCCAGATTCCTAGAACTCTGAATTCATTTTATTCCATTGCAGTTTTCTCTGGCATCCCTAGTTGTGATGATTTCAACATGTACTGCTACAAAATGTACACCACTGCTCCACTCATCTGTTCATCCAAATGGGCCAAAATGGGAGTGTGGTCAAAGTGAGGCAAAAATCCAGGCCAAAAACAATTATTGGGAGGGCAGAGGGAGGAGCTTAGTCAAATTAGGGGGTTACGATCCAAGGCAGCAATTCAGGTAAGGGGCCAAGCGCTTAAGTGGAGAGAGACTTCTCCCAGATTCAGGTTTTGCTCACTGTGAGAAGCAAGCTCTCTGGCTGGTGCTTTATAGGGGCTGGTGGGCTGGGATTGGCTCTTGGGGGTCAGCTGACGGAATGGTCAGGTAGGGTCAGTGGTGCCTGCTGGGAAATGTTCTAGTTCAGCATTTCCTCCAAAACCCACTGCGTTGTCTCCTGGATTTCTTCCATACTCTGCAATAGAGGGTGTTTCGTTCTTTGGAGCATACAGGATATTAGCGAAACGTAATGGCCCTTAGTGGTTAAGACACTGAACTGCAGACTGGAAGGTCGGCAGGTCAGCAGTTCGAGACCCGAGTGCTGCGTGATGGAGTGAGCTCCTGTCTTCAGTCCCAGCTCCTGCCAACCTAGGCGCTTCAGGCAGCAGATGCCGGGAGGTGGCAGCAAGGTGTTGGAGGAGAGAGCTGTGTGCTCCATGGCTTCCCCTGTGCCCCTAAGCTAATATCTGGCGAAGGGTGGCATCCATTTCCAATGTTGAGGAAAGACTCAGCTGTCAGTCCAGCCAGCTTTTTCACATGGAATGGAAAGGGGGTGCCATCTTGTCCTTCACCTCAACCAGCAAAACATCTTGGGCCGGCCCTGCCACTCACACCCATCCAGTGTGAACAAGGGATCCCCGCACAGGCAAACACAAGGATCATAGAATCATTGAATCATAGAATCATAGAATAGTAGGGTTGGAAGGGGCATACAAGGCCTTCGAGTCCAACCCCCTGCTCAATGCAGGAATCCAGGTCAGAGCATCCCTGACAGGTGGCTGTCCAGCCTCGTCTTGAACGCCTCCAGTGTGGGAGAGCCCCCCACCTCCCCAGGTAATTGGTTCCATTGTCGTATTGCTCTTACAGTCAGGAAGCTTTTCCTGATGTTCAGCCGGAATCTGGCTTCCTGTCACTTGAGCCCATTATTCCGTGTCCTGCACTCTGGGATGATCGGGATCAAATAGAGTCAGGACTTTACTAGGAACAGGGTCTATAAAAATGAGGACCAGCCCAGGAAAATTGACACCACAACAGATTGCTCTCTGTGCCCAGAGACCTGAATTGCTATTTATTTCAAAAACTTCCATCCCTGCCCCCAATCCTCATTTCCCCAGGAGGTCTCTGAGCCCATCACGAGGCATACCACAAGATGCACCACAAGGTGTAGTGATGGCCACCAGTTTGGATGGCGTTAAAAGGGGGTTGGACAAATTCCTGGAGGAGAAGGCTATCTGTGGCTACTAGTCTTGAAGGCTATGTGCTACCTCCAATGCCAGAGGCAGGATGCCTATGTACACCAGTTGCTGGGGAACATGGGCAGGAAGGTGCTGTTGCACTCATGTCCTGCTTATGGCCTTCCTGTGGGCAGCTGGTTGGCCACTGTATGAACAGAATGCTGGACTGGATGGACCCTTGGCCTCATCCAGCAGGGATCTTCTTACATTCTTATCAGAGCTTGCAAGCCTCCCACACTGCTAGTGCTCTGGCATTTGGGGGCAGGGGGGCATGATGCTGGGACCTGGACTCTAGCTCCATAGGGTAGTTCTCTGTGTGCTCCTTTGCTGCTTTCACATACCTTGCACTGAGCGCGAGTCGGAGAATCTCTCCATGAGAAAGTCTGTGAATTCGGCCTGGGGGCTTTGATCCGCTGCCTCCGGGCCTGCCCAGCGCTTCAGCACTTACAAGAATGGAAGCAATGATCACGATCCTCATCAGCTCCATCATTATTCAAACCCACTTTGCATAATGGAAGACTATTCCCAAGCTCGGAGCGTTCCCAGTTCTGCTCTGCCCGACTCCATCAAAGACGTGTCTCCTCTCCCTCTTGGCCAGATTTGGATAATTAATTAACATGCCTGCAGACACACTCAGTACCATGCTACCTCTTAGTAGGGCTGCTGAGCTTGTCTGTGAATGTTCGAGGCCTACAGAGGCAAAGGGGGGGAAAGGCCAGGCTCAGAGGCCTGGAATTTCTGTTGGGAGGGGGTAACGCTGAGAGGAATAGTTTCATTTCTCCAGCTAAGTTTCTGTTTCAGTTCCCTGCTTAAGTTTCATGTCTTCATGTTTGAAGCAGTTCTTTCAGTTTTGAAGGAGGGGGGTATATAAAGAGAGTGAGAGAGCCAGTAAAAGAAAGACCAGGCTGCAACCAGAGCAAGCACAAGCAAGAGACAGCCAGAGCCTGAAGTGAGAGCAGAGTCTGAAGAGTGAGCAGGAAGAGGCTGCCTAGAAAAGTCTAAGGACAGCTAGGGTAAAGGAACTTGCATTTTGCAACTTATATTTTCTTTTAATGCCTTTTGTGTCACTCGGCTCTATTGCATAAATACCTTTAGTTGTGATTTGTTTGTTTTAAATCTACTACTAAACTGTTGTGGTTAAACCCTGTGTCTAGAATGTCAGTCACCCCACATGTACAGCCTAAACCCCACGTCACTGGGAAGAGGAAGTTTAAAAGAAGGAAGGTGGGATTCTTAAGGAGGCAAGAGTTCCTTAAGGGGTTGCACAGAGGGTCTAGGTCATAAGGGGAACGTTGACATGGGCACAACACAGGAAGTGCCAGGCACATATTTATGGCTTCCCATGGCACATTTGCTTCTTGATGGCCATGTTCTTTCTTGACCTCCTAGGGAGTAATATGGGGGAAATGGAACAACGTTCACTCATCTTTGTCTCCAGCCTCCTTTCACTGAATGGGGGGGGGGCATACTTAAAGGTAATAAAAAAGGTAAAGGTGTCCCCAACCAGTCGTGTCCGACTCTAGGGTGCGGTGCTTATCCCCGTTTCTAAGCTGAAGAGCCAGCGCTGTCCGAAGACGCTTCCGTGGTCATGTGGCCAGCATGACTGAACACTGAGGTGCACAGAATGCTGTTACCTTTCCCGCTGAGGCAGTACCTATTTATCTACTTGTAATTTCTTGCTTTCGAACTGCTAGGTTGGCAGGAGCTGGGACTGAAGACGGGAGCTCACTCCGTCACGCAGCACTCGGGTCTCGAACTGCTGTCCTGCCGACCTTCTGGCCTGCAGTTCAGCATCTTAACCACTAAGCCACCACAGTCCCTTACTTACTTACACATCACCAAAAAAGAAGACAAAAGAGGAAACAGATTTGCATAAGCTGCTTGGGCTTAGTGATGTGTACAGATGTGAATTTAGAAATAACGACTGTAATTTCGATAGGCGTTCACAGCATCCTGCCAAAGCTGGGGACACCAGGTGCTGTGTTGATGGACTGCTTCACAGCCCCCGCTCTTCTTAAAGTACTTTCGAGGGGTGGGTGGGAATTTCGTTTCAGTTCATTTTTTGTAAGAGTTTGCCCAAATCTGCAAATTTCTTCATTTGCGGGGTGGAAAGAATTTCTGGCTTAAAAAATTCAGATGCAGAAGAAACCAAAACTAACGGTTCATCCGACCGTAACTCTTTATCTTTAAGCTGGACGTGGGCTGTGCAGCCCTTCAAATAGAAGAGGGGACACCTTCCGACAGAGAACTGTCCTCTGTAAAGTAGGACAAAGGGCTGCTGTAAGTGTTGGGACTGTTGCAACTTCATCTGTGGGTTACTCACTTGCACGCATGGGCCCGCCCAGCCGCCACTCCTGCCTTGGGCCCCAGCCACAGGGCACCTGGGAGAGGTCGGCCAACATATCATGAGACATCCCAAACTATTGCGAGAGGGTCGGGACCTCTCACGATAGTTCGGGACCTCTTGCAATAATTCGGCCGACTTGTCCTGGGAGATCCACGGCTTGGGAAAAAAGCAGGAGAGGCGGTTGGCAGTGCCAGCCGGGTTGTCTGGCTGGCCAGCTGGTGGGGGGCGGGTGAGTGTGAGCAAGTGGGTGGGCGGAAGTGGCCAGTTGGGGTGGCTGGCCAGCCAAGCAGGTCGGGTGGGAAGGTGAGTGAGTGGGTGGACAGGAGTGGCAGCTCAGCAGGTATGTGGGAGAGCAAGTGGCTGGGGGGAGGGGGAGGGAGTGAGCAAGCAGCCAGCTAGGTGGGCTGGAGTGAGTGGCTAGCCGGCCCGCCAAGCAGGTGGCCGACAGCACCAAGAAGTGGCGGGCCCTTTGGAGGAGGGAGCAGCGCAATTCGCCGCTTTTCCCATTCTGCCACCTGATGTGCCCGCATCAGGCTGCATCCTTATAGGCCCGGCCCTGCTGGAGAGTACGACTCCAACTGCAATTCGAGCACCTGAGTCCTTTCTTGCTCCTCCCAGCGCTGGGATAAGTGAGATCTCCCCCCCACTTCGAAATCCTGTTGCTTTATTGTGCGCCTGTTTTGCTACACCCTGCAACACCCTCTTGAGCTCCGGTTCAATTTCTAAAATTAATCCTGTAATTGGAGCATGAGTAGTTTGCTCGAGCTTTCTGGGAACATTTTGTCCTCTTGATTCTGCCCACTCCCCATTTTCTATCCCAAAGGTATCCCTGGAAAACGTTCACTGCAGTGATGAATGGGAGGGATAGATGGGAGCTCTTCTGATAGGAAAAGAAACCCATAAACTTGGCAAGTGCCTTTGCTGCTGCAGCCAGAACCGACCCTTCAGAGACACACCACTGCAGATTTTAGTATTCCGTGCCACGGCCAGACACGGCCGATAACAATCTGTCAGGCTTAGCTGTTCCTGGTGAAAGCAATGCGGCACGGGCAGGAACCGCTTTCAGACTCTTTCCCCAACTACCAGATATTCTACTATTGTCCCTTGAGGTTCCACCCTGGTTTGGGGGGTGCCAGTCCAAGGAACATGCATGTCTCGGGCTAATGAGTGTACATGGCCTTACCATGAACCGTTGTGAAACATGGTTTCACCAGGTAGCTCTCTACCCTTTTCCAACTTCCCATTTTTATGAGGTGTTGTTTTTTTAATAGCTCCAGTCCAAAGGGTGTGTGTGTGTGTGTGTGTGTGTGTGTGTGAGAAAGCAACATACTTTCTGCTTCTGATGTGCAAACGTGTTTCCCTACTTGCTGGCTGCCTGACCTCATTTCTTGGACCTGATATTTCCTTGCCATATATCGTCTCAAAATACATGCCTTCTGGCTATTTAAACTTGAATGTATCCCAGAAATAGAGCCGATTTCCCCCCCCCCCAGTGAATATTCTCTGCATGTGCAAATTTTGGTGGATGTTTGATCTCCATTATCCATATTGGATTTGACTATATTACAGTAACAGCCAACATTTTAAAGAATCTCACGGCTGACATGCAGTGGCAGTTAGTTCTTGTTTATTGTTTATTTGTTTATTACATTTATATCCCGCCTTTTTTCCTCCTTAAGGAACCCAAGGCGGCGTACTTAATCCTCCTCCTCTCCATTTTAGCCTCACAACAACAACCCTGTGAGGTAGGTTGGGCTGAGAGTCTGTGACTGGCCCAAAGTCACCCCATGTGCTTCCATGGCTGAGTGGGGACTAGAACCCAGATCTCCCAACTCCCAGTCCAACACTACACCACACTGCCTCTCTTGATAGTCCTTGTCATGTAACAGCCGATATCTGATAGTATCTGATCGCTGACCTGCAGTCAGTGTCATGATCTGACGGTATCAGATATGCAGCAATCAACATTTGACTGCATCTGACAGCGAGCATAGAGCAGCAGTCAATATTTGATACTACCTGACTGTTGATATGCAATATCATTTAGTAAACCATATGTTAATTTCATTTATTCAGCCCATCAAAATAAGTGAATTTTGACGTTCAGGTTCAATTCTGAAATTTAAGTAGTGAATTTTGAGGCCAAAATTTGGAATAAAAAGATATTTTGGTAATAACATCCACGTTCGAATTCTTTTCTGAATTTCAAAGCCATGCAATATTATTTCAGTTCTACACTGAGCCTAGGGCTATGGTCTGAGGACACCCAGGGCAACCACCATGCAGAAGCTAAGCTGGGCTGACGCTGGTCAGAGTCTAGACAGGTGTCTGCCTGGGAACCCCACCACCTTGAACTCTCTAATAGAAATGCAAAATAGTAATGCACAAAATAAATTGCACTGAATATTGTGCTCTCCACTGAAAACTCTCCAAATCTATATGTGCAAATGAAAAGGCTGCTGAGATTCAGTGTAAATAAGTGCAAAGTTAATTGCACATGGGGAATACAAAATAAAAATCCCAACACATAGACACTGATGGGATCTGAATTAGCTGGGGGGATAGCAGAGAAATCCGCAGCAGAACCAAATGAGTTCGGATTTTCATGAATCCAATTTGCAGATTCCAAAGCTGATCGGCTTTCCCCCTGTCGGGTGGATTCCATAGAAGTGTGGACTGCTTTTCTAACTTTCCCAAATTTTGCACAAATTTTGTGATAGAAAAATACGCAAAATAAAAAACCCGGCCAAAAATGTGCATTTCCCACATAGGCTAAAGTGGGAAATTGGCATTTTGGGTGAATTTGTGCATTTTCGCATGTGAAACATTGCGCAAATGTGCAGTTCTGCAAATGCGCATTCACACAAATTTGGAAACAAAAACTCTGATTCCCTCGATGGGCAAATGATGCCTGACAAAAGGTGCCTGACAATCCATAAAACACAGACAGATGTACAGATTTTTACACAATTTGTACATCCCTAGTTGTGACCCTAGAAAGTCACAACTAGAAAGGTCTTGGGGTCATGATGGGCAGTGCCCTGAAAATGTCAACTCAGTGTGCAGGAGAAGTGTGTGTGTGCGTGGACGGCGGGGTGAAATCTGTCTTAGGAATCCTAGTACTTTAATATAAATCCATGGTGTTTGGAATATTGGAGCATCTTTGGGGATGGAGCATCGCTCCCTTTAACAGTGAACTCAGGTGGTGAGTGCCAATGCAAAAGGAGCCAAAATGGGGCCACTGAGAAACAGCAGGCTTGGGTGGTAGTAGAGATGGTGGAATGGAGGATCCTACAGGCTTGAACTCTGAACAGGAGTCTTCCTGTTAGAAGGCCAGGATACACTGCCATAGTTTGTTGAAGATTCCATTTATTATCCCTCTGAGGGAAGGTATCTTTAGTGTTGCGCCCCTTGCCAGAGTGGAATACCTTCTGGCTCCGTTGGGCTCTCTGGGTTCATGCTAAGAGTGTGGTGGGATTTGTGAAAAGGTTCTGAACCAGCTCTGAGATGGAGTCTGAAAGAATCCCAGCCAGCTGTCTCCATCTGGCACACACCCGTGCATAGGTGTGCATGCTCTCGGCCCAAAGGAGTCATAAAGAAAGAAAAATGATGCAGGCAGCAAGGGTGGGTGGACGTGGGAGAAATGACATCAGCAGAACTCTGAGCAAGCCCCCATCTGGGACCCAGCCTGCAGGAAAGCGGAAGAAGCAATGTGCTGATGTGCCAATATTTACCTGGCTTCAGCACTTCAGTGGCAGAAGAATCGCGGCTTTAAAAAAAAAAAATCTAGACATCAGCAGATTTGTCAAGCAGAGGCATCTTCTCCCTGGCCTCAGCTCTCTGAAGATGTCTCAGAAGGGTGAGAGCATCAAGCAGAGGGAGGTCCAGCTGCTGTTGGCTGCACTGCTCTGCTGCAAAGGAGAGGCAGGCAGGCGGATAAGCCTAGACCAGGGGGTGGCCACTTCGATGGGGGCACGTTGCCACCCCCACACACACCTCAGAACTCCCCCCCCCGCCCCTGCCACAGCTGCTGGAAGTGGCCACACTGCTATCAGAACTGACCACAGGATCAGGTTCCCAGCAGAATCATGGGGAAATCCGATGGTGGTGGTGATGACAATGGCAGGGGATCTGGTGGGGGCTGCAAAAACCCCGTGGGTAGGCCACATGGGGTCAGTGGGCTAACCCCGGCCTAGGGGAGCCTGGATGAGAGGCGGTGGAGCAGGGCTCTGAAAAGGCAGAAGGCCAGATTACTTGGTAAATACTTGTCCTTTTTGGTGTGTTTTGGGGATCGCTTGTTAAAATTGCGTGCGCGTGACTGGCTAGCGCAGTCAGTGTGGTGTTGAAGATAGCACAGTTGTTCCCAACCTGGGGCCTTCCAGATGTGTTGGACTACAGTTCCCATGATAAGAGGTGCAGTCCAACACATCTGGGTTAGAGAGTTAGGATACAACTCTGTCAGTGCTACCCAAGGTGCTGAAAGGTACTATCCAAGGTGCCAGACCCTATCGTAGGAGATGAGTTCAGCACCTTGGATAGCACTGTTGGAGTTTTGGCTGGACCAGAGAGGCCCAAGTTCAAATCCCCATTCAGCCTCACTAGGTAACCTTGGGCCTAATTTACCTTACAGGGGTCTTGTGAGGATAAAATGGGAGGAGAGCCTCGCAAGCTGCTTGAGTGGCAGAAAGACACGGGATGGAAATGAAATGAATGAATATTCATTGAGCAGGGGGTTGGACTCAATGGCTTTGTAGGACCCTTCCAACCCTACTATTCTATGATATGATTCTTTGATTCTTTGAATAAATAAAGTGGTTCTTCAAGATTCAGGCTCCCTCCCCTTTAGCCTGTCAGATCTCTGAGCTAGGAGTGGATGAATCTCGCCTTCAGCGCACATGCGTCCAGATGCAAGCACATGAACGCCGAGGCACCAGGCAATGCGCAGCTTGCCGATTCTCATGCGGCAGCTCCCAAGGTACATGATGAGCAGTTGATAAAGTATTGTTATTTATTTATTTACAGCATTGATATACTGCTCCAGATCTAAACAGATTCTGGAGCAGTGAACAATAAAAGATAAAATGATTGAAAGGTAAAAGAACTAAAACACCATATTAAAAATTGTTGTTATTTTTAAAAACAGGGTACTGATAAATCTGTGGCTGGTCAGTCAAGGAAGGTTTCCTGGAAGAAAGATGTTTTCAGGAGGTGCCAGAAACAACACAGTCTTGGCACCTGCCTGACCTGCAGAGGCAGGGAGTTCCACAGAAAGGGGGCCACCACACAGAAGGCTCTTCTCCGGGTGGGCTCCAGCCATCCAACCATGTGGAACCATCAGGAGGAAGCCCTCTGATCACCTCAGTGACCGGGCAGGTTGGTAAGGAAGGAGGCGCTCTCTCAGGTATCCTGGTCCCAAGTTGGTTAGGGCTTTGTACACTAGTACTAATAAAAAACTAAGATCATGGCATCTAGCCCCATCGCTTCCTGGCATATAGAAGGGGAAGAAATGGAAGCAGTGACAGATTTTATTTTCTTGGGCTCCAAGATAATTGCAGACGGTGACTGCAGCCATGAAATTAAAAGACGCTTGCTCCTTGGGAGGAAAGCTATGGCAAACCTAGACAGCATAGTAAGAAGCAGAGACATCACCTTGCCGACAAAGGTCCGCATAATCAAAGCTATGGTTTTCCCAGTAGCAATGTACGGCTGTGAGAGCTGGACTATAAGGAAGGCTGAGTGCCGAAGAATCGATGCTTTCGAACTGTGGTGCTGGAGAAGACTCTTACGAGTCCCCTGGACTGCAAGGAGGTCAAATCAGTCCATCCTAAAGGAAATCAACCCTGGCTGCTCATTGGAAGGACAGATGCTGAAGCTGAAGCTCAAATATTTTGGCCATCTAATGCGAAGAGAAAACTCCCTGGAAAAGACCCTGATGCTGGGAAAGATGGAAGGCAAAAGGAGCAGGGGACGGCAGAGGATGAGATGGCTAGATAGCATCACCGATGCAATGAATATGAACTTGAGCACACTCCAGGAGAGAGCGGAGGACAGGAAGGCCTGGTGTGCTCTGGTGCATGGGGTCGCAAAGAGTCAGACTTGACTGAACAACAACAACAACTTATATCTTGAACCTGGCCCGGTAGCGAATAGGCAGCCAGTACAGTTCCTGCAGCAAAGGAGTTGCATGCTGAAAAGGGGCAGCTCCTGACAACAGCTGAGCTGCTGCATTCTGCCCTAGCTCCCTCTTCCAGACCAGCCTCAAGGGCAGCCCCACAAAGAGCGCATTGCAGTAACCCAGTCTTGAGGTTACTAATGCCTGTAGCACTGTGGCCAAGCTGTCCCTGTCCGGGAGAGGCCGTAGCTGGCAAGCCGACTGAAGCTGGTAGAAGGCACTCCGAGCCGCAGTGGCCACTTGGGCCTCCAGAGACGGTGACGGATCTAGGAGTACCCCAGGCTATGAACCTGATCTTTCAGAGGGAGTGGGACCCCATCCAGAACAGCTATGCATGCCAACCACTCCTGTGAGCAGTAAGAAGCTGCAGGGGTTCAGCACTTACCCGGGTTTGGATTCCTTTGGAAGGAAGTCAGTGCAAGGTTATGGTGTTTGCTAATATCTGAGCGAGTTGAACAAATATGCTTAGGAACAGGTGGAAGCACACAGGTTAAAACAGTCCGCCAGCCAAGTTCACTTCCCCACATCCGATCTCCAGAGAGAGGCATGCCCTGGGACTGTTCACACATAGAGCTCCCCAAAACTCCCCCCCTCTCTCTCCTGCCCCCCTTTCTCTGCAAAAAAAGCCCTGCAGTCTGTGTTACTCCCTGCTTCTTGCTTCTGTCTCTATTGTTTCCTTCCACACAGAGACTGAAATTACATCATTCTTAGCTCGGAAAGGGTCAGGAGTCATGTCCCCAGGGATGGCATTCTAACTCAAGAAGAAGGTAGGCCTCCCGCGGATGCTATGAGGGTATCGCTATCAATCTCCCATAATAATCCCAGCTAGTACAATGGGCCATGAGCACAAAACAAGGGGCAGAAATAGGCCCAGAGCCAATCACTGCAGCACATGATAGCATCGGCAGACTGTGCCTGAAGTCACAAAAGCTATTGCATGCATACAAGGAATTAAGTGTTTGAAACATGGATAGATTTGTTTTCTAGCCTGGAGAGGCTAGGAAAAATGAGCCATTTTACAGATGGAGTACACTGGTGAAATTTAATTTTCTAAATATTTCTCCTTTTCAGTTAACTTATCACACATAAAAGGTTAAATACGGGCACAGCCAAGATCATGACAACTAGCTAGGCTGGGCCTACACTTCAGAGTAACTAGGTACTGTAGGCCTCTGAAACAGTGGTGGATGGTGACTCCAGTCCCAGAGGGGCTGTGATTCCATTCAAGGTTAGTTTGTTGTTGTTCAGCCGTTCAGTCATGTCCGACTCTTCGTGACCCCATGGACCATAGCACACCAGGCCTTCCTGTCCTCTGCTCTGTCCCGGAGTGTGCTCAAGTTCATGATTAGTTAGTTAGGAACAGGTGGAAGGTTAACCTAGCTAACTAACTAACCTAACAGGTTAGTTAGTCAAGGTTAGTTACCACCAGCCAAAACTCTGGTGGCACTATCCAAGGTGCTGAATGGTGAGATCCAAGGTGCTGAACCATAGTCTCCAAAATGGGTTCAGCACCTTGGACAGCGCCATTAGAGTTTTGGCTGGTGGTAACTAAAACCCTGAATGGAATCACAGTCCCTCTGTCATGTTTCCCTTGCCTCCCTGTTTCCTTATGCACTCTCACACACAAATAGAGAGGCTCATGCCTTTAATTCATTATCAACAGGTTCATTACAGATGCAAATCCTCGAAGACTCTCGGGCGACAAAGGAATGCCTCTGGGGCATTCAAATGGTAACACCCACGTTGCCTGCAGTTTGAAGTGAGGCTTGCTGGCTAGACTAACTTAGGGAGGGATGTCCTGCCCTTCCAGTGATGCTTCCATACGTCACCTTCCTGACATTTCCCTCTTAGCTCTGCGCTGCAGTCTAGCATCTCTTAGGTCACAGCCCCCACTCTCCTCCTCCTCCTCCCAGCTTCTCACAGAGGGGTGCAAGGGGGGGGGAGGGCTTTAGGCCTGGCCATCTGGGAGTTAGTAACTTGAGAAACATGCCTACCCATATCTGAACTGGCTTGGGAAAATGCATCCCCCGGTTCTAGCTGTTCCTCTTAGGATCATAGAATCATAGAATAGTAGGGTTGGAAGGGGCCTACAAAGCCATCAAGTCCCACCCCCTGCTCAATGCAGGAATCCAAGTCAGAGCATCCCTGACAGATGGCTGTCCAGCCTCGTCTTGAAGGCCTCCAGTGTGGGAGAGCCCACCGCCTCCCCAGGTAATTGGTTCCATTGTCGTATTGCTCTAACAGTCAGGAAGTTTTTCCTGCTATACAACCTTTCAGGTACTTGAAGAGTGCTATCCTATCTCCCCTCAGTCTTCTCTTCTCAAGGCTAAACAGGCCCAGTTCTCTCAGTCTCTCCTCACAGGGCTTTGTTTCCAGTCCTCTGATCATCTTCATTGCCCTTCTTCTGAATCTGAGCTGCTAACTATCTCCCTGTGCTCAGAATCAATCCTGACACCCTCTGGAAGTGGAGTCACCAGCTGCCACTGCTCTGCATTCCACCCCTGTATGCCACTTTGTTGTTGTTCAGTCATTCAGTCATGTCCGACTCCTCGTGACCCCATGGACCAGAGCACGCCAGGCCTTCCTGACCTCCGCTCTCTCCCGGAGTGTGCTCAAGTCCATATTCACTGCATCAGTGATGCTATCTAGCCATCTCATCCTCTGCTGTCCCCTTCCCCTTTTGCCTTCAATCTTTCCCAGCATCAGGGTCTTTTCCAGTGAGTTTTCTCTTCGCATTAGGTGGCCAAAATATTTGAGCTTTAGCTTCAGTATCTGTCCTTCCAATGAGCGGTCAGGTCAGGGTTGATTTCCTTTGGATGGACTGATTTGACCTCCTTGCAGTCCAGGGGACTCATGAGAGTCTTCTCCAGCACCACAGTTGGAAAGCATCAATTCTTCGGCCCTCAGCCTTCCTTATAGTCCAGCTCTTGCAGCCATACGTTACTACTGGGAAAACGATAGCTTGGATTATATGGACCTTTGTCGGCAAGGTGATGTCTCTGCTTCTTACTATGCTGTCTAGGTGTGCCATAGCTTTCCTCCCAAGGAGAAAGCATCTTTTAATTTCATGGCTACTGTCACCGTCTGCGGTGATCTTGGAGCCCAAGAAATAAAATCTGTCACTGCTTCCATTTCTTCCCCTTCTATATGCCAGGAAGTGATGGGGCCAGATGCCATGATCTTCGTTTTTTAATGTTGAGTTTCAGACCAGCTTTTGCACTCTCCAATTTCACCCTCAACAAGAGGCTCTTTAGATCCTCTTCGCTTTCTGCCATTAGGGTGGTATCGTCTGCATATCAGAGGTTGTTGATAATTCTCCCGGCAATCTTAATTCTGACCTGTGATTTATCCAACCCGGCATTTCTCATGATGTACTCTGATATAAGTTAAATAAGCAGGGTGACAATATGCAGCCTTGTCGTACTCCTTTCCCAATTTGGAACCAATCGGTTGTTCCATGTCTGGTTCTTACTGTTGCTTCTTGACCCTTGTACAGGTTTCTCAGGAGACAGGTAAGGTGGTCTGGTACTCCCATCACTTTAAGAATTTGCCACAGTTTGTTGTGATCCACACAATCAAAGGCTTTAGTGTAGTCAATGAAGCAGAAATAGACATTTTACTGGAATTCTGTTGCTTTCGCCATGATCCAGCGAATGTTGGTGATTTGATCTCTAGTTCCTCTGCGTCTTCGAAACCTCGTACTTCCGGTAGTTCTCGGTTCACATACTGCTGAAGCCTAGCTTGTAGGATTTTGAGCATAACCTTGCTGGCATGTGAAATGAGCGCAATTGTACGGTAGTTTGAACTCTCTTTGGCACTGCGTATTCTGTGTATTCTTTCCACCTCTTCTTAATCTCATCTGCTTCTGTTAGGTCCCTGCCTTCTTTGTCCTTTATCATGCCTGTCTTTGCACAAAATGTTCCCTTGAGATCTCCGATTTTCTTGAAAAGATCTCTAGTCTTTCCCATTCTATTGTTTTCTTCGATTTCTTTGCATTGTTCATTTAAGAAGGCCTTCTTGTCTCTCCTTGCTATTCTCTGGAACTGTGCATTCAGTTGGATATATCTTCCCCTTTCTCTCATGCTTTTCGCTTCCCTTCTTTCCTCAGCTACTTGAAAAGCCTCCTCAGACAGCCACTTTGCTTTCTTGCATTTCTTTTTCTTTGGGATGGATTGAGTTGCTGCCTCCTGAACAATGTTATGGACTTCCGTCCATAGTTCCTCAGGCATTCTGTCTATCAGGTCTAATCCCTTAAATCCATTCCTCACTTCCACTGTATATTCATAAGGGATATGATTGAGGTCATGCCTGAATGGTTTAGTGGTTTTCCCTACATTCTTCAATTTAAGCCGAAATTTTGCAACAAGAGGCTCATTATCTGAGCCACAGTCAGCTCCAAGTCTTGTTTTTACTGACTGTATAGAGCTTCTCCATCTTTGGCTGCAAAGGACATAATCAATCTGATTTCGATATTGACCATCTGGTGATGTCCATGTGTAGAGTCTCCTCTTGTGCTGTTGGAAAAGAGTGTTTACTATGATCAGCATGTTCTCTTGGCAGAACTCTATTAGCCTTTGTCCTTCTTCATTTTGTACACCAAGGCCATGCTTGCCTGTTATCCTGGTGATTTCTTGACTTCCTACTTTAGCATTCCAATCCCCTATGATGAAGAGGACATCATTTTTTGGTGTTAGTTCTAGAAGGTGTTGTAGGTCTTCACAGAACCGATCAACCTCAGCTTCTTCAGTTTCAGTGGTTGGGGCATAGACTTGAATTACTGTGATGTTGAATGGTTTGCCTTGGATTCGTACTGAGATCATTCTATCGTTTTTGAGATTGTACCCCAGTACTGCTTTTCCCACCCTTTTGTTGACTATGAGTGCTACTCCATTTCTTCTGAGGGATTCTTGCCCACAGTAGTAGATATAATGGTCACCTGAATTAATTTCGCCCATGCTTGTCCATTTTAGTTCACTGATTCCCAAGATGTCGATGTTCAGTCTTGCCATCTCATGTTTGACCACCTCCAGCTTACCTTGATTCATTGATCTTACATTCCAGGTTCCTAAACAATATTGTTCTTTACAGCATCGGACTTTCTTTTCACCACAGACACATCCACAGCTGAGTGTCCTTTCGGCTTTGGCCCAGCCGCTTCACTGTTTCTGGCGCTACTTGGAAATTCCCTCTGCTCTTCCCCAGTAGTATATTGGACACCTTCCAACCTGAGGGGCTCATCTTCCGGCGTCATATCTTTTAGCCGTGTGATACGTTCCATGGGGTTTTCTTGGCAAGAATACTGGAGTGGGTTGCCATTACCCCTTTCTCTATTCCACCAGGCTGCAGCAGAGGGAGAGGAGGGAAGCTATTCCATCAGCTACCCTTCTCCCTCATCTCTCACATAGCAGTAGCCATTCCACCAGCTTACCTGAGCAGTCTTCATCCCAGCTGATTGTTACATTTGTATTCTTTATTCTTTATTAACATTTATATACTGCCTTTTTGCTCCACAGCCATCAAGGCAGCGCACAACCATTTGAAACAATAACACAGGCCATTAAGAACATGTGAACAGTTGCAGAATTTAAAAACTGAACTTGTACCTGAGTTTTCTTTCTTCCTCTTCCTTCCCCAACCCATTTTCCTTGTGTGTCCTGTCTTTAAGATTGTAGGCCCGAGGGTATGAACTGTCTTGGCTTTATTGATTGGTAAGCCACTCTGGGAGCATTTTCAGCAGAAGGACAGGCTGAAAATGCTTTAAATAATAAAATAAAATAAAATAAAACAAAATTTAGAATCATAGAATAGTAGGGTTAGAAGGAGCCTATAAGACCATTGAGTCCAACCCTCTACTTAATGCAGGAGTCCAAGTCAAAGCATCCCTGACAAGTGGCTGTCCAGCTTCATCTTGAGTGCCTCCTGCATGGGAGAGCCCACCACCTCCCTAGGGAATTGGTTCCATGGTCGTCTTGCTCTAACAGTCAGGACGTTTTTCCTGATGTTCAGCCGGAATCTGGCTTCCTGTCACCTGAGCCCATTATTCTGTGTCCTGCACTCTGGGATGATCGAGAAGAGATCCTGGCCTTCCTCTCTGTGACAACCTCTCAAGGACTTGAAGAGCGCTATCATATCTCCCCTCAGTCTTCTCTTCTCAAGGCTAAACATGCCCAGTTCTTTCCGTCTCTCCTCGCAGGGCTTTGTTTCCAGTCCCCTGATCATCTTTGTTGCCCTCCTCTGAACCCTCTCCAGCTTGTCTGCATCCTTCTTCAAGTGCGGTGCCCAGAACTGGACACAGTACTCAAGAGGAGGCCTAACCAGTGCTGAGTAGAGGGGAACTAGTACTTCAAGTAGAGGAAAACTAGTACTTCTCTGCTCCGTTTTTGCTATTCAGAAAATTTCAGAGTGGGCCTCTGGCAATCTCCTGACACAAGGGTGGGTGGCACATGGCCTCCCCTGGCGGTTTTTGCATCCCCTGCCCCCCCTGCAGCCCAATCTGCCACGGTGCTGGCGGCAATGACAACAAAAGCAGCCATGATTTTGGAAGAAAACAAGGCACAGGCTTGGGGAGCAGGCACCTGTTTTGGAAGCAGAGCCGTGCTCCCAGAAGCCTCTCGAGGCACAGTTCTACTTGCAGACAAGGCGTGTGCTCCTGGCCAGACTTTCCCACCTTGCTCAGTCGCCCCACGGGCCTGCCTCCTTGGCACAAGCAATTTGCCGCTGGATTGCAGTTATTCATCAGGAGAAAAAGAAAGGGGGGGAAGGTGCTGTCAGTTCAATCTCCCTGATGCATGCTCCCCTCTGGGATGATTAGGACGGTCATCCCTCAAGCCAATAGATATGCAACGCCCTTAGCAGGAGATTGGGCTTTTAATCAAATGAACGCACACCTCCAGCGGCTGCCCTTTTTCCCGTCTCCTCCCACTGAGGAATGTCTGTGGCTCAGTGGTAGAGCACATGCTCTGCGTGCGAAAGATCCCGGGTTCAACCCATTGGGATATCTCGGGTTTTGTTTTGGGTTTCTTTGTTTTTTAAAAAGGAGCAGGGTGCAGGAGATGGAAAATGCATTCTGCGCCTGAGACCATAGAGGCTGCCAGCTCCATTGTCCATGGGGTGGTGAAACCGCTCTGAGTTTCCAGGTTTCCGTCAGAACCAGACAGCACTCTAAAGAGCTCTCTAAGGTTCTGGCTGGTTCTGATGGAAACCCGGAGCGGAGTCACCACCACACTGACATTGAAGCCACCAGCCTCCACTGGAGAAACGGCCAGCCGCTGTTTCGAATCCAGGCCCCAGTGACCAGACTGGTTTAAGGCTAAGTCTTCACACCTAGCAGAGTGAGATGGGATTGAGGTGGTCAAGCCCTGAGGTGGTAGAAAGGACTGTACCACTTGAGATGGCAAGTGAGAAATGGCCCCCTTTTTTTTTTCTTTTTTGATGCTCTGCATCTTAAAAGGCTCCCTGGACGTAGACCGGTAGCATAAAAGGCTGGAATCTTTCTCCCTGCTGTGCTTGTTTTCTACTTGCAGGGAATTGTTTTCATAAATGGCAGGCCCCACCTGGAATCTGAAGGTACAGTCCATTCTACCAGCTCAGGCCTCTACGACCTTATATTGCAGAATACGTACATCTGACCTATATTTTCATTCCTAAATTATGACTTTATTTTATTTATTTATTTATTTACAACATTTCTATACCACTTAATAGCCAAAGCTCTCTGGGTGGTTTACAAAGATTAAAACATTGAAAAATACAATATACAGATTTCAAAAGCCAATTCCACACACACACAAAAACACGAACAGAACAATATACAAGAACATATATCTAAAACAACTTCAGCAAGCAATCTCAAAGCAGACAACTATAACCATACGCCATTCCAGGATCAATTAAAACTTATCATATGCTGCCAAATGCCTGGGAGAAGAGAAAGGTCTTAACCTGGTGCCGAAAAGATAACAATGTTGGCGCCAGGAGGGCCTTGTCAGAGAGATCATTCCATAATTGGGGGGCCACCACCGAGAAGGCCCTCTCCCTTGTCGCCATCTTCCAAGCTACCCTCGGAGTAGGCAGCCAGAGGAGGGCCTTAGATGCTGAGCGTAGTGTACAGGTAGGTTTGTGTAGGTTAGAGTGCTGATTGGTTCTGATGGAAACCCGGAGCAGATTCACCGCCCCATGGACATAGGAGCCACCAGCTTCCACTGCCTGAGACCCTGAAGAAGCTGTTGCCAGTTAGAGTCCTGGGCTGCATGGACCAACCGTTTGAACTGGCACAGTCAGTTTCCAGTCTGAAGGCTGAACAACATCTTCCGTAGGTGTGGGGTCAAGTTGGGTTGCCACGTTGCAGCCCTGGGACCCAGCGTTACGCTTTCCATCCAGTTCATTCCCCAATGATATACAAAGGAAAGCAAATCTCAGGCATCCAGTAGCTCTTGTGATGGTCATGAGGAAACATCAGGGAGAGGAGGGGAAGCCCTCTGGAGCTGATGGAATGGGCCTGCTTCCCACGTCCCCCTGCTGCAGCCTGATAGAAGGGCTGCTACCTGGTGGCAGTTGAGGGGGGAGCCCACCAGAGCGGGTCGTCCAGCAGAGCTGATGGAATGGCCCTGCACACTCGCGGGAGGAGCTCTCTAGAGCTGGCCATCCAGCAGAGCTGACAGAATGGCCCTGCACACTTGCGGGAGGAGCTCTCTAAAGCGGGTCGTCCAGCAAAGCTGATGGAATGGCCCTGCACACTCGCGGGAGGAGCCCTCTGGAGCTTTTCTTCCATCAGACAGGGCCGGCCCTACCATGAGGCAGAGTGAAGCAGTCACCTCAGGTGGCAGATGCTGGGAGGCAGCAGCCAGGTGTCAAACGAAAGGCCCACGTGCCATGCGGCCTGCTCTGCCCCCCCTAAGCTAGCCTTTTGCCTTCAGACGTCCAGTCCAGGTGGCTTTTATGCATGGAAGGGAAAGGGCTGCCATCTTGCTCTTTGCCTCAGGCAGCAAAATGTCCTGGGCCGGCCCTGCCAGCAGAGCTGATGGAATGGCCCTGCACAGGTGAGGGAGGAGCCCTCTGGACCTGGTCTTCCAGCGGGGCTGATGGAATGGCCCAGCTTCCCATGTCCTACTGCTGCACTGTGATGGAACAGCTGCTACCTGGTGACGGTTGAGTGGGGAGGCCGACGGAGCTGGTCTTCTGGCAATGCCGACAGAATAACACAGCTTCCCGTCTCCCACTGCTGCGGGCTGTGTGAATTTCATTTGCAGAAGCAAACAGGATGTTAATGTTGCCTGCAGTACGGATAGGGGAAGAGCAGGGTGGCGGCACAGGCGGTCTCCAGGGCCACCTCGCCCACAACGCATGCTCTGAGGGAAGACCCCTGAGAGCCAGGCATTTGAGAGAGCTCTCTAGAAAGCCACTCCAGATGTTTTCCTGCGGCAGCGGGTAGCTGTGGCGGCCACCCGCAGCTCTCTCAGCAGAGGGGGCGCACGACCTGCTGTGCTTCTGGATCTGCCGCCTGCGGCAAGGGATTCACCCTGCCTCATGGGAGAGCTGGCCCGGGGGAGGAAGAGGAATGAAGAGGCCCAGAAAGGAACCAGGTGAGACTCCCAGTACAGGCAACCTCTCCTGTAGTGTCTGGACCATTGAGGCCAGTTGTCCAGGTTGTAGCCTGGCCTACTTAGGAAAAGAACTTCGAAGCCCCTCCCCTTCAAAGACCCTCTGAGTAGGACAGGGATTTATTTACCTGCAAAAGACCTTGTCTGAGCAGGAGAGGACGATCAGAGCAGTGAGAACTTGGGATTCAAGTAGCACTACCCTGAAAGGCCCGCAGCCTTTCTTAACTCATGCCAGAGGAGAGCGGTCTCAAAGCAGGAGCCTGTTCCTGGTGCAGATGTTACTTATTCACCCTTTCCTAACCTGGTGCCCTCCAGATGTCTCAGATTACAACTAGGCACGGGCGAACGAGCGATGTTCGATATGGCCAGAATTCACCGCACGTCATCTCGACACTTGCCTTGCACCAGATTCCTGTTTGCATTTGGGATTGCTGCTCGCTCCGAGCAGACAGGAAACTTGCACAAATCGAGCAGCGATTAAACAGCAGATTTGCGCAAACCTCCCCAAATTTGCACAAACGTCCTAATTTGCACAAATGTTCTCCACAGACTGAAGTAGGGCTCACTCAGCCCGTGGAGGAAATTTGCGCAAATGGAACCAGGAATCAGGAACAAGAGGAACGCGACCACGTGTTCAGCAATCTGCAAATATTTTTGGCAGACGCATGCTCATTCGGACCTTCAAGCAGGGCATGCTTGCATGTTTTGTGAGCAGAAACGAAATTCTCATACATCCTTAACTACTGTACAACCGCCACCACTCCCACTCTCAAATTGGGGGCATTCATATAAATTTACCAACCCAGTGAATTTCTTCCACCTCCCTGGAAGATGCATCCATTCCTCACCTCGGAGATTTTTTTAGTAAGGGAGCCCCAAAAGTTCAAAACAGGGACAGCAGTTTTCCAGGAGCAAGATTCAGAAAACGGGGGCTTTTCCTCACAAGCAGGGAGAGCTGGGACTCCGCAGCAGTGCTAGAAGCAATCTCCGAGACAACGGTGCTGTTTAGGGAATCTGGCTAGCCCAGATGACCCCTGCCCCAACCATCCCGCTCTTATCAGCGAATGTTGGAAGCAGCAGGACCTCTTGCCTTGGGGGTTCAGAATCCGGGAGGGGGTGCAAGTGCGGAGTTCTCCCCTTCCAGTTACTGCCACTTGCTTTCTCAGATGGGTGCCGCTGCTGTGCCGGAATAGAGGGCAATGAAAGTGATGAAGGTTTATGGGGGGGTGGAGAGTGCGTTATCGAGGAAGAGCAGCCAGCCTTGGCTCTCAGAGCTTGGGAGGAAAGAGATGATTTAAGGCTCGGCTCAGAATAGTGCGCAAATGAGTTCAAAGTCCTCAAGGAGCTGAGGCAGTCAAGGAAAGGAGATCACACCCAGCCCAGCTGGGAAAGCAGAGCTCTCAGCATCTTTGGGCAACTGCCGGCATCCCAATTAGTGCTGGTTTTTGAAGGCCTTTGGGCAAGAAACCCGCAGTGGGTCCCCTCTCTCAGTGAATCTATCTTCTCACCCCCACAGGCAGAGAGCCAGGGGGCAAGTAGGCCGTGGCATCCACTCTTCCTCTTTCTCACCACAATGGATGTCTGGGCCAGAGCGAGAGGCAGGTGAACAAGCAGGTGAAGAAGAGCAGCACCTCTGGGGAGCTCTTGTCAGTGGGCCTCTGCTAGAGTGTGGGCCCTCAGCAGGTGCCCTGCCATGCTTACCCCTGATGCCAGCCCTGGCCCCTGATACCTGCACCAGCCACCAACTCAATTTCCCACAATGCACCAGGGTCCAGGAGCCAGCCAGCTGCCAACTGGATTTCCCACAACACACCAGGGTCCAGGAGCCAGCCAGCCACCATCTGGATTTCCCACAATGCACCAGGTTCTGGGAGCCAGTCAGCCGCCAACTGGATTTCCCACAACACACCAGGGTCCGGGAGCCAGCCAGCCGCCAACTGGATTTCCCACAATGCACCAGGGTCTGGGAGCCAGCCAGCCACCGTCTGGTTTTCCCGTAATGCACCAGGGTCCGGGAGCCAGCCAGCCGCCATCTGGATTTCCCACAATGCCCAGGAGCAATGCCACATCAGGGCATTGTGGGAGATTAAAATGGCAGGAGGCTCCAGTCACCCAATGCAAATCCTGGGGGGTGGCAACACAGACCACAGTTTTGTGTCCCCCCCCCCACTTTTCACCGTTTGGGGGTTCCATCTTAAAATGTTGTTCGCGTGAGTTGCTGGAGGGCCTTCTGCGATCAGGCGCCCTCCACATGGATTGCACTACAACTCCAGTCATGCCTGCCCCTTGCCCTTGCTGGCTGAGGGAGGGGCTGATGGGAGCGGTAGTCCAAATCACCTGCGAGGCATCATGGGGGAGAAGGGTGCACTAGCGGTTTTGTCAGTCTTGAGGACCTGGCTCGCTCGCTCGCTCGCTCGCTGGAGCCCGCAGGAGTCGAATCTCTGAGTAGGGAATGGATGTGTGACGTCTCTAGCCCAAACCCGCGTCAGCGCCCGCGCATGAATGCTTAGGCACGAGTTCACACACTGTGGCTGCTGCGGGCACCTCCCGGAGGTCAATTCGGTTACTCAAATCTCTTCACAGGGCCAGCATCGAGGGTAGGCCTGCTTAGGCATGTGCCACGGGCCCGCACCCCGGCAGGGGACAAAGACGAGAGCCCCCTCAAGGTGCGCCTCCTCTTTGCCGCTGCAACCTGCTTGTTGCTGTGGCTCAGACAGCAGTGGGGGTGAGGAGCAGGAGACCCCACAGCCTCCTTGCTCCCCGGCTCTCTGCCTGTCAAGCAAGCAATTCTCAGCCCCAGTTTGCGTGTTCGTTGCGGAACCTGAGGGACCTGCACTGATGGGCCTTTGTTGAGTGTGCAGGGCCCCCTGCACACACATAGGCCAACGTGGCTGGCAGAGTTTGTTCGTTCCTCTGGCGCCCAGTCAGTGACCTCATATCGCCTCAGCAATTCCTCACCTTGTCTCTGATTTTTTATACCATCGATGCCAGGGTTGGATTGGAGCCCAGAGAGCCCCAAAGCAGTTCTGATTCTGAGGAAGAGATATAAACTGCGGGAGAGGAACCCACACGCTGTTCAGAGGCGCAGCCGGGGGGAGAGACCCTCCCGGTACACATTCCTGAGAGTGACAGTGACCCTGGCAGGGAGAGGGAGGTGCAACAGCAGTTTCTGGACGTGAGGCGCTGGTGCAGCGTCAAGCAGGAGATGGCAGGCGCTGAGAGGAGGCGCTCAGCCCACTTGGCGCGACGGCAACAGCGGCTCCCCGATGCCCCACGGGAAAGGGGTGGACTCTCTCCTCCTAGCCCATAAGTTCAGAGGTTTCCCGCCTTCTTCTCCAAATGGAGATCAACTGATTCCTAAGGCTAGAACCCCCGAGTAGGCAGCTCTCTTAGTTCTCGCTCATAGGATCAAGCAATTAGCATCTGTAAGCATCATTAGGTTAAATGGGAATAAAGCCTTGGAAAAGAGCCCTATTGTCTGCGTGTTGATTCTGGCTACCTGAGGATTTCAGAAGGTAGCAAGGATGACCTCCTGACAGCCGGATCTCTTTGGGGTGGGGCAGAGATTGTGCTGGAGCCTAGCCAAAAAATATCATGGCCACACAGGGAATTTCTATCCCTTGCTGTTTCTTTTCAAGAAATTCCTATGCTTGCCCCTCCCCCTCAGTTTTCTGGCTGGGGGACGGGGGGTCCCCAACAGACATTCCGCTCACTGTACTCAGCTCTCTCCAGGCTGTTTTAGGCGTTTGTTTATTGCCAGTGGAGGTCGGTGGCTCCGATGTCAGTGGGGTGGTGAATCAGCTCCGGGTTTCAGTCAGAGCCAGTCAGAACTCTCAAGGAAGCAGCTTGCATAGCTCCTTGAGAGTTCTGACTGGTTCTAACTGAAACCCGGAGTGGATTCACTGCCCCACTGACATCAGAGCCTCCACTATTTGTTGCCCCCTTAGGTTCTTTTCCCAAAGACGTTGTTGTACTTCTGCAAACCTCGGCTTCCCCCAAACATGCCTATACCCCTGTCTTGTATCTCAGTGGCCCTGTTTGGCTACAGTCCTGTTGCCCTGTTACAGTCCAGTCCTGTTACAGTCCAGTCCTGTTGGTGCTCACCAGCTGAGTCCACCATTAGAGGGAGCAATCATAAGGCTTAAAAGTAACTGGAGGAGGGGAGATGTAATGTGGGAGCTTTAACTGTTCTGTTGGTATTCCAACCATAGGCCATGAAGCGAAGCCATCAACTATGGTGGTTCATACTTAGCAGTAAGGTTATTGTTCCATCAGGCATCCATTTTGGACAGGCCTCCCCACCCTGGCTGCAATAACTGGACAGTTCCTTCTCTCACTTCCAGTATTTTGTTCTCACTCGCCTCTGCCTTCAGGTTTGGGTTTGGGGCATGCAAGAGGCTATCAGTGCCTCGGGGGCCTTGTCCAATAATGTCGCTTTCCCCCTGCATGATAGTAAATGCTGCATTTGCAGCAAGCGAGCGATTGGCTCCAGCCTCGTCCAGCCTCGTGACACGTCAGGCCTGCTTTCACTGCATCACTCTCTCCGCAGTCTAACTTGCATGCAAAACTCAAGTACAGCAATAAACCCAGCTTGGCTGTCTTTTGTCTCCTGGCAATAAAGCTCTAAGCTTGGCAATACATTTGTCAGCTTTTGTAACGGCTGTGCTGATTTTATTGCTTACTGCTGAGGCTATGTCATTTCTGCACTATTCCATGGGGGTTTGATGAGTGTCGCTGTAACAGGACCCCATGCATTATTGTTTTTTAAAACAACAAATTATATCTCTGAATCCAGCAGGCACAGAAGAATCATAGAATCATAGAATAGTAGGGTTGGAAGGGGCCTACAAGACCATCAAGAGAATTCCCCATCTCTCCTTCCCCAACCATTTGGACATCAAGGACCTTTGGACATCAAGGACGTTTTCAGACATTAGAATTTTCTGTACCAATAGGGCTCTTAAAACCCAAGACACAAGATCCTTGTCAATGATATGTCTGAATGGTTAGATGCAGCTGGATGTAACACCAGCTTGCTTCAGAGTTGGACTTCCAAGCAAGCGAAACAAAATATCTGTTTTCCCCTAATTATGGGGTGCAGGACATGCAGCCAGTTTAAATGTGGCTGGCTGCTGACAGCATTCACACTGCACACAGAAAACGTGAGCTACGGACTTTCCAGGATGATGGAACCAGGAGTGGGGAAGCCTTTTAAAAGCAGCTTGCTCTTGTCCAAATGGAGCTTGTGTGTGTGTGTGTGTTTGGGGGCAATTTCTCTGTAATTTTTGGCCCCCTTGACACTAGAACAGAACAAAAGAAGGTGCAAAAATGCAGAGAAGGGAGGGTTTCCCCCGCTCCCCAATTTCAGTACTAGAATTTGATGTCACCCAATGAAATTGATGAATGGTAGATTTAAGGAAAGACAAAAGAAAATTGTTCTTCACACAAGACAGAACTGACCTACTGTCAGCAGAGGCTGGTGACTCCGATGTCAGTGGGGTGATGAATCAGCTCCAGGTTTCAGTCAGAACTCTAAAGGAGCTCTCCAAGCATGTTGGAGAGCTCCTTTAGAGTTCTGACTGAAACCTGGTGCAAATTCACTGCCCCACTGACATCGAAGCCACCAGCCTCCATGGCCTACTAAGGAACTCATTGCTACAAGATGTGATGGCCAGGAGCTTTGATGGCTTTAAAAGGGGGTAAGTCAAATTTATGAAGGAGGAGGGGTCTATCAACAGCTACTATCCACCAGCAGCCATTCAAGCAGGCTCTGCTGAGGCAGACGAGAGGAGGAAGCAGGTTCATTCCACCAGCCCTGCTGACTTAGGGCTTTTCTACACGAGGTATTTATCATGCGCTTGTCATTCTCTATTTACAGTTGTTCATGCGTTCTTTAGATGATGTCTTGACACTCCAGTTTTGCTTCTGTGTAATGAGCACTTTTGGTGAGTTTTTTTAGAGCAGGGAAAATGCATCATTTAATTGTGAAAGCGAAAGAAACACCTTTTTCACGTATGTATTTGCATTATTCTGCTACACCACAGTGCCACCTAGAAGTTATGTAGTGGAAAAGCAGGGAAGGAAATGTGTAGCACTCAGATCTCAGTTCTGCAACAAAGCCAGAAGTAGATACAGCGGATTAACAGCCTCGTGTAGAAAAGCTCTTAATTATTTTCCTCTTTCTTCCCCATTCCTTTTTTTCCTTGTGTGCCATGTTTCTTTAGAATGTAAGCCTGCGGGCAGGGGCTGTCTTGTTTTACTGAGGATACATAAGCTGCTCAGGGAACCTTTTTGCCTGAGGAGCGGGGTGAAGACCCTTTAAATATATAAATAAATCCTAGTCATCCTGGGTAAATGGAACACCCATGTTCAAAGGCAGTGCCCTACTGAATACCAGCTTGGGGGCAGGGAGTATTACTTTATGTCCTGCTTGTGGGCTTCTCAGAGGCCTCAGGTAGGTGATGGTGGAAAACTGGATACTGGACTGGATGGGTTCCAGCACGGCTCTTCTTCCGTTCTTACATTCCTGTGCCAGTCACTTATTAGTCATGAATTGAAGGTGGTGGGCGTTGATTCCTCCCCAAAGGAACTATAGGTTGGCAAGCGGTGGCCTTTTAGTTCAGGTCCATTCAGGGCACTCAGAATACAGAGAGGACTAAACCAAAACCCATGATGGGCCAGGGTGGGGGGAACTGGGAGAGGCAGGGAATGCACCTGGAGGCAGAGACAGCCTAAAGATTTGGAGAGACTGTTCAAAAGTATTTTCAGAGCCTGGCAAAAGGCATGAAACTTTGAACGTGGTTCCTTGGTAGGGATTGGTTGTCGGGTTGCTTGGATTCAAGTTCCGATTCATTTCTGCTGCAATTCCTACAGACTTCTTCTCTAATTGTGTGGAACCCTTTGCCCGTACTCATGGCTGGGAAAGTCACATGCATGTGCCTTTGAAATGAACACTTTCATTGCAGATAATCCACCTTTCTGTAATTCGGGATAGAAAAGCAGTGCTGGAAAATCACTGGGGTACTTACATCTATATCCATCTCTCAGTGCGTATCTCTGTGTGTGTATACATGCACAGAAAGGTAGCAACCTGTGTAGTCATCCAGTAAACGTCATGACTGAGTGAGATTTGAACCTGGATCTCTCAGGCCCAAATGCCAACCTTATGAGCTACAGCAGCCTGCCTCGACATGTGTTGGACTACAACTCCCATCACCCCATGGGAGTTGCAGTCCAACACATCTGGGAGGCACGAAGTAGGAGAAAGCTGCCTCTTGATGGCTTGAGTAGTCCGCACTCAAATTTTATTTTTGTTGTCTTCATTATTTATGAGATGCATCCCAGGAGAATATCTAATTTAGAGCAAACAGCGTTATGTCAAAGCTCTTTCAAATGCAAACGAAATTCAGGTATAAGCTCTACGAATGCAAAAATCGTATCACTGAGAAGCACTCTGGTTAATTATGCAGTCCAGAGTACAAATTCCAGTAGCGTACATGTGGCATTTTACCTGGAAATCGTTATCATTCGGCCAGTCCCCCCCCCTCCGCCCACGCATGCACGCACACGCTCCAGCTTTAATTAGGCTTGTAAGATGAATTATTTCCGACGGCGTGGCAACAGAACACTCAAATATGTGCCTAATTCTCTTCGAATGAATGAAACTCAAGGGCCAAGTCACCGTTCCTGCTGTCCTTATTTTACGCCTTTCCCCAACTGACCTGTTAAGTTGCTTCTGTTCCCGTTTTACAGATTGGGGAACTGAGGCACGTTGCCCAGGGACACCCATTTCGCCTGTGGGCATAGGAAGCTGCCTCATACTGGGTCACAACCTTGGTTCATCTAGCCCAATACTGTCGACACTCGCTGAGTGACAGCAGCTCTCCAGGGTTTCAGACAGGGTTTTTTCCAGCTCTAAGGCATGAGGTCCTTTTAACTGTTCCAAGAATCTGAAGAAGGAACAAATGAATGTTCCCTTAAGTGGAGATAAGTGCTTTGTTATGCAGTGTCATTTTAGCTGGGGAGAAATGGTTTTTTAAAGGTATTTTTGTATCCTGCCATGATGTGGCTTTCATGTTCTTCCAGTCCTTAGGGCACAATCCTATGGCTGGTAGCCCACTGCATCACACCAAGTCAGACCCTGGGTCCATCTAGCCCAGGACTGTCGACACTGACTGGCAGCAGCTCTCCAGGGTTTCAGGCAGGGTTTTTTTTCCAGCTCTGATGCATGAGGTCCTTTTAACTGGAATTGCCTGAGGCCATCTGCAAAAATTAAATTGGAAATGTGAACCATCTTGCTTGTTGCTGGGGGGGGGGACTGTTCTGAGTAACTGGGCAGGGTTGTTCCCAACTCGATGCGTTCTTCTCTTCAGAGAACTCCAGGACCATGTTTCAACCACAACGGAAAGAGAAGCGAATGGAGGAGTACCGGATTTTTTTTAAAGGAATCAGCTTTGCTGCGCTTTGATCCATGCAGGGCTCCATGAGCAGGTTCTCCATGAGCTCCAGTAGAAATCGCGACACATAACATTCTTCCTGGTGGGGGTTGGAGTGAACGTCATCCGCCTGCAGGGGCTGCTCAACCAATAAGAGAGGCTCCCCCCCCCGGCTGTCCCCCCCTTTCTCCTTTCCCCTGAAAGTCCAGATGCCCTGCATTTCAGAAGCAAGCCTCATTGAGCACAATGGGAGTTACTTCCAAGGAGACACACATATGCCTGTGCTGGGAAAGAGCGGGGGAAGAACACAAAGAGAGAAACCAGCCCCCGTTTTAACCCGCAGGATCTCCATAACGAAGGGTCGAAGTAGTTTCTTCCTAAGGCAATAAACCAAACAACGGAGAATCGGAGCCTCGAGACCCCGCTTTACCGCACTTAGGGAACTGGGCTTTAAACTGCGACATGTCAGTTGAGGGGGATCTCTGTACATTCGGCGGGCATTCAGAGGGCAAGCCTCACTGACCACAATGGGAGTTACTTCTGAGGAGACACTAATGGGTTTGTTGTGGGAAAGAGAGCAGTAAACACAAAGACAGAAACCAGCCCCCATTTTAAACTACAGGATCTCCATAACAATGGGTCGAAGTAGTTACTTACTTCCTAAGGCAATAAAGCAAACAACGGAGAATCGGAGCCTCGAGATCCCGCTTTACCGCACTTAGGGAATTGGGCTTTAAATTGTGCCTTGTCAGTTGAGGGGGATCTGTATAAGTATTGATGTGGGCATTCGGGGGGGGGGCAGGCCTCCTTCAGCACAAGGGGAGTTCCTTCTGAGGAGACACCGATGGCTTCGTTCTGGGAAAGAGAGCAGTAAACACAGGGACGGGGACACCAGCCCCCACTGTAACCGGATCCTGCACAGGATCACTGTAACAGAGGGGTGAATTAGTTACTTCAGAATGCAACAAGCCAAGCCACGGAGAATCGCAGCTGCGGTAAAGCACTTTGCAGGCTTCGGGGAATCACTGCTTTAGAACCTGTATTTCAGCTCGGGGATGTATGTAAATGCTGATGTGCGCAAGCCTCATTGAGCACAAGGCAGTTCCTTCTGAGTAGACACTAATGGGTTTGTGCTGGGAAACATAGGGACAGGATACATCCCTTGACCAGGCTCAGGGCACACCCCTGGGCAGGGCTAGCATACCCAAGGCAAATGCGGGGGTTGGGCACGCAACAGCTATACCGGGGAGAACCAGACTTGAGGAAAAGAATCGGACTTTGAGCAGTCTCAGGAAATCTGTTTTTTCCCTGATAAGTGCCGGGGTGGCTGCCGCATGGCCACAACATCATGTATCCCTAATGACCTCAACACGCAGCCAGCTCAGAGCAATTCGCTGGTGGAGACACACACACACCCCCGGCCAGGATCCTGATGCTGAACTGGAGCTGAGCACCTATCCGACAAAGCCCCGACTCAACAGTCTGCAGCCAGGGCTGTGTGTGTGTGTGTTCCCCCTTAAAGCAGGTTGGGGAATTTCAGGCCTGGGAGCAAACCCAGTCCTCCTGCAGTCCCGATCCAGTCCCTCCTGGGTTCCCAGACGGCCCCTTTCCCCCGCACACCAATCGGTTCGTGATTTTCTGGGGTCTGTGTACTTCCCCCAATCCCAGTTCCAAAAGGTTAAAATGCTTCCCTTAAGGCTTAGTTGCTGGCTGTATGAGCTTTAAGCTACAATGTGCTGGTTTTGTTTTTTTGACCCCACCCCTTTTTGCCTTTGGCCCCGCCCCTTTGCCTTCAGCTCCGCCCACCACTGGGCGGCGGCTCCCAGGCTGAAATTGCTCTGCCCTCGAGCATGCTGACATCGTCAATAACTGATCAACAGCATTCTAGATTTCTTTACAGGCCTGTGGGCCTGGCTGTTGGGAGTGAAGGAAATGCACAAGTAACACCTAGGACCAGCTCCAGGTTAGAGGGGGCCCAAATTTCCCATAATGCCATAGAGCCACACTGAGGAGACCAGGGGCATTCTGGGAAATTAACTGGATAACTAGATCTAGCTACTTGCTGTTGCTCCGAGTGCAAGGCAAGAAAAAAAATTCAGGGGTGGGGCATTGGACCCAGCCAGGGTGCTGGGCTTTGGCAGATGGCCAAGGATGTATGACCCAAAACTGGATTTGCATGCAAATAACTCATTCATTAAGGGTGCAATTCTATGCATTTGTTGTTCAGTCGTGTCCGACTCTTCGTGACCCCACGGACCATAGCACACCAGGCCTTCCTGTCCTGCGCTCTCTCCCGAAGCGTGCTCAAGTCCATATTCATTGCATCAGTGATACTAAATTCTATGCATGTTTGGACAGAAAAAAGTCCTACAACTCCCAGCATTCCCCTGGGAGTTGTAGGACTTTTTTCTGTCTAAACCTGCATAGGATTGTGCCCTAATTCATTTAAACTGCACCCTCAAGTTAAGTCTCTGCTCCCTAGGAACTTACAGTCTAAAACAGAAAGCAGGAAAACAAGTGAGGGAGGGAAGAATGAAGGTGGGTGTTTAGAAGCTGTCATGTGTGCTTAGAAACCTGGCCGCTGTTGGGAATGAACGGCACAATCCTATCTGTGTTTACTCAGAAGTAAGTCCCACGGTGCGCAACGGGACTTACTCCCATGTAAGTGTGCACAGGATTGAAGCCTCATGGACAGAGACGGGGGACAAAACCACATGGAAAAAGAAAGTTTTGAAGAGGCATTTGAAGGAAAGGAAAGAATTGGCAGTATGGGCTTTTCTAGAGAAGGCATTGATTGTGTACTCATCCTTCCCTACTCACAGTTGTTTACAAGTTCTTCAGACAATGATGTAACCCTCAGTTTCACTTCTGCGTCTAAAGAGCACTTTCAGCATGTTTTTTTAGAGCAGGGAAAATGCAGTATTATTTACGAATGCGAAAGAAAATGCTTTCGCTACTAGTGTATTTGAGGTATTCAGACAATGATGTAACCCTCAGTTTCACTTCTGCGTTTAAAGAGCACTTTCAGCACGTTTTTTTAGAGCAGGGAAAATGCAGTACTATTTGCGAACGCGAAAGAAAATGCTTTCGCTACTAGTGTATTTGAGGTATTCCTCTATGCCACAGTGCCATCTAGAGGTTATATAGCAAGAAGGAAACACTGTTCATGTGAGATCGTATCTCAGTTCTGCAACGAAACCAGAAATAAGTACGATGCATTCACAGCCTCATGTAGGAAAGCCCTATTTCAGTGTTCTGGGAAGGAGTTCCGGGTATTAGGTGGAGCCACGGAGGACTGGCAGGGTCATTTAAGGAAGCTGGAGATGGATGGAGCTCGGAGAGGGAGCTCCAGGAATAAGGCAAAGAAAGACAGACTGAGCTGTTTTAGGGCAGCCTTCCCCAACCTGGGGGGGGCAGATGGGTGGACTACAACTCCCAGCAGCCATGCTGGGAGTTGTAGTCCAACACATCTGGAGGGCCCCAGGTCGAGGAAGGTTTTTTTTAGGAGACCTTTGCTCGGCTGAGGGTGGTAGAGCCAGAGGAGAAGAGATCACGGGCAAAGGCTACATGAGGAAAAGGGCCCCCCAAAGAGGCTTGACCAAGATTCTGTGGCAGAAAAGACAGGCCTCACCTTCGCCCTTTTCCCTCCCCCTGAAATGTTTTGATGCCGGAAAACGAGTCCATGGTGATGATGATATTATTATCCCCGTTCCCCCGGCCACAAGAAGGTTATTTGGTCATCGGAGGCATCTACCAGGGAGACGATCGTCTGTCACTTCTTGAAGACAGTCTTGTAAATCCATTTCTGAAAGTTGGCAACTGCTGTGTAGACGCCGGGATATCTGGGGCTGGCGCAGCTGTGACCCCAGGAGACGATTCCGAACACACGTCCTTCGCAAACCAGCGGACCACCGGAGTCGCCCTGGCCGGGGGGAAGCAGATCAGGGGAAGAAAGAACAAAGAAATACAGTGGCAAGCATTGATCCGAAAGCTGTGTCAAAACCGCTGCAAACACTTTGGGAAATTTCCGAAAGAGCGCGGTTGGCGAATGTTTTACTCAGTTTCATTAGGCTGTGTTAAAGTCTCCGCCACCCTCCACCTGGTCTGAGTTTAAACTTGGAAGCACCGGAATCTCACGAGGGGGGAAAAAAACAGGCATCCAAAGAAAAGCACAAGATGAGTGAGAATTGTACTTTAGTGGTAAACTCTCTCAGCATCTCTCGTAAGGCAGCATTTTCCAACCTGCCGCCCTCCAGACGTTTTGGACTACGGGTCCCATCACCCCTGCCAGCATGGGCAGGGGTGGGGTTATGGGTGTTGTAGTCCAACACATCTGCAGGACGCCAGGTTGGGGACAGCTGCAGTATTTTATTTATTTATTTATTTATTACATTTATAATTAATTAAAATTAATAATTTAAATTAATTTAAATTATAATTAATTATAATTAATTATAAAGGGCCTTTCCCCCTTCTTAAGGAACCCAAGGCGGCGTACATTATCCTCCGCCTCTCCATTTTCTCCTCACAACAACAACCCTGTGAGGTGGGCAGGGCTGAGAGTCTGCGACTGGCCCACTGTCACCCAGTGAGCTTCCATGGCCGAGTGGGGACTAGAACCCGGATCTCCCGGCTCCCATTCTAGCCACTACACCACACTGGCAGTGTACTAGGGAAAACATCCTACGATACGATAAAAAATATGCCTCCGCAGCTGCAGGGTATAAAATGGCAGACCGTGGTTTAGCAATCATGTGCGTGCATGTAAGCGCGTACATGTGTTAGAGACAGGAGATCTGTGTGGCGGCGACATGTGCAGGAAAGGGTGGTGGCCTGAATCCCAGAGCACAATAACACAAGCCGTTCACGCCAAGAACATGTTCACAGGGATTCCCCAAAGCCGCCCTCCTGCTGCAAAAATAGGTACAAACTTGAGGCACTCATATACCAGCAACCAGAAAGATGCGGGCAGTCCCTGGGAAACTGGAAGAGTGGGTCTTTTTGCCTATGGCATGAAGCCTTCCTTGAATGAAGATGAATCAGGAGTGAAGGTGCAATGCAGAAGGTGGGTGGTGCGGAAAGATCTATTTTTAAAAGGCACAGAGTGATTCAGAGCACTGTCCGTCTCATTCTCTAGAAGACAAGAACATCGGAAGCTGCCTTGTACAGAGTCAGAACATTAGACCTTCTAGCTCAGTGTTGTCTACAGACCAGCAGAGGCTCTCAAGGGATTCAGACAGGGCTCTTTTCCCAGCGCTACGTCAAAATGCCGGGCATCGAATCTGGGATCTTGTGCATGCACAGAGTGCGTTAGGATACTCCTAATGAATATAGGCAGCTACCTTATGCCTGGTCAGACCAATGGTTGATCTAGCTCTAAAGCAACCTTCCCCAAATTGGTGCCCTCCAGATGTTTTGGATTTCAATTCCCATCAGCCTCAGCCAGCATGGCTAATGGCCAAGAATGCTTGAAGTCCTCAGAACACTAATACTGGGGAAGCATTTCACAAGGGGAAATGGCTTTTTTCCATTTAATGGCTGTTGGATCCCAGCGTTCACGTTTCTCCCCTGTACATACACTCACACACACACACATATATATATTTATCCACCTGTCAACTAAGGATAACACTTCACGCGTTTGTTGAAGTGGACTCCAGTTCTCCAAAGCTTATGCCGTATAATACATTTGTTCGTCTTTAAGGTGCCACAAATCTCTTTGCTGTTGTTGCTGCAACAGCCTAACACAAGGCCTATCTCTCTGGGGTAGGAGTGAGACGTTTATCCCTTTACCAGGATGCTGAAACACTTTCAGCCTGAGGGCTAAATCCAGCTCTCCAGGGTTCCCCATATAGCAACGCCCCCCTTTTCCTGGCCACAACCATTTATTTATTTATTTATTTATTTATTTCATGGAATCATCAAATAGTAGGGTTGGGAGGGGCCTAAAAGACCATCAAGTCCAACCCCAAATATTCAGAAATGAAATATTTATTCATTTCATTTCTATACCGCTCAATAGATGAAGCTCTCTGGGTGGTTTACCTGAATTCCTGACCATTTTGGTGGTTTTCCAGCTTTTGCATGTTTTTTCCCCATTCCAAAAGGTTACAATGTCTCTCCTAAGTCTGCCTTGGCAGGGCCCACTGATAAGAACACAAAAAGAGCCCTGCTGGATCAGGCCAAGGGTCCATCTAGTCCAGCTTTCTGTTCACACAGTGGCCGACCAGCTGCCCATGGGAAGCCTACAAGCAGGACACGAGTGGAACAGCACCCTCCCACCCATGTTCCCCAGCAACTGGTGTACGTAGGCTCACTGACAGTGGTACTGGAGCTAGCACAGAGCCATCAGGACTAGTAGCCATTGAGAGCCTTCCCCTCCAGGAATTTGTCCAACCCCCTTTTAAAGCCATCCAAATTGGTGGCCACCAATACATCCTGTGGTAACCTGCTTTGGTCCCCCTATAATTTAATTTAACTTAATTTAATTTAATCTTTTCATTCTGGCCCAGCTCTCTGAGCAGCGCCAGGCAGCTGTGTCTAGCTAGCCTGCATGTTAATTGCCACCATGCCCCTGGCGTAGTGTTCCTCTGAGGCACTGTGGGAAATTAAAATGCTGGGTAGGCCCAGCTGCCATGTAGCTATGCCGGGTACCACCAAGCCCCACGGACAAAGAGGGGCCCACCAGAGAGTAGGGATGTACAAACTGTGTAAACCCTGCTCCCGTCTGTGTTTTGCAGCTTGTCAGGCACCTGTTGTTCCATCGTCCGCTCACAGACCGATGCGAGTTTTTTTTCCTTCACCGGGCGGAAAAATACGCAAATAATTACGTAAGAGGTTTCATAACAATTTATATAATTCACCTCAGTACGTAACACTGAGCCTATTGTCCCCCATTCCACTCCACTTTTCCTCAGCAGAAACGTGTGTATTTTCCTACGAATAATTATGCGTAAATTTACGGGAAACTAAAAAAAAATCCAGACGTCCACGGACTCCGCGCGGCCTGAGGGTGTCGCTCCGCAGCGGATTCTGCAGTTCAGATTCTTAGACATCCGAGCTCACTTTAGTCTGTCTCGAATTTCTCCAGCATCCCTACCAGAGAGTCCTTGGCGCAGAGACCCCTCCCCAAATCCGAAACTGCCTCTAGATGTGCAGAACAGAATAGAGTTCTCCTGACAGAAAAAGGTTTCAGACCTAAGAATGTCCTCTGCTAAGCTAAGGAGGCTGCCGTGTACCTGGCATGCGTCTTTCCCGCCAGTGCTGAATCCCGCGCAGATCATGTTCTTGGTGATGTATCCGGCGTACGAGGAGGAGCTGTTGCACTTCTGTGTGGAGATGATGGGGAGGTGCACGCTGCGCAGAGTGTCCGACGTCCTCCCCCCGATGGGGGTGGTATAGCCCCACCCAGAGACTTGGCAGAAGCGGCCGTCCCTCATGGTCGCTCCTTGCTGGGGAAGGGTCACAATGGAGACGAAGGGGCTGTACGCCGCAGGCCTGTTCAGCTGTTCGAGACACCAAGTGGGCGGGGGTGTCAATATTTTATCAATTAAATTCTAAGACAAATGCACATGTGAGTGATCGCCAGTGAACATAAGATCATAAGAACATAAGAAGAGACCCAGGGTCCATCTAGTCCAGGATTCGGCTCACACAGCGGCCAACCAGCTGCCCCCAGGAAAGCCACAAGCAGGACAGGAATGCAACAGCACCCTCCCACCTATGTTCCCCAGCAAATGGTGTACAAAGGCATACTACTGCCTCTGATCCTGGAGGTAGCAAATAGCCCTTGTGACTAGTAGCCACTGGTAGCCTTCTCCTCCATGAATCTGTCTAATCCTTCTTTAACGTCCAGGTTGGTCTCCATCACTACAACTTGTGGTAGTTTAATTCTAACTAGGCGCTGCATGAAGAAGGACTTTTATCTGTCCTGAATCTCCCACCACTCAGCTTCATGGGATGACCCCATTGGGTTCTAGTATTATCGGAGAGGGAGAGAAATGTCTCCCTAGCCACTTTCTCTACGCCATGCATAATTTGGCACACATCTATCATATCCCCTTTACTCGCCCTTTTTCTAAGCTGGACAGCCACAGATATTGTAAGCTTTCCTCATAAGGGAGTTGCTCCAGCCCCTTGATCATTTCAGTTGCCCTTTTCTGCACTTTTCCCAACTCTATGATACCCTTTTTTATGTGCAGTGTCCAGAAATGTACATAATATTCCAAGTGTGGTTGTACCACAGGTTTATATAAGGGTAGTATGATATTGGCAGTTGTATTTTCCATTCCTTTTTCACAATGCCCACACACTGAGTCAACGCAGGGATGGGCACCCATCAAACTTCCTGGATCTGCTTGTCTTTTCTACTAGAACCCTGTGATCCACCAATCGGAGTATGGTGCAGAAAACACATTCACTTAGAATTAAAGACCTCTGAGCTCAGGAATTTTTTCTGAGCGCCAGAATTGACTGCAGGTCACAGTCCTTGCACATAAAAATCCATTAATCCAGGGCTGCATAGACAAGGAATTCCCAAATAACCACCCAGAGACCATCCAGTGGTGGGGAAGTGGCAAGCAGGCATACACATTTTCATGCAAACTTTACCAATTTTTTTTTTCCAAAGTTCAGGGCAGCTTGAATTTAAGACTGGAAAAATGAGAAAGATAGGGAAACTGAAATGGAGGGGTTCATTCATCCCATGCTCTCCCCATGAGGAAAGAGTTGTTACCTTTATCAGCATGATGTCTGCGTTCTTGGACATGGCACTATACTCTGGATGCACCACCATGTGGGCAGGACGGAAGACCTGTTCCGTGCCTTCAAAAGTGGAAAGCGAATATTCTCCGGCCACGATCAGCATTTGATTGATTCTGAAAGAAGAGCCAGTAAAGGGATGAGGTGGGACATTTTTGACATATCAGATCTGGGCTGTGGGCACATTGGGCAATTTGAGGAAACTGTCCTGAGCACAAAATGGCTGCCATGTAATGGAGCGACACCTTGCAGGGACGCAACAGCACCATTATTTTATTAGCAGGAACACTGACATCATCTGCCATCCCCTCCCTATTCCCTCTGAACGTAGTTGCAATCCTCACAGTTGCTGGTGGGGAAATGGGTTTCCCCAGCTATACTATTCCAGATTTTGATTGGTATCAATAAACCAGTTCTAGAAGTTTTCGTCTCCACCAGGATCAACAGGTCGATCAACATAGAACATAAGAAGTGCCTTGCAGGATCAGACCAAGGGTCCATTTAGTCCACACAGTGGCTAACCAGCTGCCCGCGGGAAGCCCAAAAGCAGGACATGAGTGCAACAGCACCCTCCCGCCCATGTTCCCCAGCAACTGGGGTACATAGGCAAACTGCCTCTGACACTGAAGGTGGCCTAGAGTCATTAGGCCTAGGAGCCATGGATAGCCTTCCCCTCCAGGAATTTGTCCAACCCCCTTTTAAAGCCATCCACATTGGTGGCCATCACTACATCCTGTGGAGGTGAATTCCATAGTTTAACTTCATGCTGTGTGAAAAAGTCCTTCCTCTTATCTGTCCTGAATCTCCCACCAATCAGCGTCACAGGATGACCCCGGGATTCCTGTATTCTGAGAGAGGAAGAAAAATATCTCCCTATCCACTTTCTCCACACAACACCACGCATCATTTTGTGCACCTCTATCATGTCTCTCCTCACTCTCCTTTTTTCCAAGCTAAACAATCCCAGCTGTTGTCACTTTCCCTCCTAGGGGAGTTGCTCCAACCCCTGGATCATGAGTTGCCCTTTTCTGCACTGAATTTTCTGCACTGAATAGCCTCAGCTTTTGGCCTCCCCTTGGGCATGCGGCTATGGAAACTGTCATGATGAACAGCTGCATGTCAAAATTAACCACTGCACCATTCCTGCTAGGGGGGGCGGGCGGTGTTAGGGCTACTCACAAAGGACAAGTAAGCTGCCAAAAATACAGTAGAAGAGGAGTCTGAGCCCAACACACTAAACAACTCCTTTGAACCCACAGTTTTCAGCGCTAACAGAAATTTATTACACAGTAACCCCAGGTGCCAGTAGGAAAACGAGTTTTTAAAAGTGTGGGTGGAGTGGGGCACCTTGATGGGCATCAGAAAAAGTGTCCAAGTGTGCATTGCTGCCCATGGCTACCACGTTTCCTGCCCTAGAACTTGGATTGGGCTGCAGTTTCTCGAATCCTCACCTTTTGAAGTAGCTTGTGGACATTCACATCCCAGAACCAACACTTTGAATGTTGAACATTTGTCCCGATTTTGAATTTATGCAACATTTCCTCACTGGTGCTAACAAGTTTGGGTCAGCTCCTGCTATCCCATTTGTTTCAAGATGCCTGGTCCAGCAGGCGTTCCTTACCCTGTTTTGCAGTGTGCAGCAGTCAGGACCCAGCTCCGACTAACTAGCGCCCCACCACAGAAATGGTAGCCCGTTTTCCTCCTCAGTGACACCAGGTACTTGGAAGAGTGGGGTGCAACTATATGGCCCCCAATGATGCGTTGGGGGTCGCTCTCTCCATCTGCTGCACAGCAGAGATAATAAACTGAGATAATAAACAGAGATAATAAACAGAGATCATGAACTAACTTCAGTCGGTGGCCCAGCTATGCCCCAATCTGGATAGGGATAACCTGGCTTCAGTCATCTATGCTTTAGTAACCTCCAAGATAGATTACTGCAATGCACTTTACCTGGGGCGGCCTTTGAAGACAGTTCAGAAGTTGCAACTTGTGCAAAATGCGGTGGCCAGATTGTTAACAGGGACAAGAACATCCAAAAGGATCACACTGATTCTGGCCTGCTTGCATTGGCTGCCTGCATGTTTCTGAGCTCGATTCAAGGTGCTGGGTTTGACCTATAAAGCCTTACATGGCTCGGGATCACAATACCTGATAGAGCACCCCTCCCGGCATGAACTGACCCATATGGTACATTCGGCATCCTGGCTGGGGAAGGCTGGGAGTTGTGGGACTTTTTTCTGTCTAAACATGCATAGGATTGCACTCTTAGAATTGCTCTGTCTTTATAGAACCAGGGGGAAACTATAACAGAATGTTATGACTGCCAGTGCTAATTCCTATGGGGTCTCAGAGACCCCAATTCCTTACATGTGCATTTTTCCCTTCCCTTGAAAACCTCTTGGGGATGTGAATATCAAACAATACTGACTGATTAACAGCTCCTTCTCTTAACTGCTTCATCAATATAAAGGAGCTATTATTGTGCTGTGAAATGAAAAGCGCTGTTAAACCAGTTTCACAAACGTGGTGAAAAACGTATCTTGGACGTGTGGAGCCACCTTTTAAAATCTGCGCCCAGCCAATTGTGGAAAAGCAAAACTCCAGCAGTGCTAAAGAGTCCTCTACTGTGGAAGGAACCTACAGTAGAATAGCTCTTCCAATGCACGCTTACAGGTGTAACAGGTTTGCCTTTTGGAAAGATTTTAATATACCATTTTCAAAAGCAAAAGGACTGGAGACTGGAAAAGGAACCTGACGAGGAGGAAGAATGTTCCAAGAATCTGAAGAATGAACAAATGAATGTTCCCTTAAGTGGAGATAAGTGCTTTGTTATGCACTGTCATTTTAGCTGGGAGAAATGGTTTTTTAAAGGTATTTTTGTATCGTGCCATGTGGCTTTCGTGTTCTTCCAGTCCTTAGGGCGCAATCCTATGGCCAATAGCCAGCTGCCTCATACCGACTCAGACCCTTGGTCCACTTAGCCCAGGACTGTTGACACTGACTGACAGCAGCTCTCGAGGGTTTCAGGCAGGTTTTTTTCTGCTCTGATGCATGTGGTCCTTTTAAATGGAATTGCCCGTGACTGAACCTGAGGCCATCTGCAAAGATTTAATTGAAAATGTGAACCATCTTGTTTGTTGCTGGGGGGGGGGGTATTCTGAGTAATTGGGCAGGCTTGTTCCCAACTCGATGCGTTCTTCTCTTCAGAGAACTCCAGGACCATATTTCATCCACAACCGAAGGAGAAGTGAATGCAGGAGTACTGGATTTTTTAAAGGAATCAGCTTTGCTGAGCTTTGGTCCATGCAGGGCTCCATGAGCAGGTTCTCCTTCCACTGATATAAACATTTTGTGCCCTTTTTATTATTTCCTGGAGAACTCCACCGCAAAATTCTGAGAAGTGCAAATGTTGAAGGAAAACTGAGTTTCGGTCCAAGTGCAACATTAGATAAGTTGGCATTCAAATGCAAACCAAATGAACTTCTCTGCTATCCTTTCCTGACTCGCTGGAGGGCCGCTGCTATTCAAGGGTAGGGATGTCGGAGGAATCCGCAACAGAACCAAATGAGTTAGGATTTTTATGAATCTGAGCCGTGGATTCCGCAGTGGACCCAGCTCTTCTCCAGGTGGGCAGATTCTGCAGACATGTGGACTGTTTTCCTAACTTTCTGGAATTTTGCACAAATTTAGTAATAGAAAAATTCGCAAGATTTTTAAAAAGGCCAAAAATATGCATTTCCCCCATAAGCCAAAGCGTGAAAATGCACATTTGGCGGGATTTGCACATTTGCGCAAGTCCAAATTTGCACATTCAGAAACAAAAAAAATCCGATTCCATTGATGAGTGGAAGACAGAAAGAAAGAGTTGCCTGACAATCCGCGAAACATAGACAGAATGGATTTTACACGTGCCATACATCTCTACTCAAGAGTAGACAATCCTGGGCTGGATGATGGCGCACTGGTCTGATTTAGCATAAGGGGCGTTCCTGATTTTTAAATGCCCCATCTCCGCAACCCAAAGCATGGCTGCCCTTTAGGGTGTTTCTCTTTTTTGCAACTGGTGCTGGCATCCCCCCATGTTTCTCTAGGGATGTACGAAAGTCACTTACCTTTCGCGGATTATGTTGATGGTGGGGGGGGAGGTGCTCCATCCCTCCCCCCAGAATCCTGGACGGGGGGGAGGCGCTCCATTCCCCCCCCCCCGGAATCCTGGCTGGCCGGCTGTGCTCCGCAGGGATTCTGCAGAGCTGCTGGCCGGCTCTGCCAGCAGCCGAACATCCGGCCACTGGCTAGCAGGGACGCAAACGGCGGCAGCTGTAGCCACCGCCGTTTGCGTCCCTGCAGTCAGCCGTGATAGGCTACGTAAATGTTTACGTAGCCTATCACGGCTGACTTGAAAAAAAACAACAACAACGCGTGTACGCAAATGGCGGCAGCCACGGCCGCCACCATTTGCGTTCCTTATTTTGGCACGTTTTAGTCTACTTCAATATTTACATAGACTAAGACGGGGAAAATAAGGGGAACGCAAATAGCGTAGCGGACGCTACCCTATTTGCGTTCCCTTTATTTTCGCTGTCTTAGTCTACGTAAATCTTGACGTAGACTAAGACGTGCCAAAATAAGGAACGCAAATGGCGGCGGCCGTGGCTGCCGCCATTTGCGTACGCGCGTTTGGGTTTTTTTTTAAGTCAGCCGTGATAGGCTACGTAAACATTTACATAGCCTATCACAGTTTTTTTTTAAACCTAGCCGTGATAGGCTACGTAAATCTTTACGTAGCCTATCACATCTTTTTTTTTTTTTAACTGGAAATGGCGGCAGCAGCAGCCGGTCGGAAGACTGGCCGCCGCCGCCGAACCGCCGCCGCAGCCGCCGCCGCTACCAGAAAGATCCACCCCAGGTAAGTCTCGTCCGGGGGGGGCAGACCGTTCCGCCACCGATTTCGGCGGGCCGAATGTGCTGGCATTTGGCTTCCCCGAGATCCGTGGCGGAATTCTCTGACATCCCTATGTTTCTCTGGTTTGTAAACTGGAGAGAAAGCCACCCATCCTCTTTCCTCTCTGCAAACAATCTTTAAGCACTCCCTGGCAGGGATGATGCGGGCGGACGGGCCTTTGGGACAGTTCAAATTGATCCCGTACTCTATTCCTGTCCTCTCCCTGACATTAGCGAGATGAGAGTCATCGATTATTCATGTAGCCATAATCATGATTTCTCCAGGGGGAGCTGAGGAATGAGTGATCGAGAACTTAATTGTTTTTCACGAGGGTTTGAGCTATTTGAATCCAGAGCGAGGGGACAATCAGCCATCAAACGAGAGAGACTGGAGGTCAGCTAACTCCCTCGCCTCTTGCAGTTGGACGCATGAACCTGTGTCGACACCAGATTGACACCCCTCTGTGCTTGCATTCATTCCTAGCAACCCTTGCATCTCCACTGTCTACATTTTGATTGTAAGATCCTCAGGGCAGAGGGTTCCTTTTTTGCTTACGTTCCATGTACACCGATAGCATTAGTGCACCATTGTGCTTATTGGTGGTGGTGTTATTTGTGCTTGGTGCTTTAGAGAAGTCCTGTCCCCAACAAGGTTACAAAGTCTAATTCAACATTGGGGAATGGGGAATGGGGAGGGAGGGAGGCTAGGGGAAAGGGGGCTTGCTTATTTATTTATTTTACTGTTTATTAATAATAATCTCTAGGAGGTTTACCCACAAAACATTGAAAATTACCGCTAAAATACACTGTTAATCAACAATTACAGCTATTACGACAAAAATAAATACATGGAAAGAAACAATAAAACTGAGCAGTGTCATGACAATCAAATACAATCCAGGGAAAACAGGTATGTTTTCAGGAGGTGTTCTGTCTCCTGAAATGCAGGAGGGACATGGTTGTTCCAGAGTGTGGATGCTGCTAGTGAGAAAGCCAGCTTTGGAGATGCTACCTGGCAACATTCTGCTGGTCACAGAAGGTCCCACAAGGTCCCCCCTGAAAATCCTCAAGGTCGGCTGCATGTAAATAGCGGTCCGCTGGTTCTGAGTTATCAAATGCGCAATCCGATGCGCATTTAGACAGAAGAAGCAGTGGGGATTGTAGGACTTTTTTCTGTCTAAATATGCACTGGGTTGCGCCTCTAAGGCTATAGGTAACCAGGGCAGTTCTTTTAACACAGACGTAACATGCGTATCACTCAGTGATCCACTGAGCATCCTGGCTGCTGTATTCTGCACTAGCTGCAGCTTCCAAACCAGGCACAAGGGCAGTACCCCCATACAGCGCACGGCGTACGGGCTTAGTTGCGGTGGCCTATGAGAAGTAGAAATATGAAGAACTCTGTTGGGTGGGTCCAAAGGTCCATCTAAGTCAGCGGCGCAGTCAGGCACATGATTTACTACAAGTTGTGATACACTGGGGGCCCCCTTCTCCTCAGTCTGCTGACCGGGACCCTGGACTCCTGACCCAAAGTCCTCACAGAACTTCTGATCAAATCCAGAAGGGAATGGAGGTGTTGGCGAGCCACCATGGTTTGTCCTCCAGCCACGAGGATTCAGGGGTGCACTGCATCTGAACAGTATATTCAGTATGTTTCATTGTGTAGTTGTGACTAATCTCAGTGGATATATATGTACACTCTGTATGTCTCTAATCCAGCCTTCCCCAAGCTGGTGTCCTCCAGATGTGCTGAGCTACAACTACCATCATCCTGTGGACTACAAACCCCATCACCCCCAGCCAACAGGGCACTGCCATGCTGTGGACTACAACTCCCATCATCCAATGGCTCACAACTCCCATTGCCCCCAGCCAGCAGGGCACTGTCATGCCATGGGCTACAACTCCCATCATCCAAGAAACTATGACTCCCATTGTCCCCAGCCAGCAAGGCACTGCCATCCCATGGACTACAACTCCCATCATCCCAGCCAGCAGGGCAGTGCTGTGCTGGCTGGCAGTGATGGGAGTTGTAGTCCATGGGATGATTGAAAGTTGTCATCTGTGGGATAATGGGAGTTGTAGTCCAACAGTTCTGGAGGGCAACACATTGGAGAAAGCTGCCCTCAACGGCTATAAGCAGGGATGGATTTAGGGGCAGGCGGTCCACGCAATGACCCGGGGAGCCATGCTTGTGGGACGGCCACTGGTCATGGGCTATCTACTCAACTGTGCACTCTACTGTTCATTACCTGTAACGTTTACAACACTTGCTTGCATGGCCGGTGTGGTGATAAAGTTTGGGTTTTTTGTTTTCAATTCTGCTTCCTTGCAGTTTTCCATTCTCCGCTTTCAACCGACACTCAACATCATTTGGCATCATTAAGCATGCTCACTCCGCAGTAGAATACTTTTGGGCAGGGTGGGGGTGTTGCCTCCTTAGGTTTTTCTTTTTTAAGGTATTTTTTTCCATAAGCCTTGGAGTTCCCCCAAGGTGGGACATCCCTCCTGTATCTCACAGGCTTCACTTTGGCTACAGTTCCATTGGCACTCACCAGCTGAGTCTGCTATTAGAAGGTGTGATAAGCAGAGCCTGGCTGGATCTGACCAAGATGGGTCCAACGAGTCCAGCACCCTGTTTCTCAACAGCAGCCAACCAGATGTGCCAGGAAAGCCCACAAGCACAGCATGAAAGGTGGCAACCGTTTCTCATTTGACCCCAAAATGAAGGAGACAAACTTCCAAAGCAGAAAGTGGGGGCCCCCACAAACAGGACTCAGCCCTGGCACCACGCTTTTCAAAAATGGTCTGCCACTGTCACCCTCCTCCAACCTACAGTCCAACACACCTGAAGGGGTCTAGGTTGGAGAAGACTGTTCCATCTCTTCCTTGACATCATTCTGAGAACACAACCTAGAAACATTTCCATGTCTGGTGGTAGAACTGTAGTTATACAGTTATACAGTAGTTATACTGGTGGTATGGGAAGTTCTACCACCAGTTATACTGGTGGTAGAACTTCCCATACCACCACTAACAGCTTAGATGCTGGTACTTCCGTACCTGACCACACCTGTAGGCTTTCATCACTGGTGAAGGAGAATCTGGTTCCCATGTCACTCCTGGAGACCTGCTCAGAGTTGCCAGCTTTTGAACCGATCCCTGGAGCTGCACCTAGAAAAAGAGTACAGTCTGCAGCATTTACTGGCTCTCCAGGTTGTTTTCTCTCTTTTTTCTTTTACAGATGTTCAGTAAGGATTAGAGGATTTCCCCTGTTTTCATCTTTCCCCTTTAAACTTTCTCTGTCTCGTTCTGCCTTCTATTCCACTTCTGAATTCTGCTTTCCTAGGAGAATTTCTAAAATGAATTCCAGAATTAGAGCTCGTGCAGTTTGCCACAGATTTCCATTCTTTTCATTCAGTCGCATCTCCTCCCGTTTACATTCTGTGTGTGTGTTGATCAAACACTGCAAAAAAGGCAGTCTTGATGGGACTGTATGTATGATTGCACTGAAATTATTTTTGTGCAGAGTTTTACCATTGCCTACCTGTGCTACTGTACAAAAGATTATTTTTTATTTAAAGATTTTATTGATTCTTAAATACAGAAAAATAACACAAATCCCTAACCCACCCACACCTCCCAAAAATCAGCTCCCCCCCCAATCCCCATTACCCTCAATAATAAACCTGTTTTCCAGCAACTAGCATCTACAATAGCATTCCCCAACCTGGTGCTCTCCAGATGTTTTGGAATGCAACCAATGGCCATGCTGGATGGGAATTATGGGGACTGTAGTCCAACACCTCTGGAGAGCATCAGATTTGGGGAAGGCTGATCTACAACATATACTTCAACCACCCATGCAGACTTACAAAACAAGCAAACAAAAGGTCAAAGGCGCAAGAAGAATCTTGACACCGGTACAATCATATCATGTTTATTTTTTGGTTAAGCCATGTTCTATCAGTGCACACAAACTCAACATTAAAAAAAACTAAGATCATGGCATCTGGCCCCATCACTTCCTGGCATATAGAAGGGGAAGAAATGGAAGCAGTGACAGATTTTATTTTCTTGGGCTCCAAGATCACCGCAGACGGTGACTGTAGCCATGAAATTAAAAAACGCTTGCTCCTTGGGAGGAAAGCTGTGGCAATCCTAGACAGCATAGTAAGAAGCAGAGACATCACCTTGCCGACAAAGGTCTGTCTAATCAAAGCTATGGTTTTCCCAGTAGCAACGTATGGCTGTGAGAGCTGGACTCTAAGGAAGGCTGAGCACCGAAGAATTGATGCCTTCAAACTGTGGTGCTGGAGAAGACTCTTACGAGTACCCTGGACTGCAAGGAGGTCAAATCAGTCCATCCTAAAGGAAATCAACACTGACTGCTCATTGGAAGGACAGATGCTGAAGCTGAAGCTCAAATATTTTGGCCACCTAATGCAAAGAGAAAAGTCACTGGAAAAGACCCTGATGCTGGGAAAGATTGAAGGCAAAAGGAGAAGGGGACGGCAGGGGATGAGATGGCTAGATAGCATCACCGATGCAATGAACATGAACTTGAGCACGCTCCGGGAGAGGGCAGAGGACAGGAAGGCCTGGCGTGCTCTGGTCCACGGGTTCACAAGGAGTCGGGCATGACTGAATGACTGGACAACAACAATCAGTGCACACAGCTGCACACACACTTCTTCAAAACACCACGAGAAGGAAGATCTTGACCCAAGTGTGTTAAAGTCGATCACAGCATGGCTGCTTTTGTGCGCATTGTGTTCTCCATGCGACACTTGCATGCTGATGATGTAAAGAGGGGGAAGAGATTCGAATGACCTGGAAGGGAATGACAGGTACAGCAAACTGCTCATGCAATGTTCAGTCCAAAACTTGGAAATAAAAAGCAGAACGGTGAAGCAGAGTTGGATCCAAGTTCGAGGGGCCTCTGGCACATGCCATCCTACCTCAGTGGGCAACTGTGGGCAGTAGCCATGCTTTGATTTGGTGTTATGGGGCTGAGAGAGGCACTATGTGGATTTCCTATAAGGTCTTCTGATGTATTGTAAGAAGTTAAAATGGCGAGCCCCAGACCCATCCACTTTTCAAGGAGGGGGGTAGCATTCATGTGCATGCATTTGGGTGGATGCGCTTGGCAGACGATACACACATTCCCATCTTAGGGATTTAACTGCTAGGAAAAAGGTCTGGGACCTGAAGAAGGACACATTTTAGCAACAATAGAATAAGAGATCCCAGGAAGGGAAAAATCTGGACAAATTAATGACAATGATTTATCAGAGAGAGGGATCAAGGAATCATTTTTCTCCCTAGTAAATCAATTTAGCAATGCAAATTGGTGACATAATTACATCTTGACCAAGTGTGACCAGTTTTCCATATTCAAAAGATGCCCATTTCAAAATGGCTCAGTGGTTTGGGAGCTGAGTGTTTTAAGCATGCAAGAAGCCCGTTTGTGGCTCCTTACTCACCCATCAATGGAAAGAGCTGAAGAAAAAGCAGGAGCTGCGGGTCGCGGGACCTCATCATGTGCTTGCCTTCAGTTTCCCAAAGTACCTGCTGAAAGGGAACCACTCTCCTTGGGACAGGGACTTGCTGAATCATCCCTTCCCCTCGCGCCTAGGCATCCTGGTTCTTCTTTCAGTTACCATGACAATCCACATCCCAGCGAGAACAGTCGGTTATTCACCAAAGAGGTCCTTGTGCACACCAGCGCCTGATTTACTTCTCTTCACCTTGTGTTCTCAGCTTCCTCTCCAGTCCACCCACCCCCTTTCATGTCGGGATGGGATAAGGGGCAGAACTGCTACCTTCGCAAGCTCCGATGTCAGGTTTCTTGGCAGCCTCTGTAGGCCAATGGCACAAGAACCGTATCCCAAAGGGGCCCCGTCTCTCACCACTTGGTGCGTAGGATCACTAATCCAGCCGTGGGCTGCCGTAAGAGATAGTTCATGACAGGGAAAGGAGGCGTCTTGGCGCAGGATCCTTGGGGCTAACCCTAGTGGAAAGTTGAAACCCCTCCCTGCTTGCAAAGTAGAGCCCCCTTCTGCTTTGCATGCAGAAGGTCAACAATGCAGGTTGCAATGGTGAAGAGGGGGAGCAAGTCCAGGGGGCTCTTGTCAGTGGGGCCTAGGCACATGCCTGACCATGCCTATGCTACACACTGGCCCTGATCTTAATTGACAGGCAAATGATTGGCTTCCAGCTTGGGACTGTCAGAAGGGGCTTTGTTTAAAATTTCCCTCACTGCACACAGCCTTAAACACTAACAAGCCCTGGCAAGTCTCTATAAATCTTTCTACACCAGAGATGTTTCCAGTTCCAGTTTAATTTAGGAAGAGATTCTTTATGGCCCTACGTAAAATATTGGTTGTGGGTTGCGCAGTCAATAAATCCTCTCCACGCGTAAGCAAACCAAATCATAGCTAACCAGAAAATGCTTGATAATTCATATTCTCCTTGATTTAGATGAGTGCAGCAAAGAGAGAGAGAATGAGCAAGGATCTATAAAGGATGCAAAAGCCCTCATTTATTGGTCACATTGATTGGGTGTAAGGAAGATGGATTCCTTTGGTAACTCTGCCTCTTTTCAAGAAGAGTATTGGTACTGGGGTTGGGGGGGCAGATTGGGGGAGGCAGAGATAGCTGGTTGGAAAGGAATTTACATGGCTGTGATAATGCCAGAAATTATGGAATCTAGCAGATCTAACTAAAATCAGTGAGTCCTGCAGAGTTCTGTCATTCTATAGGTGTGATGCTTCATCTTTGTCTTCTCTTCTCTTAAAAAGCAAGAACAAGTTTCTGTCTTTCGTGGCTACAGATAAAAGCCTGGAAAAAGTTGATGAAGGACCTTCGCTGAACCTGAGTTGCCATATAGCACAGCTTCCTCCATGTTATGCTTGCAAGTCCTCGGCTCCAAGCAAGCTACTCAACAGCACTATTTAGCAGCTCAGCTCAAGCAGATTTATCTTCATGCATTTGCAAACGTCTCTTATAGAGAAGTTGAGCTGCTTTACCTTGATTGAGAAAGCCGAGCTCTTTGAAAGCTGACCTTCATGGCCAAAAGGATTGTTCATGAAGCCTCCGCAATGGCAAAACTCAACTAGAGATGGGCAAAATCATATTTCAGATGGGGGGGGGAGGCAGATCAGTTGTAAAATCAGGGGTTTTCCATTCCAAATGGAAAAATAAGCATGTCTGTAAGGACTTTTAGCCAGGCAGGGATTCTAATCACGTACACAACGGTTGGACTGCGACTACTCAAAAATGCAGTCACAAAACAAACTGCTTTTGCTTTTCCAGATATCATGACACAAGCCTGTCAGAACAGGCATTGAACACAGGCAAATAGATCCATCAGGGGGAGAAGATGAAGATGCACAGCACTTGTTAGTACCCACCCTTCTCTGTGACCTGAGCACGTTTGCCATGTCTCCTGTATCTGGCACCCTGCCCAGGCCTCCCTCAATGGGCGGCGAGCATCCCGTATCATCACAGCAAAGTGAAGGCACCGCCTGTTGAGTGGTGTCATGGCAGGAATCCAAACCTGGCTGGAATGTCAAGGGGGCTTTTGTTCTCTGCCTCGGAGACCCAAAGATCCAGCACTTGATCCATAAAGAGGTTTCCGTCCGAGCAGTCAAAGCATGCCCTGCCCATTTTAGCTTTTGCATGAATTGTCTCAAGTACCCAGTTCCCCTTGTGTATGAGGGACAACCACTATTTTCTGATCCCTGGCACTGGTTAATCATGGTGCCTGATTACCTGAGGCCACTATTTGTCCCCAAATATAGGAAAGCATTTACACAACTTTGCTTTGCTCTTCTCTGTTGGGAATGGGATGGCATTCCGTATCGTAATAGTGTGTGTCCATGCGGTACTATATGGGTTCTGATTGTGGCATTTTACAGAGATAAAAGAACCAGGGTGCAATCCTATGCATGTTTAGACAGAAAAAAGGCCTGCAACTCCCATTCTGGGAGTTGTAGGACTTTTTTCAGTCTAAACATGTATAGGATTATGCGCTTAATCTGACAATGGAACCAATTACCTGGGGAGGTGGTGGGCTCTCCCACACTGGAGGCCTTCAAGACGAGGTTGGACAGCCATTTGTCAGGGATGCTCTGACTTGGATTCCTGCATTGAGCAGGGGGTTGGACTTGATGGCCTTGTAGGCCCCTTCCAACCCTACTATTCTATGATTCTATCCTTCAATTGCTCCCTTCCTGGTCACAGATGCACAGTCATATGTAACTGAATCAGTCGCAACGTTTGCATTCCAAGCACGGGGGTAGAACCTCAGGCCATGGGCTAAATCCAGCCAATCTGTTGCCCCAATCTGGCCTTCCAGAGTTCCCCAAGTGGTCATCCCTCTTTTCCCTCAACCTCTGATGATTTGGTGCTTTCCCAGCTATTGCATGATTCTAAAAGGTTGAAATGCCTCTCTGAAGGCTTTGTTACTGGCAGGAAGAGGGTTAAGCTAAAATACACCGGTATTCTTGGCCTTCGGCTCTGACCCCTTCGCCTTTGGCCCCACCCCATTTAGCCTGTAGTCCCACCCACCACTGGAATACAGCTTCCAAGTGCTTCTCCAAAACTGGATTCAGCCCTCTGGCTGAAAAAGGTTCAACACCCCTGCTTAAAAGGTTCATAAACAACTTCTGCAGAATTGTTAAGGGGCACTGGTCATTTAAAAATTGTCTTAATCTTGTTTAAACTTTTAATAATGAAAAAAAAAGAGGCTGGGTAGCCCCTGAGAGCATCGTTGCCTCAAGACACAGGCCAGTGGGGCTCCTTTAAGGAGAAGTGCTTGAACAGGAAGAAGAACTCCTCAAGAGGAAGGGACTCCTTGGGAGCAAGGCCTGCAATGAACTGCGGCTGAGCCCTGGGTGGGGCTCAGGAAGCTCTGGCAACATAAGCCTGCAGTATTAGTTTTGCTGCTGCTGGAAACAACCTTTTTTATTATTATTTTTAGCTCCAGTGCTGTGTACTTCTGACCTTGGTCTGCGATTGAACCTTTGCGCTATTGACCTTGGACTCATGCTTGACTCTGCTTTTTGGACTGTGTGTTGTATCTGACTGCTTACCTGTGTTTGTACTTTGGCTGCTTTGCAGAACTCTCTTTTGGAATCCTCCCTCTTGCCTGGTAAAACTGTCTTTGTCAACTGTCTGTTTATTGACTTGCTTTTGTATTGCTCCTTAGTTTAACCTACTGTTGATCCTGATCCAGCCATAGCAGGACAGAATGAGAAATCGCCATCTGATTCCCCCTGCTGCTGCTGGTATCTCTTGTTGGTCACACTGCAAAATCTGTAGACCGAAAGTTACTCAAATGTGCCATCTTGTGGCTTGCTATCCTCCAATGTTTTCTGTTACTTTAGTTGTTGTTGCTGTTCAGTCGTTCAGTCGTGTCCGATTCTTCGTGACCCCACAGACCATAGCACGCCAGGCCTTCCTGTCCTGCGCTCTCTCCCGGAGCGTGCTCAAGTTCATATTCATTGCATCCATGATGCTATCTAGCCATCTCATCCTCTGCCGTCCCCTTCTCCTTTTGCCTTCAGTCTTTCCCAGCATCAGGGTCTTTTCCAGGGAGTTTTCTCTTCGCATTAGGTGGCCAAAATATTGGAGCTTCAGCTTCATTATCTGTCCTTCCAATGAGCACTCAGGGTTGATTTCCTTTAGGATGGACTGATTTGACCTCCTTGCAGTCCAGGGGACTCGTAAGAGTCTTCTCCAGCACCACAGTTCGAAAGCATCAATTCTTCGGCACTCAGCCTTCCTTATAGTCCAGCTCTCACAGCCATACATTACTACTGGGAAAACCATAGCTTTGATTAGACGGACCTTTGTCGGCAAGGTGATGTCTCTGCTTCTTACTATGCTGTCTAGGTTGGCCATAGCTTTCCTCCCAAGGAGCAAGCGTCTTTTAATTTCATGGCTACAGTCACCGTCTGCGGTGATCTTGGAGCCCAAGAAAGTAAAATCTGTCACTGCTTCCATTTCTTCCCCTTCTATATGCCAGGAAGTGATGGGGCCAGATGCCATGATCTTAGTTTTTTTAATGTTGAGTTTCAAACCAGCTTTTGCACTCTCCTCTTTCACCCTCAACAAGAGGCTCTTTAGATCCTCTTCGCTTTCTGCCATTAGGATGGTATCATCTGCATATCGGAGGTTATTGATAATTCTCCCAGCAATCTTAATTCCGACCCCTGATTCATCCAACCCGGCATTTCTCATGATGTACTCTGCATATAAGTTAAATAAGCAGGGCGACAATATGCAGCCTTGTCATACTCCTTTCCCAATTTTGAACCACTCAGTTGTTCCATGTCTGGTTCTTACTGTTGCTTCTTGACCCTCGTACAGGTTTCTCAGGAGACAGGTAAGGTGGTCTGGTACTCCCATCACTTTAAGAATTTGCCACAGTTTGTTGTGATCCACACAATCAAAGGCTTTAGCGTAGTCAATGAAGCAGAAATAGACGTTTTTCTGGAATTCTCTTGCTTTCTCCATGATCCAGCGAATGCTGGCGATTTGATCTCTAGTTCCTCTCCTCTTCGAAACCCAGCTTGTACTTCTGGTAGTTCTCGGTTCGCATACTGCTGAAGCCTGGCTTGTAGGATTTTGAGCATCACCTTGCTGGCATGTGAAATGAGCGCAATGGTGCGGTAGTTTGAACACTCTTTGGCGTTGCCCTTCTTTGGAATTGAGTTACTCTTTAAAATTAGGCCACAGCTAGATGTGATGCAGGAAATGTGTAATTAGGATCCTCCATCCCTTTGTAAAGTCAGCTGTGGGGAGGGACTGAAATTCAGTGGAGGTTGGTGGCTCCAGTGTCAGGGGGATGGTGACTCTGTTCTGGGTTTCAGTCAGAACGCTAAAAGCTAAAACTTTTAGCATTCTGACTGAAACCTGGAGTAGATGCACTGCCCCACTGAAATCGGAGGCACCAGCCTCCACTTCTTTGTGTTTATTTGAAGCATTTTTGCCCCACTCCTCAGTGGGAAAGGCTCTCAGAGCAGCTTATGGATCCATAAATACAAGACAGCCCCTGCCCACAGGCCTACAACCAAAAAGGGCATGACACAAAAGGAAGAGTGGCTGGGGAGGGAAAAGGAAGACAAGCAACAATTCTTAATGTTATGTGGTTCTTATAACACCCATCAGGGATGGAAATGAGCTGCTTGCCGTTCAAAAGCGGGACTTGGCGGGCCTCCGAGTACTAGCCGGCTGAGCAGACTTTCCTCGAAATGGCTGAAATGCAGCTGGAAGTTGTTGGACTTCAGGGTGGGGTCTCAGCCTGGACTTTGCCAGCTTATTGTCACTCTTGCCACGGTAGGTAAAGTTCAAGAGGGCCAGATTACCTCCCCCTGCCCCACTGCTGCTCTTCCTCACACGGCATCTGGTAAAAGCAGCCATGAGCAGAAATGCCAAGTGGATTGGGACTGCAGTGCTTGAAGGCACGGCTAACCCGTTTCCCTGCACCATTTTGCTGATTAAAATCATCGTCCTCAACTTGCGAGTCGCTCTGTGGGCTGGGGGAGGGATGGTTAGGTACCTGTAAGAGAAGTGTACCTTTTCCCGCACAGGGCAAATAGGAGCGTGAACCGGCAGGAATTGTAATCGGGGAATGGAGTGAAGCCCCCTCCTCCTCCAGCAAAGGTATAACTGAGCCTTGGTGGGACGACGCCCGGGCCTGAAATGTCGCAAGCCCCACAGCCTTTTTAAATCATGGACAAATTGCTGCAGGGTGGAGTGCCCCCATTTCCCAACCAGAGGATGCAATGTTGCCAAAGAGTTTCTTCAGAGCCCGATTTCTTCATACCCAGAGCGCTGTCAAATCATGTCTTAGTTAGCTCTGCCTACAGTAATAGTTGTGCCCCCTAACAGTATTTCAGTCCTCTGCCCCGCTCGCTCCAGTGGGTGCCAGCCACCACTGCAGGTCACCGAGGACCAGTACAAACGCGTACTCCAGAGTTATAGCAGCAGTTTCGGGAAAGATGATGCTCAGAACAAGCCAGGGCTGGTGAGAGATGCTAAGAGCAACAAAAATGGTTTTTTTCTGAGTAAGAGGAAGGAAATTGAGGGCTGAGTAAGGATGCTGAGTAAGGATGGTGAAATTTGCAGCTGACAAGCAGAGGGAGAAATTGCTCACCTCTGTTTTGTCTCCATCTTTACTCAAAAAGGGAAATGGGTGTGACCTGGCTTGAGAAGCATGACTAGGGAGGGAGCAGGACTGAAGTTGATAAGGCCTTGGTCAGGGCATACCTGGCTATGTTAAATGAGTTCAAGTCTTTAGGGCCAGACGAACTAAAGGAACCTGTGGATGTACTCTCAGAACCTCTATCATCTTTGAGAAATCCTGGAGAACAGGTGAGGTGCCACAGGGCTGGAAGTGGGCAAATGTTGTCCCCCCATCTTCAGAAAGATGGGGGAAGATGAACCCAGGAAACTACAGCCTGGTCAGTTTGACTGATACTGAGGAGGATACTAGGGGGTTGGATCCAAGGTCTGTCTTCCACGTGAGGAAGCAACCTTTTGTGAGGAGGCGCTCTGCTGGTAGACGATCCCTCTCAATTTTGTGGGATATTCTCTCTCTCTCTCTCTCTCTCACACACACACACACACACACACACACACACACACACCTCTACCTCTCAACCCATTCAGCAGGGTCTCCCAACTCCTTGCATAGTGTTCTCAGGGGGTTGGAGGTGCTGCTATGGGAAGGAGGGGGCAGGGTAGCTCACCTCCGACAGCGTGGGTTGATCCTGCAAAAATCTGGATCCAACCCCAAATTATAAAGGAGTCTGTCGGTACTCACCTTGATAACAATGCAGTGATTAGTAGGAGGCAGCACAGATTTGCCAAGAATAAATCCAGCAGACTAATCTTATTCACTCTCTGGTTATTACCGTAATAGAATGTGGGAATGTTCAGATGTAATTTATCTTGATGGCAGTGAAGCATTTGACAGAGTCTGCCCTGATATTTTGGTTCGTAAGCTGGTTAAATGTGGGCCAGATGATGATAATGTCAGATGGGTTCACAGCAGAGCAGAAAAATGTACTCATAAATGATTCCTCAGCCCACTGGAGGGAGGTTTAGTGTGGGGTGAAAAGTTACTCATGACTACTGGATTGGATGTTGATTTCAATGGGAACTAAGTTCAGCTAACAATCTGACCCTGGACTCATCAGAGCAATAAAACAGGCAGAAAGAAAAGCTTAAAAGACAACAGATGTAAATTTAAAACCTACAGCACACTCTGAAAGCTGCCTGAAATAAAAATGTCTTCACTGAAAGCGAATAAAGGGGGAGCATGATGGAGCTCCAGAGGCAGGGAGAGACATTTCATCCTTTTAGAATGAGGGGGGGGGGGACACAAAAGCCCAGAAACCACTAAACAATTAGTGATGGTGTGAAGGGGGTGGGACCCTAATCCTGGAGGGTTGGATTGGGACCCAGAGGTTTCTCACCCCTGATCAGGGCTGGCTTTGGGGGTGGGTGAGCTGGGCGGTCACCCGGAGTGCCATGCTGAGCTCAGTGGCTGTTTGTTTTAATGTACTGTCCGCAGTGAGCTCGGGTGGTGACTGGTGATAGTCTCCCATTAAGACTAGTGACTGGCCAACGAGATCACATTACGCCAGGACTTTTCCAGCTGCACTGGCTGCCAGTCCAGTCCAGTCCAGTGGAGCAAGGCATGCAGTGAAAGTGGAGCAGCAAATACGAGGTCGCTCGCTCTAAGCCCTTTCCCTAAGAATCACTGGGGAAAGGTCTGGGAACAGCAGGGCCCCTCACACCGGTATGCTTGGCACTCTTGCGCAAGCCATGTAGCTTGGTATCACTGCAAAGCTGCAGGGCTGCCCAGAAAGGGGGTGGGGGGAACGGGGGCAATTTGCCCCCACAAAGCAAGGCCCCCCCTGCCTCAGTTCCCGCACGCGCCATTGGCCCCTGACCAGACCTTGCCACGTTGCTCACCAGAATCCTTGGTATTTTGTTTAAAGTTTTCGTAAAATGAGAAAATGGTATATTGGAGCATACGATGACGCTGAATCTCAGCATGTAATTGTGGCATCGGGGGACCTCTCCACGGCCACAGCAAAGTAAGCCTTTTACATTTGTGTGTCGGAACAGAGGAGATGCTAATTTGGGGTTTAAGCTAGCTGTCAAATGCATTCTTGGGAGCCTGGAAGGGAGGGAGGTGCCTGCTTCTTAGCTAGGCCTGCAGCGCAACTGTAAGGGAGTCTAAACCCCTCACGGGAAGGTCTAATCTTTCTCTGTCTGTGAGCAGCGATGGACATAAGATTGGTCAGACAGGCTTACGACTGGCCCAGCAGCCCAAGTAGCCCCCGTTACAGAGTTTGTTGTAAAGAGAGAAGGAACAGGGAAGGCTTTAAGGAGGGGTTCTGGCCACAGAAAGAATTCCAGGCCCACCAGGGAGAAAATCGACTGATGTGCTCCATCTGCTTGATCCCAGGGCAAGAAGCTACAGGTGAAAATTCTCACCTGCAGTCGTGCATGCAATAGTTCTCGCATGCAGCCCCCAGCTTTGTGCACATATGCAGGGGTCCTTGTAGGAGGCAGCCCCCAACACCACACATGCCACAGGCCCCACGAGCCCTCGGGGTGGCCTTGCAAAGCTGACAATGGTGTCCCGTTCCAAAGGCACTCCTCGTTCAAGGTGCTATTTACCCTAGGGCCAGCCCTACCCCCGATATAAATGGTATGGGCTTTGTGCATGATGTACAATCTATGTGCAGAGGTTAGGAGCAGAGTTTGCTGTGTACGTGCATAGGCTCTGCCCACAAAGGCACAATCTTCACATGGAAATCATAGAACCATGCAGTTGGAAGGGGCCTTGAAGATAACCTAGTCCATCCCCCTCAATGCAGGTTCTGCAATGGAGGTACCACATTCCTGACAGCTGGCTGGCCAGCTTCTGCTTCAATATTTGCAATAAAGGAGAACCTGCCAGTAGAGGCTGGTGGCGCTTCTGTCAATGGGGTGGTGAATCTGCTCCGGGTTTCAGCCAGAACTCTAAAGGAGCTATCCAAGGTGCTTCACTTTGCATCTTGGACAGCTCTTTTGGAGTTCTGTCTGAAACCCAGAGCGGATTTACCACCCCACTGGCATGGGAGCCACCAGCCTCCACTGGAACCCACTACCTCCCAAGGCAGTCTGTTCCACTATCAAACAACCCACACAGTTAGGAAGTTTCTTCTAATGCTTAGCCAAAATCTGCTTCCCTGCCATGTCCACCCATTGGTTGAAGTCCTGCCCTCTGGAGCAACAGAGAACAAGCCCGCTCCATCATCTACACGGCAGCCTTCCAGATATTTGAAGAGAGCTCTCACGTCTCCGATGAATCTAAACAAACCTATGCAGCTCTTTCAACTGTTCCGCCTAGGGCTTGGTTTCCAGACCCCTGATCACCCTCGTTGCTTGTCTTTGGATGCGCTCTAGTTTGTTAACGTCCTCCTTAAAATGTGGAGCCCAGAACTGGATCTGTTACTCCAAATGCAGCCTGACCGACAGAGAGCAGAGCGGAGCTATTACATCCCATGACCTGGACGTGATGCTTCCATTTATATAGCTGAAGACAACATTCACTTTTTTGGCAGCCGCATCACACTGTTGGCTCATATTCAGCTTGTGATCCACTCAGGCCGCTCCGTCCTTTTCACATGTGCTTCTGCCAAGCCAGGTCTCTCCCATCCTATACTTGCCTTCAATTTGTTTTTGACACCAAAATGCACGACTTCATGCCGATCTTGTTAGTTTCAGACCAGTGTTCCAGCCTTTCTAGATCCTCTTGAACTGTGATCCTTGAATCTAGCTTGCCTCCACTTCTTTCCTGATTCCATCCGGTTTCCGGTTGTGTGGTCAGCTGTTCCACTTGAAATCTTTCCTTCCTTCCCTCCCTCTTCCCCGTTGGGTTTTTTCCACTCTCGCTTCAGCTCAGACTTCCACGCCCATCTTGTTTGCTGCCATGGTTTCCTACAGCTCCCCACGTGACCCTCATAATAATAGGTCTGTACACAAGTTCCCAGACTCAATGGATCTGCAAACTCTTCTTGAGCACAAGAAGCCAAACAGGAGAGCCGTTGGTGACGCGCCGTTAGGCCGTGTCACTGAATCCAGGCGGCGACTGAATTGTCGGGATGGCCACAGACCAAGTCGCTTCATTGTGGGAGAGCTAAAGCAGAACAAATTAATGCTCAAATCAGAGTTCCAGCTCTGATGGTCCAGCAACTGCCACATTTCACCATGATTCTACTCTCTTGCAGTGACACGAACTTAAATCATTGCCGAGCCAGAGCAGAGAAGGACAAAGAGGCCCGCGAGGGAAGCGGCAGAGCAACCGAGGACAGTGGCACAAGCCGCCCGTTGGCCTTGGCAACGGTGAAAAATTGGTGAATTTATTCCCCGAGGCAGCAGTGGCAGAGGGAGGGCAGGTCACAGACAGCTCAGCCAGCCCAGGATCAAAGATTGAATCTCTTTGTGTAGGGAAAGCCATCTCGCTTTGCCAGAGAGAGTCTGGTTGGGCCCTTTCGCAGTCATAAACAGGTGCATGCCGGCGCATGGCCTATGGCATTTCTTAAAGGGGGAGGTCCTGCGCACGCCACCGAGGCACCCTCCTCTTAGGTGCGCTGCCGTGTGTGCGAACTGAAGGAAGGGGAGGCGCAGAGGGAGTGTCCGCATACATGTATGTTCCTCTCCCCGGGGATGTGCAGCTTTGGCTGAGACTGTCGGACGTGCCGCGACGTGACCATGGCTCAAGAGCAACACGGCGTTCTCCCTGGGCCTGGGCCTGACCAGATGGAGATCCTTTTGGCCACATGTAGGGAAGCCAAGGCATTTGCGTACTGCCCCTACAGCAACTACCCAGTGGGGGCTGCCCTCCTGACCTCCGACGGAAAGATCTACTCGGGTAAGTGAGGGACATGCCCCTTCTTCCTCCTCCGCCACTGTCCACCGCTCCCGGCTGCGTTCGGTGATTAATTGCCAAAACTGAGCTGCAGTGGTTTGTGTTTGCCTGGGACCTCGGTCCTCTGACCTGGGGATCTGGCTCCCCAACCTCAGGGGCGTGGGGGCGAGGGGCAGGTACTCAGGGAAGGACGACACGTTCCCTCAGCAAATGGTGGTGCCAAGCGAGGGCTGGCCTCAGCACCCCATGGCCCAGTGCTACTGATGCTGGCCTCCTTTTAATGTTTTCAAAAATGTCCTTTTGAGACCGGACTGGCGCTCTGAGTCGAAGCGTTGGGCAAGGCAGCTCCAGCCGCCATCTTTATTTCCCCAGAAAGCCTCTGGGTTCTGACATAGGGCCTGGGGCACCCTGCGGAAATTATTACAGCGGCTGCAGCCACTTTATCCCCCGCTTCTCTTCAGACTGTGGGCTGGTAAGCTCTTGGGGAGTGGGGCACTATGGTGGTGCTGGGGCACTATGGTGGTGCTGGGGCACTGGAGAGCGCCTTGCCCAGTGGGCCTCCTCAGAAGCAGTGCAGGCCCCAACCCCATGTTTGCTTTGTAACACTAAAATGGGGAAGAGTGTGTTTGTAGGGGAAGGAGTCCTTAATCCTTCCCTGCTGGCTGGTTTGTCCGACAAACCCTGTTAAGAACATTAAAAGAGACCCGCTGGCTCAGCGGAAGTGCACATCTACCCCAGTATTCTGTTTCCATCAGTGGCCAGCCAGATGCCTCTGAGAAACCCATAAGCAGGATGTGAAGGCAACGATCCTCAGCGTTGTTGGTCACCAAGAACCCAATATTTGGAGGCAAACTGCCCCAGAACCTGGACATTTAGCTGTCTTGGCGAAGATTGATGGATTGACTGACTGACTGACTGCATTTCTATACTGCCCGCCAGCCAAAGTTCTCCGTGCAGCTCACAACAGTTAAAACCATCAAGTACAACATGTCAAAACACAATATGAAATTTTAAAAGTTTAAAACTGCAGCATAAAACGAAAGTAAAACAAAAAACCAGCAGCAGTGTAAAGATCTAAAAATACAATAAGAGATTCAAAACGATTAAAACTGAAGGACTAAAATGCCTGGGAGAATAAAAAGGTCTTCACCTGGTGCAGAAAAGACAACAGTGTAGGCGCCAGGCAAGCCGCTCTGGGGTGGGCATTTGACAATTGGAGTGCCACCACTGAAAAGGCCTCCCCTTAGTAGCTACCTGCCTCACTTCATTTGGTGGGGGCACCCAGAGGAGGGCATCTGAGGATGATCTTAGGGTCCAGGCAGGTAGATATTGGAGGAAATGGCCCTTCAGGTAACCTGGCCCCAAGCCATATAGGACTTTGAAAGTTAATAGCCTCTTCTTGAACACTTCCAGGAAAAGAGAGCTCCCACCTTCTCTTGATTTAGTAAAATTATGGAATCATAGCATTAGAGAGTTGGAAGGGACCTTGGAGGTCAACTAGTCCCACCTCCTGATCAGGGTTCAGGTCACTTTTATTCTGTTTTGCTGGGGGTTTTAAAATAGGACTGTTCAACAAATGTCACCCATCTTATTGCAGTAACCCTACAGCAACCCTGCAAGGTAGGACAGTTTGTTTATTTATTTTATTAGATTTATTAGCCGCCCATCTGTTATTATTCCCATATTACAGATGGCGGTGCTGAGGCAGAGAGGGAGAGGGGGAGAGAGAGAGAGAGAGAGACTTTGATGTGTTTTAAGCCAGAAATGCTCTTCTTTGGAGGACGTATCTCCTCCAAAGAAGAAATGCTCTTCTTTAGACGACGTATCTATAGCTGAACTGTGAACTGCCCAGAGAGCTTTGGCTATTGGGCAGTATAGAGATGAAATAAACAAATAATAAACTGATATCATTCATAGACAGATCTGCTGAAATAGCAACAACCACAATTTAGGGAGCAATCCTATGACCGCTAGTCAGTGGTTAGACAGCCATAGGATATCTGGTTTTCCGGGAACCGACCTCCCCCAGACCCCGTGCTGCCTCGCAGGCAGCGGGGAACAGCCCTGTGCTCACAAGAGGAGTGCGGAGCGGCCAGAATGGGGCGTTCCAGGGCAGGGAGGGCGGAAATGCTGATACGACACATCCAATGTGTCGTCTGACAGCCTCCTCCTCCACTCCGCCCTCCCATGGCTAGACAGCTGAAAATGGGCTGTCTAGCCGAAAATGCAGGGCAGGAGAATTGAGGAGGGAATGATCCCCTCCGTGTTCCTCCTGCCCTGCATTGGCTAGGCAGTCGCCTCTGAGCTCGGAGGCGGCCGCCTATCTGCATAGGATTGTGCCCTTAGAAAACCAATCAAGTATAAGAAACATCTGGAACTGGCTGCTTAGTTCCCATTTGTCCTAGGACCTCTCCCCAGTCCTCACCCTACCCTGTGTGAAGTTTTAATCTCAGCCAAACTAACAGTTGTCCATTCCCTCACAAAACCTGGACAGCGAACTCTGTAGTTCCCTAGGCGATGAGACATTCCATGACACCACAACGGCTCAGCCAATCTGTGTCGGAGGCTTTGCTGCCATACAAGTGCTAAGGTTTTGCCAGGCGAGATCTTAACCCGCTCTTTCTGTACTCTCTTCAGGTTGCAACGTTGAAAATGCGTGCTACCCGCTGGGTGTGTGCGCTGAGCGCACAGCTATCCAGAAGGCAGTATCAGAAGGGCATACGAAATTTCGAGCCATAGCCATTAGTTGGTGGGTATATGCCTATTTCCTCGGTGTATAAGCCATTTCATTTGACGTACAGTGAGTGACACCTGTATGGCCCCTTTAAAACTCAGAGTAGGAGATCTGGTGATACAGGGTTGCATCCAGGCCCTGCCTGCTTGCAGAAGCTGCCTCCACCCAATTTGCGGGGGGGATCTCTCCGCTCTCACACCACCGATCGTCCCATTCAGCAAGGTCTCCTGGCTGTCTGTGTTCCATTTTCACGGGGCTGGAGGGGCCGTCACAGGAGGAGGGGGCGGGGAAGTCCACTTCTGACAGCGCCGTTGATCCAGCGTCAATCTGGATCCAGCCCATAATATCAAGCCAAGAACTTCAGTTCATGAAGGGAAAGCCATCCTTTTTCTTGTGTTTTGAATAGCAGGGCTAGAGCTAATGGGCTTAAGATACCAGAGCGTAGATTTCAGCTGAACATCAGGAGAAACCCAACAGTAAGAGCAATTTGACAATGAAACCAGTGGAGGCTGGTGGCTCTGTCTGTGGGGTGGTGAATCTGCCCCGGGTTTCAATCAGAACCAGTCAGAACTTTCAGGAGCTATCCAAGGTGTGACACTTTAGAGTTCAGACTGAAATATGTAGTGGATTCTTTCTTTACCTTGGATAGCTCCTTTAGAGTTCGGACTGAAATATGTAGTGGATTCTTTCTGCACCTTGGATAGCTCCTTTAGAGTTCAGACTGGAACCCGGAGCAGATTCACCGCCCCAGTGGCGTTGGAGGCTCACTGTAGGTCTTCAAGCAAAGGCTGGACAGTTGTCTGTTGGACATGGGCTCGCTCTGGTTTTCCTCCATCGAGCAGGAGGTTCATAAGATGGCCAAAGAAGCCCCCTCCCACTCTGTGGTTCTGTAATTCGGGAAGTACGTCCTGCTGCGGCTTTTTTGCGTTGTTCTCATCTTTGGTTGCATTAGCATCTTTTCTAGCCAGCCTCCTGCATTTACACGTGAGACCCCTGAACCCTGCCTTGTTGTTCTGTTCCAACAGCAAAAGCCAAGAATCCTACGCCGTACCCTGTGGGGCTTGCCGACAAGTGCTCAGAGAGGTAAACATCTTCCGTGATTTCCTCACAAAGGAACAAGGACTGCTTTCCGTCCCCAGTCCCTCCCTCGGCTTCTTTTCCTTAGGCCAGAAACGCAAACTTTTGCATTCAGGTGAAGTCGTACAGCAGCATTCCCCAACCTGGCGCCCTCCAGGTGCTACAACTCCCATCATCCCTGACTGTTACTTTGGCTGGCTGGGGCAGATGGGAGTTGGAATCCAGCAACCTCTGGAGAGGTTCCCTACCCCTGTTTTAAGGTAAAGACGTTGGTTAACAGACCTGCTAATGACACCTGCATTAATTGATTACTAATAGGTTGTTTATTTATTATTATTTATTAGATTTATTAGGTGCCCATCTGGCTGGCTACCCGGCCACTCTAGTTTTCAGTAAAGGTTGAAGATTTTAAGCCTAGCTCCGCAGAGCCCATATTTGGGGGCAAAGAGGTTAAAGCGTTTATTTAACCACAGAGTAAATGGGAATAACAAGCTGTTTTGTCTCATCCATGGGCATTACTCATCCTTGGGCTGTTCCCTCAACTGTCACCAGCAGCAGAGGGACGTGAGTTGGGAAACAGGGCTGTTCCACCGGCCCTCCTGAAAGAACTGTTGCTTTGTTCCTCTGCCCTTTTTCCTTTTGTGTCATTTTCGTTTGTGAGTCTGCTGTCAGAGACCACCTGGCTCCTACTGATTGTATGTAAGCCATTCTGGGGGCCTTTTTGGCTGAGTAGCGGGATAAAAATGCTTTAAGCCAACAAAGCACCAAACAATAAACTACAGGACGGGGAGGAAGAGGCCACAGTTCAGTGGCAGAGTACCTGCTTTGCGTGCAAAAGATTCCAGGTTCACAGCCAGGGAGCTGGGAGCAGGTGATGGGGAATACCTCTGCCCAAGTGCTGCTGCCAGTCAGAGTAGATAAAACTGGGCGAGATGATGGATACCTAACCTGTCCTGCTGTAAGCCAGTGAGAGCCAGCGTGGTGTAGTGGCTTGAGTCTTGGACTGGGAGCTGGGAGATCCGGATTTTAGTCCCCACTCGGCCGTGGAAGCTCACCAGGTGACTTTGGGCCAGTCACAGACTCTCAGCCCAACCCACCTCACAGGGTTGTTGTTGTGGTAGGATTATGTATGCCGCCTTGGGTTCCTTGAGGAGGAAAAAAGGCAGGATACAAATGTAATTTGTTAACTAGTTTAATTAGTTTAGTTTAATTAGTTGTTTAATTAGTTTAATTAAACTAATTAATTAATTAATTAACTAAGGAGCTTCCTGTGTAACTGGCTTGGGACGTCTTCAAAGACAAGGAGGCCACGACAGAGATTTCTAAAAGTATGCATGGCGTGGAGAGACTAGAACAGCCTTCCCCAACCTGGTGCCCCCCGCCCTCCAGATGTGTTGGATTGCAACTTGCACACTGGTGGGGGATCATCGGAGTTGTAGTCCAACACATCCGGAGGCGTGGGCACACCAGGTCAGAGAAGGCTGGGCTAGAACGAGAGGGAGGATTTCCTCCCGCCCCCGTCCTCTGTCATAATACTCCTGGTCACTCAGAGATGAAAGGGCTGCTTTCTGATTGGTGGCACTGAGAGCCGTCTCTCCAGAAGCAAACTTGATGGGCAGTAGGTTCAGCCCAGGCAAAGGAAAACACACTCCTTCGCACAGCACATAATTAACCTACGGAACTCACTGCCACAAGAGGGCGGCCATGAGCTCAGAGGACTTTTAAAAGGAGTGAAAGATAGGCCTGGCAACGGCTATTAGCCGTGACATCTAACTGGAGCCTTTATGTCCCAAGGCAGAATGGTACTGGGTATACTACTTGCTGGGGGTAGGGGCAACACAGGGAGAGAGTCTATTGCCCCCGTGCCCTGCTTTGGGGGCTTCCTGGGGGCGATTGGTTGGCCACTGTGGGAAACAGGATGCTGGACTTGACGGACGTTTGCTCTAATTTAGCAGGTCTCTTCGTACTAGTGGAGGCTGGTGCCTCTGATGTCAGCGGGCGATGAATCCACTACGGGTTTCAGTCAGAACCAATAACAGCTCTCAAGGAGTTACACCTTGGATAGCTCCTTTAGAGTTCTGATTTTGACTGAAATCCGGCACGGATTCACGGCCCCACTGACATCAGAACCACCAGCCTCCACTGCTTCTTACATTCTTAACTGAAGCACAAAGGTTGTTCAACTTTCATCACTGCCAGCTTTCAGTATTGTCCAAATGATTACAGTTTAACCACAGGCAGTTGTCCTGTGCAGTTAAGTTTCACAAGTAATATATTTAAAAGGTAAATTTTCCCTGCCCCGTCCCTCCTAAAGTTCTGATGGTGCACTCTTTATACCTGCAGAAAGGTGAGTTTTAATGGCAATCAGTGGTGTGTGTGTGTGTGTGTCTAGAAATATACATTCATTCTCTCTCTCTCTCTCTCTCTCTCATTTTGCCATTTCAAAGCAAAAAACATGCGCACAGGCGTCACCAGAAAATGGAACACATGAAAGTACCATAAACAGAAATCACACTGATGGGGGTGGGACGGGGGGGAACGGGACGTAAACATAAGTCAATCAAAATACATAACCGTGAAGTATAATTTGCATATTGTTAAATATTTCACATAATCCTAGTAATAGATATTTTTAAAATTCTCAGAAATTCTGATTTAGAAGACACGTTGGGCTTCTTAAATTTTTCTGATTTTTACAAAGTTGTTAGAATTTAAGCTGTGACCATTGCACAGCTTTCACAGCACAATCCTATGCGTGTTTGCTCAGAAGTAAGTCCTACGATGATTAATGGGGCTTACGTCCTGGAAAGTGTGCATAGAATTGCAGCCTTAGGCCCAGGTGTGTTGTGGTTTGGCTATAGTTACTGGGCAACTAAGCTAACATGCCCTCTGCTGCAGGGTGTTCCTTGATAGCTTGGAATTTCTCTCCAGCCTTTGCGATATACTGCCGATCAGAGTTTAGGAAGGTGCCACGCTCCAGCTAGTGGTAAGTTGAGAACTTGCGCATTGCCGAAAAGGAGGAAATGCATCACCAAACAGGACAAAAAGAAGACAATTTTGTATAAAATGTGCATGTGCTATTTTATATAGATAGATGCAAATGTAGAAATAATTACTGTAATTGAAATAGAATTACATCACATCTCACCATAGGGGGGTAAGACTTGCGTGCTTGCTGTCTAGATGCAAACTGTTGATGGGTCTTGAAGTTGCCTCTGTTCTCACTGCTTAGGGTTCATTATCCTTAAACTGGATTTGGACTGGGCAGCCCTTCAAATAAAGGACTGATGACCCTTCAAATACACGGCTGCCCTCTGTAAAGTAGGACAGGTGGCGATGGGCAAAGAAATAATCTTGTGCAAATACCCTTGTGGCACTTTTAAAGACTCATTTATCGTGGCATAAGCTTTTGTGGACTGCAGTCCACTTCATCAGATGCATGAAGTGTTATCCCAACCTGGCAGGGTGTGTGTGTGTGCGTGTGTGTGGCGAGAGGGAAGATTTTAAGCAGTGAGGTTAAGAGGAAAATGAAATGCAACATTACTGGATATGACGGTTACGTTTGTCACCATCAGTTTCTTAGGGATGATGTCCTGTTGTTTGCGTTTGTTTAGAAAGATATGTCTGTTTTTCAGGTTTGAACTAAGGAAAAGCAGGACATGTGCAAGGTCTCATCCTCCTTTTTCTTGTATTTGAGGTTTTCTGTATAATTCGAAGGCAATTATCTCATGGGTGGTTTTTTTTTTTTTTACTCTTTTCTAGTTTGGCAAGCACTGGGACATCTATTTAACCAAGGCAGATGGGACATACATACAGAAGACTTTAGAGGAACTGCTACCCCTCTCCTTTGGACCAGAAGATCTGAAGACGTTTTGAAGAGGGCAAGATGTGAAGAAGCATCTCCAGTGCCTTCCGTGACCATATGCCTTACCCCGAATAAGAGATTTCATTCATTTATTTCCAAGTTATTTCTTCCAAATCTGTTATCTTTAGAGTCCCACACAATCTGGGCGCAACCTTGAAAGTCATGCAGCTAACAGTTACATAAATTGCATCCTTTTGCCGCATAGCAACCTGCTTTTGGCTAGATATAAATGGGAAATCTTTTTGCAGGTTTGTAAAACCTCCCCTCCAGGACGAGGTGACATGTGCAGAGGAAGATAGGGTGCCTTATACTGAGTCAGGCCACTGGCTATCTAGCTTGGCACGGACTACACAGACCGGCAGCAGTGGCTCTCCAGGGTTTCAGGCAGGATAGGATGCTTTACCACCCTGCCTGGGTGGTTCTGAACCCAGGTTCTGGGTTGAACCTGGAACCTTCGGCAGGCAAACTCCACTGCTGTTTCCTAGAAGGTGTGGAAAAGAGTGGAGAAGAGGAGCATTTCCAGGGCTAGATTTTTAAGGTCAGGATGCGTAATACTGTAAGAATAGGATGCTGGTGGAGCTGAGACCATTTTTCTGGTGTCTTTTTCAAAGAGGTTCCTTTTGTGAAAGGACCCCCGCCCCCCAACCCAAACCGCTGTGTCCAGCATTGCTGTCCTGCGTGATCCGTTCTTATTTGCAACAGCCAGGCAAATGTACACATAGCACAGGGACGGAAAACACATGGCAGGTAGAATGCCACATCCCAGCTACAGGTTTTGTGGCTAAGGAATGGCAGAAGATGGACACTCTTCTCGCTTTCAGTTCCATTTTGGTCCCACACACACACACCCCTCCTGAGACTCTTGTGGGGAGGTGTCCTAGTGTGGATTGCTCAAGCTCTTCAGAGCAATTTAGGAGGCAATCCTATGCATGTTTAGACAGAAAGAAAAAATCCTACAACTCCCAGCATGCCCTAGTCTGCCTGCTGGAAATTGTAGGACTTTTTCTTTCTGTCTAAACACGCATAGGATCGCACTCTTCATCTTCCATTAAGGCAGGCCTGTGCAACTCCTGACCCCCCAAGTTGAACTCAGCCCATCAGTCACTTACGGCCAGGACGTTCTTGAGCTACTTTGGTGCCCTAGGCAAGGTGGTATTTTGGCTGCTGCCTCCTTCCTCCCCCCCTCCGCCCCAAGCAGGGATGAGGGGTCCTCCCTCAGAGTGAGCAGTGCATTCTGAGCGAGGCGGCCCTGCAGACTGCCTGTGCTGAGGCAGCGCAGGCAGTTTCTAGGGCCACCTCACCCTGAAAGCTTTGCTATAAGGATCAATCACAGGCACAGCATGGCCTTAGGGCCAGGTGAGCTCCCTGGAGAGCCACTCCAGCTGCTTTTCCTTCCGAGTCATTTGCCACAGCAGGGAAGCAGCTGGCAGGGCTTCCCGGATTTGGGGGGGTTTCAGAGTTAGGCATCGGGCGGGCGGGCGCTGCTCCGGAGAGCTGCGTCAGCCGCTCTCCTGCTGCAGCATTTGTTGCAGCACTCTACAGCGTGCTGGACAGGCTGATGATTCCTAGCTCTGAGGACTACTCAGAGCTAGGCAGTGGCCCACCACTCCAGAGGTCCAGAGTAGCCAGGTGTGTGGCTCTCCAGGTGGCAGCAACAGAAGGGCATGTGGCTTTGGCTGTGGCGCTGGCAAGGAGCAGCCAGAGGACTGCTGCTGTGGACACCACCACACGGTCACCGCCTCCAGGAGCTTGTCTCCCACCCCCAGAATGTGACGCCCAAGGCAGCTGCGGGGTTTGCCTCTGCCCACTTGAGTTGGCCCTGTGTGTGGCGGTCTGCCAAGACCTGACAATCCTCCTGAGTTTTACTGTCTCCTGGAGGCTTGAAAATGAGTCATCGAGCACCTTCAGAATGAGACATGAATCATTGTGGGTGTGTTAGGTCTGAATTAAGAGACGCTGCGGTCTGCCTATGTGACCTGTATATGGCAGATTGGTTTGGTAGGGGGTTAAACTAAATGAGCTGCCTTTAAGTCGGTGTTTCACAAAGTGTGTCTGAGCCAGCCTCTGCCACGGCCGCGCCATGAGCACTGCATAGGCAGGCGTTGCAGCGGGAGTTGGTTAGACAGCAAGGCTAATATTGTTAATAATGATAGTAATGTTTAAAAACTGGAAATAAAGAGGAAGGGGATAAGAGAGGGAAGGTGTCACAGGAGGAAGAGAATGTAAAAGCAGCAGCAGCAGCAGCAGGAGGGAGGGAAGAAAAACTGGCAGGTGGGCTAGGGTACAAGTTAAGTGTGAAAGAGGATGGGGAAAAGAAATGACAGGAGATGGGTAAGAAGAATTTGAGAGGTATGTAGGAGAGGAGAAAAACAATATAAAATAAACAGCTTTCTCTAGGTAGAACAGGGGTCCTTAACCTTTTTGGGCTGGTGGGCACATTTGGAATTTTGAGGGAGTGTCTGGGGCAGGCTTCCAAAATGGTTGCCATGGAGGAGCTTGTTCATTCATAAAAGTGCTGCCACGGTGGGCATGGCCAGTCATGAAACACTCATTTCCCAGAAGGCAAACTGATGAGACTACCAGAAAAGTAACTAGCCCAAGAACTTAAATACAAGGCAGAGGTTGGGGGGAGGGGGTCTGAGCTCCAAAATACAAACCCTCTCTTTGAACCCAAATAAAGGGCAGCACTTTCCTTTGCAGCATGGCTATCTCCCAATTACAAAAAATCATTTAAAATAATCTTAAGAAATAAAATTGAAATAGGAGAGGCAGGGAGGCTGGTGGGAATCAAGAGAGATGTCTGTGGGCACTGGAGTGCGTGGGCACCAGGGAAACCCAGACCTAGGACCTCTGGATCAGGAAAATGGGGCAGTTCCAGAGTCAATGTCTGTATTTAACTTTAGGAAAGCTGAATTATGGAACTCCCTGCCACGAGAAAATAGTTGCAGCAAAGAATTTAGCAAATTACAAAGAGGGGTAGGTATCCATATACAATGGTATCAGCAATTGCCAGCTGATTATGCCAAACTCCATCTCCATCTGTCACCATTTTGTGACTGGTGGGCCTCACATTTACAGCTCTCTCAAGCAGGCCCTGGGGGCAGAAAGTTTGAGAATTCCTGCCTTAAGTAGTCTTCCAAAATTCTTCTCCAAATCTCTTCTCAGATTTTGGAGTTCCAAGTGACCAGGTCTTGTTACCCAAGTGGAACCTATGCAATTTGGAATTTTCCTTTTCCCCATTTTTTTTGGTGTTTTATTTCCAGACTGTGTTCAGAGCACTGCATAAGCAGTTTGCCACAGCTGCTTTCAGTTCATTAATGCCTTTCCCTCCCTCAGTGCTACTGGCATGCATGTATGCAGTGACAAAACATGCAGAGATCAGTCTCGGTGTGATCGCATGCAAGAATGCATCACAATTCCTTTGTGTGTGGTTTTACTGAGGCACACCTGTGTGTTGATAAAACTGCACACCCCCACCCCAAAATGTGATGTGTAGACATGGTTTTATGAAGACAATTTTTGTGTCTGACTTGTGTACAGGGGCACATCAGTAAAGCACTGCAGAAAAAGATTCCTGATGCAATCATACATATGATGACATCCATATTGCTTTCTTGCAGAGTTTTATCAGTGCACTAGTGTGTATCACTGTCAGGAGTGGGAGATTATGCAAATAAACTGAAGGTAATAAACTGCATGCTCCAGTTCCAGAATTAATTTTAGAAACTCTATTTAAACCAGAATTCACGAGGCAGGGAAAGCCAGAAAGCACAAACCCATAGAACCCGGAGGGTAAAGAAACAGAACCCAGGAAATAATCTCGTCCCAGTAATGTGAGAAGCAAGACGGACTATACTGTTATACCTTATTTCTGAGTTTTTGGCCATCTCTATATGTGGGTTCTGCTCTTTGGAACTGTTGTTGTAATTTGCTTTGTTTTCATTTCTCACATGCGAGAAGCAAAAGAGTGTGGTGTTATTTGTCCCAGGAGTAACGTTCCTTTTATGATTGTGCCATTTGACTCCACAAAATTCTATCAAGGACAACATAATGAGTTTAATTTTCAAATAATTAAAGACTGGTTAGTTACATGTTGCTATAAATGTCGCAACAGAACAAAACACCTTCCGCCAACATTAATTCCATTGTTCCATTCCAATCAAAATGGAACACAAATTACTGTGTTTTGCTCCAGTTACGCAACAGAGGAAGGCAGCATAATTTAAACCAGAGAAATTCTTCAGGAGCCATCCTGATCATGAATTACAATTTTTCTCATCCAGATTTCTCCGTGTATTTGGAGTGATTTCCAAAGTAAAAATAATGCAATTGGGAATTCTCCCATCATTTCATTTTTTTTTAAATTCAAATATTGTACAAAGCACTGCACATGCAGTTTACCATATCGTTCAGTTCCTGCCACTCATGGATATCTCTTCTCCCCTCTACATTACCAATTCACAAGGGTACACAGAAGGAGCCTCCTCGAAGATTGTTGTACAATCGGGCGTACCCTGGTAACGTTAATCCTTCTACCACCAGATCGAACCGCAGCTCGGCGGTGTGGCGGTGGCTACATTTTGGCGGAGCGGAGTTTGGTCTGGACACGACACGACAACAACCAATGCACACATGGGCATTGACAAAACGTTACTGAAAAGCAGCCTTAATGTGATCATATGTACAGTTGCATAAAGATGCGTGCGTGTGTGTGTGTGTGTGAAAGAAAGTGTGTTTTAATAGCACGCAGGAGCACGTGCACATCAGTAAAATACCATGCAGGCAGAATCCTGATGCAATTTTACATGCAATCACACTGGGACTGCTTTCTTGTGGTGTTTTATCAATGCACCTATGTGCATCAGTGGGGGCAAATAGCAGCTGGATGGAGGCAATTTCAATCGAAAAACTGAGCATAGGGAAATGTGGGGGGGGGAGTGAAACTCCTTCAGAGCTGCAGCCTGAATTCAAATTGAGTCTCTGTGGCTGCTCTGAAGCTTTGAAAAAGCCTTGGGAGATCCAACCATGGGTCTGTGATGTCAGATGATCTAGTTTGGCCCTTAAATTTCTTTCAGAAGGATTAGCCAAATTTATGGAGGATAGGGGGCCATCAGTGGCTATTAGCAATGATATTTAAGCGGATCCTTCGCACCCAGACACAGTATACATCAGAATACCAGCTGCTGGTGAAGGACAAGTAACACGCGAGGGATGCTGTCTTGGTCTCTTGCTTGTAGGCTCTCTAGAAGCACCTGGCAGAATGCTGGACTAGACAAACCATCGTCCCCCAACCTGGTGCCCTAAAGATGTGTTGTATTGCAACTCTGGCCATGCTGGTTGAGAATGGTGGGAGTTGAACTCCCAACACATCTGGAGCACATCAGGCTGGGAAAGGATGGCCTAGTGAGTTTTGAGGCTGAGTGGGAATTTGGATCACCACTGTCTTAATCCGGTATTCAAACCATTATACCACACTTGGTCTGACCCATCAGGGCAGTTCTTAAGTTCTTACGCACACAGCCACCAGTTTCCAGATGCAGCTTCAATTCCTCATCCAGACATATCCCAGAAGCTGTCATCCTTCACCCAACCTGCCCCAATGCCTGGTCCCTGACACAATGCTTACTAAGCATTTATGGTGCTCAGTTTCTAAAGACAAAAGTGCCAGGCTTTAAGCAGCCTCCAGCTCTCAGCTACTACCCTAAAATACATCTGGGCTTGCTTCCGGCTGTCACTCCATACTATTAAAGGTATTACTTCACATACATTCTCTTGCAGTAATCCTTACAACAATCTCGCAAGGCAGGTCAGTAATATTATCCTCAGATGGGAGGAGCAACGCTGAGGCTGAGAGTGAGTGGCATGCCAAAAGCTGCCCAATGAGTTCATGGCAGAGATGAGATTCAAACTGGGTATTTCCTGACTCATGCCTGTCTTGTACAGCCCAGTTGTACGCATGTTTACTCAGAAGTAAGTGCCACTGAGTTAAATGAGAGTTACTCCCCTACACACATAGAAATGCAACCTTCTGCCATCCCTGTAAGGTAGGCCACTATTATTAGAATCATGGAGTTGGATAGGCTGTCAAGTCCAACCTCTGTCCAGTGCAGCACTACAGCATCTCTAACAGGTGGCTGCGAAGACGTTCCATACTGTAGTTGGGGGACCATCTTACTTCACATTTATATGGCTTTTCTGTGCATTCAAAGCTATTCACAGGCATTTTTTAAACCGTCTGTACAGCAACCCTGTAAGGCAGGTCAGGATTATTATCCCCATATTGTGCTACTAGAGGGGTCCGGAGGGCTGACGCAGAGAAAGAGAGAGGGGCTTGCCTAAATCCACCCAGTACGTTCATGGCAGAGGCAAGAATCTCTCAGCATTCTCATCTGCAATATGAGGGATACTAATACCAACTTACCTCACAAAGTTGTTGTAAACCTTAATTTAGGGAAGCGCTCTGAGCACTTCCCATGACTGCAATGCAATAATTATTTTCAGTGTCTGTGGGTATTACTTTGAGCTGATATTATCTATGGAATGCCCTCCCTAGGGAGACACACTTGTCACCAACGTTGTTTTCTTTTCAGTGCAAGGCAAAAAAACTTTTTATTCCCCCCAGGTGTTTAAAGTAGTTTAAAAACAAAACCCTTGTTGACTTGTTTTTAAACAACTGGTTATTGAGTTGTTGTTTTTATGTGGTTTAGGGCACAAGCCTATGCATCTTTAGACAAAAAAAAAGCCCTACATGGACTGTAGTGCATGGAATGCTGAGGCATGCTGGGAGATGCAGGACTTTTTTTTTCTGTCTTAACAAGTATAGGATTGTGCCCTTAGGGCGCAATCCTATGCATGTTTAGACAGTAAAAAAAAAAAAAAATCCTACAACTCCCAGCATTCCATGGCTGGCTGGGGGATGGCTGGGAGTTGTTGGGCTTTTTTCTGTCTAAACACGCATAGGATTGTGCCCTTATGGCATGTTTTATATTTTTTAGTTGGAAAACCACCCTAAAATCTAACGTGGTATGTGTATACATAGACACACACACACCAAGTTAATCATTAGGGCCATTTACCAATACAAAAATAAACAATAAGCCACAGAAAACCAACAGCACAACAACCCGCCATTTAAAAATGTAACCGTCAACAAGGGTTTTTTTTAAAAGGCTTTATATTCTTTTATCTTTGCTGTTCACCACCCTGAAATCTTTTGATGCGGAGTGGTATATCAATACTGTAAATAAATATATAATAATAAAGAACACAAAAAGTTAAATACTCTTAATAGCTTTAGGGCACAATCCTATGCATGTTTAGACAGACAAAAGGCCTACAACAAGAGAACCAGCGTGGTGTAGTGGCGAGAGTGTTGGACTGGGAGCCGGGAGATCCGGGTTCTAGCCCCCACTCGGCCATGGAAGCTCGCTGGGTGACTTCGGGCCAGTCGCAGACTCTCAGCCCAACCCACCTCACAGGGTTGTTGTTGTGGGGATAAAACGGAGAGGAGGAGGATAATGTACGCCGCCTTGGGTTTCTTGAGGAGGGGAAAAGGCAGGTTATAAATGTAATAAATAAATAAATAAATACTAAGGGAGCTTTATTTAGGAAAAATAAAGCTCCTTTTATTTTTCTCTATGCATGTTTAGGATTGTGCCCTAAATAGGACAATGGAAGCCGCCTTGGGTTCCTTGCAAGAGGGGAAAAGGTGGGATACAAATGCAACGAATTAATAATAATAATAATACAACTCCCAGCATTCCCCAGCCAGCCACGCCTTTTCTCTGTCTTTTCTCTTGTAGCCCTTTTCTCTGTCTAAACATGCATAGGATTGTGCCCTTACTGTTTTAAACATATAAACTTAAAATGCTCTATCTATCTATCTATGCACTTTAAGTTGAGAGAGAGAGAGGGAGAGAGAGAGAGAGACAGACACGCAGAAACGCATCTAGGTTACACTCTGCACACGCTCTTGGGCACTCTCGCCGGTCCTCCAGCGCGGCCTAGGGATAACCCGGCACCAGGAGGCGGCGGCGGGCTGGCCTAGCCGGAGCCCCGCCTCTGCGGCGTCACAGCCCCGCCACGACGACGACGACGACGAGCGGCCGAGGCCGAGAGTGCCCAGCGGCGCTCAGGCCAAGCCGGGCGCGGAGATGGCGCTGCGGCAGGCGCTGGGCCGGGGCGCGCGGCTGGGCCGCGGCCTGCTGTGGCGCTGGTTCGGCGGAGCGCCTCCCGCCCCTGCGCCGCCGGCCGCCTTCCTCCTCCGGCCGCCGCCGCCGCCGGCCCGCTCAGGCTTCCTACGCGACGCCGCGGCCCGGCTAGGCCTGACGAGAGGGCCGCCGCCGCCGGGCCTGCTGCTGTTCCGGCAAATGGTCCCGCTCGGCCCCCGCCGTCTCGGCCTGGCCTTCAGCCTCGGGCTGGCGCTGCTGGAGCCGGCGCTAGCCGAGCAGAGGCAGGCGGCCGAGGCTTGCAAGGACATCCAGGTGCGGGCGGGCGGGCGGGCAAGGCCGCGTTGCCGTGGCGACGGGAGTCGGAGGCTGGCGGGTGGGCGGAGGAGGAGGCCGCGTTGCCGTGGCGACGGGAGTCGGAGGCTGGCGGGTGGGCGGAGGAGGAGGCCGCGTTGCCGTGGCGACGGGAGTCGGAGGCTGGCGGGTGGGCGGAGGAGGAGGCCGCGTTGCCGTGGCGACGGGAGTCGGAGGCTGGCGGGTGGGCGGAGGAGGAGGCCGCGTTGCCGTGGCGACGGGAGTCGGAGGCTGGCGGGTGGGCGGAGGAGGAGGCCGCGTTGCCGTGGCGACGGGAGTCGGAGGCTGGCGGGTGGGCGGAGGAGGAGGCCGCGTTGCCGTGGCGACGGGAGTCGGAGGCTGGCGGGTGGGCGGAGGAGGAGGCCGCGTTGCCGTGGCGACGGGAGTCGGAGGCTGGCGGGTGGGCGGAGGAGGAGGCCGCGTTGCCGTGGCGACGGGAGTCGGAGGCTGGCGGGTGGGCGGAGGAGGAGGCCGCGTTGCCGTGGCGACGGGAGTCGGAGGCTGGCGGGTGGGCGGAGGAGGAGGCCGCGTTGCCGTGGCGACGGGAGTCGGAGGCTGGCGGGTGGGCGGAGGAGGAGGCCGCGTTGCCGTGGCGACGGGAGTCGGAGGCTGGCGGGTGGGCGGAGGAGGAGGCCGCGTTGCCGTGGCGACGGGAGGAGCAGCGGTGGCTTGTCAGCCTCTCCTGGGGAGGGCTTGCCCCCTGCCCTAACCTTTTGGCCCTCCAGATGTGTGGGGGGTGATGGGGGCTCTAGGCCAAAACCTCTGGAGGGCCTCCAGTTGGGGAAAGGTGGTTTATTGGACACTCCGAGCTGAGGGGATTGCTAGGCCCATGACAACATCCTGAGGGGGTATGGGGGGTTGACTGTGCCGCTTGAGGTAGCGGCGGGGGGGGGGGTGCCTCTTCTTACTGGCCCCCTCTACGAAACATTTTAAAAACCTTTTTTTAAAGCCTCTGCAAGTAGAAATCTAGCACATCCGGGAGAAAGAACCTCGCCCAGCCACCTCCTGGTGATGCTAGTTGTCTACTTGCAGGGAATTTTCTGTTTTTGTTTGCTTTTTTTTTTTTATACGCAGAAGGGAATATTACAAAATGGCGTTCTCCACCTGCAGACAGAGCGGTACAGCCTGCTCCATCACATCAGGACCTAATTCTGCTGCAGGTGTAGTCAACGCTTCTAACCGCTTTCCTCCCCTTCAGAATGTTAACCGAAGCACCTTCCGTAGGAGGAAGGTTAAACATTCGCCGGTATCCTAGAGCTTCGGCTACGGGGCAGTACAGAAATGAAATTAATAACGATAATAATAATATTCCCAGCATTTCCCAGCCACCATGAAATGCTGGAAACTGAAGGACTTTTTTTTCTGTCTAAACATGTATAGGATTGCACCTTGAGGCTTCAGTGCTACGCTCAATTACCTGGGAGTCAGTCCTATTGAATGCAGAGACCTCTTTTTTTAAAAAAAATACATAGAATCGGGCTGCACATCTCTTTAATTTGGGGAAGCGGGGGGGGGGGGAGGGCATCCGAGAAGGGATATGATGAATGGTGTGAAAAGAAAAAGAGAATTTGTTCTGCTTTTATAGTACTAGAAGCTAATGTCAGCTAATGAAGTTGGCAGTAGACTTCGCGGGGGGGGGGGTGGAGTGAGGATTTCTTTATTCGTCTGGAACTCATTGCCACAAGATGTGGGGATGCTCACTAGCATAGATGGTTTATACAAAAGTTTTTTTAAATTCATGGACAACAAGCCTGTTGAATGCTATCAGCTACGGCAATTCTGTGTAACCTCTTTTCGAACCAAGAGAAAGTAGTTCTTCACACAGCACGTAATTCACCCAGCTGGGGCATGCTGGAAGTTGTCGGACTTTTTTCCTGTCCAAACGTACATAGGATTGCGTCCTTAATGAATTCACTGACTCCTATGTCATTAGATTATTCCCTAAAGTTTTCCTCATTGAGTAATCTGTCTGTAGAGCACATAGCAAAAAAATGAAGGAGATTTCAAATTGTGCCAGGTTTTCGCTTTCAATACACACTATTTATTTTAAGTATTTTTCTCCTGCTTAGTAACAAAGAAGACAATCCCTGACCACTGGCTTACAATCTGAAAGAGATGAGGCAAAAGGAAAAAACAGATGAGGGAAGAGGAAAACAAGCAAATTCAGGCATCGGTTCTTAAAGTTACAAAGTTCTTATACTGACCAGCTTGAATGGAAACACTTGAGGGACAGGAGGAACAAAACTGAGCTGGTATCTCAGCAGAACCCGCAGCCCTATCTTTCTCTGCTGCAGCTTGGTGGAGTGGTTGCTAATAGATGAAAATAGAGGGAGGAGGACAAGGATTGCAGCTGATCTCTCAGTTGAGCAGTCCCTGCTGTCTCACCTCTCCCTCTGCTGCAGCCAGATTACATTTATTTATTTATTTATTTGTGTATTTATTAGATTTATTAGCCGCCCATCTGGCCAGCTACCCAGCCACTCTAGGCAGCATAAAATATTTATATATTGCATGTATATCTCACCTTTTCCCCCCTTTAAGGAACCCAAGGCGCGACGTACATAATCCTTCTCTCCATTTTATCCTCACAACAACAACCCTGTGAGGTGGGTTGGGCTGAGAGTCTGTGACTGGCCCAAAGTCATCCAGTGAACTTCCATGGCTGAGTGGGGACTAGAACCCGGATCTCCCGGCTCCCAGTCCAACGCTCTCACCGCTACACCACACTGGCTCTCAGTACTAATAACAACACAAAATACAACAAATGTACATAATTACCTGAACAGAACAACATAACAAAACTACATTGCTCTAAAAAAAAACCCTAACTCACCCCAAATGCCTGCCTGGACAGCCAGGTTTTCAAAGCCCGGTGGAAGCTCATCAAAGAGGGGACATGGCGGAGGCCACTAGGGAGGGAATTCCACAGAGTGGGGGCCACCACAGAAAAGACCCTCTCCCTAGTCCTCACCAGCCTAGCTGTCCTGGCTGATGGGACAGACAGAAGGCCTACCGAGGCTGATCTCGTTGAGTGGCGTCCCTGGTGTTGTTGGAGGTGCTCCATAAGATAGACTGGGCCAGGAACTGTATAGGGTTTTAAATTATTCCCCAAAAACTGTGATTGTAAGTGTAATATTGTGTGCTGTATTTTCTTTCTCCCTTCTGCCCCCAGACAATATTTATCCAGAGGAACAAGCCCCAGAAAGATCCCCTGGGCTTATTCCGCCAGCGAGGCTTCAAACTGGAAGAGTACTTCATTGGCCAACCGATCGGCAAAGGCTGCAGTGCCGCTGTGTATGAAGCAACCACGCCTTTTGCCACCAGACGCAACGCAAGCTTGGGGCCCAAAACTGGACAGTCTAATCGTGATGGTTCAGATATCCCAGCTGCAGTGGAAGATCCTTGCCAAGCAGGTTGTTGGAGAGCTGGCTTCCCGTTGGCTATCAAGATGATGTGGAACATTTCGGTGAGGATCCAGTCTTCAATTTGTTTCTCACAGGTTGCCCTCCAGATGTTTTGGACCAGAACTTCCAGAATCGCTCGCTGGGGCTTATGGGAGTTGTAGTCCGGAGGGGCTGTAGCTCAGTAGTAGAGCCCCTGCTTTGCATGCAGAAGGTCCCGGGTTCGATCCCCAGCTTCTCCAAGTAGGGCAAGGAAAGAATCCTGCCTGAAACCCTGGAGAGCCGCTGCCACTCAGTGTTGATAATACTGGGCTAGATAAACCCACGGTCTGACTCAGTATAAAGCAGCGTTTTATGTTTGTGCAAAACAACTGCAGTGTGCCAGGTTGCTTATGCTGTGTTTCTCCGCAAGCGGGAGTAAAATGTCTACCTCAGAATATATATATTTAAAGCATTGAAAGAAACTGCATTGGAAAACCTCAAATCGTTAATGTGCAGTCTAGTGGAGCAATAATTTATGTCCGTCTAGGATTTGCCCCAGGCGAGCCAAATGTTGAACCAACATTCAGCGGTTGCCACTGTGGAGTCATTGTTTTTCTGAAAGATGTGGGAAGTTTCTACAGGAGAATAAAAATTTAAGGAACAGCCTGACAGGAAACAAAACAGTCCTGCCTGAGTAATCCGGCACTAACGGTGATCACAAGCAGCAGCAGCAGCTGCTGAAGAAGCTTTGTGAACAAGCCCCTTCGTGTCTGCATGCTTCATCCTCCCCATCCCTTCTGCATGTTTGCTCAGACCGGCGTTCATTTGAACCCAAAGAAAATGAATAATTTTCTTTGTAATGGGTCTTGCAGGCTGGTTCTTCAAGCGAAGGCATCCTTCGCAACATGTCCCAGGAACTTGTTCCAGCCAGCGGCTCTGCCTTCTCTGGAGAATTTGGAGCGATCGCTTGTTCTAGGTATGAATTGCTAACTGGTGAACTTGATGTACGCAGAATTGTTTATGCACTGAAAACGCCCCCCCCCCCCCCCCGCACATCAAGAACATACAAACAGTTGTGCTTATATACGTTTGGATTAGCTGAGGGACAAATTCAATTTCGTAGAAGCTCTTGGGGGGGCGCATTCCAGTAGTGGGTGAAGTCAAAGGCAAAAGGGCAGGGCCAAAATACTATCATATTTTAATTTAGGTTAACATCCTTTCTGCCATTAACTAACCCTTCGGAAAGGCATTTCACCCTTTTAGTACAGGGAAAAGCCTGCATGCAGACCCCAGGAAAACACCAGATCAGGGGCTGATTTGTACTCAGGGGAAGAGGGGGGCTGGCTATATGGGGAATGCCGAATTGGGACCCTAGGAGGGCTCAATTTGGCCCACGAGCCTGCAATTTGGCACCCCTGCCCTAAAACCTCCATAATATTGATATGAATGTTATATTAATAACACTGACCTCGATAGAGGGAGCGCCTCCCCCTATATATGCCTGCCCAAAGATTGAGATCTGTTGGAGGAGCCCTCCTCTGCGTCCCACCAGTGCGAGACAGACACTATGGTGGGATGTGGGAGAGGGCTTTTTCTGCTGTGGTACCCCAGTTGTGGAGTGCCCTCCCCTTGGAGGCCTGATTGGCACAGACACTGGTTTCATTTCGACAGCAAGTTGAAACATAGCTTTTTATCAAAGCCTTTGAGGGCTAATCGGATTCCCTGAGTTTGCACACTGTTTTATTGTTTTAGATTTTAAATTGGTATTAGCTAGAGTAATTATTTAATATATTTTTAGCTATTTAAATTATTGTTTTATACTGTTTAAAGTGATTTTATCTGTACGCCACCCTGAGATCTTAATAACATAGGGCGGGATACAAATATTTTAAATGATAAGTAAATAACTATTCCAGTAAAATGGAAGAGAACATGCAGTCGAATGTCCCACAGAAACCCAGTGGTAGAGGAAGGAGGTTCTTGGTCCTTAGTGATACTTGAATATCCTGGCTTCACACCCAGAAAGCAACAGATGGGGAACATTGGCTTTTCAAAACAATTAGGCATCTTTTGCCACTTACCTTATTTTGCCAAGTAGGAGGTAACAGATTGCTTAGCTTATGGCCGGCATTTCATCTGTGATAGAAAATCCTGTCCTCTCCTCATTCCATCCTTGCTAAATGGCAAGGGCTAATCATGGAGGACCTCCTGGCAGTGCTGTGTCCATGCTCAGCTGTACTCAAGCATTAAGTGCATTTAGACTGTAAGCTGCTTGGGGCAGTGACCTGTCTAAACTGCATTTGTAAATCTGCAAGGCAACATGTATAGTGATGTCACTTTAATAATGATAATGATGCAACAGTAATAACTACATTATTATTGTTGGTATTATTACCACCTCACAGCAGTGTAGATTGTTCTGGTGATTTTAAATCAATCTAATTTAAATCAGTGATTAAAATCATGTTTCCAATTTTGGCAAAATGATTGCTTTGGCACAGAAGGTCCAAGAGCCTTCTGCATCCAAGCAAGAGTGCATATTAGTTCGTTGCTATAATAATGAAAACATATTGGGTTGGATCCAGACTTAGTCAGAGTTGACCCACTGGGTCAATAGGACTTAAGTTGATCATGACTAACTTAAGCCCCCTTGATTTCAGTGGGTCTGCTCTAAGTCTGGATCCAACCCATTGTTTGCAACTATAAATAGAGTTTTTCTACTACTCAAAAGCATAATTCCAAACCTCTAGTCAGGCAGTCCACGTTCCTTTTTGCACCATACCATTATATCTGGTTAGAGCCAAGGATACCAAATAAAGGTCTAAGATTTCTGGAAATATTTCCTCATGATACAACAGCTCTTTGTGCAAAACTGCTGTTTGAAACGGGTTTCCAGCTCAGGTTTGGAGGCTTTTTTTTCCAAACCAGAAAGTGAGTCAGGGAATATGAACACATGAAGAGGGGGGGAGTGAGAGCATGAACCAGAGGCTTTGCCTGTTACTTGATCCTAAATATGACACTTTCACAGAGGAACGGACAATCCTCAGTAGAGAGTTATACTTAGCTCTGGAAGAGCTGGGTTCGGTGCCACCTTTGCCTTGATTCAGTGCATTGCTTTCCATTTCCCTCCTCAGAACAGGAAACATAGTGACATAACATAATCCTTAAAACAGCAAACCTAATAAGCACAGGGTTGTTATGAGAACAAATACTATGAAGATGTTAAATGGACTTTGCACATTAAAAATGAAGTTGCAGTGCTAAGTGGCAGTAGCGGTAATGAATTGTCTTGGAACAGGAAACCTGCCTTTGGGAAGAAGAGGCTGAAACCTCACCCAAATATAGTCCAGGTGATTCGAGCATTCACATCGCACGTCCCGCTGCTCCCTGGCGCAACAGTGGACTATCCAGATGTTCTGCCCTCCACCCTGAATCCCTCTGGAATTGGGCATAGCCGCACACTCTTCCTGGTGATGAAGAAGTAAGTCTTGAGAAAGCTGGGTGGTTCACGGTCTGCATGCCTGCAAGCACACCAGGCTTCTAGCCCTCATGGTTTTGGACAAAAGCTTGTCCTCCGCTTCCAAGAACACTACATTGTGGATGCAGTGGGGAAGCAGCTGGATTGTGCAGGGTGGTGGTGGTGGGGATAAAGCTTTCCCCATCCCAGCCCACCCAGCAATCCTGATCCAGGTTGCTGTTTCCCCACTGCTAGGAGCAGCAGCAGAACAATCTTTCCCCTGCCGCCTGGCTGAGAGTTGATCAGCTCAGTGGTGGGGAAAAGTGGGTGAGGCTACATGGTGCTACATGGTGCTCAGGCTGCATGGAAAGCAGCTTAGAGCCACAGATTTCCAACTCGTGTCTCAGAGTGACTGTAAGGTGTCAGTCCATCTTTCATTTGCTCACTCCTCTTACCCTCCAGTGAGAGAACTCAAATTCTGTATCGCTAAGGCTACAATCCTATATCTACTTAAGAGCAGGGGTGAGCAACTTGTGGCCCTCCAGATGTTTTGGCCTATAACTCCCATCTTCCCTCACCATTGGCTATGCTGACTAGGGCTGATGGGAGTTGTAGGCCAAAACATCTGGAGTAAATCCTATAAAGTTACGTGAGATGTATTTCTGAGTAGACCTCTATAGCATTGCACTATAAATCAATGGCATGCATACAGATCTGTTCCATTGACCGCAGCTTGCTCTAATTACTGATTTTATTTGTATTTATTGATTTACAACATTTGTATACAGCTCCATATCTGAAACAGATTCCCGAGCGGTGAACATAAGAGGTAAAATAGTAAAAAGATAAAAAGAATGAAAACACCATATTAAACTTATTCTTTTTTTAAAAAAAAAACAGTGCCAATAGAAACCAGGGCTGGTCAGTTAAGGAATACTTCCTGGAACAGAGCTGTTTTTAGGAGGTGCCTGAAGCAATGCAGTGTTGGTGCCTGCCTGACCTCCGGGGCAGGGAGCTCCAAAGAAAGGGGGCCGCCACGCTGAAGGCCCTTCTCTGAGTGGAATCCAACTGGGCCATAGGTCCATGCGGAACCACCAGGAGGAAGCCCTCTGCTCACCTCAGTGACCAGGCAGGTTGGTAAGGGAGAAGGTGCTCTCTCAGGTATCCTGGTCCCAAGTTGGTTAGGGTTTTGTACACTAGTACCAAAACCTTAAACCTGGCCCGGTAGCAAATAGGCAGCTCTGTTTTTTTTAACAGTTTTTTTTTTCTTAAGGGCTGAAGTTTTGCAGAAATTTGTACTTGGAGGGAAGGCGGAATGGCCCAAGAGCTTTAAATAACTGAGCAGTGGTTGGGACACGAGGACAGGGGATTGTGACTCGGGTGGCCAGATGCAAAAGAGGTCTGGGCTTCTGCACCTTAAATAGTTGTGCAGAAGAGAGGATTTCAACAGGTGCAGCTTGCATGTCAAGCTACACCTGCTGAAATTCCCTCTTGTACACAACTCTTGTAGGAGCTCTGACCTCATTCCATCTGGTCATCCGAAATGTGACTGCAGGGCACAAGGTTGGGATTGGAAGCTACACAGAGTATAAAAGAGACATTCTCCGCCCCGCCCCATCCCATAAAGTAGAGCTTTTTACAGTTAATGCCTTTGTGGTTTTTAAACAAGGGAGAATTAGAAATTTGTTTTAAAAGAGAGAGCAGGAGGGAGAATGGAAGGAAGAAAAGACAATGGGGAAAGTGCTGGTTCTCAAGAATCAGTTCCAGACGGTGCCCAGTCCCGGTGAGGATGAGTTCATAGCGGGGCCTGAAGGAAGCAGGTCAGGCAGTGGTCCGAACAACAAGTGTGTGCATTTCCGCTCCAAGGTCAGGAAGCAGAAGCAGAGAGCAAGAGAGTGATCAGAGACAGGCCCTTCAGGACCTTGGACAGGTCCCCGGGAGGATGTGGCTTTCTCTGAAAAGGGCTGGATGCAAACAGCGCTGGGCTGAATGATTTTGTCAGTAACTTTTCCGACAGCCGGGGGTTGCACAAAATCTGGCCACATTTAGAGTAACTTGAGGATCTGATCCTGGCAATGCAAACTGGGGGCAATGGGAGTTGCAGTCCCAAACACCCGAGCTGTGCCAGGTTCAGGAAGGCTGCCTTATATAGGCCCTTAGCCTATCTCCCAGGCTCTGTCCCTGTTCTGGCGAACAGAGAGTCTTAAAGGGCCAGTCCTTTTGTCTAGAGCTGGTGTTCCGTTGCCTCTCCGTTGTCTCTTGATGGGCAAGTTGCCTGTGGTGGCGAAGAGGTTCATATGAAGGACCAGAGGGCAAGGTTGCTGGTTCCTCAGAGGTTCCTGGGGGTCTTGGATTCCAATGGCCCCTGCTTGCTCAGCTCGGACTCAGCAGAGCCCAGAACTCCCTCCGAGTTAGCATCCAAGTCACTGCTGCCAGTCTGGGTCAAGACACAAAGGATTTTGTACGGGGAGACACACTTCCCTGTGTTTATTCCTGACCTTGGTCGCACGGGACTGGAGGGACCCGTTTCCTCTTTCATCCAGATTTGGGTGTTGACTCTGGAGCCCAACAACCCTCATTAACAAGCTGCCGCCTTCTTGCTCATTCTGCCCAGCTACCCATGTACTCTGCGTTGCTACCTCTGTGAGAGGAGCCCCGGTCCTCGTCTGGGCGCCATGATGATCCTGCAGTTGCTGGAAGGGGTGGACCATCTCATTCGACACGGAGTGGCCCACAGGGATTTGAAGTCTGACAACATCCTCGTAGAATTTGATTCTGGTACGTGGCGCATCCTGGGAAACCGGGCGAGGGGGAGGCAATGAGCCGCTTCAGATGTTACAGAGAAATAGGGTCTGTGCAAGGGTGGCAGGATTATTATCCATTGTGTGGAGAAAGTGGTCTTGTGAAACTGATCAGTAGCAAATTCAAGACAAACAGAAGGATGCACAAGGCCTGTTTAATTTACAGAATTCGCTGCCATGGGAAGGGCTGACTGTTGCTAATTTAGATGTCTTTGAAGGGGGCTTTGGCAGCGGTCACTAGCCATAAAAGTGAGAAGGAACCTCCCTGTTCAGAGGCAGTGTGCCGCTGTGTACGGGCTGCTGGGAGGCAACTGTGTCCTGCTTATGGGCTTCCTGGGGGCATCTGGCCTTCCACACTGGAAAGCTAGAAACTCTTGGTACAGTCCAGCAGGGATGCTCTCATGTTGTTAAAAGAGTTCCTTGTGTGAGCATTACTGCTGCAGCCGCCTTCTCTCCAATCTTCCATTCTCACCTTCATCCATTCACAGCCTTCCAGCACTCTGCAGTCAACACTATTAATCTCTCTTGTCACTCTGCTCCTGGAATCCTTTCACTGGCTTCCTGTCTGCGCCGGAATCCTGCACCAGCTTCTTGCACTGACCTTCAAAGCCCTCCATGGCACATTAGCCATCCTTATCTCTCTGTGCTTATATGCATCCCGTCCTGTGACCTTCACTTATCCAGCTCCACCGCCCTCAGCCCTTCTGTCCCTGAAACTACTCCATCCATTCTCCTTTGCCTAGAACTCCCTTATGCCTAGAACTGACTCCCAAAATGCCTCCATGCAACCCACTGTCTGATTTTCTTTAAGTCAGGGAAGCAGAACCTCAGGTCCGGGGGCCAAATACAGCCCGCCTGGGGTTCCAACTGGGCCTAAGGTTTCCCCAGATGGCCACACACCCTTCCCTGCAATCATGGTTCATTTGGTGGCTTCCTGCCTTTTGTGCCATTCTTCCCCCTGTTCTGAAAGGTTGAAATGCTTCTCCTAAGGCTTAGTTACAGTAAGAGCTGCAAGCTACAGTATGCTGGTATTAGGGGCTTTTTTGCCTTTGGCCCCACCCCTCTTTGCTTTTGGCCCCTCCCACCACTGGAATGCAGCCACCAAGAGCTTCTCTGGAATGGAATTCTGCCTTTGGGCTTGAAGACCTTCCTCAAAACTCGCCTTTTCTGGGAAGCCTCTGGATCATCCTCCATGTCCCTGTGCCTGATTGCAAGTAAGCCAAAGTGCGTAATTGAAATAATCACATCTTCTTCCCCTGTTTGTCCGCCCCTCCCTTGCCCCCTTCTTCCATTGTTCCCCCGGTCTGTTTTCTGTTGAAAGCCACCTCGGGGCAGGGCCCTGTCATACCTGTTCTTCACAACGCACCATGTGCATCAGCCTTCCCCAACCTGGTGTGTTGCAGATGTGTTGGACTGCAACTTCCGTGATTCCCAGCCAGCGTGGCCATTGGCTGAGGGTGATGGGAGTTGGAGTCCAACACATCTGCACAGCAAGGTTATGCTTCAAATCCTACAAGCTAGGCTTCAGCAGCATGTGAACTGAGAACTACCGGAAGGACAAGCTGGGTTTTGAAGAGGCAGAGGAACTAGAGATCAAATCGCCAACATTCGCTGGATCATGGAGAAAGCAAGAGAATACTAGAAAAATGTCTATTTCTGCTTCATTGACTATGCTAAAGCCTTTGATAGTGTGGATCACAACAAACTCTGGCAAATTCTTAAAGAGATGGGAGTACCAGACCACCTTACCTGTCTCCTGAGAAACCTGTACGAGGGACAAGAAGCAACAGTAAGAACCGGACATGGAACAACTGATTGGTTCAAAATTGGGAAAGGAGTATGACAAGGCTGCATATTGTCGCCCAGCTTATTTAACTTATATGCAGAGTACATCATGAGAAACGCCAGGTTGGATGAATCACAGGTCGGAATTAAGATTGCTGGGAGAATTATCAACAAACTCAGATACGCAGACGATACCACCCTAATGGGAGAAAGCAAAGAGGATCTCAAGAGCCTCTTGTTGAGGGTGAAAGTGGAGAGTGCAAAAGCTGGTTTGAAACTCAACATTCAAAAAACTAAGATCATGGCATCTGGCCCCATCACTTCCTGGCATATAGAAGGGGAAGAAATGGAAGCAGTGACAGATTTTATTTTCTTGGGCTCCAAGATCACCGCAGACGGTGACTGTAGCCATGAAATTAAAAGACGCTTGCTCCTTGGGAGGAAAGCTATGGCAAACCTAGACAGCATTGTAAGGAGCAGAGACATCACCTTGCCGACAAAGGTCCGTCTAATCAAAGCTATGGTTTTCCCAGTAGTAATGTATGGCTGTGAGAGCTGGACTATAAGGAAGGCTGAGCACTGAAGAATTGATGCCTTCGAACTGTGGTGCTGGAGAAGACTTTTATGAGTTCCCTGGACTGCAAGGAGGTCAAATCAGTCAATCCTAAAGGAAATCAACCCTGACTGCTCATTGAAAGGACAAAGACTGAAGCTGAAGCTCAAATATTTTGGCCACCTAACACGAAAACTCCCTGGAAAAGACCCTGATGCTGGGAAAGATCAAAGGCAAAAGGAGAAGGGGACGGCAGAGGATGAGACGGCTGGATAGCATCACCGATGCAATGAACATGAACTTGAGCAAACTCCGGGAGACAGTGGAGGACAGGAAGGCCTGGCGTGCTATGGTCCATGGGGTCACGAGGAGTCGGACACGATTTAACGACTGAACAACAACAATGTAAATAGATGACACTGCATACATTGATGGTGAGGGCGCTGTTAAAAGATCCAGGTGTGCAGGTCTCCTGCACAGCTGCCATCACTACTCCGGTATGGTACGCAAAGCTACGCCATATCCTTCGCTCAGAGCAGAAGTACTCAAAGATGTTTGCAGAGCTCTGCTTTTGAATGTTCAGGGCCTTTCCCCATCCTCCTACTGTCTTCCTGCTGCGCTTGGACTGGAGACCCAACAGGAAGCACGGCTATCAGGCAATTTAAGAAAATCTTAATGGATTAATTGTGTGGACATTTATCAATGAAATGTGCCGCATGCCAAATGAGGCGGTTGAGGGGAGGGGGACGCAAAAAGGACCTTGCCTGTGGAGGATGCTGGAAGAGGGCCACGAGCCATGGTGGCTTGTCCCAGGTTTCTTTGCGTGGGGCCCAGAAGACCCTGGAACCAGCCCCATCATCACCCAGTGTGAGCAGATTGCAGTTGGTCTCTTAAGGAGACGCATCCCACCTTCTCTGCCACGCGGGATGGAACGCCTTGTCTAAGACAGTGGTGGTACTGCTGCGGCGGGATGTTGCCCTTCGCCTTAGAAGGCCATCCCTCTTGTGGCTGGGCCGTAGGGGACAGAGGAAGCTGCCCCAGACCGGGTCAGAACATGGGCTCATCTAGCTCAGTATGCTCTACTCTGACTGGCTGTGTTCTTTCCCACCGCCTGCTACCTGCTCCTCTGTTAAACCAGGGGACTGAAGCCCTGGGACATCCTGCATGCAGGGCAAGCATTCTGCTGCTGAGCTGTGATCCCGCCTCCAATGCTTTTGGCAACAACTGGAGTAACGGGGTAGGGGTGGAATATTCCCACCACTGCTTTTAGTCAGACACTCTTAACCACGACACCACACTAGCTCTTAAAGCAGGGATGACTAACCTTTTTCGGCCTGAGAGCTGAATTCTATTTTGGAGCAGCAATCCACCGAGTTCCAGTGGTGGGTGGGGCTGAAAAATCCAACCTCCCCCCAAGTCCATTGTTACTGATTTCTAGTAGGAAGCAGTAAACACTCAGAAGTAAGCATGAGCATCATGTCTACTCAGAAATAAACTCAGCAGCACTTCCAAATAACATGTGTGCTCAGAAGTAAACATGAGCTGCATGTCTACTCACAAGTAAGCAAGGCAAGCTTGTGAGCAGGCCAACACAGAATGAAGTGGGACAAGGCTCAGAAGGAAGAAGCTCTGAAGGCGCAATCCTGCAGGCTTAGACAGAAAAAAAGTCCTACAATCCTATGCATGTTTAGGCTAGAAAAAGTCCCACAATCCTATGCATGTCTAGATAGAAAAACGTCCTACAATCCTTTGCAAGGTTATACAGAAAAAAGGTCCTACAACTCCCAGCATCCCCCAGCCAGCCAAGTTAGCTAGGGAATGCTGGAGTTGTGGGAGTTTTTTCTGTCTAACCCTGCATAGGATTGTGTCCTGAATCACTCAGTAGGTTCCTTTCTTCTGGCCCACAGCGAAACCTCTTCTCTCCAATCTTCTCTCCTATCTACAATGGATCAGAGACAAGTGCTTCCCCCACTAAGTACTGGGAAAGGGAGCCTTTTTCAGCGCTAAGCAGGGGAAAGAACTTTTCTCCAATCAGCTGCTTGATCCAAGATGAAAGCTTTTCCCTCCATGGCAGAAGGATCGGGCCAGTGGAAGAAGCTGCAGGGCTGGAAGGGGAGCCCCCATGGGCCATATCCCATCCCTGTCTTAAATACGAGATCTTTTGTGTCTGAATATGGGGAGGATTTTTTTGTCCTGGAGCTCTGGGGTGTGATCGGAACCTGCCTCAAAGAGAAAGGGGTTAGGCCAGAGGTCTTGAGAGGTCCTTTCAGCCTTAGAATTGTACAGAGTGATAGCAGGGAAGCCCCAAATGGCCTGCCTGTATCATCTGCCCTGCAACTTCAGCCCAACAGTTGTACATTGATGAATGGATTTTCTCCAGGTCTCCGATCTCTTGCCGTCTGTGGCTTGCCGGCTGCACAGCAGCGATTTCTAAAGTCCCGCAGTATGAACAGGCCAATAACTCAGTGCTTTGGGGTCATGAAGCATTAGGTGATCCCATGGCAAAGAAATGCTCAGTTAAAGCCCAAAGCGCGTTGGCCGTAGCATTCTTGGCTGTCAGCCTCTGGCAAGGGAGATGTTAATTACCGGAGCCATTTTTCAGCCCAACTGTGACTCAGGTGGGCAGGAGACAAGGAAGAAGAGGAGCCAGGGCTGAGCGATTAACAACCCTGTGAACAGTTAGCAGGGTTAGAAACCTTGGCTGCGTTGGCTCGGAGAAAGGCTTTGTAGCCTGGCCACACGGTAGAAGCTGCAAGGGAAGATTCGGATGGGTTACGGACACAAGTAGATGTCACACTGGAGACCCAAGACAGTGCATCTCCCATTGTTTTTAAAAGAGGGGGAGAGCAATCCTATAGCCTCTAGATAGTGTCCGGGGGACCGTAGGATCATTTAGATTCCTGGATACGAGGTCGGAGACAGCACTCTGACCTTGGACCCAGGAGTCCGAGCTCCCCGCCCCGTCCCCCTCTCACCCAGCTGCGACCAAGGAGAGGAGGAAAAGGGGTCGGTTCTGAGGGACGGGGGGAGGGGACCGGGGAGGCCAGCTTACGAAGAATCCTCCAGCTTCCCCAGCCTCCGTCCCTCCCGCTCCGCAGAGCCCCGGCTAGACAAGCGAAAAAGCCCATCTAGCAAAAATGAGAGTGCCTCCATGCTCCCCCCGGGATGCCCGTCAGCCTCCCAATACATTTGCACCCTTAATAGGTGCTCAGGGTGGGGAGGAGGGTGCTGAATCAGATTGGGACTGCAGCTCTGGAGGAAGGGACAACCTTTCCTCCCTACTCTGTGCCATTTTCCCCAATTAAGAAGCACCACCACCCGCCAAGCTGCTTTTTGCCCTGCTGGGGGCAACATGCAAGTACTTGTATAACAACCCCCCCCCCAAAAAAAAACCTGGGGCCCTCCAGATTTGTTGGACTACTATTCTCATAACCCCCTGCCAGCATGGCTGGTGGGGAATTAGGGGACATGTAGTCCAACACATCTGGAAGGGCCCCAGGTTGAGTGGGGGGGCCTGCTGCATACTAATTCCGGGCAGCCATTGAGATCAGGGGAACAATGCAGTGTCATGGTCCCCCACCCTAGAGCTGCTATTAACTTTCTCTTCTTTTCATGTGGGAGATCCAAATCACCGTCCTTCTGTGTCACACCTACTTTGGTTCTAAGTCTGTCCCAGGATTTGGTCTCTGCTGCCAATGTCGGCATCATGGAAATGGCCTTCTTGGTGGCTGCTCCAAGGCTCTGGAACTCCCTGCCACAGGAGGCCAGCCTAACGCCATCTTCATTGTCCTTCAGCTGGCAAGCAAAGACATTCTTACCCAGGCAGGCTTGTGACCTTTAAGCTGACTTGTTTGTTGCGGATGTAGGTTTCAACAGGTCGGTGCTGTTCGTTTCTTTTCATTGGTGTGTTTTGATTATAACTTTTCATTTTAGGATTCTTAGCCGCCTTGGGCGCTGTTTTTAGTGGAGAGGAGGGGGACATATTTAATAAATAAATAATAGACTCCAGCCTCAGTCTTCTAGGAAAGTCTTTCCTGCACAGGCACCTGCTGTGCTCCTTTTGTGGGACTCCGTTTCCTTTGAATGGGGGCCACACAGGGGAACCTCCCAGAGAGTTACAGCCCACTGCAATGTATTTAAGGCAGAGACTCACTTCCATGGTCCAGTCTGCGCTCCTTTGAAACCTATCCTTCTCTGCCTCCCTTCCTGTCATTTGCAGCTGGATGTCCCGGGCTGGTCATCACAGATTTCGGCTGCTGTTTGGCTGACGAAAAGATTGGCTTGAAACTGCCTTTTACCAGCTGGTACGTGGATCGCGGAGGCAACAGCTGCCTCATGGCACCAGAGGTAAGGCCATCCTCGCACTCTTTCTAAAGTGATGGCACTTCTGCACACTGTGCACGCGCACTGGTTTCTAGAAACGGAACTGGGTTTGATCCAGTTACAAGTCCATAAGAAGAGCGCCCCGCTGGATCAGGCCAATGGCCCGTCTAAGCCAGTATCCTGCATCCTGCAGAGGCCAGCCTGATGCTCCTTAGAACAAGCAGGTTATAAAATCCCTCTCCTGTTACGTGTCACGAGCATCATGCATTCAGTCTCATGGAGAGGTGTTTTAACCCTTTCCTCCCCCTTCCGCGCCAATGGGGGATTTCCCCCCCCAGCAAATAGCAGCTTCCGAAGAGGGCCTTTCCTCAGGACCGCAGCAGGGGAGGAAATGGTTAAATTCCTTCAGTTTATTTATTTGACTTGTACCCCGCTTTTCTATTGAAAATGACACTCCAGGCAGATTACAATCAGTAATAAAACTTGATAAAAATAACAAAACAAATACATTAAAAACAATTAAATACACAAGAGTAGCGAAGTAAAAACAGCCTCCAGCCCAACAGGTCCGCTTACACCCAGAGGTCCACTTGAATAAAGAGGTATTTGCCTGTCGGTGGAAGGATAGCAGAGAGGGAGCAAACCTAGCCTCCTTCGGCGGGGTGTTCCACCGCCTGGGAACAGCCACTGAGAAGGCCCTCTGTCCCGTCACCGCCAAATGGGCCTCTGAAGGAGGCAGCCTCGAAAGAAAGGCCTCTCCAGAATATCTTTAGAACTGGGCAGGCTTGTATTGGAGAAAGCCATCTTTCAGGTAGCCCGGTCCCAAACTGTGTAGGGATTTATAGGTCCAAAGCAGCACTTTGAATTGTGCCCGGAAACAGACCGGTAGCCAAGCCGTTCTAACAAGGGAGTTGCGTGCCCCCTGTAACCAGCTCCGGTCAAGCTCTGTGCCTGCTCCAATCGCAGTATTTATCCCCCTCCATCCCAGCTGATGCAATTCACATTTACAGAAACCTGTGTGTTACTGTAGTTCAGCCCTCTGTGTGCCTCATTTGTATATTTTTCCTGGCCTTCCTCCCCACAGGTGGTCGCTGCTACCCCAGGCCCGGGAGTGGTGATAGATTACACCAAGACAGACGTGTGGGCAGTTGGGGCCATCGCGTACGAGATCCTCGGCTCCTGCAACCCTTTCTACAGCAAAGGGGGAGCAGCCCTGGAAAGCAGGAACTACAGCGAGGAGGAGCTGCCGTCCTTGCCAGAGACCGTGCCCCAGGAAGTGAGAAGGCTGGTGGGGATGCTGCTTCGGCGGGACCCCGCCAAGGTGGGAACCGCTCCCGTTTTCACACAAGCTTCCAGGCATCGCCTTCCTCTGAGACAGCGCTCCAGCCCGGAAGCCGGTCTCCCACTAAAAGCACTCTGACCCTCGCTAACATCTTGGGCGATGGAGCTGGACTTCCCTGTCCAGTGCAAACTTGGCAATCGTTTTCATCGGACCAACTTGGGTGGATTTAAGAATAGGCAGGTTTATGGCTCTCCCAGAAACCTCCATCAGGCAGAATTGATAGCCAGCTCATCCTAGCACTAAGGGAGATTAAAGCTGAGGACACAAACTCTTCCCATTGCCAGTGCGTACTGTGCTAGCTCTTTTTCTACATGCGCCCCCCCCCTCCAGTTTCAGACACATAAGAAGAACTAGGAACACAGGAAGATGCCTTAGACCAGGTCAGAGTATCGGTCCATCGAGCCCGAAGTTATCCACTGTGAGTGGCAAACTGTCCAGTTCCTAAGACCACATGAGGTATGAGCAGCAAATTGAACATGAGCAAAATGCCAAGCGTTGCTATTATGAGCTCACATGAGCATCACGCCCACGTTTTGATTGCCCTACAGCAGCTGGGAATGATGGGAGTTGCAGTCCAACATATCTGGAGGGCAACCGGTTGGGGAGGCTGCCCTACCCTGTAAACTGGATGACTGGCAGCTGACCATGTGGACAGCTCTGCATTTGAGGTCGTACAGAAGTACTGTCTGTGGTATTAGATCCATGTTGGGCTGTGCGCACATCCAGGTCATCACTTCAAGGAGCAAACATAGACGCGTGGACCTCTTCCTTTCTCCTCTCCATCACTGAATACCAGAGGCAGCTCACTAAAACCAAGAAATGTGTAAAACAATGTTAAATATATCATAGAAACATCATTCAGGGACCTTTAAAAAAGCAGCAAGAATATTAAGTAACAGCAACACATACAAACAGCAGCAGACCATGAGTATGCATGGCCTCAAACCTAGACATGCTTACCTGGGCGTAAGTCCCACTAACCTCAGTGGGACCTGTGTCCAAGCTGACATGCATAGGATTGCCTTATACATTACCATTTTCAAAACTGCTTCTGGTAGGCCAGAAGAGAAGAGGACAAGCGGGCCTCTTGGGGTGAGGGGAGAGTTCCAAAGCCTGGGGCCAGTCACTGAGAAGGCCCTGCCACGTGTGGCCAGACCACAGGAGGGCACAGAGAAGGCCTCTGGTGGTGGTGTGAGTAGTCAGACAGGCTCATATGGGGCTCAAGTGCTTTAACCCTAACTTGAGTGCTTTCCAGAATCCTCTCCAAATGAATACCCCTCATCCAGATTGGAAAGAGTTTGTGAGCCGAGACAAGAGAAACACATACCAGAGGTGCCCACCTGAATGGCAACCACAGCCAGTTCTGTGACTTCTCCATCTCCTCTTTCCTTTCAGAGGCTCTCAGCCCGGGTTGCAGCCAACGTCCTCCATCTGAGCCTCTGGGGTGAAAACATCCTCGGCCCAAAGGACCTGAGGCCTGACAAGATGGTTGGCTGGCTTCTCCACCAATCCGCTGCCACGTTATTGATGGACCGACTCGGAGACGGGAGCAAAGTGGAAACGAGGCTGAAGAGATGCTTCTTGGCAAACCTGGAGTACACAGAGCTCTGTGAGGCGGCCGCCCTGCTCCATGCTTGGGGACGCGCAGCACCTTAGCGGGCCCAGATCCACGTGCAGTCGGTGCTGCAGTTTCCTCGGATGTTTCACTAAAAGCACTTAACCGGCTAAGTCTCTTTTTTTTTTGTTTTTTGCAGGCCTAAAAATACTTTAAGTAAGAAGCACTTTCCAAAATGTGGGGCGTTGTAGGTGCAAGGGCGATCGTGTTAGGTTTGGCTGGAAGAAAATCCTGGGTGTGGTCACTGCATTCATCCTCCAAAGAAACTTGAGTGGATTTTGTTGCATGGTGCTGCTTTTAAGCTAGAGAGTAACTCTGGCTACCCTCCTTCCTTTCCAAAAGTTGGTTCTCTTTTTCGAACACCTTAAGAGGCCCTATCGGGTAGGGACAGAGTGATAATATAAAACATTACAGGTGTGCTTCCCCCGCCCGCAAAAAAAACCTGTCTTTCCCCATTCAAATAAAATAGCAATGAAAATTGAGTCTTTTTTCCTTTCTGCATAGGCGTCCACAGGTGCTTTCATGCTAACATTTTTCCTGCAATGCATCCATGGCGAATGTGGTGCCCTTGGCACCCAGTAGTCTTCTTTTGAGTTTGAGTCTCTTTTTTGAAAAAAAGAGGAGCCCCATTTCCCCGCGACTCCTGAACAGACCTTGTGAGGAATGCTGGGTGTCTTGGCTGGGAAGGCCTCTGAGCACATCTGCTCGTGAATGGGCATCCCATTCCTGTACAGATCTGCAGGTTGGGAGGGTCCCTGCCTCCACTGCTGAAATGGGGCCTTTCCCAGCCCGCTCATCTGCATGCTCATGAAGGGCTGTAGCGGAACTGCGGGCTGAAACGGGCTCCATTTTAAGGCCCCCATAACCAGCTGGGGAGGGCTCCCATTTTAAGTCGCGGCTGGAGCACTTCTTGTCAGCTAATCATATGAGTAAGGAATCCAGTCTGCCTTGCTGCATGGCAGGCGGGACCATTTACTCATGGCTGCTGCTGCTGCTGGTTCTGCTGTACGTGTGACTTACACCCACCACAGAGAGCAGCACCAGAGCATTCTGGAAGCTACGAGGGGCTGTGGTTTCTCTCCTCTGAAAAGAACTGCTTGATGCACACACACGTTTATTCCTTAAATAGTCCTAATTCCTTTTTTAAATTGATATACTTTTACTGTGGACTGAGCACCACAGGTCTTCAAAAAAAAAAAATCAGTGAAAACAAGCAAGTAAGAGGAATAGGGGGGATCGGGAACTGCTCCACAAAATTGATTTCTAAGAAGCTGCCATACTACTGTCTGCTAGATTTCCTTTCGGGCCCATCCTAAGGCTGAAAATTGACATGATGTCTGCAGCCCATCTGGCTTGGTTTCGTGGCATCACATCCCAGGAACATTGCACACCTCATCTGGAAGGCACTGGATTATTCCCACTTCAAGATGATGCCGATGCTGACGAAACACACGTTGAGAGAGTGAGTTCTCTATCGTGATAGAGAACGTCCTGCTAAGCTACGACATCATGCCAGGCTAAGAGAGCCACCTCTCATTTTGGAGAAGAAGTGTTGATGTTCTACAGAAGAATTGCTCTGGAGCATTCCTAATTATGCTAGTTAGACTTTGTAGCTGTGAGCAGAGGTGTTCGTTACTAGCTGTTGGGAGAATTAATTATTTCCACCTTTTGGTGCAATAAAGTGTGTGTTCCCTAAAAGCCTGTAGCGTATTTCCTTGGTCTCTTCTCATTCTGAACCAGGACTCAGATTCTGAGGAGCCCCACACAGACCCACACTTCTGGGCTGCCACACAATTAGAATTGGGGTGGGGGGTGGGAGTGTCTCTAAGAGTCTGGGTTGACGCTTTGGACACGAATTGCATGGCAGCATATATTCCACGGGCTTTAGTACTGGGTGCAGAACTCAATCCTCCTGAGAATCTAAACTTTTATAACAAGAGACAAGATTCTAGCCCTCAAGCCTGAGAAGGTTGGGGGGGTTTTAAGTGTGTGGACAATGCCTGGTGAGAAGTGGGAGTAGAGAGTGCAGGATTTCTAGTGGTTCAAAGTGGACCTTCAGTGCCCTGTGTTGATCTCTGCTCCCCTCCCCCAAATAGCAGGGGGAAGATATGCTCTGCAAGATCACCCAGACCCCATGAATTGTACCTAAGGGCTCAATCCAATGCAGGTTTAGACATAAAAAGGCCTACAACTCCCAGTATGCCCCTGACAGCTATGCTGGGAGTTGTGGGACCTTTTTCTGTCTAAACCTGCATAGGATTGTGCCCTAAATTATTACATTGGTCAAACGGATTGCAGAATTCGGATTTTCTTGTTTATTTTCTAAGTGTTGCTTAATATACATGGCCTTGGCTAACTCTACATGAGGCTGGGTTGGTGTTTTACCAGGCAAGCTGGGGGATTTCCTCTACTGTTGTGTCCAGGAAAAATGCCTGCGGTGCTTCTGTCACTTGAGAGGCACTTGAGTCCAGCAGCAGCCACCTTACGTGAAGAACTAGAGATGGTGGTTATGCAAAAAGAGCAGTGAGACTTGGGCAGGCACAGAGCAGGTGAAGGGATAGACCTGTGGCCCTCCAGATGTTGGGCTTCCCCAGCCAGCATAGCCGCTAGTCATGGATGATGGCAGTTGTCGTTCAAACAACTTCTGGAGGGCCACAGTTCCCCTGCCCCCGAGATAATGTTCCACCAACCTTGGGCCCCAGCCACAAAAGGCCCTCGGGGTGGGTGGCAAGGTGTTGACAACTTCACCAGTGCCTGAGCCATCACTTTTCCTCGTCGGTGGGTTTAACTGGAGAGGGGGTCATCAGCCCTCCCAGGTTTGTAGATACTCAGTCTTTCCCAAGCCTCCCAGGTCCTTGTGCGAAGTAGAAAGAGTGGCAGGCCAAAGGGAGTCCATTTCAGATGCAAGCCCAGAGCGGACGGATCTCTTCCAGTGCTGGGTGAACGGGAGCTTGGCCAGGAGAGTCCAGCCATCCCATCACCCCCATTCAAGGGCCCTGGGTATACCTTGCTAAAGAAACGGCTAGACGGAACAGCATCCCATCTCCTGTGCCAATCTCGAATCATAGAATAGTAGGGCTGGAAGGGGCCTACTTGACCACCTGCTCAATGCAAATACCATCCCTGACAGAGGGCTGTCCAGCCTCATGTTGAATGCCTCCAGTGTGGGAGAGCCCACCCCTAGGTAATCCTGCAAATGGAGGCGCGGGGCCATTAAAAGGTTTTTGATTTCCTCTGCCAACTGCAACTCCTTATGTGGGTGGGTTGTCTGAATGCCAAAACAGACAGGGATGATCCATAATCAGGTCTGATGTTTTAAAAATGTTGTACTTCAACGCAGCTGCAGCAGCTTCTCATTTTGATCAGAGAAGTCTTGACCGCTTCTCCTGTGTGTCACCTTGTAGAAATAGCCCTCTGAAGCTTTAATTATTATTTGTTTTATTTATTACATTTATATCCTGCCGTTTTTCCACCTTAAGGAAGCCAAGGTGGCATACATAATCCTCCTCCTTCTCTCCATTTTATCACAACAACAACCCTGTGAGGCGGGTTGGGCTGAGAGTCTGTGACTGGCCCAAAGTCACCCAGTGAGCTTCCACGGCCGAGTGGGGACTAGAAGCCGGATCTCCCAACTCCCAGTCCAGCACTCTCGCCACGACACCGCGCTGGCTCTAATTAGCCTCATTGGGTCAAATACACTAGCACAACAGTATCCATCTCTGTCCCCCCATGGGACTAACAGCAGCTGGGGCAGGGCCAGCCCTAGACAAGAGCCCCCCCATGCATGTCCAGAAGCGAACCAGACTGACAACTGAATCTTCCAACACTGACAACGGAACGGCGTCCTCCCCTGCGCTAGAGGGCAGCAGGCTAGCTCACTCAGCTGCTGACATAAAAGTTGCATGTGATCATTTATTGCACGCAATAATTACGATAACGCAAACAGAAATGCAATACAGCTCCCCATAGTGGAGGAGACTCGGAACAGGTGACTTCTGTACCTGCTGCTCAGTGCCAAGTGTTGATGGGTAAATTCAAGGCTCCTGCGCTCCCTTCTTGGGGTTCTTTATCGTTCAACCAGACTTGGACCGGACAGCCCTTCCAAGAGACGATGTCTTCAAATCGAGGACTGTCCTCTACAGAGGAGGACACATGGCCAACCTATGCAGGGGAGGCCACGGGTCACAGCTGCGTCCTCCCAACACTCTGCTGCCGCTCACGGATCATTCCGCCCAGTGTCTGCTCATGTCAGCCGCTCAAAGAAATGCCGCGGTGCCTTGACAGTGGCGGCACCAGCGAGCATCCCAAGCGGAGCGACACATGCTCAGTGGCTGCGGCCTTGCGCAGCCTGCCTCTTCCCTCTGTTGGGGCCTTTTGCAACAGCACTGTCTGCGATGTGTTGGGAGAAGACTACTTGGCAAGGCAGCCTGTGAAGCCAGCAACCAACACATTGCTGCCACTGGGGCGTTAGCTCAGGAAGGTGGGAACAGTTATGCGTGTGTGCGTGTGCACGTTGATACTGCTGCCCTCAGCATCTTCTACCTGAGTCAGCTGCTTCACTCTGCCCAGTGGTAGGGCCGGCCTTGGAGGTGATTTCAATTAGGAAAACAGAAAAGTTAAATATGACTTCCTTCAGTTCTGGTGTTTCAATCAGAATGTCCCGCAGCTGTTCTGAAGTAGGAGAGAATTGGGAGCCTGGTCTCTCACCTCCCGTCTGTTTTCGCCGCAAGCTTGAAGGCTGTAAAACTTCAAATGGTGTGCAAAGGGGATGATGAAAACTGGTTCACTTCCAAGACGCCAGAGTGCTTGTCGTTCACAAATGCCAGCGCATCACTTGAGCACCGTAGAGACTGAAAGAACTGGGCATGTCTAGCCTTGAGAAGAGACGACTGAGGGGAGATAGGAGAGCGCTCTTCAAGTACTTGAGAGGTTGTCCCAGAGAGGAAGGCCAGGATCTCTTCTCGATCATCCCAGAGCGCAGGACACGGAATAATGGGCTCAAGGTACTGGAAGCCAGATTCCGGCTGAACATCAGGAAAAAACTCCTGATGCTCTTAGAGCAAAACGACAATGGAACCAATTCCCTAGGGAGGTGGTGGGCTCTCCCACGCTGGAGGCATTCAAGAGGAGGCTGGGCAGCCATCTGTCAGGGATCATAGAATCATAGAATAGTAGGGTTGGAAGGGGCCTACAAGGCCATCAAGTCCAACCCCCTGCTCAAGGCAGGAATCCAAGTCAGAGCATCCCTGGCTTTGCTCTGACTTGGACTCCTGCATTGAGCAGGGGGTTGGACGCGATGGTCTTTTAGGCCCCTTCCAACACGATGATTCTATGCAGATATCGTATGTGGAGCAGTCCCTCCTGGGGCTGTACCACTTGAGACCACAGATAGTGGTGCAGGATGGTTGCCTGTTAGAATATTTTTAAAATATGGAAAATGGTACAGACATCTATTTTAATAATAATAACAACAACAACAGCAGCAGCAGCAGCAGCAGCAGCAGCTCATTATAAAACCCTGAACATTAAAAGCTAGGGGTAAAACCCTCCTCCCAGACAAGTTGCTGACTTCCCACAGGGAAGGAGTTTGCAGCTGGAATGTCCCATGTTTGGATATCTTTTCACCCTCCCCTGCCAGTTCGAAACACAAGGCATTTTAACAGGGACAGCTCACACGTTTTCCCAGAAGAGCTACAGTGCCACAGCTTGGATAGGGCCAGTCAGTGCAGCTCCCTACCCAGAGCACTTGTTTTCCCCACGTAAAAAGATATGTTTTTTTAGAAATGGCACTGATCTGATCACAAACACACAAACTACAACAACGGGAGTTTAAGGCTATGACAACCTGACAACTTCCATGCAGAGAAGGAGAACTTGTTTTTTGGATAGGGAAATTTCTGGCGAGAAAGAAAAAGAGAGTGAAAAAGGGAAAGGGGGGGGGAGGAAAGATTAGTGGCGGTGCTTCCGAAGTTAAAAATAATTGTTACTCAACTTGCACAGAGACTTTCCAGTCCATAGGCTCTGAGGCCCCGGCTGGGCGAAGGCAAACTGGCAGTGGCCCTAGGGTGGGCTGTGGAAGGCTTCTGCTTTGCCCTTTGAACCGAGGGCAGGACCGCCCGGCGGGCGTTTCCCTCCTGGCCATTCGAAAGCCACCCAGCTGCAGACTGTCCAGTCTCTGCCACTGCACTGCAGCATGGAGACCCTCTGTTCCTTGGGGTGCAAGCCCCTGTCCCTGGCGAGGGTTTGCACAGGCAGCCCGGCCCTTGGCATGCGGACCTTCTCCGCAGTGCTCCTGGCAGGCAGGCGTCCGCCTTCCTCCCCTGCCTCCCTGCCCAGAGCTCAGGGTGGCTCCTCTCTGGGCAGCCTCGAGGCCAAGAGTTTTCTCCGTCGCCGCCTGACTTCACACTCCGGCTTCAACATACCACCCAGCGCCGAGTCTGTGGCCAGGCCTGTGGGGGTATGTTCGATGTTCAAGCTGCCCATCCGGGACTCAGCAGAGGGGCTGGATGTGGCTTTTGTTGGGGTCCCTCTTGACACGGGAACCTCCAACCGTCCCGGGGCCAGGTAAGGGGGCATTGTTCTGGGCAGGGGGGAGGGTTAATGCTGCCCAGCTGGTTGGAGGGAGGCCAGAGTTCAAATCCAGGCACAGTTGGGAATCTAAGCAATGAAACAAAAGAATACCGTACAGAAGCCCCCTCTAAATTCGAGGCTTGCAGTGGTGCTGTCAGAGCAGGACTTTGGGGGGAGGTCCAGAGCATCACTCAGCAGGACCCCCAAACACAGCAGGGCCAGCTTACCATGTTTTGAAGCAATGTACGTTACCATTTAGGTCCAAAGTCTAAAATTACCTTCCAAACTGGACTACTGTAGGCTGGCTGCCAAAATTCGTCTCAATCAAATTTCTCCCTGGATTTTGGTGTTTTCGAATGACCTGGTCCAGCTTTTGAAGTGAAAGCGAAGCACTAGGAAACCCTCCATTGTTTAATTTATGAATTTTGTGCAGAGCACTGTGCATGCCGAATTGGCAGGACGTTCCGTTCACTTGTGCTCACCCTACCCCACCAGGCCTGAGACGCATTGAAATACCTGCTTACAACTCCCCATATTGGAAAACTAATCTCCCTCCTCTTTTTCCCTCCCTCCATTTCCTCTCCCTTCCCTTGTTTGTCTTGCCATTTTAGTTTGTAAGCTTGATGGCAGAGCATGTCTCTTTTCATTATTATTATTTCTGATGTGAGCCGCTTTGGGGGACAACAGTTCTCTGAAAAGCTGGATAACAATGCAGTAAATCAATAAGTATATAAATACTTCCTTTTACCGGAGAGAACATTCCCACTAAGTCAGGGGTACTGAACCTCTTCCAGCCCAAGGGCTCATTCAATTTCAGGGAAGTTCTCGGGGGCCGCATTCCAGTGGTGGGTGGGGCCATAAGCAAAGAGGGTGGGGCCAAAGAGGAAAGGGGCAGGGCTATAAATACAAACCATACCAGCATAGTGTAGCTTAAAGCATTTACTGCCAGGAACTAACCCTTTGGAAAGGCACTTCAATCTTTTAGAATGGGGAAAACCTTACACAAATGCCAGGAAACCACCAAATGATGGGTGGTTGGAGGAGCGGGGGCAAGGGAAGGGAGTGGAGTCATCTGGGGAACCCCAAAGGGCATATTTGGCCCCCAGGCCTAAGGTTCCTTACCCCTGCACTAAATGAAAGTGTTTCAACAGAAGCCACCACAAGCCAACTGAATGCATCCTTTCCAGACGTTCAGCCCACTCCCATGGCAACCACAGACTCTGACCATTTATTATTATTATTATTATTATTATTATTAAATTTATTAATCGCCTATCTGGCTGGTCACCCAGCCAGGTCACAATGAGTGAAGTCATTTCATTTAATCTATTATATTTCTATACCGTCCCATAGCCGAAGCTCTCTGGGCGGTTCACAAAAATTTAAAAAACCCATAAAATTATTATATGAAATATAAAAACATTCACGTCATGACATAGAACATATAGCACACACAACAAGATATATCTAAAACAATCAGCCAGAGACAAAGAGACTCCTTATATGCTGTCAAATGCCTGAGAGAAGAAGGCAGTTTTCACCTGGCGCCGAAAAGATGACAATGTTGGCACCAGGTGGGACTCGTCGGGGAGATTATTCCATGAAATGGGGGGCCACCACTGAGAAGGCTTCTCCCTTGTTTGAAATTTCTCCAAAACCGTGATGAGAAACTTTTTACAAATGGAAACGAGGATTCTTCAATGCTATCAGGTCTCCTGGGTAAGATCTGGAACATTTCCACATGGCCATGGAGACTGGATGCCTTGTTTTCCGCCCTTCGGATCCTCACGGCCCAGCCCCAGGGGCTATTTTGGCGCAGGTGAAAGATCCTCCATCCCTTGAGCTTCTCCATGTGCAAGTTGACTGCTAGAGCATTGCCCTGGTATCTTCCAGAATCTTTTCTGGGCAGTCAAAATTCTTCTGAGGGATGAGCAAACTCTGTCATTTGAGCTGGAAATAATCCAGAATAAAAAGATTCATTTCCCAAGACAGACATCCAAAAAATTGATCCAGACTCCAAATTGGGGGTGTATTCTCCCCTATGAGCCTACTCATGCCCTGAGATCGTCAGAGGAGGCCCTTCTCATGGTCCTGCCACCATCACAGGCACGTCTGGTGGGAATGCGGGAGAGGGCCTTTTCGATGGCTGCCCCAAGGCTCTGGAACTCCCTTCCCAGGGAGGCGAGAGCAGCACCCTCCTTGATAGGCTTTTGCAGGCATGTAAAAACTTTCTTGTTCCAGCAGGCCTTTGGGAATATCTAGCCAGGGCCTGTGAGAATATGATGGACGGATACTATATTTCTTGTTGTCTTCTGATGTTTTGACATTTTATACCATTTTAATACTTTTGACGATTTAATTATATTTTTAATTTTTGTATACCTCTATTTATAGGTTTTAATTGTACAAGTTTTAATGTTGTAAAGCCGCCTTGAGTCCCAGTATTGGGAAAAAGGCAGAATATAAATACATATAATAATAGGGGGTGGAACAGGCCCCTTAGCAGCACTAGGCCTGTCCAAAGCCCTGGCCCTCTCTGCATACCCACGGGCCGGAGCCCTCAGTCCCTCAATGCGGCGGCTTTGAGACAGGACTTATTGTGTGACTTATCAGAGGTGGAGAAGGAGGCTAGAGGCCTCCAATTCATGCCTTCCAGGCTTCGCTGGGGCTTATAATAGAATCACAGAATCATAGAATAGTAGGGTTGGAAGGGGCCTACAAGGCCATCGAGTCCAACCCCCTGCTCAATGCAGGAATCCAGGTCAAAGCATCCCTGACAGATGGGTTGTCCAGCTTCATAGAATCACAGAATAGTGGGGTTGAGAGGGGTCTACAAGACCATTGAGTCCAGCCCCCTGCTCAGTGCAGGAATCCCGGTCAAAGCATCCCTGATGGGCTGTCCAGCTTCATGGAATCATAGAATAGTGGGGTTGGAAGGGGCCTACAAGGCCATCGAGTCCAAGCTCCTGCTCAATGCAGGAATCCAAGTCAGAGCATCCCTGACAGGTGGCTGTCCAGCTTCGTCTTGAACGCCTTCCAGTGTGGGAGAGCCCACCGCCTCCCTAGGTCATGGGTTCCATTGTCGTATTGCTTTAACAGTCAGGAAGTTTGTCCTGATGTTCAGCCGGAATCTGGCTTCCTGGAACGTGAGCCCATTATTCCGTGTCCTGCACTCTGGGATGATCAAGAAGAGATCCTGGCCTTCTTCTCTGTGACAACCTTTCAAGTACTTGAAGAGGGCTATCATATCTCCCCTCAGTCTTCTCTTCTCAAGGCTAAACATGCACAGTTCTTTCAGTCTCTCTTCATAGGGCTTTGTTTCCAGTGCCCTGATCGTCTTTGTTGCCCTCCTCTGAACCCTCTCCAGTTTGTCTGCATCCTTCTTAAAGTGTGGTGCCCAGAACTGGACACAGTACTCCAGATGAGGCCTAACCAGTGCTGAGTAGAGGGGAACTAGTACTTCCCGGGATTTGGAAGAGATGCTTCTATGAATGCAGCCCAAAATAGCATTTGCCCTTTTTGCAGCCACATCACATTGTTGGCTCATATTCAGCTTGTGATCGACAACAATTCCAAGATCTTTCTCGCTTGTAGTGTGGTTGAGCCACGTATCCCCCATCTTGTAACTGTGCATTTGGTTTCTTTTTCCTAGGTGCAGAACTTGGCATTTATCCCTATTCAATGTCATTCTGTTGTTTTCTGCCCAGCGCTCCAGTCTATCCAGATCACGTTGAATTTTGTTTCTGTCTTCCAAAGTCTTAGCTATCCCGCCCAATTTTGTGTCATCTGCAAATGTGATCAGCATTCCCTGCACCTCCTCCTCCAAGTCATTCATAAAAATGTTGAAGAGCACTGGGCCCAGGACTGAGCCCTGCGGTACCTCACTCGTTACCTCTCCCCAGTTTGAGAAGGTCCCATTGATCAGCACTCTTTGAGTCCGATTCTGTAGCCAGCTGTGGATCCACCGGATCGTTGTTTCATCTAGCCCACTTTGAGCTAGTTTGCTCATCAGGAGATCATGGGGCACTTTGTGGAAAGCTTTGCTGAAGTCGAGGTATATGATGTCTACGGCATTCCCACGGTCCACAAGGGAGGTTACTTGATCAAAAAATGAGATCAGATTTGTCTGGCAGGACTTGTTTTTGACAAATCCATGTTGGCTTTGAGTAATCACGGCATTGTTTTCAAGGTGCTTCCAGATGGATTGCTTTATCATCTGCTCCAGAATTTTCCCAGGGATTGATGTCAGACTGACTGGTCTGTAGTTCCCAGGTTCCTCTTTTTTACCCTTTTTGAAGATGGGGACAACATTAGCCCTCCTCCCGTCATCTGGCACTTCCCCCGTCCTCCATGATTTCTCAAAGAGAATAGACAGCAGTTCTGAGAGTTCTTCTGCCAGTTCCTTTATTACTCTAGGATGCAGTTCATCTGGCCCTGGAGATTTGAACTCATTCAAAGTCATTAGGTGTTCCTTGACCATATGCCTATCAATCTCAAGCTGCAATCCTGCCCCTTCAGCCTGTACTTCGCCTTTGCCAGGGGGCTCATAGACCCTCTTTTGGGAGAAGACTGAGCCAAAGTAGGAATTGAGCACCTCTGCCTTTTCTTTGTCATCTGTTATCGTTTTGCCATCCTTATTTAATAGCTGAACCACCATTTCTTTCCTCTGCCCTTTACTATGCCCGTAGCTGAAGAAAGCCTTTTTGTTGTTTTTAGCATCCCTTGCTAACCTCAGCTCTTTCTCAGCTTTCACCTTCCTGACGAAAAGGCCTCCCCTGCAATTCTGCAGGGGAGGCGAAATTCTGCAATTTCGCCTCCCCTGCAATTCTCTACTACCTGCCTGTACTCTTCCTTTGTTACTTGGCCTTCTTTCCACTTCCTATATGTGTCCTTTTTTGTTTTCAGGTCATCCCTAAGCTTTTTGTGAAGCCACATTGGCTTCTTCTGTTGTCTTCCACCTTTTCTTCTTGTTGGAATTGCTTGTGATTGTGCCTTGAGAATTTCCTTTTTTAAAAGCTCCCACCATCTTGGACTCCTTTTCTCGTTAGCGTCGCTTGCCATGGGACCTTGCTGATCATTGTTCTAAGTTTATTAAAATCAGCTTTCCTAAAATCCAGGGCACGCGTTTGACTACACTCGGCTTTTGCTTCCCTTAGAACCAAGAACTCAAGTGCAACATGGTCGCTTTCCCCCAGAGTTCCTGTAACTGCTACTTTATCCACTAAGTCATCTCTGTTGGTCAGGATCAAGTCAAGGATAGCCGATCCTCTAGTTCCTTCCTCTACTTTCTGTAGGAGGAAGCTATCCGCCACACAAGTCAGGAATTTCCTGGAGTTTTGTCTGTCTGCTTCAGACAGACAAAACTGATATGAACAAGTCAGGGGAAACTGGGCGCCACGAACAGCAACGGCTGCTTCTTTTCCAGGTTTGGTCCTCGCCACATCCGGGCTGAATCGGGGATGCTGAGGCGATTCAACCCAAGCACGGGGGCAGATCCGTACCATTCCCTCGTGGTCGCCGACATCGGCGATGTGAACGTCAACCTGTATAACCTGACGGACAGCTGCAAGCAAATCCGAGAAGCCTTCCGAAAGATTGTGGTGGGCGGCTGCGTGCCCCTCACGCTGGGTAAGGATGCAGCCAAGCGGTCTAGGATGGTTTGGATCACAGAAGAGCAGATAACCTTGAGAATAAGGTTGTGCACTTCAACAGTCTCCTCGTCCGTAGCCACAAGAGAGGGGAATCCATTTTCATAAATTGATCTAATTACCACATTGGCATGTGGCAAGGAGTTCCACAGATTCGGATGTATGTAAAATAAAGGAGTAGACTGGGACCAAAGAACATTGTAGCTCGGGTGCTACAATGATCTCTTCCTGTCCCCTGCGCTGCGTGACAGAATGCAGCACCGTTATTCCCACAGGTAGCAGCACAGCCCGTCCCCCAGGATACCCCTCTTGGCTTTGACCGTCTTGAGAACTGTCAAAGCCCCCGCACTGTCGAGGGAAGAGAGCGGGGCAGGGGCTGGTTGCCAACCAGCTGCTCTTTCTTCTTTCAGGTGGAGACCACACGATAACATACCCCATCCTACAGGCGGTTGCTGAAAAGTGAGTGCAAACGGGAAAAGCCACCGACGGGCATCCGGCCGCTTACGCCAATGCTGCGGGGCAGGGCGCGCAAGAAGTGATGTTCCACCGGCGTTTTTTTAATTCTCGAAGCAAAAGGCTCCAGGGCACTTGTAAAATGCCTGGGCCTTGTAGCTGAGCACCTCTGGAAAGCACCAGGTTGGGCAATGCGGCAAAAGGGGATTAGCGTAGCCTCCCCCAAACTGACGTCTTCCAGATGCGTGCGACTACAACTCCCACGATCGCCCAGCCGGCCGGCTGGGCGATCGTGGGAGTTGTAGTCCCACGCATCTGGAAGACGTCAGCTTGGGGGAGGCTGGACTAGGGGGATGACCCAAAGGATTCCCAGAAAAGGTGAGTTTTGAGGAAGGGCTGAAGAGAGGTGGTTGCACGGAGGCATTCTGGGAGGCGGTTCCAGGCATAAGGGGCAGAATGGGCCAATGGGGGGAGGCATTTCCGAGTAGGAGACTTTGGGATGGCTCGGGGGGTGGTGGTGGAGCTGGACGAGCGTAGGTCACAGCAAGGGAAGAAGCCAAGCTGTCCTGCTGCTGAATAGGCACAGTGAGGGAGCGGCAGCAGGGGAGGGCTACGTATTGGTCTCCCGGGCTCTCTGGTTGGCTACTGCAGACGTTGCCTAGACAGACTTTAGTCTGGCCCAGCAGGGCTCTTCCTGTGTTCTTCCGCTATGCTACACTCCCAGCAGCTGCAGCACGGAGCATGGCAGGCTGCGCACTCCGCGGCACGGCAGCATTCACGTACGCAGGAACACAGCAAGCTGCCTCGTACCGAGTCAGACCTTCGGTCCACCTAGCCCAATATTGTCGACACTGACTGGCAGCAGCGTTCCAGGGTTTCAGGCAGGGCTCTTTCCAGCCCTACCCGGAGCTGCCAGGGATCGAACCCGGGACCTTCGGCATGCCAAGCAGGGGCTCTATCACGCTCAGTGTACGGGCACTTGGGTGCATGCAGGCTAGGGCCAAGGCGTAATGTTGCATCACTGGTGGTCATAAAGGCACCGTTTGCCCAGCATTAAAAACGCGCCACACCGTGGCAGCTGCCGGAGCCCCGGTTGGGGAGAACAAGGGGCGAACAGCGATTCCTGCCTCCGCCAACTCTCAGCGCTTGCCAGGGGGCAGGAGTGACGCCCACTGCTCGTTCTCTGCTCCTTGCAAGGACGGGAGAACAAAGGGCAAACCTGACAGTGACTCCTGCCTCTCAAGGCTCGCCAGGCAACATCAGCCCCTTGTTCTCTGCTCCTTGCAAGAAGGGAAGAACCTGCTGGGCCCTGCTCACCGGGATGCTTGGCAAGCGGGTCCGGGTGTGCACTGAAGCTCAGCGAGCCGGTCCAGGGTGCACGAGCGAGAGAGAGTCCACTGGACTCCACTCCCTTCCCAGACTCTCACAACATCCCTATACTGCACGGGATGCTCTTCATGCAGGAAAGTTTTACGGAACAGTGCTGCTCCCTGTTTCAAACCTATATTAGGTCCAATGTTCAGGAGTTCCCTAGGCTCTTGATATGTTTCCTTCCCCTCAACAGAGTCAGAAACAGAAGAGCCCGGCTTCAGGGAAGGGGGGAGGCATGTCATACAAGCTTCTGCTTCTGTGGGTTCCATAGTGCTTAACTGGAATAAATTTGCAAGAATTTGCACTAAACAAACTTTCTATAATTAGAACCACAGTTACACACAAAACATACAGAGATCGACCACAAGGAGATGAATACAAAAATAGTCTGTTAACGTAAGAATCATACAAATAATAGTCCCTCTTAGTCTGAAGAGAAATATGTTAGTCCTGTATCGATATATGTGGAACTAGGGAGGAGAGTCGGGGGAGCGGAGAGGAGAGGAGGAATAACACAGTGTCACACATCAGTGAGAGGAAGGCTAGAGAGAACATGGTGTTACATGTAGTTTGCCCTGACAGCTGCTATCCTTCTTGAATGTGCATCTACTGACATTGTAAGTTAACTTGTTGTAGCCTGTCTACCCGGCCTACACTCTGGCACAGGACACCAAAATCAGTGAGACTTTTATTGTAGTAAATCTCATGGCAAAAACTTAACAGTTAACACTTCTTATAAATCATATAGCTAAAGCAGAAGTTACAGGCACCTTGCTTAGTTCAAGAAACAGTTCAAGGCTAATAACAGTGGCTCCACACCTTTGGAACAAGCTGCCATTGGGGGTCCGCCCTGCTCTGTCATTGCAGACTTTTAAGAAGGCCTTGAAAACATATTATTTTACCCTGGCCTTCCCTTGATACGACTGCTACTGTTTCTGCTAACCATCATTGTTGGTTTTAAAGCTTGTTTTTATGGTTGGCTTTTATTGTTTTTATGTTTTTAGCATTTTTAATATTTTAACTGTTTTTTCTGTATTTTGTTGTTGTGAGCCACCTTGGGAGGGCTTCTGCCCTGAGAGGCGGCCAATAAATATTTTAAATAAATAAATAATAAATAAATAAGATTCATCCATTCCCCACTCAGAGATGCAACTTCTAGAGACCCTAGGGAAGGAGCTGAATGCTAAAGGACAATGCTAGCAACTCACACTTCGGAAATGTTCACAAGGGATTCCCAAAGGGCCAGAGAGAGAGGGAGAGAAGGAGAAGGAGGGAGGGATAAAAGAGGAACAGGGATCAGAAACTAGCAAATGTGCGTGGTAAATAAAGGGCAACTGGAGTGTATGTCATGCGTACGTCATTCCTGAACACTACCTGGGGAAATAATTGAGCCTGCTCCCAGCTGGGCATGGGTGGGTGTTTCCTTGCATGCTTGCTGCAATGTCTCCTCCTCTTCAACCAGGCATGGCCCCGTGGGGCTGGTGCACGTGGATGCTCACACGGACACAGGCGACCAGGCCTTAGGGGAAAAGATCTATCACGGGACACCGTTCCGGTGCTGTGTGGACGAGGGGCTCCTGGACTGCAAGCGGGCCGTTCAGATTGGAATCCGAGGGTCCTCCTACTCGCAAGATCCTTACAAGTATTGCCGGGACCAGGTAAATCCCGTTGATTGGCATTTGCAACAGGGCTGGCATCACGGGTCGGCATGGTTGGGCATGTGCCTTGGGCATGTGCCAGACACACACACCCCAGCAGGGGCCCCCTGACAAGAGCCCCTTGGAGTTGCTCCCCCTCTTCCCCATCACAACCTGCTTGTTCCCCTGCCTCTCGCTCTGGCCCAGAAGACAGTGGTGGTGGGAAGGAGGAGCGGGAGATGCCATGGCCTGCCTGCTCCCTGCCCATCCAGCAAGTGACAGCAAAGAGGAGAAAGGGGGGGGCAAGAGCAGCTGGTGGCCATGGTGGTGGGAAGGCGGACTCACGCAGGGAGGGGGGCCCACTGGGGCGACTTGCTCAAGGGCCCTCCAAAACCGGGAACCGGCGCTGATTTGCAACGTTCCTTGTTTGTGATGAAGTGCCTAAACTCACGAGGGGGGGGGGGGAAGCCAGCTTGGCCACGGGAGGAACGGCCCTGCCAGACCTTCTCTGGCAGACCAAGTGCCTGGAGCAGAAGCAAAGGGGGGGGGGGCTAAGGGCTGTGTCGGGGCTCTAGACAGAACATGCTAGCAACTGAGCCTGGCCAGTCCAACTCCGAACCGCACACTCAAAAGGGGTCTTCGAGATCAACCTGCCGCCCTCTACGCGTTTTGGCTTGCGACTCCCTAAACCGTCGGCCAGGCTGGCTAAGGCTGATGGGAGCTCTGGCCAGAACATCTGAAGGGCCACCGGTTGCCCAGGTGGTAGTCCACCCTGGCTGCCCCATCCCACCGCAGGGCAGGAGTCTTGCAGCTGCAGCAGCCCTGCCAGAAAGCCATCCAGCCTCTGCTCAGCGAAGGAGCAGAGAGCCCAGCCTCCAGTGAAGGAGAGCCCAACTCCCGATGCACACTGTTCCCCTGCTGAACAGCTTCTCCTGTGAGGAGATTTGTCCTCCTGTTAAGCTGAAATCTGCTTCCCTGCAGTTTCCACCTGTGGGCTCTAGTCCTGTCCTTGGGAGCAACAGGGAACAAGCCTGCTCCATCTAACGCATGGCAGCCTTTCAGACATTTGAAGTCTGCTGTCATGTCTCCCCTCAATCTTCTCTTCTCCAGGCTAAACACTCCCAGCTCTTTGAACCATTCCGCACAGGCCTTGGTTTCCAGACCCCTCATGTCGCATTCCTTCGTCGTCCCCCTTCGCAGTCAACACACTCCAGGAAACGAGGCTTCAGGCCAACACCACTTTAGTAGTCAAGGACTCGCTTCTTTACAAACGCAGATTCTAGGAAACTCTCAGACTGCAGAGAACCAGCTAATCTGCACATCTACGAATATCAAGTGGAAGTTAAGAGGAGTTGCCAGCAGTCTGGGCATGGACTCCTCAGCCAGACTTGCTTCGCAGGGATGCCCCTCCCTCAGGGTGGCTCCTTCCTACGTTGGCTTCCACGAGCGGCCAACCTGGCGGAGCGTCTGAGCCCTGCCCCTAACTTCTCCCGCTCCACTCTGTGACGGAGCCTAGCATCCCTCAAGTCACGACCCTCACCCTCCTCTGAAACTTGAGTTCTCGTGGTGGAGGAAGTGGGGAGCTGTTCAGGCTGGGCCATCTGTGTGTCAAGGTCTTGGGAAGAAAGTCTCGCCATATCTGGGCTCGCTAGGGAGGGCGCCTCCCTCTATTCTTGCTGTTCCCCTTCTGATTCCGAATCTGAGCTGCCAGACATCTCCACATGCACGGATTCATTCCTGACACCTCACCACCCTGGTTGCTCTCTGGATATGCTCCAACTTGTCCATGTTCTTCTTAAAACCTGGCACACACAGCTGGGCACTGTCCTCCAGATGCAGCCTGACCAGCTTAGAGACATTCCATCCCTTTATTGCTCCTTTGGCTTGTTCTGCCCTGCATCCCTCTCCTTCGGAAGTCTGCTTTAACTAGGAGAATTAATCCCACTTCAATGCAGCTTTCAAATCCTTTGGTTTGTTTGCTTCTCCCCACCATCTGCATTACTGATGTGCACATAAATCTTTAGAAAAACACTGCAATAAATCAATGTAGTTATTTGTTGCATTTATATCCCGCCTTTTCCTCCAAGGAACCCAAAGTGGTGTACACAGTGCTTTTCCTCCCCTATATTTTATCTTCACAACAACCCTGTGAGGTAGGTGAGGCTGAAAGTCAGTAACTGGCCCAAAGTCACCCAGTGAGCTTCGTGACTGAGTGGAGACTTGAACCTGGGTGTCTTCAGCCCCGGTCTAATACTAACATTTACACCACACTGGCTCAAAAGAGATTCATCTTGATGTGATTGTACACAGCACTGCGTCAGGATCTTTTTGTGTGGTATTTTTCTCCTGACACGTGCAGCCTACGTGTCAACACAGCTCCGCACAAAAATAAGTCAGGTCCCAACTATGCAGTAATGTCAATATTGTCTTTCAGCAGCATTCTTTTCTGTCCCTGATGTGCATATTTTTAATGTCGTTTTGGGGCGTGGGACCAAGACATGAATGAACTGAAAACTCTGCAGACTGCCCCTGTGTGCAGTACTCTGTACAAATTCAGAAATAAAAAACGGAATAGGGTATTTCTAATCGAGCAGTGGTGGAGACAGAGCATCACTCAGTGGTAGAGAACCTACTTTGCATGCAGGTCCCAGGTTCAACCCCAAGCCTTTCTGGGGAAAGGGATCCGGTCGCAGGTTATGGGAAAGAGCCTCCTCGGCTCAAGACCCTGAGACAGCTGCTGCCAATCAGAGCAGACAACCCGGCAATAGGACGACAAATCATCTCCCCTGGTCTAAGGCTGCTTCTTCTGTTGCTTTCTCTTTATACAGTCCTGTGTTACTCATGTGTCTGTTCCACTTGAGAGACAAGACCGGGTAATTCAGGACTCCCGAAATCCAGGCAGAAGTTTGGATGGGGAGTTTCCAAAGCAGCCCTAATATAACGTGGATGGGGAGTGCTTTATCAGGTGTCCCCTTCGCGCGCCCGAGCCGATCTTTGGTGGAAGACATGCAGTGAGATCCTATGCATGTTAAGCCCTGTTACGTTCAATGGGACTTCACTCCCAGGGAAGTGTTACAGGATCGCAGCCTCAGCCTCCACGAGTCTCTTGCATCGGCAGAAGCCCCCGACGCCTGCCCTGCCTCTTTCAGGGGAGAATACTTGCTGGATCTCGGTTACTCTGGACCATAAGAACGCACCTTCTCCCTGCGATAGGGCCTCCTCAGCCCTGGGTTTCTCCGTTCAAAAGCTTTTGCCACCATTTCTCTCTTCCCAACAGGGCTTCCGGGTAGTGCTCGCAGAAGACTGCTGGATGAAGTCGCTAGTCCCTTTGATGGCAGAGGTGAGAAAGCAGATGGAAGACAAGCCTGTTTACATCAGCTTTGACATCGATGGAATAGACCCTGCCTACGCCCCTGGCACTGGGACGCCCGAGATTGCTGGCCTCACCCCTGCCCAGGTAAAGCACGTGCGAAGGCAAGCAAGCATTGTTGTTGTTGTTCAGTCGTGTCCGACTCTTCGTGACCCCATGGACCATAGCACGCCAGGCCTTCCTGTCCTGCGCTCTCTCCCGGAGCGTGCTCAAGTCCATATTCATTGCATCGGTGATGCTATCTAGCCATCTCATCCTCTGCCGTCCCCTTCTCCTTTTGCCTTCGGGCTTTCCCAGCATCAGGGTCTTTCCAGAGAGTTTTCTCTTCACATTAGGTGGCCAAAATATTTGAGCTTCAGCTTCAGTATCTGTCCTTCCAATGAGCAGTCAGGGTTGATTTCCTTTAGGATGGACTGATTTGACCTCCTTGCAGTCCAGGGGACTCTTAAGAGTCTTCTCCAGCACCACAGCACATCTAGAGGGAACCAGGCTGGGGAAGGCTGCTTTATGACATAAGGCTCCTCCAAGGTTAAGTCCTTTTCTCCATGCAGAGAGGCACGCAGCTGGTTCAAGCAGAACTCAGGGGAGTGGAATGCAAAGCAGAAGAAGCCAGAGGACAATAATGGGGCAGAACGTCCCTGAACTGGAGCTTCACGCCTCTCCCTGCATGGAGGGAAGAAAAACTGGGTGGAGCACAGGCGGATGATGACTACCTCATTGTTCTGGGGTGGGGGATCTGGCCCCCAGATCAATAACCGCTTGAAACCCCTGCTTTATGTTCTTCAAATTTGAATAGCACAAATCCGTTGTCCCCGGCAGCATCTCGCGGGTCCATTCTGGTCGCGTACATTTGAGTCATAAGAACGTAATCCATCTTCAATCTGCTTGGATCACTGCTGGGAAGAGGCATCCTTCTCCAAAACAAGGTGTTCTTCCACTCATTTAAGCCAGCAGGACAATTCTAGCGTTCCAGCCCACTCCCTCAGCCCACTTGCCTTCTCTTGCTTTCAAACAGGCTCTGGAGATCATTCGTGGCTGCCAAGGGCTAAATATTGTCGGAGGCGACCTCGTTGAAGTGGCTCCGATATACGATGCTTCCGGTAAGCAGATGGACCAAGCGCGATATATTTTTACATCTGTTGCTTTAGCCATGATCTGAGTCAGGTACTGGCTTCCCAAAATGAGCTCCTCTGATCATCTTTGCTATTATTAGCCACAGAGCAATTCTGACCTGCAACACCTATGCAGTTCCTCTCCCATGCAGCAACCCCAAGAAATTAAGTCCGGACTGGCCCCATTTGACTGTCTGGTGAACTGAGGCCGAAGAGAATGAGATTTGGACCCAGCCTCTGTAAGCCTAACACCGTACCCAGCTCTCTTCCCCCCCACAGAGGATAGTCAGCCAAATTATTGCCTGCAAGACCCAATGCTGAAGAGATTGGCATTACAAAATGCCAGTTTGCTTTGCAAAAGCAGGAGGCAAATGCTCAGATCCCTTAATTTGCTGCTTAGGGTATGTTTTCTTTTCTTCTCCTTTTGCTTATAGGTAACACAGCCCTCCTGGGAGCAAATCTGCTGTTTGAAATCCTGTGTGCACTCCCTCGAGTGAAGTCAATGTAAACCATTCCAGGGAAGCCTCCATTTCAGGCAGAAGAAGCTCTTAAAGTGAAAGGCCCTTCCGCCATTCCCACATAGAATCAGGAACTCCTACTCTATCTGTGCTGGATTTGTGCAACTCACCTTCCGCCGTCTGTGCCCTTTTCAGATGTCCAAAGCAATAACCGGGACAGTCTGAAATGTCCGTGGTTGACATCACGGTAAAACTGCTCATCAACATAAGACAAGAGAATTTCCCGTTTTTAGAAAGTGAAGTCGCTAGTCCACATTCCCATAGATAAAACCATGAGCAGCGGCTGCTGAGAGCTTAGAAACCAGAGCCAGGGGCAGTGGGAGGTCTCTTGGTGGCCATTTGGGGGAGGGCCAGGAGGAAGAGGGATCGAATACAGCACAGAATGCAGTCCTCCACTACCTTAGACACCAACTCATCCCTCCCTCCAGCATCATCAGTCAAGTAGGTAATCTTTTGCACAGAAAGCACGTGCAGAAATATAAACTAATTAGGTTTGTTAATTTGCATAATTTATTGAGAGCGCAGGGTAATAACCTATCCTTTTATGTATTTTTCCCATTCTAAAAGATTGAAATGCCTCTTCTGAGGCTTAGATACTGGCAGAAAGAGTTTGAGGCTAAAACATGCTGGCATTTTGGGGGTCCCCACCATTTGCTCCCACCAACTGCTGGAATGCAGCTCCTGAGACCTTTTCTGAAATTGGATTTGGCTCTCAGACTGAAAGAGGTTCCCCACCCTGGGTCTATCTAGTCCTGTTTCCTGTGGTGGCAAGCAGATGCCTTCAGGAAGCCCACAACCAGGATTTGAAGGTAATACCCCATCCCTGTGGCTTGACTCAAGCAACTGATATTCAAAGGTGGACTCTCTGCTCCATAAAGGTCTCTAACCCCTTTTACAGCCGTAAAAAAGTCAAGGCCATCACCACACCTTGTGCTGAGTTCCATCAATTAATCCTACGTTATGTAAAGGCTATGCAGAGGGAAAGCAAAGGGGATGAAAAATCAATGACTCCAAACAGAGAGCTCAATGGCTGGTAACAGGAGCAGTTTATTGCCAGCATGTTCCTGCCAGGCCAGGTTTAAGGTTTTGGTACTTGCTTACAAAGCCCTAAACAACTGAGGAGCAGGATATTTAAGAGATCAGCTGATCTCCTACCAGCCTGATGGTCCCGAAGATTTTGAAGGCTGGTCCGTCACGGCTTGGAACAAGGCCTTTAATACTGTAGCACCCACACTCTGGAACTCCTGACCACGACAAATAGGGTAGGCGCCAGCCCTTCTCGGTTTTCGGTGCCTACTGAACGTACTTTTCCCAAAAGGCATTCCCAGAAAGGTAACCTTGTCCCCGTATAAAGACTTGTGTGTTTTTGTGCATTGCTTAGAAATTTCTTAAATGTAAGTGATTCATAAATATTGTTAAAGAAATAAACTCCAAGAAAAAGCCAGAAACTTACAGCATGGAATTTGGCATTGAACTGCTGCCTATTTCCAGAGGAAATCCCATCTGCCTGTATGCTAATTTAACATAAGACTCACCTCAAACCACCTTCTGATCGCACATTAAAATAGTTTATTTCAGTTGCAAATCTGTAGAGTCTTAAAGCAAAACCAAACCAAAATAAAATTAGTGCCTGTTCACAAATACAAAAAAAAATTAAGACAATTTGCCCAATAAGTTATTTATTCCCTGCCCTCCCCAACAGAGTATCAAAAGTGCAAAATATTTAGCTTTCTTTTTAAACCAACCTGGGTTGGATTATTATTCATACCAGTTCCTGATCAACGTTTCTTTAGCATAACACAAGAAAAGATGGCCGTCATGAGGAGGCTGTTGGGAGAACCACATTTATGTCAAAGGAAAAAGTAAACCGCACGCACAGGATTGGTTGCTATACTATAATCTCCCTCCTAAAGATGGTTCGTTTCGGGTTCTAGGAAGTCTGAATAAGAAAAGCTTTCCATATGTCTGGCAGCAGGCACTGGATGAATCCCTTTCCACTGTAGATTGTTACAAGAGAAGATCAGTTCATTTCACAGCGTGCATATTTGTGTTAATAGATTCAATTAGTCAGCAGAAGGGACTCATCTTTTGACAAAAGAGAGGCCTTGGCCCAGACATTACAGGCAGTGGCATTCCTCTTTATGTGGTGGAAGGCCATTCCAAAGTCAGGTGCTGCCCCACACCGGTGCCCAATTCAGTGACAAGGGGGGGAGGGGGAGGGATTGTGTGAATTGGGCATCCAGGACACGGAGCATTGGTGAGGAGTGCCTGCTTCATACATATGCCAAGCTGCATGGGGGAGAAATGGGAGCGTGCCCACTCCACCATCCAAGAACAGCACCTCTGCCCTGAATGTTTTAAACTGGGTCTAGGAGAACTGCCATCGACCTCTGACTGAAGCCCCCAGGACCTGCTTGTCCTACTTTAACCAGCTTTGGACAAAATGGCAGAAAGTAGCAGCCAGGCCGTCCCCTCACCCATCACGAGATCTACACACTAACTTCATCCAAACATCCTCACAAGATGCCGGGTTCATTTTTAGTACTAAAGGGTCTATTGATCCTGGACTTTCTTCTGTGCTCAGGGCTGGGGAACCTGTAGCATTCCAGGTGTTTCAGGACTCCAACTCACATCAGTCCCAGCTAGCAGGTATGAAGGGAGTTGTCTTCTAGCAATATCCGGAGACCCGTAGGTTTCCTCATCCTTGTTCTACCGGGAAGGCTCCACCAGCTGCTTGTGAAACCCAAGAACAGCTGGAGCTTCCAATATTCTTTGAACCTGGCAGTACAATTAATTCTTATTCCAGTGCTACTGGTTACAACAGTGCTGATTTTCCGGCCAGCACCTTCTGTGTAGTTTTTCATTTGATCGCTGATCCGCTGAGGCACAAGGCCATCCACCTGAAGGCAGCAAGGCAGCAACACAGCCAGCTCCATTGCCAGAGAGACTGCTGGTTCAATCGCTTCTGTCTCATTCATGCACAGACCTTCCCTGGCTGTGTCTAAGGGGATCCACACAGAGCCAGATTTGCTGTGCACTGTCTGAGTGAAAACATGGCCGTTCAGAACATCTCTCTGAAGTTCAGTTCCATTCGAGACACCTTGCTCCAAACATCTGACCGTCGTAACAGGATCTTCCTGACCTAGATGCACAGAAACCCGACGCAGTTGCAGGGGCCGTCCGGGAGCAGTATGTCAAAACTGACAGGAAGGATCCGATATTGAGACGACCATGGCACAGGCGTGCATCGCAGGAACAACAGCACCCTTCCGCTTGCTTTGACAGGCAGGTTGCAGCTGCTTCCCTAATAAGGGTGTGCGTGTCCACTGAGTCACTCCTGTAACAAGGGAAGGCCAAGTGCACAGACCAAGAACTGAGGCTGGTACCGTGTAACCAGCTCCATGTCAGTCTCAGCACCAGCTGCACAGCAGTGGAGAACTGCAGGTGATATTTGAGAAAAACACACGGAGCACCCCCATCATAAACCACCACTTGCAAGGTGACAGAGGAGCATATCATCCAGATCCAATCCACCCATTACAGGGCATGAGGTTGCAGAATAATGGACTAGTCTTCAGGGCAGAGTTGCCATCTTTCTGCATGGAATGAGGTCCCCCTTGCATGTAGACAGCTAGGCCTCTCTCTCTATGATTGTAACACCAAAGAAAGTTTGCTTGTGTTTTACACAAGTCCCATGGCCTGAAGTGTTCCAGTCTCCAATTCTACAACCTCAGCCTGCATAACATGTAGCCTGGCTCTCAGAATGAAGCCAACTACGCAGAGATATACTGAACGGTGGATCCTGAAAGGGGGTGGGAGGGCGAAGGAACCGCCAAGAGGAAGCCTTGAAACTTGGTAAACAACCATCGAGATCAGTTTCAGAGAGGCTGAAATGACAACGGTTTCGGGGGGGGGGGGGAACCTCTGCCTACGAGAAATCCAAGTTTCTATGTGGGCGATTCAGTAGTTCTGAAGGCATTTCAACCCTACCCTATCCTGGGAGACACAATCATTAACGAGACAATGTAAGTTCCTTGATACAAAGAAACATCATTAAATTATTGTCCTAGAGATGAACTGTTGCCATTATGGGGAAAAAAAAGAGATGTCTGGAGAATGACTTAGAGGCAGCGATTGCAAAGTTGTCTTGCACAAAGCTCTTGGCTTGCAGCAGATTCTATCTACAATCTATGGACATTGTTTGACGGTATGGCTCTAAAATACAAGTCTTTAAAAAGAAAGATCAGACACAACAAGCAGGAAGGCATCGGAAGGAACATACATTGTAAATGGCTCATCATCTCGTACAGTATTTACGGCTTGGTCAGCCATGTCCTGCCCTGCTGAGAGCTTAGCTGGTGGGCTTTGCATGTCGATTTATTGCACCCAGAGCTGGAGGGGATGCAGGTGGTTTGCTAGCTCCTCACCCCCCATTTCCTGTTCCGTCAGCCCTTTGGTACAAAAGAGAGATACCCCCAAACGCACCCTGAATCGCTCACCGCAGGGGGAAAACCAGCAGGCAAGGACTCGATACAATATCGCATAGAGCTCAATGCAGAATGGGGCCTGGCAGCATGCGTGGGAAGAGGAGGACAGAGTGACCTGAACAGAGTGACCCAAAACCAATATTTAAAATAAAAACAAATCAGTACGCAACAAGAGTTCCCACAGCAGCAAGGCCTCCGTCGATGTCGGAGAAAACCCCAGAGGCAGAACCAGAGCAGGCTGGGAAAACAGGAGAGGAAGGGGGACACGAGGTACTGTCTGCTTTCGATTGTACAGCTCCCCAGCGTTTAGAACCATTTGGTAACAGAGTGGATGTCAGTGCATTTATTCCAATTGCTCCTAGGTCAAAGACACGGGAAGGAAGCTTCTAATTCACTGGGCCTAGGAGAATTCATCTAAAAAGCTACTGTCTATCCGACACAATGTAAAATTCCCAAAGGAGAGATGCTTACGGTTGTCCTCTTTCAAAGTCTGCAGCAATAAGATCCTCCTTCGAACCCCATTTTTTAAACCTTCATTTTTCAGTCTAGCGCAGGCCACGAGGGGATATAAAACCTTTTTAAGGACCCTTCCAAGAGTCGTTCCATCCACAAGGACAACTTCTCGAGTTTGTTTTTCACAGACCTCACCCGCGGGCTGCAGGAGGGCTTCCCTCGGACCTCCCCTGGGTCGGAATCTTCACAGGGGCCCCCGGGGACATCCTCGTCATCTTCCGATTTGCGGGGCTTGAAAAGGCAGAAGTATTTCTTGTGGCCATTCAGGGCCAAGACGTAGCCCGTGTAGTCACGCTCCAGGAAGTGCTTGTCATATTGATTTGGGATGGGGGCGACGTCCTGTGCAAATTCCAAGACATACTCAAGCCACTCCCGGTGCTTGTCCAGGTTGAGGAAGGAGAAGTGGAGGCAATTGCTCCTGGGGGGCATTAAGATAAAAAGGGACACAATTAGCATCTCTTCCTGGTCAGAGTAGAGAAGAAGTGCTCCTCAGTACGCAAGGTAGACTGGATTGGAGTAAACCGAGCCGTTCCCTTAACACACAATAAATTCAGGAAGCTCAGAGACAGGCATCAACGTGAGTGAAATGGCTGAAGCACAATTCATTAAGGGCGCAATCTTATGCGTGTTGAGACAGAAAAAAAGTCCCACGACTCCTGGCATTCCCCAGCCAGCACTTTTTTCTGTCTAAACACGCATAAGATTGCGCCCTTAATGAATTGTGCTTCAGCCATTTCACTCACGTTGATGCCTGTCTCTGAACTGTCTAAACACGCATAGGGTGGCGCCCTAAGAAATTCAACTCTTATTTCCTGTGGCAACCATTAAGGTAACCATCACTGCCTGTACTTTTTTGCTTTTCAATTTTCCATCGATACATTAATCGGCTCACCGTTACAACGACATCTGTGTTATCGCCTAATAACATTTTGTGAATGACAACTGTTAATTATCACTGTCTGTACTTTTGGCATTTCAATCCCCGCTGACATCACGGTTTACATCTCCCACCCCCGCTCCATGTGTATAGCGATCGGCCAGTTTGAAGTTGACGCTTCATGCACCTGATGAAGTGGACAGTGTCCATAACAGCTTATGACAGAATAAATAACACTGTTAGTCTTTAAGGTGCCACAAGACTCTTGTTTTTGCTGCAACAACATGGCTACCCCTCTGGAAACTGACTTAATCTGAGACAGTCCAAATTGATTCAGAGCCTACTGCATTCCTGAGTGGGGCCACGATGGAATCTGAACTCTACCCCATGTACCCTGCCCATGATCCAGTAGCCCCTGGGAAAACAGCCATTTCCCAAGTCTCCTTGCAATGAGCACACAACGGAGCAGCATGCCAGGCACTGAAGGAGAATGGAGGGAGGAGGAAAGCCTCCCGCCATTCCTCATGCTTGTCACTGGAGCAGCAGCCACGTAAGTGGAAGGGGAACTGGAGGATCACGGGTGGGCTGAACGGTTGGGAGGGTTGAAAAGTATGGAATTCTGACCTGGCCTGGAATGAAATCCAAATCAAAGAAGAACTTGGGGGGGGGGGGGGTTCAAACGTTACCCTCTTGCTTGAGGCTAGGAACGTACATAGGATTCTGCCTTATGCAAGTCAGGCCATGGGCTCATCACCCTGAGTATTGCCTGCACCAGCCTTCCCCAACCTCCAGATGTTTTGGACTGCAACTCCTATCAGGCCCAGCCAGCATGGCCAATGGTCAGGGATGCTGCCCCTTTTCAGCGTGCAGCTCCTTTGCTGATGGAACAGCACTGGCTGCCTATTTGCTACCAGGCCAGGTTTAAGCCATTAGTACTAGCATACAAAGCTCTAAACAACTTGGGACCAGGATACCTGAGAGAGCTAACAGGTACAAAAGGAGAGGATTCCAAGCAAGAAGGGGTTTCAAGAGCCATTTCAGCCATGGACTCAGACTTTGGGATGTCACTAGTCCTCAGCCTTGGTTTCCCATCTGCAGAAAGGGGGCAACGGCAAACCACTTCACCGGGTTGTTGTGAGGGTGACTCAAGACCATCGATGGCCTGCTTATTAACTATGCGATCAATGGAAAATAATCCTGCCCTGCCACCAAAATGGAAGGAAAGCCAGGCAACATGGCTGCGGAGCGCCAAGTTGTTCACTCAGCTATGGGACTCTCCCAACTCCTGGACAATGTACTGCAAGCGCTCACGCAATGATCCCTTCAGTAGCCAGCACTCTCTCCTTCCAGATTTCAGAAGCCCTCAGTCATCTTTTCCCCACAGTGGGATCCCTTGCCAAAGGAACACTCGCCAGAGAAGGCACCCCGTACACACCCAGTGAAAGTGTAGACCTCCAGGGCAAACTTCTGCAGCAGAGGCGTTTTGGTGGGATTGGAAAGGATCAGCACCACATTCATATGCCCAGGTCTGAGGCGCACCAGGTTGCTCGCGTAGGTGATATCTGTTAGCTCCGTCACTTCTACGAAGCCTTTCTTGGGGATCCTGCATGAAATGTAGGCAGGGGTTTCCAAGGGCGGGGGAGAAACCAGCAAGATCCAGTTCAACAGAGGTAAATGTAGTCTTGCATTTAGGCACAAAAGCAAATCAGCAGCAGAGCATGTGAAGAGGATCTAGGTGTCTTAGTGGATCACAAGCAGAGTATGAGCCAGCAGCGTGATGCGGCTGCTAAAAAAGCAAATGCAGTCTTGGGCTGCATTAACAGAAGCAGAGCATCTGAGTCATGGGAAGTAATTGTTCTGCTCTATTTTGTGTTAGTCAGGCTGCACTTAGAACCATAGAATAGTGGGGTTGGAAGGGGCCTACAAGACCATCGAGTCCCCCTGCTCGATGCAGGAATCCAAGTCAGAGCATCCCTGACAGATGGCTGCCCAGCCTCGTCCTGAATGCCTCAAGTGTGGGAGAGCCCGCCCCCTCCCTAGGTCATGGGTTCCATTGTCGTCTTGTTCTAAGAGTCAGGACATTTTTCGTGATGTTCAGCTGAATCCAGCTTCCTGTCCCTTGAGCCCATAATTCCGTGTCCTGCACTCTGGGATGACTGAGAAGGGATCCTGGGCTTCCTCTCTGGGACAACCTTTCAAGAACTTGAAGAGTGCTATCCTATCTGCCCTCAGTCTTCTCTTCTCAAGGCTAAACATGCCCAGTTCATAGAGTCACAGAATCATAGAAGAGTAGGGTTGAAAGGGGCCTACAAGACCATCGAGTCCAACCCCCTGCTCGATGCAGAAATCCAAGTCAGAGCATCCCTGGCAGATGGCTGTCCAGCCTCGTCTTGAATGCCTCCAGTGTGGGAGAGCCCACTACCTGGGCTCCAGAGTTTAAGAAGGTCACTAATAAAGTAGAATGCTTCTAGAGAAGAGTAACCAGGATGGTGAGGGATCTGGAAACCAAGTCCTTTGAGGAACAGTTGAAAGAACTGGGTATGTTTAGCCTGGAGAAGAGAAGATTGAGGGGAGACATGACAGCTGTCTTCAAATATCTGAAAGGCTGCCATGCAGAAGATGGAGCAGACTTGTTCTCTGTTGCTCTAGAGGGCCGGACTTGAACCCACAGGTGGAAACTGCAGGGAAGCAGATTTTGGCTAAAGGTCAAAGGGAACTTCCTAAAGGTAAGAGCAGTAGAACTGGCTGCCTCAGGAGGTGGTGGGCTCTCCTTCTCTGGAGGCAATTAAACAGAGAATGGACGTCATCAGCTGGGGATTGTATATCCTGCACTGAGCAGGGTTTTCTAAGGTATCCCCAACTCTAAAATCCTACGATTCTGAGACAGAAGTAGCCCAAAGTTGAAGTACAAGAGCCACTGGCAGTGGCAAAAGGATAGCAGAGGGCAGAAGCCTCACTTGATAAGCTGGCAGCTCTATCTGTGTGCAGTCCAGCCATCCGTCCTCTCTGTCACGCACACCCAACACCCCCCCTTGCTTTCTCACCCCAACAGGCCTCTCAAAGCAGCTCTAGGCATCTCCTTCCTCAGGGGCTTGAGGAAGCAGCCCTATTACTACACCAGACTGTCCATCGAGCCCCGGGTTGTCTCCTTGGGCTGCGAGTGGCTCTCCGGGGGCTCAAGCAGAGCGTGGGTTGGCATGTTGTGCAAACCCAGTCACTGTGCCTCTCGCTACCTCCTCACTGTAAATCTTTCCTTCCCTCCGTGAAACGGCACTCCGGGTCCTAGCCTCTTCCCCAGTGTTCCTTGTAAAGAAGGCAATCAACCTGATATTAACAAGTTACTATCCCTCCATTTGAGATCTCCATCCAAGCCCGGTCAAACAGCTAAGACAGCTGAGCCGTTTCCCCGTCCCCTCCTTCTGTAAACCAGGAGCAGAGCTAATCCTTCCATGGCCGGGTAAACAGAGATTGCTAATTAGTGGCTGTTCGTACCATGCTTGGAGGAAGCAGACAGTGCTTTATGTATTACACTATTTGATGCCTTTATCCTTCTGCTGGAACGTACGTACGTGTGTGTGTGTGTGTGTGTGTGTATGCGTGAGAGACAGAGAGAGGAAGGTTCTTTCCCATCACCTGCTCTATCCTGTGATCTTTTAAACTGGTGAGGCCAGTGATCGAGCCTGGCGCCTTCTTCAGGCAAAGCAGGCCCTGTTTTGCCCCCTTTACGAAAGTATACAGCTGCCTGTAGACCAAGTCAGACCCTTGGCCCATCTAGCCCAGGACCGTCAGCACTGACTGGCAGCAGCTCTCCTGGGATTCCTTCCTAGCCCTAGCCCTCCCTCTCCCATAATATTTGAACCCAGTGGGGTCATCCCATGTCGCTGACTGGTGGGCGATTCATCAAAGGAAGGGCTTCTTCACACAGCGCATACGTAAACTCTGGAATTCATTGCCGCAGGATGTGGTGGCGACCATCGGTTTGGATGGTTTTTAAAGGAGATTGGACAGATTCCTGGAGGAGAAGGCTCCCAATGGCTACTAGTCCTGATGGCCACAGTATCATAGGCAGCTGGGGAACATGGGCAGGAGGGCGCTGTGTACTCCTGCTGGTGGATTTCTCACTGGGGCACCTGGTCGGGCTGGACTGGATAGGCCCTTGGTCTGACCCAGCAGGGCTTTCTGATGTTCTTACCTGAAGATGCTGAGGATTCAACCTGGCCCTTCTGCATGCAAATCATGTGCTCTTATCTCAGAGCTGTGGTCCCTTCTCCAAACAGGGTTACATAGGCCTTAGACCAGGCCAGACTATTTGTCCGTCTCTGCCTACTACGGTCTACCTTGACTAGCAACGGCTCTCCCGGGGTCTTTTCCATCATCTGCTCGTTGTGATGGGAAATGCTGGGGACGGAACCCTGCATCCAAAGCCCAGGTTCTTCCACCAAGCTAGGGCTCCTGCCTTCGCTGCCACTCACGCTGCACTGGAGGGCCTGAAAAGCTCTCGGCCTGTCTCAGCAGGCACGAAAGATAGCTCAAATGGGTGGTGCCAGGTTTGCCCTTGGGATGAAAGAGGCCCAAGGGTCAAACTCCCAGTGACGGGATCTCACCTAGCAAGGCTTGTCAAGACCGCAGGGAGCTGGGCTCAAGTTGGCAGGAGCGCTGGCACCCCCAGGCTGCCCCAGGAAGCCTGCTGTGGCTCTTGTCCCTGCCTCTGGCCCAGAAGAAACAAACCACCACAGGAGAGCTGAGGGCAAAGCTAAGGCCTGACAAACACTGGAAGCACCTGCTGTCTTTGGTGAAGCCCGTGTCATTCTTCTCGCCCTTCGTAGGGCCTTCGTCTTTCTTGGGGGGAGGCAAATCTCTCTCGTCGCTTGAGTCACTGAAAAACAACAAGGATCGTCTCAGGGGAGGGACTGGTTGGGGAGGTCCTGGGCCGAGTGCATTCATTTGCAGGGCGGTCCAATACATGTCTACTCAACAGTGATTCTCACTGAGTTCGAAGGGGCTTGCCCCACAGAGAAATGGGTGTAGGTCTGCAGCCCTCCTTAGGTACAGGTAGAGAAGGATTACACAGGATTAGCAGTATTTTTGCAAGTGGGAATCAATTCTAATCTATTGGAATTGAGGCAGGGGGGTGGGCTCCAACAAAGTTCTGTGTGTATTGCGGGGGGGGGGGGGAGCCTTCAGAGTTGTCCTTTCTCAGATGGGAAGCTGCCCAGAACAGATGGGTGCCCTGTTTCGTGTCTCCCCCCTGCCCACACACACCAGTCAAACAGCTTTCTGTGCCCACTGGGCATGCTCAGTCCTCACTGGGCCGTTTGGGTTTTTTTTCTCCTCCTAGTCAGACCTTGGTCCTGATCGTAGATCATAGAATCATAGGGTTGGAAGGGGCCTACAAGACCCTCGAGTCCAACCCCCTGCTCAACGCAGGAAGCCTGATTCTCAGGCAGGCTCCCATCCAAGTACTAATCAGGGCTGACCCTGCTTAGCTCCGAGCTAAGCAGGTTTGGGGGGGGGCGGGGTGTCAACACAGTGTTGCCCCATGTGAGCTATATTAAAGTCTTGGATTTCTCCCCTATGGGCAGCTCTCACTCACATCTCTGGGGACATTTAAAAATAGCTTCTCAGTGTCAACCAAGAATGACCTAAACAGACGACGACACTTTCTCTCTACCCTTTTTATATTCACGTCTCTTCTTCCATCCTCCTTTTTTAGCCATTCCATCCCATCCCCACCCCATGAAATCGCCCTGCTGCGCTCAGATGTTACAACAAGCCACCCTGAGAACAGCCACCCTAAAGAACCCTACTACAAGCCATGGGCTTTCAGGATGGCTTGTTTGTGAAAAACAGCCCACAATGGAAAAACCACTCCGGGTTCGGGCATCATGCTAAGCCACCCTGCAATCACCCACGATAAGAACCTACCATAGCTTAGTGTGACCTCTGAGCCAGGTCAATGAAATGGTTCTCTGTACCCTTTTAAAATCTGTCTCTTCCTCCATTTCTAGCCACTTCATTCCATTCCACCCCCCACCTAGAGTTAATATTCTAGGCATGCTCAGTCTTCAATGGGCTATTTTGAGGAATTTCCCCCCACCTTAAGGGTTTCTTTCCCTAAAGGGTTTTTTTTTTTTTTTGGAGCGGAGGGTGCTTCTGCAAATGTCAGGGTTACTCCGACTCTACTGATTTCTTCCCTCTTCTGTGTGGCTGTTGCTATTTTGATATGTAAGTGATGGCACTGAGAGAACTAACTTAGAATTAGAATACACAGGACAGGCATTTTCTACAAAATATTCATGAGATTTAAGGCTGACAATTTTGTAAATGCTCTTTTTAGTAAGTGAGGGCACTCTGTTTTTGAGCTATTATAAACTTGTTCTTCCATTTTCTATGCTATTATGACTAGAATGAATTCAAGAAAATCAATGGAATATTTATTCATTCATTCATTCATTTACAACATTTGTATACTGCTCCACATCTAAACAAATTCTGGAGTGGTGGACAAGAGATAAGATGAACAAAAGATAAAAAGAATGAAACATATTAAAATTATACTTTAAAAAAACAGAGCACTCATAAAACCAAGGCTGGTTAACCAAGGAATTCTTCCTGGAAAAGAGCTGTTTTCAGGAGGTGCCGAAAACAACCCAGTGTTGGCGCCTGCCTGAACTCCAGAGGCAGGGAGTTGCATAGGACAGGGGCCACCACACTGAAGGCTCTTTTCCTGGTGGACTCCAACTGGGCCATAGGTCCATGTGGAACAACCAGGGACATGCCCTTTGATGACGTCAGTGACCAGACAGGTTGGTAAGGGAGAAGGCGCTCTCTCAGGCATCCTGGTCCCCAGTTGTTTAGGGCTTTGTACACTAGTGCCCAAACCTTAAACCTGGCCCTTAAATATCCACTGATATCATCCTGTTCAGGTGTATTCTAGGTGTAGTTTGAGAGTACTTTGTTTTTAATGAAACTATAAAAGCAACCATGGAAAATCAATATAGGTTGGAACTGGGAGAAGAGGATGAAAATGCAAAGAGGAGAGAATACCTGGTGGCTGCTTACCTGAAAGCCTGAACAATAACTGTCCCAAAGAGGATGAACAGGGCCGAGAAGATCAGTGACAACAGGGGCATCATTTCTCGCCTGTAAGAGAGGTCACCAATGAAGGCCAGGTTCCAACCCTACCTCCCTCTCACCTTTGAATGCTTTGCCTTGCAAGTGAGGCCAAATGCAGGCAGCTTGAGGAGTAGCTCCCCCGTCTGTCTTCGCAGCCCTCCCATCCTCCCTTATACGTTCCTCTCAGAAGCTGGGTTGCCAAAGATGTCTCGCTTATTGTTATCCAGTTGTTTTTAGAGTTTTTCAGTGATTTTTTTTTTATAACCCATCTTTGGTAAAGAACAGGGAAACAAATTCAATGTGAAACAATGTGCTACAGAAAGAAAGCAAAAATAAATATTTTTTAAAAAATAAGGAGACAGAAGAAGGGGCCAGCTGGATTGGATAAAGTCGGTTTGGGGAAACTTTTTTTTAAGTTGAGGGACATGTACCCATGGAGGAACTGCACTATGCAGTTGGGGGCTGAATCCTACTGGTGGGCAAGGCCAAAGCCAAAAGGGGGCACACCACTCACACACACATCCATGTACCCCTTTGCCACACTCCCCGCAGCTCAGAGATACAGCTTCCTCTGTATGGCTTGCATGCTGTGTGTTGAGAAAGAGGCATCCTTTTCCCAGCACCCAGCATGGAAATGCAGCAGGCTACTGGCAGCTCGGGTGGGAGGGGTTGGGGCAGGGAAGGAGGGGCCGTGAGCCAGATGGGGACCTGCCGTGAGCCGCATCCAGCGCACAGGACCCCTGACATAAAGGGCCCATGTAGTCCAGCCTCAAGTTTCTCCCAGATGTGTCAAGGACTTCCACAAACAGGGCTTGAAGGCAACAATCCTACCCTGCTCATAGTCCCTCAGCACCTGGTACTCAGCCTTTGAATGCAAAGGTACCATTTTCCACTGATAATACCCACAGACAGACCTGTCCTCCATCATGTTTTTATTATGTTTTATCTCTATTTATATCCCGCCTCTGTGTTTCCACACACCCAAGTGGCTCACAACCTGTATGAAATAATATCGAGATAAAAATCACTTTCACAAAAAATAAAAATATGAAAAAACAATACCCTGCTAAAGGTTCAGGAAACAAAAAAGGGGATCACACCTTCCAGTGAGCTTTGCCCCAACCAAAACTGTTATGTTATTTATTTAAAATATTTCTTGGCCGCCTTTCAGGGCAGAAGCTCTCCCAAGGTGGCTTTGAGCAATAAAATACATAAAAACAATTAAAATATTAAAAGTGATAAAAGCATAACGGTAAAAACAACAAAAGCCAACAATAAAACCAGCAACAATGTTAACAGAGCCACTGTTCTCCCCACCTTAGGTTTTTTTTTTGCCCCAAATGCTTCTGATTCTGCAAATGTTTACATGTTGCATTGGGGGACATGTACATGGTAAATGTACAAAGTGATGGTAAATGTACAAAGATCCAGAACATAGAACTGGAAAAGAATGCTGGGATGCTTGGTTTCTCAAAGCAGAAACAGAGAGACCCTGACCCCAGTTTCTTGGCTTCCTCAACTCCAAACTGTCTTCAGTGGACATACTACCAGATTCCTAAATATTACAGACCTTTTCTGGTTCATATGCCCAAGGGGAAAAATACAAATGGAAGAAAGAGGGCTGCTGTTGATACAGGCTCCATACCAGTTGCTATGAAAGAGGCTGTCCCAGCAGTCTGAGATGTAGTCGGTGGCAGAATACATCCATCGAAGAAAGAAGATCTGCAATTGCATCCAAAGGGGTGGGGTGGGGAGGGGAGCGGGAGAGGGAGAGAGAGGGTGACTGCCACGAAGAAGCTTCAGCAAACAAGCTTTCCTCTCCAGGCTCTCAGCTGCAGAAAACACCTTTGTATACATGGCCTGGTGCTAGGGCACCCTTCCCCAACATGGTGCCATGCCGGCTGGGAATTATGGGAGTTGCAGTTCAACACATCTGGGGGGCACCAGGCTGGGGAAGGCTGCACTCGGGCTTAGCAGCCGCTCTCAATAAATTGGCTTGGGCAGAACCTAGAATGCTGGGCCCAGAGAGGGGAAACAAATAATCAAATCCCAGCTCTGCTCCGGATTCACCACATGCACTTGAGCCAGTCACTTACCTTTCACTTGCAGTCCCCCCCTCCCCATAAAACGAATTAAAGAAATGTTGCAAAGTATCCTGAAGAGTAAGCTACAAACAGGACCAGCACAGAAAGGGTGCAGAATTCAGCTGAGAATGTCTCCCTCCCTCATACACACACGATTCTAGATTCTAGAGTGCAAAGATATTCTTGAAAATGTGTGAGGGATAAAATGGGGAAAATCTCAGAAGACAGAAGGACTGCCAAATAAGATCTTGGGGGGTGGGGGTGGAGCAGCTTTGGTGGTCTGCACAGCTCCTTGCCCCTTCTCAGCATTAGAGGAGATTCCAAAGAAATCATGCAAATAGGCATGAGCAGAACTCTGCTTTTCTTAGGGCAAGATTTTGATTAAGCACAGAATATGCATGCAGCCTTGGCTACAACAACTAAATAAGGATGTGGCCATGTAGAGACTTCCTGTTCAGGGTTCTAGAGTCAGCCATGCTCTCTTCCAGATTATTCCATTCTATTCCCCCTACTTCCCTGGTTTTCCATTCCCCCATCCCCAGCACTCCGTACTCTGCGGTCAGTCTTCAATGGGCTGTTGTGGGTCTCTGTGCCCTCTTAGTTTGCTTCCCACTAAATATTTTGGTCTGTTCCTGCAAACATTGGGGTTTCCCCAAACCTGCTGATACCTGTGCCTCTTGTTTTGGCTTTATAGCTGCTGTAACTTATATAACAATAAGAATAACAATGCAGATTTCATCATAAAGGATATCCTAGAGGGAAACAAGGATACCAAACCCAATGCAATTTCAACCCAAATATTCCAAAATATCCAGAATGATTTAATCTGTAATGGCTACTGCCAGTGACAGAATCGAGGCTTCTGTGAATATGTTTCTATAGAAACCAAGGCAATACATGCTAGAACTCGGTTCCCCACCCACCAAATGGTGATTTGTTGGATGGATGGGGTGCATTCGAAGAAAAAGAACAATTGAAGCTGCAATCCTACACAAATTTTCTAGGAACGAAGGTTACAATCCTATTCACACTCAACTGGAGAGTACATGCCAGTGAAAACAGTGGGACTTACTTCCAAGTAATCATGCATAGACATGGGGCTGCAAGTCTCACTAAACTCAGTGAAACTTGCTTGTAAGTGGGGCTTTCAACTAATAAAGATTCTTTTCTTGGATTAAAACTCTGCCTCTGATTCATTGATTAAATGTAAATAAATCTGAGTTCTATCCAAAACATCGATATAGGTGCGTTTTTGAAGTACTGATGGATGTTCAAGGGAACGTCATGATTTAACAAGTTGTTAAAAAGAAAGGAACCCTAAGATGTTTTCCCCCATTTTATTCCCTCCTACAGAATCAAGATAGCCTCAAAAAATGTAGTAGTGTGCTTTGAACTCACAGACCCTCTGATTAAAACTGGACCATACTGATTAATGAACTACAGCTTCAGTTAAGATCTCTGACAATTAAACTGATTAATACCACAATCCTATGCATGTCTACACAGGAGTAAGTCAAAGGGGGCTTATGGCAGGGGAAAGTGTGTAGAGGACTGCAGCCCAAGGCTTGCAGAACTGCTTCTAACTAAGGGCCCAATCCTATGCATGTTTAGACAGAAAAAAAGTCCTACATTTCCCAGAGTTCCCCAGCCAGCTATTGAGCCCTAAATATACTTCAGAATGGGCTGCAAATCTCTTAACTCATCCAAAGATGCAGAATCCAGAAGTCATGGAGCCTATCTCCTAACCCCTCCGAACACACACACACATAAAATATCTTAGTAAATGCTTACAGGAGCAAGTTCATCGTTCAAGTCTGGCAGGATAGCATCCAAAGAGAGAAACCCCGGGTTTGTCCTCAGCTGATCCAAAAGATCCAGAAGGATGAAGTTGTCCTCTTTGCTGCCACTCCAGGGGTCTTCCAGGGCCTTGTAGACCACTCGGCCAGCATTGTTGCGCCTCTCCAAGATGACCACCTGGACAAGAGACAGAGGACCACGCCACATTTTGGTGGGGGAGGTTTCAAAGATCCACTGTACAGAAAACAGTTGCGGGCTTTTGAAAAGGGTGCTCCCAGCCAGACTGGGCATTGAAAGCCCATACTGAAGCATCAAGAAGTTTAGGGTCCAGAGCGTTGAGGTGCTCACGGCGCCCCATGCCTAGAACTCCAGGTGACAGGAATCCTGAGTCCAGACTTCTGAAACCTGGGGCCCTTCAGATATGTCAGATTACAACTCTCATCATGCCCAGCCAACATGGCTTGTAGTCTAACACACCTGGAGGTGCACCAGGCTGGGGAAGGCTTCCTGAGTCCCACGACACAGAGAAAGAAGTAGCCTCTTAGGCCTGTCGCAGCCTCCAGAGATCTCACTATGGTGGGGGCTACCTGGTTACATGCATCACCTGCAACTGGAGATTCATTGCCTCCCCCACCCAGCTCCTCTTTCTGAATCAGCAATGGCCAAATGGTGCCATGGACCAAACCAATCCCAATGCTGCACAGCCAGCACATCCCTTTCATGCTTCCAACCTGGCTGGCCTGTCACAAAATTAGAGGATGCTACAGAAACATCAGGGACATCTTCTTTATTATGCAACGAGTAATTACAGCACAGTGCCAAAGAAAGGGAGAATCACCTGGTTGCTCGGGCAATGCAGGAGACAGTTCTTTGTCTTCAACAGGAGGTTTGCTCTCTTCTCTGGTTTTTGTAGGGCTCCCCCCACCAAGAACAGATGAACCAGGAGGTTGTGGGGGGGGGGGGGAGCTTCCAGCCGGCAAACAAGGCTGCGCAATTACAACTTACATTTCAGCTTAACCCTAGTTTTTACATTTCAGTTTGAATTTCATCATTATTTTTCATCTTTTCTTGGAATTGCCACTGCCTACTGAAGAGAACCCCCTTCATGGATCACTGCCTTGTTGTGGCAAAGGGGCTTGCGTAACTCAGTGAAGCCATAAGCTATTCTGTGCAGGGCCACCCAAGATGGACAGGTCATGGCGGAGAGTTCTGACAAAATGTGGTCCACTGGAGAAGGAAATGGCAACCCACTCCAGTATTCTTGCCAAGAAAACCCCATGGAACATATCACAAGGATAAAAGATGTGACGCCAGAAGATGAGCCCCTCAGGTTGGAAGGTGTCCACTATACTAATGGGGAAGAGCAGAGGGAATTTCCAAGTAGCGCCAGAAAGAGTGAAGCAGCTGGGCCAAAGCCCAAAGGACACTCAGCTGTGGATGTGTCTGGTGGTGAAAAGAAAGTCCGATGCTGTAAAGAACAATATTGTTTAGGAACCTGGAATGTCAGATCAATGAATCAAGGTAAGCTGGAGGTGGTCAAACATGAGATGGCAAGATTGAACATCGACATCTTGGGAATCAGCAAACTAAAATGGACAGGCATGGGCGAATTTAATTCAGGTGTCCATCATATCTACTACTGTGGGCAAGAATCCCCTAGAAGAAATGGAGTAGCACTCATAGTCAACAAAAGGGTGGGAAAAGCAGTACTGGGGTACAATCTCAAAAACGATAGAATGATCTCAGTACGAATCCAAGGCAAACCATTCAACATCACAGTAATTCAAGTCTATGCCCCAACCACTGAGGCCGAAGAAGCTGAGGTTGATCGGTTCTATGAAGACCTACAACACCTTCTAGAACTAACACCAAAACAAGATGTCCTCTTCATCATAGGGGATTGGAATGCTAAAGTAGGATGTCAAGAAATCACCAGGATAACAGGCAAGCATGGCCTTGGTGTACAAAATGAAGCAGGACAAAGGCTAATAGCGTTTTGCCAAGAGAACATGCTGATCATAGCAAACACTCTTTTCCAACAGCACAAGAGGCGACTCTACACATGGACATCACCAGATGGTCAATATCGAAATCAGATTGATTATGTCCTTTGCAGCCAAAGATGGAGAAGCTCTATACAGTCAGTAAAAACAAGACCTGGAGCTGACTGTGGCTCAGATCATGAGCTTCTTGTTGCAAAATTTCGGCTTAAATTGAAGAACGTAGGGAAAACCACTAAACCATTCAGGTATGACCTCAATCATATCCCTTCTGAATATACAGTGGAGGTGAGGAATAGATTTCAGGGATTAGACCTGATAGACAGAGTGCCTGAGGAACTATGGACGGAAGTCCATAACATTGTTCAGGAGGCAGCAACTCAATCCATCCCCAAAAAAAAGAAATGCAAGAAAGCCAAGTGGCTGTCTGATGAGGCTTTACAAGTAGCTGAGGAAAGAAGGGAAGCGAAAAGCATGAGAGAAAGGGGAAGATATATCCAACTGAATGCACAGTTCCAGAGAATAGCAAGGAGAGACAAGAAGGCCTTCTTAAATGAACAATGCAAAGAAATCGAAGAAAACAATAGAATGGGAAAGACTAGAGATCTTTTCAAGAAAATCGGAGATCTCAAGGGAACATTTTGTGCAAAGACAGGCATGATAAAGGACAAAGAAGGCAGGGACCTAACAGAAGCAGATGAGATTAAGAAGAGGTGGAAAGAATACACAGAAGAACTATACAGGAAAGATCTGAATGTCCCTGATAGCCATGATAGTGCGGTCACTGAACTTGAGCCAGACATCCTAGAGAGTGAAGTCAAGTGGGCCTTAGCAAGCATTACTAACAACAAAGCTAGCGGAGATGACAGTATTCCAGCTGAGCTATTTAAGATCCTAAAAGATGATGCTGTTAAAGTGCTGCACTCAATATGCCAACAAATTTGGAACACTCAACAGTGGCCACAAGACTGGAAAAGGTCCGTTTACATTCCAATCCCAAAGAAGGGCAGTGCCAAAGAGAGTTCAAACTACCGTACAATTGCCCTCATTTCACATGCCAGCAAGGTGATGCTCAAAATCCTACAAGCTAGGCTTCAGCAGTATGTGAACCGAGAACTACCGGAAGTACAAGCTGGGTTTCGAAGAGGCAGAAGAACTAGAGATCAAATCACCAACATTCGCTGGATCATGGAGAAAGCAAGAGAACTCCAGAAAAGCATCTATTTCTGCTTCATTGACTACACTAAATCCTTTGATTGTGTGGATCAAAACAAACTGTGGCAAATTCTTAAAGAGATAGGAGTACCAGACCACCTTACCTGTCTCCTGAGAAACCTGTACGAGGGTCAAGAAGTAACAGTAAGAACCAGACATGGAACAACCGAGTGGTTCAAAATTGGGAAAGGAGTAAGACAAGGCTGCGTATTGTCACCCTGCTTATTTAACTTATATGCAGAGTACATCATGAGAAACGCCGGGTTGGATGAATCACAGATTGGAATTAAAATTGCCGGGAGAATTATCAACAACCTCTGATACGCAGACGATACCACCCTAATGGCAGAAAGCGAAGAGGATCTCAAGAGCCTCTTGTTGAGGGTGAAAGTGGAGAGTGCAAAAGCTGGTTTGAAACTCAACATTAAAAAACGAAGATCATGGCATCTGGCCCCATCACTTCCTGGCATATAGAAGGGGAAGAAATGGAAGCAGTGACAGATTTTACTTTCTTGGGCTCCAAGATCACCGCAGACGGTGACTGTAGCCATGAAATTGAAAGACGCTTGCTCTTGGGAGGAAAGCTATGGCACACCTGGACAGCATAGTAAGAAGCAGAGACATCACCTTGCCGACAAAGGTTCATATAATCAAAGCTATGGTTTTCCCAGTAGTAATGTATGGCTGTGAGAGCTGGACTATAAGGAAGGCTGAACGCCAAAGAATTGATGCTTTCGAATTGTGGTGCTGGAGAAGACTCTTATGAGTCCCCTGGACTGCAAGGAGGTCAGATCAGTCCATCCTAAAGGAAATCAACCCTGACTGCTGACTGGAAGGACAGATACTGAAGCTGAAGCTCAAATATTTTGGCCACCTAATGCGAAGAGAAAACTCCCTGGAAAAGACCCTGATACTGGGAAAGACTGAAGGCAAAAGGAGAAGGGGACAGCAGAGGATGAAATGGCTAGATAGCATCACTGATGCAATGAACATGAACTTGAGCACACTCCAGGAGAGCAGAGGACAGGAAGGCTTGGCGTGCTATGGTCCATGGGGTCACGAAGAGTCAGACACGACTTAACGACTGAACAACAACAACTGAAGAGACCAGATTTGCCACTACTTACAAATCTGGACAGAAAACAGATTTAAAAGTGAAATAAGAGCCAACGAAACTCAGCTGGGTTGGCAGACACACAGAACACTCACTGCTGACTTCCCCTGGAACTTTTCGTGATTCGTTAGAAAAGTGTGGCCAAACTCCCGCTGATAGTTGCTGTAGATGTGCACAAACCGCAGGGTGTCTTTTGTATTGGCCACGGCAAAGGCAAGAAAGGCTTCATAGCTGACGGTGTACTTATCTCCCTCGCCGGCAATCAAGACCACACAGTATCTAAAACACGACAAGGAAAGAAAATGATTGCTGTCTCAGAAAACCCAGAGGACTAGCTTCTCTGTTAGGATAACGCTGGAGGCAGGCATTCCCTGGGTGATGGAGATAGTTGCTGGGGATGGCTCAAAATACTCCCAAGTGACCGGGCTGGACCTGAACACTCTCCAGCCTGCATCAGAAGAATCTGGGCTCCAGCCTTATATGCTGACAGGGGAGATTTGTTTAGGGCAGGGGTGGGGCCCTCCAACTCCCACCAGTCCCAGACCAGCATGGCAAACAGCTGGGCATGCTGGGAGTTGTAGTCCAACACCATCTTGAGAGCCGCAGGTGCCCCACCATGCTTTACAGCAAGCTCTTGGTTTGGAAGATGACTGAGGAACTTCAGCCAGTGCAGGTGTCTTAAGGATCTGGAGAGACGGGAGCCTGTGTTCCTCTGGGTCCAAATTGGTTTTGACCTTTAACAATCTGGGAGCCACATATAGCCACCTCTCCCTATATCTGCCCCCATGCCAGCTGCCTCCTTCTGATCAGGGACAGTTTTGCATACTAAGCACCGAGAACTGAAGCTGCTAGAATCTAAGCAGGGCCTTTACAGAGATTGCCCCGGGGTGTGTGGCCCAATCGTTCCCCCTGAAGTCCCAGCTCTTTGCTTGCTTTTAGAAAGGCGTGCAAGCCACATCTCTCTTGGCTGGCCTTTGGACTGGCAGGCTGGATGCTTTCATGGTTATTCAACGGATACTGCTTTTATGATGTGTTTAACTACCAAAGCATTTTTACGTTGGTAAACTACTCCAAGCTGCAGAAAAGCATCCCAGAAATGCTTCAGGTAAATAAAAAGATGGGCTGGGGAGCTGCTGCAGGCACTGTTGCAGAGAAATGGCAGTATTTGCAAAGTGCCGTTCTCAGGGCCTGCATGTTACAGAGACGGTCTGGGCTCTGCTCATACCAGGGCACCATTTATGAAAGAAAGAGCTCCTATCTCTTGTTAAATTCATACCTAATGAAAGCAGAATTATCAAGTGGGACAGATTGCCAGAACATGGGCATTGGAGCGAAAGAGAAACAAGCAGGACATGACTTGTTCCTCACCCCACCCCTTCCCCTATGTAGCCTGCACAAATATTCCACTGCGCAACAGAAATACACGAAGCCTGTCAACTAAAAATGTGGATAGCTGCAGAGTTCTCTTTTTCTGATTGCAGGATTTTATAGCCCACTTAGCCTAGAATTCCGGCCCCTCTCTGCATCCCATTCTAAGCAAGGACTTAAAGCTGCCAAACACCACCACCGTGTTCCGGTAAATGCCCCTAAAGGTTTTCTTCAACTATCTCAGGTGGATTATGTCCCCATCACTAGAGGAGCAAACTAATTTGCCCTGGGATTGGAGAGCAGAAGGGAAGGGACCTAGGCCATGGACGGCTGAATCCTTCTTTCCCAGGAATAACAACAAGCCGAGGAGGAGGAAACCTGGCCCATCCATCGGCCAGGGAAGGAGAGGTTGCAGGGCGCTCGCTTCCCCCTCCCTGCCAGAAAGAACACTCAGCTCCAACAGGCGATTGCCCTGCTGGGACTGCAGAAGGAAGAGGGAACAGCACTCTGGCCCCATCCGTTGGCCAAGAAACAAGAGCCACCAATGGCTACTTGAGCAACATCACCAGCAAAGGGCGACCAGCCTGGCCTGAAGTGCATTTAAATGCCCACTGACAGCTCGCCACCTCATTCTGGCCTTGAAGTACTGATCTCCCGCTTCTTCCTTTCCCCTCCACTCCCCTTCCCTTGCGTGTCTTGCCTTTTTAGTTTGTAAGCCTGATGGCAGGACCTGCCTCTTTTTTATTGTTGACACGAGCCACTTTCGGAGACAATGATTGTCTGAAAAATGGGATAAAACTGCAGGAAATATATACATAAAATAATAAGGATTTGGTCATGATTAACCCCATAAGATCAAATGCTTCAGAACGAGAAGCCACACAAGCTGACTACATAACCAAGGAATTCTGTCACCACCGCGTGGCTTACTTGTGTTGCCTGTGAGACTTTTTTGTGGGACACAGCTCCTGGAAAAGCTTCTGGCTGGTGAGCCGGGATGCCATGAGGAACTTGTTCTGGGACAGGAAGTCATCAATAAGCTGTTTTTTCATGCCTCGGGCCTGGAGAAAGGAAAAATGAAAAAAAGAAATCAGACCATCAGTGGATTAAATAACTTTTCATTGATAAATCATATGGCTTTGAAATACATTTGCCAAATACCAAAACCTTGGAATTGTTGTAGGTCACAAGCTGAATATGAGCTGACAATGTGATGTGGCTGCAAAAAAAGGCAAATGCTATTTTGGGCTGCATTAATAAACGTCTAGCCTCCAAATCCCGGGAAGTACTAGTTCCCCTCTACTCAGCACTGGTTAGGCCTCATCTGGAGTACTGTGTCCAGTTCTGGGCACCGCACTTTAAGAAGGATGCAGACAAGCTGGAGAGGGTTCAGAGGAGGGCAACAAAGATGTTCAGGGGATGGGAAACAAAGCCCTACAAGGAGAGACTGAAAGGACTGGGCATGTTTAGCCTTGAGAAGAGAAGGCTGAGGGGAGATAGGATAGTGCTCTTCAAGTACCTGAAAGGTTGTCACAGAGAGGAAGGCCAGGATCTCTTCTTGATCACCCCAGAGTACAGAACACGGAAGAATGGGCTGAAGTTACAGGAAGCCAGATTCTGGCTGAACATCAAGAAAAACGTCCTGACCATTAGAGCAAAACAACAACGGAACCAACTACCTAGGGAGGTGGTGGGCTCTCCCACACTGGAGGCATTCAAGGTGAAGCTGGACAGCCACTTGTCAGGGATGCTCTGACCTGGATTCCTGCACTGAGCAGGGGGTTGGACACGATGGTCTTGTAGGCCCCTTCCAACCCTACAATTCTAGGATTCTATGTTCCTTTTTGAGATATTGAAAGAAGTGCACGATAAACTCACATTTTAATCACACAAAAGCTAGTGACACATCATTAGAAGGAAAAAAGTATTTAAAGGTGACCCCTCTCATTCTTCTTTTTGTCACAAATACACGAGAATCAAAATGCCCTCAGTAAATAAGCAAGTGTGCGCTTAACTTTGTTGTTGTTCAGTCGTTCAGTCGTGTCCGACTCTTCGTGACCCCATGGACCATAGCACGCCAGGCCTTCCTGTCCTGCGCTCTCTCCCGGAGCGTGCCAGAAGATGAGCCCCTCAGGTTGGAAGGTGTCCAATATGAGCCAGATTCTGCCGCTCCAGGCAGATGCACAGAGAAGACCTGTGCATCCCACCTCCCCACACTGGAGGCATTCAAGAGGAGGCTGGGCAGCCACCTGTCAGGGATGCTCTGACCTGGATTCCTGCACTGAGCAGGGGGTTGGACATGGTGGTCTTGTAGGCCCCTTCCAACCCTACGATTCTAGGATTCTACGATTCTATGAGGCTGGGCAGCCACCTGTCAGGGATGCTCTGACCTGGATTCCTGCACTGAGCAGGGGGTTGGACATGATGGTCTTGTAGGCCCCTTCCAACCCTACGATTCTAGGATTCTACGATTCTATGAGGCTGGGCAGCCACCTGTCAGGGATGCTCTGAGCAGGGGGTTGGACATGATGGTCTTGTAGGCCCCTTCCAACCCTACGATTCTAGGATTCTACGATTCTATGAGGCTGGGCAGCCACCTGTCAGGGATGCTCTGACCTGGATTCCTGCACTGAGCAGGGGGTTGGACATGATGGTCTTGTAGGCCCCTTCCAACCCTACGATTCTAGGATTCTAGGATTCTATGAGGCTGGGCAGCCACCTGTCAGGGATGCTCTGAGCAGGGGGTTGGACATGATGGTCTTGTAGGCCCCTTCCAACCCTACGATTCTAGGATTCTACGATTCTATGAGGCTGGGCAGCCACCTGTCAGGGATGCTCTGACCTGGATTCCTGCACTGAGCAGGGGGTTGGACATGATGGTCTTGTAGGCCCCTTCCAACCCTACGATTCTAGGATTCTACGATTCTATGAGGCTGGGCAGCCACCTGTCAGGGATGCTCTGACCTGGATTCCTGCACTGAGCAGGGGGTTGGACATGATGGTCTTGTAGGCCCCTTCCAACCCTACGATTCTAGGATTCTACGATTCTATGAGGCTGGGCAGCCACCTGTCAGGGATGCTCTGAGCAGGGGGTTGGACATGATGGTCTTGTAGGCCCCTTCCAACCCTACGATTCTAGGATTCTACGATTCTATGAGGCTGGGCAGCCACCTGTCAGGGATGCTCTGAGCAGGGGGTTGGACATGATGGTCTTGTAGGCCCCTTCCAACCCTACGATTCTAGGATTCTACGATTCTATGAGGCTGGGCAGCCACCTGTCAGGGATGCTCTGACCTGGATTCCTGCACTGAGCAGGGGGTTGGACTCGATGGTCTTGTAGGCCCCTTCCAACCCTACGATTCTAGGATTCTATGAGGCTGGGCAGCCACCTGTCAGGGATGCTCTGACCTGGATTCCTGCACTGAGCAGGGGGTTGGACATGATGGTCTTGTAGGCCCCTTCCAACCCTACGATTCTAGGATTCTAGGATTCTATGAGGCTGGGCAGCCATCTGTCAGGGATGCTCTGACCTGGATTCCTGCACTGAGCAGGGGGTTGGACATGATGGTCTTGTAGGCCCCTTCCAACCCTACGATTCTAGGATTCTACGATTCTATGAGGCTGGGCAGCCACCTGTCAGGGATGCTCTGACCTGGATTCCTGCACTGAGCAGGGGGTTGGACATGATGGTCTTGTAGGCCCCTTCCAACCCTACGATTCTAGGATTCTACGATTCTATGAGGCTGGGCAGCCACCTGTCAGGGATGCTCTGACCTGGATTCCTGCACTGAGCAGGGGGTTGGACATGGTGGTCTTGTAGGCCCCTTCCAACCCTACGATTCTAGGATTCTACGATTCTATGAGGCTGGGCAGCCACCTGTCAGGGATGCTCTGACCTGGATTCCTGCACCGAGCAGGGGGTTGGACATGATGGTCTTGTAGGCCCCTTCCAACCCTACGATTCTAGGATTCTACGATTCTATGAGGCTGGGCAGCCACCTGTCAGGGATGCTCTGACCTGGATTCCTGCACTGAGCAGGGGGTTGGACATGATGGTCTTGTAGGCCCCTTCCAACCCTACGATTCTAGGATTCTACGATTCTATGAGGCTGGGCAGCCACCTGTCAGGGATGCACTGAGCAGGGGGTTGGACATGATGGTCTTGTAGGCCCCTTCCAACCCTACGATTCTAGGATTCTACGATTCTATGAGGCTGGGCAGCCACCTGTCAGGGATGCTCTGACCTGGATTCCTGCACTGAGCAGGGGGTTGGACATGATGGTCTTGTAGGCCCCTTCCAACCCTACGATTCTAGGATTCTAGGATTCTATGAGGCTGGGCAGCCACCTGTCAGGGATGCTCTGACCTGGATTCCTGCACTGAGCAGGGGGTTGGACATGATGGTCTTGTAGGCCCCTTCCAACCCTACGATTCTAGGATTCTACGATTCTATGAGGCTGGGCAGCCACCTGTCAGGGATGCTCTGACCTGGATTCCTGCACTGAGCAGGGGGTTGGACTCGACGGTCTTGTAGGCCCCTTCCAACCCTACGATTCTAGGATTCTAGGATTCTATGAGGCTGGGCAGCCACCTGTCAGGGATGCTCTGACCTGGATTCCTGCACTGAGCAGGGGGTTGGACATGATGGTCTTGTAGGCCCCTTCCAACCCTACGATTCTAGGATTCTAGGATTCTATGAGGCTGGGCAGCCATCTGTCAGGGATGCTCTGACCTGGATTCCTGCACTGAGCAGGGGGTTGGACATGATGGTCTTGTAGGCCCCTTCCAACCCTATGATTCTAGGATTCTACGATTCTATGAGGCTGGGCAGCCACCTGTCAGGGATGCTCTGACCTGGATTCCTGCACTGAGCAGGGGGTTGGACATGATGGTCTTGTAGGCCCCTTCCAACCCTACGATTCTAGGATTCTATGAGGCTGGGCAGCCATCTGTCAGGGATGCTCTGACCTGGATTCCTGCACTGAGCAGGGGGTTGGACATGATGGTCTTGTAGGCCCCTTCCAACCCTACGATTCTAGGATTCTACGATTCTATGAGGCTGGGCAGCCACCTGTCAGGGATGCTCTGACCTGGATTCCTGCACTGAGCAGGGGGTTGGACATGATGGTCTTGTAGGCCCCTTCCAACCCTACGATTCTAGGATTCTACGATTCTATGAGGCTGGGCAGCCACCTGTCAGGGATGCTCTGACCTGGATTCCTGCACTGAGCAGGGGTTGGACATGATGGTCTTGTAGGCCCCTTCCAACCCTACGATTCTAGGATTCTACGATTCTATGAGGCTGGGCAGCCACCTGTCAGGGATGCTCTGACCTGGATTCCTGCACTGAGCAGGGGGTTGGACATGATGGTCTTGTAGGCCCCTTCCAACCCTACGATTCTAGGATTCTAGGATTCTATGAGGCTGGGCAGCCATCTGTCAGGGATGCTCTGACCTGGATTCCTGCACTGAGCAGGGGGTTGGACTCGACGGTCTTGTAGGCCCAACCCTACGATTCTATGATTCTAAGATGCTCCTTGTGCGCCCTGGGTAGCGGGGTGGTTGCACATACAAGGGGGAGTTGTGGGGCAGGGCATCTGTGGCAAGCCACACTGGGGACCTCCACAGGCTGCATGCCGCCTGCATGTTGCCCATCCCTGCACCAATCAATCATGTCAAAGTTTAGTTGATTAATCTACCGATTAAAGCTTGAGGTCCTGTTCCAAATCTAGAGCGTGAGAAGATTTGCTGGGAAGACAGCTAAACCACACAAAAAGAAACAAACACATGGAGACATACTGGCTTGGTTCAGACATCACGTGTAATGCAGCCATAGTTCAGCACTATGAGAATGGCCCTTCTGCTCACAGACTCCCTGCTACCTCTCTTCCTCTCAGGTACTCCACTGAAATTACTTACTTCTGCTTCAGCAAAACCATAGTCTGCCATTACATCCAAAGCAGACAACTACAGCTTGTGTTTGTCCTCCAAATTCCAATTGCCCCAAACAGCTGGAAGCTATTCTGGTTTGGAGGAATTCCCTCCGAAAACACTGACAAGGTGCCACCCCTTCCTTCCTCAGAAAGAAAGAAGCCCCCTGCCTTCAATTCCTCAGGCTTAACCCTGAAATAAAATGAATCCTAAGGAAGTGTAAATGCATATGGATTTCCGTTTATCTTTCCTTCCGCCTCCCCCACTCCCACTAATGGCAAATTCTGATGGTGAGTGACAACGGAATAGAGCCAAAACAGAGCCACTGAGAAATAAGAGGAACCTGAGGTTTTCAGAAGAAAAACATTTTGCCCTAAGGGGGCAACCCCCCCCCCCTCCAAAACAGCCCAATGAGGACTGAGTATGCTCAGTAGCCATGGAATGTTGAGTGTCAGTTGGAAAAGAAACATGAGAAAGTGGGAGGATGGGGGAGTGGAAGGACCCTGCTTCAGTCCTTTACAACTTACAATTTCCTGGAGGAGGGCATGGCTAGCCAGCTGAAAAAGCCTGAACCAGAAGCACGCCTGTTACAGGGTGACAATGGGCTGCAACATTTTGTTGCAGGTACCACCTGTTTAAATTAGGATTGCAAACTCTTTTTAAGGCAAAGCTCTGTCCTTTGCTTACATGGTTCTGTAACCTCCCATAGAAGCAATGATGCTATTATTGTAATTAGTAGTAGTAGTAGCAGTAGCAGCAGCAGCAATATAGTTAGATGGTCAGTGCTCAGGACCATGTAGCGACTGGGGCCAGCCCCTCTGCAGATGTGCCCCGAGAAGACACAGGAACTGATTCTGAGTGAGACGGGGAGGGGGAAGGCCTTGTCAAGGCACCAAGGTTGCGGGAGAAGGAGGCTGGTGAGAGTAACGGTGGCAGAGTGGAGGCAGCCCAGCTGCTGACTAATCACGGGAGGGCAGCCAGGCTGGTCCCCCTGAACCTGTGGGAATGCAGGCTCCTAATGAAGAGGAGGAGGGGGTAGGAATCAAGAAACCCAAGAGTTAGACATCAGATAAAGAGGGAGAGCAACGCAGGGTCATGAGGCATTCCAAGAGGCTTGAAGCCAGGGAGGCGACCCCATGGAAAGAACTCCTTGAGGGCAGAACTCAGTAGGGCCCCCACGTTCGGAAGGGGAGTCCATAGTAGCCAGTGGCAGTTCCACAGCAACTCTATTTCATGATGCTTTAACCCAGGTGACTGCCTGAAGTCTGCGGGATCCTGCATTATGCAAAGTCTCTTAGAAAAGCCTGTCTCGAATGGATGGATGAGGATACTGTCTGTAGCCTAAGGCAATGCCAGTTTGCTCATAGCTTGCATAATAAAAGTAACCGGCTGGAAAGAGGACACCTTGGCTGCAAAGGAAGCCATGGGCCGGGTGTCTGGCAGACTATCTGTGAAAGCCAGAGCTCACACGGTCACAGCACTGTACCTGAATGACATCAGCGGGCTTATCAATGTGCTCCTTGAAAACCATCATGGTGGGTGGATAGACATTGATGTTATACTGGCTGGACAGTTCTTCAGTCCCTCGGAGTCCGACGTGCACGTATCCAAAGGACAAGTAATCTCTGTATGCAAACGCAGTAAGCTGGAAGGGAAGGAGAGTCAGATGACACAGTATATTTTAGTCACCTGCTCAACACATAAGGGGAACCCTATGCAGTTCACCTTCTACCATTATATGTTGACCTGCCCACAGTCAAAGAGGTGGACGATGAAATGTGCTTGCTAGCTGTATGTGGTTTTGTCAGAACATTTATCAAACAAATTTGTCCAACAAATGCAGGTTTAACATTTGCCAGGTGATATCCAAATTGGGTTTTTGGGTGCGTGCGTGCGTGCTTAACCAATCAAAGGATGCTAATATGTCGCAGCCCTCGGCTGGCTATGTATTTCCATGGTGGCATTAGCCCTGATCAGCCTTTTGCCTGCACATAGCCTGGCTAAAAGTGTGTAGGGAGGTCGATGCACGACCCAGCCCCAATATCCCCAGGCATGCAGGCTTCTCTAGAGGCCTTTCTGCATTCAACGCAAAGGTGGGAAAGGGCTTTCTAAGCGTGTTCAGTTCAAAGTGTTTAGTCATCTCAGCAGGACTGAGAGCCCGGCCTTAACGGGGTTCCCAAACACACCAACGCTACTAAATATATCGAACCAAATGCACTTAGAACCCCCTTTCAGACCTGCTTACTGAAGGTGTGACCCCTGTCCCCTACTCACTTCTAGCTGGTCTGCGCTCTTGCCAGCTCCCAAATACAATCCGCACCCTGACAGGTACTTAGCTATGGCCACACAATTAAAACCCCTCTCCAGTTCCATTTTTGGTCTCCACGCGGTTTCATCCTAACATACAAACCAGTGGAGGCTGGTGGCTCCAATCTCAGTAGGCCGGTAAATCCGCTCCGGGTTTTAGTCAGAACTCTAAGGGAGCTCTCCAAAGAGCAGAGCACCTTTAGAGTTCTGACTGAAACCTGGAGCAGATTCATTGCCCCACCGACATCGGAGCCATTAGCCTCTACCAATACAAATGCTCCCCCTTGCCTCTCCTTGACATGAACAGTCTGCCTGTCCCGCTGCACTGGCTTCCACTCCTCCCTTTCCCAAGACACTTCCCCTATATTGATCCCAAAGCCCTAATAACTCCTCCTCTGGATCAATGACGCCAGGGTAGGACCTGTTTGAGCGCTATGAGAACTGAACGTATGAAACCACCTTCTACCATCGGTCCATCTAGTCCAGTATTGTCTATCTTGATTAGCCGAGACTGTGAGGTCCTTCTCAGCACCTCCTTTAACCCGAGATGCATGCAAATAATGCACTCTCCCACTGAATCCTGCCCCAAAGCAGTGGAACAGTGAGCCCTCAAAGGCTGGTCCAAAAGATCCCACCACAGAAAGGAGGTCAGACGATCACCGTGGCTTCCAACTATGGAAAGTGGCTTATCACAGTGGTGGGAAAGCCAGATACGGAAGGCCCTCCTTACCTTGTATAAGAGCGGAACGAGGGGCATGTGATCAAACAGAAGGACATGGGGCTTATTCTCTTTCTTCCAGTTTGACAGGAACCGGACGTAGTTTTTATCTGTAATCTTCAACGTAAAACAGAAAAATATCAGTCTCGGTCCACAAGCACCAAAGGGAAAGAGGAAAAGGTTACACGGGTAAGTTTAAAAACTTCTCGTAAGGGTCAAATGACATGGCGGGCATTTGGGGTGGGTTAGGGTTTTTTAGAGCAGTGTTGCTTTATTTTTTTTTGTTCAGTTGATTATGTAAATTTGTTATGAGCATTGTATGCTGCCTAGAGTGGCTGGGTAGCCAGCCAGATGGGCGGCTAATAAATCAAATCAAATCAGTCAATCAATCAATCAATAAAAACACAACAACACTGCCTGTGATACGTAAGATAGGAAAACTTCAGAACATGCACTTTTCTAACTGTCTGGCAGCAGAGAAAAACACAGCTACGTCTGGTGAGCTCCTGTGGAAGTTTAGCAATCAGACGGATGGGACTTCTGGAGTCAGCAACACCTCATTTTAAAACAGAATCCCGCAACCAAACTGTCATTATCCACCCCCTATTCCAGCTATTTTAGCCCAACTGTGAGAAACAGATGAATGGAGTAATTCCAAAATCTTTCAAGTCCTCCAAATGTTGACAGCATATTTGAGACAGGCATGTGAGGGGAAGGGGGCGGATTGTAAATGTTCATGTTTGGGGGGGGGGGGAGTGATACAAGCTCCAGTAAGTTCTGAGTTGAAACACAACAGAAAACAGTGAACAGCAGCTTAAAATAAATCAGGAGGTGCTAATTACCTTCTCAACAAGGTTCCCCGGAAGAATGCTCTCTACAAACTGCCGCAGGTTTTCCCGAACTACTGCATTGTGGAAAAAGGTTATTTTCCCATTGATAAGCCCCAAGATAGATGGTGTGCTGTGTGCTCCTAGGTGATGTGCCAGGCGCCTCTCATAACCGGCATGGACGACGCCAATTCCCACTCCTAAAAGAGAGAAGGAAAGACATCGTACGAGTGGAACCGGGCTTATCTGCTAAGCTCTCACACGGCTTCACGGAATCTCAAAAAGAGGGTGGCTGCGATCACACCTTGTTCAGGTGTGGAAACTGAAGGCCTCAAGGAATGGGGATTAGCCGCTACTGCCCTTTCTGTACGAGCAGGAGCAGTGGCGGGAGCACTATGGCACATGCTTTGCCTGGAGCTCGTGCTTTCCGTGCAGAAGGTGCTGGAAAAGGTGCAGAAAAGGGCAGCCAAATGATCAAGGGGCTGGAGCAATGAGGAAGGGTTACAATGTCTGGAGCTGTTTAGCTTAGAAAAGAGGCGAGCGAGGGGAGACATGATAGGGGTGTACAAAATTATGCCGGGTGTGGAGAAAGTGGGTAGGGAGACATTTTTCTCCCTCTCTCACAATACTAGAACCCAGAGGGGTCATCCCACGAAGCTGATTGGTGGGAGATTCAGGACAGATAAAAGGAAGGGCTTCTTCACACAGAGCACAGTCAAACTCTGGAATTCGGTACCATAAGATGTAGTGATGGCCACCACTTTGGATGGCTTTAAAGGGGGGTTAGACAAATTCCTGGAGGAGAAGGCTATCAACGGCTACTAGTCCTGATGGCTCTATGCTACCTCCAGTATCAGAGGGAGTGTGCCTGTGTACACCAGTTGCTGGGGGAACATGGGTGGGAGGGTGCTGTTGCACTCATGTCCTGCTTGTGGGTTTCCCGTGGGCAGCTGGTTGGCCACCGTGTGAACAGAATTCTGGACTAGATGGACCTTGGCATGATCTTATGTTCTTGTGCTCCAGGTTCAACCCTGGAGAGACACTGCCAACTAGTGTGTGCATCTGTATGCCAGTTGCTGGGAATACAAGCAGGACAGTGATATTGCGCTCAAATCCTGCTTGTGGGCTTCCCACAGGCATCAGGTTGGCCACTGTGCAAACAGAATGCTGGACTACAGAATGCTGGACTAGAGAAGCCTCTGGTCTGATCCAGCATGGCTCTTCTTATGTTCTCTGGTCAGGATTAATTCTTCAGTTTTGCCAAATCAGGAGTGATTGACCGATCCAGTCACCACCAATATGTAAATGAGGCAGAATCACCCACCCTCAGCGCAGGCTGATTTTGAGGAGGCAAGGCAAGAATAGAGCTTCACACAGAGACTCAACAAGAACCCTTTTCCATGGGTGGGTACCGAATTCATTCTTTTCACATGACACACTACAGCGGCCCTCTTGTCACACACCGTTTCAAATTACTGCAGCTGTGGCCAAGGGAAGATACAGCCAACCTCTGAATGAAATCTCCCTGATGCCTTCCAGGCTGAATTCAAGGCACCCAAGAGACCATCTCCATCCCTGCATCCCACCACCATCATTAATATCAAGAAAAGACCCTCTTAAGTTCCCAGATCAGATCTGTTTAGAGGGTGCAGAAAGGCTGCCCTTCAACTTTGGAATCACCTTCCCCTGGAGACTTGCTTAAGCCCTGTGCATCTGCTGGAGAGCCATTTAAATTCAAACTGGCTTGGGGTGGCCAGGAGAGAGTACAATAATCAGTATGTTTCCTGCCCTGAGTTCTTAGGATGTCACAGGATATACAAGTCCAGTGAAAATACACACATGCGACACTGCTTCTCTTACCCAGTGCTTCGAGCTCCTGAACCACCTCCTTCCACACAGGTTCAATGTGGATGCAGCTAAAGCACCAGTCCGACGTGATCTTAATGAGGTAGGGCTTTTTGAAGCTGTCGGGCACAACCTCATTGATATAGTGTGAGAAGTGCAACAAGTACTTCTCGTCGGAGGAGTCCCGGCGGTCTGAGTTGAACGGGAAATGGAAAAAGGATTCATCGAAATAAAAGCTTTCATGGAAGTGGTGGAACTGGCGGTGCTGCTGCTGCTGCTGCTGAGGAAAGCCTTGATTCTCTCCCACGTCTCCATAGCGGTCAAAATTCAGTCTCTTTTCCTCGTTGGACAGGATCTGTTTGGAACAAATATGAAACTTTAACAGCCCGTGGCCAGTGCAAGCTAGAAATGCATTGTCACCTTTTTCTTCTTCGCTTCCATATTTTTTAACTTTACAGAATAAAAATGCTAAGCTAGGACTTCAATAAGTTGACGGCAGAGCTGAAGGGCAGCACACACTGGCCGGAGAAGGGTCACAGGGAGAACATCCAGTCTGGCCCCGTCCGTCAGCCGCAGGCAGCTTGCTTCCCTCCTCCCTAAAGAACACAAAGAAGGACGCCCTAACTAAGTAGTGCCTGAGTCTTCTTTTTTCCTTCTCTCTTCCAATCCCTTTTATTTGTGCCATGTCTTTTAGATCAGGAGAGGGCAGACTTTTAGGCATATGGGATCTACTTTGTTTTCAGTAGATTCCCCCACAGTCCACCAAGTGGAACCAGGTGCAAAAGAGCAGCTCAGGATAATGAACATACAACTTCAGAACAAGGCGCCTCTGAGCACATGCCCAACCCAGGAATTTATGTTCAGTCCCAGAGGAGCAGAGTAAAAACAAATCTAGTTTTATATATGTAACTTTTAAAGCTTAAAAAAAAACACCTTTAACCATCTTTATAAAGTTCACCAACGGTAAGCCTGCCCTCAACTCAAAGGACACACATAATCTGCAGATTTTTATTGCCTTCAGGCCCTGTTTTATGGACTTTCCAGAGGTATCTGGCCAGCGCTGTTGGAAACAAGACTTTCAGTTTGATCTGCAGGGCTCTCCTTCTAACAGATTAAATTGTTGGTGGCCAATTCTTCACACGGCACATAGTTAAACTAGGGAATTCTCTTCCACAAGACGTAGCGATGGCCACCCATTTGGATGGCTTTAAAAGGGGGTTAGACAAATTCCTGGCAGAGAAGGCCATCAGCGGGTATGAGTCCTGATGGATCTGTGCTACCTCCAGTACCAGAGGCTGTATGCCTATGTACGCTAGTTGCTGGGGAACATAGGCGGGAGGGTGCTGTCACACTCATGCCCTGCTTGTGGGTTTCCCGTCGACAGCTGGTCAGCCACTGTGCGAACAGAATGCTGGACTAGACTGACCCTTGGTCTGATCCAGCACGGCTCTTACATTCTTATGTCAGATCTATCTGCTATTAGCCATGATAGCTCAATGGAACCTCCATATTCAGATGCAGTCTACATCTGGATATATGTTGTTGAAGGCAAACAGCAGGGAAAAGCCTTCATGCCTTGCTCATGAGCCCCCTGGAAAATACAAAGAACCCTGATGGATCAGACCAAAGGCCTATCTAGTGCAGCATTCTGTCCCCACAGTGGCCTATCAGCTGCCTGTGGAAAGCCCACAAGCAGGAGATGAGAGCAACAGCACCCTCCAGCTCCCCGATACTGGAGGTAATATACAGCTACCATGACTGGCAGCCGCTGCTGGTCTTATATCTCTATGACACACCTGTCTGGCCACTGTGGGAAACACGGACCTTTGGTCAAAGCGGGTGAGGCTGTCCACATGAAATAACTCCCTTGCATGGCATCTCCCTACCACCAGAGTGCCTTTCTGCTTGGCGTGTGACTCTCTTGCTCCTCTGTGCCTCCTAAGACACACCTGTTCACCTGATTCCAGCTGAGCTTCCTCCACTTCCTCCCCAATGTACCTTTGTTTTTAGATCAGGGATGGGGAACCTACGTCCCCACAGATGTTGTTAGACTCCAACTCCCATCAGCCCCACCAGCATGAGCAATGCCCAGGGATGTTGGGAGTTGTAGCCCAACGTCCTCTGGAGGAACAACATGTTCTCCACCCTTGTTTTAGTCTGCAAACCTGTATTAAGAAGTAAGAAGGACCTGCTACAAAATTTTGAAATATATCTCCTCCTCCTCACAGGAGCACCCCTGTTCAAGATTCCAGCCTGCCTCTCCTCCTTCCAGGTACTGCAAATTAACACTGCTGTGGCTACTGATCATGCGCCGTTGTTATTGGGGGGGGGGGGAGGTGGAGGGGAGCCCTCTTAGGACTTAAAAAATGTATGTTTGCTTTTTTACTTCTGTCCGCCTCGAGGCTTCCCTGGGTATGCTCCTGCTTTTCAGTGGCAGCATTTTCCCTCCATCCCTGCCAGCACTCACCCCCCAGGTTTGCTATGAGAGGCAGTGAAGATTTTTTAAAGTCTATGAATAAGACACATCCTCATCCTAAAGAGCAATCAATCAATCAATCAATCAGAGACCTCTAAAGGCCGGGAGTCTACAGGGTTCCCATTTTATATATAATTTCAATAGAAATCCCACTACATCACTACTGAAACTAACAGCCTTCAAAGGAGTCAAACGTGATGAAAGTCGTACAGGGACTGATTATTTGTCAATCCAGTTCTTTTAATCCCGATATCCCATCCATTCTGTTACTCTGAATTCTTATAAGTGATCTTGGGAGATAAATAGATGCATTCTGTATCTGTCTACAAAGATCGGCCACTCTGGTCCTCAACTTGCACAACTTAGGACACAATCCTATGCATGTTTACACAAAGAAAAGGCCTACAACTCCCAGCATGCCCCAGCCAGCCATGCTGGCTGGGGCATGCTGGGAGTTGTGGGCCTTTTCTGTCTAAATATGCATAGGATTGTGCCCTTGGGATAAACTAAACAGGATGGCAGGAGATCTGTAATTAGATCACCTGTGCGGTTTTTCATTTGTTTGTTTTAAGGTTAAACGCAGTTGCGGGGTGGAGGGTGAGGGAGAATCCACTGAGGGTGTGATGCCAGGGGAGAGGGTGCTGACGATTCCTTCTTCTATTTTTCACAGTCCCATTCTCACCGACACCAAAATTGTATTTGTACGATTTCCTCTGTGGGGCAAATAGCAACTTGGGCAGGATTTAAACTCAGGAAAATGGCACCATTGGGATGGCTTCCCCCCACCAGCAATCCGCCCCGATCTGATTTTAGTCCTCCTACAGCTGCCTCCAGCTTTTGAAAAACAAACACGTAAATTACCCTGGGGCTGGGTATCACACTTTAAGCAGAAGAATCTGTCCGTCTTCCAATACCATCTAGAAATTCACATGACCGGTGTGCCAGAATAAAACTGAACTCCATATATGTAAAGGGAGAGAGATGACATCTTGCCCATCCTTACAAAGGCTACTTCTAAAACAACAACCGTATATTAATGAACCCACTACACAAAAATCCAAAGTTCAGAAAGAGTATTTAATACCTCATAAGCCTTGCTAATTTGTATGAACTTATCTTCTGCTCCCGGGTCCTTGTTTTTGTCAGGATGCCTGGAATGCAAATAAAATGAGACCATCAGTGGTTTGATCACAAGGGCTGTCAGCTTTAGTTCAACACTGGCACTGCGTGGGCAACAGAGGCAGAACTGACATTAATTAACAAGTGTGACGGCAAGGCTTAATTTCTTTGACATTTAAATGGGTTTATTGCAGGGGCTTATTTGCAGGGCTCTGGCTGCTGCAAAGAGAGAATCAGTAGTATCTGAGGGGCAAACATTTCAGATGCAATAGGCTCAACAGAGGCAGGAAACATAGACAAGGAATTAGAGGTACAGAGCAGTGCAAGGCCCAATGTCTGAGGAATACAAATTCTATGCAGCCGCCTGATGCTTTTGGAGACTTGATGCAACTCTGCCCACATATTTTCATATGGTTGACAACTGCATGGGCTAGAATCACAGCTTACTGTTGCTTTAAACCAGGAATGGGGAGCTTGCTTTCTTTTTTTCCAGAAGAGGCAGGCAAAGAAGACCTCAGGGCCTGCCACAGCTGGACCCCACCCCACTGGGCCATCTACCATCAACTGCCCTGTGGGAAGAATTCCAGGAAAGGGGAGGAGGGAGGATGACACCAGACACCTGCTCCTGTTCCAGTGGACTCTCCCTGCTCCCAGGGCCATCTTCTACCCATCGCCCCGTGGGAAAGATCCTCAGGATTTTTGTAAAAGATCGTTCATAATTTCTATTGTGATTTTATTATTTTTATGCTGCTTGTAAGTCACCTTGGAAAGATTTGCACCCTGAAACGCGGCATATACATAATTGTAATAAAATAAACTCTCTTAGGGGCGATTTGTCCAGGCCGCATGCTGGTGACAGGCATGGCCAAAGACAGTAGTGGGCAGAACCACCCCCTCTCTCTGTGCCAACCTGTATTGGCCCCAGCCCTGTAGTGTTAGAGTTCCATAATGCTCTCTGACTTTAGCCCATCGGCTGCAGTTTTCCTGCTAGTGGGCCTCTTGACTGGTAAGATGAGTCAAAGGTCGATATCGCCGCCGCAGCACATTCCATGCTAAGGAGCTACCATTTATCTTATCAGGGCCTAGGAAGCACCTGAGAAGTGAGGCTCTGTTTACAGGTGCCTGTGCTGGGAAAGTTCTGATTGTTTTCCTCCTGTTAGTTTATGCTGGGAAAGTTGCAGATGAACACTAATTAACGCTTGCTGCTGCCATGCTGCCTCACTGCTGACACATATGGTATAAAACCCATTGTACCCCTTGGCTCGGGGTTCAGAGAAGTTGTCTGATCCAACCATGGGGCATGCCTGTGTTCTGTAATACTCAATAAAGTCTCCTTGTAAGCAAACCTGGATCTAGCTGATCACTATCTTGGCACCTCCAAACCTTAGCAGCCCACAGGCGGGGCATACACAACCGTCTCTCTCTCTCTCTGAACCCCCTTCTCTCTCACACACTTTCCCCCAAGCTGCTGGGGGAGAGAAAGATCGCTCTTGCCACAGGTCTGAACTGATTGCTTCCAGAGGGCTTTTGAAAGTAGGGTGTAGATTACCACAGGGTACCCGCTTTGTTTGAAACTTCAAACAAATGATCTTCTGCACTGACTTGTTCGCCACAGGGTTTCACTACAGTGGACAGAGCTTTAAGTATGGACCCTTACTTAAAGGGTTCAAACCCCCATTCAGCTAAGGTTCAAACCCCCAATCAGCTAAGCCACCCATTAGGTATCCTCAGGCAAGTCTCTCTCTCTCTCTCTCTCTCTCTCTGCCTAGGCATAGCTCTCAGAGCTGTTGTAGTAGTGATGAGCAAACCCTCCCCACCTATTAGAGCTTGGCTAATGAAGCTAATTTCCTAAAATGTCAAAATAGCTCAGTTATGTCCTAGCCTCATTACTTTTTGCACCCCACCCCACTTCAGATGATGTCATCAGGAGCATGGCAGTGTCCAAACCCTTCCTCCCCAATGCCACCTGTGAACCCCCATCCCTCCGCCTAACCTTGTGTTGCCGCTGCTGCAGGTCTCTTCTCCCCTGACTGAGTTGCCTGCTGCTGCAGCCAAGTTATGTGCCTCCTCGCTTCCCTGGCATACAGGTAATGGGGTGTTGCTGCACTAGTGGCAACCATGCACCAAGGAAGGAGGGTAGAATCACAGAGTAGTAGAGTTGGAAGGGGCCTACAAGACCATCGAGTCCAACCCCCTGCTCAATGCAGGAATCCAAGTCACAGCATCCCTGACAGATGGCTGTCCAGCCTCGTCTTGAATGCCTCCAGTGTGGGAGAGCCCACCACCTCCCTAGTAATGGGTTCCATTCTTTTATTGCTTTAACAGTCAGGAAGTTTTCCCTGATGTTCAGCCGGAATCTGGCTTCCTGTCGCTTGAGCCCATTATTCCGTATCCTGCACTCTGGGATGATCGAGAAGAGATTCTAGCCTTGGGCAGGGGCCTTTCTACCTACAACTTCTGTCGTACAGAGGAGAGAGGAAGAAAGGAGTTGTAAGCAGGGCAGTGGGACGTGAAAGCTCCTGGATGGTTAACATTTGCCTCATAACATTCACATTACAAGAGCTGTATTCCGAAAGACGGAATTCAAGGCAATGTTTACTATTTATTTCATTTTTATACCGCCCAACAGCCGCAGGTCTCTGGGCGGTTCACAAAATTAAAAACACAAAAATACAACAGAAAATACAATATAAAATATAATAGATTAAAATGACAGAATAAAAATACACTAACAATACAACCAGAGTAAAACCTAGCAGCAGTGCAGGTATTTAAAATGCAATTGCAGATTTAAGATAGCAGAGCTAAAAAACTGGAATGCTAAAATGCTAAAAATGCCTGGGAAAATAAGTTATGGACATGAAAGAGAGGTGTAGCTTCTAGTGGGGAGTGTGGAAGACAGTTGTAAAGCTCTTTGTTCCTGGGCAAGTGTTAACTAACTAACTTACTTACTTACTTATTTCATTTCTATACCACCCAATAGCCGAAGCTCTCTGGGAGGTTCACAAAAATTAAAACCAAAAAGCACACAGTAAAACAATATAAAATATAAAAACATTAAAACCACAATATAACAATATATCCAGAATAAAACCAGAGTAAAACCTAGCAGCAACGTATCTACTGAAGAATGAAGGAACATTTAATAGACATCACAAAACCTCATGCAATTTTATGAAGAAATTCTCCTGCAGCAGCACACATAATGGGGCAAACCTGGCCTTTTCTACCAACCAAAGACCTGACCATGACAGAGCAAGACCTGTTTTGTCAAACAAAAACTGCTCCAGTTTCAAAAAATCTTTATTGCATAGTGTGTTTTGTCTTGCAGTTACAGAAGAGAACTGCTTCTTTTGCCAGCAAAACAGCTACTATATTAAACAAAATTTAACCTTCAGCCAAATGTTTCAGTAGTTATTGTGAACCAATAAATGAAATTCAGACCGACTTCCGCCTGCACCCCAGCAATGTCCTGGACTATAACTCACCAGCCCAACAGCTTCCTTATCTTTCCCCATCCCTTTCCCACAACAGCACACGGCTGCTTGAGCACCTAGGCCCTGCATGAGGTTAGGAACACAGCATGGTCTATACTGACTGCCAGGGGCTCCCCAGGGTTTCAGACTTTCCCAGCCCTATTTGGAGATGCTGGGGATCTGGGGATCTCCTGCATGCAAAGCAGATGCTCTACCACAGAGCTACAGCCTTTCCTGTTAGGTTCTTTCTCCCGCCCCCACTCCCCCCGCCAGCCCTGTGGCCTCTTCTTCTGAGCAGCTCTGATTTACATGAATATGTGACACTTAACCTGTGAAACTGCCTTCAGACCACTAGCTTATCTAGCCTGGTACCTAACTGGCAGCAGTTCAGAGTCTCCAAGCCCTACCACCCGAAATCCTTTACGAGGAGATGACGGGGATTGAACATGGCATGCAAAGCATGTGTTCTACCACAGAGTTATGGCCAAACCTGCCTCCTGGGCATCCCCATCTCTTCAGGCCTTCTGACTCGTTTGCCCTCAAGCATTTACTCTCGCTGCTGTTCCTCCTAGATGCACCCTGCTTGACTGGCTCCCTTTCCACCAACAGCACAGTTAGGAGCACCCAGTAATCTAACCCAGGAGCACCCAGTAATCTAACCCAGTAACCCAGCACAGAGCCCTTCCTGGCCTTAGGGCTTGTGACAAGGTCTCCCTCCACTCCCCCAACCAAAATCCATTTTTTCCTGCTGCCCACAGCAGTGCACAACATGACAGCAAAGACTGGAAGCCTTAAAGAAAGAGGTAGCCAGTTTTCCACCTGAACGGCTTAGACAATTCACTCACCATTCTCGGGCAAGCTTCTTGTATGCCTTTTTAATGTCCGCTTGACTGGCTGTCCTGCTGACTCCAAGGATTCGATAGGGGTCAAAATCGACGGCAGACAGGATTTGCAAGACCAGGACAAGGAACAGAACCACCACCAGGGAGATGCTTAACCTTTTCATTTCCATCTTGCTTCCTGCAGGGCATGTGCACAGGAGAGTTTTCATAGGCACAAAATGCAGAGGGAGACATTAGGAAGCGTGGCACAGAAGCTTCAGGGTGGCAGTTGCGGACCTCACTGCTTTTGTCCTCCCCCAACAGCCAACAGCTTCCTTTTCCCTCCCTCCACTGCTGGCATGTTGCTTAACTTCCTTTTTTCCTCCTCTCCCACAATCCCCAGCACCTTTCAGAGAATGCTGGAGCTGTCACAGCCAACACCACCTCCTCTAAAGCTCTTTTTATTTGGTCCCACCATGTGGCCAAATGAGACCGAGACCATCCCAGTGCTCCAAGCGGGGTGGGATGGGATGCCATCCCTCTTCGTTTCAGATCGGCCATAACTGAGTCTGGCCTAAGCATCCAGATGCACTTCCTTTTTCCTCCAGGAATTGGGCCATCCCTTTCTCACACCTACACACAAACTGTGGGACTCCCAAGGAGGCAGCTGAATGTAGCATATTTCCAGGCCTCTGGTCAGAGGGGTGGCAGCAGGGAACACCAAACAGTAGTTTAAGGCTCAATCCCATGCATGTTTAGATAGAAAAAAGTCCTACAACTCCCAGCATTCCCCAGCCACATTGCTTTCTTCTGTCTAAACATGCACAGGATCGCACCCTTAAAAGAGAGCAACTGGTAGTACCACTACAGGTGCATAAGGGGTCCGAAGTTTTTCAATTCCTATATTCTTCCATGGATAATTTTCCATTTCTGAAAATGCAGTTTTCGTAATATCCATTAGTAAACAATGAATAGATACCAGTCAAACTGGGCACTTTCAAAGTTGTAATTAACTTTTTACAGGTAACATATCATGCAGGGGGTTGGACTCGATAGTCTTGTAGGCCCCTTCCAACCCTACTATTCTATGATTCTACGATTCATATCTCTTTGGATGTATTAAATGAGGATGTTAATTATGTTCTGCATCTTCATTCCCCGCCCTTCATTTCTTTAAATTAAAGGAAGCATATGCTAGAACTGTTGTTATGCTTCAAATGTCAATACGCATTCCAATAAAAATAATTTCCAAGCCCACGCTCTGAATTTATTTGAACGTAACGTTTCAATCACATTAAAGATGGTATCTACTGATTTTCCCTCTAGCCAAAAACTGAAGATCAACTGCCTGATCAACTATTGAAAAAAAAAAAAAACACCTTTGAGATATTTATACAGCATGTAAAATTAACATGCCTTTTTTGCTTACTAAATATAAATAAAATATGCTAAATCAGATCCCAATCGATTCAGAGCACCGGCAAACATTAGGATTCAAAGCTTTCTGAAAATACAGAGCGCTGGAGGCTAAGGCTGCCTCCTGTGCATGCTCAGATAGACCAAAGTCCTCTTGAAATCATTGGGACATATTCCCCGAGTACACCTGCTGAGAAATGCACCGGATGGCTGCAACCCTGACGCCACTTACTAGGGAGCAAGGGCCATCGCGCTTATCGGGGCTGGCTTTTTCTGCACACTTTCAGAAGGACGACGAAATAGCGAGATAGGAACGAGGACAGGCACCGCCGATGGGGCATGCCACTGGAAAGGGCAAAGCCCTCAGAGGAATTACAGGCTGGCCGGTTCACCGTCCACAAGCCCCGGTCCTAGCCTCATCACAAAAAACCACAAAAAACAAAAAACAACAACAAGCCCAGGATACTGGCGTAGAAGGGAGTTATACAGAACTCCTGCTTCTACGTATGTATACGAATGCAAGGACCCGCCTAGCTCGATCACACAGAGGCCCACCGTTCCAGCTTCCAATAGAACCCGGCCAGATGCTTCAGGGAAACCTGCGGAGAGGGCACAGAAGCGAGACACGCGCCCCGCCAGCCTGCCCCTGACTCGGCCTGCCCCAAGCTGGGGCCCTCCAGGGGGGCTGGGCGACCACTCCCAGCATCCCCCAGCCAGCTGGGGCCCTCCAGAGGGGCTGGGCGACCACTCCCAGCATCCCCCAGCCAGCTGGGGCCCTCCAGAGGGGCTGGGCGACCACTCCCAGCATCCCCCAGCCAGCTGGGGCCCTCCAGGGGGGCTGGGCGACCACTCCCAGCATCCCCCAGCCAGCTGGGGCCCTCCGGAGGGGCTGGGCGACCACTCCCAGCATCCCCCAGCCAGCTGGGGCCCTCCGGAGGGGCTGGGCGACCACTCCCAGCATCCCCCAGCCAGCTGGGGCCCTCCGGAGGGGCTGGGCGACCACTCCCAGCATCCCCCAGCCAGCTGGGGCCCTCCAGGGGGGCTGGGCGACCACTCCCAGCATCCCCCAGCCAGCTGGGGCCCTCCAGAGGGGCTGGGCGACCACTCCCAGCATCCCCCAGCCAGCTGGGGCCCTCCAGAGGGGCTGGGCGACCACTCCCAGCATCCCCCAGCCAGCTGGGGCCCTCCAGAGGGGCTGGGCGACCACTCCCAGCATCCCCCAGCCAGCTGGGGCCCTCCAGAGGGGCTGGGCGACCACTCCCAGCATCCCCCAGCCAGCTGGGGCCCTCCAGAGGGGCTGGGCGACCACTCCCAGCATCCCCCAGCCAGCTGGGGCCCTCCAGAGGGGCTGGGCGACCACTCCCAGCATCCCCCAGCCAGCTGGGGCCCTCCAGAGGGGCTGGGCGACCACTCCCAGCATCCCCCAGCCAGCGTAGCTGGCTGGGGGATGCTGGGAGTGGTCGCCCAGCCCCTCTGGAGGGCCCCAGCTTGGGGCAGGCTGCAGGTGGCTTCAGGTCCTTCCAACGGGGCTCGCAGGCAGATGGGGCAGACGCCCCCCCGCCCCCCCAGACTCTGCCAGCCCCTCTCCAACATCCCGCACGTGGTGCTGCTGTGTTATGCCCCGGAACAGACACGACGCCATGAGGGAGCCCGAAAGCAAGGAGGAAAGCCCCCCACCCGCCATTTCCCAGGAAGCCCCCAGCCAGCACCCTGCGATGCTGCAGCCCCTCCTCACCCAAAGCAAGGGAGCTTTCTCCCCCCCCACCCCACCCCACCCCACCCCACCCCGGGAAGCCCACCCCTCACGCAGGGCCCCCCCCCAAGCCCCCTCCTTCTCCCACAAGTGTCCCTCCTCCAGACCAACGAGACGGACGGGCTAGAGCGTCTCACACACACACACACACACACACACACCCAACCACAGGGCACGTGACTACTGGGGGCGGCCGCCGCCGCCCCTCCCGCGACGGGGGCGGGAAGGGCGCTCGCAATACCCACCCGAGGCTCCGGTCTCCCCTCAGACCCCACTTCCGGCTCGGCGGCGCCGCCTCTGGCCGCCGTCACCATAGAGACGGCGCAGCCCGCGCTCACTTCCGGCGCCGGCTTGGCCGCGCCTCCCTTGATTGACAGGCAGGAGCGGGCCGCGGTGCATGGTGGGACAGAGAGGCTGCTGGCTGGCAGGCTGGCGGGAGGGAGAGAGGGAGGGAGGGAAGTCGCGCGCATGCGCATCACCTCCCTCGTGAGCTCCATGGACAGCGGGTGGGGAAGGGACAGGCTGCCAGATTCCGGCTGAACATCAGGAAAAGCGTCCTGACTGTCAGAGCAATACGACGGTGGAGCCAATGACCTGGGGAGGCGGTGGGCTCTCCCCCACTGGAGGCGTTCAAGACGAGGCTGGACAGCCACCTGTCAGGGATGCCTTGACCTGGATTCCTGCACTGAGCAGGGGGGTGGGCTGGATGGTCTCCTGGGCCCCCTCCACCCCCACTATTCCATGATCCCATGAGGCCGGACAGCCACCTGTCAGGGATGCGCTGACCTGGATTCCTGCACTGAGCAGGGGGGTGGGCTGGATGGTCTCCTGGGCCCCCTCCACCCCCACTATTCCATGATCCCATGAGGCCGGACAGCCACCTGTCAGGGATGCGCTGACCTGGATTCCTGCACTGAGCAGGGGGGTGGGCTGGATGGTCTCCTGGGCCCCCTCCACCCCCACTATTCCATGATCCCATGAGGCCGGACAGCCACCTGTCAGGGATGCGCTGACCTGGATTCCTGCACTGAGCAGGGGGGTGGGCTGGATGGTCTCCTGGGCCCCCTCCACCCCCACTATTCCATGATCCCATGAGGCTGGACAGCCACCTGTCAGGGATGCGCTGACCTGGATTCCTGCACTGAGCAGGGGGGTGGGCTGGATGGTCTCCTGGGCCCCCTCCACCCCCACTATTCCATGATCCCATGAGGCCGGACAGCCACCTGTCAGGGATGCTCTGACCTGGATTCCTGCACTGAGCAGGGGGGTGGGCTGGATGGTCTCCTGGGCCCCCTCCACCCCCACTATTCCATGATCCCATGAGGCCGGACAGCCACCTGTCAGGGATGCTCTGACCTGGATTCCTGCACTGAGCAGGGGGGTGGGCTGGATGGTCTCCTGGGCCCCCTCCACCCCCACTATTCCATGATCCCATGAGGCTGGACAGCCACCTGTCAGGGATGCTCTGACCTGGATTCCTGCACTGAGCAGGGGGGTGGGCTGGATGGTCTCCTGGGCCCCCTCCACCCCCACTATTCCATGTTCCCATGAGGCCGGACAGCCACCTGTCAGGGATGCGCTGACCTGGATTCCTGCACTGAGCAGGGGGGTGGGCTGGATGGTCTCCTGGGCCCCCTCCACCCCCACTATTCCATGATCCCATGAGGCCGGACAGCCACCTGTCAGGGATGCTCTGACCTGGATTCCTGCACTGAGCAGGGGGGTGGGCTGGATGGTCTCCTGGGCCCCCTCCACCCCCACTATTCCATGATCCCATGAGGCTGGACAGCCACCTGTCAGGGATGCTCTGACCTGGATTCCTGCACTGAGCAGGGGGGTGGGCTGGATGACCTTCTGGGCCCCCTCCAACCCCACCATTCTATGCTTCTGAGGTAATCGCCCGCGGAGAGGCAAAGGCAGCACCGCTCCGTCTCGGAGGAAGGGCTGGAGGACGGCCCGAATGGCCTTATATGGGCTGTGACGTCAGGGGCGGGGCCAAGGGAGGGGTCTCCCCAGGCGGAAGAGCGGCGGCGGCCGGCGCACCGTGCGCCCGGGGCGATGGAAGACGCGCAGCGCCTGGCGCTGCAGCGCGCGCGGCTGCGCCTGGTGCAGGAGCTGCAAGTGGGTCCGCTGTGGGAGCTGCTGCTGCACCAGGGGGTCTTCACCCAAGATATGATCGAGGAGATCCAGGTGCGCCTTTCCCTCCCGCCCTCCGCCCTGGCGGACGGGTCCCTTTGTTCGCCTCCTCCGCCCTTGTCCGTCTCGCTTCTCCTCGGAGCGATGCCAGATCAGGAGCCCGAGAAACTCTGCTCCCCGTCAGCCCTGAGCGCGTGTTTTTGGGTTGTTGTTTTTTTAAGGCTGCAATCTTATGCAGGTTTACGTGGGAGTAAGGCCCACTGAACGCAGCGGGGCTTGCTTCTGAGTAAGCCCCATTTGGATTGCGTTTCTGAAGGATGGGAACCCTCGCCAGGCCCCCCCTCCCCCAAGCTGCTGCCCGCCCGATGGGTTGGCCAACAACGCCCATCATTCCAAGCCAGCCTTGGATGGTCTTCTAGGCCCCCTCCAACCCCACCATTCTATGCTTCTAAGATAATAAATAGCCCGCGGAGAGGCTGCTGTTCGCACTTTTGTGGGAGCAAGCCCCACTGAACTGAGTGGGGCTCCCTTGTGAGTAAACACACTTCGTTTCCATAAGCCCTAACTGTCTATATCCCTGATTAGAATCGGTGTGACTGGCTTGCCCCTACTGTATCTTTGAAGCTTGAGAAAGTGGAGAGGGAGATATTTTTCTCCCCCTCATAATATTTGAACCCGGGGTCATCCCATGAAGCTGACTGGCCGGAGATTCAGGACGGAGGAAAGGAAGGGCTTCTCCGCACAGCGCAGAGTTACACTGTGGAATCCACTTCCGCAAGATATAGTTATAGCCCCCAATTGGGGTGGCTTTAAAAGGGGATTGGACATATTCCTGGGGGAGAAGGTTATCAGTGGTTTTAATCGAAGGTTTAGAAACATAGCGTTGCAAGGGGCCATTAAGGCCATCTAGTCCAACCCCCCTGCTGAGTGCAGTTATCCGGTTTAAAGCATCCTTGACAGATCTGGCTGTCCAGTCTTTGCCTGAATACCTCCAGTGACAGAGAGCTTACCTTCTCCCTAGGAAATAGGTGCCATTGTCTGACTGCTCTGTTTTTCCTGATGTTCAACCAATGTTCAAGTGAAATCTGCCGTCCTGTAATTTCAGTGCATTTCATTTTGTGATCTACAGTCTTGGATGATAGAAAACCGGTTGTGGCCCTCCTCCGTGTGACTGGTGCTGTGCTGAAAATTTCTCTCATATTTTTTTCGACCATTCTCATTCAGTTTGTTAGAAAAGGAACTGCTTTCGAAAAGAAATCCAAAGGAGGAGAAATTTCGGAGGAATTCTCCTGGGTTGGGTTCAGGGTTCTTGTGCTTACCTTACTTAGGAGGTGACCAAGCAGTGTGCGTGAATGCCCTGTCTTTCATTGTACAATCATCTCTGTGGCAGCCTGTAGCCTCCTCAGCTTCCCACACTTCAGTTAAAGCCCAGGGAAGACATAATAAAATAATTCCTTCCATAGGGCTTTTGCAGATCAGGATGCATAGGCAGCCTGGGAGGCTGCAGAGCAATTGGGAGATGTGTAATAGAAAGAAAAGTCACACATGCAGCACCCTACACCACACTGCAGTCATTAGGTAAGCTCAAAAACACCACCAAAATAAATTATAAAATGCCCTGAGAATGATGCAGAAAAGTGGAAGCTTCGGCACTTATAGTGGCAGCAGAAAAAACCAAAACCCTTAGGGAAAAAAAGAAAGAACCCGTGCTACAACCCCTGTCAATTGTCAGTCCTATCTATGAGAAACTGTTGGAGAATTTCTCCTACCCTTGGAGAAATTCGGTGAAATTGTCCCCCCCAATTTCTCTGCCCACAAATACTCTGGAGAATCTTGAGAGGCTATTTGCATACAGTGACAACCCTTTCGGTCCTTGAAAAGTGATATCGTATCTGCCCTCAGTCTTCTCAAAGCTAGACATAGCCAGTTACTTCAGTCTTTCCGCATAGGATTTAGTTTCTAGTCCCCTGATCATCGGTGTTGCCCTTTTCTGTACTCGTTCCAATTTATCTGAATCCTTCTTCAAGTGTGGTGTCCAGAATTGGACACAGTATTCAAGGTGAGCTCTGGCCAGTGTGGAGTAGAGTGGAACTATTCCTTCCTGTGTATTTTGAAATCATACTTCTATTGATACAATTTAAAATAGCATTTGCCTTTTTTGCAGCCACATGACACTGCTGGCTCTACTTCCTTCTAATATTAGGGCACTGGTTTTAATTTTTTTCTTATTTTTTTATTCTGTTTTTTCTTATTGTTCTGTTACATAAACCACTTTGGGGGCCCTTGCTAGGGTCCAAAAGTGGCATAAAAGTATCTTTAAATAAATGAAATAAATGCTCTTTCCACTGCATTGTCTCCAGACTCGGGAAAGAATGATGATGTTCTTTTGTCTTCAGAGAGCGGGTACCCGGAGGGATCAAGCCAGACAGCTGGTCACCGACTTGCAGACTCGAGGAAGGCGAGCGTTTCCGGTGTTCATCTCGTGCCTCCAAGAAACTGGTCAGCAAGATTTGGCTGCTTTGCTGCACGAGGGGTCCACTCAGCTGCAGTTCTATCCACCTGACATAAAACCAGTTGAAATACATCCACGTCCTCTTCAAAGTGACCCATGTAAGTATTAATTGGGCACTTGCTTCCTTGATCTTGCGTCACTTGGGATTCTGCAAGCTCATTCTGACGTTGACAACGTTTATCCTGACTCACTTTCCGGAAACTATATGTAGAGCAAGGATTGGCCCTCCTGTGACATGCATGTATGGTTTCTAAAAGCAAAGTCGCTCTCTTGCTCCAGAAAGATTTCTTTGCCCATATGCAGATTTGTGCAAATATAGTTGTTAGCTCAATCGACTAAAAGTCTTATGATTGATTTTTTTCATGGTTTTCATTGGGTTTTATGTATTTATTTATTGTATTTATTTCTAACATGTATTAGTCATCCCATAGCTTATACAGCTCTCCAGGCAACAGAGAGTAAAACCACCCATAAAATCCAAAATCCACATTAAACACAGCGTAATAAAAACCATTAAAAGCAGCAGAGGCTAAAATAGGCATTAGAAGAAGAACTAAAAACATGGAAGATAAAACTACTTAAAAACACTGCATAGCTGCAGAAATGTCATGGATAAAAAGGCCTGAGAGAATGAAAAGGTCCTTACCTGGTGTTGAAAAGATAACAAAGTAGCACCAGGCAGGCCTCTCTGAAGAGCATATGCCATCGCTGGGTTGGGGCTACTACTGAAAAGGCCCTGATTGCCGGGCAAATCATTTGCAAATGTGTACAGCACTCCTGATAGAACCAGCATGATACCTGAGACCAGCCGTTCCCAACCTGGTGTCTTCCAGATGTGTTGGACTGCAACACCCAGCGTCCCCAGCCAGCATGGCCGCATCCCTATGGAGAAGGCTCTTCCTTTGAAGCTTCCTCATCTGGGAAAGGAAACCTCTGGCAACCGTGCCACTCTGCTGCTGGTGCTTCCAGTGGCAGCACTGGCAAAAAAGACATTCTGGGGGCATGTTAGGATCAGGGTAAGTTGGGACAGATCACACCCAAAGCACTCGCATTCCCCTGACGTGCCCCAGGAGCAGGGGGGGAAATACTCCAGCCCCGGAACTGTTATACTTATTTCCCCTCCAACTTTAGATTCAGTGGTCTCTGTGCTATGGATTCTCCTCAACCCACATTGGATTGTTTTGTAAAACTGAATGTTGAACCGTGAAACCATTCACCATCTTTAAGTGAACCTTTGTAGTCAAAACATGTTTAGCATATTTACACTATCGCCCTTTGCATGCTTATTTATTTATTAATTTATTCATTTCATTTCATTTCTAAACCGCCCAGTAGCTGAAGCTCTCTGGGCGGTTCACAAAAAATTAAAACCACAGAGTGCAGCATAAAACAATATAAAATATGAAAGCTTAAAACAATGTAACAGTAAAAAAAAAAAAAGGGTAAAGGTGTCCCCAACCAGTCGTGTCCGACTCTAGGGTGCGGTGCTCATCCCCGTTTCTAAGCCGAAGAGCCAGCGCTGTCCGAAGACGCTTCCGTGGTCATGTGGCCGGCACGACTGAACACCGAGGTGTACGGAACGCTGTTACCTTTCCCGCCGAGGCGGTACCTATTTATCTACTTGCAATTTCTTGCTTTTGAACTGCTAGGTTGGCAGGAGCTGGGACTGAAGACGGGAGCTCACTCCGTCACGCGGCACTCTGGTCTCGAACTGCTGACCTGCCGACTTTCCAGTCTGCAGTTCAGCGTCTTAACCACTAAGCCACCACGGCATAAAACCTAGCAGCAATGCAGAGATTTAAAATACAGATTTAGAACACCGGGAGAATAAAACGGTCTTCACCTGGTGCTGGAAGGAGAACAACGTAGGCGCCAGGCAAACCTCTCTAGGGAGCTCATTCTACACCTGGAGTGCCACAGCAGAAAAGACCCCCTTCCTGGTAGCCACCTACCTCACTTCCTTTGGCGGGGGCTCCCAGAGCAGGACCCCTGCTTAATTTGGAATTTAGTCCAAAGTTGGTGAATCTTGCTCCTTGGTAAGTGGGTTTAGGGATGTGGGATATTGCATTGTCGTGGTTTTGGTATTGCATCATCTTGCATCTGTATCATGGGTAGAGATGTATGGATTTGGTTAAATCCGTTCCATCAGTGTTTTGTGGATTATCAGACATCTTTGATTCTGTCGCCTGTTCGTTGACGGATTCGGATTTTTTAAAACAGAATTTCATTCTACTTGTGCTAATGCGCATTAGTGTTAATTAGCATTAATGAATTAGCAATTTAGCATGAACTAACACGCAAGTGCTCATTTGAGCTAATGCGATTTAATGCAAATCCTCCCCAAAAGTGAAAACCTGGTCCGTGGAATCCATGTGACGCAGAAAAAAGCAGGTCCGTTGCAAAACCTGCAGGTCAGATTAATAGAAATCTGAACTCATTTGAATCCACTGCAGATTTCTCTGACATCCCTAATCATGTATATTGTGCATGTTTGCATACAATGTGACTAAGTAATATATCTTTGTTTTGATTTTAAACTTCTTCGTGATTACACAAGACTTGATTGAATACGTTGTTGTGTAGAATATTCCAAATCATTTGGAGAGTGCGTGTTTTTCGATTCCTATACACATAGGATATCCTGTGCATATCAAGTGTGCAGCGTTAGTTGATTTCATCAATGCTAATTTGTTAGATGCAGATTTCCCGTAGCAAATGCCAACAGCCTATTGAAGGCTTGAGCTCCCAGGTTTGTGTTAGGTCTTCTGTTTTACCTCTGTGAAATAACCAAGACGCTCATTGGAAGGACAGATAGTGAAACTGAAGCTCAAATATTTTGGCCACCTAATGCGAAGAGAAAACTCCCTGGAAAAGACCCTGATTCTGGGAAAGATTGAAGGCAAAAGGAGAAGGGGATGGCAGAGGATGAGATGGCTAGATAGCATCACGGATGCAATGAATATGAACTTGAGCACGCTCCGGGAGAGAGCAGAGGACAGGAAGGCCTGGCGTGCTATGGTCCGTGGGGTCACGAAGAGTCGGACACGACTGAACGACAACAACAAAAGGAAGTGGGCAGCGTGGTTTCCCTGCGACGCTGAGATGTTGCTGTGTGAATGCAACCTGATGCATCTCAGTAGTTGCTTGGAGTGTGTATGTGCGCACGTATGTGCATGCATGTGCGCTCATGTGAGAGGAAATTCCCAACATTTGCTCAGAAACACAGGGGCTCCTATCTTTGCAAGTGTTACGACTTCTGAATATTTGCCTTCTCCAGTTCAAGTGGAGAATGAGAGACGCCAAGAGACGACGGGTGACATAAGCCCCGCTTGGGGTTTTTTCCCCCCGGGGGGCGGGTGTCCTTCCATAGGCTCACCGGTAAACCTAGCTAGAAAATGTGCTGTGTTCCCTTGAATTGTCCTCCAGATGTTTTGGACTTTTGGAATGGTGGGGGTTGTGGGGCAATTCATCTGGAGGGTGTCAGGTTGGGGAAGGCTGTTCTAACATGTGCAGATTCTTCTTTAGAGTTGCGGGGGGGGGGAGTATGATGTCTAAAATGGGTTAATTTTGCCCTATTTGCTGCCTGAAAAAAGGTGCAACAGTCAAGATGTGGCCTGATGACATCAGTGTCTTGACTCAGAAACTACAGTGGGTGGAAAACACAGCAGCTATGCTGCTAGTTGATACAAATAATAGGGACCAAATCTTTTCCGTGCTTAAAGAACTACATTAGCTACCAGTTTGTTTCTTGGAAACAATTTAAGGTGCTGGTTTTAACCATTAAAACCTGAGAGACCACCTGCTTGGCTGTTAAGATCTGCTCAGAATCAACTCACCTTCTGAGGTGTGGCGGATGGGGTGAGCAGCAGGGCCTTTTCGGTTATGGTGCCTCGGCTCTGGAATTCCCTCCCACGTCCGTTTGCCAGGCTCCAGTTTTGCTAATTCTTTTTACACTGCCACACTCTTCTGCGTTCAGTCTGAGCATCTGCTCTTTCTGAATTGCTTCATTTACTTCGATTTTGTTGTGATTTTATATCACAACAATATAATGCATTTTAGCATTTTAGCTTTCTAGACTTTTAGCTTTGCTGTTTTAAATCTGTATTTTAAACTCCTGCACTGCTGCTAGGTTTTATTGCGGTTGTATTGTTATACTGTGGTTTTAATGTTCTATATATTTTAAATTGTTTTATCGTGTGCCGTTTGGTTTTAATTTTCGTGAACCGCCCAGAGAGCTTTGGCTATTGGGCGGTATAGAAATGAAATAAATAAATATATTTTACATTGCTTTATCATGAATTCCTACTATTAGGAAGTGGGGCATATGTATTTTAAATGGTAACATCACCTTTTCCTCTGTTTCCAATGTTCAGGCAGTGAGTGCGGTCACTTCTGTAGCCAAAACGGCACAAGCCACATGCAAGAGATCAGTCTTTGCAGCCTTGTGGCAATTCCAAAGTTTTCAGAAGTAAAAAAAAAAATAGGGGAAAAAACCCTAAGGGGGGGGGGGGAACAGACCAATGTGGGACTCAGCACCTTGACTGACTGTTGGCCGGTTGGGCGGGCGGGTGGGTGGGGGGATGAAAAACCAGCAGAGAGGGGGAATGGAAAAACAGCCTTCCCTAACCTGGTGCCCTGCAGATGTGCTTGGTGAACATGCTGGCCGAGGATGATGGGATGGGAGTTCTTATCAAACACAGCTGAAAAGCACCAGCTTGGCAAAAGTCCGGAATTAAACTCTGGCGAACACTGTGTATGGCTCAACTGGGGTTATGTAAAAAACAAACCCATATTTATTTTGTTCTTGTCTTGTTTTCTAGGCTCTGTGGAAGAGCAACCCAGGAGGAACTCTGAAACGGTTAGCTTTCTTCTTTTCCATACAAGTTACTTAGATTAATTTTGCCAGTGGTGGGGTTGATGACTGGTTTTACCCTTAAGTTTTCCTGAGCCCGCATAAACATGCCCCATAGAATGGTATGAGCTATGCTAGTGAGTGCATTCGTAGCCAGATAACGCTGGTTGGAATGTGTTAGGAAGCTGGGAAGGTGTCATTATTTATTTCTACACCATCTTTTTCTGTAAAAGCACACGATAAAAATAATAAAAACGATGCCATTCTCCTCGTCGGCTTCCATCCCAACATTTGTCTGCCCCAACCTGGTGCCCTCTAGATGTTTTGGGCTACAGCTGCCAGCATTCTTGACCATTGCTCTTGCTGGCGGGCAGATGGGAGTTGTAATCAGGCTGAAATCTTGGCATCCTCCTAAGTAGAAACGATGGGGATCAAGACCCAGTCAAGGACCTTCTCGAGGGACATGAAAGTGCCTTAGTTCTCCTCTCCTGTGTTGTAGGCTTACGTCCTGAAAAGCGAGCCCTGTGGATATTGCCTCATTATCAACAACGTGAATTTCTCCGACCTTAAATGCCGCACCGGTTCCGACGTAGACTGCGAGAGGCTGGAGAAGCGGTTCCGGTCGTTGCACTTCGAAGTCCTGACCCGACGTGATCTCAGAGCTCACGTGAGCATGCCAAATGACACAGCCCCAGGAGCAAAGCTTTCCATGATAGACTCATAGAGTTTGAAGGTTCCTTTGGAGGTCATCTAGTCCCACCCCGTGCTCAATGCGAGATCTGCTTAAACCCCTCCAGTGAAGGAGAGCCCAGCACCTCCCGAGGCAATCTGTTCTACTGCCAAACAGCTCGTACCATTAGGAAGTTCCTTCTCATTTTTAGCCAGCATCTGCTCCCCTGCCATTTTGACCCTTCAGTTCTAGAGCCCTGCAGTCCCATGCACGCTTGCGTGGGAATAAAGCTAAGTAAATAGAACGTACTTCTGAGTTACCATGGGTGCAAGCGGGGTGTATATCCAACAGCTTTGCAAAAAGTCTACAGATGTTAACAGCCCTCCCACACAGCCCCGGGCACACGCAGTGTCACTAGCTCAACTGCTCGCCCTTACCTGTTAGTCATTTTTGGGATGTCGCGAAGCCAGCGTTGGGGAGGCAAATGCCGAAGCGTCTTCCACTTAACGAAAGCTTCTCTCACCGGTTTCCTAGAGGTGATTTTTGCTGGCCACCTGCAGCCGGGCAAGTGGCCAGGTGCAAGCTTGCGTTGCGTGTAATAGCGTTAATAGCCAGGGGCAGCCCATCCATGTGGCCTAGGGCGCCAAGCTAAGCGGGGCGCCAAATTTGAGGGGAAAATGACACATTTTTAGAAGTAAAATTAAATAATGAAGAGGTCATTCTTTCAATCCCCGTGAGCGTACAGAGGGAATATGACCGAGGCTGTGGGGGTGAGCGAGGGACCAACTGGGGATGGTGGGGCTAAGTCAGGCCGCCCCCCACCAACCCGTCTTTGGGTCCCAGATCTCCCTCAGGCGGGATATCCTACTCCTGTGCTGCTGCTCCCAGTTGGAGGCAGGGAGTGGGAGGCTCCCCTGAGAGCAGCCGCTTCCTTTGCCCCCGGAGGGCTGAGCCTAGCGGCTGCAACGCCTCCTTGGCCGTGTCGCCCCGAGGAGGAACTGGGACCCTTCTTCCAGGGACCGCCAATGGGCGTCGTGGATAGACTTCTGTTCCTTCGCAGAGGGGATGGCTGTGTTTGTCTCCTTTGTTGTTTTTACGAAACCTTCTGTGTTGATACAGCGCTTAGTTTTAAAAAAAAATAGTTTTGGGTGCATATTATTATAAATGATAATATTTCTGCTTCTGAATATTGTGGGGTGGGGAGGGGGATTGCCTCTTCATTAAATGGAAAAGAGCAATACGACAATGGAGCCAATGCCCTAGGGAGGCAGTGGGCTCTCCCACACTGGGGGCATTCAAGTTGAGGCTGGACAGCCATCTGTCAAGCATGCTTTGACTTGGATTCCTGCACTGAGCAGGGGGTTGGACTCAATGGCCTTGTAGGCCCCTTCCGACCCTACTGTTCTAGTATTCTACGATTCTATGAAAATGTTTCCCAGTTTACCAAAAGCCTCAGCCTAGATCTGCCCTTGGGGTTTGGGCCCCCTGATTGCATGGTTCACCTCAAGTGCCAGTCGCTTGCAGCTACTCAGGGCTGTGCCTGGTTCTGGGAACACACCTAGGCCGGCTTTTCCCAGTCTGGTGGCCTCCAGATGTGTTGGACTACAGCTCCCAGCATTCCCTGCCAGCACGGCCTTTGGATGGGAGTTGTGGTCCAAAACATTTGGAAGGCAGCAGGTTGGGTATGGGTGACCTAGGCCAAAAAGCAAGAGAATTAAGAAGAGCCCTGCAGGATCACACCAACGACTAGCGGCCATTGGTAGACTTCTCCTCCATGAACTTGTGTAACGCCAGAACCGGAGTGTTTCACAGAGGAAGCGGTGTGTGTCCTACGATACCCAGCGGAGGCTGGTGGCTCCGATGTCAGTGGGGCAGTGAATCCGCTCTGGGTTTCAGTCAGAACTGTAAAGGACCTCTCCAAGGTGGTGGGACTGCCATCTGTCAGGGATGCTCTGACTTGGATTCCTGCGCTGAGCAGGGGGTTGGACTTGATGGTCTTATAGGCCCCTTCCCACCCTACTCTTCCATGATCCTATGAGGCTGGGCAGCCATCTGTCAGGGATGCTTTGACTCGGATTCCTGCGCTGAGCAGGGGGTTGGACTCGATGGCCTTGTAGGCCCCTTCCAACCCTACTATTCTATGATTCTATGATAGCTATCTGTTAGAGTTCTGACTGAAACCCAGAGCGGATTCACCACCCCACTGACACTGGAACCTCCAGAGCCAGCTGTGCAAGGTTTACAGGGACATTTTGTCCCTGGATTCACACTTTTTGCACATGAGAGATCAGTCTGATGATTGGAAGCTGCACAGGAATGCTCAGTTACATTCAGTTAATTCTGGTGGGAATTCCAGCCGTGAAACAAGCAGGAGTTGCATAGGTGAGGACGGCAAATTCCTCCTCCTCCATCTTATCCATCATCTCCAAGTAGAGTTGAACCGCGTGGGGACCTGTGTGATTTAAGGAGGGTGCCTCTTCCCATAGGCCTCACCTCGGCAGTGCCTTTCAGCGACATGTCACTGGCGTGGCGTTGCTAAAGGGGCAAGACTGACGTCGTAACCTGTGTTAACGGGGACATGCGTGTTTTCTTTAACAAACCGTCTTTGGAAATGTCTGTAGGAAATTGCCTGCGAGTTGCAGAGCCTGGCGAAGCAGGATCACAGCTCTCGGGACTGCTGCCTGGTGGTCCTTCTTTCCCACGGCTGTCAGGTAGGCGGGGCTGCTGCTGCGTCCTTCATGCACTATGTTTGTAAGCCCTTTGGGGCAGAGAACCGTCTCTTTTTTAAAAGCATTGTTCTGCAAAATGCCAAGCGTATGAATAGCACTACATTAATAACGGGGTTCTTTTCAAAGAAATATTTAAGGCGTGGTCCTGTGGGATTGCTGCCCTAGCCAGAAACTTTGGAGGCTTCCAAAAATCCTGCGCCCTGCCAGGCTGTTGCCAGTAGGGCAGGAGGAGGGCAGAAGTGATTTTGGTTCCCATTCCTCCTCCTCCTCAAAAACAAACAAACCAACCCAAGCTGGAGGGTCTCTGAGCCCATCTATCTCACTCACCGGCAAGGATCGGCGGAAGAGAGGCCATGGGATTCTGTGGATCCAGGCCTCTCCCCTCCCCTCCCTTCCCTGCCCACCGAAACGCCCACTTTTCAAGCTCTGTGACGCCTCTCAGGCTCATTTCTTTCTGTGAGGATCCCGGGGGTGTGTGTGTGGAATCTGTGTTCTGTTCTTGTGTATCAGTTAATTAATTAATTAATAGACACACATGAACAGAACACAGATTAATTAATTGATTAAATTCCTTTACTGCCTAATAGAACCAGTGTAGTGGTGAGAGTGACAGGCTGGGAGCTGGGAGATCCGGGTTCAAGTCCCCACTTGGCCCTGGAAGCTCACTGGGTGACTTTGGGCCAGTCACAGACTCTCAGCCCAACCCACCTCACAGGGTTGTTGTTGTAAGGATAAAATGGAGAGGAGGAGGATAATGTAAGCCGCTTTGGGTTCCTTGCAAGAGGGAAAAAGGCGGGACATAAATGCAATAAATAATAATAATAATAATAGTTGAAGTTATATACATTTGTGTATGTTGCGAGAGTTGGTGCACCAGGCATAGCACGTCCACGCCAGCGGGGGCAAGCGACTGGCCAAGCTGGCCGGCCAGGCCCCTGAGGGGACGCCAGCCGACGGGGAGGGAGGAGCCCACGCAGGAGTGCAGGCCGTGGCGCCGCCGCCGCTGCCAAGAACAGCGGCTGGCCAGCAGGGGGGACTGCACTGCTTCCTCACTTGAGGCGGCAAGATAGTTTGGGCTGGGCCGGTGTGGGTACATGTGTGTGTGTGTGAATACACTATTGTTAGTCTTTCTATCTTTATATATATATATGCATGCATGCACACCCCGACGCCCCCGACGCCCCCGACACCCCCATGCCCCCGACACCCCCCCATACATGCACTCCCCCACACATGCACCCCCCCACACCACCCGCCCGCACGCACACCCCGCACGCACACACGACATACACACACACGACACCCCCCTGACACCCCGACACCCACAGACACACACACACACGTATGCATATGAGAAAAAATGTGCCATTCCACAAAACCCGAGCCCGTCAAGTTCTCCGAATTCCACCAAGTCGTGTCTGTATCAGATTGTGAGCTTTCTTTTCGTCCTGTTTCTGCATGAGAATTCATGCATGGTTTCGGGCGCATTTCCCCCCAGTGTCTGCAGCAACCGTGCACATTTTAAAAAATGTACGCATTTTCCTCCCGTGGATTAAAGCACGTTTGTGCACGTTTTTCAGACGTAACGCGTTTTTTGAATGTGTGGATTTTTCACACTCGTTCCCCCCTCCCCCTGCGAATCGCACAACAAGCTCGGAACGTATGGGCTTTGACCCCAGATTTCGTTCGGCTTCACGTTTGGTTCTGGGAGGTGTGAACTGGGTAAATTTTGGTCAAAACCCCGAACTGAAATGAATTTCTCAGACATCCGTAGTCGAGGCAGGCATTGTCTTAGAGCAGCTGTTCCCTTGTGGTGTGTTGGACTACAAACCCCACTGCCCCCAGGCAGCATGGCCAATGGCAGTGCTGGCTGGGGATGGATGGAGCTTGTAGTCCAGTGCATCTGGATGGCGCTGGGTTGGGGAAGTCTGTCCTAGAGGGATTCTCCCTCCTCTCACACACGCTGGAGAGCATTTCAGCTACCCAGAGGGACCTTCTCAGTTGAACAAGATGTACTTTATGAGCAGCCCAGCCACACGCACCTACTGCAACTCCCTGCTTTGTCAACTGAGGTCAGGATTGGGTCCCCAGATCATGCATTTCTATGATTCTATGACATGCCAGCCTGAAGCTGGCAAAGTGAAATCCCCCCGCCCACCTTAGGCTTTCAACAGGAAGGCTTTTAAAAGAAAATTGCTGAGCAAACACCCCGTCCTGCCCTGGCTGGCATGAACCATCCGGGCTTTGGAAGTGGTGGCAGACAAAACCCTTCACCCCGTAACCTGGCTCATTTATTTATTTACAACATCTGTATACCGCCCCACATCTAAACAGATTCTGAGAGACAAAACGAACAGAAGATCAAAAGAAGAAGAATAAAACAGGATATAAAAATTATTCTTGAAAGAACAGAGTGCCAGTAAAACCGAGGCTGGTCAACCGAGGAAGGCTTCCTGGGAAAGAGCAGTTTTCAGGAGGCGCTGAAAACAACGAGGTCCAGAGGGAGGTCACTGCAAGTCCATGTTACTCAGCAGTGACTTCTCCCCCCATCTCCCCGCAAAAAAGCGGTTTTATTACAGCCGTCAAGTATTTCCAAAACAACATATGTGATTGGAAAAACAAAATACAGCAAGCAATGTTATATTTTTGTTTAGGAAAAAACAATAAAGCAGATTAAATTTTTAAAACCAAGTTAAACAGCGCATGGGACAGGGGCGCGGCTGTAGACAGCGGTGTGGGTGAGGCAGGAACGAAGGGTGTGGGGCCAGCCTGTTTTCAGGTCTGAAGGACAAGCCAAGGCTGGAGAATACCGAAGGATGCCAGCGGTCAGGAAGACCTTATTGGTCAAGCAAGGCTCAGCTGGAGCAGGAAGCCCTTTTATACTTCTTCCTGTCCAGGAAGGTCCAATGGCCAGTCCCGGGTGGGCGGAGCCAGTCCCGGGGTGGGCGGAGCCAGTCCCGGGACTGAAAGCACTTCACTGAGAATCTGGCGCACGCAGTTCAGTAGTTCACGACACGGGGCAGCCGCGCACGGATGCGGCAGCTCCCGACAAACGTCTAGCTCAGCTGCAGGAAGAACAGTATGGCTCCGCTCCTCGCATGCGCCCGTACTTGGCAGTAAGCCCCTTTGATCTCTGTGGGACTTACTTCAGGGTAAACGTGCATAGAATTGTGCCACATATAGACCTCGCAAAATAATAACCTCAGAAGTGCTCACAAGATAGTAACGGAACCGTGGCTGATTTTTTAAAGATGAACCCAAGATATGTTCATTTATTTAGAAGGTTTGCACCCCTCATCATATCTACAACAGATTCCAGAGTGGTGAATGTAAGAGGTACAATAGTATTATGAAAAACAATGCCAGTGAAAGCCGTGGCTGGTCATTTAAGGCATGCTTCCTGGAACGGTGCTGTTTTCAGGAGGTGCCGGAAGCAACACCGTGTTGGTGCCCGCCTGACCTCCAGGGCCAGGGAGTTCCAAAGAAAGGGGGCCACCACCTTGGAGGCTCTTCTTTATGTGGACTCCAGTCGGGCCACAGGTCCTTGTGCAAGCACCAGGAGCATAGCGATGCTATCAAAGTTGCAATGAAGGTGCCAGCTGGATCTCTCTAGGGAAAGCATTCTGGAATTTGGGAGCCACCACCTAGAAGGCCCTCTCCCCTCTCCCCACTCACCATTCCCATCCCCTCTGAAGGCGAGGGCATTCTCAGAAGGGCCTCTGATGAAGGTCTGAGTACCAGGGCTGGCCCTACCATTAGTCAAGGTGAAGCTGTTGTCTCAGGCAGATGCTGGGAGGTGGCAGCAAGATGTTGGAGGAGGGACCTGCGTACCTCACGGCCTGCCCTGTACTTCCTAAGTTAGCCTGCTGGCTTCAGGTTCAACGGAGGCTGCCTTTCCATCGCCAGTGTTGAAGAAAAGATCTAGTCAGCTCTTGTTCATGAAATGGGAGAGGGGGCCATCTTGTTCTTTGCCTCAGGCAGCAAAATGTCCTGTGGTCAGGACGCTGACGGTTCCTGTGGACAGCCATTGACCTTCTTTGTCCCCTGCAGGCCAGCCACATTCAGTTCCCTGGCGGCATCTATGGCTCAGACGGAAGGAGCATTTCGGTCGAAAAGATTGTCGGCTACTTCAACGGGACCAACTGCCCCAGCCTGAGGGGGAAACCCAAACTCTTTTTCATTCAAGCTTGTGGAGGAGGTGAATGTGCGCATGCATGCATGTGCCCGTCCTCCACGAGGATCAGGTTCCGGGTGGAAAACAAGGTTCGGAAGGGTCAGGAGGAGGTGTGCTGGAGTGAAATGCCCATCATCCCCGACCACGGCCATGCCGGCTGAGAATGATGGGCTTTGCAGTCCAGCACATCTGGGAGGGGGCCAGGTTAGTGAAGGCTGAGGTGTGTGTTTACCTTTCTAGCGGAAAGAGACCAGGGGTTTGAAGTGGATTCTGAGCCTGCTATCGGTCAGCTGCACGGAAGCGCTGCCGAGTCGGACGCGACCCCCTTCCGAAAGCTTGCGGGAGTCTCGGATCAGCCAGATGCCGTTGCGAGCTTGCCCACCCCGAGCGACATCTTGGTGTCTTACTCAACATTTCCAGGTGAGCAGCGGCTGTGCCGGACGGATGCGACGCTCCCTTTTTCAGCTCCTGTGGGCAGGCGCGCCTTTGGTCACGGATTTTCCCTGCTTGACCACTTCAGAGCTGATCCAGACATGGCGGACCACAGGTGGGCAGGCTCAGTGGAGGCTGGCAGCGCCAGTGTCAGTGGGGCGGTGAATCTGCTCCGGGTTTCAGTCAGAACCAGTCAGAACTCTAAAGGAGCTCTCCAAGGTGCAGAGGCACCCCGGACAGCTCCTTCAGAGTTCTGACTGAAACCCGGAGCGGATTCACCGCCCCACTGACACCAGAGCCAGCCACCTCCAGTGGGCAGACTTCAGGCTTGTCTGATCTGCTTTGTGGGTTATTGTTTTTTTTTTACTAGAACTCCAAGATCCTCCAGCCAGAGCCAGTTGCAAAAGACACACACATAGGATGAAAGAACAGAGCGCCTCTGAGCACTTTATTTATCTACTTCTGTGCCACCCAGCTGTCTGGGCAGTTCACAAAAATTAAAACCACAAAGCGCAGCATAAAACAATATAAAATATGAAAGCATTAAGACCACAGTATAACAATACAATCAGAATAAAACCTAGCAGCAATGCAGAGATTTAAAATATAAATTTAAAACACCAAATCGAAAAGACTAGGAAGTTAGAATGCCAACATACTGGGAGAATAAAAAGGTCTTCACCTGGTGCCAGAAGGAGTACAACGTAGGTGCCAAGCGGACCTCTCTAGGGAGCTCCTTTCACGGCCAGGGGGCCGCAGCAGAAAAGGCCCTCTTCCTGGCAGTCACCCGTCTCACTTCCTTTGGCAGGGGTTCATGTTATAAGCCTCGTTTTCACTGCCGGAACTGAGCTGAGCTTACACAATTTCTACTCCTGGTTACCCCAAGCTTTCTTCATTTTAGCGGCTGAATTTAGGTGGAAGGACTCATTTTGTTGGGGTTAAACAACTGGGAGTCAGAAGGACACCCTTTCTGATCTACTGCCAATCAGCCAGAGATCAACAGGAGATCCCTGTTTAGCTTCTGCCCAACCCTGCAGTAAACCAAGGAATGCTTTCAGGGCATAGCGGATGTTATTCTTGCATTGCTGGAAGATCTGGGCCACGTGGGAGGAACCCGGACTGATCCTCCTTTCCACACTAGCATCCCCACTCCGAGGCAATGCTGTGAGGGGAAGGAGACCTGGCATGGGCTCCTGCCACGTGGCCGAGAGACTCTGACATGACCAGAGTGGCTCGGGAAGAGCCAACACAGCAGACTTCCTCAACTTGGTACGCTTCAGATGTGTTGGACTACAAGTCCCATCATTCCCTATTTACCTCCAAAGCTACCCCTCTAGCTTTGGAGATGTCAGCAGCCATTGTCTGTGCACTTTTGAGGATATCTTCACATCCCTAAGGGCTAGAAACCTGCTTTTTTAAAAAAATAAAAATAAAAATGAAGACATGAAACATCCAGTGCCGATTTCTGCAAGTTTGCAGGATCTGCTTTTCCTCTCAAGGGCTCTTCTTCGTTCCTTTCTTCAGGTTTTGTGTCCTGGCGGGATACACAGACTGGCTCCTGGTACGTCGAAACGCTGGACCGCGTGCTGGACCACTATGCCCATTCTGAAGACCTGCTCAATATGCTGGTGATGGTAAGTTCTGCATCTGGGACCAGGGAGACCTGGGTTCGAATCCTGGCTCAGCCATGAAGCTCTCTGGGTGACCTTCTGCCGGTCGCCGTCTCTCAGCCTAATCCACCTCATAGAATCCTGGAGTCGGAGGGGGGCCTGGGATGCTGTCTGGTTCCCCCCACCACCACCCCACAGAGCTAGAGCATCCCCAACAGAGAGCAGTCCAGCCTCTGCTTGAATCGCTTGAGTAAGGGAGAGCCCCCACCTCCCGGAAATGGGTCCTATCATCAAACTGCTCTTGCCATCAAGAAGGGTCTCCTAAGATAGAATCCTGCTAAAGTCCTACGTAGAGTAGACTCATTGAAATGAATGGGACTGAAGTTAGTCATGACTAACTTAACTCCCATTCAGTGTAATGAGTCTACTCTTAAGTAGGACTTTAGCTGGATTCCACCCCTAATGTCCAACCGAAATTAACCCGCCTGTACCTCAAAACCCATTTGTTATCACCTTTTATTAAAAATCGATAAAAAGTAAGGATTACCCCACTTAGTCAAGCTTCTTGGGGGTGGGGGGGACTGTTTCCATCACCGCCTGCTCTTCTCTGAGGGGCTGTCTTGCCCCTTTCACGGTCTGCGTGGGTGGGGAGGGGGGCGCTGGGAGACGGCGTTATGACTCTGCGCAGGAATGTAGGGAAAATGTAACCACCAGCCCAGTCTGAAGCCTGTTCCTTTGAAGGCGAGCCCCACTACATTCAATGGAGCTTACTTCCAAGTAAGTGTGTGCAGGATTCTCCTAACGTTCAACCGAAATCTGCCCTCCTGTAACTTCAGGCTGTTAGATGTAGTTCTGCCCCCCCCCCCCCAAAAAAAAAAAAGAATGAGTCTTTGGCATGACAGCCTTACAGGGTTGTTGGGAGGATAGAAGGGTGGGTGGGTAGAAAGAACCATCTATGCCTCTCTTGAATTCCTTAGCAGAACCGTGGGATAAAAATCTGGTAGATAGGTAGATTTTACACATGGACGTGCGCACCTCTACCTGTTCTTTGCCGTGTGTTCGCCCAGCCTCCAGTGCTTTTGGACTGCAACTCCCATCATTATCTGGCTGGGGATGATGGGAGTTGCAGTCCCAACACCTCTGGGGGACGGCTGGGTTAACTGATCCATCCTGGTTTCCACAACATCCTACCTTCTGACAGTTGGAAAGTGAAAACGGGTGAAAGTGAAATGCTTGTACCATCCCGACTATTGCATTCCTGTGCACGTATCTGTTTCCCACACATGTGCAATCCTGTGCATGTCTCCTCAGAAGCAAGCCCCCTTGCATTACTCCCAGGTAAGCCTGTATAGCAGCCTTCCCCAACCTGGGGCCGTGCAGATGTGTTGGACTGCAACTCCCATCATTCCGAGCCAGAATTAGGGAAGTGGCAGTCCAACACATCTGGGTGGGGAAGTCTGGTGTATAGGGTTGCAGCAGCTGTGTCTGCTCTCCAGATTCTCAGACAGAGAACATGTGATCCTTTAAAAAAAACACACACACACACACACTTGGAGATGCCAGGAATCGAACTTGGCACCTTCTGCATGCCAAGCAGGTGCTGTTCCCACTAGGCAAAGCAAGGTGCTCCAAACCTTCAGCAGTACAAGTGTCTGTCTCCTGGCTCAAAAACAAAAGCAACTTTTGGCTCAGCAGAGGGATGCAGGCACAGCCAGACAGGTTTCATCTAGCAATCTCCCCATTGCCCGGTGCTGGGAACATCCGAAAGGGCGACTGTGTGTGCTTCTGCGCACGTGTGTTTGTGCGCATGCTTTCTGTGTAAGAACGACTTCAGAGCATGGCGTCTTGTCTTTTTTCGCTCAGGTGGCAAACGCTGTTTCTGCGAAAGGGAAATTCAAGCAAATGCCTGGCTGCTTTAACTTCCTCCGGAAACGATTCTTCTTCATGGTCAAATGAAGAAGGCTTGGAAGGGGGGGGGGGGTGCAGGATCTGTGCCTGTATCCAGCGATGGCCCCAAGAGAGCCCCCCTCCCCGAAGATGTCCAGCACTCTTGATTCTGTTTAAGCAGGAATTGTATGGAGACATTTCCTTCATCTTATTGTGTTGAGTGGGGGTTTGTTACTGTGAAAGTCTCCTCTCTCCTTTCTTGGGGAAACGTGAAGCATTGGTTTCCTATCCTAAGCCAGTCGGAGTTGCATGCAAAAATCCCGCACTGATCTCCAAAGAAGTGCTTGGAAGCTATTTTCCTGCAAGGGCCCTTCACTCTGTGTGTCCACCAGCGATTCAAGGTTCCCTCAAGGAAAAAACCAGTCGCCGTCTCTCTCTCTCCTTCCAATCTCAGATTTCTTCACTTTATTTTATATATCGCCTCTCTGAAGCCTCATTGGCGCTACCAGTTTAAACCCGCGTCAATATCCTTTCATTTTTATGGCTCTCTTTCTCTTCTCCCATCCACGTTAGGGAACGCTGCAAACTGCAGCTGTGAGGGTGTTCCAACTTCCCTCTTAGGCACAGCTGTTTCCCTCCCAAAACTGCTCTCGGGAGAAGCCACTTTTAAACCAGTTCAAGCTGGTCCCGCAGTAGAAACCAAAGAAACAGCGTTTCGTTGAGGTGAAGGTGAGTGGGAGAGAGGAACACGTTTTTCATGTCATCTGTTCTTCTTTTGTACAATTAAATCGTCTATATTTCTATGCAGTCTGCCTTGCTGTTACTTATTTAAACTTTGCACTCCAGAGCCTGTGTGGGCTCCATGATTTCTGCTCCACAGCGGAAACAAAAGTAGGATGTGATATGAAGAGCGGAATTCCACATCTGACATAACTGGGTGTAGAGGCATTCTGGGGGAAATGGAGCTGGCGATAGCCGCTTTGGCTGGTACTTGACTTCACAGCACCATTTATTGTATTTATCACATTTATATCCCACCTTCTTTCCATCATGGAACTCAAGGTGGCTCAGTGGGGTTCCCAGGTGGTCTCCCCTCCAAGCACTGACCAGACCCAAACCTGCAAACTTCAGCAAGATGACTGCCTCATGTGCCTTCAGGCCATGCCCTGGGCCCACTGACCTAGTCCAGTGGACCCTTCTACAGCCTATGTGCCCTGGGTTTTGCCCAGCTGCTGACACCAGGTCTGCTCTTCAGACTTAAAATTACTCTCTCTTTTCCCCGTGCAGCTCCCTGCCACTGCAATGCTTTCCCACCTGACATTCAAATCTCTCCCTCTGTTTTTACATTCAAGCACCCCTTTGAAACATATCATCCTGGCTTATCCCAAACAAACCCTCTTGCCCTCTCTCTAGGGGTGTATGAAACCCCACTTACCTGGGTCCGCTGGGGTGGGAGGCTCTCTGTTCCTCCCCCCCCCCCCGGAATCCTGCCTGGCCAGCTCCGCTCCGCAGTGAGGCCACGGAGCCGCCAGCCGGGCCAATCCACAGCCAGGCCTCCGTCCGCTGCCAGGCTGCTGCGGATGCAAATGGCGTCCTGCATAAGGGATGCCATTTGCACCCCTGCTTGGGCCGTGATAGGCTACGTAAATACTTATGTAGCCTATCATGGCTAAAGCGGGGACGCAAATGGCGTAGCAGACGCCATTTGCATCCCTGCGGGTAGCTGTGATAGACCACGTAAATATTTACGTAGCCTATCATGGCTACCCACACGGACGCAAATGGCGTCTGTTACGCACGACGCCATTCACGGCCGCACACCAGACAGAGGACAGCAGTGGCCGGATCCGGATCCACTGGAGGCAGGTAGGATCCGGTCCGCGCAGGCTTCGCGGGTTGGTGGTGGGGATTGCTCCATTCCTCCACAGACTCCGGGGGGCCGGATTCTGGAGTCGGTGGCGGAATTCTCCGCCATCCCTACTTCTCTCTCCCTCATTTGTTTTGACTTCCTCTCGAGACTGTAAGCCTGTGGGCCAGAGCCTGTTTTTTTACATTTTTGTTCGGTGCCTAGCCATTTTAGGCGATTTATAAATGAGTATAAGAAAAAAAAAATAGGCAAAGCAATTGAGAGGCACCCCTCTTTTTTCCCCTCTTTAAAAATGGCCACATGAGTGTCCTGCGCCGCAGGAGAGGAAGCACTGAGCCTCCAGCAAAGTTTAAATGCTCAGAGGACTTGTGTCACTCACGCATAGAGCTGTGCTCATTCCTGCAATGCATGTACTAATGAGAGAGGAAACGGCCTTTTCCTGGGCAGAATATGTTGCCGTTTAATAGTGGGCAAATGGGATTTCATTAATGGAAGCGCTATGTGGGTGTCCAGATGCCTGCAAGACCTGAGTAAGTCTTCAATCCTATACACAACTGGGAATAAGCTCCATTGAAATCAATGGGACTTACTTCTGAGTAGGCATGTATAGGATCGCACTGTAAAGCATCTTACAATAATGCACTTAGGTTGCAATCCTGTGCATGTTTAGACAGAAAAAAAGTCCTACAACTCCCAGCATCATGCTGGCTGGGGCACGCTGGGAGTTGTAGGACTTCTTTTCTGTCTAAACATGCATAGGATTACATTCTTAAACCAGAACCTTCTTAGGGAACTGTATAACACATCTCATTCTGAATTTCCTATCCCCATATCTGAACTGGAAATGGCTGTTTAACATATTGCACCAGACATAGACCCGGTTCATAAAAAAAAAAAAAAAATCAAGCCAAGAAAATCTAGACATGAACAGATGTTCTTAGCATCTCTTCTGCAACCTCTTGGCAAATGGAAGCAAACTGATAGAGATAAAAGCTGGAAGCAGGCCAGCCCCATAAATACATCGTGAGCCTGGAGATGGTTGATTTCTTTATTACCATTTTTTTTATTCACGCTATTCCTGGCAAGCTGGCTACTCCGATATCACCTACAGAAGATGCAAAGGAAAGAGAAAAGGGGGAGGGGGAAGAGAGAAAACATGAGATTTCATTTCAGCTAGCGGGACCCGTTGGCTTCTTTGCATTTCTCTTTTTCGTATTGTCTTGCCTGCTTGGGTTTGTTTTGTCTCTGTGGCCCCGATCCCAGACAGGTGTGCATGCAGATGTGGAAAGTAGGGTGGGGCTTCAAAACATTTAATGGCTGCCTCAGTGGGCAAGACCTCCTCACCGGTAAGGATGCTCCCATGTGCTAGCTAGACTACTACTAAATGCCAGCCTAATCTGCAGCCAACCCTCCCCCTGCAATGCTCTCTTACCCTGTTCTCTAAAATAGCGCTGTGCCGAAAGTTTATCTCACATTTTTTTCGACCATTCTCATTCCATTTGATAGAACAACAGTGAGCCCTACCTGTGAGAAACTGTTGGAGAAGTTCTCCTCCCCTAGGAGAAATTTGGTGAAACTCCCCCCCGCCCCGTTTCTCTGTCCACAAATAGGCTGGAGAATTTTGAGAGGCCAGTTGCACACAGCTCTACTCTAAAAAGCAGGGTTATGTTAGGGCATTAGGGAAGTCTATAAAGCCCACCCACGTATGCATGGGTTTTCTTAATTCTGTTCTTTTATTCTTCTTTTGTTTGGCTCTGCCCTGCATTTAATGATGATATTATCCATTCAGTCGTGTCCGACTTTTGGCAATTCTATGGATCATCTCGCTCCATGTATCCCGATCTTGTACTGTTTCTTTGAGCTGTTCCATGCTCTGGTTGGTATCAGTTTTGATGGTATCTAGCCATTTTGTTCTTTGGCGGCCAGGTTTCCTTTTGCCGCTAACCAATCTGAGCATAATTGCTTTTTCTAGTGAGTTCCTCCGCATAACATGGCCAAAATAAGTCAATCGCAGTTTCATGATTTTTCCATCCAATGACATGTCTGGGTTTATATGTTCCAGTACTTGCAATCCAGCCATGTACACTTCTGTGCATGCCAGTCCCAAGCCTGGATAAATGGGGAGGGTTGGAGAAAGACCAGGCAACCTACTCCGGAAAAAGTTTGCCAAGAAAATTTTATGGAAATGCTCTCAAAAGTATCAGATATGGTACCCAACAGCAGGGCCCCCAGGCCAAAAGGTACCCAACAAGCTACTGGGGAAGAGCAAAGGCCTCTGATAAGTAATCATGGCAAAAATGATGTGTCTGGGGCAAATCCAGCAGAAACCCGAGCTGTTGAGACAGCCAAAGGTGAAAGTAGGGGACTGCGCTGTGACTGCACCCTGCATTTAACGCCTCCCAAATCCCCAAATAACTAGGAGAACTTCCAAAATCGATTCTAGAAATTGAGCACAGACATTTTGCTATGGCTTTTAGTTCCATTGACTCTGCTGCCTCTTTCTCCCACCGTACCTCTCTCCATTTCTGATGCACATTGCTTCCCCGCCCCCTTAAAGTTGGGCAGTGTTTTATCAATGAAGGGCAAAAGAAATATCAGGATACAGCTGGTGTTAGTTAAAACATTTTATACTGTTGTTCATCTAAAAAGATTCCAGGTTGGTTTTCAAAATTTTTAATGTGCAAATAAAAAAGAACAATGAATGCTTCAATGAACCAAGAGATGAAACTTATTGTTTGGGTTTATTTCAGAAATAGTTTATTTTTTATTTGATTTTGTGTATTTCTGACGTTATAATACGTTTCTGTTAAAATAATAATACAAAAAGAAATCAGTGAGCTAAGAGACCTTCATGAACTAAAACAGGGGTTGCACAGTGTCTTAAAGAAAGCAGTGTGGATACCAACTTGACCCTGTTTGGAAAGGTTGCACAGTGTCTAAAAGAAGGCAGTGTGGATACCAACTTGACCCTGTTTGGAAAGGGTGTTCCATAGCTGGTGTGCCACAACCGAAAAGGCTCTCCCTTCATTGCCAACCTGTATCACATCCGATAAGCGAGGTGGTTAGAGAGAGTCCTCTGCAAATTGGCTAAGGGCATGGGCAGAAAGCCAGGTTGCATGAGAGGGCAAAATGCCATCTTGTGGTCCCTCTTTTCCATCGGTGGGCTCTGAAGGAAGGCAGCATCCCCTGCCCCATGGGGATCGCCATTTAAATTTCTCACAGTGGGGCTGTTCACACAACATGCTAACCCACACTCAGTGGTTGAGTGTGGGTTGCTGTTGAACCGTGGGTTGTTTGTTGAACTGTAGGTTAGCATGCTGTCTGAACCCAGGACATTTTCCGCAGGGTGGCCTGTTAACCATGCAAGGTGGCTTGTTAACTGCCCTGAACAACCCAGCAACAAACCATGGCTTCTCAAGGTGGCTTGTTCGAGAGAAATAAGCTGCATTGCATGGTGAACGAGCCACCCTGCAGAAAATGTCCTGGGTTCAGACAACATGCTAACCCACAGTTCAACAAACAGCCCATGGTTTAACAAAAACCCACTGAGCGTGGGTTAGCGTGTGGTGCAAACCCAACCAGTGTTCCTTGGGGCAATATAGTAACAGGGCTGTTGTGGGAAAGTTAAAGCGGAAGCTAGATGCAGCTACCTGCTGGGCTTGGAAAATCCTTTTTAAAGGGTGCCTCAGGGCAGTTGTCAGCTGTGGGCTCTACCTATTCAAGGAAGGTGGTCTGAGGACAGCTCTGACGGGAGTGGTTGATAAAGACACCCCTGTGGGCACATCAAGAGTGCTATTTCATCAATGAAAGCATGCACCTTATTAGCATAGAGATGGGGGGAAACATGCCTGAGCTGAATAGGCCTAAACAGTTCAACTAAGGGTGCGATCATGTGCACGTTGAGATAGAAAAAAGTCCTACAACTCCCAGCCAGGCTGGGAGTTGTAGGACTTTTTTCTGCCTCAACATGCACAGGATTGCACCCCGAAGGAACTCAAAGCTGTGTACAGCACAATGCCCCACACTCAGAAACAAAAGAATGGAGGATTTCATAACGCATCACTTCCATGTCAGAAACAGCTGAGTGAATTTAAAAGAAAAAAAAACTGAGAGCCAATCTACGTTACAACTTTAAACTGGTTTCAAACCGGTTTATCTAAAGGGATCCTGCAGTTTCATGAGGGTACTGAGAATTCTTTGCTAGAGACCCCTGTCCCCTGCCCAAGCGGCCCCCCTTCCTAGAGCTACAATTCCCAGAATTCCTGTATTTGGTAGCGGTAATCACTAAAAAACAGGTTTGAAACCAGTTTGAAGTTGTAATGTAGATTGCCCCTGTAAGAGTAACACTGGGGTTGGGGGGGAGCTCTTTCAAGGGGCCCCTGCCCTCCTGAAATATACACAGAAATGTCCCCTAGAAATAAAACTAGGTTATCTAGTGCTCCAAAATCTAGGGAGAAATTTGGCAGCACCCCCAGGCCCCAAGTAGAAAGGGAGGTCTCGCCATGTCTCCTGCCATCCCAAAGGTTCGGGGTCAAAGCCCCCGCTTGGCTCTGCATCCATGAGAAAGAATTGCAGGTCTGCCCTGAGACCAAAACTCACCTCAGCGATCCAGTCGTTAAACGCGGAGACCCGCGTGAAGACGGAGGGCTTGCGAGGGTAATTGCATCCCAGGGAGGAACCAAAACTGACCACGCCGTGCACTTCCCACTTTCCGCTAGAGTTCCTGCAGTTCAGCGGACCACCTGAGTCCCCCTGTAAATAACCAAAGAGAACTCAACGGAGGGTTGGGAGCGAGGGAGAAAATGCTTCTGGGCCGCCAGTCTCCGCTAACACGGGCTGGAGCTGCGCAGAAGCAGGAACCTGTCGGGGTTTGTCTGAGCAGCGGGATTGCCTGCACGAAGGATGCTTGTTCTTCCAGCAGTGGATCAGGCCTGCTACCCACATGATGGAAATAGACGTCATGGCCACAGGCTGAGATTGCTTTAAGATGGCGTTAGACCAGCTTTTCTCACCCTGGTGCCCTCCAGCCAGCATGGCTAATAGCGATGGGAGTTGTAGTCCAACACATCTGGAGAGCCCCAGGTTAGGGAATGGCAGATTAAGCAAATGCATGGAGGATAAATCTATCCATGCAGCTAGCTGGGACAACTCAGTGGAACCTCCTTGGTCAGAGACACTCTACCTCCGGAATGCCAGGTGCTGGGGCAGATGATGGTGGCGACCCAGTGCCTTCCTTTATGCTCTGTGTGTGGATTCCCTAGGATGTAAGGAAGCTGCCTTATACTGAATTGGACCATTGGTCTATGTAGTTCAGTACTGCCTACGCCGAGTGCAGCGGAGGCTGGTGGCTCTGATGTTAGTGGGGCGGTGAATCAGCACTGGGTTTCAGCCAGAACCAGTCAGAACTCTAAAGGGGCTCTCCAACCTTGGAGAGCTCCTTTAGAGGTCTGACTGGCTCTGACTGAAACCTGGAGCGGGTTCACTGCCCCACTGACATCGGAACCACCAGCCCCCCCTGGTTGACCAGCAATGGCTCTCCAGGAGATTGAACCAAGGTCTTGTGTACAGTTCGGGCATTGTAGAGCTGGAAAAGGTGCAGAAAAGGGCAATTAAAATTATCAAGGGGCTGGAGCACCTCCCCTATGAGGGAAGGCTAGAACAGCTGGGATTGTTTTGCTCGGAGAAGAGGAGAGTAAGGGGAGACATGATAGAAGTGTAGAAAATTATGCCTGGTGTGGAGAAAGTGGATAGGGAGACATTTTTCTCCCTTTCTCAGAATGCTAGAACCCAATGGGGTCGTCCCATTATTATCACCATCGTCTTCTTTCTATCCTGCCTTTTCCCCAAAACTGGGACACAAGGCAGCTTTGCAACATTAAACCTTGTACAATTAAAACCTATAAATAGAAGTATACAAAAGTTAAAAATATAATTCAATCATCAATAATATTAAAACTGCATAAAATATCAAAACATCAAAAGACAACAAGAAATAGAGTATCAATCCGTCCTATTCTCACAGGCTAGCTATCCCCAAAGGCCTGCCGGAACAAGAAAGTTTTTACATGCCTGCGAAAAGAAGTCAAGCAGGGTGCCACTCTCACCTTCCTGGGAAGGGACTTCCAGAGCCTTGGGGCAGCCACTGAGAAGGCCCTCTCCCCCTGTGATAGTGGCGGGACGGCGAGAAGGGCTTCCCCTGAAGATCTCAGGGCACGGGTAGGCTCATAGGGGGGAATACGGTCTTTCAGATAACCTGGACCCGAGCTGTATAGGGCTTCATAGGACATGACCAGCACTTTGAATTGTGCCCGGAAAGCGGAAACAGACCGGGAGCCAGTGGAGCTGTTTTAGCAGGGGAGTGGTACGCTCTTTGAACCAGCTGAAGTTTCCGAACACTCTTCAGAGGCAGCCCCACGTAGAGCGCGTTACGGTAATCCAGACGGGATGTAACTAAGGTGTGTGTCACTGTGGCCATGAAGCTGATAGGTGGGATATTCGGGACAGATAAAAGGAAGGGCTTCTTCACACAACACAGAGTTCAACTATGGCATTCGCTACCACAGGATGTGGTGATGGCCACCCATTTGGACGGCTTTAAAAGGGGGCTGGACAAATTCCGGGAGGAGAAGGCTATCGACGGCTACTAGTCCTGATGGCTCTGTGCTACCTCCAGTACCAGAGGCAGGATGCCTCTGCACACCAGTTGCTGGGGAACATGGGCGGGAGGGTGCTACTGCACTCATATCCTGCTTCTGGGCTTATCACAGTCTTCTGGTTGGCCACTGTGCGAACAGAATGCTGGACCAGATGGACCTTGGCCTGATCCAGCGTGACTCTTCTTATGTTCTGCATGTAAAGCAGGTCCTCTTCCACTGAGCTACGGCCCCTCCCCTAAACATCTAGCTGTCCACTGTCGGAAACAGGAAGCTGGACTAGATGGGCCTCTGGTTATTTATTAATTAATTAATTACATTTCTATCCCGCCATTCCTCTTTATGAAACATCCTCTTTAAGAAACCCAAGGCAGCGTGCATAATCCTCCACCTCTCCGTTTTATCCCCACAACAACAAACCTCTAAGGTGGGTTGGGCTGAGAGCCTGTGACTGGCCCAAAGACACCCAGTGAGCTGCCATGGCCGAGTGGGGACTAGAACCTGGATCTCTCGACACCCAGTCCAACACTCTCGCCACTACACAACACCGGCTCTGGTTAGATCTAGCAGGGGTTGACTTATGAATTATTAGAGCCGTTCTAATTTATCAGTAGCGATGAGCCATAACAACTCAATAGAGCTTCCATGTTCAGAGGCAGTATACCTCTGAATACTGCGTGCTGTGCAGCCAACAGTGTGGAAGGGCTATTTCCTCATGTCTTCCTTGTGTGCTTCCTGGAATCATTTAGTTGAGCATTGCTGGAAGCAGGATCCAGGACGAGATGGACTTCCTGATCCAGAAAAGCAGATCCAGTGTTATTGCATTTGCTCTGCTCTGTAAAATATACGCTTCCTCTGCTCTGGTGAGCTTCTCCTCCACGGATTTGTCAAATCCCCGCCTAAAGCAATCAAAGCGAGTGGCTTGCCCCGATCTTGTGATGGTAAGTTGCAGGGTATGTTATGGGTTGCAAATCCAGTTCTCAGGCATGATTCGTTCCAGCAGCCACATTGGGCGCTCTCTATTCCGACACCCCTGTTCCCCATGACACTGGAATACCAAGGGGCCTTCACTCGATTGTGCTTCGAACAAATGGATTCAATGATGAAATCGGTATACCAATTTTATGGTATACCGGTCCAAGAGAGATGGTGTGTTTGTGGGAAACCCCAGTTTTGGAAGGGTTAGCACATTATATGCTTGAAAGCCAATTATATACTGACATTAGAGATTGCTATTTAGATCCCTTTCAAAGAAAAAAAGAAATTTCAGGATGTAAAGAGGAAATCAGGTTTTCTGCTGCAAGCAGCTAACCAGTATGTGGTCTGGAGGCTTGCTTCTTTTGCAGTAAAAGGCTGCTAAATGTACAGAAAAGTATGTAAACTCTATTGCTGTGAATTGCCTGGAAGATTTGAAAATCTGAGAAATGCATTCTTATATAAGTCAATGTATTTTATATGCAAAGCTTGTTTTCTTAAGGATATGTTTTAATTAATTAATTTATTTCATTTCATTTCTATACCCCCCAATAGCCAAAGCTCTCTGGGCGGTTCACAAAAATTTTGATTTTAACTACTAATTTTAATTAGTGATGACCGTATTCTTATGTAAGTTGTTGTGAGCTTTGTTACTCAGTTTTGTGCTGCTATGGCCTAAGGACTAATGCAATAAATGTTATTTATTCACACCTTGATGCCATGGACTTACATTGCAGCTGGAGATCACGCCATCGCCGCCTGCACAGACCATGTTAGTTTTGACTGTGCTTCCCCACCAGTTGAGCTGGGTGCAGGTGGCATGATCCACTACAAGGAGCTGGCCCTGTTGAAGGATATCTGGCGATGGGCCATTTGCTAGAAAAGACCAAGACCAACAGACCTATGAGACAAAGGAGTGATATCGGGCCATTTCTACATGAGGCTTTTATCCCGCACCTTCACCGGGGCTTCTGCTTCTGAATTCTTTTCAGGATTAAGTTCGACTCCTTTACATGTTTTTTTTTTCCTCCAGGGTTTTCCTTTCTCTGCCTTTCTACATGTTTCATTATACAGCCACTAGATGGAGCTGTGGTACGGCAGAATTGCGCAATTACATGCTATAACTATAACACCACTCAAAAAAATACTGCATTTCACTTGATCTAAAAAAAAACTGTGATAATGGTTGCAAAGCACGGGAGAGGTCTTGGAGGATGGTGACATTCTGTAAAGGACCTGCAAACTACCATGACTTAGCATTCATGAGTGCATAATAAAAGCCTTGTGTAGAAAGGCTTATGATTTCAAGATGCTTTCAAAATCATGGTTTGATCATTGCATGTATTTTGATTAAGGTAGCACATCCCGTCCCACAGTTTAAGGGTGGATATACATTAAAGCAGAACCAAGATACTAATTCATTGGGGAGGGGGGGGGGGGCAGCAGTGAGGAAAACATCCATAAGGTGGTGTCCAAAATCTTCTCTCTCTCTCTCTCTCTTTTTTTTTAAAGATACCTGTTTTCAGCAGATTGCTCATGAAGAAGGGTTGTACAAGGTTCACATGCATACATATGCATTAAGGGTGCAATCTAATGCATGTTTTGACAGAAAAATTCCTACAACTCCCAGCGTGCTGGGAATTGTAGGACATTTTTCTGTTGAAATATGCATAGGATTGCACCTTTAGATGGCATTATACATTTTGCATCAAATAGAATCATAGAATAGTAGGGTTGGAAGGGAGCTACAAGGTCATCGTGTAAAAAAATGTGGAAAATGTAAAAAAATTCAACATGGCTATCATATAATGTTCACTGCTCTAAAAACAATTGCCATGAAATAAAGATGTAATTAAATAAAATGACCCCTTCATTTTAAATCGATAGAGTGCGTGCGTGTATACACACTTTTATTTTAAAGGGATTGGTTTTTCTTTTAATGTATCGGTCTGAAATGCTTAATAAAAATAGAGGATTTAAAAAATCAAAATTTAAACGTGCTATACAACATCAATAACAAAAAGCTACACTTTGCTAGAAGGTAAGTATTTTTTTAAAAGTCATATACAGTATAGTGATTAGGTAATGTTCTTGAATATTATGAAGAAATCACATCCTTCCAGGATGTGGGTTCCTGTTAGTTTATGAGATGAATGGAAACAAATGCTCAATCTAGTGATCGTTCTCTGTTGAATCATAAAGCACATGAAATTTTGGTGTACATTTGCCCATGGCAGCATGCTTCCGTGTTCTTTGATATCACTGAGAAACAGAAAGCGATTCTATATTTTTCCAATCCTTGGAGATTTCTAGCCTAGCTTCTAATAGCATGTGATCAAACTTTTATAAAAATAATAATCCCCATTATCAGAAAAGCCCAGGAGTGCTACATCTGGTTCAGATCTCAGGGTCGGATCCAGACTTAAACCCCCTGAAGTCAATGGGACTTTGGTTAGTCATGACTAAGCTGTCCCACTTAATCTGGATTCTGGATGCAACCCTCAGTTCTTAAAAGGGACTGTTTTCACAGCAGTGAATGTTACAATTTAGATTTTAATTTTTCAGTTCTTGGATGCGCTGTATATAATGACAATTGAATTAATGTCTCCATTTTAATGTATATGCATGCTTACTTTGTTATTCTTTTGCCAAAGAGCAATAATTTTCCATGGCACCTGGTTTTGTTTACTTCTTTCCTATGAATTACAAACCCAGAGGTGTGAGAAAGACATGGAGGGAGTCATAACTGGGATAACATATCCCACTGGCGGTGAACTTGCAGAGTGGGTGTTAGCTTCCTCCTTCCAATCCTCTTCTTAAAGTAGCCATCTTGCAACACTTAATGCTTTTGCATTCAGTTACGCATGGCATGACACCCTTTCTCTGCTTCTCTTTTCTAGCTGGCACTCAACTCTCCATGGGTATGGAGAATGTTGATTCCTCACGGGGCTGTTCTTTGAGGGGTGTTTTGTGCACTTAGATTTTTAAAAATTCTACTTCTGCAAATCTCATGTGTCTGCTGAGCATGCTGATACCTCCCTCTTGTTTCTCAGTGGCCTATTTTGGTTCAGTTTCCATTGGCACTCACCACTGGAGTTTGCTGTTAGAGGGAACGGTATATTTTGGATGGGAGTGTTCACATGAAATATACCATTACACCTTTTTCAGAAATCTCGCATGGGGGAGAAAGCTGTCTTCCCCCAGACATGCTCTTTGCCACTTTCGTCCTCACCACTCCCCCATTTTTATCTGCTAGCACCAATAGCTATCAGAAGTTTGACGAACACTGAGTTGACTGCCTATTCCTCTTTAGGGAGGCGTCACCACAAACAGCACTTACTAATCAGCCTTCCCCATCCCGTGACGTAGCAAGCAAAGTTGGAGGGTAAGATGCTGTTAGCTTTTGGGACACAGGCCGGCTGGATCTTGTCGCTCAGGGTGACGTGTTGGGAGAGTTTGATCAGCGCAATGTCGTTCCTGGTTTCGATGGGGAGATGGGGAAGGACAGAGATGAAGAGTGCAGGATATAACTTAGGCACACCAACTGAAAAATTGTGGAGGCAGGATTCAACCCCAATTGTTCAAGGCAGAAGTGAACTTGCCCCCATCTACCAGCAAGTACAAAGGCCTTTGGATAACTGAGGTCTTCTTTTTCAACTTTATAAAATAAACCTCTTCTTGATTAATGTCCAATACAGACAAACAATGTTAAAGGCCCAATCCTATGCATGTTTAGACAGAAAAAGTCCTACAACTCCCAGCATTCCCCAGCCAGCGTTTTCTGCCTAAACATGCACAGGATTTTCCTGCCTAAACATGCACAGGATTTTCTGCCTAAACATGCACAGGATTTTCCTGCCTAAACATGCACAGGATTTTCTGCCTAAACATGCACAGGATTTTCCTGCCTAAACATGCACAGGATTTTCTGCCTAAACATGCATAGGATTGCACCCTCAACCTATTTAGAAATTTAGTATTTCTCTTTTGGATGTTCTGCAACGATTATCTGCCCCCGTATGCTAGTAGCAGGCAAACCTCAGGCTCGCAGAATCTACTTTGGGGTTGTTTTTTTACTAGAACCCCAACATCTGCCATTCTGGAGCCAGGTGCAAAATAGCAATTGAGGGAGGGCAGAAATACACAGAATGAAGGAATGGGGTGTCTCTGCGCACGCCCTCAGCCCAGGAGTTTTTCTGTGTTTGTTTGATCAGAACTGAGTTTACAGTGGCTTTGCACAGATACAAAATCATCCCAGGTTCCTCCCAACCACAAGCCTTCTTCGTTTAGGTGGTGTGCAGAGTCACAGAGGGAGCAATCCTATGGCCGCTAGTCAGTGGCTAGGTGGCCATAGGATATGTGGTTTTCCAGGTACCAACCTTTCTCCCCACCACGCATTATTTTGCACACCTCTCTCTTGTCTCCCCTCACTCGCCTTTTCTCTAAGCTAGACAATTCCAGCTGTTGTAACTTTCCCTCATAGGGGAGATGCTCCAGCCCCTGGATCATTTGAGTTGTCCTTTTCTGCACCTTTTCCAGCTCTACAATATCCCTTTTTAGGTGTGGTGACCAGAACTGCACACAGTATTCCAAGTGTGGTCGCACCATAGATTTAAGGGCAGGATGATATGGGCAGTTTTATTCTCAATTCCTTTCCTAATTATGCCTAACACGGAGTTTGTCTTTTTTACAGCAGCTGCACACTGGGTTGACGTCTTCATCGAGCTGTCCACACAACCCCAAGATCTCTTCCCTGGTCAGTCACCACTAGCTCAGATCCCATCAGGCTATACTTGAAGTTGGGATTTTTTGCCCCAACATGCATCATTGTACACTTGCTTACATTGAACCCCATTTGCCATTTGGATGCCCGTTCTCCCAGTTTGGAGAGATCCTTTGGGAGCTCTTCACAATCCCTTTTTGTTTTAACCACCCTAAATAATTTGGTGTCATCTGCAAACTTGGCCACTTGACAGCTCACTGCTAACTCCGGATCAGTTATGAACAGGTTGAAAAGCATTGGTCCTAATACAGATCCCTGTGGGTCCCACACGTCTGAGCCACAACGGTTACTTTCTGTGAAATGAGTGTTTGAGCAGAAAAATCTGTTCAAAAGAGTGGTTTCATGTGTTGAAGCTCAGACACACGCACCCCTCTACCTTGTACTTAGGTTTTGACCAAATTCCTTTTAGTCTCACCAGCTTATCTTCCAGGAAATGGGTGCATTATGGCCAGCCGCGCCTGCCATGGCGGCCATTTTCTGAATCAGCAAGCACCCCATGGCAGCCATTTTGCGAGAGTGCCCACCACTCACTTTCAACATTCCAAATGTGCCCACTGACCCAAAAACGTTGGAGACCCCTGGCCTATTCAAACATGCATTCTTAAGTGAAATGCAGCTCTCTCTCTCTCTCTCTCTCTCACACACACACACACACGCACACAGAGCCAGAAATGGCGGCTTTCTTACCACCATCCCCAAATTTAATCAAGAGGTTAAAATCCAGGCCCTTTCCTCCTGGTTCATTAGCAGCCTTAATTTCTTCTAACTTTTTGTATAAGCAAAACATATGACGTTACCCATTTGAAACTCTGCTTGGGTTCCACTTTGGGTGAACAACGATTTTTTCTGGAGAAAGAGCGACGGATCCGGCCTCACTGTTTGCGAGGCTGTGCTTTCCGAGGTACATGCGATAGGTCCGAGAACTGAAGGGGGAGAAAGAGTGCGAGGTCAGGGAGTTTTGCATAATAAACCATCACGTTCATAATAACATTGCCATAAATGTGAATGGTCCATGGTCTCTGTCCCATGGAGCTTACAGTAGGAACAAGACATAGCGGGGGTGTGGAAGGGAAAGGAAGTTGAGGGAGGGGGAAACGGTGAGATATCGTGAGATAACTCCTGTGACGTGCTCTTCAGTTTAGGGGCAGGCTTGGTTACTGGAAAGCACCCTTCCTAAACCCTGAGCTCTTCAATGGCCATGCTGCCTGGGGATGATGGTAGTTGTAGTCCAACACCATGTTGGGTGAGGCCGATCTACTTAAACAGAAGCACAAGCTAAATGTAGGCAAATATGGGATTGTGAGCCCATATTCTGGCAGAGGCTATCCCATATAACTACCCCGTATTTGTGCCCGCTAGCTCCACCCAAAACACTGCCACTCCCTCTAGCTCTGCTCCTTGAGAGTTCTGACTGGTTCTGACTGAAACCCAGAGCGGATGCCCCACTGAGATCAGAGCCACCAACCTCCTTTGGCTCCCCCCCCGCCCCGCCCTCATTTTCTCACATTTGGCCTGGCAGTCCGGAGCCCCAGCTATCAAATTCTGCTTCCCACAGTGGCTAATCCATACGCAGGGTAGAAATGCAGCAGCTCTCTCCTCCCTCGCTTGACCCCAAGCAATTTGTATTCAGAGGTACACTGCCTTTGCAGATGGAGGCTCCATTTAGCTCTCACACCTCACCTCTTCCTCCTCCTCCTCCTCTTGTACAACCACTTCTTAAAGTGAGTTGCTATCACCACATCTTCTGCCAGTGAATTCCAGACTGTTACAAGGCATTACAACTCCAAGAAGGCCATCTCCTTGCAAACTTAGCCCAGGGGGACTTCCAGCGTGAAGAATTAAGCCTGCTCCTATTTGCATAGCCCTGCCTTCTCATCTACATAGCTCCACCCTGGCATCTATTTGGGGGATATGGTGGAGTGTGACAGTCAACTGGCAGGCAGACAGATGCTATCTGGGCAGCATATGTTGGATAGACATCCTTGACCGCAACCTCTCTCTCTCTCACTCAATAACGAAACCAATTTCGGGCTGGACATCTCACTGAATTTGCAAATGAGCCCCAAATTTCACGTGGAAGGAAGGGAGGTCGTATTCTTCCAGTCGCTGGTCCTGTACTTGAACCTGTTTCAAGTGGGAGCAATGTTTCAGCATACCCGATGCAGTGAGCAGCTGTCATGACCCAGTTGGTTGTGATCAGAGTCCCACCACACGAGTGACGCCATTTCCCGTTGGAGAGGTATTGAAGAGAAGCCTAAAAGTGACAGGCAAGTGACAGGCTGAGCCTGGGGGATGTTCACATGAGCTCCCTTCACCCAAATCAGAACCAAAATGTTCCCTCCCGAAAGTACAGCCCCCAAACCCCCCAAACATCAGACAAATATCCAGCACCATCACTGAACAGTTGACAGTGGTATTTTGCAGCCAATGATACTTGACTCTGAGATTCCCTTTTATCATTTAAAATATGACAGATTGTATTTGACAGCTGGAATGCTATGATATTTAACATCGTCATATTTATCATAGTCATATCCTCTTGCCCCCCTGATCAGCAGGCCGAGAGCTATGGTTTTTCTACAAGGGCCAGAGACCTTCTTAAACTCTGGAGCCCAGATTTATTTATTTATTTATTTATTTATTGCATTTATACCCCGCCTTTCTCCCTCTTGCAAGGAACTCAAGGCGGCTTACATTATCCTCCTCCTCACTGTTGTATCCTCACAACAACAACCCTGTGAGGTAGGTTGGGCTGAGAGTCTGTGACTGGCCCAAAGTCACCCAGTGAGCTTCCATGGCCAAGTGGGGACTAGAACCCGGATCTCCCAGCTCCCAGTCCGTCACTCTCACCACTACACTACACTGGCTCCTTCCCACACTGGAGGCATTCAAGAGGAGGCTGGACAGCCACCTGCCAGGGATGCTCTGGCTTGGATTCCTGCACTGAGCAGGGGGTTGGACTTGATGGCCTTGTAGGCCCCTTCCAACCCCACTATTCTATGATTCTATGAAGACAAGGCTGGACCGCCATCTGTCAGGGATGCTCTGGCTTGGATTCCTGCACTGAGCAGAGGGTTGGACTCGATGGTCTTGTAGGCCCCTCCCAACCCTACTCTTCTAGGATTCTATGACTCGCTTTTAAAAAATAAATAAATTGAAAGCTGGGGAAATGTACTGGCTAGTGGGCTTCAAAGGTGGTGGGCTAAGGGATACAGCCCTCTTAGCCCAAAGGTCAAATTGGCCATCTGTTTGCCTGGGGAGACAGTCAGGGACTTGATGAAAGGCCATTACTGCAGATATTTTCATTAATGGCCTGGGACTCTCTCTATCCCCAGCTTTTGGAATGTGACACCTGTCAGAGCAAATGGGAAGGACAAATAAACTGTTTGCAGCAGAGAGAGAGAGAGAGAGAGAGAGAGAGAGAGAGAGAGAGAGAGAAAGAGATTGCTGACATCTTACTGGAAGCAGCAGGGGGGCTGGGGGGGTGATGTGAAGCAGCTGTTCTCTTTAGGAATCTGATGCAGAACCAGCACTTTTCCCACCTGCTGTAGGAATCTACCATTTTCAACATGCTTCACTTGTCTATTTCTAAATAAAGGAAACGTTTCAAAGACATCCTAAATCTCCAGTCTCCCTAAGCCTCACCAGAAGACAACTAAACCCTGAAGGCCCTGCTCCTGGACTGTTCACCACTTGGAGACGTGGGGAGAGCTTAAGCATATTTTGACGGTATTTGCTAGCTGGCATGCAATGGTATAATGAACGGGGCAATATCTGACCTGCAACTGCAGTCTGGTATTTGCCAGGACTGCTTATTAGATTTCGTATCCTATTCCTGCCCAAACCAACACAATCAGCAGATGATCACAAATGGAAAGCATTTGCGTTTTGAACGTTGAGATAACCTTTCCACAGCTCCAAGCTGAATTTGAAATATGAAACTTTGAAGCCCAAGGGTGAAATCTGAAATTATAGCATGGATTCTGGGACTCCCTTTCTGCAGAATCTGGATATTCAGGCTAGTGCATTCCTAGAGGTGGCTGATCTGGCCCTGATCACGTCTACCTGAGTTACGTCCTGTTTGTAACGCCCTCTACATGGAGCTGCCTTTGAAACCGGTTTGGAAACTTCAGCTGGTCCAGAATGCTGCAACCAGACTGCTGACCAGGCTGGTTTCAGGGAGCACGTCACCCCCTTGTTACAAAAGCTTCACTTGGTACCATTCTGTTTTCAGGCACAATTCAAAGTGCTGATTTTGACATATAAACCCCTATACAACTTACGATTGGCGGGGAAAACAATGCAGCATCAAGTGTTTCTCCTGCCCCTGTGCATGCCAATTGCACAGCCAGGATGACCCTAAGTACCTGGGCCACATCGCGGGTTTCTGTGCCGTGAGAACCCGGTGCACAGCACAGGCAAAATGCATTTTCACCCACCCTACAACCCATACAGCAAGCCCTGGGTTGTAGGGTGGGTGGAAATGCACTACGCCTGCGTCACGACCCGGGTTCGGATGACATGACAACCCGCGATGAAATGCAGGTTATTAGGTGACTCCTGGCAGCACAACTGGTGCATGTGGGGGCGGGGGAAACAAGCAGCGCCGGGTGGTTTCCCTCGCTGATCATCTGAACCCAGACACTGCCTTCTCCCATATGAGCCTGCCTAGTTCTAAAGATCTTCTGGAGAGGCGTTTCTTTCAAGACTGCATCCTTCAGAGGCGCGTTTGGTGGAGACATGAGACAGGACCTTCTCGGTGGCTGCTCCTGGCTGTGGAACTCTCTGCTGCAGGAGGTTAGGTTTGCTCCTTCTCTGCTGACCTTCCATCAACAGACAAAAAAATGTTTTATTCAAGCAGGACTTTGGCGTGTAAGCGGGTGTGCTGGGCTGGATGTTGTTTTTATTTTGTAATTGTTGTGTTTGTAGTTGTATTTTAATCAAGTTTGATTTATGATTGTAACCCACCTTGAGTGCCATTTTTCTTGGTAGAAATGTGAGATACAAATCAGTCAATCAATGATTTTTTAGGAAAGTGTACACAATGATCTGACTGTAGCTCAGCAGTAGGTATGAGCAAGTTTGGCCCTGTTTTCTTCTGTCCGCTGATTCTCCGTGCCCCAGTCCTCCTGAATTCTGGCTTAGCTAGCAGGAATTTTAAAATTCTTTCCAGAACTGGAGCATGCACACTTTGCAACAGCTTTCTTTTTGCACATCGTCTTACTGATGTGCATGTGCACCTGTGTGCATGAATAAAACACAGCACTAAAGGAATCTTGATGCACTCTTGCATGCGGTCTCATCAAGGTGGCTTTTTTGCAGGTTTTTATCAATGGGGACTTGTACATTGGTAATGGAGGTGGTGGTGGGAAGACAGGAAGGAACTGAAGAAACCGTAAGCTTCAGCAACCTTTGCATGTGTGTACAGTACTCTGCAAAAAGTAGAAATGTTCAAAAATGAAAAAGAAAACAATGGAGGATTTCTGCTGCGTCGGTCCCTCTTTGGGAACACGACTGGACAATTCAGAATTGCAGAATTTGGGAGAGATCCAGATACACTGAATTTCAGACCTTCTGAAAGAAAACCTTCTGGGGAATAGAATGCTTGGTTGGGTTGTCACAATTATCTACAAGCAGGAAAGCTAAAAGAACACACACACACACACAAATAAATAAATAAAATTACAATGCTTCTACACACACACACACACACACACACACTCACTCACACACCAGTTGATTGAGCCCAGCAGATCACAGTACAGCCGGACAAATGGTTGGCACATATGAGGATATAGGTGTCATCCCCCTAAATTTCAAAGAAATCATGTAGCCAAGTGAAGCGGAGAACTGCCTCTTACCTGCCAAGGCCAGCTGTTTGGCCTGGCATCTTCTCCTCCCACAACTCGGGATATGGTGGGCTTGTAGGCTGGAACTCCACAGCTGAAGGCTGCAACAGACACAGAGCAGAAGAAGCCGTCAGAAGGTTGTTCATCGTAGAAAATGGATGACACTCAAGGGAGCTAAATGGTTGGCCTGCCACACAACACCACTTCTATATTGTTGCAAAGGTGCTTTAGTTGTAAGCAGTGCTTCCCCTCACCCTCCTATGAGTTTCCCTGGTCTCTGATGGCTGGTGGCTATACTAAAATCCTGGAACATGGGGCCTGAGAGGAGCTGGTTCTTCCTGAGTCTGGGTGAGTTGGAAATGCAGAGCCTTTCAGAGCAAACGCTACAACATGGAACGCCTGATGCATGTCTGGGAGGTGCTCCGTGGCAAACCTTTCCATGCCTCCTGGCACGATCAGCGGTGCATATTGATCATGACTTGTTTGGAGGCTTGCGGGAGCTTCCTAGAGTAGTTTCAAGTGGCATATCAAGAGCTTCCAAATCTCAGGAAGTACTAGTTCCCCTCTACTCAGCACTGGTTAGGCCTCATCTGGAGTGCTGTGTCCAGTTCTGGGCACCACACTTTAAGAAGGATGCAGACAAGCTGGAGAGGGTTCAGAGGAGGGCAGCAAAGATGATCAGGGGACTGGAAACAAAGCCTTGTGAGGAGAGACTGAAAGAACTGGGCCTGTTTAGCCTTGAGAAGAGAAGATGGAGGGGAGACAGGATAGCGCTCTTCAAGTACCTGAAAGGTTGTCACAGAGAGGAAGGCCAGGACCTCTTCTCGATCATCCCAGAGTGCAGGACACGGAATCATGGGCTCAAGTGACAGGAAGCCAGATTCCGGCTGAACATCAGGAAAAAATTCCTGACTGTTAGAGCGATACGGCAATGGAACCAATGACCTAGGGAGGTGGTGGGCTCTCCCACACTGGAGGCGTTCAAGATAAAATTGGACAGCCATCTGTCAGGGATGCTTTGACTTGGATCCCTGCATTGAGCAGAGGGTTGGACTCGATGGTCTTAGAGGCCCCCTTCCAACCCTACTCTTCTATGATTCTAAGAACCTATAATCCTCCTCTGCTACTGATAGCATTGCTTCTATTTCTTTCCCACTCCTGGTTGAATTACCAGTTTTGACCTCTCTGCACAGAATTTCGAGAACACTGACCGCCCCAGATTCCTTTGCAAGGAGCAAGAGAGTCTGCAGAACACTGCCAAAGATGTCCGACTCTGACCCACCATCTAGGCTCTCCGTACAAACCCAACAGCTGTTTTGCGACTTGTCCAGCCACCTGTATCCAAGAGAGGGCCAGAGAGATGCCCCTGAGGAACACGCATGATGCAGGGAGCTCTTTTCTCTGTCCCTGGCATCAGACACACTGAGGTTGACCGCTCCCATATGTGAAAGATCCATTTTGTTTTTACTATCAGGAGTGATAACCATTGATGGATTTACCCCGCATAAATTGCTCTACTCCTTTTCCAAAGCCATCTAAGGGAGCAGCAGCCTTCTTCACTTCCTGTGGCTATGAATTCGGTAATTATGCATCACATTAAAAAAAGAAGCCTTCCCCTTATTTATCATACTTTGGAACCGTACCCGCAGAAGCCAACGCCAGGGCAGCAAAGAGGAATCTGATCATGGCTGCGAGTATCTCAGTTGGAAGCCGAAGCTCTCTGTCAGGTGGCCTTATATTCCAGGATTGTTTATCAGTGGCAAATAGAGCCAAGGTTGACTTTGCCAGCGAGGAAAAGCTTGAACCGCAGCCTGGTTGCGTGCCAATGGAAAACACGGCGCTAGGAAAGTTTCCATCTCATTCCTTCCAGAGGCTGTGCCAGAATATTCAATAATCATAATACAGCTGCAGCTTCTCCCACCAAAGCCAGGGCTTAGCTGCCTACTCAAGAGCAGAGAGGCCACTCTTGTCAAAGCATTTGCGAGAGCTTGTCCAAGCCAGGGCTGTGGGGATGCCGGGCCGCTTCAGAGCTGATTTGGGGAACATCGTCAAGGGTCGGCTTCATGGGGCACCTGCCTAGCCCCACACCCCTTCCGGGGGCCCACTGCTAACCCCTAGATCTGGTTCTGCTGCTGTTCCAGCTTACTTTCAATGCCTCCTCTCTGAGGGTGGAAGCAGGAGGGAGCTGCTGCAGCGGCCTTCACTTAACTCACCCTTATCCTGGGGTGGGATACTGTGGGAGTTCCAGGGGCCATTTTTGCTGCCTGGAACCCCCACCCCAAATTTGGGGGGGCATGCAATCCATGGGGGACCCCCCAAAAAACATTGAAAACAATTGGCCGTTTACTGCCCAAATTCAGTGGCAAACTGCCCCATAGGTCTGCATAGCACTAAACGCGTTAAACTTAGCTTGTTCTCAAGCTGGTCTAATTTACCTTCAGGATAAGCTAAATTTGACCCTTTTGACACTGTAGCACTCAAAGTGCAACCCCCCCCCCCACTTTGGTTAAAAAAAGTATTGGGGGGGTGCTGCCAAATTTGGTGACGCAGCAGACGGGGGGTCCCCAACCTTTTTGGACCTGTGGGCACATTTGGGAACTTGAGATACCGCTGTGGGCACCGCCACCGCAAAATTCCTAATCCGTGGATCGTCTTTTTGGCATCTACCTGTCTCATCTGTGCATCTTGGGCCATGTCTTATTCAGCAAAAATGTTTGTTTCGTGTCTACTGGACACCGCAACTTCTCTTTAATAAGGGGTTGGCTAATTTGGCTAATTGCTGGCAGCGCAGTACGGCTGACACTTCTTTTAAACATATATTCTGGCAATGGCCAGTAGTTGCTTCTTTGGGGAAGGAGGTTATTACACAGGTAAATTATGTACTGGAACAGTCTTTCACATTCTCTGACATGACACGCTCTTTTAAATTATATACCTGCTTCATGGAAATTAACAAATGGTCACCATAAATGAATTCTCTGCACTATCTTGACAGCTAAATGACAGATATTACAACATTGGGAGGAAGAAAAACGCTCACCTCCTACAATGCAACGGATTTAGGACCTCCTCATGCGTTCAGTATTTCAACAGGAGGCATATAGATGTCACCTTCACTTATTTGGATATTCTGTCCGCTTTTGCCGATGCCTGTGTATAATTGCTAAAAAGTTGTATGGATTTTATATGCATTCATTGCTATGCATATATAGAAATCCATGCATGTATATATTTTTTTAAAAAATGAAAATAAAATAAAGTTTTATGGGTGCCCATGTGTGCTACATTGGGGATCCCTGCAGCACAGGACAGCGGAGGCTGCACTGGGAGATGGCAGGGTCGGTTTGCAGCCCATGGGTTCTGTGTTGCTCACCCCAGCTCTAGGTGGATTGGGCCCAGAGGGACAGAACCAGTGAAGGGGCAGTGGTGACCAGAGCAGGCACACACTGAGTGCATCTTGCCCAAGGACACCCCCCCAAACCTGGATCTGGTGGGTCTGGGGACATTTACCCTACAGAGTGCAATTAGTTTGATAGCCATTCCCTCTTCCCAGGGAATCTGGTGAATCACTGCTTGGTGCAGGCTGAGGGTTCGAGGGGCTGCCTCTGAAGAGTGTTCGGAAACTTCAGCTGGTTCAAAGAGCTGCTGCCAGACTGGGGCTGGCTACAGGGTGCGTACCACTCCCCTGCTAAAACAGCTCCACTGGCTCCCAGTCTGTTTCCGGGCACAATTCAAAGTGTTGGTCATGTCCTATAAAGCCCTATATGGCTCGGGTTCAGGTTATGTGAAAGACCGTATTCTCCCCTATGAGCCTACTCATGGCCTGAGATCTTCGGGGAAGCCCTTCTCACCATTCCGCCACCATCACAGGCACACCTGATGGGAAAGTGGGAGAGGGCCTTCTCGGTGGCTGCTCCAAGGCTCTGGAACTCCCTTCCCAGGGAGGTGAGAGTGGCACCCTCCTTGATATACTTTCGTAGGCATGTAAAAACTTTTTTGTTCCAGGCCTTTGGGGATAACTAGTGTGGACCTGTGAAAATAGTATGGATACTATTTTTGTTGTGGTGGTTGTCTTTTAACGTTTTGATATTTTTACAATTTTAATATTGATGATTTAATTATATTTTTAACTTTTGTATACTTGTATTTATATTTCTATTTATAGGTTTTAATTGTATAAGTTTTAATGTTGTAAAGCCACCCTGAGTCCCAGTATTGGGGAAAAGGCAGGATATAAATAAATATAATAATCATCTTTAACAACAAATTCTCAGCACATCACAAAACTACAGCTCCCAGGATGCTTTGGGGAAAGACCTGGCAGTTCAACTGATGAGAGGGATCCCACGGATCCATTCTGCCTGTAGCGCACATGCCTGTAAACACATTCATATTTTATTTATTTACTTATTTATTGGTGACCTTTTTATACCACCCACTGACCAAGTCTTCTGGGCAGTGAGCACAGCTTGGAAATCAATACAGAAGTACGAGAACATGACCAAGGGCTTGTTCACACGGAGCTTTTATCCTTCTGTTGAGGCTGCTCACTCACAAACGTTTGAGGGCCCTTTAAAGTGACGTTGTGTCTCCTGCACTAAATGCCCTTTATTCCATTTTTAAATAGATCGGGGATAATGAGCTATGAAATTACCCTGTCGTGTTCCGCTTGAGTTCCCTCTGTGAAAAAGGAAAAGTGGCAAGAAGAGGAGTGAGATCAATGGAAGAAAATGGAAGACTCAGATATGGGGAGAAGGAGGGGGAAAGGGGAGCGGGGAAAGGAAGCGCGTGTAAAGGGAGTCCGTTGTGATCCTGCATTTGAAACGGAAGCAGACAGCCCCCTTTTAAATGTGGGATTTTAGGCTGGTGTAGAGATGCTCTGAAACAAAAAACAAAACTCTCGACATCAATACAATATCAACACAACCAGCGTATCACCAACAAACCCAGTATAAAATCACCAGCACAAGGTCAACATAAAAACCATCATGGAGCCAAAATGCAATCAATATAAAACCAGCAAGCCGCCCTATAGCACTCCGCCTGCCATTGTACTGGAGAAGACCATTTGGGGGAAGGACGATAGGCTGCATGGTAGAACACATGGGAGAAATTGCCTCATGACGTCTTCCTCATGATGGCTTTAATTGAAGTGTGGGAAACTGGGGAGGCTACAGCTGACACAGAGATTATCGTACAATGTCAGACAGGACACTCATGCGCACTCCTCAGCCACCTCACCAGTAAGGGAAGCACAAGAACCCCAAACCCAACCCAGGATAATTTCTCCGAAAGTTCTCCTCCTTTGAATTTCTTTTTTGAACTCCTTTGAATTTCTTTTTGAAAGCAGTCCCTTTTCTATCAAATTGAATGGGAATGGTCAAAAAAAATGTGGGAGACATTTTCGGCACAGCACAAGATAACACTGAGAGAAGGCAACAGGGAAAGAAGGGGAGGCTAATGGAAGGTTAACCAAAATATCACGAACCCAAGAGGCTGCAAGTCTTTTAATATCAGAAGAAGGCTTTATTCAGCAGAGCTGTCATCTGGCCCGAGTCAACAGGACTTTATGGAAACCAGAAGGAACACAGTAGAAATATACAAAACAGAAAGTTCCCTGGTGGACCCTTCTATCCATAGAACAGGAACAAGCAATAGGGAAGGTGGGGTTGACCAGGGTTCGTCAACTTGTGGCCTTCCAGATGCTTTGGCCTGCAACTCCCAAGACACTTCACCATTGGCTATGCCACAGCTATGGATGATGGGAGTTGCAGGCCAAAACATCAGGAGAGACCCAAGTTGCCCAGCCCAGGTTTTGAGGAAGGATAAAGGAAGACCGAGAGCTGCCCCACACATGAGTCCATGCTGGTTTCTGTTGTTATTTTTAAGCAGAGGATGGGGTGGGGTTGGACGCATAACACATGACAGAAGGTCAACCTTCTTATCTATGGAAAATTAAGGCCTTGTGCGGTGACCTTACCCTGCGGAGCCTGATAACAATTAGGAAATTGTCCATAAATGTTTGCAGTCATGTGGGAATTCTGCATATGGAGTGATGGGGGGGTGCTATTAGTGCGGGAGGGCACAGGAGGGCTGCACACTTGAAGCTCTCCTGCGGCACAGATACAGCAGTCAAGCGCATGGCAATACATCATGCTGCACTCACACGTCACGTTCATCCGACAGCTTATTCTCTGCTGCCCTTCTCGATGCACAGTGGAGAAGGGGATTCTTTTCACAGAATCACAGAACCACAGTGTTGGAAGGGACCTCACAGATCATCTAGTCCAACCCCCTGCTCCATGCAGGATCTACGAGGCATCTCTGATAGATGGCCATCCAGCCTCTGCTTGAACGCCTCCAAAGAAAGCGAGCCCACCACCTTGCTTCCTTGCAATTTCCGCACGTTGGTTCTACGCCTGCCCTCCAAAAAGATATCACAGATTCTGGTCTGCTTGCACTGGCTGCCTGTATTTTTCCGAGCCCAATTCAAGGTGCTGGCTTTGACCTATGGTCATGCCTCAGGACCATGGTACCTGATGGAGCGTCTCTCCAGGCATGAGCCAACCCACCCACTCTGTTCAGCATCTACGGCTATATAGTTCCACATGTGCAGTGTGTGGAATGGCAGCCGGCATGGTGCCCTGGGCTGGCGTCAGGGGTAAGCTTGGTCAGGCATCTGCCGAGGGCCCACACCTCAGCAGGGACCGACTCAAGAGAACACCTTGGACTTTCCTCCACCTCACTGCTGCAACCTGCTCATTCCCCTGCCTCTCGCTCTGGCCCAGATGATGGTGGTGGTGAGAAGGAGGAGTAGGAGACCCCACGGCCTGCTTGCCCCCTGGCTCTCTGCCCATCAAGGAAGCAAGTGGGAGACATGAGGAGGAGGGGGAGAAGCAAGGGCAGCTGGTGACAATGGCTATGAAGAAGCAGACTCACTAAAGGAGGGTGCCCATTGAGGGGGCCTTGCCCAAGGACCCTCAAAATCCTGGGGCCAGCACCGGTAGTGCCTTAGCGTTCATGCACATGCATTGAGATGCATGCGCACTAGAGACGAGACGCATCCGTTCCCCATCTCAGAGATTTAACTGCTGGGAAGAGCGGAGAAGGCTGAGCCCCGAAAGATGGCAACCGTAGCAAATCGTCCCAGCATTTTAACAAGGGATCTTCTTCTCCCTCAAAAGGCAGAAACAGGGACAGAATCCAGACAGCGTGTTGCCAGCCTCGCAGACTGGAAAATAGGATCAGTTCTGCTTCGGATATTCACTCCGGGGTTCAGGGGCACCATTTCAGGCTTGGGGAGGGAAAAGAGAGATGTGCATGCACGCGCGTGTGAGTGTGTGTGTGTGGGGGGGGTCAGGCTGGAAGAGCTCAAAGCAAAGCTGCAAGACTTGCCTGTATTTTGAGAACATTGATCGTGGAGTGCTTTTTGTGCTTTACAATATCCAGAGATGTAGGCACGGCTGACAAATACTCAGACGGATCTGAAATATGGAGGTGGGGAGATGCGACTTGTCCTATTTCCAAATGGTGTCGCTGCTTAGACTGTTCGTTTAATTGGGATGGCCCTATTGATTCCTTCTTCAACTAGTGAGTATATTATAATTTGGTCCATACCAATATTATACCCTTTATATATATAATATAATGTGTCTGCATGTGTGTTATACAGAGATATATACAGAGTTCTTTCTTTTTTCATTATTGCTCCTTTTCCTTTTTTAAAGGTTGTTAAAATGCAATCTTGTTGTGCAGATTTCATAATTGCGCTTTGTGCAGTTCTAATTCATACATGCTGGGGTATGAGAGCAGTATTAAATTTATATTGTTCAACCAATCAATGGCCATGGATTGCTAGTCATTCTTGTAGACTATTGGGACAACTTGTCTATTAATGGAAAGTCTTTTTCTAAGGTTTGGTGTTGTCTTCCTCCTAGGAAATTTATTTAGGCTGCAATCCTATACCCACTTATCTGGGAGTAAGCCCCATCAGAATTGGTGTCCTTACTTCTGACTAGACATGTATAGGATTGCATCGCCAACCCTTTTTGTGTTTTTTATTTTTATTTTATTAAATTTCTTCATTGCCCATTTGTCCGGTCACCCGGCCAGTCTGGGTGATGTACAATGGCACAATTTAAAACAGTAAAATTACACATTTAAACATTATTTAAAAATACCCTAACCCACCCCAAACGCCTGCCTGAATAACCAAGTGTTCAGCTCATTAAAGCTAATTAAAGGGGGAGGCATGGCAGAGCTCCCTAGGGAGGGAGTTCCACAGAGTGGGGGCCACCACAGAAAAGGCCCTCTCCTTCACCCTCACCAGCCTAGCTGGCTGATGGGACAGAGAGAAGGCCATCCGAAGCTGATCTTGTTAAGCGGCCTTTCTGGAGTTGCTGGAGGCACTCCTTGAGATAGGCTGGGCCAGAACCACATAGGGTTTTAAAGGTCAAAACCAACACCTTGAATTTGGCCAGGAAAACAACTGGTAGCCAGTGCAACTCCTTCAGCACTGGAGTGATGTGATCTCGCCGGCGGCTGCCTTTAATCAGGCGAGCCACCGCGTTCTGCACCAGTTGCAGCATCCGAACCGTCTTCAAGGGTAACCCCACATAGAGCGTATTACAGTAGTCTAAACGAGAGGAGACCAGGGCATGTACTACAGATGGGAGTAGATGGTCAGGAAGGTAGGGGTGCAGCCGCCATATCAGATGGAGTTGGTACAATGCTCTCCAGCTCACGGCGGACACCTGAGCCTCCATGGACAGCTGGCAGTCTAAAATGACCCCCAGGTTGCGGACCTGGTCTTTCAAGGGTAGCCATACCCCATACCCAGGTCAACATCCCCCAGCTTCCTCTTGTCTCCCACCAGAAGTACCTCAGTCTTGTCAGGGTTCAGCTTCAGCTTATTCCTCCCCATCCAGCCACTCACCGTCTCCAGACATTTGGACAGGGATTCTACGGCCAACCCTGGTGAAGATCTGAACGAGAGGTAGAGCTGCATGTCATCTGCATATTGTTGACACCTTACCCCAAACCTCCTGGTGACGGCCCCCAGCGGCTTCACATAGATGTTAAATAGCACTGGGGAGAGGATGGGACCCTGTGGCACCCCAGAAGTGAGTGGCCATGGGTCTGAAAGTTCCTCTCCCAGTGCTACCCTCTGGTATCTGCCAGACAGGAAGGACCGGAACCACCGTAATACAGTGTCTCCAATGCCCAACCCCTCCAGGTGGTCCAGGAGGATACTGTGGTCAATGGCATCAAAAGCCACTGAGAGGTTGAGGAGAACAAGGAAGGAGCATTTGCCCCTATCCAGAGCCCTCCTCATATCATCCACCAAGGTGACCAAGGCCATTTCTGTCCCATGCCCAGGCCTGAAGCCCAATTGAGATGGATCTAGATAATCAGCTTCTTCCAAGTGTGCCTTCAACTGCATCGCCACCATCCGCTCAATCAGCTTGCCCCCAAATGGCAGATTCGAGACTGGGCAAAAGTTGTTCAGAACTTGGGGATCCAAGGAGGGCTTCTTTAAGAGTGGTCTTATCACTGCCTCCTTGAGGGCTGATGGCATCACTCCTTTCTCAAGGGAGGCATTCACCACCGCCCTGATCCCCTCACCCAGCCTCTCTCTGCAGCTCATAATGAGCCAAGATGGGCAAGGATCAAGTAAGCAGGGGGTCGCCTTACAGACGAAAGCACCTTGTCCACTTCATCAGGAGGAGGAAGCTGGAACCGATCCCACAAGACCGGTTTGCCACAGGCTACCTCTCACTTGCTAACTGTATCCACGGCGCATGGAATAACACTCCTGATCCAATCAATTTTATCCGCAAAGTGCCTTGCCAAGGCCTCACAGGAGGCCTTAGAATGCTCCAGTGGTTCCGGAGCCACAGGACCGACCAGGCTCTGGACCACTTGGAACAGTCTCCTGGGACAGCACTCTGCAGATGCGATAGAGGCAGCATAATATTCCTTTTTTGCTGCCTTCACCACCACGTGATAGGCCGAAGATACAGCTCTAGCCCCTGTCCAATCATCTTCAGAGTGGGACTTCCGCCACTGGCGCTCTCGCCGTCTCACCTCCTGTTTCAGGGCTCATAACAGCAGATTGAACCATGGTGCAGTCCGAGCCCTGTTCAGGGGGAGAGGGCGTTTCGGAGCCACCCGATCTAATGCCCCAGTGATTGTGGCATTCCAGCCACCCACCAGGGTCTCGACCGAGTGGCCGTTGGCGTGCTCCAGAGAATCCCCAAGCGCGTTCAGGAATCCATTTGGATCCATAAGACGCCTGGGGCGGACCATTTTAATGAGTCCATTTTAATTTTTAGACCCCTCATTAATAATACTATCTTATTTACATAGCATAAACATAACTTTTTCTAAGTGATGCCTCACAACATTTCTACACCATAGACAAACTGGCTTAACAGCCATCCCATTGCCCCAGACTATCTGGAGAACTGGAATTGTTTGCGGGATCTGGGGGTGTGTGTGTCTCTAAACAGAGAGTTCTCTATTTAGAATTAGCAAACTACAATTCCCATGATTCCTTGGGAGGCAGTTTAGTGAAAGTATAAAATTAATATAAGTTCATAACACAGATATGTCCTGAGCTGTCCTTACCACACTCCTTTAAAGTCGCCCAGTAATATCATTATCACCAATAATATAGCTGTGCCATTGAAGTCAAATACAGAGTGGTCCTGTAAACCGGGGCTTTTTAGTTCAGAAAAAAGCAAGTTATGGGGGCACATGGCAGAGGTATGTATATAAAAGTATGCATAGGCCCTGTTCAAATGGAACGTGAAGCCATGACGGTTAGGGAATTTCCGCTAACCACAGTGGCTTAGCGTGTCATGTGCAGGGAGAAAACTATGTTCCCCATGGTTAGTAAGCCACCCTGACTAACTTGAATGGTGCGAGACTCAGGATTTCTTCATGAACTGTGGCATTTGCTCTGAGCATTTGTGCGAATTATGGTGGCCCTGTGCCCTGCTTTACAGAGCACAGCCATAGAATCATAGAATAGTAGGGTTGGAAGGGGCCTACAAGGCCATCAAGTCCAACCCCCTGCTCAGTGCAGGAATCCAAGTCAGAGCATCCCTGACAGATGGCTGCCCAGCCTTGTCTTGAATGCCTCCAGGGTGGGGGAGCCCACTGCCTCCCTACGTCATTGGTTTCATTGTCATATTGCTCTGACAGTCAGGAAGTTTTTTTCGGATGTTTAGCTGGAATCTGGCTTCCTGTCACTTGAGCTCATTCTTCCGTTCCTGCACTCTGGGATTATCAAGAGGAGATCCTGGCCTTCCTCTCTGGGACAACCTTTCAGGTACTTGAAGAGCGCTACCCTATCTCCCCTCCGTCTTCTCTTCTCAAGGCTAAACTGGCCCAGTTCTTTCAGTCTCTCCTCACAGGGCTTTGTTTCCAGTCCCCTGATCATCCTCGTCGCCCACCTCTGAGCCCTCTCTGGTTTGTCTGCATCCTTCTTCAACTGTGGTGTCCAGAACCGGACACAGTACTCAAGAGGAGGCCTAACCAGTGCTGAGTAGAGGGCAACGAGCACTTCACGTGAAGTTTGAAGGGCCATCAGAGGACTTTACAGAGAACATATCCTCTGTTAGAAGCCCAAGTCTGTTTAAAGATAAAGAACTCTGAGAAGGGAGAGCAAGGGCCTTGAAGCTGCCTGGTTAGCAGAACTTGGACAGTAGTAGCACAGCTCTAATGGAAACTGTAGTCATTTGTGCAAAGCTGTGCATCTCTTCTTTTTTGGTCACTTCATGGAAGCAGCCTCCCTGGTACAGGGATGTTGGAGAATTCCGCCACGGACTCCAGTGAGGCCGGATTGAATCCAGCCCCCCGGAGTCCATGGCAGAACAGGGCAATCCCCACCACCACCCCGTGGAATCACCCCGGGATGGAGCCTACCTGGTGGCAGTGGCAGCAGTTCCGGGTTGTCTTCCGGCTGCTGCTGGGCTGTGGCCGCAAATGGCGGCTGCTATGCCAGCCGCCATTTGCGTCCCTGCCAAGCCATGATAGGCTACATAAGTATCTTCATAGCCTATCACGGCTAACACAGGGATGCCATTTGCGTCCATGATAGCCTATCATGTATGTAGCCTGTCATGAAGCCATGACAGGCTACGTAAGTATCTTCATAGCCTATCACGGCTAACACAGGGATGCCATTTGCATCCCTGTCTTTTGCTGTGATAGGCTACGTAAATATATACGTAGCCTATCATGGCTATGGCAGGGACGCAAATGGCAGCCGTAGCCCAGCAGCAGACAGAGGTCCAGTTGTGGGTGGCCCTGGCTGGCAGCTCTGCGGAGTCACCGTGGAGTGGAGCTGGCCGGGGAGGATTCGGGGGGGGGGGGGGCCAGCACCTCCCCCCCCACTGCAGATGGCCCCAGCAGAACAGGGTAAGTGTTTCATACACCCCTACCCTGGTGTGAACTGGGACCAGAGAGAAAGGACAAGCAAATTGCTGTGCTCCATCAGGAAATCCTTTGTTGGTCCTGGGTGATGACTCGGGCAAGGAGGCTCGGTGCGCTCCAAGTCACGTCTGGAACTAAGGCTACGTTTCAGGACCTTGGTCAGCAATCCTGGAGCTAGAGAATGAACAAGCCACGCCAACAGAGTATGGGAGCATCTGACGGGCTTTTATAGTCAGGCCAGGAGAGTCTCTCTGGAAACTCCACCCCTTCAGGCACAGAACCTGGCTGTTAAAGGGCCAGCAGCCTTTTCCTGCAGGCATTGGCTTCTCCTAGGGAATGATGGTTGGAGAAGGGGGGAGCCAGTTGTGGGGGCGGGGTGCTCCCCAGTGTTTCCCTGTTCACTAGAGGAGTCTGAAGTCCACTCCTTGGAGTCAGAGGGTGGTGGCACCTCCTGGGCATTGCGTGGACAAGATATGGGATCCGAAGCAGAGGGCTGGATGTGCCCAATCTTTTTCTGACCTCGGCTGCTAAGCAGGGTCAGCCCTGGTTAGTCCTTGGATGGGAGACTGCCTGGGAATCAGGCTTCCTGCATTGAGCAGGGGGTTGGACTTGATGGTCTTGTAGGCCCCTTCCAACCCTATGAGTCTATGACATTGAGCAAAGGGCTGGGTGCGCCTGATCTCGTCTCTGATCGCAGAAGCTAAGCGGGGTCAGCCCTGGTTAGTCCTTGGATGGGAGACCGCCTGGGAATCAGGCTTCTTGCATTGAGCAGGGGGTTGGACTCGATGGTCTTGTAGGCCCCTTCCCACCCTATTCTATAGGGTTCTATGATTCTACGATTCTATGGAGCAGTGGGCCCCACTTCAGAAGGACCAGGAATGGTTTGCGATGCCTCCCCAGAGTCAGTCTCTTTGTAAACCACCCAGAGAGCTTCAGCTGTGGGGCGTTATAGAAATATAATAAATAATAATAAATAATCCTACCTAATGCCCCCCCATCTGAAGCCAGTACTGATACCTGTGCTCTCCGTTACCACTGTACATTGATGAAGGCGCTATGCACTGTCCTGTGTGCAATGTTCATTTCATTTACTCGGCAATGATCGCCTCTCTTCCTCCAGTTTAAAAGCCAGGCAGATGCTTGTTCTTTTAACCGAAGGTACACTAGGTCAGCTTTCCCCAACCTGGTGCCTCGACTGCAACTCCCACCATTCCCAGGCAATGGATGGGAATGATGGGAGTTGTAGTCCAACAAATCTAATGGGTGCCAGGTTGGGAAAGGTTGACTGAGAGATTCAGAAGCAACTGGAAGATCTGACATCGGGGGCCAGAAAACTTGTATGTACATCTCTGGAGTTGGGGGCACTGGAGATGTACCTAATAGATGTCAGATGTTCAACAAATGTGTTCCTGATGCCATGGTGCTTTGTAAAATAAAAGGAAAATGAAAACGAAAAAGAATCATGGAACTACACAGCCTAGTACTGACCTTTCTTATGGGTTTATTGCAAGGGTTAGAACTTCAAGAAAATGTTTTGGAATATTTGGAATTGTGGGATAAATGCCAAGCTGAAGGAAAACAGAGAAATTGTTTCTCAGGGGTGGGAAACATTAAGGAGAATGAAGACACACTGGGAGGGGTTCAGAGGAGGGCAACAAAGATGGCAAAGGTTGAAGGTACTGTGTATATTTAGCCTAGCTGGGAATGATGGGAGTTGCAGTCCATCACATCTGAAGGGCAGCGGATTCAGGAAGGCTGCTTTAAGGGAAGTCACACAGAAGAGGCAATGACCTGAGGCCAGGACTAGCTTGAATGGGCTTAGGTTGCAGGAGAGTAAAAGTCAGCTGGATTGGACCCAGGGCTGGCCTTACCATGATGTGGACTGATGTGGCTGCATCAGGCAGCAGAGTGGGAGGAGATGAACCCAAGGAAATTGTGCTGCTCCCTGCCCACACCAGGAGGGCCTGCTGCCGCTGTCCCACCACCTCCAGTGGGTGCTCTGGAGAGCCTCGCCAGCCGTTCTCTCACTGTAGCATTTGCTGCAATGAGAGAGCAGGTGGCAGGACCATGCCCACCATCGCACACCCCATGCTTCCCCTTACTGCAGCCACAAATGGGCCCTGCAAGACCATGCCTGAACTCTCACAAGGGCTGCCTGAACTCTTGTCAGAGCATTACCTCGCAAGAGTTTAAGCAAACTCTCTCAGGACGTGGCTGAGCTCTCACGAGAGCCTCGCACCTGGAAAAGGGTGCGAGGCGGCACGTATTCTCACTTCAGGCAGTGAGATAAGTTGGGCCAGAGCTGACTGGGCCGAAGGAGAAACATCTTGACAGTAAGTGCAGTTTGAGAATGGAACCCGTTTCCTAGAGGGGCGGTGGTCTCTCCTTGGCTGGAGGTCTTTCAGACAAAGCCTGGGTAGTGATCTCTTGGGGAAGCTCAAGCTCTGAATGTCCTGCATTGAGCAGGGGGTTGGACAAGATGGCCTACAACCACCACCACCCCAACCCCTTGGAGTCTAATGCTTTAGAAGTAATGCATCTGGCCCCCGCTCAAACCCCTGGAGACCCTGGGAAGGGGGCGAAACCATGAATAACGGCATCTCAAGAAACTCAAACAAGATATCCTCCACAGAAAAAATAAATACAAGCGGTGATTTACCTGGGAGAGAGACCAGAACCAAGAATGCTTCTGACAGTGGGTGGCAGTGGGGCAGTGAGTCCTCTGCAGGTTGCAATCAGAACCAGTCAGAACTCTAAAGGAGCTATCCAAGGTGCAGAGCTCCTTTAGAGTGCTGACTGGTTCTGACTGAAACCCGGAGTGGATCCACCACTCCACTGACATCGAAGCCTCCTCTGAGAAACAGTTGCTGGGGAACACAAGCAGGGCAGCACTACTGCATCCATGCCCTGCTTGTGGGCTTCCTATTGGGGCATCTGGCTGGCCACTGTGGGAATGGAGTGCTCGACTCGACAGGCCTTTGGGCTGGTCCTGCGCAGCTCTTCTTGTGTGACTGTACCAGGTAAACCGGGCCAGTTGGAGCATTTGCACGAGGACATTGCCGAGTCTTCCTCCCTGTGAAATACTGAAGGGGGTGTAAGCAATGCCATGCGTTTCAGGCAGGAAAAGACATCCACACATAGAATCATAGGATAGTAGGGTTGGAAGGGGCCTACAAAGCCATCGAGTCCAACCCCCTGCTCAATGCAGGAATCCAAGTCAGAGCATCCCTGACAGGTGGCTGTCCAGCCTCGTCTTGAATGCCTCCAGCTTGGGAGAGCCCACCACCTCCCTAGGTAAGTGGTTCCATTGTCATATTGTTCTAACAGTCAGGAAGTGTTTCCTGATGTTCAGCCGGAACCTGGCCTCCTGTAGCTTGAGCCCATGATTCCATGTCCTGCCCTCTGGGATGATCAAGAAGAGATCCTGGCCTTCCGCTCTGGGACAACCTTTCAAGGGCTTGAAGAGCGCTCTCCTATCTCCCCTCAGTCTTCTCTTCTCAAGGCTAAACATGCCCAGTTCTTTCAGTCTCTCTTCATAGGGCTTTGTTTCCAGTTCCAGAATTGTTCTGGCAACAGAACAGAAGGGCAAGAAGCATCCAAGTTACTCCAGAGGCATCCCCATCGAGTGATGTAGCAGGGGTAATCTTTGGGCAGCAAGGCGTCTGGGGCAGGGAGGCAAGAGGGCCGGATCGTGTCACTGAACTGCACGTGCTCAGCCAGTTTGAGCAGGGCGATGTCGTTGCTGGAAACGGGGGAAACGGAGTTTAAAGACCTTTCACCCAAAGGATGCGCAAAATGAGTGGAGATTTGTGGCTCTGATGTCAATGGGGCGATAAGCCTGCTCCGGTTTTCAGTCAGAATCAGTCAAAACTCTAAAGGAGCTGGAGATGCGAAGCAGCTTGGAGAGCTCCTTCAGAGTTGTGACTGAAACCTGGGGCAGCTTCACTGCCCCACTGACATTGGAGCCACTGGCCTCCGCTGGTGTCAGCTCTTTGGGTATAAATAGTAGAAAAGCTGAAGATATACATCATGAGGTGGTCATAACAACAGATCTTCTTGGGGCATGGCTGTGGGGGCTGAGGAGCTCCTGCGCTCCAGAACGTGCCACTTCAACAGGGAGCATCGACTCTCAAGTAGAGATTGTGTAAAATCCGCTCCATCTGTGTTTCACAGATTGTCAGGCGCCTTTCGTCCTGTTGTCTGCCCACTGACACATCAGAATTTTTCTGCTTCTGAATTTGTGCAAACGTGCAGTTGCGTAAATCCGCACATGCAAAAATGCACATATTCCCCCCAAATGTGCATTTTCACATTTTAGCCTATGGGAGAAATGCACATTTTCGCCTGTGTGTTTTTTTTTTAATTCTGTGTATTTTTCCAAGATGAAATTTTTGCAAAGTTCAGGGAAATTAGAAAAATGGTCTGCAAGTCTGCAGATTCCACCCAACAGGAGGAAATCCGGTCCACTGCGGAATCTGTGGGTCAGATTCATGAGAGTCCGAACTCATTTGCTTCTGCTGCCGATTTCTCCGACATCCCCACTCTTAAGGTAAGGCAACTCCCACCGGAACCTCCCTATACTAATGGGCTTAAACAGGAGGTCCTCGACCTTTTTGAGTTGGTGGGCACAGTTGGTAACTTGAGAGGATGTGGTGGGCTCTCTCACAAAATGGCTGCCATGGGAGGGTCTTGCTACTTCATAAAATAGCTGCTATGGTGGTCACAAAGCATCAGTTTCCCAGAAGGCAAACTGGTAGGGCTAAAAGACAAATAACTTGCTCAAGAACCTAAGTACAATGCAGAGGTGGGGGATCTAAACTCCAGAACAAAACCATTTTGAACCCAAATAAAGATGGCAGCTTTTCGCTTTGCAGCGTGCCCGCTTCCCAGTTTTTTAAAAATGTTTTTAATTAAAAATAATCTGAAGATATAAAATAAAAATCAGGAGGGCAGGAAGCCTGGTGATGAGGGGTCCACAGGCACATTGGTGGAGACCCCGGACTTACATGATCAGGAAGGAGTTCCATTTCTCATGGACAATCACCTTCTCCACAGCAATGGCCACAGACTCAGCCTCTTCCTCTTTTAGGTTGTGTTTTCCCAGACGGACGCGATAAGTCCGACTGGAGCTGCAGAGCCATAGAGAAAAAGGAAAACTCGACATGAAATCCAGGCTTCCTGATGATGTTCCAGAATCCTTCTTCCTTTGTAGATGGCGTATTTTTGTCCCCGAGGGATGAGCAAATATTTTTCCATTCTGTTCCTTTATTGTTCTGTGGGTGTGCTCTGTCTTGTGTAGCATCCACGCTCCTTGAATTCTCATTTAACAATGGGAATTTCTAAAATTCATTTCGGAGAGGAAGGCCAGGATCTCTTCTTGCTCATCCCAGAGTGCAGGACACCGAATAATGGGCTCAAGCGACAGGAAGCCAGATTCCTGCTGAACATCAGGAAAAACTTCCTGACTGTTAGAGCAAGACGACAATGGAACCAATTACCTAGGGAGGCGGTGGGCTCTCCCACACTGGAGGCATCCAAGACGAGGCTGGACAGCCACCTGTCCGGGATGCTCTGACTTGGATTCCTGCATTGAGCAGGGGGCTGGACTCGATGGCCTTGTAGGCCCCTTCCAGCCCTACCATTCTATGGTTCTATGAATCTATGACTGATGTTCTCCCTGCCTATTGATAAAAACACCATACAAAAATAATCTCTTCCTCCTCCTCGTCTTCTCCTTACAGTGGTTTATCAATGTACAACAGTAACATGTGTGTTCGGTTTGGATGTTGTGTGTTTGAGCTCTTTTGAGAATAAATAACAGAAAAGCAGGATGCAATTATATATATATGAATGAAAGACAGAAGGACTAACAACAGAGGGTTGTTGTTAGTCCAGGTAACAACCGCCCAGAGAGCTTCGGCTATTGGGCGGTATAGAAAATAATAAATAAACAAACATTTTAAAATATATATATTTAAGCTAAATGTTTCAGCTTCTGCCCTCATCAGTAGCTGTGCTGTTAAATGTATTTTATTGTTGTAAGCTGCCTTGGGAGGGCTTCTGCCCTGAAAGGCAGCCAAGAAATATTTTAAATAAATAAATAAATAAATAAAATGGATACCATTTGTTTGTTGTTACATGTTGTTCATGTGTATTGTCCGTAAGCTTTTATGTAAATGGCTTTTAAACTTTGCACATTGTATTTTAATGTTTTAACTTTTGTAAACTGCTGAGAGAGCTTAGGCTATGGGGTGGTATAGAAATGTCAATAATAATAATAATAATAATAATACCAGGAGTGGCAGTTTGGAATGCCTGGAGATGAAAGTTCCTTAGGAGAAAAAACAGAGGTGTGATTGGTATAATGCTTACAAATTGTCCTCCAGATTAAGGCCATGTGGACCAAGAGTTCTGACACATATATGTGTGTGTAGGAAATTGGAACTCAAAAATCCAGGGAGAAATTTGATGTGGAGAATGCTGGAAACTGCGATCGGGTGTTTTTTTCTGCAATGTTGTCAAGGTGTCTTCTTCCAGCTTGCCGCTTTCCAACCCAGATACAAGGACTGAATTGGAAACAGTAACCCTGCTGACTGTCCCTACGGTTATGGGATGGTTTAAGATGCTTCCGCTAAGGTGAAAGTTTGGGGGAATTGTTTTGAGATTTTTCTTTGTCCCACACCCTTCCCTAGAAAAAGGCCACCTTGCAGAATTTTCTGAATATTCTCCACCGTGTGTGTGTGTGCGGGGGCGGAGGGGCTGTCACTGCCCCCTCAAAATGCCCCGGACATGTGGAAAATGGTGGTCAAGTTGCTGATACAGCTGTTGCGGTGGCAGGGGAGACAAACAAAAACAAACTTAGGAAAAAAGGACGGTGTGTTACTGCCAGTGTTAATGGTATGCCTCACTTCTAAGAAACTGTAGAACTCCCCCTCCCCAGATAAATTTGGTGAAATGGGCCCCTCAATTCATTTGCCCACAAATAGAATGAGGGGTGTTTATTTATTAATGTTGTGCTGTCTAGCAGAAAATGCAGGGCAGGAGGAGCGCAGAGGGAACGATCCCCTCCATGCTTCTCCTGCCCTGCATTGGAGAGGCAGTCACCTCCGAGTTCAGAGGCGGCCGCCTATCTGAATAGGATTGCGCCCTAAGATGATATATGTTAATTGTCTCTGTACAAGGCCTTTGCTGTGAGTCCCTTTAGAGACCCTGAAGAGAAGTGTTACAACAGCATGGGACATTGACAGAGAGTTGGCTCTGAAAATACGCCGGTGAATTACTGTCTCCAAAATGACCCACTCAGATAAGTGGTCTAGTTGTATAAGGAGTCTAATGCAATTTCACTTCAGTGTGCATCTCTGCCGTTGCACAGGGATGGACCACTAGATGAGCAATGTTTTTCGGGGTTGGTGAAAGCTGACCAATGGCCTGTTGTCAAAATGAAGTCTGAGAGCTCTACGTCCTTCCTTACTTAGAAAAGTCATGCTGAGCGTCTTTCAGCCCAAGAATTCAATTTCAGAGAATCTCTCAGGGGCCACATTCCAAGGGTGGGCAGAGCTGAAGGCCAAAACAGGGGTGTTGCTAGGCACTGAAAAGATTTGGGGTCCAGGCCCACATGACACAAACCTGCATAAACTCTGCGTATGTTATTTATGCACATTTAGAAAGAGGAATTATTTAAATTTTGCAGGAGGCAAAGCCAGCCAATTAACGTCTCATCCAAATCACCTCCAATTAAGTTCTTCAGTTAATTTGTCCCCTGACCCAGGTCATCCCAAACCAATGAATCCTTCCCCTTCAGCTGTATTGCCATACAGGGGAATATGGAGGGGTGTTGCAGCATGTGGGAAGGGGAGAGTTAACCCTTCCCTCCCCTTGAAATTTCCCCCTGCATGGTAATTAAGGAGAAGACGAAACCTTCTGTTGGCATCAATGGAGACTCAAGGTCTGTGGAATAGATCCCAGGCCCTGGAAAATAGATCCAGGGCTCGGGCCACATGGGCCCAGGCCTTGCAACACCCCTGGGCCAAAACACAAACATAGTTGAGTTTCAAGATCTTGCTGTCAGTAACCAACTTTTTAGAATGGGGAAAACATGTGCAAAAGCTGGAGATGCAGCAAAAGATTTGGCGTTCAGGGGAAAGGTAGTGAGGCCAAGGGAAGGAAGCAAAGTCATCTGGGGAACCCCAGAGGACTGGATTCCTAAAGCAAAACCCATAGAAACTGCCAATCCTACACATGTTCATGTAGACACTACAAATCCCCGAATCCGCTCCGGGTTTCAGTCAGAACCAGTCAGAACTCTAAAGGAGCTCTCCAAGGTGAAATGCATCTGACCGGTTCTGACTGAAACCCGGAGCAGATTCGCCGCCCCACTGACACGGGAGCCATCTGCCTCTGCTGGGCAACAGCAACAACTGAGGAAGGAAAACGAGTGTGTTTCCCCCTTCAGCGTTCAGACCCTCTGCTCTGCTAAAAGGTGCAAGAGGCGGGAGGCCGTTCCGCCACAGATTCCGGGGGGGCGGATTCTAAAGAATCTGGCCTCACTGGAATCCGTGGCGGAATTCTCTGCCATCCCTATCTGCCACCCCACGAAATTTGCCCGGAGCGGATCCTACCTGCCACCAGCCGGGTCCGGTCCGTCCACTGCCAGTCTGCAGAAGCAAATGGTGTCCGGTGTAGCAGATGCCAATTACGTCCCTTCTCTTTGTCATGATAGGTGTCTGTTATATAAATCTTTATATAGGTGATAGGTGTCTGTGATATAAATCTTTACATAGCCTATCATGGCAAAGACAAGGCACGCAAATGGTGTCCACTACACCGGACGCCACTTGCGTCCACAGACCGGCAGCGGACGCAAGTCCAGCTGCAGATGGACCTGGCCGGTGGCTCCGCGGACTTGCCGCGGAGCGGAGCCAGCCAGCCAGGATTCCGAGGGGAGAGACGGATCGCCTCCCCCCCCGCGGACCCCCCAACAGACAGGTGAGTGGGTTTCGTACACCCCTAGCCTTGACACACAGATGGCCCAGCTGAATGGCTCCCCACTTCCTCCACCATGAGAACTCAAATTTCGGAAGAGGAGGAAGGTGAGGGGCATGACTTGAGGGACGCGAGGGTCCGTCACAGAGCGAAGCGGGGAAAATTAGGGGCAGGGCTCAGACGCTCCGCCAGGTTGGCCACCTGGGGAAGCCAACGTGGGAGGGAGCCACCCTGAGCGAGGGGCATCCCTGTGAAGCATGTCTGGCCGAGAAGTTCATGCCCAGACTGCTGGCAGCTTCTCTAACTTCCACTTCGTCTCCTCTATTGATATTCGTAGATGTGCGGATTAGCTGGTTCTCTGCAGCCTGAGAGTTTCCTAGAATCTGCATTTGTAAAGAAGCGAGCCTTAGCCTTGTTTTCTGGAGTGTGTTGATTGCGAAGGGGGAGGACGAAGGAACGTGACAGCATTACTCATTACTTATTTCAGTAAATGGGTTAGCTTCCTTTAGCATAAGCTCCCAGGGCAGCACGCTGTTAAAATATTACAGTGTTACAATGCAACACAACAGACACAGCAAAAGAAGAGGAAAAAAAAAGCTGAGGGCGGGAAGCAACACCATCCATAAATAAAATCCAATTAAAGTATAGAACAACCATTTAAAACAGCTATAGAAGATGCTGGAATCCACGTGAGTAAATAGAAAGGGCCACTGGCTACACTGGCTGAGGATGATGGGAGTTGTAATCTAATACATCTGAAAAGTGCCCATTGTGGAAAGCTGGGCTCATGGATTTCCATGCGCCCATGCAATTTTTGGCCTATGTGTTCCAAAAATTTGGAGCAATTGTTCCATGCACAAAACGTTGTAGCCCTTATTCCGAAAACGGTTTGGTCTCCAGTGCCTTTGCTCGCTTCGCCTGCTCAAATGTTGGTGCTCCTTTAGAGACATCCACACTCGATGCACTCTGCATCGGGAATGCAGCAGGAGCCAGGAACTGCATGGGGCCCTTTCATGCATGTAACACATGAACGGGGGGGGGGGCATAGTTATGCATCGGCACTTCCCCGGCTGCTCAGGCACTTGGCCTCACCTCACTGCTTCCACAAGTGAGCCCCCTAACAGCTCATCTAAACCTCTCCCCTTCTGTTTTCACGGTGCGTGAATGACACAAAGGAGGAATCGAATGAAATCCAATGGGTCTTCTAGCCTAGAGCTTCCCGAATTTTTGATAGCCCAGGTACATTCTCCCCCTACCCTCTCTGAATTGCAACTGGCTGGATTTAAAAGGATGAAAGAACGACTCACCCTTGGAGGAGTGAGTCAATTATGACTCAGTTATGTCTCTCTGTATGAGTCACTGGTCTGATCATGGGTCTTCAACAGAAGGAAGCTAATCCAGAGCCACCTCCTTGGAGGGTGGGTAAGCTGTGCCATAACTCTGTATCGGGGGAAACTGAATGATCCAGTTACACCAAGTGCAGAGATACGGCAGAATTCTGCATCCTCCAAGCAGGCTGGGAGGAAGGAGACATCCTATGCATGTCTTCTCAGATGTAAGGGCTATTCAGTTCACTTCAATGAGACTTACTCCCAGGGATGGTCATATGGGATTGCAGCCACAGAGAGGCAAGGGATAGCTCAAGGGATCACAGATCCTCAAGGGATAGCTACTTTGGGATCACAGCAACCTTCAATTATTTAAATTATTTCTCCAAACCACAATAGATGACCAGGTGTGTGTGTGTGTGTGTGTAAATAAAAGAATAATTTTGAAAACAGATCTGAAAATGTGAAACATTTCGGCACAAAATGCCAGCTTCAGTCATTTTTATTTCAAATGAGTTATTTCTAACGAAACACCGGTAGCGCACCTGTACGTTTCATCACGCAACTTGGGAATTGCGTTTCAAATTGGTGTACGTTTTACATTCTCATCATCCAATTCCAGCCCCAAGTAATTTCAGTGACGCATCCGAGAGCCCTTTCAGCCCAGACCCAACTCACTTTCAACCTCCCATCTTGGGAAGGGAAAGAGAAGAAAAAGTCGCGAAGCACAATGACGAAGTACAGGCTGTTTAATGAGAGCCGAGGAACTGAATTTCTTGACAACAAGCAAGCAAAAAGAGATAAGGCCTAAAGAGGGTATTTGCCCAACTGTGGATTCTGAATGTCTTGAGTTTACAAAACTTATTTTGGGAGGGGGATGCTGTGACTCCTATATAAAGGGCTGTGGATGAGCCACATTCCAGTTGGAAACTAACCACCCCACCTTAAATAGCACGTAACCCCCCCACCCGCAAAGACACTTACCATAGTCTAGGAGCAAAGTGATGAAGACCAGGTTGAACACAGTGTCCAACTGATGATGTAGGTATAGCTGGGGGTTGGGGGAATAGGAGGTATATATAGCGAATGTCAGACTTGACCCCAAGCCGAGAGGAAGAAAACAAAACCAGAGCGCGGTAACGGACGGCATCTGACCTTGCAGCACTATCACTCCGTAAATACGACATACTGGGAATCAATGAGAAAAATACATTCTCTTGCCATGACCAGATGTCACATCATGACTAAGGAATCATCTCACTGTAACTTGGGCTCAGAACACCTGCTCTCCGGGTCAATCCCTGCATCTCCCGTTGAAAAGACCAGGTAACAGGCAGAGGCGGCTCTATATTTGGGGCAAATGGGGCAGTGACCCCTTGCCTGCCCCCAATGTACTTGTGGCAGAGAGGTCCCCCTACGACAGGGTACATTTCTCCCACTGCTTCCAAGTGCCACATCGGGTCTTCTCCGGCACTCCTCCAGTAATCTCAATAGGATATTGAGCATCCGCCCCATCCTGTGCCCCACCAGCCACTCTGGGCTGCCACTGCTACCCGGAGATGGAAAAGACCATTCTCTCTTCCTAGGGAGCCCCTACCAGAGGGTAGACAATACTGGAGCTCAGCCTTCCCCAGCCTTCATCCCCCATCAGTGCCACATAGCATGGCCAATGATCAGGAATGCTGGGAGGTGAAATCCAAAATATCAAGAAAGCACCAGGTTGGGGAAACCGAGGCTTCCTTAAGTTGCAAGCAGGGATGTCAGAGAAATCCACAACGGAACCAAATGAGTTTGGATTTTTATGAATCCAACCCGCAGGTTCCACAGTGGAATGGCTTTTCCCGTCGGGCAGATCCCACAGACCTCCAGACCATTCCCTCACCCTTGGGAATTTTGCACCAATTTCATTGTAGAACAGTATGCAAAAATAAAACGTCTGGCCAAAAATGCTCATTTCCCCCCCAGGCTATAGCGTGATGATGCGCATTTAGGGGGAAACAGCTGCTGTCTGCCAGCAAGTCAAACAAAGAAAGCCTTGAAGGAGTTGTTTTCACGAAGCAAGTGTCTAACCAGCTGGTAATTCTCAGTGCCCCACAGAATGGCTCCATGTCAAACTGAAAAGTGCTGGGGTGTGTGGAGAGAAGGAAGGGGAAACATATGTCTAAATATAAATATATCAGAGTATCTAAAGGCATGTCTTCTTCGGCATGGACTGGCTCAGACCCTTATCTTCAGAGGTCCTCCTCCTAGTGCCCCCGCCAACAGAAGATTGGCGGTGGCTGCAAGACAGAGGGTCTTCTCAGTGGTGGCTCCCCACTCATGGAATAAACTCCCCAAAGAGGTTTGCCTGGCACCTACACTGTTTTCTCTGTGGGGCCAGGCAAATACCTTTCTTTTCTCCTGGGCATTTCAGAGACCTAGTTCTATGTTTTTGTGGCGATCCCTGTGCTGTTTGTTGTTCTGCATTATATTGTTATTTTATTCTTTTAAATATTTGTACTGTGTCATATATTTTCAACTGTGCAATGGTGCAGAGAGCATTGGCTATTGGGCAGTATAGAAATGTAATAAATGCATAAATAAATTTTGGTTTTTTAACTGTTTGTAATCTGCCCAGCAAACAGTGATTTGGTGGATTAGAAATGTAATTAACAGCGGAGGGAGTTTTTAAAAACATTAATTAATTGCATTACATATAATGCAATTAATTAAATGTAATTAATTAATTAACAACAGAAGTTTTTAAAAACAACAAGCACAGCTCAAAGTATATTGTTATAGGACTGGAGTGAGTCAAACAGGCCATGTTTGTGTGAGGATTTGAACCTGGGCCTTCCTAGCTCAAACCCAAGCTTCTTAGCCACAATGCCACACTGACTCTTAGATGGCTTAATAAGTTCAGACAACTCAAGCCAGTAAGTCAAGCTGCAGAGAAGGCAGAAGGTTTCAAACGACTGGCCAAAATTCCAACTCAAAAGTGATAGTATGTTTTTCCACAAGACCGGGGCAGGTGAAAAAAAACCCCATCTCTGGACACCACAACATGCTTATGAAATATAATTTTATTTGTTTTTGGTTAAAAAAAATAAAATCATACCGCTGAAATGGAGCAGCTTTTTGGAAATGAAAGCAAAACCCCACACTTTTTAAATCCATCCATAAACATATTGGAAACAAAGCTGTAGAAGAATGGAAGGAGAGATTTAATAGAACGCTTTCCCAAATCCCACCCCGCCCTGGCAGTCCCTAAGCACCCAAGGTTGCAATATGAAAAAATAAACCAGGCCTCTGAAGATCAATCAGTGGGACGTTAAAATTAATCTTTTACCAAAAAATAAAGGGTTAATTAATTAAAATTTAATATTTTGCCAAAAAAATAAAGGGTTAGCATGGGAAGTAACTGAGCAATTAGACGTCTCCCAAGAAGAGAGAGGAAAAACAGGAGAAGATTTAGCATAGCAAGTGGGAAAGAACGAGGGAGAGTTACCTTTTTGAATAAAGCAGGGTGGTGACATGAAGGTACAAGGTAAAATATCTGGCTTTTAAAGCTCAGCTTTTGTCAGGGAGCTTTTTCCATAAAGCAGTCTTCCCCAGCTGGGCAGCTTCCAGAAGTGCTGGATGACAACCCCCATAATCCCCCAGCCAGCACAGGATTGTTGTAGTCCAACACATCTGGAAGGTGCCAAATTTGGGAAGGCTAAAAGGCATGCATTGCTGCTGTCTCAGTTCTCGGGGAAAAAAGGCTCTACTTAGGGTTGCCAGTTTATCCAAAAAGGGTGACCCAACCCGCTCCTGTGCCTTTAACAAGTTTTTCCAGAATGAGCAGGCAAAACTTTACAAAGCATTTAGACACATGCCCACCGCCTGCTAATGACTGCAGTTCCAAGGATAATTCTCACTTTGTACAGCCCACCTCTTTGAAGTTTACAGGGGGCCACTAAAGGTGATTGAAAGGCACTGCCCCTCCATTCCCCCCCTCCCCAGTTCCAGCTGCTATTGAAGGCACTGCAGCCTTTACCCAGGAGGATTTTTTAAAAGCTGGCAACGCGAGTTCTATCAGCTTCCTTTACAAGCACGACTTTGAGCAAAGACATAAATATGGAATTATTTCCCCTCCGTCAAACACATTGAGGTTTTCTGTGATGAAACCTGAACTAGAACATTAGGGGTTGACCCCTTCTTTTAAGATCACAGTGCATGCAAAAAAATAAAAATCCAGATAAACATTGAAAAGCACTTAAGGGTGGCCTCCCAGCCTGAACATTCAACACAGATGGAATATCAAAAGAACTACAAGCGTTATTCTGGAAGTTTCACCCACGTGGTTCTAGATTTGGGTGGATTTGTTCAAAATACGTAGATGCAGCAAGCTCTCGACGTCGTTTTTTCAGCCATCAGCTTTATCTTTTCCATCGGAATGGCTCTCTGCGAATGGTTCCATCAGAATGGTTCACAACTTCAGCACTTGGGGTTATTGCCTTGATATAAACTCACAAACACACACACATTACTTCACGCTGCTCAGGGGACAGTCCAACCCACTGCATCTTCCAAGGTCGGTGGGGTTTTTCACCAAGATGCCCTCAGCCACACTGCTCTACGTCAAGTTTGCTAAGAGTTGACTCTGTCCCTAGATGGTGCTCCTCCTCCCCACAAAAGAGGGGTGACCATGGTACCACCAAATACATACACTGGAGCATCTTCTTCCGTTATCCAATCAGTGTCTTCCGAGATGGACTTAACAGCAGGGACCGAGTGTTAGAAACTGAAGCTGGACGCTTACAAAACAGGTCCCCCTTGCTTGTACAGAGGTTTGTGGGGACCTGGGGGACTCACAGTATCAAGGAGATGCAATGTGTGATCAAGAAGCTATTGAACTGGCCAGGTACCAGTGGGGTATCAGAGGGGAACAGGATTCCACGGCTCTACACTAATTGGAAAAATCTTTGGGACACCCCCTCCCAACTTCCCCTCACAGTTCTTTAGGGCAAGAAGTCAGAACTGTGGGGCAGTCGTGCCCCATTTTCCCAACTGTAACTGCCCCGCCCTTGTTCCATAAAAGTGAACACATGGAATTCATGTCCATATATGTTGGAAGCATCTCTCCTGTGAAGCTCTTCACTCATATACATCAAGGCAAAGGGCCTAAGCTCAGAGCCCTCGAGGAGCAAATGTTGTGCCTGCTCCTGTCCTCTGGGGGGGCGCACACGCAGCACCCTCTCCACGGATGCGAAGGAACTAGGGTTGTCGGAAAAATCCAACTGAGGGGTGTTGTTCGATGGCTTTTCCTAGGCTTGGCCCTCTGGATGTTGATTCGGTTCCCCTGACTTGATCCGCAGCAAGTTGAGCCAGGTTGAGGCTTTTCCAGGAATGTTGCACACTTTCTCTTTGGAAGGTTCTGCAATTTGCACACATTTCCGAGACATTTGCGCAAATTAAGGCCAAAGTGGCATAATTTGCGCAAATTTGGCCGTCATTTGCACAAAATGCTCAGAAATTAGGGCAAATTTCAGAACCTTCCAAAAATGTGCAAAAATGTTCCAGGAGTTCAGGGAATAGCCTGCGGCTTGGCTTGTAGACACAAAGTGAGTCGTACAAGCTGCAGAATTCCGTCCAGCCAAGAAAGAACTGGATTTCCCAGTGACAGACATCCCTAGAAGAAACACAACCATCCACCACCAAGAAGAGGGTGCAGCCCTCCAACCTAATGGAGAACAACCCCAGTGCCTGATGCTCCCCCTTCCCCTGGTGGCCTATGACTCACTGCAGGGGCTGTTTCCCCATTTGGCATCTGGGAAATGAGTGTTTTGTGACTGGCCACGCCCACCACAGCAGCCATTTTAGGAATGGGCAAGCTGTCCCGCAGCGGTCATTTTGTGAAAGCGCCCACAGCACTCTTTCAAATGTCCAAATATGCCCACTGACTCACAAAGTTTGGGGACCCCCGATCTAAGCGACATTAGACAGTTCAGCTGCTACTACCTAGATCCGTCAAGGAAAACGGGAGGAAACATTGAACCAAAGGAAATGGGAGAAACGTCAAGTCAAGGAAAACGGGAGGAAATGTTGGGAAGGCAGGGATTCTTCACTTCCGGGCCACTAAGAATGCTCCCTCCAGTAGCTTCACATCTCCCCTACCCCATTTTTTTGGCAAAGCAAAGCTTCAAGCAAAGGACCTCTAAAGCGATCAGTTAAAGCGTTCTTCACCGGAAGAGGCTGCACGCGTGGAAGCTACGATTTTGCACATGCATGGTCACTGGAGCGAGAGTCCCTTTGACACTCCTGCGCTCACCACGAACGGCCACACGACCACAGCGAGGACCATGGCAGCAAGGATAGGAAATGATTCACAAGTTGGACGCGCAAGACCTGGGATCAGGACACACCGAGTGGTCACAAAGAGTCAGAAAATTCCCACCGGACAGACAAGAGACACCATTCACAGGAAAAACACAGAACTGGCCAACAGAGATGAGGGTAAGCCTCTGGATTTTCACCTGCGGTATTTACAGTTCGGGGAGAAACTGCAGAGGGACTGTTTTCATAGCCGGAAGCCTGGGCGGCTCCAGATTCAAACGTGATTATTTCCTGCATTGGTCCATATGCGAACGGTGCAGGTTGCCAAGTGACCCAAACATGCCATGCCCTTGTGCCTTCAACAGCCGCTCAATCTGCAGAAAACGGGAGTCTTTCAGAGCACTGGAGGTAAGCCTCATCACTTGCAGATCAAGCGGCTGTTCAAGGCTCAGGTCAACAGCTGGGAACCCCACAACCACCAGCAACGTCAGGTTGTTCCTGGTTTGTTGGAGGACGCTCTCGTCCCGAGCACCGCTGCGCCCTTCCCCGTCACTGCTTGAACGCTGACTGGAGCTCTTTAAAGGCAGCTTTTCTCTGCTTCATGTCCTCCGCTTGCCGCCGCTTCTCCTCCTGTTCCGCCTTGATCTCCTCTTCGAAGCGGCTCGTGACGTTCATGGCTTGTACCTGCAAGGGGGAGAAATGGCCCGCCGGCTCAGAACAGCCAAAATGGGCAGCCCCTCCTGCTCTGTGCTGGAAAGCAGAGAAGGGCAACGCCAAGTCTCAAATGCCGCATGTAGCTCTCCAGATGATTTGCCTACAACTCCCATCTTGGCTTTTTTCCTCTTCCTTCCCAATTGCTTTCCTTTTTGTGTCGTGTCTATTCCATTGTAAGCCTGAGGGCAGAGAGTGCCTCATGATTGGGGATGTCAGAGAATTCCGCCATGGATCTCGGAATCCCCCAAGATCCCTGAAATATTTACGTAAATATTTACGTAAGCTATTACGGCGAAAAAAAGAAGGAACGCAAATAGCGCCCACTACGCTATTTGCGTTCCCCTTTTTTTCGCCGCAGTAGCTTACGTAAATATTTACGTAGGCTAAAACAGCGAAAAAAAGGGAATGCAAATGGCGGCTGCCATAGCCGCCATTTGCGTACGCTGTTTTTTTTTTTGGCTTGCCGTGATAGGCTACGTAAATACTTACGTAGCCTATCACGGCAGCTTTGCAGCTATGGCGGCCGCCATTTGCGTCTGCAGCAGCCCATCTGCAGCCGGAACTCCGGCTGCAGACGGCTCGGCCGGTGACTCCGCCCCAGGGAGGATTCTGGCGGGAGCGACGGAGCGCCTCCCCCACACTGCAAATCCAAGCTGCGAAAAGGTAAGTGACTTTCGTACATCCCTACTCATGATTTAATCTTTGTAAGCCGCTCTGGGAGCCTTTTTTGGCTGAACAGCGGGGTAAAAGCCAGTGTGGTGTAGTGGCGAGAGTGTTGGACTGGGAGCTGGGAGATCCGGGTTCTAGTCCCCGCTCAGCCATGGAAGCCCACTGGGTGACTTTGGGCCAGTCACAGACTCTCAGCCCAACCTACTTCACAGGGTTGTTGTTGTGCGGATAAAATGGAGAGAAGGAGGAGGAGGAGAATGTAAGCTGCCTTGGGTTCCTTGCAAGAGGAAAAAAGGCAGGATATAAATGCAATAAAATAATAAAATAATAAAAATAAAAATGCTGTAAATAAAGAAATAAATATCTTCCCTCACCACTGGATCTGCCTGCTGGAGCTCATGGGAGTTACAGGACAAAACCCTCTCCTGCTGCACTCTCAGTTCCCAGTGAGATTTTTTATGCTGTTGAGCACCCTTCCCAACCTGGTGCCCTCTAGACATGCTGGACTTCAACTCCTATCATCCCCAGCCAGCATAGCCAATGTCAGGAATCCTGAGAGCTGTAGTCCCAAGCCTCCAGATGGCATCAGGTTGGAGAAAGCTGCTTTAGAGACCATCTCTGCATAGGGAAAACACATGCCGGAAGCAGCCTGCAGAGTGCAGCAACTAATCTTACATTTATGCAGGTGCGGAACAAGCCACTGCAGCAAGTAAGCCGTGAAAAGGAGAAGTGTCGATCCTACAGAGCTGTAGCCCTGAGCAGAGGGGAGGCTGTGTGGGCCTTCAGGGACAACTTCCCAGGCTGCCTCCCAGTATTTTCAGATTTTGTTTTAAAAATAAGTTCCTAGTCCCTTTTATCTGTGGAGATATAAGGGAAAGTGTGCAGGCTGGATCCTGTTCAATTGCTCACTAAGAAGTTAAATTGTACCCCACCATCAATTTTTTAAAAAATACATCTTATACCAATTAGGTAATTGGCCCATCACCCCCAATACTGCCTATTCTGGCTGGCAGCGGCCCCCTAGGAACTGGGGCAGAGAGAGGCTTTTTCCAGCTCTGCTCTAACCCCGGCGAGGATTCACCACCCCACTGACATCAGAGCCACCAGCCTCCACTGCTTCCTCCTTGCTTCCTCCTGCAGGAATTCACCAATAGATCAACGGCTGTTTCTTGATATCCCAGCTGCATTTCTGCCAGCCACCCCACACACTCCTTACTTTGGCCTCGAAAAAGTGTTTGGCTCCTTTGACGCCCTCTGTCGAGACGTCGATCTCCGACAGGCGGGCTAAGGCGTGCAGGCCGCTATCCTCTTCCAACTCGCCCGCGGCGGATTTGCGGAATATCAGAAGAAACTGAAGCGGGGTGGGGAGGAGGAGGAAGGAACACAAATCGACCATGAGCTTCCTTGCACCTCAACGCCGAGAAAATCCTGGCCAGCGGGGAAACGGTGCCGGATTTGCTTCTGGCAATGCTGCTGGCTAATCCCCCAGCGATACTGCAAGACCTCCACAGCCAACGTTTGCCTCTTCAAGAGAATATGAAAACGTGCAGGAGACATTTAGAGGGAACGGGACGAAAGAGAAACAGGGAACCCTACGGGCTTTTATTTGGGAATAAACCCCGCAGAAGGGCGTGGAGCCTAGTTTTTGCGCAGAGACACAGAGGATGCTGCAAGGAGGATTCAGTGATGGCTCTTACCTCCCGGAAGGAGAGTTTACTATCGAAATCTTCGTCCACCTCCTTGATCATGTTTTTCAATCCAAGGTGCGTTTGGGGAGCCCCGAGTTTTTCCATCATCAATTTCAGCTCCATCAGGTCAATGAAACCGTCCTTTCCTGCGTCGTACCTGCAAAGCAAGAGCAAAATAGAGCGACAACGCCAACGGGTTTCGCAGGCACCATTTTGTATGTTGGAGGTGGGCGCGGCCCAAGCCAGAAATGGGCTGGACCGACCCCTTTTCCTTCTTTCTCTCTCCTGCTTGCCCAGTGCACTGCTGTGGGAGGGGAAAATCACGCTTGCCAGTGGCCTGAATGTATCACTTGCTTTGGAACTTAGGCCAAGAGCCATATGGAACTAAGCCAAGAACCACAGCCCGCCCGCCCCTGCCCTAAATAATTATTAGTTCATGATATCCATACAAGTTGGCTTCCCATCCCCTTCCCACACCAATGGAAACTCCCTGTCCCTCCTGGTCCACCACAATAAATCAATTAATCTTTAGGGCCCCCCAAGACCTCTTATTGCTGCGTTTGTCCGTGCTTCTCCTTCAGTCGAGTGGTTATAGATTAGCCAGTGACATGTGCAGAGCAGCACATTTTGTCCTTTTCACGTTCTCCGTCCAGTTTTGCAAACCAGCATTGTTGTAACAAGGTGTTATTTTTCCAGCCTGAATTTTCCAACCTGAATACTTTTCCAAACTGGGGGTAGTGAGGAAAATGAGGGTTGAACTGACGAACATAGTAACTGGCCCACCTCAAAGCTGCGGGAAGCAGACACAAAGCCCTTCACAAACAGGGAGCTGTGTCGATCCATTTAAACACAATCTGCAAGCCTCAGTAAAAACCCCCGTTTTTAAAAATCCCACCTTTGGGGGCCAACCCAAGTCTTCAAAGCAACATAGAATCAAGAGCTAACCAGGGCTGACCCTGCTTAGCTTCCGAGATCAGACAAGATCGGGTGCATCCAGCCCTTTTGAAATGAACCACGTAGACCTTTTCATCACTGGTCCAACTTGCTTTGTTTAAAATTTTTATATGCCGGCCTTGTTCCACGGCGGTTTACAATGTTAAAATATCAAGAAACAATGAGAAAACCCATTGCATGATTAAAATTCGCCACCAGTTGCAGCAACAGATGAAAACAGAGCAGTTGGCAAAACTTTAAAATGCCTAAAATACTCAGTGCCCAGTTTTCAAAAGAAACTCGTTCACTTACAAAAGACTCAGCGTTGCTTAAGTCAGTTCATACTTTTTGAGCGTTGACTTTATTTCAACATTTTTGTCCAAAGGAAGTAGAATGCTGTGGGGTGAACCAGATAGGACACTAAAAACCCATCTGCCACCAAAACGCACAACCGGAGGACTTATTCTGTCTCCTGCAACTTCTAGGACAACCTCCCGTGTGTAATGCTGACACAAAATAAGGTGTCCCCAGCCTATTTATTTATTTATTTCTATACCGCCTAATAGCCAAAGCTCTCTGGGCGGTTTACAAAAATTAAAACCAAAAAGCATCCAGTAAAACAATATAAAAAACATTAAAACCACAATATAACAATACAACCAGAATAAAACCAGAATAAAACCCAGCAGCAATGCAGAGATTTAAAATACAGATTTAAAACAGCAAAGCTAAAAGTCAAGAAAGCTGAAATGCTAAAATGCCTGGGAAAATAAAAAGGTCTTCACCTGGCACCAGAAGGAATACAATGTAGGTGCCAGGCGAACCTCCCTAGGGAGCTCCTTCCACAGCCGGGGTGCCACAGCAGAAAAGGCTCTCCTCCTAGCAGCCACCCTCCTCACTTCCTTTGGCAGGGGCTCACGGAGAAGGGCCGCTGAGGATGATCTTAGGGTCCGGGCAGGCACAGATGGGAGGAGGCAATCCTTCAGATAACCTGGCCCCAAGCCATTTAGGGCTTTGAATGTTAATACCAGCACTTTGAGTCGGGCCTGGAAATGGACTGGCAGCCAGTGCAGCTGGAAAAGTACTGGCGTAACATGAGCTCGTTGGTTAACAACCTTGCTGCCCTATTTTGGACCTTACAAACACACAAGCACACACACACACGAATGTGAAGTAAGGTCTGGGAAACAGGATACTTGTCGCGGCACCCAGTGGTATGTTGCTAAATTTTTAAGTGCAAACACTCATTTGTTGTGAAAATCCCTGTAGCCATGCCTCCCAAGAGCCCCCAAATGCAAGGAGCTGTATTGATCTAGATCAATGTGTGTCTCTCTGTGTGTGCGCATGCATTTACACACACATACACCCAAAGTGCCACGCTACATGGGATAACACCCAATTTCTTCGGATCAGCTGGCAGTCATAGAATGTTGAGCTGGCAAAAGGCAGTGTAGTGTCCGGAAAGACCTGTGACTACATGAGAAAGGGAAAGGGACAACGTGCCCCCAAACAACATAAGACCACCAGTGTAGCCAATGGTCAGGAATGATGGGAGTTGTAGTCCAAAACACCTGGAGGGATCCAGTTTGGAGAAGGCATCGTAAGGCGCTGTTGCAATGCTGCGATTTCTGTTTTTAAAAAGCAAAGCAGCACTGGGAAAGCACTGGTAGGGGAGAAGAGAGAAGGGGTGCTTAGCCCTGAACCTCAAAATCATCCAAGTGTTCTTCCCCTCAAAATAGGATTCCAAATATGTCTGGCACTCCGACCGGGTCACAAAAGCAATAGTCACTCATTCGATCTCCTGCATGAAGGCTTCAAGGAACAGAGCTGGCTGCTAACTCTGAACCAGGCCTCCTTTCGCTAATCCAAAGTCCGGTTCAGGAACCAGAGAGGAAACGTCGCCTTTTCGTCGGAACGATAAGGGCGTGATTCTCTTTGCACTGCGGCCTGCAAATATGCCTTATCGTAAATCTTATAAACCAACAAAAGCGAAAACCTACGCAGAGCAGAGCTGTGGAGGCGTTCAGGTGTGCCATGGTGGTGGTGGTGAAGAGATCGTGATGATGGTGGCAGGCAGAAGTCTTCCTGACTCAAAGAGGTGTTCCCCAACCATGGATTTTTCTTATGGACCAAAACACCTTCCGTTGCTTTTTGTGTATTTTAGGACAAAGGAAGTGTGGTTTTCTGCCAGTTGCGTAATGGAAATCCCACTGCATAACATGCTTATGGGTATAAGCTCTCACTGCTAACCTATGTTACATGCTCCACTGTGGTACTTTCAAGTGATATTTGGCATTTGCAGGGGTCCCCAACCTCTTTGGGTCATGAGCACATTTGGAATTTTGAGAGCATGTTGTGAGTGTGAGAGCATTCTCACAAAATGGCTGCCATAGGGGCTTGCCCATTCATAAAACGGCTGCCATGGGGGCTTGCCCAATCATAAAATGGCTGCCACGGTGGGCATGGCCAGTCACAAAACACTTATTTCCCAGAAGACAAGTGGGAAGACTAAAAGAAAAGTAACTTGCCCAAGAACCCAAGTGCAAGACAGAGGTGAATCCTGCACTCCAAAAGAAATAATCGACTCTCTTTTGAACCCCAGTAAAGAGGGTACTGGAGCGCAGCATGGCGAACCTCCATGTGTAAGAAAATCTTAAGAAATAAAATTAAGATCAGAAGGGGCAGGGACGTGGGCGCCAAGAGAGGTGTTGGGCACCGTGTTGGGAGACCCCAGAATTAAGGCACACACGGCTGACCAGCATGCTAAAGGAAAGTGAAAAGGTGGTGGCAAGTATACCCTCCCTCTCTAGCTCTCTCTCTCTCTCACACACACACACACACACACACACACACACACAAAATTGGTAGCTGAGCAATGAGGGTTGTGGGAGGCTGGGACCACCTTCCATTTAACTCCGGGGTCCCACACACCTTTGCTCTGGAAAACATTTGCAGACTGTCCAGATTTGAAACGTTTCAAAAAACAGGCAAAGCTTAAAAATAATTGGCTGAGTAGATTTTAGCAATGCACTCCCGTCAGCTCTGGGTGTGCTTCAGACCACTGGAACGGATGCCAAACCACTAAATGTACCCTGGGGTGTTTTTACGTGCTCTCTTGAAATGGAGGTGGTTGTTTCGTAGTTGAGAGGAAGCCTCCAAGGTGCCAATTTGAGGCTTACAAACCTGACCGCTTATGGTCCATTTGAGGCCGAGGCCTTTAGAATAAGGATGCTTTTAATGTTGGGGACATAGACAGCTCAATCTTCCACCAATTTTTTTAAAAAAAAATATTATTTTTTTAGCTGGGATGCTGCAAGGCAAAGGGTGCCCTCCAGGGCCCTCTTTATTTGGGTTCAACAGAGTGGTCTTGTGTTTTGGAGCTCAGACGCCACCTTTGCCGTGGACTTAGGCTCTTGGGCAAGTGACTTTTCTTCTTAGTCTCCCCATTTGCCTTCGGGGAAATGAGTGTTTTGTGACCGGCCACACCCACCGTGGCAGCCATTTAATGAAAATGGCAGCCATTTTGTGAGTGTGCCCAGAACACTCTATCAAAATCCTAAATGCGCCAAATGTGCCCACTGACCTAGAAAAGTTGCGGACCCCTGCATCAGAGTGTTAAATCCCAATTCAGGTTCAAATCCCAATTCAAGCAGAAAGCTTAGTGGATGACCATAAAAAGATAAAGGTAAAGGTGTCCCCAACCAGTCGTGTCCGACTCTAGGGTTCGGTGCTCATCCCCGTTTCTAAGCCGAAGAGCCAGCGCTGTCTGAAGACGCTTCCATGGTCATGTGACTGGCATGACTGAACACCGAGGTGCGCGGAACGCTGTCACCTTTCCCACCAAGGCAGTACCTATTTATCTACTTGCAATTTCTTGCTTTCGAACTGCTAGGTTGGCAGGAGCTGGGACTGAAGACGGGAGCTCACTCACGCGGCACTTGGGTCTCGAACTGCTGTCCTGCCGACCTTCCGGTCTGCAGTTCAGCGTCTTAACCACTAAGCCACCGCGGCTGCACAAGCCACCGCGGCCGCACAGTGGATGACCATAGACCAGTTTTTTCTCTCTCTCTCCTTCCCTCTCCACCTAACACCTACCTCACAGGGTTGTCGCAAGAATAAAATATGCTTCCCTTGGAGGTAAAGTGGGAGAAAAATTTAATGCTGTCTGGGCCATGCTGGGAACTGTAGGAGCTTTTCCTGTGTAAACATGCATAGGATTGTGCCCTAAATACATTAAACAAACAGGCCTTAGGACAGGACCTACCTGAGAACCCAGTGTCACAATTCTAGGGGGAAATTTATGAGTTCAAACACTGCTGTGTTCAACATGACAGGCTGCAGGAACCATATTCACAGGAACACACCGCTTTAGGAGACAAGGCGGCATTCTTACCTGTGAAAGCAGCTTGACTACATAGCTAGGGATGTGCGAACTCATCCTCATCTGGGTTCTCCGGGTGCCTGCCCAGCCCCTGCTCGCCAGGCCCCGGACCATGCTTGAGCCCCTCCTGTGCTTGGTGAGCAGCCCACACTCACCCCGGCGACCTCGTCGAGCTTCGTGGTCACCATTTTTGAGAAATAAAATGGCAATCACAAAATGTGCATATTTGCGTATGCACAAAAATGTGTGTTTTGGAATGCGTATATTTGTGTATGTGTGAAAATGTTCATTTTGCAAAAATGCGCCTTTTTGTGCATACGCAACTGTGTGCATTCACAAAAAGTGAATTTTCCCATATGCGAATATGCACGTTTGCAAAAATGCGCATTTTTGCAATCACCATTTTATTTCTCAAAAAATGGCAACTGCGAAGCTCAACACGGCCATTGACAAGGCCGAGTGCAGGCCATTTGCCGAGAGCAGGCACGGGGTGAGAAGGGGCAGGGGCTCAGCGAGTGTGGCTCAGGGGTGCGGGCAGGGGTGGTTACACTTGATTCCTGGACAGAATTGGGCACCCACGCCATCCCTGCTATGAACTAGTCTTATTTACAAACTCTGTGGGGAAGGGCATCACTTTTGGAGCAGGGAGGACCTGCTTTTCATACAAAAGGCCCCAGGTCTAATCTCCAGGCAAGGCCGACAAAGACTCCTTCCTGAAACCTGGAGAGCCATTGCTGCCAGTCAGTGTAGACAATACTGGCTTAGATGGACCAATGTGGATGGATGGATGGATAGGTGGATGGATGGATGAGGCAGTTCCATATGTTGCTCCAGTGATAAGAAATACAATTTAACATTTATTATTGTTAGTGTTACAACATTGGGGTAAGGTACGCCAGCACTGCCACCTCCTACTTGAAGACGGGGGGAGCTAAAAGAGATTGTGACTTGCCCAAGACCACCTAGTAAGTCCCTAGCAGAAGGGAAATTCGAACACAGGACTGTCCTGCCTCGTGGCTCGGTCTCTTCGCCAACTTTGCCACGCCTGTTTGATGAACACAGGCTTAATTTTAAACTCAGGCTACCGACATAATTACACAGAGAATTGTGGTGTTTCTAAGTAGGCAGAAGTTTCCCAGTATTATTCTGATCAGCGACTAATTCTCAGCCGCCTCCCGACCACAGCAGTTAAGAAGGAAGAGGCCCGCTGGTCTACCACGTTTCCTCACTCCGGGACTACAAGATTAATCCGTATGATTATTTTGTAAAGCTGATTAAACTCAGATACGTGTGTGCAAATTGCTCACACCAGGCTCAGCTGGGAAAATGGGGCCTTTCTTTTCGTGCCAAAGGGAAAGTCTGCTCCTTTGTTTTCCTGCCTCTTTTTCTCATGAGCGGGTCACACTAACTGTTCATTGTTGCAGATACACTCACATTTCCTGGGTGACCGTTTAGGCACCACAACACGCCACAGTGGTTGTGATGATCTCAAAGGGCTCAGCGTTAAAAGGGACAGCTCAAGAAACCATGGGGCAGAAGGCGGGAACGGACAACACATGCGAAGGGGATATTTGAGGTCTGTTGTCACACGCCCCTCCCCAAAATTGGTGGCAGTGGTTCCAACCATGCAGCCAGGATCTGGAAGCATCGTCCTACTTTTGCACTTACTGCACCCTGTCTGTCTCTCAAGCTTTGACTGGCTTCCAGAGGGACCGGCCTTCAAGGCTTCATATATTATTGTTATCCCAGTACATTTCCAAGAGACGTTCAGAATTTGTTTGAATAAAATAACATTTAAAACCCATTAAGTGATTTTAATTCAGCTGGTTTTCCCACTTGTAAAATTATAGCACTGTGCAGGGTTTTTTCTAAAGTTGTGTTTTGACATCTTTTGCACACATGCCCAAATCGGGTCTCAGTCGATTCAGAGAAAGCCTTTCCTACCTGGCGCTGCACAAATGTGTTGGACTCCAACTCCCATCCTTCCCAGCCAGCATAGGAGTTGCAGTCCAACCCATCTGCAAGACACCAGGTTGGGGAAGGCGGATTTAAGGCATTGGGAAATGTTATGATTCAACATTTGGGGGGGGGGACGACGACACACCAACGTTCCCTCCAGCTGTCTTTTAAGAGTGAACTAGATGCTACGTTAATTGCTTGCATGCAATTAGCATACGCAGATTTGAAAAATTAAAGAGCCCCCCCACCCCACCCCCCCTACCCCACAGGACCAGGCTCACAGCATGCAGGGAGAGGGTTCATCTTTTCCACTTGGCATGCTCATACTGAAAATCATCCATCCCCCTTCTCCAAAGTTTCCAACTGACGATTCCCTCCCAGGGACAGCATTTTGGGGGAGGGGGGAATTTTTGCCAGGATTGTGGAGGAGAAAGGTTCAAGCCCTCCTCCGAGTCCTGATCCTGCACCCCCATGGTGGCTATTTACGTTTTTTTATTTAAAAAAAAAATCTGTGCATGTTAATCTCTTACAAGCGATTAACATAGTTTGACCCTAAGTCCTGGAAAACCAACAGATACGGGTTTCACGTTTGGACAAATTCAGGAACGACAGGTCTATCACCAGCTATCAGTTGTGACATCTCGAGCCTGCATCAAAGTCTGATATGCCCTCTTCAGGAACCCTCTATTTCGTTTTTTCCACACCCTGCACCAATTTTCTACCCCCCACACCACAACAGTCAGCATCTCATGAGCACTCAGCAAACTCAGTCCTCACTAGGTTGTGGGGAGGGGGTTGTGAGGGGGGCGGATGCCCCTTCTGCAAACCTCGGTACCTGCTCCCCGCTCTTGTGTCTGGATGTTGCCATATGGGCTACGTATGAACCTACAACTGAAGCAAGAGTTTACTGTTATTATAAAGGGTGGCTCTGTAGAGCCTCCATTTTCAGTGCCCATCGCCTTCAAGCCATGCTGGATTCGATGGACCCTTGATCCAGCATGGCTCCTGTTTCTGTGGGGTCTGCACGGTTTTGCAGGGGCCCTTTCAGCATCCATGGGCCAGAGGAAGCTGCCCAAGCGTGCCGGGTAATGGCGTCAGCCCCAAAGCGCAGTGTGCAACCGAAAGCCAACCACAGCTCTGTTCGCCGGCTTACCTTTGCAACACAAAACGGAGACTTAGTCATTTCCGACACAAAGGCTGCACTCGAGAAGCGCGAGGGAACTGGCAAACAGCCCAGCTCTTGCTCAAACATCCTGCGTTTGAAAGTGCCAACCGGCTTGCTGGCCGCTAAGATTAGTTCAGCGTTCGAACAGACGCAGGGTGACAAAGCATATCAATGGGGTTGTTTGAAAACCAGCAACGGTTTGACACTCTTGCGCATGCACACACACACACACACACACACACGCACGCCCCAATCTGGCAGGAGACAGCAGTGGGGAGGCGTTGAGTGACAATTCCACCACAAGTTCCCAGTAGCCAACGAACCCAGGCACTCAAGCTGCGGACGTTTTATTGTCAAAAGCAGAGAGCGCAATCCTTGTACCAGCTGGCCCCGGGCCGTACAAATCTTCGTCGCTGCAGATCTCGCCAACCTGGCCTCATCTCCCAACCCCGGATCACAAAAATCAGGGACCGGGGAGAAAGCAAGAGAGTGGATAATTCACTGATGGAACTCACTGTCACAGGATGGGGTGGGGAGGATGGCTGCAGACGGAGACAGCTTTACGACAGATTCACAGAAGAGAGGTCTATCAGGAGCCACTGATCGAAAGTAATGATGTACAGAGCTTCCATGTTCAGAGGCAGTGGAAACTGGGGATGTACGGATGGTGTAAAACCTGCTCTGTCTGTGTTTCCCGGATTGTCGGGCGCCTTTTGTTCCATCATTCGTTCACAGGCGGATTTGATTTTTCCCCCCTTGTTGTGAGGAAAAATACGCAAATAATTCCGCGAGAGGTTTCGCAAGGACTTACATAATTTACCTTAATACGTAACATTTAGCATATTGTCCCCCGCTCCTTTCAACTACGGCCTCTCCTGGGCAGGGATAGCTTGGCCACAGTGGTACAGGCACTGGTAACCTCAAGACTGGATTACTGCAATGCGGTCCATGTGGGGCTGCCCTTGAGGCTGGTCCGGAAGCTGGAGCTAGTGCAAAATGCAGCAGCTCCGCTGTTGTCAGGAGCTGCCCCTTTCTAGCCTGCAACTCCTTTGCTGACGGAACTGCACTGGCTGCCTATTCGCTACCAGGCCAGGTTTAAGGTGTTAGTCCCAGTGTAACCCTGAACAACTTGGGACCAGGATACCTGAGAGAGCGCCTTCTCCCTTACCAACGTGCCTGGTCACTGAGGTCATCGGAGAGCTTGCTCCTGGTGGTTCCACATGGACCTATGCCCGACTGGAGTCTACCAGGAGAAGAGCCTTCTGTGTGGTGGCCCCTTTCTTTGGAACTCCCTGTCCCTGGAGGTCAGGCAGGCACCAGCACTGTGCTGCTACTGCCACCTCCTGAAAACAGCACTGTTCCAGGAGGCATTCCTTAATTGACCAGTCCCGGTTACTATTGGTATCCTGCTTTTAAAAACAGCATACTTTTAATCTGGTGTTTTAATCTTTGTATCCTTTCACTGTTTTATCTCTTGTGTTCACCCCTCCAAAATCTGTTCTAGATATGGAGCAGTATACAAATATTGTAAATAAATAAATGAACAAACATTTCCCCGCTTATTTTTACCAGTCTCAGCAGAAACGTGTGTATTTTCCTATGAATAAATATGCGTAAATTTCAAGGAAGTTAAAAAAAAGATCCGGAAGTCCACGGACTCCGCGGGGCCTGAGGGGGCCATCCTGCAGCGGATTTCGTAGGTTGGATTCTTAGAAATCCGAGCTCATTTTAGTCCGCCTCACATTTCTCCAGCATCCCTAGAGTAAACTCAGTCAAGGGAAGGCTATTCCCCTTGTGTCCTGCTTTGAAGCTCTGCCCAAATTGATGGATGGACGTAAGTTGCGGTTATGATGCTCTGACTTAAAACATGGCTGTTACAAATCAGTGTCCCGTCCCCCCCCCGACCCAGAATGATTGCAGGCATCCTGCAGTGCAAATGGAGTAGAGGTGGCCTGTCATTTCTTTCTATCCTTACTCTGACTCTCTTCTTTACAATAATTATGAATTATTGTATTCGTGTACAGCAGCCTTCTCCAAAGTGGTGCTTTACAGATGTGTGACGCTACAACTCCCATTATCCTGTGCCAGCGCACAACATGATGGAGATTTTATAAGCACAACATGATGGAGGTTGCACTCTGCCACATCTGGAAGGCACCAGGTTGAGGAAGGCTGCTGTGTAGTTAAGATCAAGTCACAAAGTATTATTTATGACAAACTGCATTGCTAAATTGCATTGATCTGGGTAACACCAAGCGGGGGAAAGATTTGCCTTAAAAAATAAAATAGACATTAATTTTTTTAAAATTCTCCTTTCCAATCAGCAGCTGGTCACGCTGATTAAAACGTTTATAGTATCTCCCAGTTTTCTGCTTTATTTGTAAAAGTAAAAAGGGCCAAGCAGGAATAAATGGAGGCTGTCTGTGCAAATCACGGCAGTTGGTGTATCCCAGCCGTTCCCAACTTGGAGTCCTCCAGATGTGTTGAAGTACAACTCCCAGCATCCCCCAGCCAGCTATGCTGGCTGGGGGATGCTGGGAGTTGTAGTTCACCACATCTGGAGGGTGTCAGGTTGGGAAAGGCTGGGGTATCCCTTCCAATCCGCGTCCTCTTGGATGAACAATTCTGCCAGGTCTTTGCAATGAGAGCGATCAAATGAATCCATCTTACAAGAGGAAGAGACACGACAGCTGTCCTCAGAAGAGGGTGCCTGTTGGATCTCTTTATGGGTCCCAGCTCTGGGCTGGTCTCCTTCCAATCAAGAGGCGTGCCCGGATCAGGAACTCATGCAGAAACACAGCAGTGAGAAGGAGTTCTCCAATGACAAGCTGATCACTTTCACTCTTAGCAGGGTCTTCTTAGAAAGTCAGGCAGGCCTCCTCTTAGTTCAGGGGGAAAAGCTTCAGGATGACTAGGGCAGAACTCCTCCCGTCAAAGGCTCTGGGCAAAAGTGGGATGCCGAGGAGATTATGGGATGGCACAATGACTTAAGCGTGACCATGCAATGTATCCTGCGTAGGTGGGGGGTTGTAATCTTGCAGTTCTACTGCTTGCCCATAAAGGACAGTTTGGTGAAACAGAAATAAACATAATGATGATAAGTGATGGCAAGCGAGGGCAAGCAGAAAGAAACATAATGATGATAAGCGATGGCAAGTGAGGGCAAGCAGAAAGAAACATAGTGATGATAAGTGATGGCAAGTGAGGGCAAGCAGAAAGAAACATAATGATGATAAGCGATGGCAAGTGAGGGCAAGCAGAAAGAAACATAATGATGATAAGAGATGGCAAGTGAGGGCAAGCAGAAAGAAACATAATGATGATAAATGATGGCAAGTGAGGGCAAGCAGAAAGAAACATAATGATGATAAGAGATGGCAAGTGAGGGCAAGCAGATAGAAAAATAATGATGATAAGTGATGGCAAGTGAGGGCAGAACCTTCAAGATCAAGTTCTGAAGTGGGGAGGAATGGAGGGTGGGAAAGGGTAAGGGTGTTTCGAAAGTGGATGAGCAGGAAAATGAGCGTGCCAAGAGGAGAAACTCTAAATATGTGATGAAGTGCTGAAATAACACTGTGCCGGTCACAACCATACAACAAAAACACTCCATGTTAATGAGAGAAGAGAAGAAGCCCATGATCACGGAAGAAAAGCAAATTAAGGAACCGAAGAGACAGGAAGCCAAGAAACCTGATCATCACGTCTCGTGTTCTCGGAATGCTCAGAGAAGGTGGTTTCAAGTTTGTGAAAGAACCAGTGAGAGATAGAGAGAGAGAGGGAAAGGCACCAACTGCCTCTAAAAACGGAAGAGAAAATGTTCTCAGGTGCCAGAAAAAGCTTCAATAAGCCCAAGGCATTCAGAAATATTTGCTTCCTCAGGGGCCACTTGTCCTTCTCTTTATATCTTGCAAAAACTTGCTAATGCTCCCTCTGCTTCAAACTACTTGCGTGGCCCCGTTGTCTGTTCTGTTTTAGGTTTCAACTCTGCCAAAGCAAACCACTGATCACAGAGCTGAATCGCACTTTTGTCCCATACGTTTGGATTCATAAGACATGCTCTTGCATGCATGCGCGCGCTCTCTCTCTGTTTGTGCATAGACATCATAAATAAATAATAACAATTATTCTAATTTAGAGCACTATAAACTAACATGGCTCAAAGAGAGAGGCTGATCCCATGTTCTGAAATGAAATTCCTTAGGATTGCTGTCACAACAGAGACTCCTGCATTTGTTGATTAGTGGGACTTTTGGAAATAAAAAGGTGCCAAGGCTGAACAGGAATACAAGGGGTCAGGGGGAGACAAGTGAACCACAACAACAGACATATGACAGATTCACAACTGCTACGAATAACCAAGGGCAGCCTCTGAACAAGATTGCATTTTACTGTAGTAACAAAATGGTGCACGGACAGAGGCATGTTTTGGACAGAGGCACAAGAGTCCGCTGGAGGGTGTAAGGATGACGCAAGGAGAGCCCGAGTGGGGCCCACTCAGTCAGCACCCTTGTTTCCCACCTGGGCCAATCAGATGCCTCCAGGAAGCTCGCAAGGAGGGCGCAAAGGGAACAGCCCTCCTTCCCGCTGTCATCCCTTCCCCTGCATTCGGTGACATATAAGAAGTAATGGCCACGAAACATGGCAGTTTCATAGGGACACCCTTACTAGCAACCACTGATATACCTCTCGTTCCCTATAAATTTGACTAATCCAGCTATCCCCAACCTGGGGCCCCTCCAGATGTGCTGGAACGCAACTCCCATCATTTCATGCTGGCTGAGAATGATTGGAGCTGTAATCCAGCACATCTGGAGGACCCAGGTTGGATAAGGCTGGTCTAGTCCCATTTTGAAGCCATCTTTATCTATACTATTCATCGTTTCATTCTCCTCTTATCAACTCCACTCCTTAGTCATCACCACAAGCTGAATCCAAGAACCTCGGGGGCATAGCTCAGTGGTAGAGCACACACTTTGCATGCAGAAGGTCCCAACTTGGATCCCCAGCATCTCCAGGTAGGGCTGGGAAAACTCCTGCCTGAAACCCTGGAGAGCCGCTGCCAGTCAGTGTTGACAATGCTGGCCTAGAGGGACCCAGGGTCTGACTCGATATAAAGCAGCTTCCTATGTAACTCTGCCTCAACACACTGGATACCACTTCATCTGCATCTGGGCATGCTTCCTCTGTGTTCTGCTTTTCTTTTTTGGAAGATCAGAATGCTGGGTTCAGGAAAGCCTGTCCCAATTTTGTTGTTGTTGTTGTTCAGTCGTTCAGTCGTGTCCGACTCTTCGTGACCCCATGGACCGTAGCACGCCAGGCCTTCCTGTCCTGCGCTCTCTCCCGGAGCGTGCTCAAGTCCATATTCACTGCATCCGTGATGCTATCTAGCCATCTCATCCTCTGTTGTCCCCTTCTCCGTTTGCCTTCAGTCTTTCCCAGCATCAGGGTCTTTTCCAGGGAGTTTTCTCTTCTCATTAGGTGGTCAAAATATTGGAGCTTCAGCTTCAGTATCTGTCCTTCCAATGAGCACTCAGGGTTGATTTCCTTTAGGATGGACTGATTGGACCTCCTTGCAGTCCAGGGGACTCGTAAGAGTCTTCTCCAGCACCACAGTTCGAAGGCATCAATTCTTCGGCACTCAGCCTTCCTTATAGTCCAGCTCTCACAGCCATACGTTGCTACTGGGAAAACCATAGCTTGGATTATGCGGACCTTTGTCGGCAAGGTGATGTCTCTGCTTCTTACTATGCTGTCTAGGTGTGCCATAGCTTTCCTCCCAAGGAGCAAGCGTCTTTTAATTTCATGGCTACGGTCACCGTCTGCGGTGATCTTGGAGCCCAAGAAAATAAGATCTGTCACTGCTTCCATTTCTTCCCCTTCTATATGCCAGGAAGTGATGGGGCCAGATGCCATGATCTTCGTTTTTTGAATGTTGAGTTTCAAACCAGCTTTTGCACTCTCCACTTTCACCCTTTAGATCCTCTTTGCTTTCTGCCATTAGGGTGAGGTTGTTGATAATTCTCCCGGCAATCTTAATTCTGACCATAAGCCTGCAAATTTCCCCCTGTTTTTTGGCTGCATGCTGGCTATCCCTCCTTGTGCCACAGCCAAAGAGCTGGGGGAGCATTTCAAACCATGCAACTTCAGAAGAAATGTCAGGTGTTCGGGTGGGGGGGAGTTCACTCTGGATTTCCCTTGCTGCAGACAGTCGCAGCCTCTTTGCCAAAACGGGCCTTGGGTCAACAAAAGATAAGGTGGGGGAAATTAGGAACAAAAGATGCTGACCGAAATATTTAACGGGGACCCGGCACAGATGCTGACATCGTGCCAGACTTGCAACCCTGGCTTAATTTCAGAAGAAAAGAGAGACCATGCTTTCCCCTCCTTATTGCCTTCTGACAATCTTTGAATTAAAACCAGCAAAAACTCTCTTGCCAAGTCTTCTACTCGCCCCAGACGAAGCGGCTGTTTACGAGTCTCTGAATTAAACTGCAGTCACCTTGGGGCAGAGTCCCCTCTCTTTGCCAATGAGGAAAGGCTTGCGGCTTTCCAGTTTGGGGCCGGGGGCGGTGGGGTGGGGGAATGACCGAGAGGCCAATCTGGGCATGATGCTAAATACTTCAGTTTAAGTTCACGTCACTAACAAAACCCCAAACAAAACGTTTTCTGGGGCTACCGAATGTATTTAGAATTCACAAAAACCACCACTGTGCCGAACCGACGGGACTTCCATTTTGACTAGATAGGTCCAGGAATGCATGCTGTATACCAGCTCTAAGAGTGGCTGGGTGACCAGCCAGATGGGCGATTAATAAAATAAATAAATAAATAAATAAATAAATAAACGTCATTCATCCGAATCAAATGAGCACAACAATTCTCTGAAGGCAAGCCCTAGGAAGTTCAGAGCCAGGGACCAACCCAGATGTGGATTGCAGCAGAGGGAAAAGCAGGGGGAGGTGTGGAATTTATTCCGGGCCAAGCCATTTCTTCCTCCTCCTCCTCCTCCTCCAGCCACATGGTTCTTGCAATGCGACCCTTTGGAATGGGAACCCCCCCCCCCCCGCAAGGAACACAGGGGGGTGGGGAGTGTCAGGTCTTTGGGAAAGCACAAGAGGGAATGCTCTGAATTTCGAGGTTGCATGGTAGGATTTACTTCTTTGAGGCTGCCCAAATAAGGAGTGGGGCCTGCATTTGATGGACAGCGCTCATCACAATGTAAAGGCCTGAGTTACCATCTGGACATGCCTTTAAGGGGAAGGGTGGTAAAGCTCAGTGGTAAAGGCCATGCTTTGCATGCAAACGGTCCCTGGTTCGGTCCACAGCATCTCCAGGTAGGGCTGGGACAGCCACCGCCAGACAGATGCACGGACCAACGTTTTTTGCGCACAAGGCCATTTCCTCCGTTCCTTTAGAGAATCAGACGTTCAGACCTATCTTGGCACACCACGGCTCCCTACCGCCAGGCGTATGGGGGAGCAGGTTATCCTAACGGTGAGAAAATGGCCCTTTGCACATGCCCAGAGGACCCTCCTCCTTCACACGATCAAAGGCTGAGGCTCAAATTAGGGCCAGCGACCTGCTTTGCAACGTATCGTTGCTAGAATTAGGATGGCCCGCTTCAGCCTCAGAACCCCTACCGCTTTTTATTTCTTTTGAGGTTTGGCCTGATGGTTTTTTTTTCTCTTGGCAAGGGGAACACGAAGAAGCCCCCTTTTCAGAATTCCACTAAACAGTCTGGCCTCGGCCGCATTCGTCATGGAACCTGCTCCTTCCTGATGGAAGACGGAGAGGTTGGAGAAGGCACAAAATGTGACGGCTTCCACAGAGTCTGTCCTCGCCTCCTGGACACCCAGGTGTGGGTGTGCTCGGAATACTAAACAAGCAGAACTTGCCGCTGCTGGTGGAGGAGTGTCGGGGGCGGGCGGGGGGCAATATTTCAGAGCAGGTAAGGAAAACCATGGGGAAGATCCCCCTCTTTCGCCCCTTCTGGACCCCGCTGCTGCTGCCGCCACCTCCCTCTCCCCCTTTACATTTAGCAATGCTCCTTGCGCAATTTCATTCACACAGGAGAATTCAGCGGGGCATCTGTGCCCCGCGCCGATTATGGTGCACCGTGTGTGCATGCAACAAAGCTCCCTCTCTGGCCCCCGCAGCAGGACTCGAATTACAAGGGGGGTTCAGAATGCTACTGGTGGAGGGAGGAAAGCTGGGGGGGGGAGGTGTCAGGAGATGGAGATTGCGGGCTTCCTCCAGGGCCCCTCCGCAATTCAAACACTGCTCCCAGACCACGACCCATGTGCAACCCCAGCGCATGGCAACAGAACATGCCTCCCTCGAGCATCACCACGTCCCCAGAGAAGGAAAAGCAGAAGTGCTCTGGGGCTGTGGGGTGGGGGGAAGCCCAGCAAAAGGCCCCCTCTCCAGAGTTGGGGTCTGTGCGCGTGCATGTGTGTGTGTGTGTGTGTGTGGGGGGGGCGTCTCTGGCACGTGGACGTTACACCACGAAGTCCGGTGCTCGGATTATGGGGGGTGGGGGAGGGAACGCCCCAAACTGGGGCCCCAGGAGCCCCCCGAAAATCGAGAACGGCCTCCAGATGCGCTCGCCCCCTCAATCCGCGGAAGCGAGGCGAGAGGCGAGCGCCCCTGCGCTCGTGCAGAGTGCGTTTCCACAAGGAGGAGGGATGCCTGGGAGGGAGCGGCCAGAGGGAAGCCTGCCCAGGCGGGGCGGGAGCCGGGCGCGCGGGCCCCGGCAGGCTCGCCCCCGCGGCGCTCGGCCCATGCTCAGAGGCGCGGCCGCCCAGCCCGCGGCCCCCGCGCCGCCCGGCGCCACTCACTGGCGGAAGAGCCGCTCCATGTCCTTGATCTGCCGCCGGGAGAACTCGCGGAACTCGGCGCAGGGGCTGAAGACGCGGCGGGCGCCGCCCGGGGGCTGCTGCGGCGGGGGCGCCGCGCCGCCCGGCCCGCCGCCGTCCGGGGCCGGGGCCGGGGCCGGGGCCGGGGCCGGCGCGGCGGGCTCCTCCGCCTCCAGGCGGCGGCTCAGCTTGCCGGCCAGCTCGTCCGTGGCCATCGCGGCGCGCCGGGCTGGGCGGGCGAGCCGGGCGCGCCGCCGCCGGCTCCGCCCCGGCCGCTGACGGGCAGCGGGACGAGCCCGGGCGGGCGGGGCGCCCCTCCCGCCCCTCTTCCTCTTCCTCGCCCTCCCCCTCTCTCGCCTGCTCTTCTTCCCCCTCCCCTCCCCTCCCCTCCCTCCCTCCCCTCTTCCTCCTCCACTCCCTCCCTCCCTCCCTCCCCCTCTTCTTCTCTCCCACCTGCTCTCCCTCCTCTTCTTCTTTCTCCTCTCCCTCCCCTCCCCTCCCCCCTCCTCTCCTTCTCCCTCCTCCTCCTCTCCCCCCTTTTCTTCCTCTCTTCCTGTTCTCCCTCCTCTTCTTCCCCCTTCCCCCTCTACCTCTTCTCCCTCCCTCCCTCCCCTCCTCCCCCTCTTCTTCTCTCCCACCTGCTCTCCCTCCTCTTCCTCTTTCTCCTCTCCCTCTCCCTCTCCCTCCCCTCCCCCTTCCCCTCTTCTCCCTCCCCTCCCCCTTCCCCTCTTCTCCCTCCTCTTCTTCTCCCTCCCTCCCCTCCTCCCCCTCTTCTTCTCTCCCACCTGCTCTCCCTCCTCTTCTTCTTTCTCCTCTCCCTCTCCCTCCCCTCCCCCTTCCCCTCTTCTCCCTCCTCTCCTTCTCCCTCCTCTCCCTCCTCCTCCTCTCCCCCTCTTCTTCCTCTCTTCCTGTTCTCCCTCCTCTTCTCCCCCCTTCCCCTTCCCCCTCTTCCTCTTCTCTCTCCTCCTTTTCTCCCTCTCCCTCCCCCGCCTCCTCTTCTTCCCCCTCTTCCTCTTCTTCCTCCTCTCCTCCTCCTGCCTCTTCTTTTTCCTCCCCTCCCTCTCCCTCCCCCTGGCACTTACTCCCAAAGAAGCATGCAAGGGATCAGGGTGGTGTGTGCAAACCTGCAGGACAGTGAGCCCCGTGCAGTCCACCAGCTTCCACAGGCATGCACAGGGGAGCCCACTCTCTGTGGCTTACTCCCAAGCAAGGGCGTGTGTGGCGTGGTTGGATTCCCTGGGGCTTGTTTCCTCCCAAGCCAGCCTGCATGGGATTGGGACCCCAGGGCTGCCTCCCCTACACCCCTGAGTTCCTGTGGGACTTACTTCTGAGTAAGCGGGCAAGGGTGGGCTCTGGCCTTCATCAAGCTGCTAAAAATTGGATGCAGGTACCGGCCCACCCTGCACACACAGGGCTTAGCAATGGGTCAGGAAGGATGGATGGATGGATGGATGGACAGAGGCCAAAGCGTCAAGGCCAGAAGGCGCCATTTCCGGCCATACTCAGAGTACACCCATTGAAGTGAATGGGGCTTAAGTTAGTCATGCCTAACTTAAGCCCCATTCATTAACGTGAATCTAAAGTCCTTTGACCATCCACGCTGCCATGGGCACACACGAATTGTGGCCCTGTTGGGCCCCATCTCTCCAACCGGGGGGGGGGGGGCGGAATGAGCGTTAAAATGGCACACGCGGCTGAGCATCAGCAATGCGTGCGGAGGTAAAAAATACTGACTTCACATATCTGGGCTCTGAGGTGGCCGCAACTGACCAGGAAAAGCATCTTGACCCTGTGGCGGGCAGCTGGACAAAAGCAAGATCCTGGGCTAGAGACCATTAGGAAAAGAGTCAAACAAATTGCCCTTAGTCAAATCTATGGTGCAACCACACTTGGAATACTGCATCCAGTTCTGGTCACTGCACCTCAAAAAGGATGTTGTAGAGCTGGAAAGAGGGCAGAGAAGGGCGGCCCCACTGATCAAGGGGCTGGAGCATCTCCCCTATGAGGGAAGGCTGGAACAGCTGGGCTTGTTAAGCTCGGTGGGGGGGGGGGAGGTTAAGGGGTGTACAGAATTGGGTGTACATCATGACAAAGGTGTACAGAATTATGCACGGTGTGGAGAATGTGGATAGGGAGACATTTTTCTCCCTCTCTCGTAATGCTAGAACCCATGGGCGCATGGAGCCTCACGTCAAACTTAGGATGAAAAACCCTCGCATGAACTTCGAACCCATGGGAGAAGGCTGGATTAGACCCCTTCTTCCTGACAGGCTAGTTTTCGACAGGAATGGATTTAAAAACGACGACGGGGGCATGGCTGTTGGAGACTGACCATGGGGACAGATGGGAATGGGATGCACAGCGCCGGCTTTCCACGACTGGAAAGAGACTCCCCCCCCCTTCCCCAGCAATGCCTCCCATGCTAATGGGTTCTCCAGCGCTGCGGGTCTCAAACCAGGGCCTCTGGCCGCAATGGCTGCGTGTGGAAGCAGGGATCTGCTGGCTTGATCTGGGCTGGGGTGCCTCCGTTGCAGGCGGCTGGCGGGCGGTATTGCAGCCCAGCTGGGACCCGAAGTCTCAAGGGGCCAAAAGAGGCCCTCTGAGGTCCCGTAAAAGCTGCTGATTCCAGTCTGGCTGGCCAAGTTAAGCTACCTGTCCGCCTCCGGAGACCAACATGACTCTCCACTATGGCCAAACTAGGAGAGTCGTGGCAGACCTGGACGCATCCCCCGTCTCCTTCAATTTCTTTACATGCTGCTGTGAGCTTTCCCCTGCCCTTGGATGGTGACTGGCATGTGCGTATGTGTCAGAGAAGAGGGGTTAGCCCTCCACCTGTGTAATCCCCCCAATTTTAATCCCCATTCCCCCCTCCCAGTTTTAACCCCCAGCCTGATATTCCTATCATTGGTTTTTAAAATTTTAGTATGACATTTATAGGCCACCTTTTTCCCTCTTGCAAGGAGCCCAAGGCGGCTTGCATTATCCTCCTCCCCTCCATTTTTTCCTCACAACAACCCTGTGAGGTAGGTTAGGCTGAGAGTCAGTGACTGGCCCAAAGTCACCCAGTCAGCTTCATGGCCTGAATGGGGGCTACAACCTGGGTGTCCTGAGTCCCGGTCCAAGACTCTAACCACTACACTGCACTGGTTGCATAAGTCGTCCTCAGTGGGGCAAATAGCAGTCAGTATTTGGTGGGGGGTGGGAGGATTTACAGGGAGGGTAAATTTACAGGGAGGGGCTCAGTGGTAGAGCCCCTGCTTTGCATCCAGAAAGTCCCAGGTTTGATCCCTGAAATCTCCTGGTAAGGCTAGGAAAGAATCCTGCCAGAAACCCTGGAGAGCCGCTGCTGCCAGTCAGTGCTGACAATATTGGCTAGATGGTCCAAGGGTCTGATGGCGTATGGCAGCTTCCTATATTCCTACTGGGATAACTACATGGGGAAAGAAGCTAAGCCTCAATCCTAGTACTATGGTACTGATCTGATTAAAATCCTCCCCAATATTGGATCTCCACTGGTTTGTGTAGTTTGGTCCCAAGCAGCAGCAATGTTGCATCCAGTAAAGGTTCTCCAGGTATTTTGTGGTCCTGTGATGTTAACATAAGAAGAGCCCTGCTGGATTCGAACAAGGGTCCATCTAGTCCAGCATTCTGTTCACACAGTGCCAACCAGCTGTCGACTGGGAACCCACAAGCAGGGCATGAGCACAGCAGCACCATCCTGCCCATGTTCCCCAGCAACTGTTGTACATAGGCTCACTGCCTCTGGTACTGGGGGTAGCACACAGCCATCAAGACTAGTAGCCACTGATAGCCTTTTCCTCCAGGAATTTCTCCAACCCCTTTTTAAAGCCATCTGTCCTGAGTCTCCCACCAATCAGCTTCATAGGATGACTCCAGGTTCTAGTATTTTGAGAGAGGGAGAACAATGTCTCCGATGTTGCATTGCTACCAAGGAGGAGAGAGAGTCCTTCTTTGCATCCCAGCCCTGACCCTTCACATGGGTCTGTTGTGACTAGGGAGGTGTGAATCGGGAAAACTCGAGCTTGCTGAAGTTCTTTGAATTCCATCTCAAAGCTCGTTCTGATTCGAGTCCATATCAGATTGCGAGTTTTGTTATTTTCTTTCTGCATGAAAATCCATGCGTATTTTCGTGCATATTTTTCCAAATGCACACATCAGCTGTGCACATCTTTAAAATGTACACATTCGTCTCCCATTGATTAAAGCGTATTTATGTGCATTCTTCAAAAGTATGCATTTTTATGCACATTTTTCAAATGTACGCATGCCGTCGAATGCATTTTGTTTGGTCTGCAAATCACACTGCAAGCTCGGAAATGCATAGACTTTGACTGCAGATCGTGTCTGAGTCCATGTTCCGTCCGGAAGGTGCAAACTGGGTAAATTCTGATAAAAAACAAACTGAAACAAATTTCTCATACATCCCTAGTTGCAACCCTGCACGGTAACAGTAGCCACACACTTCAGAGAAATGTGGAGGCCTCATAACTCAGGACCACTCCAAGTCCTTTGGGACGCAACAGATTTGCAGGCAATATTACCCAGCTAATAGGCTCTGCTGACCTTTTCATTGGTGACATTTGCACAATCTGCCTTGAGACATAGTGGTGGACATATGGGGGGGGGGCTGGGTTGGATTAGTCAGCAGGCAGAGATGTAAAACTGTTTACAGGCCCTCATTTTCTTTTTGACAAAAAAAATGCAATCCATTTAATTGGCTGTGAACCAATTAAAGAGTTGTTAAGATAATGAGTTGCCTGCCTTTTAACTGATTCAGCTTAAAATAAATTTGCACGTTAACTTCACCCCCCACCCCCAAATTGGTGTCTTTTTAGGTGAAGTCACAGTTAAAAAACGTCACCTGCTGGTTTCCATGTCATGCAATAAGTACGCCTAAATACATGTATATCACTGAACATTCCTCCCGCTTGTCTCCTGCCTTCAGTCCCTCCACTTCCTCTGTGGTATATCTTGTATCTAATTTTAGATTGGAAACTCCTTGGGGCAGTAAGCTGTCCTCTTGCACTCTGTAAAGCGTCATGCAGATGTGTGTGTGTATTAAAGCCACCATCATGTTGAAAGGAAAGGTCTTTTACATTTTGCTTTTCATTCCCAATGACAGTAACACGCCAGAAACTATGAGAGAAGTGTGCTCCAGCAATTAAAATGGACTGCCATCGAGTTATGCTCCAATCTGCCTTGGAAGCAGACAGAGCAATCCTGACCTCCAGATCTGCTTGCTGGCATGGGGGCGAAGGCACCCCTCCACCGGCAGACAGGAGCTCCACTGGATCTGGTGTGTCTGCCCAGAGGCCCCAGTTACACCCATGGAGAACTCCGGGGGTGTAAATCTACCACTGGCAGTAGAACCCAAAACAGGGCATTCCAGGGGCTGACTGGATCAACAACAAGGCCAACAAGAATTCCTTAAATATATCAGAAGCAAAAAACCAGCTAGGGAGGCAGTTGGACCACTGGATGACAGTGGGGTTAAAGGAGTACTGCAGGAGGATAAGGAGATTGCAGAGAAGCTGAATGAATTCTTTTCATCCGTCTTCACTGCAGAAGATATACGACAGATACCTGTGCCTGAACTGATGTTTTCAGGAAGGGAGTCTGAGGAACTGAGGCAAATAGCGGCGACAGACGATGAAGTTCTCAACCCTACTGATAAACTGAAAGCAAATATATCACCGGGCTCAGATGGTATCCATCCTAGAGTTCTCAAATAACCCAAATATGAAGTTACTGATCTTCTAACTAAAATATGCAACATGTCCCTAAGATCAGCCTCTATACTAGAGGACTGGAAGATGGCCAATGTAACACCAATTTTCAAAAAGGGTTCCAGGGGGGGATTGGGGAAATTACAGGCCGCTTAGCTTAACCTCTGTTCTGGGTAAATTGGTTGAAGGCATTATTAAAGATAAAATTAGTAGTATAGAAGGTCAAGCCCTGCTGAAAAAGAATCATCACGGCTTCCGCAAAGGTAAGTCCTGTCTCACTAACAATTTAGAGTTCTTCAAGAGTGTCAATAAACATTTAGACAGGGGTGATCCAGTAGACACTGTTCACTTGGACTTCCAAAAGGCTTTTGACAAAGTCCTTCACCAAAGACTCCTGAGCAAATTTAGCAGTCATGGAATAAAAGAACAGGTCCTCCCATGGGTCAGTAACTGGTTAAAGAACAGAAAGCAGAGAGTAGGAATAAATGGTAAATTTTCCCAATGGAGGGAAGTAAAGAGTGGGGTCCCACAGGGATCTGTATTAGGACCAATGCTTTTCAACCTGTTCATAAATGATCTGGAATTAGGAGCAAGCAGTGAGGTGGCCAAGTTTGCAGATGACACCAAATTATTTAGGGTGGTTAAAACACAAAGGGATTGTGAAGAGTTCCAAAAGGATCTCTCCAAACTGGGAGAACGGGCATCTAAATGGCAAATGTGGTTCAATGTAAGCAAGTGTAAAGTGGGCAAAAAATCCCAACTTCAAGGGATCCCAACCTGATGGGATCTGAGCTAGTGGTGACCGACCAGGAAAGAGATCTTGGGGTTGTGGTGGACAGCTCAATGAAGTTGTCAACCCAGTGTACGGCCGCTGTAAAAAAGGCAAACTCCATGTTAGGCATAATTAGAAAAGGAATTGAGAATAAAATTGCCAATATCCTACTGCCCCGATATAAATTTATGGTGTGGACACACTTGGGAATACTGTGTCCAGTTCTGGTCATCACACCTAAAAAGAGATATTGTAGAGCTGGAAAAAGTGCAGAAAAGGGCAACTAAAATGACCAAGGGGCTGGAGCATCTTCCCTATGAGGGAAGGGTACAACAGCTGGGCTTGTTTAGGTTGGAAAAAAGGAGGGTCAGGGGAGACATGATAGAGGTGTACAAAATTATGCCTGGTGCGGAGAATGTGGATAGGGAGACATTTTTCTCCCTCTCAGAATACTAGAACCTGGGGTAATCATGAAGCTGATTGGTGGGAGATTCAGGACAGATAAAAGAAAGTCCATTTTCACGCAGTGCATCCTGCTACCACAGGATGTAGTGATGGCCACCAATTTGGATGGCTTTAAAAGGGGGTTGGGCAAATGCCTGGAGGACAAGGCTATCAATGGCTACTAGTCTTGATGGCTCTGTGCTACCTCCAGTACCAGAGGCAGTGAGACTATGTACACCAGTTGCTGGGGAACATGGGTGAGAGGGTGCTGTTGCACTCATGCCCTGCTTGTGAGTTCTTGGTTGACAGCTGTTTGGCCACTGTGTGAACACAACACTGGACTAGATAGACACTTGGTCTGATCCAGCATGGCTCTTCTTATGTTCTTAAAGCCTATCACTTGGTCCAAAAAGTTATTTGAGTAATGAACAGGTGTGAGACTGTATTATTCCAAGTCAAAAGTGTGCTTAGAGTTTTAGCTTATCAATTAATGAGCAAAAAATACTGTGTAAGGTATACACATCAAAAGGCTGGATATACAGATCTCTAGGAAAATTTATAGACTTAAGTTTAATTGGCAAGTTTGGAGTGAAGAGTTATCTTCTCAAAGGTATAATGCAAAATTGATCATGTCTAGCCTGAAAAGTGTACGTGTAAGCCTTTCATGTATGTTAGAATTTTTAAAGAATGTTTAATAACCATGAGATTATTAAGACTGTGACCCTTTATTTATGGGAAAGGAGATATTAGTTATGAGATAATTTATTATAAATATGTGCTGATTTTATAATGCTCACCGGGCCTGTGTACCTGTCAGCTGAACAGTGTATTCAGTATTGAATAGGGAACTTAGTACTTAGAATGAGATCTCTCCTTTTTAAGCTGTCACGATCTAAGGATCTTTAGCAGTGCTCTGTTTAACAACATAAATATTTGTATGTCATTATATGCACAATATAGTTTACTGAGATGCTATAGGTATATTTCTAATAAAAATGAAAAATGGATCAAAAACATTTTCCTTTACTAATCCTTGTTAGTACAAAACCTTAGATTGCAACGCACAAAACAATCTTAGGTGCATGCTTTGTTTAGAAGCATTTTAGTCCTCTATGGGGGGGGGGGGGGAGAAACAGGCAGCTAAACGCTCCCAAAGCACAGAACTATAGATAGCTCAAACAAAGACAAAACTTTACACCAGGCACCGGATTGTACTGTTGGTGCCAGTTTAGCCTTGCCCGGGGGTGGGGGCGTTCCAGAGCCTGGCTGCCCCTGCAGAAAAGGTTTTGTAAATACACAACACACCTCTGCTAAAGAGGGTACCCGGAAAGGGTCTCTGTAGGAGATCTTAAGACATGGGCAGACTGGTATGGAAAAGGGTGCTCCTTTGGGGATTTGGGTCCCAAGCTGTGTGGGGCTTTTTAAGGTGCACCAGCACCTTAAAATTGGGTCCAGAAGCAAATAGACAGCCAACGTAATTCAGAATAGGTGTAATATGAATAACTCCGGCTGAACTGGTCAACGGAACGGGGAGAGAAGTAGCTCAATGGAAAACACAGAACAACCGAGTCTTTTTCCCCCCGGGGGGGGGGGTATTTTAAATTCTTCTCTCTCTCTTTCTCTCTCTGCTGCCTCTGAAACACCTGAAGTCCTGATGAGCTTTCTCCGTTCCAGCTCAGCTCCTGTTTCCGCTGGAATCCCCTGCAGTGAAGTCATAATCCTCCGTCTGTGACACAGGAGCCATCACTGTGAATGGGATTATGACATTCTTAATACTGATTGTCCTGGCATAGCAGGGTCATGGAGGAGAAACAGCACCACCCACCTCGGCTATTCAAAATATGTGATTTGGGCTTGAAAGCATACTATTAACCCTCTTCTTGCATATGCACAATATCCCTATTTACCATTGACAGTCCTTGAAAAATCATTGTCTTCTCCCCACCCCTTGTTATTTTGGGGATCCCTTGTTATCATTTTGTTAGTGTGAGTTGTTAGATGGGTCGTTCTCCTGGCTTCGGCCTCCTCCCTATGGCATCTCTAGATGGAAAGGCTTTTTTGGGGGGAGAGGGTTGTAACTCATCTCTAGTGAGCACGCATCCAGATACAAGCGCATAAACAGTCCCCATGGAGTGGTCCGCCCAGGGACGCTTGAGTATTTCCTTTGTTTTGCATGCTGAAGTACCTGATTCGTACCTCTTGGACGAATGTGAATTTGAGGACTCAGTTATCCTTCAGATTGTACATTCCTCTGGATTTTGCAGCCCAGTTTTTGGCTCAAAAATGTAGCAAAATATGTATTTGTGGGGAAATATGTTTAGAAGTTCACATCTTGTGTGAAAAAAAAATGTTTTAAAAAAGCACATCTAAATATGTAAATAAGCATTTTTATGTAGCTTGATTTTTTTTATCGGCGCCAGGTGAAGACCTTTTTATTTCCCCAGCATTTTAGCCTTCTAGTCTTTTAATTCTGCTGTTTTAAATCAGTATTTTAAACCTCTGCATTGCTACTAGGTTTTATTCTGGTTGTACTTTTTTATATTGTAGTTTTAAGGTTTTATATTTTGTATTGTTTTACGCTGTACCTTGAGGTTTTAATTTTTGTGAACCATCCAGGGAGCTTCGGCTATGGGGCAGTATAGAAATGTAATAAATAAAATAAAGAATGCAGAAGCAGAACGGATGTATGAACAAACACATGAAAAACTGACACAGTTCAGAAATAGATGGATCTGTCCTCCTCTAACCTGCCATTTCCCATCCCGAAGATGCTGAGGGATATTTTGAACAGTTGGTAACACACTGTAGGGTTGTTATAGTTTCCTAGTGTATCTTTAATCCAAAAGTTAAATCGGGGGAGGACAGGCTATTGTAGAAGAACATGAACATTGGATGGAAGGGAATCTTTGGCATTGTGCAGCGAAGGTGGGGTCCGGGATCCCTGGCATAATAATTGGGGCATTATAAGTCTCTCCGCATTTCCATCTGGGAAACGTAGGAGGGTGTGCGTGCGTCTGTGTGTTTTGTGTCTGCACTCTGCATCATTAGGCCCACAGCATTGTACACACTGCTGTTTCCAAGTGCACGTCCAGACATCTGTTATGTATGGGGTAAAGGACTTATGCTCAAATAACCCCTACCAGATGCTGTTTTCTTCTGTGTGCACAGCCTAAGTAATAATACAAGCCCCAAATGGCTGGTCGTTAGACAACCAGGAAGGGTTGGTGGCTCTCGGAGTGGCTGGTAGGAAATTTCTTCAGGATCAGCTGTTGCAAGAGGACATTGGGCAACCCCAGAAAAATCCAAAATCCAGGCTGTGTTCAAATCCAGAGTGGCAGGAAAAAGGGGTGACAGGTAGAAAAGTGGAAGCCGAAGAGGGAGCCAGAAAAGACCTGGATGCAGAGTAGGCAAAGAAGAAGCAAGGAGTTGCACTGGGGATTAGAGAAATCCAGCTAGACAAGCGAGGTAAAATGAGGGTCTTTTCCCAGGCATTTGGCAGCACTGAATGAGTTTGAACCGGTCCTGGATGTGTCTTTAGTTGTGATTGACAGTTCAACGTCATTTTTAGTTTTATGTTGTTTGTGTATATTGTCTGTGTGTTTTGATGTAAATGGCTTTTAAACTTTTTATATTGTATTTAATGTTTTACCTTCTGTAAACCACCCAACTTCAGCAAAGGAGATCGTTACCTTGTCATGGTGCTGGAGCTTGAGCACCTCAATGACTCCATGAGCTAAACCGTGAAGGGACACCCAAGACGGGAAGGTCATGGCAGAGAGGTCAGACTAAATACGATCCCTGGGGAAGGTAACGGCAACCCACCCCTGTATTCTTGCCATGAAAACTAAATGGATCAGTACAACCAGAGATACGTCGGTATACCATCAGAAGATGGGACTCCCAGGTCGGAAGATGGTCAAAATGCTACTGGGGAGGAACAGAGGATAAGTTCAACTAGCCCCAGATGTGATGACGCAGCTAGCTCAAAGCCGAAATGACGGCTAGCGGCCGACGGTGCTGGTGCTGAACGACGAATCCGATGTTCTAAAGATCAGCGCGCCATAGGAACCTGGAATGTAAGATCTATGAGGCAGGGCAAATTGGATGTGGTTATTGGGGAGATGTTATGGGCAAAAGGAAGAGGGGCTGACCAAGGGCAAGATGGATGGATGATATTCTGGAGGTGACGGACTCGACCTTGGGGGAGCTGGGGGTGGCAACGGCCGACAGGAAGCTCTGGCGTGGGCTGGTCCATGACGTCACGAAGAGTCGGAAGCGACTGAGTGAATAAACAACAACAAAACCACCCAGAGAGCTTCGGCTATGGGGCGGTATAGAAATGTAATAAATAATAATAGTAACAAAGGTCAGGGCAAGACAGGCTTCTTTACTGCACAGCCAAAAAATCCTTGTGTATGAGGCCACCATATTTTAACCCAATGGGACTTGTAGGAAGGGCTCTTGGCAGTGCCCTATCCCTGCATTACGTTGAAGATGAGTGGAGAGAAAAATAAAAGGATGTGGAAAAGCTGATCTCAGGTATGACACTGGGCTTCTACCCAGGTCCGAGACCTAAGACTCTCAATAGTGGTTAATAATAATAATAATAATAATTTATAGAACATCATCAGTGTGCATGACACCTTACAAATCACAAGAGTTTGAGTCCCTGCCCCCAGGAGCTTGCAATCTAAAAATGAGGAGCCAAGATACAGCCAAAGGAACAGCATGTAAACAGAGGCAGGGGTAAACAGTGGAAATAATCAGTTATTTAAAGTCTATGTGTTTAGGCTTACAGCGCAACCCTACGTGTATTTACTCAGAACCCAGCTCCGCTGCGTTCAATGGGGCTTACTCAGATAGCACAGAAGAGTACAGGCAGATAGCACAGAATTGCAGGGATGGCGTCAGGAAGGCTAAAGCTGAGAATGAGCTGAGGTTAGCGAGGGATGCTAAAAACAACAAAAAGGCTTTCTTCAGCTACGGGCATAGTAAAAGGCAGAGGAAAGAAATGGTGGTTCAGCTATTAAATAAGGATGGCAAAACGATAACAGATGACAAAGAAAAGGCAGAGGTGCTCAATTCCTACTTTGGCTCAGTCTTCTCCCAAAAGAGGGTCTATGAGCCCCCTGGCAAAGGCGAAGTACAGGCTGAAGGGGCAGGATTGCAGCTTGAGATCGATAGGCATATGGTCAAGGAACACCTAATGACTTTGAATGAGTTCAAATCTCCAGGGCCAGATGAACTGCATCCTAGAGTAATAAAGGAACTGGCAGAAGAACTCTCAGAACTGCTGTCTATTCTCTTTGAGAAATCATGGAGGACGGGGGAAGTGCCAGATGACTGGAGGAGGGCTAACGTTGTCCCTATCTTCAAAAAGGGTAAAAAGGAGGAACCTGGGAACTACAGACCAGTCAGTCTGACATCAATCCCTGGGAAAATTCTGGAGCAGATGATAAAGGAATCCATCTGGAAGCACCTTGACAACAATGCCGTGATTACTCGAAGCCAACATGGATTTGTCAAAAACAAGTCCTGCCAGACAAATCTGATCTCATTTTTTGATCAAGTAACCTCCCTTGTAGACCGTGGGAATGCTGTAGACATCATATACCTCGACTTCAGCAAAGCTTTCGACAAAGTGCCCCATGATATCCTGATGAGCAAACTAGCTCAAAGTGGCCTAGATGAAACAACGATCCGGTGGATCCACAGCTGGCTACAGAATCGGACTCAAAGAGTGCTTATCAATGGGACCTTCTCAAACTGGGGAGAGGTAACAAGTGGGGTACCGCAGGGCTCAGTCCTGGGCCCAGTGCTCTTCAACATTTTTATGAATGACTTGGAGGAGGAGGTGCAGGGAATGCTGATCACATTTGCAGATGACACAAAATTGGGCGGGATAGCTAAGACTTTGGAAGACAGAAACAAAATTCAAAGTGATCTGGATAGACTGGAGCGCTGGGCAGAAAACAACAGAATGAACTTTAATAGGGATAAAGGCCAAGTTCTGCACCTAGGAAAAAGAAACCAAATGCACAGTTACAAGATGGGGGATACGTGGCTCAACCACACTACAAGTGAGAAGGATCTTGAAATTGTTGTCGATCACAAGCTGAATATGAGCCAACAATGTGATGTGGCTGCAAAAAAGGCAAATGCTATTTTGGGCTGCATTCATAGAAGCATCGCTTCCAAATCCTGGGAAGTACTAGTTCCCCTCTACTCAGCACTGGTTAGGCCTCATCTGGAGTACTGTGTCCAGTTCTGGGCACCACACTTCTAAGAAGGACACAGACAAACTGGAGAAGGTTCAGAGGAGGGCAACAAAGATGATTAGGGGACTGGAAACAAAGCCCTATGAAGAGAGACTGAAAGAACTGGGCCTGTTTAGCCTTGAGAAGAGAAGACTGAGGGGAGATATGATAGCACTCTTCAAGTACTTGAAAGGTTGTCACAGAGAAGAAGGCCAGGATCTCTTCTTGATCATCCCAGAGTGCAGGACACGGAATAATGGGCTCAAGTGACAGGAAGCCAGATTCCGGCTGAACATCAGGAAAAACTTCCTGACTGTAAGAGCAATACGACAATGGAACCAATTACCTGGGGAGGTGGTGGGCTCTCCCACACTGGAGGCCTTCAAGACGAGGCTGGACAGCCATCTGTCAGGGATGCTCTGACTCGGGTTCCTGCATTGAGCAGGGGGTTGGACTCGATGGCCTTGTAGGCCCCTTCCAACCCTACTATTCTACGATTCTATGATACTCCCTAGTAAGTGTATTTAGGGTTGCAGTTTTAATGACCATAGGGCAGCCTTCCTTAACCCTGGTCCCTCCAGTTCTTTTGGCCTACAACTCCCATCACCTTTGGCCACTGGCTGTACTAGTGGAGGCTGATGGGTGTCAGGACCCAGGTTGGGGAAGGCATAAGGCCTAGAGGATTGTTTCAGCGGATTTACAGTAAAGATGCATTTTGAGGCAGGGCTTAAGGAGGTGAGAGGTGATGTTCTGGATTTCTGGTTTTAAGATTCAGCAAGAGGAAAAGGAGAGAGCTTTGTGAAGAAGCAGGAGACCTTCAGACAGCCGAGGGTGGTGGAGCTGGAGGGGCGAAGGTAGGGCAATGCAGCGATGTGTCGTCAGTGTCAGGAGAGCCCTGGTGGCCTCTTTCAGTCTACTCCAATAGCCAACTCAAGACACAGACGAAAGGATCCTTTTCAAGGCTTTAATCCTCTTACAACTTAATGACTCTTTCAGATGCTAAGCACCAGAGACTAAGCAATGAACAGCAGAATAGCCTATGCTCCAGGTAGGCAGTTGGTCCCCGTTTGAAGGAGAACCACTTGAAGACCCTGAACTTATGGGCTAGGGAGAGATCCTCCCTCTTTCCCTTGGGTCCACGGAAGGCAGCCGTTGCTTGTGCACCAACGGGCGCTACACCTCCTTTCCGCGCCCTCCATCGCTCGTCGCTCCCTGCGTCTGCGCCAAGCGTCCAGCAAGCCCCCCTCCCGTACTTTCTCACTGCTAGGATCACTATCTATCTCAGGAATGCTGGCAGGAGGAATCTCTGCCAGCTGCTGTGCCTGTGAGGGATGAGCTGTCTCCTCTCCCACGGATTGCTGATCCTCCTCAGAGTCAGAACTGCTCTGGGGTTCTATCGGCTCAGTTTCCACCCTGACAGTCAGGACATAAAAGTCTCCATGAGTTTGGAGTCTATTCCCCCCATTTTTTGCAGTACATTGTTTCTTAAGGGGACATTCTCTTCGAACTTGTGCAATGTCCTTACCCCTGGGATTGTGGAGCGATCACGTAGAGCTCAGATTTGTACCCACAGAGATCCAAGTCCAGATGGCGATGTGCTCTTTCAATGCCTGCTTGCTAGATTTCATAGAACATTCATAATTTGGGCACCGTTATTTGAGATTTCTGGCAATGTGCATTATTGAGATAGCGCTGATATGTGCTTGTAACTGGCTATTTTGACAACACAGAGGACAGCAACAGGCTGGTTCCACATGGCAGTTTTGGAAAGCCAGTAATTTCTGGACAAAAACTCTCCTGACTCCCTTAGGAGGCCTATCTGCATGAGTGGGAGAGATTCCAAAGTGGCGGTTTCATCCTTTTTGATGGATGGATGGGAGTGGGGGCAGCCAGGCAGTGGGGAGGGGAGGTCAAGGGAACTGCCTGAAAGCAATAGCTTTGCATTAATGTAACTGTTTGCTGTATGGAAGGGCATAATTATCGAGGAACATTTTAAATGGGATTAGCAGTGCAAAATGCCTCACTTATCTAGAGCAAAAGAAGTGGAGATGGAACTTCTCAGCACCTCAAGACAAGGATGCTGGGAGGTGGCTGTCGGCAAGGTCAGCTCGCTGAAAAGTGGGAACTAGTGAACCGTTATTTTTGGAGGGTGCAATTAAACTAGTGGAACGTGAGCAAATTACTCTGGAAATCTTCAGGGAAGAACTGCAGCCAAGCAGTCCCCATGGAACAGATGGGCAGGGCTGCTGCAAAATGTTCGTAGCTAGCAGACATGTGAGGTTGCGTGTTGTCCTGAAATAAACCCTCGGATACTGCAGAAAGATAAGAGTGCTACTGTGGAATGGCTGCGACAAAAGACAGCCAAAGTCTTCTGGAATAATCCAGAAAGGTTCCTGATTATGGATACTAGCAGCAACTCAGCATATCTATACGTTAGCTATCCTGACAATTTCTCCCATCTGAACATACCTGGCCTTTATGATCAACTTTGTTGGCCCTTTTCCGGGTGTCCCTACCTGCTAAGGTGAGAGGGGCTGTCATAATGACAGAATTTCATCTTTGAAACATTTCCCAAAGGGATTTCAGAGGCGCCTTCATGATGAGCATTTAAGCACCAGGTCGAGACCTTATTTAACCAAGGCCATCTATTTCACTTATTTTTCTATACTGCTTTTATTGTTCGTTTTTTTGAAGTTGCTGATAAATCCGATTTTAAATCTGATAGATTTAATTTTGATCATGGTTGTTATTTTTAGTGACAAGTGCTTTTATTGGTCAATTGTTTACACATCAGTTCAGGTACTTTTTGAGGGTGAGGTAGAAAAGCAAAGCATAAATACTTGAAGTAAATAAGTAAGTTACATTAATTAAATGAATACAAATGTTAGGGAATGCACTGCTGGGTATCAATGCCAAATTCAAGAAAATCAAATTGTAGGGTGCAATCCTATGCAAGCTTTGACAAAAAGAAGTCCTGCAATTCCCAGCATGCCCCAGCCAGCATAGCATAGCTGGGAGTTGTAGGTCTTTTTGCTGTCTAAACAGGCATAGGATTGTGCCCCAAGTCGCTTTGGAAGTGAATGCTGACTGAGAAGTAAGGTCGAAATAAAACAGATCAGCTTTCTCCAATCTGGAGCCCTACAGATGTATTGGGACTACAATTCCAACCATCCCAAGCCATGGCTGTGGATGATGGAACTGCAGGCTTTTAAAAAGCCTCATTTGCAGCATGGAAGGAGGGGGGAATTTTTAAATCTCCCATTGGAGATAAGGGCAGGGGCTGGATGGGGACCATTTGTGGTCCAGGTTCTACATCCCTGGTTTACAATATCGGTTGAGTTATTTGGAGCATTTGATGCCCAGCTTGCAGGCTCCCAGAACGTGGGAGAGCAATTTCAAAACACAATAAATAATACACAGAATATAATGAACGGCTGAGGCAACAGTGTCGGACCACTGCCAGCCATGCTCACTGTGGAAATGCAGGAAGGGACTTTTGCCAACCTTTGGCTTACTTAGAAGATTAGCATTTCTTAGCCGTCAGGCATTATCTTGCGGGGGCAGCTCCCGCTGGTGGTGGTGCTGCTGAGATTACTGCCGAAAAGGCCAAATAGGGTTGCATGTCCCAAAACGTTCTAAGAAAGATTATCCTGGATCATGGCAATTTAAGCCTATCCAACTGCATGATTTCTTGGAACAAGGTAGTCTTGGGATGGCACTGGGTGTTAAATAGCAGCCCATCTAGTCTTGCATCCTGTTTCCAACAGTGGACAGATGGATGCCCCAGGAAGCCCACAAGTAAGGCAGGAAAGGCAACAGGCAGCTGAAGTTTCACACCAGCCGAAGTTGCTGCACATTTTCCAGGGCAGACCCCCATGAAGCCACTGGGGCAAGAGTGAGGTTTTTGTTTCTTCTGTGCTGGAAAGAAGAGGCTGGATGAGAGAAGCAGACCGCCAATCAAGAAGCTTGTTAGCTTCGGGGGCCTGTGCTGATTCTGCCTTGGGATTATTTATTTATTAACATTGATACACCGCTTTATCTGCTAAAAAGCCATCAAGGTGGTGTAAAACGATGTGCCTTGCCTGAGCGCTTTCTGCTGCAGCCTTAGAGCTCCTTTCCAAGCCATACGTTTGCAATTAAATGTATTTTCCACAGACAACACGGGCACAAATAGTGAACGACCCATGAAAAGTGGAAGGCTTTCAAAATAAGGCGAGACAGGCACCTCTCGGGGATGCTTTAGGCCGGGTTTGCGAGTTGCTAGCACAACTTTTCTAATGTAGCTGCCTCAGCCTAAACACACACACACACACACACACACAAAGACTGTATTGTCTACACCAGCCCTCCCCAACATGGGGACTACAACCCCCATCTTTCCTGACCCTTGGCCATTCTGCCAGGGACTGATGAGGATTGTAGTCCAAAACATCTGGAGGGCATCAGGTTGGAGAAAGGTGGTCTGCACTGACTTGCAGTGGCTCTCCAGGGCTTCAGACAGAAGACTTTCCCAGCCTTACCTGAAAATACTGGTGTGCAAAACAGGTACCCTACTGGTGAGCTACAGCCTTTTCTCAATGCGTGATTGCTTGGAGACAATTCTTGCTCATCACAGGCTACCTATCAGCTGGATCATCCCTCCCTGGGCGGGTGGGTGTCAGGATCCTGTCCGATCCAGGCCCTGAAGAAACCTCTTCAGGCTTGGAATCCACTGAAAACCCTGATGCCACAGAAGATCCAGAGAAACTGGCAGCAGACTAAAGGCACTCTGTGGATGCCTCTCTTCCCTGCCCCCCTGCCCCATTATTCCGAACTCTGCCTCAATCCTTGACTCACCTCCCTCATCCCCTGGGTCTCCCCAGTAAAGACAAAAGCAGGACCAGTAGTGAACTCGGAACTGACGGGGAAGCAGCTGTCTGGCTGACAGACGGCTCTATCACCAGGGGACTATTCAGGAGGAGGAAACAGACCCAGCTGTGAACAATGAACCAGCAAAGGACTTGGACGAAGAGGAGCTGGTGGGGTGCAGAGTAAGCACTTTGGACCTTGGCTGGGTTAACAGCTCCCTGCTAGGTGTGGGTCATGGACTGCGGGTTGGAGGAGAGAATCCATAGGTCCCTTCAACCTTTCTGGGCTGGTTCAAACAAGCATGCCCTTCATTATTTCTCTACTTGGCATGACTGGTAGCTGGAAGCTCTGACTGTAATTTTAAGTTGTCAGGAGTCTCATGATGCTAATCGCGGTTTCTCTCCACACTACCTCCCACGAAGGGGGGCCTAAAGACTCAGAGGACTGGGTTCCTGAAGAATCACGGGAGGCAATCAGTGAAGCAGTTGTCCTGTGAGAAACCTTCATGGAGGAGGAAACTCAGGGGCAGGAAGGCCTCCATTTTCTGCTCCATGATTCTAAAGTTGGAGCTCCTGATCAGACCGAGCTCGTCTCTCTCTTTACCCCCTCCCCAAAAAGACATCTGCTACAGCTGCAGAGGATGCTTAAGGATTTATACATAATTCTGTGCTGAGTCTTCAATACATTTCGAATAATCAAGATACAGTGCAGCAGATAAGAATGTCTTCTGTACAAATAAATATTTACATATCTATAAAACACAGCATGTTTTATAAAATATTGCAGCATTTCTCATATTTACAGCCTACTCCACTGGCCTCTGGCAAAATGGACAGCCTATGCAGAGGCACTGCAGTGTGCCTGATTCTTGCAGGCTTATACCGGCCTCTCAACTGTCTTCTGATTCGTGTGGAATGGTTTCTTTGGGGTTGCCGTCTGTGAAAGACAGAGAAGGGAAGATGTGTAACAAAATGTGCTACATAAGCAGCAGCCATGTAGATAGTGAAAAGCTCGGTAAACCAGTTTCCCCCCATCGGGTGCCTTCCAGATATGCTGGACTGCAGCTCCCAGCATGCCCAGCCAGCATGGCATTGAGTTGGGAAAAGCTGTCATGCAATGCTGGGAATGATGCGAGTTCAGTCCAGTATGTATGGAGGGCACCAGGTTATTGTAACCTAATGCTGGGCCAAACGTTTGACTTTTTGTTGGTTTTGATGGATGGCTGGGCAGAGGGGGAAGCGAAAGAAATGTGTGAAAGCACAGTTTGTTGTATGGAAGCTGGAACGGGAGGTGATTTGGGCCCGAAACTACTCAACCCTCTTTCCTCTTTCTTTGCTGCCGCTGCCTATTTTACAGTCCTGGAGGCAGCATTGCTCACAATGGCTTCCATCTCCCATTATTCCCCCCCACCCCCAGAAAACACCTTTTGCAAGACACTAGCACTGCATGGGGGGTTTCGGGAGGGGGGCTGAGCTACAGAGGAAGTAACTAATTATGTGGCACACATAAGAGGAGGGAACATGCAGGCCAGAGATTTCATGATGTAGTTATATCTGAACAAACCCAAGGAGAAACATTAGCAGTCTGCAGTCTACAAAAAAAATACATAGAACAATTCTTTGTGAAACTGCGGGTTTGTGCATGAGAAAAGGGTGGTGGTGGTGCGTACATCCACGGGGCTTTATTTATTACACTTTTAGACTGCCCAGTAACCAAAGTTCTCTGGCAGCGGTGCAAGTAAAGAGCTGGCTGTGCCACAGTGATGGCAACCTGATGTTCTGAAACCAGGCACTCCTTAGAAAGCAGAAGAAGGACTCGGGGAGACCAAAGAGTTTCCCCGTTAGTTTAGCAGACAACACAATGACCTGGAGCATCAGCAGTGGTTGCTGGCGGGCAGTACCAGAAGGGTGAGTACTCACGGCAGAAAGCTGGGGTGACTGAATGATGAAGAGGGACTGCTTTGAAAAGACCCAAATTTGGTTCAAATAAAGGAAGTCCCTGATAATTAGGACCTTCCCCTCCCCACTCCCAATATTTGCTCATCTTCATTTATAGCTCCTTGTACTAATGAGAATTTGCTACACTGAGTAGGCATTTTCCTACCTTCCTATCCTTGAATTTCAGAGTACAGGCATAACATGACGAAACCTCACTCCTCTTCTCCTCTAAATGATTCTAGGTGAGAACAGGAGGACAAATGGCAAATCTGTCTTTGGGCACTCTGGGACACAACACCCTCGACAGCTAAGACCCTTCCTTTACGCAGCGAGGTGCCTACCGCCTGGGCTGTTTCCCCCTCAGTCAATTCCATCCTTCGGAACCTGTGCCACGGCCACCCTGCTTAATTACTGCTTAATTAAGTTGTGTGCCTCCAATGCATCACAGACAGCACCACTGGGAAAGATCCCTGACTGAGCCAGCAGGCAGAGAAGCTGTCAGCCTAGCCCACATTCACCAGGAGGCAACTCATGTGCACGCATGATGCTCTGCTGACTTGATGCACACCGGTACTGATGCTGCCGCTGCATTTGTTTAGGTGGCAGTAAGCAGGTGGTGGCAAGGCACTGGGAGGAGAGAGCTCAGCTGTGTGTGCAGTGCAGTGCGGTCTACCCTGTGCTCCTTCGGCTAGCCTGCTGCCGGTGTGGTAGAGGACACCGTCCCATTGCCAGAGTTCAAATAAGATTCAGCTGCTGGTCTGGTTGGCTCCTGAACATGGAATGGGAACAGTAAAATGTCTTGCACTGGCCCTGACCATCTCTAAGCTGCACGCTGCCCCCGGGTGTCCTTGGATAACTCTCTGTCTTTTGAATAAACAGCTGCTAAGGCACTGCTTTTCTGCAATCAGCCGGAAGTGAAACAGAAACAGTGGCTCCACCTGGCACTTAATATAGCACTATATTATTTGGCAATGTTCATCCTTCTGGCCAAGATACTTCTATAATGTTTACTCAGAAGTTAGTTCCATTCAGCAAAATTCCCCCGCAACTTTAATTGGAAACTTTTTCTCCTTATGGATTTGAATTGCTTCCTGTTCAGTGCAACCAGGCATTACTGATTAATTGTCCCTTAATTAGTCAGTTCCTGTTCCTTGGGGGCAGCTTTGCCTACTGGTTTCCAATAGTCATTGGAAATTAGCACTAAAGAGGAAAAAGAGAGAGCAAACCAATAAAGCCCTCTCTGCAGAGAACAGGACTTGATTAGTTAAGCGGCCAATCATGACTAATGTCACAGTCAAGCTGAACAGAAAGCAATTACAGGGGAAGAAGCTTCTAATTAAAGACACAGTGGCTCTAAAGGGCCTCAGTAGCTCTTTGCCTATGTGGAATTTCAAACGCTTTTTTATTTTTTGGCCACAAATCAAGAAGGCAATATAGAGAATGCTGGAGTACAATGGGTTTGTCATGACATTGTCTGGATTCTCCACAAAAAGCGAGTGAATGATGGATGGTAATTTGAGATCAAGCAGAAATCAAAGAGGGGCAATTCTGGTGGTAGCTCAGTGGTAAGAGCAAGTGCTTTCCTTGTTGAAGGTCCCAGGCTCAATCCCAAGCATTTTTGGGTAGTCCTGGGGAAGACCCACCTTAAAGCGGCTGTGTAGACGGTACTACGCTGGATGTGCCAGTGGTCTCACTCTGTATAAGGGAACTTCCTATGTTCCTAAGGCATGCCAGTGAACATCAGAACATAAGAAGAGCCATGCTGGATTAGATCAAAGGTCTGTCTAGTCCAGCAGTGTGTTCCCACAGTGGCTAACTGGATGCTTGTGGGAAGCCCACAAGCAGGACATGAGTGCAATAGCACCTTCTTGCTCATGTTCCCCAGCAACTGCTATTGAGAGGGATACCGCCTCTGGTGACTGAGGTAAAATATAGCCATTCACAGCCTTACCCTCCCTGAGATAAGGGAAGGACTACCTACTGCATGGCCACGGGCACCAATGGGCTTAGCGGCCCTCGTCAGCACAGTTTTGCTTAGCTGATGGGTGCTCTGGAGATTGGGGACACCAGCCTGTGCCCCGCTGAGCTGGGTAATCAGAAGAATGATGCACTGTGTGACAGGGGGGAGCCTTTTGCGAACCCCACAGCCATGGCAGACAAGGGACCAGCAGGTTCCTCCTCTTCCCTGGACTAACTGCAGATACGTTGGCAGTACTGTGGAGAAGGGTCTCTCCACTGCTTTCTGGCGAACAAAAAGGAACAGGAGAGTCCAACAAGAGAAGAGAGGGGCCCGACTTGATTTGGGCCGAGCACCCTATGCGGACAAGACTCTCTCTGTCCCTCACGCATCTCCCCCTTCCTGCCAGGCCAGATGATTGCATCCTGCTGCCTTTTCCCACTAAGAATGTACTGAGATGGCTTCTTTCCCTGGGACTGTGATCGTCCTTCAAGATTTGGCCCGAAGGGAATGATATAACCCCCATCGCCAGCCATTTTTCCTTCCCATGGGATGAGCAAAACACAAGCACAGCAGCACTGGAGACCCTGCCGCGTGGATGCTGCTGCCAAGCAACACCTGCCAAAATGCTGAGGTTGCTAAATGGCTTTCAAATTTGCAGCGTAGCTGAGCAGAAATTTGGCAGCGGTGGATCTTGGCCAGTCTGCTTTATCTTGCCTCTCCATCTGCTCAAGGCAGCCCCTACCTTTTGCTGTTTAAAAGCCCTGTTCAGCCTCTTCTCCTGGGTCAGCTGTAATTTTGTCCTCTCCAGAGCTTCTTTCAGAAAAGCCTTCTCTTCAGCCTCTCGGTAGATCTTGTCAGATAATTTGGCCATCTCGGACCGGCAGGCTTGCAGAGTCTGTTTGTTGGCCCTATACGAGGTGAGAGAGTGTAACCAGAGTTGGTTTGTTGCAAACTATATTTTAAGACCGCAAAACCTTTCCCCTGACATTTGTGACAAACCAGCCTTGCAAGTAAGTACACGTATATTGTGGCACACAAATGGGCTGAAAAAAATAAGCTATGTGTAGAATTTTCAAAGGCTCTCCTGCCCGATTACCTACAGGCTTTCATTACTTGCCCACAGGTGATTACTAGGCATATGGCTATTTACAAGCTGGTCATAAACAGCAAACTCTGGATGGGGAAGGGCCTGCCAGTCAAACAGCATGGAGGATGTTGTTCTTTCATACCACATCAAAGGGCCTTTGAAATTCCAGACATCTTCCTCTCCCATTCACAATGAGACAACCAGTAACGAAGAGAAAAGAAGCCTCACTTAGGAAGCCTGGCTTTATGTCCCTTTGACATCCAACACAGGTCTCGCAAGGGCCTCTAATCATATCGGTGTCAGAGACTGGGTTTGGACAATCAGCGGGGCAAACGTTTCCCTCGCCTGGCTAATCCTGTGCCGGGATTACCATAATTACCCGCATTGCGGGTTGCTGCGTCATCTGAACCTGGTGCGTGGTGTGGGTAAAGTGACTTTTCACCCATCCTACAACCCATGGCTTGCAGTAGGGGTGGCAGGGTGGGTGAAAAGTCACTACGCCCGCGCTGCATTTGGATGACATGGCAACCTGTCGTCCAAATGCACGGGAGCAAAGCACAGGTAATCCCGGTCATGTGATCGGCACGCACAGGGGAAACAACCGACACTGCATTGTTTCCTCCGCTGATTGTCTGAACACCCCCGCAGTCTCCTTCCTATGCCCACCAGCCCCCTCTTTATAGGCTTCTCCTGCTTTGATCCCCTCCAGCTTTCAGTAGCCATCATAGCTAACTCTGTCCACTTGAGACTGCTGTGCTAGAAGCTGGAATCCAACCAGCGTCTTCCCAGGGCTCTTGTTTCCTCTCTCCGACCCCCCCCCCCCCGACTATACTGTGGGAGGCCTCTCGTCCTGTTCTGCTCTAAAATGGCTCCATGTAGCTATTCCTATTAATCTTTGATCAGGGTAAAATATGCAAGCACCACGTCACTGCAGTAGAAGATAGTTTGCTGCATTGTCACAAACTTTATTTAAGGCCAACACTTTCAGAATAACGATGTTGTTCCTGAGGAAGTGCAATCTCGTTTACCAACTGTTCTTTGGCATCCGCAGGTTTGTAGAAATGGAACAGGCAAGGCTGATCCAACTCACATCATAAGAACATAAGAAGAGCCCTGCTGGATCAGGCCAAGGGTCTATCTAGTCCAGCATTCCATTCACACAGTGGCCCACCAGATGCCCACGGGAAGCCCACAAGCAGGACATGAGTGCAACAGCACTTTCCTGCCCATGTTCCCCAGCCACTGGTGTAGACAGGCATACTGCCTCTGATACTGGAGGTAGCACACAGCCATCAGGAATAGTAGCCACGGATAGCCTTCTTCTCCAGGAACTTCTCTAATCCCCTCTTAAAGCCATCCAAATTGGTGGCCATCGCTACATCTTGTGGTAGTCAATTCCTTAGTTTAACTATGTGCTGTGTGAATAAGTTCTTCCTTTTATCTGTCCTGAATATCCCACCAATCAGCTTCATGGTATGACTCCAGCTTTCAGTACTGAGAGAGGGAGAAATGTCTCCCTATCTACTTCCTCCATGCCATACATAATTTTGTACACCTCACTTGCCTTTTCTCTATGCTGAACAGTCCCAGACAGTTTACACTTTCCTCATAGGGGAGTTGCTCCAGCCCCCTGATCATTTTAAAAGCCCCTTTCTTCACTTTTCCAAACACTACAATATCTTTTTTTAGGTGCGGTGACCAGAACTGTACACAGTATTCTATGCGTGGATACACAATAGCTTTATGTAAGGGCAGCATGATATTAGCAGTTGTATTTTTGATTCCTTTCTTTAATTATGCCTAACATGGAATTTGCCTTTTTCACAGCGGCTGCACACTGGTTCAACATTTTCATCAAGCTGTCCACCACAATCCCAAGATCTCTTTCTTGGTCAGCCACCTCTAGCTCAGATCCCATTTGCTTATATGTGAAGCTGATATTTTTTGCCCCAATGTGCAACACTTTACACTTCCTTACATTGAATCGCATTTGCCATTTGGATGCCGATTCTCCCAGTTTGGAGGGATCCTTTTGGAGGTCTTCACAGTCCCTTTCTGTTTTAACCACCCTCATTAATTTGGTGTCATCCTCAAACTTGGCCACCTCACTGCTTACTCCTGATTCCAGATCATTTATGAACAGGTTGAAAAGCATTGGTCCTAATACAAATCCCTGTGGGACCCCACTGTTTACTTCCCTCCACTGGGAGAATTTACCATGTATTCCTACTCTCTGCTTTCCGTTCTTTAACCAGTTATTGAACCATAAGAAGACCTGTCCTCTTATTTCATTACTGCTTAATTAGCTCAGGAGTCTTTGGTGAGGGACTTCGCCAAAAGCTTTTTGGAGGTCCAAGTAAACAATGCCTACCGGATCACCTCTGCCCACAGGCTTAATGACACTGAAACTCCAAAAGGTTAGTGAGACAGGACTTACCTTAGCAGAAACCACGTTGATTCTTTTTCAGCAGGGTTTGTCCTTCTATATGCTTACTAATTTGATCTAATAATGCTTTCAACCAATTTACCTGGAATGGACGTTAAACTAACTGGCCTGTCCTGGCTTTCCCCTGGATCCCTTTTTAAAAATGGGTGTTACGTTGCTCATTCTCCAGTCCTCTGGTACAGTGGCTGATCTTAGGGACATGTCACATATTTTTGTTAGATCATCAGCAATTTCACATTTGAGTTCTTTAAGAATTCTAGGATGGATACCATCTTGGATCGGTGACTAACTTTCAATTTGTCAATAAGGTTGAGAACTTCATCTTTTGTCACCACTATTTGCCTCAGTTCCTCAAACTCACTTCCTGAAAACATCAGTTCAGACACAGGGATCTGTCCTCCGCTGTCTGCAGTGAAGACTCTGAAAGCAGCCCTTGGTGCTGGCCAAATTGCTTGCGTGTCTCCCCTGGCTGGGGAGGGCGGGAGCTGGATTTGTACCTGAAATGCCCGATGTCTCTCTCGTATTCTTTCAGGAGTGACTCTTTCCTTTCGAGCTGGTTCTTTAGCTTGGTAATCTTGTCGAAAAGCAGCTCAAGGTCCTTCTGTCGCAGCATCCCAACCTTTTCCCTTTCATCCTGGGGAAGGTGCTTGACTGTCTGCATACCCACCAGCTCCTTCACATTCATCAGGCTGGCAAGATCCTGAATCAAGCTGAGGTACTGGGGAAAGAACAGGGAGCAAACTATTGGCATGAAGGGCTGTAATGGCCCCAGGTCTGTAACCAAGTCACCTGTAGTTTTAGAGGGGCCTAGAGATCCATAATGCTTTGCTTTGGTTCATTATTAAGTGCAATTTCCTTGCTAGTGGGCCTCTTGGCTGGTAAGATGAGTCAAAGGTCGATATCTTTTATCGCTGCCTCAGCACATTCCATGCTAACAAGCTACCATTTATCTTATCAGGGCCTAGGAAGCACCTGAGAAGTGAGGCTCTGTTTACAGGTGCCTGTGCTGGGAAAGTTTTGACTGTTTTCCTCCTGACCAAGCACTGTTAGTCTATGCTGGGAAAGTTGCAGATGAATGCTAATTAACGCTTGCTGCTGCCATGCTGCCTCACTGCTAACATGTATGGTATAAGACCTATTGTACCCCTTGGCTCTGGGTTTAGAGAAGCTGTCTGATCCAACCATCAGCACTTACAGCCTGTGTACTGTAAGCGCTCAATAAAGTCTCCTTGTAAGCAAACCTGGAACTGGCCGATCACTATCTCAGCACCTCCAAACCTTAGCAGCCCACGGCCGGGGCACACAAGGGCCTACTTGTGAAAACTCCACCTTCTCAGCCCATCACCTGGTTTTATTTTGTGCTGCTGCTGGAGCTGGAGTGCTAAACCAACAGAGCCTTGTATTTAAGCACAAGCTTGGTGCAGGACTTCCATGCAGGCCAGGGAACAGGCTGGCAGATGAGGGAGGGAGCACCCCATGCCTCCTCTACATCCAGCACAGAAACCAAGCAGCCCCCTCCTCTGCACCCAGGATGAAATGCAGCTCTCTGTTGCTCCTTGGCTAGTAATTTTTTTCTGCAGGCTAGTAACATTTGTGGGGTTTATTAACAAGGCTGAGTGAACAAACAATAAGGTGTTCGTGAACTGATCATTCAAATCTCCTGAATTTAGTATGTCAAGACGAAAAAGGAAACAACATGACAGCCACACATGTTCAGGGCCAACTGACACGTCACATTTTCAGTTTACTTCTCCATCGCTTATTTTTATTCTGACAACTCCACAAATTGGCTTGCAGCAAAACAGCAGTATGAAAACGTGTGAAGTGCAACATGCAATGTTCCACAAGAAGACACAGCAGCCAGGGACGCTTTCTGGCCCCTATGTTAGCCCTACCGGTCCAGGATTCTCTCCCTTCAAGGAACTGGGTGACAAAGGTGTGACATGTTTGGATATGGGAACAACGTTTGGGAGCACTCCTGCAATTCAGATACCAAACATGGGAGGAGATTATCTTTGAGCTGCACCACTAAATGAGGAATGGGCCTTGACTGCTTCCGCCAAATGAGGAATGGGTCTTGACTGCTTCCATCATCAGCAATTGAGTTATTTATTATTTAATTTATTAAATGCCTCATAAAATAGATTTCTCTAGGCATTTTATAATTTAAAACATGATAATAACGATACAAATACAATCCTAATGAAAACAGTCAGCAATATAAGTTGCAGCCTTCACTGAACGTCCACATTAGGGATGCTTGAGGAATTTGATCTCTGCAAAGGCCAATATGCACTGACCCAATCTGAATCTCCCAGACTAATATGCTGATGGGACTGAAAGTTATCCACTCTTTTCACGCTTCCCAGATGTTCCAACACAGTTCTTGGCTCCAAACCCCCACCAGAATACATTACAAATGTGTATTTTCAGAGAAAATAAGTTTTAAAGTATGTAAAATGGGGGTTTCCATGTAGATTTGAAAAATATATATATATGCAGAAAGAGATGCAGAAATGGGATGGAACAGATTTATGGGTGAACGTACATGAAATTGACACGGACTGAAAAAAGACTGCTTTTCTCAGCCCTAGTCCACATGCACAGGTGAAGGTCAACAACCTCAGTGCTACATGGACATGTAAACCAGGGCTGGCGCCAGCATCTGCCACCCTTGGGCAACTGCTGAGGCCCATGCGTCCGGCAGGGCCCACCCATCCCTTTTCCCCAGTCACGGGGTTACCTGGTGGCAGCAGCTGGCCCCGGGCCTGCCTGCCTGCCATTTAGAATTTCCCAGAATGAACGAAGCAAAGCTACTTCAGGGCACTGGGGGGAATTTGAAATGGCGGGTGGCTTGCTGCAGACAGTGGTGTTGCTACCTGCTGGCAAGCCTGCCACCATTACCGGTAAATCTACTCCCCCTCCTCCCTTCACAGAGGCCATTCCATCTGATACCTGTGAGCAGCAAAGGAAGGAGAAGCCAGCCAGGAGAACTGTCAACATGCCCTTTTCCCACATGCTATACACACTCCTCTCTACCCCTTATTCCGTGCGGCCACGTCTTTAAATTTAGACTGTACGCCTGAGGGACTGTCACGCTACTCATGTTTGTAAGGCACTCTGGGCCTTCTCTGGCTAAAGGATGGCGTATAAATGTTGCAAATAAATAAGTGTGTGTGGGAGGCACTGATGCAGCCCTGCTTTGACTTGGAGACGGCCCTGATGTAAACACATGGTGATAATTACTGTACTTGCTGGTGTAAAAGGGAAGCACGTCTCTGCCCGCTGCCCTGCTTCAGGCTCAGATCAGGGGAAGCCTGTGTGCAGTGAAGTGCTCCCCAACATAAACTCTACTCCCCCACATCCAAGTACATTAACACATTCCTTATTTCCATACCATGTTCTCACTGAGGTCTAAAGCATCAGCCATTTCCAGCTTTGCAGTCCTCTCTATAGTCACGTTGGGATCTATGCTGTGAACACCACTGTGAAGCTTAAATAAAAGGAAATAAAATAATATATTCTGAAACATTCTGAATATATTAGAGTTGGGAGCAGCAGCTAAAAATACCTTTTTTCCCCGTTGTTCTCCCCCATGACATGTTTTCTAAAGAAAGTACAGCCAAAATACGATGGGGAATTCAGTTCACCTTATTAGCATCCGCTGCTGTCATCAGTGCTGTCAGTTGCTCTTTCTCTGTTTTCCGATCTCTTTTCTCCGTTGGGCCTTTTTTTAGTACTATCAGTGGCTCTGCAGTTTTCTCTTCAAAAGCTAAGAGAACAAACAGGGGTTGCTGTGCTGCTGCATGTTCCAAGTTTACTCAAAAGTCAAAGCGAACAAGTTTTGAATGGGAAAGAGAGGGGAGAGAAAGGATGGATACCCATGGAATGGGGTTCGTGGACTAGAGGTGCTTCCAGAAAACACCTTTCCTGGGCAATTGCCTCATTCGTGGCATTTCATTTCATTTACTTATTTCATTTCTATACTGCCCAATAGCCGAAGCTCATTTTATTGGGGGGCGAGAGTCCAGACAACGTTGTCATCTACTTGTAACCCTCCTGTATTTTCCCATCGGCTCCTTCAGCCTTTTTTCTTACTGTGGAAAATGCATTAAGAAAGAAAAGACGAAACAGCTACACAGTACCTTCTGTTTGTTAATGCTAGGACACCTCCATCTGGAGGCACCTTAGGGCAGGGGAAACCCAGGCTGAAACCTCTGCTCAGCTATGAAGCTCACTGGGTGATGTCCAGCCAGTCACTTTCTCGCAGCCTGCCCTATCTCACAGAAGACTCCGCGTTTGATAGGTGCAGCAGTGCTGGGCAAGGGATTTGTTTAACCTGCTCTCTTTCTGGCATCTCCCGCCAAGCCTTCTACTAACTTTACACAGGTTTGCACAAAAGGGCAATAGGTCTCTCAGAAGCTACTAGCCATGATGGGTGAATGGAACCTCGAAGCCTAGAGGCAGGGTACCACCGTGCACGGATTGGATGGTGGGAAACGGCGTGTTGTTGGCTTCTTGTCCTGCTTCTCCGCTTCCTAGAAGCCTCTGGTTGGCCAGTGTGAGAAGCAGGATGTTGGCCCACCTAGGTCAGATCCAAGCAGGGCTGTTTTTATGTTCTTATTAGCCTGAGATGTGGGTGGGAATACAAAACAGTACAGGGGAAAGAATGAAACACGCTCTTTCCTGTGCTCCTGCTCTGCTGCTCTTCCTTATTACTGGTGCGGATCAAATTCTGAACCTTCTGCATCTATTTGGTATCAACGCAACCCCCCACCCCCACCACAGATTATGTGTGGTTTGGCCCTATGTTTATTTCTCAGAGTGCCAGCTGCTGCAGAATTTAAATTCTGAAAAATGAAACCTCCCTAAGTGGCTGGCCACTTGCAGGGAACTGCATGCAAGAAAAGCTGCTAACGTGTTCAGGTTTTCCCCTGCAAAAATGAGATGCTGACACTTAAAAATAAAAGCTGCTTCAGATGCCACATTCTGTGCTCTGTGGTGCAACTGCAGCCCGGCCTGTTTCCTGCCTCTTTGCTTGAACCCGTACTTTAAAGTACAACAGTAATTGCAGTCCTGCTCTGTTTTGCTGAATGGGGCCATTTCTGTACTTTACGCTAGGCCGGTGCAGAACTTTGGGGGATACAGACCTTGTGACAATGCTCGATTCTTTAGTGCTGTCTCTCACTCTGAAAACAGGTACTCAATTCACCTGAAAGCTCGAGAGAGATGCACATACAGCTCATTGCCCTCAAGCTTTCTAGTCACTGCAGCGCTCACCCAAAGAGCGAGTCTTTTCTAGCATTTTGATTCTTTGCCGCAATTCAGCCAGGGCATCTTTTTGCCGATGGATGGTTTCCTCATGTCTGGAGCCTTTGCATCTCGCTCCCAGGTCAGCCAGGTCCAAGGATGATACCTGGAAAGAAAACAAAACAAAACACCTCATGCTCAGATTAATTATCCTTTCAGAGTAACCGGGTGAAGGGGACCTCCTTTGGACAACCACTTGCATGTGGACTCCACTATACAGCAAATACAAATGCTGTCATGGGAAAGGGAAGAAGGCCACTCCCAAATATTTCCCTTTTCAAATGGGGAAGCAGCTCTGTTGCATCAGAGAGCCTTGACAATCTTCCATCTCACAGGATAGGGAGCTGTGACAGAGACGAACCTCAGCGCACAATCTTGGTATCAGCCAAGTTTGGTTCCCTGCTATGCTTTTCCCAATCTTTGCAAAGCACTTTTTTCATGACGAGGCTAACCAACCCTCTTGTACTCCTACGAGAGCCTTTTACAGATGTCTCCACCCTTTTCAAAAAGTCCCTGAGAGGCTGCCTCTCTCCTCACTCAAAAGGCAGAAGCATCAACACATTGTAACACACACACACACCCTACACAACAATACACAGATTAACCAACACAAATCCAGGCCGCGCCAACAGATTCTCAAATATTCTGATAAGAGGTTGGCTCAAGTGAACATGCAAACCACACACCACAAGGGAAGTTTTTAAATGTGTAGGGCACCCTTCCCCAACCTGGTGCCCTCCAGATGTGCTGGCCCACAACTCCTCAAATAGCTGGCTGGGAGATTCTGGGAGTTGTAGGCCAACACATCTGGAAAGCGCCAAGTTGGGGAAGGCTGGTGTTAGGGATATAGGAACCTGCCTTATACCAGGTCAGACTATCCGTCCACTTAGCCCACTATAGTCTGACTGGCTGTGGCCCTCCAGGTTCCCAGGCGGAGAAAGGCCTTCCCCTGGATCTGTTTACCTGCAGAAGCCAGGGACTGAACCTGGGACGACTTTCTGCATGCACGTGCTCTTCCACTGAACTGCAGCCCCTACGCACGGCCGCTGCTCAGGACACCTTTGTTCAGACATCACGTAAGCCTTGGCCTTGTTCCTAGTAAGGCCATTGTTCTATGTAGCCTTGTATGGTCTACTCTGACTCCAAAGTCTCCAAAGCTTTTCCCCTCACCCACTACCTGATCCTTTTCACGCGAGATGCCCGTGGGAATTGAACCTTCTGCTTGTAAAGAATGTACGCTGCCCTTGAGTTTTACAGTCCCTCCCTCGGTGTATGTGTGTGGGAAATGTCCCTCGCCAATTCAGCCTGGGGAAATATTCCGGCCCAAACCAGAGTTGAATTACCGAACCATTTCAGGGCGATGTGCTGACGGCTGGAAATGGTCCAGAATGGTCATGTTTCATTATCCTCGGCGTGGACTTTTGGTCAATAACTGACAACTTTTATTTGCAAAGCACGTAGAATTGTAAGCCTCTCTGCCTTGTGTGTGCTCTTGTGCAGGAGTTTGCAAAGGAAACGGGTGAGCTGGAACGCATCACTCCACCCCTCCCCCCACGAGCCGCGTTCCAAGCCCTAATGAGCAATTATAGTAACACTTAGCAGTTAGGAGACTTCACATTTGCAAAGTGTTATAAAAACATTTGCCAGCTACCTATCACAACATGGCGGGGTGATAGGTACATAATGAGAATCGTGCTCAAATTATACGGGATACGTTATTTAATAGAAATAATATGCCTGCTGCACTGGAGCAGTTGGGCGCCCTCCCCTTGGCACAACGCTACTCCTGCTTGATCCGAAACAATGGCGCCTGGGGTCCTGCTCCATCCTTCCAAGCTGAGGAAGGTCTTTGCCCGGAGTGGGGACTGGTGCTCCAGTGCTGTGGCACCGGTGGCGGCTGCATTGGCAGTGTTGGTGTCTACGGGGCTGGTTCCCATCACTGGAGCAAAAGGAAGAGCTGTCTTACCGATGGTGCTGGGGCTCTTAGGGGGGTTCTATGCCTTGCGCCTCACCACAAGATCAAAATGGCTGTAAGCGGCTGTACAAGTGGCTGTACAAATTTATTTATTTATTACATTTATATCCCACCTTTTTTCCTCCTTAAGGAACCCAAGGTGGCGTACATAATCCTCCTCCTCTCCATTTTATCCTCACAACAACAACCCTGTGAGGTGGGTTGGGCTGAGAGTCTGTGACTGGCCCAAAGTCACCCAGTGAGCTTCCACGGCCGAGTGGGGACTAGAACCTGGATCTCCCGACTCCCAGTCCAACACGCTCGCCACTACACCACACTGGCTCTCGTGAATGCCAAGGCCACGTGACCTCTGAAGACTGGCGAAGCCAACGGATGATCCGCCAGCTGTTCTGAGCAGAAATCAGTTCACAGGTTAGAGCCAGCACAGCTGGTTGCTAACAGCATGAGTGGCGAGCCAGGAAATCCTCGGTTCAAACCCCACCACTCACTGTGGTTTTAGACAAGCCCCTCTCTCTCACCCTCACATTTCCATCTGTAATATGGGGATAACAACAATGCCACACCGTACGGGGTAACTGAAAAGAACATACAGTCAGGCCCTGGCCTGTCTGGCTCAGTATCATCTGCTCTGATGGGTAATGGCTGCCTAGGGTTGCAGATAGAAGTCTTTCCCAGCTTTACCTGGAGAGGCCAAGCATTGAACCTGGGACCTTATGCTTGCAAAGTGGGTGCTCTGCCACTGAGCCACGGGCCTTCCCTAAGGATTGCTGAGATAATGTATGTGATGCACTCTGAATTCTCGTCATTACTAGCGCCGCCGCCACCATCGGGTTAGACAGGCAAGCGCCAGCTTGTGAGGCTCAGGCTAAAACAAGGGGGGGGCAACTTGTGGCCCTACAGATGGTGTTGGGCTGACGTTATTGGGTGATGTATGAAGCCAGAGGAAGTCCTAGAGGGGCTGTAGCTCAGTGGTCGAGCACGTGAGTTGCATTCAGAAGGTCCCAGGTTCAATTCCCGGCATCTCCAAATCAGGCTGGGAAAACCCCTGCCTGAGGCCCTGAAGAGCCGCTTCCAGACAGTGTCGAGGATACTGGGTTAGACGGACCAATGGTGGGAGGCAGCATAAGGCAGCGTCCCCATGCTTCTTAGATCTGGAGGCCTGCAAGTGGCCCACCCCTGGCCTGAAATGTCATTTTTAAGGCTAGAAAGAAGTGTGACTGGTTACATTTTGGAGCTGCGGAACCATTCACTAATTTTAGAGCCATTTTAACAAAAAGGGCCTCTTCAGCCGTTCTCTTGGAGGCCCACAGGTGGCCATCCAAGCTGGTCATCAGCCACACGGATGTTTCAAGGAAGTTTCCTGACCTTGAATCGGCAGGGATTTACTGTCCCAGTTCTCCTGCTTCCAGAAAAGTGCTCTGAGTGCATTGCTGGGAAGGCAAATACTACATAAATAGAGGCCCTGGATGTAAACTGGCATCAAGGTGCTTCACTGGGTCCCCAGATTCATGCGCCACTTGCCTTTGAGGAGGCGGGGATTCCATCATCCAGCGAGCAATCGCTTGTCTGTATGCTCTTGTGCTGCACTGCTTTCTCGGGCTCACCTGCCTTTTCTTTCGACTCCATCCACAGCTCTTTCAGCTTTTTTCTGCTGTTCCTGCATCCCCAAAAGGAGAATAGGTTGCTAAAAGGGAAGGGTGGGTGGAGGAGACCAAAGGCTGCATGTGCTTTTCATGCTGCTGATGTTGGCAAACACTGAGCCAAGAACAGACAAATGAACTGTGATTCAGGGCAGGATACAAGGGGCAGAGTCAGATCATTGGCCCAGCAATGTCTACTGTGACTGGCAGTAGTTCCCCAATGACTTTCTCAGTGTTGCTACCTTTGTTTACCTATGGAAATCAGGAGCTGAATCTGGGACCTTCCACCTGTGATCTCTCAGTGAGTTCTATCCTAATCACGAAGGATTAAAACAACAACAACCATGGTTTAAAAGTGCAGCCTTATTCAGTGTGGCCGGTCCCTGCAAGCCACACTGCACCTGTGCTCGCAGCAATGAACTTACCAGGGTGGCCTACTGGTTACAGAGTTGGAGCAGGACTGGAGAGACCCGAGTTCAAATCCCCACTCAACCAGGAAGCTAACTGGGTGACTTTGGGCCAGCTGCTATCTTTCAGCCTAGCCTACCTCACAGGGTGGATGGGAGGATTACTTGAGGATGGAGAGAGAATCACGTACATAACCTTGAGCTCCTTGGAGGAAAGGTGAATATAAACCAATAAAACAGGGAACCTTAGGTGAACCACTATTCTGTCAGCCTCACTGGCACCTCTTCTGAGACATGGGGATAAAAATACTGGCCTACCTTACAGAACCGTTGTAACCATTACTGAGATTATGTATGTGAAATGCGCTGAACACTCCACAAATGCTACGTATTTAGGGCCACAAAATTTAAGTAATTAATCAGCTGAATCAGTTAAAAAAACTTTTGATCAGCTAACATGATGCCCTTCCATTAACTGGACAGCAGATGGTTTAATTATCTTAAATACATTCTTCTTGTTTTTTTATTGTCATTATCATTAAGATTTTAATTCTGCCATTCACCCAATTGTATAGCAGTTTACAAAAAAATAGTAACACCCGCTAAAAGTGACAAATCGAATCAGTATAACAATCTCAGTGAACAGCAAGAGATGCATGAATATCCTACTCCGAAACTTGCAAATGAACTGAGTGCCCTGCCCTGCCCCACGCTCCCTGCTCAGGAATGGTGTCCCCTCTTAAGACAGGGCCCCTTTTTTGCTGCTGCTCTGCACAGAGGGAGCTTCTCCTCTGTGCCAAGTGGCAGGGGAACAAAGGCATGCTTCTGTGTGTGGCAGTAACTGTGGTTGGAAACCTGCTTGAGGGGAGTCGTATTCCCTGCTCTGAAGTTGCCCAGAGAACCTCAGCAGAGCTGTCTGTCTATTTGAGCAGCCCTACTCAATTTCTTGGGACACCCCTGTAAATAGTAGCAGAAGCGGCGGAACAAATGCGGTGAAGGTGTGAAAAACCAAAGGCCCCCTGGGGAAAAAATAAGGTCTTCCGCTGTCACCAAAAAGAGACGCGTGTCATTGTAGAAGAGGCTTTCCTCTCCTCTCTCACACAGAAGGGAACACACATCACCTGAAAACAAAGGAGCTATGCTTTCTGTTTCGTGACGATTGTTTTGACTCATAAGCACATGAAATTGAAGCTCACTTGGTGCCTATGTTGCTTTCTTCAAGTACCAGAGGCAGTATACCTATGTACACCAGTTGCTGGGGATGGATGGGGGTGTTGTCACACTCAGGTCCTCCTTAAGGGTTTCCTGTGGGCAGCTGGCTGGCCACTGTGTGAACAGAATGCTGGATGGACTGGTCCCTTGGTCTGATCCAGCAGGGCTTTTCTTATCTTATGTCTTTTCGGTGCCAGGTGAAGACCTTTTTCTTCCCCAGGCATTTTAGTCCTTCAGTTTTTGTTGTTTTTAAATCTGTTATTGTATTTTTAGATCTTTGCACTGCTGTTGGCTTTTACTTTGGTTTTATACTGTAGTTTTAAACTTTTAAAGGTTTCATGTTGTGTTTTATCATATTGTTGTATTTTATGGTTTTAATTCTTGTGAATCACCCAGAGAGCTTCTGCTACTGGGCAGGACAGAAATATAATATAAATAATTGATCAACCAATTCATCGACCTTTGAACTATGTGGAATGGAGCTTCCTCCCAGGTGAGTGTGTATAGCATTGCAGTCTGAAACTCGTACAATTTAAATCAGTTAAGGGCGCAATCCTATGCATGTTTAGACAGAAAAAAGTCCTACAATTCCCAGCATGCCTCAGCCAGCCATGCTACCTGGGGCATGCTGGGAGTTGTAAGACTTTTTTCTGTCTAAACATGCACAGGATTGAGCCTTTAGATTTCTTTAATGGAGTGCCAGTCCTGTAAGAATGAACACCATCACTTTAGTTCTCAATGAAACATTCTCTGAAATGTGTTGCTAAGGAGAGACGGTTTCAATTTTTTTTAAAAAAAAGAATGTATTTGTAAATGTTCCCTTAGCTGTTTCCTTGTGATCTTTCTAAATGAATTTTACAAACTCCCTAGAGCTTTGGAGTTGGATTACTGTGGGTCTCACCCATGCTGCTTTTTTTTTTTTTTTGTGGCTCCTACCTTATCTCTTCACTTGCTGCTTTGAGGTCTGCATCCTTCTGATCCACAAGTTTGGACATCTCAAACAACGTCTCTCGGAGACGGTTGAGTTCATGCGCCTGGCTGTGGACAAGACTTCGCTTCTGCTCCAGCTCCATCTTCTGCTTTTCACTGAGTTCTCCTGTACAAAGAGAGTTCTGAGTGGTTTGTGGCTGTGTTAGGAATGGATCTGGTAATGCAAAGAGCTTCCTCAGTTCTACCTCACAAGTTTTTGGTTTATGTCGAGAAACATGCAGTGTTTTTTTCACATACCTAAGAACAGAAGAGGGAAAGAAACTTAGCTTAACCCCGACCAATACCTCAATACCTTGGCCAAACACACCTAAGAGATTATCATCTCCATAAGCAAGATTAGGAGATTGAGGGTGCTTCACAGGCACCCACCCCTCCCTCACCCGAGGGGTGGGCTAGGGGACACCTCCCACTTCCTCCCTAAGGCCAGAAATGACTGTTGAACTAATCCCTTCTCAATGTGGCCTGCCAATAAATCCAAACCATCCTATTGGGCAGGAGCTGGACCACTCTGTGAAGAACAAGTAGGAGGAGAATCTGTAAGTAAGGAAAATTCTCCATTTACTTGACACCATCCAATGGCCCAGACACTGGGGTGTGACAAAGTAGTGCGTGCCACAAATTTAAGCGGGTGGGGTGGGGAAGTACGGCCTGGATTCATGGCTGAATTACATGCTGAAGCCCTGCGTGGCCAAAGGCTGCTTCGCTAGAAGGAAGAACACTATGCTTAGTGAAGGTGTGATGGGAAGAGCCTGCGCACCTCTTCAGGAGACGGCTGAGGCCTAATGGCCGTGGAATGAACTCCCAGGAGAGGTTCACCTTTCAGTGCCAGGCGAAGACCGTTTTATTCTTCCAGCATTTTAGCGTTCCAGTCTTTTAGCTCTGGTGCTTTAAATCAGTATTCTGAATCTCTGCATTGCTGCTAGGTTTTATACTGGTTGTACTTTTATACTGTAGGTTTAAGCTTTTATATTTTTTTATGCTGTACTCTGAGGTTTTGATTTCTGTGAACTGCCCAGATCGCTTTGGCTATAGGGTGGTATAGAAATGTAACAAATAAATAAATAAGTAAGGGCACAAGAGGTAGCTACTCCTTGGGAGGCGTGCGATAGGACCCCAAGAAGACGGAGGCATCCCCAGGGGCATGACTTGCATGTCTTGATCCACCACAAGAGGGAGGTCCTTGAGGTAGACCTGCCTCTGCCCTCACCCAATAGGTCAGGGGTGGGGAAGCTATTTTGGTCCAGATTGCCCCCGGACCAAACTCAGTCTGGGGGCAATCCTGTGCCAAAGCTACTCCCGCAAATGCCAGGTGAGTGTGCAGTGTCTCCCCTGGGGGCATCCCCTTGTTTTCTCTGGTCACAGATAACAAGTGGATCCCCCCCACCCAACAAGTCCCCGGCAGCCTCCAGGCCATAGGGTGGGGCCCACAGAAGGTGCCCAACCCCGTGCGGGTGGGAGGTTGCCCAGCCCTGCCCCAGGTGATGAAAAGGAAGAAGACTATCTGAAGGGTGGAATGCAGCACAGGTACTGCTACTCCCCTTCCTTCCCTTCAGGCCTGCTCTAGGGGGCAGACCCAGCAAGCAACCCGCTTCCTAACATAGTGCAGGCAGGAGAAAAACCGGCCTCCGGGGAGAAGTGGGAGGGGCTTCCTGGGCCAGCCCCTCAGGCTTCTCCTCCTCACTCAAAGATCCTGCCCTCTGCTGGGCAGAGCAGGAAGCACACACTGCCTGGGCCCCTGGGGGGCACCAAGTAGGGAGAAGAGAACGGACACCAGATCTCTTTTGGGTGCCTGTCCCGGTTACCTTAAGCGCCCTCTTTAGAAATCCATCTTCTGTTAAGAACGTTCAAGGGCAGTTCCAAGAAACGAGGACAGTCGTCACAATTTAGGGCGCCTGGCTGAAAAGGATGCAACGAAAGAGTAACGCCCACTTTTACGGGACCTGCCACTTTCCGTTCTCTAAGGCAGGCTCCTCCAACCTAGGGTCCTGCAGAGGCGGTGGGACTACAACTCCTGTCATCCCCAGACAGCATGCTGGCTGGGGATGGTGGGAGTTGCAGTCCGATGCATCTGGAGGGCGCCAGGTTGGGGGAGCCCTGATCTAAGGTTTTCTAGAGGGAAGGAACTGAAGACATATTTGTTAAGTCGCATGATGCTGTTTCACAAACCAATCATGTCGGTCATGCGAGCTCTGGCTTCGGAAAGTTCTCTCTGCAGTTCTGAAATGACGGTGTGGTTGGACAGGATTTCATGCTTTGCAGCTGCCAATTCTTCCCTAAAGTTAATGAGGCAAAAATAAAATTCAACATTCAATGTTGTTAACCTAGCCTGAGATGCTCATTATTTGATGATTTTAAAACATCTTCAGTCCCACTAACAGAAATAAGATTCACGATCCCCCTCCAGTTCTGATCAGGGCCAATGGGTGCTGGTGTTATAGATGTGGGTCATGGAGTGCATCTCAGCAGCTCATTGGCTTATTTCTTGAGCTTACATCACCAAAAGAAGAGACCAATCTGACACAACTCAAAATAATATTATAATAAACCTTAGAAGTATGGATCTCTCCTTCTCTTTAAGATTGTCACAAGCAAAGATGTTGCTTGCTGGCCTTCTATCATTTGGAGCTTTTGATGCTATAAAAGCAACGTTAGGGAAAAGAGTAAGTACTCAAGCTGCTTACTTCAGGAGAACATGGGACCCTTCCATGGGAGAGGCCTCTTGTGAACAGGCTGGCAATGACTTGAAAGGCTCCCTCTGCATTTCTGAGGAAAAAGAAACACCCAAGAATATCAAAAACAACCAAGGACACTAACTGATTCTAAAAACAACTTGGAGGAATTTCAGGTTTCATGTCTGGTTCAGAGTTCAAAAGATCTGGGGAAAGGTGATCAGTATAGTTGAGATCAATCTTTAGCTGATCAATCAGTTAGGTTAGCTGATTAAAGACATTCTAATTATCAACCCCTCCTCCAATTAATCAGTAAGCAGATTAAGGACGCAAACCTACTGGGGTAGGCGGCCACCTCCAAGCTCGAAGGCGACCACCGATCCAATGCAGGGCAGGAGAAGCGCAGAGGGGATCGTCCCCTCCATGCTTCAGCTGCCCTACATTTACAGCTAGATAGCCGATTTCAGCTGTCTAGCTGTGGGACCTCAGAGTGTGGGAAGCAGCAGCCGGACGACATGCGGGATGTGTCGTACTGGCATTTCCGACTTCCCCGCCCCCAGGAATGCCCTGTGTTTACTGCTCCGTGCTCCTCTTCTGTGTGCAGAGTGTGGGGCAGTTCTGCCCTGCCTATGAGGGAAGCCCACATCTCAGGGAACCGATCTATCCTATGGACACCTAGCTGCTGACTAGCGGCCATAGGATTGCTCCCTCCATGTTTTAATAATTTTTTAATACAAATACTTCTGAACGTTCAAACACCATTTTAAAAAAGGCCTCCTCCCGCCCTCAGCTCCTGAGAGATGACTTCCCAAGAGTTGGTCCCCCTGCCAGGCAAAAGGGAGGGTGCTCTCTATCTGGGGTGCTTGCATCTCCTTTCCAGGAACTAGCCCGGGGGAGCTCTACTCCTTCTTTGCAGCCAGTTCTGGTTCTCTCCTCCATGGGGCATTCCGCAGATATGCAACAGAAGGTTCCCTCGTCACAGGAGATGAAATGGCCAAGCAAACACTGACTCCAGCTGCTAGCATGATACAGACGGTTCAGAGAGCGGGAGCTCTGTGGAGATCCTGGTACTTCAAAAGAGGTAGAGCTAGAACAGGGGGAGGCTCCTCCCACTGACAAGCACAGAGCACGACACCATTTGCACAGCCCTACCGCTGGGGCGGGTTGCGGGAGCAACCCACTCCTGGATCACCTCCACCACTCAAGGTGAAAGGGGAAGGTCTCTTTTAGGCCGAAGCTCACTGCACACACATGTGCATCGTCACCCCAAAAGCAACCACGTAAGGCCAGCCGTAAGGACAGGGTGTGTCTAGTATTATGGGACAGGGACAAGTTTATTTATTTATTTATTTATTTATTAAATTTATTAATCGCCCATCTGACTGGTCACCCAGCCACTCTGGGCGATGTACAACCCACCATAAACAATTTAAAACAATAAAATTTTACCATAAATTTTTTTTAAAAAAAATACCCTAACCCACCCCAAATGCCTGCCTGAACAACCACGTTTTTAATGTACGACGGAAGCTCATTAAAGAGGGGGCATGACGGAGTTCCCTAGGGAGGGAGTTCCACAGAGTGGGGGCCACCACAGAGAAGGCCCTCTCCCTCGTCCCCACCAGTCTAGCTGTCCTGGCTGATGGGACAGAGAGAAGGCCATCCGAGGCTGATCTTGTTAAGCGGCCTGTCTGGTGTTGCTGGAGGCGCTCCTTAAGATAGGCTGGGCCGGAACCATATAGGGTTTTAAAGGTCAAAACCAACACCTTGAATTTGGCCCGGAAAACAACTGGTAACCAGTGCAACTCCTTCAGCACTGGAGTGATGTGATCTCGCCGGCGGCTGCCTTTAATCAGGCGAGCCGCCGCGTTCTGTACCAGCTGCAGTTTCCGAACCGTCTTCAAGGGTAACCCCACGTAGAGCGCATTACAGTAGTCTAAACGAGAGGAGACCAGGGCATGTACTACCGATGGGAGCAGATGGTCGGGAAGGTAGGGGCGCAGCCGCCGTATCAGATGGAGTTGATACAGCGCTGTCCGGCTCACAGCTGACACCTGAGCCTCCATGGACAGCTGGGAGTCCAAAATGACCCTCAGGCTGCGGACCTGGTCTTTCAAGGGTAGCTGTACCCCATTCAACACCAGGTCAACATCCCCCAGCTTCCTCTTGTCTCCCACCAAAAGTACCTCGGTCTTGTCAGGGTTCAGCTTCAGTTTATTCCTCCCCATCCAGCCACTCACCGTCTCCAGACATTTGGATAGGGATTCTACGGCCAACCTTGGTGAAGATTTGAATGAGAGGTAGAGCTGAGTGTCATCCGCATATTGATGACACTGCACCCCAAACCTCCTGATGATAGCCCCCAGTGGCTTCACATAGATGTTAAATAGCATCGGGGAGAGGATGGAACCCTGTGGCACCCCACAAGTAAGTGGCCACGGGTCCGAAACCTCCTCTCCCAGTGCTACCCTCTGGTACCTGCCAGAGAGGAAGGACTGGAACCACCGCAATACAGTGTTTCCAATGCCCAACCCCTCCAGGCGGTCCAGGAGGATACCGTGGTCAACGGTATCAAAAGCCGCTGAGAGGTCGAGGAGAACAAGGAAGGAGCATTCACCCCTATCCAGAGCCCTCCTCATATCATCCACCAAGGCGACCAAGGCCGTTTCTGTCCCATGCCCAGGCCTGAAGCCCGACTGAAATGGGTCTAGATAATCAGTTTCTTCCAAGTGTGCCTTCAACTGCACCGCCACCACCCGCTCAATCACCTTGCCCAAAAATGGCAGATTTGAGACTGGGCGAAAGTTGTTCAGAACTTGAGGATCCAAGGAGGGCTTCTTTAAGAGCGGTCTTATCACTGCCTCCTTGAGGGCTGATGGCATCACTCCCTCCTCAAGGGAGGTGTTCACCACCGCCTTGATCCCCTCACCCAGTCTCTCTCTGCAGCTCATAATGAGCCAAGATGGGCAAGGATCAAGTAAGCAGGTGGTTGGCCTTACAGATGAAAGCACCTTGTCCACTTCATCAGGAGGAAGAAGCTGGAACCGATCCCACAAAACCGGTTTGCCACAGGCCGCCTCTTGCTCACTAACTGTATCCACAGTGTGCAGAGTAACACACCTAATCTGATCAATTTTATCTGCAAAGTGCCTTGCCAAAGCCTCACAGGAGGCCTTAGAATGCTCCAGTGGTTCTGGAGCCACAGGACCGACCAGGCTCCGGACCACTTGGAACAGCCTCCTGGGGCAGCACTCTGCAGACGCGATGGAGGCAGCATAATATTCCTTTTTTGCTGCCTTCACCGCCATGTGATAGGCTGAAGATATAGCTCTAGCCCGTGTCTGATCGTCTTTGGAGCGAGACTTCCGCCACCGGTGCTCTAGCTGTCTCACCTCCTGTTTCAGAGCTCGTAACCGCGGATTGAACCATGGTGCAGTCCGAGCCCTGTTCAGGGGGAGAGGGCGTTTCGGAGCCACCTGATCTAATGCCCCAGTGATTGCGGCATTCCAGCCACCCACCAGGGTCTCGACCGAGTGGCCGTTGGCATGCCCCAGAGAATCCCCAAGCGCGTTCAGGAATCCATTTGGATCCATAAGACGCCTGGGGCGGACCATTTTAATGGGTCCTCCACCCCTGCGGAGGGGTTGTGGAACCGAGAAGTCCAACATCACCAGATAGTGATCTGACCATGACAAGGGGGTGGTGGATATACCCCCGACTTCCAGATCACTCCCCGCTTCTCCAGAAACAAACACAAGGTCTAGTGCATGACCGGCTACATGGGTGGGCCCAGTTAGAATATGGTGCAGCTCCCAGGAGGCCATGGTCTCCATGAAGTCCCGAGGTGCTCCTGTGAGGATGGCCTCCGAATGTACGTTGAAGTCCCCCAACACCAGTAAGTTAGGGGACTGTACACGCACATCAGAGACCACCTCAAGCACCTCGGCCAGGGAGTCAGTCGTGCAGCGGGGTGGACGGTACACGAGCAGAATCCCCAGACTGCCCTTCGGGCCCAACCTCCAGTACATGCACTCAACAACCTTGGTCTCCCGGAGAGGGGGTCTGGTGAAGACCAAGGACTCTCGGTAGATAACAGCCACTCCCCCTCCCCGATCCCCAGCCCTCGGCTGCTGTGCATACGAAAATCCAGCTGGACACATGGCTGCAAGGGTTGGAGCAGCAGCCTCGGCCAGCCAGGTCTCTGTAATACATGCCAGGTCTGCACCCTCATCCAGGATCATGTCATGGATGAGGGAGGTTTTCTGGGTAACAGACCTGGCATTGCAGAGCAGCAAACAAAGGCCAGAAGATGGGGTCACGCCTCCCCCAGCCATCCTTTGGCTCTGGACAGGCCCGGAGCAGGGGACAGATACTACACATCTCTCCCTCGTTCCCCTTAGCTGGCATGGCCTGCCCCTAGCGCTCCGCCAGCGCCTGCCGCCCAGCCTCGGTATGTTCTGGCCCCCAACGCTCCCCCCACTGCCTCCATCAGGTGGACACATGCCCCCTCGCTCCCGCCTATCAGGCAGGCTACCCACCCCTAAAAACACAACAAAATCCCCCCCAACAAAATAAAACAAACAAACAAAACAATTAAAATCCCCTTAAAAATGCCAGGCAGGAGTCCACAGGGAAGGCCTGGTGGCGGTGGTAGCGGCGACGGCGGCAGCAGGCCCAGCGGCTGCAAGCACGCCTCTTCCCCGGTGGTGGTGGTGGTGGCTTCTCCTGCAGGCCCTGGCTCTCCCAGGCCACCTCAGCCAACCAGCTTATGTAGCCCCTCCAGGGAGGGGCAGGTGGAGCAGCACAGCTGGCTCGGTACCTGGGGGCCTGGTCCTGCAGGGACTGGCGGTCTGCCAGGCAGAAGTCCACAAGGAAGGCCTGGTGGTGGTGGCAGCGGCGGTGGCAGCAGGCCCAGCGGCGGCAGCAGCAGGCCCAGCGGCGGCAAGCACGCCTCTTCCCCGGTGGTGGTGGTGGCTTCTCCTGCAGGCCCTGGCTCTCCCAGGCCACCTCAGCCAGCCAGCTTATGTAGCCCCTCCAGGGAGGGGCAGGTGGAGCAGCACAGCTGGCTCGGTACCTGGGGGCCTGGTCCTGCAGGGACTGGCGGTCTGCCAGGCAGAAGTCCACAAGGAAGGCCTGGTGGTGGTGGCAGCGGCGGCGGCAGCAGGCCCAGCGGCGGCAGCAGCAGGCCCAGCGGCGGCAAGCACGCCTCTTCCCCGGTGGTGGTGGTGGCTTCTCCTGCAGGCCCTGGCTCTAGTTCCTACTATTCTATGATTCTATAAGTTCTAGGAGTTGTGGAGGCCTGCCATTTGGGTGCAATACCTCTAAGAATGGTGGATTCATACAAAAACCACTTCCTGTGAAGGACCTTAAGTGATTGTCAGCTAGCGTCCCACGTGGGGTCAGCCACAGCCATTCCTGTGACAAGGGCCACCCTTTGCCCAGTTGCTGGACCGTGGAAATGGTGGTGGCGGCACTGCTCATTCCCATGAACTGGCCCCAAACACAGCAGGATAAGCTGAGCGTGCCAGGCAAGGGCAGCCTCCCTGTTCTCTCCACTGACCTTCTATTTGCTTCTGAAGTTCTGTGTTTTCCTCCTTCACCTTCTTCATGTGCTGGGCAGCTTCCAAGAACTTGCTTTCCAAGTCCACAATGGTCTTTGAGTGCTGCTTGACCTGTTCCTTATATTCCGATATCTCCTCCTGATGTTTCCGCTTCTGTGTCTCGCTCCCGTTCTCAGCGATCCTCAGACGTTTCTCGCAGATGGTTAACTTCTCTTCTGCCACAGCCTGAAAAACACAACTCGTCTGTTTGGCAGAGGCTGGCTGCTCAGCAAGTGGGCGGCTCTCTCAACCAAAACCACGGCCAAGGGCACTTTGGGGAGGAGATTTAACCCACAAAGCTTCGGGTTCAATCCCCAACATCTCCAGTTAAAAAAAAAGATCAGGAAGCAGGAAGGGGAAAGACAATGGAGCCAATTAGCTAGGGAGGTGGTGGGCTCTCCCACCCTGGAGGCATTCAAGGCGAGGCTGGACAGCCACCTGTCAGGGATGCTTTGACCTGGATTCCTGCACTGAGCTGGGGGCTGGACGCGATGGTCTTATAGGCCCCTTCCCACCCCACTATTCTATGATTCTATGAAGCTGGATAGCCACCCGTCAGGGATGATTTGACCTGGATTCCTGCACTGAGCTGGGGGTTGGATGCGATGGTCTTCTAGGCCCCTTCCAACCCTACTCTTCTATGATTCTCCGAGTCTATGTCTCTCTGTCTGAGACCCTGGGGAGCAGTACTGGACTACATGAACAATAGTTGGCCCCGGTTTAAGGCAGCTTCACATGCTTTAAAGCTCCAGCTGAAAAGGGGGAGCCTATGATAGCACATATGAGGTGCCAGGGTCAAGTCCTAGCAGCTCTAGTTCTAGGGTCTGGGGCTGCAAGGATGAAACCTGAGAACTGCGGGCAAATAATTACATTAGATCAGACCCTTACTGGAAACGGGCCCACCCACCGCTCTGCAGGCTCCACCCAAGATCAGCCCTTGCAACTGAGACCACAGTGTGCCACAAGCAGAGAGAAGGTACACCGCTGAACAGCACCTGCAGTGCCCTGCAGCAAACCAAGCCATGTGCGGGAGAAGGGGAAGTCCCCTAGAAACAGGGATGAGTGCATAGTTCCGTTCCTTTATTGTCTTTCTGGCTCTCTCCAGAATTCTGGTTTAACTAGGATTTAAATTCCAAAATTCTGGAACTGGAGCATGTGCAGGTTGCTGCAGCTTTCAGTTTATCCACCGGGTAGAGGGATGGCATAAGAAGAGTCCTGGTACAAACACACCGTACGCAATCACATCAAGAGTGGTTTTTTAACGGAGTTTTATGGATGCAGATGTGATGGCTAGAGCAGGGTGCTGAACTGTTTTCGGCTGAGGGGCAGGGTTTCCCCCCACCGCCCATGACATCATGGGAAGTGGGCCCTGCTTCCTGACATCCCCCCCTTTGCTGGTGGTGGAGTTGGGACATGCTCGCGTGGGAGGAAGAGCGCCCACTCGCCGCTCTGTGTGGCTGAGTCCCAGCCCATCCGCCGCCTCTCATCCCCGCTGCTAACTCTGCTCTCGGAGATGGGAGAGTGCCCGCTTGTGTCCGCATGCAGCCGGGTCCCAATCCCTGTCACTGCACATCCGGGGTCAGAGATGACAGTGGAGGTTCCACTGCTGGTGCCCCTTGGAGACAGCAGTGGGGATGCTCCTCCGAGGGGGTTTCCTGCAGGGGGTGGGGCTTGGCGCTTAAGCCCTGCCCCTGGTGGAATCCCAAGAGGTGTCACGGGCCCTGAGTGTCCTGTGGGCCAGAGGTTTTCCACCCCTGGTCTAGAGAGTGGAGGGAAGGCATGAAGGGACTGAAAGCAAAGGCAAACTGTGCACAGTGGGGACAAATTCATTCTCCCTATTTTCAAAATACTGGAGGCTAGACTGCTCTCCTCAAATACTTGAAGCTGAAATCATCCCTCTCTGGAATGTGAATGGTTTTTCAGGGGGTGGGTCTGCTTTGAAAAGTGGAGGTGGGTGGGCCAAGGTCCTAATCCCCACCGCTCCAAAGTGGCCTGTCAGCAAATCTGATTTCTGTAGCTGCTGTCTTTTACCTCTGAGTTGGCGATGGGGAAGGGGGATGAGCATCAGCCCCTCAAGGGGCCAGATTTGGGCCAGGGCCTTCTGGCTGCTGATCCCTCAAGTAGAGTCACTTCTTGCCTTCTGTGCCAGGAGTTACCTTTCTCTTCTTAGCCACTTCTAGGCTCTCCAGAGTCTCCCTTATCTTGGAATTTAAAGCTTCTTCCGATTTTGTTTTATGTTCAATCACCTACAAAGGAAAAGAAGCAGGAAGTGAGCGGAAAGGACCAAGACGTGGTTTGTCTTAGGCGGAAGATCTGGCAGACCAGAGTTTAACGTGCCAAGACGGTGCTGCAGAAGGTCAGGCACTAAAGCGTAAGGAAGGGTCTCTGTTAGGGAGGTCCAGCTGAGAGGGACTTGGCTAGATATTTCTTTCACTCCTAGCTTGGTTCACCTATATTTCCATGCTGTGGATTTCCAAGGCACTGCGCTGGGCATACAAGCTGTTGGCAAACTGACAAGAATAAACACACACTGCTGCTAAGCCAATTATGCCTTTAGGATTACTCGAAACAAGTTCATTTTCATTCATATCTTTCACAACAAGGCTAAATTCTAAACTTCCGTATGCTGTGAAAGGCTAGGGAAGATGGGGGAAAATTCGGAGCCTGGCTCCCCTTTCTTTCATGCCCTTGACACACTACCTGAAATAATGAAACTGCTCAAACGCCTCGTCATGCAGGTTCATTTTTGTCTTTGGTCACAAGGGAAAAGTATGACTAATGTAGCCACTGAGTTTGATGAATGGTGCTGCCGGACGGAGGGCTCCTGGCACTACCAAGCAGAGATGGTAAGCAGGGTCCAGATAGCCCAGTGGGCTCTTGATTCATTCAGGCAAAACAGATGGTTTGCACTGTTGGAAATAGGACGTCAGCTCATGCACTTGGGGGGAGAAGGGTTGCACTGATGTCCCACCTTTCCTTGAAGGAGCCTCAAGGTAGCATACGTGGCTCTAGCCCCTCCATTTTTTAATCCTCACAACAACCCTGTGGGGTAGGTTAGGCTGAGATATAGTGACTGGTTCAAGGTCACCCAGTGAGCTTTACGGCTGACAGGGAATTTGAACCTGGGTCTTCTCAGTGCTTGCCCAACACTCTAAGCACTGCACCACGCTGCCTCTCACTTCCCCTTCCTCCTCCTTTCAGAGATTCTGATTCTGTCCTTGACATCTAGTTTCGGAGAACCCATGCTTTGCCACTCCATCTGAATTGGCAAACGATGGCTTGTGTTTGCTCTCGAAATCGGAATCAGAAATCATGTTCAAACCATAATTTCCAATACTAGTTTGGAGGGGAAGCACAAACCATACCTGCCAGTTCAAAGGCCACAGGAAATGACGGTTTGAGCCAACGTGGTGTAGTGGTTAGAGTGTTGGACTAGGGCTGGAAGATCCAGGTTCAAATCTCCTGTTCAGCCTTGAAGCTCACTGGGTGATCTTGGGCCAGTCACCCGCTCCCAACCTAACGTACCTTACAAGGTTGTTGGGACGAGAAAATGGTGGTGGTGGTGGGGAGATCATGTGTGCCACTGGGTGACCTTGAGTCTTGGAAGAAAGGTGGGATGATGATGACAGGAGGGAGAGAAGCAATGCATGTGAGGGGAGGATGAAGTGTGGCATCCCACATCACATTCCCAATCCTCCAAAGTGATTTGGAGGATTAGGAGTGTCATATCTGAACTGACCCGATGTATGCAAAGCGCTCTGAGCACTGAAATACGTTACTCCTTTCTACTAGGAGAGATGGTGATGTGAGAGACCCAACATTTCCACACACCTCATCCAATTGTCTCATTTGAGTTTCCAAATCTTTGACCTTTTTCTTTTCTTCGACAATGGCTTCCTTTAGTTTTGCTTCTTCCAGGGCAGCCGCTCCCTCCAGAATCTGAGAAAAGAGTTTTAATTCTGCGGTGAACAGGTCTTAAACAAATGGAGGCAAATCTGTGAGGCAGAAACTGCTTGATGACAGGAGAACGAGTGAAAGTTAGGATTACGTTGGGGGAGATCCTTTAAAAATAATTTGCTAATTGGGCACATGCATGGAAGGAGAATCAGATCAGGGACAAGACATGGGTAATTAGAATATATATATGCAAATCCACTGTGCGCATATATATGTGTTCATGAGCGTGCGTGCGCAAATTCACTGTGCCTCTTTGAAAGCACCCTGAGAATGCTGTCCCAACAAGTAAGCAGAATTGTGTGGGAAGTAATCATGGACTATTTATAAACCAGGATGTAAAACCACGGATGTAATAAACCAGGAAGTAAAGTGGGTTTGCAATCTACATTTTGTGTTAACCATGGTTAAGTGTGAAACCACGGTTCAGGCAGTTTCCCTGCATCTCTGCTTGAAGCAGGTTTTGCTGATGTCTCCCTCTTGACACAGGGCAGAGCACACCATGTTTTCACTGATTGTTTGGGACCTTCAGAAGGGTTAAGGCAACAAACCATAGTGCTATGCCAAGAATGGTTATGGTTGATGACCTGGGCCACTGCCTGCATTGATCAATTGTCAGTCCCTCATGAAATTTCCAGATTTAAACATGACTAGAATGCCACAAGAAGGGACCACTCAGAAATGACAGTTGCATCAGTCCTGTAATTGGCGCTCGGTTTTCTTTCAACCCTTTCATTAAGACAGGATTTAATTTCTTACAGTCTTTTGAAACTTTTCTATGAGTGCTTGTCCCACTTTAAATCTAAATCCTTTCCAGTTATTATAATGTAGGCCTAAAATGCCCCAGTGCTACTTCAAATTTGACAAGATGAACAAAACATTGAAAAGCATGTCCCTCTACCTTTCTGTGTTCCTTCTCATCCTCCAAAAGTTCCCTCTCTTTGTCCTGGAATTCCTTCTCGAGTTTCTCTTTCAAGCCTTGCAGCTTCTCCTGCAGGATCGAATGCTGAGACGCCTCGGTCACCCTTAGTTTGTTCTATGGTGAATGATTCAGACAATCAGACTGGATCTGGAGGTTTGAGTCAGGCAGCAGGAGCTCTTCTTAGTTTTTACCTGCAATGTCTGAAGCTCGCCCATGGTGTTACAATGTTGATCCAGCAGTTTCTTCATATAGGAGGCCATTCCTGACAAAGAAAGGAGAACCAAGGTGAGAATCATCTCTCCTTCATTTCCTGGAGATTGACTTTCTTTAACCAGAAGTTTTCTTAAATAGGGTTCACTGTGGTGTAGTGGACAGTGTTGGGCTAGAACCGGGGGGGAGGGGGGGCAGATTCAAATCCTTACTCAGCCAGAAAACTCACGGAGTAACCTTGGGCAAGTCACTCTCCTGCATCCTCACCTACCTCACAGGGTTGTTGTGAGGATGAATGGGAAGATCATGAATGTTGCCCTGAGCTATTCTGGAAGAACAGTAGGATTAAAGTGTGTGTGTGTGTGTGTGTGTGTGTGTGTGAGAGAGAGAGAGAGAGAGAGAGAGAGATGTCCTTTGAATCTGCTGCAGAGTGGACAATGCAATCCCTTCTTTCCTGCACTTTGCATTCTTTTTTTATGTTCAAGAGACTGGAACTCCCAAGCAGCTGCAGGAGAGTGATAGTGCTGGATCGTTGTTACAATGCTGGGGGAAGGTGTGGGGGTTGTCTAACGTTTTCCCCCCTGCCCCAATCCAAATCACACACACAGACACACTCTGTGAACCTGCTATTAGCTGCACAGGGGAAAATGTACAGGCTTACAAGCTTACGTTTACAGGTTTCCCACCTCCTCAGCTAATAACAGCTTTGGAGGTGAGGGCAATTATTCTTATTCCAAGTGATATCTTGGCCAGATGACATTCCTGAGGGGCAGGTCTGTGATGGCAGGGAAATGGAGGCTTGGTAGTCTCCGCTGTTAGATTCAGGACAGAACAAAAGAAAGCATCACACAACCACAGAATTCATGGAAGTCACCACCAGAGGATGTGGTGGGGGCCATGAGAGTTTAGACGGCTTTATAATGAGATTGGACACATTCATGAAAGAGAGGTACAACGGTCAGCCATGAGAAAAACTTCCTGACTGTTAGAGCAATATGACAATGGAACCCATTACCTGGGGAGGTGGGGGGCTCTCCCACACTGGAGGCATTCAAGACGAGGCTGGACAGCCATCTGTCAGGGATGCTCTGACTTGGATTCCTGCACTGAGCAGGGGGTTGGAGTCGATGGTCTTGTAGGCCCCTTCCAACCCTACTATTCTATGATTCTAAGTATTCAATATATTTCCATGTTCCAGTTGTATGGGAGTGGGGTACCAGACAGCAGGGGTGGGCTGTCCCCTTCACGTCCTGTTTGGGAGTTTCCTAGAAGCGTCAGACTGGTCACTGTGGGAAACAGGATGCTGGACTAGATAGACCCTTGATCTGCTCTAATCCAGCAGGGCTCTCCTTATGTTCTTAAGAGCCAAATGGCTGCTAGAGTTCAGGGCAGGAACAGTGCAGCACTGCCCTAGGTATCGTCCTGTGGCCACCTTCCTGGGAGAGCATTCCAAGAACAAAAAGAATGCTCTCACATTTCCCTGGGGTACTTCAGTCAAGGGCAGAGTAACTGTGGTTGCAATGGGCTCCAAAGGTCAGGCAGCACGATGAATGAATAAAAGGTTATGGGAACCTTTTTCACAGCTGGATACATCAAGCCCCACATCCTGAAGGAGACATTCCACTGCGTCCACCCAGCTCAGCAAACTGCAGAGGACTTTGACCACCGAGGCCTGGACCCCCGAGGCAGGAGGGCTCAGGCACAGATTTTGAAGACTACAGATCTCTTTCCTCAAGCTGTTGCTGCAGTAGGAAGTTTTCAAGAAATCCTGACAAAGAAATAAGGAAAAGGACCAAAACCCTCCAAACATATATGACTGGCATGGGTCATTCATTATCTCGATGCAGCTGCAAAAACATTTTCCCCGCACAATATTCTAGGTTGTTTTTACAACAGCCAGTCAACCCAGCAATAAATCATTTTGTGCACTTGTTTCAACATCCTTCGTGTCTTCTTATTACAGAAAGGAATTCTGAAAAAAGCACCCATCTTTGGCTGTGCCCCCAAGTCCCAACTCAATGCTCCAGATAAATGACCCAGCCCAAATCAAGAAAAAGCAATTCCCATGGAGAAGCTTGAGGAATTGGTTAACAGCAAGGGCACACTGATGGATGGCCTCCGAAGACATCTGAGCCTTCTGGACTTATTTAGATGACCTGTGGCCCCATTTTCTGCATGTCTGCCAGACAGAACTGTAGAATACAATGCTCTGTCTGTCAGACAAATGGATAGGATTCAGCTAAAAGTTAATTAATCTTCAGATTATCTTATGATCTGTTTTGTTGAAATTTACAATAAAAAATAATTTAAACAAATTAAGTGCAGAGTGCAAAAATCTCCTCGAAACGCAGGCTTAAATTTTTATTTACAAAATACATGTAAATGTGGTACCTGAAATCCATCCAGTGATTTCTTCAACAGCTCAACATTTCCAGATATGTCCTCCATTTCAGAGTCCTTGGTGCGTATTTCCCCTCTCAGCAATGCCTCCCTCCGACAATACTCCTCATTGGACGCCTGCATTTGTTTTACCTTCTCAACAATCTGACGTATGTGGTTTAAGAAAGAAGAAAGAAACAGCCATTACTTTGTTTGTTTATCGGCAGGGTTTATGTCTTGCTTCCCAGCTGAAGCTTCTGACAGAAATAAATGGCCAAGTTATTTCCACATTAAATATTAAAATATTAATTATTACATGTAAAATATTACATCTGTCACCCCTTTTTCTTCGTGCAAGAACCCTGGAATCTGCTGAAATCCCACAATACACCTCCACCCCGTACAGCGGTATGAGTGTACAGCCATGCTGGGAGGTGTAGGGCTTCTTTTCTGTCTCGACATGCACAGGATTGCACCCTTGATGATGCTCACTTATATGGAATCAAACCATTGCTCCTTCTAGTTCCGCGCTGCTCCACCACTGAGCTACAGACTTCGCCCCGATTTTAGATGTTACAGACGAAATGAGAAGGCTCATTAAAGCCAAAGAGTTTTTATTTCGTGAGCTGAACTTGTTCTGTTACAATCTCATCCATCTTCCACGCAGCTCAGGATGTTGCTCCCTTGCCCTCTGTTTTACCTTCACAACAACCCTGTGATGTAGGTTAGGCTGAGAGATACTGACAGGTCCAAGGTTATCCGGTGAGCTTTGTGGCTGAGTGAGGATTTTGAACCTGGGTCTCCGCAGTCCTAGTCTGACACTAACCGCTACACCACTGGAAGGAAGTGAAGGAGGGTGGGCTACAGAGGTGGGCCCTACAGCCCAAGACTCAGGACTTGAAATGTTCTTGTAATATCTGGCTACTTCCAAAAAAGTAGCCAGATATTACAAAATGCTTTGATGCTCTGACTTGGATTCCTGCACTGAGCAGGGGGTTGGACTTGATGGTCTTATGGGCCCCTTCCAACCCTACTATTCTATGATTCTATAAAAAAGAGGTGGAGAAGCAAGCTGACAGACAGGTGGCAGTGCTAATTCTAAGCAGCAACAGAGTCGCTTTTCCTTTCTCCGGCCAAATTCCAAACTGCTCCCTTTCCAGGTCTCTTCTCCCACGAACCCCACACTCAGGCTGGATAGACTGGTGGCACAAAACCTCCTCCCACCTCCCCGCACCCTCTTGTCAGTGGCTGTGACCATCCCAACAGCCCGTGATCTGCCTCCATCACCCACTGATTAGCAGTCACTGTTAGTGGCCATGGCCACGAACTGACTCAAAGAGAGGAACCAACTAAAGGAGCGGTGTGGCCCACGACACAGTATTCATCTCCCTCGCTTAAAAGGCACCAACCCTAAAAAGGCAAACATTGTACCTGCTGATCTGTTACTGATTTCTCTAGAAGCTGAGAAAAGAGAGTTTCGATCACTTGGTTTCGAAAGCGCTGCACCTAACAGGAGAAAAGCGAAAAATGAATCTTAATTGACAGTAGGGACCCCAGTCCTTACATTCGATAACAGTGGGTTGGAAAGACACATTCCTCCCAGCAGACGAAAGACACATGGATGCATGGGGGGGGGGGGCAGTGCAAGCTATAGATGCAATGTACAGTGAGCTTTACCTCCCTCCCTTGCAACATAGCTCATAAACTAATGGCCATTCCAGCGGCTCCTACCTGAGTTGCCGCTAGCTCCGTGTCCGACTTCATGAGTCGCTCCCTGCGCCCCATTTCTTGTAACTGCTGGGATCTCTTCTCGCACTCTTTCGCCAGGTCCCCTTCAGCCTAAAACAAGGAAAGACTGGGAATAGCAGGAACATACAGAAATAAGGTGCAAGTGATTCTCACTCCGTGTCGCAGGAACGGTCCTGAGCATATGCCATTATGGGCTGGATTTAGCATTTGGTACAGGGACACGCCGCTCTTAAATATACGTAGGGCTAAGGCCGTCTTCAGAGCTGAGAGACCCTTGCGCCCTGGGGGACCTCCTCCTCCATCAAGTGGGCCCACTGACAGTGTTACCTTATCGCAGCACCACTTGAACTGGCCCTCTGGGAGGGTCATCATTTTAATTCCCCACAGAGCCTTGAAGCATCAGGGGCATTGTGGGAAATTTAAATGGCCACGGGGCAGTTAAGCAGTCCGGCTACTAGCACGGTGCGGTGCAGTGACTAGCGTTGGGTTCAGACTGGGGAGATCCAGGTTCAAATCCCAACCCAGTCATGAAGCTCACTGGGTGACCAAGCACTGTCCGCCTGCTCTAGCTCGCAGGGGTGTAGTGAGGATAAAACTAGGGAAGACCATGCCTGCTACCCTGAGCTTCTGGGATGGCTGGGATAAAACGGCAATAAATTAAAATGTAGCTTGCAGGATGCTGGGGGGGGGGGGCACCCGTTGAGAGGAGAGGCCCCAAAAGCATGTGGAGGAAGAATGCCTGGTGAAATCTCCAGTCCCCATTTCCAGGCATAACATCAGGCCTGTTAAAGAATAAAGAGATATTCTCTCTTTTTTTTCAGTAGCTCAGCCTTTGGGGGCATGAAATCAAGGGACATGGAAGGCTTTATGGGCCAATCTAGAAACAAGCAGCCCCACCATAATGTATGTAGATCCTTCCCCTTTCCTCAGTAGTCAACTCCTTTTCTGATCGCTCTAACTCTCACTGCATTCCTGGGGCTGGTATGTGTCTTTCTGGGCTGGCCAGCGCTCCGCCGGATGCAATCACGCTCTGACTGAGTGTCCATTCATTTCTGACTCTTTTGCCATCTGGTGGTGAGCCAGACAATAGGATGAGTGCAGAAAGTCCAATTCTGGTGGCGCATTGGCTTTGATAAACTGCAAGGACTTCACTGCACAGCCCCGGGGCCTGTTTTCAGTGCAAAGACACAGCCCTAGAACCTGCATATGGAACAGCGTTCTTCGCTTAAACTGCAGAGGCCAGCCTGACCCCAAACCATTGCTTTGGAGGCCATCTCCTGAAAAGTTCATCTTGTTCTTATGGGGACTGCCAATAATGCGCCCCCCTTCTTTATATTACAGATTAGGGATGCTTCTAAAACGTACCCTGGATGATGGAGCTCTAAACTGTTCCCTAAGTGGAAATGATGCCTTAGGAATCCTCCACTGGACTGTTCTTTTATTTCTGAATTTTTTTACAGAGCACTGCACAGCATGGCCGACCACAGTGTTCAGTTCCTTCAGTTAGTCTCCATCTTTCCCCCATTTTCTACCTTACTGATGCACACGTGCAATTGGTAAAACACTGCCCCCAAAAGCAAACTCGCACAATACAGTCACAAGATTCCTTTTGTGTAGTGTTTTATCAGTGCAAAGGAGTATGTGTACACATCAATAAAAGACTACCCCAAAGGAATCTTGATGCAATCGTATGTATGATCACATCAAGATGACCTTTCTTGCAGTGTTTTTCAGTGGTGTTTGCCCAAAAGTGACAGAGAGGAAGAAAATGATATGAACAGACTAAAAAAAAGAGAGCTGAAAAGAAGTGTATATAGTTCAGTTCCTCACTCGCTTTTAGAAATTCTTGTAGTTACACCACAATTCAGAAGGAACTGCCTTGTCTTTTTCTGATCTGATTTATGTAAGCTGCTGTGGAAGCCATTTTGGCCGAAGAACAAGATAAAAATGCTTTAAATACAGTAATTAAACAAAACATGAATTCGGCATGCTGGGAAGGCTGGGCACTGGCTGGCTGAAATGCTTGTTAAGAGAATACACTGCAACATTTTAAAGTGACCTAATGCCTCATTCTGCACCGCTCACGGAAAGTGAGGAAAGCAATGAAAACCTGGCTTTACATGGACATCAGCCCTTCCATCGCGAACGTGGAGAATTGCCATCTGCAATTTTTAGAAGTACTTGTATTAAAAATATCATTTTAAAAAAATCTGCTCCCTGATTAGCTAGGGGCACCTTTTGTAGCTTAATAGCTTTTACTCTAACTTTAATCAATTATAGGTTACAGACCTCATTTATTTTATTACATTTGTTTTTGTGAACCGCCCAGAGAGCTTCAGCTATTGGGCAGTATAGAAATTAAATAAATAAATGAATAAAATAAACGTCTCTACATGCCATTAGCAGGGGGGAAACAGCCATCTTGTGTAGGATTGCTGGGGGGGGGGGGCGCAGGTGAAGTTAAAGCGATTCTGATCAAGATTGCTCTTTTCTTGCTGCTGAAAGCACCAAGGAAACAACAATCAGGATCACCGGGGTTGGGGTGGGGGGCAAGGTTAAAGCTAATAGCAGCTTTATTTATTTAATAACAGCACACGAGAGCCGGTATGGTGTAGTGGCAAGAGTGCTGGACTGGGAGTCGGGAGATCCGGGTTCTAGTCCCCACTCGGCCAGGGAAGCTCACTGGATGACTTTGGTCCAGTCGCAGACTCTCAGCCCAACCCACCTCACAGGGTTGTTGTTGTGAGGATAAAATGGAGAGGAGGAGGATAATGTACGCCATCTTGAGTTCCTTGGAGGAAAAAAGGCAGGATATAAATGTAATAAATAAATAAAAATAAATAATAGCAGCGAGGAAACAGTGATCTTGATTGGGATTACTGGGAGAGGGGGAGAAGAGGCTTTTACCTCCCCTGCTCCCATTTCAGAGATCCTGATGCAGAGATCGCTGTTTCCTCGCTGATAATAGCAGCAGGGAAGCAGCAATCTTGATCAGGAATACTGGGGGGTAGGGTGGGTGGGGAGAGAATAAATGGAGGGAGAGGATGTGAGTGCATGCGAGAGAGAGAGAGGAATGTGTGTGTACATGTATCTGGGCCCACCCACTGCCACCTCACGCACCACTAGCCCCACCTGCTCATGTAGCCCTCGATGGGTTTTGCAGGGTCCGATATGGCCCCCGAACTCAAAGGGTTGCCCACCCATGGCCCAGAGTGACAGCATGAATGATATGGAAGAAAATGGACACTTACCTTTGTTTTTTCAACAAGCCTATTGGTTAAGGTTTCCTGCTCTGCACGGTACTTCTTTATTTCTTCTTCAGATCTCTTCACTTGGTTCTCCAGCTCGGCGATTTGCTGCAAAGGCACCCAGGAAAGCAGGATCAGCTGAAGTAAATCACGGCAGCCCTTCCTCCAGGGATTAGGTTAGTATGTGAGAAATGCATGCAGAGCTCCTCTGGGTCAGGGGCAACAGTCACAATTTCTACCTTATTCCAACACTATTCTACAGATCTAATGTTTCTAACAGTCACGCAGTTAGTTGCTTTCAAGATCCGATTTCTATTTCAGCAACACTGAAATTATATCCAATCTTGAATTGCTCTTTCTAACTGCAAACTCAGATGCCGACAGGGTGGTGGCCAAAACTAGGCCACTAAGAAACAAAAGGGAGGAGGAGAGGATATGCTGCAACTTTTGTGTTGCAGGCCCCACTTGTTATATTTATTATTCAAATTAATTCAAGGTTAAACTGCTAGTAAATCCTTCTCTCATTCAAAACCTGCAGCTTGCATTTGCTAATATCCGAGTTAACTGAGGGCTAACTCACATTCTGATATGCATTTACTTCTCTCTCTCTGAGTTCGCGCTTCGTTTCCTCTTTAATTCTAGAACACTGCAACAAACAGCAATGAAGGAAAACATGATCAAGCACAAAAGGTCATAGAATCATAGAATAGCAGGGTTGGAAGGGGCCTATAAGACCATCGCGTCCAACCCCCTGATCAATGCAGGAATCCAAGTCAAAGCATCCCTGACAGATGGCTGTCCAGCCTCGTCCTGAATGCCTCCGGTGTGGGAGAGGCCACCACCTCCCTAGGTAATTGGTTCCATTGCTGTACTGCTCTAATAGTCAGGAAGTTTTTCCTGATGTTCAGCCGGAATTGTATTCTTCGTGGTGCTAGCGGAACACACAATGGTGTCTTATTGCCATTCTGAAGATGTAATGACAAGGCCCTAACTGCACACACAAAAAAGGGAACAGTGGTTTTTAAACATCCTAAATTTTTTTTAAAAGAAAAGGAACATCCAGCCTAAACACAGGCAACCTCAACCAGTTTCAGGCTCCTATATATTCAAGAATTCTGCAACAGCCTCACATCAAAGTTGGGGGGGGGGGGGGAGGGAGACGGAAATGACCACTTTATTGCACAGCCGTAACAGGACAGACTAAAGATGTCAGTTACTCACCAGTGGAAGGCTGCCTGCCTGCCTTGGGGAAAGGCTCCATCATTCAGGAGAAGCCATTTTCTATGCCACTTAAATCGAGGTGGCATTTTCAAAAGGATTCAGAACAATCTATTTAAACAGCATGCCCACAGTTGCACTGGTTATGGGTCCCTTCAGTTCAAATACTGGTGTTTGTCTGTAAAGCACCCCCGCCACAGCCTGGGACCTGGTTACCTGAAAGTCTGCCTGCATCCACTTGCACCTAGAGTTGCTTCTTCTGCCCAGGGTGGGAGCCTGTGGTAGTTAGAAGCGGGGCCTCCCCTGGGTGAAAGCCAGGGGGGAGAACCGTTTGCCCACTCCAGGTGAGAGATGGTATGAGCATGCACTAATGGAAGTAGGTTGCATGGCTGGGAAACAAACACCTTCTTGTTCTGCACATTGCTTGGTTGGTTGGCAAGCCTGATATCATAGTTGTGACCAGTGGCTTGTTGTAGCAAGCTACAAATTGTGATTGTGCTTGTTTGGTTGGGAGTGACTGCTGGATGAGTCCATTGGATGAGATGGTTGCGGGTACGTTTGAATGGTGGGTGGGTGCTGAGAGTGTGTGGGTAGTTCTGGTGCGGTAAGGATGAGCTTGGGAAACTCTGATACAGGGACCCATGGAGGGGGTACCACTATTCCAGTGACTTGGGGCAGAAGGAGATATGGCAGGAGGAGGGGGTCGGGACATCAAAGTGGAATGGCCCACAGATGTCTACACACTGTTCCCCTTCTCCCCACTTCCTCTAGCTCTCAAGTGCCTGGTAGCTCATCCACTGGGCCCTCCTGTCTTGCGGTGCTGCTATTTAATACTAGGTTGGTCCACAATAAGCCTGCACTCATCCATGATTTAACCATGGATGAGAAGGCCGACCTGGCGTGTATTACCGAGAGCTGGATGAGCGGGGTGGGGTTGACCTGACTCAGCTCTGCCCACCTGGGTACTCAGTACGGCACCAACACAGGTTGGAGGGCTGTGTGTGTGGAGTCGCTGTGGTTTATAGAACCTCCATCTCCATCACCAGGAAACCACTCCACCTTGGCTGGAGTGCAACCCCTTCAGGCCTTGAGGGGCTGCACCTGCTGTTGGGCCGTAGTGTCAGGATGGAAACTGAGCCGATGGAACCCCAGAGGAGTTCTGATTCCGAGGAGGATCAACAATCCGTGGGAGAGGAGCCAGCTCATCCCTCACAGGCACAGCAGCTGGCAGAGATTCCTCCTGCCGGCATTCCTGAGATAGATAGTGACCTGGGCAGTGAGAGAGTGCGAGAGGGGGGCTTGCTAGACGCTCGACACAGAGAGCGATGACCAATGGAGGGCACGGAAAGGAGGCGTAGCGCCCGTTTGGCGCGCAAGCAATGGCCGCCTCCTGTGGACCCAAGGGAAAGAGGGAGGATCTCTCCCTAGCCCATATGTTCAGGGTCTTCAAGTGACTCTCCTTCAAACGGGGATCAACTGCCTACTCAGAGCATAGGCCACTCTGCTGTTCCTTGCTTAGTCGCTGGTGATTAGCATCTGAAAGAGTCATTAAGTTGTAAAAGGATTAAAGCCTTGAAAAGAAACCTTTGGCCTGTGTCTTGAGTTGGCTACTGGAGTCTACTGAAAGAGGCCGCCAGGGCGCTCCTGACACATAGAGACATATTGGGGATGTTGCTGGTGTACCATCCACCCTACTGCCCAGCATCCTCCCTGACTGAGCTGGCAGAGGCAGGCTTGAGCGTGATGCTGGAGGAACCCAGGACGGTGGTTCTGGGTGACTTCAACTTCCATGCTGAGGCGGTCTCCAGAGCTCCAGCTCAGGACTTCATGGCCTCCATGACAACCATGGGGCTGTCTCAGTTTGTCATCGGCACAAAACATGAAGCAGGGCATACCCTTGATTTGGTTTTTGCTCCAAGTTGTGAGTGGAGTGGTCTGAAGATTGGGGCGGGGGGTCATCCAAGTAACTCCATTGTCATGGTAAGACCATTTCCTGGTGAGATTTGAACTCACAATGTTACTTCCCTCCTGTGGGGGTGGGGGACCTATTTGGAGGGTCTGCTCCAGGAGACTGATGGAATCCAATGGATTTCTGAATGCTCTTGGGGATTATCCAGTGGAGAGAGCTGGTGATCCAGCCTAGGCCCTAGCCTCACCGTGGAACAGTGAGATGAGGAGGGCCATCGACTTGATTGCACTTGAGTGCCCTCTCCAGTGCTGTAGAGCCCGCTCCGCTCCTTGGTATACTGGGGAGCTGTGGTCAATGAAACAGGCTGGATGTCGGCTAGGGGGCAAACGGCGTAAGACTCGAAGCGAAGATGACCGAGCATGCTCTAGAGCACATAATCGTGCCTACTGTGTGGCGGTGCGGGAAGCAAGGCAGGCATATTTTGCTGCCTCCATTGCGTCCTTGAGGAGCTGTCCATCTGAACTCTTCCAGGTGGTCCAGGGGCTGTTAACACCCTCCCCAGCAAATGGGGCCCTGGCCCCATCAAGGACCCGCTGTGACCTTTTTGCATCGTACTTTGAGGACAAAATCCCTTGTCTCCACAGCGAACTTGATGTTGTTGTTATCACAATTCCAGTTGAGGTGACTGATGCCACCATGTGCCCGATTCTGTGGGATCAGTTTCAGTTCCTGCGACCTGATGATGTGGGCAAGGTGCTTGCAGGAATGTGACCAGCCAGGTGCCCTCTCAATCCCTGCCCCTCTTGGCTAATGAAAGCTAGCCAAGGAGGCATGACTGGGTGGGTTCAGGGAGTGATAAATGCTTCCCCAAGGGAAGGGGTGGTCCCTTCTGTCCTTAAGGAGGCAGTAGTGCGGCTACTCCTGAAGAAGCCCACTCAGGACCCAATGGTATCAAACAACTACCGCCCAGTCGCAAATACCCCTTTCCTAGGGAAGGTACTTGAGAGGGCCGTGGCAGTGCAACTGCAGGCACTCTTGGAGGATACTGATTATCTAGATCCATTCAAGTCTGGGTTTCAATCTGGTTATGGGATGGAATCAGCCTTGGTCGCCCTGATGGATGACCTTTATCGAGAGAGGGACAGGGGGAGTGCAACCCTGTTAATTCTGCTCCATCTCTCATCGGCTTTTGATACCATCGACCATGGGATCCTCCTGGATTGGCTCCGTGGGGTGGGTATCAGAGGCACTGTGTTACAGTCATTCTAGTCCTACCTAAGGGGCCTATTTGAGACAGTAACATTGGGTGACTATTCCTCGGCCCCTTGGCAATTGAGCTATGGGGTGCCGCAGGGCACCATCTTGTTCCCAATGTTGTTTAACATCTATATGAAGCTGCTGGGAGCGGTCCTTAGGGGATTTGGAGCTAAATGCCATCAGTATGCTGACGACATGCAGCTCTATCTCCCTGTGACATCTGAATCAGGAGAGGCTCTGCAAGTCCTAGATCAGTGTCTAAGCTCAGTAATTGGCTTTATAAGGGCCAATAAACTGAAGCTGAATCTTGGCAAGATGGAAGCCCTGTGGGTGAGTGGTTCCCCAGTCTGAGAGATAGGCACATTGTCTATTCTGCATGGGGTCACACTCCCTCTGAAAGTTCAGTTTTGTAGTTTGAGGGTACTCCTAGATGTCATTGTCACTGGAGGTCCAAGTGGCCGCTGCGGCTCAGAGTGCCTTTTACCAGCTTCAGTCAGTTCGCCAGCTACGGCCTCTCCTGGACAGGGGCAGCTTGGCCACAGTGGTACAGGCATTAGTAACCTCAAGACTGGATTACTGCAATGCACTCTATGTGGGGCTGCTCTTGAGGCTGGTCCGGAAGCTGGAGCTAGTGCAGAATGCAGCAGCTCAGCTGTTGTCAGGAGCTACCCCTGTTCAGCATTCAAATCCTTTGCTGAGGGAACTGTACTGGCTGCCTATTTACTACCGGGCCAAGTTTAAGGTATTGGACCTAGTGTTCGAAGCCCTAAACAACTTGGGAACAGGATACCTGAGAGAGTGCCTTCTCCCTTACCAACCTGCTCGGTCACTGAGGTCATCGAAGGGCTTCCTCCTGGTGGTTCCACATGGACCCATGGCCCAGTTGGAGTCCACCAGGAAAAGAGCCTTCAGCGTGGTGGCCCCCTTCCTCTGGAATTCCCTGCCTTTGGAGGTCAGGCAGGTGCCAACACTGTGTTGCTTTCGGCACCTTCTGAAGACATTGTTATTTCGAGAGGCCTTCTCCGAATGACCAGCCGCTGTTTATTAAGTTCAGAATCTGTTCTTTTAAAATGTTTTGTTTTAATTATGGGGTTTTATTCTTTTATCTTGTTGTTCACAGCTCCAAAATCTTTGATGTGGAGCGGTATATAAATATTGTAAATAAATAAATAGATAAACCTGCCCATACACTTGACTGCGGTCTTCTTTAGAGACTGGGTGCCCTCATCTTCTGGGATGAGGCAGGAGGCGACAGGGAAGAAGGCCTAACATTGTGGTGGCTGATTACAAAGAGAAAGACCATAGTAAAAGAAAAACAAATACCTAAGAAAAGCAGTTGAAATCAGGCTGCAATCTTATATCCAGGGGGAGTAAGCCTACAGAATTCAGTAGGACTTATTTCTGAGTAGATAAGTACAGGATTGTGCGAAGGAGTGTTAACTGGTGATTAATAATGCAATCCTATATGTGTCTACTCTACTCTACATGTCTGCTGCACGACAGCTCCCATCGTCCTCAGGCCACATGAATAATGGCCATGCAAGCTAGGGGTGCTGTGAGTTATAGTAGCTGTAGTCCAACACATCCAGAGGGCACCAAATTTGGGAAGGATGTTGTATTGGATTGCAGCAATCCCATACCAATTTACCTGTGAATAAATCCCACTGAACTCAATAGGACTTACTTCTGAGTAGAAACACATAGGATTGCACTGCCAGTCTACATAACATTTAAGGCATGATCCTATGCATGTTTAGACAGAAAAGTCTTACAACTTCCAGCATGCCCTAGCCAATATGCTGGGAGGTGTGGGATTTTTTTCTGTCTATACATGCATAGGATTGCACCCTGAATAATTCTTGCCTCACATTTTCAAAATGATTTTTTTATTGTTCTGATATCTAAGAAATAAATACTGATTTTCTAAGCAAGTTTTTTTTATTATAGTTCCACCTCAAGTCCCACCCCCTTTTTAACTTTAAGATAAAGAGAAAAAGAAGCTACATTTTGGAAGTCCAAAATACTCCATATAATTATATTAGAAGTGCACATACTTTATTAAAATAGTATCACAGGACCCAGTACTGCATAAAGATTTTACTTAATAAATATCCATCCAAACCATTATTCATTAATCGTTAAATCCTACTTATTAAAGAAACCAAGACTAATTAAAATAAATTTCTTCCTAATCCATTAAATCCGGCCAATTCTTAAATTATGTTTTTTTCTCCCAATACTTTAAATTATCTTGACACCCTCACTAGGTTTAATTTTCCCTTCTCTAAATTACAGCCTATATATTAATTTCATGGCACCTTATAACTGACCAGCATTTTTCTTCCCAATGCCATTTAGATGGAATCTTCTTTTTCTTCAGTACTGTGCTACCAAAACTCTAGTTTCCATTATCAAGGGGGAAATTAATTCTACCTCACAGCATGAAAAGAAGCTCTTTAAAATATGCTAAAATCAAAGTCAATGGAACTATAGGGATTGCAACACCTATAATTGTCAACAGTATTTCTTGCCGATATACCTGAATACGCGGGCATTTCATCCCATGCTGGAAAAACGATTCCCCACTCCCATCTTAAACCTATGTGCCCTCTGCTGTAATTTTTGTTATTATTCCTCAATTGAAAGAAGGGTTTGCTGCTGCCATTCACTGATAGCCATCCTCCTTGCTGTAAGCAGCATCTTAATATGTAAGTGTTAAGTTCTCATTTCTGATCCTCCTTGTTTTTAACAAGCAAGCCTTACCAAGGGATCCAAAAGTTGCAAGACTCTTTTTAAGGGAGGTGTTTTATGGTGGAAGGGGGATTGGCATTTCGCTGACCCATTTGCTGTAAGCCTCCCAGAGCAGCCTGTCTGAAAAGGTGGGCCAATTAAATGTCCATCAATCCAAGCCGTTGAGATAAGGTTACCAGCCGATGAGATAAAAAGGAACCTGGTCTGCTCCTGTGGCTTTAACAGCTGCCTGATCTGCACCAAACAGCAAAGGCTTCCGACCATGGAGAACAGCATGCCACTGGTGACAGCCAGCCTGTTTAAAGGCACAGGAGCAAAGGCTGGTAAGAAAAAGTGAGCAGCCCGCAATCCAGACCACACTGTGCCCCCAAGCAGTGAGCAGGTGCGCTGTGGATGGGATGGCAAGCATGCCAGGTCACAAGGGCAGGACCAGTGCCTCCTGGCATCAGAAGACCTGGAGGTATGGGAGCTGGTGCCCAGGGGGAAGGAAGCAACCCTAAAAACAAAACATCTGTTTACTGGGAAGGGCTTTGATCTCAGGAAAGCAGGTGTGGGCCAGGTTCATCAAAAACATTTACTCTGAATTAATCTTACAGGTGGAAACCAAAGCACCATACAGAACTAATTAGGGCTGGGACTACAGCAGTCTGCAGGCACAGGCTATAGAACCCTTGCTGGAGCTAAGCGAGGTTGGATCTGGGCATCACTGCCTGGACGGGAGTCCCATGTAAACCACCTTGAGTTCCAGGGAAGGAAGGTGCGATATAAACAGTTTTGTGCCCAAGGGAAATTGGGGCTTGTGCTTCTTAAACAGAAACTTCTTTTGAAACAGAGGCTGAGCACTCATACATACATACATTCATGCATACAATCTTCTACTGTGCTGGTTGGCTGGGGTGTGTGATGTCATGGACCCCCACCCCCCAGAAGCATTTTTTAAACTCTTTGAAAATCAAGTGGGTGGGACTGTTATTAATCAAGGAGCCAAAAAATTGGATTAACTTGCAAGTTGCACTTGAATTAATTCTTATAAAAAGTAGGCAGTTGGTCTGCAGCATGAGGTGGGGTGAGGTGGGGTGGGCATGCAAAGAATTTGACAGGTCAGGTATCAGCTCTCGCTACACTGGGGCAGCTGCCAGGGCTCATGTACCCCCTGTTCTCCTACGCCACCAGTTCTGGCACCATCTTGCCTGGGTCCCTGCCACCCTTGCCACTGGAGCCTGCCACAATGTGAGTCCCTCGGTGGTGGGGTGCAGGCAGCTTCCAGTCAACATTTCCCCGCAGGTGGCCTTACCCTGTGTGGTGTGGGCACTGCTGGGAGCCGGGTAGCTGCTCAGCTCTGATTGGCTGCCATGCTGCAACTCCCACAAGGTCATGTCGAGCCGGGAGTTGTGAGTGTAGAAACGTGGCGGCTGTATCCGGTAAGCCCATCCAGGGGAAGGGCGTGATGGGTGACTGCAGCGCTGGCAAGGCCAGCACCTGTACCTCTAGGAGGTACACTTGTGGCGGGCAACAGGGACAAGGGCGGCAGGGACCCGGTGTCCTGATCCACAACCATTTCTGCCATTCCTGTAAGATGACAGCTCAAGCGAGGGGACACAGGGGTGGCAGAAGTGGTTCCAGAGTACAGCAGGGTCAGGACCCTGGATAGAACTGCAGGTGCTGACTCAGAGACTGTGAACTCGGATCCAAGAAAATGGTAGCGATCCTGCAGGTCTGTAAAACAACTTACCCCAGAACTGGCTTACAGCAATGGGCGGGAGAGTCCTTCCAGGAGCTCAACCTCCTCAGGTGCTGCATCTGGATTTTTAAAGGAGAGGGGCCCTTTCCTGCACTCATTGGTTTCTTCTGGGTGGTGAGGTTCTGGGGGGACAAGACACTAGCTTCTTGTACGAATGTTCCCCAGGGCCTCCCTGCTCACTGGACAAGTCTGAGGCCCCCTCCTTGGGAGTCAGAGGACAGTGCCTTCTCCTGGGGACCAAGAGGGCAGGGTGCGGGATCCAAGGTGGAAGTCTGGGAACTGGTTTGACTTCTCCTCAGAGTCACTGCCAGCACAAACCTCAGTCTCAGAGGGCTCTCGGTCCTGGGCCGTGACACCCTGTTTGTTTGGGAAGTAGGCGGGAGCTGGTTATTGGTGCCACAAAGGATCCAATCAGGAGCACTGTGTCTGTAGCCTGCCAATTCCTTGCAAAACTCTAGCAAGGGATAGTAAGTGACAGCACCAGCCCTGAATTGAGGGCTCACTGTTCCAGAAGTGGACAACTGTATCAACATCGGTCCAATATTCCTATGGCTTAGTTATTCAAAAGGGAAGAACAGAATGGAGGGCGAGTGGAAGTGTTGGCCCAAATCCACAAGATGGGTGGTGGCAGGGGGGCACCCCATCCCATTTCGGAGTCCAAGCAGTGCTTGAAAAACATGAATTATTCACCTGGGCAGATACATGGGCAAGCTGGTTGTCCTTCTCCCTGCTCTCTCTCCTTAATTTCTCAGCATCCATTTTCAACTGCTGTATTCTCTGGTCCTTCGATATAACATCTCTTTGCAAACTGGTCACCAGCCCTGTGAGAACAAATAAGAAAAAAATAGATCATCATTTAAAACCAAAACAAACTACGGGGGAAAAATATCTTCACAATGATGTCTCAAAGGGAAAAAAAGGTTTTGTAAATGGGTGTGAAAGAAGATTCAGAGTCTGTCTGTTTGGGAGCTATGATCTATCCATTTATTTAGATTTCTGCTCTGCCAGAAGGATCTCTAGGGATGTTTACATAAAATAAGAAAGCAGTAACTGAACTGGGGCAGTGTCCATCCTCTCCGATGAATCACATCAGTGACAAAAGCTAAGGGGAGTTTCGCTTTTCAAACACAGGCTTAAAACCTTTTATTTGTATTTCCAAGGTCCTATTTGTGTTTTATTGGATTGATTGTTCAATGTTTTATAAATATGTTTTCTTGTGTTTATATTGTAATGGCCATTGGCTATACACAGTAAAATCTGAATCTGAATGAACTGACAAAGCAAAGCATCCTCTGCAACACAGCATTGCTCTGGGGTGGCATCCCTGCTCCTCTACCAGTACACATTAGGCTGTTGCAGCTATTTCCATTCCGTTTTGCCTAATCTCACTCCCTCAACCGCTGGGAGTAGAATGGTCCTTTAGCCCTTCCCGCAATCTGCAGTCTGTTCACAGCCCAAGGCAGAGAGGTGAGTGGCAGATGTAGATGCTGTGCCTCCCATGATATGCTAAATGATGGCACTGGAATGGTCCAGTACCTGGTCAACTGCTTGGCTCTTTTACTATTAAGCATTGGAACTTAGCCTGGATGGGAGATGGCCTGCCTGGAAGCCCCTCAGAAGCCATTTTGACCTTCCCAAAGGAAGGACAGGAAGCATAAAAACAGATCAATGGAAGTATAATCCAACTTGGAAAACACTATAAATTTAGCATCCTGAAAAGACATTGCTGCTTAAACAAAATATACCTGTTGTAAGAGAATAATTCTTCTTTAACGTCTCATTCTCTTGCTTCCAGTGTGCAATTTGTAGGTCTCGTTCAGACAGGGAATGGTACAAGACTTCACTGGTGTTTTGCTGCAAATTGTTAATCTATTACAAAAATGATAGTAGAAACAAAAGATAAACACAGCTACTTCACACTGATTTGGATTACATGACACATTTCTACTGCATTTGTACAAAACGCTAGACAGGTTTTATAGAAGCATTAGAAGACTGACGCAAGAACCACTTCAAGCATCACATGTGAAAACATGCAAAGAGCCGGTTCAGGCTTAACAGCCAAATGCAGATGTGCTCTCTCCTCTGCCCACATGCTCCACTTCCCTCCTCAACTTCCTAAGTTATGGCAAACTACAGTTTGCTGATACATCCATGCTGGGAAAACTATGCCACAATTCAGGAAATCAGAGGAGAAGGGATGAGGAAGAGAAAGCATGTGAGTCTTGGATGTGACAGCCAAAACATGGTTTGTCTATGATCATCAGGAGCTGTAAGCTCAGAGGCAAGGCACATGCCTTACATAAAAAAGGTCTTGGGTTCAATTCCTAGTATCTCCAGGTAGGGTTCGGAATGACCCGTCTGATCCCATGGAATACACTGCCAGTCAAGCTAGACAACTCTTAGCCGATAGTTTGATTCAGTATAAAGCAGCTTCCTATGTTTCTAAGCCTCAGGACCTCATCAGTACCCAGGAAACCCCATACCTGCTCTCTCAGGTCTTTAATCTCTTCTGTCTTTGCACCAACGTCTTGTTCAAGAGCCATCAGCTTCTGATGAAACTCAGCATCTTTCTTGGCAAGAGCTACTGTTATCTTCTCTGTCATTGCTGCAATTTCACTCTGAAGATTTGCTATCACCATGTCTTTGCGATGGCATTCACTTTCAAAGTAGGAGAGGCGACTGATTTCATTTCCCATTTTCAAAATCACCTCGTCCTGTGCACAGAAATACAGCTGCTTGTGACGTAATATGCCATTTGTTCCCCACAGGCCTCTGTTTTTCCCTTTTCCTCAAGAAAATGAATGCTGGATTTCCTACAAAATGCTAGATCTCTTCTTCTAGTTATTATTAATTTTACATACATTGCACCAGATGAGTCAGGCATTTGCATGAGATTTTTTCCATGCCCCAATTAAACCCTCAAACCCACTATGTAGTAAAATTCTTATCAAGCCAATATTCAAGCACCATGCAACTGAAATAAATACAAATTCAAGCAGCTGCTTTTGACTTTGAAAGTCCTCTACAGCTTGGGACCAGAGTACTTCAAAGATCATCTGTCTTCACATGTTCCTGCTTGGACCTGAAAACCCTCTTCTGAGGCCCTTTTCCAGCCAGGTGAGGTGTGTCAGGTGACTAATGCAAAAAGGCCCTTTTCAGTGATGGCATCCTGATTATGGGATGCTTTCGCCAGAGACTGGGGAGCCTGGCACCTACTCTGACATCATTTCAGTGCCAGGTAAAGACCTTTTTATTTTCCCAGGCCTTCTAATGTTTTAGCTTTTTAACTGATTGTTCATCTGTGCCAAATGAGTTTTATGCTGCTTCCATATGTCTTATTGTTGATATTGTTTTCTTATATGTATTTGAAAATTGTTTTTATCCTTGCCTGTGAGCCATCCTATGAAAGGATGGGGTATATATACCAAGAAGAAATAAACATTCTTCCTCCATTTCCCTCCCCTTCTATGTTCAATTTAGATTGTACACTCCTTGGGGCAGGGACCTGTGCTCTTGTGCTTTGCAAAAGTGCCATGCACGCAGGTAATGCTGTATTAGCAATAATAACCACACTGCCCAGATGGCCCTAGTTTTGAGGGTCCTGTTCCAGCACTCCTGATCCTTGTAGTCTAGGAGCACGTGGGGCTTCAGCCTGTGCTTATCACCAGTAGCCTTCCTCACTTAGCACAGCAGCATGCCAGGAGAGAAGGCATCAGCCTCTCCCCAAAACATCTTCTGCGGCAATGAAAAAGGAGTGGGGCAAACTCTGGTTGGGGCAAACTCTGGGATATTTCCCCACTGGGCACTAAAGGGCTCTTTGGGGACCTACCAATCAGGCTTCAGTACGCATCGCTCAGAGATATTGGACACTTCCACATAGGCACCTTACCCTCTCCTTGGAAAGCACATCCCCTTGATGAATGTTTGTAGCAGCTCCATTTCCTGGAACAGAAAAGATGCTCAACTAGTTAACACCATAAAAGGAAGCAGACACTGAGCTCAACAGTACATTTTTATTACTCTGCATGATTGGGCATCTCTGCAACTCGGTTTCAAGTATTAATAAGCTTTTCCCCAAGCTGACCCTGTTGCTTCTGTCACCTCATTGGAGGATAGCAAGTTCTGAACGTAAATATGGGGGGGGGGGAGTGCAATGCGTCATCGTTCTTTCTCATCATTTTTAATTTATGGAAGTGCTTAAAATATAAAATACATAAAATATAAAATACATACAACTAAAATACAGCAGCAACTGTAGCTGGCACCTTTCAAGCTCATGTAAGCTAAATCATAGAATCATAGAATAGAATCATAGGATCATAGAATAGTAGGGTTGGAAGGGGCCTACAAGACCACTGAGTCCAACCCCCTGCTCAGTGCAGGAATCCAAGTCAGAGCATCCCTGACAGATGGCTGTCCAGCCTCATCTTGAATGCCTCCAGTGCGGGAGAGCCCACCACCTCCCCAGGGAATTGGTTCCATTGTCGTATTGCTCTAACAGTCAGGAAGTTTTTCCTGATGTTCAGCCAGAATCTGGCTTCCTGTAACTTGGGCCCATGATTCCGTGTCCTGCATTCTGGGATGATCAAGAAGAGATCCTGGCCTTCCTCTCTGGGACAACCTTTCAAGGACTTGAAGAGTGCTATCCTATCTCCCCTCAGTCTTCTCTTCACAAGGCTAAACAGGCCCAGTTCCTTCAGTCTCTCTTCATAGGGCTTTATTTCCAGTCCCCTGATCATCTTTGTTGCCCTCCTCTGAACCTTCTCCAGTTTGTCTGCATCCTTCTTCAAGTGTGGTGCCCAGAACTGGACACAGTACTCCAGATGAGGCCCAACCAGTGCTGAGGAGAGGGGAACTAGTACTTCCTGGGATTTGGAAGCTATGCTTCTATTAATGCAGCCCAAAAGAGCATTTGCCTTTTTTGCAGCCATATCACATTGTTGGCTCATATTCAGCTTGTGATCTACAACAATTCCAAGATCCTTTTTGCTTGTAGTGTGGTTGAGCCACGTATCCCCCATCTTGTAACTGTGCATTTGGTTTCTTTTTCCTAGGTGCAGAACTTTGCATTAATCCCTATTTAATGTCATTCTGTTGTTTTCTGCCCAGTGCTCCAGTCTATCAAGATCACTTAGAATTTTGTTTCTGTCTTCCAAAGTATTAGCTATCCTGCCCAATTTTGTGTCATCTGCAAATGTGATCAGCATTCCCTGCACGTCCTCCTCCAAGTCATTAATAAAAATGTTGAAGAGCACTGGGCCCAGGACTGAGCCCTGCGGTACCCTCCTCGTTACCTCTCCCCACTTTGAGCAGATCCCATTGATAAGAAGATCCCATTGAAAAAAATGCTAGTTTTGTCAATGATACACAAATCTGAAAATATGTAGCTACTGCTGATATAGGCTGAAATCAAGTGTGTCATGACAACTTACAAGATGCCACCTCTCAAATTGCCTTCAAATTGATCCTCAAAATCCATATTTTCTCTGAAGCCTTTGGCTCAACTTCTCAGTTCTCATTCCTACCCATCATGAAGCCATTCACCTCGTCCGTTCTCAACTCTTCCCTCTCTATTGGTTGTTCTCCTTCTTTCTCCCTTCCCACCCTGTTTTCTCCTTCATGGTTGATATTTAGATGTAAGCTCCTTGAGGACAGGGACCTGGTTTTTTCATGATACTCTACAGAGTGCCATGATGATGTCATTGTGTACACTGGGGTGGGAATCGCTTTTTCTGTTAAGGGTTGCATTCCCTCCTGGGCAATCTTTTCCCTCTCTCTCTTTCTGACATGCCTTTTCCCTTTCTTTTGTTTTCTGCCACCTCCTTTTCTATACCACTCCCACCTCCTTGCATTTCTCACTCAGCGAGCCACCAGGGAAGGAACAGACTCCTGTTGCCAGAGGTCTGAACTGATTGTTTGCAGAGGGATTCTGGAATCAGGCTGAGGGCCACAGGTTCCCCAGTGTACATGATAAGTAATCATGGTTTCCTAGAATAGCAATATTGAATTTTCTGGCAATTAGGGCAGAGCAGCATTCCCTGTTCCCCTTCGCCAAACCATCTGTCCCCTGCAAAGGTGGGAGACAAAATAACAGCAACTTTTTTGGGAAGTGAGCGAATGTCGCCTCACTTTCAGGTGAGCAGTTACTTATTTTCCACAAGTGATTTTTCTTTCTTTCCCCCTTTAAAACAAAGCTAAGTCACTGCTACAGCTGCTGAATTCTTTGCTAATCTGGCCAGAATAGCCCATGGGAATGATTTATTTATTTATTATTTATTTATTGCATTTATCTCCCGCCTTTTTCCTCTTGCAAGGAACCCAAGGTGGCTTACATGATCCTCCTCCTCTCCGTTTTATCCTCACAACAACAACCCTGTGAGGTAGGTTGGGCTGAGAGTCTGTGACTGGCCCAATGAGCTTCTGTGGCCGAGTGGGGACTAGAACCCGGATCTCCTGGCTCCCAATCCAACGCTCTCACCACTACACCACACTGGCTCTCAATGATGTTATGTAATGACACAGTATCATTACTGGGGGTAGTACTGGGGGGTGGGGGGGGAGGTGGCTGCCTTTTGGACCTCCTCACCGAAAAGAAAAACTCTCAGGCCTACTTATCCAATGTAAGCCCATCACCCAAACACCTGTGCGCCCGCACTTCAGCTTCCCCCACCCCCCAAACAAAGAACAGCAAAAAGGCAATGCAAGGGAAAGACTGTGCGATACCTGATATAACTGCCGGAGATCTGCTGAAAGCATCGGGAGAGAAGGAAGGCGAAGGGACTGCTCTACCCCAAGCATTTATGGGTCTCTTTCTGAGTGGTGGATGCGGCAAAGTCCCACTTGCTGCATAGGACCAGCTGCGATTAACCGGAGGGGACCGTTGAGACTGCAGGAAAGGAAACTGAGCAGCCGCTGCTGGAGGAGCTTTGGTCTCTGTAACTAGCTGGAGGTGCCCCGGCCAAGCGGTGCGGCGACCCACTGGAGGGCAGGAGACCTGCAGAGGAAAAGTTCGCATAATGGGAGAGACTTTATAGACACCCCAATTCCACCCCCACCCTCGAATCCAGGATGATATGACCTTTTAAGGGCTCTGGCCATTGTGAAGCTGAAAGAGTTGGGTGTGTGAGAACAGACAGCTAATTAGGACCACATTCTCACATTATTATTATTATTATTATTATTATTTCTACACCGCCCCATAGCCAAAGCTCTCTGAGTGGTTTACAAATATTAAAAACACTAAAAATACAGTATACAGAGGTTAAAAGCCATTTACATAAAGCACACATAAACAGACAATATACACAAAGACAATAATATATCTAAAAACAACTTCAAGCAATCAACCACAACTGTGAGACAAATCCAGGATTGATTAAAACTCATCATATGCTGCCAAATGCCTGGGAGAAGAGAAAGGTCTTGACCTGGCTCTGAAAAGATAACAATGTTGTGTGTGTGGGGGGGGGCACTACCAAGAAGGTCCTTTAAACTGCAAGGAGGCAGCTTAAAGGAAGTTGCCTGGAAGAACAGGTGAAATTTGGGGATTCATTCTGTGAGGCACAGACCCCCTCACCCTCCACCACAATTACACCATATGGAGTGCAAGGTAAAATATAGCCCCCACCCTATGCTATACTGCTCAGATTCTGAGCTAGATAAGCAGCTTTCTAATCACCCAGTCCTAAACCTCAGCAGTCAAATACTACAGGGCAATCATACCATTGGCTAGACCTCGGCGATTCAGGAAGGCGAGCAGGAAGTTACTCATCTAGTCCCATAGCTCAGTAGTCTCACATTACTGCACTATTGGGACGGGGCAGGATTTTCCCAATTGTTTACATTTGCCCCATGCCTTGTGGGCCCCCAACTTGTATTAAAGATAATTCACAACATTTTTATAAAGTGAGACCAGATTATCATGTATTTTTAGCCATGGCAGCAACATCACCAACGGTCCAACAGCATTGATGGCAGCGGCTGCTCCACCACCAGCCCCAATTTCTTATGTTTCTATCCCATCCATCCTCCAAGAAGCTCAGGATAACGCACATTCCACCCCCACTTTGATCCTCTCAACAACCCCGTGAGGTTGTTTAGATCTCATAGTTGCTAGCCCAAGGTGTATTGGCCCCAGAAGCGTAACTTAGTCACCTGTAGTGTTAGAGGGGGCCCAGAGATCCATAATGCCTTGCGTAAGTTCATTATTAGTGCAATTCCCTTGCTAGTAAGCCTCTGAGCATGTGAAGATGAGTCAAAGGGCCGACAGCGTGGCGTAGCACATTCCATACGAATGAGTAGAGTATCTAATCAGATGTGCCTCGGAAATGAAGTTTGTTTGTCTTAAAGCTGCAGGTGGCTGTACTGAGAACCAAGTACTGTTAGTTTATGCTGGGAATGAACACTAGGTGGCGCTTGCTGCTGTCATGCTGCCTCCTAGGGATGTCAGAGAATTTCTCCATGAATCTCGGGGAGGCCGAATGCCAGCGCATTCGGCCCCCCGAAATGGGTGGAGAAACGGTCTGCCCCCCCGCCCCGCCCCCCCGGGACGGGACTTACCTTGTTTGAATGTCCCTGGCGGCGGCGGCGGCGGTTTGGCGGCGGCGGCCGGTCTTCCGACCGGCTGCCACCGCCGCCATTTCCAAGTTAAAAAAAAACAAAAACAAACAAACGTGATAGGCTATGTAAATGTTTACGTAGCCTATCACGGCTAAATTGTTAAAAAACACCATGATAGGCTATGTAAATGTTTACGTAGCCTATCACGGCTGACTTTGGAAAAAAAAAAAAAGCGCGTACGCAAATGGCGGCGCCCATGGGCGCCGCCATTTGCGTACGCACTTTTTTTTCCCCCCAAAGTCAGCTGTGATAGGCTACGTAAACATTTACGTAGCCTATCACGGCTGACTGCAGGGATGCAAACGGCGGTGGCTACGGCCGCCACCATTTGCATCCCGGCAGGAGAGGAGGTTTCGTGGCCGGAGGGACGGGGCACCTCCCCCCCGGCCAGAATTTCAGGGGGGAGGGACGGGGCTCCTCCCCCCTGGCTAGAATTTCGGGGGAGGAAGGACGGGGTGCCTCCCCCCCACCGCGAAGCAAGCTTTGGGATCAGGTAAGGGACTTTCGTCCATCCCTATTGCTAACATGCATGCTATAAAACCTATTGTACCCCATGGCTTTGGGTTCAGAGCAGCTGTCTGATCCAACCATTGGGTACGCCTGTGTGCTGATTGTACTCAATAAAGTATCTCCTTGTAAGTAAACATGGATCTGATTTACCACTATCTTGGCACCTCTAACCTAAGAGTTCAAAGCCCACAGCTGGGGCAGTACACAAGGGCAGCCAATGAGCTTCAGGTGGGGATGTGAACCTGGTCTAAGTTCTCTAAGCAATACCTCACACTGCGCTCGGAGCTGGACCATGCATATAGAGCTGGAACCATTAATGACTTCCAACAGCTTTGATGTGGAATCCATTGCACTAATTGCTCTCTGGGCAAAACAACAACCATTGTGGTGTAGATATTGCTTATATTTAAGAGTGGTTGCAAGAAGAAAACAGAGGAAAAGAACAGAGCCCAAGAAAAGCATCACGCAGGGACCTTACAACGTTGATGATGCCGCTTTTACCTGAGATGCATTTTCCAGCACAAGCTCAAACATTGGTCCATTAGAGCCAAATCGCAAAATGTCTCCAGGGCTCGCCTTCACAGCTGCGTTCTGGATATGACAATCATTAATGAACGTTCCATGGGCTGAGTTGAAATCCCGAAGAATGAAGCTGTTGTCTGAATCGCTGAATTCGATGGCTGCGTGGTGGTCTTCAATCCCTAAAGACTGAAAATTACATTTTAGAACTCAAGAGCATAAGAACTACCCAGATACACAGACCAGAATGATTCTGACACATTGCCGGTTGCTTTTTTTTGCCATTTCTGGTTTATGCTACACCCCATTCTGTTTCATCGCTGTGGAATAATGCTAGGCAAAACACAGGATGGTTTTCTTGTTACACTGCATAGGTTTCATATGCATTTTAAAGACTTCCCACGTTTTGCTTTATTTTTGATAAGTCAGATCAACCAGCAATTATAATCAGAAATGAGATATTCTTGCCATCCTCACGAAGATGAGAGAGAGAGGGGGGCAGGTGAAGACAACACCAGATGCTTGCTCCTGCTCCAGCTGGGTTGCCTCTCCCCTACGTGTGGAAATTTCAGGGGAGGAGATTTTGGGTAAACATTAAGAAAGAAACTTCCTAAATGGCAAGAGCTGTTTGACAACTGAGCAGACTACCTTGGGAGGTGTTGGGCTCTCCTTCACTGGAGGAGTTTAAGCAGCAGCTAGACCACCATCTGGCAGCAATGCTGTAGCGGTATCTTGCACCGAGCAGGGGACTGGACTAGATTTTATTTATTCATTCATTCATTCATTTCTATACCGCCCAATAACCGAAGCTCTCTGGGCGGTTCACAAAAATTAGGGGCCTCTAAGGACCCGTCCAAGTCTATGATTCTACCAGAGGGCCACTTAACACTAACTGTCCTGTGGGAAGAAGCCTGAAGAATGTTATTTTGATACTGTCTTATTGTGATTTTAATATTGCATTTTGATTTTCATTTCTATTCTGCCATAGAAGGATTTACAATATAAATTTTATATCCTTAAAGACAGGATGTAAGTAATTATAACAAATAAATAAAATACCCCAGCTTTACTAATATGTAAAAAAAATATGTAAACCGACATTACATATAATTTTCTGCAGTGTTTTTCACATTTTGAAAACTACCTCTGAAGGAACTGTTTCGACACTGACCAAGGGTTTCAGACTCCCAATAGGAACAATAAAAAGGGTTTTATTTCTGTTGGTCTGTGTGCCTGTCTCTAAATTAGAATCCCTGATCAGCAGTAACTCATATGTAGATTTGTACTTGTACAAGTGGGACCTGCAACAAAATGTTGCAGTGTAGAGTGTTCCAGTGTAGACTGTGTTTTAAAGTTTGCCCTGTGAACCACCCAGAGAGCTTTAGCTAACGAATGAATGAATGAATGAATGAATGGAGTGAGTTTAAGAGAGTAATCCTATGGTCCCTGGGTAAACATTCCACAAACCATAGGATGGCTTAGATTCCCCCCCTCCAAGCTCAGCAACAGTGCTGTGATTTTGGAAGTGGGGAGTTGGAGATCTATCCTCCCTGCCCTACAGCCAGTGTAGAAGGAACTGTGCCAACTGCCTTTCCAAGGTTGGAAAACTGACCTTGGAAAAGTGGGCATCCGGTGGGCGGGAAGGGAAAGAAACCAGATAGGCCAGGATACGATTTATCCTGAGCCTCCTCCAGCCTCCATCCCTCTCCCTCCAAAGTGGCCACGCTAGACGGGCTAGCGAAAAAAGCAAAGACCACCTCTGCTGCTCCTCCTGCCCTGCTTGCTTCAGCCTGGCAGGGCACAGGAATCTCAGATGCCTCCTAAGCCACTCAGCCAGCCACGCTCTCCTCAATACTCCGTTCAATTCCCGCCCACCCAACAGCCAACTAACATTCTATGGCCACCAAGAACGCTCAACCCTCACTGGGCTGTTTTTGGGGTCACCCCAGGGCTTTTCTTCTAAAGGGTGCGTGTGTGTGCGCGTGTGTGCGTTTCTGAAAGCTTGCTGATGCCTCCCTTTTATGCACTCACAGCCTGAACATCAGGACTTATGTTCCAGTAACAAACAAAGCAGATCCCACAAGGCTGAAGTCTTCTTTCTCTCTGTCTAAGAACCCAATTTAAAAACCAATGATAAAGGTAAGCATGTCCACGCAACTAAACTAACTTGCCATTAGTAACATTTGTGGCCTTCTATCTTAACTCTAAACCTGACCCTAAATCTGAAAAATATTCCCATTGCTTACACATGGACCTGCCTCCCATCTAAGTATGTTCTGGAGGGAGGCCTGCAGGCTATAATATTTTTAAGAGCAAAAGCCAGCATTGCGCTCCCTTGACACGTCACTTCCACTATGTGGAACTATGATACAAATATTCAGTGCTTTCAACAGAACCATTTATGTCCGTGTGAGAAGCAGAAAATACCACACAAAGTTTGGATCACTGAGCTGTTTCATTTTTTATAGACACTTTCAGTATCCAAACATGCCATTTTCCTATTCGCCATTTGGGAGTGTGAGGTATGGGAGAGCGGGTGCCAGTCAGGATACGCCAGCTGTGCAGAATGTGTCATCTACCCAGCCAAATGCAGTCCAACATCTATATATTTTGGCTGGCAGGGGCTCAACAAGGTCCTCCTCTTGTTGTCCAACATGCGAATCCTGGTGCCCTCCAGCTGTGGCGGACTACAACTCCCCAAATCTCATAGCCAGGGTACTGGGAGTTGTAGTCCAACACATCTGGAGGGCACCAGGTTGGGGAAGGCTGCTGTAACCATTACACCACACTGGCAATTCAGAACAGGGATGTTCTTATAAAACATTATAAGAAGTTTAGGGAGCAATCTTATCGCCACTAGACATTGTCTAAAGGATTGCTTGGTTTCTGGGAAAGGAGGTTGGAGCCAGGGCTCTGTCTTCGGTTCCCAGAAACTGTGCCCCCCGCCCCTGCCCCCCCCCCCCCCGTAGCTGTCTCCATGCTAGGTATGTCTCCGTGCTTGGAAAGAGTGTGGAGACAGGGAAAGGGGGATGGTCCTGGGGGTGGGGGAAGGACTGTGGAAGCCATGCTATGCATCTTTCTATTGGGTCTCCAGGCCCCTTCCCTCCCGCTCCCCGAAGCTGCGCCTACATGGGTGAAATTGCCCATATGGACAAGAATGCAGGGTGGTTGAAGCACATAGGAGAGGATCCCCTCTGTGCTTCAGCCACCCTGCATAGCACAGCTGGCAGCCTCCGATTTCGGAGGGTGGTGACTATCCAGATAGGATTGCACCCTAAATGGTAAAAATAACATGCAGAAGACTCATGTGTTACACTTATAGAATCACCTTAAGAATAATGTCTGAATCTTCGTGCCTTCCTATAGTAGTTATCTTTGGCCTCAGTGCCAAAATGCCATCGGAACTCTTTAGAAAAGCCTTCATTGTATCTCCTGTAAATCATATGCAAGAAACTCGTTTGAGTATCTGAGAAGACAGCCATTACTGTCAATATTAGTTTTGCAGTTGCACCAAGAAAACATCGTGAAGAACGATGTCCATTGTCTTCTCTATTGCTTAATATGAACGCTATGCAGGAATTTGGTACTCTGCCAGAATATAAAATCAATCAAAGTCAGAATTATTAGGAACAAATATCACTAAAATATTAAAAACAGCGATAACCAATATTATGCACACTAAATGGGAAAATAATATTTGTTATTTGGTAATTATGTTATCAGATAGTATTTCAGAAATTACTGATAATAACTTTAGGGTGCAATCCTATGCATGCATGGCTGGTTGGGGCATGCTGGGAACTGTAGGACTTGTTTTGGTCTAAAGATGCATAGGATTGCACCTTAAGTTAGGTAAATTGGTAGGAAATATGCTAACAGCTACACATATTCTTGTTGCTAAGAACTGGAAGAAACAACCACCACCACGTATAGGGGACTGGAAGAATAATATTTGGCATAGATTGTTAATGTATAAGATAACTTATTATTAAAAAAAATGGGCTGGTCAGCAAATGGAAAAGGATGCTTGGCAGCTTGGGAGAAATTTACTGATTGGGATAAATATGATTTCATATGTAGAATTGGAATGAGAAGTGAATTTAGGTACAGTTGTGTATGGCAAGCTGTTTTACTTTTCTATTATGTACTTTATATGTGTGTTAGTGTCTGTGTGTTATCTCTTCCTTAACTGTTTCTCTGGTGTTCTTATTTCAGAATTATTCTTTGTTTAAAAAACCACTACTTAAACCTATGATTTTCCTTCTGATTTTGAATCATGAGGTTGTTTGATATCATACCCCTGCTTTCCCTGGCGGAAACTAAAACCAACCTCAGAAGTGAAAGACTGTGAAGATTTTAAAGCACTCTGTTGTATCACAGATCTTTGCTTACCCGAGAGGTTATTTAGGGAGCAATCCTATGGAGACAGATGAAAGAAGCCAGGGCTGGTGCTTCCGTGTTGCCAATGGGTGGTGCCGAAGCAGTGATTCCAGTCAGGATTCCTGGGGGTTCGAGGAAGTTTTAGCCTCCCTTTCTCTCAGTTACCCTGAAGGGCCTAAAAGAGAAAAAAAACCAACCCCAAGATGGGTCTACGGAGATAGAGGCAGCTTTGATTCTCAATGGTTGGGTTTACCAGGGGCAGGGAGACCAATATTGTTCTTGAGTGCATTCTTGTACTTTCACTACAAACTGACATTTACCTGGTTCAAATGTCATGGAAGCAAACTGTGGGTTAACTGTTTGTGGGGATGCGCACCGCAGGCTGGCGGCTTCCAGTTTGCATAACAACCTACGATAGTATGACATCCGAACACGGACACTCTGGGTTGTTTATGGATTAAACAACCCTGAGTTAACCTATGATTTGTTGTCAGGTTAAATCTGGGTTGTTAAACCCATAAACAACCCAGAGAGGGTTTGGACGCCAGGATAACAGCCTACAAATGGGGTGTCTGTACGTTGCTTCTGCAAATGGGAAGTGGCTCATGGGCAGCATGTAACCTGGCAAATTGTGAGTTAATTAACCCAAGGTTTGCTACTGTAGCCCATTGGCTCCTATGGGAAAAAGTGAAAATGCTGCAAACACAGTTATGGCTGGAAGCAAAGCCTGGCTCCATAATTGACAGAGGGTGACCTCTGCCCAGTGTACCTCAGCAAAGATGCCCACCTTGCTCCCTCCCCGTCTGTGTGGTGCATGCATCTTTTCAATATACATTTCCTCCCTCCACACGCATTCAGCCTGTCATAATGACTGCCCTTTGTTAACTTCAGGATCAAAGGGAAGCAATTCCTGCTTGGAGCCTTTCAGCTCCACCTCCCATTCGTTTGTTGAACATATGAATAAAGCCAAGGCTGAAGTTTGCTTCAGGAAACATTGTTGACATGTCGATGGTGCTGTATAAGTAATAACCTATTAGGAATGAGAAGCAAATGGGGGTCCTCATCCTTGGCAGTTATCTATCAGTGAGCAAAACGTGGACAGTGTTTATTCTCATAGAATCCTAGAAGAGTAGGGTTGGAAGGGGCCTACCAGGCCATCAAGTCCAACCCCCTGCTCAATGCAGGAATCCAAGTCAGAGCATCCCTGACAAGTGGCTGTCCAGCCTCATCTTGAATGCCTCCACTGCTTCAAGGCAGCAGATGAGCAGAAGAGGAAGGCAACAGCCTTCCTTTGGTGGTTGCTGCCAGCAACTGTTATGCAAAGGCATAGAACAGCCTTCCCCAACCTGGTACCTTCCAGATGCGCTGGGCTACAACACACATAATCTCCAGCCAAGATGACTGAAGCTGTAGTCTAACCCATCTGGAAGGAACCAGGATGGGGAAAGCTGGCATATAGCTTCCAAATCCCCCATTACTACCACAGTCCCCCATTACTACTATGTCATGCTTCCTTGAAACACTGGCAATTTGCTTTTCAAAAGTTTCATCCTCATCTTCTCCTTGACTGAGTGGCTGGTAGTAGACTCTGACCACCATGTTCCTTTTATTCTTTGCTCCATTTATTTCAACCCAGATGCTCTCGATGGGGCTACCAAGCTCATCCTCCTGTATTTCTGTGCAGAGATATGTATTTTTAACACATAGTGCAACTCTACTTCCCTTTCTGTTCCTCCTGTTCTTTTTGAACAGGTTATATCCTTCAATTGATGTATTCCAGGCATGGGAGTCATCCTACCAAGTTTCAGTTACACCTATCAAGTCATAATTTCCCTCCTGTATTAAGAGTTCGAGTTCATTCTGTTTGTTTCCCATAGTCTGGACATTAGTATATAGACATCGAAGACCATGTGCTTTATAGTCTGGCTTTCTTCCTACATGTTCCTGAAGACTATTATTGGGTGCTATTAGAGCTGTTCTCTCCATTGTGGTGCATGAGCCTTCATCCACTGTTACCCCAAACTTTACGTCTCCCTCCCCCGTAAGATTCAGTTTAAAGCCCTCCTGATGAAGTTCTTCATGTTATGGCCAAACACATTCTTCCCAGCCTTTGTGAGGTGCAGCCCATCCCTTGCCAACAGTCCATCTTCCAGTAAGTATAGCCCGTGGTTCCAGAATCCCAGTCTTTGGCGTTGCCCTTCTTTGGAATTGGAATGTAAACTGACCTTTTCCAGTCTTGTGGCCACTGTTGAGTGTTCCAAATTTGTTGGCATATTGGGCACAGCACTTTAACAGCATCATCTTTTAGGATTTTAAATAGCTCAGCTGGAAGACTGTCATCTCCGCTAGTTTTGTTGTTAGTATTGCTTCCTAAGGCCCACTTGACTTCACTCTCGAGGATGTCCGGATCAAGTTCAGTGACCGCACTATCATGGCTATCAGGGACATTCACATCTTTCCTGCATAGTTCTTCTGTGTATTCTTTCCACCTCTTCTTAATCTCATCTGCTTCTGTTAGGTCCCTGCCTTTTTTGTCCTTTATCATGCCCGTCTTTGCACAAAACGTTCCCTTGATATCTCCGATTTTCTTGAAGAGATCTCTAGTCTTTCCCATTCTGTTGTTTTCCTTGATTTCTTTGCATTGTTCATTTAGGAAGGCCTTCTTGTCTCTCCTGGCTATTCTCTGGAACTCTGCATTCAGTTGGATATATCTTCCCCTTTCTCCCTTGCTTTTCGCTTCCCTTCTTTCCTCAGCTACTTGTAAGGCCTCATCAGACAGCCACTTTGCTTTCTTGCATTTCTTTTTCTTTGGGATGGATTTCGTTGCTGCCTCCTGAACCATGTTACGGGCCTCTGTCCATAGTTCCTCAGGCACTCTGTCTATCAGGTCTAATCCCTGAAATCTGTTCCTCACCTCCACTGTATATTCAGAAGGGATATGATTGAGGTCATACCTGAATGGTTTAGTGGTTTTCCCTACGTTCTTCAATTTAAGCTGAAATATTGCAATAAGACGCTCATGATCTGAACCACAGTCAGCTCCAGGTCTTGTTTTTACTGACTGTATAGAGCTTCTCCATCTTTGGCTGCAAAGGACATAATCAATCTGATTTCAATATTGACCATCTGGTGATGTCCATGTGTAGAGTCGCCTCTTGTGCTGTTGGAAAAGAGTGTTTGCTATGATCAGCGTGTTCTCTTGGCAAAACTCTATTACCTTTTGTCCTGCTTCATTCTGTACACCAAGGCCATGCTTGCCTGTTATCCCGGTGATTTCTTGCTTCCTACTTTAGCATTCCAATCCCCTATGATGAAGAGGACATCCTTTTTTGGTGTTAGTTCTAGAAAGTGTTGTAGGTCTTCATAGAACTGATCAACCTCAGCTTCTTCGGCCTCAGTGGTTGGGGCATAGACTTGAATTACTGTGATGTTGAATGGTTTGCCTTGGATTCGTATTGAGATCATTCTATCGTTTTTGAGATTGTACCCCAGTACTGCTTTTCCCACCCTTTTATTGACTATGAGTGCTACTCCATTTCTTCTAAGGGATTCTTGCCCACAGTAGTAGATATGATGGCCACCTGAATTAAATTTGCCCATGCTTGTCCATTTGAGTTCGCTGATTCCCAAGATGTCGATGTGCAATCTTGCCATCTCATGTTTGACCACCTCCAGCTTACCTTGATTCATTGATCTTACCTTCCAGGTTCCTAAACAATATTGTTCTTTACAGCATCGGACTTTCTTTTCACCACCAGACACATCCACAGCTGAGTGTCCTTTCTGCTTTGGCCCAGCCGCTTCACTCTTTCTGGCGCTACTTGGAAATTCCCTCTGCTCTTCCCCAGTAGTATATTGGACACCTTCCGACCTGAGGGGCTCATCTTCCAGCGTCATATCTTTTAGCCTTGTGATATGTTCCATGGGGTTTTCTTGGCAAGAATACTGGAGTGGGTTGCCATTTCCTTCTCCAGTGGACCACATTTTGTCAGAACTCTCCGCCATGACCTGTCCGTCTTGGGTGGCCCTGCACGGTATAGCTTATGGCTTCACTGAGTTACGCAAGCCCCTTCGCCACAACAAGGCAGTGATCCATGAAGGGGAATCCTATGGCCGCTAGAAAGTATCTAGACGGCCATAGGATTTTCCAGTTTCTGGGAACCAAGCTCAGAGCCAGCCCTCCAAGCTCAGGCGCCATAAATCTGACTCCCCACCCCTTTCCCCACTGCCTTGTAGGAAGCGCGGGTCGCCCTCGGCTCCATGCTTGGAAGAGCAGTGTGGAGCAGCCAAAAAGGGGGTGTTCCTGGGGGTGGAGCGGGGACCACGGAAGCACCATTATGACGCTTCCTATATGCCATCTGGCCTCCCACCCTGCTCTGAGGCACCCCAGTTAGACAGCTGAAACTGGCTGTCTAACTGCAAATGCAGGGCGACCAGAGCACGGAGAAGAACCTCTCCACACTCTGCCCGCCCTGCATTGGATAGTCGGCCACCTCCGAGTTTGGAGGTGACCAACTATCCCCATAGGATTGTGCCCCAAGTTATTCAAGTGGAAAGCCCATGAGTTTGTGTGCATAATAAGAGCCCTGCTGGTTCAGGCCAAAGGTCTATCTAGCCTGGCACGCTAGATGCCCCTGGGAAACTCACAAGCAGGACACGGGGGTAGTAACACCCTCCACTGCATCGCATTCCCAGCATCTAATAGGTGTACACTGCATCAAAACACAGAGATTCCACTGAACTGCCAGGTTGAAAGACCTGTCCAACATGAACATATCTAATCCCATACAATAACAACATCAGAAGAGCCCTCCTGGGTGAAACGAATATCTAGACCAGCATCCGGCTTCCTGTAGCGGCCAGCAAGATGCTTCAGGGCAGCAGATAAGCAGAAGAGGAAGGCAACAGCCTTCCTTTGGTGGTTGCTGCCAGGAACTGTTATGCAAAGGCATGCAACAGCCTTCCCCAACCTGGTGCCTTCCAGATGTGCTGGGCTACAACTCGCATAATCTCCAGCCAGAATGATTGAAGCTGTAGTCTAACCCATCTGGAAGGAACCAGGCCGGGGAAAGCTGGCATATAGCTTCCGAATCTGAGGCTCAGCAAGAGGGTAGGAAGCACAACTGTATTCGCCTTGCTAATGCCAACTGCAAGTGTGCATTTTCAGGAGTTATTTGTTCAAAGACACACACCCCACCCGCTTCCTTAAATAAGATATTTACAAATGTTTATCTGTGTGTGTGTGTGTGTGTGTAATATATATATGGGTCATATTGGTTAAATATTGTTGCTATTGTTCTGATGCAAACTTCAATAGATTGTTTTTTTATCCTGCTTTCCTGGGAGCAACAGAGAGGGTTACTTGTACTCCTGAAGCGTATTTATTTATTTAAAACATTTGTATCCCACTCTATATCATTAAGATCTCAGGGCGGTGTACAGATAAAATCAATTTAAACAGTATCAAACAGTAAATAATTCAAGGAGCTGAAAGCATATTAAACCATTAAACAAGCCAATACCAATTTAAAAAATCTAAAACAACCAGTTAAAACAGTTGCGCTCATTAACTCACTACCACTCTCCCTGGTTCAATTTCAGAGCCTCCTGTTCTTTCCGCTTTCAGGGCTGCCTCCAGGTCCCCAGGGCAAAGTGTCCTCTGATGGGTTCCCTCCTCCGATGTCAATGAGCCCTGGCAGGTTTACAAGGCCACAGAGCCAACATTGAGCAAGTGTGTCTAGCCACTCTAAATTTCCCACAATCCCCTGGAGTGGCACTAGGTCAGGGGCATCGTGAGAAGCTAAAAGAACAGATAAATCCAGCTGCCTGGCACAGCTTGGAGTGCCATGCCAGAGTAAAAAAAAGGGGGGGGGGCTGGCAGGCATCAGTAGTGGGACTTGGCAGCTGCTCAAGCATGCCAGCTGTTGACGTCAGCCCTGCCTGTTTTAAACTAAATAATAACTACAACAATTAGTTGGGAGATTCAAACCATGTCACATCTTGCTTCAGCCCACATGGACATACCATCAGCCATAATAACGAGCATTTTGCTAGTAAATAATAATCAGCAGTGTCTCTCCTGAGCTTTAAATAGTGATGCAGAAGTGTGGGAGTGGAATTGGCCGGTGTCACTTGTTACTTCAGGACAACAACAGCTGCAGCTGCTGAAATTCCCTCTTCTTACACAGCTTCCAGCATTTTACTGGTATTGTCCTTTTATTTATTTTTTTAAATGTCCTGCTGGTTTTCAATTCTGACTGTTTAATATTGGGGTTTTTTTTTATCCTGCTGTCCTTAATGTTTTACTGTCGTTTTCTTTGTTATTAAGAACAACAACTTGTGGCACCTTAAAGACTAACACATTTATTACGGCAGAAGCTTTTGCGGTCCCCAGTCCAGAAAAGCTTGTGCCACAATACATTTGTTAGTCTTTAAGGTGCACCAAGACTCTTTCTTTTTTGTTGTTGCAACAGATTAACATTACTTATTGTATTCGTAGATACTTTAATAGTACTTCATCCATTTAGGGCACAATCCTATGCAAGTCTAGACAGAAAAAAGGTCCTACAATTCCCAGCATGACCCAGCCAGCCATGATGACTGATGCATGTTCGGAGTTGTAGGACTTTCTTCTGTCTAAACTCGCATAGGATTGTTCCCTAAGGGCGCAATCCTATTCAGATGGGCGGCCGCCTCCGAACTCAGAGGCATCCGCCTATCCAATGCAGGGCAGGAGAAGCACAGAGGGGATCGTTCCCTCCATGCTCCTCCTGGCCTGCATTTTCTGCTAGACAGCCGATTTCGGCTGTCTAGATGGGCGGGGGGCTGAGCAGGGGAGGAGGCTACACGACACATTGGATGTGTTGTACAGACATTTCCGCCTTCCCCACCCCTGGACACGACCCTTTTCAGCTGCTCCGCGCTCCTCTTGCGAGCACGGAGAACAGGGAGGCAGTGCGGAACTGGGGGGAGGTCGGTTCTCCGGGAACTGACCTCGGAGCGCGGGCTCCGAGGTCGGTTCCCGGAAAACAAGATATCCTATGGCCGTCTAGCCGCTGTCTAGCGGCCATAGGATTGCTCCCTTAATGTTGTAAACAGCCTAGGAAATGTATTAGTTGAAAGGCGAGTTATAACTCAAATAAATATTTGAGCTTCGGCTATTGGGCGGTATAGAAATGAAATAAATAAATAAATAAAAATAAATAAATACCCAAAGTACCTGTCCTATTTGGCAAATCTTATAAATCTCCTTTAATGTTTCTTTGTTAGGGGCCCGGAACCCCATGTTGGTAGAAAGGCTGCACATCCACGTTTTAAACGAATGAATGAAAAAAGCAACACATTTGCTGGACATCTCCAAAATAAGACAAATGAGCAACAAGAAAAATGGGCACTTGCTGCTGCTGTGTGCCCCCCCCCCCACTTCTGAATTTTCAGTCTCCCCAGAACTGTTTCTAGAAAAGTTCCCAAGGGCTCAAATCACCCTAGAACCCCCCACTCCCCCAACCCCGGGAGCCCCTTCTCCTTCAGTCCCCGACCCCGGGAGCCCCTTCTCCTTCAGTCCCCGACCCCGGGAGCCCCTTCTCCTTCAGTCCCCGACCCCGGGAGCCCCTTCTCCTTCAGTCCCCGACCCCGGGAGCCCCTTCTCCTTCAGTCCCCGACCCCGGGAGCCCCTTCTCCTTCAGTCCCCGACCCCGGGAGCCCCTTCTCCTTCAGTCCCCGACCCCGGGAGCCCCTTCTCCTTCAGTCCCCGACCCCGGGAGCCCCTTCTCCTTCAATCCCCAAGATGGGGGGGGGGAAGGTGCTCTCTGCTTTATTGTACTCATTCTGGTGATGAGCACAATAATGTCCTCTGCACATGCTCAGGGGAGCGCTCATCTCTTGCTCTCTTCCTCCTAAGCTCATGGGCTTGGGCCCTCGCGCTGGAAACGTATCCTGGGGCTTCTGAAGCTGCAAAGAATTAAGCCCTGAGCGAACACACACACCTGGGTACACAGGGAGGAAGGGGTGTGTGTGCCTGCCGTGTGTGTGTGTGTGTGTGGAAGGGGGGGGGCCTGCATTACCCGGCCCTGCATTACCCGGCATTCCAAGAGGCTCGGGGTGCTGATGGAAGGTGGGCCCTGCCTCGGCGACACCGCCCCCGTCCCGCTGCGGGCCCAACCACCCAACCTCACCCTTCTTCCAGTCCTGTCCTGCAGAGCTGCTGCTGCTGCTGCCGCCGGCGGCAGCCTGTGCGTCTTCCCGCAGGAGCCGTCTCCATGGCAACCTAGCTAGGCCGCAGCCTCTAGCGGGAGAAGGCGGAGCAAAGTCGCCGCCGCGCCCCGGTCTCCATGGCAACGGAGCAGGCCCGGCTAGGCCGTCGCCTCCGCGTGGAGCGAGCGCAGGGCCTCCCTCCCTTCGTAACCACGGCAACCGAACAGGCCCGGCTAGGCCGCGGCCTACACCTGGGAGAGAGCCTTCCTTTCCTCCTCCTCCTCCTCCTCTTCTTCTTCCACCACCCCTGCTGCTTTCCTTCTCAGATTTTGTTGCCCTCCCTGCTCCGCCAACGACTACTAGTCCTGATGGCTCTGTGCTACTTCCAGTACCAGAGGCAGTGAGCCTATGTGCACCGGTTGCTGGGGGCCGCGGGCAGGAGGGTGCTGTTGCGCTCGTGTCCTGCGTGTGGGTTTCCCGTGGGCATCAAGATGAGGCTGGACTGCCACCTGCCAGGGATGCTCTGACTTGGATTCCTGCACTGAGCAGGGGGCTGGACTCGATGGCCTTGCAGGCCCCTTCCAGCCCTATTCGTCTAGGTGTCTGTGATTCTATGAAGCTGGACTGCCACCTGCCAGGGATGCTCTGACTTGGATTCCTGCACTGAGCAGGGGGTCGGACTCGATGGCCTTGCAGGCCCCTTCCAGCCCTATTCGTCTAGGTGTCTGTGATTCTATGAAGCTGGACTGCCACCTGCCAGGGATGCTCTGACTTGGATTCCTGCACTGAGCAGGGGGTCGGACTCGATGGCCTTGCAGGCCCCTTCCAGCCCTATTCGTCTAGGTTTCTGTGATTCTATGAAGCTGGACTGCCACCTGCCAGGGATGCTCTGACTTGGATTCCTGCACTGAGCAGGGGGTCGGACTCGATGGCCTTGCAGGCCCCTTCCAACCCTACTGTTCAGTGATTGGGTTGGCCACTGCGTGAACAGAATGCTGCGCCCTTGGCCTGATCCAGCGGGGCTCTTATGTGCTTACGACATCCCCCACGCCTGAGAACACACACCATTGCGCTGAGGAAATTGGGGACCCTCTTAAGCCCATGCAATAAGTTATAACTCTCTTTGCACGGCAGATAGCCCCCCCCCCCCCACAGCCGCACCACTGAAGGCTCTTTTCTGCCTGAAATATCTATTACTGGGAAAACCGACTTGCAAGAAAGACCACACTATTCCAGCTAACATTTGTCCTGGGACTACGGAGCTGACTTCAGAGCACATACACGCTGGCCTTGGCCAAGGGACAGAGGGCCACTAGGAGTTACTGACCATCTCCCAGGAAGAAGAGCAGGGCAAGGGCAAGACCGGCGTGGTCCCATCCCTTAGCCAGGGAAGGAGGAACTATAGGGACCATTGCTTCCCCCATCCATGTCAGAAAGCTTGCAAGAAGTTTGTATCTAAGAACCAGTGCCTGAGTTTGCTTTCTTCCTCCTCCCTCCCTATCCCTTTTCCTTTTGTGTCATTGTCCTTTAGAACGAGGACAGGCACTGTCTTATTAATCTTTGAAAGCCACCTTGGGAGCCCTTTTTTCATTTGAAGTGTTGGGTTAAAATACTTTAAATAAACGAACGTGATCAGTAGTGCAAAATGCACTGCTTCAAAATGGCAGGCTGTGCGCTACTTGGTACCTTAATGTTCATGTGCATGCATTTGGATGCATGTGCACAAGATGCAATCTCTCGAGATTTAACTCCTACAAAAGGGAGAGGGCTCTATATCCTGAAAAATGACAATCCTGGCAACTAATACCCAATAGAAGAGGAAAATACATAGCAGGGCCTAGGAAATACAGACTATCCTTGCTAACTAGGCAGAGTCGGAGCAAGGATCTGGATAGGCAGAGGATGGGTGCGATGGAAACACTATGGGAGCTTAGCTTCCATAGTATTTCCAAGATGCTACGGGATCTTAGCTTAACTGTATAGCTTCTGGAGTTTTGCCTGGAACTGGCATGTCAGCAGCAATGACAAATGCTGCATGTTGCCCATATTTTAAAAGGCCATTCCTCACCTTTCCTCTCCATAAGAAAGGGATATTTCTGTTCAGATCTTGCAAGCACGCCTTGGTTATTCCAGTTGCAGGACGCACATCCCACACCTATTTATTTGTGCTTTTTTAAAAAAGGTTTTTGTCACAGCATCCCAACTCTGATTTTAAAATGTTACATATTCTTGAAAATGTTTCATATTTATAGTACAGTAGCTGCAAAATTCAAGAGGATTGCACATTAGAAAACAGACCGTATTCTTCATTTGGAACCCCCAAAGTAACTTTTCCTTGGGACTTTCAGTCCCGCAATGGCTTCTGTAGCACTGAAAACCGATGTTTGATTTAGCCAGTATCCATGGGATTTTAAAAAGTTCTCTTCCTTCAGCCACTGTAATGTTTTGTGAATGGTTGCATAAGGCATCTGTGCATCTTCCACGTCCTCTAAAAGCCACATCCGGTGAAAAAAAAGAGAAAGCCCACAGTATCCCCACTCCCAGCAAACAGAAACCACAACAAAATAAAGACATTACCATGAGAAATGTAACGCTCTGGAGTGCTAGTTTAGAAAAAAAAATGCCAAAGAGGCATACAAAACGTGTCATAATTTAGAAAAAAATATACACATAAAAGATTCATATTGCAAAGATTCTATCAAATAAACCCTAGTGTTTATCTGAATTTCATTACACAGAACTCAGTAGGATTCATTTAGGCTTAGCTCTCCTTGGAGACAGCAAATCTGTGTCTGGCTTCATTACAGGCAAAGGCTCCCAGAAGTGTGATAGCATTTCAAGAAGCCTAGGCTAGAACCTTCTCCCTGCCCTGCTAGTTTTCTATATGCAAGGATTTCATTTATTATTATTTCAATGGAGACACATTTCAATGGAGACCCACAATGTCGTTTGAAGTGCCACAGCCCAGACACTGATTTGTCCACCTTTTAGAACTAGGCCTTGGTCCCTTTTGGAAACAAAAAGGTGTACGGTTCATCCCGGCTCCTTTTAAAGCCTAAAACTTGACATCACCCCCAGAAATCAAGTATTTAATAGTGTTTTATAGAAGCAGTCCACGACGTTGCCTTAAGGCTCGGCCCGGCTATCTGGAAGTTTATTGGGTATCTCATCATACTGTGGAGGAGGGGTCAGAGGCTCAATCGTTACGCGACCCGAGCTATTTCCATCGGGAAGATTTATTCGGATATTTTTTAGGTGGAGCTTTTCGGACTTTATTCTCCGGACTTTCAAGGGTCTGAGTCTTTTGCTCAGGCGGGAACTGTGTCTGCTCGGCTGGCGTTCTATGTTGGGTCTTGTTTCGTCATCGGCAGCAGTGGGTCTAGTCGGTGTGGTTTCGTCAAGCCCAGTGAGAGATTCATACGAGGGGAGAGACATACTGATTCTAGCGTTTCCGTCCGTGTCTCTCACCTGAGGATAGTCTGCATTCACAACCTCTTCATAACTGGGCACGTAATAGCGAGAGACCGTCTCGTCATCCTCTTCTTGACTGCAGAGGGAGAATTTCGAAACCGTTATTGCTTTGTTTCATCTGCATCTCAATTCTATTTACAATAACCGCCGAGCAAACCACAGCCCAAGATCTGATAGGGCATTATCTATTTTATTTGTTTTCTATCTAGCCCGTCTGGTAAAACTTGCAAGGTGGTGAACAAATATATAAAATCGATACGCAGGTGATGTGATGTGCATAGTTCGGTACTCCAAACAAAACAAGTGACCACCAGAAGTGCATCCAGTTTATAAATTTTATAGATGGAGGAATTTTAATTTTATAGATTTAAAAATTTCTTCACACACACACACAGATTTTAAAATGTAAAATGTTTCGGTATAAAACACCATCTTCACTGAAGATGGTGTTTTATACCGAAACGGTTTTGTTATTTATATTTTAAAGAAATGTTTAAATCTATAAAAAATTATAAATTGGATGCGCTATTGGTGGTCATTTGTTTTGTTTGAAATATATAAAATACACTAAAAACCAGTCTGAAAAGTTTCGTTACGAGCAGTAAACAGAGGGCTATGCTACATGTTATGTTTGGATTTCGTGTTAGGTTTGTGTTGGTAAACAGGTGCCAAATATCAGCTTCCCTCCCGCAGCAAATAGCAGCTTATGAGGGGGGATTTTCACCAAGATCACAGTGTGAGGGGAAAGGGTTAAACCCCCTCTCCTTACGTGCTACAGTCCTGATCCTGATCTGTCTCCCCAAGGTGATTTAAACAAAACAAAAACACGTGATCACACATTTAGTGTAATGTTTAGTCTGGCAAAAAAGTTCCAATATAAAACCTCTTAGAAGATCAGGTAACAGGAGAGTTCACACTTAACACTAAACCATGGTTTAACCCCACGTGTACGAGCAGAAAAGAGCCCAAGTGAAGCCTCGGGTTTGTACACACACCCTCGCATTCGCATCTCTCTTGCAGCCAGGAGGAGAAATAAATCAGGAATTGTGCATGTAAATACAAGCCAGGAATTGGCTAAAGAGGAATGGAATCCTGGTTTGTCTATTCCTCCTCCCAGAGAGGGGAACAAATAAGCACAGCCCATTTGCACAGGCTCCTTTCTACTCATGCGTGCAATGCTAAACTATGACTTAGTGTTATGTGCTAACGCAGCACCAAAACGTGGCTACGTCATTCTACCCTAGCCTATAAGAAGGACTTCACGCAGCACCAGAACGCAGCTGAGGTGCAATTATTAATGATGATGCCAGTCCACTTATGTTCTATCCTGGGTTTTTTATATATACATTCAGAGAGATTCTCTCTCTCTCTCTCCACAAACACACGTGCGCGCCTCAGGGTTATACTTCATAAGGGAAGGTGATGTCAGGGTGGAAACTGAGCTGATAGAACTCCAGAGCAGTTCTGATTCTGAGGAGGATCAGCAATCCGTGGGAGAGGAGCCAGCTCATCCCTCACAGGCACAGCAGCTGGCAGAGATTCCTCCTGCCGGCATTCCTGAGATTGATAGTGATCCTAGCAGTGAGAAAGTGCAGGAACGGGGCTTGCTAGACACTTGACGCAGACACAAAGAGTGACGAGTGATGGAGGGCGCGGAAAGGAGGCGTAGTGCCCATTTGGCGCGCAAGCAACGGCCGCCTCCCATGGACCCAAGGGAAAGAGGGAGGATCTCTCCCTAGCCCATAAGTTCAGGGTCTTCAAGTGATTCTCCTTCAAACGGGGACCAACTGCCTACCCAGAGCATAGGCCACTCTGCTGTTCCTTGCTTAGTTGCTGGTGATTAGCATCTGAAAGAGTCATTAAGTTGTAAAAGGATTAAAGCCTTGAAAAGAATCCTTTCGTCTGTGTCTTGAGTTGGCTATTGGAGTCTACTGAAAGAGGCCGCTAGGGCACGCCTGACAGGCAAAAGCAAAAGAAGTAAAACCAGGGTCACCAGCCAGTCTGGGTGGGGTCTCTTCGGCACCGCTTTGCTCTTCCGTGATCCGTTGGAAAGGGTCCTATCGCTGCAGTTCCACGCAGCACTTAACAGAGCGCCATATTCCACATCACAACCCCATTCCCAGGGCAAAGGAAAAGGAGGAGATACATTATCGTGTCAACCCTCGCAATCCTAAGCAGAAATGTATAAACTTGTTGTTGTTGTTGTTGTTCAGTCGTTCAGTCGTGTCCGACTCTTCGTGACCCCATGGACCATAGCACGCCAGGCCTTCCTGTCCTGCGCTCTCTCCCGGAGCGTGCTCAAGTTCATATTCATTGCATCCGTGATGCTATCTAGCCATCTCATCCTCTGCCGTCCCCTTCTCCTTTTGCCTTCAGTCTTTCCCAGCATCAGGGTCTTTTCCAGAGAGTTTTCTCTTCGCATTAGGTGGCCAAAATATTTGAGCATCAGCTTCAGTATCTGTCCTTCCAATGAGCAGTCAGGGTTGATTTCCTTTAGGATTGACTGATTTGACCTCCTTGCAGTCCAGGGGACTCGTAAGAGTCTTCTCCAGCACCACAGTTCGAAAGCATCAATTCTTCGGCGCTCAGCCTTCCTTATAGTCCAGCTCTCACAGCCATACATTACTACTGGGAAAACCATAGCTTTGATTAGACGGACCTTTGTCGGCAAGGTGATGTCTCTGCTTCTTACTATGCTGTCTAGGTTGGCCATAGCTTTCCTCCCAAGGAGCAAGCGTCTTTTAATTTCATGGCTACAGTCACCGTCTGCGGTGATCTTGGAGCCCAAGAAAGTAAAATCTGTCACTGCTTCCATTTCTTCCCCTTCTATATGCCAGGAAGTGATGGGGCCAGATGCCATGATCTTCATTTTTTTAATGTTGAGTTTCAAACCAGCTTTTGCACTCTCCTCTTTCACCCTCAACAAGAGGCTCTTTAGATCCTCTTCGCTTTCTGCCATTAGGGTGGTATCGTCTGCATATCGGAGGTTGTTGATAATTCTCCCAGCAATCTTAATTCCGACCTCTGATTCATCCAACCCGGCATTTCTCATGATGTACTCTGCATATAAGTTAAATAAGCAGGGTGACAATATGCAGCCTTGTCGTACTCCTTTCCCAATTTTGAACCAATTGGTTGTTCCATGTCTGGTTCTTACTGTTGCTTCTTGACCCTCGTACAGGTTTCTCAGGAGACAGGTAAGGTGGTCTGGTACTCCCATCACTTTAAGAATTTGCCACAGTTTGTTGTGATCCACACAATCAAAGGCTTTAGCGTAGTCAATGAAGCAGAAATAGACGTTTTTCTGGAATTCTCTTGCTTTCTCCATGATGCAGCGAATGTTGGCGATTTGATCTCTAGTTCCTCTGCCTCTTCTAAACCCAGCTTGTACTTCCGGTAGTTCTCGGTTCGCATACTGCTGAAGCCTAGCTTGTAGGATTTTGAGCATCACCTTGCTGGCATGTGAAATGAGCGCAATTGTGCGGTAGTTTGAACACTCTTTGGCGTTGCCCTTCTTTGGAACTGGAATGTAAACGGACCTTTTCCAGTCTTGTGGCCACTGTTGAGTGTTCCAGATTTGTTGGCATATTGAATGCAGCACTTTAACAGCATCATCTTTTAGGATTTTAAATAGCTCGGCTGGAATACTGTCATCTCCGCTAGCTTTGTTGTTACTAATGCTTCCTAAGGCCCACTTGACTTCACTCTCGAGGATGTCCGGCTCAAGTTCAGTGACCGCACTATCATGGCTATCAGGGACATTCAGATCTTTCCTGTATAGTTCTTCTGTGTATTCTTGCCACCTCTTCTTAATCTCATCTGCTTCTGTTAGGTCCCTGCCTTCTTTGTCCTTTATCATGCCCGTCTTTGCACAAAACGTTCCCTTGAGATCTCCAATTTTCTTGAAGAGATCTCTAGTCTTTCCCATTCTGTTGTTTTCCTCGATTTCTTTGCATTGTTCATTTAAGAAGGCCTTCTTGTCTCTCCTTGCTATTCTCTGGAACTCTGCATTCAGTTGGGTATGTCTTCCCTTTTCTCCCTTGCTTTTCGCTTCCCTTCTTTCCTCAGCTACTTGTAAAGCCTCATCAGACAGCCACTTGGCTTTCTTGCATTTCTTTTTCTTTGGGATGGATTTCGTTGCTGCCTCCTGAACAATGTTACGGACCTCCGTCCATAGTTCCTCAGGCACTCTGTCTATCAGGTCTAATCCCTGAAATCTATTCCTCACCTCCACTGTATATTCATCAGGGATATGATTTAGGTCATACCTGAACGGTTTAGTGGTTTTCCCGACGTTCTTCAATTTAAGCCGAAATTTTGCAAGAAGCAGCTCATGATCTGAGCCACAGTCAGCTCCAGGTCTTGTTTTGACTGACTGTATGGAGCTTCTCCATCTTTGGCTGCAAAGGACATAATCAATCTGATTTCGATATTGACCATCTGGTGATGTCCATGTGTAGAGTCGCCTCTTGTGCTGTTGGAAAAGAGTGTTTGCTATGATCAGCATGTTCTCTTGGCAAAACTCTATTAGCTTTTGTCCTGCTTCATTTTGTACACCAAGGCCATGCCTGCCTGTTATCCCGGTGATTTCTTGACTTCCTACTTTAGCATTCCAATCCCCTATGATGAAGAGGACATCTTTTTTTGGTGTTATTTCTAGAAGGTGTTGTAGGTCTTCATAGAACCGATCAACCTCAGCTTCTTCGGCCTCCGTGGTTGGGGCATAGACTTGAATTACTGTGATGTTGAATGGTTTGCCTTGGATTCGTACTGAGATCATTCTATCATTTTTAAGATTGTACCCCAGTACTGCTTTTCCCACCCTTTTGTTGACTATGAGTGCTACTCCATTTCTTCTAAGGGATTCTTGCCCACAATAGTAGATATGATAGTCACCTGAATTAAATTCGCCCATGCCTATCCATTTTAGTTCGCTGATTCCCAAGATGTCGATGTTCAATCTTGCCATCTCATGTTTGACCACCTCCAGCTTACCTTGATTCATTGATCTGACATTCCAGGTTCCTAAACAATATTGTTCTTTACAGCATCGGATTTTCTTTTCACCACCAGACACATCCACAGCTGAGTGTCCTTTCTGCTTTGGCCCAGCCGCTTCACTCTTTCTGGCGCTACTTGGAAATTCCCTCTGCTCTTCCCCAGTAGCATATTGGACACCTTCCGACCTGAGGGGCTCATCTTCCGGAGTCATCTCTTTTAGCCTTGTGATACGTTCCATGGGGTTTTCTTGGCAAGAATACTGGAGTGGGTTGCCATTTCCTTCTCCAGTGGACCACATTTTGTCAGAACTCTCTGCCATGACCTGTCCGTCTTGGGTGGCCCTGCACGGCATAGCTTATGACTTCACTGAGTTACGCAAGCCCCTTCGCCACAACAAGGCAGTGATCCATGAAGGGGAATGTATAAACTACTAACCACCTAATTCTCACTCTATTTCTGCTGGTGCGCACTCTATTTACTTTACTTATAATCAGTGCACATTTATCAGTGCACACACGTGCATGAAAGAAAAACAAGCCTCCCCTCCCTTCAAGCAAGCAGGCCAGAGGTACCTGCAATGGCTGCTGGGTGCATCCTTGGGCTTCTAATGCTTCCACCTACTCCACCCTTTCCTTCCCTTCCCTCCAGATGCCAGGTGCACTTTGCGGCATCACCCCCAGCCTCCTCCTTTCTGGCTCCTGCCTGCTTCTCCCCCTCCCATGGCTGACTTATTTACCAGTTCCATATATTTATGATGCCACAGTTAGATCCCCAAATATCTGGAAAGCAGCAAGACTTCTCAATGCTTTATGAGTGTCTCCGACTTCTCAGCGTGAGGTGAGGTAAGCATAGGGGAAGGATGGCAGGGGCTCAACGCCCCCCCCACACACACACATACACACAGAGTTGCTCTTTGAAAGACCACATTCTCCCACACATGAGCCCACCCAGGTTTTTTAAGTTCTTTGACAGAGGCCCTGCCCCAACACCCTCAGAGGCACATCTGGCGATGGCACAAGACAGGGCCTTCTCAGTGGTTGCTCCCAGGCTCTGGAGCTCCCTATCAAGGTAGGTCAGGCTAACTCCATCTTTCACATTCTTCCACTGGCTGTAGGGATCTACAATTTTTTTTCCAAATCTGTTCTGTGTTTCGCAGATTGTCAGGCATCATGATGTTCCATCATCCGCTCATGGACGAAACTGGACTTTTTTTTAAAGGGATGTACGAGGATTTCGTTCCGCTTGCGCTAATGCGCATGGGTGGAAGTGTGAATCTGCACGTGTTCCCCCCCAAAGTGAAAAACTGGTCTTCAAATCCGCAGAATCCGTGCAACTCGGAAAAGGCCAAAGGTCGGATTCATAGAAGTCCAAACTCATTTGAATCCACTGTGGATTTCTTTGACAGCCCTAACTGGCAGGCAAAGGCATTTCTATTCAGGCAGGATTTGGCTTTTCAGCTTTTTACTTGAGAAGGCTTTAATTGACAGGTGCTGTTTTTTTCTTTGTTGATGGTTGTGCTTTTAAGTGATTTGCTCATTATGGTTTAATTATAATTTTGGATTTTATCTTCTATGTTAGCATTGTTAAATGCTACTGTAGTGGAAACGCAGGATATAAATTTAATAAAATAAATAACAGATGCCAGAGAAGACCCATTCCTCCTGCAGGGGAGCAGCAAGTTTGTGGAAAGCACAGATTCTGGCTGGCTTAATTAGTTAATATAGCACCATCTATGTACATAGCACTTTACAGAGAACATGTGTGACAGATCCCTGCCCCAAGGGGCTTACAATTTAAAATAGACACAGGGAAACAACAGAGAAACAAGGTAAATGCAGGCATAGGCAAACAGGGAAATTCCTTGTATTTTGGCTTAGTTACAATAAGGCTGCAATAAGGTATAGGGACTAGGGGGATGTTCCAAAGGCTTCCTGGAAAAGTGGGGTTGACTTAGAAGAAATAGAGGAGGTGGTTACACAGAGGTTCTGCGGGGCAGTTCCAAGCATAAAGGGCAGCAAGGGGAATTGGGCAGAGATGTTTCAGGGAGCAGGAGACCTATGGATGACTGGACCACTTGGTTATCCTTGACCCCATTATTACAAACCCTGAATATATCTATTGTAATTTCCTTGTGCAGGTAGAACCTATGACTTTAATTGATGTCCTTCTCACCTGTCTTCCTGACGCTGATGCTCAGCTGAGGTTTGCTGCCGTATCCTAGCCATCGCCTCATGCTGCCTTTGCTTCCTCTTGTCCCGGACACTCAAACAAATAGAAAAAAGCAACAGCAATATCCCAGCCCCAACCAACACATAAGCCACTGAAAACGTCTTGCTCTTATGGAATACTCCGCCAGCATCCGTCTTGCTATTGTTTCCAGCATGGTGGGGCTTCGACATTAAACCAAACCCTGGGACCAAATTCCAGATGGCCATGATGATTCCGAGAACAAGCATCCCCAGCCCTATCGCTGTCAAGGCATAGTGCGATCCGTTCGCCCTGGACTGGGCCATCCTGTACCACGGCGACCCACTGTGTCCAATGGCCACAGAAGCAACTCAGAACATTCCTTTCACGAACCAAAGAGAACGTCCACGTTCCAAGTACCTGAGTATAAAATGAGACCTGTGGAAAGAAAGGAAGAACAGGAAAGAATTAAAATCACATTATTTAAAAATACGGAATAATTCTTTTAAAATGTTCCCCCCCTAGAATGAAATTGAGTTATAGAATCATAGAAGAGTAGGGTTGGAAGGGGCCTACAAGACCATCGAGTCCAACCCCCTGCTCAATGCAGGAATCCAAGTCAGAGCATCCCTGACAGGTGGCTGTCCAGCCTCGTCTTGAAGGCCTCCAGTGTGGGAGAGCCCACCGCCTCCCCAGGTAATTGGTTCCATTGTCGTATTGCTCTTACAGTCAGGAAGTTTGTCCTGATGTTCAGCCGGAATCTGGCTTCCTGTAACTTGAGCCCATTATTCCGTGTCCTGCACTCTGGGATGATCAAGAAGAGATCCTGGCCTTCTTCTCTGTGACAACCTTTCAAGTACTTGAACAGTGCTATCATATCTCCCCTCAGTCTTCTCTCCTCAAGGCTAAACAGGCCCAGTTCTTTCAGTCTCTCTCCATAGAGCTTTGTTTCCAGTCCCCTGATCATCTTCGTTGCCCTCCTCTAAACCCTCTCCAGTTTGTCTGCATCCTTCTTAAAGTGTGGTGCCCAGAACTGGACACAGTACTCCAGATGAAGCCTAACCAGTGCTGAGTAGAGGGGAACTAGTACTTCCTGGGATTTGGAAGCTATGCTTCTATTAATGCAGCCCAAAAGAGCATTGGCCTTTTTTGCAGCCACATCACATTGTTGGCTCATATAGTCAAAATAATGTTATTGAAACAGGACTGTAGTTATTAGCCATTTGCCCTGTTCTGTGTGGTGACTGGGAAGGAATGTTATTTCCCCCCATTTTGCATCCTACTCACTGTGCCACTCACCCATCCCCACCATGTTTGGGAGACTATGGGGATGAGACTTGGGTTTGCACGCTCACTCATGTCTTAAATTAGTTGTCGGTCGGTCGATTTTATTGCATATAACCATAGGTTGCTACCATTTTACCACCGCAACAACAAAAAAGGACAGTTGCAGGAAGAAAAAGGTGGAAGAAGTCACTCAAATCAAGTCATCATGTGCACAATCTACAGCAACAGTTTCAAGAACCTTTGCTCTAATCTTTTTAGCAGCCACCGCAAATGAGGCTACTTGATTAGTTACAAAAGGAGACTCATTTACAAGTAGTTTATACATGTGGCTTAGAGAAATATCGCCTACCCTTGTAAAGAGCGTGCCACCCGCTAAATCCTGTTTGTTGAACGATCCCAAACATCTTTATTAGCATCCTGCGAGTGCTATAACCCATCTCTAGTTTTGACAGACTTGCTAAGGTGAAAGGAAGCCAATGAAAGAGAAAAATGGCCTAATTTTTCAAGGCAAGAAGTCCAACCACCCATTCTTCTGTTCAAGATAGTAAAGTTTAGCCAAACGGTGGTCAGGCTTGTTGATCAATCTTTTCAGATAGAAGAAAATGGCCTTCTTTGCTCTGAAAGACACTAAAGGTACCCCACTGTGCCACAGAGAAGAGTGCTAGGAGGAAGCAGTGGAAGCGGGTGGCCGCGATGTCAGGGGGCAGTGAATCCGCCCTGGGTTTCAGTCAGAACTCTAAAGGAGTTCTAAAGCATTGAGCAGGGGGTTGGGATTGATGGTCTTGTAGGCCCCACCCTACTATTCTATGATTCCTACCTTTAGAGTTCTGACTGAAACCCAGTGTGGATACACTGCGCCACTGATATTGGCGCCACCAGCCTCATAAGAAGAACATAAGAAGAGCCCTGCTGGATCAGGCCAAGGGTCCATCTAGTCCAGCATTCTGCTCACACAACGGCCAACCGTTGCCCACAGGAAACCCACAAGCAGGACATGAGTGCAACAGCACCCTCCTGCCCATGTTCCCCAGCAACAGGTGCACATAGGCCTACTGCCTCTGATACCAGAGGTAGCACATAGCCATCAAGACTAGTAGCCATTGATAGCCTTCTCCAGGAATTTGTCTAACCCACTTTTAAAGCCATCCAAATTGGTGTCCATCACTACATCCTGTGGTAGCGAATTTCACGTGGTAGTGAATTCCATCATTTCCACTGGGAGGGAAGGGTTGGAAGTTACTTCAGGGGCGGGGAACCTTTTCCCGTCAGGGGCCACATCCCCTCGGGGGAATATCTACATGAAACCACTGGGAGAGATCATCAGGAGGTTTGGAGCTGAGAGTTATCAATATGCTGATGACACCCAAAACATTTCTCCTTAACATCTTTATCCAAGGAAGGTACAACTCCTCTGAAAGACTGCCTGAGGTCGGTAATGGGCTGGATGAGGAAGAGGAAGCTGAACTTGAATCCAGGCAAGACGGAGGTGCTCATCGTGAAGGGTCCTAATTCAGGTATTGAGGTACGTCAACCAGTTCTGGACGGGGCTGCGCTCCCCCCGAAGGAGCAAGTTCGTAGCCTGGGAGGGCTTCTTGACCCAACCCTGCTCCTGGCACCCCCGGTGGAGGCAACGGCGAGAAGCGCCTGTTGTCAGCTTCGGCTGGTACGCCAGCTACGCCCGTTCCTGGAACAGGTGGGCCTGGCAACGGTGGTGCACGCGCCGGCAACCTCTAGGCTTGATTTCTGCAATGCGCTGTCCTTGGGGCTGCCTGTATATTTACTTCGGAAACTTCAACTGGTGCAAAACATGGCAGCCAGGTTGGTCTCTGGGGCAGCCCGTGGAGACCATATTACACCGGTTTTAAAATCTTTACACCTGCTGCAAATTTGTTTCGGAGCAAAACATAAAGTGCTGGTTCTGACTGTAAGGCAACCAAGGTCTAGGTCCAAGGTGCCTTAGGGAGCGCCTTCTCCCCTACGACCCAGTCGGCCACCTAAGGTCCTCGGAGGGCTCTCTGCTGCGGCTGCCTAATGGGAAACTGGCAGCCACACGCAGGGGGACCTTTCCTTTGCCGCCCCTCAGTTGCAGAACGACCTGCCGGTTGAAATGCGCCTGCTGACCTCATTGAAGGTTTTTAAGGGGGAATTAAAGACGCTATTATTCCGGCAGGCCTTCCCTTTTGAGAACTCTCGCTCCTTTGCTGACTTTTGTATACCGTTTTTAAGCTGTGTTGTTGTAAACTGTGTTTTATCGTTGGATTTTTAAAAACTGTTTTTAGTTCAAGTTGCTTTTAGTTATATGTTTTTTGTATATATTGTCCATATGGTTTTATGTAAATGGTTTTTAAACTTTGTATATTGCATTTTAACGTTTTAACTTTTGTAAACCGCCCAGAGAGCTTCAGCTATGGGGCGGAATAGACATATAAATCATCATCAGCAGCAGCAGCAGCCATAGAACCTCATAGAATCATGGGGTGGGAAGGGGCCTACAAGACCACCGAGTCCAACCCCCTGCTCAGTGCAGGAAGCCTGATTCCCAGGCAGTCTCCCATCCAAGTACTAACCAGGGCTGACCCTGTGGTAGGCATGGCTACCCCCTATCTTTGACACCTCCTGCTCTTCTTCTGTCTTCCTCCCTGCTCAGCGAGGCAGAGTATTCTTGCCAGAGGTTTGAATGGATCCTTTGCAGGGGGCTTTTGAAATGAGGTGGAGGGGCTGCAGGCTGTCCCCTTCCTCTTAGTAGAAACCAGACTTTACATGGGCAGCGTTTGGCTTGGTGCAACTTGTACAGGCCTGGTCTTTGCAAATTGGCAGAGGCTCATGGGCAGGGGTTTTGAACCTCTTTCAAGGGCCAAATTCTGTTTCAGAGCAGCTCTCCAGGGCCACATGGGGGGGGGGGGACGGGGACAAAAGGCCAAAGGCTGAAATATATTTTAAAATGCCAGCATATATTAGCTTAAAAGTTCTTACTGCTAATACTAATACTAATTTTTAGGAGAGTCATTTCTAATTTTTAGAAGGGGGGCTGTGCAAAACCCAGGAAACCACCGAACTACTGGTGGTCGGAGGGAGGGGGGTCAAGTGAAAGGATGTGGTCTCTTGCAGAACCCCAGAGGGTCAGATCTGGGGACATGTGAGTCACACACAAAGGGGGCTAACATTTGTCTGAAAAGCCTATTTCAAATTTTAAATTGCATGCTCCTTGGAGCAGAGAGCTGTTCTCTTGTAGTTTATAAAGTGTCGTGTGGAGAAAGCACACACACACCAGTGATGTGTACAATGCACAAATGACAAAAGGGGTCCCTGCCCCAAGAAGCTTACAATCTAAAAATTTGACACAGGGAGATGAGAGACTAGAGGGAAGAGAGATCAAGGCAGCAGTAGAATGAGGGGTTTTATTTCAGTTACATAAATTGAGTTAGTTTCAGTAGGCAATAATATTAAGGGATCGTGGCAACGGCTTTCTGCAAAAGATGGGTTTTAAGAAGGGATCTGAAGGAAGTGGGAGAGGCAGGACCTTTTCCATGGCAAGGGAAGATGCCACAGAACTGCCACCAACAGCAATACCATAAAGTACCGCAGGTTCAGCTCTTCCTCAGCAGCAAGTAATTACGCATCTGTTAATTAGCTAGCTAAGGTAAACACACTTTAGTTAAACACCCAGCACTAGTTACTCCTCCTGGAATAGCATCAACCCACTGTTTGAGTAAGTGGGAAGGCAGAGACAAAACAGGGAGGAACTCCATATAAAGGGTATAAAGGGAGATCTAATCCAAGGTTCAAAAGTGGGATAATTTCATTCATTTACGTTGCATTGATGAATTGTGTTTTTAATGTTTTTAATTTTTGTAAACCTCCCAGAGAGCTCCGGCTATTGGGAGTATAAAAGGTAAAGGTGTCCCCAGCCAGTCGTGTCCGACTCTAGGGTGTGGTGCTCATCTCCATTTCTAAGCCGAAGAGCCAGCGCTGTCCGAAGACGCTTCCGTGGTCATGTGGCCGGCATGACTGAACACCGAGGTGCACGGAACGCTGTTACCTTTCCCGCCAAAGCGGTGCCTATTTATCTACTTGCAATTTCTTGCTTTTGAACTGCTAGGTTGGCAGGAGCTGGGACTGAAGACGGGAGCTCACTCCGTCACGCGGCACTCGGGTCTCGAACGGCTGTCCTGCCGACCTTCCAGTCTGCAGTTCAGCGTCTTAACCACTAAGCCACCGCGGCCTCATTTGGGAGTATAGAAACGTATAAATAAATAAATAGCTTCTTCAAAGAAATGTTCCCAACGCAGATGGTCCAACAGACCCAATTTACCAGGGACACTGCCTGTTTTGCAGTACTGGAAATCCCCAGTCCCATACTTTGCCTTTGGGGGATGCCTTGTTAAAATTTTGCTAGTCCAAGTCACCAAAACTTTTCCCATTCTTCAGGGCTGCCTTCCCCAACCGCATGCTCTCCAGATGTGTTGAGTTGCAACTCCCATCATCCTCAGCTGCTTTAAAGTTCAGCCTCTCTCCCCACAGACTCTCCAGAAGTTAAATCCCTGGATGGGGAGTGAATGCACCCTATCTTTAACACGCATGCACCCATGTCAAGGGATGCGCATGAATGCTGCAGTACTGTTCCACGGCTTCACACACCACGGCTGTCAGGATATACTATTTCAAACTGTTGATCACCTATTGGAGTATGATTCTGTTTTGTTTTTCAGATCTCTTCCTTTGATTAATTGCCTTCCTGGCTTTTAAAATCAATGGAGGACAGGCAGGGGTGGGATACCAACTCAAGAAAGTAGGACCCCACCGATAATACCACAATCCACAGTAGCACAATGCTCCACAAGCACAAATCAAGAATTATCTGCAGAGCTATTAACTCCAGCACATGAACTCAGCCGTATCACAGATACATCAAATCACAAAATATATCACATACATATAGCATATGATGATGATGATTGGATGTATTTATTTATTACATTTCTCTTCTGCCTAATAGCCAAAGCTCTCTGCGTGGTTCAGAAAAGGTAAAACCCCAAAATATAACACAATACAATATATTATCAAGGAATTAAGCATTTGTAAAATGGTCAACTTTTTCTAGTTGTTACCCATTTTACAGATGGAACACACTGGCAAAATTTAATTGTCTATTGCTCTCTGTTAACCTAACACATGGAAAAGATTATATACTGAGACCCCAAGGTAGCAACAACTATGTAGGTTAAGACCAGCCTTTAAAGTAATGAGGCAGGCCATGTCTGCCCAGGCACACCCTGAATTCTACCCCCAAGGAGAGGCTAATGCAGAGTAAACCAACCCAGCACATCGTAACAGGGGTAGATGGGGAGTGCCTGGGCAGGGTTCCTTGGGAAGAGAATGAGGGTACTGCATGCATGTCCCTATTTTTCACATGTGACATGTTGGGGCAGGGGAACCCATGCATACAAGACAATAAAATCAAACTATTCATTTATATAATCATAGACTAATAGCAATCTCACGCTCCAGGCGCCATTCCTTATGTGAAGGTGGGCAGAAAGTGGATCTCCAGATGTTTTGGACTTCAGCTCCCAGCATTCCTGATCATCAGCCATGCTGGCAGGGGCTTATGGGAGCTGATGTCCGAAACATCTGGAGATTACCTTCTATCCACCCCCACTTGCCTTATGTAGCCAAAACAACAACACCCCCACACAAGACAGAGGTATCAGCAGGCTTGAGGGGGAACCTCAAGGTTTGCAGAAGTACCCCCTCAAATTGTTTGCTCAGGGGGCAAATAATGATGACGGTGGAAGGGGCAGGAGGAATGGAGTATTTAAGAAAAGGGTATAGCTGACTAGAACCCTGAACAGGAGCAATGCACGTTAATTAATTAATTAAAAAAATCAGAACCAGAAAGTACAACATACAAAAATACAAAATATAAAAGCTTAAAACTACAATATAAAAGTACAACCAGAATAAAACAACTGCACCTGGTGGTTGTAATTTTTGCGAACCGCCCAGAGAGCTTCGGCTATTGGGCGGTATAGGAATGAAATGAATAAATAAAGCCTAGCAGCAACGCTGGGGTTTAAAATACAGATTTAAAACAGCTGAGCTAAAAGACTAGGATGCTAAAATGTTAGGAAAATAAAAAGGTCTTCACCTGCTTATTCGCAAGTGCTTCACATGGCGTCATTTGTTGCTCATCTCTTCCGCTCATGTAGGGTGCTCAGTGATTTCAAGCTAACTACAAATACGTTGTTGTTTCTAAGAGGGTTTTTAAACGTTATTTGCTTTCTTTGGCTTTTAGCTGGAAGTTTGAAAATTATATATGCTGCGGTTGTTGGTTATTTAAGCTTTGGATTTGGCTTGTTTTAACAGCTTCATTCTTAAAATGTGTTTAAAATTGTTTCGTGGTTTTATGAACTTCTGTGGATATGGAATTGTATGTTTGTTACTGTAAGCTGCCTTGGGAAGATGGCGCTTGAAAGAAAATGCATTAAACAAATAAACAAACAAATAAACCTTACGTTAAAATCAGGACAGGTAAGAGGCAGCACAAATAAATACCACCATCAGCACATATATGTAACCATGACAATAGCTACCTGGCTGAACCTCAGGCCTAATAATATCTCAGAGGGCTCCAACTCCGTCTTCAAGATCCACTCTAAGCCAGCTGTATAAAAGGAGGCACTGAAGCAATCTGGATCTTTGAACCCTGACTTAGCCAGTAATCATAAAATGTAAATGAGATTACATTAATGTGTCGCCTTATGCCTGAACTTAAAGCATTCTCCAACCTCGTGCGCTCCAGAAGTTAGGACTTCAACCTGCATCAGCCTCTGCCAGCATGGCCAATTGTCAGGAATACTGGGGCTTGTCACCCAAAATATCTGGAGGGTTAGGGTACCAGGAAGGGAAAAACTTCTATAACCAAATGTACACTCCATGGCTTCAACATCAGGCATTTTTTCCCCTCCCATCTTCCCTTTTTGCTTTGATTCCCTCTGGCCTTATGAACAGTTCTCAAAGTTGGCAGACCTTTTGTGATCTTTGAGTTGGCCCCTAATAAAAGAATTACGCTATTATGGATTTTAGCATTTTTCTTTTGGGATTTTCCGCAGAACTAATTAGTCATAAAGGTTACTAGAGATACAGCAATTCACTCAAAGGCCAGCGGTAAAGCAAGAAGGAGAAGATGGCATTCAAGATGAAGCTACACAGCCCCTTGTCAGGGATGCTCTGACTTGGATTCCTGCATTGAGCAGGGGGCTGGACCCGTGGCCTTGTAGGCCCCTTCCAACTCTACTCTTCTATGATTCTAGGATTCTAAGATGACGGAGTCGGGATTCTAGAAAGATACTGGGTTGGATCCAGATTGAATCATACTTAGAATAGGCCCATTAAACACAATGGGACACAAGTCAGTTCACGACTAAATTACATCCCACTGATTTCAATGGGTGTACTCTAAGTATGACTAAATCTGTATCCCTGTATGGGTGTATGACTAAATCTGTATCCAGCCCACTGTATTTATTTGGACGGCTCGCCTGCATTATCCTTCAGCCTCAAGTCTCATTGGTAGTATTCAAAACACACCTATGCACAAAATAAATTCATTCGAAAACCATGTACTCAAGTTACGTATTTTTTGTAAAATTCTATCGAGCTTTATGATTGTGGGTTTTTTTTTCCCAGAGTGACTTACAATACTCCAGTTAATAATATTTTTAAAATATTCCACAAAAATCCACTTGACAAAACTGGCAGCAGGAGGATAGAATAAAATAAAAAACAGCATCAGTTTTTTTAAATCGCTAAAAGCCCGGGTAAATGAGAAAAGAAAAACCTTCTCGTATCACCTAAAACAGCATCAGTTTTTTAAATCGCTAAAAGCCCGGGTAAATGAGAAAAGAAAAACCTTCTCGTATCACCTAAAACAGCATCAGTTTTTTAAATCGCTAAAAGCCCGGGTAAATGAGAAAAGAAAAACCTTCTCGTATCACCTAAAACTCATTTGTCCCAATACTCTACTGAAATAATTACATATTATTACCCTTCGTTTCGCTGCACCTTTATCGGTCATCTTTCTTCTGCCTGTTTTCAGATTGGAAGCTCTCTGGGGCAGGGACCTGCCAAACTTGTTTTTGGGGGAAGTGTCATGTACATAGATGTCACTATATAAATAATTATTGATTGTTTTTCATGATTATTTCTTAAACTGGATGCCAGGTGGGGAGACAATTCCTATGTCTGGGTGCCACCACAGGGGGAAAAGGAAGACTACAGCTGCAAAGAGGAAATAATTGTTGACAGTTCTCTGCATGCCAAACTATTCACATTGACTAAATATTTAAAAGAGCAATCCAGGGGGATCCAAATGTTACTATGTTCCCACACTACAAAGTTCCCCCAGGGGATGTTCTCCCAGTTGGACTTGGAAGAAAAACAGCAAGCAAATATTTTCAGATTGTCACTCAAGAGATAATCTAAACCCGCCAGGTGGAAATAGCCTTTTCGATCAGTAATCACCAGTCTTTTTAGATCTGAGACTCACCTCTAGCCCAAACAGGCTTTCAGGGACCTATTTCATAATTCTTTATCCTATATTTGTATGGTGGTAGCGCGGTCTGTGCAACACTATCTTAAGGAGCGCCTCCAGCAGCACCAGACAGGCCTCTTAACAAGATCAGCCTCGGATGGCCTTCTCTCTGTCCCATCAGCCAGGACAGCTAGACTGGTGGGGACGAGGGAGAGGGCCTTTTCTGTGGTGGCCCCCACTCTGTGGAACTCCGCCATGCCCCCTCTTTAAGCTTCTGTATGAGCTTCTGCCGTGCATTAAAAACATGGTTGTTCAGGCAGGCATTTGGGGTGGGTTAGGGTATTTTAGAAAATGTTTTTATTGTAGAATTTTATTGTTTTAAACTGTTTTATTGTATGCTGTACATCGCCCAGAGTGGCTGGGTGACCAGCCAGATGGGCGATTAATAAATTTAATAAAAATAAATAAATAAACACACCTTAGATCAGGCTGCAAATCAAATCAATAGTGTAGCCTTTCCCAACCTGGGCCCCTCCAGATGTTGAGAGCCAGCGTGGCGTAGTGGTGAGAGTGTTGGACTGGGAGCCCAGAGATCTGGGTTCTAGTCCCCACTCAGCCATGGAAGCTCACTGGGTGACTTTGGGCCAGTCACAGACTCTCAGCCCAACCCACCTCACAGGGTTGTTGTTGTGAGGATAAAAGGGAGAGGAGGAGGATCATGTAAGCCGCCTTGGGTTCCTTGCAAGAGGAAAAAAGGCGGGATATAAATGCAATAAATAAATAAATAAATAAATAAATATTGTGACTTCAACTCTCATCAGCCCCATTCAGCATGGCCAATGGTCAGGGATCCTGGGAGTTGCAGTCCAAAACATCTGGAGGGTACCAGGTTGGGGAGTAGTGCATTCCCAACCCACCAGCTGAACACCACTGCTTTGGATCAAGGGTGAGCAGAAAGTAGGTCAGAATCTATTGGTTTCCGACTACCAGTTGTTTAACAGCAATTAACTCCTCTCTTCCCACATGCACACTGCTGAAATGAGGAAAGCTTGGGGGTGGGATAACCAGGAGTCAGTTTTTGTACAGGAGCTCTGTTTAGTTGTGGTCCTCAAAATACATTTCTGGGCTTAGATTTCTTTAATTCTAAATGTACCATCATACAAATACATGATAAATATACCATACAAATATATGGTAAAGAATTAAGAAATAGATCCCCCCAAAATGCATGTTTGGGCTAGATGTGGGTCCTGGGTGTGAAAAGGCTGGTGACTGCTCATCTGACTGGTGAGTTCACTTGGGTCTGGTTGCTGGATCTTGGGGTTCTAGTAGAAAACAGATCCTGCAAAGCTGAAGTCTGCACCCCCCCTGCTTTAGATACTCTGGCTCCAAACTGTGTAGGATTTCAAAAGCCAAAAGCCAACCCTTGGGAGTGTGTCGCGTCGTTCCAATACTGACGTTACACGATCAGAAAACTGGACCGGTGTTGGCCGTGAAGCTACTGCATCTGGCACTAACAGACATTTCCGGAAGCTTTGCTAATGCCACAGACAGCCTTAGCAACCTAATCTGGATGTACCCAACACATATGCGACTCTGGCTTTCTCCAGGAAAGGCTGCAGCCGACACACCAGAGCAGCTGAGTCAAAGCGCCACACCTACTTATCCAGAGCTGCTCTGCAAAACTGCAAACTTGCTCCATCGGCCGGGTGGGATGGGGGAATGCAACCTACCTATTTGTCAATCGGCCATTTCTACACCCATCCTCCACCCAGCAGATCTTCCACCTTGCCTGGATTAAGCGTCATGTCCAATCTCTCAGTGACCTCGAACAAGATCTCGCTTAGCCGCCTTGCAGACCTTTTCAAGCCAACAACATCACCTTTTCCTGCACTTCTGGCCCTGTCAATAATTCACCCCATAGATCTCAAGTCATTCAAGAAGCGAAGCGAATCCTGCCCTTCAGACCAGTCATGTTCGTCAGGCATGGCCCTTTGCCCGCACCTTTCCCCTCTCTTAACGATTGCTAAAGATATGCTGGCATTTGTGGAACTAGAAGCGAAAGTCAGCCTCGGCTTGCACAATCTATGACTAACCCAGCTGAACGCAAGACAAGAGTTACACGGGACGGCAGCGCGCGTGTGTGTATGCTCGGTTCCCTGGGTTTCTCGCTTTCCTCCTTCTGTCCTTTCCTGTTTTGCTGCAGCTAATTAAGCTTCGTATGGCACACAGACTGGAATGCACCTCCTGGTATCCTTACAGCAAGATGCGGGAGGCATCTAAAGCTTGCGAGATGCTCAAAGCCGACGTGTTCAAAGAATCGGAACAGCTTGGAACTGGCAGGGAGAAGAGCCAGGCAAGCTGGGGCGTGTTTTGGGAAAGAACGAAACTCAATGCACTTTATTCTTGGGGCGCGCCAGTTGGCTGCGCTCGAAAGTGAAGTAAAACTTGGTCATTGCTGAGCACTAGCTAACGGCCCGTTGGGTTTGATGGGCGAGGTAGGGGGGAAGACGACACTCCTGACCTTTCCGTCCATCGCTTAGACCAGGGGACCCCAAGCTTTTCGGGTCAGCAGGCACACTTGGAATGTTGAGAGGGGGCCATGGGCGCTCTCACAAAATGGCTGGCCATGGGAGCTTGCCCATTCACAAAATGGCTGCAGGGCTGGTAAAAAAACCCAACCAAATAAATAAAACATTGGTGATCCCAGGCTTAGACCAACTTGGTGCCTTCCAGATGTTTTGGACCAAAGCTCCCATCAGCCCCTGCCAGCATGGCTATGTTCTGGGAGTTGTGGTCCAAAGATCTGGAGGACACCAGCTTGGGGAGACCTTTTCCCAGTCTCGCCTAGCTGCCTCCTGTTGAACTCGAGTGTAGTGATTAGAGCAGCCTTTGGCAAACCGGGAACCCTCCAGATGTGTTGGACTACAACTCCCATAATCCCCCAGGCAGCACAGCTGGGAGTTGTAGTCCAACACATTTGGAGGCAGTACCTTTGGGAAGCCTGGATTAGACGGTTGGGTTAGGACTGGGGAGACTGGGGTTTAAATCCCCATTCAGCAGCAAGCATACCAAGTGACCTTGGGCCACTTGCTATCTTTCAGCCAAGCCTACTGCACAGAATTCTTGTGAGGAGAAAAGGGAGGCACGCCGTCTTGAACTCCTTGGAAGAAAGTTGAGATGTTTACGAGCCCGGTTCAGGGTGTTGGTTTTAACCTATAAAGCCATAAGCAGCTTGGGACCACAATACCTGACGGAGCGCCTCTCCTGACACAAACCTACCTGTACACTACGCTCAACATCTAAGGCTCTCCTCCAGCTGCCTACACCGAGGGAAGCTCAGAAGACAGCAACAAGGGAGAGGGCCTTCTCGGTGGTGGCCCCCCAATTATGGAATGATCTCCCCGACGAGGCCCGCCTGGCGCCAGGTTAAGACCTTTCTCTTCTCCCAGGCATTTGGCAGCATATGATATGTTTTACTTGATCCTGGAATGTCTTATGGTTACGGTTGTTTGCTTTTGAGATTGTTTGTTTGAAGTTGTTTTAGATAGGTTTCAGAAATGTAATAAACAAACAAACAAACACACAAACAAAAATAATAAATCTCAACTGGGTTTGAAATTGGGTTCCAGCCTGGCGGCCCCCTTTCTTTGAGACTCCCTACCCCTGAAGGTCAGGCAGGAACCAACACTACATTGTTTCCCGTGCCTCCTGAAAACAGTACTGTTCCAGGAGGCATTCCTTAATTGACCAGTTACGTTTTTTATTGTCATTGTGTTTTTTAAAGAAGTATAATTTTAACGTGGTGTTTTAATCTTTTGATTCCTTTACTGTTTTATTTTTTGTGTTCACCACTCCAAAATCTGTTCTAGAAATGGAGCAGTATACAAATATTGTAAATAAATATATAAATAATACATACATAAAATAAACACAATAATAATAAATAATGATAATGCCACCTCTAGGCCCTGAGGTGATCAAGACCTGTTCCCCGCTCTCCTCACCCAACTCAGAAGCTGTGATCAGGTTTGGGGGAACAAAGTGCTGATTATCTCCCCCTCTCCCTCCTGAACCAGCTTTTTGAATTTTGGGTGGTGGTGGTAACGTGTTTCAGAAACATATTGTGTGCTTGTGCTTGTTATTATTATATACTGCTAGCAACAACAGCCTTTTTGGTGGTAGCACCAAGCTGCTCCAAGGACGTTCGCCTGGTAGCTAAGTGAAAAGGATATTATAAAGGCTCATAAACCCTTTGGAACACTACCTGTGGGGAAAAGGTGGTGGTGGGGAAAATGCTTCAAAAAAATAGCAAAGCGGGAAGAAAATTAGAGAAACAAATGTTTGCTTTATGTTAACTGGTACATCACACACCAATTAACATAAAGTGAACGTACATTATTTTCAGTGGAGGCTGGTGGTTCCCCTATCAGTGGGGTGGTGAATCTGCTCTGGGTTTCAGTCAGAACTCTAAACAAGCTTTGCACCTTGGACAGCTCCTTTAGAGTTCTGACTGAACCCCAGATAGGATTCATCGCCCCACTGATATGGAATCCACCAGCCTCCACTGATTATTTATGCAGTGCCATTTACATACATGACACTTAACAGAAGAATGGGAGGATAAGCCCCTAGATTCCTACAATCTAGGAAAAACAACAGCCCATACACGACAGAGGAATGGGAGGGAAGTATTCCGAATAATGGAAGAAAGACAAGGAGTACATATACCTGCAAAGAGACCAACCAGGAACAGTCACGCTGGACTTAGCCAAGCCCTCTAGTTACAAGTTGCCATGTTTTATCTTCAGGGATGCTCTGTTCTGAAGAGCTGTAGACTTAGGGCACAATCCTATGCAGGTTTAGACAGAAAGAAGTCCTTCAACTTTCAGCATGCCCCAGCCAGCTATGTTGGCTGGGGCATGCTGGGAGTTGTAGGACTTTTTTTTTTTTCCTGTCTGAACATGCATAGGATTGCATCCTTAGTGTGACATCCAGACTTGGTCTCCATCTCTAATAGCATCACCTCCCAAATAAAATGAGCTAAAAACATTTCCAGGTTAGTAGCACCCTGAATGCTTCCAGGGTGGCCAGTTTTGAAATACACCCCACTGAGACTTGAGGAGGGGTGGGAAGTTTTATTTCCATTAAGCTGAGTGCCCTCAGCTCATTTCCTATGCTAGTGCATCTTAGTAACTCATCGAGGACAACTGTTAACCTAACAAAGGTAATAGACGTCATCTTTCCTGTGCCGCCTCCTTTATGGAGAAAAAACTGAGACGTTATTAGCTGCTATTAAGCAGAGAAAGTGGCCGTCCCTAGGTTAATTAGTCCTGCTAAAAGCCATTGTGCAGGAAGAGAGCTGGGATTTTACAGTATTAATTCAGTCCAACCTGTCAACCTGTAATCTTGCATGTCTAATGAAAAGCGTTACAAGGAGTCGTCTCCACCTGCAACAGATCCCCTCTTGGAGCAGGTCTCCGACAGCCTGGCCCATATTCCAGGCAGACGTGGTTATGCCTAGGCAGCTGGCATGAAGAATCAGCTGCTGGAGGCTTCATTCCAAACCATCACTCCCTCTAATAGCGAACTCAGATGCTGAGAGCCGATAAGACTGGAGCTAAAAACAGGGCCACTGAGAAACAAGAGGAAGTTGTTGTCTTCTCAAGGGAACCCCAAGATTTGCAGATACACTGCAACATTTTGTTGCAAGCCCCACATATCACTCGAGGCCTGAAGCAGGGGGCCGAAATCCCAAAGCTCACGACATGCGTAATTCGAGTGTGGAAGAGAATGCAAAAGGCACCGGACAGAGGGAAGAAGACAAAAGACAAGAGCGATGCAGGAAATTACAGCATGACCTACTGAAAGACACAAATTGTGTGCGTGTGTGGGCCAGGAAGAGAGAGGAAGTGTTGGAACACACAGACAGGAAAAAGCAAACACAAGTGTATGGCCCAAACCCAATATTTGATGACAGTCCACTGGCATGCAGCAGGACTCAGTTCTGGGATGCGGTCAGACATTATAGACCAGCCTTCCCCAACATGACATGCTCCAGATGTGTTCATCTACAACTCCCAGCATGGCCACAGATGCTGGCCTGGGGCTGACGGGACCTATAGTCCAACGCATCTGGAAAGTATTGAGTTGGGGAAAGCTGGTCTACGAATGAAAGAAGAAAAACAACCAGAATCTCACTCTGCACTAAAGTGTCTGCTTATAGTGGCCCTTTCATCTCTTCTGCAAGCGGACAGGGCATTCCACAAGAATTTGATTTAAGCCAGCTGCCCAAACACAAGTGAAATTTGTTCATGGCAGATTGATGGCTTAGAAAGCCAGCGTGGTATAGCGGTTGAGTAGCAACTTAGGCCTGGGGGAGACCCAAGTGCAAATCCTCGTTCAACTGCTCTGGTCACTGGCTGACCTTGAACCAGTCAGTCTATCTGCCTTGCAGGGTTGTTGTGTTGATAAAGTGGAGGGTGGGGAAGAACTTGTAGGCCACCCCGGGCTCGTTGGAGGAAGGGTGTGATACAAATGGCACAGAAGAAGAACTGGTCCTCTTCCAGTTTGTTTGGTTGCTTGGAGGATTGCCATTGGCAAGCAGGTATTTACAAGGGTGGGTATACACAGACCTGGTGATTATTTTCGCCAAAACAGCACATATTTTCTGTTAGTGTCCTGTCCCTCGAAGGATTTTTGGAACTCGATTTCCATCAGCAAGAACGAGATTTTTTGCAGTGGGTATGGCTGCAGTCCTACAAACACTTACCAGGGAATAGATCTCATTAAACTCAGTGGGACTGACTTCTGAGATATGCATAGGACTGTACTGTAAGTTGGTTGAACTTCGTTCCCGTTGAAATCAGTGGGTCAAGTTAGTTATGACTTAGGCCCCATTGATCTTCAATGGGAACCAAGTTCAACTAACTTACAGTGCAATACTATGCACACATTTACTTGAGAATAATTCCCCTTGAAGGCAATGGGGCTTAGGTCTGAGTAGGCATGGACAGGATTGGCCTGTTCATTGGGGTCCAACCCTATGTGATTACTGTAGCACCTCTTATAACCTCTTCTGTTGGAGGTGGGAGGATGCGAGAAAAAGAGCCTTCTCAGTGTTGGCACCTTATTGTAGAATGCTTTCCTCAGAAGTCTCACCTGACACCAACTCTGATGTCCTTTTGGCACCAGGCAAAGACCTTTTTATTTCCCCCAGGCCTTTGAGCTTCACTTACAATGCAATCCCCTGCATGTCTACTCAGGAATACGTCCCACTGAGTTCAATGGAGCTTACTCCTGTGTAAGGACATGCAGGTTTCAGGCCTTTAACCTGTTTTTATCTCTGCTGATGATTTTACACAGCTCTTTCAGATTCCGCAGCTTTAGAGTGTTTGATTGTACATTTCATCTGGTTGGGGTATTTATTTATTTATTTATTTATTGCATTTATATCCTGCCTTTTTTCCTCCAAGGAACCCACGGTGGCTTACATGATCCTCCTCCTCTCCATTTTATCCTCACAACAACCCTGTGAGGTAGGTTGGGCTGAAAGTCTGTAACTGGCCCAAAGTCCCCCAGTGAGCTTCCATGGCTGAGTGGGGACTAGAACCCAGATCCCTTGACTCTCAGTCCAACATTCTAGCCACTACACCACACTGGCTCTTTTAACTTGTCTCTTTGATGTGAACATAAGCCTGCCCCAGAATTATGTGAACAGCAGGGAAGATGCTTTTATAATAAAATGATGAAGAAATAAAACAACTTCCTGTTTCCTTGTTCTGAAAACCAGCAGGACAGCCTAGGCAGACATCCACTCTCCAAATGCCATTTTGGAAAAGCTCTCGGGAACCACATTCCAGTGGTGGGTGTGGCCTAAGACAAAAGGGGTGGAGCAAAGGGCAGGGCCAAAAACACCAGCATATTTTAGCCTAAAGTTCTTAAGACATTCCAGCCTTTTACAATGGGGGGGGGGGGAATCTGCACAAAAGCTGAGAAACCTCCACACGATTGGTGGCCAGGGGAAAGAGGAGGGGCTAGGGAAAGGGGTGTGGCCACTGAGGGACGCCCAGAGGGCTGGATCAAGCTTCTGGAAGGGCCGGATTTGGCCCCCAGGCTTGAGGTTCTCCACCCCTGGTATATGTGCTTCCGTGGGATAGTCCCTTGAAAATAGTTAGATACGGCTTTGATGAAAGTGCCCAATTTGACGAATGCCACAGCCATCTGCTATAACTTCATGAAACGCATACCTGCAGAAACGGAACATCGTCCATGGAAAAATGTATTTGTGCAGAGCATGCAAATATCAGCAGACGTGCAGAGTTTACTCAAGGTGCAAAAATCCAGGTGAACTTGATGCAGAACATGACTTGGCCTGGGCTTGTAGGGACAAGCTTCCCTACTAATTTGACAACTGTCATCACATCACTGCACCTGACTGGCGTGACCCACCTTTAGAGAGCTCCCTCAGGACTGCGGCCTCACCGTCTTCTGCATCACACTGGGTGTTACTTATCAACAGCTTGAGCCCCTGGGGTTTTAGGCACCCCCAAGAGGACTGGTGTGTTTGCAGTGGCTAGAGGATTGGCTTAGTACTGGGAAGAGACGGGTTCAAATCCCTATCCAGCTCTAAAGCTTACTGTATGTTCTGCAACCCGTCCGACTCTTTCTCAGCCTCACCTACCTCACAGGGTTGATGTGAGGATAACATGGAGGGGGAGGGCCATGTCTGTGATCTTGAACTCTCTGAGCAGCGGCGGGCAATTTGCGGCCCTCCAGGTTTGGTTGGACTGCAACCCCATCAGCCCTAGCCAACATAGCCAATGATGAGGCATGATGGGAGATGCAGTCCAGCAACATCTGGCAGTCTTAAGAGAAAAGGCTGGCCAGCAGGGTGGCCAGATTTGACTTGCTGGCCTCCAAGGAGCCCTATTCTAAGCAATCTTAAAAGATGATTTATCTTAAAAATGTGTGCCCCACTTTTCTTTAGAAAATTAACCCAAGGCATTTACAAAACAACAAGCGACAAAGCAAAGCAAAGGAAACGTAACTGGTATGACAAAAACAACACAATAAGTAATAAACAGAACCAACTACAGGATACCAGCAGAAACACAAAATATTAACAATAACCATTAAGCTCAGCACCCAGAATAATCCCCGAAGAAACAGCCTGAATTCCAACTCGGAAACATATGTTTTCACCTGGCACTTGAAAGTCTACAGCCTCCCCGGCAAAAGAGTCTCACAGCCTCAACACCACCACCAAAGAGGCCCTGCTCCCGCTAGAGTCCTGCTAAACTTCAGTAGATGGTGAGGACATCCAGAGCACAACCTCTGATGTTGAATGGCGCATATGATGGGTTATTAACAAAGAAGGAAAATACATCCCACACACACAGTTGAATCCATAGAGTAGAATCCTTAACATACTTAGAGTAGACCCATGGAAATCAATGGGACTTAAATTCATCATGTCCCATTGATTTCAGTGGGCCTACTCTAAGTATCACTACATCTGGATCCAACCTACACACGTCAAATAATTAGTTTTGAAAATCAAGTTGGATTTTATTTACGAGCTTGGGATTCTGAGATTTGAGGTCATCCACAAAGAAACTCTTACAAAACTTTTAGCAGCATTTCATAATGGCTCGGAGAAACTTTTTCTAAATTGTTTTCAGCCATTAAGGCTTTTAAACCACTCAGAGGAGAAGTATAGCTGAGCTAGTCAAAATATAATTCAAATGTGCAAAGAGTAGGTGGATATGGGTACACTTTGTCTTGATAAGCTTGTTAGTGGAGATAACTGTGGCCAAGAAAATGGTCATATGATTTATTCCAAAGCTATTTTGCAAAAAAGGCTTCACGCACGATCCAGCACAATGGAGTGGAGAGAGACCAACATTAAAAATGACAATTTAAGTATATATTATAAATAGAGAAAAAAAGGAAGAATTTAGTAGGAAAAAAGGCATATACAACGAGACAAAAAAAAAAAAGGATTAATACATCGATTAACAAAAGAAAGCATCAATGTTCAGTACACACACCTTCAAAGAGATACCATCATATCAATGTAACGAAAGAGTAAATTGTCTTTTTGTCATTCCAAAAAGCTATGAAAATCAACAATTTTTCAGTTTTTTCAGCCAATTGTATGCTCTTCAAGTACTTGAAAGGTTGTCAAAGAGAGGAAGGCCAGGATCTCTTCTCGATCATCCCAGAGTGCAGAACACGGAATAATGGGCTCAAGTGACAGGAAGCCAGATTCCGGCTGAACATCAGGAAAAACCTCCTGACTGTTAGAGCAATACGACAATGGAACCCATTCCCTAGGGAGGTGGTGGGCTTTCCCGTACCGGAGGCACTCAAGACGAGGCTGGACAGCCACCTGTCAGGGATGCTCTGACTTGGATTCCTGCATTGAGCAGGGGGTTGGACGTGATGGTCTTGTAGGCCCCTTCCAACCCTACTATTCTACGATTCTATGAAGCTGGACAGCCACCTGTCAGGGATGCTCTGACTTGGATTCCTGCACTGAGCAGGGGGTTGGACTCCATGGTCTTGTAGGCCCCTTCCAACCCTACTCTTCTAGGATTCTATGATTGCAATGTCCTCCCTGTGGCTGCGGCAGGGGAGGGGGGAGCCGCATAGCTCAAGCTTCATGAAGGTTTAGCATTCACGTAACACTAAACCTGGGGTTCGGATGCGTTGGACTACAGCTCCCATAAGTCCTGGCTGGAATGAATACAGGTCAGGGATTATGGGAATTGTAGTCCAAAGCAACCTGGAAGGCACCAGTGTGCCCACCCCTGTGCTAAACCATAATGAAGCGTTATGCCTCCAAAGGCCCACTAGGCTGCAATCCTATGTATGTTTAGATGGGAAAAAGCCCTACAACTCCCAGCATGGCTGGCTGGGGCATGCTGGGAATTGCAGGCCTGTTTTCTGTCCAAACATGCCTAGGATTGCGGCTTTCGCGTATCCGCTTTTTGTCCCTTGAGATCCCAGGCTTAAACAACCACAAATTCCCCATACGGACTCACCCCATTCTGCCAGAACGGCGGGTTCAAGCTCTTCACTTTTAATGATTATCTTTTTTGCTGCATAAATGCTGGCTTCCCCAATTGCACCCAGACACACCCCAGGACATCACGTTACAGCACAAGAGATAAAAGGCGGCGAGGGGGAAGTTGCCTGTGACGAAGGGATATGAAGTAGCCGGATTTAACTTCGGCGAAGAAGCACGAGAGGGCAAAACGAGGCAGCGGGCGGCTGGGGGCGGAGGTACAAAAATGACGGGGCAGGGGGAATACGAGGGAAAAGATTTCAACAGTAAAAGGAAGTTCAGGATAATGACTCCCCAGAGGGAGAACGTCAAGCTGGGCCCATTCAAGAACCGCTGTAATAACATGCACAGTTTTAAGCGAGAATACGAGAAAGATGGGCAAATTCTCTAAGCTGGTATAAAGGCCTCTACGGGAGTATCAAAATTGGTAGTTTCTTATGCAAACTACTGCCGATGCCAGAGAGATCCGAGGGCGTAGCTCACCCTGGCTCCCTCCACCTGCCGTTGCTTGTGATCTTAGGGCACAATCCTATGGCCGCTAGACAGCAGCTGGACGGCCACAGGATTATTCGGTTTCGGGAACCGACCTCAGAGCCCACGCTCCGAGGTCAGTTCCTAGAAAACCGCCTCCTTGCCCCTTCCCCACCGCCTCGTAGGCAGCGTGGATCGTCCCGGGCTCTGCACTCGGAAGAGCAGCACGGAGCGGGAGGAAAGGGGGTGTTCCTGGGGACGGGGACCTCGGAAGGGCCGGTACATGCTTCCTATGCATCGTCCAGCCACTCCCCCCGCCGAAGCACTGCGTCTAGGCAGCCAAAATTGGCCGTCTATCTGCGAATGCAGGGCGGCTGGGGCATAGAGAAGACCCCCTCCGCGCTCCACTCGCCCTGCATTGGATTGCCTCCGAGTTCAAAGGCAGCTGCCTATCCCCATAGGATCGCACCCTTATTTAATTTTTATTTAAAGTATTTTTATTCTGTTCCTCAGCTAAAAAGCCTCCCAAAGTGACTTATAAACAACGAATAAAAACACGAGCGTCCCCGATGGCGGGCCTACAATCTGAAAAGTAGCGATGTGGGGTTTCCGGAAAATTTTGAATTGTATCTCATTTGCATCAGAAAATTAGAGCGCGGTCTCATTTAGCATGTTTATTTTACTTGTATTTACTAAACAACAAAGCTAAGAAAAGGACCCCATGCTAATTGTGTGTTCCAAAACACCGCAAGTATTTAGCCTGAAATATTTGAGGGGGAAAATTAAGGAATAGTTGACGTGATTTAAATGTTATGTTACATTAAAAATCTTACTGGAATACCCGTAAAAATTTAAAGACAATAGCATGTACTTCCCTCATTGTTTAAATGAAAAAAAAGCAAAGGTACTGAAAACTGTTGACACACTAATTCAGACTTCCCCAACCTGGTGCTGTCCTGATGTGTTGGCCTACAACTGCCAGCATCCATGGCTGCCTGGGGGTGCTTGGAGTTGTAGTCTACCACATCAAAAAGGTATCAGGTTGAGGAAGGCTGCGCTAAGAAATTTTAGCGACCCAAAGAACTCTGCATGATATGCTGACAACCACTCATCTATTTCAACAGAACTCAATTCTAAGGTGATTGGGGCACCTTCAATTTTGTTGTCCCTACTTATTAGTTCCATTTCACACCGAGACATACATGTATTTCAGTCACATGTATGTATTATTACCACCTGGAAACTGCCACGCTGGCCTAATATTCTATCTGCAATTGGCGTCCATTCATTGGTATTAATGAACTCATGAAATGGAAAATTTCCATGGAAAAACAGAGCACTGGAAAAAAAAAATCTGCTCCACATCGCTGCTGAAAGGACATGGCACAAGAGGAAAGAGGGATGAGGAGGGAAGAAAAAAAAAGTAAGTGGGCTTTCAGCAGGGCTGGTGGAAAGGCCCTGTTCCCCATTTCTTCCCCCATGTCCCCTCATTGCATGAGTATTGGTAGCAGACTGCATGAAAAGCAACCCATTTGACACTCCCAAAGGAACCTTATGCCAACTGAGAATGTTTGTCCATCTGCCCTGGTGTGGTCTACTCTGAATGCAAAAGTTCTCCAGGGTTTGATGCAGAGTTCTTTCCCATCAACTGCTACCAGATCCTTTTAACAGCAGATGCCAAGTATTGCATCTGGGACTTCCCACAGGCAATACACGAGCTCTTCCAGTAAGCCAAGGTTCCTCCCCTTAACTCTCCTCACCCTTATCTTAGGACAAGCTGCTGACGTGGTTGTGCCTTCGCTCCTCCAGTCCAAAATTACCTGCAAGCATGTGGAAAATTCAGTACATGGGGTTTTGCTCCAGGTCTGAGCAATAACCACATTTGGGGCTCAAGAAAGCATCTCCCCCAATGCCAAATTGCAAGGAAGACCCCTGGCTTTTCCCACCATATGCAGCCAGGCTCACTTGCTCGAGTGATCTGCCCTGCTCTACAGGCAGCTTCCTGCGGCATCTGGCTCTGCCCCTGTGCTTCAAGCACACGGCCAAGTCCATTTTGGAAGGACTACTCTGTGCCTAGTTCTCTCTGCCTTTGAACCGTGAGTTGAACTAGAAACCCTTGTGGACGCTTATTTATTTGCTTTATACTCTGCCCTTCCACCAAGAAAATGGCACTCAGTGGCTAATAAAACAAATACGCTTTCAGTTCTTAACAAGCTCCCTCCACCTCCGTTTTCTGCCTTGCAATCCCGTGATTCAATTATAGATTAAATTATAGATCAGCTTTTGCCAATGGCCACACAGGCTAGGAACGATGGAGTTGCCATCCAACCCCTCTGAAGGACACCAGGTCGGGGATGTCCAATGCAGATGAATATGTTTGCCTCCCCCCCCGCACTGGCTCCCTCTAGCTGGGGGGAGGGAGACACACTAAATATCTCTTGTGCTAAATTAAAATCAGTCCTAACTTCCATCCCCCACCCACATTTTCTTTTTATTAAAGAGTTAGTCACTCCAGCAGTCTCGAAGCAAAGACTTCCCTGCACCCAAGGGCAAACTAAGAATACATTCAGAAGTAAAAGGCTACAGTCTCTCAAAGTGAGAGATGGAAACTGGTTTTTCTACTCAGAAGGGGAGGGGGGAGGGAAGAGTAAAAAACAGCCTTGTGATCCTTAAAGGTGCGATTCCACGAGTACTCTTGATATTCGTAATAGCGGTATGAGCTCCCAGGTCCTGTTGTTCACTTGACTTCGCTTTGCTAACTAAAGGGCCAGTCATGTCATCAATGCACCCTGCCCAAACAGTACAAGACAACATAAACCACAAACCTCTTTGTCATCTACAATTCCCTGCGTCAAGTTGTGTCCTTGGCATTCCCAACTGCCTTCACGTGCTGAAATCGGTGCAGCTGCCCACTTCCTGCTCAACAGCGAGAGGAAACTGCAGTCTTGAGCTTGAGGCATGACCAATGAGAAAGGAAGCATGGGTCATTTTGCACATGAGTGGACCATGCCTCAATGCTTTTGTTTTGCAGCTGGCTGTGTCGTCCAAATTCCAGACAATCTGCAGTCAATCTTAACTATGGTTGGCGGAAACAAGCCAACTTCAAACTATGGTTTATGAAGCTGGCTTGTTTTCCACTAATCATGGTTAAGATTAGCCATCACCTCGGATTCAAATGACACACGAAACTGCAGTTGATCTAGAATGGAAACAGAAGCTTCCGATCTCCGCTGTGTTGGTGCGGGGAGCGCACAAAGCTGAGACACATTCTCACAACGTTGCCCTGTGATCCAAGTCCCAAGAAGAAGGAGAGAATGGTCCACTGCAACATCAGAGGTGGCTTCAGAGGAGAACAAAGACACACAGCTACCCAGCAGTCATCACCACCACAGTCTCTCTGATGGTGAGAAGGTTGGCACAGAAGGAAATTCAAACAGGTGCAATTGTTGGGGAAACAACAGAGCTGGGGAGTGAGCGCAATCCTTGTGATCATAGCCATTTAGAAGCAAGCTTTCAGATTCTCCTATGCACACAGCCCCTTAGGTCTTCATCTACATAGGAATCCACTACAAGACACAGAGATGTTCACTAGCTTAGATTGACTTAAAAACACACACAACAGAATTAGACACATTCACAAAAGACAGATGGGGGGGGGAGTCCTGCAACTCCCAGCATGCTGGGAGTTGTAGGACATTTCTGTCTAAACATGCATGGGATTAAGCCCTAAATTGATTGGGATCCAAGCTGGGAAGGCGGGGGGGGCAGAATGAATGCACTGAAAACAATTAATGTAATCATTTTAGCATGCCCAGAATGCTGAGCATTTATATCTCATGCGTATGCATGCACACCCACGGAGTCTCTCTCCTATAGATAGCAATCTTTAAAAAGTTAATTATCAACGGATCAGAACAAAACGAGACTAGTCCACCAGTCTGTTCCCACAGTAGCCAACCACATGCTTCTGTGAAGCACACAAGCGGGATACAGGCACAACCACATCCGCCCGACACTTCCCAATTTGACTGGCACTGCACTGCACCCATCTGTTAGGTTACTAATGAATGTTACAAAACCATGCTGGCTGCAGTGGAAAATGTCACGGTACAGATTTCCCCCTACTCCATATTTATGCATGTATGTTATTTATTTACAATATTTATAAACTGCTCAACATCAAAAGATTTCAGAGCGGTAAACAGCAAAGATAAAAATGTTAAAACAACTAAATCATTTTACAAGAAACGCATTCTGAATTTAATAAACTGCAGCCGGTCACTCAAGGAAGGGCTCTCAAAATAACAGCATCTTCAGGAGGCGCTGGAAACGGTAGAGCGTTGGTGTCTGCCTAACCTCTGAAGGCAGGGAGTTCCACAGGAAGGGGGCCACCACACTCAAGGCTCTTTTCCTGGTGGACTCCAACCAGGCCATGGGTCCATGTGGAACCACCAGGAGCACGCCCTCTGATGACATCTGCGATTGGGCATGTTGGTAAGGGGGAAGGCACTCTCTCAGGTATCCTGGTCCCAAGTTGTTTAGGGCTTTGTACATGAGTACTAAAACCTGGCCCGGTAGCAAATAGGTAGCCAGTGCAGTTCCCTCAGCAAAGGAGTTGCTGAAAAGGGGCAGCTCCCGACAACAGCCGAGCTGCTGCATTCTGCAATGCACATATCACTTATCGGGGCTGATAAGCATCGTCTGACCTAAATGGCCCCTCCTTTTTTCCCTTCCCCTGTCTGTTCCCTGCTGTGTTGAAGTTTGGATTGCAAGCACTGAGCAAAGGGCTGGATGCGCCCGATCTCATCTGATCTCGGAAGCTAAGTAGGGTCACTCCTGGTTAGTTCTTGGATGGGAGACTGCCTGGGAATCAGGCTTCCTGCAGTGACCAGGGGGTTGGACTCGATGGTATTGTAGGCGCCTTCCAACCCTATGATTCAATGATATAAGCTGCTAAGGACAGAGACCTGAACTCTTCAGCCCTATAAAGCACCATAACAGCCAGTGTGGTGTAGTGGCTAGAGTGCTGGACTAGGAGCCGGGAGATCCGGGTTCTACTCCCCACTCAGCCATGGAAGCTCACTGGGTGACTTCGGGCCAGTCACAGACTCTCAGCCCAACCTACCTCACAGGGCTGTTGTTGTGAGGATAAAATGGAGAGGAGGAGGAGAACGTAAGCCGCCTTGGGTTCCTTGCAAGAGGAAAAAAGGTGGGATGTAAATGCAATGCAATCAATCAATCAGTCAATAACAGTAGCTAAGACTTATTAGCTACAGAACCAAGTTCAAGGTTCTGTTGTTGAATACAAATAACTTGGGACCAGGATACCAACTTGGGACCATCACCCAGCTGACCCCAAAGATCTTCAGAGGAGGCTTTATTGTCTGTTCCACGACCAACAAGTCACCACATCGCATCTCAAAAGCAGGACTTCTCAGTCATGGCACCCACGCTCTTGAACACCCAGCTCAAGAGGCAGAAAATGTGGCATGGTTTAAACGCCTACTCAAAATGTACAAGCTATCCCTGGCTTATAACTGATGATCACGCTGCTTCTTTCTTTTACTGTCTCTTTTTATTGTTTCTTTTTTATCTTGCATTTGTCATGGCGGATTTTTTCTTAGTGCTCTCCTGTATTATACCTGTACATTTAACTGTGATTTAAAAAATATTTTTCTATGTAAATCACTTAGAGATTTTATTATATGAAGCCGTATACAAGCATTACTAACAATTAACATAGAATAATTAATTAATTGCTGATTAATTATTAATCAATAATTAATAATTAAATAGCAAGAAGACAAGCAAACATATCCTACCCTCTCCTCAAAAGCTCAGAATGACTTGCAACTGCACTCACCATGGACACTCATCCTGTCGTTGCTTAGCTCCAACCAGGCAAACGTCCAGGCTACTAATTAACATTATTCCATGGCAGAACTGCCTCCAAATGCGAAATAAATTAATAAATTATATTTTTCCTTTCCACCCAGACATATCCAAGGCGGCTAATGCAGAACAGGAAGGATGCAACTTAAAATAGAAAGAGGTTTAAGAGGCGCAGCAACAGAAATAACGACCAATGTGAATTTGCTATCAAAGGCCTTCCCAAACAACTAGATATTCATCCAGTGCTGAAAAAATCAGAGCCAGACAGGTTTCCCTATTTTTCTGCTAAAGTGATCCAGCAGCTAAGAAGTTAGTTTTTCATTAATCCATTGTCTGATTTTTATTTTTCTAAAAAGAAAAAAAAAAGGATTTTGGAAAAACTACTAGTAAAATAAAACAGGCAGGATTTGCAACGAACAGTTGCAGCATGAAGCGCTTCTTCTTCAGAATTTCCAGCCACTCTGTTCCATTTCCCCGACTCCCGTTTTCCATTAGCAGTCCATCAGCAATCCACAGCCACTGTGCATGCTCAGTTTTTGGGGTTGTTCCCTGCTGCCCTTAGGGATTTATTTCCCCAAGGATTTTTTTTTGTACTTCTGCATACCTCAGGGTCCCCCCACCCCAAGCCTGGCTGATACCTCCCTCTTGTGCATGGACAGTGCTGTTTTGGCCACTTAACCAACGGCACGTACAGCTTGAACATCAGAAATAGAAGGCGTGATGACTCGTCAAATGTGTATGGCCCTCATTCTGATATTGCATACAGGCTTTCTTCACATGGAGCTTTTATCCTGCGATTGGGATTGCTCCTTCACAGAGGTTTGTGGGCTCTCTACATGACGCCGTGAACCTCCAGGGCGTCTCCTGCACTAAATGCCCGTTGTTCCGTTTTTAAATAGACCGCAGATCATGAGCTATCAAATTACCCCGTTGTGTTCCGCTTCAGTTTCCTCTGTGAAAAGAGGAAAAGCAGCGAGAAGAGGAGCGAGATCAATGAAAGATAATGGAAGACTCCGATATGGGGGGAAGGGGGAAAGGAAGTGGGTGAAAAAGGGAGTCGTCGTGATCCTGCATTAAAAACGGAAGCAGAAAGCCCCATTTCAAAGACGGATTTTAGGCTGTTGTAGAGATTCAAGCCACAGACTCAAGCCACTGATTCACAACATCACTCACACTGAATGTGTGCTTCTGGAGTACACCTGTGTACTTTTAAATAACCCCCCACACGGTTGGTTACAGCATTCACAAAGTCGACTTTTACTACCATAGTTCTCACTGACAGGCCCGGTTTGCGCATTAACAGCAACCCAGAATTCTCAGCAATTTCTGGCTTGTCATTTACGAGTCGCAGGCTCCCACGTGGTGCTTGATTGCTTCTGCTTGGCTGCTCCTGCCAGTGGGAATGGCTAAACAAACCAGGAAATTTCCAGCATGGGCTCCTATTGCATTCCATCTGAGCCAAAATTCTGGGCTTGTTGCACGCAAATAAGCCAGGAATCAGAAGCCAAGAACAAACCCTGACTTCAGATTCCAGATTGTTAGGAGAGCAACAAGCCATAATACCAGTGGGAACTAATAGCCAGCATTACCAATAAAGTAGAATCCACATTAGTTCTGGCTTATTATCGTTATGTGCAAACCAGCTAAGCGTATACATCACAGAACTAAAAAATCCAACATATAATCCAAGTGAGAGCGCACTTACTGTTTGATTGTGCCTTCAACATAGTGCTTTCAAAGGCACATTGATTAAAAAGAAAAGTGACTTGAATTAGAAGGATGGTAAGATGCAAATGAAGCCAGCAAGGGTCCTGGAAATTGCTTATCTCCAGAACTTATCCACTCATTTGATTGTATTCATTTAGGACTCAGTAGAAACCCAGGTTCTTTCTCCCACTACAGGAGTTAAATTAGCAAAATAAAGCTAGAAATCTGGTGACAACACAAAACACTGCTGTTGTGAACGGTCAGCGTATTTCTGAGCTTTGCATACAATTGACACAGAGGCTGCATTCGCACATAATGGCTAAGCCAGGACTTGGCATTATGTGCACAAGGAGAAAGGAGCTGGTGTAAATTGCCAAGCTCAAGCACTTCCTCTCCTCCTCCTGCAAGGCTGGGAGGAATAACTTGGGATTCAGTTTCACTTTGCCTGATTCCTGGCTTGTTGTTACATGCAAACCAGGAATTATAGTTTAAAAGAAATTCTAGCTTGTGAAGCAAGCCAGCTAAACAATTCAGGGTTTGCATGTAAGGACGAGCCAAAAGTCTGCTGAAATGAAACTGAATTCTGTTTTATTCCTCCTCCTGGGTGGGAGAAGAGAGGAGACGGGGGCTTCAAGCAGCCCCCTTTCTCTTTGTGCAAGTAATGCTAAATCATGGCTTAGCATTATGTGTGAATGCAGCCAGTAAAAAGGGAGAGAGTCAATGGGGTGCAGTGGGTTAGGGTATCAGGGACCCAGGTTCAAATCCTCATTTAGCCATGAAGCTCACTCGGTAACCTTGGGCCAGTCACTATCGCTCAGCCTAACCTACCTCACAGGGTTGTTGTGAGGCAAAAAATGGCATGGGGGGGGAGAACATCACCTTGAGTACATTACCTTGAGCTCCCTAGAGGAAAGGTGGGTTCCAAGTATAAATACATATAAATAAATAAATGCATCACTATGCACCTCTTGCATTTTACAGCCATTTGGCCATTAATAGTGTGCATGCGTGCAAATGTGCAAGAGAGAGAAGGATGGGGGATAACAGGATAAAGTTCATGCACGTGACCTAGTGGGTTCTACACCACAAAAGCTAAAATTGCAATATACCTGCTAGTCTTTAAAGGGTGCCAGAAGGTCCTTGGTTTGTTTTGCTATAAGGGCTGCACCTCTGGAAGCTTAAAAGTAGTACAGAGGAGGGAATGCCAGCCCGGTGTAGTCATAATGGGGTCCCCAATCTTTTGGGGTTGGTCAGCACATTTGAAATTTTGAGTGTCGTACGTAGATGCTCTCACAAAATGCTTCCCCAGGAATGGGGGGGGGGGGGTTAACCACAGTTGTCACAGTATGCACGGCCAGTCACAAAGCACCCAACAGCTCATCCACAGAACTGATCCACACATTTGATTGTATTCATTTGGGATGCAAGAGAGACTAAGGTTCTCTCTCCTACTACAGGAGTTAAATTAGCAAAGCAAAGCTAGAAACTTGGGCACAACACAAACGCTGCTGTTGTGAATGGTCAGCATAAATCTGGGCTTTGCACAGAATCATAGAAGAGTAGGGTTGGAAGGGGCCTACAAGACCATCGAGTCCAACCCCCTGCTCAAGGCAGGAATCCAAGTCAGAGCATCCCTGACAGGTGGCTGCCCAGCCTCGTCTTGAACACCTCCAGTGTGGGAGAGCCCACTCCCTCCCTAGGGAATTGGTTCCATTGTCGTATTGCTCTAACAGTCAGGAGGTTTTTCCTGATGTTCAGCCGGAATCTGGCTTCCTGTCAGTTGAGCCCATTATTCTGTGTTCTGCACTCTGGGATGATCGAGAAGAGATCCTGGCCTTCCTCTCTGTGACAACCTTTTATGTACTTGAAGAGCATACAATTGGCAAATTGGTGAGGCTAAAAGTAAAGTAACATGCCCAAGAATCTAAATATAAGGCAGGGGTGGGGTCTGAGTTCCAAAACAACAAGAGCAAAACCTGCCTCTCATTTCATTTTTTTAAAATTTAAAATGTACCTTAAAAATTTGGCAGGGAACCTGGTGAGTGCCAAGTCAGTGCCATGCTGGAGACTCTCAGACCGGAGTTCAAACCCCTGCTCAGCCTCAAAACTTTGGGCCTGTCCCTGTTTCTCAATCTAGCCTACCTCAGAGGGGTGTTGCAAGAACAAAATGGAACACACACACACATCCTTCCTTGAAAGAAGGACAAGGTGAAAAGGTTAGTTAGTAAAAGAATAAATATCGGCTGATGCAACTTTCCTCATAGCAAAAATTCTACAGCTATGAAGGCAAAGGAACACCAACCTCGCTTTGCATTTGGTAATACCGGCAGGCGGGTTCAAAGTTGCTCGGGGCCCCCCGAATGCAAACTTGGCTGCCTCCAGTAAGGCCCAAATTTCAAAACCGGTGCAGGTCTCAGTCATTCAAAGGCTGCTGGCTGCATCTTCTGCAAGAACTGTTGCTATCATGTATTTCTTCTTCTTTTTTTACCAAAGCTGCCTCCTTTGGAAGACTGCGTGCGTGCAAGGACGGAGGAAATACAGAAAAGGGAAGCGGCGGCCAGAATGGCTCCCGCCTAGGCAAAGTCCTAGCCAAGCCAAGAGGAGTTGGAAGAGCCCAAGGAAGGGAGAGGCCAAGTTCCCTCCCGGAAATGCAAACACTGCAGGAGGGTGGGAAGAAGGAAAAGGAAAGACACTAAAGCCCTGTGACCTTTTGCCTGGAGAGAGATGGAGGCTGCAGTCTTAGGCATCAGCCTTTCCCAACCTGGCGCCCTCCAGAAACGTGGGACTCCGACTCCCATCATCCTGGCTGTGGGATGATGGGAGTTGGAGTCCCACCCTTCTGGAGGGCGCCAGGTTGGGAAAGGCTGAACACACACACGCAGGCTTGGGCTCACGGGGCGAATTTCTGGCCGCCTCCCTCCCTGCGATCGACCCTGCTCCAGCAAGAGCCGGGCGCGGATCGGGGCCTCCTGGGTCATGAGTCCCTCTCCGCAGAGGCCGCCCCCCGCCTGGCCCGACAGAGCCCCGTCCTCGCCAACAGGATTTGGGAGGCGAGAAGCAAGTCATGGAGGAAGCCGCTGCGACAAGCCGAGATGGGGACACACCTGTCGCCTCACCTGTCCCGGCCCGGCCCCGCCTTCCTTCTCCAAGTTCAGCGCCGAGATGAGATACAGCGAGGCCAGCCAGGAAGCGGCCGAGAACGGCCCGCAGCGCCGCCGAGGCCCCCCTCTCGGCATCCCCCCGCTCTCCAGCCCGGGGCGCACGTCGGGAAAGCCAGACGCGTGACTTTGGACGGGTCCTTCCAAACGGGTGGCGCCTCTTAACTGGAGGAGTGGCTCTCTGGGAGGGGGGTCCGGGAGCGTTTAAAAGGACGGGGGTGCGGCCAGGCGGGGGTCCAGGCGGGGCGCGCCCGGCTCCCCTCTCCAAAGGCGCTGTCCGACGGGCTGAGGTCTTGGAGGCACGGGGGGGGGATGAGGCGCCCCCCCAGACAGGATCGCTTAGCCCCCCCATTAGAGAGATGGGGGTCGGAGGAGAAAGTGGCCCCGGGCGGGGGCGTCGCCGGGCCCGGCTCACCTGCGCGCGTGGCTGCTCTCCGGCGGCGTCCGCGCATCGTCCCGGCTGCGAGCGCGGCGCGCCCGGCTGCTCCCGTCCGCGGCGGCGGCGGCCTGGCTTGGCGTGGGGGTGGCCGAGCCACGCCAGCCGCCGCCCCCGCCCGGCCCGGCCCGGCCCGGCCCGGCCCCCCGCGCCGCCCACCGGCCCCGGCGGGTCCTAGAGCCTCCGCCGCCCCAAGCGGAGCCGCGGCGCAGCGCCGGGACCGAGGGAGGGCGCGGACGAGCCCGGGCGGGCGCTGCAGGCGAGAGGCGAGGGCTTCCCCCCTCCCCCTCTTCCCTTTCCCCCTTTTCCTCTCCCTCTCCCTCTCCCCTTTTTCTCTTTCCCTTTCCCCTCCCGCTTTTTCTTTCCCCTCCCCTCCTTTCCTTTCCCCCTCCCTTTCCTTCTGTCCCTTTTCCTTTCCCTCTCCCTTTCCACTTTTCCTCTTTCCCCTTTCCTTCCCCTCCTTTTCCCTTTTCCTCTCCCCCTTTTCTCTTTCCCTTTACCCTCCCCCTTTTCCCTTTCCCTCTCCCGTCCCTCTTTTCCCCTCTCCCTTTCCCCTCCCCTCCCCTCCCTTCCCCTTTCCTCTCCCTCTCCCTCTCCCTTTCCCCTCCCCCTTTTTCTTTCCCTGCCCCTCCCCTCCTTTCCTTTCCCCTCCCTTTCCCCCTCCCTTTACCTCCCGCCTTTTCCCTTCCCACCTTTCCCTCTCCCTTTCCACTTTTCCTCTCCCCCTTTCCTCTTACCCCTCCCCTCCTTTTCCCTTTCCCTCTCCCTTTCCTTTTTTCTCTTGTCCCTTTCCCCCTTTTCTCTTTCCCTTTTCCCTCCCCCCTTTCCCCCTCCCTTTCCCCCTTTCTCTTTCCCCTCCCCTCCCTTCCCTTCCCCTCCCCACCTTTCCCCTTTCCCCCTCCCTACCTTTCCCCCCTTCCTTTCCCCTTTTTCTCTTTTCCCTTTCCCCTCCCCTCCCTTTTCCCTTTCCTTTCCCCTTCCCTCCCCCCTTCTGTTCATACACTGCTGGTGAAATCAAGCCTCCAGCCTCAGAAGCAGCCTACCTCTAAAGAAGAAGTGCAGGTGGCCAAGAGCGAGGGAGGAGCTGTTTCCTACCTGGGCCGCGGGGCACCCTAGGAGAGGAACCTTGGAAGCTGACTTCTTCTGCGTCAGACCCTTGACCCATCTAGCCTAGTATTGTCGACACTGACTGGCAGCAGCAGCTCTCCAGGGTTTCAGGCAGGAGTTTTCCAGCCTTATCTGAAGAAGCTGGGGATCGAACCTGGAACCTCCTGCATGCAAAGCAGGGGCTCTGCCACTGAGCTATGGCCCCCTTCCCCTCACTTCAGCCTTTGAAGGCATTATTATTTATTGCGTTTGTAGCCCATTGCACAACTTTAATGCACGATTTGCACACGGCATCGATCCCTTCGGCATCGAGCTAGTGCAGAATTCAGCCAGCAGGTTCTGATAGGGACTAGGTGAGGTGAACAGAGAAGTCCAGTCCTGGCTTGCCCACGGTTGCCAGTTTGTTTCCAGACCAAATTCAAAGTGCTGGTTTTAACCTATAAAGCCCAATGCCCCAAGGAACCCCAATGCCCCAAGGACTGTCTCTCCCCCTATGAACCCCAGGGTGGCTTCAGAGACCCTTCTCTGTCTGTGTTTTTCTCTTCTCTTCCCAGCATTAGGCAAAGCCTCACTTATTTTCCCAGGACATTACTAATGGCCTAATTGTTGTGGCCTACTTTTTTGGTGTTCATTCTAGGCTATGGGCGGGGAGAGAAACTTTGTGGATGAACGCTTTTTGTATTGTATTTTTTGTATGGTGTTTATTTGTGCTGATTATGGTTTATATTGATTGGGGGGGGGTGTCCCCTGTTCACTATGAATTTCTGTATGTGTGTGCATCTCCCACCATTTCAAGGCAGCTTCTTGCGGTGGGAAACGATACATAAATGTAATAAATAACCACAGCAGCAATATTACTTGTGAGTCTCTTAGCCGCTATGCTACACCATTTCTCAAAACGGTGAATCCGTAGTTATTCATAACTTGTGAACTGTGTCTAATCCGTGATGGGCACTCAAAACCGAACACCACAGATTGATTCGTCACCAGTCCCCACATCCAGACCTGCACAGAAGAAGTATCTGTCTGACCACCATTGGAAGCAGGATGCTGGGTTAGATGGCTGTTTGTTCCGTCTGCCTTTCATCTGACAATCTCACAGCTGTTTGTTCTGATCCAGCAGGGTTCTTCATAGGTTCTTTCTTTTTTTTAAAGAGAGACATTACTGTCTGTGATCTGCCATGTGCTCCAGTCTATTTATATGTATTCATTGTCTACTCCAGTCTGTTATTTATTTATTTAGTAGATTTCTAATCTGCCCATTAACTAATGTTCTCTGGGCACATTACAACCAGTTAAAAAACTAAAAGGCCATTTTAAAACACAGTTAACAATACAAAATACAATACAAATATTTAGAAGAATAAGGGCGCAATCCTATGCAGATAGGTGGCCGCCTCTGAACTCGGAGGTGACCGCCTATCCAATGCAGGGCAGGAGAAGCGCAGAGGGGATCGTTCCCTCTGTGCTTCTCCTGCCCTGCATTTTCGAGGAAGGCAGAGCAGGGGAGGAGGCTGCTGGACGACCCAGTGGATGTGTTGTACTGGCATTTCTGCCCTCCCCACCCCGGAATGCCCCTTTTCAGCCCCTCCGCACTCCTCTTGCAAGCACAGAGGATGGGGTGTTCCGCGCTGCCTCTGAGGAAAACCTGATATCCTATGGCCATCTAGCTGCTGACTAGCGGCCATAGAATTGCTCCCTAAAATACAAAATAGTCTAGTCCAGTTTCGGCCTACTCTGACTCTCCAGAGACTCTCTGGGCTAAATCCTGTGAACAGGTTCACCCACGGTTTTTAAAAAGGATCACAGCAGTCAGGGGCCGCTGGGTCGAGATCTGGATCAGGACTTCAGTGCTACTGGAAGGAAGGCACTGATTAAAATACACCCCTTAGTCACTTTTTGCACTGTGGGGTGAAACAAACAAGGTTGGGTCCAGAGACTTAGTCATACGTAGAGGAGATCTATTGAAATCAATGGGACTTTAGCCATGACTTAAATAAAATTCCCATTGATTTCAGTAATCCACTCAAAGTATGACGTAAGTCTGGATCCAGCTCACAGGTGTGTTAAGGAGGGGCATAGCTCCGTGATAGAACACATACTTTACAAGCAACAGGTCCCAGGCTCAGTCTTTGATATCCCCATGTAGGATTGGGAAAGACTCGTGTTTGACACCTTGGGTTGCAGCTACCTGTCCATGTTGATGAGCAGTTCTCAGATTGTGTGTGTGTGTGTGTGTGTGTATACCACTTGAACATTGCTGGGGGCTCTCGGTAGACCTCTTAATAATTTTTTGTTTGTTCTACAAATTAAAGCACATATGCAATTCCTATTTTAATAATTTTTTCCCCCTTCAGCACTGATATCTTCAAAACCAGTGCTGTATTATCATGGATCTGTACGCCAGGGCTTTGTTAGTCTGTTTGATCATCCAGCCCTGGTCAGAAGGACCTTGATTTCCGTCATCAGAAAGAATATTATTTTTTTTAATTTATTTTATTAAATTTATATCCCGCCTTTTTCCTCTTGCAGGGAACCCAAGGGGGCGTACGTACTCCTCCTCCTCTCCATTTTATCCTCACAACGACAACCCTGTGAGGTGGGTTGGGCTGAGAGTCGGTGAGCTTCCACGGCTGAGTGGGGACTAGAACCCAGGTCTCCCGACTCCCAGTACAACACTCTAGCCACTACGCCACGCTGGCTCCAAGAACATAGGAAGTGTATGGCCCAGATATTCTCAACTGTTCTGCAGTCTTTCTGCAGACCACTTGAATGGACCACAGTGGAGAACCCCTGGCATGGACAGACTTAGTATAAGGCAGTTTCTGTTGTATTCCCCCTTGGAGAAGGGATGGCAACTCCACGTTGGAGTGTCTGCTTTGCATGCAAATGGCTCCAGATTCCCTCCCTAGTTTATCTCTCACTGCAGGAGTTCTTTCCCAGCCCTGATCCTTGAGGTGGAGAGGGCAGGAATTGAACCTGGGACCTCTTGCATGCAAAGCAGGTGTTCTCCCGCAGAGCTGTGGGCCTTCCCATGTGCTCCAGGGCTTCTGTCGTCCCAGCATCCTGGGTAGTCACCTGGGAGCCATTCTTCTTCTTGAGCAATTGGGTCGAACGCTTCCCTGCGTGTCATAGTGCAGCCGTGTTTTGCTTCCTCCCCATCCACTCCCATACGCCTCGCTCTACCCACACGAGGTTCTGGCCCACATTCCTCTCTCTTGTGACAGCCCTCCGGTGTGTGCCAGAGAGCCCCCTGGACACATCTGAATTTTCCTTAAAAGAAGATGAACATTCAGAAACAGTGACTTCGATATACCTGGGGGGGGGGGTGTTTGAGAAATTTAGATGAGGAGGATTTCAGAATCAGCCCTAGCCTGAATTTTGAGAGCTCTTTGGCTGCTGATTGTATCTCCTCCACCTCTGCTCACATAGAATCATAGGGTTGGAAGGGTCCTATAAGACCATTGGGTCCAACCCCCTGCTCAGTGCAGGAATCCAAGTCAAAGCATCCCTGACAGGTGGCTGTCCAGCCTCATCTTGAATGCCTCCAGTGTGGGAGAGCCCACCACCTCCCTAGGGAATGGTTCCATTGTCATCCTGCTCTAACAGTCAGGAAGTTTTTCCTGATGTTCAGCCGGAATCTGGCTTTCTGTAGCTCAAGCCCATTATTCCGTGTCCTACACCCTGGGATGATCGCAAAGAGATCCTGGCCTTCCCCTCTGGGACAACCTTTCAAGGACTTGAAGAGCGCTATCCTATCTCCCCTCGGTCTCCTCAAGCCTAAACATGCCCAGTTCTTTCAGTCTCTCCTTGTAGGGCTTTGTTTCCAGTCCCCTGATCAACTTCCTTGCCCTCCTCTGGACCCTCTCCAGCTTGTCTGCATCCTTCAAATGCGGTGCCCAGAACTGGACACAGTACTCCAGATGAGGCCTAACCAGTGCTGAGGAGAGGGGAACTCGGAGTTCATGTGATTTCGAACTTCTTCCTGTCTGTCTCTCTTTCTGTTCCTCTTTTTCTGTTCTTCTGCATTCCCTGGGTTTGTGAAATGGGAGGGGATGGGTGGATTCTGTTGCATGTAAACAATACAAAACAAAAAAACCCTACATGTCTCAATGAAGCCTTTCAATGTTTTTTTTTTTAAATGACAACTGACTGTAAGCTGTCATTCTTACAGAATAATCTCTCTCTCTCTGTGTCTGTATATATACCAGGCTTCCTCAGCCTGGTGCCTTTCAGATGTATTGGACTACAAATCCCATCATCCCTCAGCCAGCAGCTCCCATCTGGAGGCCAAACGCCTGGAGGGCATCAGATTCTGGAAGGCTGGTGTGTGTGTGTGTGTGTGTGTGTGTATCTACACACGCACACACACATATATGCACACACACAAATACACCCCTGGGTTTAAAGATGGGGCAATCCAGTTGTGAATTCCGCAGGCTTTGACCTTTTACAGCTTAACGTGATGCAGAGTCCTTTCGAGATGGTGGTCGGCTGTGCAGCTGGTAACTCATGATTTCATCATGCACTGAGCTTTGTGGTTTTTTGGATAAACAGGCACAAAGTGCTTCTTCGACACCAATGGATCCCTTGTGACGGCTGTTTTCTTAAAACTTCAAATCCACAAACCTCTCTTCTGGAGCCTGTTCCTATATCGGAAGCTAGTCTCGCTGTGTTGAAGGAGTTCTATACCCAGGTAACCATGCATGAGAAAACAGCTTTACATTTCCTTGGCGCAGGATTTGGAAGGAGTACGCACTGGCCCAGTTCAGACGTAAGAATCTCAGTCCTGTAAAACATGGTTTATTGGGCTGTGAAATTCCCTCCTCACCCTGTAGTTTGTCTCCCTTAGTCACCTCCTGCACCCTGCTGTGGGTGCGGATATTCTGTCTTATTAATATCCTGTCTTGTTAAACTGCAGTTTCCTGTGACATCAGAGCCTGCCTGGAAACTGGTTCAAGCGCTCCTGACAAAACCCGGCTATGAAATCTGGATCAGATCCTTTACATTACTTATATCAAAATGTATCTTTGTGTGTATCGAAATGACTTTTCTGTGGTGTTTTAAACCACTGCAAGTTAAAACACTGCACAAAAAGAATCTTTGATACAATCATATCAAGATTGCTTTTTTGCATTGTTTTATCCATGCGCATATGCGCATCAGCAATGTGGGGAAGAGGGAAAAGATGCAAATGCGTGAAAGCTGAAATAAACTCCATGTTCCAATTTTGGAAATGATTTTAGAAATTCTAGTTAAACCAGAATTCCGGAGGAGTGCGACAGTGGGCAGAATGAACTAGAAGGAACAACTAAGAGGGGTGGGACTTGATGGTCTTATAGGCCCCTTCCAACCCTACTATTCTATGATTCCATGAGGGAAAAGAAAGGCCTAATTCAATTTGCAGCATTGTGGCCTGGCAAGCCGTAGAGGTCAGAGGGGGCTGTAATACAGACCTGTGACTCCAGTGTCTGTCTCGTGAAGATGTATTGTCTGCTGCACATCTTTCCTTCCCCACAAAAAAGGGAACCAGAACAATCTCCTGGTTAATTAGCCCCTTCCTCTTCAATTAGCACATTCCCTTTAATTAGGACCGCGGAGCCCAGAAAGTCCTATGTGGGACTTCTCATTCATGTGCCATTTTTGTAATTGGTGGAGCAGGTTAGGAAGTCACCCCTGCCCTCCCCACACTAGACAAATCATAATAAAAAGAGACTAATCCCTCTTTAGTCTGTCTGTCTGTCTATTACATTTATATCCCACCTTTTTTCCTCTTTAAGGAACTCAAGGCGTTGCACATAAACCTCCTCCTCTCCGTTTTATCCTCACAACAACAACCCTGTGAGGTGGGTTGGGCTGAGAGTCAGGGACTGGCCCAAAGTCACCCAGTGAGCTTCCATGGCCGAGTGGGGACTAGAACTCGGATCTCCCGGCTCCCAGTCCAACACTCTAACCACAACACACTAACACTGGCTTAGTCTTTTGTCACGACCTCTCTGACAACCGAGAGTGTTGAAAGTGTGCCCTATGTGGTGTGAGCGTTTCCCTCTAACTCAGGGGTGGGGCCCTACAGATGTTGGCTTACCAACCATCATCCCTGGCTGGAGCAGATGGGATCTGGCATCTCATAACATCTGGAAGGCTACAGCTTCCCCACTCCTGTTCAAGGTGCTTAGCATAGGTTGGGGAGTTTTGTACAGTTTTCTTTTCAAAGTACCTGCCTGCTTTTCCTTTTTCCTTTCTTATAGTCCTTAGTAGTTTTCAGTTTGGATCGGAGGTTTGGGAGTATGTGTCTGACAAGCCCTAAGGCAGAGTTCTCCCAGTTGAGCTCCCGGGCTTTAACCCACAGGGAAGTAAAAAAGGGAACGCTTGAGTAGGCAGCCCCCCTTACTTCTGTGTACAGGTGCCTTCCCTTGTGGGAAGCACTCTCACTGCCAGCTCGCACTGACCAAGAGCGTGGCCAGCTTTAAAAAAATGGAGGACACGTGGCCAGCGGTCTGCCTGAAAGGGTTGGCATTGCTCCGTTGTCAAGAAGGCCCAAGAAGCAGTAAGATGCAGGGGCTACTGCATTTCCCATCTTGTTTTGAAGCACGGGTGGGCAAGCCGTTGGCCTCCCAATGTCAGCTCCCATAAGCCCCCCTCAGCACAGCCAATGGGCAAGGACGATGAGAACTGACGTCCCAAACATCTGGAGGGAACCAGATGGTCTACCCATCCTCTGCTCTTGGGCTGTTGGCACGAGGAACCAGCCCTCCGCTCCTCTTTCCTCCCAGGACCGTGCCTCATCCGAGCATCAACAGCCCTGGGCTCATGAGAGCTGCCTTGTGGGGTGTTGCACAAGGCCAGCAGCGGGGGTGGGGGGCAGGGGGGCGGAGGGAGAGTGTGGAAGCTGTAAACAGGAGCTGCGTAAGGGAGGCGTGAGTGCACGCCAAGGTGGAGATTTCCTCCAGATGCTGTCACTCCGGTTCGGAAGCCACGAGGACACAAACCCCTCTCTGTCTGCACAGGTTGTTCTCCTGGTATGCAAGGATGGGCCATGAATCAGGAAAAGGGACACGGCTGGAGAGACAAGCCAGCTCCCCAAGATGACCCTGATACTCGATCCCCTCTGCTGCAAACGTAGATGGCAGCTGCTGGGATAGGCAATCAAAAGACTCCTTTGTCTTCTCCGGGTGCTCCAATCCGCCAATCCGCCACGACTGCAAGTACGCAAAGAGTAAACTTGGCCACCTCCCCGCCATCGCCTGCCTGCCAAACGTTCACATATGTGTGCAACATTTTGCTCATCCTTCTAAACCATCCTTCCCCAAACCGGCACCTCGCGGACTTGTTGGACCACAGTCCCTATCATCCCCAGCCAGCATAGACAATGGTGGGGAATGCTGGGAGATGACGTCCAAAACATCCGGAGGGCGCCGCTCTTTGAAATAAATGTGCTTTGCGGGTGCGACAATGACGTGCTTGTGTGTGAGAGCACACGCAAGGGTCTACTTGCGAGAGCACGTGCCGAAAAAAAGGATGTCGTAGAGCTGGAAAAGGTGCAGAGAAGGGCAACTAAAATGGCCAAGGGCCTGGGGCATCTCCTCTATGAGGGAGGGTTATAACAGCTGGGACTGTTTAGCTTGGAGAAAAGGTGAGTAAGGGGAGACATGAGAGAGGTGGACAGCATTATGCCTGGTGTGGAGAATGTGGTAATACTAGAACCCAGTGGGGTCATCCCTTGAAGCTGATTGGTGGGAGATTCAGGATGGAAAAAAGGATGTACTTCTTCGCACAGTGAACTATGGAACTATGGAATTTGCTACCTCAGGATGTGGCGACGGCCACCAATTTGGATGGCTTCAAAAGAGGGTTAGACAAATGCCTGGAGGAGAAGGCTATTGATGGCTACTAGTCCTGATGGCTATATGCTCTCTCCAATATTAGCCGCAGTATGCCTGTGTACACCAGTTGGTGGGGAACATGGGTGGGAAGGTGCAGCTTTCGCACTCATGTCCTGCTTGTGGGTTTCCTGTGGGCAGCTGGTGGGCCACTGTGTGAACAGAATGCTGGACTAGATGGCTCTTCCTATGTTCTTGTTGTTGTTGTTTATTCGCTCAGTCGCTTCCGACTCTTCGTGACTTCATGGACCAGCCTACGCCAGAGCTTCCTGTCGGCCGTCGTCACCCCCAGCTCCCCCAAGGTCGAGTCTTACATTCCAGGTTCCTATGGCGCGCTGATCTTTAGAACATCGGATTCGTCATTCAGCACCAGCGCCGTCGGCCGCTAGCCATCCTTTCGGCTTTGAGCTAGCTGCGTCATCACTTCTGGGGCTAGTTGAACTTATCCTCTGTTCCTCCCCAGTAGCATTTTGACCATCTTCCGACCTGGGAGTCCCATCTTCCGATGGTATACCGACGTATCTCTGGTTGTACTGATCCATTTAGTTTTCATGGCAAGAATACAGGGGTGGGTTGCCGTTACCTTCCCCAGGGATCATACTTAGTCTGACCTCTCTGCCATGACCTTCCCGTCTTGGGTGTCCCTTCACGGTTTAGTTCATGGCGTCATTGAGGTGCTCAAGCTCCAGCACCACGACAAGGTAACGATCTCCTTTGCTGGAGGTTCATATCGTTAGGAATATTGAAACCTCACCTGCAAGTTACAGGAAGGGGGCAGTGTTGCAGTTAGCTAGTTAATGCATGGGAATTTTGGGCATAGCTAGCCTTAGGATCTCTATAGCCTTCAGTGTGGCTTCCTGTGCTCCTCTCCTTTCTCTCTCCCCGCCCCCCGTTTCTCTCTCTGACCGTCCTCCATTGCTGGGACTACATGTATTTGCTCCCTCTTGTTCCTGCCTGTGTAATGGGACACAAAATGGACTCAACAAACTCCTTTTGAAACCCAACGCTGTACCTGCATCTTATATGCAAGAATATTGTGAGTAAACCATTTTACCTTTTTCTTCACCGAAGGAGGGTGTGGCCTCCCTTTTGTTCTAAAGATAGCCTTGGGTGGCTGTGAGACTGGTAAACACTCATTCCGTTCTTCCTCTTGTTTTGTTTTTCTTTGCTGATTGCCTTCCTAATAGCGCTACATCTACACTACTGTTTTACAGCGGTATTGAAGTGTGCTGATAACTGTTGGGGCATGTTACGCATTCGATATGCCGCTTATTTCCTGCTTTTTATTCCACGTTATCCCATAAACTGCAACAAATGTCATCGTGCGTCCTCCAAGGTATAAATGTGCAAGCGGGAAATAGCGTTACCAGGATGGGATCGCAATGATATATGACACAAGGTGGAGATGTGGCATATGAGGAAGAAATAGCAAATAATCCCATCACTTATGTTCCTGTATTGGAGAACCAGGATGGGCCACATTCTGCTCGACGGCAAATTCAGGTTTGTGTTGAAATGGCCTTGGGACTAGCGAAGAGGTTGTGAAAGGGTGCTTTGGAGCAGTCGCAAAATACATATGGGAAGGGTGCCAGCTCAAGTTCCCTTGTCAAATTCCAGAAGTGTAGAATCATAGAATAGTAGAGTTGGAAGGGGCCTACAAGACCAACCCCTGCTCAATGCAGGAATCCAAGTCAAAGCATCCCTGACAGATGGCTGTCCAGCCTCATGCCTCCAGTGTGGGAGAGCCCACCTCCTCCTCAGGTAATTGGTTCCATTATCATATTGCTCTGACAGTCAGGAAGTTTTTCCTGATGTTCAGTTGGAATCTACCTTCCTGTCACTTGAGCCCATGATTCCGTGTCCTGCACTCTGGGATGATGGAGAAGAGATCCTGGCCTTCCTCTGTGGGACAACCTTTCAAGTACTTGAAGAGCGCTCTCCTATCTCCCCTCAGTCTTCTCAAGGCTAAACAGGTCCAGTTCCTTCAGTCTCTCTTCATGGAGCTTATTTTCCAGTCCCCTGATTATCTTTGTTGCCCTCCTCTGAACCCTCTCCAGCTGGTCTGCATCCTTCTTCAAGTGTGGTGCCCAGAACTGGATACAGTACTCCAGATGAGGCCTAACCAGTGCTGAGTAGAGGGGAACTAGTACTTCCCGGGATTTGGAAGCCATGCTTCTATTAATGCAGCCCAAAACAGCATTTGCCTTTTTTGCAGCCATATCACATGGTTGGCTCATATTCAGCTTGTGATCTACAACAATTCCAAGATCCTTCTCGCTTGTAGTGTTGTTGAGCCACGTATCCCTCATCTTGTAACTGTGCATTTGGTTTCTTTTTCCTAGGTGCGGAACTTGGCATTTATTCCTATTAAATGTCATTCTGTTCTTTTCTGCGCAGTGCTCCAGCCTGTCAAGATCATTTTGAATTCTGTGTCTGTCTTCCAGGGTATTAGCTCTCCCTCCCAATTTTGTGTCATCTGCAAATTGTAGTCACAGTCCATCTCCATCCTGAAAGAGATAAGAAGAGGCCTGCTGAATTGGAGCGAGGATCCATCCAGTGATGATGGGAAGCCCACAAACAGTGCCTCCATTGTCCACCTCTAGCCAGTATCGATGGGCATATTGTGTCTGAAGACAGACCTTCTTTCCAGCATTCCTACAGATTCCTGTCTACCACAAAGTGGCACAGTATCCGACAGTCCAAGTGGGGTTTATTTGTTTTGGTATTTCTTTGCCCCCTTTTATGACAGGGGTGGGCCATTTGTGGCACTCCAGATGTTTTGGCCTACAACGCCCATCAGCCCTAGCCAGCACTGCCGATGGTGAGGAAGGGTGGGAGTTGTCGGCCAAAACCACTGGTGGACCACAAGCAGCCCATCCCTGTTTTGGGGCAAAGTCCTTGCAAAGCAGCTCACATAAAAGTGCACCTAAAAGTACAAACTCATTCCAAGAACAATGCCAGCAATTAAAGCAGCAGTTTAAAATAAATCACAGCCCAGCAGAGGGATCCTTGGAAACTAAATTGAGCCATTAAGGATGCAATCCTGTGTGTGTTTGGACAGAAAAAGTCCTAGAGAACGCAGCAGCCAGAATGCTTGTAGGATTGAGACATCAGATCATGTTACTCTTACTCTGTGCCAGCTACATTGGCTGTCTATTCATTTCTGGACCGAATTTAAGCTGCTGATATTAAGGCCTGGGAACTGTTTGGGACCAGGTTATCTGAAGGACCATCAACACCTGTAGGGGTCTGCCCAAGCTTTAAGATTCCCATCACAGGTCCTGCTCCCTGGTCCACCACGAAGAATGGTAAGATTGGGGAGTCCAAGATATGGGGCTTTTTCTGTGGTGGCCCCACACCTTTGGAACTCCATCCCCCAGGAAGTGTTTATGGCACCATCTTTGCTGGATTTTCAAGACTTATTATTCCTGCCTGCATTTTGTTAATGTTGGTGCACTTTTAACTAAGATTTGATCTGCTGCTTCTGCTATTCCACTAGTCACCAGCAAACGGTTGGAATAGCCCTTTGTTTCATATGGTGATGCCTTCAAGCAAAGTTACACAGCTGTCAGAGTTGGACACATTGCTCTGGCCCTGTCTGAGTGAAGCTGTGCCTGCTGGCACGCCTGCCATGGTGCCCCACTAAAGCCCCCTGAGGGAGGGGCCTGTCCACCCCATTTCCATGGAGGGGCAGTCCCACAGCAGGGGAAGGGGCAGCCATAGAACCCAGTCCCTTGGACTACTTATACTGGGGGTGGGAGAAAGACGGATCTCTGGATCTTCATATTAGGTCTGGCTCCGTGCATCTGTGTGTATAAACAGAAGCACAATATTTTCAGCAAGAAGCATCTGCTTCCCGCCATCTGCCCCACTAGATTTGCTAATGGAATGGGCTGCGTTTGCAGGGAAATGCAAGTCTCTTGGTGAACCACCTGAAGCTGATCACATTTCTCTGCTATGCAGACTCTCTTGGGAAAGCAGCGACTGCCCCGATGTGGAAGAACGAGGCCAAGAACCTTGCCAGCAGGGAGACCTCCCCCAATCCGTGGTGCTAAAGGTCGACGGTTGAGCTGGCGGAGAGAATCCATTCATGCCATTTGACTTACAACTCCACAAATGTTCCAGGGTTTGTCCAGCTGAGGTCACACTGGGGAATCTGCTCATGACTGGGGATGCTTCCCAAACGCTTCCTCGTCTGAATTTGTCCCAAGGTTTGTCCCACATTTATCCCAAATCATATGGGATTGTTTTGGAAATGGAACTGATCAATTCAGGAATTCTCCAGTGTTCTGATTTTAATTTCTGAATTTTTACAGACTGTCATACATGTGGCTTTGGCCGGCTTTCCGTTCCATCATGTTTTCTCTTTTCACTCTAACTTATCAACATGCGTGTAACGAGACACCGCAACCCCCCCCCTGCCCTCACAGTCTTGATATAATCATGCCCATACTGATTAGGATTCTTCTGGTGTAGAGTTTAACTGATGCAGATGTGCACATTGGTAAAACACTGCAAAAAACCCAAAGCGATCATAATGTGATTGTATGCATGGACGTATCAAGATGATTTTTGTATGGTGTTTTACCAACACACAAGAGCACATGCCTACGTCAGCAAAACACTGAACCAAACAAATCAGGATCCAATAAAGAGTTGCAGCATGGAGGGCGCCCTGCTCGGGATTCCAGCAACTGCATTCCATTTCTCCTCCCTCCAATGGCTTTTCAGCCCCCCCCCCCCCAACAGTCTGTCACTATTCTGTAGCTCATCAGGGTCAGTCCTTACTGGGTTCTTCCTCACCACCCCTAAAGATTTTTGGTACTTCTGCAAACCTCAGGGTTTCCCTGAGGCTGCTGGTATCTCCCTCTTGGGTCGAACTGTTTTGGCGACATTAGCAATGGCAATTGTAGCCTGAACGTCGGAACTGGAACGATGGAGTGCAGGGGAGAGTGAACCGGAGAAGCAAAATGGAACTCTGTGTGTGTGTGGGGGGAAATCCTCTCACCTTAATTCACAACAGATGTAAGGAAACATGGTCTAGATCTGGGGTGTGTGGGATAACGAGTGCTTCCAGGAAGGGGGTATTCTCCAAGGCAGCCATAGATAATCAGGCATAAGATGGGAGCGTCTGTTCCGTGGTCTAGGCATGGAGGGTCCCATGTGAAAGTTTGCCTCTGCTGAGACTGTAAAACCAGCATTCCCCAAGCTGGCGCCTTTCAGATGGTTTGGACTGCAACTCCGTTCACCCCAGCCCCATAGTGGCTGGGGCTGATAGGAACTGCAGTCCAAAACCTCTGCAGCGCACCAGGTTGTGGAAGGCTGCTGGAAACAAATGTATTGAAACAAGTCCGTATGCCACTTAAAACTTTGAGTGCTTTGAGAACCTTGTGTCGAAAACCGGTATGTGAACATCCTAAATAATAATTCAATGTTCATCGCTCCCAGGCGCCTTTACCAAGGACGCTTCGGACGTGCATAGACACTGCTGGAGGAATCACGCCTGAATGTGCGAAGCGACTCCGTTGCATGGGGAATGGCACTGGTTGATATTTTATTACTTTAATAAAAAAGTGTGTATCTCAGCCCTTTTGCTGCTCCCAGGGTGGCCGGGGACAAAGAAATAGAAATGCTGTAATAACAACATCACAAAGCCCCCTGTCCTTGGCTTTCCGGTAGGGATGTATGAAAGTCACTTACCTTTTCGATGAGGCAATTTGTGTGCGGCGGGGAGGCGCTCCGCAGCTCCCCCCAAAATCCTTCTCCGGCTGGCTCCGCTCCGCAGAGATTCCACGGAGCCGCCGGCCGGGGCCGCCCGCAGCCAGAAATCCAGCTGCTGGGCAGCCTTCCTTCCAGAAGAAAAAAACCAAACCCATGTACGCAAATGGCGGTGGCTACGGCGGCCGCCATTTGTGTTCCCTTTTTTTCGCAGTTTTAGCCTACGTAAATATTTATGTAAGCTATTACGGCGGAAAAAAAAGGAACGCAAATAGCGCCCACTATGCTATTTGCGTTCCCCTTTTTTTCACCGTAATAGCCTACGTAAATATTTACATAGGCTAGAACGGCGAAAAATAGGGAACACAAATGGTGGCCGCCGTAGCCGCCGCCATTTGCGTACGCGGGTTTTTTTTTGAGCGGGGGAGGTTAGCTATGATAGGCTACGTAAATTCTTACGTAGCTTATCACACAGCTGTAAGGACGGCAATGGCGGCTGCAGCAGCCTGGCTGCGGCCGGCCAGGAGACCAGCCGCCGGAGCCGCCGCTGCCGCAGCTGCTGCTGCCGCCGGAACCACTGCCGCATCCGCCACATCCGCCCCAGGTAAGTGCCGTCCCGGGGGATTCCGCAGGGGGGGGGGCGGGGCGGGGGGGGGCAGGAGGTTGTTCTGCCACGGATTCCGGGGGGCCGGATTCTAAAGAATCTCACTGGAATCTCACTGGAATCCATGGCAGAATTCTCTGCTATCCCTACTTTCCGGTGAGCATTCCCTGCACACCGAGCATGCTCAGTCCTCGTTTGGCTGTTTTGGTCAATCCCCATTCCCTCCCCCTCCGCCCCCAGCCTGCTGATACCTCCACCTTGTGTGTGGCTGATGCTGTTTCGGCTGCATAAGGGAAGCAGAGATCTCCATCTGCACATAGCAAGGTTTGCAGCATACAGCACGGCTTCTGCTGGCCTGATGACATCAGGGGTGTGTGGCCATGTTCTCTGACATCATTTGGTCCTAAGCCAATTGGGAGCGGGAGTGACACACGGGGGAATTCTCACTGTTATCCCCAATCACAGTTCAGAGATAAAAGTTGGCACTCCCAGGTTCAACCCTCAGCTCTCCCTCCATCACCAGTAAAAACATCCCATGAACAGCAGTCAGTAAAATGCGTAGTTTGGTTTATTGAGGTGATCCCATTTCATAGATATCCCGTTTTCAGCTTTCAAGTTTTATATAGTTTTATGCCGCGCTTTGCGGTTTTCATTTTTGTGAACCGCCTAGAGAGCTTCGCCCGTTGGGCAGTATAGAAAACAAACAAACAAACAAACAAACAAATATTTTATTATTTTAGGGCGCAATCCTGTGCATGTTTAGACAGGAAAAAAAGCCCTACCATTCCCAGCATGCTGGCTGGGGAATGCTGGGAGTTGTAGGACTTTCCCCCCTGTCTAGACATGTGTAGGGTTGCGCCCCTATTTATTTATTTATATTTACAGTTGTGAGCTGCTTTTGAAATTCATAGGATTAATGATAACACACTGATATTGAAAATGCAGCCTGCAAATGTTTAAAATAAAGACACAGCTGCAGCAGCAGGGCAGAAATCTGAAAAGTCGAAATGGACTGGTTCAGACGTGCGTGGACACTGCTTGGTGCATTGCGCCTGCATGTGTGAAGTGACTCCATTGCATCGGTCAATGTTTTATTACTGAATCTGAATGTGTCCAGTGTGGCCCTTTCACTGCTCCCAGGGAGACCAAGGGCAAAGAAATAGAAATGCATTAACAATGACATCATGGGCCAGATAGGGAGCAGCTATGGGCTGGATTAGTCCCACAGGCCTGAGGTTGCCCATCCCTGGTATATAAGATCCTACCCTTCCATCAAAGAGTTTAGGGCAGCAGAGATGGTTGTTAAGAACAGAAGAGGATCTGGGCTGGATCAGACCAAAACCCAGTGCAGGCTGGTGGCTTCGATTTCGGTTGGGCTGTGAATCCATTCTGGGTTTCAGTCAGAACCTGCCAGAACTCTAAAGGAGCTATCCAATCACCTATTTTGGGGATAGGGTTCAGCAACTTGGATTGCTCCTTTAGAGTTCGGGCTGGTTCTGACTGAAACCCAGAATGGATTCACAGCCCAACCGAAATCGAAGCCACCAGCCACCATTGCTAAAAGCCAATCAAGTCCCGTGTTCTGTTCCTCCAGTAGCCAACCAGATGGCCCAGTGGGAAGTCCACAAGCACGACATGAGGGCAATAACACCCTCCCACATGCGTTCCCCAGAAACTGGCATAGGGATGCATACTGCCTCCAATACTGGAGGAAGTTCATAGCCATCAGGGCTAGGTACCCTTGATAGCCATATCCTCCACGAATGTGTTCCTTGTTCCTCCACTTTGTTTTCACAACAGCCCTGTGAAGTAGCTGAGGCTGAGAGTGTGTAACTGCCCAAGATCCACCATCATGGCTTAGTGGGGATTTGAACCCAGGTCTTCCCAATCCTAGCCTGAGACTATCCGCTGATCCACCAGGCTTATGATGTTAGTGTGTGGACAGGTGTGAAAGTTCTCTGGGTGGCTCTAGATCCAAGATGCCTCATTTGCATATGCAAATTAGCACCTGATGGTGCCCTCATCAGGCAATATGAACACGGATATGAACACCCCACCCCACCCCACCCAAATACCAATGCTAGGCGAACTCCACAGCAGCAATTCAATCACTGGCCACTAGATGTCAGGAAAAGAGCACTAAAAGTTGTCCTAGGGAGAGGCTGGTGGTTTGCCAAGACAGAAAAATGCATGCTTTCGCCACCCAAAGAAATCTATTTATCCTGAGAAACGGTGCGGGTCCGGTGTGTGTCTGTGATATTCAGATGTAACAAGAGGTCATCTAGGAAAACAGCACAAGGAACACACAATCACAAAAGCCTGGAGACATGCAAAGGGATATAACTGACACAGCCTCAACCTATGACTGTTGGTGGAGGAATGTGCAGGCTTTTGAGATACACTGGATTCTTCAAACAGGGGAAATGGAAATAAATAGTTGAATTGTCAGCATCTCTGCAGAGGGATGATGGGAACTCTGCTGTTTGTAGCCTAGAACAGGGGTGGGCAGCAGGTAGATCTCCAGATGTTTTGGACTTCAACTCCCAGAAGGCCCTGCCAGCATGATCAATGGTTAGGAATGCTGGGAGTTGAAGTCCCCTAATCTGGAGATTTGAACCCGGGTCTTCCCACTCCTAGCCTGAGGCTAACCGCTGATCCACCAGGCTTATGATGTTAGTGTGTGGACAGGTGTGAAAGTTCTCTGGGTGGCTTTAGATCCAAGATGCCTCATTTGCATATGCAAATTAGCACCTGATGGTGCCCTCATCAGGCAATATGAGCAGTCTGCTGGATGATGGGAACTCTGCTGTTTGTAGCCTAGAACAGGGGTGGGCAGCAGGTAGATCTCCAGATTTTTGGACTTCAACTCCCAGAAGGCCCTGCCAGCATGATCAATGGTTAGGAATGCTGGGAGTTGAAGTCCCCCAATCTGGAGATTTACTTTCTGTCTGCCCCTGGCCTAATTCAGCAAACTAGGAAAGGGAACAATGCCAAATGGGCAGAACAGCACTAAATTGTCAGGCTATACATGTTCTTGAGACAAAACCCGAATCCAGTAAATTGCAACTGAAACCAGGCAAGCCCCATGGGAAAAGGTTAAATCAACAGGCTCAGCTGCCCAGCTTTTTGCCTGCTGCATGGGCTGTTGCACATGGAACTCTCTTCCATCCATAGGAACATAGAGTTGAAAGGTACCTCAGAGGTCATCTAGTCCACCCCCTGCCCATGCAGGAAATCCAGTACTGCAGCACCTCTGAAAGGAGCTATCCAGTGGAGGCTGGTGGCTCTGATTTTGGTGGGGCTGTGATTCCCTCCTGGGTTTCAGTCAAAGCAGCCAGAATGGTAAAGGAGCTATCCAAGGTGCTGAACATTCAGTGGATAGCTCCTTTAGGTCTGTCTGGTTCTGGCTGAAACCCAGAATGGAGCACTGCCCAACCAAAATCTGAGCCACCAGCCTCCACTTGTCAGTATCCTGTTTCCTAGGGCTGCTTCACACGGAGCTTTTATCCTGCTATTGAGATTGGTTACTCACGGAAGTATGCGGGTCCTTGAGATGACATCCTCCCACTTTTGCTCCCCAGGAACTGGTATTCAGGGGTAGCTTGCGTCTGAATGTGGTGGTGCCACAGAGCCATCATGAAGGGAATATATTCGTCTCCCTTTATGGTGGATTTGGATAACCCCTATTTAGAATAGGGATGGCGGAGAATTCCGCCATGGACTCCAATGAGGCCGGATTCTTAGAAGAGTCCGCGGCGGAATGAAAGACTCACCTCCACCACCCGGAGGAATCTGTGCCAGCCGGATCCTACCTGCTGCCGTCCGTCTGCTGCCGTCCGCTGCTGCCTGTCTTCGGACTCAAATGGCGTCCGCTACGCTCAATGCCATTTGCGTCTGAAGACCGGCAGTCCGGCAGCAGACGGACCTGGCCGGCGGCTCCGTGGACTTGCCATGGAGCGGAGCCGGCCAGGGAGGATTCCGGGGGGAGGAATGGATTGCCTCCCCCCCCCCCGCGGACTCAGAAAGGTGAGTTCTGTACACCCCTAGTTTAGAACCATCTAAGCTGGGCACCCTCTCTACACGGCCACGTTCCTTTTTTACCCCCCGCAAGAGCAAACAACACCCGTCTCTGTGCTTTGTTGCCTGGCAAAAGCCAAGCGGGTCAGGGAGGAGTAAAGAAGTGATGGAAAGGGGGGGGGGGAAGGAGAGGGAAATTCATATGTAGAGCACCACGCGGAACAGGGGGCCCTGCCAATACACCCAGATAGATCACCAGCCTGGGATCTCTGGTCCACCAGGCAATTACCTTCCCATCCATCAAGCTAATTATACCAATTAAAAGAAGGCAGCAAGCCAGGCAGGACTGTTGTGGGGGGACTTTTAGAACTGAAGGCCGACGTCCAGTTTGAAGGCCCAAGAGGCCAGCTGGGGATGATGGATACTTTGCTAACTTGCACACAGTCCGGGGCGGAGGCTGGGCGGGGACGCAGTCTCTCTCCCTGCTCCCGGACCCAATAAGGTAGAACTTGGTGAGACTCAGAAAGTGATCCCCCAGCCCACCCTTGACCGTGCTTTGTTAGAGGCCTGGAAGGAAATCTTCTGCAGATGTCATTGATGGGGTGGCAGGAGTGGATCTGGATTTACTAGTAGATCTCTGGGGGATTTGCAGTTCATTGGCAAGATTTCCAATTCCCAATAATTTGGCTTTCCCCAGCCTGGTGCTTTCCAGATATGTTGGACCACAAGTCCCATTACTGGCCATGCTGGCTGGGAATCATGGGACTTGCAGCCCCACACATCTGGAAGGCACCAGGTTGGGGGAAACGGCAATAGCTTAACAATAGCAACAACAAAATGTCTCCTCTTCCCTGTGCCCTAAATTATCATAAAATCATAGACTTAGAAGGGACCTCAGAGATCATCTAGCCCAACCCCCCCCTCAATGCAGGCTTTCCACTGCAGGGTGCAGCTACAGCATCTCTGCCAGATGGTCATCCAGCCTCTGCTTGAATACTTCCAGGGAGGCAGAGTCTGTTCCGCTGCTGAACAGCGCTCACGGTTAGTCTTTCAGACCCACAAAGCTGAAATGTAGAAAACTTGGGGAATGGTGGATAACGAGGAATGGGTTTGTGTGTGTAAGGACTGTGACCTCCATTCAGTTCTGGCACTCAAAACAAATTCCTGGGCTCAGAATATCTGCAGAGCTGACCCGGACTGGACCCAGACTGATGTATCCATCCCAAGCTAGGAGCAGGGAGATTCAGACCCAAACCTAGGAAGCTTACTTGGTGATCTTGTAGCAGTTACTTTCAGTCTAACCTACCTCGCGGGGTTGTTGTGAGGAGAAAATAGAAAGAGGAGACCTGCGTATGCTGCCTTCAGCTCTTTGGAGGGAAGGTGGGTGGTAAATACCCTGGAGGAGAAAAAGCAAGAGCATGCATTCAGAATTCATTTATTGCAATGCTATGCGTGTTTAGACAGAAAAAAGTCCTATAACTCCCAGCATTCCCAGCATGGCTGGGTCATGCTGGGAGTTGTAGGATTTTTTTCTATCTAAACATGCATAGGAGTGCACCCTAAGACACATAAGAAAATGTTCATTGACTTAACGGGCTTAGCCGCACCCGTCTGACTGATGATACTGGTTTGGAAGATACCTCTCCAAGACATGGCATCCATCAAACTGACTGGAGAGTTCCTCTACTTGATACGATCACAGTTCCTTCACAGCCGAACGGAAAATGACTCAATTACCTCAGCCCAATTATATCCCCTGATGGAATGAGGACTCTATCCCTCGCAGACACAGAACCCAGTCTTAAAGTTTCTGCTGTCAACTCACAGCAAAAGCCAGAGTAGTGGTATCTGGGGAGTTATTACCTTCCCAAAGGAGCACCCTGTAACAACTATGGCAGATCACACACTGGGCTTGCAGTCAACCCTGGGTTCAGTCCAGTTAGATTCTGATGATCTCTGTGAATATCACGCCACGCCAGTGAGATATTTAAGACCCGGCTAGAGATGTGGGGAAATTCAACTCTTTTCCCAACAATTCAGAAATCGTTCAGTTTATTCCAAACCTAATTCCAAATGCAGTCGGGGTCCTCTCACCCCTGTCATGCAATCAGGGAAGTGATAGGGCGTGATCCCTCCTCCACATGCCCCGTGAGCCAGCAAACGTGGGCAGATTTCAGGCTTGTGGGATTTACTCATTTCCATTTTTACTAGAACCAACCTGAGCCAAGTGCCAAACAGACAGAATGAAGGAACAGGTGCTTCAGTTTGCAGTCTGTTTGCACAAAAGTTCACTTCTGGTCTCCTTCAGATTTCTTCATTTAAGCAGTGTAATTTTGGGGGTGGGGAGTATATTTGTTCTATCATCTGTATCTATCTATCTATCTATCTATCTATCTATCTATCTATCTATCCATCCATCCATCATCATCTATCCATCCTTTTCTGGAGGAGAAGGCTATCGATGGCTACTAGTCCTGATGGCTATGTGCTACTTCCAGTATCAGAGGCAATGAGCCTCTCATGTACACCAGTCACTGGGGAACATGGGTGGGAGGGTGCTGTTGCACTCATGTCCTGCTTATGGTTTTCCTGTGGGCAGCTGGTCTGCCACTGTGTGGACAGAATGGTGGACTAGATGGAACCTTGGTCTGATCCAGCAGGGCTCTTCTTATGTTCTATCATCTGTCTGTCTGTCTGTCTGTCTGTCTATCTATCTATCTATCTATCTATCTATCTATCTATCATCTATCTATCTCCATCATCATCAACTGTCTAGTTGTAATCCTTATGTACTGCTCCATATAATAAAAAAACTCCAAGTGGTAATAAAATCTCTTGCTCTTGTTAGGCAATTGGTAGCCAGAAATCCTTGCTGATCTACTGCAAATCAATCTGCCAGTAGTTCCTGATCAGCCTTCTCTCCACCTGTGGCCTACAAGCCCCTCCTTCTCCCCCGCCGAACCCCTCCCTCCAATCTACACTTCCCATCACCCCACCAGGCATCCAAGGGGAGATACCCGAGACAGAACCTCGAGATGGCTACGCAATCTTCCCTTGCTCCATAGGTGTTGGCAGAGTTCCTCATGAGGTGGAGATGGGTAAGTACGGAGGTTGTAGAAAAGGGAGCTCCCTGAAGCCCCAAAGCCAGGTGGGTTCCCACTATGTGCCAGCCATCAACAGTGGAGTAATGGAGGCAGGCCAAAGCCCTGGGATTTTTTGATTAGCAGGGTTGACAATGTCATCTGCCCCCACTCCCACTCCCACTCCCCCCGTTGCTTCTGAATTTAGCTGCAATCCTCACAGTAGCTGCAGGGGGGGGGGGATGGATTTCCTCAGCAACAATATATTGTTGTGAACTATCCCACACATGCAACACACACATACATATATAGCTGTGGATCAACACAGCTATCTACATTTTTGGACTTTCCTGGGGTGTGTGTATGGCTATGGGCACTGCCATGATGAGTGTCTGCACTTCCAAATTTACCACTCCACCACTGTCCATCTTGGTGAACATCAAAAACACCCCTCCACCCATTGGTACTGCTGGCCATGCACAATGAAGGACAACTGGGGACAGAGTTCCAGTACAGTTCCCTTCCTTCATGGGATGGGCAGGTATCATCTGGATGACCAGACCATCTTTCCCAACAGGTGAATCTTCCTTGGGGTGGATTCCATCCTCCTACAACCCCTGCCAACAGTGAGCCCTACCTGTGAGAACCTGTTGGAGGATTTCTCCTCCCCTAGGAGAAATTTGGTGAAACTGTCCCCCCAATTTCTCTGCCCACAAATGGGCTGGAGAATTTCGAGAGGCCATTTGCACACAGCTCTAGTCTTCACTGGCCTTCTCTAAGCAGTGACCAGAGTGAGGATGTCGGAGTAGCTCCCTCTACTTGCCTTGAGCTCTTTCTTTGGGAGGCCATGTGGGTTGGGTTCGGAGGGAGAGGACAAGCCAATGAGCAGGGGTGACAGAGGCAAGGAGGAGGTGGGTCCCTTCAAAGAGGGGTCCCACTGATGGTGTCTTGCCCAAGAGCCCCTCCACATCTGGAGCTGGCAAGGAGGCCCTCCCTTGTCTCGTCTCTCTGGCCTGCTCAAGCATCCTGGTGTAAGTTTATGCTCTTCCTTGCCAGCGTTACCCATGGCATAACGGCGGCCATCTTAACTGGACTCTTAGATTGCCTCACCCAGTTTGGTGTAGCAAATGCGTTAACAAAAATTAGACCCTCTTCCCTCCTTTCAGTTCATGAACCGAACTGAAAGGATGAGGGATTGGACTCGATGGCCTTGTAGGCCCCTTCCAACCCTACTATTCTATGAACCATTCTTGGTTCTGACACCAAAGACGACCAAAGCAAGCAAATCACACAAGCACATAGTGACATGTACTTTAAAATAAGCTTTATTTAGTTGTGTGTGTTTTTTTTTTAATATTTTCATATTTGCATCCATGCCTTCAAGGAATTGTCCCCCCCCCCCCGCACACTCACGTGTGTGTGTGAGGGTAGGACAAGTTAAATCTAATGTTACCCATACTTCATAAGCTATTTTATGGTAGTTCTCTTTTAAATAAATCACCTTCTTAGTTTTGTTTTTAAAATCATTATTTCCTAATTTACAAAACAGAGAAAAGAAAGCTGAAATGAAAAGGAAATGACTAAATAGATTCCAGGAATTTAGCTCCTTCAATTTTTATTTCGAATTAAAAAGGAGGTGGGGAGAGAAGGAGGCAAGGAGGGAGGGAGGGAATGTATAGTACACTGCAAAGGAGCGGTCCACTCCGAAATATTTGCTCCTCATTTAATTGGCGCCTGCGGAAACTTCCCTTGAAAGACAAATAGCAGCTCTGAGAGCTGAGTTGTTTGTTTGGTTCATGGCAGGGAGAGAGAGGGTTTTACTCCCCCCCTTCCTCATCCGCCATGGTCCTGCAGGGAGAGAGAGGGTTTTACCCCCCCTTCCTCATCCCCCACGGTCCCGAGTCTGTTCAGGCTTCCCACAGGTGCTACTTATGTAAATCAAAGCACACACTTTAATTGCACGGACACAATTAACATCACGTTTGGCTTGGCCTAAAATTTCATCTGCCGGGGGCTTCCTCGGGATGGCCTTTGGCAGCCCGACCTTTAAAGTCAGCTTTGCAATGGCAAGACAAACTTTCCCTGTTCCAAACAGGCTGTGCAAATCAGTCTCCTTAAAAACATACCGAGCACAGTAGAATTAATCGCCTTTCTTTATTAAGAGCGGCAAATGCCGTTTGTTAAGTTTACGACGCACCAGGTCCGCTTAGCTGCTTCTTCGTTGGAAAAGCAAAGTCATCGTTAATGGAAAGGGATGACTTTCAAAAGCACCATAAAAGCTCTTTTTTGTTGGACAGGGGGGAGTAGCTCCTACTAAAAGCCCAATAAAATGCTGCATTCCAAAGAAATCTCCCCCCACCCTGATTTAGAAAAAATCTGGGTTGATGACGGCGTTAAACAACCTCCTTTACTTGCAAAAGTGCTCAGTGAAAGCAAGCAATGGCCCATTGTGATGTTAATGAGATGTTACCACTGGCATTCTGGGATGGAGAAGATCAGATGGGTTTTCATGTCAACATAATGGGTCCACGTTAAAGAAAGCTGAGGTGGAAACTGGTCTCCAGAGTACACAGGGCTGTGTGCGCACGTGTGTGTGCCGACACCAAGGAAACCTGTGACACGCAGAAATAACAAAGCTGGTGTACGTTTGCAACTCTTTGCTTGTCTTGCGTCATTTTATTCTGTTCCCGCTCATATGGGGAGGAACATGCAGGGCATTTTGCAGAAATTCTGTTGGGACCCTAAGTCTATTTTCTGAGGTTCCACCAGGGAGTGATTCACATTTTCAAGGCGATTTCCAAAACCACAAGGACTAGGAACGTGTCTTTGTTTTAAAAAGAATGCACATAGTTCTGTGCATGGGTGGTGCAGGCCCAGAATTGCAGTATACACACAGCCCAGGGTTCAATCCCCTGGGGAAATTCCTGAAATACATAGGAGCTGAATAATGTGCCTCCCGCCGACATGTTAACTGTTCTTAAGACCATCTCTTGGCTCCTCTCCGAAGATTGCAAGCGCACATCAGCTTAGCATCATGAACGTCTCTGCATGCCCAGGTTCAAGCCTCACAGGCTATTGCTTCTAATTAGAATATTGCTTCTCACATCACGTTTGCAAGACAAGAGCGGGTCTCCCGAGAGTCACTCCCATGTTTCACTTAAAATGGCTCACCTTGTGGCAAGGTGAAAATTCTCTGCCACAGATGTGACGCGACTGCTCGGGAGGGCAGAACATGCGTGCGTGTGCCGACGCTGAGCTGCAGACAGCCCTCAAGAACTGGCAAGCAAGAAGAAGGAGGGGAGAAGTCGCCAAAGTCCATGAACATCTGGCTGGGTTTACTAACTTCTCCAGTTCTGAATGCAAGGCCACATCACAAATTGAGTGCTACGCCCCAGATTGGAAAAGAATTGGAGCTTCTGGGCATGCATGTATCAATAAGGAGTCCTGGGTTGTGTAGTTTCTAGGGCGTCTGACATCTCTATTGAATACATGGGTACCTTGGGAAACTACATGTCCCCGGGAAACTACATGTCCCCGGGACACTGCTGTTCTGGGGTTGTACCCAGGATCCGCTTTCTGCTGATGGAAGGCCTCTGCTCACAGAAGGTTCCCTTCCCTCATTTTTGGATATCCCCTCCCTGCCCCCCATAGCTCACCCCATCGAGCAGGGTTGCCCAACCCTCTGTGTAGCATTTTTAGGGGGCTCGAACGGCTGCTGTGTGGAGGAGCGGGCAGGCACCAAAATTTGGGTCCAAGCCCTGGAGTCTGGGTTTCAACGAATAAAATAATAATAATAATAATAACAACAATAATTTTATTACATTTCTATACAGCTCCATAGCTGATGCTCTCTTGGGCACCAGGGATAATGGGCCTTCCCTCCTGGTTGCTCCGGCTGCTGGCCGAGGGATCAGGGCTCGAGGCAGGGCTCAGGGGTCTCAGAGAGGGAGGTATTTCGTCTCTGTTGTGCTCCTGGTATCAGGAGGGCGGCAGTGTTTCCAGATTTCAGAACTGGGTTTGTGGCGGGGAAACAAAACAAAATGCCATCCAACTTTAACGACAACGAAAGCTTGGTTTGAACGGTCCACTTTGAACCAAATCTACTCATTACTGAGCATACGTTTTAAGCACTGGCGGGGACATGCATTGCGGATGAGGTCTGGAGGACGGAATCGGCACTGACAACCGCCCAGGTAGCAACGCTGAACCTGGCATGGACGGTTTTCTAGCCCTACCAGGTCACAGGGAATGCATAAACTGCCTGTGGGGGAAGCATTACGCTGTAGCCCGATGGGGCAAAATAGCTCAGGCTGGGGGCTGCGATGTCAGTGGGGCGGCGAATCCACGCCGGGTTTCTGTCAGAACCAGTCAGAACTCTACAGGAGCAATCCAAGGTGCGGAGCCTGCCAAGATCACTGGAATCACATCGCTGGGCTGTAAGCCACAGGGGAGTAAAAAAGGAGGCGCTCGAGTTGGCGGTCCCACTTACTTCGGTGTAAAGGTGCCTTCCACTGGGGGAAGCACCCTTGCTCCCATCTCACGCTGACCAAGGGTGTGGGGCGCTGGCAGCTTCAGGAAAAAACGGAGGCCATGAGGCCAGCGGTCTGCCTGAAAGGGTTGGCATTGCTCCGTCATCAATAAGGCCCATGCAGCGGTAAGATGCAGGGGCTACTGCATTTCCCAATCTGAAGCAAGGGTGGGCAAGCCGTTGCCCTCCCAATGTCAGCTCCCATGAGCCCCTGCAGCGTGGCCAATGGGCAAAGATGATGGGAACTGAAGTCCCAAACCTCTGGCCGGAACCAGCTTGACTACTCATCCCCCAGTGGAGAGCTCCTTTAGAGTTCTGACTGGTTCTGGCTGAAACCCGGAGCGGATTCCCCGCCCCACTGAGCCCAGGGGACCTTTGATTTGGGAGGCTGAGACCACCGCGAGGGCAGGCAGAGCTCCAGTCGAAACGTTCCTGCCCCAGCGGCTCCTGCTCTATGCCCTCGACAAGCAACTCGTTCTGTGGCATTTTGCATCAGCCATCAACGTTCGCTGCACCCACTTACCGCCCAGGCCAAGCCCCCCTCTTTGAAGAGCCCTTTGCCTGTGTTTCAGCTCATGCGGGAGAAAGCAACTGGGGAACCCCAGAGATCAGGGGCTATCCCGGAGGGGGGGTGTCCTTGTGACCCCATGGCTCCTGTCAGCGACCATGCACTGCACCCCAAACCAGCACAATGGTGACTTCGTGCTGCTCACGCCGAGTGGCCAGTTGCACCCCCTGGGCCTGGCTTTGACACCTGCAGCAATGCAGTTGTTTAGCCCCAGCAGCTATGGGAAGCATGGCAACATCTGTTCCCTTTTCCTCGTGCGCCTGGATGTTTTGAGATTCCGGGCGGGAGGAGAGGTGCTCGGGCCGGGGCCGTCCCTACCACGAGGCAGAGGGAGGCGGCTGCCACAGGTAGCTGATGCTGGGAGGCGGTGGCGGCAAGGTGTTGGGGGACAGCGCTGTGTGTGTTGCAGAGCCTGCTCTGCACCTCGTACGTCGGCCCTGCTGCGCTGGTGTGGTAGGAGATGCTGTTCCATCCTGTGTGGAAGTATGAGTCAGCTGCCAGTTCACTCGGCTGAAACATCTGAGGATCGTAGAACTGGAAGGCGACCCAGAGATCATCTAGTCTCACCCCCTGCTCAGTGCAGGCTCTGCACTGCAGGGTGCATCTACAGTATCCCTGACAGGTGGCCATCTAGCTGCTGCTTAAATACCTCCAGCAAAAGAGAACCCACCACCATCCACAGCAGTCTATTTGCCAAACAGCCCTCACTGTTAGAAACGTTCTCCTGACGTTTGGCCAAAATCTGCTTCCCAGACATTTCCACCCATTGGTTCGAGTCCTGCCCTCGGGAGCAATGGAGAAGAAGCCCACTCCATCATCTGCACGGCAGCCTTCCTGATATTTGAAGAGCGCTCTCACGTCTCCCCTGAATCTTCTCTTCCCTAAACAAACATATGTGCCTCTTTCAACCGTTCCTTCTAGGACTTGGTTTCCAGACACCTCCTCATCCTGCTTGCTCTTCTCTTGGGCTGGTCCTGCCTTGATGACCTTAGAGATAGACTCTGACCAAGTTTTAAGATGGACACGCTAATGGCAGCACTGCAAACCCGTGCAACATTTTCACTGTGCAGTCACAAGGGGAGAACAACCCAAGGAAGGCAGAAGCAATGGAGAAGACAGACATAACCAGCCAACTGTGAACATTGTGCCAACTGGGAACGTTCATCGTTTCTGTCTATATGCATTAGGGGGCAAATGCCCTGGAACCTGTTTTGAACACCAGGGCTCAGTCCTGGAGTTGTTGTAAAGATGCATCAGAGTCCATGGAGAGTTCTTCTCCCTCACCACAGCCAGTTCCTATACATGTGAGAGTCACAGGAAGGGCGTCTGGATGAATCTGGGCAAAAATAACCCCCCGAACCTTTCTTGCTAAGCCTTGCAAAGAAAGCAGAGACACTTGGCCCTCCTCAGACTGTAAGAATTTAAAAAACAAAGCCCTTTGAAGAGAGACTGAAAGAACTGGGCATGTTTAGCCTTGAGAAGAGAAGACTGAGGGGAGATAGGATAGCACTCTTCAAGTACTTGAGAGGTTGTCCCAGAGAGGAAGGCCAGGATCTCTTCTCAATCATCCCAGAGTGCAGGACACCAAATAATGGGCTCAAGTGACAGGAAGCCAGATTCCAGCTGAACATCAGGAAAACCTTCCTGTTAGAGCAATACGACAATGGAACCCATTCCCTAGGGAGGCAGTGGGCTGTCCCACACTGGAGGCATTCAAGATGAGGCTGGACAGCCATCTGTTGGGGATGGTCTGACTTGGATTCCTGCCTTGAGCAGGGGGTTGGACTGGATGGCCTTGTAGGCCCCTTCCAACCCTACTGTTCTATGATTCTATGAAGACGAGGCTGGACCGCCATCTGTCAGGGATGCTCTGACTTGGATTCCTGCCTTGAGCAGGGGGTTGGACTCGATGGCCTTGTAGCCCCCTTCCAACCCTACTATTCTATGATTCTATGAAAACTGAATGCTGTGCTGGCCATCGTTGCCTCTTTCCTGGTGCTTCAGTTTCTCAGCGCTGATAGTGAATCCTGGCTATGGAGTTAAGCATGCAATGAATAGATAGCATTTTGCTGCAAAGAGTGTGGCGGGGGCAGGGCTTCTATGCTGGCTCGGACATGGCATCTTTAAAACATGATGTGAGAAGCAGCCCTCTTGGATTTCATCACCTCTGAGTCGCATAACCATCCGGTAAGCAGCTGAACACTTTCCTTTCTATCCCCGACCTGGGTTATAGTTTATTCTTGGGAAACAGGCCTTGTGATGCCTCCAACTGGACTGGAGGCAGACACACCAGAAGGAGGGAAGCCTCCAAAATTCTCATCTGAATTTCTGCCTTGATTTTGGAGGCCAGACTTCCTTGTCTTGGTGCCAAAGTGGAACCAATGGAATCCTCCACAGCTCTGCTTGTAATTTCCAAATTTTGTACAGAATGCTGTTCATGGGTAGATTGCTACAGCTTTCAATTCATTTGAAACTTTCCCCTCTTCTATATACTATGTACTTTGATAAAACACTACAAAAGAGCGATCTTGCATTGTCACGCTTGCATCAAGATTCTTTGTGTGCGGTTTTACAGCTATGCACGTGTACAAGTGTGCACTGATAAAACACCTCAAAAAAGCAATTTGATGTGATTGTTCATACATTTGCATCAGCCATCTTTTTGTGTGATGTTTTACTAATATGCAGGAGTGCATGTGTACACCACTAAAACACTGCACAAAAAAGAATCTCAATGCAATCACATGATTGCTTTTTGGCAGTGTCTAATCCATGCTCATGCGGGCATTGGTATTGAAGAGGTTACCAATGTGCAGAAGTCTATGTGCACTGACAAAACACAACAACAACAGAGAAGTGAGCTTGACATGATTGTTGGCATGATCGCATGGAGATCCTTTTCGTGCAGTGTTTTATTGATATGCAGGAGCGCAAGCGCAGATCAGGAAAATACAACATAAAAAGCATTCTGATGCTATCACAGTTATGGTCACACCATGATGGCTTCTTTGCAATGCTTTTTGCTGTCAATGCATGCATGTGCATGTGCTATCAATGCATGTGCATGTTAGCACCCCCTGCCCTAACTGGAAGGGGACCCAGAGATCATCTAGTCTCACCCAATAGTGGGCTTGGTGCTCCCGATCTGCATCTGCATGTGCTATCAATGCATGTGACAACGCATGTGCTATCAATGCATGTGCATTGATAATGCAGAGAGTGTAAATGAACTGAAAGCTGCAGCCATCCGTGCCTACTCCAATTTGGGAATTAATTATAAGAGTTGGATCCGGGACCTGGTTTCTGCAACAGGAAAGAACCTTCTGAGATAGGAAGGGCTCTGGTCACAGATGGTCCTTCTGTCCAATTTTTGGGGATTCCCCACCCCCGCTCACCCCAATCAGCAGGGTCTCCTGATTGTCGGTGTAGCGTTTTCAGGGGTCTGGAGGCGTGGCCTTGGGAAGGAGGGGGCAGGGAAGTTGCTTCCACTAGCGCAGTTGATCCATCGTAAATCTGGACCCAACCCTGGAAATCCTTCTAATTAATTCGGAATCTGGCAGGTGGGGAACTTGGGGCTGAGCAAAGCCATAGCACAACAAAGGAACAGAAGGGTGGTGGTGGTGGTGGTAAGCTGTTCATCTCTAGAGAGCAGCAGATTGAACAACGGCATCATCAACATGACTCATTTCCCAAGAACAAACAGCATTGAACAAAAGTACCACCTAGAGAAAAGGGCCATTGCTTGCCTCCATTGCTTGTCGGGGCCTTACAGGAGCATTTTCATGTTCATTTTGAACATCCTCAAGCATCCTTTACTGTATGATGCCTCCTTATTATTTCAGATCCAAGGAACGTGTGGATCATTTCGTGGCTGCAAAGTACTTAAACACAGTTCTGACCTGAATATAATTTCGGCACATCAGAGTATGCATGCGCGCACGTGTGTGTGTCTGCGAGTGGGTTCCTGAACTTGCATGTGGAATGAGGACGCATGACATTCATGCCAGGTTGAGGATACAAGACAGAGGACAAAGGAGCATGTTGGAGGTCTGCCTGCCTCAGCCTACGGCCGGGCTGAGATGCTCCAGCTACCGTGAGAAATGTCGGGGAGCCGTTTATACCGTCATGCCACTGTGATGCTCTCAGTGGCAGCAGCTGAACAGGACCAGCCCAGAAAGTGGCCCACAGTGACAGATCTGCACATTTGGTATTTTGGTTGCCTTGGGGTATCCAAAAGCAGCTTTTTACATAGGCAGGGGGGAAGGGTTGGAGATGGGGAGAAGGAAAATGGGCAAAATAATATTTGTTCTCTTGGCCTCGAAGCCATCCTACTTCAGCTCTGCTAATTCAGCATCCAGAGAGCAGAGGAGTATAAACACCACCCGTCCAACCCTCCCCACCCGACGTGGAAAAATAGAAATTCCAATATTTATGTAATAATTTAGTTAGAATACATCTTCTGTATTGTGCAAATAAATTAAAACTAAAGAATAGAGGGGAGGGGGAATGAAAGAGGGTTAAGGAATTATTCCAGATGAGTATGCATTAAAAAAACCCAACACAACAGAAAAATTAGGACGGGAGCGAGCGGGCAAGCAGCCACATCCACATGGTTTCCTAGGATTCTGACCTGGAAGAGGTCAGCTGATGGGTTTTGGGGGTCTTTTTTGGAATGGAAATCAGAGACTGTTTGGCATGTGACGTTTTGCCCTCTCCGAAACAACCTCCGGGTAGAAACACAGCCACTTGCAAACTGCGCCGTCGTTTTTTCCCTCCTGCGCATCTGGCTTGGGAAGCCGCCATGGGTCGCAACCTCATGTCCATGTAGGAAAACCGTCACATGTGAAACAGACCAGAGGGTGTGAGCGCACCATCGTTTACAAAAAAATCCTCTCACTGTCTTGCAATTCCGTTTTCCCCAAACTGGTTCCCCGGAGATGTGTTGGACTACAGCTTCCATCATCCCCAGCCAGCTTGGCTGGCTGGGGGATGATGGAAGCTGTAATCCAACATGTCTCTGGAGAACCAGTTCGGGAAGGCTGCTGTGATCCTTCTATAAATGCACCCCTATGTGGCCGCCCACTGCGAGGGAAAAATAAAGAAGAGAAAGGTTGCATCTCTCTTTGACCCAATGCTATAGCCAGAAAATTTGTGGTAAGGGGTTCTAAGGGGGCATGGAGTTGTTGTGGGAAAGCCAGAATACAGATACAGGTAGCCTGGTATAGTCGAAGCGATTTAATCATATTCAGGATTAGTGACATGACGTTTACGGTGCAATCCTGCGCCGGCCACCCCAGACGTAAGCCCCTCTGAGTTCAAACTCTCTTCCTCCCTTGTCAGTGTGCATAACCGGTTTTCCCAACTTGGTGCCCTGCTGGCTGGGAATGATGGGACTTGCAGTCCAACTGCCCCAGAGGGCACCAGGTTGGGAAGACGGGTGTATAAGATTGCAGCCGTAAGTATATGAAGTTGAGGACTTGTCAATCGTCCCAGTGCCTCTGCTTTCATTGGCCAGAGTCCTGGAAAGAGGGAACAAGTTTATTTCTTAGTGAGCGCTTGGTTACAGTCCTGCCCGCGTACTTCCCTTAATACCTCCACCGGTAAAAGGGACTAGACTAGAAAAGGGCAGGCAAACGCACCCCTGGGCACCGATCTTGGCACCTGCCTAGCTGCCATATCTCTCCCACTTTTTTTTGTAATCGACACATTTCGATTACAAATGTGGTTGCTGTGAAATAGGTTTGCGTTGGTGCTGAAAAACTGTGGGTTCAAAGGAGTTTAGTTTGTTGGGGCTCAGATCCCATATCTGTTTCATACTCAGGCTTTTGGGCAGGTTACTTGTCCTTTGACACATTTCCCGTAGCAGCCATTTTGTGGTGGTGCCTAGGACAGTTTCTCAAATTGCTACATGTGCCCATGAACCAAAAAGGTAGCATGCCCCTGGGCTAGGAGCTTACTTTTGAAAAACAAAAGCTAAAAATTCAGGGAGGGGCCCGAATATACCTAATGGGGGTGGGATTAGACCCTCTTAGACCCTGTGGCTTGAACCCTGATTTCACCACACGGAGTGCATATATAAGAAGGAGCAACATATAAATTATAGGGGGGCCATCACCACACAGTGAGATTTCTCTCTAGACAGAACTGTGTACACCAGGGATGGCCAACGTCTCCAGTCTTGGGGGGCGGGAAACGTATTTTTGCCAGACAAACTGATTTTCTGATGGAGGGTCAGGATCCATCACAGAGTTGGTGCTGTCTTGGAACAAGGGATACTCAGTTCTATGGCCCCAATAAAACCAGGATCTGGCATCCAAAATCCAAAGAAAGCTTCCAAGTCTGGTCTGTCTCGTATGACAGGAAAACGCTTATTCCTTTTCTTTAGTGGAAACGTCATATATATATATATATATATATTTGGTAGGGTCATCAGGAGCTCCCAAAAGGGCCAAACTACATGTGACCCCCATTTACACAGATAACAACAGCAAGAATTTTCAAAAGACATTTTTATTTCTTTAAAAACGCAGGAAGGGGAGGCTCAATCTGGATCAGGACTTTTGTGGGGAGGGGAGAGGGCTTTAAAAATCCCTTCTCCCATTGTGGACCCATTCCAGCAGAAATGATGGGCAGCGAGTCCAGATTGGACAGACTGGCCCACACATGGCCCCGATCCAGATCGGGAGCACCAAGCCCACTATTCGCATTGCAAGAACAGCTCCCATTTACACCAACGGAAGCTTGCCTTCCAATGCACGTTATCAGGTACAGTGAGGGCCCTAATTCGGATTGGGAGTGCAATGGGGGGAAATGATTAAGGCCAGCCTGCCTCCAATCCAGGGTCCTGATCCAGATTGTGAGCCCCACCCCTGGGGTTGGATCCAGGTTTAGCCATACCCACTGAAACCAATAGGACTTCACTTGGTCAAGACTAACATAAATCTCATTGGGCGGTATCCAACAGCGTCATTCTGCAAACTCAAACAGCACTACCGGAGCTCCGCCAAATCTTTCTGTTGTTGCACAACAGGTTGCACGACAGATCGTGCCAGTGCAATGCACAACTGCTTGCCCAATGGGCTGTGCAACTGCTTGCCCAACCGCCCTTGCGCAAATGTAAATTCAGTTGGATTCTCCTCTTGCACATAGTTCGGAGCTCAGTTTCCACTAGCACAGCGTCACTTGAGGCAGCGGAATGACACAGTTGGATGCCGCCCATTGATTCGCATGGGTCTACTCTACGTATGACTAAATCTGGCTCCAATCCCTGGTCTTCCCTTTAAAAAAAAAAAATTTGAGCAATTGTTGGTTGTGTGGATAGCGTCACACGTAGTTGGGTCTCAATAAGTTTGCTTTGGTGACTGGATCTCTCCTCTACAGATCGCCTGTTGCCCATCCCTGGCGTAAACTCACTCTGCTGGTCACGAGAAGGTCAGTCCATCTCGCAAGGGCAGGATGCACGGTTTCGCCTCCTGGCAGGCATCTTGGCAAACACACGAGATGCAAACAGCTTCCCGGGGTGGGAGACAGGAAGAACAGCGTTTTGGGGCAAGAGACGTTTACAAGCACAGTGCACAATATTTGTCGTCCTTGTTATTTACAAATACACAGCAGTCCTTCAAGTTTTTCAAGTTTTGTAAAAAGAAGAGGGGCAGGGGGGGAGCAAAGAACAAAACGAAAAGAAAGAAAAAAGGGGGTGGGGGGAGGCAAGAGGAGGAGCAAAACAAAACGAAACACACCCCAGAACAGAACCAGGGAAGGTTACACAACACGACCGGCATCGCTCCATAGACAACAGTTAATGGGGGTCACACACGGGATCGTTTGGGATTTATGTACAGCGGGTTACAGAAGAAGCAACGCAGAAGAGGCAGCGGGAACGCGACCCGCCGGGTTCAGTTAGAGGCGTTTTGCTCGCGCACACAGACACTCCCACACACGCACGCACACCAGAAGCGGGAGGGGGCGGGGCGGGCCGTCACCAGTCGGCATCCTCCTCTATATAATAATCGGGAGTGGTACCATCGAAGAGCCCAGGGTCGAGAGATTTCCGTTGCTTCCCTCTGGCGAACACCCGGGAGATGGAGCCAAATCCCATTTTCTCTTTCTTCTTTTTCCGTTTTTGGTCTTCCAGGTCCTCTAGAGACTGAGGAGAAAGAAAAGAGAAGGATTTTATTTTTTCCGGCACGGGAAAGGGCAGGTGAGCAAGAAACGAGGGCGATGTTCTGAGGTGGCAAGGGCTGGCGGGCGGGATGGGAGGGCTTATGTCCAGAACCTTCCCAAGACGCCTTGCGGTACCTAGCAGTGGACGGCAACCACACTGGGCTTGCATCAGTGGTCCCAACCTCAGGGGGTCAGTGAATCCACTCCAGGTTTCAGTCAGACCTAGTCAGAGCTCTAAAGGGCCGATCCAAGATTTGCACCTTGGAAGCTCCTTTAGAGTTCTGACTGAAACCCAGAGTGGATTCACCGACCCACTGACATCAGAGCCGCCAGCCTGCACTGGTTTGCATGTCATATGAAAGCAAGGTTTTGCGCTACGCATGCAAGCAGAAAGGAGACCACGCAAAGTCTCCAGATTGCACGCTCCCCTCATCTTGCACAACCGGGAGGAGGATGAAACCAGCGTTCAGCTTCACAACAACAGGTTCCTGGCCTGTTGTTAGACGCGGCCCAGGAATTGTGGCTTAAAATAACTTCTAGTCAACTTCTAAACAAGCCAACAACAAACCCTGGTTTGTTTTTCTGGCTTGCTTGACTAAGTAGAGCTGCTTTTAAAACCGCAGTTCCTCGTTCACACGTAACAATGCCAGGAATCTGCGAAAGCGAAACTGAATTTTGTTTTATTCCTGCTCCCGGTCATGGGGGAAGCATGCGAGCTGGACGCTTTGCATAGGCTCCTTTCTGCTTGTGCATGTAGTGCTAAATTACAGTTCAGCGTTATGTGCCAGTGCAACCATGGTGCAGGTGACAATCAGGGCTTTGTCGAAAGGTTTTTCCCCCTACTGCATCAGCCGGTGGCCCAGAGCATGAGCGCTTAGCCTGAAGCCGAACAGGAAGGAAAGCTGGAAAGTAAGGAAGAATAAGGGTGAAAGAAGAAGAGTGAGCGGAAGGAAGGAAAATGGAGGTCCCTTGCAAAGAATGGGAGAGTAAAAGAAGGCTCTAATACACTATTAGCATAAGACTTTCTTCCCCAACTTGGTCGCCTTCAGATGGGTTGGACAAAAGTTCCTATATCACCCCAAACGACATGCTACATGGCACCTGCATGGAGAAGGCTGGGATAGGCTTCAGTTCTGAAGACTGAGCGGAAACCATCTTCATCTTTATTTTGTAATTCTTTTCATTTCCATTGCCTTTTTCTATGACACTTTAAGAAACAACCGAGCTCCTTATAAAACTCCATGTGGCCAGCCAACTGCGCAAAAGAGAGTTATTTCCCACTGCATAAAAAACCAGAAAGAGGGCCTTTTCTGCTGTGGCACCCTGGCTGAGGAATGAGCTCCCTAGAGAGGTTCACCTGGCACCTCGCCTTCCAGCGCCAGGTGAAGACCTTTTTATTCTCCCAGTATTCTAGAATCTTAGCTTCCAAGACCTTTAGCTCTGGTGTTTTAAATCTATATTTGAAATCTCTGCATTGCTGCTAGGTTTTATTCTGGTTGTACCGTTATTTTGTGGTTTTACGCTTTCATGTTTTATGTTGTTTTGTGCTGCGCTTTGTGGTTTTAATTTTTGTGAACCACCCAGACAGCTTTGGCTGTTGGGCGGTATAGAAATGAATGAATGAATGAATGAATGAATAAAATGCATCCTCCCTGTGATTCCAAATGATTCCGGAACAGGCTGCATTAGGTCTTCCTTCTTTACATGTGATCCCAGCCAGAAGACGTTTTTAATCCTCCACCAGGGAAGGAATTTCCTCCTCCTGGTCCTACATGTCTTAAAGGGATAGTATACATCAGCTTTCCCCCAATCTGGTGCCTTCCAGATGTGTTGGACCAACAAACGAACAAACACACTACAAGTCACCCCAAACGGCAAGCCAATGGCCATGTTGGCTGGAGATTACAGAAACTGTAGTTGAGCCAGAAACGGATGAGAATTCCCGTCGCTACATTTTTGGATAATGACTTCCCAAAATTTGAAAATGGCTTCATCAGGGCACTTGAGGGTCAAACTACAGCTTATGTTAATTACATAGTGGGTAGCTGAGCCTCTCTTTTTTTTTTTTACTTGAGAGGGTGTGTGGCCCCAATTTAGATCAGAACCAGCACACACTGGGAGGGAAGGATTAAACCTTTCCCCCCAACTGTTTTCCAGCATTCTACCCCCATCCCAGTTCAGAGATTTACAAGAATCTACAGTTTCCATTGCAGTCCATGGAGCAAACTCCACTGGAGTCATTGAAGTTCGGGAAGCAAAGAGGAGGGTGGGGCAGGTCCTGATCCGAATTGGGGTTGCACACACTTACTCTCAAGTAAACAAACAAACAAACAAAGAATAGGCTCAGCTAGTCACTACACAATTAATGTAATATGCACTTTGAGACTAAAAAAAACTGAATTTGGGAGAAAAAGAATTGGAAAGTTCCATCCATGCATGATGAGGGCTTTGAACGCTCCGCTCTTAAAAGTCAAGGCTTCAGTCTCTGTGTATTCAACTGCGTTTGTGGTAGGGATGCTGGAGAAATTCGAGACCAACTAAAAGGAGCTTGGATTTCTAAGACTCCGACCTGTGGAATCCACTGCCGAGTGGCCCCCTCAGGCTGCGTGGAGTCCGTGGACTTTCTGATGATTTTTTTTTACTTTTCCAAAATTTACGCACATAAATTTGTAGGAAAATACATAAGTTTCTACAGAGGAAATGTTGAATGGAATGGGGGACCAAATGTTATGTACAAAGGTAAATTACATCAATACTTACATAAATATTTACGTAACTATTTGCGTATTTTTCCGCATGACAAAAAATATATATATTCACATTCGTCTGCGAGTGGACGACGGAACAAAAGGCACCTGACAATCCACAAAACAGTCCACAGTCTGTACATCCCTCGTTTGTGGGGCCGTAATTAGGGTGGTCGCTTCATTTTCCTGACAGGCTCCACATCTTTAACAGCTTTGTAGCAGGAAGGTACACTGTTCATTCGTTACATTTCTATACTGCCACATAGCCGAAGCTCTCTGCGCGGTTCACAGACATTAAAAACCATTAAAACACATTATCTAAAGTATAAAAAATCATGGCCCTCTCCATGCTGAGAATAGTTGTTGAATTTGGCTGGTGCAGATGGGTGAGAATCTGTCAGGTTCGTTTTTGATGAGAACTTACAAACATTCACACAATTCTTCAGAAACGGGATGGAAAGAACTGGAGATTGAAAAAATAATGGAATCTGGGAGCAATCAAAACTGATGGATTTGTCCATCCCCATGTCCAACTCATCTGGAGGGCACACGGTTGAGAAAAGGTGGTCTATGAAATATATGTATATATCGTAATTCCAACCTCTCAGACACACACGTACACAGCACAGGATCTGAATGATCCAAACCATTCGAGTGGGGCTGAGCTTAAGCCCTTTCATCTCTTCCCCCAACAACCATCCCCCCCGATCACCCCACCCCTTTCCGCCAATTTCACATTGCTCTGGCTCAGAGAGAAGGATCTGGTTCTTACCTGGACAATTGGGTTGTGCAAGTTTTTCTGTACCGGTCCAGGACTATCCCCCTGCCGGAACAAAGAGATATGTCAAGCTTGCTCACCTGGCCCAAAGATGGCTTCAGAACCCCAAACTGGGCGACCGCCATCAGCAAAGCTGCAAACATGGCAATGCACAGTGTCAAACCTCGTCTTGCGCTTTTCCTGAGCTTTACCGTGAAAGGCCTGGGAGCTACAATGAAGATGGACGCAGATGGTTCTCCAAGGTGTGCCACAGTTCTTTTTTTTTTTTGGCACAGGTTTCTTTCCCAAGGATCACAGCAGCTTATTCGGGACCACTGGGCCCTGCAGGTCGGAACGTTGTTGAAGGGGCAACAGTATGGCACATGAAATGCAACATGATGACAAAGCTATAGACGTGAGGGCAGGGAATTCAGAGAAGATCTCCTGCCATATGCCTGGATGCAGACAAATTGGGATGGGATCACAGGAGGGTGACCAAAATGGCCAGAGGGGTAGGGAAAGCAAGTCCGCTGAACACAGGTGGAAGGAATTGGGTCTGTTTCATTTGACGAAGGGAAGATTGGGAGGGGGACATGACAGCATGCTTCAAAGACGTGAAGGGCTGTCACACAGGTGAGGACAGAGACTTGTTTGCTGCTGCCCCAAAGGGCAGCACTAGATCTAACGGTCCTGAAGATACAGGAGGGTTGGTTACGGTTGAACATTAGGACAAGCTGATTGATGGCAAGAGGAGTTCGACCGTTCCCTAAAGGCAACGGAGGCTGGTGGCGCCAGTTTCGGTGGGGCTGTACATCCACTCTGGGTTTCAGTCACAACCAGTCAGAACTCTAAAGGATCTATCCAGGATGCTGAACCATATTCCCAAAATAGGTTCAGCACCTCGGATAACTCCTTCAGAGTTCTGACTGCGATTCAGAATGGATTCACAGCCCCACCGAAATCGGGGCCACCAGTCTCCATAGCGGGTGGGGGTGGGCTCTCCCTCACTGAAGGTCTTCAAGCAGAAGCTGGATCTGTTGGGTCCAGGGATGCTCATGTTCTGGCTTTCCTGGAATGAGCAGGCAGTGGGGGTGGGTGGGTTTAGGCTCGACGGCCTACAAAGCTCCCCAAACTCCATGTTTTGATGACTCTTAACCAGAGGGGACTGGCTGGGCACTGCCAGTCACAAGCCAAGCTGACACTGGGCTTGCCTTGCTCTGTAGCCTCGCTCTCTAACCTCACTCTCTAACCTTGCTGTCTAACCTTGGACACATCACTGAACTAACACACCAAAACCATCTCGATTCCAGTTCGGAAGAACTTGCGTTATGACGTATATGACATGGATGCCATGGCTGTAATCTCCCAAACTGTTACATACACGGCTGTCCCTTCGGGGGAACTATGAGTTGGATCCCAATTTAGTCATACTCCAAGTAGACCTAGTTAGCCATGGTTAACTAGTCATGATTTCAATGGGTCTGCTCTGAGCCACTGATGGACTGGATCCAATCCAGTATATTTACTGCTATTCACTGGATAGTATATTTACTGGATCCAACCCAGTATATTTACTGCTATTTGCTTTCTTTACTGTGATGTGGTATGCTCTCTAATTAGCCCCCCCCCCAAAAAAAAAAACCCTGCATGTTTCTCCCTGAAAATGGCAGCTTCGTGGGGGGACACACACACACAATTTTCCTCCCCCAGTACCAATTTTGCCCCATTTCCCTCTGCAGCTGTGTACTAATTTAAAAGAAAACACTATGGGAAGTTCTAAGTGTGGATCTCTTATGTCACAATTAGTTTGGTCCCAGGCAGCTGTAAAAGTGATACACACAGGCCGCAAATCCTCATTTCACATATACACTGATGGGGCCTGAACTGGCTGTGAATATCCAGAAAATAATATCTAAGGGTCATGGTGGATGTTTCAGAGGAAAACCCCAATTCTGTAGTAAGAATTATTAGGAAAGATATTGAGGATCAGGGCCAAGCTACCACAGGATGTGGAAGATTAAGGGTGCAATCCTACACATACCTAAACAGAAAAAAAAAATCCTACAACTCCTAGCATGGCTGGCTGGGGATTGCTGGGAGTTGTAGGGCTTTTTCTGTCTAAACACACACAGGATTGCATCTGAATTTTCCCCAAATCCTAAAGCAGGGTGGGCAACTTGTGGCCCTCCAGACACAGAGGAATTACTACTCCGATCATCCTTCACTGTGGGCCAGGCTGGCTGAGGCTGATGGAAATGGGAGCCTATCAACATTTGGAAGACCCCATTCTAAAGAGCTGTACCTTAGACAACCTTGCGATGTCCATTTTCTTTTCTCCATATTTTAGGAAGCAATTCATGGAGCTGTGCTGATACTTTTTAAAACATTTTTTTGGAAAAAATAATTTTAAAATGCTTCGACCCCCCCACCCCAGCTCCAATTTATCTCATTAGGAGCCGAAAGTCTAATTTTGTCGTGGTCGGTCAAGCAGGAACAGCTGCAATGAATATTGTATTAACGTTGATGATGAGAGTTTCTGCAGGAGTGGAGGCGGGGGGCGGGGGGGCAGAGCTCAGAGTCAGAACAAGTTTTTTGCAAGTCCCCCCCTTGGTAAAAGGGATTGCAGTCAGCAGGGCTGGTGAAGACACAGACCTGAGCCCCTGGACCGTTGCTATCATTCAGCGCAGGCAGCGCTAAGCGAAACGGACAGAAGGACTGCGTTCGCACAATCGGGGAAGGAAAATAAGCCATTGTAACCATTGTTTACAAACCACCCCACAAACCATGGCTTGTTCTAGGGTTGTGGGTGGTTTGTAACCCACCCCCGGAATGCACCCTCGCCAGGTTCAGGTCACACGACAAACCGCGCCCGGCAAGGATAACTGTGGTAACGATGCGGAACGCAACTGGCATGCGTGGTGTGGGGAAATAAGCCGTGATGGGTTATTTTCCTTCCCTGACCATGCAAACTGGGCCAGGAAGGATATAAGAACCCTGCTGGATCAGACCATCTCATTCAGCATCCCAGTGGCCAACCAAAAGGTGTTGGGGAGTAAACTACACCCTACGTTAAATGTGTAGCATGTATCTGACCCGAGTTGTTTTTTTAAAAAAACTTCAGTGTAAGCACACAGGGCACTGATCCAGATTGGGACCAGCACGCATGGGTGGGGAGGAGGGTTAGACCCCCCATCCAGCTGTTTCCCACCTTCTAAATCTGCACCCTCCCCCAGTGGGAAGCTAAAGAAAGAAAGAAAAACTTTCAGTGGTGTCCATGAGGGTTTTTCTTTCTTTCTTTAGCCCCCGTGGTGTGTGTGTGTGTGGTAATTTAGGGGAAGTAGCTGGGTGGGAAGGTTCCTCCCCTGCGCTCATGTGTAGTGGTCTCAATCCAGATTGGGTCCCATGTACTTGCACTAAAGTAAAAACAACAACAAGAATACTCCCTCTCCCCAGTTTCTCAGCATCATTGCTCTGTTCCTCTAGTTCTTCCAAATGTTACCATAAAATTGTTTTGATTATAAGATGCCTTAGAGTCTCAGTTAGTTGAAAGGGGGTATTTGAAAATAAGTAAATAAATATTAACTCCTCCTGAAAGCCAAATGGAAGGTGTGTCCTGTCAGCCTTTTACACGGTCACATCATTATTAAGATTATCAGGAGGACTGGAACGTTGAGGTGGCAACTGAGAAAAAAAAAAATAAGGGAACTGGAAGAGAAGAGTTAATTGGCCTGCTCATGCTCTGGATAACTTTATATTAGAGTTGCGGGAGGGGATTAGCATGGGTGGGGGTTTGCATGCCATGAAGTTAAAAAAAAAATGCAATCCCTGCGCTATATATAAAAGAAAGGAAAAAGGACACCTTTTCCCTTTCCCACTCCTCAGAACTTGCCCGTAGCTACCTCCAAACTTGAGCCTTCTAGCAAGCTGGTGCTCTCCAGATGTTTTGTGCTACACCTCCCATAACCCCTGATGATTGGCCATGCTGGCCAGGACTTATGGGGCTTGTAGTTCAAAACATCTGGAAGGCACCAGGTTTCCTACCCTTACTCTAATATTATATTGCACAGCAAAGGCCTTGGGACGTGTAATCTTTTTCCTTCCTGACTCCAAAAACTCCACATCGCCAGGGCCGGCCCTACCATGAGGCCAAGTGAGGCAGTCGCCTCAGGCAGCAAATTCTGGTTGTTATAAAAAGGCAGCAATTCTGGGTGTTATAAGAAGGCAGCAAATTCTGGATGTTACAAAAAGGCAGCAAATTCTGGGTGTTATAAGAAGGCAGCAAATTCTGGGTGTTATAAGAAGGCAGCAAATTCTGGATGTTACAAAAAGGCAGCAAATTCTGGGTGTTATAAGAAGGCAGCAAATTCTGGATGTTATAAAAAGGCAGCAAATTCTTAGTTATTTATCTTGTTATTGTATTTCTACTGCCATGGGGAGAGCGGCTTTTGGCATTTCCTGTCACATGTACCAAAACAATTCAGCTAATTTTGGGTACAACACAACTTGATTTGGGTGGGTGCCTCGGGCAGCAAAATGTCTGGGGCCAGCCTTGCCCCCCCCAGGCCTGAACAGCACCACAAGGCCCCTACTCTAGGCAGGCTGGAGCCCTGAAGAGCAGTACTTCTCCTTGGGGGTGGGGATAGATTGCAACATTTTGTTGCAGGTCTCACTCGTTCTTTTTCATTCTCTGCATATTAGAAAGCAGAATAGCAGCAGCAGCAGGAAACCAACTGGCCCCAGGAGAAGGCTCAGGCATAAACAAGCGAGGCAGGCATGCGTGTTAGAGCAGAAGAACAGTGTTAAGAACGGCCAATGACCTGCAGAGGCGCCTTACATTGCAGAGCGAATGCGTTCGGTGCCGCGGCGAGTTGATGTCGCTTGGCGTGGACGACCGGTCGCCTTCTGCTGCCGACGCATCGGAGATGATGGAAGGCTGCCGGGAATGGCATGGGCTGACTCGGACCGCTGAAAGGCAAGGCGTGGGGATGGGCAGGTGAGTCCCCGCCGCTTTTCGACCCTTTGCCGCTCGAACGCTGCAGCTGTGCAGCAGACGGGCACACGGGAGAGTCGTGGGCTCAGATCCGAGTCCCGAAGCCTGGCAGGCAGGCGGTCTAGAAGTGCACAGGAAGAGCCTTCCTCACTGACAAGTCGCCCCTCCCTTTTCCGCGTCCCCCTCAAGGGCCCACAAACCTTACCTGGGCTAGGAGAAGGGTGAAGAGTGGCACCAGAGTGGCTGTTTGGGAACACTTGGTCCCCAAGTCTGGGGGATTCTGGACCATGATGCTCAAGGCTGCCTTCAGCAGGGGTGGGTGACAAGATGCTTTGGCCTCCAACCCCCATCATGCCTCACTGCTGACTGTGCTGGCTAGGGCTGATGGGAGTTGCTGGCCCAAACATCTGAGGGGCACAAGTTGAATATATGTTCATCCTCTGAGCAGTGGCACAGGGACTGCAAAATCTGAGCCTAAATTATGGATGGTCTGAGGGTGGTGGTGGTGGGGGCTTAACGAAATTCACAAGGCCCATTCCCTGACTCCCCACAATCATAGCCAAATCACACCCCCAGCCTTCTAAAAAGGGGGCTAAGGGGGCTGCCACAGAAGGAAAGAGGCCTGGGGGTTCTGTGCCCCTCCATAACCCAAGCACTGAGCTAGAGGGATCCTGGTTCAAGACCGAGGCACCTGTTCAACATCATGGCTCACCTGTGTGGAGCTTGGAACTTTCTACAGGGGGCAGCCATGCACAAGTTGACTTTGAAGGGGGGGCTATAGGTATGTTGTGTAAATCTAGCCACGTGTGCACAAAAGATCAACCCCCAATCCCCACTCGGTCATGAAGCTCCCTGTGTGAGTTTGGGCCAGTCCCACTCTCTCTCTCTGCTGAGCCTACCTCACAGGATTGTTGTGAGGACAAATGATGCAGGGAAGAGCCACGTATGGACGCTGACCCGAGATCCTTGGAGGAGGGTCAGGATAAGAAACAACAACCCTGCGACATGGCTGCAAAGGCGGCGGGGTGCCTGGCGGGAAGGAGGCGGAGATGGGACATTGAGGCCTGGCAGGGGCTCACCTTGGCGGTCGACCGTGTGCTGGGGGTGCGCATGGTACAGCGTCTGCTGGCTCTGCCGGATGGCGGCTGTGAGCGGGAGGTCGGCCTGCATCACCCATTCCTGATTTCCGTTGAGCACCGTCTCGCCGGGCATGGCTAGGGAGTGCCGCTTGGGGACGTCCTTCGTCAGTGTCGCTAAGGACTGTTTCGCCTGGGAGATGGAATGGAAAACACCCACAGCGAGTCACGCGTCCGCCGCTCCCTTGCGAGCATCTGGGCTGCTTCCTGTTTGCACGTAATATTACAGCCCCTCCTGATCTGTTTCAGCCGCGTTAGGGCCAGTACCGGCTCCAGGTTTCAGAGGGCCCTTGGGTAAGACACACTCAACGCAGACTCCTTTAGTGAGTCTGCTTCCTCAGCACCATTGTCACCAGCTGCTCTTGTTCCTCCTCCTCTCTCTCCTCATTGGTACCACTTACTTGCTTGACAGCCTGAGAGCCAATGAGCAAGCAGGCAGTAGCATCTCCTGCTCCTCCTTCTCAGCACCACCGTTGTCTGGGCCAGAGCGAGAGGCAGGTGAACAAGCAGGTTGCAGTGGTGAAGAGGAGGAGCGACTCCAGGGGGCTCTTGTCAGGGGGCCCCTGCTGGAGCGTGGGCCCTTGGCACGTGCCTGACCATGTCTACCCTTGACACTGCCCCTGATTGTTACCACTTTCTTGCTTTGCAGCCAGAGAGCCAGTGAACAAGGGGCCGTGGCGTCTCCTGCTCCTTCTCACCACCACCACCGTTGTCTGGGCCAGAGCGAGAGGCAGGAGAACAAGCAGGGCGCCAGGGTGAATAGGAGGAGCGACTCCAGGGGGCTCTTGTCAGGGGGCCCCTGCTGGGGTGTGAGCCCTTGGCATGTGCCGGACCATGCCGATCCTTGACGCCATCCCTAAATAGCGCTAAGATTCCTTCCTTTCAAAGAGCCACAACAGGACATCCTTTAAGACCAGCAAATGGTTGTTTGAACTCCATAGTGCCTTCCATCCTGCCTCTCCTCTGTCTCTTTTGTTGGCATTCGAAACCTCTGGAAAACGTCGACCATCTAATCATGCACACAGCCCCCTCTTCCACATGAACCCCCCCACACACACACCACACGCCTGATGTGGAAGAGGCAGCCGTGCACGCAATTAGATGGACATATCTATGACGAAAAGTCAAGCGTTTGATCCCCGTCTTCTCCGACTGTGTATGACTCAGGTCCAAAAAGAAGCCGGGAAGTTTTAGGCCCGCCTGAAGAGAAGCGAGAGGAATTGTGAAGTGAAGTGTAGTGGCTAGAGTGTTGGACTAGGGCACTGGCGAGTCAGATTCTAATCCTGGCTCAAGACACGGAACTCACTCGGTGGCCCTGGGCCAGTCACTATCTCTCAGCCTGCCTGCAGGCCTACAATCTAGAAAGAAACGACACACAAGGAAAACGTTATGGGGAGGGACGAGGAAAAAATGAAGTCATCTTTCAGCAGGGCTGGTGGAAAGGCCCTGCTTCTCTTCTCATCTCCCTCTGTATAGTTTGAGGAATGGCAGGTGACAGTACCTATAAAAGCAGTCTTTTTCGCTTCATCCTGGAATGCCTCACAGCCAAGAAGCAGCAGACGTATTCAGCTTAGTGCTGTTATCACTTCGGCCGTTTTCAGTTTTTTTAGTTCTTTTCCTTGAAGCCTTGGGGTTTCCCCCCCCCCCATAATTTGGAGTCCTTCCAGGTTTTGTTCATTCCAATGTGTTTCTACTTACTTATGTGGAATTATTTTATTCTCCTTTCCCATATTCAGGGTTTGTTGTAAGAGACTTTCAGTGCTTCTAGATGGATAGCTCCTAGCGCTAACAATCAAAAGATGTTGTGTGGCTCTTCCATCTTTCCCTCCTTAGCAGATTTTTTTGTGGTAGAAGAAAAGACAGAAGATGTGGTGGGAAAACATGGGAGGTCTACACATGGAAGTCATTGTCATTTGGAGCCCTTGTAAAATTTTGTGAATGAGCCAGGGCAATTGCACAATAAAAGCCTCATCCAGAAGCACCCTTTATATGGACGACATTAATATTTTATTTTAGTTCATTTATTAGAAACCTTTGTATACTGCCTGTGAAGGTTTGGAGCCTACAGAGGCAAAGACAAAGGTCAGGCCTAGAGGCCTGGAGGTTTTTGTTGGGAGGGGGTATCCCTGAGGAGTAGTTTCATTTCCCCGGTTAAGTTTCAGTTTCATTTCCCCAGTTCAGTGTCATTTTTTCAGATTTGAAGCAGTACTTTTGGTTTTATTCTCTCTTAATGCCTTCTGTATCACTCAGCTCTATCATGTAATTACTTTTAGTTGTGATTTGCAATAGTAAACTGTTGTGGTTAAACCCTGTGCCTAGAGTGTTTATCACCCCACGGCTACAGCCTAAACCCCACGTTACTGGAAAGGGAAAGGTAAAAGAAGGAAGGTGGGACTCTTAAGGAGGCAAAAGATTCTGAAGGAGTTGTTTGGGGGGTCCAGGTCAAGGGTGGAACCCTGACACCACCATTCAACCAATAGATTCCAGGGTGGTGAACAGAAAAAATAATGTTTTTATTTATATTATACAACACTAAAAATATACCACAAAACCATATTTATTTACGAATAATAGCCATACCAACCAGTTGTTTGGTCTCTTAAAAATTGTTGTATACACGTATTCTGTTTTCAGATATGTTTCACGATGTACAAGTGTTTAAAAGTTTTTTTAGAAGTGTTTTTATTGGTTGCTCCTAAAGATGGATTTTCCCCTCCAAAACACATTGGGCATTATTATTATTATTATTACCACCACCACCACCACTACAACTTTCATTTCTATACTGACAAATAGCCAAAGCTCTCTGGGCAGTTTACAAAAATTGCAAGCCACAAATGGAAGATAATAGAAACAAAATATAAAATCTATAACATACTAAATGTAAAAAACAATTTAAAACAGCTAAAAAATGGTTACAGCAAGATACTGGACCTGAGAAAATCAACAGACATAAATGCCCCATCATATGCTGTCAAATGCCTGGGAGTAGAGGACAGTTTAACCTGGCGTGGAATGATGACAATGTAGGCGCCAGGCAGACCTCAGTGGGGGGAAGCATTCCATAATCGGGGGGCCAACCCCGAGAAGGCCCTTCTGAGCCTTCCTTGGAGGAGCCACCCGGAGGAAGCTTCTGACATGGATCATAGTGTCTAGGTAGGTTCATATTGGGGGAGGCACTTTAATAAATGTAGGTGTGCTTGAGAATTCACTTCTCCATCATCTTACATACACACTCTCAATTCTAACCCACAGGATGGACAACGTAGTGCCAAACGGAAGTTGTAGGACTTTTTTGTTGTTGTCTAAACACAGGGTCACGTGGGTTAATAGCAGCCACAAGGTGAGGGACTGAGGATCAAATTACAAGTTATGTTAACTGTGCAGCATGTAGCTGAATTATCTGATTTTTTTTTTTTTTTAATTTAGAGCACGGTAGGCTGCCACTAATGGTCTCAAGCGTGGCCCCTTTGCCATCGAAATTTGGCAGCAAAAAATAGTGGCAGCTTGCTGGGAAAAATTTGGCAGCAAACCTCTACGGAAACTCAGAAGTGCCAAATTTAGTTTGCTTTCAAGCTAAATATGGTTCTTTTGAGACTCTGTAGTGGTTTGCCGCTGAATTTTGGCAGCAAATATTTTTTCTAGGAGTCAGGCAGTGGCGGGGGGGGGGAGGTGCTGAGGTGTGTGTGGAAATTGCCCCCCTGATCTGACAAAGTGGTCCACCCCTACTCTAGACTAAATGTGTGGCCCCCATTCAGATCAGGACTACTGAGTGTAGAAGACTAAACCTTCTAGCCCGTTTGCTGTCTGAAATGTCCCCCCCCCCACCCGACATACTGTGGCTAATGGAGGGGGGATTTCAGGAAGCAAATGCTTAATCAGCCTTTCCCAATGCATTGTTGTCTTGATCCAAATTGGGGCTGTGTGCACTTACTCTAGAGTAAAACAACTGATAAGCCTCATCAACATGATATGGAATTAACGTAATGTGTAGTTTGACCCTGAATCAGATCAGGACTGGAGTATCGAGTGGTGAATGATAGCTGATGGTTATCCCCCGCCCCCCGCCCCGGCCAGCACCACAGTTCCAGTCCAAATCCCCCCTGCCTGCAACTATTAACTTTTTTTAAAAAAATGGGTAGGCCCAATTCACAGTTCTCCTGGGTCACTCCAGCGTTCAGCCCTTGAGCAGCAAATAAAAGGGGAAAGACGTTGCCTCGGAAGTCAGTGAACCTTCCTTCATTAGAGGTTTTCAAGCAGAGGCTGGATGGCAACCTGTCTGCCAGGGCCGGCCCAACCACTGGGCAGAGTGGGGCGGTTGCCTCAGGTGGTACATTCTGGGAGGCGGCAGCAAGGGGTTGGAGGAGAACGCTGTGTCGTGCGCCCCCTAAGCTAGCCTGCTGCCTTCAGGTGTGGTGGAGGAGGCTGTCCCATTACCACTGCTGAAGGAAGATTCAATAGCCAGTCCAGTCAGGAATGGGAGGGGGTGTCATTTTGTCCCCCCCCCACAGGCTACAAAATGCCTTGGGCCGACCCTGCTATCAGGGGTGCTGTAGAAGTAGATTTCCTGCTTCGGCCGGGGGTTGGATTGATGATCTCTGTGGTCTCTTCCCAACTCTACGATTCTATGTAGTAATGAGCAACGTGGGGGTGGGGAAGAGCTTCAGGGAGAGAGGAGGGGGGTGCCCTGGAGAGAGCTCAAGGGCCCATAAGCTGAAGACACTCACCATGGCTAGTTCAGCTTCCAGTTCCTTCATGCGGTTGTCTTTCAGGTCCAGCTGTGAACGCAGGGCGCTGGCGTGGTCCGTGGCCTCTTTGGCTTGCCGGCGTAACTCCCACTTCTCCCGCTCCAGCAGATCTTTCTCTTTTGCAAGTGCTTTGACTGCATCTTCACTTTCCTGTCGGTGGGGCAGAGATTCAGAAAACGGGTGCAAAGGGGGGGGGCTTGTTTCTGACACCTTGTGTTCCTCTAATATCCTCCCATGACAAGCAACACTGATATATATATAAAGGTAAAGGTGTCCCCAGCCAGTCGTGTCTGACTCTAGGGTGTGGTGCTCATCCCCGTTTCTAAGCCGAAGAGCCAGCGCTGTCCAAAGACGCTTCCGTGGTCATGTGGCCGGCATGACTGAACACCGAGGTGCACGGAACGCTGTTACCTTTCCCGCCAAAGTGGTGCCTATTTATCTACTTGCAATTTCTTGCTTTCGAACTGCTAGGTTGGCAGAAGCTGGGACTGAAGACGGGAGCTCACTCCGTCACGCGGCACTCGGGTCTCGAACTGCTGTCCTGCCGACCTTCCGGTCTGCAGTTCAGGGTCGTAACCACTAAGTCACAGCAGTTCCTGCATCTCTCTCTCTCTCTCTCTCTAGTCTGGGAGCGCCTCAAATCAAGGCAATAGTCAAAGATCAAATTGACATATAATCTGAAGAGCTATACTTCTTTATTAGAAGTATTCTTTAACCCGTGCTTCATCTTAGGATATCAGAGGGGTGTATACAAGAGGCAAAAAGAACAAAATATGTCAGCATCTAATGCAAAGAAACCATGAAATATCACAATAAATACAAGTCACGGACATAAAAGCAGCAGAACAAATAACACATAAACAAGCATAACACTTTAAAATGCCTGGCCGAATAGGTATGTTTTATCCTAGTACTGAAATGATAGCAGCGAATTGCAGTGGCCATGGATCCATTTCTGGGCACCTTTCAGAATGTGGGTTATCACCCTTAGTGTGCAATCCTATGTATGGTTATGCAGAAAAAGTCCTACAATTCAATGCATATTTAGACAGAAAAAGGTCCTACACCTCCCAGCTTTAATTGCTCGATCTGGAACGTATCACCAAGTTTGATCACCAGTGTTTAGGACTCAGCTGGGACAATGGTATTCTCTTCCACTACCTTGTTAAATCATAGCACAGCAAAGCCAGAACAATGGTGTTATGATTGCTTATTACTTCTGTTGGGAGTGGTGATTTATTTGATTTATATCCCGCCCTTCCTCACGAAGAGCCCATGGTGGCTTACAAGTTATATAAAACAAAGTACAAGATAAACCACCTTAAAAACATGACTCCAAAACCAGAATGGTGTAACAAAATACAATTAAAGCTGGGAGTTGTAGGCCTTTTTTTTTCTGTCTAACCATGCATAGGATTGTACCCTTAAAGCCCTAAACAGTTTAGGATGGAAGTTCTCCAACTTTGTTTCCCCCGCAGACCCCTTGAAAATTGCTGGGGGTGCGGTCTTGGCAGACCATTTCATAAACTTTTTAAAAATGTGTTCTACAAACATATTACATAACTCATATTTCAACATCTTTATCTTCAGCATTGCATTATGAAAACCACAGCTGCAGGGAAGCTGCTTTAACTGGGACTCGGGTAGAAGAAGGACTTTCCTGCTGCGTGATCCTTTGTACTGGAGGAATTCCAGGGACTGAACCAGGGATGTTGCTAGGCACTTGAAAGATCAGGGCCCAGACTCAGAGGACACAGATCTGCATAAGATTAGCTTATGTTGATCTATATATGCAATTGTAGAAATAAGGACTTCTTTAACCTTCACTGGTGGCAAAACCAGCCAATTAATTTCTCACATATGCCTCTGAGAAGCTCACTGCCAGGGCGTGCAGGTAAACACCCCTCCTCCTTTATATGTCCTCTATTATTCAGACTCAGGAATATTGCATCTGTACATGGAGGTTCCACTCCTACCTGTCATGTCTAATAACAGGATCAGACAGTGGAGGCTGGTGGCTCTGATGTTGGCAAGGTGGTGAATCCACTCCAGGTTTCAGTCAGAACTCTAAAGCTTCGCACCTTGGAGAGCTCCTTTAGAGTTCTGGTGGAAACCCAGAGCGGATTCTCTGCCCCACTGACTTTGGAGCCACCAGCCTCCAGAACAGCCTGTTGGATCAGACCGAAGTCTAGCTAGGTCCCAGCAGGGCTACCCCCAATGTCATGCTCACAGGCACCACCGCGCCCTCGAAGCTGCGCAAAGTCACCTGGAAGGATCTCACTTCCTCCGTCTCCAGTGGCAGTCCACGGAGCAATTCCTCCATTGACTTTGATAGGGAATCTCCTACTCACAGGTGGACTGCCCCTGAATGTGGGGATTTCCCATTTAGCCATCACGGCTAACAGCCACCGACGGCATTCCTTGGCGTGGTCGGCATTATTGCCAATGGCAAATCGCCCACATCCCGGCTATCCTTCCTTACTTTTCTGTGTTGCTCATAGTTCCTGATGAAGTCCCGTAGCTGGTCTTCCCGGCTTTCCAGGGTGGCGTAGAGCTGTTGCATCTGGCTCACGAGGTCGGCCTTCTCTCCCTTCAAACGCTTCCGATCAGCTTTCATGGCTGGAAGAGAAAGGGCTGGGTGAGAACTAAGAGGCTGGAGAGAAAGGGCTGGGTGAGAACTAAGAGGCTGGAGAGAAAGGGCTGGGTGAGAACTAAGAGGCTGGAGAGAAAGGGCTGGGTGAGAACTAAGAGGCTGGAGAGAAAGGGCTGGGTGAGAACTAAGAGGCTGGAGAGAAAGGGCTGGGTGAGAACTAAGAGGCTGGAGAGAAAGGGCTGGGTGAGAACTAAGAGGCTGGAGAGAAAGGGCTGGGTGAGAACTAAGAGGCTGGAGAGAAAGGGCTGGGTGAGAACTAAGAGGCTGGAGAGACAGAAAGAAATCAGACTCCTCCTGCCCTTAAGATGTGTTGGGTCTACAACTGCTATCATCCCCAACCAGCATGGTCAATGGGTGGGGATGATGAGGAGTTGTAGTCCAACAAATCTGGAGAGATTGGGTAGAGATGGCTAGCTTAAAAATGTTATTTTGCCTTGGGAAGCAAAGCCTCTGGAAATTTAAGGCAGAAATTATTCAGTTTTAGATAGACAGATAGATAGATGGATGGATAGAGAGTGAGAGAGAGGCCCTGTTCATATGTCATTCTAAGTCATGGTGGTTAGGCTTTTTTTTTTGCTAATCATGGTGGCTTAGCGTGTCGTGTGGGGGGAAAAAACCACATTCCATGTGGTTACTAAGCCACCCTGGGTAACCACCCCTGCAAAAGGATTAAAGTTGTATAGGAAAAGCAGTGGGTGGGAGAGGGGTGTATTATTGATGGATTACACTTATATCCTGCCTTTCCTCCAAGGACATCCTCCCTGATCTCCACAACAGCCCTCTGAGGTAGGCCGGTAGCGACAAATCTGTCCACCTCACTTTCTCCCAGATTCGAATTTTTAAAATCTCAGCTTCTTCCCAGTTTACGGAAACCCTGGCAAATTTCCGTAAGTTCGTATTAAAATCAAACTGGACTGAATTCTCACCTATCCGCACCAGCCAAATTCAATAAGTACAAATTCCCGGCATGGAGAGGACCGTCTTGTACCTGCCTGCCATGGAACTGTTAAAGACGAGGAGCTGGACAGAAAATAGATGTGGCAATTTTAATTCACCATCACAAACGTGGTTGAACGCACAGGGAGTCAAGCCCAAACTTTTAAGGGCGAGGCCCTCAAAGCATGGACATATCTGCCAGTTTCTCTTTCTCCCACATTCAGTTTTTCAGACTCTCAAATTCTTTCCATCCCATTCATGAAGACATTTCCAAATTTTGCCATGCCTGTATGAAAAACACACACGAACTGGATGAAACTCCCAGCCACCCTTACAGATAGTCATTGTTCCGACCTCAACCAAAAAGCTTTGCAGCTGAGGAAGAATATGAACGCTAGTCTCCTCACTCCAAGTCTGATACTCTAACCACTATACCACATGCAATCTAAGGGCTTCTCCATACCAGGCTTTTTATCCTGCAACTTACTGGAGCTTCTGCTTCCGGATTCTTTGTGGGATTAAGATTGGCTCCTTACATGGGCTGACACATGCTCCCCCCCCCCCCGGACCTCCTTTGTCCGAAAGTTGTACATGTTTCATTATACAGCCACTAGATGGCACTGTGTTATAGCGGAACTGTGCAATTTCACATGGCCATTAAAGCAGATTAAAATTTATTACTGCATTATCCCCAGTCTTTTAAAAACCAGGATCAGGGTCAGAAAGCACGGGAGACACCCTGGAGGTTGATGACATCATGTAAAGGACCTGCAAACTTCTGTGAGTGACCAATCACGAATGCGCAGTAAAAGTCTCATATAGAAACACTTTTAATTCTCTCCCACTTGCACCTACAAAGCTGCCGTAGACGAAGACTTGGAGTGGGATGAGCTCTCCAAAGTCTCAAGCAGTGATCTTTCCCAGGCCTTTTAAACCAGAGAACCCGGGGATTGAATCTGGAACTTCCTGCTTGCAAAGTTAGGCTTCCTTGCCTGCCACACCCACCCTGCCAATGCCATCCCACCCACCTTTGCACACTGGTGTGTAAATGGAGAGGTATGTGTGATGTTTGGCGAGAATACTGTACTTCCTGCCAAAAATATGCCCCACAAAAATCACTCCCAAATGCTCAGCTCTCGCATATTATTTATTTCACCCCTTAAAAAGACTTCGACCTCACCTTCCTGTCCACACAGATGTATTTGCTGGAATTATCTGTATCTAGTTTTTCTAGGTCAAACTGAACCACTCTAGGCAGTGAACATTAACATTAAAACAGATGAAGAATAACACGCACCAGTCCACGGGCACCCGTGGGCCGTGTGGTGGCTTGCCCAGCACACTGAAGAGGGTCAGGTAAGTGGCAGGGGTCCAACGAGTGGCATGCATGGGGGGGGGGTGTTGTTCGCTCATCCCTATTGGTAAAGTGGACGTGCTGCTTTTGCGACCCAGTGTAGGAGGTCCTGAACCAGGAGCTGAAGACTTAATGCCTTGATGCAAGGGTGCACAACTGTCGTGGCCTGCGGGCCACACACGATGCTGGTTCGAGGTTTGCGTGCATGCAGTCACATCCCAACCATTTGTATGAGGATCACTGCAGGAGAAATTGGAGAGGCTTCTCCCCACAGCCTGCCTCAGTGACCCCGATACAGAAGACTCTCTAATCCCTCCCCAGACATCTTCATACAGATCACTCTTTCCTGGCTGGAAAGAGCAATCTGTCTCGCTGGCAGCCATTGTACCATTGGTAGGAAAACAGCAGCGGTGGGATTTGGTGGTTGCAGGGTCAGGGCCCCAGGGAGTTGGCTGCAGTTAAGGCCTCTGAGGGCCACATATGGCTTCGGGACACAGGTTGTTCACACCTGCTTTAGTGGATGGTCTGAATATGGGAGGAAATTATAAGGGTTGGCCCAACAAGTGATGTTCTAGATCACTAGGATTGTCCAAACATTGCCTCGTTGATCGTTTCACGCCCAATTCTTGTTTGTATGTGCAGTCATTGCTTGCTCTGTGCAGATGGGAAAATTGCGCAAATCGAGCAGGGACTGAATGCGAAATTTGTGCAACTTTCCTCCTGTTCGATGGGTGCAAATTTCCAAAATTTACACAAATTTCCTGAATGTACACATTTTTTTTAAAAAAAATTATGCAAATTTCCTAAAATTTCCTCCCTAGACTAAAATGGGGCTGATTCGATTCTAGAGTGGTGGATATTTGCGTGAATTTAGGACATGTGCGTAAACTGAACATGAGCACATGTTTGGCCGTTTACGAACGTTTTCGACGGACATGTACTCGTGCTCGCATTCAAAGTTGCCAACAGCGCAGGCTTGCATGTTTTGAGAGCACAAATGAAATTCGCATACATCCCTGGAGGTGGGCCCTTTGGTCCCAAGCCATTTTAGAGCTTTAGAAGTATAGCCAGCACTTGGAATTATGCCCAGAAAGGAACTGGTAGCCAGTGCATTGGACAGAACCATAGAACTGGAGGGAAGGGGTGCTATAAGCCATCTAGTCCAACCCCCTACTCAATGCAGAAATATAGAGCTAGAGTGGCCCCAATGGATGACTCTCCAGGCCCTGCTGGAAGGCCCCCAGCCCACCACCACCCTAGGCCATTGGTTCCATTGTTAAACTGCCCTTACTAATGTCCAACCAAAATCTACCCTCCTATAACGTAAACCCATTCGACCTCGCCCGGCTCCCTGGGGAAGCAGAAAACAAGTATCTGCCTTCTTCTATGGGGCAGCCCTTCAGGTCTTTGTCTAAGTCTTCCCTTCTCCAAATGAAACCGACCCGATTCCTTCCACCTTTGCTCATCAGACTTGCTTTCTCTACCCCTCCGACCATCTTTCTTGCCCTCTTCTGATACCCTCCAGAAAGCGAAGAAGATCTAAAGAGCCTCTTGTTGAGGGTGAAAGTGGAGAATGCAAAAGCCGGTTTGAAACTCAACATTAAAAAAATGAAGATCATGGCATCTGGCCCCATCACTTCCTGGCATATAGAAGGGGAAGAAATGGAAGCAGTGACCGATTTTATTTTCTTGGGCTCCAAGATCACTGCAGATGGTGACTGTAGCCATGAAATTAAAAGACGCTTGCTCCTTGGGAGGAAAGCTATGGCAAAACTGGACAGCATAGTAAGAAGCAGAGACATCATCTTGCCGACAAAGGTCCATATAATCCAAGTTATGGTTTTCCCAGTAGCAACGTATGGCCGTGAGAGCTGGACTATAAGGAAGGCTGAGCGCCGAAGAATTGATGCTTTCGAACTGTGGTGCTGGAGAAGACTCTTACGAGTCCCCTGGACTGCAAGGAGGTCAAATCAGTCAATCCTAAAGGAAATCAACCCTGAGTGCTCATTGGAAGGACAGATGCTGAAGCTGAAGCTCAAATATTTTGGCCACCTAATGCGAAGAGAAAACTCCCTGGAAAAGACCCTGATGCTGGGAAAGATTGAAGGCAAAAGGAGAAGGGGACGGCAGAGGATGAGATGGCTAGATAGCATCACTGATGCAATGAATATGGAGTTGAGCACGCTCCGGGAGAGAGCGCAGAACAGGAAGGCCTGGCGTGCTATGGCCCATGGGGTCACGAAGAGTCGGACACAACTGAACAAACAACAAACCAAGCGGCAGGGGCTCTCCTCCGGACTTCCTGCCCTCCCGCCTAGCTTTATAGTCAGGTAGACTCTCATTGGCCACTTTGTGGCTCCTCCAACAATATTTTGGCTCGCAGGAACCAGAGGTCCAGAATGAGTTTGCTATCATATCTTCTCTCAGCCTTCCACATCCTCAGTTCCTGGCACCCAGGAATAGACACAGAGTCGCCGCCTACGAGATCCCTGAGGTGGCTAATGTTGAAAAATGACTGGAATAAAACAGCACATCAAAAACAGAGCTAAAAAGGGAGAGACAATGACATATAGAACGGGGGGGGGGGAAGAAAAAAGAATCTCAATTATTGCTCCATCAGGCCATACACACATTGAAACAGTGCCCATATTTCTTGGAGTCTGAACACCATCAAGGATGGGGTGAAGCGAACTTCCTGGTTGGGGAGTTTCTCAGCCTGGGAGCCACCACCAAAAAGGCCCTCTCATGTGTGTCCACTCTCTGCTTCTTATGTGGTTGTAGAACACAGAGCAGGGCTCTGCTGAGTGGGCGGAAGAGACAGCCATTACACATCCTGGCCCAAAGCCGTTTAGGGATATCTAAGCCTGCATAAGGACATAAGATCCATACTGGATCAGAGCCCTCTCTAGTCCACCATTCTGTCACACATTGGCCAACCCAAGGACCATAGGAACCCTGCAAGAAGGACATGAGCATGGCCCTGGTCGTGTTCCGTGGCAACAGTGCAGAGTTGAACTACAGAATTCGCTACCGCAAGATGCAGCGATGGCCACCCATTTGGATGGCTTTAAAAGGGGATCAGGCAAATTCCTGGGGGAGAAGGCTACCAATGGCTACTAGTCCTGATGGCTCTATGCTACCTCCAATATCAGATGCAGTATGCTTATGTACACTAGGGATGTATGAAAGTCACTTACCTTTTAGCGAAATTGAATCGAGGTGGGGGGGGAGGCGCTCCGTCCCTCCCCCCAAAATTCTGGTCAGCCAGCTCCACTCCGCAGGGATTCTGCGGAGCCGCCAGCCAGCTCCGCCAGTGGCCGGACATCCGGCCGCTGGCTAGCAGGGATGCAAATGGCAGTGGCCGTAAATGTTTACATAGCCTATCACGGCTGATTTAAAAGAAAAAACAACGCGCGTACGCAAATGGCGGCGCCCATGGGCGCTGCCATTTGCGTTCCTTATTTTACACGTTTTAGTCTACATAAACATTTACACGCATTGTTTTTTTTTCTTTTAAATCAGCCGTGATAGGCTACGTAAATCTTTACGTAGCCTATCACGTTGTTTCGTTTTTGTTTTACCTGGAAATGGCGGCGGCGGCGGCAGCAGCTGGTCAGAAGACCGGCCGCTGCAGCTGCTGAACTGCTGCCAGAGCCGCCGCCGCCAGGAAGATCCGCCCAAGGTAAGTCCTGTCCCGGGGGGGTGGCAGACCATTTTGCCACCGATTTCGGGGGGCCGAATGCGCTGGCATTCGGCCTCCCCGAGATTTGTGGCGAAATTCTCTGACATCCCTAATGTACACCAGTTGCTGGGGAACATGGGCGGGAGGGTTATGCTGTTGCACTCATGTCCTGCTTGTGGGTTTCCTGTGGGCTGTGAACAGAATGCTGGACTGGACAGACCCTTCGTCTGATCCAGCAGGGCTCTTCTCATGTTCTTAGGTTTGAACTGGTATTCAGAGCATTTCTGCCTCTGATCTCGGTATTACATAGCCATCAGGACTGATAGCCTTGTCCTCCATGGAAGTTTGAACTGGGCTTGGAAACAGATCCATGACGGTGGTCTCACGATATCATACCATCTTTCTGGGCTCCCAGTCTGTTTTCATTTGGATTAATGGTGTCTTTAGCTTGGTAGCCGGCAGGGGGAGCCCATGACATTACATTCCCCCCCCCCCATCAACCAGCTCCTTCTCTTCAAGCGTAGGGTTGCTTGTTCTCAGAGCCTCGCGATCTCCAGCCAATTTTCTTTTCATACCAGGTGTCCCATCAGTATGCCGTTCATGCCTAGGAGGCTCCAAAAATAAATAAATAAGTTAAAAAAACACACAACCAAAAGCATCTTAAGCTAAGGCGCTTTTCCTGTGCGGTGCAAATCACTGGCAAGCTCTCGGAGCATCTTAAGTTGTGCTGCCGCTTTGCAGGCAAACCACGGAGCTGCTGCCTGACATTATATTATTTATGAGCACCAAGGAAGAGGCAGTAAATTTTCCAAAGCTGCTTTAAAAGCCGTGCGTCCCAAGCGATTACACATTTGACGAATCTGTAGCAGCTTCTCCATGGACGCCGTGCCGTTGCGCCCAGCAGGCGACGGTGAGAGAAGGGTGTGTGTTCCAGTGCAGAGATCTGCCGGGACATGTTGACAATTCCCAGCAAATGTGTCCAAGGGTCACTATCCAGTGCTTTGCACCTCAGAGAGCTCCTTTAGAGTTCTGACTGGTTCGGACTGAAACCCGGAGCGGGTTCTCCGCCCCACTGACATCGGAGCTGGCAACCTCCACTGGGGCTCACCTACCCCGTCCCTGCAACTTAGCTCCAGCTGACCATCATCTGGGACTGCAGAAGGATGGGGGAGAATTCTCTGGCTCGAAGGACCAAGAGCCATCAAGTTCTACTCAATGCAAGAACACCAGCGAAGAAGCATCTGCCTGGCCCAAAGTGCATATGATCGTCCCCCCGTGGTTTGCCAGTCCGTCCGCCATTCCCTTCCACTCCCCTTTGCTTTTGCATCTTCTCGTTTTAGTTTGTAAGCCCGACGGTGCGGCCCTGTCTCTCTCGTTTATTGATGTGAGCCGCTTTGAGAGACAATAGTTGTCTGAGAAACGGGAAGAAAATACAGTCAATAAGGGAGGAAGTAAATAGGGAAGATGTCGTGGATGTCCCAAACTGTCAGCTGTGTAGGGACGATGGTAAGAAATGCACATCTGCATTTGAAGGAAGGCATTCACCGAAGTGCGGACATTTGCTGCATTGCAAGGGCCACATCTAGGATCCTTCCTTCGCTTTTCCTCCTTTCCTCCATCATATATCCTGCCCTCGCTCCAATGGACGATGACCAGTGGAAGCCGGTGGTTCCGACGTCAGTGGGGCGGTGCATCTGCTCTGGGTTTCAGCCAGAACCAGTCAGAACTCTAAAGGAGCTCTCCAAGGTGCAGAAGCCAATGGTGAGGGAGGATGGGAACTGCAGTCCATCAACCTCTGGAGAGAGACACATTCCTCATCCTTGCACTTAGGGGGTCTGGACTGCTCAGGGACAGTCAGCGCCCCTTCCCTGAATTTTCAGCTTAAAAAGAAGAAGTGTGCTTCTAGTTCTTATGGAACTAAGGGCGCGAGCCTATGCATGTTTAGAGAGAAAAAAGTCACACATCTCCCAGCATGCCCCAGCCAGCCATGCTGGCTGGGGCATGCTGGGAGATGTAGGACTTTTCTCTCTCTAAACATACATAGGCTTGCACTCTAAGAGGGGAAGTGGACTTTCCCCAGATGAACCAGTGAGCCTTAAATCACAGTGCATTTGAGCTCACTGCGTAGGCGTCATACATCCCTGAGGCCATGCAGAACCCAGTGGTTTGGGAACCTGGGTTTCCATGTCAAAATGCTTCTAGCCCTCAAGCTTCAAATATCTGCTCTAGCCCATGGGAGGCTGAGCTGAGCTTCCTGTGGGAAGAGGCTTCAGGCCCACGCTGCCTCTCAGATGTTTGGAGCTTGAGGACTAGAAGCAGGAGGCTGAGCTGAGCTTCCTGTGGGAAGAGGCTTCAGGCCCACGCTGCCTCTCAGATGTTTGGAGCTTGAGGACTAGAAGCAGGAGGCTGAGCTGAGCTTCCTGTGGGAAGAGGCTTCAGGCCCACGCTGCCTCTCAGATATTTGGAGCTTGAGGACTAGAAGCAGGAGGCTGAGCTGAGCTTCCCGTGGGAAGAGGCTTCAGGCCCACGCTGCCTCTCAGATGTTTGGAGCTTGAGGACTAGAAGCAGGAGGCTGAGCTGAGCTTCCCGTGGGAAGAGGCTTCAGGCCCACGCTGCCTCTGAGATGTTTGGAGCTTGAGGACTAGAAGCAGGAGGCTGAGCTGAGCTTCCCGTGGGAAGAGGCTTCAGGCCCACGCTGCCTCTCAGATGTTTGGAGCTTGAGGACTAGAAGCAGGAGGCTGAGCTGAGCTTCCTGTGGGAAGAGGCTTCAGGCCCACGCTGCCTCTCAGATATTTGGAGCTTGAGGACTAGAAGCAGGAGGCTGAGCTGAGCTTCCCGTGGGAAGAGGCTTCAGGCCCACGCTGCCTCTCAGATGTTTGGAGCTTGAGGACTAGAAGCAGGAGGCTGAGCTGAGCTTCCTGTGGGAAGAGGCTTCAGGCCCACGCTGCCTCTCAGATGTTTGGAGCTTGAGGACTAGAAGCAGGAGGCTGAGCTGAGCTTCCCGTGGGAAGAGGCTTCAGGCCCACGCTGCCTCTCAGATGTTTGGAGCTTGAGGACTAGAAGCAGGCGGCTGAGCTGAGCTTCCTGTGGGAAGAGGCTTCAGGCCCACGCTGCCTCTCAGATGTTTGGAGCTTGAGGACTAGAAGCAGGAGGCTGAGCTGAGCTTCCTGTGGGAAGAGGCTTCAGGCCCACGCTGCCTCTCAGATGTTTGGAGCTTGAGGACTAGAAGCAGGAGGCTGAGCTGAGCTTCCTGTGGGAAGAGGCTTCAGGCCCACGCTGCCTCTCAGATGTTTGGAGCTTGAGGACTAGAAGCAGGAGGCTGAGCTGAGCTTCCTGTGGGAAGAGGCTTCAGGCCCACGCTGCCTCTCAGATGTTTGGAGCTTGAGGACTAGAAGCAGGAGGCTGAGCTGAGCTTCCTGTGGGAAAAGGCTTCAGGCCCACGCTGCCTCTCAGATGTTTGGAGCTTGAGGACTAGAAGCAGGAGGCTGAGCTGAGCTTCCTGTGGGAAGAGGCTTCAGGCCCACGCTGCCTCTCAGATGTTTGGAGCTTGAGGACTAGAAGCAGGAGGCTGAGCTGAGCTTCCCGTGGGAAGAGGCTTCAGGCCCACGCTGCCTCTCAGATGTTTGGAGCTTGAGGACTAGAAGCAGGAGGCTGAGCTGAGCTTCCCGTGGGAAGAGGCTTCAGGCCCACGCTGCCTCTCAGATGTTTGGAGCTTGAGGACTAGAAGCAGGAGGCTGAGCTGAGCTTCCTGTGGGAAGAGGCTTCAGGCCCACGCTGCCTCTCAGATGTTTGGAGCTTGAGGACTAGAAGCAGGAGGCTGAGCTGAGCTTCCTGTGGGAAGAGGCTTCAGGCCCACGCTGCCTCTCAGATATTTGGAGCTTGAGGACTAGAAGCATTTTGAAATGGAAACCCAAGTTCCCAAACCACTGGATTCTGCATGGCCTGGTGGATTTATAGCTACACAGTGGGCTCAAATGCACTGTGATTTCTCACTGGTTCCTCTGGGGAAAGTCCACTTCCCCTCTTAGAGTGCAATCCTATGGATGTTTAGACAGAAAAAGTGCTACAATTCCCTTCCTCTGTACCCCACACATCCAACCTCCGGTGCTCTCCTCCCATGTCCCCTGTTGAGAAGTTTCCAGCTTTGCAACCCCCAAACCCCAAATTCCACAAGCAGAATAAACAATGGAGATTAAGTCAATTCATGTATATTCATTCCTGTGGTTTATTCTCATCACATCATCTTGGCTTTCAGTCTGTGTTTTCTTTCTTTTTTTGTTTCCTTTTTCTTTGAGAGCAGAAACGTGGGCCTGGCGGCAATGTTTGCTTGCAAAAACAGTCGAGAAAAAAGAAATCATTCGGTATCCATGACAACAGGCAATCTGGCCTAACTTTTTCCCAGGCATCCGTTATCTTCCTTCTTACATACTTTGATTGCAGGCAAGTGCATGAATGCGGACACAGACACAGCCAGAAATGGTCTTCACAGTTTCGAAGCAGACGCTTCTGTCCAAGCCTATTCCCTGCTGTTGTGAACTGGCCCCATCTCCTCAGCCGCATTTTGTTAACTGTACGGAACTGGCTTCTCTTCCGCATTTGGTACCATTTAATTAGCTCCCCTGTCAATTTCCATAAAGCAAAATATCTTGCGCAAGGAGTGATGCTCAACGTTTCAAGTGGACTGATGGAGCTTGCAGAGTCACAATCGATTCCCTCCGCCCTTGTCAGAAATGGCAGAATTTATTTAACCCCTGGCTGTGGAATCCCACTGTCTCCCACCCCACAAGGATGGTCAAGTGAAGAGCTTTCAAGAAGAGCTGTTATTGGAGAGGCACCAATTAGTTCAGGCTAGCTTATGTTCTTTTTTTTTGGATGGGGCAGTAGGTTTGGTTTGGCCACAGAACAGGGAAAGGTGCAGAAAAGGATCAAAGGTCCAGCAAGGAAAGGCTAAAATATTTGGGTCTTTTTAGTTAAGAAGAAGAAAAAAAGAGAGGACGACTTAGGATAGAGTTTTCTATGATGGTGCCTGGTGTAAAGAAAAAGAGGAGTTCCCCCTCCCCATCACTCCTTCTCTTGTAATACTAGAACTGAAATTGATGGGCAGTAGATTGAGAGGAGACAAAAGAAAAGTGTTTCTCCATGCGAAGCTCAAGTCATTTGTAGATTTCACTGTCACAAGAGGTGCTGAGAGCTAGTGACTCTAGGGGATCTGAGCAACTCACGGAGGATGGATGGATTAATCCGTGACTGTTGGCCATCACAGCTACATGAAACATCCATGTTTAGTGGCAGTGTACCTCTGCAGTTCTGGGGAGGGGACAAACATAGGAGGAAGGAGGGCTGTTGACTTCACGGTCAGCTTTTGGGCTTTCTAGAAACATCTGTTTGGCACTGGGGACTTGGGACACTGGGATAGATGGAACCCTTGAATAGGGATGGATGAATTTGTCAATTTCACTTTCTCTCACATTCTCCTCCTCCTCCTCCTTCTTAAATCTGAAGTTCTTTCCACCCCAAATATGAAGAAACTTGAAAACTTTGGTAAAGTCTTATCAAAACGGAACAGAAATTCTCAGCCATCTGCATTGGTCAAATTCAGCAGGCACAGCTATTCCCAGCACAGAGAAGACCACGATGTGCCCGCCTGGCATACAGCTGTTGAAGATGAGGAGCCAGTCAGAAAAAAGGAGGTGCCAACCCTAATTCAGCACTAACACGGTTGAATGCACAGGGATTCAAGCCCGGACTTCAAGAGCTCAGCACACAAAGCCGTGGGCCTAAACGGACGGATCAATTAAGTTAGTTAGTTGTGCTTTCTCCAACATCCGTATTTTAAAAATTGCAAGTTCTTTCTGTTCTGAATAGGAAGACATTTGTCAATTTTGGTAAATGCTTATCAAAAGCAAACTGAACTGAAATTCTCACCCCTCCCTACCCTTGATTTGACTCAGGAGGCTTAGGGTTGTCGGCAAAATCCACAATGGATTTAAATGAGTTTGCTTTTCTATAAATCTGACCTGCGAATTCCACAGCAGACCAGCTTTCCCCAAGTGATGCAGATTCTGTGGACTGCAGACTGTTTTTTCATTGGGGGGGAGGGGGATTTGCACTAATTCACATTAGCACAACTGCACATTACTGCTAGTGCACACTTATGCACTTGCGCATTCGTTAATGCACATTCACTGACGGGAATCGCCGCATTTGTGCAAGTGTGCATTCATGCTAATGCAAATAAGTGCAACTAGGATGAAATTCTGGTTAAAAAATCCATCTGTGCATGGATGATGAAATGAAAGATGCCTGACAATCTGTGAAACACAGATGGAATGGATTTGACAAAATCCATGCATCACTAGCTGGTTCTTGTCATGTTTTTAACCATGAGAGCTAAAGAACTTCCAGGTACAGAGGTGTTGTCTACTTTGGAATACCAGCTGATGGGAGACAAGCAAGAGGGCTGTTGACTTCAGGTAGTATCCAAACTTAGTCCTACGCACAGGAGACCCATTGAAATGAATGGGACAGGTTAAGGTAATGACTAACTTAAGTATCATTCATTTCAATGGGTCTATTCTGCATAGGACTAAAATTGGATACTACCCTTCAAGCCCTGTTTGTGGGCTTACCAGAAACATACCAGAACCAGGGCACTCAACTGGAAGGGCTCTTGGCAGATATGTCCAAGAAGAAAGGTTGTGGCCACAGGAGGATCAGACAAATAGCTTCTTGCTCGCAAAACGTGTATTCACACACTGCAAAACATCACAGCTACAATTCCTCTATTGAACAAATTTCTCCCCGGTCCGTAGTGATACTGGATTCCAGTATCACTACGGACCGGGGAGAAATTTGTTCAATTCGCATATTAATGTGGACTTGGCAAATGTTTACACTTCCATACTGCTTATCCTTCGTAATCAATTGTCCTTCCAAATACCCAGTTCTCTGAAACTTGCAATGGAGTTCTCCAAAATTTTGTTAAGTGTTGAAAAATGTGTATATTAGGGAAAACTGCAGACGGTAAAAAAATATGCACCATATCAGAAAAACATGGTTGCAAAAATGTGTATAACAGCCAAAATTGCATACAAAAATGGATGACTTAGGAGAAATGTGCCCAAACTTTTCATGTAGACACACACACACACACACACACACACACACACACGTTTGAGATGAACTTAAGACTGTAAAAATGCAAAACAGAGGAAAACCATAACAGACAGATTCGTCCATCCCCAAGTATAACATCTGTCAGACCAGCTGGCGGCATCGGCCGAGCAAATGGGATTTTTGTCCTCTTGAGATTATGTCCTGCAATGGCCTGGATTGTAGAAGATACACTACCTAGATACGAAGACAGTCATAATAGTGTAAGACATCTGAAAGAGCCCTACCCTAGATCAACAAAAACATCATTTCTATCCCAGCATGTTCTTTGAGAAACCATTTCTGTAAGGTTGCAGCTTGGTTCCATTTGAACTGGAGAAAAGCTGGCTGTGGAATGTGCCTATTAGCCTCTAGGGATGTACAGATTATATAAAATCCATTCCAGCCGTGTTTCGCAAATTGTCAGGGACCTTTTGTTCCATTGTCCGTCCATCGTCGGAATTAGATTTTTTGTTCCTGAATTTGTGCAAATTCACATCTGTGCAAATGTGCAGTCGTGCAAATTCGCACGTGAGCAAATCCCCCCAAATGTGCATTTTCATGCTTTAGCCTATGGGGGGAAATGTGCATTTTTGGCATTTTTGCTTATTTTTCTATGACAAAATTTGTGCAAAACTCAGGAGAGTTAGAAAACTGCCCCTGCCCCTTTGCTCTTGGCTCCACCCACTACTAGGGACTTCTCTGAAATTGAATTTGGCCCTTAGAGTTTGAATTGAATTTGGCCCTTAAGGAGCTCCAACAACCCTGGCTTATGGGATCACATCAGCCCCAATTCACTTCTGAACCGCTTTGTGATTTGTTTGCCTTTCATATGAGGTGGAAGATTAAAATATATACACTTGATAATACAACTGCTGCTTTAAAATAGTAAAAAAAATGAATAAAAGGGAGAGAATCAGCTTGTGGAATGCACGAGAAAAGGAGCTAGATGTCAATGGGCATCTGACTTGCAGGTATGTATGCATGTAATTGTGAGGCTGGGTGAAAGGATGACTCTTAAAATGGTAACGTCTCTCTTCAGTCTTACATTCTCTGACTACAGGACCCTGAGTCTGGGGACGCTGGTGCCTCTGAATTTGGTGGGGCTGTGAATCCATTCCGGGTTTCAGCCAGAGCCAGCCAGACCTCTAAAGGTGCTGAGCCATATCCCCCAAGATTCAGCACCTCAGATAGCTCCTTTGGAGTTTGAGATGGTTCTGACTGAAACCTCGAATGGATTCACAGCCCCACTGAAATCGGGGCCGCCAGACTCCACTGCCTTGAGCAAAGATCACACCACCTGCTCTTTAATGGCCCGAAGGAAAGATGCTCTCTGTTCATGGAAAGGGCCATAGCTCCATGGTAGAACACCTGCTTTGCATGCAGAAGCTCCCAGGTTTGATCCCTGGCATCTCTGCGTAGGGCTGGGAAATAATCTTGCCTGAAACTCTGGAGAAACACCATCAGTCAGTGTAGAATGAGGGGAGATAGGAAAGCATTCTTCAAGTACTTGAAAGGTTGTCACAGAGAGGAAGGCCAGGATCTCTTCTCGATCATCTCAGAATGCAGAACATGGAATAATGGGCTCAAGTTACAGGAAGCCAGATTCCGGCTGAACATCAGGAAAAACTTCCTGACTGTAAGAGCAATATGACAATGGAACCGATTACCTGGGGAGGTGGTGGGCTCTCCCACACTGGAGGCCTTCAAGACGAGGCTGGACAGCCATTTGTCAGGGATGCTCTGACTTGGATTCTTGCATTGAGCAGGGGGTTGGACTCGATGGCCTTGTAGGCCCCTTCCATCCCTACTATTCTATGATTCTATGATCTCTTCTCAATCATCCCAGAATGCAGGACATGGAACAATGGGCTCAAGAGACAGGAAGCCAGATTCCAGCTGAACATCAGGAAACACTTCCTGAATGTAAGAGCAATATGACAATGGAACCAATTACCTGGGGAGGTGGTGGGCTCTCCCACACTGGAGGCCTTCAAGACGAGGCTGGGCAGCCATCTGTCGGGGATGCTCTGACTTGGATTCCTGCATTGAGCAGGGGGTTGGACTCGATGGCCTTGTAGGCCCCTTCCAACCCTACCATTCTAAGATTCCATGAGAACTGGTTCTGTTCAGATGTGCTGGACTACAATTCCCATTATCCACAGCCACGTCGCCGGTGGCACCAGATTGGGAACGGTTGATGCAGACAATACAGAGCTAGCTGGGCTGATGGGCTGACTCAATAGAAGGCAGTTTCTTATGCCATTTGGCCTCCCCTCCACCTTCTACCAGAAAGCAGAATTAACTAGAAATTGAAAAATAGAAGAGCGGCAGAGAGGGGAAAGTTTACTGCATGGGGAGAAGAAATAGTCGGGGCTGACCAGAAACAATTTCAGTCTCAGCAGCGGCCAGTGAAAAACTGATGATTTATAGGCAAGGAGAGTTAAGTTGCTATTTTCTTGTTGCACGCCAATGAGCATCGGCAGAGCTCCAGAGCACTTCGGGGAAGGGAGGGGAATCCTGTGTTTATTTCCAAACCTTCTGCACTGTCTAAAATGTTAGCAACTCCCAAGAGGCAGGGAGAACATAGCTAGGGTTGCTATGGGAACGAGCACTACGGAATCCACGTGTCGAACGAAATCGGTTCCATTTCATCTTGGGCTCTCAGTGGATGCAAAGCTACCCGGGAAATATCATAAAAAGGAAAAAGCAGGAAGGAAGCTGGCCGTAATGGGATGTAAGCCGCCAGCAGCACCTCGGCTCGTTTGCTTGGAAAAAGAGAAAGCATCAATCTTTAATCTGTCAAGTGATTTTTGCATTGCCAAGGAGACTCCGATGGATGGGAAAAAGACCTTTGATGGCTTGGGCCGAAACTAGGGATGTCAGAGAAATCCGCTGCAGATTCAAATGAGGCTGGATTCTTTGAAATCTAGCCTCAGGAATCCGCAGTGGATCGGGACCACTTGCCTCCGCTCCAGGAGGACTGGAGGTGGAACGGCACTCGGCTGCTTCTTCCAGCCAGAGCCATTGGCATCCTCCCTGTCTTTTTTTTTTTAAAGGCGATCAGGAGGATGTGCCCATAGACTTATATGCAAATAGAGTCATGAATCTTGTGTCTAAGTCTATGTGTCCATAGGCTTATACGCAAGATTCATGGCTCTATTTTGCGTCTAAGTCTATGGGCACATCCTCCCGGTCGCCATTTTTTTTTAAGACATTTTTTTTTTAAGGTGATCGGCAGGGACAGGGAGGAGGGGAACAGCTCTGGCTGGCAGAAGGGAAGGTAAGCGCCCCCAAGCCAGTTCCCCCCCCCTGGAATCTGAGTGGAGTGGAACCGCTCTGGAGGATTCTGGCGGGGGGGAGGAACAGATCGCCTCCCCCCCATGGATTCCCCACCAGAACAGACGGTGGGGAATCCGTACACCCCTAGCCGAAATGGACACGTTGATGCTCCCAGCAAGAGGTAGAGACTTGAGGGATCGTGTTATTCAGCCCCCAAACCCAGCTTGACATGCGGATGGAGAGGTGGCAACCGAACACCGACAGGACGAAGCAAATGCCAGAGAGTTCGAGGTGGAGAAGCCTCGACGGAAATGGCGCTGTGGAGCCAAGAAGCTTCCATAAATGAGAACGTTGCACATGTCACATCGGTCAACCAGCGGTCCGCCTAAGTGTACTCGGCTGAACGTCTCCTGCTAGCAATGCCAACAAAGTGAAGAAAGGACGGGTTCAGGGAGTGAATTTAGATTAAGAGCTGGGCAGCCTCACCTGGAAACTCGTAGTCTGGTTCGAAATTCGTAACAAGGCCTGTCGCACGCTGATACCCCACTTTTGTGCCGGCACAGCTGCGGCTTCTCAGACCAGGTTGGCAGCTGCTGCTGGCATATGCCCAGAACTAGAGTGCCGTCTCAAAAAGAAACTGTCCTTCTACCCTAATATTAGTATTTAGTCCACTGTTCAGGACTAAATACTAATCTGGTGGGGGAGGGAGGGACTTTCCAAACCCAATCTAAGTTTGCTCTCATTTATTCCTGCTTTGGTCGGGATCCCGTGCGGTCACTTCTCAGAGTGAGGCTCCCCTTCCGGGTCAGACAGGCTCTAGCTGGGAATGGGGGATGAACTCAGCTTGAGTAGGCGTCTGCTAGAGCATGGCAGCTGCCCACGAAACGTACAGGGGTAGGCAACCTTTTGCCTTTGCAGCCCTCAGCCTAATTTTAAAGGCCCTCTGCATAGGATCAGTTCAGACCTCTGGCAAGGGTAGGGATGTGCAAATCAGCAAAAGAGCCAGTGTGGTGTAGCGGCGAGAGTGTTGGACCGGGAGCTGGGAGATCCGGGTTCTAATCCCCACTTGGCCATGGAAGCTCGCTGGGTGACTTTGGGCCAGTCACAGACTCTCAGCCCAACCTACCTCACAGGGTTGTTGTGAAGATAAAATGGAAAGGAGGATTATGTACGCCGCCTTGGGTTCCTTAAGGAGGAAAAAAAGCCAGGATATAAATATAATAAACACTAATACATGATAAAATAATAATAAAACTTGAGCTGGTCAAAGTTCACTGAATTCATCTTGAAGCTCATCCTGACTCAAGTCCGTATCAGATTGTGAGCTTTGTTTTTTTCTTATCACCTGAAAATCCACGCATATTCCATGCATATTCTTCCAAATGCATGCATCGATTGTGTGCATTTTTGGAATGCATTCTTCTCCCTTGACTGAAGTGTATTTGTGCACATTTTTGAAATGTACCTGTCTTGAAAGGTATGCATTCTTCTCCCATGATGAAAGTGTGTTTGTGCACATATTTGAAATGTACTCATCTTGAAATGTATGCATTTTTGAAATGTGCGCATTCTTCTCCCATGATGAAAGTGTGTTTGTGCACATGTTTGAAATGTACCCATCTTGAAAGGTATGCATTCTTCTCCCACGATGAAAGTGTGTTTGTGCACATTTTTAAAAATGTACTCATCTTGAAATGCATGCACTTTTAAAATGTACGCATTCTTCTCCCACGATAAAGTGTATTTGTGCACATTTATGAAATGTACTCATCTTGAAATGCATGCATTTTTGAAATGTGCACATGCTGTCGAACACATATTGAGGGGGCGGGGTCCAGGAATTACATTCCAAGCTTGGAAATATATGGACTTCGACCACAGATTGCCTCTGAGTCTGTGTTCGGTCCAGAAGGTGAGAACTGGGTAAAATCCTGATCAAAAATGACTAAAACCAATTTCTCATACATCCCTATGCAAAGGTGGTCTGTCCCTTCCCTGGCAGCCCACTGGATGAGTAGGGAGAAAAACAGAGAGACGGGGGCAGGGGTGTTGCAAAAAGAGAAAGAGGCTGACCCACCCACTTTTGCTCTGGCCCTGCCCACTGCCGACATGCGGCCCCCGAGAGATTACTCACAAGGGAATGCAGGCCTTGACAGAAAAAGGTTGCCCACCTCTGATTTAGTGGGTCTCAGGAGCTGCTGGGCTTGTGTACACCTCTCACCCAGGTGGTGACCACTGAATTGCAAGTAGCAGCTTCTCAGGCCCTGGCCTGACTCCACCCACCCAGACTGGCCATTGGATCCTCCTGGACAGGAAGGAGTATAAAAGGTCTTCCTGTTGTGGTTAGGATCTGTTTGAGGTCTTCCTGAGCCCTGATGTGTTCTCAGTTGTTCTTTCGCCCTGACCTTTGGCTTTCTCCTCCTGCCTCCTGATTCGTCCTCCAGTCCTGGTTCATCCTCCGGTCCTGACTCACCCTTTGGTCTTGACCTTTGGCTTGTCTCATGGCTCTCGGGGCAGCGGACTCACCCAAGACTGCTGCCCATGGGCCAGTCCTGACTGTGGACGAGACTTCTGCCACGACTGAAGGAGCCAGAGGTGCTGGTCACTGCTCCTCTGCATTCCAGTAGCCAATCAGGGCATGTCAGGGCTCATGACGCACCTCTTCCCCTGCCCTTGAATGAATGCCTGCAGGGCACGATGGGTCAAGGTAGGCCACAGTTCCTGAACCCCGAAGAGGTCTGGCGTCCAAAGGAGGCCCTTCATCCCTCTCAGGCCCTGCCTCTTTCCTGGAGATTGGTGTGCTTTGAAGGCTGGTCTCCTGGCCTGGAGCCTAGCACTCCATCTCCTCTCCTGGCTGGTGATCTGGGGATCACAGAATCAAAGAATAGTAGGGTTGGAAGGGGCCTACAAGGCCATCGAGTCCAACCCCCTGCTCAATGCAGGAATCCAGGTCAAAGCATCCCTGACAGATGGGCTGTCCAGCTTCATAGAATCACAGAATAGTGGGGTTGGGAGGGATCTACAAGACCATTGAGTCCAGCCCCCTGCTCAGTGCAGGAATCCAGGTCAAAGCATCCCTGACAGGCTGTCCAGCTTCATGGAATCATAGAATAGTGGGGTTGGAAGGGGCCTACAACGCCATCGAGTCTAACCCCCTGCTCAGTGCAGGAATCCAAGTCAGAGCATCCCTGACAGATGGCTGTCCAGCCTCGTCTTGAAGGCCTCCAGTGTGGGAGAGCCCACCACCTCCCCAGGTAATTGGTTCCATTGTCGTATTATGGATGGGAAGTGTAGGGCCCCAGTTGGGGAGGCAACTGGTTAATCTATGTCCTCGAATCCAGGGGTTCCTGTCTCTCAGGATCCCTGTTCAAGGGTCTCTTGAGAAACAGGCTGTGACCCAGCATCAAGGACTGGGTCAAACTCTCCCATGGCTTTTGCTGCTGGTCCTCCAGAGCTTGCTAGCTCCTCCTCTTCTCGGCCAGAGCCTGAGGTCCTGCGTAGGACGCAGCTCTAATTAAGACCTAGTTTAAATTCCACAGGTGTGAAAACATAGAGCTGAACTGAATACTCACACTTAGCTAAAGATTTTGCCATTCAAATGCAATATCTTAAGTGTGAGATCTCACCTCAGTTTGAGTGTTTTCGGTTTGCTGGAATCCTTTGATCATTTTGGTTTTCGCAGGTGTTAAGCACTGTAGTTCCTTCGCTGTCATTTTCCAATTATTCAGCAACATTGGATGTCACCTACCAAATACCTTTGAATGCTAAATAGGTTCACTGCTAAATTCCAACCATCATGCCAACCACAAAACAAGGGACATATCAAATAGGTCAGTCTTCCAACACTCTCGAATGATCAAATATCAAAATCAAGTATGATCAGCTAGCCAGTGTGGTCTCCGGGAAAATACACTTTAGCATCACAATTTACAGAGTAGAATTTGGGGGCGTAAACATTGGTGTGTGTGTTTTGCTTTTAAAAAAAAATCAACCGTTTATGAATGAAACCTCTAAATGAGCTTGGTGTGTCAGGAATAAATCTCTGATTAAAGGAAGTAATTCTCTTTGAAGCAGGATAATGCAGAAAAGGGTAACTGCAGTGATCAAGGGGTTGGCATCCCACCTTCCCCATGAGGAAAGACTTAAAGGAACGGGGCCTTTTTTGTTTCGAAAAAAGGACAACTGAGGGAGGATATGAGAAGAGAGTTATAAAAGGGTAAGAAACAGGAGAAAGACTCACCCCAACCCCCTTCTCATTACAGTAGAACTTGGTGTCAGGGAATGAAACTGATTGGCCGCAGATTCAGGACAGACCAAAGAAAGTGCTTTTTCACACGACACATAATTAACTTATGGAACTCACTTCCACAGGGTGGATTTAAAAGGGCGTAGGTGGATTTAAAGAAGAATTAGAGTAGGGCTGTGGAATCTTATTTCTGGGTTGCATTTCTTTAGGGGTAATCTCTCCAGGGCCACATGGCAGTTGTGGGTGGAGTCACACCAAAAGTGGGAGGTGCCACCCTTTTCTCTATTACCAAAACTCCCTTCTCTCTCTCTCTCTCTCCCCCCCCCCACCTAGCAGGCTGCCAGAAGAGGGACAGACTGCTCTTGCCAGAGGTCTGAACTGATCAATTGAAGGCTTCCCCCCTCTCTTTGGACTTTCTATTTTGGCTCCCCCATTATTCCCCCCCCGCCCCCTGGCTTAGAGAGGGTTTTACCCCAGCCCAACTCCTTCCATCGCTCAGTTCATTTTAGCTCTTACCATCTCTCTTCCTTCCCTGCCTGCCAGCTGCCCATTTTTCTGGCCTTTTCATGAAAAATCATGAATTTTCTCCCCAAAGCCAATTCATCTTGGATGTTCATGCTTGATTGACAAAATAGCTTACTGTATGTGTATGTGAGCTAGACATTTACATATATTTTGGGTCTGTGAATCAGTAGCACTGGCTCCCACTATCTCTGGGATCAATGTCCTTGATCATTACTTTGCTTTGTCCCTCCCACCAGCTGTTTCTCCTTCCTGCCTATGGACAAAGAACTCTGGGACTGGTAGTTCTTCAGAGAGCATGTCACAGAAAGAAGCACACACATCTGTCTTCCAGACTTACTGCAAGTCCTAGTTTAACTGCCCAAGCAGCAGAGAAGGGCCTGGCTAGCAACTCACTGATGAGAACGTGGCTTGTTCCTGTTCTGCTCTAACCTTGTTCCTGATTGGCTCCAGCAAGATTTGGAGAACAGATACAGGGAAACAAGTTTCCAGCAATATCCTCAAGCATGGTCTGCACAATTTAGCCTCTCCCCCCCCCCCCGCAAGGTAATGGGATAGCATCTTGGGTTGCCCCCTCTTGAATGTCTGGCCACTGCTGAAGTCCCCCCCCCCCACACACAATTGCTTGGACCCGGTTCAGAGCATGCAGGCCCTGATCCCGGCACCAACTGAGGGAATCGTGCCTTCCTGGAAGAGAGTCAGGAGGTTTTGAGTCTATGCTGTGCTCTGCCAGAGACAACAAACTCATCAGCTATAAACGCCTGTCACTTTGGCTTCAATTTAACGGATAGGGCTAGCGCCAACAGTGAAAACAGCCAGGCAGCTAGGAAGGAATGCATTTCTGTGCAGAGAGGGCTGCACAGATTAATTAACAATAGTTTTAGTTTATTATATGGAAAGGGCCACTTTTAAATCAGTGCTGGCCCTGAATTATGGGCACACTTGTTTAGTTTTTTTTAAAGAGTAATTTGTTTCTGGTAGGTTACTGTTAGAAATATTTGTTACTGGTAGGTTATTGTTAGGAACAGCAAATCAGTCTATTTCTGGTGCATGCCACTTTCACATGTGTTCCCTCATAAGTCTGTTTTGTCCCATTTCCCCATTAAAAATACATATGTATAAAAATTCACTTTTAAATACACAGTTAAATACAGACATTTAAATCTTTTCCTCTCTCAAAATGTGCGGCTACAGGAAAAGGGCCATAGTACATGAGCCATGTGCTACAGCACATGCTTTGCACACAGAAGGTTCCAGGTTCCATCTCCAGAATCAGCCCTGGTTCAATCCTTGGCATTCTAAGGGCCCAAAACCAAACACAAAACTTAAATGTGTATTTAGCAGCTGTGTCTATATTTCATTGTACTAGTGCTGTGATGTGGCTGGCTGCCGTGGGCACTGCATGGTTGGAAAAGAAGGAAGCAGGGTGGCGTCAAGAGTGGGCACAATCAGGCATGTGCCAAGGGCCCACACCCCAGCAGGGGCCCCTCGACAAGAGCCCCCTGCAGTTGGTCCTCGTCTTCCCCATCGCAACCTGCTTGTTCCCCGGCCTCTCGCTCTGGTCCAGACAACGGTGGTGGTGAGAAGGAGGAGCAGGAGATGCTGCTGCCTGCTTGCGCCCAGGCTCTCTGCCTGTCCAGGAAGCAAGGGGTAGCAATCAGGGCTGGCATCACGGGTAGGCATAATTGGGCACCTGCCAAGGGCACCACTAACAAGATCCCCCTGGAGTTGATTCTCCTCTTCACCACTGCAACCTGCTTGTTCCCCGGCCTCTCGCTCTGGCCCAGACAACGGTGGTGGTGAGAGGGAGGAGCAGGAGACGCCACGGCCCCCTTGTTCACTGGTTCTCTGGCTGCAAAGCAAGCAAGTGGTAACAATCAGGGGCAGTGTCAAGGGTAGGCACGGTCAGGCGTGTGCCAAGGGCCCACGTCCCAGCAGGGGCCCCCTGACAAGAGCCCCCTGCAATTGCTCCTCGTCTTCACCCTGCGCCCTGCTTGTTCTCCTGCCTCTCGCTCTGGCCCAGACAACGGTGGTGGTGGTGAGAAGGAGCAGGAGATGCCACGGCCTGCTTGCTCCCTGGCTCTCTGGCTGCAAAGCAAGCAAGTGGTAACAATCAGGGGCAGTGTCAAGGGTAGGCACGGTCAGGCGCGTGCCAAGGGCCCACGCCCCAGCAGCGGCCCCCTGACAAGAGCCCCCTGGAGTCGCTCCTCCTCTTCACCACTGCAACCTGCTTGTTCCCCGGCCTCTCGCTCTGGTCCAGACAACGGTGGTGGTGAGAGGGAGGAGCAGGAGACTCCACGGCCCCCTTGTTCACTGGTTCTCTGGCTGCAAAGCAAGCAAGTGGTAACAATCAGGGGCAGTGTCAAGGGTAGGCACGGTCAGGCACGTGCCAAGGGCCCATGCCCCAGCAGGGGCCCCTCGACAAGAGCCCCCTGCAGTTGCTCCTCGTCTTCACCCTTGCAACCTGCTTGTTCACCTGCCTCTCGCTCTGGTCCAGACAATGGTGGTGGCGAGAAGGAGGAGCAGGAGACGCTGCTGCCTGCTTGCTCATTGGCTCTCAGGCTGTCAAGCAAGCAAGTGGTACCAATGAGGAGAGAGAGGAGGAGGAGCAAGAGCAGCTGGTGACCATGACAGTGAGAAAGCAGACTCCCTCGGGAGGGGGTCACTGAAAGGGTTTTGCCCAAGGGCCCTCCAAAACCCGGAGCCACCCTGGAAGGAAGACAACGCAGAGGGGAGCAAAGCGTAAGCGGCGATTCCGGGAGGAAAGGGCTGATGTTCCTCCACGGGACCCAAATCCTGCACACAGTCCAACTCATGCACATGGACAACATTCATAAGAATGACTAGTGTGTGGCCAGTCACATGATGCCCACATGGAAGGCCATGCAGACCATAAAGGCAGCAATGTTCCCATGCTAGTGGCTCGCCCCAGTGAATATCTGTCTTTGGCGGGCAGCAGCAGGGCTCTTGCCCCCCCGGATTTGGAAAACGTTTCATCTGGAACAAAGCAACATAGGAAGCTTCCTTATCCCAAGTGAGAGCCTTGGTCCACCTAGCTGAATATGCACCGACCTGTAGCAGCTCTCGGGCAGGATTCCTTCTTAGTCCTAACTGGAGATGCCCCGGGATGACACCTTCTTCATGCAAGGCAGGGGCTCTGCTGTGGAGGTACAGCCCCTCTGAAAGACAGGATCTGTCTCCTTCTTGACTTTTTATTTGACTTCTGGCTGCTGTGCACCCAAAGAAAGATCCTGGTGTGTTTTCAGCTGACAATTTCTCTCTCTCTCTCTCTCTCTCTCTCTCACACACACACACACACAAAGGAGATATGTTTTTAAGACCATACAGAGTCAGTGGGAAGCACTACAAATACACCACAAGCCAGACCATGGGTTCATGTGGCTCCGTACTGTCTATACCAGCATTTCCTTACCTGGTATTTTGGACTTCAGCTCCCATCAGCCTCGGGCAGCATGGCTAATGGTCAAGAATTCTGGGAGTTGCAGTCCAAAGCTTTCAGGCTTTCCCAGCCCTAAACAAAGATACCAGGGTTTGAACTTGTAGTCTTCTGCATGCAAAATAGGTGCTTCACCACAGTTATAGCCCGGTGTTACCACCAGAGTAACATAAGCAAACAGGGCAGGTCTCTGCCCCAAAGAGCCTGCAATTTAAATTGCAAACAGGGGGTTGAGACAGCAGAGGGAAAGAAGGCGGCAGGACAGAGACGGGGCTTACATGTCGAGATAAATGTCAGCCAAATGCAGTAATATATACTTAAGCAGGAGAAGTCCGGATAAAATTAGGAGCTGGCAAGGAGGGAGCCGTCTCTCGGAGCTAAATTTGCATGTCAGGTGGCAGCGTTTAGCATTCCAAGGCTACACAAGTTCCTGGCTTGCCACTTGCAAGCAGGAGTCGGTCTCCCATAATCATGGTCTCCCATCACGTCTGCGTTCCAAGGCCAGGTGTTTATCACAGTGCTCGGTGTGGCCAATCGCCACTAAAGCATTCCTTTGCAATTCTGGAAGGAAACTGCAACCTGCAATTGGCCGGTGACCACCTGCATCTCACGACGATTAAATCGAAGCTCCAGCAGCTAAACCCTTATTAAGTATACACGGCATCAAGAATGGAAAGTGCCGGGAGCCCTTTCCTTCTTCTTATTAAATGTCAGCTTCGCCACGGGTCGGAGATTTCTTTGGGGTATAAAAGGACAACATAATAGTAAGGGAGGAAATGCTGGGCTATAAAAGAGTACTATTAGGATGTATTAAAATAGCAACAGAAATGTCAAGGCCTCAAACAATCCTCTTGAAACATCAGCCAGCTAATGGCTTGTAAGGTGCCTCCGTTATTTCAGATGTCCAAACGATTGCAAGAGAGTAAGGGTAGAGATAGATGCATTTGAGATTATTCACGCAGGAGGACGGCATCTCCTTTCCCTCTCCTTTAATCACATTGACAGGGAACCTCAATCTGGTCAAGGCAGAACCGGTCCATTTGGATGTCCTAAGAGGCTCATAAATGGTTGGCTTGGGCCCCTTGCAGCACTCAGAGAATTCAGCAGCACAGTGCCCAAACTGTAGTTTCGATCCCCTATTCTATTCCGTTTCTATATTTGGCAGTCGCTATTTAATGCCAGAGGGAAACCCAGTGTGAGACTGCTCGATCTGGAACGTATCGCCAAGTTTGATCACCAATGTTTAGGACTCAGCTGGGACAACGGTATCCTCTTCCACTACCATGTTAAATCATAGCACAGCAAAGCCAGAACGATGGTGCTATGATTGCTTATTACTGCTATTGGGAGTGGTAATTTATTTGATTTATATCCTGCCCTTCCTCACGAAGAGCCCATGGTGGCTTACAAGTTATAGAAAACAAAGCACAAAATAAAGCACATTAAAAACATGACTCCAAAACCAGAAAGGTGTAACAAAATACAATTAAAGCTGGGAGTTGTAGGACTTTTTTCTGTCTAATTACATATGTGCTTAATCAATCAATCAATCAATCAAAAACAACAACAATTGGAGCGCTTGCCTCTACCCACAAAGCCTGCACAAAGTTGCAATCCTATGCATGTTTAGACAGAAAAAAAGTCCTATAACTCCCAGCATTCCCCAGCCAGCAAGGCTGGCTGGGGAATGCTGGGAGTTGTAGGGCTGTTTCTGTCTAAACGTGCATAGGATTGCGCCCGAAATATGCCTAAACCACAAGTGTTAGCGTCAGCCAAAGTTCTACTGCAGGGGTGGGCAACTCATGGCCGACAGCCGCTGCGGCCCTCCACTGGCGGCACCCTGGCGCCAGCTTCGGGGCACGAAAAGGGACCAATTCAGCTAGCTACGAATTTGTCCATTTTAGCACTCCATAGGAGCTACAGAGTGGTAAAAGGGTTAAAGACAGCTTGATAGCAAGCTACATTTAGCCCTTTTAGTGCTACTGAGTGCGATGCAGAGGTCTGCCTCTGAATTTCAGCAACAACCCAGCCATACATTTTTAGAAAAAAATCCTCTCTTTCAGTGTAGCCCATGGAGGGGGAGTATCCAGTGTGTGTGTGTGTGTGTGTGTGTGTGTGTGTGAAATGGCCCCCGGACCGCCCACAGTTGCCTAACCCTGCTCAACTGAAACGGAGTTCTATAGCTGAGGTGCCGACATCAAGAAAGCCCAATTAAATTGTTTCTCCTTCTTCTCCTCCCCCTCTCCTCCCTCCTCCCGCATCCCCCTTCCCCTCCTCTGTCCCCTTCCCCTCCTTCTCCTCCCCCCCCCGTCTAAGAACCAGCATAGTGTTTGATTTAAACATTTTACCACTGTGCCTGAGTGAAAACACCTCTGGAGTCTTCTGGGTAACATATATGCCACACACTCTCACAAGAGCACAAGCTTTTAAAGCTAGCTGTGTCCACGTACTGATCTCTTCTCCCCATGGGGCAGTGGCCGGCACTTCCTAGCACCCGGAGAAGGGAGCTGAACCATGAAGAATGATACCTCCAGCAAGTCACACTAAGAACATTTCAAGAAGGCATTCCCAAAAGACAAAACTAGGGACAGGGACTTACTGGGGGACATTGAGCAGAAAAGAGGGATTGCCCCTAGTAAGTAGGAACAGTTGAAGCATTCAATTTTACTGTCTCTCCCCTTTAAGTGTTATGGGAAGGGCCATAGGTAAGTGTGATATTACACATGCTTCATTCATTCATTCATTACATTTATATATCACCCTATAGCCAGAGCTCTCTGAGCTCTCTCTGTCTCTTTGCATGTAGAAGGTCCCAGGTTTGATCTCTGGCTTCTCCAGGTAGGGTGAGGAAAGAATCCTGCCTGTAACCCTGGAGAGACGCAGCCTGTTAGGAATGTACAGATTTTGTAAAATCCATTCCATCAGTGTTTAATGGATTTTCAGTTGCCTTTGATTCTGTCATCCGCTTATTGATGGAATCGTTTCCCCCAAATTCCCAAATTTGCGCAAATTTGCATTTGCACAAATATGCACTTGCAAAAATGCGCAAATCCCTCCAATGTACAAATCCCCCCAAAAGCGTGAATTCCCCCCAAATGCACATTTTCATGCTTTAGCCTATGGGGGAAATGTGCATTTCTGGGTGGTGCTTTTTATTTTATGTGTTTTTCTACGATTAAATTTGGGTAACATTCTGGAAAGAAAAAAGACTGGTCCACAAGTCCATGGAATCGCTGTGCGTCAGGAAAAGCTGGTCCACTGTGGAATTTACAGGTTGGATTAACAGAAATCTGAACTCATCTGATTCCATTGGATTTCTCTGACATCCTTACTGCCCATCAGTGTCAACAACACTGGGCTAGATGGACCAAGGGTTTGACTCTGTATAAGGCATCTTTCAATGTTCCTAAATCATTTTCAAATGGAGAATGCGGGCTTACATTCTATAATGCAGCCTTTCTCAATGGCCATGCTGGCTGAGAATGATGGGAGTTGCAGTCCAACTCATCTAGTGGGCAGCAGCCTGGAGAAGGCTGCTATATTGAGTTACTGTCCCTGCATTCTTAGCTACCCAGAGGTATTCTGGACGTTGAAAAGCAAACAGCATTGCCGAAAATCATCACAAGCCCCATAAAAATGAAGGATGGCAACTCTCCATAATTTAAGCACCTGGTTTTAATTAGCTAATTTAACACAAGCACAACATGATTGATCTGGCGGAGGGGAAGGAAGAGGGTGAAGAAAGAACGGAGGAAGGAGGTTAAAAATGGAAAGGAGAATTCTGGGTGTGGAGTGGGGCAGGGAGGCATTTGTGTTGTCCTTCCACCTGTGACAAATGCCTCTGGTTCAGATGGGACAGGAAGGTGGTGATGGTTCTCCTACGTCATAAATATGTCAAGTGTTCTGCACAAAGCCCTTACATTGACCCTTCTTATGTGCATAACAACTTCTGCATGTAAACAGCTATGTGACAGTAATCCCCACAGTACAATATTCATTCATTCATTCATTCATTTGCTTGCTTGCTCACTCACTCACACATTCATTCATTCATTCATTCGCTTGCTTGCTTGCTCACACATTCATTCATTCATTCATTTGCTTGCTTGCTCACACATTCATTCATTCATTCATTCATTTGCTTGCTTGCTCACACATTCATTCATTCATTTGCTCGCTCGCTCGCTCACACATTCATTCATTCATTCATTTGCTTGCTTGCTCACACATTCATTCATTTGCTTGCTTGCTCACTCACATTCATTCATTCATTCATTTGCTTGCTTGCTTGCTCACACATTCATTCATTCATTTGCTTGCTTGCTCGCTCACACATTCATTCATTCATTCATTTGCTTGCTTGCTCGCTCACACATTCATTCATTCATTCATTCATTCTTGATCGGAAGCTCATTGTGTCAACTGTAGGCTTGCCAATTACAGGGGGATAAAACAGTCTAGATCTAATCCATGTCAGTTTCACATGTCTTCAAACTTGAAGTCCGTTCTGTTCAATTTCCGCAGGTTTTAAACACACACACACGTGTCTTGCTTGAAGAAGAGTTCTGGAGAAGTCAAAAACTTTCATGGCATTTTGTGACCTTTGAGCTGGCCTTAATACCGGTATTACGGTGATATGGATTTTGGAAATGTCCTTTTGGAATTCGTCATTAATCATGGTGATTGCAATGGAGCCATCTTACAAAATGGAACTGCTGCTCTGCCTCAATTTGGACTCCCTCCACCCCGCCCCGCTTTGCTGCTGCTTTCCGGACTCTCCCGCCACTGAATATGTAATTCCAGGTTCAGAGGGCTGTTTCACGGATGTGTTTCCAACTCAATCTGGAAAATGTAAAATGATTAGCAACAGAGCGTGTGTACGTGACAAATCCATGGATTCTCTACCACAGGATGTTGTGATGGCCACCCATTTGGGTGGCTTTAAAGGGGGGTTAGGCAAATTCCTGGAGGAGGAGGCTATCGATGGCTACTAGTCCTGATGGCTATGTGCTACCTCCAGTATCAGAGGCAGAGAGCCTATGTACCCCAGTTGCTGGGGAACATGGGTGGGAGGGTGCTGTTGCCCTCATGCCCTGCTTGTGGGTTCCTGGTCAACAGCTGGTGTGTGAACAGAAAGCTGGACTAGATGGACCCTTGGTCTGATCCAGCATCAGGGCTCTTCTTATGTTCTTAGCTACATGTGGTTTGACTGAGGCGCCCTGCCATTCGAACATGATCAGTAGCTGTGTGGGCCCAGAGAATCCCAGTTTTATCTTGGCTGTAGCTGTTCTGATATTCCTGCATACAGTATGTCTGTATTCAGCAGATGAGTGTACAGATGGACGCCCACTCCTTATGTGCATTCAGTACCACTGGGGGAAGAGACTAAGGATGAGCAACCTATGCAAGGACAGATTCTGTGTACGGACCCTATTTTTGGCAAGGTTTTGGCAATGGTGTAGATCAATCTTCCCCAACCTGGAGCCCTCCAAATGTGTTCAGCTGCAGCTCTCATCATCCTCAGCCAGCATAGCCTATAGGCATGCTGGTTGGGGATCATGGGACTTGTAGTCCAACAGCTGGTGAGAACCAAGTTGGGGAAGGCAGGCATAGACAAAGCTTCTTTATTTATTTTGTATCGATTTATGCCCCACTGTTAGGAAATCCTCACACAGGTGGCTTCCAAAGATATTAAAAGCTGTAAAAAACAAAACAATAACAATAGAACAACACCTGCTCTTTCTAACAGTGAATTCAGGCGAGGAGTGCAGCTCACAACAGGCCAAACCAGTTCACTGAGAAACAAAGAGGCAGGTATTATCATGTTTGAGGGAACTCCAGTTTACAGAAGTACATTGAAAAAAGCACCCCCTAAAGAGGCAGTCCCCCCACCACAATAGTAGAGATGTAAGAGAATTTAATTTTTGCTCACAAAACATGATCATGCCCTGTTCGAAACTTTGAACATGTGTGCATGTCCGTCGAAATGGTTTGTAAACTGCCAAATGTGTGCTCATGTGGGATTTGCACAAATTTCCTAAATTGACACAAATTCCCCCGTAGAATGAATCAGCCCCAGTTTAATGTATGGGGGAAATTTAGGAAAATTACGTATATTCAGGAAATTTGCACAAATTGAACAGGGGAAAGCTGTACAAATGTCATGTTCGATTGCTGCTCCATTTGCACAATTTTCCTGTTCATGCAGAGCAAGCAGATGTGAACAAATGTGAACAGGAGTCATGCAGGAGATGAGTGGTGAGCCGATCTTGAACATTGGTCATTCACCCATCCCTACCCAACAGCTCAATCTGGACTGAGCATGCTCAGTAGCTCTGGACTGTTGAGTAACAGTCCAGTGGGGAAAGGAAAACATGAGCAGGGGATGGAATGGAGTGTCCTGGAAAAGGGCATGGCTGGCTTGCTGGAACCCTGAGCAGGAACACTCCTTTAAGGAGGTGAGGGAGGCAACTAGGGATACTGGAGAAATCCTTGATGGACCTGAATGATGCCAGATTCCTGAGTATCCAACCTGCGGAATCCACAGCAGACCAGCTCCCTCTGCCGGTGGATTCCGGTGGCTTGCAGATTTTGGCGTATTTTTTTCTCTGTAAAAATGGCAAGGTGTGCAAACTGCAGATGCAATTTACACATAACTACGCACTTTATGTTGGCAAATTGCATAACATACTCCAATTACAGCCACATCTTGCCACTTTTACAGAGAAAAAATTATGCTGAAATCCGCAAGCCGGGCCAGGGCCCCCGGGGAAATCTGTCGTACCGTAAAAGGGCTGGATTTCCCTGTGATGGACATCTCCTGGATTGGTGGATTTGTACATCCCTAATTGCAACATTGTCTAGCAGGTCTCACTTGTAAAATACCTGTAGTCAAAACAGCACAACACAGGTACAGTTTGTATGAGCATAGGTTCTTTCACAAGTGATGGCATGTGTATATAGGAGCCAGCAGGCATAAACAATCCCACTTCCCTCTCTGTGATCAGCCATGATGCACCCAGAAAACCTGCACTCAGTCCTAGACACTCTAACTAAACATGTTCAGTGCATTTGTATTTCACCATCAAAACATCTCCCACACAAAAGCACCAACAGCCTCTTTCCCACTGGCGACGTTGCGCAGAAATGCTCCAATTCGATAGAGCCATTCGGGACACATTTCTTATGCAAATTAACCCAAAGCCAGAAGGATCAAACTTGTTAGCAAGTAGTAAAGGAGCCAAGCGATGCAGGGCCGCGAACCCCAAACAAATTTTTAATGCGCCTGAAAATTATCCACTTCACGGGGCCCGTTAAACAGCCTGTCACAAATTCTCCACCAATGCCCGCTTAGCAATTCAGATCCTGCACAGCTGCAGTGGAGGTGGGTTGCCTAGAACAGGGACTGTCTCAGCTTCGGACAGAATGTTTGCATCTGAGCTGATCATCCTTTGACAGAAGGGGGCAAACAAAACAAGATGCCACACCACAAAAGCAAAGAAGTGGGCTTCTCCCACACTGGAGGCATTCAAGATGGGGCTGGACAGCTATCTGTCAGGGATGCTTTGACCTGGATTCCTGCATTGAGCAGGGGGTTGGACTCGGTGGTCTCCTAGGCCCCTTCCAACCCCACTATTCTATGATTCTATGAAGCTGGACAGCCACCTGTCAGGGATGCTTTGACCTGGATTCCTGCACTGAGCAGGGGGATGGCCTTGATGGCCTTGTAGGCCCCTTCCAACCCTGCTATTCTATGATTCTAAGCAGACAAATCAGGACAGGGTTTTGTTGATTTGCAACCCCCCCCCCCTTGTAGTTCACATTTCTCACATGGCACAGAGTTGCGCCAGCAGGAATGAGAGCCAGCCCTGTCCAGAGACCACCTGCCTGCACTTTGGTTTCCAAACAGCTGCAAGGGGACAGAGATCCGATTTGGAAATTCAGAGCATCTCGGGCACCTCCACGGCCTTGCAAAAACCCTGTCCTGCAGAAAAATCCAGCCACAACAGTGGAGCTCTTTGAAGGCAAAGGAACTCAGGGGTAGAGCACAGACTTTGCATGCAGAGAGTTGCCGGTTCAGTCCCCGGTCTCAAGTTAGAAGGATCACGTCGCAGGGGATGGGAAAGACCCTTCTCTGGTCAACACCATGGACAGCCGCTGCTGGGCAGAGCAGGCATTGCTAGGGGAGATGCACACATATGAAAAAAAAGACCTTTGGAGGAAGGTCAGGGGTAGAGCACAAGTGTTGAATGCGGAAGGACCTAGATGGACTGGTTCCATACAAGGCAGCTTCTGATGTTCTGATTAAGACCAGCCCTTTACTGTGAATCATGAGGGCTGGAATCTCACTTTATCTTTAAGGGAAAGCATGTAGCTCGGTGACAGAGCATGCGCCTTGCAGGCAGAAGGTTCCAAGCTCAGTTCCTGGCATGTCCATGTAGATCTGCCAGGGGAGGGGGGACGGAATACTCCTATCTGCCCAATCCTGCAAGTCTGTCTCTGACTGGCACGGGCTCTCCAGGGTTTCAGGTGGAGGACTTTCTCCTCACCTGCTCCCTGACACTTTTAATTGGAAGTAGCAGGGATGGAGCTTGGGATCATCTGCATGCAACATGCGTGCTCTACCATGGAGGTAGGGTTCCTTTCCTCCTTCTGCCCTCAGCAGGGGGTTAGGGGAAGGCAGTGTCTAGAATGCTTCTATGGCAATTACCCAGGCAAGAATTGCCCTATGGTCAATCCATGGATGTCAGCGGTCCTGGGAAAATTACATTTCCCAAGGCTAAAAAGGTAAAGGTGTCCCCAACCAGTCGTGTCCGACTCTAGGGTGCGGTGCTCATCTCCATTTCTAAGCCGAAGAGCCAGCGCTGTCCGAAGATGCTTCCGTGGTCATGTGGCCGGCATCACTAAACACCGAGGTGCACGGAACTTTTTTTGTTACCTTTCCCGCCGAAGCGGTACCTATTTATCTACTTGCAATTTCTTGCTTTCGAACTGCTAGGTTGGCAGGAGCTGGGACTGAAGACGGGAGCTCACTCTGTCACAAGGCACTCGGGTCTCGAACTGCTGTCCTGCTGACCTTCCGGTCTGCAGTTCAGCGTCTTAACCACTAAGCCACCGCAGCCCTTCCCACTAGTAGGGATATATGGATTGTGTAAAATCCACTCCATCTGTGTTTTCTGGATCGCCGGGTGCCTTTTGTTCCGTCACGCGCCCGTTGATGGAATCGGAGTTTTTTGTTTCCGAATGTGCACAAATTCACATTTGCACAAATGCGGCTGCACAAATCCACATGTGCAAAAACACACACTTTCCCCCCAAAACGCACATTTTCAGGCTTTCGCCTATGGGGGAAATGCACATTTTGGGCTGTTTCTTAAATTTGCGTATTTTTCTATGTTGAAATTTGCGCAAAATTCAGGAAAGTTAGAAAACTGGCCCACAACCCCGTGGAATCCACCCAACAGGGGGACAGCCAGATTCCCTGGGTTGGATTCATGAAAATCCGAACTCATTTGGTTCCGTTGCAGATTTCTCTGACATCCCTAGCTACCGGGGTCCTGGGTTGGTACCATAGCAGGGATCCAGTTGGTGGAGGAGGGAAAGCAAATTCCTTCCTGTCACCATTTGCATCATCAGAGCAGCTGTCAGATAAGTGGGTGGGTGAGTGGGTGAGCAGGGGAAGGGGGGGTTGGAGATCCATGGGGGAATGTGGAGAGGGATTGGAGCCCATAGTGCAATCGGTGGTGTCATCTGAGGTCCAATTGACTTGAAACTGGACTCAGAATAAACTGAGCCCTTTGGAAAATAGCTCAGTTTGTGGAGACCATTTATTTTATCAAATATTTTTAAGCCCCCCCCCCTTTATTGTTACAGATACCAGGGTGATGTACAAAGAGCACAGCCAAAATTAATCACACAACAACAAAATACAGAAGAAACAACAAAACAGCATCTTCATAATAAAACCATTCAGGGGTAGCTAAAAACGACTGAACAGGCTGACAACATACCTGAGATTAAAATGCAGGGCCGATAAATAACAAAGTTTTGACCTGGCACTGAAAAGACTGTGGTGTTGGCACTGGCTGTACCTCTAGGACGAGGTTCCTGTACACTCAGGGAGCCAGCACAGAGAAGGCCCTCTTTTTCATTGTCACATGACAAACCTCTCCTAGTTGGGGCACATGAACTCTGGGGTTTGGGTGGGGGCGGGGAGTGGGGTTCACCCATCACTAATCCTAGCCAGGGAGTCAGTTGATTAGGAAGAACCCCATTCCTCCTATAGAAATGAGGCCTATGTCCTTGATCGAATATTTCATAACCTTACTGTATAGATCAGCCTTCCCCAATCCAGTGTCCTCCAGATGTTTGGACTGCACATCTGGAGGGCACCAGGTTGAGGAAGAGTGTTATAGATCATCCCACTAGCATTAAAGGCAAAGGATTGGAATTTCCCCAGTTCTCAGGTTTCAAAACACAGCCATTCCCTTAACAATCGATAAGCAATGAATAATACCCAGCTACCTTAGTTAATGGACTAATATTTCAATGCTAGGTAAGAACAGAGGACCATTTTCCTATCCCAGACACGTTTATGTGAGCGGCGCGATTTCACACCCCAAATGTCCTGGATCATTAATTGTTGCCCGTATCGTTAATTAAATCGTCGCCATGATCTCTGGAGCAGCGAAATGAGCCCTAAAGACCCTTCCTGAAGAGGGGGGTCCCCTATGAACACTAGGGCAGGGTGGTGGTGGTGGTGGGGGGGAAGAGAACATCCCCGTCACCCATCCAACCAGAGAAGAAGTGGGAGAGGGGGAAGGAAAGAGGCAAGACCTCAAAACGGTGCTGGAAAAATGATTTTTAAAAATAAAATGCCCTCATAAAATTTCCAACATGTCCCTAAGACCTTCTTCAGATCATTATTTCCCAGTAAATTAAAAAAAAAATTGGAAACTATATTCCTACATCCCTGAAGGTCTTTACTGATATGTCTCGGGTGTTTTACTATTTTATGGAAGTCAATTTTTTGGCACCATTTTGAGATCCCCCCCCCCCCGCTTTTGACTCTTTGTCTTTGGTGCTGCGTCCTTTCCCACCGTTCAGCAGCCAAACAGGCCGATGCTCTGCTAGTTTCTTTAGCGAGCGAGCAGAGGAAGACTTTTGCTCAGATCCAGCAGGGCTCTTCCGCTATCACACCCCATCAGCCTCCTGTATCAGAAACAGGAAGACGACACCTCCTCCTCTTTGCCGGTCCTTACACATCTGAAGCTCGAGGGGAGCCCGGGGAAACAGACTACCTGAGGGAGAAGGCTACTGATCCAACCGCTCCAACTCGCTCTGACTGGTCCAACCTTCCACATTCAGAGCCTCCAAAAATCAGCTCCAGGACCACAGGAGGAAAGGTACAGTGGCGGGCCTGAGCGCAGGCCCAGACCAGATGGCGCAGTTCCCATTTGACAGTGTGAGGCCTCCATTCCTTGAGCCCTCCTTGGAAGGAGGAAACCAGAACCAGTTAATGCCCTGGATCATGGCCCTGCTGATGCTCCAGCCCAGGAGGAGTGTGGGGTGTCAGGCCAGCTATCGATGCTTAGCCACTGCTCATGTAACATGAGAGCCAGCGTGGTGTAGTGGCTAGAGCGTGGGACTGGGAGCTGGGAGATCCGGGTTCTAGTCCCCACTCGGCCATGGAAGCTCACTGGGTGACTTTGGGCCAGTCACAGACTCTCAGCCCAACCCACCTCACAGGGTTGTTGTGAGGATAAAATGGAGAGGAGGAGGAGAATGTAAGCTGCCTTGGGTTCCTTGCAAGGGGAAAAAAGGCGGGATATAAATGCAACAAATAAATAAATAAATAAATAAATAAATAATCTCATCTTGCTCTGTTCCTTGTAACCAGTGGGACAGCACCTTTGCTTTCAAGGGACCACTGCTTGCTGACCTGTTGGGCAGCTCCACAGCCTGGCTGGTAAGAGGAGAACCCAAGCCGTACAGAAAAATGGCAGAAACAGGACATCCATACAATAAACTGCCAAGGCGACAGGGTGGAGCACCTCTCGAGGAAGTAAAGGGTTCCTGCCCAGGGTGGCAAGGGGAGGTAATGGCAGCTGGGATTGTTTAGCCTGGAAAAAAGATGAGTAAGGGGAGGCAAAGGGGGAGGTGTACAAAATGATGCATGGTGTGGAGGAGGTGGCTAGGGAGATGTTTTTCTCCCTCTCTCAAAATACTAGGACCCAACGGGGTCATCCCATGAAGCTGATTGGTGGGAGATTCAGGAGAGACAAAAGAAAGTCCTTCCTTGCACAGGACAGAGCTAAACTACGGAATTTGCTACCAGAGGATGTAGTGATGGCCACCACTTTGGATGGCTTCAAAAAGGGGGTTGGACAAATTCCTGGAGAAGGCCGTCAATGGCTACTAATTCTGATGATGTGCTACCTCTGGTATCAGAGGCAGTATGCCTATGTACACCAATTGCTGGGGAACAGGGGTAGGAGGGTGCTGCTGTGCTCATGTCCTGCTGGTGAGTTTCCTGTGGGCCACTGTGTGAACAGAATGCTGGACTAGATGGACCCTTGGCCTGATCCAGCAGGGCTCTTATGCTCTTATGATCAGTAAAAGCTTCCTGTTCAGGATGAGCCTATTATGACCCCAGCCACGAGCACTGATCTGGACACTGGCACAGAAGGACAAGTGACAGAGTCTAGGCCGGAGGGCTGTCTCTTTAAGGCTCATCCCTCCTGATGAAGGGGGTGGTGCTTGAGAAGAGATAGTCAGCCCCCAGAAGGATTTAAAGCAGCTGTCTCCAACCTGGCTTTCTCCAAAGTCATTGGACTACAACTCCCATCACCCCAGCCAGCCTGGCCACATGGAGTCGTAGTCCAACACATCTGGAGGGAGCCAGGTTGGGGAAAGCCAATTCAAAGGCTCAGTTGGAACGAGGGAGCCATCGGAACAAGGTTTTTGTGCGTACTTGTGTTTGACTACCCTTCGTCTCTGGTCCATTGTTTCCGATTGTTGATGGGACAAGCTGCTTCCGCCCATCTGCTGCTTGTGCAAGACGATGTGGTGTCACGCCTGGCCCAGGATGGTGCAGGTGGGGACAAAGGCTCAGCTGCAGAGTAGGATCTGGAAGAACCCACGGAAAGGGTCCCTGACTCACCGACAGAGAACACATTACCTGCGGAATTAGAAGGGGAGATAAATCCACCTCCCAGCCCCAGAGAAGTCCAATGCCAGAAGGTGCATGTGGCCACCTGGGGACATAGCATAGGCCTGAAGGCCCAGAGCAACCAGATTGCTTGGCTGTAAGGGGCTCCTTGTGAGTAGGGAGGCCTGGATGGCTGGACTAACCCCTTGCAGCCCTCCTGGACCAGAACAAGGATCTAGTCCAGCATTCTGTTCACATAGTGGCCAACCAGCTGTCGACCAGGAACCCACAAGCAGGGCATGAGTGCAACAGCACCTTCCTGCCCATGTTCCCCAGCAATCAGCGTATGTAGGCTCACTGCTTCCGGTACTGGAGGTAGCACATGGCTATCAAGACTAGTAGCCACTGATAGCCTTCTCCACCAGGAATTTGTCCAATCCCCTTTGAAAACCATCCAAATTGGCGCCCAACACTACATCCTGGGGTAGCGAATTCCATAGTTTAACTATGCACTGTGCGAAGTCCATCCTTTTATCCACTCCGGGTTTCAGTCAGCACCAGCTGGAACTCTAAAGGAGCTATCCAAGGGGCAAAGCTTCACACCTTGGATAGCTCTTTTAGAGTTCTGAATGGTTCCGACTGAAACCCAGTGGGAATTCGCCGCCCCACTGACATTGGAGCTTGGAGAGCTCCTTTAGAGTTCCAACTGGTTCTGACTGAAACCCAGAGAGGATCCACCGGCCCACTGACACTGGAGGCACCAACCTCCACTGGGCCCATGGTAGTCATTATCTGACCTCCTGGTTTCTGGTTTGTGGTTTCGCTCAACAGCTGCCTTCAGCTCAACTCTTTGACACTGTGACTGGACTGGGGTACGGAAGCATCAGTCTGGCTGCCTAGGGACCAGGGATTTCTGCCCAGCCCTCTGTCCTCCTCACCCATGAATAGTTTCACACCATTTTGAGAAGGAAGATGGGGGATAAATCACCCCCCAAAAGGGTGTGCATTTTTGCAGGAGGTGAAAATGGAACACACCTCCTCCATTTTGGCTCAGAATTATATACATACAGCTGGAAGGCAGCTAAATCGTGATACTCAAAATATTGTGTGAGGTACAAAATACTCATGCAGATAGCAGTAAACTGACGGAAGGGTGTCAAAATTTTGCTGGGTATTGGCAAGCAATGCCATCAACAAAAATGTAGATAAATCTTCATCTGAGCCAGTTGTTAACAGACAGACAACGACAAACAACAAACACCGCGGATATAAAATGCTTTCATTCTGGGAAATGCGGTTTCTTTTTCACTTTTTCTCCTAGTTAACAATCTAAGGCAGAATCTTTTTCTTCTTTAAAAAAAGAAAAAAGAAAAAAGAAAAGGAAACCCATTTCTTTTTGCGAGAGCTTCTCCTGAATGCTGAACCCTTCGAGCAAAACCCTAATTTGTATGCAGAATCCTTGAGGCTTGTAGCAACAGAAAACTCGCAATGAATTCCATTCAGTAGTTGGTAACCCATAGAAATAACCTTTTCCTAATTAATGGTAGCCTGCAAGGACCTGAAAGAAACAAGGCAGAATTGGTGAGAGGCTAATGAAAGGGTGGGTATTGGTATAAAATACATGTGTGCGGGCCTTGTTCCCTCGCTATTTGGATATTTTGGGGCTGGTGGCTTGGCGGCTAGATGCTCACATGTTCCAATGGTCCAGGTTTACCCCATCACCCCCAAATTCACAAACATTAAAACTGGGGTTGGTCTAATCCTAGTAAATTCTCCACACTCAGCTGGGTCATGGGGGCATTGCTAGGACTGGGATCATAGGCCCTGGCCCAGATTTATTCCCCAGAGCCCTGGGTCTCCATCAGTACCAATCCCAAGCGGTGGACCTCCCTGCCGAGGGAATCTGGGCTTGCTCCCTCTCTGCTCCCTTTCTGACAGCAGGCAAAGAGCACTTTATTCAGAAAGGCCTTTGGCCTCTAAGTGTGTCTGCGGGTTCGGTACTGTTTTTATTCCGTACGTGGTATGTTTTTCTTGTATTTTGATGTGTTTGTTTTAATCTGTTTTAAATTATTTTGTAAGCCACCCCGAGTGCCATTTTTGGGTAGAGAGGTGGGGCCTAAATCAAATAAATAAATACACTGAAGCTTTCTTTCTTAGCGTAATTGCAGGGGTGATTTTTGATGGGAATTGCAGCTGGGGAGGGAAAGGTTAACTCTATTCTCCCTACATGCTGGACCCTGCCCCCCCCCCAAGCATGGCAATTATGCTGAGAAAATAAAACTGCTTTTCTTCTCAGTTTAATTTCATGAGATGGGGACAATTTTCCTCCAGTGGTTGTGGGAGGGGTGGGTGGGGGGAAGGGGGGAAAAGGACAGCACTACGTTGCAAATTAATTGTAATTAAAGAGGAAATACTAATTTGGGTTGATCTTGGGTAGGGTGCAAATTAACTGAAGAATGTATTTTGTGATTTGGATAAGAAATTAAATTTAAATACATCCTAGTGATTATTTCTAAATGTGCATATATAGATACAAATTACCATGTGCAAATTTTATGTAGATTTAGAGCCTACGGGCCTGGGGCCTGAATCTTTTAAGTGCCTAGCAATCCTGCCCTCAAAGATGACGAGTAGGGGATGTTTGTATGGGGGCCTGGGGATATTTCATTACAAGGTAGTCCAAGGATTTTTCCTTAGAAGAAAAGTCGTAGCTCAACAGATGGAGGCAGCCATTTGTATTTCTGTGCAAGACCCACTGAAACATTGCTACGTTGGCCCATAGAGCCTTTTCCCAGAGGCATTCGCCTTAGCATCCCTGTTTTTCAAAGTGCATTCTGTCACACGCTCTTTACTTTTAAAATGGCAAAAAGGAACGAAATAAAGAAAGAAGCCCCACGACCACCCGGTAATTTGTTGTGTAAGCACCACAAAACTCAACCTATATTTGACCCTCTCCCCAAATGTCACAAAATGTCCCCTACCACGTTTGTTAGAAAGAAAGGTCTGACATTCACCCAGCCCCAGTCAAAACAGTTGCAAAACTGTTCCAGGGATTGGGGAGGTGTGCAGGAGATGTGTTACTGATGTCACAGGTGCTAGGCAATCAGAGCCTTCCATAGCCAGCTTTTTGCCATTCATGCTGATCCATGCCCAAATCCCACAAAACCACAGGAATGATGAGTGTACATTTATATGAAGAGCAGCAGAAGTACTACTAAACGTCTTGCGCCACTCGTAACATTTTACATCCGTCTTCACCCTAAAAGTCTCATAATAGTTCAGCCAACATAGGGGTTATTCTGGGACTTGATTTATGATTGTAATATCTTTTCCCCCATCTGGAAATCTGACTTAAGATGGACACGGCCTATACGAACAACCCTAGTTGATTTAATTTATTAAGATTTTAGTTCTGTTCAAATTAATGGACATGTTTTATAGAGTGAGTTCTCATCAATAGTTTCGTCTAAAACAAATGGCTAATTACATGAATTCAGACAAAGTGCCCATCCTTAATAAATAATAAGGGGAGCCATAGATAAGGCACCATTATGTCTCGTTTTTCATTTCAGAGCGGGGGAAAGCACCGAAATTAATATATTTGGTCTTTCTCTCTCTCTCTCAGGACTACTCTCCTCCATCCCTTCCAAAAGTGATTCATTCTAAAGCATAAAAAGAGAGAGAGATTTATTCGTCAGTAGAAATCTTCATTCCAAATAGGATTTATAAGAGAATTAATAGAAATGGCCACAAACATTATGCACAGTTGAACAATTACAGCAACAGATTAATAGCGGTTGCAAGGAAAGCATGAAGAACATCAGACGAGCCCTGAAGCTGGAGCAGAACTTGATGTAGGCTATAACCTGCGTTTGATTGGACATGTTTTCCACCACCGCTACATAATTATTCTTTTATTTTATTTTAATATTAATATCCTTATTTGCTAAAAAGCTACCAAGGTAGTAAACAACAATTGAAAACAATCACTCCTCAACACCCTAAAAAGAACATCAAGACCTGCAAAACATGAAAACAAGTGCACAACTTAAAAGGCTCGATGAAGAAGATGTGCCTTCACACCCTTTCTGAAAGCCAAGGGAGTGGGGGCTAACCGTAGTTCTCAAGGGAGCGCTTTCTACTGTTTGGGAGCAACACAGAAGAAATCCCTGATAAATCTCCTGCAGAACTTAATACCTGGGCAGGTTTATAATGAGATAAGCGGTCCCTTAGGTAGCCAGGTCCTAAGAGGGTTAGGGCGTTAAAGGTGAAAACAACATATTGAATTGGGACTGGAAAGCAATTGGCAATTGGTGCAAGTCTTTCAGGACAGGTGTAATATGGTCCCGATACCGTGTACTGGTTAGCAGCCTCACTGCCGTGTTTTGCACCAACAGAAGCTTCCAGACACTCTTCAGGGATAGCTCTATGTGACGTAACCCTCCCTCAGGTCCGTCTGCCTCTGCTTTGGGACAGCTGTCCTCACTGCCCCGCAAGCTTCAGCTCCTGAACTCACCAGGTAAAAGAGACACCCAATATGCCTAATTGGTTCCCTTTACCCAACCAGGAGAAGTAACCAGGGAATAGGAATACTATTGCTAGCGCAGGAAGATGAACAAGACGTGGGATTTTAGAATTTAAAAACAAACGAATTGAGGGTGCAATCCAATGGAGAGAGTACAGCTAGGGATGTACAGACGATGTACAATCCACTCCGTCTGTGTTTCACGGATTGTCAGGTGCCTTTTGTTCCATCGCCCGCTCACAGATGGATCTGAACTTTTCTTTTCATCATGCGGAAAAATACGTGAATAATTACAGAAGAGGCTTCGTAAGAATTTACCTAATTTACCTCAGGACATAACATGCACCACACTGTCCCCCATTCCATTCCACTTCCAGTAGAAACTTGTGTATTTTCCTACGAATAAACATGCATACATTTCGGGAAAGTTAAAAAAAAATTCCAAAAGTCCATGGACTCCGCACAGCCTGAGTGGGCCGCTCCGCAGGGGATTCTGCAGGTCAGATTCTTAGAAATCCGAGCTCATTTTAGATCATCTCGAATTTCTCCAGCATCCCTACAGTCAGCCGCCTCCAAACTCAGAGGCGACCGACTATCCAATGCAGGGCGGGAGAATCGTGGAGGGGATCTTCTCCTCTGCACTCTGGCTCCCTTGCATTAGCGGTTAGATGACAGATTTTGGTGGGTCAAGCAGGGAGAGGGTGGGTGGCTGGGCGGTGCACAGGAAGCGTTGTAACGCCGCTTCTGCCATCCCCCCCCCAGCCCCCAGGAACACCCCTTTTCCCCCTGCTCCACACCACTCTTATGAGTGTGGAACTGGGGATGAACCATGCCTCTTACGAGGTGGCAGGGCCAGGGCTGGGGAGGCGTTTTTTTGGGAACCGACCTCGGACTGCTGGCTCTGAGGTCAGTTCCCATAACCCAAAAAACCCTATGGCCATCTAGCCGCTGGCTAGTGGCCATAGGACTGCACCCTAAAGGTTATTTAATAAATGAGATGTCATATAATTATCAGGCAGTTCTCAGTCTCACCTTACCTGCTCCACCCGTTCTAACTCCTATTCCCACAACCCCACTATCTAGAGGGAGCTTCATCAAACCTTACGGCCCTATCTCTGTTTCTATCTCCAAGCCCTATCTAACCAAATAACTGTCTGCTCCTGCCTTTTATAAACTCTGTCTCCTCTTTCGCACACACAGGAGCCCCTCTCAACCTTTTACTCACTCTCTGTTATACAGTTCACCATAACTTAGCTGGGTTCTATTTAGGCAGGCCTCTCTGGGGAGAGCATTCCAGAACCAGGGTGCCACAGCTGAGAAGGCCCTCTCTGGACACAGTCAGACAAACAGGATCAGAACTACTCCAAAACAACATCCCTCAAGGTCCAGCCCTACCAGGTGGCCCAGAAGGACACCATGGTCGATGGTATTGAAAGCTGCTGAGATGTCCCAGAACTAATAGGGTTAGACTCCCCCAGTTCTCGGCATAAGTCATCCACCCAGGTGACCAAAGCCATCTCAGTCCCATACACCATCCGGACACCTGATTGAAATGGGTCCAGATTATTACTTTCATCTAGATGCCTCTGGAGTTGCAGTGTCACCAGCTTCTTGATTACCTTAGCCAAGAATGGTACATTTGAGACTGGCCTATAGTTAGACAGATCTCCTGGGTCAAGGGAGGGTTCTTTGATTAAGCTATTATTACTGCTTTTTTTAAGCAGGAGGGAACAATCACTTCCCTTATCTATGGCATCATTCCCACTTTGGCTGATTTAAGAATGGCGAGGGTCGGGTAAACAGCAATCATACTTATAGAATCATAGAACTGTAGCGTTGGAAGGGGCCTACAAGACCATCGAGTCCAACCCCCTCCTCAATGCAGGAATCCAAGTCAGAGCATCCCTGACAGACGGCTGTCCAGCCTCGTCTTGAATGCCTCCAGTGTCGGAGAGCCCACCACCTCCCTGGGTAATTGGTTCCAAAGTTGTATTGCTCTAATAGTCCGGAAGTTTTTCCTGATGTTCAGCCGGAATCTGGCTTCCTGTAACTTGAGCCCATTCTTCTGTATCCTGCACTCTGGGATGATCGAGAAGAGATCCTGGCCTTCCTCTCTGTGACAATCTTTCAAGGATTTGAAGAGCGCTATCCTATCTCCCCTCAGTCTTCTCTTCTCAAGGCTAAACATGCCTGGTTCTTTCAGTCTCTCTTCATAGGGCTTTGTTTCCAGTGCCCTGATCATCTCTGTTGCCCTCCTCTGAACCCTCTCCAGCTTGTCTGTATCCTTCTTCAAGTGCGGTGCCCAGAACTGGACATAGTACTCCAGGCGAGGCCTAACCAGTGCTGAGTAGAGGGGAACTTGTACTTCCTGGGATTTGGAAGCTATGCTTCTATGAATGCAGATCAAAATGTTGCTGCTTTCTTGGTCTCAACTCCCTACTAGAGAGGCACAGATTCAGGCACAGACTCTCATTAGAACAGCCACCCCCAACCTGGTGCCCTCCTGATGTTTTGGACTTCAACCCTCATCTGTCCCCCAGCTGGCATGGCCAATGGTTGATGGAGCCAGAAATGTCTGTTGGGCACTAGGTCATGGAAGGCTGTCTTAGAATTTAAGGAGAGCCCTGCTGGATCAAAGCAAAGGTCCCTCTTGTTCACAGTGGCCAGCTGGATGGCTCCAAAAAAACAGCTTGAAGTCAACAGCTCCCCTTCTACTATTGCCTCCTGACAACTTGTATTGAGAGGTATACTGCCACTGAATATGGATGTTCAGGCATCATTACTAACAGCCACTGTTAGAGAGACCCATCCTCCATGAATTGATCTTGTCCCCTTTTCAAGGGCTCTGGCCATCACTGTAGATCTAAGGGTTAAAGGAAAGACCCTTTAACAGCGCATAGTTAAACTATGGAATTTGCTGCCACAGGATGTAGTGATGGCCACCCATTTGGAAGGCTCTGAAAGGGGGTTAGACAAATTCCCGGAGGGGAAGGCTATCGATGGCTACTAGTCCTGATGGCAACGTGCTACCTCCAATACCAGAGACAGGATGCCTATGTGCACCAGTTGCTGGGGAACATGGGCGGGAGGGTGCTGTTGCAGCTGTGTCCTGCTTGTGGGTTTCCTGCAGGCAGCTGGTTGGCCGCTGTGTGAGCAGAATGCCAAACTAGATGGACCCTTGGCCTGATCCAGCAGAGCTCTTCTTAGGTTCTTATCTGAATTCAAATAATTGATTATGTGTGCCAAAGGTGGCGCACCAGCCCTGGATTATGTTCCACATTCGTTTAGTTAATAAATTTGACAACTGACCTTTGATAATTTACCTTCAGTCTTGCTTTCTCCTCCTGGCTTGCAAAACTCTGCATATCAAGCAATCGCGGAATAAACTGCCCTCCTCTAACTGGTTGGAAACCCAGATTGTCACAAGCTCTGGCACAGCATAAACCTCTGGATAACGCAGGGGTGATGGCAACGTAACAGTATTGATTAAACTTTCCCAAGGGAGGCAAGTAACTAGATGGGTCACTGACTCGGCTGGCGCAGAAAACACGCCTCTGGGTCACGGAAGCGGAAGGCGTCTCGGGCAAAAGCAACACTGAAACTTTGGAAGGAGAATCACCGTTCGCAGAGAAGAGAAACTGGATAAGCAGGTTACAAGACGTGAACCGTGCAAATGGGCAAACATGCCATAGGTTGGGGCCGGGCCAGACCCATGGGTGGCCACACCTGAACCCAGTCCCTGACACCCTGAGGTCATCGACCAGAACTGGAGGGTTGTAAACAGGAGCTTGAGAAGAAGAAAGGAGAAGAATGGCTGAGACCTTCCCACACCCCAAACTTTGTTTTTTTATAACAGAGATGGGGAACTTCTGAATGGTTTTTCAGAAGTTGTTAGATGCCAACACCTATCTTCCATGGCCATTGGCCAATCTGGCTGAGGCTAATAGGAGTTGGAGTCCAACAGCATCTAGAGGCCCAAGCTCTCCACTCCTGGTTTAGAATCAACTGAGCGGGTTCTCAAAGGGGACACCACATTTAGAAACAAAACAAAAACGCATTAAACCATCCAAGACACAATACAACCATCAGCCTTAGCTCTTACAGGAAGGAGAACAACACAAACAAAGCTGAACTCCATCACAAGTGGAGGTTAAAAGTCTGCTTTTTAAAGCAAGCAAGCAAGCAAACCGCATTTCCTGTCCAGAATGGGCCAAGCTCTTGCATCTGGTGAATTTCAAGTGGTAGTGAGTTGTGTAAACATAGGGCCACACCAGAGATATCTCTCTCCCTGAAAGAGGAGGCACATGCAACACAGACGTGGTACTGGGCCTCAGTGGCTGGGGAGTTCTATTTGGGAGGAGGTGTTCCCTTGGGTACCCTGGATCCAAGCCACATAAGGCTTAAAGTTAAGACGCAGCACCCTGAAATTAGCCCAGAATCAAATCACTAGGCTTAGGAGCTCCAGCAGCATTGGTGGGCTATGTTCTTGGCAGTTAAAAGCAGGCACCCATGTGAATATCCCCTTCTTGACCAACTGAAGTGCCCAAATTGCCTCCATGGGCAGCCCCAGGCACAGTGCACTACAGTACTCTAGTTATGAGGTTATCAGGGTATGCCCCAGCGACGTCTCCCTTTTCCCCCAATGTGGGTTGCATCTGCCCAAGTTCCAAGTTAGATGACTGCAATGCGCTCTACGTGGGGCTGCCCTTGAAGACAGCTCAGAAGCTGCAGCTTGCGCAAAATGCGGCGGCCAGATTGCTAACAGGGACAAGAAGGTCCCAACATATAACACCGAATCTGGCCCGCTTCCACTGGCTGCCTGCATGTTTCTGAGACTGATTCACAGTGCTGGCTTTGACCTGTAAAGTCTTACATGGCTCGGGACCACAATACATGATGGAGTGCCTCTCCTGGCATGAACAGACCCATACACTACATTCAGTATCTAAGGCTGTCTTCCAGGTGTGGAATGATCTCCCCAATGAGGTTTGCCTGGCACCAATGTTATCTTTTCAGCGCCAGGTTAAAACTGTTCTGTTCTCTTGGGCATTGGGCAGCATTTAATGAGTTTTTAATCAGGTCTTGATTGTTAAAAAAAATATTTTTAGATATGTTGTCTCTGTGTGTGTGCCTGTCTGTCCATATGTGTGTGTTTTGTTTTTTTTTGTAAATGGTTTTGCACTTTGTATAATGCATTGTTCATAGAATCATGGAATAGTAGGGTTAGAAGGGGCCTACAAGGCCATCGAGTCCAGCCCCCTGTTCAGTGCAGGAATCCAAGTCAAGGCATCCTGACAGGTGGCTGTCCAGCCTCATCTTGAATGCCTCCAGTGTGGGAGAGCCCACCGCCTCCCTAGGGAATGGGTTCCATCATCGTAGTGCTCTAACAGTCAGGACGTTTTTCCTGATGTACAGGAAGCCAGATTCCGGCTGAACCTTGATGGTTTTTAGTCTTTGTGAACCGCCCAGGGAGCTTCGGCTATGGGGTGGTATAGAAATATCATACACAAATAAAATGAAATTAAAGCTGACAGAAATCGCTTCTGGCCACAGCTTCCACCTGAGGGTCCAGGAAGAGACCTGGATCAAGCAAAAGAAGGGCCATGCTGGGTTGGATCAAAGGCCCAAAGGTAATCCAGTGGGCAACCGGACGCCTCCTTGGGAAGGCCACCAGTAGGATGTGAGGGCAGTAGCACCCACCCTTCTACTGAGGTCCCCCAGGAATGGATATTCATTGGCCTCTGAACCTGAGAGGAGAATATGAGCATCGTGACTTGGAGCCCCTGATTGGCTTATCCAGCTCCATGACTTTGTCCAGTTAAGCAAAGCTTCATTTGCCCACTCCTGCGGATACATGCTGCAAAGTCCCTTTCACAGGAGAGTGTCGTGATTCAATACTGGGCAATTCGCCCAGCTCCTAAAGTCCCAGCCAGGGGCTTTGCTAGCTACTGAAAAGATTGCGGGCTCAGGCCTGCAGAGGAAACACCTCTGCATAAAATTTGCATAGGCTAATTTATATCTATATATGAACATTTAGAACAAATTTTGCTGTTGTTGTTCAGTCGTGTCCGACTCTTCGTGACCCCATGGACCAGAGCACACCAGGCCTTCCTGTCCTGCGCTCTCTCCCGGAGTGTGCTCAAGTTCATATTCATTGCATCGGTGATGCTATCCAGCCATCCCATCCTCTGCCGTCCCCTTCTCCTTTTGCCTTCAATCTTTCCCAGTATCAGGATCTTTTCCAGGGAGTTTTCACATTAGGTGGCCAAAATATTTGAGCTTCAGCTTTAGTATCTGTCCTTCCAATGAGCAGTCAGGCTTGATTTCCTTTAGGATGGACTGATCTGACCTCCTTGCAGTCCAGGGGACTTGTAAGAGTCTTCTCCAGCACCACAGTTCGAAAGCATCAATTCTTCGGCGCTCAGCCTTCCTTATAGTCCAGCTCTCACGGCCATACGTTGCTACTGGGAAAACCATAGCTTTGATTAGACGGACCTTTGTCGGCAAGATGATGTCTCTGCTTCTTACTATGCTGTCTAGGTTTGCCATAGCTTTCCTCCCAAGGAGCAAGCGTCTTTTAATTTCATGGCTACAGTCACCATCTGCAGTGATCTTGGAGCCCCAGAAAATAAAATCTGTCACTGCTTCCATTTCTTCCCCTTCTACATGCCAGGAAGTGATGGGGCTGGATGCTATGATCTTAGTTTTTTTAATGTTGAGTTTCAAACCAGCTTCTGCACTCTCCACTTTCACCCCCAACAAGAGGCTCTTTAGATCCTCTTCGCTTTCTGCCATAGGGTGGTATCGTCTGCGTATCTGAGGTTGTTGATAATTCTCCCGGCAATCTTAATTCCGACCTGTGATTCATCCAACCCGGCGTTTCTCATGATGTACTCTGCATATAAATTAAATAAGCAGGGCAACAATATACAGCCTTGTTGTACTCCTTTCCCAATTTTGAACCACTCCGTTGTTCCATGTCCGGTTCTTACTGTTGCTTCTTGTCCCTCATACAGGTTTCTCAGGAGACAGGTAAGGTGGTCTGGTACTCCCATCTCTTTCAGAATTTGCCACAGTTTGTTGTGATCCACACAGTCAAAGGCTTTAGCGTAGTCAATGAAGCAGAAATAGACGTTTTTCTGGAATTCTCTTGCTTTCTCCATGATCCAGCGAATGTTGGCGATTTGATCTCTAGTTCCTCTGCCTCTTCGAAACCCAGCTTGTACTTCCGGTAGTTCTCGGTTCGCATGCTGCTGAAGCCTAGCTTGTAGGATTTTGAGCATCACCTTGCTGGCATGTGAAATGAGCGCAATTGTATGATAGTTTGAACACTCTTTGGCGTTGCCCTTCTTTGGAATTGGAATGTAAACTGACCTTTTCCAGTCTTGTGGCCACTGTTGAGTGTTCCAAATTTGCTGGCATATTGAGTGCAGCACTTTAACCGCATCATCTTTTAGGATCTTAAATAGCTCAGCTGGAATACTGTCATCTCTGCTAGCTTTGTTGTTAGTAATGCTTCCTAAGGCCCACTTGACTTCACTCTTGAGGATGTCCGGCTCAAGTTCAGTGACCGCACTATCATAGCTATCTGGGACATTAAGATCTTTCCTGTATAGTTCTGCTGTGTATTCTTTCCACCTCTTCTTCATCTCATCTGCTTCTGTTAGGTCCCTGCCTTCTTTGTCCTTTATCATGCCCGTCTTTGCACAAAACGTTTCCTTGAGATCTCCGATTTTCTTGAAAAGATCTCTAGTCTTTCCCATTCTGTTGTTTTCCTCAATTTCTTTGCATTGTTCATTTAAGAAGGCCTTCTTGTCTCTCCTTGCTATTCTCTGGAACTCTGCATTCAGTTGGATATATCTTCCCCTTTCTCCCTTGCTTTTCACTTCCCTTCTTTCGTGAGCTACTTGTAAAGCCTCATCAGACAGCCACTTTGCTTTCTTGCATTTCTTTTTCTTTGGGATGGATTTCGTTGCTGCCTCCTGAACAATGTTACGGACCTCCGTCCATAGTTCCTCAGGCACTCTGTCTATCAGGTCTAATCCCTGAAATCTATTCCTCACCTCCACTGTATATTCATCAGGGATATGATTTAGGTCATACCTGAATGGTTTAGTGGTTTTCCCGACGTTCTTCAATTTAAGCTGAAATTTTGCAAGAAGCAGCTCATGATCTGAGCCACAGTCAGCTCCAGGTCTTGTTTTGACTGACTGTATGGAGCTTCTCCATCTTTGGCTGCAAAGGACATAATCAATCTGATTTTGATATTGACCATCTGGTGACGTCCATGTGTAGAGTCGCCTCTTGTGCTGTTGGAAAAGAGTGTTTGCTATGATCAGCATGTTCTCTTGGCAAAACGCTATTAGCTTTTGTCCTGCTTCATTTTGTACACCAAGGCCATGGTTGCCTGTTAGCCCGGTGATTTCTTGACTTCCTACTTTAGCATTCCAATCCCCTATGATGAAGAGGACATCTTTTTTTGGTGTTAGTTCTAGAAGGTGTTGTAGGTCTTCATAGAACCGATCAACTTCAGCTTCTTCGGCATCAGTGGTTGGGGCATAGACTTGAATTACTGTGATGTTGAATGGTTTGCCTTGGATTCGTACTGAGATCATTCTATCGTTTTTGAGATTGTACCCCAGTACTGCTTTTCCCACCCTTTTGTTGACTATGAGTGCTACTCCATTTCTTCTAGGGGATTCTTGCCCACAGTAGTAGATATGATGGACACCTGAATTAAATTCGCCCATGCCTGTCCATTTTAGTTCGCTGATTCCCAAGATGTCGATGTTCAATCTTGCCATCTCATGTTTGACCACCTCCAGCTTACCTTGATTCATTGATCTGACATTCCAGGTTCCTAAACAATATTGTTCTTTACAGCATCGGACTTTCTTTTCACCACCAGACACATCCACAGCTGAGTGTCCTTTCGGCTTTGGCCCAGCCGCTTCACTCTTTCTGGCGCTACTTGGAAATTCCCTCTGCTCTTCCCCAGTAGTATATTGGACACCTTCCGACCTGAGGGGCTCATCTTCCAGCATCATCTCTGTGAGCCTTGTGATACGTTCCATTGGGTTTTCTTGGCAAGAATACTGTGGTGGGTTGCCATTTCCTTCTCCAGTGAACCACATATTGTCAGAACTCTCCACCATGACCTGTCTGTTTTGGGTGGCCCTGCACAGCATAGCTTACGGCTTCACTGAGTTATGCAAGCCCCTTCACCACAACAAGGCAGTGATCCATGAAGGGGTCAGAAAGAATTACTACGGTTTATATACGTTTCGCAAACGGCAACACCAGCCAATTAATTGCCCATCCAAACCATGCCAAGAAAATAAATGCTTTAATTTGCACTCCAACCCCAGATTGGAGTAAGTTAATAACTCCTCTTCAGCTACAATGAATTGGCAAGGACTGTGAACAGGAGAGAAAAAAACACACAAATCTCAGAATCATAGAATAGTGGGGTTGGAAGGGGCCTACAAGACCATCATGTCCAACCCCTTGCTCAATGCAGGAATCCAGGTCAAGGCATCCCTGACAGGTGGCTGTCCAGCCTCGTCTTGAATGCCTCCAGTGTGGGAGAGCCCACCACCTCCCTAGGGAATTGGTTCCACTCCAACTAAGAGTCGTTGTATGTTTTTTCCTGAAGGCTTTCACTCTTCCCACTGCCCCCAATGCAGTTAAGGGCACAATCCAATGAATGTTTAGACAGAAAAAAAGCCCTACAAGTCCCAGCATTCCCCAGACAGCTTGGATGGCTGGGGAATGCTGGGAATTGTAGGGCTTTTTTCTGTCTAAACACACACTGGATTGTGCCCTACATCTAGGGAAAAAAAAAAGCTTCGATTGGCATAGACCCTCAGGTTCTGGGGAAAAGATTTGGGGTTGCTACCTCAATGGCTCAGACCTAACAATTCCCCTAGTACCAGCTACTGAATTCAGACCAACCTATTTTGGGTTCAGTAGCTAATTTCCCCCCAAGTCGTCTGCACAGCAATCTTTTCATTCTTCTTCCTTTTATGTGAAGCATTCCCCCCCCCCCCGCCACCCCCAGCAAGGGTAAGGAGAGCGTAGGCAGCTTATCGTACTATTTGCATTACAGTAAACATGCGATCAAAACCCTCACCAGAAATGTGTTTTCATGTATCTCCGAGGCAACCCCATTAATCCCTGCTTTGCATGCATGCCGTTATAAAGCAAGTTCCCCCAGAGCAGATCTCCGCAGTTGAAGGGGCTCAGGAAAGCAACATCTCAGCGTTTTTGTGGGGTTGGAAGCTTTTGATCGGGAAAAAAAAAACACATTCATCCGAGTACAGGAGTCCTCAATCTCCAAATGAGAATTAACATCTGCTAGGAACAACCTGGCTGCAGAGTCTGAGCCTGTGTCAGCCTCTGAAGTGTAGCCAAACACACACCCTCACCGGTGGGAGAATGGTTCTGGTGGCCGTTGCAATTATCCTCCCTCTAAGGAGAGATAACTCAAATTTCTCCAGAGGCATTTTTTCTGAGGGAGTTTCCGAGATTTGTGTTTTTTCAAACCTCTCCTAGAAAAAGTAGGCCGCTTTGCAGAATTTTCTATCATTACTTTCCAGCACTTTTTGTCCCCCCCCTCCCCTCACACACCCCTCCACAAAATGCCCTGGAACAATGCTCTTAGGCATTCTGGAGCATGCAAAATGGCAACCAAGTTTTCAACTTAGCTGCTGCTATTTGAAGTGGCAGGAAACAAACCAAAAAGCAAGCAAACCAACCAACCAACCAACCAACCAACCAACCAACCAACCACAGGAGAAACAAAAGAAGCCGTGCTGATGGCGACCTCGCTACTGAGAAATGGTTGCAGAATTTCTCCTCGCCTTGGGGAAATTTGGCAAATTGTCTCCCCTGTTTCTCTGCCCACAGATAGGATGGAGAATTTCGGGAGGCCATTTGCGCATGACACTAGCGCTGAGTAGCAATGTGCAAGGTTCTCTCAGCTTGAATAGTAATCAGGCTGGAAACTGTGAAGTGTCATCATTGAATGCTCAAAAAAGAGATTGCTTCCCCTCCAAGTATTCTAAATTGGTTCACTCAGTGCCTCTTGGGAATTTTAGGGGAGGGGAAAGACAAAGTCTTGAGCTGCTGGTGGTCTGGGAAGTGCTCTTCTCTCCCCCCCCCCAATTTGGGTGACACACTAAACTATAGTTTACTGCTATGTGAATTGAGTTAGCAGGGTCAGATGCCACATTAAACTGACGCGGCTGCAAGGAGAAGATTGGAAGCATCTACTTCTGTTTTCAGCTAACCACAGTTTGTCCTTCTGCCTCAGCTGGGAAGAACTGTGGACAGACCATCCTTTAAACTGTTTTCATGTATTTCGTTGCTGTAAGGCGCCTTGGGAGGGCTTCTGCCCTGAAAGGTGGCCAAGAAATGTTTTAAATAAACAAATGAATACATATTTAGTTGTTTCTGGTAGTCCAACACACTTGAAAGGAACCAGGATGGGGAAGGCTGAGTATTGTCCTATAAACCTGATCCCATTTTGAGATGTAACATCACTTTCGGTTATCAAGGACAACTCAGTTTGAGAGAAAGGGGTTAAACTAATTGTGTAAGCTGCCTTGAGTGCCATTTTTTGGGCAGAAAGGTGGGGTGCAAATCAAATCAAACCAAATCAATAAATACATTTCTAAGCGTGCACCCATGCTAGCCATGAGATCGTCTTATGAACGTCAACTATACAGGTGCAAACACTTATTTATTATTATGTATTTCATTTCATTTCTGCATCGCCCAATAGCTGAAGCTCTCTCACGTGCATACATGCACCAGAGAGCTCTGCACACATATTCAAGAGTATGGTGTGCATACATGCTCCAGAGTGTAATGATGTGATTTTAATTACAGATGGAGTAAAAATTTCAAGGCAAGGGGGTGGTGGTGGTATCATGACAAAAATGAGGAGGACGAGCTGGCAAAAAGTGCAAAGTTAATTCTTGAACCTCCGCAATATCACGAGCTCTAAGCACCAATGTGCTGGCCTTCTGCGCACACTGGGTATAGACAGCTGCAAGTGGGGAACCCTAACAAATTTGGCCCTCCCCTAGGGATGGTAAGCATGATGTCTTTCTGGATTCATGTCTGGCGGTGACCCTACTGTGCAGCGGTGACGTCTGCTGCTTTTATGAGGCATGCTGTTTCCAAATGACCTTCAACGAGGCATTTTGTAAGGAGGTACGAATACCTGGAAGAAACCTATATGTTCTTTCCATGGAGCGATTAATTGCTTTGAGGTGGGCAGTCTTAATCGCAAAAACTATGGTGGTGGGACAGAGTTAGCTCCCCCGAAGCCACAGTCAGGATTTGAATCCCCCCCCTCTCCATGGCTGCTATGATCATTTGGAACCCCCCAAAACAAAACAGCGGGGCCCAACCACCGACTGCTCACATCACATCGAGTTGCACCTGCTCCAAATGCCTCCTTGGTGCCAGATCACAATCCATGGCCCTTCTCCTCTTGCTCTCACCTGCTTGCTAAACAGGCTGCACGTTTATAACGTTTGAGCCTAAAGCCTTTTGACGGCATCTCGCTGCAACCCCTGGAAAGGGACCAGGCGAGTTAAACCGACATGCAGTGCAGCGGGGGTGGAGGTGTGGATCCGAGTCTATATTTAGAGCCTCTCCATGCCAGCATGTACCGCTGTGAGTCGTTTTCCTCTGCAGGTAATTGGGATGGACGGAAACAATCTGGACTGTCAGTGGAGGGCGGCTATGAAAGAACCACATCCAGGCCAAATTTCTAGTTCATTAGCAGAGAGGACTCTGTTCTTTTTGGCGCTGGCACAAAGAGGTGCAACGATGGGTAAAGGAGCCCTGCTGGCGCATGCTGGGAGGTGTAGTCCCACACATTTGCAGGGCAGTGGGTCAGGGAAGGCAGATTTAAAGGCACAGGACACACACCCCTTTAGCATTGGGCCACCCGACTTTCTCTGCCTATTGAAATGAAAGCTGTGATTCCCAACAGTCATGAGGATTTTCTTCAGGAGTGGGGCAGCTGGACCCACACAGACAAAACCAGATGAGCCCCAAAGAACATCGGGACATATTCACAGTTTTAGGCACACCTGCCTGGGATGTAGTTCCTTTGCTCTTCCTTTAAACTGAATGCTCCTTCTATCCAGATGCTGGGGGTGATAATTTGCTAAGGCAGGGCTGGGCAGCCTGTGGTTAAGGGTGGTGCCATGAGGAAATCTAGCCCTTTTTGGGCTTGTTGGATTTCCCCAGAGCTCCCGATTTGACTTATGTTTGCGAACCAAGCTGTGGGCTTTTCCCCCAAATTTGGGAACTTTCTCAGGTTTTCCCCCTCTTAAAACACAATTTACGCAAATTGCACCTACAATTTGTCTAATCTGCGCAAATTTCGGCTGTAATTTGCTTAATTTCACGTGAACCGCATCCATTACATGCTTAATTTTGCACAAATTGCAGCTACCATCTGCACAGATTCACAATTTCCGCAAACGAAGCCTATTGCGGTCACAATCTGGGCAGTGTAAGCAAACGCCGGGCGCAATCTGCGCAAATTCCGCAGATTGCGGCTGTAATTCATGTGAATGGCAATTTCAGAAAAAGAAACAACCTAAAAATCCACGAGATGGCCCGACTCCATACAAATCAAACTGGGCCCACTCGTGGGTAAGTGAGCTAGAGTCTGGGGGGCCAAGCTGTTGAAAGCTTGGTGAACTTCACCCTCGAGATGGATTCCTCTAACATCCCTCTTTGTGGCCTGCCTGATGTTGCTAGGCTACAGCCAGCGGTGTAGTGGACCCAGGACTCACAGGGACTCCACACTGACACTTTCTTATTAGCAAGGACACTGATATCATTTGCATCTCCCCACCCCGCCAGAGTTTTCTGCTCTCTCTGAGCTTAACTGCAATTCTCAAAGCAGCTGCTGTGTGTTCGTAACAAATTTTCCCAGCAACTGTATGTCATTCCCTGTTCTAATGCCAAGTATTTTGGGGTGGCTTGGTCTCAAATGGGCAATTAAGACCCATTCGCTTTCCAAAAGACCTGCTCCCAGTGGAGATGATGGTTTGTTGGTATGACTCAACACAGCTGCCTGCATTTTGGGCATCTTCCTGGGGGCATCTCAATGGGAGCTGTTCTGATGAGCACCTGCACTTCAAATGTCACCACTGACCACATCTCCCATCATCCCTGACCAGTGGCCATGCTGGCTTGGTCTGATGGGAGTTGGGAGACCAACAACATCTGGAAGACCACTGGTTCCTCAGCGCTGAGCTAACGGAGCTGACGAAGGGTACTTCCAGACAGAGGGGTCGTTGCGCTCACAGTCAGGAGGCACTGTGCAGCTATTCTGTCTTTCTGTCCTCAGTGGACTTTCCACAGTAAGAAAAAAGACCGGACAAGTGGTGGGAAAACACAGGAGGGTGACGAGTGGAAGACAATGACATCTGGACCCTCCGTAAAATTTTGTGAACGCGTCAGGGCGATGGTGCCTTAAAAGCCTCCAATAACTGGTCAAAACAAACACTCAAGGTGCAAGAGACCTGACAGAACTGCATTAGACCAATAAGATAATTTTAAACAGCGTTTGTAAATAAAGCACTGGATAGAACACACACAATCGTACCACTGTCATATCAACCATATCAGTTATATGGTGCCATAAGAGCCTCACCTGGAAGCACCCTAGATGTTCTTCCCTCCTTGATGAACATTTTCATGATCTCAGTGCTCTTTGGTGCCCTTTCATTCCCCCAGCTGTTGCTTCCTTAGTGTCATTTTCCTCCTTCTTTGCTGCCATCACTGTCCTTGGCCTCATTTGCCAACACGGCTGGTTAATAACCCTACTGGCTGCAGTCACCCGTGCAGTTTTATTTGTGACATTTTGCAACATCGTCACATCAGATGGACCAAATCATGCAGGTCAGCTCAGACAATTAGATTAAATGGCAGCGTGGGCAAGTGAGACCATGGGCAGTGAAGGCAATGAAAGGAAAGGAAAACGGCACAAATGCACTCATGCCATGTGCAGAAAATCGCCAATAATAAGATGAGCGTCTCAAAATTCAAAACCGAACAGACCACGAGGCAAGGTGTATCAGCTCAGGCCTGCTTGCAATGCAAGAGAGCAGGAAAAACCGGGACGAACATTCAGAGGGCCATGACTGTTGCCCGTAGGAGAGGACTATACGGAGAGATTGTTCAGTGCTTACCTTGGAGGGCTTCTTTGGCTCTCGCTAGCTCTTGCTCCTTCTGTGCCAGCTGGACCTTGAGCTCGGTGGCAGAGAGTATCTCCGTCGACTTGCCACCGTGGGTCTCCTCCAGGTCTTTCGTTAGCATTTCCTTCATTTGCCGGAGCAAGTGAACTTCCTCCTGAAGTTGGGATACCTCTTCTCGGAGAAGCACTGTGGGGAAAGAAGGACAGAACACGAGGAGGTAAGTGTGACTTCCTTTTTAGCTCAGGAAGATTCCAAAGGAAGACCCTTTGGACTGTCAGTGCAAAGATCCTGCATGTCATTTCAGTTTGGAGGATGTTTAAGAAATGGCCGTCATCAGCAACAGCAGTACAGCTTGGAAGCACTTAGAAATTCTCCAGGTCAACCACAATATAGATCCTGATGAAAGGAGGCCTGGCAAAATATGTGATCTACCATTATTTATGCATTTATTTCATTTCTATACCCTCCCATAGCCGAAGCTCTCTGGGCGGTTCACAACAATTCATAAGAAATACAAGAACAGGATTATACAACAATACAATATGATAAGAACCTATGGTTTGGGGATGTGATCCCTCCACAGTCCAGGTACGGGATTCTATTTCCAAAAGCCTACCTAAATGAGGAACCATGTGTGGTTTCATATCTGGTGTAAAAGGTGTGGCCATCAGAGATTCATATATTTAGAACTTTAGTATCCCGCCCTATACCATTCAGATCTCAGGGCGGCATACAGATAAAATCAATTTAAATAGTATAAAACAAATAATTTAAACAGCTAAAAACATATTAAACTATTAAACAAGCTAATACCAATTAGAAAATCCTAAACAAAACAGGTAAAACGGTGTGCAATTTTAGGGAATTCAATTAGCCCTCAAAGGCTTTGGTGAAAAGCCATGTTATAACTTGGTGCCGAAACAAACCAACGTCTGCACCAATCGGGTCTCCAAGGGGAGGGCATTCCACAACCGGGGTGCCACAGCAGAGAAGGCATAGTGTATGTCCTGCACTGGTGGGACGCAGAGGAGGACCCCTCCAACAGATCTCAATCCTTGGGCAGGGAGACGCGCTCCCTCAAATATCAAGGCCCCAAGTTGCTCAAGGGCTTTAAATATCATCACCAGCACCTTGAATTATGACCAGAAGCATATTGGCAGCCAGTGCAATTCCTTTTAAACTGGTGTTATATGATCTTTACAAGATGTTCCAGTCAACAGTCTAGTTGCTGCATTTTGCACTAGCTGCAACTTCTGAGTCATCTTCAAGGGCAGCCCCACGTAAAGTATAAAGAAATGTGGCAGATAGCTACAGGGGAAAGGGCCTACTCAGTAGTCACACCCCAGCTGTGGAATACTCCTCCCAGGGAAGCTCACCCAACACCGACCTTGATGTCATTTTGGTACCAGGGCAAAGACTCCCCCCACCAGCCACACCAGGTTTTACAATCCTCTGTACGTCATTTGCATTCTGCTGACTGCTTTCATACCACTCTTTTAGACTGTGGAGTCAGAATGTTCTTGCATTAATCTTTGTTTGCATTTATTGAATTGGCACTTCAACTTTTTGTAAGCTGCCTGGGAACCTGCTGAAGTCAAGGTTATGAATAATAAAAAGAGCGAGCGAGCTTTGAACCAGGCAGTCTCCCTGTTCATATCTCGCCTCTGCCAAAAACTCAAGAAGATCATGTACTCCAAGTCCTTTGAACACTCTAAAGTGCTATGCCCATACTAGCTATTGTTATTATGATTATTTATTATTTTCTCCCACCACTCAAATGCCCCATTGAGCACGAGAACGTAAGAACAGCCATGATGAATCCGACCACGGATCCACCCAGTCCGGCATTCTGTTCACACAGTGGCCAACCAGCTTCCCCTGGGAAACCCACAAGCAGGACATGAGTGCAACAGCGCCCTCCCACCCATGTTCCCCAGCAACTGGTGTACATCGGCATACTGCCTCCGATACTGGAGGTAGCATAGAGCCATCAGGACCAGTAGCCATTGATAGCCTAAGAAAGGAAAGGTTCCTCCTGTGCAAGCTCCGTGTCATTACTGACCCCTAGAGGGGCGCCGCTTGCGCTGGCGTTTTCATGGCAGACTATAGCGGGGTGGTTTGCCATTGCCTTCCCCAGTCGTGACTACCTTTCCCCTAGCAAGCTGGGTACTCATTTTACCGACCTCAGAAGGATGGAAGGCTGAGTCAACCTGGGCCGGCTACCCGAGACCCGGCTTCTGCTTGGATCGAACTCAGGTCATGGGGAGAGTTTCTGTTGCAATACTGCCGCCTACCACTCAATTTGTCTAATCCCCCTTTAAATCCAAAGTGGTGGCCATCACTACATCCTGTAGTGAATTCCATGGTTTAACTAGGTATAGTTGAACTATGGATCTTTCTTTTGAAAACACTTCTTCTACCTGTCCTGAATCTCTCACTAATCAGCTCCATGGTATGATCCCATTGGGTTCTAGTATGAGGAGAGAGGGAGAAAAATGCCTCCCTATCCACTTTCTCCACACCCAGCATAATTCTCTACAACTCTCGCATGTCTCTCCTCACTTAGCTTTTCCCCTAAGTGAAACAATGCCAGCTGTTGTCACCTTCTCTCATAAGGGAGATGCTCCAGCCCCGTGATCATTTCAGTTGCCCTTTTCTGCACCTTTTCCAGCTCTACAATACCCTGTTGGAGGTGCGGTGAGCGGCTGCTGTGATGCGGACAGAGTTCTACTCAGACCTTTGATGGCAGCACCAGTGCCAATCACCTCCACGTGGTGCATATCCGGGAAGAGGAGGAGAAAGAAGAGGGGAACCTTAGGATGAATGTGATCTTTCCTTCCTGCTCCACCAAAGTTCTCAGTTGCGTGGTACAGAAAACCCCCCTTGGCGGGGTTCATAATTCACGGACACAGTACGGACACAGGGCCTCCTGTGTACATGACATTGGATCGGGCAGGTACAGCAACCTGTCTACCCGCCAAACTCGTTTTTGTTCAAATATATATTTTCAAGTTTCTTGGGCAACACAACAAGGAGAGGACATGATTCAGGGAACAGCAACCTGCCCTTCTCAGTGTTGGCAAAGGGAATAAATAGAAGATGGGAGGATCAAAACAAGGATGTGCAGAAAAGGAATTAAAAGGGGGAAAAGGGCTGGTGGCTTTGAACTGGCGTATTTACACAAAAACATAAGTACGTAGAAGAGGAGGGTGGTGGGAAGATGGTTGGGAAGCACTTTATAGCTTTTGCTGAGACGTGAGGTCCCATTTAGTTATGCAAGGAGACAATAGGTTTTGCCATAGCTGTTTTTGACCTGCTTGATCTGGCGCCAAAGGCTGTCCCCATACCAGCGAGGAGAGCTAGGCAAAAAGAGTCTGAAGAAAGAAGAAGACTCATTCTACGTACCTCCTCCACCAGTCGGCATAGGGAAAACATCTCGACAGAGGAAAAATGCACAAAGTTTGGGTGTAACACTGTGGGCCACACCACTTGAGCTGGCACTGCCCCAGCAGGATCTTTCCACGCAAAGAAGAGCCCTGTGGAACGCAAAAGCTTGCACACACTCCTCCTCAGACCACTTAGGGGAGTGAAGGGATCATTTTATCTACCCTCTTTCTCTCTGGCCTGGCATAATCCCAGCATTAAAGGGGACAGAGCCAGCAGTTCTGGGTCTCTGAGGAAAGCAGCACCACAGCCAGGTGTGCATCAGTGCTGGACAGCTCTCTCTTGCAGCCTGCCAAGTTTTCCACTGCACAGGGCAAATTCAAACATAATTGGGAATTGCTTGTCAACACCGCATTATCAAGACAGGGAAGAGTATAGCCTGTTTGAAGTGGCTGCACCCCAAAATCAGAGAGGTGTTGTCCAGACTTATCAATGGGACCTTCTCAAACTGGGGAGAAGTGGCAAGCGGGGTACCACAGGGCTCAGTCCTGGGCCCAGCGCTCTTCAACATTTTTATTAATGACTTGGAGGAGGAGGTGCAGGGAATGCTGATCAGATTTGCAGATGACACAAAATTGGGTGGGATAGCTAATACTTTGGAAGACCGAAACAAAATTCAAAGTGATCTTGATAGACTGGAGCGCTGGGCTGAAAACAGAATGAAATTTAATAGGGATAAACGCCAAGTTCTGTACCTAGGAAAAAGAAACCAAAGGCACAGTTACAAGATGGGGGGGGGGCTTGGCTCAACAACACTACAAGCAAGAAGGATCTTGGAATTGTTGTCGATCACAAGCTGAATATGAGCCAGCAATGTGATATGGCTGCAAAAAAGGCAAATGCTATTTTGGTCTGCGTTCATAGAAGCATAGCTTCCAAATCCTGGGAAGTACTAGTTCCCCTCTACTCAGCACTGGTTAGCCCTCATCTGGAGTACTGTGTCCAGTTCTGGGCACCACACTTGAAGAAGGATGCAGACAAGCTGGAGAGAGTTCAGAGGAGGGCAACGAAGATGATCAGGGGACTGGAAACAAAGCCCTATGAAGAGAGATTGAAAGAACTGGGCATGTTTAGCCTTGAGAAGAGAAGACTGAGCGGAGATAGGAGAGCGCTCTTCAAGTACCTGAAAGGTTGTCCTAGAGAGGAAGGCCAGGATCTCTTCTCGATCATCCCACAGTCAGGACACGGAATAATGGGCTCAAGTTACAGGAAGTCAGATTCTGGCTGAACATCAGGAAAAACCTCCTGACTGTTAGAGCAGTATGACAATGGAACCAATTACCTGGGGAGGTGGTGGGCTGTCCCGCACTAGAGGCATTCAGGATGAAGCTGGACAGCCATCTGTCAGGGATGCTCTGACTTGGATTCCTGCATTGAGCAGGGGGTTGGACTTGATGGCCTTATAGGCCCCTTCCAACCCTACTATTCTATGATTCTATGACTCCCTTGGAATAGGAATGAAAGAACTTTGGTGATTTAGGTCCATCTATTCTAGCATCCTACTTGCAACAACAACCAGCCAGACACACCTGGGAAATTCACAAGCAGGGCCTAAGTGGGGATGCACAGACTGTGCAAAATCCATTCCGTCTGTGTTTCGAGGATCGTTAGGTGCCTTTTGTTATGCTGTCCACCCATTGGCAGAATCAGAGTTTTTTTAGTTCCCAAATTTGCGCAAATGCATGAGTGCAACAATCTGCAAATTCTCCCAAGGTGTGCAAAAATCCCCTCAAATGTGAATTTTCACACTTTAGGCTATGGGGAGAATGCACATTTTTTGCCATTTTTTAATTTTTGCATGTTTTTATACAACAACATTTGCATAAAATCAGGCAAGTTAGAAAAACAGTCCACAAGACTCCAGAATCAACCCAACAGGGGAAAGGTTGCTCTGCTGTGGAAGCCACTGGTTGGATTAATCAAAAATCTGAACTTATTTCATTCTATTGGAGATTGCTCCAACTTCCCTTGCACGACACTAGCAGTTTTCCTATCTTATTTGCCCCTGGACTCTGGTAGAAAAGCTATCTTGTGTCCATTTCATAGAATCGTAGAGTTGGAGGACTTCTGCTCAATCTAGGAAATCCAATCCAAAAGCAGCCCTGACAGATAGCTGTCCAACCTTTGTTTGAAGACCTCCAACTACAGTTTACTATCACAGCTAATAGCCTAATTTCCATCCTTGCTAGCAACGAACATCACATCTTTCAGACAATGCATTTGTCCTGCTATGGCTAAATCAGACCCAGTGTTAGGGCAAATTATGGGGAAATCCAAAAGGCATGGCAAGAAAGCAGGCAAATGGTCAAGCACAAAGGTTTCAGTCCAGTATGGGATCTGGCTGAGGCAGGAGGGGTCAAGATACAAGCGAAGGTCTAAGCACAGTTAAACAGTCAGATACAATACACAGTCCAGAAGTACAGTCAAGCAGGAACCCAAGGCTCAGTAGCACAAAGGTTCCATCACAAGGCAAAACCAAGGCTCCCTAATACTGAAACTAGCATAACAACATTGCACCTAACTAGTCTAAACTGAAGGCTTATATAGCCAGAGCTTCCTGAGCCCCACCCAGGGCTCAGCTGCAGTGCATTACAGGCCCTCTAGCAAAGGTCCTACTCAGGAGGAAGGCCTCACTCCTGAGGAGTCTTTTCCTCCTGAGGAGTCATCCTTTGTGATCAAGCACAACTTCTCAAAGGAGCCCCACTGGCCTGCCTCTTGAGACAACAACACTCTTGGGGGCTAAGTGGTCGCCCAGGCTCCACATCAGAGGTGCGACTCCCCTTCTCCTGCAGGGAGAGACTAGTGGTGATCTTCCCCGAGGGCTCAGACTCCCCCAGATCTCCTGACATGGGTGGTTTCTTGGTGCTGTCTGTCTCTGGGAGCTCTGGCTCCTCTTTAGAGGAGGATTCCTCCAGCACGGGGCATGACAGAATTCTACAAATTTGTTGTGCATTGTGTGAGGAAGTCTTTTATTTGCTCTGTTGTAAATCTACTACCAACTGATTTTATTGGATGACCCAGGGTTCTAGTATTATGGGGGTGGAGGGAGAGGGAGGGAGGGAGAGGGAGGGAGGGAGGGAGAGCGAGAGAGAGAGCGAGAGCGAGAGCGAGAGAGATGCCTTTCTTCACTACCTTCATGGTCTTAGGAAAAGTCACTCTTTTAGCCTTGGATCTCCAATGGGATAAAGAGTTGAGAGGATTTAAAAGCAAGGATTGGAATGATAAAGAATGGTTTCCCATACTGGATAATGATGATGATACATAAAAGGGTTTTGTGGAATTTTTTAAATTATTATTATTATTATTATTATTGGATTTTAACACTGCTTTTCAACCCTATCAAGGATCCCCAGAGTAAAATGAGCAAACCAAATCAAACACCATCAAGAAACAAAAACTAAAACTAAAACATTACAATCCAAAGGAGCAGAGTTAAAACTTTCTATCATACATCAAGAATCCTTAAAAGCCACGTGGAATAAGAATGTCTTCACATTTGGGGATGGGACTAGTATCACATCCTATATTCTCCAGTTTTGACAGTTGCCTCAAATGAGCACATTCCACGCAGCCAAACCAATTACCCAAGAGAGACTGTCCTTGGCGAACATCTCAACCCTGTTCTGTTGTGCCTCCCTTTTCCCTGATTATGGTTTCTTTTTGGCATCTTCTTCCTGCCTCTTCTTCCTTGGCCTCAGTGACCCTCTCCCTCATTTGCCCACACTGGCACTGCGGGCAGTGAGGGCACAGAAGAAAGGGGAACATGGTGGCATGAAACAGAGCATCACTGATGTTACTGTCTACGTTCAGTTAGTATTTAAAGTTAGGAGGTGCTTTTCAACACCCATGGCATCTAAGAACAACTCAAGGCAGGCATTTCCAGCTCAGCCCTAAACCAACTCTGAGTGCTGCCTCTAGTTCTTTCCAAAGGCCAATGTTTTGCTTTATGAGAAGAAACCAGGCCTACGTCTCCCCCGCCCTGGGAACCTCTGACACTCATCCTGCCTCATTCCAACCCACATCCCACTTGGCAAGCTCCGTTGACCTCCCCAAAGAGCTCGTCTGAGCCAAGAGTTGCTCAGGAAACAACTCTCAGATTGTCAGTTGAATACAGGAATGCCTTTTTTTAAAACAAGTCATGCACCGCTCCAATCAGAACATCTCAGCACACACATCAGGTGTGCTCAGACATCGGTAGGCTCAAACTTGTTCCACATCCTCTAATAGCAGTGAGATTGAGAGCTATATTGCAAGGCCAGGAATGTGAATCTGCCTGCTCTCTCCAAATGATCCATATGAGCAGCCAGCAAATGGCCTGGCTTGAGGCCAAATTCTGGAATATGAGTCCTTCTCACTGTGGTCCTGCAATCAAAATCTCGTCAACTCCGACCTCCCTGTGACAGGGATGGCTTGCACCATCCATGTGCCCCAGTGTACTCAATTCCACATGCTGATGAAATGTATGCAATGGGGTAGGGAGAAATGGGAGCATGTTCCTCCTAGCCAATGCTTTTTGGGAATGCTGGGAATTGCAGTCCAACACTTCTGGAAGGCACCAGTTTGGGGAAGGAGGCCTTGGAATGAAAGCGTTCTGAGCCCAAGAATTTGTTTTGAGTATCAGAACTGAATGGAGCTTGGTCCCTCCACACACAAAAATCCACTCCTGCTTACCCCAAACTTTCTTCATTGCAGCAGTGAAATTTAATGCTCTTGTTGTCAAACAGTTGGGAATCAGAAATCCTTGTCAATGTACTGTAAACCACCCAGAGATTATTAATAGACCCAGATTATCAGTAGATTATCAGAAGACACAGATTATCAGTACATCCAGATTATCAGTAGACCCAGATTACCAGTACATCCAGATTATCAATAGATTATTAGATTATCAGTAGACCCAGATTATCATTAGATTATCAGTACATCCAGATTATCAGTAGACCCAGATTACCAGTACATCCAGATTATCAGTAGATTATTAGATTATCAGTAGACCCAGATTATCATTAGATTATCAGTAGACGCAGATTATCAGTACATCCAGATTATCAGTAGACCTAGATTACCAGTACATCCAGATTATCAATAGATTATTAGTAGATTATCAGTAGACCCAGATTATCAGTAGATTATCAGTAGACGCAGATTATCAGTACATCCAGATTATCAGTAGACCCAGATTACCAGTACAAACAGATTATCAGTAGATTATTAGTAGATTATCAGTAGACCCAGATTATCAGTACATCCAAATTATCAGTAGACCCAGATTATCAGTACATCCAGATTATCAGTAGACCCAGATTACCAGTACATCCAGATTATCAGTAGATTATTAGTAGATTATCAGTAGACCCAGATTATCAATACATGCAGATTATCAGTAGACCCAGATTACCAGTACATCCAGATTATCAGTAGATTATTAGTAGATTATCAATAGACCCAGATTATCAGTACATCCAGATTATCAGTAGACCCAGGTTACCAGTACATCCAGATTATCAGTAGATTATTAGTAGTTTATCAGTAGACCCAGATTATCAATAGACCCAGATTATCAGTAAATTATTAGTAGATTCTTCCCACCTCTGACCTAGGCAGTGCAGCAATGGTTTTATTTATTTACTTATAAGCTTCTTTCCTGACAAAGCGTACCAAGCGGTGTCCAAAATCTAAATACACAACAGGGACGCTAGGGTCCGTCGCAGAGCGAAGTGGGAAGTTTGTCAGGGTTGGATCGGAGCCCAGAGAGCCCCAAAGCAGTTCTGATTCTGAGGAAGAGATAGAAAACATGGGAGAGGAACCTGTGCGCTGTTCGGAGGCGCAGCCAGGAGGAGAGCCCCTTCTGGTACACATTCCTGAGAGTGATAGTGACCCTGGCAGGGAGCGGGAGGCGCAACAGAAGTTTCTGGACGCTAGGTGCCAGAGCAGCGTCAAGCGGGAGATGGCGGGCGCTGAGAGGAGGCGCTCAGTCCGCTTGGCATGACGGCAACAGCGGCACCCCGACGCCCCACGGGAAAGGGGTGGACTCTCTCCTCCTAGCCCATAAATTCAGAGGTTTCTCGCCTTCCCCTCCAAACGGAGATCAACTGATTCCTAAGGCTAGAACCCCCGAGTAGGCAGCTCTCTTAAGTCTCACCTGTAGGATCAAGCAATTAGCATCTGTAAGTGTCATTAGGTTGAATGGGAATAAAGCCTTGGAGAAGAGCTCTATTGTCTGCGTGTTGATTCTGGATACCTGAGGATTTCAGAAGGCGGCAGGGGTGACCCCCTGACAAAGTTAGGGGCAGGGCTCAGATGCTCTGCCAGGTTGGATTAGCTGGTTCTCTGCAGTCTGAGAGTTTCCTAGAATCTGCATGTGTAAAGAAGCGAGCCGTTGACTAATAAAGCAGAGTTAGCCTGAAGCCTTATTTCCTGGAGTGTGTTTATCGCGAAGAAGGGAGAGGACAAAGGAACGTGACAGGTTCAGCCCTCCTCCCCGCAGCACGGAGTGCTGGGAGACCGGCAGTACTGAGAGGAGCAGTGAGAAGCTTAAGGCCGTGTTACTTGGCTGTGGCCGGCTGCCCTCTTTTACAGAGGACAGTCCTCTTTTTGAGGGCTGTCCTGTCCAAGCCTGGTTTAAAGAGAAGGAACCGTAAGAACTGTTACCCATCAGCACTGATCACCTGGTCCCAGTCTTCCACACTATGCATTTCGGTTTAAATGATAATCATTTTTTCTGCATTTGCATCTGTCGATATAAATTAGCATATGCAATTGTTATGCAAAGCGTGGTCTTCTTTTGCCTTCTTTTTGGGTGATGCATTTTCTCTTTTCTTGCAATTCATAAGGGGCCACCCTACATCCCCACCCCCAAACCCTCTGAGGGCAGCGTCTGTGCTTCAACAACAATGGCATGCGGTCAGTTCTGGAGGCTGGTGGCTCTGATGCCAGTTGGGCAGCAAATCTGCTCCAGGTTTCAATCAGAACCAGTCAGAACTCTAAAGGAGCTCTTCAAGGTGCTCTGAGTTCTGACTGCTTCTGACTGAAACCCGGAGTGGATCCTCTGTCCCGCTGACATTGGAGTCACCAGCCTCCACTGAATATTTCACTCCCTGTAGGGATGATCGCACACCCTGCCATGCTGCTCACCACCTGCAGTGGAAAGCATGTGCAGAGTGCTTTCCGAATGGGTGCAAGGTGGAGAAGTCTTGCGAGCATCGGGTCATTGGTGGGTGTATGGGTGTGGCATGCAATGGTGGGGGATGGGTCTAGCCTATGCATCCCCCTCGCTCGTTCTTTCAACACGTGTGTGTGTGCGTGTGTGTGTACGCGGGGTGAGGGAGATGGGGTCATGAGAATGTCCCTTATGTGAGCCTTGGTTGGCTAGAAGCATGCAATGAGGGAGACGTCAAAGCTGTTACTGTATTATCTACTCCATCTTTATCCTCCAAGGGTCTCAGTGTGGTGTATATAACTCTCCCCAATAGCCCTGTTTTATCTTTGCAACAACAACCCTGTGAGGAAGGTTTGGCTGGGAGACAGGGACTGTCCCAAGGTTGCCCAGCGAGCTTTATGGCTGAATCCAGGTCTCCCAGGTCTCTAGCCACTAGGCCACATGGGCCAGGGGTGTACTGCCTGTCTCCTAGCACTAATCAGAACTTGGAGCACCTTGGAGAGCTCCTTTAGAGCTGTGACTGGTTCTGACTGAAACTTGGAGGGGATTTCCCGCCCCACTGACATCGGAGCCACCCGCCTCCACTGACATGGCTTCTCTATGGTACAGAGGAACTGCAGAGGAATCATAGAATCACAGAATAGTAGGGTTGGAAGGGGCCTGCAAGGCCATCGAGTCCAACCCCCTGCTCAATGCAGGAATCCAAGTCAGAGCATCCCTGACAGGTGGCTGTCCAGCCTCATCTTGAATGCCTCCAGTGCGGGAGAGCCCACCACCTCCCTGGGTAATAGGTTCCATTGTCGTATTGCTCCAATGGTCAGGAAGTTTTTCCTGATGTTCAGCCGGGATCTGGCTTCCTGTACCTTGAGCCCATGATTCCATGCCCTGCACTCTGGGATGACCGAGAAGAGATCCTGGCCTTCCTCTCTGTGACAACCTTCCAAGTACTTGAAGAGCGCTCTCCTATCTCCCCTCGGTCTTCTCTTCTCAAGGCTAAACAGGCCCAGTTCTTTCAGTCTCTCTTCACAGGGCTTTGTTTCCAGTCCCCTGGTCATCTTCGTTGCCCTCCTCTGGACCCTCTCCAGCTTGTCTGCATCCTTCTTAAAATGTGGTGCCCAGAACTGGACACAGCGCTCCAGATGAGGCCTAACCAGTGCTGAGTAGAGGGGGCCTCGGACTTCCCGGGATTTGGAAGCTATGCTTCTATTAAAGGTAAAGGTGTCCCCAGCCAGTCGTGTCCGACTCTAGGGTGTGGTGCTCATCCCCATTTCTAAGCTGAGGAGCCAGAGCTGTCCGAAGACGCTTCCGTGGTCATGTGGCCGGCATGACTGAACACCGAGGTGCACGGAACATTGTTACCTTTCCCGCCGAGGCGGTACCTATTTATCTACTTGCAATTTCTTGCTTCCGAACTGCTAGGTTGGCAGGAGATGCTTCTATTAATGCAGCCCAAAAGAGCATCGGCCTTTTGGGGCTGCATTAATAGAAGCATAGCTTCCAAATCCCGGGAAGTACTAGTTCCCCTCTACTAGAATCAATCAACCTGGCTGCACAGAAGCAATGAAACAAGATGTAAGCTGGGGGAGTACTGGATATGTGTGGATTCACAACCTATTTTACCCTGATTTTTTACCCGGGAGTGATACGTTGTCCTCGTTTTGTTGGTGGCAATGAAACGGCCAAACTTGAAAAGCCAAGTCATTACTCCTTCTACTTCCGATGTTCAGGCAGTGAGCGCCGCTGCTGCTGAAGCCAAAACAGCGCCAACTCCACCCAAGAGGGAGGCATTAGCAGGCTTCTTTGCAGAAGTACAACAAATCTTTTGGGGGAAACAACCCTCTAAGGAAGCGGTGGGGTGGAGGGAAACCTCAGCTCGATGAGGACTGAGTGTGCTCAGTGTGCATGAAATGCTGACTGGTGGCCGTGGAAAGAAAACAGAAAACTGGGTGGGAGGGGAAATGGAATGGAGTAACATGGACAGGGGTGTGGCCGGCGGGAAGAGCAACCTGGAGCACTCCACACTGCAAGGTATTGTTGAAGGTCCCACTTGTAGGTCCCAAATGCCTTTGCTCCTCCTGCATCCCGCTGCTGCCCTCGCCGCAGTCTCCAAAGGATCTTGAATTCGCAAGCCCGTCAGGAGGCGTTGCTTATGTTGCATGCTGAAGTCCTCAGCAGAGCCAGGCACCTTCTGAAATCAATGGGATTTCCCTCAACCCCTTGGGATGTGGAATAGTAATAACAAGAAGAGAACTGAGCAGTGGTGGAGATGAAATCTTTAATCCTTCTCTCTGCGCTGCCCTCCCAATCCAGGAGCATCAAATGAAAGCAGATCCTTTAATCTCACTACCGTCTAATTACAGTATGGGAAAACACTCCCGGCAAAGATGTACTGAACGGGAAAATGGAGATAGAGAGAAGGGACTCCCTGCCCCCTTCCTCTCTAAGGCATGGCAAGAAAAATGCACCTCACCTGCTTTTGAACTGATTGTCAGGGGATGAGAACGCTGCAGGGGGGATGGATTCGGGCGCAGGGGGAAAATAAGGGTTCCATCTTAAAGGCCACCTGTGGAAGATGTGTGCGTGCGCGTGTGTGAAATTTAGCTGCTGAGGTTTAGACTACAGGATCTCCCTCTTCTTGTGGCTCTTATAAACTCACAAGTTTGCGGGAGAAACACGGCAGAAGTTAGGCTGAGCAGACCCCAAAGTGGGCATCAGAGCTGACGCTGCTTTTGCTCACCTCTAGCAGTGCCTGACCCACCTTCCCTCGTCTTCTGCACAGCTAGATGAATCACGGACCAAGTCTTTAATCAGTCAGAGGCCTAATGAGATAACCGTCTCCTGCCTCCCTGCTAGTAAACACACCTGCCACGGCTGAGCGGCGAGAGACTGGAATCTGCACAAACATCCCAACTTCGGAAGGGATGGCACAGACGTTAATTGCTGATCGTGCGAACTGGTGTTGGGAGGGAAGTCCAAGGCTGGCTTTTCTGGGGTAAAACCAAAACTTTGCACAGGGCTTAGGACCTGGAGAGGTGTTCTGTAGGCTGTGGGAGCCACCTGAAGACTGACAGGCCGGGGAGAATGGGTTGGGGTGGAGGAGGCAGGGAGTGAAAAAACTGGGGTTAGCCTGTGGTTTTCCTGTTACCCTGCTCTCATGCAAGCAGCTTCTTCGCATTTAGGGAGCTCTGGGGGGCCGCATTCCAGTGGTGGGCAGGACCAAAGTCAAAAAGGGGTGTGGCTAAAACACCAGCATATTTTAGCTTAAAGCCTGAGGGAAGCATTTCAAGCTTTTAGAATGGGTGGAAAGAACTGCATAAATGTCGGGAAGCCAGAGAATGATCAGTAGGTGGGGGGCAATCAGTGTTGTGTAGTGATTAGAGTATCGGACTCAGCCTGGGGAGACCCAGGTTCGATTCCCCACTCAGCCGTGAAGCTCCCTGGGTGACTTTGGGCCAGTCCCTGACTCTTAGCCTCACCTACCTCACAGGGTTGTTGCGAGGATAAAATGGAGAAGAGGAGGAGCGCGTACACTGCCTTGGGCTCCTTGGAGGAAAAAAGGCAGGATGTAAATGTAATAATAAATAATAATAAATAAATGTAGCAAATAAATACATAAAGGGTGTGGAGCCAGGAGAAGGGGAACTCAGAGGGCCGGATGTTGTCCCTGGGGCTCAGGTTCCCCACTGATGGCTTAGTTGGGCCTGGATCCATTCACTTGGTTGAATTTCAGGGAGAGAGCAAGAGCGAGCAGTGTTTTGGAGTCTGTCTACCCTCTGTTTGGCCACCTGTCATGCCCCGACTGGAGGAGTCCTCCTCCTCAGAGGAGCTCTAGGCCCCAGAAGCCCAGGGTACCCCAGCCCAGAGACTGCCCCCAGACCCACAAGAGCCTGAACCCTTGGGGGAAGTGACTGCAGGGCCATCCCTGTCAGGAGAGAGGGGCTCTGCCTCTGAGGCAGAGGCTGAGCCACCCCCGGATCCCTGGGAGCGTCATCGCCTCAAGCGACAGGCTAGGAGGACTCCTGGGCGAAGGAGTGCTCTCCTCTGGAAGATGCCTCCTCAGTAGACTCCTCAGGAGGAGGCTCTGGAAAGGGAGCTCTGATTGCTGCAGCTGAGCTCTGGGTGGGGTCTGGCTGGCTTTGGGGTGAAAAGCCTTGGGTTGGAACAGCTTTGTCCATCTAGCCAGGGTTGGAACAACTTCGTCCATCCAGCCTCTGCCATGTACCTTGCCTCCAGAATCCCGCCTTGTGACTGATGCGGTTTCCTGACCTTTTGGATTGCTCAACAACCCTGCTTCTGGGCTGTGTCCTGCACCTGACCGATTTACTGTGTCTGACCTTTGCCTGGATTTTGACCACTCCTGCCTGAGCTTAAACCTCCTCGGACTGAAACCTGTGCACCTCACCATTTGCTTGCCCACTTGACTACCCTATTGCATCGCTCCCTGTGCCGCAAACGGCCAAGACTCGATCTAGAGCAGGACACCACCCTATCCCACCCCAGGTAGCAAAAAAGATAAGAACCATTGGGTCCAGTCCATGGAGGACATCTCCTGTGCAATCCCCAGTGAAAGGAACGGACGTTGCCAACTGCACACGGCCCAGGTGATGTTTCCACTGCAATTCCAGCTCTTTGGAGGTGGATCCACCCTTGTTCCTGGTTCCCTTAGCCTGCGGCTGCATTCTTCAGGTGGGATTCTTTGTGGCTCAGAGGAAACCGCAAGCGATGTGCTGGTTACCCAATCTCTTTCCACAGAAGGAATTATTATTTCAAGATACGCTATCACAGATGTCTGCAACCGGGCGGCCTCCAGATTGGTTGGACTACACTCCCCATCGTCTGTGGCAGCATGCCTGATGGACTGGGGACTAGGGAGGATGGGAGTTGTATTTCCAAGGCACCTGGGGGATGTAAGGTTGGGGAAGACTAGGCTGGAGATCCTGTTACATCAAAGAATTTATGCTCTGAGACTGAAATGACAGTTCCTGAGCAAATATCATTGATTTGAAGGGGTGCTGGGGGGCTGAGTTCTCATGAAACTGCCCTCCCACCTTTTTACAGCCAGCTGTTCGTGGTCTCTGCTAGGTGGCAATGCTCCCTAGTGCTGCTGGACAACATTTTCCCTTTGATTTCATACAGAGGGTCTTAAGCAGGAATAGAACGGGGAACTGGACTAAGAAATTTTGCCTAAGAAATGGATCAACATTTTAGTGTCTGTATCTGAAGTATCTATGGATCTCAGGTTATGCTTTATTCAGCAATTCAGCAAGATTTCAGTTTGTCTTCCACTACCTGGCCCAATTCAGCCAGCAGCAAGTTGGATCAGCTAGCACATTTCCAGTGTTTTTGAATTTGCAAAAAATCATAGCCAGAACGTGTGCAAATGAGCGTGAGGTATGCAAAAATACCTCACGCTGGAGCTGTAATTTGTGCAAATCTCTATTTGTGCAAATTACAGCCAACAACAACAACAACAACAACAAAAGGATTTGCAAGAAGTCCCTGGAATTTGGGGAAAACCTGTGGCTCGGCTCACAAATGCAAGCTGAGTCAGGCATGCCTCGGAACTCCAGCGAGACCAAAAAGGGCTGGATTTCCCAGCGATGGACATGGGCTCTTGCACTTGTGTCCTGCTTGTGGGTTTGTGGTTGACAGCTGGTTGGCCACTGTGCAAACAGAATGCTGGACTAGATGGACCCTTGGTCTGATCCAGCAGGGCTCTTCTTATCCTTAGCCACAACATCTCTTTAATAAGGGTTTGTCTAAGTCAGCTCATTCCTGGAGCTGTAACACAGCTAATGCTTCTTTTAACCATGTGTTTTGGCAATGCCCAAGAGTTGCCTCTTTTGTGGCGGAGGATATTATATGGATAAACCTTGTATTGGAACACTCTTTAATATTTACTCATGTACATGTCCTCTTAAATTATCTACCTGCTTCCTGGAACTTTACTCACAGTCAATGCAAATGGATTCTCTGCGCCCTTTTGACAGCTAAAAGACCCATATTACTACTTAGGAAAAGTAAACACTCACCTCCTTAATGCAATCAACTGAGGACCTAACAACGCTTTCAACATTTAAATGGGTGGTATATGGATGCCACTTGTGAATGGATACTTATATGGATATTCGGTCTGCTTTTGTTAAAGTGTATGTCTAATTCTTAGAAAGCCATATTTTAATTCACACGCGGGCACACACACACAGACACATAACATGTTTTAACTCTTTTCACCTGGTGTTTTATTCTTTTACCTTGTTGTTCACCACTCCGAAATCTTCTGATGTGGCGCGGTATATAAATATTGTAAATAAATACATACATACATACATAGACACCCACCCACACCCACAGACACACACACACACACGCACGCATGCACGTGCACGCACACACACACAGAGGGACACACACACAGACAATATGCATTCATTGAAACGGATATATTTAAATTTATGTAGCTACAGTGTTTTTCTTTCCCTCTTGTTTGTTTTGTTTGGTTGAAATTTCATAACAAAAACTAATTAAAAATTAAGAAAAACAAAACAAAAAACAAGCAACCCCTCTTCATCCCCTCCCCCCTAATTTTTACTTATAAGTTGCCACAGCAAGGGCAGGAAGCACTGCTGATTTGGTTTATGATGAGACAACTTAGCCCAAGAGGCGGGGCTTCCAGACGATGTCCAAAGCCAATTCAGAATGAGGGCAATATCTCCCACCCTTGCTCTGGTGACTTGTGAGTAAAAATAAAGGGGAAAAAATGGTGCCCAACAACACCAGGGGATATTAGTAAGTGGGGCAAACTTCACAGGGCACCTGCAAAATCCCCCAAATGTTCTCAGCCTAACATCATAGCCTCAAAACAAAACAGGGTGGCTGTTATGGTGGGGATCATTATTCATAATTTAGAACTGCACCTTTAGGCCGCACTTCTGTTTGCTAAACAAGGCTCAATCTTTTTTCAGAGCAAGGGATGGTGATCCAACTGTTCATCCACGGAGCTCAGGGTGTGCATGGTTTTCTCCCTGCACCGCTACTTTATCTTCACAACAAACCTGTGAGGTAGGTAGGTTGAGATAGGGTCTGGGCCCCATTTGCTTTTTTATGGGTGGGCTGGGATTTGAACCTGGGTCTCCCCACTCCTAATCCAGCATTCTAACCATCACACAACACTGGCTCACTTATGGAGGGCTTTAGTTCAAATGAGTCTACAAAAGTGGCTAGCCTACATTGTTTTATCAGCATGCCTGGCCATGTGTGTCTATGTTAACAGTTTGTGAGATGAGAAAGAAAAGCTGACTTTTGTAAAGCTTCTTTAAGTTGTGCACAGGTCTATAGCCAGTGGAGGCTGGTGGGAGCACCTTGGAGAGCTCCTTTAGAGTTCAGACTGGTTCTGACTGAAACCCGGAAGGGATTCACCATCCCACTCACATCAGAGCCACTGTCTATAGAGGCTTCAGCGATGCTATACCAACAGATGCTCCCAGACCATAAACTGGTTTCCTCAACTACTTCCTAAGTCCTACAGGCCCTCAGGGTCTTAGATAGACCGTGTGTGTGTGCGTGTGTGTGTCGGGGGGGGCGGTTAATGCAGAAAAACTGGCATCTCGTGTCCCTTAAGGAATTGTTCTGAAGATCAACATCCAGTGACTGACCCTTCCTCCTCTATTATTTTAAATGCCATTTCTTCTTTAAAAAAACCATTGCTTTCTCAATATACCCCCCACAAACACTTGTCATAAATTCATGTACTGTGTATTAATTGCATCCCAGAGCCTCAGTTCTCTCACGCTTCCCATTTCCCCAATATATATGCATGTGAATGCAGAGCAGTGTGGCTCTGGAGAATGAACGGTCGCTCAAAAAGCAAAAAAAAAAAAAATGCAGCTAGGCATAGCTTTTACAGTCACGAGGTGGGGTGAAATGCCTCACGGCTACGAGCAATGGTGAACTTAAAAGAATGTGAAATTAAAGGGTTGCAGAATATGAGAACTCTGGCACTAAAATTAGATTTTTCACTTCCCCTGACTGAAGTATTCCCCAGGCCCACACTCTGGAAGCGGAGCAGGAAAGCGTTTGCTCGGCAGAAAATCTACATGGCATTTTCCGGCATTAACCCTGTAATTATGCTTTTTAATTGTGCGCTGACATCTCTCAGCGTTGCAAAGGCCATTAAAAATATAGGAGACCAGCATGCGGATGACATAAACACTTTTGGGTTGGGGTGTGCTTGTGTGTGAGTGAGTGTTTAAGATGTAATCTTGTTCCTACTTACCTGGGAGTAAATCCTGGGATGTACATTTGAGTAGACATGTTTAGGAATGTGCTGACAGTTCCATGGTATTTTCTTATTTTTTTTATCCCGCCCCCCCAGCCAAAAATCCTCCCACTCCATTAAAATACAAAAATCCTGTCCTTGCTAAAGTTCCACCCTGGAGCAGGGTTAAGAGAGAGGCCACATTTGACTCGCACAGCTAGAGAAGACAGTACAACGGAGGCTTTTCAGATGGGCGCATACTCTCTATGTTTCATGTGAACATAGGAAGCTGCCTTAGACTGAATCAGACCTTGGCCCATTTAGCCCAGCATCTGACCCTGATGAGCAGCAATCGTCCTTTTCCCAGGCTTACCTATGGAATCATAGAATAGTAGGGTTGGAAGGGGCCTACAAGACCATTGAGTCCAACCCCCTGCTCAATGCAGGAATCCAAGTCAGAGCATCCCTGACAGGTGGCTGTCCAGCCTCATCTTGAATGCCTCCAATGTGGGAGACTCCACCCCCGCCGCAGGGAATTGGTTCCACTGTCGTATTGCTCTAACAGTCAGGAAGTTTTTCCTGATGTTCAGACAGAATCTGGCTTCCTGTACCTTGAACCTATGATTCCGTGTCCTGCACTCTGGGATGATGGAGAAGAGATCCTGGCCTTCCTCTCTGTGACAACCTTTCAAGTACGCGAAGAGCGCTGTCCTACCTCCCCTCAGTCTTCTATTCCCAAGCCTAAACATGCCCAGTTCTTTCAGTCTCTCCTCATAGGGCTTTGTTTCCAGTCCCCTGATCATCTTTGTTGCCCTCCTCTGAACCCTCTCCAGTTTGTCTCCATCCTTCTTAAAATGTGGTGCCCAGAACTGGACACAGTACTCCAGATGAGGCTTAACCAGTGCTGAGTAGAGGGGAACTAGTACTTTCCGGGATTTGGAAGCTATGCTTCTATGAATGCAGCCCAAAATAGCATTGGCCTTTTTTGCAGCCACATCACATGGTTGGCTCATATTCAGCTTGGGATCGACAACCATTCCAAGATCCTTCTTGCTTGTTTGTAGTGTTGTTGAGCCACATATCCTCCATCCTGTAACTGTGCATTTGGTTTCTTTTTCCTAGGCGCAGAACTTTGCATTGATCCCTATTAAATGTCATTCTGTTGTTTTCTGCCCAGTGCTCCAGTCTATCAAGATCACTTTGAATTTTGTTTCTGTCTTCCAAAGTCTTAGCTATCCCGCCCAATTTTGTGTCATCTGCAAATGTGATCAGCATTCCCTGCACCTCCTCCTCCAAGTCATTAATAACAATGTTGAAGAGCACTGGGCCCAGGACTGAGCCCTACGGTACCCCGCTCATGACCTCTCCCCAGTATAGCTGCAATTTTCACTGCAATTGCAGGACGGGGGGGGGGAGTGTTAACACTATGGTCCTTATTTTGATTCCTCCCCGCAGCTGCATTATCATCATCCCTATTATTATTATTATTATTATTATTGTTATTATTATTATTATTGTTATTAATTGATACGTGAAAAGCAATCATGCATGAAATTAAATGTGTTGTTTGGCCCTAACTTGCCGGCACTCTGGGGCAGTGATTACAGTCTAGGTCCCGCATTTGTTCTTTGGGGCCTGCTCTTCTTCAAAGTCATGGAGGGAGAGCTCAAAGCGGTTGGCTTAGCAGCGAGGATGTTTCTCACCCACTGGCCCTGTATGTCCCAGCCGCCAGCAATCCCGAGCAGACAAGTAACAATTGCTGTTTGCTACCTGCAACCACCTGGAGGCATTGCAACCGCTCCTGTCCAGAGCGGGATGCCACAGGCTGGCCAGACTAAGCCAGGCCCAGTTGCGAGTCACAACAGGGACAATGGCTGTTGCAATAGAGCTGGGGTGTGTATGGTCTCTGGATCCCAAATATGCAACTGGATCTCTGGCAGAGCTCTTGGGGCATAGTACTAGGTCTCAACAAAGTCCCCTTGTTTGGTAGACCCATGAGACCCGGCAGATGAAAGATCACTCAGGATGCAGCAGTGTTCCAAGACCACTCCAGATGCAGCAACGGGATCCCCATAGTGGGCTTGTGTTGATGGGAATATTACCTTACAGCATGAAACAAGGCCATATATCAGAAGCACGGATGTCCATCGCTGGGAAATCCGGTTCTTTTTTGTCTGATGGAGTTCCACGGCAGGCCCAACTCAGTTTGCATTTGCGAGGCAAGATGCGTTCCTCCCCCCCCCCCGAACTCTGGGAACCTTTTCCACATTTTGGGTGGAAGGTTCTGCAATTTATGCATTTTTTTGAGCAATTTACGTAAATTATGACCAAATGTGCACAAATTGCAGCCGAATTTGTGCAAATTTGACTGTAATTCTCACAAATTGCTTGGAAATTCACGCAAATTGCAGACCCCCCCATGTGCAAAATTCCCAGCAAATCCACAAACTGGACCAAGTTGCTGCATACCGAGTCAGGCACTGAAACTGAAACAAAGTCTGGGGGCTCAAACTTGGGGAAACCCATTGAACTTCACCCGCAAATTGATTTCTCTGACATCCCCAATCAGGAGTGGGGAACCTCAGGCCCAGGGGACAAATCAAATCCCTCCTGGGGTCCCAATCTGGCCATCTGGGTTTCCCTAGGGCCCCCCGCTTCCTTTCCCCCAGCCACTAATAATTTTTTATGCAGTTTTTCCCCTGATCTAAAAAGGTTGAGATGCCTCTGTAAGGCTTAGTTACTGGCCACAACAGCGTTAAGCTACACAAAGCCATGTTTTAATTTTTGTTGGCTCCATCCCTTGCATTTCACTCCACCCCCTTTGCCTTTAGCACTGCCCACACCTGGCCTGCGGCCACCAAGAGATTCTCCAAAACTGAATTTGGAGAAGCTCAGGGCTGAAAGAGCTTCCTCGGCCTGCCATATATGCGACCCTTTGTCCTGGGTTGATTTGGGAAGTTTAGGGAGAGGTGGTTACACCCATGCATGTAGTTTCAACTAGTGCTCTGCCAAAAATCTCTCCCACGTTTTTTTGGACCATTCTCATTCAATTTGATAGAAAAGGAATGACTTTTGAAAAGAAATTCAAAGGAGAAGAAATTTTGGGGACATTCTCCTGGGTTGGGTTTGGAGTTCTTGGGCTTTCCTTACTTATGAGGTGGCTGAGGAGTGTGCATGAGTGTCCTGTCTGTCATTGTACAGTAATCTCTGTGGCAGCCTGTCGCCTCCCTGGCTTCCCGCACTTCAGGTAAAACCATCATGAAGAAGCTGTCATGAGGCCATTCCTCCCATGGGGCTTTTTCAGTTCAGGAAGTGCAGGTGGCCTGGGAGGCTGCAGAGCTGTGGAAAGATGTGCAATGGAGAGAGAAACCACACACAGCACCCTCGGCCGCCTCGCAGTGATCAGGCGAGCTCAAAAATACCACCCAAACAAATGCAAAATTCTGCCTCAGAAAAGTGGAAGCCTCGACACGGTGAATGCTGTTGCCACCTACAGAAGCAGAGCAATAAACCAAAGACACTCAGGGAAAAGGAAAGGACCTGTGCCACAACCCCTGCCAACAGTGAGCCCTACCTGTGAGAAACTGTTGGAGAATTTCTCCTCCCCTAGGAGAAATTTGGTGAAATTGTCCTCCCAATTTCTCTGCCCACAAACAGGCTGGAGGATTCTGAGAGGCTGTTTGTGCACAGCTCTACTTTCAGTGCCCTCCCCAGTACCTGAGAGCAAAAACCAGGAGTTTATACCCTGTTCTCCACCCTCCGTTGCCACACATGCAGCCTTCCTGAGTTAGAAATAAATGATCAAGGAAATAAATAAATAAATGACGATTAAAAAAAAAAAATGACCACAAAAATAAATGACCACAAAAATAAAATGACCATAAAAATAAATGACCACAAAAATAAAATGACCATAGAAATAAATGACCTTATTCGTTTATCATCAGAAATATGCTGGTGCTGAATATTGCCATAAGGCCAAACAAAAAGATTTAAGTCATGTCTGCTTGGTCTTACATTTTTTGAATGAGTGATTTCCTGCAAGGCCTGCTTGTTGTCTGATCTGAGATTGTCTAGCAACTCCGTTTTAGCCAGTGTGATCTCTATTACCAGGATAGATAATACTTTGGAAGACAGAAACAAGATTCAAAGTGATCTTGATAGACTGGAGCACTGGGCAGAAAACAACAGAATGAAATTTAATAGGGATAAATGCCAACTTCTGCACCTAGGAAAAAGAAACCAAATGCACAGTTACAAGATGGGGGATATGTGGCTCAACAACACTACATGCGAGAAGAGTCTTGGAATTGTTGTCGATCACAAGCTGAATATGAGCCAACAATGTGATGTGGCTGCAAAAAAGGCCAATGCTATTTTGGGCTGCATTCATAGAAGCATGAGGCTGGCCAGCCACCTGTCAGGGATGCTCTGACTTGGATTCCTGCATTGAGCAGGGGATTAGACTCGATGGTCTTGTAGGCCTCTTCCAACCCTACTATGCTACGTTTCTATGATACCCTGCGAAACAGCTGAGGTCTTGCAAGCAGCCCCCCCCCTTCCTGGCAACGGAAAAGTCTGGCTTTTGAAGTGTTCAAAACCATTTTCATTCCAGCTGTAGTCCCCACTCCTGGTTGCTCCTGGTTATTTCCATTTTAGAGGCTGGAGAACTGCCATCTAACGTGTCACATATCGGTTGGGCTGAGTTACTGATCTAGGCTCAGAACTGCCTGGAACATTGTAATTACTAAAACTTTGCAATAAAAAGTGGTATGGAAAGTTAATTCATTCATCAATCCTTCCCTCACATCATGAAGGCAGAAAACCTGGAATCCTATGAAGAATATTTGAGAAGTTTCAGAAAAGAAGAGTTATTGGCTACATACACAAGCTATTTCGACACTATTTCTATTTCTGTTCGAAGAGCCTCAGAAATTCAACCCATTTTTAGAAGGTCTATGGAAGAAACATCAGAAACTGGTCTATTTATATTTCAACATGATGTGATGGAGGGTGAGCTTTAGAGCCCATGAGTGCCAAGAGACCTTTTGCGGCCTGTACTTCAGCCAAAGGTTAGAAGTTTCAAAGAAAGAAAGAGAGAAAGAAAGAGAGAGAGAGAGAGAGAGAAAGAAAGGCCAAATCAATGATAACTGCATATGAAATGTGAGTCTTTTAAAACGAATCCTGCGCCTTAAAAAAAAGAAACCGAAAGGGAATGCAGAGTTCACGGTGGGAATGAAGTAGAACGCAAGAGCAGTTGCCCTGTTGATCTTGAGCAAAATAAAAAAAATGCTTCACAAGACAGTGATTGGTGCTCTCCCTTACAGGTTCAGGAATGGCCTTTGCAAGATCAGTTTCTGTTCCAAGGGACATGGGTGGAAGTTTCCGGTGTCTCCCTAAGACCGCACCTTTTAGTCAATTAAACCTCTCTTTAAAAAGAAAGGAAAAGAAAAGAAGCCTAGTAGGTTTTTTTTTTTTGCAAATGTTTCACAACAGCGCATAACATTTCTTGAACTGGGTGACAGCCTGGCAAACACAGCTTGGATTTTGGATGCCCAGATGCTGCCGCTGGCCTCCTCCAAACCCAAGGCAAACCCCAGTGTGTGAGTGAGGAGTGGAAGAAGCACAGCTTTGACATACCACACCTTTGCTTGCTCTGAGTTGAAGCAACGCTCTCTCTCACGAGTTCCACTTCATGCTCCGTATTTTGGTCTCCGATTAAAACTACGACAACACAACACACCCTGTTTTTAGACTTTTCTAGCCACTGGGGTGTCTTTCTTGGGCTACATGATTTAAGTTCGTGTATGGTCTGGAACCACCTGTATTCCAGGCCCATTTTTGGAAAGACAGAGGGACAGAGAGAGCTTGAGAGAGAGGGAGAGGTACAAATCATTGAGATAGTCATTAAAATTGTATTTACCTTGCCCTTCTGTTGGAAAGACCTGCAAGGCAGCTAACAATAACGATATATAAAATGCAGCATACTGTGATTAAAAAACCCAAAAGAATACAAGCAACAAACCTAATCGCAGAACGGAGTGGCACCGACAGCAGTAAATCACCCGGCTGGCCTTCTCCCAGCCCCAAAGTTTGAAGGAAACCTGGGATTCCATTGACGCTGCTCCTGAAACTCTGAGCTGGAAGGGGGACGGGGGCTTTTCTTTGCCTCATGTGAAGGGCACGGGGGGTTATCTCTGACCATATGCCACATTTCCCATTGCTTTGCTAGGGGGTTGCTTTGAAGAGCTGCCCCTGGGAAAAGTGAGGGTGGTGGCAACTCCCCCTTCCCATACACACAGGGAGGGGGACACACATCTTTATGCCCCAAAGCTTTTTTCTCCTCCACCCCCAGTTTTCCCCTGGGGCCACCCTTCAAATCACCCCTTCAGCAAAGCAAAGGAGACATTCCTCTGTGGCTTTGCCTATGCGACTGCTCTGTGGACTATGTAACTGCTAGAATTGGCTCAGAAAATGATCTGAGTGCTCAGTTTTGGGAAGGAAATACATGGGTAATTTCTGAATTAATCTGAGGTGAGCAGGGGAGAGCTTGCCCATCTCTGCCTGAGAGCTTCTCAAAGGCATTTGACTGGCTATTGTTGGAAACAGGATACTACACCTTCAGTTTGATGCACGCTCGACTGGATGGACCTTTGGTTTGATCCATGCTAGACTAGATGGGCCTTCGGTTTGATCCAGGTCAGACTAGATGGACTTTCAATCTGATCCACGCTAGAAGAGTTGGACTTTCAGTTTGATCCAAGGTAGATTAGATGAGCCTTCAGTCTGATCCACGCTAGACTAGATGGACCTTTGGTTGATTCAGCATGGCTTTGATGTTCTTAAAATTTAGCCTGTGTGGTGAAAACACATACACTTAACACACACACATGGTTCCAAAACCACGATTTTTCCATCCTTGGAGGACCCATCTGAAATGCTGTGGAAGGGAGAGCGGTCAGGGAAATGAAGGGAGTTCTCTAGGTATCAGGATCCTGTCTGACCTGCATCTCTGAGAGACCTCTTCAGATATGGAATCCACTGAAAACATTGCCCCGTGGAGAAATTGGTAGTGGACGAAAAGCAGTCTATGGATGTCTCCCCCCCAAAACCCCCTTGGCCTTATCTTGAACCCTACCTCAATCCCTGCCTCACCTCCCTTGTCCCCTGGGTATTCAGAGCAAAGGCAGTAGTGGACCAAGTAGCAAATACAGAACTGTTGGAGAAGCATCTGTCTGGCCACCAGATGGCTCTTTCGCCAGGAGACTACTAAGGAGGAGAGGGCTACTTGGGAGGAGGAAACAGACCCAGTTCTGAATGATGGACCAGCAGAGGGCCAGGAAGAGGAGGCGCTGGCGGGTGCATATAAAGCCCTCAGTCGCCTCTGGACCTTGTCTGGATTAGAGCTCCTTGCTCCAGCTTCCACACCAGGGGTGGGTCATGGAACCTCCGTCATTTTCCCCTCCCAAGAACAGCTGCACCAAGAAATAATAAACTCCCTTTTACATTCTTCAGATGCTTCACTTATGAGACTGGCACTCATTTTGCAATTGTTTCTTCCTTTTCTTTTGTGCAATAAAGCCCCTCGCGAGGCACATCTGAGCTTTGGGCCGGGGGAACTTGGCTGAAATCCCACACGCTGCCGGAATGCCTCGCCAAAGCGTGACACCGCGCACGCACGGCCAAGGACCAAGGGGATGGCTTGGCAAACGCTGCCAGAGGCGCATTACATGCTCGGATGGAGAGATCAGCTCCACAAACGTCGGCTCCCGGGTTTTTTGTTTGTCGCCGTTCCATTGGTTCCCCCCCCCCATTTCAGTTTAAAGTTTACCAGCAGCAGCCACCCCTCGACTCCAAACATGCTGCAACCAGAGCTCTCTCATCTGGAAGCTGATCCTTGGGTAGATGCCAAGTCACAGCGGGAGGGTAGGCAGAGCCTTTGCACATTTTCCCACGCTAGGGATACAGAAGAATGTTCGAGCAGCACGGGCCACATATGAGTTGCCCGCTGAGCGCTGGAAGCCTACGTCGGAAGGGGTGGGCGGGAGATATGTCTTCAGTGCGTGGCAATGACCCAGCTGAAAATTCAACCCTTGCTATGTCAGGGGCCAAAGGCTGAGGATGGAGGCTCATGGCCCATGGCGGCTTTGGCGTTGTGCCCCCCTGGTGGGACCCTTCCTCCATCTGTGCCCTCTCCCTAGGAGCTCTGGTGGGCTGTCCTGGGGAAGAGCTGCGCCTGCTTGGAATGCAGAAAGTCTCAGGCTCCATCCCCGGCCTGTCCAAGTAAAGCTGGGAGAGATCCCTGCCGGAAACCCCGGGGAGCTGCTGCTACTCAGCCTTGACGATACACTATTTATTTATTTGTTTGTTTGTTTATTTATTTGTATAAATGGCTTTTACCCCACCCTTCAGCCGGAAAAGGCTCCCAGAGTGGCGTACGGAGATCAATATTAAGACAGTCCCTGCCCTCGAGCTCACAATCTGAAAGACATGACCCCAAAGGAAAAGGGATTGGGAGGAAGGAGAGGAAGGAAAGCAAATATGCCAATGACGGATGTATAGGACCAGGTTGGTCTCCCCCCTGCGCTGATGTTCATCCTGGGAGGCAGGAGGTGCAGCCCCCCGTGGCCCTCGGTTCTCTAGCCGATGGATGAGGCCAGAGGCTGCAATCCCAAGGAGCTGCCAGTTGGAGCTGCGTGTTCTTTCTAGCAGGGAGGGGTGGAGTGAGCTCCCTGCAGCTCCTCCCTCTCTGGCTGATGTATAGGACCAGGTTGGTCTCCCCCCTGCGGTGATGTTCATCCTGGGAGGCAGGAGGTGCAGCCCCCCGTGGCCCTCGGTTCTCTAGCCGATGGATGAGGCCAGAGTCTGCAGTCCCAAGGAGCTGCCAGTTGGAGCTGCGTGCTCTTTCTAGCAGGGAGGGGAGGAGCGAGCTCCCTGCAGCTCCCCCCTCTCTGGCTGATGTAGGGATGCTACATTGACCACTGGTTATAGGAAGACAGCTTCCTATGGACTTGGTGCCGAGGGGCCGCCATTTTGTTTGTCCTGGAGTGAGGCTACACCATCATAATTTCCATATCCTTTCTAATGTGTTGAGAGGTTCCTGAAACGGTCCAGCTCTGTCACTGTAGCTCAGTAGCAGAGCACGGGCTTGGCCTGCAGGAGGTCAAAGGTTCGATCCCCACAGGTTCGATCCCATAAGAAAAGCCCTGCTGGATCAGACCAAGGGTCCATTTAGTCCAGCATTCTGTCCACACAGTGGCCAACCAGCTGTCAACCGGGAACCCACAAGCAGGGCATGAGCACAACAGCACCCTCCTGCCCATGTTCCCCAGCAACTGGTGTACAGAGGCTCACTGACAGTGGTGCTGGAGGTAGCACAGAGCCATCATGACTAGTAGCCACTGATAGACTTCTCCAGGAATGGAAAATGGGATGGAAAAACTCCAGCCTGAAACCCTGGAGAGCCACTCCCACTGAGTGTGGCCAGTTCTGGGCTAAGTAGACCAATTGTCTGACTCAGTACAGGGCAGCTTCCTGTGTTCCCATGCTAGGCTGTGTTCCTAAATCCCAAGAACCCCCTGAGGTGCATCAGAGAAGTTGCACATTCCTTCTTCACCCAACACATAATTTACTTGTGGAACTCACTGCCACCAGCTTAGAAGGGTTGTTACAAAGAAACAAGCTAATCTGCACAGGACAGGTCTGTCCTGCGTATCATCCTGCATATTAAGAGCGAACTCATTACCGAAGTGTGAATCATTATCTAGCCAGAACAGCACCATCCAGGCACATGACAGAGGTAGCAGCAGGCTTGGGGAATCCCATTTGCAGAAGGATAAAAACGTATGGGGTGAGGGAGAAAAAACAGCCCAGTGGGGACTGAGCATGCTCAGTGAGCACAGATTGCTGACTGTCGGGAGCAGGAAACGGAAGGGAGCATCCTCAAAGAGGGCCTGGCCGGCCAGCTGAAACACTAAATAGCCACATGCTGTCAAGGGCTTCTTGGCGGCCTCTTTCAGTCTAATCCAGTAGCCAAGTCCAGACACAGACAAAGGGATTATTTTCAAAGCTTTATTCCTTTTTTTACAACTTAACAACTCTACTATTAGCGACTAGCTATGAGCAGCAGTGTACCTATGCCCTCAGTTGGAACAGTTGGTCCCCGTTTGAAGGAGAATCACTGGCAGACCCTGAACTTATGGGCTAGGGAGAGTCCCTCCCTTTTTCCCTTGGATCCTCTGGGCGCAACCATTGTTTGCGCGCAATCAGGCACTACGTCTCCTTTCCGCGCCCTCCATTTGGCACCGCTCCCTGCGTCGGCGTCGCACGTCCAGCAAGTCTTCTTCCCGCGCTCTCTCACTCCTGGGACTGCTATCTATGTCAGGAATGCCGGTGGGAGGAATCTCTGCCAGCTGCTGGCCCTGGGAAGGATGAGCGCGCTCCTCTCCCAGGAGCGGCTGCTCCACCTCAGAATCAGAACTACTCTGGGATTCTATGGGCTCAGTGTCCACCCTGACACACACCATGCTGCAGCATTTTGTTGCCGGTCTCACTTGTCAACACCTATTAACCATGGCAGCTAAATGAAACCTCCATATTCAGAGGCAGTATACCTCTCTGAATACCAAAGAGAAGGGGAGAGCTTCTCTCCCTTTACTCCCTGCTTCTGGGCTTCCGGGGGCATCTTGTGGGCAAACCACTGGAAATGGGATTGATTATTTATTTTATGTGTTTAAAAAAAAAATCTAGGCCGCCCATTATACTGATGGATTCCAGGGCAGTGCACTGTAATAAAAAACACCGTACCATAAAAGCAACCGATATGATCTACCCTTCACATAACAATAAAACGGAGAGGCAAGAAAACTTTGAAACGATAAAGCAGAGAGAGGCAATCAAACCAACATGAAATGCCTGGGAGAAAGTGAATGCCTTGACCTGGTGCTGAAAAGGTTGTAATTGTGGCGCCAGTGGAATGTCCTTAGGGAGGATATTCTGAAGGATGTGTTTCTTATTTCTTATTTATTCATTTCCAATATTTATATACCGCTCCACATCAAAGATTTTGGAGCAGTGAACAACAAGATAAAAGCATACAAAGCCCATAATTAAATCAATTAAAACATTTTAAAAGAAACAGATTCTGAACTTAATAAACCGCGGCTGATCACGCAGGCAAGGCCTCTCGAAACAATGTCTTCAGGAGGCGCCAAACGCAACACAACGTCGGTGCCTGCCTGACCTCCAAAGAGTTCTACAGGAAGGGGGCCACCACGCTGAAGGCTCTTGTGTTCTTTTGTGCAGTTCTAATTTTACATGGCCCACACTGAGGGGCTATGGCTTACCTCCCCAGCTGCACTTACTTGGGTGGGAGATTCCAGAGCAGAACCTCTGGACTGGGGTCCCAGGCTGCCTGGGGGGATTTCCCAAAAGGCCATGCCCCCTTCCTCTGGGCCCAAAGCCTTTCCCTGAACCACTGATAGTTTGGTGGATTCCCAGCTTCTGTTCAGCTAAAATAGGCTGTTTTTGCTCTGCCCCTTCTCAGCTCCGAAATGGAATTCAGCCCTCCAAATGAATGAGATTCAACACCCCTGTTCCAGTGACTCTACATTCCCTTGTCCTCAGCTGCGATCTGCAGCCAGCTGTTCTCCCGCACTGCTTTTGAATGAATCCTGCTCCAATAATAGGAAGGAGATAAAACCCCTTGGTCGTTGCCCCCTCCCTCACCTCAAAGGCCCCACCAATGCAGAACAGAGAACCCAGTCCCTATCAATGTGCCTCGGACCCAGAGGGATTGACAAACATGGGGCAAATGTGATGGGACAGGACCCACCAGGAGTTTAAAGAGGACGCAAGCTTTTGGACTGCACAGAACTCTTCGTCTGGCAAAATCAGAATTCGGCGCACAAGATGAAATTAGGACCCCGGTGTTCCATGCTGCCTCTCTGTTATAAGGCTGCCTGTCTGTTCCCCGTCCCCGAAGCGTGTGGATTTCCTAACGAATCGGTCTATCTTGCGTCAGTCAGATTGGCAGCAGGATTAATTCAGCCTTTCACAGGCTGTGGCTGGCTGGAATTCCTTGATCAAGATGATACCCCCAGCACTTAAATGATTTCAGTTGTTTCCCCAAATCATCCCACATCACCCCGTGTCCCAGGTTTCACTTATCAGTCCCAAGGCGTCTTTTAATAACTTCCAGAGAATTTGCAGTTGTCTTTGAACTGCAATCACAGGCTAATGGGAATGCAACGGAGGAGAATAGGTCTGCTTTTGCATGGATCCCATTAAGGGCGCAGTCCTCTGCAGGTTTAGACAGAAAAAAGTCTTTTTCAGACAGACTTTCTTTCTGTCTAAACCTGCAGAGGTCTGCGCCCTAAAAGAATTAAACTTCATTCTTAAAAACAAACAAAAAGGGGATCCTTGTCCTGGACTCACAAATGATATTTTTAATTCAAAGAAATTCAGCCTTTCTTTCCAGGAGCTCAAAGTTGCATATATCGACTGTTCTCCTTTTTATCTTCACAACAACCCTGCAAGGAGATCACCCAGTGAGCTTCATGGCTGGGTGAGGATTTGAACCTGGGTCTTCCTAGTTGTCACCCAACGTCTATCTATCTAGCAGAAGGATGATTAATTTCCTAATTTTAGCCAGTTCCCCTAGAGTCGTAATCCCCAGACTGCATCAGGGATAACTCCTTAACTTGGCACATCATGGACAAGCGCATAATTCATTGCATCGATTGGGCAAAATTAATTGGAAATCAAAAGATCTACTGTACTCTTCTGTAGTTGCATCTTTGGAAAAGCAGTCGTAATTCTTAATGGTCATTACAGTCTGTGATCCTTCTACATATTTTATTTTTTCTGGGTGAGCGTGACAACGCCATGTGTCAGATTTGCACAAAATAATTCTATAACGTTATGTAAACTTAGGAAGACAGGCTGTAATTCATTGGTAGAGTCCATACTTTGCGTTCAATCACTGGCATCTCTCAGCACGGTTGGGAAAGACTCCTGTCTGAAACCCACTGAAAAGGTTTTATTGTTTTTGCTGCTGCTGCTGCAGATTTGAACTGTATTCGCTTGTACTGTATTTGAAGCGGCTTGTTTTTAAATGGTTCAGATATATAAACAGTAATTTATACTTTGTTAATGCTGAATGTTACTGTTTTATGTTGTCGGCTACCTTGGGAAGACTATAGTCTTGAAATAAATATATTAAAAATAAACAGAGCAAACAAACACCAAAGGAGATCCCACAAGCTGGATGTCTGTTCACCTCCGGGCTATTCTGATTTAGGTTCTCAAGCAGAGGACTTTCCCATCCACTCCTACCTGATTATTTTAAATGGATATGCCTGGAATTGAACCTGGGACCTTTTGCATACAAAGCAGGGGGTCAACCATTGAGCTGCGACACCCCCCCCTTAAAATACCCGAGGGAGAGCATCCTTCCATGTACACTTTGCCCCTCTTTGAGATCTGGTGGCGAGAACCTTTCGGTGGTCTCACCATCTGTGAACTGCTGAAGGAGCTTTCTGATGGGTTCCCTTTAAGCTGAGGAATAGGCTCTCCTCTGCAGTAGGTCAGATCCAGACCTCTTTAAGCAGGTTGTTAAGCCCTCTCCGTTTCCCCCCTAGGCAGGCTTTTGAGGGTCAGGTGTTGTTTCAGGGGCCAGCTCTTTTAACCTGTCCCCCGTCCGTTGCATTTCACAAAGAGCCAGTGTGGTGTAGTGGCGAGAGTGTTGGACTGGGAGTTGGGAGATCCGGGTTCTAGTCCCCACTCGGCCATGGAAGCTCACTGGGTGACTTTGGGCCAGTCACAGACTCTCAGCCCAACTCACCTCACAGGGTTGTTGTTGTGAGGATAAAATGGAGAGGAGGAGGAGAATGTAAGCCGCCTTGGGTTCCTCAAAGAGGAAAAAAGGCAGGACATACAGTACTGTGCAAAAGTCTTAGGCCACCATTAGATTTGTTGTTTTAGCAATGGTATAATGACCATATATAATTATTTCTCAGTCTCTTCATTAGAATACAACCAGAAAATACTGTTGAATATGCAGTATTCAACAGTAGAAAAAAAAATCAGAAAAAACAGCTTCCATAGGCTAAAGTGGCAAGTATTTAGTGTGACCTCCCCTTACACTAGAGTAACAGCAGGTCCCTGGCCAGGAATGGTCTTCGTGGAAGGGTAGCAGCCAAGAAACCACTTTTGTGGAAAGGGAACAGGGTGAAAAGATATGCTAAAGCTCACAAAGATTGGAATGAGGATCAGTGGAAAAGGGTATTATGGAGTGATGAATCCAAGTTTGAAATTTTGGGGTCCAATTGTCGACAATATATGAGAAGAAGAGTTGGAGAGAGATGGACGAATGAGTGCTTGCAGCCTTCAGTGAAACATGGTGGAGGGTCTGTCCCAGTTTGGGGCTGCATTTCTGCAAGTAGTGTTGGCGATCTTGTCCGTATTGATGGGATCATGAATGCTGAAAAGTGCAGACAGGTTTTAATTCATCATGCCATTCCTTCTGGAAAGCGCCTGATTGGGAATGGTTTCATTTTTCAGCATGATAACAATCCCAAGCACACTGCTAGTGCAGCGAAATCATATTTAGCGAGGAAAACAGCTGATAAAACACTGACAGTCATGGACTGGCCTCCACAGAGTCCAGACCTGAATATTATAGAGACAGTATGGGATCACCTGGACGGAGAAAGAAATAAAAGACAACCTACACCTAAAGAAGAACTCTGGGAAGTGCTGAAAGAAGCCTGGTATAATATACCAGAAGATTACTTCAGAGAACTTCAGGACAGTCTCCCCAAAAGAGTTCAAGATGTGCTTAGAGCCAAGGGAGGTCACACTAAATACTGACTTTTGCCTGTACTTATTTCCTGAATTTTCTGTTTGTATCTTAATACAGAGAGCAAAAAATAATCATGGATGGTCATTAAAACTTTGCTAAAACAACAAAGCTGGTGGTGGCCTAAGACTTTTGCACAGTACTGTAAATGTAACAAACGGACAAACAAATAAATAAATTTGGCTTCCGCTTTATAATTTCATGCCATATTTTTAATTTCCAGTTTTGAACCCGATTAGAAAGTGCATTATAAATGGGCTCACAACCAACCCACAGCCTGTTCAGGGAAGGAGAGCCTTAAGGGGAGTTCTCCAAGTTAGCATTTGTTCACAAGGAGCCTTAGGTCCTTTTGAAAATAATAATAAAAAAGTACATTAAGGCTGCAATCCTATACACGCTGACCTGGGGGTAAGTCTCACTGAACGCAGTGGAACTTATTTCTGAGTAGTTATGCATAGGACCCACTCAGTGAAATGAGACTTACTCCCAGGTCAGTGTGTAGAAGACTGCAACCATGCTGTACCATTTATTATTATTTTTAAGAACCAGGGGTTTCTTGTGAACCAATGCTAAACTCAGAGAACTCCCTTTAGGACTGCCTTGCCCAGAACAGGCTGCGGGTTGGCTGGAGAAAATGCACAGAAGTGAGTCAACTGCAGCTCAAGCTGTTTGCTTTGGACATGTGCCCCCTGCATGCTCATCAGCTGCGCAGCTTATCTTTGCCAGGATGCATTACTGGCTGTACAGACCCAAGGTCAACGTGAAGAGCCAGGTAAATGCTCTCGGACCAGCCAGCTTTCGTAAATCATCCACCCCAGCGCTCTGACTGACTACAACCAACACAGATTCATTCCAGAAGCGGCTAGACTTTGCCCCCTTATTTTGAAGCATCCGCTCCAGAAATCTCCAGGAAAAATGGGTTGCGGGCCCAGCGAATATGACCTTTTTAGCACCCTTCCTTCCCCCTCATCCATGCTAACGCTCTGGACCGGGATCATTCAGAGGCGGCCACTTACACTTGCCCCTCAAAAGAGGATGTGCACTACCCAAAGCGAGGGCAAAAGGAGGCACGGAGCTGCATAAAATGTGCACACGCTAATTGGCCTGAACAGATGCAAATTGAGAAAGAATTACTATAACGGCAAGAGAAATACAATATATCTCGCCGTAATGGGAAGCGACTGACCCCCCTTCTCAGTCTGCTGTTGAGGTGCTGCCCTTGATGGGTATCTTCAAGGCACCTGCTTTCCTGCTTTCACGTGGTTCTTTAGATCGGACGTGGACTGGACAGCCCTTCAAATAGAGGATGGCTTCAAGTAGAGGTCTGTCCTCTGTCAAGTAATACACATGGCCACCCAAGATCATTCTTCCTGGGCAGCGGTGAGGTGATGCTTTGAGGAGGCCCTGACACCTATGAGATGGAGTACAGGCTCAGCCAGGGAACCTAAGTGCCTCCGTGTTCCCTCAGGATGATGTTCCTGCTTATATGCTGGCCGAGAGAAGGGGGAATCTCGCTTGTCATGTGGCTGGGTGACCCATGCATGAGTTCTTGGGAGCAAAGGTGTGGTAGAAATAGACACAACCCCTACACTCTGCTCCAGGGTTCCTGACCCCTCGGCCTTCAGCCTTCCCCTGCTCATCCACTTCCTTTCTGCCAAGGCTGTACTTCCTCTCCCGTCTCCGACCCCGATGTGAGGTTTTGCCCTGGTCCTAATTTCTCTTTGGCTCTTCTCCAATGCAACCCAGCTAAGCTGACGACTTGTCCTTCCCTCACAGAAGCTGGACTGCAAATGTTCCAGATGGTTTGTCCCCTGAGTAGGTGGAATGCTCCACCGCTCATGGTTTCCGCCACTCCCTCCTGCTGCCTCCTTGGCCCCACTTCCTTTCACCACCCTGTCTCTTGGCTGGCCTTCTTAGGAGACCTTCTGGGAAGCCTTTTCGCAGAACCCTCCCTCATTAGCTCCTTCTTGCATCAAGGCCGAACTGGACCCGGGAGGCCTGTAATCGGAGCTCCTCCCAAAGCCCTTTTTTTTGTTTAGAGGCAGCCACGGGGTGGGAAGCTGGGAGGGAGATGAAATCAGAGTTGTGTGCCGTGGGCGGGGGGGAGGTCAACCTCCCTCCTCACACCCTTTCCCCCAATAAAACGGTCTCCCTCAAAGCCAGAAAAAAGGGAGAAGTACCAATATTGTGCCGTCTTCCCCTTTGCAGCTAACTGCAGCTGCTTGGCAGCGGCGATGGGGGATGATTTAGAACAGCAATCTCCAACCTGGTGCCCTCCAGAGTGTTGGACTATAATTCCCAGCATCCTCCAGCCACCATGGTCACTGCTGTCCATTCGCTTGCCCTTTTTCTTTGGGCCCAATCTGCACAACTGCACAGAGGGAGAGCAAATGGCGAGTGGAGCATGTCACCCCACCTTCTCGCTGTTATCCAGGCTTGCCGCCCGCACCTGGCATAGCCGGGCAATGCCAGGGCCTACCAGGACTGAGGTTGGTCAACAACACCCCCCCTTTTCTTTTCTCCCCACCCTTCCCCCTTGTCAGGGTGGACACTGAGTCCATAGAATCCCAGAGTAGTTCTGATTCTGAGGAAGAGGAGTCGCTCCTGGGAGAGGAGCTCACTCCTCTTTCCCAGGGCCAACAGCTGACGGAGATTCCTCCAACCAGCATTCCTAGCTTAGATAGCAGTCCTGGGAGTGAGAGAGCGCGGGAAGCAGACTTGATGGATGTGCAATGCCGACGCAGAGAGCGGCGCCAAATGGAGGGTGCGGAAAGGAGGCGTAGTGCCCGGTTGGTGCGCAAACAACGGCTGCGCCCAGAGGATCCAAGGGAAAAGGGGAGGGGCTCTCCCTAGTCCTTATGTTCAGGGGTCTGCCAGTAATTTCCTTTCAAACGGGGACCAACTGTTCCAACGTAGGGCATAGGTACTCTGCTGCTCAGATCTAGTTGCTAACGGTAGAGTTGTTAAGTTGTAAAAGAGGAATAAAGCTTTGAAAAGAATCCATTTGTCTGTGTCTGGACTTGGCTACTGGATTAGACTGAGAGAGGCCTCCAAGGAGCCCTTGACACCCCTAGTGAGGGAGGTGGGCATGCTGCAAAGTGAAGCATCAGCCAAAGCTGCAGCCATGCCTCTAGCCCCTGACACAGCCCCCTTTGCAGCATGCCTGCCATGCTAGGAAAAAGGTTTTTTGGGAAAAGGGAAGAAAAAGGGACCCCTGCCTACAGCCACCTGGTAAACTTACTATCAGGGTTGTCTCTGAGCCCATAGAGTCCCAAGGCAGCTCTGATTCTGAGGAAGAGATAAAATTCATGGGGGAGGAACTCTCTCAGACTTCAGAGGGGCAGCTGGAGGGGTAGCTCCCCCCTGCTCACATCCCTGGGAGCGACAGTGAACCAGGCATGGAAAGGGCGGGACAACTTGAGCTTCTAGATGCCAGGCACAGGCACAAGCGAGAGATTGCAGAGCCGAGCTTAGGTGCTCAGCCCGATTGGCTCAACGTCAACAGCTGCGCCCCGAGGCCCCACGGGAGAGGGGAGATCTTCCCCTCCCACCCCTTAAGTTCAGAGAGTTGCCGCATTTTTCCCAAACGGAGATCAACTGACGTCCTAACCCTCAGAAACCCCTAGATGGCTGTTCCTTAGTAGTTCTGCTGAGTCCCAGGCAATTAGCATCTGTACGCTTCATTAGGATGAATGGAATTAAAGCCTTGAAAAGCAGCTCTTGTGTCTGAGTGTTGATTCTGGCTATTGGAGGATTTAGTAGGCAACAGGGGCGTCTTGACACTTACGGGTGGTGGTGGCTATGCCCTCCTGGGGAGGGGGGCTTGCCAAAGGCCCCCTCAAGCCCGGCACAAGACCTGCTGTTGTCACTGCTTACATGTTCAGAGAAGACAAATGAACAGGCACAGAGGAACAGTAGATCTAAGAGGCCCCCACGGGTGCGTAGTGGGCTTCCTGCCTGATAATACCGACCACCGGTGCCAGCCCTGCAACCTTCCTTTCCCTCACAGAAGTTGGACTGCAAATGTTCCAGATGTAGGGTGACGTCTGGTTACAGCAGACTGAGCAAGCAGGCACATGGTCACCTGGTCACAGTCGGTGGCTTCCCACCTGTGTTGGGAAGTAACGGGTTTCTATTTAAATTACAGGAGCTATTTCTACATTTGCATTCATACGTAGGAAATAGCGTATGCACATTTTATGCAGCGCTGTGTCCTCTTCTTTGGCGACGCTTACATGGCTACCCTGTCCTGACGCTTTGTTCCTGGAGCACCTGTAATGCTTCTGAACATTCTGTACCACCGCACTGGCTCAGTCAATGGCTGTCAGAGGTTTTAAGGCCATGAATGCAATGCAACAGAGAATCTGAGCACCAGGGGAAGAGGCAGTTTGGATGAACCCAATGTGCTGCCTTGAGGGACTCCCTCACCAGTTATGAAGAACAGCTTCACACTATGTGGGCCCTATGTGGATAAAGTGGAAAGGAAATGGGGAGCCAGAAATCAAGGTTGAACACAGAAAAGGGGTGCTTGTGTCTTGATCGATATTCTCATTTTATTAGAAAAGGGCACCATCTTGTCTCCATGAGGAATCTCATAAAAGCTGCCAGCTCTCAAGAGAAAAAGACGCCTCTTTGCATCTGCAAGCAATTTGCCAGTATGCAGAGCGTGATGTTTACAAAAAGGCCTGGATTCTAGTGCTGAGCTATTTGCGGGGAGGGGTGGGGAGGCTGGGGGGGGGGAAGGAAGAGGGAAATGCAACACTTTATGGCCTAATTGAAAACTTCAGAGGCACCAATTACGGCATTTTCTACATTCCTCTTGCAGTCGTTCCATTAAATGCACTCAGCTGTCATATAAGTAGAGGGGGATCTACAGTTCAAAGAACAGATCTTTGCAAGAGAGGTTTGGGATTACAAAGCTAAGGAGGTGCTGTATATCGGGTCAGAACATGGGTCCATTTAGCTCAGTACTGTCTACACTGACTGGCAGATGCTCTCCAGGTTTTCAGACTTCATGATGGTTGGGGATGATTGGAGTTGTAGTCCAGCCCAAGAGAACCTGAGCTATTGGGGGTGATATAGAAGCGTAATAAAATAAATAACTAAATAAACACATCTGGAGGGCCCCAGTTTGAGGAAGGCTGGGTGATACAATAGATTCCACTTACTTTACGGGGAACCGATTACACAGAGCCACAAATATACTCCTGAGCAAATGGTTGTAACTTTTGATAATGCCAAGGAAATGTTATCTGATGGAGTACCACTTTCCATTGTGCTGTTTATTTTTAGGTGTGAATCTACCAGCAAGCATGCCGCGTCAGACAGGATGGGCGAGCTCAATCATAGAATGACGTCGCAGATAAGACTACGCAAGTTACTAGACCACAGACGTTAGCGCTGCTACCCAGATGAATCTATGTCAATAACTTGTGGGACGTTAACAGGGTATGCAACCCTCCCTCCTGTCTTCACTCCATGTATGAGGGAAATTGTGGGGCTGTTCCAGCTTGTCACAACCTCCAGTGGAGGCTGGTGGTTCCGATGTCAGTGGGGCGGTGCATCTGCTCCGGGTTTCAGTCAGAACCAGTCAGAACTCTAAAGGACACCTTGGAGAGTTCCTTTAGAGTTCTGACTGGTTCTGACCGAAACCCAGAGTGGATTTACTGCCTCACTGACAACGGAGCCACCAGCCTCCACTGACAGCCCCTGTAGCATTGACTTGCCACACCCTGTCCTCTGTGTATTCAGATGCAGTGCGAATAGGCCTCAAGAGCATACAAATATACACGCAAGGGCGGATTTGGGCCCATTGTGATCCCCTTCATGTGTTGCAGCAACACCATAGGGCATGCATGGCAGGCGGAAGACATGGTTTTCATATGTGTTGGCCTTGGGCAGGGCTATACCACATGGCCCCTCCTGTGTTCTTTGAATGCATGAGAGGATTTGCCTGAATCCCTCCCTATTGACAGCATGTAATAATAACAATAACAATAGAGGCACAGGGCTTCCTATTTGCTGCAGGTTCCCGCCCTGATCGCCTGGAGGGAATGCTTAACTTGCCATAGGTGAGTAGCTTTTCACAAATCTAGCATAGTTAGGTACATGAAGATGGGAAAGGATAATTCTACACATGCACGCATGGCAATAAACCAGCCTCGTTAATTGGCACGGCTTTAGAATTAACTGGGCGTTGTCATAAACACATGCTGGGTGACCAGGTGCAAAGGATTGCAAACAGGGTACAATCCTACCCTGGAGTTAGGCCAGATGGATGAAGATAGGATGACTACTTCACACTGCCATAAATCCAAATTATACAAGCAGGACTCGAGAGTAATAGCCCTTGCCTGAACTATATGGGTCAATGGTCTTGACTCACCACGTGGCTGCTTCCTATTGTCCTACAATAGGAACACTTTTGTTATGTTCACAACAGCCCTTTGAGGTTGGTTAGGCTGAGAGGGTGTGACGCAATAAAAGTCTCATGGCTGACTGAGGATTTCAACCTGGATCTCCTGGTCCTAGTCTGATACTCCAACTGAGCCTTCCTCAAACTGGTGCGCTCCGGTATTTCAACTCCCATCAGGCTCAGCCAGCATAGGCAATGGTCAGAAGTGCTGGGACTTGTAGTCCAACTCAGCTGGAGCCTGCCATGTTGGGGAAGGCAGAAATAGGCAATTTCTGGGGTGTGGCTTAGCCAAAATCGGGTGTGGAATGGGTGGTCTTCCAGATGTTGTAGGACTACAACTCCCATGAGCTCCAGAGAGCATGGGCAATGGTCAGGGATGATGGGTGCTGTGACTGAGGAGCATCTGGTGGGCTATACGTCCCCAACTCCTGGTCCGAATCCTATTCTTTCCTAGGGCAAAGTCCCACCTCCCCGAAATTTAAGACAACAGAGCTGTTATAAGTAAATAAAGGGTTAAAACCCCTCCCCTTTTTGCAGTTTCCAATCTCCCCCCCCCCCAACCAGCCCCATGGCTGCTATTTAAAGGGGGGAAACATTCAGCAGCCAAACCCACGCTACAAGTTTAAGGTAAGAGCTTCAAGGCAACTCTGGATGGATCAGCATTTTGAGGCCGAAAACGTGAGGCCGAAAACGAGACAAACAAAGAAATCAACTAGGAGCCTGTGATTAGTCAGTCGCTCGAGCTCCAAAGCTATGCCGTGATTGAAAAGGTATGACAAGGTTAATTGCTGGAAAAAAACAGCTCGAGGTATTTTTGCAGCATGCCGAGGGAGCAAAATAACAACTGGAGAGAATTGAGAAAGCAAAGAAGAGCCCTGTCCGCCTCTCGTAGGAGCCGTGAAGGTTAGCAATAACGGGGAAGGAATGGACTCTCATCAGTGGAAGGGTTCGGGGGCGCTTCGTCAGGATGCTGGAGAAATCCGCAATGGATTCAAATGAGTTTGGGTTTTTACGAATCCAACCTGCAGATTCCACAGCGGACTGGCTTTTTCTGAGTTGTGTGGATCCCACGGAGCTGCAGACTAGATTTTAAACGGGGGGGGGGAGGATTTGCACAAATGTGCATCGGCGCAAGTGAGCATTAGCATACATGCGCCTTTGTAAACAGGAACGAAATTCTCACACATCCTGACAAATAAATCCGATTCTGTCCATGAGCAGACGACGGAACGAAAGACGCCTGACGATCCGTGAATCCCGGACAGAATGGATTTAAGAAAACCAGTACATCCCTAGCTTTTCGTAAGAGCTAGTGACACAGAATCATAGAATTCACAGCTTCCATTTGTCACCGGTTTAATCATAGAATCATAGAATAGTAGGGTTGGAAGGGGCCTACAAGGCCATTGAGTCCAACCCCTCTAATGCCCAGCAGCATCTCCAAATGAAACGATATCAGGTAGCAGAGGCTGAGAAAGACCAACATCAGGGGACCTCGGAGAATTGCTAGTAGTCGGAGTGGACAATGTGAGGCCAGATGGACTGGAATATGGCATTTTCCTGTGTTCCTATGTCTGGGTCACAGTTGCACCAGGGTGCCATTTGCCTAAACTGGTGCTTCGACAGGGATGGTGTATGACACAACTGTCTGGCTGCCCAAGAGGCAGTGCGGTGTAGTGGTTAAAGACAGTGGTGGCACCTTGGAGAGCTCCTTTAGAGTTCTGACTGGTTCTGACTGAAATCTGGAGCAGACTCACCGCCCCACTGACATTGGAGCCCCCAGCCCCACTGGTTAGAGAGCAGCCTATCCCTTACTGGTTCCTTCGAAATGGTTTGTACTACAACTCCCAGAATCCTGAACACTGGCCAGGTCAGCTGTGGCTGATGGGAGTTGAAGTCCAAGACACCTGGAGGTTGCCAGGTAGAGGAAGTCTCAGTTTGAGTATTGGACTGGGTATAGGACTGGGAGACACAGGTTCTGGTCCCCCCTCAGCCATGAAGCTGTCATTGGATCACACCCTCTCAGCCCAACCGACCTCACAAGGTTGTCGTGAGCATAAAATGTCGGCGGAGAGAGGCAAGACCTGTGCAGCGCCTTGAGCTTCTTGGAGGGGAAATGGGGTAAAAATCAATCCATCGATTAACTGCACCCAGAAGCTCTCAGGGCGGTTCTCCAAATAAAGCTTAAAACCAGCGCTGAGCCAAAAATTTCTCCCACATTTCCCCCCCAACCCTTCTCATTCTGTTTGAAAGAAAAGAAACTGCTTTCGAAAAGAAACTCAAAGGTGGAGAAATAGTGGAGAAATTCTCCTGGGTTGGGTTTGGGGTTTGTGGCCTTACCTTACTCATGAGGTGGCCGAGGAGTGTGCGTCTATCATTGTACAATAATTTCTGTGGCAGCCTGCCACCTCCTCAGCTTCCCGCACCTCAGTCAGAGCCATCATGAGGAAGACGTCATGAGGCCATTCCTCCCATGGGCCTTCAGGAAGTGCAGGTGGCCTGGGAGGCTGCAGAGCCATGGACAGATGTGCAATGGAGAGAGAAAGCACACCCGCAGCCCCCTCGGCCGCCTCGCAGTGATTGGGCAAGCTCAAAAACCAAAATAAATTCAGAATTCTGCCTCAGAAAAGCGGAAGCCTCAATACAGTTGAAGCTGTTGGCACCTTCAGAAGCAGTCCAGTAAACCAAAAACTCTTGGGAAAGAAGAAAAAAAAAAATCCCTGTGCCAACAGTGAGCCCTCTCTGTGAGAAACTGCTGGAGAATTTCTCCTTCCCTAGGAGAAATCTGGTGAAAGTGTCCCGTCCCCCCATTTCTCTGCCTGCAAACAGGCTGGGGAATTTCGAGAGGCCCTCTGCGCACAGCTCTACTGAAAACCATGCAATGGGAAAATGTAATGTCAAAACCTAAAAAAAAAAGCTCAAACCCAGAACAGAAATAAAACGAATGCTGGTCACAAAAATACGATCAAGGAATACCGAAATACATTTCCAGGATGGCTGCGGCTCGCCAAAGAGCTCTGTGTGAAGGAGAGAAGTTGTGAACTCTCTCTTCTTAATTGGACAATAGATTTCCAGCCGAAACAAACAAACAGGACACTAAAAATGGACCACTTATCATAAGAGGTCAGTAAGAGATAATTGACCTCCTATAACCGGAGGCATAACCAGGTCTGCTACGCTATTCAGCCAGGAGAGAGTTTCGCTCGGTTGGTTCATGCTTATGAGCCTCTTGCTCAGCAAGGATCAGATAATTTGTTCCTTTTGCCTCATCTATCCATCTACCTCTGACTAATCTGTCCTGAGGGGAGGAAAATGACAGATACTAATAATGAGCCAAGTTTGTAACTAATTCAAAGAAGAAAAAAAAAGATTTAATCTGGCCATCCGTAACGACGGTGTAAAACTTACCCAGTGTTAAATGGTGCCCTCCAGATGGTTTAAACTACAATTCCCATCAGCCTGAGCCAGCATGGCCAATGGTCAGGGATGATGGAAGCTGTAGTCTAAAAATCTAGAAAGCACCAGGTTGGGGAAAGCTGATCCATCCATCCATCCATCCATCCATCCATCCATCCATCCATCCATCTGTCTACCCTCACATACCCCAACCTGGTACACTCCAGATGTTGTATTTGAGACCACAAAAATAGCGTTCAAGATGTCTTGCGAACTCATGATAGTTCGCAATCCACTCTAAGTCAGTGAATCCACTCTAGATGCAGAGTGGATTCACTGACCCACCGACATCAGATGTTGGAGAGCTCCTTTAGAGTTCTAAGTGGTTCTGATTGAAACCCAGAGTGGATTCACTGCCCCACTGACCTTGGATAGCTCCTTCAGAGTTCTGACTGGTTCTGACTGAAACCCAGAGCAGATTCACCACCCCATCAGAACCACCAGCCTCCACTGGGCTGATGGTAGTCTTTACTGGCTCTTACCTCCTGGTTTCTGGTTCGTGGTTTTGCTCAACAGCTGCCTTCAGCTCAACTCTGACACTGTGACTCGACTGGGTGAGGAAGCATCAGTCTGGCTGCCTGTGGGGACCAGGGATTTCTGCCTGCTCCCTGTCCTCCCCACCCACGAATAGTTTCACACCATTTTGTAAAGGAGGATGGGGGACAAATCTCCCCCCAAAGGGTGTGCATTTTTGCAGAGCACCTTGGACAGCTCCTTTAGGGTTCTGGCTGAAACCTGGAGCAGATTCACCGTCCCACTGACATCGGAGCTACCAGCCTCCCCTGCTTGGTCCCAAATGTCTAGGAGCAGGGTGAGGAACTGGTGTCCCTCCAGATGTGGTTGGACTACAAGAGCCATCTGGGGATCTCATTTATTCATTTAGTAAATTTATGTGTCACTTTCCACTGCAAAATCAGTCCTGAAGCGACTTACATAAGACAGGATATCAAAATCCCCCATAATCTATATAACAAAGAAGACAAAGTCAGTACAAACCATAATCAACACAACACAATAATACAAATAAGAAACAGGGGCAATGGAAATATAATCTAAAAGGAACATTCCTGCATTGAGCAGGGGGTTGGACTCGATGGCCTTGTAGGCCCCTTCCAACCCTACTATTCTATGATTCTATGATTATGTATGAGAAATTCGCTCCATTGAAGGCCCCCCCCCCACATTTATCCAATTCACAACTGCTGGACCCAAACATGGACCTGAATGGAATTTGTTGTCAGAAATCTGTACATTTCTGAGATTATGTTGCGTTCCGCTTAAGAAAGCAAACGTGTTTGACAACAGGCACACTTTTGAAAAAAGCACAAAGAAAAGCGCATATAATTCCAAAAAGCGCAGAGAGATGCTTTAGTCGATGGGTGCATGAATCCAAATGCATACATTTGAGAATGTGCAGAACGATGCACATATTAATAAAAGGGTATGAATGTGCATACAGAAGTTTTTTTAAATAATAATCACAAGCTGATGTGGAAATGAGATGGAATTTTATTTTATTACTATTTATTATTACATTTATATCCTGCTTTTTTCCTCTTGCAAGGAGCTCAAGGCGGCTTACATATTCTTCCTCTTCTCCATTTTATCCTCACAACAACCCTGTGAGGGAGGTGAGGCTGAGAGTCAGTGACTGGCCCAAGGCCACCCAGTGTGGGTACAGACTTGAACCTGGATCTCCCAAGTCTAAGCACTACATCACACTGGGATGAGCTTGACACTGAAAACCTGAAAGTTCCATCCATCCCTGATTGCCATCATCCCGGACCATTAGCCATGGTGGCTGGGGCTGATAGGAGGTGGAGTGCAATGACATTTGGTAGGCTAGCGTTGCCCACTCCTGGTTTAGGAGTTTTTAAGTCAAGCTCAACTATCTGAATTGTATTCAGAAACAAACTGGCCATTGGTCTAGAACTTCTGGTGCTGGAGAAATATCCTTGCCATAGCAAAACAGTCAGCATGTTTTCTCATCCCAGGCAATCTGCTCCAAACGTGCAAGCTGAGAAAGCTGATTCAAATCTCAGCTCAGCCACAGCGTCTCTGGACACCGCAGACATGCCCGTCGGACTCCATTTCTCAGTGGCAACATGGAGATAATAATACTGACCTATATTACAGGGTTGCAATGAGGAGTAATGCTAAATGTTGTATTTTAATATTTTAACTTTTGTAAACTGCCCAGAGAGCTTCGGCTATGGAGCGGTATGGAAATGTAGATGACGATGATCATCTATTATTACGCCAGAGAGCCAGGGCAATATAATGGTTACAGAGCACATCAGTCTTTCAACTGAAGAGACGTGGGTTTCAATCTCCACTCAGCCATTATGCTCACTGGCCAGTCATAATCTCACAGCCCAACTGTGAAGGTTTGAGGCCTACAGAGTCAAAGGGAAAAACAAAGGTCAGGCGTAGAATTTTCTGTTTGGAGGGGGTAACCCTGAGAGAAGTAGTTTCATTTCTCTGGCCACGTGTCAGTTTCATTTCTCCACTTAAGTTTCATTTCTTCAGGTCTGAGGCAGTGCTTTCGGTTTTGAAGGAAGAGGGTATACAAAGAGAGTGAGAGAGCCCGGAAGAGCAGAGAAAGACCAGGCTGCAGCTGGAGCAAGCATGAGACAGCCAGAGCCTGAAGTGAGAGTAGAGTCTGAAGAATGAGCAGGGAGAAGCAGCCTAGAAAAGCCTAAGGACAGCAGGGGTAAAGGAACTTGTGTTTTGCAACTTTTATTTTCTTTTAATGCCTTCTGTATCACTCACCTCTATTGTGGAAATGCCTTTAGTTGTGATGTGTTGGCTTTACATCTACTAGTAAACTGCTGTGGTCAAAACCCAAGGGTCTAGAATGGCAGTCACCTCCTGTCTATAGGCTAAACCCCACATTACTGGGAAGGGGGAGATTAAAAGAAGGAAGGTGAGACTCTTAAGGAGGCAAGAGATCCTTAAGGGGTTGCTCAGGGGGTCCTGGTCATAAGGGGAACTTTGACACTAACCTGCATTACAGGGTTGTTGTCAGGATAAAATGTGTATTGTGGGGAGGACAACTCAGAGGAAGGGCAGAAATGTTATCAATAAATTGTTATGAGTACAGTTTAATTGTGATTCCTCACCCTGAGTCCAACAATCCATTTAGACACACTATAAACCCCTATAGGAACAGAACTTGCAATTACAAAGATAACCCATTGTATGTTCTCAAACCCACTACAAAGCAACGATAATGAATTTAGGTACCCAGCAACATTTTATGGACAGAAAGTGGGATGCAGCTACAACACCCCATTTCTCATACTAAGGGTCACTTGCTTGATCTCCCCACATGATTGATCTCCCCCATTATTATATGTTGTGCAAGCCTTTGCACCGTGCTTGCTATTTTATTGGACTACAACTCCCATCATGTCCAGGTGGCTGGGCATGATGGGATTTGTAGCCTAAAACAATGAGGGAGTGCCAGGTTGGGGAAGACCGGATTAAAAAAATAGCAACTTGGTCTGATAAACAGGGATTGCTGGAGTGTCTGGATTTATGTCAGGTTGTCGGGTCAGGGCATTTTTTTCCTCAAACGGATTCACTGTCTAGCCAAGCAAATTCCACATTTTCGTGTCGACATTCCAGCCAAATAGATGTTGGCCGGCTCCCTATGCTACAAGCACAAAGTCCACCGTTCAGTGGTTAAATTGTAACTTCACTTGAGTATATGAGATCAGGGGGGAAATGTGCTTCAATTATTCCCCTCCCTTTTAATATAATAAGACGCAGAGCACTCAGAGAGGAGAGAAACATCGCACTTGATTTAGACCAGCTTATGTTTGGGTGGTATGTTTTACGGACCATGTTCAATGAACAATCTTGATTCCATGTAGAATGAGAACCAGACAGGAGTTTCCAAACAACTTCAGGACTTTTCTCCGTTTTCCACCCTTACAGTCAACGGCTCAGCTGAGGCATCGTTACAACAATGTAGTCCATACTGTTCCGCATATAAAGCGGCCTTATGAATTAGTCTTCAGAAGTACTGCACTTAAATCTCCCTCACCACAAAAAAACCCTTTACCACCCTGTTTGCAAGCTGAGAAATTTGGGGCAGGGGATTTAGACTATGGGGTGGACGTTGAACAGAGCCAAAGCATTTGCCACACTTGAAATGAGTAGCGTTTATGGTGGCCGCAAAGCTTCTTTATTACTACTAATTCTTACTGTAATTACCATTCATTTATGGCACCTTATAGGGTACAAGAGGGCAGGTCCCTGTCCTGAGGACCTTATGATCTAAAATTTGACACAGGGATAGGAAATGGCAAAAGGGAAAGAAATGGAGGCTGGGGTAAACAGGGAGAGAAACTGAATTTGTTTCAGTTACATGTACGTCATCTTCGTTATAGGATTTCCTTGTAGTAGGGCATGGGTGGCGACCATCGATCCTCACAAGAACCTTGTAAAGTAGGGCTAGGCAGAGAAATAGTGGCTGGCCCAAGGTCACTCAATGAGTGTGGGATTTCACACAGTGGAAAACCAGATGTCTCCTTGGGAAGCCCACAAGGGTCTATCTAGTCCAGCATTCGGTTCACATAGTGGCCAACCAGCTGCCCAAGGGAAACCCACAAGCAGGACATGAGTGCAACAGCCCATACTCCCCAGCAACTGGTGTACATAGGCATACTGCCTCTGATACTGGAGGTAGCATATAGCCTTCAGGACCAGTAGCCATTGATAGCCTTATCTTCCATTAATTTGTCTAATCCCCTTTTAAAGCCATCCAAATTGGTGGCCATCACTATGCCTTGTGGTAGCGAATTCCACAGTATGACTATGTGCTGTGGGAAGAAGTCTGTCCTTTTATCTGTCCTGAATCTCCCATCACTCAGCTTCATGGGATGACCCCTCCGGGTTCTAGTATTAGGAGAGAGGGAGAATTATGCCTGGTGTGGAGAAAATGGACAGGGAGACATTTTCCTCCCACTCTCCTAATACTACAACCCAATGGGGTCATCCCACAAAGCTGATAGGTGGGAGATTCAGGACAGATAAAAGGAAGGGCTTCTTCACACAGCACAGAGTTAAACTATGAAATTTGCTACCCCAAAATGCAGCGATGGCCACCAATTTGGATGCTTTTAAAAGGGGGTTGGACAAATTCCTGGAGAAGGCTATCAATGGCTACCAATTCCAATGGCTATGTGCCATCAATAGCTAGCAATGGCTCCTAGTCATGAAGGCTCTATGCTGCCTCCACTATCAGAGGCAGGATGCCTACATACAGCGGTTGCTGGGGAACATGGGTGGGAGGGTGCTTTTGCGCTCATGTCCTGCTTGGGGGTTTGCCGTGGGCAACTGGTTGGCAGCTGTGTTAACAGAATGCTGGACTAGATGGACCCTTGGTCTGATCCAGCAGGGCTCTTCTTACGTTCTTATGAGAAAAACATATTTCTGTCCACTTTCTCCACATCATACATCATTTTATACACCTCTTGTCTGTGTTTAGCTCCCTGCTTAGCCAGGAACTCACTGGGTAGCCATAAGGAAGACATTCACTGACAGCTTCTGTTTCCCCACCTGTAAAATGGGACTATTAAGATGGCTCTTGAGAGGACAGATCAACTAATTACTGTAATCACTGAGCTGGCGTTATGGAAGAATGCACATTTTGTCCATGTCACATGTGGTCTGTTTTAAACTGGAGAGTGGGGCTGAGCCCAGGAAACAGCTCACCCGCCTATACACACCAGTGCAGACTGACACATATGCTTGAGCTCTCATGTGCCTGCACAGCAAAGGCCACACATCTCTCCCTTTTCTGCAGACATGCAGGCATCTCCTTCCCAGCTTGGTTGGATGCTTGCAGAGCTAAGTAGCACAACCTTTGACCATCAAAATCTCATATCTGGTTGAGATGGACCAGAGATGGGGATGGCCTAGATCATAGAGCCAGCGTGGTGTAGTGGCGAGAGTGTTGGACTGTGAGTCGGGAGATCCGGGTTCTAGTCCCCACTCGGCCGTGGAAGCTCACTGGGTGACTTTGGGCCAGTCACAGACTCTCAGCCCAACCCACCTCACAGGGTTGTTGTTGTGAGGCTAAAATGGAGAGAAGGAGGATAATGTATGTATGTATGTATATATTTATTTATTAAATTTATTAATCGCCCATCTGGCTGGTCACCCAGCCACTCTGGGCGATGTACAACACACCATAAAACAATTTAAAACAATAAAATTCTACCATAATTTTTTTTTTAAAATACCCTAACCCACCCCAAATGCCTGCCTGAACAACCACGTTTTTAATGCACGACGGAAGCTCATTACAGAGGGGGCATGACGGAGTTCCCTGGGGAGGGAGTTCCACAGAGTGGGGGCCACCACAGAAAAGGCCCTCTCCCTCGTCCCCACCAGTCTAGCTGTCCTGGCTGATGGGACAGAGAGAAGGCCTCCTTGAGCTCCTTAAGGAGGATAATAGGCGGGAGATAAATGTATTAAATAAATAAATAAATAAATAAATAAATAAAGAAAGAAAGAAAGAAAGAAAGAAAGAAAGAAACCTTATTCTGGTTTGCACGACATGACAACCCATGGTGGGTCATCACCCTTGTTTGCTTCAGAGTGGCTTGTTGTGATGTCCAGCCCTGGCATGGTGGCTTCAGTATGGTTTGTTAACCACACACAAGCTGTGGCGGTGGCTTGTCTTGACGTGCAAACCCAGCATGAAGGTTTGTGCGTGGTTTGTGCCAAAAGGCTACAGAGTCGCTTGGCAAGAGCAGCAGGAAACCTGGCTGCTTCGCGATCTCGCTAGGTATATGTCAGGCTCGCAACACCTATGTGCCCAATTGTGATTGGCGCTCGCGCTGCACAAATGGGTGAGTTGTGCAAATTGGGCAGCGATGGACTGTGAAATTTGCGCATTTTTCCTAATTTGGGGATCATTTTTTTTTTTTACTTTCTGGAATTATATACAAATTCAGTCATACGAAAATACAGAAAAAGACCCCAGAACCCCCCCCCCCCAATATCCATCTCCCCATAGGCTAAAACATGAAAATACGGATTTGGGGGGGAGGGATTTGCGCTTTAACCTCCTCCCCCATTTGGGGGCGATTTCCACAAACTCACATTAACTCATGGACATTCGTTAATGCAAATTAGCACAAGTACGCATTTGCGCTACTGCAAATTGGCGAAAATAGAACTACATTCTTGGACAAATCCCCCGATTCCGTTCACAAGCAGTTTTCCGTTCACGAAAAACACCTGACAATCTATGAAACACAAAATCTGTACATCCCCGGTTTTGCTCTGAAAAAAATAGTTGTGCCTTGAAGGCCACTGGGATACGTGCCAGGAGTGGCGGGGGGGGGAGGACCAAGGGGGGAAATACACCATGGAAAACCAAGGAGCGCCTGATCAGCTTATGGCAGCAGAGTGGCTTAGGGCTGGATTAAACATGACACCGTGGTTTGTTTTCAGGTGGCTTATCATGACGTGTGAACTTGCCCACCGAGTCAGCCCGCTGGTCCAATTAGCCCAGCATTGTCAACACTGACTGGCAGTGACTTTCCAGGGTTGCAGGCTAGATGTTTTTCTAGCCCTACCTGGAGGTGCAAACCAGGGGTTGCACCACTGAGCTCTGGTGCTTAATGCATCAGAGTTTCTGGAAGTTAGAAAACGTTGCAGAAGGAAGTAGCAGCTGATTTGGCTTGAGGTAAACCACCCACTGATCTCACCTGCTCTCAACATGTACCTGCTGGACAATTATGTTGCTGTTTTCCTGCTAACTCCTCCATTGATGTGGGCCGCAGACCCGCACAAAACAAGAACACACCACCTCAGCAAATGTTTTTCCTATCCACATTGCCAGCCGCTCCCAATCCACTGCGCTGAAGGCACAAGACGCCGAGAAAATCTGGAAGACCAACACCAATTAAAACTCAAGCTGCCATCAGGCTCCTTGGAATCAAAGCGGTTGACGAGAGGAAGATTCGTTAACAATTATCTCATGTGTGCAGCACCCATCTGCCACTCCCAGCCTGTCAAATCCCAGCCATCGCCAGTCTTCCAAACCCATCGGTGTTTGGAGCTCAACATGTTAGCAATGCCGCAACCCCATCCCCCTGACAGCTATCATTTCGGAGGCTTATGCCAGGGACGGCCTCTGCTCCAACTTACACCACCACCCCCGGCATGGAAGAAAACCGATCTTGCCCCGTAGCTCTTCAGTTTGGCTTTTTCCTGGTTCTACCAAGGGTCTGGCCTCTTAGACATCTTGGCGAGTTTAAAACCTGTTGGTAAGGTGGTAAAGCCTTGCAAGCTCTGCGGCCCACGCAGCCTCCTGTTCCTCATTGAGGCTTTTCTGACATATGCAGCCCCCTCCCCTCAACTGCCAGCCAGCAATCGACACCAGTAAATTCATTCCAGCTCAAACAGCCTCAGCGTGCCATAATAACCCCAGCAAAAAGAAAGGCCTGAGACAGCTCGGCTATTTTCAGACAGGTAAACATGGACGCAAAGTCTCTCTACGTACCAGGTTTGTTCTCTTCGCTCTCCGATTTCATGCTGGGGAGATTTGGGGGGGAGGTTTGCACTGGAGGGCTGGAAGAAGCTGCTCTCTCTTACTTATTCTTTCTTTCTCTTTCTCTCTCTCTGTCTTTCTCTCTCCCGTCCTTCTGACTCCTCCCTATCCAACCAGGAAATGCAGTTTGCACTACCTGAATGACTTGGAACCTGACCCTGTTGCAGGTTGCTGAATTTGCTGGCACGCTCTCACGGCAGAGAAGGAGGCGTGCCTGTGTAGCTGGCTCACCTGCTCAGCTGAGCCTCCAATCCCAGCATTTCAAGGTGCACCAAAGGGATTTCTGGACTTGGCTCTATACCAAAGCTGTTTGGTCATCTACAAGGCAAGGTCAGGAGAGATACCGAAGGCCCACGCAGGGCACTATAACAAAGAAAAGGGAACAGGGAGAATGTGGGCATGGGAAGCTTTTCCTTTGGTGAGGAGCCCATGTTCCTTCCCAAACGCGACGTCACAGGGTGGAGACAGGTCATGGCTCAGGATACGAGCACCTGCTTTGCACCCAGATGGGTTCAGATTCACTCCCTGCCATCTGTGGGTGAAATGATTTTGGGTAGCTGGTCTGGGGAGGGCCTCTTTCTGCTTGAGACCTGCTCAAAGTCCTGGCAATCTTTTCCCAGTCTGAATAGATGGCATGGTCAACATGCCTGACAAGGCACCTGTACCAGGTTGATGCCTTATACTGAGTCAGACGGTTGGTCCATTTAGCTCAATATTGCCTACACCAGCCTTCTTCAGCTTGGGGTCCTCCAGAAGTCTTGGACTTCAACTCCCATCACCCTCAGCTGGAATGGCCACTGGTCAGGAATGCTGGGAGTTACAGTCCAAAACATCTGGAGGGCATAAGGTTGGGGAAGGTGGTCTTGCACAGACTGGCAGAGATGGATAACCAGGGTTTCCGATGGGCTTTTTTCCCAGCCCTACCTGGAGTTGCCGGGCCCTGAATCTGGGACTGTTGGGACTCAAGGCAGGCGCTCTACCCCTGAACTCCACCTTTTCCCCAAAAGGAAATAATAGCTTCCACAGATGTCTCCAAAGTGGTGTTGAACAGTTAGGAAATAATAATACATGTTTTTCCTGTCAAAGGAACCTAGGAAGCTGCCTTATGCTGAACAAAACCATTGGTCCATCCAGAGCAGTATTGCCAACGCTGACTGGTAATGGCTCTCCAGGGTTTCAGGCAGGATTCTTTCCTGGCTCTGCTTGGGAGGTAGAATCTATGGCCCTTTCTTCCTATAACTCAGAGTAAACCATCCAACATACATGCCACATATGAGGTTATGTTATTATCATACAAAGCCCTAAACAACTCAGGACAAGGACACCTAGCACACCGCCTTCCCTTCTACATACCCAGATTGTCAGAGGAGGCCCCGCTGGTCATTCTGAAACGAACTGAATGCCGCCATGCAATACCCCAACGGTGGGCCTTCTCGGTGGTGGCACCACCCTTTGGAAAACCCTCCCCAGTACAATTCGGGAGGCAGGAAATGTGCCATCTTTCAAATGCCTTCTGAAAATGCATCTTTCAAACACATCTTTCAGATGCATCTTTCAAACGCATCTTTTCAAGCACCTCCTAAAAACGCAGCTTTTCACCCAGGCCTTCCCTGGGTTGTAAACTGCTGTTGGGCTTTACTTTGGTTTTACATAGTACTTTTAAAGTCTTATATTAAGTTTTACCGTGTTATGTTTTATGGTTTTAATTGTTGAGAACTGCCCAGGGAGCCTAAGCTGTTGGGCAGTATATAAATGTAATAAATACATACATACATACATACATAAATTGCACTTCTTCATCCAGGCTTTCCCCAGGTTGTAATTAAATTAATCATGCCACCCCATCTAACTATGCCTTGTATTGCTTTTATTGTAATTGAAATGGTTTTTAATGTTGTATTTTTTAATGTAGTGTTTTAAATGTGATTGTAGTATTTATGTGTAAACTGCTTAGGATTTTATTATATTTAGGGGTCTATGAATATCACAAATAACCAAACAAACATTCTACAGGGGAAAACAGGACACACATGCAAGAAACACCCCAATTATCAGACAAAATATCATTGCCCTATTCTCCCCCCGTTTGCCCCCAATTATACAGCGCTGAAGGCTTTGCACTGAATTTATTTATTTATTTATTACATGTATATCCCGCCATTTTTCCTCTTGCCAGGAACCCAAGGCGGCTTACATTATCCTCCTCCTCCTCTCCATTTTATCCTCACAACAACAACCCTGTGAGGTGGGTTGGGCTGAGAGTCTGTGACTGGCCCAAAGTCACCCAGTGAGCTTCCATGGCCGAGTGGGGACTAGAACCCAGATCTCCCGACTCCCAGTCCAACATTCTCGCTACTATACCACACTGCCTCTTATTATATGTAGGGATGTATGAAAATCAGTTACCTTTCGGGGATTATGCTGACGATGCGGGGGGAGGCGTTCCGTCCCTCCCCCCGGAATACTCGCTGGGGGGGGAGACGCTCCGTTCCTCCCCCCCCGGAATCCTGGCCGGCTGGCTGTGCTCCGCAGTTATTCTGCAGAGCCGCCAGCTGGCTCCGCCAGCAGCTGGACATCCAGCCGCTGGCTAGCGGGGACGCAAATGGCGGTGGCTGTAGCCGCCGCTGTTTGCATCCCTGCAGTCAGCCGTGATAGGCTACGTAAATGTTTACGTAGCCTATCATGGCTGAGTAAAAAAAACACAAAAAAAGTGCGTATGCAAATGGCGGCGCCCATTTGCGTTCCTTATTTTGGCACGTCTTAGTCTACGTGAACATTTACGTAGACTAAGACAGCGAAAATAAGGGGAACGCAAATAGTGTAGCGTCTACGCTATTTGCATTCCCCTTATTTTTGCCGTCTTAGTCTACGTAAATATTTACGTAGACTAAGTCGTGCCAAAATAAGGAACGCAAATGGCGGCGCCCATCGGCGCCACCATTTGCATACGCGCTTTTTTTTTTTATGTCAGCCGTGATAGGCTACGTAAATATTTATGTAGCCTATCACGTTTTTTTGTTTTTTGTTTTTTTTTAACTGGAAATGGTGGCGGCGGCAGCCGGTCGGAAGACCGGCTGCCGCCGCCGCCACACCGCTGCTGGAGCCACCGCCGGAGCCGCCGCCGCCAGGAAGATCCGCCCCAGGTAAGTCTTGTCCCGGGGAGGGCGGGGGGGCAGAGCGTTCCACCACCGATTTCGGGGGGCCGAATGCGCTGGCATTCGGCCTCCCCGAGATCCATGGCGGAATTCTCTGACATCCCTAATTATATGCTTTAATAATCCTTGACTCAGCAATGGCCTGATTTAAAGGTCTCAGTCATTGTCCTGTGGTTAAAGTGGGTTGGGGTAGGAGTGATGCAGATATCAGGTTTGTGAGATCAACTTTTTTTTTTTAAGAGATGTGCACAAATGGCCTCTTGAAATTCTCCATCCTATATGTGGGCAGAGAAACTGGGGGGACAGTTTCATCAGATTTCTCCCGAAGGAGGAGAAATCCTCGAACAATTTATCACAGGTAGGGCTCACCGTTCAGAAGGGTTGTAGCACAGCTTCTTTCTCTTTGCCCTTCACCTCCAAGATATTTGAGGGGTTTCGCACTGCCAGGGCAAGTAGCAACGGCATCAGCTGTGAGGTCCCATTTTGCATCCCCCACAATCCCCCATTCCTAGCATCATTTGAGAGCGTGGCAGGGTGCAGGGATGCAGCCACGACAAAAAATAATGAAGAAAATTTGGAGAAAATTTTGCAAAGTGGCCTTTCGGGGGGGGGGAGAAAAAGAGGGAACCTGTTGGGCTCCAAACAATGCCTTCACAGAAGTATTCATATAAAAAGTGTTTTGTTTTTAGCACCCCCCCCCACGCTTCTTGCCATCTGCTGGAAATTGTTGCTCACTTGCCAGCTGGACAGCGTGTGACCTGACAGTGCCAGTCAGAGGTCTGACTCAATGGGACTCAAACCAGGGCTGCCTTTGACACCTTGGCTTGTGTGAATCTGACACTGCTGTAGTAAAGGGGTCTCAGCAGCCCCCAGCCTGGTTTGCACACCTGCCCCTGGCTGAGTGGAATGCAATGTTCTGAATTTTACTGTCAAGGTGGATGCCCCTTTCCCTGGTAATCCTCCAAGAATCCCCCAGGGATCTTCTCCAAGATCTGCCTTATAACCCTGGACACTGATAGAGTCCCCTACAAATCGGAGGTAACGCCCAAGATGCAGGTAGTTGAGGACTTGACTGCTGCTGGAAGAAGCCGTTTGTGGGCTGCTCCCAGGGGGACGATGTGTGCAGCATAAAGCTGGGGGCTCACTCACGCTGCACTTTGCCCCCGCCTGGGGGAGGACGCGGTGTGGCGAAGTGGCCCAAACCAAGGCAGCACTCCTGCAGCTGCTAGTGCAGGGAGGAATGTTCAGGTTTTGTAAAACCCATTCCGTCTGCGTTTTGTGGATTGCCAGGCGCCTTTCTTTCTGTCGTCCGCTCATTGGTGGAAGCGGATCTTTTCCAATTTCACGAATTTGTGCAAACTTGCAAAAAATGTGCAATCCCCCCGCCCCCCCACAGCACATTTCCATGCTTTAGACTATGGGGGAAATGCACATTTTCGGCTGGTGTTTTTAAAAATTGTACGTATTTTTCTAGGATGGTGGGAGCAATCCTATGTCCCCTAGACAGCGCCTGGGGGACGTAGGATTTTTTGGTTTCTGGGCTCCGAGGTCAGGACCAGAGCTGCGGCTTTGCAGCCCAGAAAGGGCGCTCCCTCCCCCACTTGTAGCCGGCATGGTTTGCTCTGTAGCAGCTACGTTTCTGTACTTGGGAATGGAGCATGGAGACAGGGAAAAGGGGACAGTCCTGGGGCAGGGAGGGGAGGAGACGGTGGAAGCTGAAGTATGCTGCTTCCTACGTGCCATCTCCTCTTGCTCTGAACCTCCCTGGCGAGATAGGCAAAATCGCCCATCTAGACAGAAAAGTTGGGCAGCTGGAGCTCAGAGGCAAGTATCGCCTCTGTGCTCTGGCCACTCGGCATTGGATAGCCTCTGAGTTCAGAGGCTGCCGGCTATCTCCGTAGGATTGTGCCCTAAATTCTGGGGAAAAAATGGCCCGCAAGTCCACGGAATCCCTGCAACTTGGGAAAAAACAGTCCACTGCAGAATCTGTGGGTCAGATGCATAGAAATCCAATCTCATTTGATTCGGTTGTGGATTTCTCCGACATCCCTAATCGCAGTCAGAACGATTTTGTTGTGCATGAGCTTTCCCCACCTGGGCAAAACCCAAGTGCAGCGAAGCCTCATGGAGAACTGGATGAGGTCGGGGGCCTGGCTGTGCCCCCAGTGCCATCTAGCCATGAAGGGCCAGGTGTGTGTGCATGGGTAATTCAACCCCCCCAAACGGTTCCCTACCCCTGCTTTCGTTCCTTCCTCTTTGACTCCGACCCCCGCAAAGGAATCTTGTGCACATCTGGAATAGATAAAACACAGCAAAGACGCAAAGGTGTAAGTGGGGTTGAATTCCTATTGTGTTGTGTTTTAGCAAAGTTCAGGAAAGTGCAAGCACATCAATAAAAAGAACCACTGCAGAAAAGCCATCCTGATGAAACTGGTGACATAACCCCACCCAGGCTGCATTTTATGCAGGGTTTTATCCATGTGAACATAGACGTCGGTAACACGGGGTGGGGGGGAGATGCAAATGAAATGTAGGAAGCGGTGCTGGATCCATGTTTATTATGCAGGGGTGGGGGGCTTGAGCAAGATGCCTTCAGTGTCCCCCTCCACCTTGCAACATACCCACTGTCCATTTGCTTGCCCTCTCCCTCCCGGTCTCATCTGGACCACTGCCCAGCAGGAGAGCAGAAGGATGCTTACATATTTGGAGAGGACAGGTGTGTATATAGGCAGTAACAACAAGGAGGCTGGGCCAGGAGGCTTCAGGGATCACTGCAGGGATGTGGGCCTTGGCAGGTGCCTGACAATGCCAACCCCCGATGCCCGCCCAGGGAAGAAGTAAAAGGTGAGGCTAACTGTGCAAACACCAGTTCTGGAATTAGCTTGACAACATCTCCCAGTTTTGCAAGGAGCTCCCTGCTGGAGGACGCAGGGACTCTCAGTGTGTTCTGGACACAGGAGCACCATACAGCCACTTTAGCGATATCTCCAGGTGAAGTGATTTGCTTTTCCCCATCAGAGGGAATAGCAACCGGTCAGGAGCAGAGAGAACCAAGGAGGTGGGGGACGCTGACTCAGCCGTAATATGGTCTGGGGCAGGCCCCCTCTGCCAACCCGGTGTAGGGATGTCGGAGAAATCCAGAACAGGATTAAATGAGTTTGGATTTCTATGAATCTGACCCACACATTTTGCAGCGGACCGGCTTTTCCCGAGTCACACGGGTTCCGAGGACTTGCAGACCAGTTTTTTTGACTTTCCGGAATTTCACACACATTTAGCGGTAGAAAGATACCTAAAATAAAAACCACTGGATGAAAATGTGCATTCCCCCCTAGGCATGAAAAAGGGCATTTCAGGGGGATTTGCGCCTTTGTGCAAATGCGCCTTTGCGCAAATGCAGATTTGCGCAAATTGGGAAAATGGCAAAACAACTGATTCCGTCAATGAGCAGACGATGGGACAAAAGGCACCTGACAAGCCGTGAAATGGAGATGGAACAGATTCCACAAAATCCGTACATCCCTAACTTGGTGCCACGTGGAGGCGTTGGGATGCACATCTGGTGTGCCAACACATCTGGACAGTGCCAGGTTGGGGAAGCCTGGTCTGGAACAACCATGAGGCTTGAGAAGATGCAACAGCAACGGCAGCAATGTGCGGGTGGATTGAGCGCGGCAGCAATATTTGAAAACAACGTGGACTTTTGGTCTCAAAGGGGCAGGCTTAGTGAGCAGAGCAGTTTTGCTCAAAGTCTCTCCTTTCATAATCCTGTTAGACAAGATTGCATGGAAGCAAGTATCTATTACATAAGCTATCGCAAACCGTTTTCCTAATGCAGGAATGCTCTGGATTATAAACCAAGACCAGGACGCAATTATTTCCTGCGCCTTGCCTTGCAATCTTTAACAGGTCTGTTGCTCGGCAAGAGTGCCAAGAAAACCAAGGCTGGTCAACCAAGGAGGCTTCCTGGAAAAGAGCTGTTTTCAGGAGGTGCTGAAAACAACACAATGTTGGTGCTTGCCTGAGCTCCAGAGGCAGGGAGTTGCACAGGAAGGGGGCCACCACACTGAAGGCTCTTCTCCGGGTGGACTCCAGCATTTAGCATTCCCTGGCTCACTCTGCCCTGCATTCAACTGTCCCCAAATTTTGGTGGAACTAGGAGAATGCCTAAAATCCATTCTGTGATTCTATCCTACGTATTGGCCACATTCACACATAGCTCTCAACTAGCAATCCTGGTATAATGAATCACAGTATGAATGAGCCGTCAATAGCATAGCACACAGTAGCATAGCACCATGCACACAGCCCATTCAGTCTTCCCTTGGCATGAGTGCGTAAACCAAACCAGGGAGGGGAGAGCTTCACATTATGTCTCAACCTGAGATTGTGGTTTATTGTCCCCAAGAAAGCCAGGGTTCATAAGCCAACCACAAACCCTGATTTAAAGCTGGCTTAAAATCCCAGTTTGTTTGGGTGCAATAAAGCATAATGTTGAGTTCAGACAACGCATGAAGCTGTCTGTCCCCTTCCTCGTTTGGTCACTGTTTCTGTGAATGGGGTGTGTCAACATGCTTCTCGTTCACATTGTGGTTTATTAAGCCAGGATTCTTGCCTTAGCGTTAGGTGTGAACACAGTCAGCATGATACAGCTTTCAAATCCTTCAGTGAATTTGCATCTTCACTTACCTCCTATGTTACCGGCATGCATGTGCCCACCGGCAAAAAAGCAATCGTGGTGTCTCTGGGGTTTCAGACAAGAGTCTTTCCTCGCCCTGTTGGCCAATATTGGGGATTGAACCTGGGACCGTTGGCATGCAAAGCATGCATCGCCATCCTGAGCTATGGCCCCTTCCCAAAGCAACCATGGAGGACCGCTTATATATTGGGGCCACATTAGAGACACCATCAGGTAATTTGGGACTCAACTCCAGCACAAAATCTGAATGATGTAGAACAGGGGTAAGCAACCTGGGGCCCTCCGGATGTTTTGGACTACAACTCCCACAGTCCTTGACCATCGGCTAGAGCTGATGGGAGTAACAGTCCAAAACATATGCACAGCATCAGGTTGTTTTAACTCCAGCGAGCGATTTTGGAAGCATTCCTCTGGTGAACACATTTTGTCAAGGTTTTAGTGGGGAGGGGGAGAAAAGGGTAGCATTAAAAAATAAATGCTTTTTGCTAGAAAGTTGGGATTCGGCTTGACAGAGGATATTAGTTCACCCTTTACGAACCCCCCTGGAACTGTCAGACAATCACTTTCCAGGTAAGCAATGCAAATTAAGTCTGGAGTCAAATCGGTGCCCTCAAACTGAACGGCTCAGCACAGTGTCGCTAATCCCTTAAGTTCCAGTCTTAGTCCCAGACTCATGTAAGCACAGAGAAACTGAACAACCAGCACAGTTACGACCTTGGCTCAAAGGGAGCCAAGGCGTTGGAGGGCCAAATTACGCGTGAGCCTATTCTCATATTTTGTTTTCGAGTGCAAGATTTTTCTTTCACAAATGGCCAGTGTGTCCTCTCCCCAAGCTGGATCGGGACCACGGCATGGGAGGGGGGAACAGGGCTTTAATCCTTTGCCCCCACTGTGGTTGCACTCCCTGTTCACTCCCGCAACACAGTTTGAAAACCACCCTCTTAATTTACATCAGTCTGTAAGGCAAGGGTAACGCCTCTCTTAGCCAGGCTCGAGTTCTCTTTCATCCTTTCTTCGACATTCACAGAATCCACACGTCAGGCAAACAGCACCGTGAGAGCCTCAAAGGCTCTCTTAGGACCGTGTTCTCACGTTACGCCACAACGTGGAAGCCATCCACGTAAAACCATGTTAATTCCAGAAGCCACGTAAAACGAGACAACTGCTCTTCCTTCTAGGGAGGTTGGAGAATTCCGTCTCCGTTCGTCAATCATGCAAGCCCATCCTGCCCGCAATCCCAAAGGCAAAGGGGTATTTCTTGTTTTTGATTTGTGATCACGTTTGAAAAGCATGTCTTTTGTAAAAATGCATTTCGAAAAAATACGCATTTTCACATTTTTAGCCCATGGGAGAAAAGTGCGGACTTTTGAAAAATTTCCACAGAAATCTGCACTTTTCCTGTTCGAATGAGTCGAAAAACAGGTTGGAGCCGGAAATGGGAGTGAGCCGAAACGACCTTGGAAGTGAATTTTGGAGAGTTTAGGCAAGCTCGAAAATTGCTGGTTCTCCCATCCTGACTCCCTTCTCATGCTGGTGTCACTCGCCTGGAAACCGAAGTAAAGCTGGCAGGGGGAGAAGACACAGCAAGAACTGCACGCAGATGGTATGAGGCTGCACATCTTAGTCCCAGGGGCCAAATCTGGGATCCTAACCTGGCCGTTCTTCAGGAGGCCACACTCCCTCCCCTTGGCCCCTCCCCTTTCCCCTGACCACCGATCGGTTTCCTGGCTTTGTGCAGGGAAACCAGTTCTGAAAGGTTGGTATGCCTCTCCCAAGGCTTAACCATTGGCAGGAAGGGATGGAAGCTAAAATATGCTGATGCAAAGGGGGCTGGTGGCGCTGATGGCAGTGGGGTGGTGAATCTGCTCCGGGTTTCAGTCAGAACCAGTCAGAACTCTAAAGAAGCCATCCAAAGCGCTGGTATTTTGGCTATGTTGTGTCCGCATTGGTCCATCCAGCTCAGTACTCATAGGATCCTGCTCAATGCAGGAAGCCTGATTCCCAGGTGGTCTCCCATCCAAGGACTAACCCGGGCTGACCCTGCTTAGCTTCTGAGATCAGACAAGATCGGGCACATCCAGCCCTTTGCTCAACATCACAGAATCATAGGGTGGGAAGGGGCCCATAAGGCCATCGAGTCCAACCCCCTGCTCAATGCAGGAAGTCTGATTCCCAGGCAGTTTCCCATCCAAGTGCTAACCAGGGCTGACCCTGCTTAGCTTCTGAGATCAGACAAGATCGGGTGCATCCAGCCCTTTGCTCAACGTCATAGAATCATAGGGTGGGAAGGGGCCTACAAGACCATTGAGCCCCAATGCAGGAAGCCTGATTCCCAGGCGGTCTCCCATCCAAGGACTAACCTGGGCTGACTTTGTTTAGCTTCTGAGATCAGACAAGATCGGGCACATCCAGCCCTTTGCTTGTTCTTACTGTCTACACTGGAAGACTCTCTCCAAGGTTTCAGGCCTGGGCCTTTCCTAGCCCTGCTTCGAAATGCAGGGGTTGAACCGGGGATCTTCCGAAGGTAAAGCACGTGCTCTTATACCAAGTCAAGCCCCCTCCCAAGATAACGGTAACGTTAATTCCAGATCCCCACCCAGGAAACATTAGTTATTGGGCTGATTAGAAATGTACTAAATAAATAAATAAATGCATAAATAAATGAAATGCAACAGTGTAGGAAATGGCAATAAAGAATTTCGGGGGGAAATGATGTGTGTGTGTGTGTGTGGGGGGAGGTTAGCCATGTGACTATAGATTGAAAAGAAAACAGCCATGCTGGCTGTGGATGCTGGGAGTTGCTACACAACACCTCTAGAGGGCGCCATGTTGGGAAAGGCTGTTCTGTCCCACTGAAAGGGCCAGTGGAAATGCCAACACTTGAATCCGTGGACATGCGGAGTCAGGCCATGGCTGTGGGGTGAGCAGGAGACGGGGTGAGCAGGAGACGGGATATGAAGCCAGGGAGGTAGTCGGATGGATGGGGCATGATGTGTGGAGACGGGTGGTTAAAGGATACTTCACACATGTATGTCTTCAGTGGAGACGGGTGCTCCGATTTCGGTGGGGCTGGGAATCCATTCTAAGTTTCAGTCAGAACCAGTGGGAACTCTAAAGGAGCTCTCCAAGGTGGACCCTATCCCCCAAATGGGTCCAGCACCTTGGATAGATCTTTTAGAGTTCTGGCTAGTTGTGGAGAAGTTCTTCTGGAGAAGTTCTCGGGGGCTATGTTTCAGTAGTGGGCAGGGTTGAGGGCAAAAGGGGGATAGGGGAACGGGGTGGGGCCACAGGATGGGGGCGTGGCCATCTGGGGTAGCCAAGAGGGCCAGACTGAGTCCCCAAGTTGGCTGGATTTTGCCCACCTGGGAACTCAGCATCCTCGCTTTAGGAGCTCCGGGACAGGGAGATAAACAGTTCCCGGAGCCCTTAAAGAAACTGGCTCTATTGCCAGGTGAAGACTATCCAAGGAAGCAGGTGTAAGCAGTTGGACCCATCCAGGATCATGTCCACAGCAGTGCCCCTGGCACAGAATGTCCCAGTTTCTCCATGAGTGAGGCCACCTGGGGGGGCAGATGTTGGTGTGAACATGTTGGTGCATGAGTTACTTCCTTCATGTGCTCCCAGGCACACAGCTCCTTCAGACGGGGGATAAACAGAAGAAGCGGAGCCATAATTTGCTTTCTGTGGCGTCTCCTGCATGCGTACAATGTGGCTATCATCACTTAGAACTCGGAAGTGCTCCAAGAACAAGGACTCTCACTTGTTTGCAACACATAAATACAAGGAAATAGCATAAAAGTGAATTAAAGGTCGTTCTCAAGGGAAACAAAAGAAGGGAACTCTTGCGTTAATGCTGCCTAGGAAATGGAGCTGAAAGGGAATCTTAACGGAAGCGGGCTGGCGGCCAGCGTCGTAACCCAACGCCACTAAGCCATGCTTGCAAAACAAAGCAGCAACCTGCAAGAATGGGGGTAGGGGAGCTGGGATTAAACACAATTGTGCGCAAGCGAAGTGTTTTGCTTGCTGCAGGTGGGCTCTGTGTTTGTGCTTCAAGGGCGAGGCCCTATCAAGAGTCCAAGCGTGACTTTCCTTGTCTTTCACTCTCTGGAGGAAGTCGAGATGGGTGAGCTCTCCAGAGCTTATCTCGGATTCACTTGGAAACTTCTCTGAGAACTTAAACAAAAGAAATACATAAATATATCAGAAGGGCTTGGGTAGGTTTTCTGTTTTGCATGGAGCCAATCCAAAGCCTCAGAAAATTACCCAGCCATCCCCAGCATAGCTCTTGTGGGTGACCCCATGGAGTGAAATCCAAAGGCAGGAAAATGGTGCTCGCTTTGCCGGTCTCCTTCCCTCACCCTCAAATTTCACCACTGCAGGGTTCCATGAAGCTTGTGTGGGCTGACTTGAAGGGGTGAAACCAGCCATGCTTCTCCAGCTTGGATTTCAACTGATTTCTGAATGAGCCCCTGGTGTTCTGTTCTGAGCCTGGTTTGGGAGAATCATAGAAGAGTAGGGTTGGAAGGGGCCTACAAGGCCAAAGCCTTGTTGTTGTTGGTACCTTTGGTAGAAAGGCACTGAATCCAAGCGCACATCGGCCATTCTGGATTGCAGCATCTCTGAGAAGGATCAACCTTTACCAGGAACCCAGGCTAGCTATCTAAAGGGCTGTCATGCACAAGATACAGCAGCTTTCTTCTCTGTTCCTCCAGAGTGCAGGGCTAGAACCGATGGGTGGGAATTGCAAGGAAGCAGATTTTGGCAAAACATCAGGAGACACAGCAAGACCTGTTTAGAAGTGGAAGGGACTGGGTTCTCCTTCACTGGAGGTATTTAAGGAGATCCCGGACAGCCATCTGGCAGGGATGCTATAGTTTCAAGGTTCCTGCACTGAACAGGAGGTTGGACTGGATGATCTCTAAGGGACCTTCCAACTCTAAAGCTCTACATTTTAGACAGCATTAATCAAGATGGGCCAGTGCACTGACTCAGGGTAAGGCAGGTCACAGATGCCTTCCAACATCTGTGCAGACAAAACCGAGCATAGCCCCTGTTCTCCCACCCAGCGCAGAAGTCCAAACTCATTAAATTTTGATGAAGGTTTCTTCATCGGCAGCAAATTCTGTTCACTGACTCTGCATTCGCTTTTTCTGAACCAGCTTCTGAAGCAGGAGCTAGTAAAGCTAGTAAATAGCCATAGCAGTTTATATAAAAAGCAGAACAAGACTTTAAATCCCCTGAGGCCCTTCTCGCGGTCCCACCACTATCACAGCTCGCCTGGTGGAAGAGCAGGAGAGGACCTTCTCGGTGGCTGCCCCACGGCTCTGGAATTCCCTTCCCAGGGAGGCGTGAGTGGCACCCTCCTTGGTATGTTTCCGCAGGCAGACAAACACTTTTTTTGTTCTGGCAGGCCTTTGGGGATAGTTAGTCTGGATCTGTGAGAATAGGATGGATTGATGCTATGGTTTATAGTGTTATTCTTTAAATTCTGATATTTTATACAGTTTTAATATTATTGATGATGTAATCATATTTTAACTTTCATATATTTCTATGTTTTAACTGTATAAGTTAAGTGATGGGGTGCCTATCCCCATAGGATTGGGGATTCCTGCTCAATGCAGGAAGCCTAATTCCCAGGCGGTTTCCCACCCAAGTGCTAACCAGGGCTGACCCCACTTAGCTTCCAAGATCAGAGATGAGATCAGGTGCATCCAGCCCTTTTGCTCAACATCATAGAATCATAGAGTGGGAAGGGGCCTACAAGACCCTCGAGTCCACCCCCGTGTTCCATGCAGGAAGCCTGATTCCCAGGCGGTCTCCCATCCAGGTGCTAACCAGGGCTGACCCTGCTTAGCTTCCGAGATCAGACAAGATTGCAGGAGAACAGAGTGACAGATACAGGGATACAGTGAGAAAGGGGCGATAGAGACAATGGAGTGGCAGGACAATCATCTGTGTATGTCTGTATGTGTGTGTGTGTGTGTGTTATACAGTATAACTGTATACAGTTAACTTATACAGTTAACTTGACTGTATATCAGCTTGTGATCGAATTGTTGTCGATCACAAGCTGAATATGAGCCAACCATGTGATGTGGCTGCAAAAAAGGCCAATGTTTTTTGGGCTGCATTAATGGAAGCATAGCTTCCAAATCCCGGGAAGTACTAGTTCCCCTCTACTCAGCACTGGTTAGGCCTCATCTGGAGTACTGTGTCCAGTTCTGGGCACCGCACTTTAAGAAGGATGCAGACAAGATGGAGAGGGTTCAGAGGAGGGCAACAAAGATGATCAGGGGACTGGAAACAAAGCCCTGCGAGGACAGACGGAAAGAACTGGACCTGTTCAGCCTTGAGAAGACTGAGGGGAGATATGGCTGGACAGCCATCTGTCAGGGATGCTCTGACTTGGATTCCTGCATTGAGCAGGGGGTTGGATGCGATGGTCTCATAGGCCCCTTCCATCAACCCTGCTATTCTAAGGTTGACTCATTGAGGGAGGGGCCCATGGAGGGTGTGTTGCCCAAGGGCTCTTAAAAACCTGAAGCCAGCACTGGAACTGATCTGCAGCTCCTGGCCTACGTGTGGACCCTAGTTATCCACCAGCTTTTGCACTTCCCAAATGTTCCCGAGGCAGCTCAGAAACATAGGAACGTGCCTTTAAAGTGAGTATTTTGAGATAAAATGCACCTAGAACTGCATATGTGGGAGAACATATGTTCAAACATATGTGCTTAAATGTGTATTTTTGTGCAGGTTTTTTAAAAATACAAATAAATGCAGAAATGGGACAGAGGAGACTTAGGAGTGAACACATGACTGGAAATGGATGGATTCATAAATCCATAGCTGGTGCTGATGTTTTCTGTTTTGCTTGCTGCTGTGTTCATGCACCCAAGACCTCTACAACAGTGTTCTTCACTGCAAGGCCTGGGGACCATCTGTTCATCCCCTCCACTACAATGACTTGATGGCTCACAGGTCAGCTTGTTTGGTGAAGGATGTTCGAAAGACCCTGGAGAGGGAATGAGAGCTTTCAGGGGCGTTTCCGATCCATTGTGTTTGCTGAGTGCCTGGAACACTGAGCATCACTCAGTGCTCATGTAATCTATAATGTTCATAATTCAAGGAGACCAAATTATCACTTTTCCTGGGACCAAGAGCTGCCCCTAACACTGCGAGAACCGAAGCCTGATAGCTTGTAATTATTTTGAAAAGGACATTGGGTGTTGCATTCATCAGAATGCTATTAGGTGACAAGACATGTCATGAGGTTCATTAATTCCCCATCCTTGTTACAGCTGTAGCAAATAAGGAAGGACAAATATTGATGCACACCACACACCTCTCTCAATTACGGCCTTGGAACTTTCAGAAAACAGAGCAATTCCGAGCCATTTCCTGCTCCGAACCCATCAAAAGGGTGTTCTTTTTGGTTTTGTCCATAAAAATTACAAGCACTTACTTCATGCCTTTAATGTTGTTTCCATTAGAGATGTTCCTTTCTCATCCTCAAATGCCACAATCAGACTTTGCAGATGGTGTGCACAATTAACAACAAAGATCAAAGGAAGGGACGGGGCTAAAAATGAGAGAAAATCTCGCAGAATGAAAACACCGTCAATGAATTAATAATATATATAAAAAACACCTCTTGGTAATGGGAAACTAACGCCGAGAAGCAGAAGGGTAACAGGGTGGAATGTACACACACACACATACGCACAGAGAGTGTAGAACAGTGTTGCAGAATTCCTTTCATCTCGAGGACTGAATACTATTGTAGAGAGGTTTTGGGGGGGGCAACATTCCAGGGGTGGGAGGGGTTTGAAGGCAAAACAGCAAGTCCAAAATACCCCAAATAGCATACTTTAGTTTAAAACGCTTACTGATAGTAAATAACCCTTCGGAGAGGTATTTCAAGCTTTTAGAATGTGGGGGAAAAACTGCACAAAAGCCAGGAAAACACCAAATGATTGGTGGTTGGGGGAAAGGCGGTGGGCGAGGGGTCATCTGGAGAACCCTGGAGGGCCAGATTGGGACCCCAGGAGGGCCCGATTTGGCCCATGGGTCTGAGTTTCTGCACCCCTGGTTTTCTGATCTTTCTGTTTTTAACTGAAAAAGCTTTCCTGTTTAATCTTCTGTTTGTAACTAAAATAAATATATGTTATCCCTGCACCTGTTTCTCTCACTTTCCTCTGTTGTTTCTCCCTATGCCTAATTTTAGATTGTAAGTCAGTTGGGGCAGAGACCTGTTCTCTTCTACTTCATTTGCATGATGATGCAACAGCCACCTGCCCCAAACAGAAATAAATGGAGGGTGGTGAACCAGCTGGATTGGTCGGGAGGGGGGGAAGCATCTACCCCACCCCAGACCAAAACAAGTTCCCCACATCCTGTGCTCTGTATTCCACATCCTCTCTTAGCGGGAGCCATGGCCACCTGACCATGTTTCGCATTCCTTGATAGGATCAGAAACCTGCAGACATATGGAAAGAGTCCACCATGGTGTTGTAGCTCTGATTTCTGGTAGGGGCTGTAGAAGAATATCTTCGATCAGTGAGCTATGGTTTATCTGCAGTGGAAGCAGGATGCTGTTTTTGGCCTGAGGGGCAGATTTCATTCTGGAGAAGCCACTGGGGGCCACGTTCCAACGGTGGGTGGTAGTGCAGACAAAAGTGAATGGCACCAACCCCCCTCCCTCTTCAAATTCCATTCTTACCCATTTATAGTAGGATACATGACTATTCAGGAGTAAGCATGAGCATCATCTCTAGAAGTAAGCAGAAGAAGCCTCCGCGTGTCTACTCACAGGAAAGCATGAGCATCATCTCTACTCAGAGGTAAGCGGGGCAAGACTCTGTGCATCTAGTCAGAGGTAAGCATGAGCATAATCTCTACTCACAAGTAAGCAGGGCAAGGGATAGAAGGAAGCAGGACTGAATCACTCTGCAGCTTTCTCCCCCACCCGTGCCCCTTCTGCCTTGCAGGGTAAAGCTCTTATCTCAGCTCAGCAGCTGATCGGAGGTAAGTGCTTCCCCCTGCTAAGTATGGAGAAAGGGTGCCTTTCTCAGTGCTAAGCAGGGAAAATAAGTTTTCTCCAATCAGCTTCTTGATCTGGGATAAGAGCTTTTCCCTCTGTGGCAGGGGAACAAGTTGCCAGGCCAGATGGGGAATTGGGACCACGGGCAGAGGTTTCCCATCCCTGATCTGGATGGTAATGATCGATTTCTTGTTTCATCACTTTTGATGGTTATGTGAAACAGGAAAGGAGGCCGGTGCCACTAGGAAACATTTCCCCCATGGGGAGCTCTGCTGAAAGTCCAGCGTGGGCAGGAGGGTCACCGCTGATTTACAGGCAATTAGCGTAGCTGCATATCACTGTGGCAAACTGGTAGATGCCGAGTGGCAGTTGGCAAATGCCGCTTTAGCACTTCCTTCAGCAGCATTTCTTCTTCTTTTTCCTGAGGAAACACAGGCCAGTGAGGGAACGGAGAGGGGAGCATGCTCAGGTCCTCCATGATTTCACAGAGGAAAATAGGGGCACACGTGGGAGACCCGATGGGCAGGTCACTGCCCAAGTTCTGCCCGCACCACTATCAATGGAGGCTGGTGGTTCCAATGTCAGCGGGATGGTGAATCCGCTCCAGGTTTCAGTCAGAACTTTAAAGGACTCCCAGATTTGCCCCACCCTTTGGATACCTCCATTAGAGTACTGGCCGGTTCTGATGAAACCTGGAGTGGATTCACTGCCTCCACTGACCACTATTGTACATTGCTGGAGTCTCTGGCACCTCTCAAGTACCTGTTTACTCTGCGACCACTTGTCCAGCCCTAATTTAAAAGCCAGCAGGCTGTTTGTTCCTTGAGTTGCAGGGAAACATAATGGTCCTACAATGTGTTAACATCCATCCCAAATGGCAGGCCGTGTGCACGGCCTGGTGCTCACGCGGACACGTTTAGATGCATGTGTGTGAGAGGCGAGAGGCATGCCCCTCGCTCCAGGGATTTCACAGATAGAAAAGAACGACGCCGCTCACAAGTGATGCGAATGACAGCTGAACAAGGCATCCCCAAAAGGCAAGAATCAGGACAGTGAATGATCAAAGTCTGGAAATGGGGCATCACAGATGAATTCTCTCAAAGCCTCTCTTGCTTTTCAACCAAGTCAATGGCTTGGTAGAATACAGGGGATGCTCACTGGCCCTCTAGTGCCACCTGACCCCAACTAAGGATGTCGGAGAAATCTGCAATGGAATCCAATGAGTTTGGAGTTTCATGAATCCGACCTGCAGATTCCACAGCAGATGGGCTTTCCCCCTGTTGGGCGGATTCCGCAGACTTGCAGACCGTCTTCCTAACTTCCCTGAATTTTGCTCAAATTTTGTTGTAGAAAAATATGCAAAATTAAAAAAAACACGCCCCCAAATGCCAATTTGCCCCATAGGCTGAAGCATGAAAACGCACATTTGGGGGAATCTGTGCAATTTTGCATGTGCGAGTTTGCACACGTGCGCGTTTGCACAAATCCCCCCAAATCTGATTCTGTCAGTGGGCGGAGGATGGAAGGAAAGGTGCCTGATAATCTGCGAAACGCAGACGGAATGGAGTCTACACCATCCGTACATCCCTAGGGGTAACTCTAGCCTGTCCGACTGCCGATCCGTGGGGTTTCCTGGCACTTGAACAGTTTTTTCCCCATTCTAAAAGGTTGAAATGCCTCCCCTTGGGCCTAATTACTGGCAGTATCAGCTTTAAGTTAAAATACGCTGTAATTTTGGTATTTCTGGCCTCGTCTCCTTTTGCCTTCACCAATGGAATGCGGTCCCAGAGAGTTCCTCCAAAATTGCATTTAGCCCTTGGGCTGAACAAGGTTCAACACCCCAGGGCTGCAAAGCCTTCCTGTCTAGGCTGGGATGGTACTTGGGCTCTGAGCCCATCCTGGGTCATGGCTCGTCTTTGACCCTTCACTGGGCCAGCAGGAATTCTCTCCTGTTTGCATGGATGCTTAGATCTCACAGTGAACCCTTCTCAGTCCATTTGCTTTATTAGTATATAACTAACGTGGGTCTTTAATAAGATGCATATTAAACCCGTACTGAAAACACTGTCTTTCAGTCTTCCCCAAACTGGAAGCCTTCAGATGTGTTGGAGTACAGATCCCATCATCTTAAGCCAGCCATGAGGAAAATGGGGCAGAACAGACTCATGATGGAGCACATATGAAATTGACATGGAATGGAAGTAGGACAATCCACCCAACCATGGTGAAGCCTTCCTGGAGTCTGGATTGGCCCCACAATCCCAGACTGGCCATTGTGTCCTCCTGGACAGGAAGGCTTCTCAAAGTCTCCCTGTCTGAGCCTGAGCAAAAAGGTCTTCCTGCATCTGGTCTGTTTCTGTATGTTGCTTGGTTCTGCTCCTTCAGTGATGACTCCTGCAGAGGCGGGTCTATATTTGGGGCAAATGGGGCAGTGACACCCCCCCTGTCAGTTCCCTACCCACATGTGGCAGAGTGATCCCCCAACAAACAGGTACATTTTCTATCCAGTGTGCAGCTGACCAGTGCCACGCATGATCTTCTGATGTCCTCCAGTGGACCCACCAACTCCAGAGGGCACCACTGGACTCCTGTTTTTGTTCTTTGGCTCCTATGGCTAGCTTAATCCCTCAGCACCCCTTACCGTTGTTCCTTGGCCCTGACTCCTGGCTCAACACCTGGTTCCTGGCTCACCTTTGACAACTGTCTATGGCTCAGCCTTGGATAAGGGTTGGGTGAGCAAATGTATATGCAACGCTACACTTGGGATGGCTGTGTGTCCTACTTTACCAAGGGCAATCATCTATTTGAAGGCCTGCCCAGTCCACATCTGGATCAAAGATAAAGAACCATGAGAAGAGAGACAGCTGGGCCTTGAGGTTGTCCAGCTACGTTCGGACAGCAGACTGGGCAGTCACACAGGTCACCCACTCATGGTCTTCACTACAGCGAGACGAATGCTGTTTCTATTTAAAGGATGAACTAGCACATGAAAATTTTATGCAAACCTGTGTCCTCATTTGTTCTCTTTTTTGGTGATGCATTCCATATTTTTTGGCACGATGTAAGTGGTCACCCTTTCACCACTGTGAGCAACTGGGAAGAGTGGAATATACACACTAGGCTTTATATAGGCATGCTATGCTTTGGTCCCAGGGCATAGCCTGAAGGCACTTTGGACAGCCATCTTGCTGAAGCTAAGCAGACCACCTGGGAACCATAAGAAGCCACCATGAGTTCCATGATGGAAGAAAGGTGGGGTATAAATGCTATCCATCCATCCATCCATCCATCCATCCATCCATCATGGAATAGTACAGTTGGAAGGGGCCTATAAGACCATCGAGTCCAACTCCCTGGACTTCCTGGATAGATAGATAGATAGATAGATAGATAGATAGATAGATAGATAGATAGATGATAGATAGATAGATACATACATACATAGACTGACAGACAGACACACACACACACACACACACACACACAACTCGTTCAGTTGCATCTCAGAAACTACGTTCCAGTCCACAAAAGCAGACGCCACTAGGAATGTGTTCAGCGCACTAACCTTCAACGCACTAACACAGCAGCCCTTCTGAATTAATTCTATTGGCTTCTTCTAATTGACTAAAACTTAAAGCAACCCTTTAAAGCATTTTCATCTCTCTGGGGCTGTTGTTTTCTTCTCCCGATCGCAGTTGCTAAATGTGTATGCTCCATCTGGGTGCCCTGACTTGGCTGCAACTGTGAGGCAATAAATTCCCCTGACTAGAAGGCCACCTGTTGGCAAGCAGCACGCACTTCTTGGCTAATCGCCACCAAGGCTCCGGCGGATCCTTTTTTCCTTTCTCCTGGGGTTAATGGATGTGTAATGGGATCGTTCCGCTGTGGGGGAAATGGCTGCAAATGCTCAGAGTTAAGCACAAAGAGGAAAATGGAGGAAACCTCGCTTTCCCGCTTGAGGAAGCCTTGCTTAAAACACGCACACTTACCCAAGACTGCCTTGCATTGTACGGATATCCCATTTACCCGAGAAATGGGATTGATTTTTCTTGCACTCTTCACACACCCCTTGTGAGGAAGGTCACTAGTGTCTTTCCTTTTATGCATAGGGAACGGAGGCTGAGCAAACATGGCTTGGAAAGGGAAGGCTCTGGAGGGCTGCAAGCAACCCCCGCCCCGCTCAATTTCAGGCCTTGCGGATGAGACGCTGGCTCCCTGCACCACCACGGCTGCAGGGCAGGTCAAGTGGAGACACAGACACACAGCATCCCAGAATCCTTCTGGCCCAAGGGGTCAGGCAAGGCCAGAGGGCCAATCAAAGATGCTTCCCAATTTAAACCTCCCAGTGTGGTGAGACGAGCGAGGCTAACAGATTTCCTCTCCATGGTACCAGGGTACCGGTCTGCCTTTCGACTGTCCAAAGGCACTTGCTAGCCCTCGGATCCAGGGCCAGCCCAAGACATTTTGCTGCTTGAGGTAAAGGATAAGATGATGCCCTCCCATTCCATGGACAAAAGCTGACTGGACTGGCAGTTGATTGTTTTTTCTCCGGCAATAATAGCCCTCGCTAAACCATGCATTTATCTAGGTGCTGGATCAGAGCCAAAGTCTGACAACCTGTTTCCTCGGGCAGCCAACACGATGCCTCTGGAAAGTTCACAAGCAAGGCAACTTCCCTCCCGGTTGTGTGTTCCCGGTTGTGGTATTCAGTGGGACCAGTGGGGCCTGCAACAAAATGTTGCAGTATATACTCTTCTAACGAAAGTACTCCTGCACAGCATCCCAGCCAGCTATGTCTACCTGCAGGATATTCCATCCTCCCATGGTTCAGTTTTCCATTTTTGTTTTCAATATTTAACATTTTGCGGCTACAGAGCAGGCTCAGTCCTATGTGGGCTGGTTGCCCCCTTAGGCTAGAAAAAGAAGATTTTATGTTCCCCTCTTCATGCTGATACCTCCCTCTAGTTTATCAGAGGCTCCGTTTCGGCTCCATTTCTGTCGGCACTCACCACCTGAGTTCACTATTGCAGGGAGTGTTACCGCAGTTTGAACACGGAGGCCAAATTCAACTACCATGGCTAATATACCTGCTTCAAACAGACCTGTTCACTGTGAATATGATCTAAGATTATCCCACTGTTTCCAATATGGTCCCAATATTTATCCCAATATCCCAATATATATATATATATATAATTGCAATATATATTATATTGTATATATAATCCCAATATATATCCCAATGTACGTATATCCCACTGTTCCCAATATGATCCCAATATATATCCCAATATGATCTAATGTTATCTACTGAATACTTTAGAACATGAGAGGACAACATCTGACATTCCCAATGAGGCCTGCAGAGGGTTCGTGATGCTCAGTGTGTTAATTATGGTGTTGTATTGGTTTTAATGTTTTTATTAATGTTTTGTAGAAATATTTTGGCAATTATTATACATTTTAATTGTATTTTAATGTATAGCATAATGTGTTTTAATGTATTTCATTCTCTTGTAAATTGCTCAGAGACATTTTTAAATATGGTTAGTGATACAGCTATTAGATATAAATAATATAAATATGCTACTCAGAGGTCAACTGCCCCTGGAGTTGGAGGCTCCATTTATATTTCTCCTCCTCCTCCTTTTTGTGCGATGGTCATTTTTGTGTGATTATCATCTTGCATATCTCCACTTATAGCTACAGCTCAGGCTTCCCCAGCCTGGTCCCCCAAGATGCCTTGGAAGTAAAGATGTCAGAGAACTCTGCAATGGAGTCAAATGAGTTCGTATTTCTACGAATCTGACATGCAATGGACCAGCTTTTTCCAAGTCGCATGGATTCTGTGGACTAGAAGGCTTTTTGTTTTGTTTTTTTACTTCCTAGTAAATGTAGTCATATAAAAATATGAAAGCTGCTGGAAAATATGCTAATATATATATGCCATTTTTGAAAAACAAAACAAAACACATTTTAATTTACACATCTCTGATCTCTCCTCGGCCTCTGCTGTGTAGCAATCTTGGTGTGTGTGTGCTCTCCTCATCGATTGTACACTGAGCTAAGAAAAATATGCAAAATGTAGCATACCACTGAAAGTGCCATAAATTGTGGTGGCCTTTTTTGCATACTTTCCCAAAGCTGGGTGGGGTGGGGGAATTGGAATCCATCAATGGAATGATGGATGGAAAAATACCTGACAATCTGCGAAACACGGATGGAATGAATTTAGCAAAACCCATACATCCCTAGCTGGACTAAAACTCCTGTCATTTGCCCAGTTGTTCCTGCCTTGACTTTACCTGTATGTGTGTGTGTGTTTTAAATCTTGGCTTCCCTCTCTTCCCCCCATCAAGCTCCTTGGTGCTTAATGACAATGCACTTAGTTGCCCGGGCAAAGGACAGCCACTTGGCTTCCTTGCAGAAGGATCGCCTAACGCAAAGCTCCCGAAACAGGCTGACGTGCTAATTAAACCGGCCGCACGGCCTGCTTGCAAAATGAAGTGCCATTTACCAGGAAGCCTGTAATTTGCAAGCGGGGCGGGTGGGGTGGAGAGAAGAAAAGAGACGGCCCAGTGTCCTTTCGATACCAGCTGGGAGAGCTCGAATACGGATTAAAGAGGCCAAGGCAGCACACAGTCTGGCCTCAGCTTACAACTACTGTTGAACCCAATCACAGTCAATACGGTTTGTCTTTTTAAAAATTAGAGATTAGAGAAAGAGAGGCAGAGGGAAAGTTCCATTTAAGATAGCTTTGGTTTTATCCTGGGCTTTCCATTATTCATTAAATCCCCTTCGTCAGACATGCCGTAGTGAATATATTACCATACAAGTTTGCTGTGGAACAGATCACCACGGCTTTAGAATTTTTTCCCCAGCACACCCAAGATCCACGCCCTATAGATTGCCCCAGAGGACTATTTTAATTAATCAGTTAAGACAGCAATCCTACCAGGATAGGCGGCTGCCTCCGAACTCGGAGGTGACCGCCTATCCAATGCAGGGCAGGAGAAGTGCAGAGGGGATCGTCCCCTCCACGCTTCAGCTGCCCTGCATTTGTGGCTAGACAGCCGGTTTTGGCTGTCTAGCTGAGGGAAGGCGGAGTGGGGGAAGCGGCTGCCGGACGACACGTTGGATGTGTCGTAACAGCATTTCCGCCTTCCCTGCCCCGGAACGCCTCCCGGAATGCCCCGTTTTCACCACTCCGCAGTCCTCTTCCGAGCGCAGAGCCATTCCGTGCTGCCTACGAGGCAGTGCGGGGTCGGGGGAGGTCAGTTCTCAGGGAACTGGCCTTGGAGCATGGGCTCTGAGGTCGGTTCCCAGAAACCAACGTATCATATGGCCATCTAGCCGCTGACTAGCGGCCATAGGATTGCGCCCTAAAGCATTTTATTTCTAGCCTGCCTTTCCTCCAAGGAGTTCAAGATGGGATACACGGTTCCCCTCTCCCCATTTTTATCCTCGCAACAACCCTTTGAGACAGACAAAGTTGAGAGGTAGTGACTGGCTCAAGCTCACCCAGCCAGCCTCAGGGCTAAGTGGGGATTCGAACCTGGGTCTCCCCAGTCCTAGGCCCCAAACTCTAACCGCGATGCTGCATTGGGTCTCCTGCTATCTGGATCCTCCTTTGGGGGCAAATGTTCTGGAGACTGTCATGAGCTTTGGATGGACGATGAGGAACAGCAACTGGAGTCACCAAGGTCAAATCTGCCCTATGGAAAAGAGGCCATTCTTTCTGCCTCCAATTTCTAACTCCAAAGTAAGAGATTTGTTGGAGGGACTAAAGGTTGTGGAGCTCACATGGTGTTAAGTGATTTGTGATATTATCCTATATCTGGGCCTGTACTTAGAATCTATATTTGCACACAAGCTCCGAAAAAGAAGTTCTTTTTCTTTTTTTTAAAGAACAAGTTCCTAGCCCTTTGGATGTCAAAGGTATGCTTGAGAAATTCTAGACAGCCTGCAGGTTCTCCACTACCCCTAACTGTCAAGGCAGTGGTTCTTTGCAAACTCAAGATGTTGTATCACAAGCAAGTTCCTAGTCCTTATGGTGCAAAGAGGTGCATGTACAGCAGATGACTTTTGTTCTTTTTACGTTCTGGAGGGCTCTTCTGTCATTTACAGGGAAAAAAGGTGTGTGGAGTGGAGTAACCTGGAAACGAATAAGATTTGCAAAGCATGACTGACCATAAAAATGCCCCCCACCCCCCAAGAGAGAAGGATTTCAGCGGCCCGTTGTATGGTCAAGTATTGGGTGTTTGCTCATGACCTCTTCTCTTCCCGATCGTTCTTGAACCATTTACAAATCCTTCGCTTGCCGTTAAGGGCAAGGAGAGATGTCTTCCCACATCAGATCTCTGACCCATCACATCTCGCATTCTGCCCTCTGTCAGACGCGATCAGACTACGGGTCTGTCAGCTCCCATTTCCTGTTTCTAGGGGTGCGTGCCAGAAGAAGGCTGGTGACGCTCATAATCTACCTAACCGACTGCATAAGATGGTTCCATTTCGGCTGCGGAGAGGGCCTTGCCTCCTGCCAGCAAAATGCTCTCCCCTGCCCCCCGCCACTGTTTGAATTAGTCCCTCAGCTTAGTTTCTGCAAACAGAATCACCGCGCATGGCATTAGCCAGCCAACATCTCCCTTGGCCTGTTTTCAGCCTGAGGACTCTTTGCTGAGTGAGCAACTTCCCCTGCACTGGCTTCAACACTGGCACAACGCACACAGGTGGCAGAAGTTGGATCCCCGGAAGAACTGGGCAGTAGCAGTTGCTCCTGGGACACCCCTCTGGCAGGAGCAGGAAGTCGGTGGCATCATCTTCAGTTCCATAAGATACTGGCAGTCTACTCTTTAGTAGTAGACTCTTTAGACTACAGGTGGGGAATGGGCAGCCCACAGGTCAGACAAAGCCCATTGGGCCTCCTTACCCCACCCACACAGACTTGGGAAAAAAACTCCCATTGGAGCTGACAGAAGGCTTGGAAAAACTTCCTACTGGAGCAGGCAGAAGCCTTGGAAAAACATCCCAATCAAGCAGGCAGGAGGCTTGGAAAAGAACCCCTCCCTTTGGAGCAGACAGGAGGCTTGGAAAAATACCTCCCTTTGGAGCCAACAGGAGGCTGGGAAAAACCTCCCACTGGAGCAGGCAGGAGGCTTGGAAAAGAACCCCTCTCTTTGGAGCCGACAGGGGGCTTGGAAAAATACCTCCCTTTGGAGCTGACAGGAGGCTTGGAAAAATACCTCCCTTTGGAGCCAACAGAAGGCTGGGAAAAACCTCCCACTGGAGCAGGCAGGAGGCTTGGAAAAGAACCCCTCCCTTTGGAGCCGACAGGAGGCTTGGAAAAATACCTCCATTTGGAGCCAACAGGAGGCTGGGAAAAACCTCCCACTGGAGCAGGCAGGAGGCTTGGAAAAGAACCCCTCCCTTTGGAGCCGACAGGAGGCTTGGAAAAATACCTCCATTTGGAGCCAACAGGAGGCTGGGAAAAACCTCCCACTGGAGCAGGCAGGAGGCTTGGAAAAGAACCCCTCTCTTTGGAGCCGACAGGGGGCTTGGAAAAAAACTCCCACTGGAGCTGACAGGAGGCTTGGAAAAAACCTCCCACCAGAGTCGACAGGAGGGTTGGAAAAAACTTCTCACTGGAGTCGAGAGGAGGATTGGAAACAACCTCCCACTGGAGCTGACAAGAGGCTTTTTTCAAGCCTCATTGCAATGTAGGGATGGATTTATTATTTTTGGCGGGGGATCACAGCTGCGGAGGAAAAGATTAACCCTCCCCTCCCTATCCAAATAGCATCCCCGTGTGGCAATTGGGCTTGGGGAAAAAAAAGCCTCCCCTTAGCTCCAGTGGAAGGCTTTTTCCCAAGCGTAACTGCTGAGTCGCAGGAGGGGATCTTCGTGTGCTATTGATTTGATTTATACCTCCCCTTTCCACCAGAATAATGGCACTCAAGGAAATCTGTTATGAGTAAGAATGTCTCTGTGTGTCTGGAAGCTCCGTGTCCAGAGGAAACAGGCTGGTAGAGCTGGAAGGGACCTCAAAAGACATCTAATTCAACCCGCTGCCAGTGCAGGAAATCCATCCAGCTGCTGCTTGGAAACTAGGGATGGGCAGGTCTCTCAATCTGTCTTGCTGAGATTGTCAGTTTTCTGAGGTAAAGCTAATCCTGTCCCATTTCTGCAATTAAAACAAAACCCATCCGCGTGAAAATCTGTATGCATTTTTCGTAATGCACACATTTATGCTCACCTTTTTTTTCCTGCACGATTTTAAACATATGCATTTTCGGAGTCACCAAAACATGTTTGCACGCATTTTGGAAAGGTGCCCATTTTCCTTTGGACATTTCTCAAATGTGAACACGCCGTCAAACACATTTTGGGTTTGCTTTTGCGGAGTGCATTGCAAGCTCGGAAATGTATGGACTTCCAACCGCAAATTGCATTCGGGCCTGGGGGGCGCAAATTGGGTAAATCCATTAAAAAAACAAAACAAAACATCTTCATGGAGTGAACTTCTCACACATCCCTATTAAAAACCTCTAAGGAAGGAGAGTCCACCATCTACCAGGCATGTTTGTTCCTCCTAAGCATTCAGCTGAAACCCCCTTCTTTGTCCTTCCCTCTGGAATAACAGAAAACAAATTTGGGGCACAATCCTATTTGTATTTAGACAGAAAAAAGTCCTACAACTCCCAGCATTCCTCAGGCAGCCATGCGGAAAAAAACCATGCAGAAAAAGTCCTACAGCTCCCAGCATTCCTCAGCCAGCCATGCGGAAAAAAGCCATGCAGAAAAAGTCCTACAGCTCCCAGCATTCCTCAGCCAGCCATGCGGAAAAAAGCCATGCAGAAAAAGTCCTACACCTCCCAGCATTCCTCAGCCAGCCATGTGGAAAAAAGCCATGCAGAAAAAGTCCTACAGCTCCCAGCATTCCTCAGGCAGCCATGCGGAAAAAAGCCATGCAGAAAACGTCCTACAGCTCCCAGCATTCCTCAGCCAGCCATGCAGAAAAAGTCCTACAGCTCCCAGCATTCCTCAGGCAGCCATGCGGAAAAAAGCCATGCAGAAAAAGTCCTACAGCTCCCAGCATTCCTCAGGCAGCCATGCGGAAAAAAGCCATGCAGAAAACGTCCTACAGCTCCCAGCATTCCTCAGCCAGCCATGCAGAAAAAGTCCTACAACTCCCAGCATTCCTCAGCCAGCCATGCAGAAAAAGTCCTACAGCTCCCAGCATTCCTCAGCCAGCCATGCAGAAAAGGTCCTACAGCTCCCAGCATTCCTCAGCCAGCCATGCAGAAAAGGTCCTACAGCTCCCAGCATTCCTCAGCCAGCCATGCAGAAAAGGTCCTACAGCTCCCAGCATTCCTCAGCCAGCCATGCAGAAAAGGTCCTACAGCTCCCAGCATTCCTCAGCCAGCCATGCAGAAACAACCCATGCAGAAAACGTCCTACAACTCCCAGCATTCCTCAGCCAGCCATGCCTTGTACCCCTTTAGCTAGTCTACTATCTTCAGGTGTGGTGGAGAATGTTGTCCTGCCACCGGTGTTAAAGGATGATTCAGCTGCCAGGCCCATCAGCTTCTGTGTCTGCTGTGGTGTGGCGGTGAAGTTTAGAGTGCAGGCGCTCCTCATGACAAGCCCCTGTAGCCACGCCCCCAAGGAGGGTCCAAAACTACTGGCAGCTGTGCTGATCCCCATCAAGAAGCCCAATCTGGCAGTTTTCATCTGCACCAGGAGCAGGTCTTTTGTAAAGCTCATGGGTCTCCATTGGCCATTCAAGATCAAGCCAGCCCAAAACACTTTCCAGTACAACCGGGAACAATCTATTGTCTTTGAGAAAATGCATTTGCCTCCCAGCGTCTGTGAGAATTCCAGCTAAGCTCAGAGGCAAAGGGAGATCTGAGGGTGGTGGCAACGTCCTTGCTAATAAAAAAAAGTGTTGGTGCTCTGTCCCTATGAACCCTGACTCCACCACACAACTCTGTGTGGAATGGTAGTGGTGGAGGTGGGGCGCCATTTTGTCCTTCACCTCAGGCAGCAGGATGTCTTGGGCCTGGCCTGTTTGTGCAGGATTAACATACTAGTGTTGGGCCAAAAATTTCTCCCACATATTTCTTGGCCCATTCTCATTCGGTTTGATAGAAAAGAAATTCAATGGTGAAGAAATTTCTGAGAAATTCTCATGGGTTGGGTCTGGGTTTCTTGAGCCTACATTACTTAGGAGGTGTCCGAGGAGTGAGCACTAGGGATGTGCGAACTCACCTCCGTCTGGGTTCTCCAGACGCCCACCCAGACCCTGCCCCTGCTCGCTGGTCCCTGGATCGTGCTTGAGCCCCTGCTACGCCCGATGAACAGCCCGCACTCACCCCAGCGGCCTCGAAGAGCTCTGTGGTTGCCATTTTTTTTGGGGGGGGGGAAAGGCAATTGCAAAAATGCATGTCTTTCTATGAGCGCAAATGTGCATTCCTGCAAATGTGCATATTCCCATGTGTGAAATGCACATTTTTGCAAAGGCTCACATTTGTGTGTGCGCAAAAATGCACATTTTTAAAAAATGCACATTTTCGCGCATGTGCGCATTTACATATACGCATTTGCAAAAATGCACATTTTTGTGCACGCCATTTTATTTCTCAAATCATGGCGAACACGAAGCTTGATGAGGCCGCTGGGGTGAGTGCAGGGCATCTGCCAAGTGCGAGCAGGGAGCAAGCAGGGGCAGGGGTTTGGCGAGTGGGGCTCGGCGGTGCAGGCAGGGGTGGTTCCACCAGATTCCCAGACTGAATTGGGCGCTCACGCCGTCCCTGGTGAGTACAAGTGTCCTGTTTTTAATTGTACAATCATCTCTCCGGCAGCCTGTAGCCTCCTCAGCTTCCTACACTTCAATAAGTCCAGTAATTCCTCCCGCAGGCCTTTTTCAGATCAGGATGTGCAGGCAGCCTGGGTGGCTGGCTGTGATTAGGTCAGCTCAAAAACACCACACAAATACAATATAAAGCCCCTGAAAATGAGGCAGGACAAACAATGGGGAAAGAAAACTTGCAGAAATTTGGAGGACAAGATTTTGGCTCGGCACTAACTCCACCTCAGCCCTGGAGCTGGACACAACACTGCCCCCCACTCCCGCATTGTGGTGAATGCAAAATGGGGGCCAGCCTGCCAAGACAGTTGATGCTACCGCAGCAGGGAGAGCCCCGAACTCCTTATGAAGAAAGCCAGCAGCTGTGCTCCAAGCCCTGCCAATGGGGAGCCCTCTCTGTGAGTAACAGTTGAGAAATCCTCCTCCCTTTGGAGAAATTCAGCAAAATTGTCTCCCAAATGTCTCTGCCCACAAATAAGGTAGAGAATTTCAAGGGACTGTTTGCGCACTGCTCTAAAACATACCCAGCTTCTTCAACCTTTCTTTGTCAGTCTCCACCGCCCCCCTCCAATTATTGTCACGCTCCTCTGCTTGGGTTTGTCAATGTCCTTCTTAAACTAAGTTGCTCAGAACTGGACGCACCACCTCCGAATATCAGACGCTGGGGATAAACAACAGGAAAGAGCCTTTGCCTTTGTGCAGCTCCTTGGGGGCTTGTGAGATTCTTGGAGGCTGGCCACTGACGGAAACAGGATACTGAACTACACAGACCTTTGATCTTCTTATGGGACTGATAGTACTCGTGCTTTTAACTCCCATGGTAACTGTTCAGTTTTGTTTCACCCTCACATTTTATTTACCATGGGCATGCTTATTTCTTATTTACATTCCGTTCTTTTGTATGTATTTCATGTTAAGCATCGGAAAGGATGTGGGGTGGCTGATTTATGCATAAATCTAGCGGGGGGGGGGGATGACTTGGATTCCTGCACTGAGCAGGGGGTTGGACTCGATGGCCTTGTAGGCCCCTTCCAACCTTCCTATTCTATGATTCTATGAAATGCAAAAAAATCAAAGGCGTCGTAACATTTTTAAAAAGGACTCTTCTGTTTCTTGGTGTGAGCTTGTCCTAATTCTGCATTTTAAACTTAATTCTGGCTAGTCAGAGGAACATACGGAAACTTCCCGGAGGGTTTATATAAAGAATATAACAGTTTTACTGCTAGGATGTTTCCACGTCATCACCCTTGGGGGGAAAAAAATACTGCCAAGTCAAGACTGAAGGCCCCAAAAGAGAAACATCGGCCTGCCTCTTCACCGGTTTGCCAAACAGCAATTTAGCTTCTGTGGAAATGTTCCCTGTTCATTTCGCAGTGCTCCATTTATTGACAGACTGCTGTAGGGAGGGCGAAACCATCTCACCGAGAACAATATATCACAGAGGGAAAATAGCTACGCACTCCAGGAAGGTGAGAGACAACAAGGTGAGGCAAAGGGCAATTCAGAATGTTTCCCTATTTCCTAGAGAAGATCAATTCCTTGGCTGAAGCAGCCACAAGAACAAGGGGTTGGATCCAGACTAAGTCATACTTAGACCACCTACTGAAATCAATGGGTCTTCAGGTCAAATGGGAGTTGTCATGACTAGCCCCATTGATTTCAATGGGACCTAAGTTGAAATAATGTGGTCTGGATCCACATGAATGGGTTGGATCCAGACTTAGGGTGCAATCCTGTGCATCTTTAGACAGGAAAATGTCCTACAACTCCCAGCACTCCCCAGCCAGCCATGCAGAAAAAAACAGCCATGCAGAAAAAGTCCTACAACTTCCAGCACGCCTCAGCCAGCCATGCAGAAAAAACAACCATGCAGAAAAAGTCCTACAACTCCCAGCACTCCCCAGCCAGCCATGCAGAAAAAAAAACCCATGCAGAAAAAGTCCTACAACTCAAGTTGTAGGGCTTTTTCTCTCTCTAACCATGCATAGGATTGCGCCCTAAGTCATAGTTTGAGTAGACCCATTAAAAACAATGGGACAAGTTGGTTTTGACTTTAGTCACAATGATTTCAATAGGTCTACACGAAGTGTGATGAAGTTTGCATCCAGCCCAATAATAACACCTTTATTAATTTTAGTTCTCTCTCTCCCCGCCCCCCGCCCCAATTCTTGATAATGCCATTTGCTTTTTTTCTGGTGGAACTCTCCAGAACTGAGTTCCAGCATCTTTTCTTTTATTTGATAGATAGATAGATAGATAGATAGATAGATAGATAGAGTTTGTCCATTGTTTTAATGCTCTCCATTACAATTTAATCACCTTTTACTCCCGAGGAAGCGTAATCCAAGAGTTCCGGTATCTTTTTCTCCAGAAAAAATGGCACTGTGTGTATACTCTTATTTTGCATGCTACTCTGTTAGAGCAGAAAAGCAGCCCAGTTTGATTAAGCAGGATAAATAATGAAGCCGCATACATTACAACAAGCAATTGAAAAAGATTTAATATGACAACTCGTGCTTAGAAGGTATATGGATATACTTCAAGTAGGCTGATTTTTCTGGGTGACCAAACTGCTTCGTAAGTTTCGCTCAGTAGTCCTCACAGCAACCCTGTAAAGTGGGCCAATAGTTTAGCCTCTATATGAGGGCCAGAGGAAGTGGCTCTCTACTGACTCTGGCCATTTGCCCATCAAGCTCAGAATGGCTTACTCCAGACTTCCCTAACTTGGGGTCCTTCCGATGTGTTGGACTACAACCTCCATCATTCCCAGCCAGCATGGGATGGCCATGCTGGCAGGGGATAATTGGGGCTGTTGTCCCAACACATCCGGAGGATGCCAAATTAGAAAAGGCTATCCTAATCTAAGTGGTGGTGGCAATCTAGGATTTCAGACTGGGGCCTTTCCTAGTCAAACCTGGGACTTTCTGCATGCAGAGTATGAATCATGGCAATACTATGGCCAGGAGTGTGCATGTGTGCGCTGCTTGTGCACACACATGCCGCATCTGAGGGTCTGGTGGCTTGCCAAAGGCACAGGTGACAGATTCAACACGGGTTCTTGGCTGTCCATCATTTGCCTGGCTTGCTGCAATATTGCACCTCGCGAAAGAAAAGCCCAGAGCCTGAATATTTTTGTATGTATTTTGGTAATAACTGTTTTATTTAAAGTTGAGTACTGTATTGCACAATTCAGAGAAGTGTGAAAAGGAAAGGATAATGACACTCCCATCCGTGCATTAGCATGGAGATTCTGGGTCAGGTTGGGATGCTTAAAAATGTGGCCAGAACGAAGCCCTCGAACATTCCTGGTTCTGTCCCTCCCCCGTTCCTAGCAGCTAAATTTCTGAGATGAGATCTCTTGTGCTCATGTTAGTGAAGGCCTGCTAAGCTACCATGCAGGGGCACAGCCTGACATGCTATATCCTGTCCCCCGAATGCCTCCTCCGAGGTAGGTTCAGAGGATGGCCTTTTTGGTGGTGGCCCCTGAGTGTAGAAAACTCTCCCCTGTGAGGTCCTCCCGGTGCCAAGATTGCCATGTTTTTGGCTCCAGATTAAGAGTTTCCTCTACTTCCAGGCATTTGACAGCATATGATGGGGCTTTTTTTTTTAATGTCAGTTTTTTTTTATTTGCTCCTGGTAGTTTTTACTGTTAATTTTTCAGTGTTTCAAATGGTTTTCAAATTTTTGTATGTTAACGGCATTATATAGTGTTTTATCATATTGTGAGCTGCCCAGAGAGCTTTTGCTATTGGACAGAATAGAAATGTAAGAAGTGAAATGAGATGAAATTAAACGCAACTGCCGAGGTACAATTCGGAGGTGTATTTTGTACTGTGGATAACAGATTGTAGGACCATTATGCTTATCTAATGTATCTTGAACCCAAGGAACAAACATGGTCCTTTTGGCTTATAAATCAGAAAAGGACAGGCTACGACACGGTAAAGGAAGCGAGCAGGCTGTGTAGAGCCTTTAGCAATATATCACGGTGGGAGTGGGAGAACTTGTGCTGTGATATATGTGATGAGATGTCACAAGTGTCTCTCTATTTCCTTCAGGGATGTGTGGGGAGGGATGGGCTTCTCTCAAGGGCAAAGGGGTTGCGAGGTGGGCAAAGGAGGAGCCCACCCTCAGAAACGTTGCGAGAAGATGAATCAGGCCAGACAAAGCTAAAGGCGATTCTTACCCACCACAGGCGACCAGCTACGGATGTGATGGTGCTAAAATTCAGGCATCATGGTGGCTTGGGATATGGCTTTTCCCAGCTCGCAATGCCCAGGCGTATTCTGAACTGAGCACCATCTCTGCCTGAGTTCTTGGATCACAGTCTGAGCTGGAGAAGGAATCCCCAACCCTTCCGCTCTGCTTCCCTTTCCCACGTAGGTGCTGTGATGGTCACAACTGCGGCAACAGGTCTAGGCCACATGGAGATGCAGAGGTTTGAGAGGCCTCCCTCCCGACACCTTAAATTTAAGCATCCAGGACAGCAGGGCCCCCGGAAGATGTAGTTCTAGCAAACTATGACTCCCAAGGACCCTGGCGCGTGCCACACTCCAGGCAAGAAGGAGGAATGAGGAAACACTCTGTGACCTCTGGATCAGCAAAGGTTGACGCCACTGTTACTGAATCAGCTGTTGCCAGGCCAAACCAGGTAAGTAAGGGGATGATGGCAGGTGGGGGCGTGTCTGCATTTGGGACCCCTGAAGATGTCACCAGGAACACGCTGTGGTTAACCAAATTGGGAATGACTGAATAAAATTCATAGAATCATAGAATAGTAGGGTTGGAAGGGGCCTACAAGGCCATCGAGTCCAACCCCCTGCTCAGTGCAGGAATCTAAGTAAGAGCATCCCTGACAAATGGCTGTCCAGCCTCGTCTTGAAGGCCTCCAGTGTGGGAGAGCCCACCACCTCCCCAGGTAATTGTTGTTCTGTTGAATAAAACTGTTGAATAAAATTCAAGTTATTTCCCTGAACTTCTGGAGGGCAGGAGGAAGTTCAGTTTAGCGAAAGCCTTCCCAAGCAGGGATGGGTGAGCATTTCGTTTCAGTTTGGTTTTGATATGAATTTACCCGAATCCGCACAGCTCTCTCTATGATGATGATGATGATGATGATTATTATTATATTTATATCCCGCCTTTCCCCCAATACTGGGACTCAAGGCGGCCTTACAACATTAAAACTGCTGCAATGAAAACCTATAAATAAAAATATAAATACAACTGTATAAAAGTTAAAAATATAATTAAATCATCAATATTAAAATTGTAAAGATATTAAAACATTAAAAGACAACCAGAACAACAAAAATGGTATCCATACGTCGCATTTTCCCAGGTCCAGACTATATTCAGGATAAAAAGAACTTGATATTAAAACAATTCTAATGTGGGAGAATTGGGCAGATTGGTCCATCCAGGCAGAGGGCGTTGACTGCCCAGCTTTTCAAGGACTAGGCTTGAATCCCTTGGTATTAAAATACGTTTGTGTGCATTTTTTTTTTATGACAGGCTCCTCATAGCTACATAGCAGGCAGGCGCATGATGACATAGTCCTCTCCGTGCCGGGAATGGCCGTACCTATTTCATTCGGCTGGTGCAGATGGAATGTTGTTTCAGTTCATTTTTTATAAGGATTGGCCAAAATTCACAAAGTTCTTCATATTCGGGAGAGAAAGAACTCGAGATGTAAAAAACACAAATGTGGGAGAAGGTGAAACTGAATGACTCACCCATCCTGAGTCGAGACAAAGGGAGCTTTTCTGTCCACAAATGGGATCTGTTTTGCTTGGGTGGAAAGAAAAGCTCACTTGTCCTTTCACCTAAAGCTTTGCATCCCCTTACAAGTGCTGAGACCTGCAAAGTTTGCTGCAGCAGAGTTCTGCATGCCCTAGAAATTGCATCTCTCTTTTTATCCCCTCTCAGCTTTTTATCAGAGGGCCTAAGCTGTGCTAGTTTCCACGATAATGCGGAGAAAAGTAAAATAAGGTCCCAAGGAAAGGTGGCCTGAAGACGAAACACAGAGGTGAGCCCCAGTTCTGTTGTACTTTACAACCTTGAAGGAAGCTGCACCACCCACACACAAAAGCAGAATGTATTAGCAGGCCTGGGGGAACCCAAGGTTTGCAGAAGTAGAAAAACATATTTAGTGGGGAGGAAACTAATGGGGGGGGGGGTATAAAACAGCTACCTGAAGGCTGAGCATGCTTATTGGAATGCTGATCACCTGGGGGGGGGGAGATGAAATGGAATTTCCTGGAAAAGGACATAGCTGGCAGAATGGGAGAACTCCATGCTGCAACATTTTGTTGCAGGGTCATAGAATCATAGGGTTGGAAGGGGCCTACAAGACCATGGAGTCCAACCCCCTACTCCCTGCAGGACCCTGATTCCCAGGAGGTCTCCCATCCAAGGACTAACCAGAGCTGACCCTGCTTAGCTTCCGAGATCAGACAAGATCAGGCGCATTCAGCCCTTTGCTCCCACTAGTCATATTTATGGATAGGGAAGTCAGGCACTAGGTAGCCAAAACAGGGGATGGAGAAACAGGAGGAAGGTATAAACATGTTGGGCAGAACCACAAAATTTGCAGAAGTAGAAAAAAAACCTTTAGAAAAAAATGTTAGGGGACACCCCCCCCCCCCCGAACTGCTCAATGAGGACTGGGCACAGAATATTGAGTGCCTCTTGAGAGAAAGGAGGCTTAATGGCTGGAGCACTTTGCACTGCAAAATGTTCTTGCAGGTCCCCTTTATTCCATTCTATTCTCTTTCTACATCAATTTCTCTATTTTTTTTTTAATGCAACCCATGCAACCCACACATCCACCTCCCAAAGCCGAATCCCGTTCAACAGATGAATCAAATGCAAGACAGACAACAGTTGCACCTCAGAGAGCAGGAATGAATGACGGGGGTCCAGGAAATATAGCTTGAGCAAGTGAGCCAAGCACAAGCGACAGAATGAGTCAACCCAAACACTCGAATATGTATAGTAGAGGATTAAGCTGTAGCTACAAGTGGGTGATTGCCTATGGTGAGTTGAGAGTTGTCTCTAGGTGATCAAAAAACAAAGCTTTTGTAAACTGGAAAAGAGTTTGTTTTCTCTCTTTTTTTCTTTGTTTGTTAAAGGTAGTTCCTGTGCCACAGATGACTAGTGTAAACATGTATGGGCAGGAGGGGGGAGCGAATAGCTTTTGTGGGCTGATTCGGAAGGCTTCACTAAGCACGCAGAAGACACTACGGGTGCAAACTTATGCCTGTTCAGACAGAAAGAAGTCCTACAACTCCCAGCATTCCCCAGCCAGCATAACACCATAGTGTAGGTGTTATAAGAATGAGCCTTAGCCTTGTATACTCCTGCAGCCACAAGGAGCAATTCGGAAGATTTGACTTCCATCTTTGATTAACTGCAGCTTGTTGTGTCATCCCATCCTAGACAAGCTGTGGTTAATCTTAATGATGGTTTGTTGAAATGAGCCAACTTCAAGCTATAGTTTATGAAGATGTCTTGCTTCGATTAAATATATTTAAGATTAACCAGTTTAGGGCTCAGATGACATGCTAAACTGTGGTTAATCTAAAATGGAGGCAGAAGCTTTGCATCTCCTCCTTGTGGCTCTGCCAGAGGAGGAAACAGGAGGGGGGAATGTGTGAGTTTGTGTTCTTATAACTCTAAACCATGGTTTAGCGTTACAGCTGCACCAGGCCATTAAGTAACGAGAAATACGCAAGACTCTCACGTTGCAATTGTATATATATACTTACTTACCTGGGAGTAACTCCCATTGAACTCAGCGGGATTTACTCTTGAGTAGTCACAAACAGGATTGCTTTAAGTCATGCACAATACTCTGTTTTAAATCTGGCACTGTATGTTAAATTTTGCACTGCTGCTAGGCTCGATTTGGTTATTATTATTTTTTTAATGCCGTAGTTTTAACATTTAAAACTTTTATATCGTATTTTACTGTCCTGTATTTTATAGTTTAAATTGTGAGCCACCCATGAAGCTGTGGCTACTGGGCGGTATAGAAATGTAACAAATAAATAATTGTGCTGACAATGTGGATAGCATGCTTTATTAATTAATTAATTAATTAATCGCCCATCTGGCTGGTCACCCAGCCACCCTGGGCGATGTACAAGCATATAATAAAACAGTCTAAAACAATAAAATTCTACAATAAAAACATTTTCTAAAATACCCTAACCCACCCCAAATGCCTGCTTGCAAATATTATCTTGGCTAATTCTGTTACGGTTTGCCCTTTTCCTCTCCCAGTGTGTATCCATGCTACTCCCATTGCACAAAATGCGCTCTCGGTGATTGCTCTACAGCCCTTTCGTGTTGGAGAAGCTAATCATGCCCTCCCGAAAAGTTTTCTAAAATACAAGCCTGGCACTTCGGAGCTCTGGCGAAATACATCCTGCTTGGAGGATATTGGGTGGCAGATGGCTTGACATGCAAACTATGTCTGTATAGCATCACGCAACAAAGAGGAGATGTCCCTCTCGGCTTTCAGCATTATTAATAACCCGTCTAGTATTGTTCCTGACGAACACAAAGCAGATTTAATTCCTTAACAGTGTTACAAAATAATTCAGCAGAAGTAAGAGCTCAGCCAACACTCACAAACCTGAGTTGGTGGGGTTCAGCTGGTGTCAGTTTCCAGGGAGAGGGGACATAAGTGACGGTCATTTGCTGCTTAAGTAGAAAGTCCCAGTAAACAAGGTCCCAGCTGTATGTATCCCCTACCCCTCATCCCACTCCTCCTACACTCCAGTTTCACTAGAATAATTAGAATAATTTCTAACATTCAATCTGGAATCAGAGAATGCAGCAATTAGTTTCACCTTTCCATTTGTTGTCGGCGCCTGGGAAGTGTTTTGAAGGAGTGGATGCAGCACGGATGATTTGGTATTAAATTAAATGTGAAGTCCAAAAGGGAATCCCTACTGTACTGAAAAGACCACTTTCGTAAATATTACAGAATGGTAGAAGAACTGGAGGCTCTGAACACTGAGTTCTCAACCTCAACTCAGTTTTCCGTAGGGATGTGCGAGAATTTAGTTTCTGCTCGCAAAATGTGTCAGTTCACAACCTGTTCACAACCCCGAACGTGAGAATGTGTCCAGCGAAAATGTTTGCAAATCACTGAACGTGTGCTCCTGTTCGAGTTGCGCAACTGTCCCTTTCAATTTGTGCACACTTCCGACGTTGTGCAAATTTCCAAATCAGCCCCTCTTTAGTCTGTGGGGGAAATTTGCACAACTGGAAATTTGCACAACTCTGGAGATTTTTTGCACAACTTCCATGTTTGATGGCTGTTTGTTTTGCACACTTTTCTCATTCACGCAAAACAAGCAGCGATCGCAAATGTGAACATAAATTGGGTGTAAGACAAGCGGTGAGCCAAGGTTTGGAGACTACTGGCAAAACTCCAACATCTCTTTTTCTCACTTTCTCTTTTCACACATTATCTCAGTTTTGCTTCTCTCTCTACTGCAAAGCTCTGCTCCCAAGGCACAACAAGCAAGACAATGCGGTCAGTTCCTGGGTCTTGGAAAACAGGCAACACCCCTTTCCCCTCTTTCTCAGTTATCTTGGTCTACAACAATCTTGTATTTTTCTGCCAGAACCCTAGGCTCCTGTCCCCCTCCTCTCACAGGGTTGCTGGCATCTTACTAAAACACTGTGAAAAAGCAGCTTTTACATGTTTTGTATGAACAATTGCATCAAAAACCATGTGACTCGCACGTCAGGGAGACAAGTTCGAGTGTGGCCCAGTTCGACACAGACACAAGAGGAAGCAGCCTTCTACTGAGTTAGACCCTTGGTCCATCTATTGTCGACACTGACCGATGGCAACAGCTCTCCAGGGTTTCAGGAAGGGGTTTTTCCAGCCCTGCCTGGAGAAGTCGGGGATCGAACCTGGGATATTCTGCATGCAAAGCAGGGGCTTTGGCTCCCCAAAATGCCCCCCAAATTTTGCCCCCCCAAATGCTATGGCTCCTCCCCTGAGGATTCTAACATACGATGTGGTTCTGTACCTGAATTGACCTTAAGACAACCTGTCTAGTTAGCATATTTTATTTACTTAGGGCACAATCGTATTCAGATAGGCAGCCGCCTCCGAACTCAGAGGTGACCGCCTAGCCAATGCAGGGCAGGAGAAGCATGGAGGGGATCATTCCCTCCACGCTTCTCCTGCCCTGCATTTAAAGCTAGACAGCCGATTGCGGCTGTTTAGCCGCGGGAGGGCACAGTGGGGGAGGACGGTGCTGTACGACACATTGGATGTGTCATGCAGGCATTTCTGCCCTCCCTGCCCCGGAATGCTCCGCAGAACACTCTCCAGGAACGCCCTATTTGGGCCGCTTCACGCTCCTCTTGTGAGCACGGAGGACAGGGCTGTTCCACGCTGCCTCTGAGGTTTTCCCATATTATTTTTACAGCCCCATGAAGAAGAACTTAAAATAAAAAAGTAGGCCGAAATGGGTTTGGCTTTTTACAAATAAAATCTTTGTTCTGGCACCTGGAGATGTTTCTCTCCATTTTTGCAAGGACTGCTTATGTGCTGTTACCCGGTGTGAAGGTAGGCCTGACTAGGCCTTGTGAGTAGTTTGGTTCACATGAGGTGCCTGATGGGATTTAGAAAACATGTATGTGTCTGACCATGAGAAGGTAATGTTCAACCTAACCTGCTTTGGATATTTCCTTAACACTGGTGACTAGGGATGTTGGAGAAATCCTCCACGGACCCGGATTCAATAGAATCCAGCCCCCAAAATCCATGAAGGATCGGATCTCCTACCTCCTCCTCTATCGCAAAGTCCTCGCCGGCGGATCCTGCCTGCCGCCAGCTCCAAAGCCCCAGCGATACGGCCACCATTGCCATATCACTGGCTGGACTGATGAACTGCAGACGCAAATGGCGGATGGCGTAGCGGACGCCATTTGCGTCCCCTGCTCTTTGACGTGATAGGATAGGCAGCCTATCCTATCATGCAAAGGAACAGGGACGCAAATATGCCATTGGCGTGTGATAGGCAGCCAATGTGAGGAGCACAAAAAATATCACACTGTGCTATTCTTATTGTTGAGAAGGTTTTCCCGAGGGCTAAGAATGTAAGACAACATCAAAAAAAGAAAGAAAAAAACCCAAAGTGCCTCTGAGTATGGGCTGTAATAATAATTTATTTATTACACAAATCTTTAAATTGTTGTTGTTGTTGTTCAGTCGTGTCCGACTCTTCGTGACCCCATGGACCATAGCACGCCAGGCCTTCCTGTCCTGCGCTCTCTCCCGGAGCGTGCTCGTGGACTATAAAAATATTTATTATGCGGATCTCTAAAATGCTCCAAAATGCTCAATGTGTTTTGAGACTAGCTCTCTTCAGCAGGAGCATTGATCTCTCAGACAAGCCTGCCTCCGTTTCTGTTGGAATTCATCTGTTCTATCAGCTGGAATTTGTTGGACTTCTTCTGTTCTATTAGCTGACCTAGTCTCAAAATGCGCTGAGCGTCTGAAGGTGCAATTCTATTGGGATAGGCGGCCGCCTCCGAACTCGGAGGTGACCGCCTATCCAATGCAGGGCAGGAGACGCGTGGAGGGGATTATTCCCTCTGCACTTCAGCCGCCCTGCATTTATGGCTAGACGGCCAATTTCGGCTGTCCAGCTGTGGGACCTCGGAGCGGGGGAAGTGGCAGCTAGACGACACGTAGGATGTGTTGTACTGGCATTTCCGACTTCCCCGCCCCAACACGCCCCCAGGAATGCCCTGTTTTTTCGATTTTGTGCTCCTCTTTTGAGCGTGGAGCGTGGGGCCATTCCACCCTGTCTACAAGGTGGCGTGGCGGGGGAGGGGGGGAGGCTGGTTCTCAGGGAACTGACCTATCCTCTGGCCGTCTATCCGCTGACTAGCGGCCATAGGATTGCGCCCTTAGAGCATTTTAGTGATCTGCATAATAACTATTTGTATAGTCCATGAGCATTTTAGAGATCTGCATAATAAATACATTATGATTACAGCCCATACTCAGATGCGCTTTTGGTTTTTCCCTTTTCGATGTGTTGTGCGTACAGCACCTTCCCTCTCAGTTTTCCACTATGAACTGAAGAATCGCTTTGCTGGATCACAACACACACAAACACACCCATTTTGTTTTCTACAACCTCCGGGGTGGGGAATCTGCTTTTGAAAGGTGGACATTCGGAGGAGTCTATGGACACACCATGGGCAGAGAATCCTCCTTCAAACTGACCATCAGCCCTCGAAAAATTGGAAGGGGCCTACAAGGCCATCGAGTCCAACCCCCTGCTCAGTGCAGGAATCTAAGTAAGAGCATCCCTGACAAATGGCTGTCCAGCCTCGTCTTGAAGGCCTCCAGTGTGGGAGAGCCCACCACCTCCCCAGGTAATTGTTGTTCTGTTGAATAAAACTGTTGAATAAAATTCAAGTTATTTCCCTGAACTTCTGGAGGGCGGGAGGAAGTTCAGTTTAGCGAAAGCCTTCCCAAGCAGGGATGGGTGAGCATTTCGTTTCAGTTTGGTTTTGATATGAATTTACCCGAATCCGCACAGCTCTCTCTATGATGATGATGATGATGATGATGATTATTATATTTATATCCCGCCTTTCCCCCAATACTGGGACTCAAGGCGGCCTTACAACATTAAAACTGCTGCAATGAAAACCTATAAATAAAAATATAAATACAACTGTATAAAAGTTAAAAATATAATTAAATCATCAATATTAAAATTGTAAAGATATTAAAACATTAAAAGACAACCAGAACAACAAAAATGGTATCCATACGTCGCATTTTCCCAGGTCCAGACTATATTCAGGATAAAAAGAACTTGATATTAAAACAATTCTAATGTGGGAGAATTGGGCAGATTGGTCCATCCAGGCAGAGGGCGTTGACTGCCCAGCTTTTCAAGGACTAGGCTTGAATCCCTTGGTATTAAAATACGTTTGTGTGCATTTTTTTTTTTATGACAGGCTCCTCATAGCTACATAGCAGGCAGGCGCATGATGACATAGTCCTCTCCGTGCCGGGAATGGCCGTACCTATTTCATTCGGCTGGTGCAGATGGAATGTTGTTTCAGTTCATTTTTTATAAGGATTGGCCAAAATTCACAAAGTTCTTCATATTCGGGAGAGAAAGAACTCGAGATGTAAAAAACACAAATGTGGGAGAAGGTGAAACTGAATGACTCACCCATCCTGAGTCGAGACAAAGGGAGCTTTTCTGTCCACAAATGGGATCTGTTTTGCTTGGGTGGAAAGAAAAGCTCACTTGTCCTTTCACCTAAAGCTTTGCATCCCCTTACAAGTGCTGAGACCTGCAAAGTTTGCTGCAGCAGAGTTCTGCATGCCCTAGAAATTGCATCTCTCTTTTTATCCCCTCTCAGCTTTTTATCAGAGGGCCTAAGCTGTGCTAGTTTCCACGATAATGCGGAGAAAAGTAAAATAAGGTCCCAAGGAAAGGTGGCCTGAAGACGAAACACAGAGGTGAGCCCCAGTTCTGTTGTACTTTACAACCTTGAAGGAAGCTGCACCACCCACACACAAAAGCAGAATGTATTAGCAGGCCTGGGGGAACCCAAGGTTTGCAGAAGTAGAAAAACATATTTAGTGGGGAGGAAACTAATGGGGGGGGGGTATAAAACAGCTACCTGAAGGCTGAGCATGCTTATTGGAATGCTGATCACCTGGGGGGGGGGAGATGAAATGGAATTTCCTGGAAAAGGACATAGCTGGCAGAATGGGAGAACTCCATGCTGCAACATTTTGTTGCAGGGTCATAGAATCATAGGGTTGGAAGGGGCCTACAAGACCATGGAGTCCAACCCCCTACTCCCTGCAGGACCCTGATTCCCAGGAGGTCTCCCATCCAAGGACTAACCAGAGCTGACCCTGCTTAGCTTCCGAGATCAGACAAGATCAGGCGCATTCAGCCCTTTGCTCCCACTAGTCATATTTATGGATAGGGAAGTCAGGCACTAGGTAGCCAAAACAGGGGATGGAGAAACAGGAGGAAGGTATAAACATGTTGGGCAGAACCACAAAATTTGCAGAAGTAGAAAAAAAACCTTTAGAAAAAAATGTTAGGGGACACCCCCCCCCCCCCGAACTGCTCAATGAGGACTGGGCACAGAATATTGAGTGCCTCTTGAGAGAAAGGAGGCTTAATGGCTGGAGCACTTTGCACTGCAAAATGTTCTTGCAGGTCCCCTTTATTCCATTCTATTCTCTTTCTACATCAATTTCTCTATTTTTTTTTTAATGCAACCCATGCAACCCACACATCCACCTCCCAAAGCCGAATCCCGTTCAACAGATGAATCAAATGCAAGACAGACAACAGTTGCACCTCAGAGAGCAGGAATGAATGACGGGGGTCCAGGAAATATAGCTTGAGCAAGTGAGCCAAGCACAAGCGACAGAATGAGTCAACCCAAACACTCGAATATGTATAGTAGAGGATTAAGCTGTAGCTACAAGTGGGTGATTGCCTATGGTGAGTTGAGAGTTGTCTCTAGGTGATCAAAAAACAAAGCTTTTGTAAACTGGAAAAGAGTTTGTTTTCTCTCTTTTTTTCTTTGTTTGTTAAAGGTAGTTCCTGTGCCACAGATGACTAGTGTAAACATGTATGGGCAGGAGGGGGGAGCGAATAGCTTTTGTGGGCTGATTCGGAAGGCTTCACTAAGCACGCAGAAGACACTACGGGTGCAAACTTATGCCTGTTCAGACAGAAAGAAGTCCTACAACTCCCAGCATTCCCCAGCCAGCATAACACCATAGTGTAGGTGTTATAAGAATGAGCCTTAGCCTTGTATACTCCTGCAGCCACAAGGAGCAATTCGGAAGATTTGACTTCCATCTTTGATTAACTGCAGCTTGTTGTGTCATCCCATCCTAGACAAGCTGTGGTTAATCTTAATGATGGTTTGTTGAAATGAGCCAACTTCAAGCTATAGTTTATGAAGATGTCTTGCTTCGATTAAATATATTTAAGATTAACCAGTTTAGGGCTCAGATGACATGCTAAACTGTGGTTAATCTAAAATGGAGGCAGAAGCTTTGCATCTCCTCCTTGTGGCTCTGCCAGAGGAGGAAACAGGAGGGGGGAATGTGTGAGTTTGTGTTCTTATAACTCTAAACCATGGTTTAGCGTTACAGCTGCACCAGGCCATTAAGTAACGAGAAATACGCAAGACTCTCACGTTGCAATTGTATATATATACTTACTTACCTGGGAGTAACTCCCATTGAACTCAGCGGGATTTACTCTTGAGTAGTCACAAACAGGATTGCTTTAAGTCATGCACAATACTCTGTTTTAAATCTGGCACTGTATGTTAAATTTTGCACTGCTGCTAGGCTCGATTTGGTTATTATTATTTTTTTAATGCCGTAGTTTTAACATTTAAAACTTTTATATCGTATTTTACTGTCCTGTATTTTATAGTTTAAATTGTGAGCCACCCATGAAGCTGTGGCTACTGGGCGGTATAGAAATGTAACAAATAAATAATTGTGCTGACAATGTGGATAGCATGCTTTATTAATTAATTAATTAATTAATCGCCCATCTGGCTGGTCACCCAGCCACCCTGGGCGATGTACAAGCATATAATAAAACAGTCTAAAACAATAAAATTCTACAATAAAAACATTTTCTAAAATACCCTAACCCACCCCAAATGCCTGCTTGCAAATATTATCTTGGCTAATTCTGTTACGGTTTGCCCTTTTCCTCTCCCAGTGTGTATCCATGCTACTCCCATTGCACAAAATGCGCTCTCGGTGATTGCTCTACAGCCCTTTCGTGTTGGAGAAGCTAATCATGCCCTCCCGAAAAGTTTTCTAAAATACAAGCCTGGCACTTCGGAGCTCTGGCGAAATACATCCTGCTTGGAGGATATTGGGTGGCAGATGGCTTGACATGCAAACTATGTCTGTATAGCATCACGCAACAAAGAGGAGATGTCCCTCTCGGCTTTCAGCATTATTAATAACCCGTCTAGTATTGTTCCTGACGAACACAAAGCAGATTTAATTCCTTAACAGTGTTACAAAATAATTCAGCAGAAGTAAGAGCTCAGCCAACACTCACAAACCTGAGTTGGTGGGGTTCAGCTGGTGTCAGTTTCCAGGGAGAGGGGACATAAGTGACGGTCATTTGCTGCTTAAGTAGAAAGTCCCAGTAAACAAGGTCCCAGCTGTATGTATCCCCTACCCCTCATCCCACTCCTCCTACACTCCAGTTTCACTAGAATAATTAGAATAATTTCTAACATTCAATCTGGAATCAGAGAATGCAGCAATTAGTTTCACCTTTCCATTTGTTGTCGGCGCCTGGGAAGTGTTTTGAAGGAGTGGATGCAGCACGGATGATTTGGTATTAAATTAAATGTGAAGTCCAAAAGGGAATCCCTACTGTACTGAAAAGACCACTTTCGTAAATATTACAGAATGGTAGAAGAACTGGAGGCTCTGAACACTGAGTTCTCAACCTCAACTCAGTTTTCCGTAGGGATGTGCGAGAATTTAGTTTCTGCTCGCAAAATGTGTCAGTTCACAACCTGTTCACAACCCCGAACGTGAGAATGTGTCCAGCGAAAATGTTTGCAAATCACTGAACGTGTGCTCCTGTTCGAGTTGCGCAACTGTCCCTTTCAATTTGTGCACACTTCCGACGTTGTGCAAATTTCCAAATCAGCCCCTCTTTAGTCTGTGGGGGAAATTTGCACAACTGGAAATTTGCACAACTCTGGAGATTTTTTGCACAACTTCCATGTTTGATGGCTGTTTGTTTTGCACACTTTTCTCATTCACGCAAAACAAGCAGCGATCGCAAATGTGAACATAAATTGGGTGTAAGACAAGCGGTGAGCCAAGGTTTGGAGACTACTGGCAAAACTCCAACATCTCTTTTTCTCACTTTCTCTTTTCACACATTATCTCAGTTTTGCTTCTCTCTCTACTGCAAAGCTCTGCTCCCAAGGCACAACAAGCAAGACAATGCGGTCAGTTCCTGGGTCTTGGAAAACAGGCAACACCCCTTTCCCCTCTTTCTCAGTTATCTTGGTCTACAACAATCTTGTATTTTTCTGCCAGAACCCTAGGCTCCTGTCCCCCTCCTCTCACAGGGTTGCTGGCATCTTACTAAAACACTGTGAAAAAGCAGCTTTTACATGTTTTGTATGAACAATTGCATCAAAAACCATGTGACTCGCACGTCAGGGAGACAAGTTCGAGTGTGGCCCAGTTCGACACAGACACAAGAGGAAGCAGCCTTCTACTGAGTTAGACCCTTGGTCCATCTATTGTCGACACTGACCGATGGCAACAGCTCTCCAGGGTTTCAGGAAGGGGTTTTTCCAGCCCTGCCTGGAGAAGTCGGGGATCGAACCTGGGATATTCTGCATGCAAAGCAGGGGCTTTGGCTCCCCAAAATGCCCCCCAAATTTTGCCCCCCCAAATGCTATGGCTCCTCCCCTGAGGATTCTAACATACGATGTGGTTCTGTACCTGAATTGACCTTAAGACAACCTGTCTAGTTAGCATATTTTATTTACTTAGGGCACAATCGTATTCAGATAGGCAGCCGCCTCCGAACTCAGAGGTGACCGCCTAGCCAATGCAGGGCAGGAGAAGCATGGAGGGGATCATTCCCTCCACGCTTCTCCTGCCCTGCATTTAAAGCTAGACAGCCGATTGCGGCTGTTTAGCCGCGGGAGGGCACAGTGGGGGAGGACGGTGCTGTACGACACATTGGATGTGTCATGCAGGCATTTCTGCCCTCCCTGCCCCGGAATGCTCCGCAGAACACTCTCCAGGAACGCCCTATTTGGGCCGCTTCACGCTCCTCTTGTGAGCACGGAGGACAGGGCTGTTCCACGCTGCCTCTGAGGTTTTCCCATATTATTTTTACAGCCCCATGAAGAAGAACTTAAAATAAAAAAGTAGGCCGAAATGGGTTTGGCTTTTTACAAATAAAATCTTTGTTCTGGCACCTGGAGATGTTTCTCTCCATTTTTGCAAGGACTGCTTATGTGCTGTTACCCGGTGTGAAGGTAGGCCTGACTAGGCCTTGTGAGTAGTTTGGTTCACATGAGGTGCCTGATGGGATTTAGAAAACATGTATGTGTCTGACCATGAGAAGGTAATGTTCAACCTAACCTGCTTTGGATATTTCCTTAACACTGGTGACTAGGGATGTTGGAGAAATCCTCCACGGACCCGGATTCAATAGAATCCAGCCCCCAAAATCCATGAAGGATCGGATCTCCTACCTCCTCCTCTATCGCAAAGTCCTCGCCGGCGGATCCTGCCTGCCGCCAGCTCCAAAGCCCCAGCGATACGGCCACCATTGCCATATCACTGGCTGGACTGATGAACTGCAGACGCAAATGGCGGATGGCGTAGCGGACGCCATTTGCGTCCCCTGCTCTTTGACGTGATAGGATAGGCAGCCTATCCTATCATGCAAAGGAACAGGGACGCAAATATGCCATTGGCGTGTGATAGGCAGCCAATGTGAGGAGCACAAAAAATATCACACTGTGCTATTCTTATTGTTGAGAAGGTTTTCCCGAGGGCTAAGAATGTAAGACAACATCAAAAAAAGAAAGAAAAAAACCCAAAGTGCCTCTGAGTATGGGCTGTAATAATAATTTATTTATTACACAAATCTTTAAATTGTTGTTGTTGTTGTTCAGTCGTGTCCGACTCTTCGTGACCCCATGGACCATAGCACGCCAGGCCTTCCTGTCCTGCGCTCTCTCCCGGAGCGTGCTCGTGGACTATAAAAATATTTATTATGCGGATCTCTAAAATGCTCCAAAATGCTCAATGTGTTTTGAGACTAGCTCTCTTCAGCAGGAGCATTGATCTCTCAGACAAGCCTGCCTCCGTTTCTGTTGGAATTCATCTGTTCTATCAGCTGGAATTTGTTGGACTTCTTCTGTTCTATTAGCTGACCTAGTCTCAAAATGCGCTGAGCGTCTGAAGGTGCAATTCTATTGGGATAGGCGGCCGCCTCCGAACTCGGAGGTGACCGCCTATCCAATGCAGGGCAGGAGACGCGTGGAGGGGATTATTCCCTCTGCACTTCAGCCGCCCTGCATTTATGGCTAGACGGCCAATTTCGGCTGTCCAGCTGTGGGACCTCGGAGCGGGGGAAGTGGCAGCTAGACGACACGTAGGATGTGTTGTACTGGCATTTCCGACTTCCCCGCCCCAACACGCCCCCAGGAATGCCCTGTTTTTTCGATTTTGTGCTCCTCTTTTGAGCGTGGAGCGTGGGGCCATTCCACCCTGTCTACAAGGTGGCGTGGCGGGGGAGGGGGGGAGGCTGGTTCTCAGGGAACTGACCTATCCTCTGGCCGTCTATCCGCTGACTAGCGGCCATAGGATTGCGCCCTTAGAGCATTTTAGTGATCTGCATAATAACTATTTGTATAGTCCATGAGCATTTTAGAGATCTGCATAATAAATACATTATGATTACAGCCCATACTCAGATGCGCTTTTGGTTTTTCCCTTTTCGATGTGTTGTGCGTACAGCACCTTCCCTCTCAGTTTTCCACTATGAACTGAAGAATCGCTTTGCTGGATCACAACACACACAAACACACCCATTTTGTTTTCTACAACCTCCGGGGTGGGGAATCTGCTTTTGAAAGGTGGACATTCGGAGGAGTCTATGGACACACCATGGGCAGAGAATCCTCCTTCAAACTGACCATCAGCCCTCGAAAAATTGGAAGGGGCCTACAAGGCCATCGAGTCCAACCCCCTGCTCAGTGCAGGAATCTAAGTAAGAGCATCCCTGACAAATGGCTGTCCAGCCTCGTCTTGAAGGCCTCCAGTGTGGGAGAGCCCACCACCTCCCCAGGTAATTGTTGTTCTGTTGAATAAAACTGTTGAATAAAATTCAAGTTATTTCCCTGAACTTCTGGAGGGCGGGAGGAAGTTCAGTTTAGCGAAAGCCTTCCCAAGCAGGGATGGGTGAGCATTTCGTTTCAGTTTGGTTTTGATATGAATTTACCCGAATCCGCACAGCTCTCTCTATGATGATGATGATGATGATGATGATTATTATATTTATATCCCGCCTTTCCCCCAATACTGGGACTCAAGGCGGCCTTACAACATTAAAACTGCTGCAATGAAAACCTATAAATAAAAATATAAATACAACTGTATAAAAGTTAAAAATATAATTAAATCATCAATATTAAAATTGTAAAGATATTAAAACATTAAAAGACAACCAGAACAACAAAAATGGTATCCATACGTCGCATTTTCCCAGGTCCAGACTATATTCAGGATAAAAAGAACTTGATATTAAAACAATTCTAATGTGGGAGAATTGGGCAGATTGGTCCATCCAGGCAGAGGGCGTTGACTGCCCAGCTTTTCAAGGACTAGGCTTGAATCCCTTGGTATTAAAATACGTTTGTGTGCATTTTTTTTTTTATGACAGGCTCCTCATAGCTACATAGCAGGCAGGCGCATGATGACATAGTCCTCTCCGTGCCGGGAATGGCCGTACCTATTTCATTCGGCTGGTGCAGATGGAATGTTGTTTCAGTTCATTTTTTATAAGGATTGGCCAAAATTCACAAAGTTCTTCATATTCGGGAGAGAAAGAACTCGAGATGTAAAAAACACAAATGTGGGAGAAGGTGAAACTGAATGACTCACCCATCCTGAGTCGAGACAAAGGGAGCTTTTCTGTCCACAAATGGGATCTGTTTTGCTTGGGTGGAAAGAAAAGCTCACTTGTCCTTTCACCTAAAGCTTTGCATCCCCTTACAAGTGCTGAGACCTGCAAAGTTTGCTGCAGCAGAGTTCTGCATGCCCTAGAAATTGCATCTCTCTTTTTATCCCCTCTCAGCTTTTTATCAGAGGGCCTAAGCTGTGCTAGTTTCCACGATAATGCGGAGAAAAGTAAAATAAGGTCCCAAGGAAAGGTGGCCTGAAGACGAAACACAGAGGTGAGCCCCAGTTCTGTTGTACTTTACAACCTTGAAGGAAGCTGCACCACCCACACACAAAAGCAGAATGTATTAGCAGGCCTGGGGGAACCCAAGGTTTGCAGAAGTAGAAAAACATATTTAGTGGGGAGGAAACTAATGGGGGGGGGTATAAAACAGCTACCTGAAGGCTGAGCATGCTTATTGGAATGCTGATCACCTGGGGGGGGGGAGATGAAATGGAATTTCCTGGAAAAGGACATAGCTGGCAGAATGGGAGAACTCCATGCTGCAACATTTTGTTGCAGGGTCATAGAATCATAGGGTTGGAAGGGGCCTACAAGACCATGGAGTCCAACCCCCTACTCCCTGCAGGACCCTGATTCCCAGGAGGTCTCCCATCCAAGGACTAACCAGAGCTGACCCTGCTTAGCTTCCGAGATCAGACAAGATCAGGCGCATTCAGCCCTTTGCTCCCACTAGTCATATTTATGGATAGGGAAGTCAGGCACTAGGTAGCCAAAACAGGGGATGGAGAAACAGGAGGAAGGTATAAACATGTTGGGCAGAACCACAAAATTTGCAGAAGTAGAAAAAAAACCTTTAGAAAAAAATGTTAGGGGACACCCCCCCCCCCCGAACTGCTCAATGAGGACTGGGCACAGAATATTGAGTGCCTCTTGAGAGAAAGGAGGCTTAATGGCTGGAGCACTTTGCACTGCAAAATGTTCTTGCAGGTCCCCTTTATTCCATTCTATTCTCTTTCTACATCAATTTCTCTATTTTTTTTTTAATGCAACCCATGCAACCCACACATCCACCTCCCAAAGCCGAATCCCGTTCAACAGATGAATCAAATGCAAGACAGACAACAGTTGCACCTCAGAGAGCAGGAATGAATGACGGGGGTCCAGGAAATATAGCTTGAGCAAGTGAGCCAAGCACAAGCGACAGAATGAGTCAGCCCAAACACTCGAATATGTATAGTAGAGGATTAAGCTGTAGCTACAAGTGGGTGATTGCCTATGGTGAGTTGAGAGTTGTCTCTAGGTGATCAAAAAACAAAGCTTTTGTAAACTGGAAAAGAGTTTGTTTTCTCTCTTTTTTTCTTTGTTTGTTAAAGGTAGTTCCTGTGCCACAGATGACTAGTGTAAACATGTATGGGCAGGAGGGGGGAGCGAATAGCTTTTGTGGGCTGATTCGGAAGGCTTCACTAAGCACGCAGAAGACACTACGGGTGCAAACTTATGCCTGTTCAGACAGAAAGAAGTCCTACAACTCCCAGCATTCCCCAGCCAGCATAACACCATAGTGTAGGTGTTATAAGAATGAGCCTTAGCCTTGTATACTCCTGCAGCCACAAGGAGCAATTCGGAAGATTTGACTTCCATCTTTGATTAACTGCAGCTTGTTGTGTCATCCCATCCTAGACAAGCTGTGGTTAATCTTAATGATGGTTTGTTGAAATGAGCCAACTTCAAGCTATAGTTTATGAAGATGTCTTGCTTCGATTAAATATATTTAAGATTAACCAGTTTAGGGCTCAGATGACATGCTAAACTGTGGTTAATCTAAAATGGAGGCAGAAGCTTTGCATCTCCTCCTTGTGGCTCTGCCAGAGGAGGAAACAGGAGGGGGGAATGTGTGAGTTTGTGTTCTTATAACTCTAAACCATGGTTTAGCGTTACAGCTGCACCAGGCCATTAAGTAACGAGAAATACGCAAGACTCTCACGTTGCAATTGTATATATATACTTACTTACCTGGGAGTAACTCCCATTGAACTCAGCGGGATTTACTCTTGAGTAGTCACAAACAGGATTGCTTTAAGTCATGCACAATACTCTGTTTTAAATCTGGCACTGTATGTTAAATTTTGCACTGCTGCTAGGCTCGATTTGGTTATTATTATTTTTTTAATGCCGTAGTTTTAACATTTAAAACTTTTATATCGTATTTTACTGTCCTGTATTTTATAGTTTAAATTGTGAGCCACCCATGAAGCTGTGGCTACTGGGCGGTATAGAAATGTAACAAATAAATAATTGTGCTGACAATGTGGATAGCATGCTTTATTAATTAATTAATTAATTAATTAATCGCCCATCTGGCTGGTCACCCAGCCACCCTGGGCGATGTACAAGCATATAATAAAACAGTCTAAAACAATAAAATTCTACAATAAAAACATTTTCTAAAATACCCTAACCCACCCCAAATGCCTGCTTGCAAATATTATCTTGGCTAATTCTGTTACGGTTTGCCCTTTTCCTCTCCCAGTGTGTATCCATGCTACTCCCATTGCACAAAATGCGCTCTCGGTGATTGCTCTACAGCCCTTTCGTGTTGGAGAAGCTAATCATGCCCTCCCGAAAAGTTTTCTAAAATACAAGCCTGGCACTTCGGAGCTCTGGCGAAATACATCCTGCTTGGAGGATATTGGGTGGCAGATGGCTTGACATGCAAACTATGTCTGTATAGCATCACGCAACAAAGAGGAGATGTCCCTCTCGGCTTTCAGCATTATTAATAACCCGTCTAGTATTGTTCCTGACGAACACAAAGCAGATTTAATTCCTTAACAGTGTTACAAAATAATTCAGCAGAAGTAAGAGCTCAGCCAACACTCACAAACCTGAGTTGGTGGGGTTCAGCTGGTGTCAGTTTCCAGGGAGAGGGGACATAAGTGACGGTCATTTGCTGCTTAAGTAGAAAGTCCCAGTAAACAAGGTCCCAGCTGTATGTATCCCCTACCCCTCATCCCACTCCTCCTACACTCCAGTTTCACTAGAATAATTAGAATAATTTCTAACATTCAATCTGGAATCAGAGAATGCAGCAATTAGTTTCACCTTTCCATTTGTTGTCGGCGCCTGGGAAGTGTTTTGAAGGAGTGGATGCAGCACGGATGATTTGGTATTAAATTAAATGTGAAGTCCAAAAGGGAATCCCTACTGTACTGAAAAGACCACTTTCGTAAATATTACAGAATGGTAGAAGAACTGGAGGCTCTGAACACTGAGTTCTCAACCTCAACTCAGTTTTCCGTAGGGATGTGCGAGAATTTAGTTTCTGCTCGCAAAATGTGTCAGTTCACAACCTGTTCACAACCCCGAACGTGAGAATGTGTCCAGCGAAAATGTTTGCAAATCACTGAACGTGTGCTCCTGTTCGAGTTGCGCAACTGTCCCTTTCAATTTGTGCACACTTCCGACGTTGTGCAAATTTCCAAATCAGCCCCTCTTTAGTCTGTGGGGGAAATTTGCACAACTGGAAATTTGCACAACTCTGGAGATTTTTTGCACAACTTCCATGTTTGATGGCTGTTTGTTTTGCACACTTTTCTCATTCACGCAAAACAAGCAGCGATCGCAAATGTGAACATAAATTGGGTGTAAGACAAGCGGTGAGCCAAGGTTTGGAGACTACTGGCAAAACTCCAACATCTCTTTTTCTCACTTTCTCTTTTCACACATTATCTCAGTTTTGCTTCTCTCTCTACTGCAAAGCTCTGCTCCCAAGGCACAACAAGCAAGACAATGCGGTCAGTTCCTGGGTCTTGGAAAACAGGCAACACCCCTTTCCCCTCTTTCTCAGTTATCTTGGTCTACAACAATCTTGTATTTTTCTGCCAGAACCCTAGGCTCCTGTCCCCCTCCTCTCACAGGGTTGCTGGCATCTTACTAAAACACTGTGAAAAAGCAGCTTTTACATGTTTTGTATGAACAATTGCATCAAAAACCATGTGACTCGCACGTCAGGGAGACAAGTTCGAGTGTGGCCCAGTTCGACACAGACACAAGAGGAAGCAGCCTTCTACTGAGTTAGACCCTTGGTCCATCTATTGTCGACACTGACCGATGGCAACAGCTCTCCAGGGTTTCAGGAAGGGGTTTTTCCAGCCCTGCCTGGAGAAGTCGGGGATCGAACCTGGGATATTCTGCATGCAAAGCAGGGGCTTTGGCTCCCCAAAATGCCCCCCAAATTTTGCCCCCCCAAATGCTATGGCTCCTCCCCTGAGGATTCTAACATACGATGTGGTTCTGTACCTGAATTGACCTTAAGACAACCTGTCTAGTTAGCATATTTTATTTACTTAGGGCACAATCGTATTCAGATAGGCAGCCGCCTCCGAACTCAGAGGTGACCGCCTAGCCAATGCAGGGCAGGAGAAGCATGGAGGGGATCATTCCCTCCACGCTTCTCCTGCCCTGCATTTAAAGCTAGACAGCCGATTGCGGCTGTTTAGCCGCGGGAGGGCACAGTGGGGGAGGACGGTGCTGTACGACACATTGGATGTGTCATGCAGGCATTTCTGCCCTCCCTGCCCCGGAATGCTCCGCAGAACACTCTCCGGGAACGCCCTATTTGGGCCGCTTCACGCTCCTCTTGTGAGCACGGAGGACAGGGCTGTTCCACGCTGCCTCTGAGGTTTTCCCATATTATTTTTACAGCCCCATGAAGAAGAACTTAAAATAAAAAAGTAGGCCGAAATGGGTTTGGCTTTTTACAAATAAAATCTTTGTTCTGGCACCTGGAGATGTTTCTCTCCATTTTTGCAAGGACTGCTTATGTGCTGTTACCCGGTGTGAAGGTAGGCCTGACTAGGCCTTGTGAGTAGTTTGGTTCACATGAGGTGCCTGATGGGATTTAGAAAACATGTATGTGTCTGACCATGAGAAGGTAATGTTCAACCTAACCTGCTTTGGATATTTCCTTAACACTGGTGACTAGGGATGTTGGAGAAATCCTCCACGGACCCGGATTCAATAGAATCCAGCCCCCAAAATCCATGAAGGATCGGATCTCCTACCTCCTCCTCTATCGCAAAGTCCTCGCCGGCGGATCCTGCCTGCCGCCAGCTCCAAAGCCCCAGCGATACGGCCACCATTGCCATATCACTGGCTGGACTGATGAACTGCAGACGCAAATGGCGGATGGCGTAGCGGACGCCATTTGCGTCCCCTGCTCTTTGACGTGATAGGATAGGCAGCCTATCCTATCATGCAAAGGAACAGGGACGCAAATATGCCATTGGCGTGTGATAGGCAGCCAATGTGAGGAGCACAAAAAATATCACACTGTGCTATTCTTATTGTTGAGAAGGTTTTCCTGAGGGCTAAGAATGTAAGACAACATCAAAAAAAGAAAGAAAAAAACCCAAAGTGCCTCTGAGTATGGGCTGTAATAATAATTTATTTATTACACAAATCTTTAAATTGTTGTTGTTGTTGTTCAGTCGTTCAGTCGTGTCCGACTCTTCGTGACCCCATGGACCATAGCACGCCAGGCCTTCCTGTCCTGCGCTCTCTCCCGGAGCGTGCTCGTGGACTATAAAAATATTTATTATGCGGATCTCTAAAATGCTCCAAAATGCTCAATGTGTTTTGAGACTAGCTCTCTTCAGCAGGAGCATTGATCTCTCAGACAAGCCTGCCTCCGTTTCTGTTGGAATTCATCTGTTCTATCAGCTGGAATTTGTTGGACTTCTTCTGTTCTATTAGCTGACCTAGTCTCAAAATGCGCTGAGCGTCTGAAGGCGCAATTCTATTGGGATAGGCGGCCGCCTCCGAACTCGGAGGTGACCGCCTATCCAATGCAGGGCAGGAGACGCGTGGAGGGGATTATTCCCTCTGCACTTCAGCCGCCCTGCATTTATGGCTAGACGGCCAATTTCGGCTGTCCAGCTGTGGGACCTCGGAGCGGGGGAAGTGGCAGCTAGACGACACGTAGGATGTGTTGTACTGGCATTTCCGACTTCCCCGCCCCAACACGCCCCCAGGAATGCCCTGTTTTTTCGATTTTGTGCTCCTCTTTTGAGCGTGGAGCGCGGGGCCATTCCACCCTGTCTACAAGGTGGCGTGGCGGGGGAGGGGGGGAGGCTGGTTCTCAGGGAACTGACCTATCCTCTGGCCGTCTATCCGCTGACTAGCGGCCATAGGATTGCGCCCTTAGAGCATTTTAGTGATCTGCATAATAACTATTTGTATAGTCCATGAGCATTTTAGAGATCTGCATAATAAATACATTATGATTACAGCCCATACTCAGATGCGCTTTTGGTTTTTCCCTTTTCGATGTGTTGTGCGTACAGCACCTTCCCTCTCAGTTTTCCACTATGAACTGAAGAATCGCTTTGCTGGATCACAACACACACAAACACACCCATTTTGTTTTCTACAACCTCCGGGGTGGGGAATCTGCTTTTGAAAGGTGGACATTCGGAGGAGTCTATGGACACACCATGGGCAGAGAATCCTCCTTCAAACTGACCATCAGCCCTCGAAAAACAAGACAGCATAAAACCAGCATATCCGACCTTTACCTGGTTGCCCTCAATCTCCCTCCCTAACTGGAATTGAAAGCCAAGCATGCCAACAACACACAGCTGCCCCCTGCTTTTGGTTCAGTGCCAGCACCGTTGTCTGATGTATGATGCCTCTGATGGTACCCGACACTTCCATCACTCAGCCCAAGAGAGGATTGCCACTTAATGGGACTGTCTGTCTTCCTGACAAACCTTGGTTCGGGCTCACGAGTGGAGGGGAGGGCTCCTTTCTGGTTGAAACGCCCCCCTGCGTAACTCCAGAACAAAAGGCGGCACAATGTTTAGACACCATCAGGGAGAGGACGCATCATGTGCTGACGTCCCTGCAAAGGAGAGCAAAATGGCTGCAAAGCCAAGGCTGTTTTCTCTGAGCTCCTCCCCTCAAAGAGGACTGCGAAATGCACATCCTGCGGGAGACAAAGCAGGCTTCCATTTGGTTGCTTCTGGCTGTCAGGACAAGCCAGGAGTTGCATCTGTCACCGAAGGCCCCCGTCCGAAGGGAAGGAGTGATAGGGAGACCAGCCTCCGAAAGTCTCCTTGCGCAGATTGGCCAGAGTGGTCAGGTGATGCTCCCTGGCCCCTAGATGCTCCCTGGTCCGAGCAATCCGAAGAACTGTGTTCTGACCTGCTCTCAGCGGGAACCCGAAGCAAATGGAGGCTCAGCACCACGGAGAGCTCCAAGCACGCAACTTGCTCCAACGGACTGCGGCTTTATGAGGCCCCTTTGGCGTCTTACGGGGAGTGTGGCGTCTTAGATCACCCCCTGGCCTGAAGGCAAGGACGTCTCTTCCTCTCCATGGCTTCTCGCTTGCCACGCTCCTTGCTCGCTTGAGCAGGACTTGTGGAGTGGGAGGTGCTTAGCTTCTCAGCAGAATCGGGGCCAAGGGGAGGCAGCTGTAGGGGTCTTGGCTTTGGCATGCAGTCTCAGAACCATCAGGGCCATCAGGAACCTGGTGGTGTTTTTCTGCTGATGGCAAGCAGCTCTTCCTCTTCCATCTCTGAACCGCGGGGTTCAGAGTCTTTCCCACAAGACTTGGGCCATGACGCTCTGCCCTTCCTAAGCTATGGATCGCTGCTCACCTTCTTTCCCTGCACTTCCGCTTCATCCTTGCCCCCAGCTACAGGCAAGCCAGTTCTCTGTCTGGCTCCTGGCTCACCCAAGCCCAGAGGAGACCTCTTCAGAGGAAGGAGAGTGGGATTCCTCCGCAAACCCCTGTCCCGCAGAAAACACGGGGCAACCTGAGCAGTCCCATTGCAGGGATGCCTGAACTGAGGTCCCCAAGAACATGTTCAGCCCCATCCTGAGCCCTGCTCGGGTTCCTTACTCTCCTCCTTCGTCCTACAGTGTTCTGGAAATGAGCATCGATGCACCAGGCAGGATGCTCAGAGTCACTGCCATAGTGCCCACCTGGCTGCCGGAAGATCCCTTTGCCCAGGGTTTACTCGGGAGGAAGGGGCTATTCAGGAACAAGGGTCTACTCAAGAGGAGGAAGACCCAAATGTAGCCGCTGAAGAAGCAGACCCAACTGCAACTGCAGAATCGGCGGCAGCCAGTATGTAAGCGCTCGGTCTTCCCCTCAGACCTCCTTGCTCCAGCTGTGGGCTCAGGACAGTTTGACAAGAGCAGTTTTGCAACTTAAAACAGAAAAAGGAAGAAGCGGCATCAACCTGTGAGGTGGAAAGGCAGTGACTTGGGCCAAATCAAGAGTCTGAGTCCTGTGATGAGGATTCCCACCATCTGGCTTCTGGAAGAGCTCCCCAAGGCAACACCAACTTTTCAAAGAAACTGCCCACACCGCCTTGTGATGACTTTTCCTGCAACCATGAGGGCCAGGAATTCAAACTTTGAAAATGTCACCTTCCTCCCATACAAACCTTCCCATGCGTTCTGATCAACCCCAGAAAGCCTGGTCCGTATACCTTTCCTGTCAGAGACAGGGCCTTCTTTGTCGTGGCCTCTAAAATTTGGAGTGCACTCCTCTGGGAGGTCTAGTTGGCTCTCTCTGCTCAATTTTTGGCTGGTGACAAAGACTTGGCCCTTTCAGCAAAGCTTTGGGCTTAATTCTGACTGACTGGATGGATTCTTGGCTGCTGAAGTATTGGTCGCTTTATCTATTTCAGTTTGTTGTTGTCATGTATTTTCATGTTCTGATAATTTTTATTGCTGCTTTTATACCGATAGCAATCCTGGGGGGGTCTACTCAACTGAAAGGCAGGGCAGAAGGTGTTTTCCCCCAATACACAAATAAATAAGCAAAATGCAGCTTCTCCGAAAATACACTGCGATGCCAAGTCTGAGTCCCGATCTGAACTCAGGAATTAAGAATCTAAGTGCAATGCATTGAAATCTCTCATGAGAATCTGAAATAAAAAGAGACCAAAATTATGAATGGTGCATTCCTCTGAATTATCTAAACCTCAGCTGGAGGGGCTGGAAAATGTGCCATGCATTTGAATTTGAAACTGAGTATTTCCTTCACCACTTTGAAAAACACTATTTACTTACTGAATGAAAGCTTGCAAGAGAAGAGTTTTTGCCCATTCATGTAGCATCCATAATATCAGACACAGCTGCACGAACAATGACGTGTTTTGTAATCATTAATTCAAACACTACCCTTCTTTTAAAAAATGGAGGGGGGGGGTAGCAGGATTTTTCAGGTCAAGTTTCTTTAGAGCTCCATAGATGTACACAGAGAGTTTTAAACTTTTCATAAAGAGTTTTTGTCTTTCCCTGGATGAAAGAGAAAGGGAGGCAGGAAAGGTACATTCTACATAATCCTTCTGTCGAAGCCTAGATTCTTGGAACTAGGGAAGTGATTTATGGAGCTGCTTCATAGGGATCATGGGTGGGTGATTTGTTCAGTTTGCATTTTAATAGGGACCCACCTAATCTGCCTGTCCTGAACCAATATGCAAACCAAAATGCAGTCATGGTTTGGCATTCGCACTTCTGTGAAATTTGGAATGCAGTCCTCTAGTTGTAAAATGCATTAAAATACATTATCTTAGGGAAACTTGTTTGCAAAAACATGCATATTAGGCAAAATTGAATACAAAAATGCATATATTGGGAGAAATGTGCATGGAAATGCATACGAATTTTCATGCTGATTTTTAAAAATATTCACAAATGCAGAAACAAACAAAATGAAATTAAGTTCCGAAAAATTAGAAACTGAGAGAAATCGAAGTTGACAGATTTGTCAATCCCTAGCTTTGAATGACCAAGGAAGTGGGAGGAGGGGAATCAAATTCCATTTGCCACAGTTTCTTTGCCAATGCATGTGGTCACGTTAATAAAACACTGCAAAAAAGTAATCGTGATGTGCTTGTTCATATGGTTGCATTGAAATTCTTTTTGTGTGGTGTTTTACCTATGCTCAAGCGTGCATGTGCATCAGTGAAACACTACACTCCAGACCACAAATCTTCAGATGCAGCAGCAGAAGACTTAGCCCCAGACATACATAGTTTGCTGTAGGTTTCTGATCTTTCCATTTATTCATATCTTTCTACCTGTTCTACATTACCAATGTGCATAACATTGAGAGAACCCTACCAAAAGAAAAGTAAACACAATGCCATTGTATGCACGATTGCATCAGTTTTCTTTTTATGCATTGTTTTATTTTATGTATTTATTTTCTCTGAAGCTTTCTGGGCAGCTCACAAAAATTAAAACCACAAAGTGCAAAATAAAACAATATAAAACATGAAAGCTTAAAACCACAATATAACAGTACAACCAAAATAAAACCTAGCAGCAATGCAGAGATTTAAAATTTAGATTTAAAACACCAGAGCTAAAAGATCTGGAAGCCAAAATGTTAAATACTGGGAGAATAAAAAGGTCTTCACCTGGTGTCAGAAGGAGTACAATGTAGGTGCCAGGAGAACCTCTTTAGGGAGCTTATTATGAGAGCCAGTGTGGTGTAGTGGCTAGAGAGTTGGACCAGGACCCGGGAGATCCGGGTTCTAGTCCCCACTTGGCCATGGAAACTCACTGGGTGACTTTGGGCCAGTCACAGACTCTCAGCCCAACCCACCTCACAGGGTTGTTGTTGTGAGGATAAAATGGAGAGGAGGAGGATAATGTAAGCTGCCTTGGGTTCCTGAAGGAGGAAAAAAGATGGGATAGAAATGTAATAAATAAAATAATAAATTCATTCCACAGCTGGGGTGCCACAGCAGAAAAGGCCCTCTTCCTGGTAGCCACCCACCTCACTTCCTTTGGTGGGGACTCCCAGAGAAGGACCCCAAAGGAAGATCTTAGGGTTTGGGCAGGCAGGTATGGGAGGAGGCGATCCTTCAGACAACCTGGCCCCAAGCCGTTTAGGCCTCTGAATGTTAATACCAGAACTTTGAATTGGGCCTGGAAATGGACTGACAGCCAGTGCGACTGGAAAAGTACTGGTGTAATGTGATACACATTACTGATGCCCACATGCATGTGTGTGCATTGATAATACACAGTGGTAGCAATTTTTTTTAATGTGGTGTTTTATCTGTGGAATGGATTCTTTGCTGGGAGGTCGTGCTACACCCAGCACACGAAGTTGAGAAGGAAGGCCAAATTTCAAAGCGTTTGAGGAACGCTGCTGTATTTTGAACTGAACCAGGAACACACAACCCCCTTTATGGAATTCCCAACACAGGTTCTCCTCTTTTCAGCACTCCAGCCAGCATGCTATTTAAAAAGTAGTTGTTTCCATTTAATTAACTGTATTGCTAACTTTATTTATTTATTTATTTATTTATTTCTATACCACCCAACTTGGCTACGATTTTGCATCCTCCATAATACCCTGTATTTAGCATCATTATGGGGGAGCTGGAAGGGAAATGGTAACCACCAGAAACAAACGTTGGCAAGTATTCTGAGAAAATTCTGCAAAGTGCCTCAAGGAGGAGGGAAAAAAAAATGGACAGAAATTTTCTCAGAAAAAGGTCTTCTTAGAAATTCAGCTCAGTTCTAATATCCCCCTCCTCATTTCTCTCTCTCTCTCTCTCTCTCTCTCACTCACACACACACACACACACACCCTTAAGACCTCTCTGTAAACACTGATCTGTTTTAAAATTTTCTCACGGCTCAACCAAAGTTCCAATCCAGAAGGAATGAACTGCAGTCCTCATAAGGTTACATATCAAATAGCACCACGCATGGAACTCCCTGGCTAGGGACACATGAAACCTTTGCTATTATTTCTGCGGAGATTTTCAATTTGCTTGAAAAGGGACATCGCAGCTTTGGGACACTGTTTTTGCTGGGGCGGGGGGTGCTTATGTTTCTCTCTAAAGTGGCCAGTTCATTTGATTGTGACTTTAATAATAACAGTCGTTGTCATCGTTACAGTCATCGCAACAGCAAGGAACTGTGGTGCCTTTTCCATGCCATCAATGAAATGTGAGCGATCCACAATTTAAGTGGATATCGAGTAAAAACAGAATGAGAGTAACGACTTGGATGCTTCTATGTTACATGAATTTCTCCCCAGATTCTGGACTTCCAAATTAACTGGCCTTGATTCTGAAGTAAACCAAAGCATTTGGCATTGCCCATTCTTTTTTTAAAAAAATGTCCAAATTTTGTGCAGAGCACGCTGTCTGTACAACTGACCACAGCTTTCTGTTCCTCCAATTTATTCCTGAGCAATGCACAGTTGAACATTGATAAAACACAGCAAAAACAGCAGCAATATTGATGTGATCATAGGCATGAATGTATCAAAATTACAGCTGGGGGAGAAGTTTGTTCCATTCACATTTTGATAAGAGTTTGCACTTCCCAAATCAACATGCAAACCAAAGCACAGTTATCATTTGGTATTCACACTTCCCTGAATTTTCTGAACAACATATGCATACAAAAATGGATATATTAGGGAAAGGTGAGCACAAAATGGCATATATTAGTGGGGAGGATGTAGAAAAAACATATTACGGAAACCTGCTTTCAAAAATGTGGCTATTAGGCAAAACTGCATACAAAAATGTGTATATTAGGAGAAGTGTACATGAAATTGCATACAAATTTTGATGTACATTTTTTTAAAGTTGCAAACTGATGCAGAAATGAGACAGGATGAACTCAAGATTGGACAGATACAGACAGATTCATCCTTCACGATTCAAGAACTTTTCTGCATAGTACTGATGTGCATGCGTGTTTTCTGTGCATGTTACAAAAGTGCGAGAATTTTACATCAGGAAAACACTTCGCATTTTCCTTTTTTTGCCGTGTTTTATCAGTGAACAAATGTGCATCATTAACATAAAGGGGGTGTGAGATGCATATGAAGGGAAAGAACTCAAGAGCCGATGCAAATGGCACGTGTTTGACTTCTGAAATTATGTTCAGAAATTCTCCTTATTATTCCGAACATTTGGAGGAATGGGACACAGGGATGCACAGGGACCCAGAGGAACTATAGCGCAGGGGTGTTGAACCTCAGCCTCGTGGCCCAAATTCTGTCAATTCAGGGTCCCAGGCTTGCCCTCTAGGGTTCCAAATATAGCCACCACCACCCCAATCATTTGATGGTTTCCTGGGTTTTGTATAGTTACCCCCCCGCCCCAAGGTTGAAATGCCTCTCTAAAGGCTTAGTTAGTGTTGGTAAGAGTTTCCAGCTAAAAGGTGCTGGTATTTTGGCCTCATTTCTGTAGCCTTTGGCATGACCCACCACTGGAATGTGACCCAGAAGAGCTCCTCCCAAACTGAATTTGGCATCTTGGGCTGAAAGAGGTTTGATGCCCCCCCCCCCCGATAACGGAACGGAATGGGGGATGATACTCTGATCCCAGGTTAGAGAACATGGCAGGCTGGTCAAATTGAACTACGCTGTTTGTGTGCACAAGGTGAGAAGTGGCTTTTTAATCCTCTTTCCTTACAGCTACGGCACACTACCGGTCAGTTTTACAAATGAGAGAAAACCTTCCATTCCCAGCTGAGTGCAAATGACCCCGACGGGAGAGTCCTTCTGGGACTGCAAACATTGGTGATGTAAAAGAAAGCACAATTGTTCCGAAATGACACCCCGGATGGAAATGAAGGTGGCTCTCCGGCACGTGAGCTTCTGTGATCTGCCGTTTCGTTCTTGTCGCGGTCCCAGCTGTGATTTTGCAGGGGCAAAAGGAAGAAAGGCAAACCACTGCTGATTTCGTTGTTTCTTTGCTGCAAAGAGAACCGGGGTGTGCGGGTGCATACTACATTTTACTTCCAAAGCTCAAGCTCTTCCACGTGGAACGACAAGGCAATTGCTTTCCAGTGCAATTTAATCAAATAACCCAATCCAGAATTCTCCTCGGTTGCCTCTCTTGCTTAATCCCCCCCATCATTTTCTTCATTAAAAATATTAAATTCACGAAAAGGGAAAGAAAGTGTTGATTAATCCAATTTACTGAGTTTCATTGCCTGCGTGCAATTTAGCAGATGAAGATAGAAGAACCAGAACGAGTCCATCTTGATCCTGTGCTTGTTACTTTGGATACAGAATCGGGAATGGCACATTGGGGCCAAACCTACAAATGACGTTTGTCACGTAATTTTGGGCTTGCATGGCTGATGTTTTGAAGAATAAAGAAAGAAATTAGCATGTGTGTTGTTGGTGGGTTGGGTTCCAATTAGGACCACTGTGGGGACAAAGTGTTGAAGCCCCCTTTTCCCATGCCACAGTCTCAATCCATCCCCACATGCTCACTATTTATATATTTCTAAAAAATCAGCGATGCATAGGGATGTCAGAGAAATACGCAACGGAACTAAATGAGTTTGGATTTTCACAAATCCTACCCGTCGATTCTGCAAAAGACTGGCTTTTCCCCTGTCAGGTGGATTCCTCAGACTCGTGGACCATTTTTCTAACTGTCCCAAATTCTGAGCAAATTTCACCATAGAAAAATACAGAAAATAAAAAAAAACCTGGCCAAAAATGCACATTTCCCTCATAGGCTAAAGCCCGAACATGGGCATTCAGGGGGGAATTACTGCATTTTTGCATTGGCAAATTTGTGCAAATGCACTTGTGTGCACATGCAAATTTGCGCAAATTAGGAAACAAAAAAATCCGATTCTGTAGATGGGCGGAGGATGGAACAAAAGGTGCCTGACAATCCACAAAACACTGATGGAATGGATTTTATACTGTCTGTCCATCCCTAGCCGTGCGAGACCAATCCAAGTGGCAACTGTCACATCTAATTTGGCCCTGAGTCTGCAGTGGCCAGCAAGTAGCTGAACACAGAACACCCACCCACTCCCCATCCAAGAGTTCACAGAACCATAGAGTTGGAGGTGGCTGTGTAGGCCACTCAATCCTCCTTTGACAATGGAAGATTTCTAATACATCAGTTCCACAACGGAAAGAAGCAGTGGCAGAGGGGTAAATGTTGAAATGCAGTTGGTCATCATGACAGCCCCCCTAGTCACGGCTCCAAGGAGAGTCCAAAAATGCGGGCAGCTGTGTAGATCCATTTCAACAACCAGTTCTAGCCATCTCCATCTCCACTAGGTCATTGGTAAAGTTGATGGGTCGCAATTCCACATACAAGACCAAGCCAACCCAAAATACTTTGCAGGAATAGCTCACAGCAATATAGTATTGCAGGGAAAATCCATTTCCTCCTTAGGGAAGTCCATCATTTGGAAATCTGCCCCTTTCAGGGCTTGACAACTTCCTCTCCCCACCCAACTCGGCTTGCTTTTGCTAGCTGAGCTGCGGGTTTTCTCCGAACTCCAGGCACTTTTTCTGTATTTCTTCTGTTTCTTTTTCTTTTTTGGTGTGAGATGTAATTTGTGCAAATAGAGAATTGCGTCATTTGTGGCCGAAACCTGTACAACTTGCAGCTGCAATTTGCGTAGTTCGCACAAACTGTGCCTGGGAATTGCATAATTTGCGCAAGTTAGTGCACATGATGGGTGTAACTTGCACAATTTTTTTTTTTTAAAAAAAAAACATGGATAATCCGCCAACTGGCCCAACTCGCTTTAGACCAAATTGGGCCAGTTAGCAGAAAATGGACCAAGGCCTGGCGGGCAGACCTGATGAAAACTCATTGAGCTCCACCCCTGCAAATGGATTCCTCCAACATCCCAACTCCCAGCTCCTGTGAGGATTACAACTAAGCTCAGAAGGAAGAGGGAATTCTGTGGGGGTGGGCACCATCGTCCCTACTCATCAGAGTCCTGGCATTTTGACCCTGTGAACTCTGGCCCTGCTACACCACTGGAAGGACAAATTTGGAAGCATCACTATGCTGCTCAGCTGTGAAACCTAGTGGGTAACCTTTGGCAAATGACTCTCTCACTATCTCCTTCTCTACCTAGCCTACTTCACAGGGCTGTTGTGAAAAATAATGGGATAATCTTGTTTATACCATGTTCAGCTTCTTGAAGCAATGTCAGATACAGATGCAAACAGTAGTAGTAGTAATTATTATCATCATCATTTTCTGAAATTATTTGCCTTAGGGAGATGTAGAAAGGGAGGCACTCATGGAGCCTTTATGGTTAGCAAGTTTGTCAAAGGCCAGATGTGTGGGGACTGGCTGTGCCTATGGAAGCAGGAATTCCTTTCGGTACATGGGGCTCAAACCATTGTACCAGCTCCTTGAATTGGGTTTGGAAGCATGCTGGAAGCTGGTGAAACTCTTTTAATACCACCAAGATATGGTCCCAATGTGAGGTCCCAGTGAGTAGCCTGCCTGCTGTCTTTTGTACTCATGACAGGGTCCAAACCATTACCCTAGAATCATAGAGTCAGAGGGTCACTGGAGGCCATCTAGTCCAACCCTCTTTTGATGCAGAAGATCTGGAGCTACAGCATCCCCACCAGATGGTCATCTGGCCTCTGATTGAAGACCTCTGGCCGGGGAGAGCCTACCACCACTCTAGGTCACTGGTTTCCTTGTTGAACCACTCATACCATCAAGATGTTTCTCCTATTGTTCAACCAAAATCTACCTCCTCCAACTTTAGCCCATCCCATCAAGTCCTGCCCTTTGGGGCAGCACAGAACAAGTCTCTGCCCTCATGTGGCATCCCTTTGGGTATACGAAGAGGCCTATCACAGCCCCTTCAGTTGCTTCTTCTACGGGCTAAACACATGCAGGTCCTTCAACCTTTTCTCTCAGAAATCATTTTCTATACCACTGACCATCTTCATTTCAAAGGCAGCCCTGACTATAATTTATTTATTTATTTATTTCTATACCGCCCAATAGCCGAAGCTCTCTGGGCGGTTCACAAAAACTAAAACAAAACAACACACAATGCATTATGATCATCTAAGGGAAGGTAACTATCATGGGTTTTTGTCCCCACTGGGACTTTATTCACCTTCACCACCCTGTTCCAGGTTTAGACCTTACTCTGGGTAGCATTCCCAACTGGTTAGGTCATGTAGGGGGAAAACCCTTTCTTTAGGTCCTGGTTAGACAGCTCAAAATTATTCGACACAAACGTAATTGTTAGCTAAACAAGTTCATTAAAAATTAACAGGACAAATAGGGTAAGGGAGCAAACAGGGGATGCACTAAAATGTCAAACAAAGCCTACCAGCTCTCTGCTTCACTAACTTATGCCTCTGTCACTTATGTACAGACAAAACATTCCAGGAAGGATCCCTGAACCTTTCAACTCCTTGATGGGGGTCAGCATCTGGTATGGAGCAGGTATGTCGGTCGTTGGGAAATCTGGTTCTTTTTTGGCTTGACAAAGTTTTGCAATGTGTATGACTTGCTTTGCATCTGCAAGCCAAGCTATGAGCTGTTCTGGGAACCTTTTTGCACATTTTTTAAAAGTTCTGCAATTTGCACAAATCTCTGAGCAATTTGTGCAAATGAAGGCTAGGTTTGCACAAATTACACAAATCCGGCTGCAATTCATGTAAATCCTGCTGTTATTGGTGCAGATTGCTCATAAATTTGCACACATTGCAGAAAATCCCCCCCCCCCATGCACAAAATTCCTGGAAAATCCACAAACTGGCCCAACTCACTATGGATCTAGCTGGGTGTGGCTATGGGAACCAAAACGAAGTCTGAGGAGGGGAGCCTAGGAAAACTCATCAAACACCACCTCCCAAACGGATTTCTCCAACATCCCTAGTCCGGAGTGACATAGCCTCCTCTCTCCAACAGACCTGCCCCTCTATGGTCTACCAACATGGCTTTCAATCCCCCCCTTTAAGGGGTAGCTGGCAAAGGCAACCACCTATTCTGGAAGTACCCACCCCCATACCTGTGCCTTGTTAGCAAGGCCATCTGATAGTGATGAATAGAGTGTTTGGCCCAAGTCCCACAAGCCCAGAACTCTTAAAAGGAGAGTGGCTAGCTTCTCGCCACAGTTGCCACAGCACGGATAATTGTAGCCAAACTGTCCCCTGCCCAGAAAATGTCACAACTGGAGTTCCAGCCTGCGTTGGTTAAAGACATTGCAGGCCACCATAGCCATCTGGACCTTTAGTGCCAATCCTGAATGAACGAGTATCCCAAACTGTGCACCTCAATTCAGAATATACGTATCTCGGAGTATAAAGTTGTCACCCACTGATTTTTTTAAAAAACGTTAGCCATGAACAGCCTTCCCCAACCTGGTGTCCTCCAGATGTTTTGGACTTCCATTTCCATCAACCCCAGAATGGCCAATGGTCAGGAATATGAGAGTTGTAGCCCCAGACCTCTGGGGGGCACCAGGGTGGGGAAAGCTCCTCATGGCTAACTTTAGACCCACTGATTTCAGTGGGTCTACTCTAATGATGACTCTTGATCCAACCTAGTCTGAAGGGTGCTTGTTTTTAAGTCTAAATACAAGGATAGGCTAGCAAGAAAGAGTTTCCCTAAGTGTCTTCCTGAAAGCGGGAATTGTTGTGGTGCCACGAGAAATCAAGGAACAAAACTTTAAAGACTTTGAGGAGTACAAATTAAAGTACCCATGGAGGTGGCTGTCTATTATTTATTATTTATTTATTGTCTTTATTTCATTTCTATACCGCCCCATAGCTGAAGCTCTCTGGGCGGTTCACAAAAATTAAAACCACAAAGTGCAGCATAAAACAATAGAAAACAGAAAAGCTTAAAACCACGATCTAACAGTACAACCAGAATAAAACCTAGCAGCAATGCGGAGATTTAAAATACAGTTTTAAAACACCAGAGTGAAAAGATTCGGAAGCTAAAATGCTGAAATACTTGGAGAATAAAAAGGTCTTCACCTGGCGCCGGAAGGAGAACAATATAGGTGGCAGGAGACCTCGATGGACTCAGGGTTGGCCTTGATGGTCTTAGAGGCCCCTTCCAGCCCTTCTATTGTATGATTCTATGAACCTCTCTAGGAAGCTCATTCCGCAGCTGGAGGGCCACAGCAGAAAAGGCCCTCCTCCTGGTAGCCACCAGCCTCACTTCCTTTGGCAGGGGCTCCAGGAGAAGAACCCCTGAGGATGACCTTAGGGTTCAGGCAGGCACATATGGGAGGAGGCAATCCTACAGATAACCTAGGATTGATTCATCCACCACTGTGGACCCTACAGACACAGAGGACTCCGTGAAGCATTGACTCTTTCCTCTCCTTGGACATATGTGGGCCATGACATAACAGAGTTTAAGGTTGCACCATGAGGGCACCGCAAGCGAGAGGTATTGGGAATCCCACAAGCATCACCACTGCCCCGAAAGTGAGAGCCCCATAACTGCGTTCTCAATACCTGAAGGCTGAATGAGACGATGCAAGAGATCAGCAAAAAGTGTCTCAGGGAGGGGTGGAGGAAGGAATCAGCCTGGGCCATGGTACAGGGGGCAAGGAGTTAATACTGGCTCCCACACCTTTTCCCCCCAGATCAAAATTGCCCCTTTTTGCTCCATGGGGGAAAACAACAACAACAACAACGTAAGTGTAATATAGGGGACCATCTGACACTTTTCCTCTGAAGCAGTTCCTGATACTTTCAGTAGAGTTTTAATTGTTTTGATGTTATCATTGTTTTATTCTGTTTTATGGGTTTAAGCTTTGTTGTTGAGCGAGTTTACCCTAACAGGCGGCATATAAACCTTTTAGACAGACAGACAGATTATATATAGATGGATGGATGGATGGATGATAGGCAGGCAAGACAGACAGACAGATAAGACAGACGGATGGACAGGCTTTGGGACTGCAATATGGGAAGCTGAAATAAAGCCTCCGCTATCAGCCTGGGCTGTGCATTTGATCCACAGACCCAAGCTCAATCCCCGCAAAATGAAGAGATGCAAAGCCCCATGCAGTTCTGCTTTCATGCTTATCCTTCCCCCACTTCACAACCGCTAAAGAGCAAGAACATGTCGAAATGCAACTCTCATGCTCCACAGAGCTTTACGTCCCCACGGGTCGCGCCCCGTCCCTGTTGGATTTTAATGCAAATTACACAGGCGGTTGGTGCGAGAGCGGATCTGTCCCTTCTAGGTAATAGCCATGAAATCTGCATTTCTCCAAGAAAAAGGAGGAGTGTGGGGCGGGGGACTGTTCAGTGTGGATGGGAACATTTGCAGTTTGCAAGTGCTTCATCTTGTGCGCAGCAAACAAGGGCAGAATGATGGCAGCACAGCAAGCAGCAGTGAAGCTGTGTGTGGGGGGGAGTCACATCCTCCCTGTCTTACACTCATCCACGTGACAGCGAAAAGGAGCTGTCAATTAAGGGGTGTGACATCCCCAATGTCTGCTAAATTACCGCAACCCGTTTTCTCAGTTTCACTCCCCAAACCACATTAGAGCTCAACCTGCCAACGCACAGCTCTGAGCCGTGGGGATTGGGGCAATCGAAGGAAGCTTCTAGAATTCTGCTCCTCCACATTGATCCCCAGATGTATCCCCTATTTTCAAAGTGGAATGCATGTGTTCAGGATTTGCCGTTGTCCCGTTTTTAAAGAAACGATCAGAATCTGGATTTTGTACGGAGAAATGTGGATGCACAAACCGACCTGTCCTAAGCATCCCACCCCTCCGTTCCCAGAAATAGCAGGCAAGGACCAAATGCATTCCCTCCCCCCCCCCCCGGTGCAAACTGGTATCCTGCACTTGAGAGGTTTTTCCTGTTTGTTTGTTTCCTTTTGAAATCAGAGTGTGTGTGATTATTTCTCTGGTCAACAAGGAAAGGCAGAAATGCAGTTGCCAGCTCCTTCCATAGGAGAAGAATCATAAGCTCAACAATAGAGTCCCTGCTTTGCAGGCAGAAGCAGGGGAGGTGGGTGTCTCTGATGTCAGTGGAGTGGTAAATCCGCACTGGGTTTCATTCAGAACCAGTCAGAACTATAAGGGAGCTATCCAAGGTGCAGAAAGAATCCACTCCATGTTCTGCCCCTTGGATAGCTCCTTTATTTATTTATTTATTTATTTATTAAATTAAATTTATTAATTGCCCATCAAGCTGGTCACCCAGCCACTCTGGGTGATGTACAATAATAGAAACAGTTTGAAACAATAAAATTCTACATTAAAAACACTGTATTTCTAAAAATACCCTAACCCACCCCAAATGCCTGCCTGAACAACCACGTTTTTAATGCATAGCAGAAGCTCATTAAAGAGGGGGCATGGCAGAGTTTCCTAGGGAGGGAGTTCCACAGAGTGGGGGCCACCACGGAGAAGGCCCTCTCCCTCGTCCCCACCAGTCTAGCTGATGGGACAGAGAGAAGGCCATCCAAGAATGTTAGAGTTCTGACTGGTTCTGACTGGTTCCGACTGAACCCTGGAATGGATTCATTTGCACCTTGGATAGCCCCTTCAGAGTTCTGACTGGCTCTGACTGAAAGATGGAATGGATTCCCCACCCCACTGACATCAGAGCCACCAGCCTCCATTATGCAAAAGGGACCAGGTTCGATCCCCAGCATCTCCGGGCAGGGCTGGGAAAGACTCCTGTCCGGAACCCTGGAGACCTGCTGTCAGTTAGCACAGACAATACTTAGCTGGATCAACTGGTTGACTGTCTTGGTAGAAAGTTGTTTCCTGTGTTTGAGCCCATGCTCTGCATGGAAAAAGTCCCAGGTTCAATTCCTGGAATCTCTACGTAGGACTTGTAATGTCGACGGATAGTGCTGGTGCCCAAATCTGTCTGGGAATACATTGAACCCCCCACCCCTGTCCACACCTCTGCACCGCCAAGCCCCACTCGCCCCCTGCCCATGCTCAGAGAACGTCCTGCACTCACCCCTTTGGCCTCGTCAAGCTCCATGGTCATCGCTTTTTGAAAAATAAAATGGCGCCTGCAAAAATGTGCATATTTGCTTATGCATGAAAATGTGCATTTTGTGAATGCGCATATTTGCATATGTGCAAAAATGCGTATTTTTGCGATCATTTTCTTTTTTCAAAAAATGGCGACTGAGGGGCTTGCCGAGGCCACCGGAGTGAGTACGGGCTGCTCACCGAGTATGGGAGGGGCTCAAGCATGGTCCAGGAACTGGCAAGTGGGGGCAGGAGCTGGGCGGGCGCCTGGAGAACCCAGACTGGGGTGGGTTCGCACATCGCTAGTAAACTCCCCTGGAGAACCACTGCCATTCAGTGTCGACTGGTGCAGAACCTTAGGCACAGGGCCAAATCTGGCCTTCTTGGCATCCCAGTCCAGCCCTTTGGAGTTCCCCAGATGGCCACACCCCTTTCTCCCAGCCCTACCCCTTCTCCCCGACCACCTATCGCTTGGTTGTTTCCCAGCTTTTGTGCAGTTCTTTCCCCCATTCTAAAACGTGGAAATGCCTCTCCAAAGGCTTCGATACCTAAAACGTGGTGGTATTTTGGGTCATGTAGGCCACACCCCTTTGCTTTGGCCCCACCTCTTTTTTGCATTTGGCCCGGCCCACTACCAGAATGTGACCCCTCTGAGAGCTTCTCCTGGATGGAATATGGTTCCTGAGCTTTCAGAAGCTCAACAGAGCCAGGGTGACGTAGCGGTTACAGCGTTAGACTGGGACTCGGGAGACCCGGGTTCTAGTCCCCACTCAGCCATGAAGTTCCCTGGGTGGCTTTGGGCCAGTCACAGACTCTCAGCCTAATCTACCCCACAGGGTTGTTGTGAGTGTAAAATGGAGAGGAGAGAGAGGAGGACCAAGTATACCACCTTGGGTTCCTTGGAAGAGGAAGAAAGGCAGGATAGAAATAAATAAAACATAACAAAATAAACACTGTTAGTGCAGACAACAATGTGCTAGATGGACCAGTATCTCATTCAGTCTAAGGCAGCTTTCTATGTTCCATGTATCGTGCACCAATTGTTCCTTTTCTATCGCGGCATGATCGGCTGCCTCAAATTGCTCATGCATGGTCATGTGGCATTGGATCAAACCCTTTGGCTTGATAAGACAAATAAGACATAAGGAAATAAGACATCTGCCACTCCCAACGTGTACGAACCAAAGGGTCTCTTAATGCTATCACATTTGGAGTTGTATTGCATCCAGATCAGCCGTGCCGATAGGATTATTCGGCTGTTGTTATGTAGGCTTCATAATTCAGTAACAAAGCTGGTATTGCCCTCGGGGTGGATAATACCCAGAGATTATTGGCTGGATTAGTGTTAGTCTGCCCTGAATTGTAAAGTCGGGTAGCCCAAATAGCAATCAGCGAGGGGAGAAGAGCCAAATGCAATTGAGATCCCACAGTATTTGTCACTTGCAGTGCTGGACTTGATCTGGATACAGGGCTGCAATCTCTCACCACGGACACTGGACGCTTTTAAAATCTCCAGGGGGAATCAGAATAGGAAGGAGGGAAAAAAAGAAAGAAGGCGCTGCATTTACCTTTTCCCCTGCTTTGACCAGAGCTTTGAGGAGCAGTGTTGCGCATAAGAAGCTGCAACTCTGCCTAGGAGAGATGGGTCCATCTCAGTTTGCAATGGAGTCTGACTGTACTTCAGCAAGGACGCTATCATTTAACAGACATGCCGCCAAATTTCATAATGCCTCGGCTCAGAATGTAATGCTTGCCTTAACAATGAAGCTAGCGTTATGGGCCCTGAGTTCTTCCCAAGTAGCAACCCAGTGGGTAGGACCCCAATGAACTATAATTTCCCAAGGCCACCGAATGATGATGCCCTGGGGAAATTACATTTCCCAGGGCTCCTGATGCCTGAATTGCTGCTGAAATGGCGTTTTTATGAGAAAGTCCCGTCCGCAACCCCAAATGCAAACGTGAACTTGAAGACGATTCTCGGGATCTTTTTCAGTTTCCCAACTTGCGTTCGTGTTTGAAAGTAGACATATGCACAAATGTGCACTTCCAAAATTGCACAAATGTGCAAATCCCCCCATGTACATTTACATGCTTGAGCCAATGGGGGCAAATGCACATTTTCGATTCGGAAAAATGAACATTTTTTTCCAATTGGGAAAAAATGTGCACTTTTTAAAATGCGTTTTTTTTTTTCTGATTGGAAACAAAAAATATGCTTGCATTTGAGGACACGGATGAGTTGAAATGAGCTTCGAGGAAGAATTCAGAAAACCTCAAACACCACATCTTCCCCTATCTGTAAGAATTCTGGAAACTGGTGGAAGGAGGAGGAAAGATTTTATTCCCCTCTTTCAATAGAACAATACCAGCCGCTATCAGGTAAGGGGGTTCGTGGCTCATGGGGGAGCAACTGGACCCTGTCATGCTCTGGATGGCACCATTGGGTGCATGCTGGGCTCTGTTTGGGTTTATAACTGTCCTGGGAAATAGCCAAGCTATTTCCCAACATTTAAGGAAAAGAGTTTACTTTGCAAGGCCAATTATGAAATGAGAGGAGGTGTGAGGCTCGCTCATCACTAACTCTGATCCTCAGCCACAATGCAGAAAATGGGAATCACAGAATCATAGAATAGTAGGGTTGGAAGGGACCTTCAAGACCATCAAGTCCAACCCCATGCTCAATGCAGGAATCCAAGTCTGTCCAGCCTCGTCTTGAATGCCTCCAGTATGGGAGAGCCCACCGCCTCCCTATCTCATGGGTTCCAATGTCGTACTGCTCTGACAGTCAGGAAATTTCCTGATGTTCAGCCAGAATCTGGCTTCCTGTCACTTGAGCCCATGATTCCGTGTCCTGCACTCTGGGATGATGGAGAAGAGATCCTGGCCTTCTTCTCTGTGACAACCTTTCAAGGACTTAAAGAGCGCTATCATATCTCCCCTCAGTCTTCTCTTCTCAAGGCTAAACAGGCCCAGTTCTTTCCGTCTCTCCTCACAGGGCTTTGTTTCCAGTCCCCTGATTATCTTTGTTGCCCTCCTCTGAACCCTCTCCAGCTTGTCTGCATCCTTCTTAAAATGTGGTGCCCAGAACTGGACACAGCACTCCAGATGAGGCCTAACCAGTGCTGAGTAGAGGGGAACTAGAACTTCCCGGGATTTGGAAGCTATGCTTCAATGAATGCAGCCCAACATAGCATTGGCATTTTTTGCAGCCACATCACATGGTTGGCTCATCTTCAGCTTGTGATCTACCACAATTCCAAGATCTCGCTTGTCGTGTTGTTGAGCCACGTATCCCCCATCTTGTCACTGTGCATTTGGTTTCTTTTTCCTGGGTGCAGGACTTGGCATTTATCCCTATTCAATTTCCTTCTGTTGTTTTATGCCCAGCACTCCAGTCTATCAAGATCACTTTGAATTTTGTTTCCGTCTTCCAAAGGAATAATGGAGAATAATTGATGGTTATGAGCGCTGGCGTTTTCCTAACACACCCATCTGGCCAGGCCCTTGCTTTGGTGGCCAGCAGGGGGATAGCGCTATCATGATGGCACCAGGGTAGTGTGTCACATGCTGGCTTCTAAAATTATAGGATGGCTCCAGTCTAGGATGGTGACTATAGATCATATTGATCTGCATGGACCAATAGTGTGGCTTGGTTTCAAGGTGCTCCCCATGTCCCTTGGTCTTAAGGGAAGGGCCGTAGCTTCGTTGCAGAGTGTGACGTATGCCCGGTATATCAATGTTTGCATTGTTGAGTGCAACCAGGGTAAATTAGAGTGAAGAGAGAGGGAGTGAAAGGTGGGAGGCGCTTGTGTGTGGGTGAGGATTCTGAGGTTTTAAAAGGAGACAGCTAGCAGTTAGAAGTCAGATAGGGCCTTAGGGATTGAGGAAGCTACATCTAGTGAGTGGGGTTTGGGAAACAGGATTTAGAAGGGGTAGAGGAGGTAGGTAGGGTAAGGGAGCAATGCTATTGGGATAGGCGCCCCCCCCTCCGAAAGTGCAGGCAATGCTCCTAGGGAGGCGGTGGGCTCTCCCACACTGGAGGCATTCAAGACGAGGCTGGACAGCCATCTGTCAGGGATGCTCTGACTTGGATTCCTGCATTGAGCAGGGGCTTGGACTCGATGGCCTTGTAGGCCCCTTCCAACCCTACTATTCTATGATTCTATAATGCGGTGCTGGCGCAGCACTGCAGCACATCTCCTCCTCTATGTTTTGGCCGCCCTGCACTACCAGCTAGATGGCCAATTTCAGCTCTCTAGCCGGAACAGTTCGGGGGGGGGGGCGTACGATGCATGGGAAGTGTTATAACAATGCTTCCTCCGACCCTGCCCCTCTCCGCCCCCAGAACACCCCCTTTCCTCCCACTCTGCCCTGCTCTTCCGAGCGCAGAGCCCGGGGATGATCCGCACCACCTACAAGGCGGCGGGGGCGGGGAGGCGGTTTTCTGAGAACCGACCTCAGAGCACGGGCTCCAAGGTCGGCTCCTGAACACCGAGAAGCCTATGGCCACCTGACCGCTGTCTAGCGGCCATAGGATTGCGCCCTAAGGCAAGCATAGATTGATTAATAATAATATATAACTCTTCTTGTGTTAAAAATATTTTTATTTGTTTGTTTTTAATACAAAATCCCATGTCTTGGGTTTGTCATAGCGCACTACCATTAAAAAATCCTATCTCCTTGTTACTTCTCCTGTATTGGGTTGTTGTTGTTCAGTCGTTCAGTCGTGTCCGACTCTTCGTGACCCCATGGACCAGAGCACGCCAGGCCTTCCTGTCCTGCGCTCTCTCCCGGAGTGTGCTCAAGATAATATTCATTGCATCGGTGATGCTATCTAGCCATCTCATCCTCTGTCGTCCCCTTCTCCTTTTGCCTTCAGTCTTTCCCAGCATCAGGGTCTTTTCCAGAGAGTTTTCTCTTCGCATTAGGTGGCCAAAATATTGGAGCTTCAGCTTCAGTATCTGTCCGTCCAATGAGCACTCAGGGTTGATTTCCTTTAGGATGGACTGATTTGACCTCCTTGCAGTCCAGGGGACTCATAGGAGTCTTCTCCAGCACCACAGTTCGAAAGCATCGATTCTTCGGCGCTCAGCCTTCCTTATAGTCCAGCTCTCACAGCCATACATTACTACTGGGAAAACCATAGCTTTGATTAGATGGACCTTTGTTGGCAAGGTGATGTCTCTGCTTCTTACTATGCTGTCTAGGTTTGCCATAGCTTTCCTCCCAAGGAGCAAGCATCTTAGAATTTCATGGCTACAGTCACCGTCTGCGATGATCTTGGAGCCCAAGAAAGTAAAATCTGTCACTGCTTCCATTTCTTCCCCTTCTATATGCCAGGAAGTGATCGGGCCAGATGCCATGATCTTAGTTTTTTTAATGTTGAGTTTCAAACCAGCTTTTGCACTCTCCTCTTTCACCCTCAACAAGAGGCTCTTTAGATCCTCTTCGCTTTCTGCCATTAGGGTGGTATCATCTGCATATCGGAGGTTGTTGATAATTCTCCCGGCAATCTTAATTCCGACCTGTGATTCATCCAACCCAGCATTTCTCATGATGTACTCTGCATATAAGTTAAATAAGCAGGGTGACAATCTGCAGCCTTGTCGTACTCCTTTCCCAATTTTGAACCACTCGGTTGTTCCATGTCTGGTTCTTACTGTTGCTTCTTGACCCTGGTACAGGTTTCTCAGGAGACAGGTAAGGTGGTCTGGTACTCCCATCACTTTAAGAATTTGCCACATTTTGTTGTGATCCACACAATCAAAGGCTTTAGCGTAGTCAATGAAGCAGAAATAGACGTTTTTCTGTATTGGGTAGAGGGAACCAATTAAGCATATTGGATGCCTCTTTCGCCCAGAGAATTAAAAAAAAGCTGAATCTTGGTGTATCAGTGAGCACAATGGACCCAGTGGAAGCAGACATCCTGAGGGGGGTTTCTTTTCAGTTTCATCAAGTGAAAGCTAGAGAAGGTAGAACCCCAGGGGGCAGCATCACATAACAGCATCTGCTTTGCATGTAGAAGGTCCCAGGTTCAATCCCCAGCATCTCCAGGTACTGCTGGCGGTCTCATGTCTGAAACCCTGGAGGGGTGTTGCCGTCAGTGCATGCAATATGGAGCTAGATGGACCTAGGAATGTTGGAGGACTATGTCTGGGGCGTGGGGTGGGGGGCAGCTCACCGAGCTTTAATCAGCTCGGCTTCCCTGGACTTTGGTTCACTTTCCCATGAGCTGGCCTGCCTCGACCTGCCTCGAGTTGGGCCAGTTTGCGGATTTAAGGTTTCTTTTTTAAGTGTAAGAAACAATTTGCAGCTGTGATTTTTGCAAATTACGCAAGTTGTGGCCGTAATCTGTGTAATTTGTGCAAAATGCAGCTGTGATTTGGGTAATTTGCACGGTTGCATCCAAAATCTGCGTAATTTGTACAAATTGAGGCTGGGATTTTCGCAACTATGGAAAGATTCCCGGATTTCAGGAAGAGAGCCATGGCTTGGTTCGCAAATGCAAACCGGGTTGGGGGCGCCGTGGCAATCCGGCAAGCCCAAAGGTCCAGATTTCTCCGTGAAGGATGTCCTTAGATGGACCAAGGCTGTGAATCAATCTAAGGAAACTTCCTTTGTTCGTATACTCCTAGTCATGGCAGAGTCACTTACTGCTGAATTACCTGCAGCAGTTTAAACCGTTCAGGCATGTACAAGATCTGATGTGTGCCAAACAACTCATGAGTTCAGACATTATTTTAGGTTGCAAGGATGTGGCCCCTTGGAAGAAGAACAAGACACAAAGCAAACTCAGGGAAGACAGTTCCAGCTGGTGGCTGGGGAACAGAGCAAGGAAAAGGGTTTGGAGACAGGAGCACGGGGTTCACCCTCTAGCTCAAGCAACTGCATTGTGTCTTCCTATACAACTGCACAGCTCTACTCTTCTGGCCCCTTTCCCTGGTTTCTCCGTCTTGACTATAGAGTAATTCTGCAGCCATCAGAAGCAAAAAACCCATTATTTTCCTGGCTCAATGTCGCTCTCAATTTCCCCACCACGATGCCTCGAAATTGCTTGTCCTGTGTTAGGCGCTCCTGCTGGTTTTCGGAGCCTGTTTTCCCAAAGCTTTCAGGTCTTTATTTTTGAAACGACACTTATCACCACCTCTGTGTCCAGAGCAGTTGTTTGGGCCAGCAACATCTGTCCTGACTCATTGGTCCCATCCTATAACTCAGGTATCCCACTTTGCACGCAGAGTTTCCCGCTGACCAGGGGAAAGGATGTGGGAGGACCCAAAAACCATATCAGCAGCTCCTGTAACAGCAGACAGAATTGACAGAATTCCGGAATCCTTCAGGTTCGGGGGTTCCAAGCAGCCAGGGCATGGTCCATACGATTGTGCCCTTATCAGGCTCATTTTTTGTTTGTTTGTTTGTTTTAAGCAGACTAGTAACTTTTGTGGGCTTATTTACAAGCCTCTCAATCGGGGATACGTCTGAAATTCTCCTCATCTCAATATCTCCCTGCACTTTGGAGATCCCTAATTTGTGGTCTAGTTTCCAAAGTAGAACCAATGCATTGTTTCAATTTTCTGTGGTCTAAATATTGTACGAAGCTGTGCAGTTTGCCATAATTTTCAGCTCCTTCGGTTGGTTTGTGTCATGCCTTCTGCCTCGCTGATGTGCATGTACAACTCAATGAAATGCTGCAACAAAACTGCAACCATAAAGTGCTTGTATGCGTGATTGCTTCAAGATTGCTTTTGCGCCCAGTTTTTCTTGAGCAAAGGAGAACATGCGTGCATCAGTGAAACACTGTACGGACATAATCTTGATGTGATTGTGTATATGTTCACCTCAAGATTGCTTCTTTGGGGGGACAGTGTTTTAGCAATGCACATCTGCACACCAGTAATGTGGAGGGGAAATAAAATGGAAATGAACCAAGAGCTGCAGCAAACCTGCACGTGCTCCAATTCTCACTCTGCTCTCACTTGCTGCTTGACATCTCCTTGGCTAGGGAGTAGTCATTTGGGGCCTGAAACTGTGGGTGCAGCCATCATGACACTGCCACTCGACTGCCTCCAAAAAGGTTTGGCTTTGCTTCAGGCTCTCCCCGCTGACCCAGAGGACTCCAGCCTCAGGCCCCATCCAGATATGGACGAACGAGCAACATTCACGATCGCTAGGATTCTTTGAATATTGTCTTGCTGCCTGACTCGTCCCAATTCCTGTTTGCGTTTGTGATTGCTGCTTGCTCTGCATGAACGGGAAATTTGCGCAAATTGAGCAGTGATCAAAGGCGACACTTGCGCAAATTTCCCCAAACCTGCGCAACTTTCCTATTTGGAGCAACTTTTCTCCATAGATTAAAGTGGGATTTTCAGTCCACAGAGGGACATTTGTGCAAATTAGGACATTTGCACAAAATTTAATGGGGAAAGTTGCCCAAATCAAACGCAAGCACATCCAGAAATTTGCGAACGTTTTTGGTGGACACGTGCTTGCACTCGTGATCATGTTTGGGGCTTCAAACAAGGCATGATCGCATGTTTTGTGAGCAAAAATGAAATCTTCATACTTCTGTAGCTACAGGGGTTCTTAATTTCAAGCATGGGCAAGGGTACATATAACCCACGTGGCCATCAGGACCTTTTGAGGCAAAATCGCCCAAAGTCCATCCTGTCCGATCAAGAGAAAGCTATTGGCTGTTGTGGAATATATTCTGCAGTGAAAGCTGGGATGTAAATTCTATAACTAAATTCTTAAATTTGCTTTCTGCATCTGCTGGTTCTGAAAGGGAGTGGTGGTTAAATCCAAAATCTATTTCCTTTGTCAAGATCAATTTCCCAGCACTCTATTTTTTTCTGCCTTTTCAATTGAGTACAGCAACGGAAATGATAAAGGAGAACTAGAAATATACCTAAGTCAGAATTAAGGTAATCACACCTTATGGAAAGTGAGGGGAGAAAGGAACGAGATTCAAACTCTTTACACCTCCTTTTCTTCCCTAATTAACAGGTGTGTCTGCTGATAATCACCCTGTTTGCTTTCTCCCATCATCCCAATCTCACTTGAGGCAAAGAGCCAAGTTCAATAGGCAGTCCCTATTATTCCATGACTTACTTTTTTCTCCCTGAACAGTAAAAAGAACAGTGAAAAAGAAAGATTTCCTCTGGAAGTGGTGGAGTTCATTAAAGAGTGGTGCTGGTGTCCAGGGGTAACCTTTCTCTGTATTGCATAGACTTCAAGTGTTCCCATTCGACCGGGCCCCTGTTTCTGGGACATTAATGCCTGAAGGGGGACAGGGTGGTTACGGTAATTACGGGGGTGGGTCGGTAGAGAAACCATGATGTGCATTCCCATCACACAACTGGGAACCATGCGATGCCACATGGTTCCTATAACCACTCCCCTCCATAGTTACCCTAACCACCCTCCCGCTGCTGCCACTGCGCCAGTATTCCCAGTGGCCCTCATGCCACGAAAACTTGTGTGCCAGCCACTCCATCCATCGCAGTACGCAGGTGACCTTAGAGAAAGTCTGTACCAGCTAGAGCATAACTGGAACTAGCAGATGCTCTCAGGAGCCATCTCTATGGTTGCACCGTTTAAACTGCCCGGAGTCCATTTTAACCACTAGGGAGCACGACACACGTAATGGTAAGCCACCCTGGAGCCTCTTAACCCTGCTGTGGAGAGGTGGTTAGCCAGGGTGGTTTTGGTATCATGGTTACTGTGTTTTTCCCCCCTACACATGACCTGCTAAGCCAGTGTATTTGCACAAATTCCCTAACCATCGTGGCTTAGCGTAATGTCTGAACAGGCCCAGACAGTCTGCAGGAGTGACATTTCTGCGTGGAGGGCGTTGCATCTGGTCTCAGCAATGATAGCTGAATCTTCTAATAAGTTGCTTAGTTCAGCCTTAAATATTTGATTTGACCAGCAGTGTATGTGTCTACATCATTGGGGGGGGGGGGTCACATTTCCTTGTAGTTGGCCTTCCACGGGCCACAAATTTTCAGGAGAGTTGCAGTGCGCAAGGAAGGGTGGGTTAACCTTCTCTTAGCTGTGACCCCTCTAGGTGGGGCCAAGGCAGAGAGGTCCCGAGGGCTGCCGGTTCCCCACCCGTTTTTCATCTCTGTGCATGAACACCAAGGCACTCCGCCATGTGCATCCTGCCATTTCATACCCTGGACTATCTCAAACTGATTTAGCACCAGTGGGAGCTGCAAAACAAGTTTGCAGTGCGGAGCGCTTCCGTTCCGTGTTCCAGCCAGCCAGTGTCTCGGTCCCGGGTTTCATGATTTCACTGGAAGAATCATCCATAGAGAATGAGCTTGAACGTTCGGAGTCAAATGTCCCCAGAGAAAAGGTCGCCTCAGAGGACCCCGGCAATATCCCAGACAGTTTGGGGCCCTCAAGGGTGAGCCCATCAAATCTGCCTCCTCAAGAGTCAGAGAGTTCAGCTTCTGAAGCAGATGAGGATCTGAGGACGCCACCAAGCCACTGAGAGGGCTGGTGTCATGTTGCCTGATTCCTGTTCGTGTTTGCCCGATTCCCGTCCACGGTTGCGATTGCGACCCACCCTGCACAAACGGGAAAACTGCACAAATCGATCAGTGACTGAATGTGAAATTTGCACAAATTTCCCCAAATTTGTGCACCTTCCCTAATGTGCACAACTTTCCTCCACAGATTAAAGCAGGGAGGAAATTCAGTCTACAGGGGAACTTTGCGCAAAACAGGAACTTTGCACAACACTGGACTAGGAAAGTTGCACAAACCAAACAGAAGCAGATGTCTGGCAATTTGCGAATGTTTTGGTGGAAATGTGCTCACACTCGGGTCTTTGAACAGGGCATGCTCAAATGTGAGCAAAAACATCACAGCAGCAGCAGTTTTAAACAACCTCTGCTAACTGATCGTCTGACCATGCCCTGCAGGGACCAGCATCTGGGCCTATTAAATATCAGTCCCCTGCAGGGACCAGCATCTGGGCCTATTAAATATCAGTCCCCTGCAGGGACCAGCATCTGGGCCTATTAAATATCAGTCCCCTGCAGGGACCAGCATCTGGGCCTATTAAATATCAGTCACATTCTGGGAGCATGAAGCCAAGATTCCTCCCTTGCTGACGGCCCTAAAGCAACTGCCATTCAATGGCATACTGCAGCTGAAGCTGGAGGTTCTCTCTAGCCACCATGACAGACCTCACCCCAGATGGAGGGCTCCAAGAGCTACCCATGAGAAGGCCCTGTGCAGCTATTCTGTCTTTTTTCTCCTTCACAGATTTTCTGAGGTAAGAAAGAAGATGGAAGAAGCAGTGGGAAACCTTGGGAGGGTACTGAGTAGAAGACAAAATGCTGTGGATGCCCCATGAAATTCTATGAATGAGGCAGGGTGATGGTGGAATAAAAGCCTTGTCTGGAAGCACCCTGACAGACAACTCCTCCAGCATAATTTTGTCTAATATCCTTTTAAAGCCATTTAGGGTGCAAGCCTATGCATGTTTAGATAGACAAAAGTCCTACAACATGCTGGCTGGGGATTGCTGGGAGCTGTAGAACATGTTTCTGTCTAAACATGCATAGGATTGTGCCTTTAATCTGGTGTGTATCTCCACATCTTGTGGTGGGGAGTTCCATAGGTCAATTTTGTGTTGTCTCGGAAGGGCTTCCTTTTGTCTGTCCTGAATCTCTTGGTGTCACTTTCATTGGGTGACCCCCTAACTTTTAGTACTATGGGAAAGGGGGGGGGATACCCTTATTTCTCCTTTCTCTACACCAGGGCTGTGTAGAGAAAGAGCTGAATTCAAATTCTGAGAAGCTCTTGGGGACCACATTCCAGGGGTGAGCAAGGCCAAAAGAGGTGGGGTCAAAAGGAAAGGCAAAATACAAAAAATTCCCCCCCCCAACCAGCATGTTTTAGATTAACACTCCTGCTTCCCGCAAGCATGCCTTAGTAGGAGCATTTCAACCCTTTTGAATGGGGGCAAAAATGGCATAAACGGGAAGCCACCAAGTAATTGGCACTTGGGAAAAAGTGGGCATGGTCTGGATTTTGACCCACGGGCTTGATATTGAACACTCCTGTTTTACATCGTGTATAATTTTTAGAAATCTCACTCATCCCCCTGCCTCAGTTGCCCTTTTCCAAAACTAAAAACCCTGCAAAAGCTTCCGCCTTTCCCAACAGGAGTCTTTGCACGTTGGAGATAAAAAGGCTGACCCGCAAAGGATGGCATCAGCATCTCTCATCTTCCAAAACAGGCACCGCTGCCAGGTGACATAGGATCGGCCTTGAGACGCAAAACATTTAAACTTTCCTAATTACGAGCAGCCGAGGTAGATTTGCAGTTTGGCGGGAAATATTGTAAAACCCAGGTAGCTCTGTCACATGGAGAGAAGAGAAATAAAAAAAGGAGAGGATCATTCTAGATTTGCAGTGTTGAATCATTCCTATTCTGTACTGGACTGGCCGTTAAGTTGCCACAAACCCCTGTTCTTTTCTGTAGTTGGCTTTGCAAATATCATTAGGGCATCTCAGAAGACGTTTTTCGATATGCACATTCCATTCTAGGCCCAGCTTCAATCGTTGGAGGGGGGCATGACTGGACAAGAGACTACCAACAGGCTCCCTTAAACCAGCCTTTCCCCAGCTGGTGCCTCTAGATTTGTTGGGCTACATCTCCTATCATCCCTGACCTGACCACTGGCTATGCTGGCTGGGCCTGATGAGACTTGTAGTCCCAAACCGTCTGGAGAGCAACAGGTTTGGGGAAGCCTGCCTTAACCAAAGCGGAGGGGAAGGGAGAGGTGTTTAATCAGAGCATCCCAGACTCCTTAACTCAGATGATGCATGTAAGCAAGCCAAGCTGTATACCAAGTTATATTTTTAAATCTCCCCAACTCTCTCAAGCAGGGGTTCCCAACCTTTTTGGGGGAATTTCAGATACTGCCGTGGGCATTACCACAACATGCCTAATCTTTTTATTTATTTATTTATTTATATTTATTTATTTATTAAATTAAATTTATTAATCGCCCATCTGGCTGGTCACCCAGCCACTCTGGGCGATGTACAACAATAAAACAGTTCATACAATAAAATTCAACATTAAAAACATCAATTTCTAAAATTACCCTAGACCACCCCAATGGATCAGTGGGTTGCCACTTTGGCATCTACTTTTCGCATCTATGGGCCTTAGGCTATGTCTTATTCAGCAAAAGCTTTTGCTTTGTAACTGTAGGACACTGCAACATCTCATTAGTAAGGGATTGTCTAATTGCTGGCAGTGGAATACAGCTCATGCTTCTTTTAAACATATGTTTTGGCAATGTCCAGTGGTTGCTTCTTTTTGTGGGGAGGTTATTATAAAGATAAATGTTGTACTGGAACAATCTTTAATATTCACTCATGCACATGCTCATTTAAATTATTTACCTGCATCATTTGTGTTTTGTCTACATGATCCAGGCTAATTCAGAAGATAAATGATTATATTTATATTGGTTTACTCTCTTTCATATTTTATTTTTTCTTGCTTTTCTTTATATTTTTTATTTTAAAATAGATAATATATCTAGTATAAAATATATTACTGATGGTTGAAGGTTTATATTAAGTTTTATTATTATATAATACTATATCTATCTATCTATCTATCTAATAATAATATTAATAATAATAATATAGGCTTTTGGGAATGAATTGTAGACCTGTTTCTTTGATATAAGATTGATGATATGATATAGAAATGTAAGGTTGTTTATTAAACTGTGAGATTGTTAAGGTTATATAGTTTTTAAAACAGGATGGCATCGAAGGCTGGGGGGTGTTGGAGTTTAAACTCAATTCTTTAAGGGGGAAGAAGAGGGAGAGGGGGAGGGAAGGGGAGATAATTTTTCATTTTTCTTCACTTCCTTTCCTCCTCCCTTTCCCCTTTTTTTCTTTTTTTCCCCTCTTTTTTCTTCTCTCTTTGTTATTGTAGTGTCCTCATCAGAATATTGTACTGTTGGGAAATTGAAGTATTGATTAGGTTCTTGGTAATTTTGGTATTGTTTATTTCATTTTTAAAAATAAAATAAATAAAAATATATTCAAAATAAATAAATAAATAAATAATTTATCTGCGTCATGGAAATTAACCAACAGCGTAAATGGATTCTCTGCACCCTTCTGACAGCTAAAAGACGGCTACTTCAACATCGGAAGGATAAATGCTCACTTCAATGCACTGGATTGAGGACCTTCCAACGCTTTCAGTATTTGAACGGGTGGCACACAGATGCCACCTTCAAATGGATATTTATTTGGATACTTGGTCCACTTTGTTGCAGCCCATGTATAACTGCTACATTTAGCAATTATCTAATGCATTTAGATAATTGGATACATTTCATACAAATCCATGCATGTATATTTAAAAAATGGGATAAATAAATAAATAGGTACACATTTTAAAAGTATTTGGGTGCCATGTTTGAGGACCCCTGCTCTGAGGTGTATTGAAAGCGGGGCTTCATCATTCTCTACATGAAGACTAGCCAAAAAGTACCTACACGTGCACTACACCTTTATATTATGCATTGCTCCACTCTGGATCCATAAACAGAATCACTAATTGCAATTAGGATCCCCAAATCGCCTGTAAATATACACTGAAAGTACGGCTGGGAGACAGTCCCCATTCCGGCACGTTATTGCTACTGTGCTTTGGTTTGCCTTGCATTCCTTTCCTCCTGAATTCCAGCTTAACTAGGAGAATTCCTGTGAAGGTTTGAGGCCTACAGAGGCAAAGGGGAAAAAGATCAGGCTTTCAGGCCTGGAGCGTTCACTTGGGAAGGGGTAACCCTGAGAGGAGTAGTTTCATTTCTCCAGTTAAGTGTCAGTTTCATTTCTCTACTTAAGTTTCATTTCTTCTGGTTTGAGGCAGTACTTTTGGTTTTTGCTGGGAGGAAGGTATATGAGAGGGGGGGGGAGAGAGAGAGAGCGCCAGTAAGAGTCAGAAAGACCAAGCAACAGGTATTAAGAGGCAGAGACAGACAGAGCCTGAAGTGAGAGCAGAGTCTGAAGAATGAGTGGGAAAAGCAGCCTAGTAAAGTCTAAGGACAGCTAGGGTAAAGGAACTTGGTGTTGTTGTTTTTTCGGGTTTTTTTTGCAACTTCTATCTTCTTTTAATGCCTTTTCTATCCCTCAGCTCTATCATGTAAATACTTTTAGTTGTAATTCGTTTGCTTTAAATCCACTAGTAAACTGTTGTGGTTAACGCCTGTGTCTAGAGTGACAGTCACCCCACATCTACAGCCTAAATCCCACATTATTGGGAAGGGGAAGTGTAAAAGAAGGAAGGTAGGGCTCTTCAGGAGTCAAGAGATCCTTAAGGAGTTGCTCAGGAGGTCCAGGTCATAAGGGGAACCTTGGCAATATCTAAAATTAATTCCAGAATTGGAGCACGTGCAGGTTTGCTGCAGCTCTTGGTTCATTTCCATTTTATTTCCCCTCCACATTACTGGTGTGCAGATGTGCATTGCTAAAACACTGCCCCCCCAAAGAAGCAATCTTGAGGTGAACATATGCACAATCACATCAAGATTATGTCGGTACAGTGTTTCACTGATGCACGCATGTTCTCCTTTGCTCAGGAAAAACTGGGCGCAAAAGCAATCTTGAAGCAATCACGCATACAAGCACTTTATGGTTGCAGTTTTGTTGCAGCATTTCATCGAGTTGTACATGCACATCAGCGAGGCAGAAGGCATGACACAAACCAACCGAAGGAGCTGAAAATTATGGCAAACTGCACAGCTTCGTACAATATTTAGACCACAGAAAATTGAAACAATGCATTGGTTCTACTTTGGAAACTAGACCACAAATTAGGGATCTCCAAAGTGCAGGGAGATATTGAGATGAGGAGAATTTCAGAAGTATCCCCGATTGAGAGGCTTGTAAATAAGCCCACAAAAGTTACTAGTCTGCTTAAAACAAACAAACAAACAAAAAATGAGCCTGATAAGGGCACAATCGTATGGACCATGCCCTGGCTGCTTGGAACCCCCGAACCTGAAGGATTCCGGAATTCCTACGCTCTGCCAGGCTGAAGTCGGCAGAGTGAGAGCAGCGGCAGAGGTGATTTTTGCCCCCGCACCCTCCGATCTCCTTTATTTTCACGAGATGAGCTTTTCAGCACATCTAGCAAAGGTGCTTTGGAGGGGGAGGGAACATGGCCAGAGGAGGCTCAGGTTAAATCATACCCTGGCCTCTCCGGTCTCCTCCGCTCCCCCCGGAACACCCACTTCCCCCCTCTCCAAGGTCGATTTTCTGCTCCAGCTGCAAAGCGGTGGGGGTTGGATCTCCAACTCCCCCTTTCGACATTGGAGTGCTGCCTCTGACCTCAGAAGGGGTTTTCCAATGCCCCAAATGTGGCAATGCCGTTGACGCGGGATGGAACATGGACAACCTTTCCTACTGACATTCTGGGCAGAGGGAGGCTTTCAGATTTGATTGACGCTCACCCAGGGACTACAGGATGGCTTACTAAGAGGCAAATGGGCTGCTAAGATTCTTGCCGAGAGGGGCTGGCAGGGGAGGGAGACATTGCTCCATCTCTTCTCTGCCAGCCTGCTCATTCGCCTACGTACAAGGCGAATGGCTGGGTTGACAAACCCACCAGCTGTGAATTCATAGCAAGCTTTATCTTAAGGCGAAAGAGAGAAACAAAGACTTCATTGTGAGGTTTGAAGGGTTGTCCAGCTTCCAGAAAGGTCCCTGTTGGCATCCTGTCCCTAGATCCTGCCCCAGTTTCTCTCCCTCTGGAGCCAGCCGCCCTCCGTTCTAATCTTTACAATCATTTCACATCCAAGATACGCAGCGATCTCACTCTCCTTATTAAAGTGGGCTTTTCCACCCCCACAAACAGAAACATATCCTTGGTACATCCTTTCCCAACCCGGTGCCCTCCAGATGTACTGGATTACAACACCCATTGTTCCCAGGGTGCACCAGGCGCAGGGAAGCCTGCATTAGCAGAACGATCCCATTTTGCAACGTGGAGTTCAGCTCGGCGACCGCAGGTGTGCCGATTTGCGTCCAAGGCACAAAAAATGTTCTAATGCCGTTGATGTGGAGTGGAACATGGACAACATTCCTCCTGACATTCCGGGCAAAGGGAGGCTTTCGGATGTGTACATTCTGCAGATGAAAATGCTGAGAGGTGAGCCTTCAAAATGAGGTTCGAGGCTTTGGGCTCAATGCCCCTCTCCCCAACTGAAGCTCTCTGTTGCTACAGGAAGAGCCTAAGCCACGACCAAACAGATGCAGCTGGAATGAGATGCATCACCCAGAGGGAATTTTCACTGAGGGGCTAAACTGTGTGTCGGATTTAGTCAGCTCACACACATGGCCGATAACAGCAGGCAGCAGGTCCCTCGAAGACGCGCAACGCGCTGGCTAACCATGGTGAAATCTCAGCGTCATCTTTCCATGGAGTGCAATGGCAGGGATGGGGGATTGCTCTGCCGTCGGATGCCGGAAATGTGGAGATCATAAAAGACAGTCAGGCAACCCTGAGGCCAACTCCACATACTTTGCCACTTTAGCACCAGTTGCTGGGGAATATGGGTAGGAGGGAGCTGTTGCGCTCATGCCCTGCTTGTGGGTTCCTGGTCGATGGCTGGTTGGCCACTGCGTGAACAGGATGCTGGACTAGATGGACCCTTGGCCTGATCCAGCAGGGCTCTTCTGATGTTCTTCTGTTCTTAAGTGGCTGTGCCACAAACTGCACCCCAGGACCACTCGCGGGGCCCCAAAGATGCAAGACTGCAACTGTCAGTTGGATGCTGCTGCATTGGCTCCCTACATAATATCACGGGGCGCCTGTGCAATTGGGCTGGTCCCTGCCATGCCCCATGAACTTGAGCACACTCTGGGAGAGAGCGGAGGACAGGAAGGCCTGGCGTGCTCTGGTCCATGGGGTCACAAAGAGTTGGACACGACTGAACGACTGGACAACAACTGCCATGCCCCTGCATTTTGTTGTTTTTTTGTCCATGATCCACACTGTAAGCTCTGAAATGTATTGTCCTGCCCCTGTTGGAGGAATCCTCCACCTCGGAGGAGGAGTTGCTGCTCGCAGAGACAGGCAATGTGAAGCAGCCACCCATGTCAGGAGATCTGGGGGAGCCTGGGCCCTCAGAGGACATCACCGCTAGTCTGTCCCTGCAGGAGGGGAGATCCATCTCCGAGGCAGGGGCTGTGCAACCAACCAGCCCCCAAGAGCGTTGTCGCCTCAAGAGTCAGGCCAATGGGGCTCCTCGGAGAAGGAATGCTTGATTACAGAGGAGGACTCCTCGTGAGCACGGCACTCCTCCCTAGTACAACTTTTGCCAGAGGACCTGTAGCAGACTGCAGCTAAGCCCTGGGTGGGACTCAGAAAGCTCTAGCTAAATAAGTCTTCAGTTTTAGCCTAGACAGCGCTGGAACAACATCGTGCATCAGCTGCTGATCCTTGTACCTTTCTTTCCAGACCTTGCCTTGTGACTGACCTTCAGTGCTACTGACTGTGCATGGACTCTCATTTGACTCTGCTTCTGGACTGTGTATGGTACCTCACTGCTTAGCTGTGCTTTGACCGTTGCTTGCATCTGGACCGCTCTTGCCTTTGCCTTATCCCATACCAGACTGGAACTTTTGTGCATGGCCATTTGCTGCTTTGCTGTTTCGCCTTTTGGATTGCCCCATAATTGGCTCTAAGGCCAAGTCTGACTCAGCCATAGGAGGTCAGTCCCAGGAGAAAGGCCACAACTATCCCAGGGACCACAAGCTCTCCTTGGAAAACTAGGATGTGTATCGCCAGTGATGCAGCGGAGGAGGAACAGGAGGGAGCAGAGCTCCAAGTATTTTTTTCAGGGCAGGAGCAGTGACATAATCTGCCAAGTGCCTGGGTAGAGGGACCCTGCTTGCTCTGACAAGTAAATGAGGCAATGGAGGCTGGTGGCTGTGATGTCGGTGGGACAGTGAATCCACTCTGGGTTTCAGTCAGAACCAGTCAGAACACTAAAGGAGCTCTCCAAGGTGCTTCACATGTTGAACAAAGGATGTTCCATGCCTTGGAGAGCTCCTTTAGAGTCCTGACCGGTTCTGACTAAAACCTGGTGCAGATTCACTACCACACCGACATGGGAGCCACCAGCCTCCACTGGAATGAGGTGATAATGAGGCTTTCAAGTTTTACCATTGTTTGTGACAGATAAGCATGTGGGAACGTGGAAAATGAGGAAAATAATCAAGCAGAGGTTGGACACTTTTTTCCTTTTCTTTGATGGCATTCCTGCTCAGCACTAGCAGTTTAAATGGTAACACTTCTTTGCAAGATGCTTTGCATTTGTAATTAAAAGCTGAAGTTGCATTTCAGCTGGCAGACATTCTTTGGTTAAAGCTCAATGCGTTTTACAAGGTGAACTTTTGCAGTCACCGCTGAGTTCAATGGAGCGTAGTCTGAGGTAAGTATGCATAGGATTGCAGCCATGCTGATCCTAATATGTTTGGCATTATGCTACGTGCCTCTCTCTCTCTCTCTCTCTCTCTCTCTCTCTGTGTGTGTGTGTGTGTGTACATACATACAGAGACACGCCATCATGACGAGCTCCTGTAGTTCAAATATTTACCACTGCATGTCACATCTCACAATATTATTTACAATTTATAATATATTTATTTGATTTGTGCCCTGCCTTCCTGCCAAGAAAATGGCACTCAAGGCGACTGACCATCATAAATAACACATGATGAAAACAGTAATAAAACAAATGAATTAAAAGACAATTACAAACACAACAATAACAGAATACAACACCATCCAACCCAGCAGACCTGCTTACACTTCAAAGGCTTGCTTGGACAAAACGGTTGTTTCCTGCCGGTAGAAGGATGGCAGAGAGGAAGTGAATTTAACCTCCCTTGGCAGGGAGTTCCACAGCTTGGGAGCAACCACTGAGAAGGCCCTCTTTTGAGCTGCCCCCAAACGCTCCCCAGAAGGTGGCAGTCTCGAAAACAGAAGTGAGTACCCATTCTGGAATGTTCATGTAGTCCGCCCTGGAATGTGGCCGAGTCAAAAAAACCACCTTGTTTTGCCATTTCCTGGCATTTTGTGCAGTTTTCCCTGCCACTCTAAAAGGTTTAAATGCCTCTCCTAAGGCACAGGTACTGGTAGTAACAGCTTTAAGCTACAATATTTTGCTACTTTGGGCCTTGGCTCGTTTTCCTTTGGCCCCGCGCACCACTGGAATGCGGCCCCCGAGTTCAACACCCTTGTGGCGAAGTAACGGTAAGTCCCAATTCCACCCTCCCCGCAAAGTCACAGAAATTTGCCCAGCCCTGAATGGTCCCTCAAAAGTGTGTGTGTGGAATTTTCATCCCAGGGCTAAAACCAGCCAAAACATTTTTGCCTTTCCCCACACGGGGGGCTGATCAGATGCTTTGATCATTGTGATTGCCCGTTCCTGCAGCTTCTTCGGCTTTCCAATATTCTTTGAGAGCAGAGGGAAAATGCATGTTACCCCTTCCCACCCCCAGGTAGGGTGGGGGCAGGACGGATGACTAGATAGTTAGATACATCACAGAGCTCTGAACTGTTTTCTGAATTCCCAAGGATGTTACGCCCAAACAAATTTACTTGAGGTCGCATTTGGTAGCTTATAAAGATGCACAAGCCTTTAGCCGCTGCCCCCCCCCCCCGCACTCGAAATGCTCTCAATTACATTTTGCTGAGATCCTTTTAACTCTTCTTAAAATCCCTCCCAACTTTTCACCTGAACAAGAGCCTTCCCCTTCTGCTTTTGCAGAAACCCAAGCAAAGCAAGACAAATAATGCCTTTGGACAAGTATAGCTTTCTCCCCCCTCACCACATTTGGTCGATGGGCTTTTTGTGATGGCAGATGGAAACATAATATCATTACAGGCCAACAAAAAGCAACAATGTTCTTTCAGTTGATTGACATGTGGCAGCTTCTTCACCCAATCTGACTTGCAGCCCAAATCAATTGCTGACTGTCTGTCACTTCCATTGCTCGTCTCTGGTGTCATGGACTCAAATGGCACGGACAAAGAATCACCCGGGCAGGCTGAGAGTCAGAAGCAAAGCATATTTGCCTATATCAGAACTAGAGCAGCTTCCCGCAACCTGATGCCAACCTTGCGGGAGACTACGACTCCAACCATCCCCAGCTAGTACGGTCAACAGAGGCACAATCCTGCTACCACAGCCTTCTATTCAAAAACACACTTGGCCGCCATAGGCATCCGGAATTCGATGGAGGTGAGCGAGAGGGCTAGTGGAGCAGGGATGTGTCTGTCCCCTTGGTCCTCCGCTTGGTTTCTGTGTTGGCTGTAGAAGAAGGAAAGCCTGTTCCTCAGCATGTGCACACTGATAAAACACTGCAAGTCTCAATGCGTGTATAGTTCTATAAAGATTATTTGTGTGTGGTGTTTTTCGCTAAAGCCTTTGATTGTGTGGATCACAACAAACTCTGGCAAATTCTTAAAGAGATGGGAGTACTAGACTACCTTACCTGTCTCCTGAGAAACCTGTACGAGGGTCAAGAAGCAACAGTAAGAACCGGACATGGAACAACTGACTGGTTCAAAATTGGGAAAGAAGTACGACAAGGCTGCATATTGTTGCCCTGCTTATTTAACTTATATGCAGAGTACATCATGAGAAACACCGGGTTGGATGAATCACAGGTCGGAATTTGCCGGGAGAATTATCAACAACCTCCGATATGCAGACGATACCACCCTAATGGCAGAAAGCGAAGAGGATCTAAAGAGCCTCTTGTTGAGGGTGAAAGAGGAGAGTGCAAAAGCTGGTTTGAAACTCAACATTCAAAAAACTAAGATCATGGCATCCCCATCACTTCCTGGCATATAGAGGGGGGAGAAATGGAAGCAGTGACAGATTTTATTTTCTTGGGTTCCAAGATCACCGCAGACGGTGACTGTAGCCATGAAATTAAAAGACGCTTGCTCCTTGGGAGGAAAGCTATGGCAAAACTAGACAGCATAGTAAGAAGCAGAGACATCACCTTGCTGACAAAGGTCCACATAATCAAAGCTATGGTTTTCCCAGTAGCAACGTATGGCTGTGAGAGCTGGACTATAAGGAAGGCTGAGCGCCGAAGAATTGATGCTTTCGAACTGTGGTGCTGGAGAAGACTCTTATGAGTCCCCTGGACTGCAAGGAGGTCAAATCAGTCCATCCTAAAGGCAATCAACCCTGACTGCTCATTGGAAGGACAGAGACTGAAGCTGAAGCTCAAATATTTTGGCCACCTAATGCGAAGAGAAGTCACTGGGAAAGACCCTGATGCTGGGAAAGACTGAAGGCAATAGGAGAAGGGCAGAGGATGAGATGGCTAGATAAAATCACCGATGCAATGAATATGAACTTGAGAACTGGGAGAGAGTGGGGGACAGGAAGGCCTGGTGTGCTCTGGTCCATGGGGTCACGAAGAGTTGGACACAACTTAACAACTGAACAACAACAACAAGGAGTGCACATAGGCATCCAAACACGATGCCCAAAGAATCTTGAAGCGGTCACACCTACAAACACAGCTAGATTGCCTTTTTTTGCAGTGTTTTATTAACGGAACTGTGGGGCAGTGGGGAGAGAGGGGAGAATCAAGTGTACTGAAGGCTGCAGCAACCTCTTCATGCTCTGATTCTGGCATGAACTTTGAAATTCTCTGAGTTAATCTGGAATTCTGGAAGGATGGAATGCATGATAACGTGGACAAGAGGGAGAATAAAGGAAAAGAATGCAGGGGACTGTCTAATCTCTGCCCGATAATGAATTCAGTGGTGGTCCAATTCTGACCCATGGTTCTACCACCATCAGTCATGTCACATTTGCCAGTTTATCACACAGCAGAGAAGTGAGGTGAAAACATTGTCAGCCTTGTAAGTTGCACCCCCAGGGAGTCCCAAGAAAAGTTTCATGATCACGGTTTCAAACTGGGGGAGGCATATGGACCTCCCCCCTCTAAGAACCCTTGGATCTCACCATAGTGAAAACTTAATATCCTCACAAAACAAATGTCTTAGCTGATTAACGTGGAGTGAGGCAGGGGAGTTCAAAATGGAAATAAACAAAGCAGAAAGAAGACAGTTAAATAGAAATAAATGATTCTGCAACATACAAACGTTCATTCCCTCAGGCCTGGAGGCTGATGCAATGCAAATATGTAGCATCATTTCTGCCCCCGCCCCCCGGAAAGCTTGACTGGTTCTAGCATGCCCTGGAACCCCAAGGAGTGAGTCAGCTGCCATTATTCATGCAAATGAATATACTTAATTTCCTCTACGTGCAGCAGGTTAATAGACAGAACAGAGAAAAAAAGGTACAGAGGAAACATGGGAAGAAAGGAGCAGTTTCACTTCTAAGTCGTTCTGTTTGGTTTTCAGCCTTCGCACAAAATGTGGAGCTGGCTTATTATTATGGAGCTAAGAGTAGGCTTCTTTTAAAATGGATTTTTAGAGCAAAAAATCCAAACAAACAAACCAAAAATAATCTACTCAACCTCCCCCTCTGCAAAGTTTGATGTTGAATATTCATTGGGTATTTGATATCTTTATTTGACATTTGGTATTTGATTTTGATATTCGATGGTCTTCGGTATTTAACATGCAATGGCATTCTGTATTCCGAATGAATTACTTGGTTGTTGGCATTCAGTGGTATGTGGCATCTGATGATAATTGATTTTGATATTTGACGTATAATGGCATTCAGAATTGTGACTGAATTATCTGATAGCTGGCATTCAAGTGTATCCAGCATGTGATGATATTGGATTTTGATGTTTGATGGTTTGGGGCTGTTTGTCATATAATGGCACTGAGCAGTCCAAATGAATTACCGGATAGTTGGCATCTGACCACAGGTGACAGTTTCTAAGATTTCATAGTTGATGCCAGACAACACTGAAACAAAGAAGAGATGCTAACAAGCCTCAAAACACTCCAACGTTGAGGCAGGAAATACATATGCAGAATTCAGATTTCAAGTTCAGCATCTGAATGGCAACATATGAAATGCTGGCACAATCTGAGTATTTGTGAGCATTAATACTGGCTCTATTGTTGCCTTGTTTTGTTGTTTTACTGCATCAAGAATGGCCCCAAGGCATTAATCCCATAGGTTAACCCACTTTACTCCTGACGCACTTGTCTGGTCAAGTGCATCCTCAACTTTCAAGGTACTGCTACTGTCTCAACCACCAACTTGGGATGTATGGATGTTAATAAATCTGTTCCATCAGTGTTTTGCAAATTGCCTGGGAACTTTCATCTCGTCATCCGCTCATTGACAAAATCTGATTTTTTAAAAAACTTGCACTAAGTCGCATTTTTAATGCACATTAGTGCCAAGGCACATTAACTAATGCGGATTCGCACATTTGCACAAGTGTGCATTAGTGTTAATGCAGATTAGCGCAAATCCTCGCCAAAAGTGAAAAACCAGTCCCCAATTCTGCAGAAGCCACTTCGCTTGGAAAAAGCCCGTTCTAGTGCAGAATCCATCGACCAGATTCAGAGAAATCTGTATTAATTCGAATCTGTTGCAGGTTTCCCCGACATCCCTGTCACCAACTACCTTCTGAAGTGGATTCAGACAATCATGGTCAGGGTGTTGCAGAGATGAGCTCAGCATTCTTTTATAAAAGGCCTTTTTCTAGCTCAACACTGGGGCTTAAGGGGTGGTCAAAAGGCTACACTTAAACCACTCCAAACAGCAGGAAGCAAATAGAATTAGGAGGGCTCCAATGGGTGACCAGTTCTGCCACCATTACTGGTTGGACACTGTATGGTTGTTGTTTTTATCCCTCTTTGCCTAAAGAGATGTGGCTGCACAGCCCTTTATGGGTGCAGCCTAGCAACGTTAATGACTGTAAGTGATTAACATCCCAGCCAAGACTTGAACCACTGACCTGCAGCAGAGAGTCACCATATCCCATTACAAACCCCCTGAGTTGTCCACTCCCTCATTTAATTTCAAGCTGATCCTTTCACCCTCTCTGCGTAATCTTCCAGGTTCTGTTAAAACAGTCCCTTAATTATAATTTCACTGTTGTCAATGCTCTCACGACGTCCAAGAACTTCCATTATTTTCCTCTCCGGGTCTCAGAATCAGGTTGCTCATAGTTCACAGTGCCTCAGGGGAAACTTTTCCATCTCCCCTGCCCCCATTTTTTTCAGTCTCTCCCCCCACCATTTTTTTCAGTGGCACCCCTCACTGAGCCAGAGATACGAGGCATACATTTGAAAAATGAGCACCAAAAATGTGGATAAAGGTACATACACATTTCTGTGTAGGGGTAACACAAACAAACAAAACCAACCTTGTGCGGAACTGGGGCAGAATGAGCTTGGAAGTGGAAATTAGGGATGTAGTGGGCGCTATTTGCATTCCCCTTTCTTTGCATTCCCCTTTCTTTGCATTCCCCTTTCTTTGTGTTCCCCTTTCTTTGCGTTCCCCTTTCTTTTTAACCAACCTTGCGCGGAACTGGGGCAGAATGAGCTTGGAAGTGGAAATTAGGGATGTAGTGGGCGCTATTTGCGTTCCCCTTTCTTTTCTTCATCTTAGTCTATGTAAATATTGACGTAGACTAAGACGAAGAAAAATAAGGAATGCAAATGGCGGCGGCCGTAGCTGCCGCCATTTGCGTATGCGTTTTTTTTTTTTTTTTACCCAAACGTCTATGGGGAAAAAAAACAAAAACAAAACACAGGTTGTAAATGGCGGCGGCAGCAGCCGGTCGGAAGACCAGCCGCTGCTGCTGCCACCGCTGGAGCCGCCACCATCTGGAACATCCGCCCCAGGTAAGTCTCATCCCGGGGGGATCCGTGGGGGGCAGGGGGGGTGGCAGGCCGTTCCGCGGTGGATTTCAGGGGGCTGGATGCACTGGCATTCGGCCTCACCGAGATCCGTCGCGGAATTCTCTGACATCCCTAGTGGAAATGCAAAAACCTCAACAAGATCAAGCTTGATAGAGGGCAGCACCACAGGCCCAGTGACGGCGTGATGCCCACTTCAGACAAGCGATGTGTGAAGTTGGGGTGGGGGCAGTTAGTTTGCTGTTACAGCCAAAGTGAGTTAGGGATGTACAAATCAGCAACAAGCGACCTCCCCAAAGTTCTCGGAATTCCATCTTGATGCTCGTTCTGGCTCAAGTCCGTATCAGATTGCAAGCTTTAGTTGTTTTCTTCTTCTTTTCATTTGAAAACGCATGTGTATTTTTCCAAATTTATGCATCAGTTGTGCGCATCTTTGAAATAGGCACATTTCTTCTCCCATGGATTAAAGCATATTTGTGCGCATTTTTGAAATGTACTCATTTTGAAATGTACTCAGTACCCATTTTGAAAAGTGCGCATACTGCTGAACTTTTTCATTTTTGTTATTTTTGGTCCACGAACCACATTGTAAGCTCTGAAATGTATTGCCCTGACCACGCTGGAGGAGTCCTCCTCTGAAGAGCTGCTGGAGCTTGCAGAGACAGACAATGCCAAGTTGCCACCCATGTCAGGAGATCTGGGGGAGCCTGGTCCCTCAGGGGAGATCACAGCTAGTCCATACTTTGCAGGAAGGGGAAAAAGAAGGGGAGTTCCATCTCTGAGGCAGAAGCTGGGCAATGACCTAGCCCCCGAGAGCATCACTGTCTCAAGAAGCAAGCCAATACGGCTCCTCTGAGAAGGAGTGCTTGATTACAAGGGAGGACTCCTCAGGAGCAAGGCCCCCTCCCGAGTAGGGCTTTTGCCAGAATGCCGGTAGGACACTGCAGCTGAGTCCTGGGTGGGCCTCAGAAATCTCTGGCTATACAAGTATGTATGTATGTATGTATTTATTTATTTTATCAATCGCCCATCTGGCTGGTAACCCAGCCACTCTAGGCAATGCATAACAATAGAAACAGTTTAAAACGATAAAATTCTACATTAAAAACATCATATTTCTAAAAATACTCCAACCCACCCCAAATACCTGCCTGAACAATCACGTTTTTAATGCGTGGCGGAAGCTCATTAAGGGGGGGGCATGTCGGAGTTCCCTAGGGAGGGAGTTCCACAAAGTGGGGGCCACCACAGAGAAGGCCCTCTCCCTCTTCCTCACCAGTCTAACTGTCCTGGCTGATGGGACAGAGAGAAGGCCGTCCGAGGCTGGTCTTGTTAAGTGGCCTGTCTGGTGTTGCTGGAGGCGCTCCTTAAGATAGGCTGGGCCGGAACCATATAGGGTTTTAAAGAGTTTTAAAGGTCAAAAACAAAAAACCTTGAATTTGGCCTGGAAAACAACTGGTCTGAAAATAAAGTCTTCAGTTTTAGCCTAGCCAGTGGTGGAACAACATCATCCATCAGCTCCTGCACCTTGTTCCTTGCTTTCTGGACCTTGCCTTGTGATTGACCTTCTGTGCAACTGACCCTTGGACTCCCGTTTGACTTTGCTTCTGGACTGTGCATGGTAACTTACTGCTTTACTGTGCTTTGATTTTTGCTTGCATCTGCCCCACTCCTGCCTTTGCCTGATCCCATACCAGACTAGAACTTTTGTGCATGACCATTTGCTGCTTTGTTGTTTCGCCTCATAATTTGCTCTAATGACAAGTCTGATTCAGCCATGGCAGGACATGTATTGACTTCGACTGCAGATTGTGTCCAAGTCTGTGTTCCATCTGGACGGTGCGAACTAGTTAAAATGCTGATCTAAACTGAATTGAAAAGAATTTCTCATACATCCCTAAACTGAGTATGTGCTTTCTCTCACAACCAGTTTTGCCAAACAGCCACGGTTTGCAATCCCATTCTTAAGTCCCATTCATTTCAGTGGGCCCACACTACTAACATTGGATACAACCCAAAGGGTCTTGAGGCAGAGTAAGTCTTCTTCAAAAGGAAGAGAACAGCCATGCTGGGATGATGGCTTCTGCATCTAGAGACTCCTCTCCTCTCCCAGCTAGCTATCGTACGAACATCAAGCCAAGGAGTGAGCCCATCAAGCTCAACCTACATGGCTCCACCATCCAAAGGAAATGAACAGACAACCAGGCATGAGGATCAATAGCAGCCGCCTGCTATACGAGAGATGCTGTTGCCCTCTGGCCCCACATCACCCTCACTCAAAATCACGAGACCAGCACAAATTGATTCTTTCTTTGCCTTCGTGTTCTACTTTATATTACAATTTAAAGTTAATGTCCAGTGAGGCGGCAGTGCTGGGGGAATCATCGGCAGGTCTTTCTGCTCTTGACTTTTTGTCAGGAATGAACCTGAGCATGTGGAGATGTCTAGCAGCTCAGATTCAGAATGGGAACAGCTAGAACAGGGGGAGGCTCCCTCCCTATTGAGCTCAGATATGGCAAGGTCTTCTTCCCGAGACCGTGACACAGAGACGGCTCAGCCTGAATGCCCCTCGCCCTTTCCTCCTCCATGACAACCCAGGTTTTGAGGGAGGAGGAGAGCGAGGGGTGTGACTTGAGGGATGCTAGGGTCCGTTGCAGAGCGAAGCGGGAAAGGTTAGAGGCAGGGCTCAGATGCTCTGCCAGGTTGGCTGCGTGTGAAAGCCTTCGTAGGAGGGAGCCACCGTAGGGGAATGGCATCCTTGAGAAGCTAGTCTGGCTGAGAAGTTCTTTCTCAGACTGCTGGCAACTTCTCCAACTTCCACTCCGGCTCCTCTATTGATATTCATAATTGTGTGGATTAGCGGTTTTCATTGCAGTCTGAGAGTTTCCTAGAATTTGCATTTGTAAGGAAGCTAGTCATTAACTAATAAAGTAGTGAGCCTGAAGCCTGGCATCCTGGAGCGTGTTGATTGTGAAAGGGGAGGATGAAGGGTCGTGACACTTTTCTCAGCCGCGCTCTCATAGGCGACCGCTGGATCAGACCGCCTACCCCAGCATCCTGCTTCCGACAGTGGCCAACCAGATGCCCCAAGGGGAAGCTCACCAATAGGACACCTCTGAATGAATGGTTTAATGTGGGTACTCTAACTATGACTACGTCTGGAGAGCTCCTTTAGAGTTCTGACTGGTTCTGACTGAAACCCGGAGCAGATTCACTGCCCCACTGAAATCAGAGCCACCAGCCTCCACTGCATGGGATGTTTTGTATGTCAGCTGACATCTGCCTGAACAGCAGGGCCAATGGTCAGGAATGCAGGGAGTTTATTTAAAAATAGTTGTGAATCCTGTACCCTAAAGAAATGTCTAAGCGATGTACAAAAGCAAGAAGGCAAGATTACCTCCCTGGGAACGCCTGCTGGAAAAAGTATGTTTTCAGCAAGTGCTGAAAACCTAGAAGGGTTGACACCCGCTTAATATGTAGTGGCAGGGAGTTCCAGGGAGTGGCTGACAATAGGCCTGACAATAGGCCTGACTGTGAGCAATGGGCCTGACAATAGCAATAAGCCTGACAATAGGCCTGACAGTGAGCAATAGGCCTGACAATAGGCCTGACAGTGAGCAATAGGCCTGACAATGGGCCTGACAACAGGCCTGACAGTGAGCAATAGGCCTGACAATAGCCCTGACAGTGAGCAATAGGCCTGACAATGGGCCTGACAACAGGCCTGACAATAGGCCTGACAGTGAGCAATAGGTCTGACAATGGGCCTGACAACAGGCCTGACAATAGGCCTGACGGTGAGCAATAGGCCTGACAATAGGCCTGACAATAGGCCTGACAGTGAGCAATAGGCCTGACAATGGGCCTGACAACAGGCCTGACAATAGGCCTGACAGTGAGCAATAGGCCTGACAATAGGCCTGACAATAGGCCTGACAGTGAGCAATAAGTCTGACAATGGGCCTGACAACAGGCCTGACAATAGGCCTGACAGTGAGCAATAGGCCTGACAATAGGCCTGACAGTGAGCAATAGGCCTGACAATGGGCCTGACAATAGGCCTGACAGTGAGCAATAGGCCTGACAATAGCCCTGACAGTGAGCAATAGGCCTGACAATGGGCCTGACAATAGGCCTGACAGTGAGCAATAGGCCTGACAATGGGCCTGACAACAGGCCTGACAATAGGCCTGACAGTGAGCAATAGGTCTGACAATAGGCCTGACAATGGGCCTGACAATAGGCCTGACAGTGAGCAATAGGCCTGACAATAGGCCTGACAATAGGCCTGACAGTGAGCAATAGGCCTGACAATGGGCCTGACAATAGGCCTGACAGTGAGCAATAGGCCTGACAATGGGCCTGACAACAGGCCTGACAATAGGCCTGACAGTGAGCAATAGGTCTGACAATAGGCCTGACAATGGGCCTGACAGTGAGCAATAGGCCTGACAATGGGCCTGACAATAGGCCTGACAGTGAGCAATAGGCCTGACAATAGGCCTGACAATAGGCCTGACAGTGAGCAATAGGCCTGACAATGGGCCTGACAATAGGCCTGACAGTGAGCAATAGGCCTGACAATAGGCCTGACAATAGGCCTGACAGTGAGCAATAGGCCTGACAATGGGCCTGACAATAGGCCTGACAGTGAGCAATAGGCCTGACAATAGGCCTGACAATAGGCCTGACAGTGAGCAATAGGTTTGACAATGGGCCTGACAACAGGCCTGACAATAGGCCTGACAGTGAGCAATAGGCCTGACAATAGGCCTGACAATAGGCCTGACAGTGAGCAATAGGCCTGACAATGGGCCTGACAATAGGCCTGACAGTGAGCAATAGGCCTGACAATAGCCCTGACAGTGAGCAATAGGCCTGACAATGGGCCTGACAATAGGCCTGACAGTGAGCAATAGGCCTGACAATGGGCCTGACAACAGGCCTGACAATAGGCCTGACAGTGAGCAATAGGTCTGACAATAGGCCTGACAATGGGCCTGACAATAGGCCTGACAGTGAGCAATAGGCCTGACAATAGGCCTGACAATAGGCCTGACAGTGAGCAATAGGCCTGACAATGGGCCTGACAATAGGCCTGACAGTGAGCAATAGGCCTGACAATGGGCCTGACAACAGGCCTGACAATAGGCCTGACGGTGAGCAATAGGCCTGACAATGGGCCTGACAATAGGCCTGACAGTGAGCAATAGGCCTGACAATGGGCCTGACAATAGGCCTGACAGTGAGCAATAGGCCTGACAATGGGCCTGACAATAGGCTTGACAGTGAGCAATAGGCCTGACAATGGGCCTGACAATAGGCCTGACAGTGAGCAATAGGCCTGACAACGGGCCTGACAATAGGCCTGACAGTGAGCAATAGGCCTGACAACGGGCCTGACAATAGGCCTGACAGTGAGCAATAGGCCTGACAACGGGCCTGACAATAGGCCTGACGGTGAGCAATAGGCCTGACAGTAGCAATAAGCCTGACAATAGGCCTGACAGTGAGCAATAGGCCTGACAACGGGCCTGACAATAGGCCTGACAGTGGGAAACAGGCCTGACAGTGAGCAATAGGCCTGACAATATTTCTGACAATAGGCCTGACAATCAGCTTGACAACCATCAGTAGGAAAACAAAGAAAGGTTCCAAAACCATGCTGCTTTCTCTCATCACCACACCACACACCCTCTAACTCACATATACACCTCTCACATCTCATCCATCCATCCATCCCCCACCCTCTTTCACTCACATACTCTCAGTCACACACACACACACACACACACACACACACACACACCAAGCACAACAGCCCCTTTTCTTCCTCATCGCTTATCTGTGCAAGCTGTGACTGCAATGCATGCTGAGCATCTCACTGTGCGGGTTAGCTGGTTTGTGGCAGTGTGAAGTACACCGCACAGTCCATTCCTCGTTCCCTGCTAATACAGAGCACTCTTTACGCCGAAAGATTTAAACCTGCCCATATTATAGTGCTTTTAAAGAAAGCGCCACTAACGCGCATGGTGTGAGCTGTTGCACTTGACGAGCTGGTTCCAGGAATGCAATTTCAAGGGATATTCATGTGGTAGACATCTAGGAGCGGCCTACAAGGGAATGCCAGAAAGTTCATTACTTTTTTCTGTAGTATTTCTCTGCCCTCGGCCCCATGAAAAGATGTGCGAATCAGCAAAACTCAACCTTGTCAAGGTTGTCTGAATGTCACAGTGAAAGCCTGTGTCCATATCAGATTGCAAGCTTTGGGTGTGTGGTTTTTTTTTTTTTCCTGCACAAAAATGTATGCATATTTTCCCAAATGTATACATCACTTACACACATTTTAAATATACACATCTTCTCCCATGGATTAACGCATGTGTGTGCACATCTCCCCTGCCCAAAATACACATTTTCATGTGCATTTTTCAAATGTATCTATTTTGTTGTTGTTCCACAAATCACATCTCCAGCTTGGAAATGCATGGCCTTTGGCCGTAGGTTGCGTTTGGGTCTGCCTTGGGTTCCAGGAGGCGCAAACTGGGAACATTCTGATCAAAAACGAACTGAAATAAATTTCTCAGACATCCCTCGCCTTAACCAATCCCTCTAGCTGCCCTCTTCTGGCTGGAGATGCAGTCCTTCAGACTGCTCAAACCACCTAGATACAGATGCTCCCAATAGAGCTCAGGTCTCCTTTTGTCCTTCTGTTGGGGAGAAGCTTCCATTGGGGGGAAGCTACCACATCAAGGTGCTTGAGGCACCCTGAAACAATGGGTCTTGATGGAGTGTGGTTCTACCACCCTTCATCCTTTCATCAGAAGAGGTGGGGAAAACATCAGAAGCTGCCAGGCTGGGGAAGTCTAAGCAAATCCAGCAAGCAGAGGGGGATGCAGGCCAATATGGGATGTGCTCTTGGCAGCATCTGGCCTGCATCTGGCCTGCAGTTCCCCATCTCTGCTGTAGTTGCTGACAAGCACTCTTAAGTCAACCAGTAGAGGCAATGCTCATGCAGCCCACAAGTCAAATGTTCACCTTTCCTGCGCCCGCCTGCCAATCTCACATCAGTTCGCACACATATTAAAAAACAAATTAGACCCTTTAAGCATCTGCAGTTGCCCATTTGGCCACTGGCCTATTTCGGTCATTAGAGGCCATTAAGAGCATCATGCTGTATTTGTTGCCATGCACAAATCAGTCCCTGAACGGAGTTGTCCATTAGATCAAATTGGAAGGCTTTAATTTAAATTGTGTCTGAACTATGAAATGGATGCTGGTTTAACATGAATGTCTTTCCTCTCTCTCTCTCTCTCTCTCTCTCTCCCAACGTGGTGCCTGGGGGATTGGAGTTCTGTGAAGGACCTAGGAGATCTCTCCTGGAGAATGTTCAAAACATTTCCTTGGGCAGCTAACGCGGTTAAGCCTGTCTGTGTTGTGGAGGCGCCTTGCAATTCATTCTACATCCAAACCAAGAATGGTTCACCAGAGTTGCAGAGGGGACAGCCAGGTTCCTCAACTGGAAACCTGAGAGGCAAGGGGCTAGGCACAAAAAACACCAGGGAGGAAAAGATCGCAAAGCACCACTGAGTATGGTCTATGATAATTGTTTATTCATTGTGGAACTCTCTAAAATGCTCTGCTCTAGATATTTTGAGATGAAGTCTTTCCTTCAGGGGCAATTCGTCTCTTGGTCAAGCTCGCTTCTGTTTCTGTGTGGACTAGTCAGGAACTTCCTCCTCCCAGGAAGTAAATACCTGGGGTTGCTAACCGCTTACAACAGAGATGGGGAACTGTGTGTGTGTCTGTGAATGAGGGTGTGTGTGTGAGTGTGTAGGGTATGGCCTTAAGCACTGCTGACATGCGGTTAGCCCCAAGGGAATGCAGCACTCGGGGTGAAAAGGTTTCCCCGTTTGCGATTTGCAACAACCAGTGGGGCTGGAGACTTCCGATGTCACTGGGGTGGTGAATCAGCTCTGGGTTTCAGTCAGAACTCTAACGGGGCTATCCAAGGTGCTGAACCTATTTTGGGGATTGGGTTCAGCACCTTGGACAACTCCTGTAGAGGGCTGACTGGTCCTGACTGAAACCCAGAGCGGATTCACAGCCCCACTGACATCATAGAATAGTAAGGTTGGAAGGGGCCTACAAGGCCATCGAGTCCAACCTCCTGCTCAAGGCAGGAATCAGAGCTGCTAGCATCCACCGACAACAGCAAGAGCAAAAATGGCAGTGCTTCCCAAATTCTTCTCGTCCAAATCTCACCCTGGATTCTGGAGTTCCATATTACCTAGGTCTTTAGGGCAGCCTTCCCTAAATGGGTGCCCCACCCACCCTCCCCTGTGACATTTTGGACTCAAAATCCCACCCTCCCTGACGACCGTCCATGGTGGCGTGGGCTATTTATTTTATTTATTGAAAATGCTTTTTAGGCTGCCTTTCCCCCGAGGCCTCCCTAGGAGCAAAGGTCTACTCATGAGGAGGAGAAAGCCCGGCTGCAGAGAATAAGAAAGCAAACCCGGCTGCAACTGGTGAGCCAGGAAGAGAGCTAGATGACAGCGTGTATGCAACCCCAAAGTCTCCTCCCACGCCTCTGCTGTTAACAGTCCTCTTCGAGCTTTGGCTGTAGCTAGGGATGTACAGACTGAGTAAAATCCTGTCTGAGTTTCACGGATTGTCAGGCGCCTTTTGCTCCATCGTCCGTTCACAGATGGATCTGAAGTTTTATCCGTTGTGCGGAAAAATACACAAATGTTTCCGTAAGAGGGTTCACCGCAATTTGCAGAATTTACCTTAGTATGTAACATTTAGCGTATTGTTCCCCACTCATTCAACTTTTCCCCGCGTATATTTAGCAGTCTCAGCAGACACTTGAGTATTTTCCTACGAGTAAATATGTGTACATATTGGGAAAGCAAAAAAAACAACAAGATCTGAACATTCACAGACTCCATGTGGCTTAAAGTCGCTCGGGAGGGGATTCCACAGGTTGGATTCTTAGAAATCTTAGCTCATTTTAGTCCGTCTCAAATTTCTCCAGCAGCCTCACCTTTAGGTCCTTGCTTGTGGACAGACAGATGTATCTGCCATGAAGTTTTCCCAGCCTACCATACACTGCTCCAGTTAGAAAAAATAGCCACTCTCACGGCCAAAGTGGCCAAGAAAAGACACCCTCCTCAAATAAACAGAACATAGAACTTGTTACTTAAAAAAAAACAAAAAAAACTTGTCTGGCAAACTTGTTACTTTAAAAACTCTTCAGTCAGACATGGAGTGTGGTAAACTGTCATGCCGCAATCCGACAAACCCTGCCTCCCGCCTCTGTTAGTTCTTCTTGGCAATCAGTCTCTTGTACCGTGCTGACCGGACACACTTCCCAAGAGCGGCTCAGAGCTGGGTGATTACAATCAGCTTCCTTTCTTCTCTTAAATGCAGAATCATGACGAATCTGTAATACCCCCCCCCCCAAAGTCAAGGCAATGTGCTCATTCTTGTGTGCGGCTGAAGAAATCGGGGACGGTTCTCATTGCGAAGTGGAGTGCTTGAAAACGACCACAAGAGGCTGGGGCAGGAAGTGTTGGCATGTGGAAATGGTTTAGCGCAGCCTAGCAAATAAGTCCACAAACCTTAGCAGCCTCCTTGCTAGGGGCAGGAAGAGGGGGAAACAAGCAATCCACTCTTCCGCCAGCAGCCCACTGCATTTCGTTACCGAGAAGCTTAGCCATGCTGGCATTCAAGCATGTATTTTCTTGGCGTAACCCAAACACCTGGTCTAATGCGACTTTGTTCTGGGAGAGGTGATGTGAGCGAGAGACTCCTGCCAGCTAGGACCAAATGGATACTGATGGTAGTCTGGTAGCTACCATTGCAGTCCATGATGTACGTGCCCTGTTATGGAGATGCAATGTGGTGTAATGGTTAGAGTGCTGGACTGGGATTGGGGAGACCCAGGTCCTAGTCCCCACTTGGCCATGAAGGCAACTTGGGCCAGTCACTGGCTTTCAGCCTAGCCTACCTCACAGGGTTGTTCTGGGGATAAAATGGAGAGGAGGAGGAGGAGGAGAATGTACGCTGCTTTGTGGTCCATGGAGAAAAGGTGGGACATAAATGTAATCAAGCAAGCAATAGGAGTTGCCCTCATATGAGTAGGCAAACAATGGGAACTCCGGATAAATCAGCTTTCCTAAACCTCGTGCCCTCCAGATGTGCTGGACTTAGGGATGCACGGAAGTCACTTACCTTGCCCGAAATTTGATTCGCGGCGGGGGGGAGGCGCTCCGTCCCTCCCCCCGAAATTCTGGCTGGGGGGGAGGCGCCCCATCCCTCCCCCCTGAAATTCTGGCCGGGGGGGGAGGCACCCCGTCCCTCCCCCTTGAAATTCTGGCCGGGGGGGAGGCGCCCCGTCCCTCCTGCCGCGAATCCTGGCTGGCCGGGAACGCAAATGGCGGCGGCCGTAGCTGCCGCCGTTTGCGTCCCTGCAATCAGCTGTGATAGGCTACGTAAATGTTTATGTAGCCTATCACGGCTGAGTAAAAACAAAACAAAACCGCACGTACGCAAATGGGCGCCACCCATGGGCGCCGCCATTTGCGTTCCTTATTTTGGCACGTGTAGTCTACGTAAACATTTACGTAGACTACGGCGAAAATAAGGGGAACGTAGCGTCTACGCTATTTGCGTTCCCCTTCTTTTCGCCGTAGTCTACGTAAATGTTTATGTAGACTACACGTGCCAAAATAAGGAACACAAATGGCGGCGCCCATGGGCTCCGCCATTTGCGTACGCGTGGTTTGTTTGTTTGTGTTTTTTTACTCAGCCATGATAGGCTACGTAAAGATTTATGTAGCCTATCACGGTATTTTTTTAAAAATCTAGCCGTGATAGGCTACGTAAATGTTTATGTAGCCTATCACGTTTTTTTTTTTTACTGGAAATGGCGGTGGCGGCGGCCGGTCAGGAGACCGGCCGCCTCCGCCGCACCGCCGCCGGAGCTGCCACCGCCAGGGACATTCGCACAAGGTAAGTCCTGTCCCGGGGTGGGGGGTGGGGGGGCAGACCGTTTCGCCACCGATTTCGGGGGGCCGAATGTGCTGGCATTCGGCCTCCCCGAGATTCGTGGCGAAATTCTCTGACATCCCTAGCTGGACTGCAATTAGCAGGCACCACTGGAATGAGCATGAGCTTCAAGCACCAGGGTAGCAATTGCTCACTGTGGGTTTCGAGGTAGGGATGTACGGACTGTGAAAAATCCGCCCTGTCTGTGTTCCGCGGATTGTCACCCAGATGCCTTTCGTTCCGTCATCCACCCACAGAGAGATGCGGATATCTTTTTTTCCCCCCGTCATGCGGAAAAATACCAGAATATTTACGCAAATATTTACGTGGATATTTAGGTAAGTATTTACATCGTTCACCTCAGTACGTAACATTTAGTGCATTGTCCCCTGTTCCATTCAACGTTTCCTCGGCAGAAACTTACATATTTTTCTACGGATTTATTTGGGGAAAGTAAAAAAATCACCCGAAAGTCCACGGACTCCACGCGGCCTGAGAGGTGTGCTCCGCAGCAGATTCCTCAGGTCAGATTCCTAGAAATTTGAGCTCATCTTAATCCGTCTCGAATTTCTCCAGCATCCTTATTGCCAAGTGACTATGACGAACCAGGATGTTAAGTTCTTTGTATCCCCCCTTCCTGTGAAACAGGTAAATATGTCCACCCTGACTTCAGATCTCTTATCATTCCAAATTCATTTATCATTACCATAATTCATTCAGTCTGTTCTGCCCCTCGCATGGCCTCCCAAGCATCACTGAAACTTGGTTTCCAAGCGCCGCCTCACCACTTCCCTAACGCTTTTCCCAGTCCTTATTTGGCAACTGGAGTCATTCAAGACAAGGCTGGACAGCCATCTGTCAGGGATGCTCTGACTTGGATTCCTGCCTTGAGCAGGGAGTTGAACTCGACGGTCTTATAAGCCCCTTCCAACCCTACTATTCTATGATTCTATGAAGACGAGCCTGGACAGCCATCTGTCAGGGATGCTCTGACTTGGATTCCTGCAGTGAGCAGGGGGTTGGACTTGATGGTCTTGTAGGCCCCTCCCAACCCTACTCTTCTATGATTCTAAAGCACAGGGCACCATTCCACTGTGTCATTCTGTTAGCACAAATGACGATGCGCCAGCGGACGCTCGGTTCTGAACTATGCGCAAGAGAAGGATCCAACGAACCTTTCATTTGCTTAAGCGTGGTTGCGCAAGCCATTGTGCACCATGCTTGTGCAACCCGTTATGCAACCCGTTGCGCATTTTGCTTGTGCAATCTTAATACGCAGCCGTCTGCACAACCGTGCTTTAGCTGGATCCAACTTTAGTTGGATTCTTCTCTTGCGCATAGTTTCTGCTCCACTAATGCTATTTGAGTTTGCGGAATGGCACCATTGGATGCTGCCCGTAACTTCCCACCTCCACCTTATTTGGCTCGATCATTAAGAATAGTCTGCCAGTTCAGTGCTGGGGGCAGCAGTGATGATGTTCTAATCAATGCTTTCTTTTCGGTAAACATTTATGGTAATGTAAAACTGATGGGCTTCAATCCGAATTGTTGTAGGTGCGCCAATTTCCCCACTCTGTCTAAGTACAATGCATGATCAGGTATGTGCGCATCACACCTCTGCAAAAGATCCCGATATATCTGGCTCCATCGAGGAAACATGTGTAGATCTGTGTTCACGTCCACATGCGAACAAGGACACATGGTAACAATTTCTATGCTGGGCCTGGAGGAGGGGGCTTCTGTCCCCCAGTCACTTCTTTGGTTTCTATTCTGGGTGCAGCAAAGGGATGGAATGCTCTAGCATCCCTCCACCACCACGCCCACTTGCCTCTACTCAGTTCCTTGTCGCCTATGGTGATCAGGCAAGAGCTTAAGTACAACAATGTTGAACCAGCCTCTCCGGCTAGGGAGGTACGAGAAATTCATTTCAGTTTGTCTCTGATCAGGATTTACCCAGTTTGCACCTTCCAGATCGAACACGGACAATCTGCCGTCCAAGTCCGTACACTTCTGAGCTTGCAACGTCATTCGCAGACCAAAAAACGATACGTTTGACAGCATGTGTGCATTTGAGCAATGCGCATGAAAAAAACTGTACTTTTGAAAAATGCACACAAATATAGGGATGGGGGAGAATTTCTCCCCGAAACTTCGGGGGGCCGAGTGCCAACGCATTCGGCCCCCCGAAATCGGCGGTGAAATTCTCCGCCCCCCGCCCCCCCCGAAATGGGACTTACCTTTCACGAATGTCCCTCCCGGCGGCGGGTCCTGGCAGCGGTTCGTCGGGTCTTTGTCAGGGGCGGGGGCGGCAGCCGGTCTTTCGACTGGCTGCCGCCGCTGCCATTACAAGGAAAGTTAAAAAAAAAACAACCACCCCCATGATAGGCTACGTAACGATTAACGTGGCCTATCACGGCTAGATTTGCAAAGTCAGCCGTGATAGGCTATATTAATCGTTATGTAGCCTATCACAGGGGTGGTTTTTTTGTTTTTTTTTTCGCGGCCGGGTAGACGGGGCGCTTCTACCCGGCCTGACTTTCGCCGGCGAGGGATGGGGCGCCTCCCGCCCGGCCTGAATTTTGGCCGGGTGTGGCGGGAAGCCTCCCCCCCCTCGCATGAACTTCGGGGGGAGAAGTGAAGCTCCTCCCCCCCACCGCGAAAAAAGCTGCGGGACAAGGTAAGTCCCTTTCGTACATCCCTACACAAATACACTTTAACCAGTGGGAGAAGAACACATACGTTTCAAAGATGCGCACAGCTGATGCGTACGTTTCGGGAAATATGCACGGAAACACACACGGATGTTTGTGAGAAGAGGAAAGAGAACGGCAAACTTTGACATGCATGTACAAGCACCAATTTCATTCTGGAAAATCACTGCAGGATGCCTCTGCACAGAAACAGCTTGGCCTCCTGAGAAAGCGAAGCCACCAGATTTCTGAACTTGGCCAAACCCATCAGATTCTAGCATGTTTGCCTTGGGAACTGGGGTTTCCCCGAGGACCTAAACTTTCCCTTAGGAAATATGGGCCAGAGTAGTTCCTTCTTGTTACTGTCCCCTGAAATGGTAAAGTGAAGGCGCTTCTCACAGGGCAAAATAGTTCCTGCCTGGGAACCCTGCGATTTAAGACAATTGTTCACGGTTCCATAATCGGAGGAGGCATTTTGCAGTAAGTAAATATGGCAGGTGGAATGACTTTCGAACCGCAAAGGTTATCAAAATAGTAGAATTCTGACAAATGCTGTTTTTATAGTGTCCCTTGTTAATGCCAAGTAGTAAAACCATCCGTCTGGGGAGAAGAGAGGATATTCTTCTTTCAGGAGCAATAAATCAAAGGATACTATAGACATTTATTTTATTTTGTGCTTTCTATAACTCTGCCTGTATTTACATGGGGTAGACAACAAGCATTCCTACTGCTGCTGGAGGTAGGCAACCTGCTACTCTCCAAAGGTTTTGGATTAGAACTCCCAGCATCCTTGACAACTGGCCATACTGGCTGAGACTAATGGGAGTTGTAGTCTCAAACATCTGGATGGCACCAGTTCCTACACTCTGTGCTGGACCTTCTGGTCTTCCCTGGTTTTAGTTACTCTTTTGACTAGATTTAGCTAACTCTGAGTCTCCTGGCATTAGTATTTGTTCACTGACATTATATAGTCAAGAAACCAGGAGTGGCTGAGTTAACATCTCTCCTCTTGGGATTCCTCAGTGAGATGAGAGCATCTTCTTCTTTTTGTGCCTTAATTCCTTTCTGTCTCTTTCACCTGAGCAAGGAGGTAGGGGATACTACGGCTTTTAAAAGGGGAGGGCTCTGAGCAAACACAGGAGCAAGTGGACTGAACATATTTATATAAGGAAGAGAAGTAGCTGTGTTGACATAGTAAATGGAAGGCAGGTGCTTCTCCTTCAACTAACACAACCTCTTATAATAAGAAAGGGAAGCCATGAGTTAAAGCAGGATGTCTCTTCCAACGTTTCCCTCCTGTTCAGCCTTGCTGGCATTCTGTATGCAAAAAAAAGCCAACCCAGAGGAGGGGGAATGAGGGTGAAACACTATATGGCTCCTTCCCCTCTTCAGGGAAAACCCTGCACTGTAATGGCAATAGCCCTGGATTTAGCTCAGCTTTTTTCTCCTTAAGCATGACAAAGTCCCCCTAGAAAAGCCAGAGATTATAAAGGCAAAGCGAGATGCCCCCGGGTCACTGATTTCTTTTCTTGCTGACTCATCTCTCTTCTGGCTCCTCTCCAGGACTGTGGTCCACCCTGGCTCCCTGGTCTTGGAGCACACCAGATCTAGCTGGCTCTTTCAGCTCGTATCAGGATGCTGGGAGTTGCAATCCAGCACACATGGAAGGTGCCAGGTTGGGGAAGGCTGATATAGGAGTATAAATGAAGGGACAGGTGTGTGCCTCTTTCAAATCAACAGAATATCTGGAGGAGAGGACGGGAGATGGCTGATGGATGGGAATGGTGTCTGAAATGACCTTCTGTCAGTCAGTCCATTGGTCTTTCTAGGCACCCAAGTTTAGCTAATTTCATTGAAAAATAAAACCATCTTGATTGACTAGAAAGGTCCCTCTGTTTAAACTGGAAGCTGATTCTGGGTGTGTGTTTTTTTATTTTAAATCATCTCTTTATATCTGTGCTGGCTGCGGGATGCTTGTAGTCCGACACATATGCAGGGTGCCAGGATGTGCTATATCAACATGAGCCCTTTTTAAAAAAAGAAGTGATACTGGAAATCCAAGATATTAAATGCCCCTCTGTTATTACAGAAAATATATACGTTTTATCTGTCCTCTACAAAATGCCAGGAGATATGGCTTTCCTTTCAAACTGACCACAATTTATCAACAATTTCTCCAGTGCTGATTAAATTATTTTTTAAAAGAACTTTCGCTGTGGGCTCCCCTCAAGACAAAATCACAAATTTGAGCCACAGCCCTTCCGCATTTTAAGTAAGATGCCGGGCCTGTGCAACACTGCATGGGTGAATTTGTCACAGAGAGTCAGAATAGAGTTGACACACATGCCCTGGCTAGCAGGTTGACCTTCAGTTTGCATTTTGAGTTATCTGAAAGGAAAACAGAGAGAGCACCTGCATTCAAACCAGCCTTCGTTTTGGAGAGGAAGGGAAGAGGCAATTTTAATTACGATTTAGTTATCTCATTTAAACCCAGCCTCTCCTTTGGGATTGAAGCCAAGGTAACTCACATGGTGTTCCCAAGTGGACTCTAGCAAGGCACTGACCAAGCCCAGACCTGATTAGCTTTAGCACGTTTGCTGCAGCATGGCCCTTCAGGCTCTAGCACTAGAATCCTCACTCCCTCTAGATCCAGTGTTCAGGCTGCGAGTGCTGTTATTTGCACAGCCAAAATGGTGCCATCCACACACACAAGGCAGGTGACAGAAAAATTGGAGGTTCCCCGAGGTTTACAGATATATGAAAAGTCTTTAGGTGAAGGGGGGAAAACAAAGTTGAGGGAGACCAATGAGAATCAAGTGTGCTCAGCAGGATTTGATTGCTGACAGGCGTGTGTGTGTAAAACTAGGGGGAAATGGAATGCCTGCCATCCATCCATCCATCCATCCATCCATCTCATCTTATTAAATGTAAATCTTTCTCCATGATGGAACTCAAAGAATCCTAGAAAAGGTCCTGAGATAGTTTTCCATCTATACACTGACCAGGCTGAGACTGGCTTGCATGCCTTCAGACCATATCTTGGGTCCTAATCAGAATCACTTTGGCTGCCCCTGGAGGTATTTTAAATGCTTTAAAAATGTTAAAGAAAACTCCACACTTTACACATTTTCCACACAGAATATGACTGGCATTAGAAAGAGCATGATCTCCTGTCTTGGCTTCAGGGGCCCCTTTTTTGGCGGGGGGGGGGAGCTGCATTTTTGGTAAAATGCAGCTTCCCAATCATAATGATGCTAAAATCCTGGATTGTTCCAGTGTTTCTTACGGTGCCATCAGGAACCAGGAAATCTTATTTCCAGACAATGGTCTTGTACTGATTGTCCAGGTCTGTGCCCAGCTTGCTGCCTTAGTGTGAGATTTAAAACAGGGCCAAATTTTTTATTCTTCCAAGGAAACAAAACTCTCTTGTTGGAAGGAACAAGGGAGCCGCTGTTTACAATGCTGCAAAGAGATCGTTTCTCATCACACCTTTCAGTAAGTGAGCACTCAATACAAAGGAAATGCATATGATGTATAATTTAGCATATGAAATAATAGCAGGCAAACACCCACGTCAGACCCTTTTCCCCATCATTTTAACATCCGAAGAGATCCTCAGGCGGCTTCTTCTCTTTTTCTTCTTGGTAATGTATTACAAAGGCAAGCTTAATTTAACATGTTATGAAGTTCCACTGTTCTCACACTATCGACTTTTATAATGATGTGTAAATTTTTTTAATCAGAAGCAAAGTGATGGAGAGACGCATTACCATGAAGGGAGGCAGCGAGGTCCCACCTTCTGTGAGCTGTAGCATTGAGGCTCATGTTTATACATTTCAGTAACAACCAAATATAATTTGAAGTGGGGTGGGGGGGATACACCCCATGGCAATACTGTTACTGTTAGATGGAGTCAGCTAGGGATGTCCGAAACACTTACCTTGTTCCGTGCCGGGCAATCCACAGTGGGGGGGAGGCACTCCGTCCCTCCCCCCGGAATCCTGGAGTTCCGGCTGCGGCCGGGCTGCTGCGGCTGCAAATGGCGGCTGCCATTGAGTCCTTGCAGTCAGCCGTGATAGGCTACGTAAGTATTTACGTAGCCTATCATGGCAAAGAGCAGGGATGCAAATGCGTGGCTGCCTTTACCATTTGCGTGGCTGCCTTTACCGTGATAGGCTACGTAAATACTTACGTAGCCTATCATGGCTGACTGCAAGGACGCAAATGGCTGGTCCGGGAGACCAGCCGGAGCCGTGGCCGCTCCTGCATCCGCCACCAGGTAAGCTCCATCCTGGGGGGATTCCGCGGGGTGGCGGGGGGGGAGGCCATTCTGCCACGGATTACGGATTCCACTGGAGGCCATGGTGGAATTCTCTGACATCCCTAGAGTGCAAAACTGCAACACATGCACTCCCACGAATTTCCCTGTAAATGTTCCTCTTCAAATTTTGATGCTGAATAATCATTGGGGTTCTCCGAAGACTCAAAGATTTTCCGAATATTCACTCAACACCACCAGAGTTCCTTAAGATCTCCTGACTCCCATACAAACTCCTGACTCCCATACAAACTGTGTCCAGTTCTGGTCACCACACCTAAAAAAGGACAGTGTCGAACTGGAAAAAGTGCAGAAAAGGGAAACTCAAATGATCAAGGGGCTGGAGCATCTCCCTTACAAGAGAAGGTTACAACAGCTGGGATTGTTTAGCTTGGAAAGAAGGAGGGCAAGGGGAGACATGGTAGAGGTGTACAAAATGATGCCTGGTGTGGAGAATGTGGACAGGGAGACATTTTTCTCTTTCTCTCAAAATACTAGAACCCAATGGGGTCATCCCATGAAGCTGATTGGTGGGAGGTTCAGGACAGACGAAAGGAAGGACTTCTTTACACAGCGCATAGATGAACTATGGCATTCGCTACCACAGCATCTACTGATGGCCACCAATTTGGAGGCTTTAAAAGGGGGTTGGACAAATTCCAGGAGGAGAAGGCTTTCAATGGCTACTAGTCCTGATGGCTATGTGCTACCTCCAGGACCAGAGGCAGTGAGCCTATGGACACCAGTTGCTGGGGAACACGGGCAGTGGGGTGCTGTTGCACTCATGCCCTGCTTCTGGGTTCCTGGTCGACAGCTGGTTGGCCATTGTGTGAGCAGAATGCTGGACTCGATGGACCCTTGGTCTGATCCAGCAGGGCTCTTCTTAGGTTCTTATGTTCTAAACTGGCTCGAGCATTGCGCTCGACCTCTGAGGCCCTGCTGCGCACTCTCGTGCACTGTCAGGAGACTGCTATTTGTGGTTACAGTGTAAGAAAACCTCCTGATTTGATTGCCTCTATAATTATTTTTTAGCTTTCTGTATTATAGTCTATTATTTATACTGTTAGGGAGCAATTGTAAGCAATTGTAATTGTAAACCTGAAGGCCTGTTGGAAGCAATTGAGAGTGCCCTGGCGGAGACAGAGGTTCACTAACAGGAGGATGCTGGAAAACCCTTGATATGCCTGCAGACCCTTGTTCCACCACTGTCGACTTGCTGGTGTTGGGGGGAGCCATAGATCCACAGTATCCTAAACGCCCCCCAGCAATCAGCTATGCCAGACTTGGAGTTGGTATGGTTATTTCCCTGCTATAAACACTGAGGTGCCAAATAGCAAAAAAAAAACTTTGCTTTTTATTATTTATTCATTAATTATTACATTTACATCCCACCTTTTTTCCTCTTTAAGGAATCCGAGGCAGTGTACATAATCCTCCTCCTCTCCGTTTTATCCTCACAACAACAACCCTGTGAGGTGGGTTGGGCTGAGTCTGTGACTGGCCCGAAGTCACCCAGTGAGCTTCCATGGCCGAGTGGGCCGAGTGGGGGCTAGAACCTGGATCTCCTGGCTCCCAGTCCAACACTCTCGCCACTACACCACTCTGGCTCTATTTTTTATTTTGTGCCAGCCCAACATTTCAGAGATGAACTCCTTACTCGGGGGCCTCCCCTCTGAAACGCTGGGCAGGCTGGCACCAAATAAATTGGGACTTTGGGGGTTTTGTGTCACTTCCGGATTTTTTTGTAGTTATTTATTATTTATTATTTATCGTATGGCACATTTACATCGCATTACAATAAAAAACATAGAGCATAATAAATATGAAATGTAAAATATAAAATATAGACAGGAATATTACAAACGTATGTCTAGGTTACAGATATAGTTTTTTTACTTCAGTTGTCACAGCCAGGAAAGTTAACTTGATGGAGTCAGCACGAGAGAAAAATACAAATACAAAAGAGGGTTGGGTAAAAAAAAGAAAGCCCAAAGTGTGCGTAGTTACCAAGGTTCCAAAGACCCTGGGAGGACCTGTCACTGTCTGGTCCTCTCTTAGCTGATGGTAGGACTGGACCCACTGGCAGGACTGGGGCCTTTCAAGTACTAGACTTTGGGAGAGATGGATTCCCACATCTCATCCGGACAGAGGCAGCCTCTACAGGTGAACTGAGGCCCCTGAGACTCAAGCCATGTTCTTCTCGAGGTCAGGCTGAGGCTATGGATTGCTCTACCTAAGTCTTGAGTCAGGAAACTTGTTTCTGTTTGCAAATAATCAGAATTTGCTCCATTTGCAATCCTGAATGCAAATCACAGAATCATAGGGTGGGATGTAGGGATGGCCTACAAGACCATCGAGTCCAACCCCCTGCTCAGTGCAGGAAGCCTGATTCCCAGGCAGTCTCCCATCCAAGGACTAACCAGGGCTGTGAACATAAGTGCATTTTCTCCAGAAAGCTCACACATTTCCAAACTTGCAATCATGTTAGAAAAATTCCTGTTTTTTTAATGTACTTTAAAAATACACACACACACACACACACACACACACGGTCCCAGGACATGGTCTGTAGGCACATGAGGCTGCCATCTTGCTGAAGCTAAGCAGGTCTGGGTCTGGTCAGTGTTCGGAGGGGAGACCACCTGGGAACCGCATGGAGCCACCTTAAGTTCCACAATGGAAGAAAGGTGGTATATAACTGTAATAGATAGAGAGAGAGATTGTGTGGATCTGTCTGTCTGTCTGTCTGTCCGTCCATCCATCCGTCCATCCATCCATCCATCCTCACACACACGCGCATGCATGTACACAAGTTACTCAATGGGGGGAAAGTGTGCGCTTGTGAAAAATTCCCAGCATTTATATCTGGCCTGGCCAATCCTGAGGATTCATACTGCCTGCCAATCACAGTGTCCGATGTGGCATACCCCTCTTTTCTTCTGAAGGCCTGAGATAATGGTGTTGACGTCCCTCAACACCATGCACCCATTTGTGACTTAATCTGCAGTTCTGTCACAAAGTTCTGACTCTAAGGGGGTCCAGACCACCAGCACCCCTCACGCATTGAAGGAAGGTGTGAGGGAGGTTGTGGGGCTAGTCTTGCCACTGATGCACATAGCGGATATGCACATACACTGTCTTTGGCCAGGGAGTAGCCGGAGAGTGAAGGGACACCGTGCATGTATGTTCGCCCAATCGAGGTCCTTCTTCACATGGAGGGGTTCCTATGCTTGTACATAGCATGTATTCCTTGACACAGTGGGCAAATGTGCAAAGGGCAGGTGATGTAGCCATTACATGCACCGGTGTGTGTGTGGGGCTAGCCTGCATGGCCTCCGAACATGTTTTATATGGGGTTTGCTTGACTCCCCCCACCCCAAGACTTCCAGATAAAGGATATTCATTATGAATTAATTTAGCTGGCTCTGTGCAAGAGGACTGATGGTTGACCTCTGACCCTGATGAAGCTGCGAAGTGGCTGGGTGTCTTTGCAGTGATGAGAATGACGGCACAAGGTTTTATCTTGCTCAAAGAGTAATTAAAAAGGGCTGAACCAGATCAATTTCCTGTCATTCACCATCACCTGGGTACACTGTCAGAACACTGGCAAGAGGAACAGTTAGTGTGGATGTTGGATTTCCTCCCCCCGCCCTCTTCCCATGAATTTTAAAAGGGTTAGGGCACGATCCTATCAAGACAGATGTTGGACTTGGAACTTGGGAGACTGACACCTATCCTATGCAGAGTGGATGGAGTATTGGTGGCTAGACGTGCATTTTCGGGGAGGGGGAGGGAAGGGGCCCAAATACCTGATAGGGAGCTGTCTAAAGCGGCTTCCATGGTCTCCTCCCCTCTCCACCCCTGGGACTGCCCCCTTTTCACCCTCTCCGGGCTCCCTTTACAAGCACAGAGACAGCAGTGGCATGGAAAGAGCCATGCTGGCTATGAGGGGGAGGGAGCAGGGAGTGCGGTTTCTGGGAACCGAGGTCGGACAACCTCGGTTTCCAGAAACTGAAAAGTCCTATATCCGTCTAGATGGTGTCTAGTGGTTGTAGGACTGCTCTCTTAAAAACACCACAAAACCCATCAGAGAGAAGATGGCTTTCACTTTCCACACCATGGGCAGGATCCAGACTTCATACGGAGTCCAATGGCTCCAAGCCATTAAGTTAGACCAGTTTCCTCAAACCTGGTGCCCTATGGATATTTGGCACTCCTCTGGGGTCCCAATCCAGCCCTCTGAAGTTCCCAAGATAGCCTTGCCTCTTTGCCTGGCCCCACCCTTTCTCCCAATCACCAATCACTTGGAGGTTTCCCGGCCTTTAGGTGGTACCCCCCCACACACACACACTTCTGAAAGGCTGGAATGCCTCCCTCTCCGACAGCTTTGCAACTGACAGAAAGAGCATTAAGCTAAAATCTGCTAGAATTTTTGGCCTCACCCCCTTTGCCTTGGCCCCGCCCACCCCTGGAATGCGGCCCCCAAGAGCTCCTCTGAAACGGATTTCACCCCCGAGGCTCAACAATCCCGCAACAAAGGGAGTCAAGTAGGAGAGAGTAATCGACCGTATGAAAGGCAGCAGAGAAAGCGAGAACGAGGACTGAACAGAGAGGCCCTTAGATTTGGTGATGAAGAGGTCATCCGTGAGACCCGCAGAGCTGAGGTCTTGTGCCTCCAGGCTTAGAAGTGCGAGTAAAGCTATCGTCTCGCACAAACAGAACCAGCAGGGCTCAGGAAATCCAGCATGGGCTTTTGGATTTGGGAGAGTGATGCGCACTAGGCATCTTTCGACAAGTCGGTGTCCCTCAGCCTATGCTATGTCACAAATATCCTGCAGAAGACACGATCCAAGCGTCCGACACCACAGACCCATCAAGGGAATCTACAGATCACACTCAGCAATGTTGAGATATTTCCCTAAATGTGGCAGCCAGTTCTTAATGTGGAAAAATCAAATGTTCCGTTTAGAGAGAGGGATCAACATGCACAGCGGGGAGGGGGGATGTGGGGGGGGGGAGCCTCACTGAAAAGTGAGATTAACCCACCATGCCTGCTCTCTCAAACTCTATATTCACAAAGTCCCCGTGCCCCAAGGATCTTGAGAGGAAGCGTTAGTGACATCCTGATCTAACCCAGCTGCTTTATGGATTCATTAATAATAAAAAAAAGGGGAATTAGAGAAAGGCACTTGGCCACCATCACATACCAAACGTATTGACTCATTTCCTGGCTGTCCTTGGTCCTTTTGGGCAGGAAGGCTTCCAAAATTGCTCTCCTCCAAATTTCTCCCTGGATTTTGGGGCTCTGAGTTACCTAGGGGGTGTCTCCTCCAGCAATTTACTCTGAGCTGGCTGAGTGTTGAGGCTGTTAGGGATACATGAAGTCGTGGCCATCGGGCAGCCACCCCAAAGCTTATCAGGGAAATCCTGGATTTCCTGAGACTGCTTAAAGTCTGATTTTTTCCCCTTAGGTCGGGTTCTCCCTGGTATAGTTGTTGTGTGCTCCAACCACCGCATTTAGCTCGGGTATGCCAGCCCTGCCCAAGGGTGTGCCTTGACCCTGATCAAGAAGTGTTCCCTGTCCCCTGTGTTTCCCAGCACAAACCGATTAGTGTCTACTGAGAAGGCACTCCAATTGTGCTCAATGAGGCATGCCCTCTGAGTGCCCACATCAGAATTTACAGAGATTTATTATTTATTTATTGCATTTATATCCCACCTTTTTTCCTCTTGCAAGGAACCCAAGCGGCTTACATTATCCTCCTCCTCTCCATTTTATCCACACAACAACAACCCTGTGAGGTGGGTTGGGCTGAGAGTCTGTGACTGGCCCAAAGTCACCCAGTGAGCTTCCATGGCCGAGTGGGGGCTAGAACCCGGATCTCCCGGCTCCAAGTCCAACACTCCAGCCACTGCACCACACTGGCTCAGAGATCCCCCTGAATTGAATACAGAGTTTAAAGCACAGATTCCCTGAAGCCTGTAAAGCGCTTTACCGAACCTGCGATTCTCTGTGGCTTGGTTTATTGCCTTCAGAAGTAACTATGTCACACCTTAGCTATGGAGATCCTGTGATTAGAACGGAGGCTGGTTTCCCATCCCTGCCCCCCCCCCTTTCCCAGGACAGACATATGTGTGTCTACTCAGAAGTAACTCCCATTGTGCTCAATGAGGTTTGCTCCTGAAATGCAGGTACATCTGGAGTTTCAGGGGAAAGGAGAAAGGGGGTGGGGAAGCCTCTCTTATTGACTGAGCAGCCCCTGCCAGTCCAATGACATTCACTCCAACCCATAGCCCCACCAGGAAGTATGTACTGTGAAACAATTTTTACTGGGGTGAAGCACTCGCTCGTGGAGCCCTGCATGGACCAAAGTGCAGCAAAGCTGATTCCTTTTAAAAAAATCCGGTACTCCTCCCTTCACTTCTCCTTCCATTTTGTGGAGACATGGCCCTAGTCTTGTTTCCAAAGTGGAACAAAACACATTATGGATCCTCCATTCAGCACTGGAGTCAAGGGTAGGCATGACTGGGTACTTGCTGAGGACCCACACCCCAACAGTGGCCAGCTGTCAAGAACCCCCGGACTTGCTCCTCCATTGCAACCTGCTTGTTCACCCACCTCTCTGTCAGGGGGGACACTGAGCCCATAGAATCCCAGAGTAGTTCTGATTCTGAGGAAGAGCAGTTGCTCCTGGGAGAGGAGTGCGCTCCTCTTTCCCAGGGCCAACAGCTGACAGAGATTCCTCCCACCAGCATTCCTAGCTTAGATAGCAGTCCTGGGAGTGACCGAGCGCAGGAAGCAGACTTGATGGATGCACGACGCTGACGCAGAGAGCGGCGCCAAATGGAGGGCGCAGAAAGGAGGCGTAGTGCCCGGTTGGCACGCAAACAATGGCTGCGCCCAGAGGATCCAAGGGAAAAGGGGAGGGACTCTCCCTAGTCCTTAAGTTCAGGGGTCTTCCAGTAATTCCCTTTCAAACGGGGACCAACTGTTCCAGCGTAGGGCATAGGTACTCTGCTGCTCAGATCTAGTTGCTACCGGTAGAGTTGTTAAGTTGTAAAAGAGGAATAAAGCTTTGAAAGGAATCCATTTGTCTGTGTCCGGACTTGGCTACTGGATTAGACTGAGAGAGGCCTCCAAGGCCCTTGACACTCTTGCTCTGGCCCAGACAACAGTGATGGTGAGGAGCAGGGGACGCTGCGGCCTCCTTGCTCCCTGGCTCTTTGCTCGCCAAGCAAGCAAGTGGTAGAAATGATGAGGAAGAGGAGAAGGAACAAGAGCAGCTGGGGACCATGGCCATGAGAAAGTAGATTCACCGAGGAAGAGGGCCCCTGAGGCAGCGAAGAGGTCCATTCCAGGTTTTAGTCAGAACCCGTAAGAACTCTAAAGGAGCGATCTAAGCTCTTGAACCTATTTTGGAGATAGGGCTCAGCACCTTGGATAGCGCCTTCAGAGCTCGGGGTGGCTCTGACTAAAACCCAGAATGGATTCGTGGTGCCAGCGAAATCGGAGCCCCCAGCCTCCACTGCACTGAGGACCGTTTATGCTAATAACGCAAACGTTACATTTATGGGAAAACCCGAGATGCCATTTTCCCACAAAATATAGCTGTCAGTAGCTGTGCTGTTGGCTACTAATGAAGGCGGAAGCTGACACGTTTAGCTCAATATATATATATATATATATATATATATATACACACACACACACACACACACACACACACACGCATACATACAGTCAGGGCCAGAAATATTGGAACAAGGATAAGTGTTTTGGCAGTTGGCCTCTGTACACCACCACATTGAAGTTGAAAGGAAACACACCCAGATGGGAGTGAAGTTAGGACTTTCAGCTGTAATTCAAGGGGTTTGGCAAAAGTGGAGCATTAACCATTCGGGAAGGACAGCCAGTGGCACACACACACACACACCCATTGTTGGTGGCTCATAAGTAATGGGACGAATGGCTGACAAGCAGCTGCACGGCCAGGTGTGGCTTGTTTCCTGGGCATCCCATGACTAATCAAGCAGATAAAAGGCCTGGAGGTGGTTCTGAGTGTTACATTTGCATTTGGTAGCTGTTCACCGGAACTCCCAACATGTGGTCCAAAGAGGTGTCCATGCAAGTGAAGGAGGCCATCATTAGGCTGAGGAAACAACATAAACCCATCGGAGAGATTGCAAAAACTGTGGGAGTGGCCAATTCAACAGCTTGGAACATCCTGAAAAAGAAGGAAATAACTGGCAAGCTCAGCAACAGCAGAAGGCCTGGAAGACCATGGAAGACAACTAAAGTGGATGACTGCAGAATTCTGCTCATGGTGCAGAGGAACCCTTTCACAACATCTAGCCAGGTCAAGAACGCTCTTGAGGAGGTAGGCATGTCATTGTCGACATCTACAGTCAAGAGACGGCTTTATGAATGTAAATACAGAGGCTTCACAACAAGGTACAAACCACTGGTAACGCTCAAGAACAGACAGGCCAGATTAGCCTTTGCCAGCAAACACGTGAAAAAGCCTGCCCAGTTCTGGAATAAGATTCTTTGGACTGATGAAACCAAGATTAACTTGTGCCAGAATGATGGGAAGAGAAAAGCATGGAGAAGGAAAGGAACAGCTCATGATCCAAAGCATACCACACCATCTGTCAAACAGGGTGGAGGCAGTGTTATGGCATGGGCATGTATGGCTGCCAATGGAACCGGGTCACTGGGGTTTCTTGATGACCTGACTGCTCGTAAAAGCAGCAGGATGAATTCTAAAGTGTATAGGGCTGTACTTTCTGCTCAGATTCAGCCGAATGCTGCCAAACTGATAGGATGCCGCTAGGGGTGGACGAAAGTCACTTACCTGTCCTCGAAGGACGTTCGCGGTGGGGGGGAGGCGCTTCGCTGCTCCCCCCGTGAAGTTCAGGCCGGGGGGGGAGGCTTTGCGCCTCGCCCCGGCCGAAATTCAGGCCGGGGGGGAGGCTTCCCGCCTCGCCCGGCCGCGAAAGTTAAAAAAAAAAACGCCCCCTGATAGGCTACGTGACGATTCACGTAGCCTATCACGGCTAGATCTGCAAAGTCAGCCGTGATAGGCTACGTCAATCGTCACGTAGCCTATCACGGGTGACTTTAAAAAAAAAAAAAAAAAGCGCGTACGCTAATGGCGGCCCCCATAGGGAGCCGCCATTCGCGTTCCTTATTTAGTCGCTGTAGTCTATGTAAATGTTTACGTAGACTATGGCGAAAATAAGGGCAACACAAATAGCGTTGCCCTTACGTGAATCGTCACGTAGCCTATCAGGGGGCGTTTTTTTTTTTTCCTTTTATTGCAATGGCGGCGGCGGCAGCCGGTCCAAAGACCGGCTGCCGCTCCCGCCCCACTCGAACACCCACCGAACCGCCGGCCGGACCCACCGCTGGGAGGGACATTCGGCGAAGGTAAGTCCCGTCCCAGGGGGGAAGGGGGCAGGGGGGTTCGGAGGATTTCTCCCCGAAACTTGTTCGGGGGGCCGAACACGTTGGCGCTCGGCCCCCCGAAGTTTTGGGGAGAAATTCTCCGCCAACCCTAGACACCGCTTCATATTGCAGATGGATAATGACCCAAAACATACAGCAAAAGCTGCCCAAGAGTTTCTCAAGGCAAAGAAGTGGGATGTTCTTCAATGGCCAAGTCAGTCACCGGATCTCAACCCAACAGAGCATGCTTTTCACTTACTGAAGACAAGACTGAAGGCAGAAAGACCCACAAACAAGCAGCAGCTGAAGGCTGCAGTGAAGGCCTGGCAAAGCATCTCGAGGGAGGAAACTCAGCATTTGGTCACGTCCATGGGTTCCAGACTTCAGACAGTCATTGGCTGCAAAGGATTTTCATCCAGGTATTAAAGGCGACCCTTAAGTTTGGAATGATGTTGGTTTGTTCCATTACTTATGAGCCACCAACGATGGGTGTGTGTGTGTGTGCCACTGGCTGCCCTTCCTGAATGGTTAGTGCCCCACTTTTGTCAAACCCCTTGAATTACAGCTGAAAGTCCTGACTTTGCTCCCATCTGGGTGTGTTTCCTTTCAACTTCAGTGTGGTGGTGTACAGAGGCCAATTGCCAAAACAGTTATCCTTGTTCCAATATTTCTGGCCCTGACTGTATATATTTAAATACTCTGCCGTTAGTCTTTCTACACACACACACACACACACACACACACACTTTATTATTATTTATTTCATTTCTATTCTGCCCCATAGCTGAAGCTCTCTGGGCGATTTACAGAAGTTAAAACATTAAAATACAATATACAAAGTTTAAAAGCCATTTACATAAAAGTACACTGAAAATACACAAACAACATATAACTAAAAACAACTCTGAACAGTCAGTCATAACTGAAGACACATCCAGGATGGATTGAAACTCATCATGACCTGCCAAATGCCTGGGGAAAGAGATAGGTCTTAATCTGGTGCTGAAAAGATAACAATGTTGGCTCCAGACAGACCTCATCAGGGACCTTGTTCCACAGATGAGGGGCCACCACTGAGAAGGCCCTCTCTCTCATTGCCACCGTCTGTGCTTCCCTCAGAGGAGGCACCTGGAGGAGGACCTTAGATGCTGAACATAGAGTACAGGAGGTAAGTTCATTTTGGAAGAGGTGTGCTGTCAGGTATTGCGGTCCCAAGCCATGTACGGCTTCATACACACACACACACACACACACACACACACACACATAAATTTTCATGCTTTAGTCAATGGTGTGTGTGTGTGTGAGAGAGAGAGAGAGAGACAGAGAGAGACAGAGAGAGGGAGAGAGAGGGAGAGAGAGGGGAGTACAGCTTTGCTGCATGCTTCCCAGAATCTGCACCCAAAGGCACACTTTTCCCACATGAAAAACAACACAAAATAAGAGCTTGCATTCGAGAAAAGGAATGTGGCAGACCAAGCTTCAAAGTGGAAGTGAGAAAACCTTGACAAGCGTGAGCCTCGCTGTTCTTTTATCCCTACCCACTAGTCCTTTAGCTCTTCCATGGAATGTCTGAGGGTGGAACTACACTGCCAGTGACAACTGTCAGTCCAGGAACCAAGCTGCTATTTCTTCTCTGCAAAGCAGTGGGGACTGCTTAGAAAGGCTAGTTAGAATACCTTTTCCAGAGCAGAACTCAAACCTTCAGAATCCATCATTCATCTGGTATATTTCTGGAATTCTGGATGCTGGATGAAAATCTCCTGCTGCAGTACAATGCTGGGATTGGAAGGGAGATGGGCCTGTCAGGTGGTGCCTCTCCCTTCTCTTCTCCAGCCACCCCTGCAACCTCAGCATCTAAGTTTTGTTGGGAGCAAAAAACGGACCTTCTGCCTTTATGAAACGGCTCAGTTACTCAATTCTTTTTTTTTTTAATATGTGGTTTTGCGTGTTTTAAAAATCTGTAAAGTTAAAACTCCATTTCTAAGCCGAAGAGCCAGCGCTGTCCGAAGACGCTTCCGTGGTCATGTGGCCAGCATGACTGAACACCGAGGTGCACGGAACGCTGTTACCTTTCCCGCCGAGGCGGTACCTCTTTATCTACCTGCAATTTCTTGCTTTCGAACTGCTAGGTTTGCAGAAGCTGGGACTGAAGACGGGAGCTCACTCCGTCACGCGGCACTCGGGTCTCGAACTGCTGTCCTGCCGACCTTCCGGTCTGCAGTTCAGCGTCTTAACCACTAAGCCACCACGCCCCCCCTTTTTTTTTTAACCTTTTTAATGTTAAAACTAAAAACTAAAAAACTGGGAATGATGCACACACGGAATCGATTCTGCCACCAACTTTCTGAAATCCGGATCCCCAACCAGAATTCTGTTACAGCAGAACCAAATGGTTCTCAGAATCTCAGGAGAGTTACGGAACTGAACAGAGGGAATGCGCAGGCTAAAACACGAGATACGGCACTGAGCTGCACCACTACGAAGGAAGATCCCTCCCCCTGTCATTAACTCAAGGAGCGCAAACACCATGGCTTCCACGTCATAGGCTCCCTTTGGTCGTAGAGTCACACTTCTTCATTCCAGATGCAAATGAGGTTTAACATCCAAAGCGGCAGAAGAGACGCCGAGGGCGTGACCTAAAAATGAGCTTGCCCGGGCATTTTTGGAGGGTCTGGCTCAAACTAAACCACCACTTAGGCAGGCGGCATCCGCTACGGTTGCTGTTACTGTTGTTAACGTTGTTGCTGGTTTTATTGTTGGCTTTTATTGTTGTTGTTATTGTTCAAATCACTTTTAATATTTTAACTGTTTTTATGTATTTTATTGCTGCAAGTGGCCTTGGGAGGGCTTCTGCCCTGAAAGATGGCCAAGAAATATTTTAAATACATACATAAAATACAATGCCTGGCAGAATCTAAGAGAAAGCTTCTGGTTCCATTTATGTGGGTGAGGCTTACTCCCAGAGATTCTTCTTTTTTCACATTTTAATAACTTTTCCCAAGGAAAGGGACTCAGGGCAGAACAAAATGCACTCGAAACAGGACGGCTGTGATTTGAATCTCACCTCTACCTTGAACTCAGTAGATGACCATTGGGAAGCCCATCGCAGCCACAGTCCCTCCACCTGCAATATGGCGGAATCATAAGACAGAACTGCCTTACAGAGTTGTTGCAAGGATTTCAACCACTGGGAAGCACGTCGGACACTTGAACGTGCCGGACAAATCTTGTTGGTTGTGGCAGTTATTGCTTTTGGGTTAGATCCAGACTTCACCATGCTTCGTCAGAAGGCCCACTGAAATCAACAGGGCTTCATTTTGCCATGACTAAGTCTGGATCCAACCCATCATTCTTAAACACAGTTAGACAAACCCGCAGAGATCAATCACCGACCATTAGCCATGATGGCTGAATGCAACGTCCAACGTTCACAGGAAGTAGAACCCTGAAGAGCACTTCTGGTGAAACCACAGCACAAAAGGACTGTGGCCTCCATGCTCCTGTAAATGGCAGCCAATGAAATGGAGCTGGGGGCAGAGAAACCCACAACCCAATGACAAGCATTTCCCACACAGTTAACTTGATGGGATGAGAGAGAGCAGAAGAGGAGATGCTTCTTCTTTTGGTGGCAGCCACGCAATCTCCCTAATAAGGTTTTGTTTCAGCCGCCATTTTCGCCTCATCCCACGGTACATTCCTGTTTTGTCGCAAGAGCTCACATAAGGATGGCGTGATTTCCCATGGCTCGACTTTTCCAAGTGGTGCTGGGTTTGGGTTTTGATAAAGGGACCCCAGTGGATAGAGGAAGCAGAAGAACATTAGCCCCAAATGCAGAAGACGAAGTCTTAATTACTTTACAGTATCCCCCTCCCTTCTTCTTCCCTGTCTATTAGTCTTTTCCACGTGTCTGTGGCAGCCTTGTGAACTGTTTATCAGTGCTAAAGATGTGGTCCTCTTGGGGGCCATTCACTCAACAGGACTGCCAGGGAAATTGTTAAGAAATTAATTTAGCCTACAGCAACATGTCAAAAAAGGGGGGGAGAGGGAGAGGCGTGCGGGGGGGGGGGAGTAAACAGAATAAAAGCCAAGATTCAGCTTTAACTAGACTATCAGCTCACTGGAATGTGGGATGTCAAGACCAGGGTAATGACAAGAAACTGCAAACTGGTTATTATCTACCCTTTACAAAGAAGAAGGGGGGGATGAAAATAACAGCTCATTAGGAAATCCCCATGGGGTTAAATCAGCAGAATTGTAAAAAGAGGGAGGAAAAAAAGGGAAGAAATTGATCTGGTGTTTTTCCAGAAACTACATGTTTGGCAGTTATTGCATGTCTTGGAACACAATTCACTTCCCCTAGGTGGAGGCAATGGGGAGAGAAGGGAAACAGGAGAGAAGCAATGGGTACAGATGCTCAAATATTTTGTTTATCTGCATTTTGAAGCAAGCCTCCAGATTTTGCACGTCTGCAAATGCTGCGATGCAGTTCTCAGTTCAAAGAACACATCGACATGCATACAAAAGCACATATTTTAGGCTCAAACAGGGTTAGAAATGTGTATTTTGTGAGAAAATATGTGAACAGCGAATGTTTGTATTTAAATATGAATTTACATGCAGATTTTTTTCTTTCTTTTTGTAAAAATGCAGATGGATGCGAATTTGGGACAGGGCAGACCGATGAATATAAACACAAGTGAAACTGACCAAAACCAGAAATAGACTCATCAATCCATGCCTAGAAATGGGAAGGAAGAACACGTCTCCTGGACACTGGCTTCCTCCACAACCACCCCTGGAATTTCTCCCCCAATTGGGTTCCAGTATTTGCAATGGAAATAATTTGTGATGTCTCAGAAAGCTCCACTTGGGCTATTGCCTCCATGGCCTGCTGGTGGGGAGAATCCGGGTAGCCACTGTGGGAGGAAGGCTTGCTGGATAGATGAACATTTATTCTGATCCAGCTGGGCTCCTCTTACATTGTTATCCACTTTGCTGCTTCAGATAGGAGAGGTATTGTCTGAAAATGGAGAGGAAGTTTACGGCAATAGATTCTGCATGGGCCATTGACACGGAAAATACCCCTTCCCAATGTCTCCAAGACATACATAGAGAAATAGCACTGCATCCCCATGTTCCCAAGTGATGCATTCCAGCACTTAAGTGATAAACCCACACATAAGGGTTCCAACCAAAATACTGTTTATCTGAATTTCTCTCTGGATATTGCAGTTCTGAATTACATGTTCTCATTTCCAGTGGGGAACAGATGCATTAGGAATTTGGATTTGTTTCTAATGCCCATATTTTGTGCACATGCAGTTTGCCAGAACTTTTCAGTTTTTTTCCCGACATCGTCAATGCAGATGTGTGCATTAATAAAACACTGCAAAAAGAGCAAACTCGATACGATCCTATGTATGATTGTAGTCAGGGGTGTGTGTCTTTTTTTGTGGGAGGTTTTACCAATAGCTTGGGGTGAATACATGTATCAGTAAAAACACAAAAAAAGTTGTTGTCTTCATATGTACGATCACATCGAGATTACTTTTGTGCAGTGTTTCAGCAAGCCACATGTCTGCATCAGTAACATAACAGAGGAGGAAAGATGCACATCATCTGAATGAACTAGAAACTGTGGCACATTTGGAGCACATGCTCCAACTGCAGGTACAAAGTTAGAAATTCTCCTAGTTACATCAGAATTCAGGAGGAGGGAAACGTAGGACAGATGAAACCAGAGGATCATTTAAAAAATAATGTAAGAGTAAACTGTTGATCCTTATCTGTACCTATGTGACATCAGCACATCAAGCCCTTTACTCTTCTCTGATCCATTTCCAGGTATAGCAACCAACACTCCACATGCTAAGGACAAAGACTGCTTGCTATGTTTAACAAGCCCAGAGACAGGGGGTCAAAAATGACAGCGGCCAAACAGAGGTGAACACCAGCTAAGACAGCTACTGTCTTGAAACAAAAGCTGGGGAAACAGAGTCACATCCTCCAAGTTTGGGGGACTAAGTAAGAAAAAACCAAACATTTATCTTTATTCAGTGTCCATCTCTTTTAAGCTTGTTAGCAATATCTTACTTCAGTTGGACTGATCAGCAGTAAGGGTGTGCTGAGAATTCTCCTACCTCTCACCCCCTAAGTTGGGAAACTTTGGGGTAGGGTGGAGGTCTGGCACCCCATTCCCATGGACTCCTCCACAGGCTGCACTCCTACCACAGCCATGCCGCTAGCGAAGGAACACCGAAAATGTGGAGGCTTAGAAAGGAGAGGCGGTTACGTAGCTTTCGAGCGTGTTCTAGACTGCCCCCTCCTCCCTCACCAGCCTACCCCCTATCCTGCTTGGGAGGACAATGGAGGAGATGGCTATGCCAGCCACGTTTTATTAGCTTTAAGACAACCAGTATTGTCTGGCTTGGATCAAAGTGTGGGATGGGGTGAGGGTAACCTTGATGTGTGTGTTTTTGAGGTGACCCTTACAAATGGCCAAGGTTCATGTTCTGAGCAACGGAATGGTTAAACTTGCCGAAGTCTTGTTTGCGGTCTCAATGGATTACCAAACACTTGCGCGTGGCGGCGGGACGTGGTCCCCCAAAGTTTTCTACATCCTTGCCCTTAATGAGTTCCCCGTTACAGCTGGCCAGAGTAAAGGCAGCCAAAACAGGTCCAAGCGAGACTCGAATCCATGTCACTCAAGCAGAGGAATGAAGAGAAGACTAGCAGGTGCCTTGGTATTATTGTACTATGTTTGCAATTTTAGACAGTGGAGGCTGGTGGCCCCAATGCCAGTGGCACGGTGAATACACTCCAGGTTTCAGTCAGAACTGAACTGAACTCTCCACACCTTGGAGAGCTCCTTCAGAATTCTGACTGGTTCTGACTGAAACCCGGAGCAGATTCACTACCCCACAGACATTGGAGCCATCAGCCTCCACTCACGTTAGAGTTATCATTTTAAGAACGTAAGAACCTAAGAAGAGCCCTGCTGGATCAGACCAAGGGCCCATCTAGTCCGGCATTCTGATCACACAGTGGCTGACCAGCTGTCCACCGGGAACCCACAAGCAGGGCATGAGTGCAACAGCATCCTCCCGCCCATGTTCCCCAGCAACTGGTGTACATAGGCTCACTGGCTCTGTTACTGGAGGTAGCATATAGCCATCAGGACTAGTAGCCATTGATAGCCATTTCCTCCAGGAATTTGTCCAACCCCCTTTCCAACCATCCAAACTGGTGGCCATCGCTACATCCTATGGTAGCGAATTCCATAGTTGAACTATGCACTATGCGAAGAATGGTGTTTATGTGTTTTACTGTTTTATATGGGTTGTTAGCTGCCCTGGGCTCCTTGTGAGGAAGGGCAGGGTATCAACCAATCAATCAATCAATCAATCAATCAAAGAAGTGATCGCACAGGATGAGAAATAAGCCGATACAATGAGGACCTTCAGTCGGGGCAACAGTTCAAGGCTGTTCTCCCACCTTGCCTTTCTTCCTGGCGCATTGAGATTCAGAGCAAAAATATTAATCCATCTTGTTGTGTATCCATGCTGACAGGTACTGGGCTGAGCCTGTTCTGTTAGAACAAAAGGAGGGCAAGAGCAGGCGATGCTAATTAAGAGATACATACCCTCCAGAATTTGTCAGATGAATAATACAAGTCTACTTCTTCTACAACACAGCTGCAGCCTCGGTATTCAGCAGCAGAGGGACAGAGGACGCTGTGTGATACCCAAACAGACCATGGGCTCAGCTCGCTCTCCAGGGTTTCGGGCAGGGGTCTTTTCCAGCCCTACCAGCAGATGCTGGGAATCGAACCTGGGACCTTTTGCATTCAAAGCAGGCACTCTGCCACTGAGCCATACATCTTCACCAAAGGTTCGAGTCCCAAAAGAATGGGGCTGGAGATTGGAAAGAGAGGCTGGGAAGGTCCAGAAGGACTGAGAAGGCAGGCAGACAAAATAGTTTTTTTTTTTTTTAAGCTATAGTGTGGTGTAGTGGTTGGAGTGACGGAGGAGGGCTGAGGGTACATGGGCTAAAATCCGCTCTTGGCTGTGAAGCTCACCCGATGTGACTTGGGGCCAGTCATTCTCTCTCAGCCTAGCCTACCTTACAGGGTTGTTACGAGGATAAACCTGGGGGCAGGGAGAGAGACCTATTTGAGGCCCCCAGCTCTCTGTAGGGAGGGGGACATAAAAATGTGAACATTAAGCAAGGCTGGAAAGCTCAGCGGCCCGCCAAGCACCCGGAGAACCTCACAGACGTGGCCCGACTCTATGACTGTGACCCAGAACTCTCGCAGGGTGTCATTTATAGCTAGGCCGAGATAGAGAGAGCCAATCGGCTTCTAAGTGGGTTGGGCGAAGCTGACGTCTTGGAGGATCATGGGAATGGGGAGGGGGGCACAGGCTGCCAGAGCTGGAGCCACCCCCCCACACACACTTGCCCTCCCCTCAATAACCTCCTCTGAGGGGTCCTTCCTGAGAGCGAGGCACTGGCAAGGAGGTGGCCAGGAGACCGCCTGTTCCACAGCACAAGCATTCTCCAAGGCCGACCCCCTGCCAGGGGTCAGGAAGGACCCCTCAGAGCAATGCAATTGGGCTGGGTGGTCTCCCCAGAGAGCATACCCACCCCATGCCTCGCTCTGAGGGGTCCTCGGAGGAAGGCATTGGATGGACAGTGCTCCAAGGAGCCACGCTGGGCCTTGCCCTGCTGTGGCCTGTGCTCTGCAGAGCAACTGCCTGCCAGGGCCTTACCCGGAGTAAGGCATGTGGGGGTTGGGGGTGGTGACAGGTGCCCCGGAGAGCCGCAACACAACACCCACTCGTTCGCCCCATGCCTCGCTTTGGGCAAAGGCATGGGACAGCAGCGACATGGGGACCCATGACATGGGATCCGCCACCTTTCCGGAACTGCTGCCTGAGGCAGAGGATTCACCCCGCCTCCTGGGAGGGCCGGCCCTGTCACCAGCTTGGATCGCTTTCACAGGCGATTACACATTCACGGGGGAAGAGAGGCTGGTTGATGCGGGGAGGAGGAGAGGAGGACAAATGGTGGGAGAGGTCTGTTGCCTTCATGCCTTACCTGTGGGCCTCCCGGAGGCATCTGGCTTCACTGTTTGGTCCCCAGCACCTGGCACTCTGTCGTGTAATGCTCCTGAATATGGAGGCACTACGAATGCCACATTAATGGCACTGCGTAAATGACAGCAGCCGCTCTGGATGCGTGTTAAAGCTGTTCTTTGCTGGGCTATTAATATCCTCAGCCAGCAGCTTCATATTGGTGAGAGATTCAGGTCAGATAAACGGAAGGACTCCTTCACACAGCGCATAGTTGAACTATGGAATTTGCTACCACAAGATGTAGCGATGGCCACCCATTTGGATGGCTTTAAAAGGGGGTTGGACAAATGCCTGGAGAAGGCTCTCAATGGCTACTAGTCCTGATGGCTATGTGCTACCTCCAGGGCTAGAGGCAGTGAGCATATGCATACCAGTTGCTGGGGAACATGGGCGGGAGGGTGCTGTTGCATGGGCGGGAGGGTGGGCGGGAGGGTGCTGTTGTGTTTCCCAGTCAACAGCTGGCTGGCCACTGTGTGAACAGAATGCTGGACTAGATGGACCTTGGCCTGATCCAGCATGGCCCTTCTTATGTACTTACAGTTTTAAAAAAGGTATGGGGGCTCTTTTCAAAAGCTTCTTGTGATGTAGTAATGGAAGAGGGCAAGGGATCCAAAGACCACCCACAGCGGCAATAATATTTTACACCCGATTAGATCTTCGTATAAGCAAGTTGACGGGAAGCTCTCCCAAAAAATGTTTGCACCTAGCTATGGGGAGGTGGGAGGCTTAAAAAAACAAAAATTCAAGAAAGGAGAGCTGGTTATATAACTGTGAGCCTATCCCTCCCCCCCCCCGCCCCCCAGCTTGCAGCCAAGTGGAAAACTGGAAGGGAAATGGTGGAGAATGCTACTAACAGAGCAATCCTACATCTACTCAGAAGTCAGTCCCATTAAGCTCAATAGCACTTAGGGCCCAAACCTATGCATGTTTAGACAGACAAAAAAGTCCTACAATTCCCAGCATTCCTCAGCCAGCACGACTGGCTGGGGGATGTTGGGAACTGTAGGACTTTCTTTCTGTCTAAACATGCGTAGGGTTATGCCCTTAGGAGCTTGCCGTGGTCCATCCTGCCCAGTATTGTCGATGCTTACTGGTTGCTCTCCAGGGCTTCAGGCAGGATTTCTTGCTTGCCCTACCTAGAGTTACGGGAGATTGACCCTGGGACGCCCAGCAGTCAAAAGATGTGCTCTGCCATGGAGTATAGGATCGCATTCCAGTGGTGTACGAAGGTCCAAAAAAGGTGTCAAATGTTGCAGAGAGGCTCTCCTAACCTTTGCAGAGCACCTCAGTGTATCTCCCCACGCAATGAAAAACTATAGCTCAACAGTCCAAACCTGTGGAATTAGGGGGAAGCATTTTCAGTACACCGAATGGCGGATTAGAGAGATTCACGGAGGAGGGAAAGGCCAAATCGCCTACGGCATGATTGGCCGATGGGGAGGGCGCTTAAAAAAATGATGAGAAAAGAGAAGGTGAGGAATGAAACCGAATAGCGGAAAGGAAAATATCGCCAGAGACATCAAAGGGAAGAGGTCAGCAAGAGGGGACAGAAACAGCTGTTAAGGAATGGCAGAAGACAAACTTAAGACAGGAGCACTGACGGAAAAAAAAGGAGATATGCAAAATTAAATCCTGCTGCTGCCGTAGATGCTCTGTGGAGCAGGCAGGGGCAGACGGCAGAGAGCAACCAGAATTCCATGTGGTGGGGAGACAAAAATATGCCAGGAAGGAAGAGCCAAATAGCTGCCTCACAAGGCCAGCAATGCAAGGATTTCCCCTGTTCCGCTCTTTTATTGTTCCTCTAATTCATTTTGCTCTGCCTTCCACTCCTCCAGAATTCCGGTTGGACAAGGAGAATTTCTAAAATTAGTTCTGGAATTGGAGCACGAACAGTTTTTTGCAGCTTTCCGATCATCAGTTTCTTTGCATCTCTTATTCCCCTGACATTACTGATGCACATATATGCAGTGCGTGTGTGTGTGTGTGGGGGGGACACAGCAAAGAAAATCCCTTGATGTGACCATACTCATGGCTGCATCAAGATGCCTTTTGTGCAGTGTTTTACTGATGCTTCACATGCACCCCTGCAACACTGCACAAATCAAGTCTTGATACAAACATATGTACCTAATCACATCACTCCCCCCCCCCGTTTTTAAATTAATGTATTGGGAACAGTGGCGTAGTGGAGGGGGGTACTTCAAAGCAGGAGGAGTGAGGTCCTCTGCCCAGTCACCTGGGTAACTGATGGACCCTCCTTGCTCTGGCAAGTGAATGAGGTGATAACGAGGGTTTGAAGTTTTACTATTGTTTGTGACAGATCAGCATGTAGGGAGAAAGAGAATGATCTTACTCCCAGATAAGTATGCATAGGATTACAGCCATGCTGATCCCAATAAACTGGGTATTATGCTAAAATGATCAAGGGTCTGGAGCACCTTGCCTATGAGGGAAGGTTACAACAGCTGGGATTGTTTAGCTTGGAGAAAAGGAGGGTCAGGGGAGATAGGACAGAGGTCTATAAAATTATGCCTGGTGTGGAGAGGGAGACATTTTTCTTCCCCGCTCATAATACTAGAACCCGGGGTCATCCCATGAAGCTGATAGGTGGGAGATTCAGGACAGATATAAGGACGGACTTCTTCACACAGCGCAGAGTCAAACTATGGAATTTGCTGCCACTGGAAGTAGTGATGGCCACCAAGTTGAATGGCTTAAAAAGTGGGTTGGACAAACTCATGGAGGAAAAGGCTATCAATGGCTTCTAGTCCTGAAGGCTCCACTAACAGAGGCAGGGTGCCTAGGTACAGCAGTTGCTGGGGAACATGGGTGGGAGGGTGCTGTTGCGCTCATGTCCTGCTTGTGGGTTTCCCGCAGGCAGCTGGTTAGCCACTGTGTGAACAGAATGCTGGACTCGATGGATCCTTGGTCTGATCCAGCAAGGCTGATATGTTCATACACTGGTATTATGCTACATGATGTTTGGGTGTGTTGGTGCATTCACTGTAATGACGAGCTCTAACACTGCAAAATTTCTCACTCCACCACTGATCAAGGGTCCTCATTTCTGCTGGGTGGAGCTCTGCCCCATATGCCTGCCCCTCGCCACAGTAAAACCTGCAACTTTACCATAGCTTGATTGTTTATTTATTAATTTGCTGCTTTTCAATTAACATTTCCCAAAGCCACTTTGATGGCTTCTTTTCTAAAAAGGTGGATAAAAATAAAAATTAATTAACAAACATCCTCTGTTCTTTCCTTCCCACCTCTCAGTGATCTGGAATAATGTTTGGACAATGGTGGAACACTGCTTTGCCTACGGAAGGTCCTAGGGTCATCCCCCACATTTCCAGTTAGCTGGTGAAACCCCAGAGAGATGCTGCCAGTCAGTGCAGGTGATACTGAACTAGATGGACCAACAGTCTGGCTCATTTCTAAGGCAGCTTCCTGTGCGTTTAGGTTTGATCCTGCTCTCATGCCTAGCAGACTTCGATAGACCCGCATTTGCACCCTCTTCCCTGTGAATTTGTTCAGTTGGATAAGGAAGCATAGCTGAGAAAACCTGGGTAGCAGGTGCATGAACAAGGAGACGTTCCAGGCAGCAGAGGAACAAGACATCACACGTGGCACGTTGTTGGCAGGAGGCTGGGACGTCGTTTTCACAAGCCGAAGCCTTGCAGCCTGCAGGTCATTTGTAGCATCTTGACCTTTGCAGACACCGGAGACAAATACAAACAGAACATCCAAGAAGCGGGGCTGTTTCTGTCCAGCGGCGGGGGCCCAATGCACCACAGGACACGAAAAAGGGCTTTCTAGAGGGAGCGATAATGCTGTACAACAGCCTTCCTCAGCCCAGTGCCTTCCAGATCTCTTGTACTACAGCTCCCACTGTTCCCAGCTAGCACAAGCAATGGAGATGGAGGTGATGGGAGTTGTAGTCCAACACATCTGGAGGCCGTGAGGTTGCAGAAGGCTGTGTCAACATTATCCTTGCTGGTACAAAGGGACCCTCCCTCTTCCAGTGAAATTGTAATTTACCGACTTTTTTGTTGTCAAATTTAGCTGTTTAGAAAAAGAAACATAATCTAGAACTCACCTGAGTCCGCCCCACGACCCGCTCGCTGGATCCCTGCCTGCTGCTGGACCTGGCTCGTGCTGAGACGTGAGCTGGCTGGTGGTCTGCAGGGGCCCAGCGATTGCTGTTGCTGCCACCGCCATAAGCAACTGCGTCCCTCTCTGCTGAGCACTGGCACAGAGGGGTGCAGTTGCTCTCAGAAGCAGGATGGGAATGCTTCCCATCCTGCCGGTGCTGCTTGGGCAAGGAGTGGGGGCTGCTGCGCTTGCCTGACTTGGCATGCGCTGAGTTGGGCAACAGCAGGAAGTCGCAGATTGGTGTCCGGGGGGGGGGGGGAATGAACTGGCGGGAGCCCACCGAGCTTGAGCCCAGAGATGGACACTCGTGACATCCCTATCCAGAACGGTGAACAATGATCAAACGAAAACAAATACAAATCATTGGAAAGATCCATGAAAATGAACACCACTTCAAAACCTGACCAAACACACACACACACACAAACAGGAGCAGGGAGAAAGGAGTGACTCAGCTCATGGCCAAGAGTCAAATTATCCAATCCCCAAAGACGCTCCTAAGAATATGGCTTTTGCTTAAAATAAGTACTTTTAAAAAATGGGCTTTGATATGATTTTGGGGGAGCCAAGAGCTGCATTGCAACATTTGCAGAAACATACATTGCTCTGTTCCAGTCCTGAACTTAGCCCAGCAGGTGTGCGTCAGGCCAGTTTGCATTGCAATTCGCCAAGATTAGTTTCGCAAATTGCAAAAAAAAAAATTGGGTTGGGCTGTTGCTAGTGTCGTGCTGCCTCACTGCTGACATGTATGATATAAAACCCATTGTACCCCATGGCTCTGAGTTGAGAGTAGCTGTCTGATCCAACCACTGGGGACACCTGTGTGCTGTAAGTTACTCAATAAAGTATCTCCTTATCAGTAAACCTGGGTCTGATTTATCACTAACTTGGCACCTCTAAATTAAGAGTTCAAAGCCGACGGCCGGGGCAATACCCGCCCTCTTTTGGATTTTTTTTTAAACAGGCCCAGAAGACTAATTTGTTGCATTTATCTTTTATTTTATTTATTATTTTTAAAGGCTTTCTATGCTCCATTTCAGAATCAAAAAGTTCTCCCAAGGAGGCTTACAACCCCCAAAGCCAACTCAGATGGTACCGTAAGGCACTACATTAAAACCCCATAAAATCTAAAAAGTTGAAGAGCAGCATAATACATAACAATAACATGTTAGCCTAAACTAGGGGTGCTACCAAAACTCAAAATCAGATGATTCATTTGGAGAATGTATTATGATGTACGGAGCTTGGATGGCCATCTAACAAATTTTAGTATTTTACGTTGTGATCCTATGGATGCTTGGAGAGAAAAAAGCCTACGATTTCGGTATTTTGGGGTGCAAGCCTATGGATGTATAGACAGAAAAAAGCCAACAATTCCCAGCATACCCCAGCCAGCCATGCTGGCTGGAGCATGCTGGAAGTTGTAGGCCTTTTTTCCTGTCTAAATATCCATAGGATTGCACCTTTAGTTATTCAAACTCTGCATGACTAAAGCATCTAAACTCTGCCAATTCTACGCATGTCCTGCTGTTGCTTATTTTAACCCTCTATTTTCTGAGGGAAATGTGAAGTCCCTATTTGCAAGGCTCATGGAAGGATTATTTATTTAGTTAGTTAGTTATAATTTATTACATTTATATCCTGCCCTTTTTCCTCCTTAAGGAACCCAAGGCAGCGTACATAATCCTCCTCTCCATTTTATCCTCACCACAACAAACCTGTGAGGTGGGTTGGGCTGAGAGTCTGTGACTGGCCCAAAGTGAGATTCCATGGCCAAGTGGGGACTAGAACCCAGATCTCCCGACTCCCACTCCAACACTCTAGCCACTGCACCATGCTGCCTCTCACACTGGCTTTAAAGGAATGATGTCCCTTAATCCTTTAGTAACTGTTTTCCAAACCAACGAGTGTAAAAGTTTGGATCTGAAAACCGAAGAAACGTCAGTCAGTCTCCATCCCCCATTCAGCAATTCTTTTTGTCTCATGGCTTCATTTCTTTTCTGTATTTTAGTCAACTGAGACCATTCCTTTCTAGTACTGGACTTTTTTTTTTTCTTGTTCAGTAAGTAAAAGTTTACTTTAGACCTGGATGCAGGTGGGTGGTACTGTGAGGGATTCTGGAAAGGGATTCCAGGGATGAGGTCAGGAAGGGAGCGGTGCAGCCCAGGGCAACTGGCAGGTGAGGAGATCTGGGCTTCAGCAGAAGTGTCTCTTCCACAGTTCCTTTCTCCACCGCAGCCAGTCCCCAAGCTTCAGCAGCTCCATACCTACCGTAGCCTATACAATACAGTACGTGAAAACAGCCAATCAGAGGGGAGAACGTAACGCAGTGATGGCTGACATCGTGACACAAAGCATGATGCCATACTATGGTTCTGAAGTTGTTCACTTCATTGATTCGCATGTGTAGACATTCGTATATACGCAACGAGATCTTGGAATAATGGAGAACTTTCATCCAATTCGGATTGGATGGAGGAATTCGTCACTTGACGACAGAATTATGATTTCTGTTGGGGCAAGTTTGCCTATCGATACCTTAAACCAATCACAGTATATATTATAACGTAACCAAGAGCAATGGCTAAACGCTGGCGATGTGCTCTTTTATCTGCTGTTCAGTTTTTTAACTTTGCATCGTTTCTTGTTTTATTATATCCCGTGTTTAAAAAGCCACCTCGTGAGGACGTTGTTCCAGAAGGAAGGGTAAACAATGTTGAACGTATAGAATGCATAAATAAATGAAGAACCAAAAGCTGAAGTAAAGTGCAATCCCAAAATTAATTTTAGAAATTCCCATAGGCCAAACCATGCCTCAGCCAGCCACCTTGCTGAAGCTGAGCTGATGTAGGCCTGGTCAGTGCCTGGATGGGAGACCATCATACATACGCCGCTTTGGAGTCCATCTTGGAAGAAGGATAAAAATGTCCAAAATTAAGTCAATCAAGCATGCTGGGAACTGTAGGCCTTTTCTCTGTCTAAACATGCATAGGATTGCACCCTAAATCAACCAACCAGCCAACCAACCAGAGGAACAATAAAAAATTATGAAATGCAGCAAGCCTTCTCATCCCTAGTCAAGAAAAATGGGAATCCTGTAGCACCTTAAGAACTTTATTAAGGCAGTGGCTGCATCTAACCAAGTCAGTTCATTTTGCCAACAGACACTTACATTGTAATAAACGTGAGACTCTTTTCAAGGTGTTGCAGGACTCTTTGTGCCCCCCCCTCATCCTGACATCTTTTAATAGGAGAGGGAGAATTTCCATGGGATCCCCATTTCTGCAGCCCTTGCTTGGGGGTGGTGGGCAGAGCAGGGGGAGAAAACAGCAGTTGCCATTGTCTGACTCTCTGTGGTCTATCTGCAGTTTCCAGGTCACTAACTTCCACGCTGAACTGGCCTCGTGCATTTTAAATGCACAAACTGGATGGGTGGGTGACTCATCCGTTTATCTCCCACATTCGCATTCACATCTGCTTCCCCCTAATTTGAGAGGACAGGCTGGAGAGACCTATGGGATGGCAGGTCTCTCGGAAGCTAGAGGGGAGGCCTTCCATGGCTTTTCAGTTGACGTGGTCCCCAAGGCTGGCGCGGTTGCTTAAAAGCAGGATGACACCCTTACAGGATGACACAGAATGCCGCTGCTAGATTGAATTGAGCCTGGTCTGTTTCCGGGCTCAATTCAAAGTGCTGGTTTTGAGCTTTAAAGCTCGTGCTGGACTGGGACGGAGAGAACTGAAGAATCGTCTGTCTCCAGGTCTGCTACTAGGAAATACAAGCAGGAGAGAACTATTGCTCTCATGCTTCTTCCTAGAAGCATCATTTGGGGGAGAGGGCTGTAGCAGAAAGTCCCAGGTTTGGTTCCCAGCATCTCCAGATAGCTCTAGGAAAGAATCCAGGCTGAAACCCTGGAGAGCCGCTGCTGCCAGTCAGTGTTGACAATACTGGGCTAGATGGATCAAGAGTCGGACTCAGTATGAGGAAGCTTCCTGTGTTCCTATTTGTCTGGCCACCATAGGTCAGAATACTGGACTAAATAGGCCTTCAGTTTGCTATAGCAAGGCAGTTTGTATTAGCTATGGTATAAGGAATGGAGCTTCCATTTACCAAGGCACTATACCCCAGTTTGTGCAGCAACAGCGGGACTAGAAAGGCCTTCAGTGTGCTCTAAGAGGACTCTTTTCAGGTTCTTACGTTCTTACGATTCTATCTCGTGGACTGGGATCAATTGATATGAGTGAGCGAGCAACGCTAGACTTCAAATGGAAGGCCCAGGGCTGGTTTTCTTGCACTGAGGCTTGAAATGGGAAATTCCCAAGCATTTTGGATCTTCAAAGGTGACGTACCCCTGTCATTTGAGGAGTGGCTTTGGATCCAAAACAGCTCCTTAAATGTGTCAGTCAGAACCAGACAGAACTCTAAAGGAGCTATCTGAGGTGCTAAACCCTATCCTCCAAACAGGTCCAGCACTTTGGATAGCTCCTTTAAGAGTTCTGGATGGTTCTGACTGAAACCCAGAGCAGATTCACTGCCCCACTGACCTCAGAGCCCCCAGACTCCACTGCTGTTGGTACGTTAAGTTCCTCACCAGAGGTCCTTCTCTGGGTTTCACCACCGTCCCGAGGTAAGAAAGTGGAAAGAGGGTCTTTTCAGTGGAGAAGTCCTTATTATGGAATGCTCTCTTCCCCCCTGACCTTGCCTCACCTCACCTCACCTCACCTCACCCTGACCACCATATCCAGAGCTTGTGCGCAGCTGTGCCATGTGATGAACAACTGAACTGCAGCGATGAAGTACCTTCAGGCCCTGGACTGACTCCGCCAACACAGGCTGTCCACTGGATCATCCTGGACTGGAAGAGGTATAACAGGCCTTCTTGTTCCAGTTCAGCCTGACTTGAGCAACACGGTCATCTTGAGCTCTGGCATGTTCCTGTATCCTTAGTTATTTTTCAGTTCTGACTTGCTCCTGGCTCCTGTGGTTCTGACTTACTCTTCGGTCCTAACGCCTGGTTCTGGGCTCATATCAGACTGCTGCCCACAGCCCAAGCACGACACCCCGATTGTCTAATGCCCATCTTGTCTTCTCAGGGCTGGGCAAAAGGACCTCTTCATTTTCTCAGCCTTTTTAAAGGTCCTGTCTGATCTGTTTTATCATGGCTGGGTTCTTGGGCCTGTGGGATTTTTGGTGATGCAGCTCCTAGCAGTTTTACTCGTTTTAGTACATCTTTGTATATTTTTAATGTGGATGTGTGTGTTTTCAAGTTTGTTTTATTGTGTATTTTGAAGTTTGGAAGCTGCATAAGCATCAAGTCCTCCTTAGAATCTGAAGACCTCAGTAGGTGACGCCCACCTGGGAATCATACAATGCATCTGTTATGGTTTTTTAAGGGCACTATACAATGGTGTCATTCTACAAACTCAAATAGCGCTAGCTGAGCTCTGCTGAACCTTCCCATTGCACAAGCAGCTGCCCATTACACTTGTGTAACCAGTGTAACCAGTTGTACAAGAGTTATGCACAACAAATGTAACTTCAGTTGGATTCTTCTCTTGCGCATAGTTCCAGACCCAAGTTTCCACTGGTGCAGCATCCTTTGCGCTAACAGAATGACACAATGGAAAACTGCCCTAAAAGACTACAGTTGATGGATGGATGCTTGATCAACTAATTGATGAATGCGTTGGGACCTCAAAGATCACCTTCTGCATATACCTATCCGAACCTTAGGATATTCTTCAGAGACCCTGCACAAAAAAGTGCAGAGAAGGGAAACTAAAAGGATCAAGGGGCTGGAACATCTCCCCTATGGTGGGAGGTTACAAAAGCTGGGCTTGTTTAGCTGGGAAAAAAGGAGGTTAAGGGGAGACATGATAGAGGGATATAAAACTATGCCTGGTGTCGAGCATGTGGACAGGGAGACATTTTTCTCTCTCTCTCCTAATACTAGAACCCAAACGGGTCATCCCATGAAGCTGAATGGTGGGAGATTCAGGACAGCTAAAAGGACAGACTTCTTCACACAGCGCAGAGTTAAATTAAGGAATTTGCTACCACAACATGTAGTGATGGCCACCCACTTGGATGGCTTAAAAGGGGGTTAGATCAATTCCTGGAGAAGGCTATCAGTGGCCACTAGTCCTGCTGGCTATGAGCTACCTCCACTGCCAGAGGCAGTGAGCTTATGTACACCAGTTGCTGTGGAACATGGGTGGGAGGGTGCTGTTGAACTCGTGTCCTCCTTGTGGGTTCCCGGATGACAGCTGGTGGGCCAGTGTGTGAACAGAATGCTGGACTAGATGGACCCTTGGTCTGATCCAGCAGTGCTCTTCGTATGTTCTTATATGCTTCTGCAGGTGAAGGGGGCACAGCTGAGTAGTAAAGTACATGCATCTCCCTGCCTGAAATCCTGGAGACCCACTGTCCGTCAGCATAGACAATAATGAGCTGGAAGGGTCTAATTCGGTATATGGCAACTTCCTATGTTCCTGTGTGAAAACTGGCAGATCTGGTGCCTTTCCATTGGACTGGGCAAGTGGGCATGGAGAGAGTATGCATGGCTCTCTCTTTCTGTGCCCTCTCTTTCTGTCCCTCCCATCCCATTCTGTGATCCCTTCGGGCTCACAGGGGAAGCTGGTAACAAGTTCAAAGCAGGAAGGAAGCAGGACCTTGAACAGCTCCAAGTGGTTCCTCCTAGCTGCCATTCTCTCCTACTCCAACAATAGGAAGCTATTGTCTCAGCAGGGAACTAATACCAACTGAAGCATCATGTAGGCTGACATGACCTAGTATAGTCAGCTCCTGGATTTTGTAGCCTGAGGCTTCTGCAAGGCTGGGAAGATGGAAGTTCTGCCAGGGTCTCATCCACAGAGCCAAAAAACAATGGCAGGGCTGTATCCTCTGGCAGGCAGTGTGTGTGTGTGTATGTGAATAAGGCACTGGCTGTCCTCCCTTCAAGGCAGTACCCTGAAGCTCATCCTTATCAGTATTCTCCGTTGCATGCTGGAAGGGCCAAGGACTGGGTGTCATGACACCTCCAGAATTCTCTGGGTTGCTGAGTAACACACTGTGCACAATGACAGTAAATGAATAAATAACACATTGCTAAATAAATTAAGAAGAACAATCAAGGAGCAGATGGGGACAAATCAATTGGGAAGCCGGCCTTGCTCTCGGAAATCACTGAGGACTAGCCTGAAACATTCCCAAGAGATTGCCTTGGACTCTGAAAAGCCCTGTCACGTAAGGAAGAACCGAGGCTCAAGGAGGGGGTCCTGACAGAGGAGCAAATGCACACGGATGAACGACTTATGCATTAGTAATGTCACGCTTGGCTCTTCACTGCCTCCCACAGAGTGGCCATTTCGGAGGCATCATGCAGAGAGAGAGAGAGAGAGAGAGAGAGAGAGGAACATGGAGTTGGCTGTGACCATGGTTTCCTCCTCCAGTGACAGCTAAAGGGGCAGCAAACCCCCAGCCCATCAGGAATCAATGCCACTTTAAATTCATCTTCCAGCACAGCAAACCTCCACAGAGCTTAAGGCAAAGGGTTATTAATGGGCCATGTCAACTTGTATGAACAATAGCATGCGTCCCCCGGGTGTCTTTTTCTTCCTTTCGTCTACTGTTCCTAGATGGCAGCCAACTGAAGTCGTCTGTGTAGCTCATACCTGTGATCAGCAATGCCTTTTCTTCCCAAACATTATCACACATCTCGATCAAAGGGCGCACAGAGAGTTCAGGAGCTGCACGAGCAAGGTAAGGGGGGAGTTGGCGTGGTAATGAGCGAGATGTTGCGTGGAAGAGAAGACGTCCCTGCAGGGACGCTCGACACTTGGTGATGTTGCAGAATGTTGGGAAAGATGAGGGGGGACTCCGAGGGAAGGGGGGCCAGTTCAGTGGGAGGGCACATTACATTACTTCATTCATGTGCTTGTCATGTAAACACTCCCGGGTTCAATCCCGGGAATTTCTAGTTGGGGTATCTCAAACCATGCAGAGCAGCTGCAGGTCAGTGGTACAAAATACCAACTAGATGGACCACCAGAGCCCCTTGGTATTAGGTAGCCCACGTTCCCCCGGATTGGAATTGCCAAGCACATGACAAGCCAAGCCTGACCTCTTCAGAACTTCGGGTATAACTTGCTGTGGACTCGGCATCAGCTGTTCCCACGCTACAGTTGTCCCTTTCCATTCAAACGTACCTAGACACAAAGGGCTCCAAGGGGTCATAGGTTCTGGTAGGTTGCTACGGCAGGTTTTTTGGCCACGGTGGAGGCCTTACAACCAGCTCTCTTTGGTATGGGACACCAAAGAGTCTTCTTACCACCACCACCCGATATTTTGGGGTGGGGGAAGGAAAGTGGTGGCTGGACTCAAAGGTTTTTGAGGAATTTTCTGGGGGAGTGGGATGGGTTCCATGGCACTCCTGATATAGAACCATAGAATCATAGAATAGTAGGGTTGGAAGGGGCCTACAAGGCCATCGAGTCCAACCCCCTGCTCAAGGCAGGAATCCAACTCAGAGCATCCCTGACAGATGGCTGTCCAGCCTCACCTTGAATGCCTCCAGTACGGGAGAGCCCACCACCTCCCTAGGTCATGAGTTCCATTATTGTATTGCTCTAACAGTCAGGAGGTTTTTCCTGATGTTCAGCCGGAATCTGGCTTCCTGTCACTTGAGCCCATTATTCCATGTCCCGCATTCTGGCATGATTGAGAAGAGATCCTGGCCTTCCTCTCTGGGACAGCCTTTCAAGTACTTGACGAGCGCTACCATATTCCCCTCAGTCTTCTCTTCTCAAGGCTAAACATGCTCAGTTCTTTCAGTCTCTCTTCATAGGGCTTTGTTTCCAGTCCCCTCATAATCTTTGTTGCCCTCCTCTGAGCCCTCTCCAGTTTGTCTGCATCCTTCTTAAAGTGTGGTGTCCAGAACTGGACACAGTACTCCAGACGAGGCCTAACCAGTGCTGAGTAGAGGGGAGCTAGTACTTCCTGGGATTTGGAAGCTATACTTCTATTAATGCAGTACAAAATGGCATTGGCCTTTTTTGCAGTCACATCACATGGTTGGCTCATCTTCAGCTTGTGATCTACCACAATTCCAAGATCCTTCTCATTTGTAGTGTTGTTGTGCTACGTATCCCCCATCATTGGGATCCCCATATCATTGTATCCCCATATCACTGGGAGCATGTCAGAGCCCAAACATCAGAATGAGCTGGGAAATAATAGGGTCTAGGTCTGGGTCAGGGTGCAGGTAAGGGTTAGGGTCTGGGTTAGGGTTCAGATCAGGGTGCGGGCATGGGTCAGGGTGAAGGTGAGGGTCTGGGTCTGACTTTTTTCTGATTTATTTTTGCGGAACTAAATTTGTTTTAGCTGATCCTATTTTGCATCAAGAAGGCATGTCTCTGAGTGGGCAAAGGGCTGGCAGAAGTCTGTTGATCACTACTCAAAATCTACAGAGCTCTGTAGTAAACTAATCTTACGAAACAACTCTGAAGCACTGTATATTTAAGCAAACACCCAAGCAGCCGAGGGATCAGCATTTTGGCCGACAAGCAGTTTATTAACCAGACAGGTTAGCTTAGGGTAGATGTACGTGAAGCTACGAAGTCACAACCTGAGGCTTTCCCAACACCTCATCATCTCAAATGTTCGGCTGAGCTCCACAGAAACCGGCCACAATTCATCTCTGTCCTGCTTTTGCCGACTCAGAATTTTTTTAGAAAACGAATCCTACTGTAGTCCTTTCTGCGGCTGACAGCTACCATCATTTATAAGAATTACAGGACCATTATCGCAGAGCTGCATTGTTCGGGGAGGAGGGGGAACTGTAAACACTGGAATGATTAGAAGCTTGGATAAATGGGAGCAGAGGAGGCTGATGGCTCCGATGTCAGTGGGGCGGTGAATCCATCCCGGGTTTCAGTCAGAACCGGTCAGAACTCTGAAGAAGCTATCTAAGGCGTGGAAGCACCTTGAATAGCTCCTTCAGAGTTTTGTCTCATTCTGACTGAAACCCGGAGTGGATTCACTGCCCCACTGACATCAGAGCCACCAGCCTCCACCACCCCAATCTTTCCCCTCAAGGGGAGGGCAGGTTAGATGGCCAGTTCCATGTCTGGCTGGCTACTAAGGGCAGCCAAAATTTGTGAACCTTTGCTATATCTCTACCCATTTTGGGGACCAGGATGTCTGGAGGACCCTTTGCTGCTGTATGATGCTGCTTGCCAGGGGTGAGCTGGTGAGTATGTTTGTTGGCTCCTTTGTATAGGTCCAAAGCAGTGCTGTCCTGTTCTGGACCGAGCAGAAGCCCATGGGGATCACTACCAGGCAGCAAGGCAGCAGGGCAGCAAGGGGTCCAGGCAGGAGTCCAGGCAGGAGTTGCAGCACCTAGGAGAGCTCCTGGTAAGCAACGTGCGCCAACAAAGTCTGAGGCCAGACTGAAGCCTTTTATGCTACAGTCCTGGACTCCGCCCTTTCTTCAGAGTGGAAGCCTTCAAGGGATAGGCCCCTGGCTTGTAGCCTAGCACTCCTCCGTCTCTCCAAGAGTTCATGCCAGGCACACTGCCTGTGTTGGCGCACTGCCTCCCTGGAATGTGGGGCTCTTGTAGATGATCCTGCCAGTCCAGTACTGGGGTTAGGGTCAGGGGTCTCTGGAGGCTCACGCTCAGGGGTCTCTGGCAGTTCTACAGCGGTGCTCAAACCTGCAGTTTCCTCTGTTGGCCCCACTGGATCTTTGGCCTCAGAGTCCATCTCACTGCTGGACTCCCAGGTCATGACAAGTGCCCAGAAATGGACTCTACACCAGTGAACACCCCCAAGTATTGCTGACATACACCCACAGTGGCCAGGTCCAGTCCATGAAAAGACCCTGACAGCCACTAGCTGTACCTCGGGAGGGTGGTGAAATCTAAAGAAGGACCTTTGGTGAGGGTCTTATTGTAACAACAACAGGGGAGGCTGACGACTCCGATGTCAGAGGGCAGTGATTCCGCTCCATGCTTCAGTCAGAACTTCAAATGAGCTATCCAAGGTGCTGAACCTATTTTGGGGATAGGGTTCAGCACCTTGGATAGCCCCTTTAGAATTCTGACTCATTCCAACTGAAAGCGAGAGCGGATTCATTTCCCCACCGACACTGGAGCCCCCCGCCTCCACTGAATGGGAATGCCGCTTCCATCGTAACGGGCTCGTGTGGGTTACGTAAAGGGCCAAAATGAAATAGGATCAGCGGAGCTTCGTCATAAACAATGGATTGGTTCGCATGTGAGGCCATACCATGGTTCAGTGCTATATAAATAGGTCCAGCGGGAGTGGTGTAGTAAAACCAGGGCTCAGAGGGATGCAGCAACCACACTTTTTCATTAGCAGGGACGCTGATGTCACCTTGCCACCCCCCTCAGATTTCACGGTTCCCTCTGAGCTCAGCAGCTACAGTCAGCACAGTAACTGGTGGATTGGGCTGGGGTGTGTGGATTTTCTCATCAATAATATGGTTGTGAATGGTCCCTCTTCTAATTAAATGGGCACAGAAGCAACTGGTTTTATCCATATGCTGCCCTGAGATCTTAATGATATGGGGTGGAAAACAAATGTAATAAATAAATAAATAAATAAATCATAAGAACGTAAGACGAGCTCTGCTGCCTCTGACCTAAAGCCTGTCTAGTTCAGCGCATGGTCCCATAGTAGCCAACCAGATGCCTATGGGTGAGGTGGGTGGGTTGACGTCCAACATAACTGGATGATGGTGCAGCGAGGTAATTTTTCACCCTGAGAACATAAGAACATATGAAGAGCTGGATCAGACCTGGATCAGACCAAGGGCCCCTCTAGCCCAGCATTCTGTTCACACAGCGGCCGACCAGCTGTTGTCCAGGAACCCACAAGCAGGGCATGAGCGCAACAGTGCCCTCCTACCCATGTTCCCCAGCAACTGGTGTACATAGGCTCACTGCCTCTGGTACTGGAGGTGCCAAGATTCCCTTAGCCCCCACTTCACTTCAATGCCCAAACACACACAGATGAGAAGCTTCAGTCTACAGCTTTTAATCCATTACTTCACAGGGTCACACAGATGCAAATTCTCAGAGAAACTCTCCATCTACAAGGAATGCCTTCAGGGAAATCAAATGGGATTTACGAGTGTTGCCCGCCGTTTGAAGAGGGAGGCGGTCTCACTAGCCTAACTTAAGGGGGGGAGGTCCCTCTCTTGTCGTGAGGCCTCTAAGCGCAGCTTCTCACGCAAGGCCAATTGAGTAGACCATCTAAGTTCTGCCCCTGCCTTCCCTCTCTGCTCTGCATCTGCATATGGCATCTATTGGGTCCTCCTCCTGTTCGCTGCCTCTCACAGGGGAGTGAGGAGGGACCCTCCTCCTCAGCCATCTGGACGTTTGTAACCTGAGAAGCAGGCCTGCTCATATCTGGACTAGCCTGGGAAAACACCTCCCCCATGTCTGATGGTTCTCCTTCAGAATATGAACTGCTATCCTACTCCCTGCACTCAGAAACACCCCTGGCAGAAGGTAGCACACAGCCATCAGGGTTGGTAACCATTGATAGCCTTCTCCAGGAATTTGTCCAACCCCCTTTTAAAACCATCCAATTTGGTGGCCATTGTAATATCTTCAAGGCTACAAAGTGAACCACAGAGCCTGAATTATAAGGAACAAACTTGACTTAGCAGTGGGCTGGTACTCAGCAACGTACAAACTGAAAGTAGTCAGATACAGAAAGTAGTCAGATCCTAATGATATAAGGTAGGATATACATGTTGTAAATCAATAATAATAAAAAATCCTTAGCAACCTTTCCCTTAGGAATCTTTCCCTGCTCGTGCCACACAGGATTGATTCCCCCCATACCACCATTTCTAACTCACTTTAGTTCCTACTCACATTACAGCCATCACTACATCTAGAGGTAGCGAAAACCATAGTTGAACTCTGCACTGCGTGAAGAAGTCCTTTCTTTCACCTTCCACCAATCAGTTTCACAGGATGACCCCACTGGGTTCTAGTATTATGAGAGAGCTCTGAGCTAGGCCTGGTGCGCATCCTGGTTGTGTGAGCCTCAGAAACACTTGCATAGAGAAAGAGAAGCATCGCTGAGCTTAGGTTATCTCCAAGACAGTGAGGACTCTCCCTGATGCTGCACTGTCTTCAGAGACTCTAGGGTGGCTTCCAAGAGTCTTTGAGGGCCAGTGCAGAGCCATGAAGAAGCCTCCTCCTCGTCGAAGCTCAGCAGAAAATTAGGACCTCTCCCTGATGCTATGCTCTCCCCCAGATTAAGAGATGCACTGCCTCTGGCATCTCCCCTTAAAAGGGCCAGGGAGCAGGTAAGGGAAAACAGCCTTCTCCACCTCAGCCCATGGAAAGTTACTGCTGCCAGTCAGAGCAGGCAGTACTGGGGTAGATGGAGAAACAGTCTGACCAGACCTAAGCCAGCATCCCCTGTTTCTGTGAGTCCCACTTTTCCAGTCCTGATATTCCTTCCTTTTCTGTCCCCTGTCCATGAAAAAAGTGAATGCCAAGAAACAACAACAGGGCTTTCCTCTAAAAGAGAAGACGAATTCTAGCTGTGTTCACCCATGCACATCAGTGCCACAGAGGCACGGCAGCTTTTCTTTTGGAACTTGCAAGTCCCTCCTGGTGGGGAAGCAAGAAGTGAGCCATAACCCCAATTTACCCAAATCCTGTGCCAAGGAAACCTGGAGTTTGGGTTCTCCATCAGTTATACTAAATTAAAACATCATTGTTCATTATATTTTTCTACCGCCCAACTGGCAAATGCTGCCAGGGCGATTTACAATGCTAAAAACAAAAACAACAAAGTAACCCACAATAAATAAATAAAAACATAATACAACACCACAAGTAACAGAATACAATACACTATTAAACATTGAAAACATTTTAAAAGTATTAAAACCATGAAAGAGTCAGGAGTAAAGTTAATCAAGTTAATAACCAGAGCAACAGATGAACGGTTAAATGCCTGCTTAAAGAGGAAAGTGTTAGCCTGGCATCTCAATGTATAAGATGAAGCCACCAGGCAGAACGTGCTGGGGAAGGCATTCCACAGATAAGGGGCCACTACAGAGAAAGTTCTTTCCCTCGTAGTCAATAGTTGTACCATTGTAGACAGTGGCAACAAGAAATGTGGCATTGGATCTCCTTCGAAGACAATCTTAACACTTAGGCAGGAACATACGGAAGAAGTCAATTGAGCGAGTCACAAAATACAAATACCTTGGAACTTGGCTCAATGAAAGAAATGAGCAAACACAAGAGATAAACGCAAGAGTGGAGACGGCAAGAACAGCGTTTGTTCATATGAAACCATTATTATGTAATCGAGACCTTAATCTTGCGGTAACAATTCAGATGGTAAGGTGCTACGTGTTCTTAATATTATTTCATGGAGTGGAGGTTTGGACACTTAAGAAGAACTATCTGAGGAAAACCGAATCCTTCGAAATGTAGATATACCGACGCATGCTGAAAACACCGTGGACTGATCGAGTAACAAATGAGAACGTACTATGCAGAGTAAGCAAACAAACAATTGGTAAAGACCATCAAGAGAACATTACAGTACCTTGGTCATGTATGGCAGCCCCTGGGAATCAGGCTTCCTGCACTGAGCAGGGGGTTGGACTCGATGGGCTTGTAGGCCCCTTCCCACCCTGTGATTCTATGACCTTGAGCAAAGGGCTGGGTGCGCCTGATCTCGTCTGATCTCGGAAGCTAAGCAGGGTCAGCCCTGGTTGGTACTTGGATGGGAGACCGCCTGGGAATCAGGCTTCCTGCATTGAGCAGGGGGTTGGACCCGATGGGCTTGTAGGCCCCTTCCCACCCTGTGATTCTATGATCTTTCTATGATCTATGTTATCCAAGTCAAAAAATACACCATACTGCAACTCATTATACAAGGGAAAATGGAAGGGAAAAGATCCATAGGAAGTTGAACATCATGGTTAAAGAATCTGCGGGAATGGTTCAGCTGTACTTCTATACAACTATTCAGAGCAAAGGTGTCAAAAGCAAAAATAGCTGTAATGACAGCTAACCTCTGATAGGAGACGGCACCTTAAGAAGAATATGGAAGAAGGTGCTCCCCCAGGTAGCCTGGTCCTAAGCCGCTTAGGGCTTTATGGGTATGCACCAACACTTTGAATCAGGTCCGGAAAGCAGATGACAACCCGCAGAGTTGCCACAGCACTGCAGCAATATGTTTGAAACGGCCAGTCCCAGCAAGCAGCCTCCTGGCTCTATTCTGCATTAACTGAAATTCCCAGACCATCTTCAGAGGTAGCCACACGTAAAACACATTACAATATAATGTACACGGGAGGTTAGCAATATGAGGAAAACTGAAGCCAGGCCATCTCTCGGCATTCGTATTTATTTCGTTATTTAGCATAACATGCTGTCTCTACTAATCATTAGGAGAGACAAAGAGTTGCAAAGCATTAATCCTACCCAGTAGAAAGCCTAGCAGCCCTCTGCAGGTATTCACCTTCTGCTATTCCACCAGGCACTTTTGCTCACAAGCTCACTTTCATGGACATAAGGACTAGAAACTTTAAAATCATGAAGTCAAAATTCTCAGCCTGCTAGACTGGGGGCCAAATAATACCATCTGTGCGTAAAAGGTGAGATCGCAAAGAATACACGTGGCTTTAAACTCCAAATCACACCATACCCAGACAACTGAATTACTGTTTTGAAAAGGTCATGGTTATGTTAAGCTGAATTCTTGACTTCCCCCTGCACCATTTGGACGCCTGGGGACGTACGTGGGTATTAATGGTCTGTCAGTTCTTTCTCAGCCTTAGAATTAGCAATATCGCTATGCTCTGCAACACTGAAATACATACAAAGTAGCTGTGTGTGTGTGTGGAATAAATGTTCCATATGTTCCAGCCTGCAATTGGAAAACACAATATGCTGGAAGTACGCGATGCAAATCTAGTGCTGACGCGAAGTAGGGAAGAGAATTCCCCTTACCTTTTCCTTTATTGTCCTGTGAGTTCACACTGGCCTGCTCTCCATGTCTCCCAAATCAAACCGGGAGCAAGTCTAACAGTAATACTGGAACTGAAGCATGCATTGTTTCTCACAGACTTCTATTTCATTTGCCTCTTTCTTCACTCTGTCAACTAGTACAGATGAAGACATGCAATTGATAAAACACGGCAAAAAAAAGCAATTGATGTGATTGTGAGTGTGGCTGCATCAAGATTCTCTAGGTGGAGATCTGCACATATGCTTCCGCACTTCGTGTAAAACTCTGTGCAAAAAGCTTGATGCAGCTGTACCTACAATATGCATCAAGCCTGGAATTTTTGCAGTGTTTTATTCCTGTGTACATGCACGCTGATAATGTGGAGGAGAAGGGAAGCCACAAATGAACTGCAGGACTTTTGAAAGCATCCTGAAAAGCTAAGCAGGTTTGACCCTATCAGGTGTCTGAATGGGAGATCACCTGGGAACCATATGTAAGCCAGGGAATGAATTCGAGAGAAGGAAAGACCGCCAACCAACATACATCAGTAAAAGGTGTTCCATCCACCTTCTCAAAAGCAGCAGAAAGAACTGCCAACTTAATTCTTCCTAGGTGCAAAGTGAGCTTCTGTTGAGCAAATGGTGTTCTATTGATTACTGGGTGCCATGGCAAGAGGCCGGAAGCTGGAATCCCATCAATGAAATCAGACATAAGGAATTTATATGCAAGCATGCTTGTGCTACGGCAACAATGCTTAACTGAAATTATTTAAATACACACACACACACACACACGCACACACTCTCCTGGGATTGTCTTCATCTCAACCCTTGTTTCCACCCAACTACCTTCAAAGCATGTACCTTTACATTTTAGTCTTCCTGGATCTTTGTGATATTCTTTCTTTCTTTCTTTCTTTCTTTCTTTCTTTCTTTCTTTCTCTCTCTCTCTCTCTCTCTCTCTCTTCTCCTCCTCCATTCCCAGATCAAGAAACACACAAACACATTCAATGACAGGACAATCGGAAGCATGCACGCACGCACGCACGCACGCACGCACGCACACACACACACACACACACACAGTGACATCAGAAACAGACGGGATAACAAAGGAGCAAACCTTGTTCCTCCATCGCTGGTTCGCAGCCTCACACTTTAGAGTTTGATGATAAACAGTGCAGACAATGAGGCCATCTGTTCCCGGGGACGAATCGAGCGACAGTGAAGACAAGCTCGAACATGGAAAACAGAGGGGAAAGAGGGTCCTTCCTCCCTGCGGGGTAGGAGGACGGAGCTCTGATAGGCCATTGGTTACCCGTCAGGCCTCCCTTGGGCAGTTATAAAGCACCCAGCAGGCAAGGCTCAAAGAGAGGAAAAGCCACAGCGAGGGTGTTTCGCCCCGCACACGTCAGGGAAAGAAAGCAAAAGTCACAGGCGCCTTTTGGAAAGCCAAAATGAGATTTGAAGAACTCGTAGTTTCATCTGTCTTGCAGGAACAAACCTCAAGCACATGTTGACAACAAAAATAACAACACCTCTATAGACATTCTCTTTGCTTCTGTGTCCCGTGACACTGCCCTGTGCATGAAAACCAAATTCTGGTTAGCTTGTAAACTCAATGGCCTTGGGCTGCAAAACACAACTGATTCATGTCATTTGTTACATTTATGTCCCACCTTCCTACAGTGGAATTCAAAGGAGGTTTACGGGGGGGGGGGGGGTCTCCCAACCAGGCATTGGGCTGGTGTCGATCGTCTAAGCTTCAGCAAGGTGGCTGCATCATGATGCCTTCAGACCATAACCCTGGGATTATTCTGCATGTGGTCTGCTGGGGAGAAGGATGCAGAAAGGATTATTCTGAGACTTTTTGGAAGGACTTTTTGGAGACTTTTCCTGGGGTACACAGTGGAAATCATCCACACCTCTCAGACTCATGTGGAGATCAGAACTATCCACCACATTTCACACTTCTCCAAATCTTTCCATGCAGTTCTTGGCAGTTATAACATATAAAAACTTGAACTCATGGATGCTCGCAGAATTCCACGTCGAAGTTGGTCCCAAGCTGTGACCTTATCAGACTGTGAGTTTTCGTTTTTCTTTTCATGTGTATTGTCTTGTACGTTTCCCCAAAATAAATGGATCAATTGTGCACATATCTGAAACAAACACATTTTTCTCCCATCGATTAAAGCGAGCTTGCACATTTTTCAGAAGTATGCATACTTTCATGCGCCTTTTTCAAACATATGTGTTTTTCAAGCACATTTCTTTTGTTCTGTGAATTACATAGCAAGCTCAGAAGTATAAGAATTTCAACTACAGATTGCAACCGGGTCCATATTCAGTTCTAGGAAGTATGAACTCAGTCAACTGTGGTCAAAAATGAACCGAAACGAATTTCTCATACACCCCTACTTAAAATACATTTAGAAATGCATACTTTGAGACAAACTACATTTAAATGACACACATTTGTTAATTTTTATGTGCCTTAAAAAACAACAACAGCCTGAGTGAATATGCGCAGAAGAGAGACAGACTGGAAACAGACAAATTTGCCCCTCCTGAGACAGCGAATGCAGAGTTCTGAAGACTTTGCCCATTCAAGTAATGTCTGGAACAGACCAGCTTAGCTTTAGCATGGTTGCTGCATAACATGCTTTCAGCTTAAAATCTGAGAGCATTAATTAACTCAAGGGGTGCGCAAAGTAATGTTGATATTTGTTTCAAAAGTAGCATATCAAACAATGACAAAGACATAACTGAACAAATACACCATGTTGCATTCTGCCAATGATGCTTAGTGCATTTTTTTGTTAATTACATACCTGCTGACATTTCTCAGATTATTTTAAAAAAGGGGTGTATGTGTAACATCCAGGTCCCATTGGGGATGTGTGAATCCACCCCCATCCGGGTTCTCCATTGCCAGTCTGCTCACTCACCTCTACAGAATTCCTTGTAAGCAATGGCAGTCAAGCGAGTGCTAAAATTCAAGACTGGATTAAAGATCGACCAAAACAGCAGCACCCTGTAATTGTCCGACAATATGTCTTATTCACAGTTCAGAATATTTTTCAACAGCTCCAGCATGTGACATGGCATGCTCCACATTGCATGGCACCTCACTGTCCATGTGCATGTATTTGGGTGCATGTGCAACAAAGACAAGATGCATCCGCAATCACTGGGGCATTAGATCAGGTGGCTCCGAAATGCCCTCTCCTCCTGAACAGGGCTCGGACTGCACCATTGTTCAATCCGTGGTTACGAGCTCTGAAACAGGAGGTGAGACGGCTAGAGCGCCGGTGGTGGAAGTCTCGCTCCAAAGACGATCAGACATGGGCTAGAGCTGTATCTTCAGCCTATCACGTGGCGGTGAAGGCAGCAAAAAAGGAATATTATGCTGCCTCCATCGCGTCTGCAGAGTGCTGCCCCAGGAGGCTGTTCCAAGTGGTCCGGAGCCTGGTCGGTCCTGTGGCTCCGGAACCACTGGAGCATTCTAAGGCCTCCTGTGAGGCCTTGGCAAGGCACTTTGCGGATAAAATTGACCAAATTAGGTGTGTTATTCCGCACGCTGTGGATACAGTTAGTGAGCAAAAGGTGGCCTGTGGCAAACTGGTTTTGTGGGATCGGTTCCAGCTTCTTCCTCCTGATGAAGTGGACAAGGTGCTTTCATCTGTACGGCCGACCACCTGCTTACTTGATCCTTGCCCATCTTGGCTCATTATGGGCTGCAGAGAGAGACTGGGTGAGGGGATCAGGGCAGTGGTGAACGCCTCCCTTGAGGAGGGAGTGATGCCATCAGCCCTCAAGGAGGCAGTGATAAGACCGCTCTTAAAGAAGCCCTCCTTGGATCCTCAAGTTCTGAACAACTTTCGCCCAATCTCAAATCTGCCATTTTTGGGCAAGGTGATTGAGCGAGTGGTGGCGGTGCAGTTGAAGGCACACTTGGAAGAAACTGATTATCTAGACCCATTTCAGTCGGGCTTCAGGCTTGGGCATGGGACAGAAACAGCCTTGGTCGCCTTGGTAGATGATATGAGGAGGGCTCTGGATAGGGGCAAATGCTCCTTCCTTGTTCTCCTCGACCTCTCAGAGGCTTTTGATACCGTTGACCATGGTATCCTCCTGGACCGCCTGGAGGGGTTGGGCATTGAAGACACCGTATTGCGGTGGTTCCGGTCCTTCCTCTCCGGCAGGTATCAGAGGGTAGCACTGGGAGAGGAGGTTTCGGACCCGTGGCCACTTACTTGTGGGGTGCCACAGGGTTCCATCCTCTCCCCGATGCTATTTAACATCTATGTGAAGCCGCTGGGGGCTATCATCAGGAGGTTTGGGGTGCAGTGTCATCAATATGCGGATGACATGCAGCTCTACCTCTCATTCAAATCTTCACCAAGGTTGGCCGTAGAATCCCTGTCCAAATGTCTGGAGACGGTGAGTGGCTGGATGGGGAGGAATAAACTGAAGCTGAACCCTGACAAGACCGAGGTACTTTTGGTGGGAGACAAGAGGAGGCTAGGGGATGTTGACCTGGTGCTGAATGGGGTACGGCTACCCTTGAAAGACCAGGTCCGCAGCCTGGGGGTCATTTTGGACTCCCAGCTGTCCATGGAGGCTCAGGTGTCAGCTGTGAGCCGGACAGCGCTGAATCAACTCCATCTGATAGGGCGGCTGCGCCCCTTCCTTCCCGACCATCTGCTCCCATCGGTAGTACATGCCCTGGTCTCCTCTCGTTTAGACTACTGTAATGCGCTCTATGTGGGGTTACCCCTGAAGACGGTTCGGAAGCTGCAGCTGGTACAGAATGCGGCGGCTTGCCTGATTAAAGGCAGCCGCCGGCGAGATCACATCACTCCAGTGCTGAAGGAGTTGCATTGGTTACCAGTTGTTTTCCAGGCCAAATTCAAGGTGTTGGGTTTGACCTTTAAAACCCTATATGGTTCTGGCCCAGCCTATCTTCAGGAGCGCCTCCAGCAGCACCAGACAGGCTGCTCAAGAAGATCAGCCTCGGATGGCCTTCTCTCTGTCCCATCAGCCAGGACAGCTAGACTGGTGGGGACGAGGGAGAGGGCCTTTTCTGTGGTGGCCCCCACTTTGTGGAACTCCCTCCCTAGGGAACTCCGTCATGCCCCCTCTTTAACGAGCTTCCATCGTGCATTAAAAACGTGGTTGTTCAGGCAGGCATTTGGGCTGGGTTAGGGTATTTCAGAAAATGTTTTTATTGTAGAATTGTATTGTTTTAAACTGTTTTATTGTATGTTGTACATCGCCCAGAGTGGCTGGGTGACCAGCCAGATGGGCGATTAATAAATTTAATAATAAATAAATGAATAAAAATCCTTTTGCCACTCAAAGATCTAACTGCTAAGAAAGGGAGAGGATGCTGGACCCAGAAGAATGGAAACTCAGCATGAAACGTCTTTGCTGAGGGACCAGCACTACCTGCGTATTCACTACTGGGCCATGCTTAAGGTTTGGTATTAGTGTGCAAAGCCCTACACAGCTTGGGACCAGGATACCTGAGAGAGCATGTTCTCTGTTATCAACCTGCCTGGTCACTGAAGTCATCAGAGGGCATGCTCCTGGTGGTTCCACATGGACCTATGGCCTGATTGGAATCCACATGAAGAGCCTTCAGTGTGGTGGCCCCCTTCCTGTGGAACTCCCTGCCTTTGGAGGTCAAGCAGGTACCAACACTAGGTTGTTTTTGGCGCCTCCTGAAAACTACTCTTTCCCAGGAAACCTTCCTTGGTTAACCAGCCTTGGTTATATTGGCACTCTTGTTTTTTAAAGAATAATTTTACTATCATGTTTCATTCTCTGTATCTTTTGTTCATTTTATCTCTTGTTCATCGCTCCAGAATGGGTTTAGATGTGGAGAGGTATACAAATGTTGTAAATAAATAAAGCAGCAAACCCTGGTGGCTCCCACCAAAAGAATGTTAACAAGGACCTTGCCAAGGGCCAAAAGTGGGTCCGTGATTTACCAGGGCCAAGTTTCAGGAAACAGGTAAAATTGGCATAGTTGAGGGCAGGGGGGATACAATTATGCCTAAACACTGTTGGCGTATCACACTACTGATATAATCCCCCAATCCTTCTAAAAATCACTACCCATCTATAAATGAAATATCAGTCACCGTATTTTCCGAGGTTCCATATTTATGAGATGCAAGAGGCGAGGAGGAACACCGGGGAAGACCGGCTAGGTTAATGAATATGCTGCCCTCTGACCCCCAGAGAGCGCATGCTGATCGATGTGGCAAACAAAGAGCGGGGAGCGGATCCATGGAGACGTGAAGGCTCGAATGCCGTCCAAGTCAATCAATGGCAGCGTTTCTGCTCCTTCCAGTCAGGGAGGGGTTGGGGGAGCAAAGCCATCCCCTGAGAAATGGACACTGCCACAGAACAGGCTCATCCACACTGAAACCAGATGAAAGAATCCAGGTTTATTCACGGCATGTGCTAACTGAACAGCATGCCTCTGAAACGGCACTTCGTAATAAAGATGGGACGCATGCTTGGAAACAGGAAGTGTGAGGGAGACTATTTTTGGTTCTGGTCCCAAGCACCAATGGCACATGGCCCCCTGGAAGGTTTTCCATGAGGAAACAGTCCTCAAGCTGAAAGAGCTTGAGGACTGTGCTTACACAGGCTACCTATATGCTTCCGAGCCCAATTAAAAGTGCTGGTTTTGCCTGATAAAGCCTTACACGGCTCACCACAGTACCTGACGGAACGCCTCTCCCGGCATGAACTGACCTGTACACTATGCTCTGCATCTAAGGTCCTCCTCCGGGTGCCTCCCCTGAGGGAAGCGTGGAAAGTGGAAACAAGGGAGAGGGCCTTTTCGGTGGTAGCCCCCCATTTATGGAACACTCTCCCTGACAAAGCCTGCCTGGCACCAACACTGTCATCTTTTCGGTGCCAGGTTAAAACTGCCCTCTTCTCTCAGGCATTTGGCATCAAGAGTCTCTTTGATTGTCTCTGGCTGCTAGTTTTAAATGGTTTTAGTTATGTGTTGTGTGTGCTATTTGTTCTATGTCATTACGTGAATGGATGGCTTTAAAAGGGGGTTGGGCAAAGGCCTGGAGGAAAAGGCTATCAACGGCTACTAGTCCTGATGGCTCTGTGCTACCTCCAGTACCAGAGGCAGTGAGCCTATGTACACCAGTTGCTGGGGAACATGGGTAGGAGTGTGCTGCTGTGCTAGTGTCCTGCTTGTGGGTTCCTGGTCGACAGCTGGTCGGCCACTGTGTGAACGGAATGCTGGACAAGATGGACCCCTGGTCTGAGCCAGCAGGGCTCTTCTTAGGTTCTTACGTTGTTCTGAACGGTTTTATACTTTATATAATGTATTTTAATGTGTGTGTGTTTTTAATTTTTTGTGAACCTCCCACAGAACTTCGGCTATGGGGCAGTATAGAAATATAATATATGAAATGAAAATGAAACGGAAGAGGTTCCCTGTCTCTGCCTTTCACCAAGAATAAAAGCTATGCAGAGCATCCCCCATCAAACCTTATTTAAAACCCCCTCTGTCTTCTAAGTACTTACTCTCGTGCTGATCTTCGCAACGTTAGGGACTGGAAACATGGGGAGGCCGGGCTGTTGCTACTGTTGTTGCTTTTAAGAGAAAAGCTGTGATTTGAAGGCAGCTGTATTCCGTGTAAAACACCATATCCTGCAGCTTCCACGGAATTGTAGCATACATGCACCGCGTAACATTTCACAGGTGTAAACAAGGACATGCTTGCAATTCCCCTATTCTCACATCACTGGGCATCCCCACCAACACCACCATTACATACTATGTAAGGTTCCATTCCAGTTGGATGCAGTGGTATAGCGGAGGCAGGGCTCGCAGGGACGCAGCCCCGGTACTGTTTCATCAGCAGGGACTCTGATGTTATCTGCCACCCCCCTCAGAATCCCCTGTTCCCTCTGAGCTTAGCTGCGATCCTCACTGTCACTGTGGGAGGAATGCATTTTCCAAGCAACACTATATTGTTCCATGTTGGAATGCAAAGTCTTTGGGATGACTTGGTCTGGAAGGGGCAACTGAGACCTCTTCGCTTTACCAAAGATGTGCCTTGTGGAGATGAAAACTCCTAGAACTGGTTTGTTGACATGGACTGACAAAGCAGCCTGAAAGGTTTGGACTGCCCTTGGAGATTGTCACAATGAGCTCCTGAATTTCCAAATTTACCACTAAACCTCTCTCTCTCTCTCTCTCTCTCGCTCTGTGTGTGTGTGTGTGTGTGTGTGTGTCAGGGTGGAAACTGAGCCCATAGAGCCCCAGAGCACTTCTGATTCTGAGGAGGAACAGCAATCCGTGGAAGAGGAGCCAGCTCATCCCTCACAGGCACAGCAGCTGGCAGAGATTCCTCCTGCCAGCATTCCTGGGACAGATAGTGACCCTGGCAGTGAGAGAGCGCTGGAGGGGGGCTTGCTGGACGCTTGGCGCCGACGCAGGGAGCGGCAACAGATGGAGGGCGCTGAAAGGAGGCATAGCGCTCCTTTGGCGCGCAAGCAACAGTTGCGTCCCAAGGACCCAAGGGAAAGAGGGGGGATCTCTCCCTAGCCCATAAGTTCAGGGTCTTCCCGTGGTTCTCCTTCAAATGGGGACCAACTGCCTTACCTGGAGCTTAGGCTACTCTGCTATCTTTCCCCAGTGCTGTTCCTTGCTTAGTCGCTAGTGATTAGTATCTGAAAGAGTCATAAAGGAATAAAGGAAAGCCTTGGAAAGAATCCTCGTCGTCTGTGTCCTGAGTTGGCTATTGGAGGGGACTGCAAGAGGCAGCTAGGGCGCTCCTGACAGTGTGTGTGTGTGTGTAGTTCAATCCAGCTGGGTGCGTGGACGTTTCTGTGGGAGGGGGAGGGGGGAGATATAATGAAAGAGCTTAGGGAAGGCTAAGGGGTAATGTTGGGGTGCTCAGGGAGTGTGCAAGGGGGCTCTTTAAATGAGAGGGGAGCTGTCCATGAAGGCTGAGTTGAGAGGATGACACTTCCATACAGTATCATCTTTTGAAAACCCAAAATGTTTGTGTTTGAGTGAGTGGGTGAGTGAGTGGGTGTGTGAGTGAGTGAGTGAGTGAGTGAGCGGGCAAAAAAGATTTTAATACCCTGGCATTTCTTCTCAGAAGTCCAGTTGAAATACCCCTGCCTTCCTCTCAGCTGCAGGGTTTTTGGATCCCAGCTGAAGGCTGTGTATCTTACAAAGCTGTACAATCGTAGAAGGGGCGTGGCTGTGACTGTCATGGAGGGATCCTGCCCTTCTGGATTGGCCACTGCGCTACTGGTTGGATGTACTCATTTACCCCGTGGTGGACTGTCCTTCCCTTATTTAAAAGCCAAGATGGCGTTTTCGTCTTTGGGGTTAAAGATAGATGAGAAACTGAAGGATGACCACGTTCTCCATCCATGCATTAGTCTGGGGAGCGTGAATCAGGTGGGTTTGCTTAAAAATGCAGCCCAAGCAAAAGTCCTCAAGCATCTCTACCGAGTACCCTCCACTCGAACATATCATTTTGAAAGAGTGCTAGCAGCTCCCATCAATGTTGTTTTAACAAACACCCTCCAAAGGCAAGAATAGGGACAAAAGAAGGGCAGGGACTGACCAGGACAGGGAACAGAAAAAAGGGTCTATCCCTGGTAAACTGGAACGGAGCATAAGCCCACGGGGCCGCTTCTTCCTGGCTGCGACCGGTAGCATAGCAAGACACTGTTTTTCCGCCTTCTTTTCACTCCCCCAGTTTGTGAAGTCAACCTTCATTCTTTCGTAGGCAAGGAGCGACAGCCCACGAGCTCAAACAGGATTGAAATACGACGGTGCTTCAATCGGGATTGCCAAAGGGATTAAACAGCGCATCCCCTCCTCAGCTCGCTGCCGAAGCCATATGGAGACCCAGAGAGAAAGACAGTGGCTGGCTGGCACGCGGCATTTCAAATCTTCTCCATTAGGCACAACCCATCAGCAACATCTCTGCATGCGCCCCTTCGTGCGTTTCTCGGCCGTGTGCACTCCCTTAACAGCCAGCTGTTGCTGCTGCAAGGCAGCCGACATACAACAACAAAAGCAAGCCACCACAAGAAAAGCAATATGGATTATACCTCCCTCTGTTCTGTTCCTCAGGTCTCTGCCTTCTCCCCCCTCCCCCCACCCCCGAGATGTGCCGTGCCTCTGATCGTGATGGTGCAATTACAAGCTTTGCTGAACGCCGTCTGCAATAGCCAGCCAAGAAATTCATGTTTATGTACTGATTCTTTCTCTCGCCCACCGACTGCAGAAGGAAGCAACCTTCCCATCACTCCCAGCACCACCACTTCTCCCCCCAACTCCAACCCCTCCAAGACTTCCACCTCATTTACTAGGGAAAGACTTAATTTGGGGAAAATGTGTCCATGGGTGAAAAGTAACTGTTTCTATTGCATCCTTATTTTACATACACACACACAGAGTGATGGTGTGGGAACCCGATTCCATCTGGGAATTGATGGGACCCCCTCTGCCCACAACCCTGAGTCCAGCTCACCAAGCCCAGCCCTCACTCGCCTCCTGCCCATGCTCAGTGAGCGGCCTGCACTCACCTCGGAGGCCTCATCGAGTTCCGTAGTTGCCATTTTTTGAAAAATAAAATGATAGTAAAAAAGTGCATATATGCGTGCAAGCAAAAATGCACATCTTTGCGAATGTGCATATTTGTGCATGCGCAAAATGTGCATTTTTGCAAAGATGTGCATTTTTCTACATACACAAATATGCATGTTTGTGAAAATGCACATACGCACGTTTTTGCAAATGCCATTTTATTTTTCAAAAAATGGCAACCACGGACTTCAATGAGGTCAAGGGGGCGAGTACGGGCTGCTCGCCGAGAGCAGGAGGGGCTTGGGCATGGTCCAGGGACTAGCAAGTGGGGGCAGGGCTGGGTGGGCACCCGGAGAACCCAGATGGGGGTGGGTTTGCACATCCGTATACACACACTGTTAGAATGGCTTGTTAAAACTGTAAACACAAATTGTTAAGAGTTATCTTTCTTCTAGGTTCAAGCTCTCCCCACCCCTGAGAGTCTACCAGCGAAATCTCCAAGGAGAGGCCAATCCATCCTGTTCATGAGCATATTCTAGTGTGCATGCATCCCAAAACACCCCACAGCTGTGCAAGCATTTGTTTTTAAATGAATAGTATAACCTATCGTAAGACAATTATATTTCTCTAGTATTTCTTGAACCCCTCTAGGCTTTTGAATCAGAGAAGGCCAGGCTATGGCAGAGTAAGTCAAGACAGCAAACAGAAATGTAAATGGAATCTTTCGCCATCTGTAATGGTGCTTAAGCGAGGCCTAGGTCAGCTGTCCTTGGAATGAGGAACCTAGGATGCCCCGATCTTCAGCTGCAAAATGTCAGGGCATCTGTGAGATTATTTCTGGTCTTGGCCAGCTGGAGGGAAAACTTGGAAAAATGAAGAGTAGGGGAGAATTGGCCCAGCAACTAACATCTTCTCCCCACAGTTGCATTATGTGTCAAGCAGGTTTGGAAATCCCACACTGGCTTCATATGATGATGTCTAAGTCCTCAGGCATTAACCTCCGACAGTTGACAGACAAAACAGAAACTCACACAGGAGTTTGTACTTTAGGAACACAGGTAGTAGGGATGTCTGTCGCTGGGAAATTCTGTTCTTTTTTGATTTGACGGGGCTCTATCACTGAGCTATGGCCCCTCCCTTAAAATCTAAAAGGAACAGCCTGCTTCCCTCCAACACCCAGCAGGAACATATTCATAATCACCGGTAATAATATGTGTAGAGCTCTTGCGTACAGTATTAAGAAGTGATTCATAAACCATTGTGTGCTGCAGTCTTTAAACTGCCCTGTAATGTCAGTCAGAATCATTATCCACACATGGCAGGATTCAGGGCTGGGGCTGAAAGAATCATAGAATCATGGACTCATAGGGTGGGAAGGGGCCTACAAGACCATGGAGTCCAACCCCCTGCTCAGTGCAGGAAGCCGGATTCCCAGGTGGTCTCCCATCCAAGGACTAACCAGGGCTGACCTTGCTTAGCTTCTGAGATCAGATGAGATCGGGCACATCCAGCCCTTTTCTCGAGTAATGCAAGGGTGGTGGTGGTGGGGAGAAACACAAATGAACAGAATGAACGGAAAAACATGGCACAGGATGCTCTACAAAATCCAATGAAGAGATCCTGAAAGCATCAGTTCTGCTTCGGAAACAAGTCTAAGTTCCTTAGACCTGGTAATCTGGGAAGAATTGGGACAAGGAGACTTTCACAAACATTCCTAAAGGTGAGCAGCTATTCAGAGAACTGAAGCTCCACCTCCAACTAGGGATGCTGGAGAAATTCGAGATGGATTAAAATGAGCTCGGATTTCAGAGTGCAGGACACGGAATAATGGGCTCAAGTTACAGGAAGCCAGATTCCGACTGAACATCAGGAAAAACTTCCTGAGTGTCAGAGCAATACGGCAATGGAACCAATTACCTGGGGAGGTGGTGGGCTCTCCCACACTGGAGGCCTTCAAGACGAGGCTGGACAGCCATTTGTCAGGGATGCTCTGACTTGGATTCCTGCATTGAGCAGGGGGTTGGACTCGATGGCCTTGTAGGCCCCTTCCAACCCTACTATTCTATGATTCTATGATTCTATGATTCTAAGAATCCGACCTGCAGAATCTACTGCAGAGTGCCCCCCTTCAGGCCGTGTGGAGTCCGTGGACTTTGGGATGATTTTTTTACTTTCCCGAAATTTACGCATATAAATCCGTAGAAAAATACACAAGTTTCTGCTGAGGAAAAATTGAATGGAACGGGGGACAATACGATAAATGTTACGTACTGAGGTAAATTATGTAATTACTTACGTAAATACTTACGTAACAATTTACATAATTATTTCCGTATTTTTCCACATGATGGGAAAAAAAGTTCACATCCGTCTGTGGGCGGATGATGGGATGAAAGGCGCCTGACAATCCGTGAAACAAAGATGAAGCGGATTGTACACAGTCCGTACATCCCTACCTGCAAACACTGCAACTGCCTCCTTTGGCTTGTGAGACCACAGCAGGCACCGTACTTAAAGTGGTGCTGTGCCAAAAATGTCTCCCACATCTTTTTTCGACCATTATCATTCAATTTGGCAGAAAAGGAATTGCTTTCGGAAAGAAATTCAATGGTGAAGAAATTTCACAGAAATTCTCAAGGGTTGGATTTGGGTTTCTTGGGCTGACCTCACTTAGGAGGTAGCCAAGGAGGGAGCACAAACTGTCCTGTTTTTCATTGTACCATCATCTCTCTGGCCGCCTGTAGCCTCCTCAGCTTCCCACACTTCAATTAAAGCCTGGTTTAAGGCACCATGAGGTAATTCCTCTCAAAGGGCTTTTTCAGATCAGGATGTGCAGGCAGCCTAGGAGACTAGCAGCGATGAGGTAAGCTCAAAAACACCACAAAAATATATTATACAACATTCTGTATGAGGCAGGCAAAGGGAAGCCTCTTTCATGTGGGGAGAAAACATTCAGGAAATTGGAAGGCAGGTTTTGCAGGGCACTAACTCCACCTCATCCCTGGAGCTGGGCACCACGCTGCCCCCACCTGCATTGTGGTGGATGCAAATTGGGGACCAGCCTGCCAAGACAGTTGCTGTTGCAGCACAAGAAAACCCCAACCAAAAGAGAAAGAAGCTGTGCTACAATCCCTAGCTATGAGAAATTGTTGAGAATTTCTCCCCCCTTTGGAGAGATTCGATTAAATTCTCTCCCAAATTTCTCTGCCCACATGTAACGTGGAGAATTTCAAGAGGCCATTTGTGCACAGCTCGTACTTGAAGGCAGTCTTCGCAGTTATAAAGTCTCAAAACTTGTTTTCCTCATAATGAATGCTGGGAAGCTCAATTCTTTGCCAAAATACCACATTTTTTTATTTTATAAACTTTCACTGTACAGGCAAGGATTGGAATGAACACACAGCCCTGGTTGGCCACTGAATTCAAGAATTAGTCACAGCCCATCCAGACTCGAGCACAATACCCCCTCTTTGCTCCAAGCGGTTGAAATATCCATGGAAATTCAATATTGCCAATGAAAGTTGTGCATCTGCTGCTTCTAAATTACCTTACCCGCTACACAAAATTAGAAAGAGAGACTAATAGATCAGAATTAGGCTATAATAAACTTCCATCAACACACCTTCGTATATCAGCCTCCACTCCTTGCGGGTATAATTATAACATTTTTGAATCAGGGGCCGGGGTGGGGTGTGTGGAAGATATACCAACATGATCTATGCGGGGCTTTGTGTTTTTTTGAGTGGCGGTGGGAGGGGGGGGAGGCATTTAACCTGAACAAATGATGAATATTAGTATGTGATTAAGAGGTTTTGTAGATCAGGCATGAGAAGCCAAAACGTAAGTATTTTGCGTTGATGGGGACGCTGAAAGCATAATGTTCCTGTTCCGCTAATGGGCTTTGAGCAAAACCAAGTGCCCCCTGGCTAGATAATGATTACAAAGAGAGAGCAGACGCTGGAGAAAAACAAACAGAAACACACACACAGTATGGTCCAGCCAACAGAATGGTGGCCTCTGGACGTCAGTCACTAACACGTTCTGGAATCTTTCATGATGCTAACGTTGGAAAGAGAGCAGGTGCAATTCCACACATATCCAGCCTGGGCTTGGATTTAGAAGACCTGGATTTACTTATTCAGTTTATACACTGCCTTTTTTCCCTCTTGCAAGGAACCCAAGGCGGCTTACGTGGTCCTCCTGGACTCCATTTTATCCCGGTCTCACCTCGACCAGGGACACACTGTAACGGTTTGCACGATTACTGCAGCCCACTGTGGCTTATTTAGGCCACAGTGGGTTCCGGTACATGCCGCCGGCCATTTTGAATATTTGACCCTCGGTGGTAGGTCGCCGTGGTTTGCCGGTAAGACCTTTCTCTTCTCCCAGGCATTCAGCAGCATATGATAAGTTTTACTCGATCCTGGAATGTCTTATGCTTATGGTTGTTTGCTTTTGAGATGGTTTGTTTGAAGTTGTTTTAGATATATGTTTCTTGTGTGCATATTGTCTGTCCATGTGTTTTTAAGTACATGGTTTTTAATCTCTGTATATTGTATTTTTAATTTTTGTGAACCGCCCAGACCGCTTCGGCCATTGGGCGGTATACAAAGGCAATTAATCATAATCATCATCTGAACCTGGGCGGCATGGCTTGTTGAATGGGGAAACAACCCTCCAATAACCCAGCCAGGGTTATTGGAGGGTTGTTTTCCCATCCAACAAGCCATGCTGCCTGGGTTTGGATGACATGACAAGCCACTGCCAGGGCTTGAACAGGCAATATGGTGCGCACAGCTGCCGCGGCTCGTCATAGCTTAAATAAGCCGCGGTGGGCTGCGGTGATTGTGCAAACCAGGTCACTGACTTTCTTAGCTTCAATTCTCCATCTCTACAGTGGGAATGACCCACCCCGAAATGTCACAGTGAGATAGCTGGGTGTCATCCACATATTGATAACACCTCAGTCCATATCTCCAGATAGCCTCTGCCAGTGGTTCCATGGAGATGTCGAACAGCATGGGGGATAAAACAGAGCCCTGTGGCACCCCGTGGCATAACTGCCAAGGGACAAAGCAATAATCCCCCAGCACCACCTTCTAGAATCAGCCATCTAAGTAGAATGACTGCAGCGCAATGCCTCCATCTCCCAGCCCAGGTAGCCTATCTAGAAGGATACCGTAGCCGATGGCATCAAAAGCTTCTGAGAGGTCCAAGGGAATCAACAGGGTCGCACTCTCCCTGTCCCTCTCCTGACAAAGGTCATCCCACAGGGCGAGCCAGGCAGTTTCTCTTCCAAGACCAGGCCTGAAGTCCTAGATCTAGATAACTGGTTTATTCAAGAGTGCCTGGCGTTGGCCAACAACCACCTGCTCAAGCATCTTGCCCAGGAAGGGGATATTAGCAACTGGCCTATAGCTGTTAACACCTTCAGGGTCCAAGTTAAGCTTTTTCAGGAGTGGCCTAATAACTGTCTCCTTTAAAATGGCTGGCACAACTCCCTCTCTCAAGGAGGAGTTGACAACCTCCTGGACCCAGCCAGACATCCTCTCCGTATTAGATATAATAGGCAATGACGGGCAAGGGTCAACCACACAGATGGCTGACCAGACTTGGCCAAGCACCTTGTCCACATCCTCAGGCCTCAGTAACAGGAATTCTGTGCCATGGGACTTAAGGGGAAGGGGCTGTGGCTCAGTGGTAGAGCCCCTGCTTTGCGTGCAGAAAGTTCCAGGTTCGATCCCAAGCATCTCCAGGTAGGGCTGGAAAAAACTCCTGCCTAAAACCTTGGAGAGCCATTGCTGCCAGTCACTGTCAGCAATACTAGTCTAGATGGACCAAGGCTCTGAACAGATATAAGGCATCTTCCTATGTTCCCCGTTGTACTCAAGGACACCACTTCATGCAATCACCACACTGGGAAAGAATGGAAGATGATGTTCTACTATGAGACATAGTCACTTTTCCCCGCATTGCTGGTGTACGTAATATACTTTGCTTTCACTCTGCATGTGTTGTATGTGAGTTCAGAGTTTTGGGTCAAGTAAGGGGCAGCTAACTCACCTATGGCCCACTATGGCATCATTCTGGCTCCATCAAAGAGCGCTTGAGTAAAGAGATCTACTCCCTTCAATTCAGCTCATGCTTTAACATTTTAAATTGCATAGAAATCACTCTTTAAAACGATATAGTTTGTCACGAACTGGGTGCTCACTTATGGGTGCTCATATAACGGCGCTCGATTTGGGTCACTCCTTAAAATCTGAACGGGGTGCACAAAGTCTCGTCCCCCCCCACCCCCGCTTCCAGCAGTCCTCTGTACAACATTTGGAAATAAAACATGTTGCAGTGGAGGTGAATTCCGAAGAGATTCCTTCCAATTTGGAAACAAAACCAAGTAATTCAGAACTCTTAAATCCAAGGAGAAATTCAGATGTGGGGCATTTTGGAAGCAATACAGTGTCAAATGTTACACCTGCCTTCTTCCTGTCGGTGCAGGTGGCACCAGCAGACAGCAACATAGAAAAAGTTCCCTGAGGCAGTAGGAAGTTTGAAATTTGAAATCCTACGGACTAGCACCTTTTTTACGTGGACTGAACCCTGAACAATGTGTAAAATACAGATTGGAAAGGCCCTTGCCCATTGAATTGATCAATAAATGCTGGACAACGTCCATGATTTCAGCTTCAAGGCCACTAATGTGTGCAAGTCTAGGAAATCTTGAAGTCAGGCACACAGATGTTTTGTTCCAAAGGAAGGAAGAAACTGTGGCTGGATGGTGTCTTCAATTTGGATACATATGATCTCCCACTGCAAAGATTAACCTGAAAATCAAATTAAGTAACACTCTGGCAGATCCTGGAGGAACGTATTTGAGCTGTGGTTTATCTCCATGTGTTGCAGCCAGTTCATTTCAGCTCCACAGTTTGAGGGTTCTTGCTTTTAGCAAGAAAACTAAAGTCATAGAATCATAGAATCATAGAACAGTAGGGTTTGAAGGGGCCTACAAGGCCATCGAGTCCAACCCCCTGCTCAGTGCAGGAATCCAAGTCGATCCAAGTATATCTTTAGAGGTGGTGGGCTCTCCCACACTGGAGGCTTTCAAGATGAGGCTGGACAGCCATCTGTCAGGGGTGCTCTGACATAGATTCCTGCAGTGAGCAGGGGGTTGGACTCAATGGCCTTGTACACCCCTTCCAACCCTACTATTCTATGATTCTATGAAGACAAGGCTGGACCGCCATCTGTCAGGGTTGCTCTGAGTTGGATTCCTGAGCTGAGCAGGGGGTTGGACTCAATGGTCTTGTAGGCCCCTTCCAACCCTGCTCTTCTATGATCTTGTTAAGGGCAGCAACAGTTTAAGCTCTGGATGGGAGGGAGACCAGCAACTGAGGAAGAGTGACTCAAAATAGTTACCTACCCCTTCAATTGTTTTACACAGCTACTCAGAAGAGGGCGGTGATGGTGGCAGCAGATGTTTTTGCATTCGATCCAGAAGACAGGGGTGCAATTTCTTTTAAAGAACGAAACGTGGGCACAGGCAGGCAGTATTTACTGCCACTTTCGTGATTTGCAAGGTTTTACGTAATTAGCCTGGTGCGTGAGCCATCATTGAATACACAAATATGTACTGGGGAAGAGACAATTTTGTGTCATTTTGAACACTCTGAGTAAACTGAGATCTCAGCACATTTACAAAGCAAACAGCTCACGGCAAGGTTGGGGGGTGCAGTCAGGGGAAGGGGCATTCTGTAGGCCTGACCCCTGGAGAGGGGGGCTGCACTTCCTTGAACTTTCCATAACTTAATGCCACATCTAGGGATTGTCGGGCACCTTTCGTTCTGTCGTCTGCCCACCAATGGAATTGGATTCCCTCAGAATTTGCGCAAATGAGCATTTGCGCGGATGTGTGTGCATGCGCATTTTCACATGTGCACAAATGTGCATTTTCCCCCAAAATGTGCATTTTCATGATTTAGCCTTTAGGGGAAATGCACATTTTAGCCTTTTTTTAATGTTGCGTATTTTTCTAGGATGGGATTTGGGCAAATATTGGGAAAGTCAGGAAACTGGTCCGTACGTCCACGGAATCTGCCCGACAGGGGGAAAGCCGGACCACTATGGAATCTATGGGTCAGATTCATGGAAATATGAACTCACTTGGTTCCACCACGGATCTCTCCGACATCCCTGGCCACATGCCTTGCACACTGGACATCCCAGGTTCAATCCCTGCCACCTCCAGTCAAAAAGATCTCAGGTAGCAGGAAACACCTCAAGGCATCCCTGCCTGTCAGGACACATATAACAGAGCAAGATGCACTGATGGCATCACTTCATGTGATCTGAATATAAGGGGCATCACAGTGGCCTGCTTTGCAGGGCTGTTGTGAGGACTACTGGGTAAAAGTGAGAGGCCATAGCTCAGTGGCAGATGTGTTTTGCATGGAGAAGGCCTCCAGGACAAAGAGCTTCAGGTGACATGGCAGATCCTGAGGAGGTGCTGCAGCTGGGGCAGAAGACAGTAGGCAAGCTGGGTCAAATGACTAGATGCCGTACAAGGCAGGGCCAGCAGCTCAATGGCAAGACAGGTTCTGCATGTGTGACATTCTGGGTTCAATCCCCAGTACCTCCAGTTCAAAGGATCTCAAGGAGCAGGGAAGAGAAAGTTTTCCTTCTGACCACAGCCTTGAAGACCTACTGCTGGTCAAAGCAGACAAGGGTAGGCAAGATGGACCATTCCAATGGACCACTCAATGCAAGGCAGCTTCAGACATCCATATATCCCACGGTGGGTCTTTGGGCTACCTCTTCAGGTGTTCCTGGCGCATAGCAATACTCCAAGCCAGGAGTGGAGGAGAACCTTTTTTTCTACTGAAGGCCATATTCCATCAGGGGTAACCTGTAGCAGGGGCCACATAACAGTGGTGGGCAGGGTCGAAGCTGCCAGTGGGTGTGGGAGCCCACCCCTTTCCTATTTTTCTGATTTCACACTTCTCTTTCTCTCTTTGTAACACTCCTTCTCTCTCTCTCTTTCAGATACACCCCTCTCTTTCAGATAGCCATTCTCTCTCTCTCTCTCTCTCTCTCTCTCTTTCAAATACACTTCTCTCTCTCTTTCAGATACATCCCTCTCTTTCAGATAGCCACCCTCTCTCTCTCTCCCCCTCTCTCAGTTTCAGATACCCCTTCTCTCTCTTATTCAGAGGCCCCTTCTCTCTCTCTCTCTCTCTCTCTGATTCCCCTTCTCCCCCCTCTTTCTTTCTTACCTCTTCTCCCACCCTCCTTGGACAAATCAGTCTTGCCAGACATCTGCGTTGATTGCTTGCAGAGGGGTTTTCAAAATGAGGCAAGGGCTGCAGGTTATCAAGGATGGATGAAAGGTGAGGTGTGTCAGGCAGGCTACCAAGCAATCTGACATGCCATGGCATAGCCTCCACTCCCTTTCAGTGTTCTGCCTGGGAGGCACTCCCCACCAAGTGCAGAAGGCTGTGCCCCACCAGCCTGGTGGCATGTGGCCTACCTGGTGATCTATCTCCTTCCCAGTAGTTGAGTTTAGTCAATCTGGACTGAGCCCATCTGAGAGGGTTCTCACTCAGGCCGTACCAATAGCTTCTGAAACTGGGTTTGGAGGAGAGGCAACTCCGAGCCTCTGCTCATTTGGAAGATCTGGGGAGGGGAGGAAAGGAGGAGGTTATTTTCCTTGCTCTCTGCCTCTCACCCATGCAGGGGGGCAGGAACTATCTCCATGAAGAAACTGGAAGCAACAGGGTGGCCGTCTTAGTCCCGCAACCATGTTCCATGGCATGCGTGCCCTGTGTCCCATTCTGTGATCCCTCGAGGCTCACCGGGTACCAAGATCAAGGCAAGAAGAAAATAGGGCCCTGGAGAGCTCCAAGTGAGTCTTGCTGGCTGGAATTACTAGGACAATAGGAGGATGTTGTCTCAGCAGGGAGCTAGCCAACTGAGACCTTATGGAGGCTGACAAGACCTGTAGTGGGAAGAGCTGACTGGACTTTTAAAGGCCCGTTGCCTGATTTTGTAGCTGGAAACTTCTGTGAGGCTGAGGAGATGGAGGTTCTGCCATGGGTTCATCCACTGAGCCAGAGGACGATGGCAGGGCTGTGTCCTCTGGGAAGGAGGGACCATAAGACGCTGACTATCCTGCCCCTGAGGAAGTAGCCTGTGTCTCATGCTCATCAGAATCTTCTCTTGCCACTGGAAAGCTCCGGGCCTGGGGGTTATGACAACCTGCAGTGTGACCATGAGATGGGAGTCCTTCACTGCTCCTTACGTACATGCCTATTTGTATGCAACTTCCCTGAATTTCGCAACTGCATGCGCATCCTTGCTTGTGTGCAGTCCCCCATCCAACAAAATCAGCACACACAATTCTGTTTGGCATGTACTAGTTTCTCTCATTATGCCCTTTGGGGCAATGCTGTGAAAATAATCCCCCTGGCTGCTCTGAAATGTCAACCAGGCCCTGCCAAGCAGAAACCCAGGTAGAGAGATGCACACACTTTTCATCTGATCACTGCTCTAACAAAATCCGCACCTGTCTCACAGTCCTTAAATTGTGACAGCAAGTCTTTGCTTTGGAGAAAACCTTTCAGAGACTGAAAGGTCAAGCTTCCTCTGTTGTCCTCTTTTTTCCTTCTTTTCTCTCCCCATCCTCCCCCACCCCCCACCTAGGCTTCCCTTTCCTCAAAAAGCTCAATGATGCTAAGATACAATCAAAGTAAAAAGAGCAGAGACAACCTTTGGTGTTAGGCCCCAAGGATGAGACAGTCTGACAGCATGTCACACAGTGGATAGCCCACAAAGCTAGGGGAGGGGTTTCAACTGTGTCTTGGTGAGCCTCCCAGAAATTCGAGGGTGGGGATATCACTCTGCCCCCTATGCCCAAAGCAGATAATGAATACCAAGGGAAGATCTCATGTCCCCCAACTTCAATCCCCCCTCTGGCTCCGAAGAGGATTCAGAGGCAGATGAGACTCCCTCTATTAACCCAGAGCCTCCTATGCCAATATCTTCCAGGCCAGCAGACATGACTCTACTGGACTCCCCAGATGCACAGGACACTCCCCCATTACAGCCTTCACCAACCCCACCTTGTAGGAGCTAGCGGCTACAAAATCAGGCAATGGCCCTTTAAGAAATCAACAGCTCCTCTGGGGGGGCAGGGCTAACTGCAGGTCTAGAGCTGCTTGCCTTTATAAGGCTTCAGAAAGCCTCTGACTGTTGCTGAGTCAACAGTTCTCCTTGATGGGGTCTCAGCTAACTTGGAGCTGCCCAAGGTTCTGAAAGACCCGGCCTGGTCTAAGCTTGCCTTGTTATTCAGCAACCTGACCTGATGTGACTTGACCTTACCAGACCCGACTTGACCTGATGAGACCCAACCTGATTCCCTGTGACTGGATGTAATAGGACCTGATCTGTGACTTGCCTTGACTCGGCTTTCTTGCACGAACCCTGCATTGCTGGTTTTGCCACCTAAGAACGTAAGAAGAGCCATGGTGGATCAGACCAAGCGTCCATCTAGTCCAGCATTCTGTTCACATAGCGGCCAACCAGCTGTCGTCCGGGAACCCATGAGCAGGACAGGAGTACAACAGCACCCTCCTGCCCATGTTCCCCAGCAACTGGTGTACATAGGCTCACTGCCTCTGGTACTAGAGGTAGCACATAGCCATCAGGACTAGTAGCCATTGATAGCCTCTTCCTCCAGGAATTTGTCCAACCCCCTTTTAAAAGCATCCAAACTGGTGGCCATCACTGCATCTTGGGGTAGCAAATTTCATAGTTTAACTCTGTGTGCTGTGTGAAGAAGCCCCTCCTTCTATCTGTCCTGAATCTCCCACCACTCAGCTTCATGGTATGACCCCACTGGGTTCTAGTATTTTGAGAGGGGTAGAAAAATGTCTCCCTCTCCACATTCTCCACACCAGGCATAATTTGATAGACCTCTGTCATGCCCCTGTTAGCCTCCTTTTCCCCAAGCTAAACAATCCCAGCTGTTGTAACCCCCTCTCATAGGGGAGATGCTCCAACCCCTTGATCATTTCAGCTGCCCTTTTCTGCCCTTGTTCCAGCTCAACAGTATCTTTTTTTAGGTGTGGTGACCAGAACTGGACACAGTATTCCAAGTGTGGCCACACCATAGATTTGGGTAGGGGAAGTATGATATTGACCTGAGCCAGACCAGATGGAAGAATCATCAAGGCCGGGGAACTCCCAGACTCAGGGATGCTTCGTGCACTGTGGTGGATTCTTCATAGCTATCTTTTGCACTGCACTGTCATCAGATGTGGTGATGGCCACTGGCTGTAAGGCACTGAGGGGGTCTTGAATCAGCGCCTCCAGAACCAGTCTTCAGCTCCTCACCTCCTGTTCCAGCCCCTTGGCAAGCCAGGCAGGTTAGGCTCTGAGGATGAAGGGTACCCTCTAGGCTAAATACAGTCAGGTGATGCAACCAGCCAATAGGGACAAACCAGGCTTTATAAAGCCCTAACATCCAAGTCAGCTCCTCAGTCTGAGCAACTCAGCTCATCCTTTGGCCATATGGAATCCTGAGCCTCACTATCCTCAACTTTCTGACTCTCAACCACATCAACTGTGTTGGGCCCTGTGGATCCTTAGTTGCTTCTGACAGAGTCAGCACCCCTCCCCCTTCAGCTTGGCCAAGGCCCAAGGGTAGCTTAGGGAATGATCTAAGATAGTGTATAGGGGGCACAGGATAGCTTGGATCTGAAGTCAGAGACAGCCATCCGACCTTGGACCCCGGAGTCTGAGGTCTCTTGCCTCCTCCCCCTCACAGATGGCATGGTTCCCTCCATGCTGGCAGCCTCTCCGAGGTCACAAAAGGTAAAGGGGGTGTTCCCATGGGCGGGAATGGGAGGAGGCTGGCTCACGAGAAATCCTCTGGCTTCCCCAGCCTCCTTCCCTCCCCCTCCCAGACGTCTCAGCTAGATGGGCAGAAAAGCCTGTCTAACTGAAATGCAGAACGGAAGCTTCTATATAGGGGCTGTTCACACTAACCCACACTCTGTGGTTGAGCATGGGTTGTTGTTGAACCGTGGGTTGTTTTCTGAGCCGTGGGGTAGTGTGTTGGAAGAGCTCAGGACATTTTCCACAGGGTGGCTAGTTAACCATGCAGTGTGGCTTGCCAACCACCCTGAACAACCCAACAACAAACCATGGCTTCTCCAGGTGGCTTGTTGTAGAAAAATAAGCCACACTGCATGGCTAAGAAGCCACCCTGAGAAAAATGCATTGCATTCAGACAACACAACAGCCCACAGTACAATGTTAGAGCAATACGGCAATGGAACCCATTACCTGGGAAGGTGGTGGGCTCTCCCACACTGGAGGCGTTCAAGATGAAGCTGGACAGCCATCTGTCAGGGATGCTTTGACTTGGATTCCTGCACTGAGGAGGGGGTTGGACTGGATGGTCTTATAGGCCCCTTCCAACCCCACTCTTCTATGATTCTATGAACCACCCACAGTACAATGCCCATCAATACTATACAATGCCTGTCTGCCTCCAAGTTCAGAGGCTGATGGGCATCCTGACAGGATTGCAGCCTTAGACAGTCTGGAGAAAAAGGAACAGACAAGGGCAACTTGGAGAGGGGATTTCACCCACTACCCCACCCCAAAATGGGTTCAGCATTTTGAGGGTGGTTGGCTGGGGACACAATGGTCTGTGTGATGAGGCGCTTTGCTTATCATGGCAGCACTCTTGCTTCCTCCCTTCTCTTTACTTAGAACTAGAGAGGCCACTTCTTGCACACAACGGTTGAAGAAACCAGTGGCAGGAAGAGAACAGAGTTTCAGCTGCCATGCCCCCTCCCCACAAATAACCCTGGACTACTGCAAGTTGCTGCGGGGGGGAGCAGTGGAGAAGGGCTGCTGCCTTACCCCTTACTAGTCTGCTTCCTGGTGGCATCTGGTTGCCCACTTTGCTGGAATTAGGATGGTGGACTAGAGTCACCTTCAGTTTGATCCAGCAGGACTCTTCTGATGTTTTGCACCCACACGGGGTATGAAAGGTAGGATTCCTAGGATTAGGGATGGGGAAGAAATTGGTTCAGTTTTCATTTAAATTCAAATGGATTGAATTTTGCATTTTCAAAACACTACGTGAGCAGAAACTCAGTTATTCTTCAAAATCTATGTTTTTCCAAATGTTGCAATGGAGCTCTCCAATAATAATAAAAAATGCACACAAAAACTGCGCATACTGGAGGGAAAGTGCACGCAAAAATGCACACGTTCATGAAAGGTTAGTGGAACATTGCTTGCAAAAATGTGCATATTTGAAAAATGGTGTGCAAAAATGCATGTAATAGGAGAAATGCACACAAAATGTATATGAGTTTTCATGAGAAATTTAATAAAAAACATTCTCAACATTCGGGATGAACTGAAACTGACAAGGGGAAAAAATAAGAAACCAAGAGAAGCGAAAACTGACAAATGTGTCCATTTCAACTTAGGATGCAGAATTCTCTCCAATGCGGCACCTTGCAGAAGCACGGATAGGGTGGTCACTTAGACATTGCTGAAAAAGAGGAAACGCATCACCAAAGAAGAAGGCCAAAAAGGACTCTGATTTGCATAAGGTGGGCGTATGCGAATTAATATGCATAGATGCAAATTTAGGGTGGAGGGGGAGATACTATACTAATCCAAATAGAAATCCAATACATCACACCAATATAGTGGGGGAAACTGTTAACCAGGTCTGTTGGCTGGTGACCAGTGTGCTGACAGATGCTAACTGTTGATGGGCAATTTTGATGACTCTGCTGTTCTTCTCCTCTTACGATTCTTTATGTCTACACTGGCCTTGACAATAACAAGTATAAAAAAGCCTCTGGACTGGACAGCCCTTCAAATAGAGGACATCTTCAGCTGGAGAGCTCTTCTCTGTATACTAGGATACATGGCCAACCTAATCCTGGAACATACAAATAGCCGTACTTGTGGGCTATTATTTTCATCCTTGCTGGTTAGGGATGGTGGAGAATTCCGCCACGGATCTTGGTGAGGCCGAATGCCAGCACATTCAGCCTCCCGAAACCCATGGCAGAATGAAGCCCCCTGCCCCCGACCCTGCGAAAGATGCACGAAACGGAGCACTCCCCTGCTGCCGTTCACGCTACTCTGCGAATGGCGCCCGCGTGCGGCCGCCATTCGCTTCACCATTTTAGCCGTGATAGGCTACGTAAATACTTACGTAGCCTGTCACGGCTAATGCAAGGACGCCATTTGCGTCCCTGTGGAGGCTGTGATAGGCTATGTAAATATTTACGTAGCCTATCACGGCAAAAAAAAAGGGAACGCAAATGGCGGCAGCTATGGTGGCCACCATTTGCATTCCCTTTTTTGCCATGATAGGCTACGTAAATATTTACGTAGCCTATCATGGCAAAAAAAAGGGACGCAAATGGCGGCAGCTACGGCGGCCGCCATTTGCGTCCCTGCGCAGCCTAGCAGCGGCCGGATGTCGCCATGGAGCGGAGCTGGCCGGCGAGGATTTTGGGGGGAGGGACGGAGCGCCTCCCCCCCACGGATGTACGAAATGAAACAGACAAGCCGTCTCGTACATCCCTATTGCTGGTTCGATCGCCCTTGTGCAACAGGAGGAGGCCAGAAACTCTGTATTATAGAAAACTATCAAATAATAATTATTATTATATATTAGCAATGGAAGGAGGTTGATCTTTAAAATGCTTTCTCCTCCTGTTCAAGTTCCTCACTGCTGTGGATACTTCTAAGCCTGAACAAATGCACTTTGATGATTTTGTTTGTTTGTTTTAAAGAAGTAGTATAAGACAGAAAATGTTTCTCCGTTAGAGCATTAAAAACAACAACAACTTGCATTTGGAAGAGCAAAGAGATTCTCGCTCCATTCCCCTCACTTCGTTCTCTTATCTCATAAAGGCATACGTGGTCTCCAGAGTCTTGAGGAAATTAAAGGTTTTGTTCATTAAAATCAGGCAACACTTCACATATGTTGCATTGGATTCCACATCTGGACCTCTATTCTGCAGGCTTCCATCTTGATCTCCCAAGCTGAGCATCTGACAGCACCTTCTTGCTTGACATGACAAGGGCTAGCTGCCAACACTGCACCATGACATGCATAACATGCCACAGGGATGGATCAGACCGAAGGCTTACCCAGTCCAGCAACCTGTAACACAAGCCATGAACAGCTTGGGACCAGGATACCTGAGAGGGTGCCTTCTCCCCAATCAACTTGCCCGGTTACTGAGGTCATTAGAAGGCATGCTCCTGGTGATTCTGCATGAACCTATGGCCTGATTGGAGTCCACCTAGAGAAGAGCCTTCAGTGTGGTGGCCCCCTTTCTATGGAACTTCTATAGAGCTTCAGCTATCGGGAGGTATAGAAATGAAATCAATCAATGAATACTCCCTGCCTCTGGAGGTCAGGCAGGCACCAACATTCTGTTGTTTCCAGTGCCTCCTGAAAACAGCTTTATTCCAGGAAGCCTTCCTTGACTGACCAGCCACGGTTTTGTTATCTGGTTTTTAAAATAATAGCTTTTAATATGGTGTTTTACGTCTTTTCTCTTCCTTTCGTTTTATCTTTATTGTTCACCACTCAGGAATCTGTTTAGATGTGGAGTGGTATATAAATGCAATCAATCAATCAGTATCATTAGCGCCCAGTTGTCTGTGACCCCCACCTAGGGATGAGCGAGACTTCCATTTCAGTGGTTTTGATAAGAAGTTACAAAATTCACAAGGTTCTCCATATTCGAGACAAGACAAACCTGGTATTTTAAAAAATTCTAAAGTGGGAGAAACCAAAATGGGCAGATTCGTCCATCTAGGTAGGCAGCTTTGAGCTCCTAACTCTTAAAGGTCAAGGTTTGAATCCCTTGCTATTAAAACATGTTTGTCTTTCTTTTCCTTTTTTATGAGAGGCTCCTCATTTTTAATAGTTACATAGGTGGCAGGTGCATCATGACGCCACGGTCCTCTCCATGCTGGGAATAGCTGAACCTATTGCCTTTGGCTGGTGCATATGGATGAGAATTTTGTTCCAGTACGTTTTTTATGATTCCCCCAAATTCCCAAAGTTCTTCATATTCAGGAGGGAAAAGAACTTGCTATTTAAAAAAATCCGAAGGTGGGAAACTGACCAACAGTGAAACTGACCAACGTACTCATTCTTCCCCTTACCGGAGCCAAAGGCAGGGCTAGAGACAGAGCAAGAGCTGAGCCAGGGAGTTCCACGGCTGGATCAAAGGAGCTGGACATTACTGAGCTCAAAAGGGAGCTGTTGATCTAGCAAAGGTCCAAACGATACTCACTGCCAGACCCACTTCTACCAGGTCCTCAGCTGGGCCATTGTTTGCAACTGGCTTTTCTTCCTCCTCCAGAGCACATCCTTCCTCCAGCATGGAACCCTGGTGATAGAGCAGGGGTGGACAACACGTGGCCCTCCAGATGTTTTGGCCTACAACTTCTATCAGCCTTAGCCAGCATAGCCCATGATGAGGGATGAGAGGAGTTGGAGGCCAAAATATCTGGAAGGCCACAAGTAGGAATGTTAGAGGAATCCATCCACGGGGTGGAGTTCCCTGAGTTTTTATCTGATTGCCCCCGCAGACTCTGGCTCAGTTCCCCATGAGCTGTGCCGGCTCAATCAGCATTGAATCAGGCCAGGACGTGGATTTTCCTCCCCCCCCTGTAAATAGAAAGTTGCACAAACTGCAGCTGCAATTTGCATAATTTGCGCAAATTAGACAGAATTTGTGCAAATCACGCAACTTGCACCTGCAATTTGCGCAACTTCCTATTTACAAGAAGAAAGAAAAACTGGGAAAAAATCCCAGATTTTGGCAAGAGCCCACGGCTCGCCTCGCAAATGCGAGCCGAGTGTCAGGGTGGAAACTGAGCCAATAGAACCCCAGAGCAGTTCTGATTCTGAGAAGGAACAGCAACCCATGGGAGAGGAGCACGCTCATCTCTCACATGCACAGCAGCTGGCAGAAATTCCTCCTGCCGGCATTCCTGAGATAGATAGTGACCCTGGCAGCGAGAGAGTGCGGGAGGGGGGCTTGCTAGATTCTCGACGCCGGGAGCGACGACAGCTGGAGGGCACGGAAAGGAGGTGTAGCGCTCGTTTGGTGCGCAAGCAACGGTCGCGTCCCGAGGACCCAAGGGAAAGAGGGAGGAACTCCCCCTAGCCCATAAGTTCAGGGTCTTCCCGTGATTCTCCTTCAAATGGGACCAACTGCCTAACCTGGAGCATAGGCTACTCTGCTGTTCCTTGCTTAGTTGCTGGTGATTAGCATCTGAAAGAGTCATTAAGTTGTAAAAGGATTAAAGCCTTGAAAAGAATCCTTTTGTCTGTGTCTTGAGTTAGCTATTGGAGTAGACTGAAAGAGGCTGCCAGGGCGCTCCTGACACCGAGTGGGCAGAGGGGTTCCATCAGGCCCAAAAAGGGACAGATTTTCAAACGATGGCCATCCTATCCACAAGTAGCCGACCCCTGAGACAGAGCCTTCTGCCCGCCAAAACAGGCAGCCAGACAGCAATTCTGTACTTTTCATGAGGTCTGCTGCTGCCATTGATCTTGAGAGCCAGGGGGCAAAGGAGGAGAATCAATAGTTCAAGGCAGACCAATCCTGTGAGGTAGCTTGGGCTGAGAGTCTGTGATGGGCCCAAAGTAACCCAGTGAGCATCCATGACCGACTGGGGACTAGAACCCGGATTTCCTGGCTCCTAGTCCAACACTCTAGCCACTACACCACAATGGTTCCACTTTTGTGACGTTCTTGACTCAAAGGTGTAGACAGGAACACGTCCTGAAAATTCACACCAAGAATTTGCATCTTAGGGGGAAATGCGTTCAATTTAAATGTGAATTTTCATGCTTCTTCAAAAGAAAAAAATATCACAGACTGATGTAGAAATAGGACAGAATGGATATGCAAAACTTACATAGATCAAAAATAAACTGCTGTGTTCATGCCTAGTGGACAACTGGATGGCCTTGGGAAGAAGATAAGCAGGACATGTGAGCAATAGCTCTTCGTCAGGCAGTGAAAACTTTGTTGTTCCAATGATCCTTTGGAATGTAAGCTAACCGGAAAGAGTGCTTTGAAACTCACATGTGACATGCTTCTTCTTCTTGTAACAATATATTACTATTTTTATAATGCTGGGATCAGGGCAGCCAGTTTATGTTCTGTTCATTTTAGGGATGTACTGATCGTGTAAAATCCATTCTGTCTATGTTTTGTGAATTGTGATTGTTTTTGTTTCCAAATTTGTGCAAATTTGCCATTGCACAAGTGCACAACTGTGCAATTTTGCACACGCAAAAATGTGCAAATTCCCCCAAAATGCACATTTTTGCACTTTAGCCTATGGGGGAAATGCACATTTTGGGCTAGGGTTTTGTTTTCATTTTGCATATTATTCTACAACAAAATTTGCGCAAAATTTGGGAAAGTTAGAAAATCGGTCCACAATTCCATGGAATCCGCCTGATAGGGGAAAAACCAGTCTGCTGAAGAATCTGTGGGTCAGTTTCATGAAAATCTGAACTCATTTGGTTCTGTTGTGGATTTCTATGACATCCCTGGTTTATTTACATGCCACCTTTCCACAGTAAGCTGTGCCCAAAACGGTTCACAATAAACATGAACTTATCTAAGATGTGAAGGCCTGGGAAACCACACACACACACAGAGAAAATTAAACGCCACCGTTTTCCATATTTGGCAGGATAAAAACAGGTTTGCTTTCTAATTTTTCCATGATGGTGGTGGTTCTGGGTCTTCAAAATATGTAACATTTGGGGAGAAACCCACAATCCATTACAATTTGCTATGGGAGAAGGGAAATCCTCATATGGATATACCATTTCTGGATTCAAAGAATGAATTAAATAACTTTAAATATATCAGAAATGTTTGAAAAGTGCAATCATAAGCTTGTTAGATGTGGGTCTTATTTTGTTCAGTGAGACTGACTCCCGAGGAAGTGTGTTTAACCAAAAGGCGGAAATTTTGGCTGCTGTTTAACACTGACTTACAATGCTTTCCACCACGGTACTCTTCGCCCCACCCTAAAATGTATAGTGATGGGTTAGGCTATGCTTTCCAGTAATTGATATATTTATAGCACGATCCTAAATATGTTAGGGGGTTGAAATTCCTGGAGGAAAAGGCTATTCATGGCTACTAGTCCTGATGGCTCTGTGCTACCTCCAGTATCAGAGGTAGTATGCCTATGTACAGCAGTTGCTGGGGAACATGGGTGGGAGGGTGCTTTTGCGCTCATGTCCTGCTTGTGGGTTCCCAGTCAACAGCTGGTTGGCCACTGTGTGAACAGAATGCTGGACTAGATGGACCCTTGGCCTGATCCGGCAGGGCTCTTCTTGTGTTCTTATGTGTTCTACTCAGAACTAAGCGGTGTTCAGTGGGAAGGACCCCCAGTCGCATACAGGGTTACAGCCTTACTTAGCAGTGAAACACTTTGCGTCTTTCAGAATAAAAAGCGGGATCTAAATTCTTTGAAATAAAAACAAACCCTTCCCGGATTTATTTTGTGGATGTTGGCGATTAGGCATGTTCTTCTTTTTAGCCCCAGATTTAAAAAAAGAAAAAAGAAAATTCCCTCTCCTTCCTATCAACACTTGGAGTGCAGCTCCCTGGATTTTTTTTGTATCAAGCCTGCAATGCGTTAAGTTTAATCGATGCAATTTCTCTGCCATTAAGGTGGAACAGAAACAGCTATGTCTCAAATGTTTCCCCCCACTTTTGGGGGGGTGGGTAGCATCAGCCCAGAATATTTATAATGGTGCTTTAAAAAGTAGGTGAATTCAAATGAGAGCAAACGAGATGTTAACATTCACAAGAGAGTTCCTGCAGGTCATTATATATTCTCCCTTCTTTTCCAATTAGGGGGCCAGAGTGAATATATAAATCCACTCTGTGTCCCAAATGGCCATGCCCAAGGTCCCATTTCATCTGAAGAACTACACTCAGAATGTTCTCCCTGCAGAGACCAGAGTTTTATCCACTTGCAAGTGAGACGAAAAAGTCTGTAATAGATGGAAGGCAGGGATTATTGGGAGTAGAACACGTAACGGCAGCCTCCTCGACATCATTCTTGATTTTGAAACACTTTAGCAGGCATCTTCCCTGTGCCAAAATCAGTGCAGGCTCCACATTTTTGAGGGCCCTTAGACAAGACATCTTCAATAGAGCCCCTCCCTCAGTGAATCCACCTTCTCACTGCCATTGTCACCATCTGCTTGTCACGTTCCTTCGTCCTCCCTTCTTAGCAATCGACACACTCCAGGAAACGAGGCTTCAGGCTCAGGCTCACTACTTTATGAGTTAACAACTCACTTCCTTATAAATGCAGGTTCTAGGAAACTCTCAAACTGCAATGAAACAGCTAATCCACACATCTACGAATATCAATAGAGGTGCTGAAGCGGATGTTAGAGAAGTTGCCAGCAGACCAGGCAAGAACTTCTCTGCGCCAATTGGGCCTCCAAGGGGAAGGCACTCCACAACTGGGGTGCCACAGCAGACAAGGCCCTCTCCCACATCCCACCATAGTGTATGTCTCGTACTGGTGGTATGCAGAGGAAGGCCCCTCCAACATACCCCAGTTCTCAGGCAGGCATATATAGGGAGAGGCGCTCCCTCAAATATCGAGGTCCTAAGCTGCTCAATTCAACTAATATGTTGAGTTGAGTTCACAAACAAGAGCAGATCTTTTGGATCATCAAAATTCAGGGAGAAATTTGGACAAGAATATTTGAAAAGTCCCCCCCCATGTTTGTCGCTAAGGTTTAGTGCCCAGGTTTGCTTTTTCCCCCTTCTCTTCCAATCCTTTTTCCTTTTGTGTCATATAATTTAGATCATAAGCCTGAGGGCACAAACAGTCTTATTGCTGACCTTCGTAAGCCACATGGGAAGCCTTTTTTTTTTTTTTGGCTGAACAGCAGGGTATGAGTAAGTAAGTAAGTAAGCAATATGTTTATGGCTCAGTCCAAAGTTCATTGCAAAACACGCAAGATTAAAATTTACAATGCTATTATACAATGTCAAAATTTACACATAACGTTAAAACAACTAAACTAGAAGATACATATCATGACTTTACTGAAGTTAAGATAGGATGGATAGGCAACAATTATATAGCACAAAGGAACCTTTAATACCATGTCAATCACCTTACAGTCGTATCTCTGAATCGTTACAACAATTCACACCGATGGCATCCAAAAACTCTGCTCCATGACTAGGGTCTTTCACCGCAAATACTGCAACCCTCTGTATCACATATGGTTTGGTTGGTTGTAATAAATCAATCAATTTCTCCTTTACATCCCTGTATTTCACTTTCTTTAAGAGAGGCCCTCAACAACTTTCTCTTATGTCTCTATATATTTGACACTCAAGTACATAATGAGCCAAGTCCTCTAGGACCGGCTCTCTACAAACTAACGTGACTACTACTAACAATCAAGCGAAAAGGCTCTTCTCTAGAGGGTATAGTCGGATTTCTTCGTGCGAGCAAAACGTCTAGTTTGCACGTTCACAGAGGAATCTACCACGACGTCTTCTGTGCTCTGCACAGAAATGCGTGCTCTGCAGGAAAATGTCTCAGGCAAAGGGTCTTGTAGGGTCATTCGATGGCAGCTCACCCCTGCCCGAAGAGGCTGCCTCATTTCGTTTCACGGCATGGCTGCCTCTGTGCTGCAGAGATCATTACGGAGAACCGGCGTGGTGCAGTGGATGTGTTACGGGGTTGGAATAGGGAGAGGGAGGCCAGGAGCAAACTCACGCTCAGCCACAACGCTCACTGGGTAAAACGTGGGCCAGTCACACACTCTCACAGTCTAGCCTACCTCACAAGGTTACGGTGAAGGTAAAAGGGTACTCTTGGATTAGGCCCTGAACCTGGAGGCCAAAGTCTCAGCAGTGGCCAGGAGGGTATTTGTACAGCTGAGGCTAGTGCACCGACCATGCAGGTTCCTCGAGACATCTGATGTCCATGGTCACGCACGCCTTAGTTACATCCCGTCTTGACTACTGCAATGTGCTCTACATGGGGCTGCCCTGGAAAACTGTTCAGAAACTTCAGCTGGTCCAGAATGCCATGGCCAAACTGTTGCCTGGGGCTAGTTACAGGCAGCACGCGACTCCTTTCTTACATCGTCTTCACTGGCTGTTTCTGGGAAGAATTCAAAGTGCTGGTTCTCACCTATAAAGCCCTCTACAGCTTGGGACCAGGCTCTCCGAAAGACCGCCTTCTCCCAAAGCAGCCTGCCTGGTCCTTTAAGATGTTCTGGAAAGTCTCTTCTTTTGAGATCACCACCATCTCACTTGGTGGCAGCCTGAGAGAGGGTCTTTTCGGTGGCGGCTCCCAGGCTGTGGAACTCAATCCCAAGGGAGGCTAGGTTTGCGCCCTCTCCGTTCTCCTTCTGCTGGCAGGCCAAGACCACTTTATTCAAGAAGGGCTTTCGCCTCTAAGTGGGTCTGCTGGGTTGGGTGCTGTTTTTCATATATACTTTCCCCTGTAATAATGTTTTTATTGTGTCGCAGTGTATTGTTTTATTGTTTAAATCCATTTCAATTGATTGTGTAAACCACCTTGAGTGCCGGTTTTTGATAGAAAGGCAGAATACAAATCAATCAATCAAATAAATAAATAAATAGGGGATGGGGAGAAACCATGTATGCTGCCACTGAGAGACAAATGGGATCAAAAGGTCATATCGCCCTAAATTTTTATTTATTTATTTATTTACAATATGTATATACTGATCCACATCAAAGATTTTGGAGCGGTAAACAACAAGATAAAAGAATAAAAGCCCATAATTAAAACAAAAAATCTCAAATGACAGATTCTGAACTTAATGCTGGTCGCTCGGGGAAGGCCTCTCGAAATAACGTCTTCAGGAGGCGCCAAAAGCAACACAATGTTGACGCCTGCCTGACCTCCAAAGGCAGGGAGTTCCACAGGAAGGGGGCCACCACGCTGAAGGCTCTTTTCCTGGTGGACTCCAACTGGGCCATAGGTCCATGTGGAACCACCAGGAGCAAGCCCTCCGATGACCTCAGTGACCGGGCAGGTTGGTAAAGAAGAAGGAGCTCTCTCGGGTATCCTAGTCCCCGCTATTATATATTAATAGCAAACTCGTTCTCCAAGCATGGGCCCTTAGGTAGCAAAAAGGCAGCATCCATGCGCAAGAAGGAGGTTTCTACAGGTGTGGAAGAGCCCCAAGGTTTGCCAAAGGACATTTTTTAAGCGGAAAAAACAACTGAAAGGGTGTGGGGACTCCAAACAAGCTAACGGCATCTGAGTACGCTCAGTGGGCACAAAACGTTCACTTTGGGGGATGGGAAGCAGCAGAGGCTGGTGGCTCGAATGTCAGTGGGGTGGTGAATCTGCTCTGGGTTTCAGTCAGAACCCATCAGAACTCTAAAGGAGCTATCCAAGGTGTGTAGCCCCCCCCCCCACACACACATACACAGACACATTTTCACTTTCCCAAGACTGCAACCAAGGGCTACAGAAAAGGCCTTTTCCCGGCAGAGTAGAACAGAGCTTTCAGTCTCTGCAACTGTTATTCCTGCACGTGGCTCGGTGTTTTGTTGTATTAATGAAGAAATCGCAGCCACAGAACTGCCTGAAGGAATTCCAAGCACACAAATAAAAAATAATAATAATTCATCGAGTGCAGCAAATGCATGGGCTGCTGCATCTGGTTACAATGAAGAGCCAAGCAGAGCTCCAACAGATGTTGAGAGGGAAGCCCTACCTTGAAGACATGACAAACAGACTAAAAGATCCTCCTTGCTTGGGTTAGGAAACCACCTTATTCCAGGTCACGTCATTCGCCCATCGAGTCCGGGATTGTCTACCCTGATGGCCGGCAGCTTGCCGGGGTCTCGGAAACTTTCCGATCACCAGCTACCTGATCTGTTTCACCGGAGATGCTGCTTTGGACCTCCTGCCTCCAAACAGCCTGGGCCCTTCCACTGAGCGATGGCCCCCTCCATCGGTTAAGCTCCGCCGATTGCCAGCAATGGAGGAAACCTATCATAGGCCAGTGTAGTAATTCTAACCATGATGGGTCAGCTGGTTTGCCACAAGAACATAAAGTCTCTCCCGAGGCCAGAGCACTTGTCCATAGAGGAAATGCCTGCTGTGAGTCTATAGTAGGAGAGGGGGGGAGGCTTCAGGCTTGCAGGATCTACTTGTTGTGTGTGTGTGTGTGTGTGTGTGTGTGTTTACTAGAACCCCAAATTCCACCTACTGGAACCCGGCCCAAAATGGTGGCTGAATTGCACAGCATTTGCCTATTTCAGCGGTGAGCCCACACCTCAACAGGGGCTCACTGAGAAGAGCCCCCTGGATTTTCTCCTCCTTCTCACCATTGCTCACCTGGCTCACCATAGTTCCAGGGCATAGTTTGAAGGCACTTGAGCTGGCCACCATGCTGAAGCTAAGCAGGTCTTGGTCTGGTCCGTGCTTGGAGGGGAGACCACCTGGGAACCCCATGGAGCCACCTTGAGTTCCACGATGGCAGAAAGGTGGGAAAGAAGTGTAATAAATTAAATAAGTACATGAATAGTGATGGTGTGAAGGAGGAACCGTGGATGCCACAGTCTGCTTGCTCATTGGCTCTCTACTGGAGTAGAAAGCAGGCGGTTGCAATAATGAGGAAGAGGAGGGGAAAGAGGACTGGCCATGGGTAACAATGCTGATGAGAGGGTAGAATCACTGGGCCTGTTCACACGATGGTGTGAGGGAAGCTGGGTAGTGCAGCCATGCTGCGGGGAGGGGTAGAAAAAGCACAATGCATGTGCCCCCTCACACAATCACCAACCACGTGGCGTGAAATGTTTTACCGACCCATCCCTGCTGTGTAGGTAAATTCCTGCCCTTATCCCAGCAGCCGCCACGGCGGGAATCAGGCCGCGGTGGCAGCTCTAGCCATCACTATGCAATGGTGACCATAGAGTCTGGCTGCACTGCCTAGAGCATCGCAGGAAGTTTCCAAAGCTCTAGGTGTCTGTCTCCAGGGTCACCATGTTTTTTTTTCCCCATGGGGTGGCCAGATGTAACAACGCTGCTCCCGACAGATGATATGGTAACCCGCCCCGGGGCATGTTACCCCCACCGCAGAGCGTGGGTAACACTCATGGGTAAGTTACCAATCACGGGTGGGGATTGCACTGCCAACACGACACGCTAACCCACTGCTCTCAAGTGTGACCCACGGTGGGTTAGCATGATGTCTGAACACACCCACTGAGTGGGAATGGGCTGTTGAGGATGTGTCACCCAAAAACTGGAGGTGGCAGTGCCACAGAGTGTGACTGGGTTCACCAAACACGCTAACCCACACTCCGTGGGTTGTGTGTGGGTTAGCGTTGTATTGTGGGTGGTGGTTGCACTGGGGGAGGTTGTTTCACTGTGGGTTACTGTGTTGTCTGGACGCAGTGCATTTTCTGCAGGGTGGCTTGTTAACCATGCAGCGTGGCTTATTTCTCTCAAACAAGCCCCCTTGAGAAGCCACAGTTTATTGTTGGGTTGTTCAGGGTGGTTAACAAGCCACACTGCATAGTTAACAAGCCATCCTTTGGAAAATGTCCTGGGTTCAGACAACATCACGATTCAAAAAACAACCCATGGTTCATGAACAGCACATACTCAAGCATGAAGTGTGGGTTAGCGTGTTGTGTGAACAGCCCCTATATGGAAGCGTTCCATGGGTGCTTCTAAATTTAATTTTAAGAGAAGGTGTGTGCTCCGGAAGCACTGAACTAGAGCTTGGGATTTGGAGCGTGTGGTGCACAAGGCATTATGATTGATGAAGAATCGAGAGACCTCCAGCTCGGATTTGGTGTTTGGCATGAGCTGTGTCCTTATTTTTAAAAAAGGGGACTGAAATGACCAGAACTGGCATTAACTAAATGCTTGGTTCAGGCCCAGAAATAGGCAATCGCCTGCCCCATGGCTTGCTCTCTTTCAGTGTCAGAGAGGAAGGTCAAACGAGAATCATTATCTTTGCAGGTTTCCCTTCCAGAGTCTGTATTTGGCATTATTATGTTAATGTCATTAACAGAAAGTCGTTATGTTAAGGATGGTTTTTGTTTGGGGATTTTTAAAGGGGGCGGGGGATAAAAAGCCATTCCAGGGCAATCAGAAAGAGTCATTTGCAAGGCTTTGCACTAGGAAAAACTAAATGAACATCACATTTGATGATGACCTGTAATTAATGCCCTCAAGAAAATGGCTTTGGGGGGGAAGCCAGCATGGTGTAGTGGCTAGAGCGTTGGACTGGGAGTCGGGAGATCTGGGTTCTAGCCCCACTCGGCCATGGAAGCTCACTGGGTGACTTTGGGCCAGTCACAGACTCTCAGCCCAACCCACCTCACAGGGTTGTTGTTGTGGGGATAAAATGGAGGAGGAGGAGGAGGAGAATATAAGCCGCCTTGGGTTCCTTAAGTAGGAAAAAAGGCGGGATATAAATGTAATGAATAAATGCAAATATTTCCCTCTGCTTGTAACGGGGAAGAGTGAACTCCTGGGACTTTTAGGCTCGTCTTTCTGAATTCTGCCAAATTGCTGCATGTGATTTGTGTATGTAGACACACATCCCCGTGGTGAAAGACATAGACCATAGAGGCCGGGAGTGATGCAGGAAGGACATCTTTATCTTATTTACTGAGAACTAGCAAATGGACCTGACTTCACAAAGGTTGGAATAGCCTTTAGTTTGATACAGCAAAGCCTGCAAGCAACGTTACGCAGCTGTTAGAGTTTGGGAGTACTGTGCCTGCCCTGTCTAAATGAAGCCATGCCCGTTGATGCACTGGGGCCATGGCACAGTCCTAGAGTACCCTGAGAGGGGTTTGTTCATCCCCATAGGAGAGCTGCCCCACAACATGGGGAGGGAGAAGGCATCTAATCCTGTCCCTCAGCCGACTACAGTCGCCTGGCTTCAAATTGTATGGGCTGCAAAGCTATGTGCTGGTTAGGGAAGTTTGCCCTTTAGTGGCCAATGATGTAACAGCAGGCCTCAACCACATGGAAACATTTAAATTAATTAAAAGTGAGGCATTTTAAAAACAAAATGACTCCGCGACTCACACCCATAAGGTCCCCTTTGTATGCATGACACATTTCAGGTGTCTAGGTGCTGTGGTGCTGATGGACAGACGGACAGACAGACAGACTACGAGAGTGAAGGGCTGCATGCGCCTGATCTCATCTGATCTCGGAAGCTAAGCCGGGTCAGCCCTGGTTAGTCCTTGGATGGGAGACTGCCTGGGAATCAGGCTTCCTGCACTGAGCAGGGGGTTGGACTCAAGGGTCTTGTAGGCCCCTTCCAACCCTATGAGTCTATGAGTCTATGAGTCTAATCTCAGACAGACATCCTCTTCTATATTTTTATACTGCCTTTCGGCCAATGAGACCCCTCATTTTAATAAAGAGTTTTGTTTCCTTTATTTTAACCCTCCCTCTTCCATGGACTCCTCTTAAAGCTGTCAAGAATTCAAGAAATTTATTGTTGTCATTGTCCTATGTAGCTGAGTCCAGTTCCAAAACAAAACCAAAATCCTCAAGGGGTGTTATCAATTCAAAGCGCCCTGCTGAAATGAAATCCAGCAAACAAGATTATCTTTAATGAGCGTATCCATCAGGAGAGAAAATAACAACAACAACAACAACAACAACCAGAATTATGATGAGATGTAGCCTGCGAAGATAATTAATAGTTTGCTCAGGCAGATGAGGAGATGGATGGGAAAAGAAGATACCCCAATTTGGGCTGGGGTTGGAGTCATCACAATTGTTCCTTTATTGTCAGGGAAGAACATGGGATTCAAGTATTTTTGTGATCCACCGAAAAATTGGCTGATTTTATCTTCATTAACATTGAAAGAAGGGGATAAAAAAACCATCCTTGGTTCTTTATAGTTGACTTGTTTCCTGTAGTGCATAGGAATCACTTCCAAGATCAGGAGTTTTAAAAACACGGCTATTTTTGTAGCTGCCAGTGTGTGACAAGACCATGCAGGCAGGCAGATGACTAGAAGTGGGCTACTAATGCTAGATTCCTATATACACATATACCTGGAATTCAGCACCATTGAACTCAGTGGGACTTATTTCTAAGTAGACACGTATAGGGATGTACGGACTGTCCGCTCCATCTGTGTTTCGCGGATTGTCAGGTGCCTTTTGTTCCGTTGTCTGCCCACAGATGGATACATTTTTTTTTCATCGTGTGGAAAAATACGCAAATAATTACGTAAGTATTTATGTAAGTAATTACGGGAGTATTCACATAATTTACCTTAGTATGTAACGCTTAGCATATTGTCCCCCATTTCATTCAACGTTTCCTCAGCAGAAATGTACATATTTTCCTACAAATTTATGTGTGTAAATTTCGGGAAAGTAAAAAGAAATCATCCAGAAGTCCTTGGACTCTGTGCTGCCTGAGAGGGTCACTCCGCAGTGGATTCCAAATGTCAGAATTTTAGAAAACTGAGCTCATTTTAATCCGTCTCGAATTTCTCCAGCATCCCTAGACATGCATAGGACTCCTCTGCAACTTTTGTGGATTTACTTGTAAAAGCAAATATAGATTTTAATAAAGGGTACTTAAAGGAATCCATCTCTACTGGATTCCATCTTGTATTCCAAGATTCTGTTTTAACACAGAAGTCAAAAACATCAGAATCTGTGGGGCTCCTGTTCAGTTTTCTGTATTTTTTTCCTAGTAAAAAATACACCAAATACATTTTAAAGAGAAAAAGGAACTCGCCACACACTAGGGTTGGATGAATCAGGCTATTTCTGGTCTGTGTCACTTTCCCTCATTTTCAGACCAATCTGTTCTTCATTAATCTGCAATTTTGTTTAAAAAATAATAATCCACACACACCGCAAAATGCATTGAAATACATATTTCGGATCTGATTTTCCTCTCAAAGGAGCATTTTTCTGAATCTAGTTTGATTGGCCTTTTGAGCCAAGAAAGGCAACTGAACTATTGTGAAGGGCCGAAATTGGCAGGCAATTGAGTTCTGGTCCACGTATTAGCCGTGGGAGTTGCAGGTCTGGGCAGTTTGTATGGGAATTTGCAAAGATCTAATTTGTCAAGCATCCTCTTCACCTCCCCATACACAAAAACATACACATAGGGGCTGTACACACAGCACACTAACCCACACTCAGTGGTTGACTGTGGGTTGTTTTGAACCATGGGTTAACATGTTGTCTGAAAGCAGCATGTTTTCTGCAGGGTGGGTTATCCTGTTGTCTGAACGCAGCCAGGCTGGCTTGGTAACCATGCAGTGTGGTTGGTTTCAGTCCCCTTTTTAAAACAACTACAGTAAGGAAACAGTTCATGCCAAACACCAAATCTGAGCTGGAGGTCCGTTGAGTCTTCATCTGTCATCCATGCCTCGTCCATCACACTCCTCTGAAAAGCTTACATGTAGGGGCTGTTCACACAACCCACTAACCCACACTCTGTAGTTGAGCATGGGTTGTTGTCAAACTGTGGGTTAGCCTGTTGTCTAAATCCAGGACATTTTCCACAGGGTGGCTTGTTAACCATGCAGTGTGGCTTGTCAACCACCCTGAACAACCCAACAACAAACCATGGCTTCTCAAGGTGGCTTGTTGAGAAAAACAAGCCACTGCATGGTTAACAAACCACCCTGGCTGCATTCAGATAACACGATAACCCACAGTTCAACAAACAACCTATGGTTCAAAACAACCCACATTCAACCTCTGAGTGTGGGTTAGCGTGTTGTGTGAACAGCTCCATTAAAAAGGCAGCCAGATATGAAATGCACCTTGGCTTGACTCTGCTTCATTCCACCTCTGTTCTACTGATGCTTTTTGGTTGCCTTGTGCAAAAGGCATCCTGGATCTCTAGAACTGCTGGCAGAAACTCTTATGCAGCTGGGGGAAGATCCTTGCGGCAGTCTCTGGAGGCCAGTGCCCCTACGGACAAAGATTTGGCTTCATCCTGTTTCTCTTGGCATTGGATCAAGCACGGCTGCTTTCTCATAGGAATTTTCCATGACCCAGCAGGCAAATGTTTCTAGGATAATCCGGCTCATTTAAAACTGCCACACTCTGACCACCCTCTCCCCCCACGCACACACACGCACACACCAACCTGTTGCCAAGACAATGGAGAGTCAACACAAACACACACTCACCTTGGTAAATAGCATGTTCAGCAGCGCAAGCAGCTCCCTCCAAATCCATACTCTCCCGAACCAAGATTGCAATCCTATGCACAGTTACTTGTGACTAACTCCACTGAACACAGTAGGAATTAACTTCTGAGTAAACATGCATAAGGTTCTTCTGCAAGTGACAGTTCCCAGTTTCCCAGCTAACAGCAGAGCATCCAAACTATTCTGGTAGGCTTTAAAAGACAACTGCATCCGTATAAACCCCATTTTCTACACTCTTACTTGGCTGTGGGTTGAATAGTGTTGTTACTGCTGGAGCGGCTCTTGCTACTGTAGAATGAAACCACAGTTCTCCAGTGAGGACTTCTTCCAATAACATTAAAAAAAACCAACCCAAAACACTAATGCTGAATTGTGCATCCACTAAAACAAAACAAAACATAGTTTCTACAGCTATAGTACAAGGTTCTTCATAACTCCTATATAATTTATCTTATCCTCATGATGAGGGTAGGGCAGAAATTCATTCAGTTGCATTTTAATGTGAACCTATCTAATTCATACTTCTTAAACTAATATGATACTCAAAACACAGTTTTGTGGTATTCACATTCTCTGAATTCTAAGATACCATTCTCATATTTTTTTTAAAAAAAAGCATACAAAAATGTGTGTATTCAATAAATAAAAATAAATAAGTAGTTATCCCATCCTCATTTATGACGACGGAATTGCCCACAAATTTAAACATACATTTCTCCAACTTGGCAGGGGAATCTGTGTACGTCTCCCGTTTTATAAAGTGATGTGTTTGTGCATGGCTTGCTTTGGCAAATTTCATTTAAAAAAGAAGAAGCCCAGACAAAATAGATGGCTGTCCGATCATCACCAAGATTCAAGCTGTTCTGTTGACGGCCTCTTTGGTGAAGCTTGGATACGATGAGCGTTTTCAACTCTGCCAATAGCTGTTTGCCACACACCTCCACAAGCCTTTGTCTTTGGGGGCAGAGAGATGGGGAGTGGGGACTGAAGAGAAAGAGAGGGGGGTCACAGAGAGGGAGAGAGTGGCGGTCATCCAGAAGGATACAGGATATCCAGACATATGTCAAAGTCAAAGGAAGAGGGAGGGGGCCTGTCAGCCCTACGTGAGGAATTGTACTTCCCGTAATAAGCTGGCTGAGGAAAAACGCCCACCCACACAGTTCTCTGCCATCACATAATCGGGAGAGACCTTCCTTAAACAGAGTTTTAGCCTCAAATATGTAAAACAATCCAATGGAACATTGCCCAGTTCAGGGCCACTGAGGCCTGAATGTGTTCAGTAGCCCCAAAATAATGAGTGTCAGTTGGAAAAGATAAAACAGGAAACAGGGGTGAGGGAAAGAGTGGAATGCCTTGCTTGAAGGCAATAGCTAGCCAAAACCCTAAACAGGAGCACTCCTGTTCAAGGGTGAGGGTACACTGCAACATTTTGTTGCAGCCTCACTTCTCCTATATGCCAGTGTTGTATTTAACCAGTCAACTGGTTGCCTTTGGCGATCAGGAATTTCATGCAGGTGAGCAGGTGGCATTCTCCCCAGGCAAGTGAATAGGCTGGCAAAGGAGGGGCAGAATGTGCTATCCCCCCTTCACCAGCCTGCTTGGCTTCCATACAGACCATGGAGGGAGTGAAGCAGCTTCCTTCACAGCCAGGACAGAACATGACAGCCTGGTGAAGGAGAAAGAGAGTGCTCCGTTTCTCCTTCACCAGCCTGCTGTGATTCTAACCTGCATTTTTGTTTAAAGCTTGCTTTTTTACTCATGGGAGGAGCCCCTCTAATGAGTAAAAAGTAGGCAAGTATTTTTGTTTTACAGGCTAGTAACATCTGAGAGCTTAGTAACAGGACTGCTAAATAGTAATTGTGAACTTATTTTCTGCATGAGGATCCTTACATAGCCCAAACAGCATTACCCATGCAAAGAACAAGCTATCACTAGGTGTGGGGGAACTCAAAGACTGGCAGATGTACAAAATCGGGGGGGGGGGACGGACAAAACAGACTAACAAGGAGTGAACATATTAACTATGGGGCAGGGAAATAGAAAACCAGTGAGGAGGGGTATGGCTAATTGGAAGCCTACGCGGGAGCCTCTACACAGCAATGTTTTCTTGTAGGTCCTGCTCATTATTCGTAATCCTGACCTCGCTATGCCACTTAGCACTGAATCTTGCCTTCCCATATTTACTACTACTTCCAATTTCATAATCGCCTGTAAATTTAATTAACAGACTGTTTACCCCCTTCAAAAATAGCTTGTTAACGAAGTTGATAAATCAGAGAGCCAAAATGCACTCTGGGACATGATGTGCAGTTGTTAAGACAATACTCCCCAGAGTCGCCTGGCGCTATAAACCGACAAATGCAACACTATGAAGATGTAAACACACCTGTTTAAACCCAGAAGAAACACCTTTTTCAAACATCATCACTTTTTCGTATAGAGGAATCAGCAACACACACCAGCTATCTTCAAATTCAACAGCTATTTATTGTAACGTACAGAAACACAGAACAACCTTGTCACTGGTACAGTCATATCGGTCCAAGATTGTCCCGGCTTCTTCGGAGATCATGCAGGCCAACTGCTCCTTGTGAAAGCATCTGCCCCAAAGTGAAAGCATTGCCTTCTGTTCCTTTCACATGGCATGCTAATACCAAAACCTCTAGGCTAGACTCTTAAGTATATTCAAGACGAAGCTAGACAGCCATCTGTCAGGGATGCTCCAACTTGGATTCCTGCATTGAGCAGGGGGTTGGACTCGATGGCCTTGTAGGCCCCTTCCAACCCTACTATTCTACGATTCTATGATTCTATGAATCTGGACAGACACCTGTCAGGGATGCTCCGACTTGGATTCCTGCACTGAGCAGGGGGTTGGACTCGATGGCCTTGTAGGCCCCTTCCAACCCTACTATTCTACGATTCTATGATTCTATGAATCTGGACAGCCACCTGTCAGGGATGCTCTGACTTGGATTCCTGCACTGAGCAGGGGGTTGGACTCGATGGCCTTGTAGGCCCCTTCCAACCCTACTATTCTAGGATTCTATGATTCTATGAATCTGGACAGCCACCTGTCAGGGATGCTCTGACTTGGCTTCCTGCACTGAGCAGGGGGTTGGACTCGATGGCCTTGTAAGCCCCTTCCAACCCTACCATTCTACGGTTCTATGATTCTAAGTAGGCAGTATACAAGGCTCTTCATCTGGAACGAATGCAGAAAATTCCACCACCTAATTCCATCATCACACAGAAGGACTTTCCAGGATGTTGTGATCCAGGTCGTTGTGGTTTAAGAGCGAAAAGTCTCACAAGCCACCAAATATCAACAGAAAAGTGGTCATTGGCTTTAACAGCCTGTGGTTAGATATAATAATGTGTCGTACGTAGGGCTGCCTTTGAAAATGATGTGGAAGCTTCAATCAGTTTGGAACATGGTGGCCAAACTACTGACTGGAGCTGGCTGCTTTGGGTGTATCTCCCCAATATTTGGGGTGTTCAGTGGCCTGCATTCCATTTCTGGGTATTGCTGTAGACCGATACAAAGGAGTCGACAAACATACTCACCAGCTCGGCCCTGGCATGCAACATTATAGGGCAGCAAAGGGTCCTTCAGGTATGCTGGTCTCAAAATGGGTAGAGCAGCAGGGGGTTCACGGATTTTGGCTGACCTTTGTAGCCAGCCAGAAATGTAAATGGACACCTACCTTGCCCTCACTCTGAGGGGAATGATTGGGACAGTGGAGGGTGGTGATTCCAATGTCAGTGGGGTGGTGAATCTGTACCAGGTTTCAGTCAGAAATGGTCAGAACTCTAAAGGAGCTCTCCAAGGTGACATCAGAGCCACCAGCCTCCACTGGACCAGGGTGTCACATGTACCTGAGTGTGGGCTGGGAGACTCGACTACAGAAGCTCAGTTGAGACCTGCCGGTTGCTGGAACAACACCTTTATTTATCTCAGTACCTTGCAACTGAGTTTTCTTGACTTTGCTTCTTCTTTGGACTAATCTCTCATGCTGCTGACCCCTAGACTCTGGATGAGCCCCTGTTTCTTGGATTGTGCTTGATTTGGACTGTTTGCCTGTGCCTGGCTTTGGCTCCACCTCGGACCCTGCTTTGGGACTGCCCTTCTTGACTGGTAATACTACACTTCTGATCTCTGCCTGCCCTGAATGGATTTGCCCCAGGACTGACCCAGCCATAGCAGGACAGTTGTAGATGAGCCCAATGTCTCCCCTGCCTGGGAAATGGTCCATTTCATCATGGCTGGGAGAAAATAGAAGCCTTGAGGTTTGCAATTTAGGCAGGAAGTTCTTTCTTTCTTTCTTTCTTTCTTTCTTTCTTTCTTTCTTTCTTTCTTTCTTTCTGTGTGTCACACACACACATTTCCAGGAAGGAGGAAAAGCACTACGCTTCTCATGCTTTTAAAAGTGTTAGTACTCACCAGCACCCACCCAAAAGGATTCGTTTATTGGCTGCGCTCCCACCCTGTGCAAACCGACACACAGATCCTAGAATCTCACATTTCCAAGCGAGACTTTCCCTGCTGACCCTTCCGAAGCTGTTAAGCATCTTTAATGCCCAATTAAAATGCTTTTTATGATTATTACAGTAGCATCTAGAGGCCTCCAAGCCAAAATTAGGAAACCTTTGCGCGGTGACAATGCAGACTAAGTGAGACAACTGCTTGCCTTATCGAGAGGCTGGAGAGGAGCTGTCAAGAGGAGGGGGAAAGAGGCAATTAAACCTTCCCACAGAATGGCATGAGGCCAGGGAGTGGGGTGGGGTGGACTTGTAAATTCTGATCTTGGTGCCTGGTAGGAAGAGACAGTCGGCAATTACATCCCAGCTGGTGAGTGTTGCTGCTTCCTCCTTCCTTCTTTAACACCACCACCAAAAAGTCTTGCTTTTGCCAGAATGAGGACTTAAAAAGCCAAGAGACCAGCAAGAACTCTGCCTGGAACATTCTTTCAAGACAAATCAAAACTGGCTAATAAGCAAGCTCAATCCTTATTGGGCTGGGCTGTTCTCTCTCTCTCTCTCTCTCTCTCTCTCTCTCTCTCTCTCTCACACACACACACACACACACACACACACACTTTCTTGTACTCCTGCAAAATGTGGGGTCCCCCCATACCTTCTAATTCCTCCCTCGTGTGTGTGGCGGGTGCCATTTAGGCTATGTAATGATGCAGCCATGTGTCCTACATTACAGAGGACAGTCCATCTAGCTGAAGGACTGTCAGAGGAGAGTTTTCTATTTGAAGGCACCTTCTAGTTGAAAGGCTGTCCATTCCAAGGCTGGCTTAAAGATGAAAACATAAGAAGGGAGAACAGCAGAAGTTGCCTCATCCACCTGGACAGCAGACTGAACAGAAGGCACACAGGTCACCTGGTCAACAGCCTTCCTTCACTACTGTATTTCTATTTAAGGGCGCAAACCTATGGAGATAGTCCTCAGCCTCTGAATTCAGAGACTGCCAACTATCCGATGCAGGGAGGCCAGAGCACAGAGGCAATCCTTGTCTCTGTGCTTCGGCCACCCTGAATTTCTGTACAGACAGGCGATTTCATCCATCTAGCTGGGGAACTTTGGAGCGGGAGGAGGGGAGGCCACATGGCACATAGGAAGCTGTGTAACATGACTTAGGCATAGACATAGAATCATAGGGTGGGAAGGGGCCTACAAGACCATCGAGTCCAACCCCCTGCTCCATACAGGAAGCCTGATTCCCAGGCGGTCTCCCATCCAAGTACTAACCAGGGCTGACCCTGCTTAGCTTCCGAGATCAGACGCATCCATGCACTGACTTCTGCGGTCCCTTCCCCTCCCCTCCCCACCCCTGGGACCACCCCCTTTTCCCCATCTCCACATGCTGTTTCTGACAGCAGAGACGTAGCGGGCACAGAGAGAACCACGCCGGCTATGAGGGGGAGGGGAGCGTGGCTTCTGGGCTCCAAAGTTGGAGCCCTGGTTCCAACCTAGGAGCCCAGAAACCGAAAAATTCTATGTCCCCAGATGCTGTCTAGGGGACATAGGATTGTTCCCTAAATTACAGTAATCATGTCTTACGTTTGCATGTATCCATATAAAGAAGCATGTTCACATTTTATGCAAATGGCACCCTCTTTTTTCTGCGTGGCAATCCGTTTACGCTTTTTTTTTGGCAATGCGCAAGTTGCCGCCGTGATCCACGCTCGGAGAATGCGTTCGCTATTTCTAAGTCTAGGTTTTTGTTGCTTCCTCAGCCATTTTGGATGTGCAGTGTGAACAGAAAGAGCAGGGTAGAAAGGTTTTAAATAAATACTAAGCAGATGCACTTCAGTGCGTGTGTGCGTGCGCACGCGACTATGAAGGACAACAGAAATCACACTAAATTCTACAACAGACCCCATACTGTGAGCAGGGGTGACTCCAAGAATAACTTAAAACAAAGGGGTGGCAACAGACTGCATAACAGCAAGTTGTTATATTTTCAGAAATGGAGGATCAACCATTGCTTGTCTGTTTTTCTTCATCCCCACAGTCCTAGGTACTGTCCTGTGCACAACCTGAAACTGTCACAGCCTAATTTGAATGTCTGCAGCCTCCTCACACATTCCATCTTTAGACTATATGCAGACTTCGTGGCCTCGATATCAAGTTCGCCTTTTCCCCGGCCCCTCGTTGATTCATTTAAAACACTGTTTGATCCCACGCCTCAACCAAAAAGCTGCTCCTGGAACAGCTTGCATACAGCCAATAAAACCAAAACGGTCCCTACCTGTAGGCTTATGATCTAAAAAGACGTGAGGCCAAAGGAAAAAGGGATGGGGCAGGACGAGGCGGTGGGGAACGACGGGTTTTTCAGCAGAGCTAGAGAAAAGCTCCTGCATCCCATCTTCTCTCCCTCTGTAGCAACCCACCAGAATAGCTGCTGGTGGTAACAGTTGAGGGAGAAGCCTAATGGAGGTAAGTCTTCCAGCAAGATGGCTTCCCATTTTATGTCCCTCCCTTGGCCACCTGCATTTTCTAACATCTTGCCTGATGAAGAAATCTTGAACTCTTGCACATTTCCTGTGACCTGGACATTGCCCTAATCAAGGGATTGCCGTAATATGGATTTTTTGAGGACTTTTTCTTATGTCTAAGACAGCTTTTGGTGCAAATATATCATCACTGAAAGCTGGGGGGCACAGACAATATTCTGGGGAGCATCTACTGCCCCTTGCTCCCCTGTGCAGTCCTTCCCACTTGCAAGCATCAATGTTGGAGTCCACAGAATCATAGAAGAGTTGGAAAGGGCCTATAAGACAATCAAGTCCAACCCCCTGCTCAGTGCAGGAGTCCAAGTCAAAGCATCTTTGACTTGGACTCCCTGACAGATGGCTGCCCAGCTTCATCTTGAATGCCTCCAGCGTGGGAGAGCCCACCACCTCCCTAGGTCATTGGTTACATTGCCATATTGCTCTAACAGTCAGGATGTTTTTTCCTGGCATTCAGCTAGAATCTGACTTCCTGTCACTTCAGCCCGTTACTACGTGTCCTGCAGTCTGGGATGATGGAGAATAGATCCTGGCCTTCCTCTCTGGGACAACCTTTCAAGGACTTGAAGAGCGCTATCCTATCTCCCCTCAGTCTTCTCTTCTCAAGGCTAAACATGCCCAGTTCTTTCTGTCTCTCCTCATTTAATTTTTGTGAGCCACCCAGAGAGCTTCAGCTACTGGGTGGTATAGAAATGAAATAAACAAACAAATAAATAAGTAAATAATAGGGCTCTGCTATCCCTTCAGCTTGTTACATTCCCATTTCCACTCATTCTTCGGTGAATATTGCCCCCACTGAAAGGAACCAACCTTCTGAGGGTTGTTCAGGCAGGAGGATTTGATCAGATCTTTTACAAAACTGCTCTCGAGATCCTGAGGTTGGCGAAGAAATATGGCGGGTCAAGAAGTCCACTGGCAGGGAAGGCATCTTTCACTCTATTTTCTCCCCTCCTTGCTTTGAGAGCAAATTACATTTTCACTCAGCTCTCTATTCTGAGACTTCCCAACCGCTGATGACCTTACATGAGGAGAGCACTTAGACAATGAAATAAAACATACACACACACGGAAATTGCACAGAGTTATTACAGAGGCTCAGTGCTCCTGCATTCTGGACAGTGCACCATCATTCTTCTGGCGAGTCACACTTCTGCATTCACAAACGGTGGAGGGAAACATGCACACACACAGAGACACACACAGACACACACACAGGGTTCCGCTTTAAAACTACCCCCTTTCCAGTTTCAACTGCAATTGTTTCACCGAAAAAACAGGTGGTGGAACAGTTTTTAGACCAGAAGCGGACAACCTCTTTTCGGTCCTGGGGCTAGATCGCCCCCACTGAAGCCCCTCCCAAGGTATCATCCAGCCCCCCTCCCTTTTGCTTTCTCTGTGCAGCAGGAAGAATTCCCAGCTGGAGAGGAGTCCTGGGCGCCTGCAAGCGCAAGGGATGAGAAGACCCCTCAAGAATGGCCTACATGAAAACAGGTATGTGGAAACTTTGCCCCCTCCCCAAGAAGAAAATTCTCCAAAATTTGCACCTCTTGCAGCCTCTTTTGCCAGAATTTTCATTTTCTGCCCACCTGCTCCCGCTGCAAAATGCCAAAAATGGAAGATTTGCAATTTTCGGCACAGGATTAGCTTAGAATCACAGAATCATAGAAAAGTAGGGTTGGAAGGGGCCTACAAGGCCATCGAGTCCAACCCCCTGCTCAGTGCAGGAATCCAAGTCAGAGCATCCCTGACAGGTGGCTGTCCAGCTTCATAGAATCGTAGAATAGTAGGGTTGGAAGGGGCCTACAAGACCATCACGTCCAACCCCCTGCTCAATGCAGGAATCCAAGTCAGAGCATCCCTGACAGGTGGCTGTCTAACCTTATCTTGAGTGCCTCCAGTGTGGGAGAGCCCACCACCTCCCTGGGTCATGGGTTCCATTGTCGTATTGCTCTAACAGTCAGGACGTTTTTCCTGATGTTCAGCTGGAATCTGGCTTCCTGTAACTTGAGCCCATTATTCCGTGTCCTGCATTCTGGGATATAATATTATATAATATAATAAGCTTATAGTATTGCTGCCTCAAGATATGACAAGTTTGGTTGCCTGTGCGGTTGAGCCAGCCCCAGACCTGGTCTTACGTTCCTTGAAAGAATCACACGCGCCCTTGCTCAACCTCGATTCTTCATTTGCAAATCAGTTATGACAATGCCCTGCCTCACAGGGTTGCTGTGAGAGCAAACACACCCATAGATTCCAGAGCACTTATCAAATTAAATGTGCCTCACAAATTATTTTAAAAAGTCATTATAACTGGAAAAAAGAAGGATCCACCTTTAATAACAGATCAGTTGTTGAGAATCTGGGATTTGATGTATATGATTATATTAACTACTATCAAAGCAGCATGTGAGGGAAGAGAGCTAGATGATAGATTAATTTTTTTAAAAAAGCAAGTCCTTTTGTAATATTTTGGAACCTTATCAACATATTGTTCAACCATATGTGTTATTGGAAGCTATCTGCATAAAACAAATCTGTTGTGATGGTTTTATATTAAGGAAGGATATTTCAGATATTGTAGTTTGGCCTGTAAGGAATGTATTATTAAGAAAAAAACATGGATGGATGGATGGATGGATGGATCGATCTATTTACTGCTATTAGCACCTTTTGTAAGAGAAGTATTGTATCAAGGGAAGACATGTGCTGATGTAAAGTATTTAATGTTTTGTATATGTTTTGTGAATTGTGTTTGCTAAAATATGATAGCGCTCTTCAAGTACTTGAAAGGTTGTCACTAGGAGGAAGGCCAGGATCTCTTCTCGGGCATCCGAGAGTACAGGACAGGGAATCGTGGGCTCAAGTCACAGGAAGCCAGATTCCGGGTGAACATCAGGAAAAATGTCCTGACTCTTAGAGCAATACAACAGAACCAACTACCAAAGGGAGGTGGTGGGCTCTTCCACACTGGAGGCATTCAAGACAAGGCTGGACAGCCATCTGCCGGGGATGCTCTGACTTGGATTCCTGCACTGAGCAGGGGGTTGGACTCGATGGCCTTGTAGGCCCCTTCCAACCCTAGTAGTCTATGATTCTAAATCACAGAAACACCATACTGGTGGCACAGCCACTGATTCTGTTACCTCACCACATGTTTCCCCCACACATTTCCCCCCCTTTTTCTTCAGCTGCCTCCATACTCTCAAGAGTGATTTCCGCTCCGACAACTTCTAGAAGTGAGCCCCCACCGATGACAACTGCCACTTCAGAGGAACAGTGTCTCTTCAGGTGTCTGGAAAGAAAAGCTTCAGATCAGCAATCCATCAGGCCATCTAATATAAAGGTAATTGCAGGCTGGCTCTAAAACACACATCGTTTGTCAGATTACAAAGGCCCAGAATTTGCAAGGCGCTGTGGTGGTATCAGGATCCCTCAGCTCCCACCTCCACCGTCAACACAGAAATGATGAGAACAGAATTTTAAGCAGCGGCAGAAGTCTTAAGAAGTATGGAGTGCATCTTGCTACGTTGCTGCGGTAGTTTTTTTTTTTGGGGGGGGCTAAAACATATGTGCACATGCTCACACACAAATCCACAAAGGAAACATGTTCTGTGGGGATACTAGCTGCACAATGGACAGTTATGCCTATGCACTTACTACTTTTATTTAATGTAGGGTTTAGGCTGCAGATGTGGGGTGACTGAGACTCAAGACACAGGGTTTAACCACAACAATTTACTGGTAAATTTAAAGCTAGCAATTCACAACTAAAGGTATTTACACAATACAGCTGAGAGACACAAAAGGCATAAAAGAAAATTAAAGTTGCAAAACGCAAGTTCCTTTACCCTAGCTGTCCTTGGACTTTTCTAGGCTGCTTCTTCCTGCTCACTCTTCAGACTCTGCTCTCACTTCAGACTCTGGCTGTCTCTGCTCTTACTGGCTCTTTCACTCTCTTTATATACCCTCCACCCTCAAAACTAAAAGAATACTGCTTCAAACATGAAGAAAGGAAACTTAACTGGGGAAATGAAACTACTCCTCTCAGGGTTACCAACAGAAAACTCCGGGCCTCTACACCTGACCATTTTTTCCTTTGCCTCTGTAGGTCTCAAACCTTCACACTGCCCAATAGCCAAAGACCTCTGGGCGGTTCACAACTTTTGCTCCTTCAGACTCATTTAATCCAATAGCCCAAGACTGCTGACACATTCCATTTTTAAAATCAAGGAAAGAGGAAACACCAGGGCTGGGGCTCAGCATCGCCGGGCACTGGCTGCGGCTCACGCCCTTGCAGGGGGTCCATTGCTGTTCTCCCTGGTGGCTCCAATGTCAGTGGGGTGATGAATCCAGGTTTCACTCAGAGCTCTAAAGGAGCTGTCCAAGGTGCTGGATAGCTCCTTTAGAGTTCTGACTAGAACCCAGAGCGGATTCACTGCCCCACTGACTTCGGAGCCACTCTGGGTTTCAGTCAGAACTCTAAAGGAGCTGTCCAAGGTGCTGGATAGCTCCCTTAGAGTTCTGATGGGTTCTGACTGGAACCCAGAGCAGATTCGCTGCCCCACTGACATCGGAGCCACTCTGGGTTTCAGTCAGAGGTCTAAAGGAGCTGTCCAAGGTTCTGGATAGGTCCCTTAGAGTCCTTCAGAGTTCTGACTGGCACCCAGAGCAGATTCGCTGCCCCACTGACATCCAAGCCACTCTGGGTTTCAGTCAGAGCTCTAAAGGAGCTGTCCAAGGTGCTGGATAGCTCCCTTAGAGTCCTTCAGAGTTCTGACTGGAACCCAGAGCAGATTTGCTGCCCCACTGACATCCAAGCCACTCTGGGTTTCAGTCAGAACACTAAAGGAGCTGTCCAAGGTGCTGGATAGCTCCCTTAGAGTCCTGATGGGTTCTGACTGGAACCCAGAGCAGATTCGCTGCCCCACTGACATTGGAGCCACTCTGGGTTTCAGTCAGAACTCTAAAGGAGCTGTCCAAGGTGCTGGATAGCTCCTTCAGAGTTTGGGCGGGTTCTGACTGGAATCACCAGCCCCCACTGACTGCTGCACTTCTTCTTTGGTGTCTCCGCCTGTCTTCTCTGAGCATGGACAACAATGTGAGTGAGGAAGCAAAGCAACTGCTTCATTTCATTTATTATAGTTCTATACCACCCCATAGACTGGGCAGTTCACAAAAAATTAAAACCATTAAAAATGCATGATACAAAGTGCCAAACCATAAGAACATATAAGCGGAAGGGTTCCACTTGCCTTCTGCTCACACTGTGGATGGTTGTGTGGATCGGGCCCAGAAAGCAAGCAAGTGGGCAGTAGTTCCCTGGAAAAGTGGGGTTCCCCCTCTGAGGACACCTTGCCCAGGGTCCTCCCAAGCCTGGGGGAGAGTCATTTCCAACAGAAACTGGGGTGGGTGGAGTGCCCTTTTCATCCCTTGTGAGAAAGGATGAGCATGGTTTGAACCCAAGAAAAAGTCTGCTCTATGTCTCTCCTTCTCTCTCCTGTGGTAGAGGCCAGGGGAAGGGGGGGGTGCTCTTTTCAGCAGAAGCAGCACATCCCCTATAGAGTTTAATGATGGACAGGGATGAATTAATCTGCCAATTTTGCTTTCTCTCACATTCATTCCTTTAAAATAAAATTTTAAAAAATCAAGTTCTCTCTGTTCCATCGATAAAGAAACCTGCAAACGTTGGCAAGTTCTTCTCGAAAGTGAACCAAACAAAATTCTCTCCGGTCTTTTCCAGCCAAACTTAATTGGTATAACTATTCCTAGCATGGACAGGAAGATAATGTACCAGCCTGTCACGTAGCTGTTAAGGATGAGGAGGCTGTCGGGGAAAAAAGGAGGCGGGGGAACCCTAATTCAGCACCACAGACATGGTACACGGGGATCCAATCACAGAGTTAAGAACTAAACACGCAAAAGCCCCCTGCTGGGATGGGCAAATCTGTCAGTTTCAGTTTTCTCCCACATTCAGTTTTCTTACTATCTTAAATTCTTTCTGTCCCGTTTATGAAGAAATGTACAAATATTGGCAAGTTCTTATTAAAAACAAACGAACAAAACAAAACACTCACCCATCCCTAGTTATGGCAAGACCTCTAAGGGATTCCCCCTACTAGGCTTGTTCCCCAGCTTTGCTCACACACAAATCCAAACATGTGCTGTCTGGTAATTCATCTAGTCTGCATACCATATCCCATGTCCTATTATTTATTGCTACTGCAAATCCCATGTTGCCACGGGGGCTAGCAGTCTGAGAATAATTGGGTAAAAATATGTCTGCCTGCTTCCCCTGTGACTGGAACAACTTTACACTTTTAAAATAAATGTACTACAAATAAACCACCACAGATGAAAAAAGATGTTCTTTTAAAAATTATTGTTTACTATTTCTTGAAGTTTGAGGTCGAAAACACGGGATGTAAGATTTTTCTCTCTTCTCCCTCTGGAGACCTTTCAATTCTTTCTCCTCAGCTTTTCTTCCTCCTACTCTACCACCAACTTACTTTTCTTCAGACCCTTTCCCAACAGACTGTGCCTATCCGTTCATTGGCCCAGCACTCCAAGAGCTCACAGGAGTAAGCTTTATTACACATGCATACACACAGTGTGTCACATGTTACATTACATGCACAGTGTGGGGCATATGCATTAACCTCCCCTTTGCCTCATCCCCCTCCGCTTTCTCTTCCCAAGCTGCCCAAAGTTCAAGCTTTGAATTTTTTTGAGGTTTCAAAATTTTCTACACATCTACACTGCTCAAGGTTAAGTTTAAAACAAAAATGACCAAAATTGGTCTTGTAGATCTCTAGTAATAAGCCTTACACTACGGCATACTTATATAAGATAAATATTTCTAATATTAAAATATCCCTAGCACCGCTTTAAAATTTCACTTCCCTCCTAATGGGATCAAATGGAAGAGAGAGATAAAGGTAGGTGCAATCAACGTATTGGTGATACTTCAGCTCAGATCTCTGTCTCGCCTCACCCAGCAGTCCCATACAGGTGTTAAAGAGCATGGGAGACAAAATGAGCTCTGCAGCACCCCACACACCGAATACCATGGGGTAGAGCAGAAGATCCCCCCACCACAGCACCAACATCTAGGACCCCAAACTTCCAGAAGGGCTATCTCCCATCCCCATCCAAGCAATGTGGTCCAGAAGGAAACCCTGATCAACTTCAGAGCCAACTTCATTCTGAGATGATAGAAGGGGAGATGGATGGGGTCCCTTTTGTAATAAAATGTTCATTTGCATTAGCTTATTAACAAATGTACTAATGGAGCAAATGACAAAGCAAGCACATAAGTTCTGTCAGCACCCAAGCAGAAATCCAGGTCCATAATATCCTAGGAACTACTCCAGCCAGCCAAAAGCCTCTTGGCAACATTTTCCCAGCGAATTCTCTACTCAGAACTCAATTACCTCCTTCTTCTTGGCCACATGCAAAGTGAAAAACCGCAAAAAGAAAATAACTTCAGCCCGAACACAAAAGGATGGGGTGCGACTCAAAACCCAATGTCTTGTTGTAGGTTCTGCCCACTCAGGTGATCTTTGGATTGTTTGAGTTACCCAGCCCGAGCAGTAAGGCAGGTTACAATTTGAAAAATAAAGCAATACAATTAATCCACGAGGGCCTACACTGGCCAGGTACCTACAATTATATATTAAAATACTTACAAAATATGTTCAAAGTGACTTGTGATTAAAAAAAAAAATGATCACAATCAAAAATTGCAGTCTAAAACTGATACAATAAAACTCATCAATTAAATTTCTAGGACGTATGAGCACTGACTACAGCAGAGGAAGCACTCAAAGACACATCAGAAGAAGGTGTGCATAGCACCCAGACAATGGAGGTGCCAGGCAAACCTTTCTGGGGATGATGACCCAGAAAGATAGAGTGCCACAACACAAAAGTCCTTCTTTTTAGTCGGGGGGGGGGGTTAGGAGCCAGAGAAAGGCTCCCGATGAAATGCTGAGAAGACAATCAGATTTGCATCTGACGATTTGCAGTCCTTCAGATAACTGCCTGGGGCTACGGTTGGGACTTCATAGGTTAAACCCAGTGCTCTGTTAAACATTTCTCCCACATTTTCTTCAATCGTTCTCTTTCAATTTAATAGAAGAAAAATTGCTTTCAAAAAGAAAGTCAATGGTGAAGAAATTTCGGAGAAATTCTTATGGGCTGGGGTTGGGTTTCTTGGGCTCACTTTACTCAGGAGGTGGCTGAGGAGTGAACACAAGGGTCCTGTTTTTCACTGTACAATCATCTCTCTGGTAGCCTGTAACCTGCTCAGCTTCCTACACATCAGTTAAAGGCCAGTTTAAGGCACCATGAGGTAATTCCTCCCATAGGGCTTTTTTCAGACCAGGATGTGCAGGCAGCCTGGGAGGCTGGCTGGGATTATGTAAGCTCAGAAGCACCACGAAAACAAATGATAAAACATCCTGAATGAGGCAGAACAAGGGAAGCCTCCTTCATGGTGGGAGAAAATGTTCAGGAAATTGGAGGACAGATTTGGGCACAGCACTAATTCCACCTCATCCCTGGAGCTGGACACCACACTGCCCCCACCTGCTTTGTGGTGGATGCAAACTGGGGGCCGGCCTGCCAAGACAGTTGATGCTGTTGCAGCACAAAGACCCCCCCAAAAACCCTTAGGAAAAAAGACAGATGCTCTGCTCCAAGCCCTGCCAATGGGGAGCCCTACCTGGGAGAGACTGTGGAGAATTTCTCCTCCCCTTGGAGAAATTCAGTGAAACTGTCTCCCAAATTTCCCTGCCCACAAGTCAGGTGGAGAATTTCAAGAGGCCCTTTGTGCACAGCTTGAGATAAAACCTGCCCTTCAAATTGCGCTCTCAACCAGATGGGAAGGCCCACGCGAGCAGATGTGAGATTTTGGCCCTGTTAGCAATCTCGGCACAGCATTTTCATCTGACTTCGCAGAGGGCCTATTCCTCTGTGACCAGATGACCAGAGAGGAGGGATAACTTTGGGTCCAATCCAAATCAAGACTTCCAATCTAAAAGGAGGAGAGACACACTCAAATAAGGGCAGGGGGAAGAAAGGTAGAGGGGGAACTCCATTTTGAGAACGCCAGGACAAAGAGGCAAGGTGGTTTGTTTTGTTTTTAAATTTGTTTTTAAAGGCTGCAATCCTGTACACCAGCCGTCCCCAACCTAATGGCCCTGCGAGCTGGGAATCATGGGTGTCGTAGTCCAACACATCTGGAGAGCAGCAGGTTAGGAAGTCTGATGTACACTCATTGGAGGGTGGTGCTTCCGATGCCAGGGGCAGTGAGCCCACTCCAGGTTTCAGAATCTGCTCCGGGTTTCAGCTCTGCACCTTGGATAACTCCTTTAGAGTTCTGACTGGTTCTGCGTGGATCCTGGAGTGGATCCACCACCCCACTGAGATCAGAGCCACCAGCCTCCACTGTGTATGCTCTTGCCTGGGAGTAAGTCGCCTTGAACTCAATTGGGCTTACTTCTGAGCGGACATGCAGATGATTGTGCTGCAAATCCAGTTGCTGGCATTTTTGCTGGGAGGGAGAAGGCACAACCTAGCAGAACAGTTGGGGGAAAGACTTTTCCTTGGAGACGTAAGCTCCCTGCAGCTGACGGGCCTTCTGGATGACAGCCAGGAGCAAGGCAAAACAGACTTTGGAAAAATCTGAAACAATCCCAAATGTAAACAAGGGTGTTGTGCTCTCATTTTATAAGAACAATTACCCATTTATGGCACTTTACATCTTCAAAGCGCTCAGCAAACTTAGCTAATTAAGGTGTTGGGTGTTTGAAGCTGCAGGTAGTAACCAATGCTGCCAGCCAAGTACTAGATTAAAAAGATCAATTGCTGCCTGAGCTTGTTCTCTGCTGAAAATGGTACATAAACAGAAAACTGAGCCATAATTAAGGCTGGAAGCATTAATTGACACAATTAACTGATTAAAATATAAGCAGGGGATTTTTTTAAAAAATCAAGGTGGCCCCCCACCCCACAAATCACAGAAGGATGTTCCCAAGCTGAAAATATGGTTGTGAATAATTCCACAAGTATCTTCTACAGTGCATAACCAATTAGTCTGTAACTTGGAGCAGCTTTGAACGTAATGGAGAAGGCCCAAGAAGAGGATGCTGGGGGGGGAGGGGGGAGAATCAGCTCACCATTTCTGGCGTGGAACCCAGAGGGCAGGGCCAGATCTAATGGGCTTCAGTTACAGGAGAGGAATGTTCAGTTGGATATTCCAAGAAACTTCTTGATAGTTCCATTGTTGAACTTCTCTTACCAATTATCTTGAGGGGTGGTGGGCCCTACGTCAATAGATATCTTCAAGTGGAGGCTGTTGGGGATACTTTAGCGTTGGATTTCCGGCACTGAGCAAGTGATTGGACAAGATGGCCTACAAGACTCCTCCCATTCTAGGATACGCATGCATAAATAACATGGTTTTATAGGCCTCGGACTGCGATAGAATGGATATAACAAAATCTGTACAATCTGTCTTTCACGGACTGTCAGGCTTCTTTCATTGTGTCGTCCGCTTACTGATGGAATCAAAATTTTTTAGGGATGCACTAGAATTTCATTCCACTTGCACCAATGTGCATTAGTGCTTATCTCCCCCAAAAAGGTTTTAACAAATGGGGAAAAAAGGTCCAAAAGTCCACAGAATCCATGCGACTTGGGAAAAGACACTCTCCTGAGGAATCCGCAGGTCACAGAAATCCGAACCCATTTGAATCCGTTGCAGATTTCTCCAACATCCCTGCCTTAGACCAAGAGTGCTTGCTCAGAACAGAGGCTTGCTAAAAGAACCTCAGTAGGTCATTCTTCATTTGCATATCCCACCTGAGACAATTTGCATGAACCTGATGGCAGGTTGACCTTATTGGCAAAATGTGGATGGAACATAGGTCAGTGGTAATGCAGATACTTTGCATGGAGAAGATCCCAGTTTCAGGTCCCAGGATCTCCAGTTATCTTTATCTCTTTATCTATTACATTTATATCCCATCTTTCTTCCATCGTGGAAATAAAGGTAGCTCCATGTGGTTCCCAGGTGGTCTCCCCTCCAAGCACTGACCAGACCCAGACCTAGACCTGCTTAGCTTCTGCAGGGTGGCTGCCTCATGTGCCTTCAGACCATGTCCTGGGACCAAAGTTCAAAAGGTTGCAGGCAGCGGGTTTGGAAAATACCTTCTACCCTCTAGAAGTTGTGATGGCCCACTAGAGGCAGTTTAGGGCTTGGTCAACAATTGGGACTCAAGTGTACAGAGTTTAGGGCTTGGTCAACAATTGGGACTCAAGTGTATAGAGATCATGGGGATGCACACACCATCATGCACCCAACTTCATCTTCCCCATCCTCACCTCCTCTCCAGTTCAGATGATGGAGAGACTTCCACGCGCGTTCAACTGAATGTGCAAAAAAGCCTCCTTCACACCTCCCTACTCAACAGGGGAAAGTCAGGGCTGGAGGGGTCATGACAGGGATATTGGGGACATGGCAGTAGAATCATAGAATCATAGAAGAGTAGGGTTGGAAGGGGTCTATAAGACCATCGAGTCCAACCCCGTGCTCAATGCAGGAGTCCAAGTCAAAGCATCAAAGTATATACATCGCTCCTACACACTTATGCCCTCACGTATTAGGCTGAAAGCCTGCATAGAGCTAATATTACAAGTCATCCCACTCTATTTAAACACTTGGATCCTACAAGTAAGTGAAGTTGCAACGAGGCCAAGTTTCATCATGAGGGGGAAGGTGAGGTTCAAAAACAAACTCCCCCCCCCCATTTGAAAAGAAGAATGTTTGCTGGTGTCAGCAGTGCTGTGGATTTCCCAGAAGATTTTGAACAGGAAGATTTTCCTGACAATTTTGCGGAAATTTCCCCCCAAACCCCTAAATGGATTGCGATTCAATTGAGTATGTTTATTTGACTTAGGCTGCAATCCTATACCCACTTACCTGGGAGTAAGCCCCATTTAACTCTGAGGTTTACTTCTGAGTAGACATGTAGAGGCTTGCACTGTCAGTGAACAAAACTAAAGAGGTATACCTTGCTCGTTTTACATGCTTTATAAATGGGTTTTTTAAAAAAATAAAAATAAAATACAATCCAAGAATATTTCAACTGAAATATTTGATGGGCAGGGGGAACCCAGAAAGTACATTTTAATACGGTTTTAGTGCAATATTCAAACATATTCCAATTGACTTGGAAATTGCTGGTATTCTTTTCGCCATGACAATTTAACAGCATGCATTTCCCTTACATTGTGTAAATTTCAAGGGGAAATAATGAAGGCAGCGAAAACTGTTCTCACGCTAATTTTAGCATTCCTGAAGACCTGTGCATTAAGCTATGCAGATATTTTCTGGATTGGATCTAGGCGAGGTCAGTTGCACATAGATTAAAATCAATGGAACAAATTAGTCACGACTTAACCTAAGCCCCCCCCCCCCCCCCGTTGATCTCAGCAGGGCCGGACTGAAACTTACTTAAGAATGTAAAAAGAGCTGTGCTGGATCAGTCCAAAGGCCTATCTTGGGCTTACCCAACTTGATCCCCTCCAGATGTTTTGGGCTGTAGCTCCCAGCATTCCTGACCACTGGCCATGCTTGCTGGGGCTGATGGGAGCTAAAGTCCTGGAGGGCACCAGGCTGGGGAATATGCATGCTGTTCCCACAATGGCCAAGCCACAAGCTTGGGGAAGCTATGGGAAGGCCACAAGCAGGACATGAGTACAACAGCGCCCTCTCAGTCAGTGGTATATAATACATCTGATACTGGAGGTAGTATATAGCCTTCTCCTTCATAAATTTGTGTAATCCCCTTTTAAGGCCGTTCAAACAGGTGGCCATCATTACATCTTGCGGTAGTGAAGTCCACAGTTTAGCTGTGCGCAGGGATGTGCAAAACAAGCAAAACTCAGGCTCATAAAAATTCACCATATTCCTCCTCCAAGCTCGTTCTATCTCGTGTCCTTATCAGATCACGAGCTTTGAGGGGTTTTTTATTTCTTTCCGCAGGAAAACTTGTATGTATTTTTCCAAATGGATGCATCAATTGGGCACTTTTTAAAAACTGTATGCATTTGTCTCCCATTGATTAAAGTACATGTGTGCGCATTTTTCGAAAGTGTGCATTTTCTCATGGGCATTTTTCAAATGTATGCATACTGTTGAGCACATTTTGTTTGGCCAGCAAATCATTCTGCAAGCCTGGAAATGTATGGACTTAGTCTGTGTTCAGTCTAGAAGGTGTGAAGTTCTGGGTAAATCCTGATCAATAATGAACTGAAACAAATTTCCCATACACCCCTAGCCGTGTGAAGAAGTCTTTTTTTTTTTCTGTCCTGAACCTCCCAACATTCAGCTTCACTCAATGGCCCCGGGTTCTAGAGAAGACATTTTTTCAACCCACTTTCTCCACACCATGCATAGTGTTGCATAACCTCTATCATTTCTGCCCTTACTCACCCTTTTTCTAAGCTAAAAAGCCCCAAACATTGTTATCTTTCCTCATCAGGGGGGAGGGGGTTGCTCCAACCCCCTTGACCATTTTGGCTGCCCTTTTCTAGCTCTACTAACTTGTACTGCAATCCTGTATGTAACTATTCAGATGTAAGTGAGTATGGGATTATAGCATTTGTCTGGATGTAAGCCCTTAACGGCGCAATCCTATGGCCGCTAGTCAGCAGCTAGACAACCATAGGATAGGTTGGTTCCCGAAGAAGTGATCCCTACCCCCTCCTGCGCTGCCTCATAGGCAGTGTGGAACGGCTCCGCGCTCCATGCTCAGAAGAGGAGCATGGAGCAGCACACATGGGGCATTCCTGGGGGCGTGTCGGGGCGGGAAAGTCAGAAATGCTGGAACGACACATCCTATGTGTCAACTGGCTGACACTTCCCATGCTCTGAGGTCCTGCAGCTAGACAGCTGAAATCGGCTGTCTAGCCATAAATGCAGGGCTGATGAAGCACAGAGGGGACGATCCCCTCCATGCTTCTCCTGCCCTGCATTGGATAGGCAGCCGCCTCCGAGTTTGGAGGCAGCTGTCTATCCTGATAGGATCGCACCCTAAGCATATTATCTGAGAACAATGAATTTTTAGAAATTGAACATTTTCAACAGAATCTTTTCCCATCCCATTGGCTGTCCGACAGGATGGAAAACTCACACCTAAGTGTGTTACGGGGAAACAGAATGGGAAGGGAAAGAGTTCAGCGCTTTATATCTTTTCCGCTTTATAAAGATTTGGCAGCGACCCAAAGAATTACTAGTTTGGCCCTTGGCAAAACAACTTCATTCCCTTCCTTAATATATTTTGCAGTCTCATAAAAAACTGAGGACTAGGCACATTCCCTTTTCTATTTAAAATGAAAAAAAATGCTGAGAGTCTAACATTAAAATGTATCCTACACAGAAGTGGTTCTGGAATCATCAGTGGGTCAATTAAGCCATTTTAAACTCTGGACTTAATAACCTTAGGGGCTGGGGTGCTGTTTAGATGGCTACATGTATCACTTCACTTACTTTAAAGCATCATAATCCAGACTTGCTGCTTTGGGGTGCCCTCCTCATTATCCAGTTGACTGCGGATTCTGGACCTCGGCTCCAAAACCCTGCACTAACCATACTACAAGGGACCCACACAAGGAATATTTTCCTTCCCTCCTCCAACGAGTCAAATTGCTGACAATTCTGTGTAACACACGTGATGTTTGTATTTTAAATGCAATCAAGAGTGCCGTTTGCTATTCTGATAACTTGATACATTTGAACAAATGTATTGTTTTCAAGTTACTCTGACCAGCAACGCATCCAACTGAATCTGATCTACTCAGTCATTCATCAAATTACTGCTTCCAGGGGAGCAAATCTGATCCTCTTAAAGCGATCCTTAGAGAAAACAGAAAACAAATTTTGCCCACCCACACAAAACAGAATCATCCTCCAAACATGTGAAATCAGATATTAGAAGAAAATTGTAAATAATTTTTGTAGCCCAAAGCAAGAAGGAGGGGGAGATGTCAACGTAATTTTTAGAGAATGTATACAGGAGGTTTTTACAGTCTCCTGGCCAAACAGCTATGTTGTCAGCCTCTGAGACTCATGCTATGTTCTCCATACAATTGATCAGGAGTGGACAACTTGTGCCTCTCCAGATGGACTACAACTCCCATGATCCCTCACCTATGCTGGTTAGGGCTGATGGGAGTTGCAGTCCAAAGCATCTGGAGAGGCATACGTTCTCCACTTCTGCTATTGATCTGCCATTGATCTTTCGCACCCAAAAATGCTCTTCCCAGAGAGATTTTTTTCATCAGTCCTGTTGACACCCTTTGCAGTTGCACATATGAGAATTTGGGTCGGCACAGAGAGATGCCTCTGCAAATATGACGCTGCTTTAAACAGAGTTGGGCTGTTGGTCAATCAAGCCCAGCACTGTTTATTCTAACTGGAAATGGGCAAGCTTTTTCCCACCCTCAGGGGCCCTTGAAAGGAATTGGCCAGAGACCGCCTCCAGGCAGCGGGAGGGCAAAAAGCCACTCCGCTTTCTCTAGATCAGAGTTGGGAACATGCAGACCCAGCAGCCAAGCCTGGGCTTCCCAGATGACCACATGCCCTTTCTCCTAACCACCAAGCATTTCCCAGCTGTTGTGCAGTTTTCCCCACTCTGAAAGGTTGAAATCATAGAATAGTGGGGTTGGAAGGGGCCTACAAGGCCATCGAGTCCAACCCCCTGCTCAATGCAGGAATCCTAGTCAGAGCATCCCTGACAGATGGTGGTCCAGCCTCGCCTTCATAGAATTACAGAATAGTAGGATTGGAAGGGGCCTACAAGGCCATCAAGTCCAACCCCCTGCTCTAGGCAGGAATCCAAGTCAGAGCATCCCTGACAGATGGCGGTCCAGCCTCGCCTTCATAGAATTACAGAATAGTAGGATTGGAAGGGGCCTACAAGGCCATCAAGTCCAACGCCCTGCTCTAGGCAGGAATCCAAGTCAGAGCATCCCTGACAGATGGCGGTCCAGCCTCGCCTTCGTAGAATTACAGAACAGTAGGATTGGAAGGGGCCTACAAGGCCATCAAGTCCAACCCCCTGCTCTAGGCAGGGATCCAAGTCAGAGCATCCCTGACAGATGGCTGCCCAGCCTCATCTTGAATGCCTCCAGTGCGGAAATGCCTCTCCTAAGGCTTCGTTACTAGCAATAAGGGCTTGAAGCTTAAGCATGCTGATATTTATTTATTTGTAGTTTTGGCCCTGGGCACCGCTGGAATGTGACCCTCTAGAGCTTCTTTTTAATGTAATTCCACCCTGGGACTGAAAGAGGTTCAACACCCCTGCTGTGCATCTTCAGCATCCAACAGTGTTGCTCTCTCTCAACACTGAAGAAAGAAAGAGACAAACTGTGTGGGGTAGTGGGTTGCTGATGATCTTGAGATGAACACCACTCCACGCTCCCTGGCTGTCTCACCTCTTTGAAAGCACAGATTCAACCGGGAAAGGAATTCTCTAGAAACGGGGCAGCCTGCTTTAGATGCCACAGGTTGTCCACTTCCAACAGGAGAATGAACCAGGGACTTGCTCTGTGTGGACTGTTTATTACCTACTTCATGTTTTTGTTGTTCAGCCGTTAAGTCACGTCCAACTCTTCATGACGCCATGGGCCATAGCACGCCAGGCCTTCCTGTCCTGCGCTCTCTCCCAGAGCATGCTCAAGTCCATATTCATTGCATCGGTGATGCTATCTAGCCATCTCATCCTCTGCCATCCCCTTCTCCTTTTGCCTTCAATCTTTCCCAGCATCAGGGTCTTTTCCAGGGAGTTTTCTCTTCGCATTAGGTGGCCAAAATATTTGAGCTTCAGTTTCAGTATCTGTCCTTCCAATGAGCAGTCAGGGTTGATTTCCTTTAGGATGGACTGATTTTACCTCCTTGCAGTCCAGGGGACTCGTAAGAGTCTTCTCCAGCACCACAGTTTGAAAGCATCGATTCTTCGGCGTCAGCCTTCCTTATAGTCCAGGTCTCACAGCCATACGTTACTAATGGGAAAACCATAGCTTTGATTATATGGACCTTTGTCAGCAAGGGGATGTCTCTGCTTCTTACTATGCTATCTATGTTTGCCATAGCTTTCCTCCCAAGGAGCAAGCATCTTTTAATTTCATGGCTACAGTCACCGTCTGCGGTGATCTTGGAGCCCCAGAAAATAAAATCTGTCACTGCTTCCATTTCTTCCCCTTCTACATGCCAGGAAGTGATGGGGCCAGATGCCACGATCTTAGTTTTTTGAATGTTGAGTTTCAAACCAGCTTTTGCACTCTCCACTTTCACCCTCAACAAGAGGCTCTTTAGTTCCTCTTTGCTTTCTGCCAATAGGGTTGTATCGTCTGCGTATCTGGGCTTGTTGATAATTCTCCTGGCAATCTTAATTCCGACCTGTGATTCATCCAACCCGGTGTTTCTCATGATGTACTCTGCATATAAGTTAAATAAGCAAGGCAACAATATACAGCCTTGTCGTACTCCTTTCCCAATTTTGAACCAACTGCCTTTTTAAAGCGCAATTGCCCTTTCACAGCAGCGTTCAAGACTGCATATGATGCAACCGCAATCTAAGCACAGAACAAGCTTCCAGTTACAACTGGGCAATGTCCCCTTGCCAATAGCTGTGTGAACGTCACTGGTTGCAAGTGAGTTTCTGGGCCCGATTCAAAGTGGTGGTGCTTACCTAGAAAGCCCTGAATGACTTAGGACCAGCCCAGACGGTGGGGAACCTTTGCCCATATGTTCCTGCCAGACTGCTAAGATCCTATTTAGAGGCTTTTCTCCAGGTGCCGCCATCGCCAACGGTGAAATTGGTGGCTCCCAGGGAAAGAGCTTTCTCTGAGGTGGCCCCTTATCTGTGGAATCCCCTTCCAAGCAAGATCCACCTAGCGTCTTCACCTCATACACGGAGATGCCAGGTTAACATTTTCCTCTGCCAGCAGGCATTTAATCTTTAATCTGTCGCTCTAATTGTTAACTTTACTGCTGGCTCCACTTTTAATTTCTTTAAAAATATATATTTTCAGTGTTGTTTTTGTTGGTTTGGTTGTTTTATTGCTGTGTGGGTGTTTTACATGGTAAACAACTCCAAAGGCATCTGCCAATTGGGTGGCATATGCAAGTAATACATACATAAATGCTGCCGTATACTGAGTCAGATCGCCGGTCCATCCAGTCCTGACTGGAAGTGGCTCAAGGTCTCGGGCAGATGTCTTCCCCAGCATGAGTCCCCAAGATCGTTTTCACTGGAGCTGCCAGCAATTGGACCTGAGACCAGATGCACGCAAAGCAGGCTGCCTAAACTGGCAACCCCCCCCCCCCGACATGAACCAACCCATACATTACATTCATCATCTAAGGCTGAGGGAAGCTCAGAAGGCGGCAACAAAGGAGAGGGCCTTATCAGTGGCGGCTCCTCAATTGTGGAATTATCTCCCCGATGAGGCCTGCCTGGCACCAACATTGTTATCTTTTCTGCGCCTGGTTAAGACCTTTCCCTATTCTCAGGCATCTGGCAGCATGTGATGAGTTTTAATCAAGTCCTGGATTTCTTTTATGGTTGATTGCTTGAAGTTGTTTTTAGATATATGTTGTCTCTGTGTGTACTGTCCGTGTGTGTTTTAGGTAAACGGTTTCTTAAACTGTGCATACTGTATTTTTAATGGTTTTTAATCTTTGTAAATCGCCCAGAGAGCTTTGGCTATGGGGTGGTATAGAAACTGAATGAATTATAATAAACAATAATTAATACCTGCGGATCAGCTTGGAAATGTAATGCTTTTTGTATGGCTTGGAGGGGAAAGTCACCCACTTCCTGAAATCCATATAATTCCATGAAGATGGAATTCCTCGAACAAGATTACTCTTTCCCTCCCTTCATCAGCCCAAAGAACATCACTTCACAGCACCTTTTTGGTGCAGTGCTGCATGCAAAATCAGTGGTCCTTAAATTAACATCCAGAGGGAGCAATCCTATGCGGATCGATGGTCACCTCTGACCCCGGGGGTGACCACCTATCCACTGCAGGGCGGGAGGAGTGGTGAGGAGCGGATCTCCTCCATGCTCCCACCGATTTTAGCTGTCTAGCCACGGGACCTCGGAGCGTGGGGAGAGGCGGCCAGACGACACATAGGAAGTGTCGTACCGGTACTCCTGACTTCCCCGCCCTGGCCTGCCCCCGGGAACACCCCATTATCCCTGCTCCACACTGCTCTTCTGAACGCAGAGTATGGGGCCGATCTGCGCTGCCTACAAGGTGGCACAGGAGAGGGTGGAGAATAGTTCTCAGGGAACCAACCAATCCTATGGCCATCTAGCCACTGACTAGCGGCCACAGGGGTGCACCCTTAATCTCAGGGGGGGGGGACGACATTCACAGCCCCACCTATATTTTTTGGCAGTGAAGATGCTGCCTCTCCATGAACCTGACAGTGCTTGCATTCCCCAGTGCCACTGACACATCTCTTCTCCGCACCCCCCGATGCCTGTCCACTCCTTTCTTTACCCACAAGGCATCAGAACGCCTTTGCTCCAATTTGGCTTCATGACAATGCCACACATAGCCAATGCGATTTGGCTCCACTATGTTTGAAGCCCAATCGGAGTAAAAGAGCGGCTTCCTCCCCTCACTGTTTTTACCCACAAAGTCACAAAAGGCAAAAAGGAAAGAAAGAAAAAGAAAGGCATCCAGCCTTAAAGTTAAAGTTACCACCAGGACCGGAGGGAACCGGGGCAAATTTCACAGGCGCCCATGAGGAATTTTAAAAAGCTCTCCCTCGCATGCCCAAACGTCACAGCCGGCAAAACGCGGTCGCAAAGCTGTGGGAGGACATTTTGGCTCAGCGCTAACTGAAACCGTGGCAACAATTTCATTAATGATCAGTATAATAATTAATGACCCATCTTATTTTGGGTATGAAATCAGTCTACTGGCATAAAAACATCTAGGCCAATATTTTTGCATAGGTTGAATTATTAGGCTGTTTATTATTGTCCGGTTTGCACGTCATGAGCACGGCTTGCTCGCTCCCACTTGGTTCCCTCCTCCCCTCGTTCACTCTTCTTGCATACTGACAAATCCTCCCCATGTAAGGAGAGCCTCAGGCGGTGTGAGAACAGGGACCTTCCACACACAAAGCTGGAAACATGGCGCTCTACTGCTGGGCCATGTTTCCTCCCCACTGAACAACAATCCACTTTGGGAATTGCTGCCCTACACATTGTGACTGGCCCCGCAAGGGGGGAGGGTACAAAACCCATAGATCAATCTATCCCCAACCTTGGAGGGAACCAGGTTGCGGAAGGCTGCCATAGATAAATTTATCCCCACACATATACAATCAGACAAGAAACAGGACCTGCCACCATTTTAGAAAGAGTAATTGGTTTTGTATATATACACACACCGGTCATTCTGCAATATTCCCACAGCCCCAGGTGCTGGCGCGCCCACCTGTTTACAGTGCTGAGGTCTAATATTTGCCGGGCAAATCCTGGCGGTGTGCTAAACGCATTTGATGTTGGATTAGATTGTTTAAATGGCTAGAACTCCCCTCACACCGGAAATGGCTAAATATTACAAATTTGATGGAACGAATCCCCTAAACTAATCTCTAAATCAATTTGCACCAACATGGTTTTAGCGATGCCAGCACAGCTGACGGGAAGGAGGGGGCTGGAACAGCCCAGACAACAGCAAAGGGGGTTCACGGAAGCGACTGACATGCACTCCGTTTATGCGTGCACACTCGCGTGCACAGCTGGGCACGTGCAATGGACCAAGCTGAGATTAAGAGACACTTCAGGGGGTTTTGGGCTTCCAAAGCCAAGTCATACCCAACAATGATGCCATATCCCAGTGAGGAAATAGAAGTACATCACATCTTGCAGACGGTGGCACAAGTTTTGCTCATCAGTTCCTTCTCCCCCTCAGATGCACCGGGAACCCTAAATCATTGGGAGCAGGAAAGAACTCTCTACCTTGCCCAGGGTGCATAAGATTCTGGAAGTCCAAAGATTGCATAGATACATGTTCCATCCTTGAGGCCCTGATCAGAGATGTGGGGCAGAAAACATTCCACTGCTGAATTTCTCCCATGAGATCCCACACACGCACGCATGCACTCACACGCACACATACAACAATAAGCCCGAATTGCTGAGAATATTGCACGAACAGTGTGCGCAAGCATGCTGCCTGAAAGCCCCCAGTTAGGTCCTCCTGTCAATGGGAGCAGCTAAAGTAACCAGAAACTAATGGGGAAGCAAAACTTTCTCGTTACGTCCAAACCCAGACCTTGGCTTATGGGTTTGCATGTTATATTTGCACGTTACGTTACGTCCAAACCCAGACCCTACCACACCAGGAACAAGGAATCCACTCCAAACCCTGGCTTCAGACCCTGGTTTGTTAGAGGAGTGACAAACCGGGAATCTAGGTTCAGATTGTTTTTTATTATTGTTGTCATTATTATTATTATTTAATAAATGTATATGCTGCTGACCATACTTTAAGATATCTCTCAGCAGTTAATCTCTCTAATATTCAGATGTTCAGACACAACAGGAATGCAGATATAATGGCCTGGGTGGGGGTGGGGAAACAGAAACTGGGGGTCAGGGCTAGAAAAATTCATGAAATAGCATTTTTTTCCTACAGATTTTTGGAAAGTTTAGAGAAAACCGCTTTTTTCTTCTATTTTTCCAGTTTGTTTCCAGGGTACTGCTCCCAGCCTCAATCTGTTGTTTCTTTATTTGGTTCCAGTTAGTTTAGGTGCTGCTGAACAATCAACCAGAATTTCCAATGCAAATGCAGCCACTGATTCGTAAAATGGACTAGTAACAGAATGAATGGATATAATATTGGACCAACTGGGCAGTTCTGAAGTTGTAACCAACTCTGAGTTGTCTCTCCCCCAAGGACCCCAGAATATCTGGTTTCCATAGCTTGCTCGCTTCCACTTTGTTCCCAACAACCTCGGGGTTAAAAATAAAATAAATGGGTTCTTGTAATGTGCAGATTGGACCAATGATATCATGCATAACTCTTTGGGTAGGTATGTTAACTCTTCAATGTCTTTCATTTTTTCCTCCTCTTTGCGGTTAAACAACATAAAGGGAGTATATGCTATTCAGCTGTTAAACCTTAAACACATTTACAAGCAGTCTGATAAAAATAATGCCAAAATAAAGCTTTGAAATTGCATCAAACTGCTGGATGCGCCCGATCTCATCTGATTTAGGAAGCTAAGCAGGGTCAGCCCTGGTTAGTACTTGGATGGGAGACCGCCTGGGAATCGGGCTTCCTGCACTGAGCAGGGGGTTGGACTCGATGGTCTTGTAGGCCCCTTCCCACCCTATGATTCTATGATATTCACTATACTGAAAAATTTGACTGGGTGGGAGATCAAATTCAACTACTTTAAGCTATTGGAAACAAACTTTCACATACTTTCACTGCATGTGAAATCAATATGGCATCCTTGATTTTCCTTTTACTAAAAACAACTGAAACATGCTAAATAGAGCTTTGGCTGTTGGGCGGCATGGAAATGTAATAAATAAATCATATCGCAATGTTTTACTTTATTTATTCTTTACATTTGCATCCCACCCAATAAGGACATCAGGAAAACAGTCAAGAAAACCCACATCGCTGGTCCTGTCATTTCAGGAGTGGGGGAATCGTCCCCTACAAACTAACAGGAGCAACTCTAAGTCTTTGCAGGCCCTACAGCAAGATACCCTCCATGGGTGCCCTCCCTGACTCTCCCTTCTCACTCCCACTGCCACCAGCTGTTCTTCCTCCTCTTTCACATCATTGCTACCAATTGCTTGCCTGACAGGCAGAGAGACAGTGAGCAAGTTGGTGGTGACATGTCACAGAATCATGGAAGAGTAGGGTTGGAAGGATCCTATAAGATCATCGAGCCCAATCCCCTGCTCACTGCAGAAATCCAGGTCAAAGCATCCCTGACAGGTGGCTGTCCAGCTTCCTAGAATCCTAGAATAGTGGGGTTGGAAGGGGCCTACAAGACCATCACATCCACCCCCCTGCTCACTGCAGGAATCCAGGTCAAAGCATCTCTGACAGGTGGCTGTCCAGCTTCCTAGAATCCTAGAATAGTAGGGTTGGAAGGGGCCTACAAGACCATCCCTGCTCACTGCAGGAATCCAGGTCAAAGCATCCCTGACAGGTGGCTGTCCAGCTTCCTAGAATCCTAGAATAGTGGGGTTGGAAGGGGCCTACAAGACCATCCCTGCTCACTGCAGGAATCCAGGTCAAAGCATCCCTGACAGGTGGCTGTCCAGCTTCCTAGAATCCTAGAATAGTGGGGTTGGAAGGGGCCTACAAGACCATCCCTGCTCACTGCAGGAATCCAGGTCAAAGCATCCCTGACAGGTGGCTGTCCAGCTTCCTAGAATTCTAGAATAGTGGGGTTGGAAGGGGCCTACAAGACCATCAAGTCCACCCCCCTGCTCACTGCAGGAATCCAGGTCAAAGCATCCCTGACAGGTGGCTGTCCAGCTTCATCCTGAATGCATCCTGCTCCTCCTTCTTACCACTGGGCCAGAGTGAGAGGCAGGTGATCAAGCAGGCTGCAATGGTGAAGAGGAGAAGCAACTCCTGGGGGATCTTGTCAGTGGGTCTCTGCTGGGGTGTGGCTTTCCCTAGATAAACACCAGGATAGTTCAAGATACATGACTGGAGTGGAAACTCTGCCTTGCTCCCAGTGCCCACATACCAGCAAAAATAGAATAAATGGAATTAGTATAAGTTTTCTGCCTTTTAATAGTTTCCCAAGATCTGCCACCTGAATCAAGCTGCTCCACACTATCTAATGGTAGGGCCAGTCCAGGATAACGTGGAATCGCCTACATGATCAAGCTGAGACTTAATCCGGATAAGACAGAGGTACTGTGGACAGAGAAATTTACCTTGTCTTCATGGGTTGCACTCCCCCCACAGGAGCAAGTTTGGGGGTGTTCTTGGCCACGGGGCTAATTGGAGAAGCTCAGGTGATAGTGAAGCCAGGATTACTTTCTACCAGCTTAGGCTGATATGAAAGCTGCAACTCTGTCTGAAGAGGGCTGGCCTTGCCCGGTTATTTATGCTCTGCCAACATCCAAGCTAGACTGCTGTCATGCATTCCACATGGAGCTGCCTTTGAAGACTGTTCAGAAACTTCAGCTACCCAGATATTGGTGGGGCCTAGGGATGGCCGTGAATTTCTCCACGAATCTCGGGGAGGCCGAATGCCAACGCATTCGGCCCCCCGAAATTGTTGGTGAAATTCTCCGCCACCCCCCCGCCACCCCCTCCGGGATGGGACTTACCTCATGTGAATGTCCCTCTCAGCGGCGGGTCCCGGCGGCATTTCGGCGGGGGTGGGGGGGCGGCCGGTCTTCCGACCGGCTGCCGTCACCGCCATTACAAAATAAAGTTAAAAAAACCCACCCGTGATAGGCTACGTAACGATTAACGTAGCCTATCACGGCTGACTTTGGAAATCTAGCCGTGATAGGCTACGTTAATCGTTACATAGCCTATCACGGGTGTTTGTTTTTTTCCCCATTCACTTTTTTTTCGCGGCCGGGGAGACGGGGTGCTTCACCCCGGCCTGAATTTCGGCCGGGTGAGGCAGGGCGCCTCCCCCCGGCCTGAACTTCGGGGGGAGAACCAAAGCGCCTCCCCCCCCACCGCGAAGCAAGCTGAGGGACCAGGTAAGTGACTTTCGTACTTCACTTCACTGGGGCCGAGCGGTTGCCTCATTGCTATTGCCAGTGCATTTCTACACCCAATTTAAAGTGCTGGTTTAAGCCTTTAATGCCTTAAACAAATTGGGTCCAAAGTACTGGAAGGAACATCTGCCCAGACTCTAAGGTCATCACCAAAAGCCCGTCTCACTTGCCTGCCATGAAGCATGGTTAGCTTGGAAAGTACAAGGCAGAGGGCCTTTTTGGTAGTGGCCCTTCCCCTCTAGAATAAGCGTCTACTGATGGTTCTTTGCAAGTCTGCAGGTCAGCCATGAAGACCTACTTGTTTTTGCTGGGCTTCTTAAAATTTCTGGGCTGCTTTTATTTTTAGGTACTGTTCTAATGGAATATTCTTGTTTTGTATTGGTTATTTCTTATCTTGTATGCTGCCTTGGGAAGGTTCCATCCTCAAAGGTAGCCGAAAAATAATTTGGAATAAATAAAATATAATCGATTCAGAAAAAAGTAATCACTTTTTAAAAACTCTAAACCAAAACCACACTGCAGCCCACACATAGGATCTGGTTCTGCAATGCACCAGTCACATATGACACCAAAGCCTGATTCAGGGGTTGCTCACCCCAAACAGCAACATGCATACAGTGGGGGCACATGTTTAGCCCTGCCCCTCAAGGTCACATGGTTCCTCGAGGCCGCTCACATGACAATGGTGAATTTCTGCAGCAGGGCCCCTTTTGAATCTTGGAAGGCTCACTACACAACCGAGAGTCCTGAAAAATCAGGTTCCTAGACCACATGGAGAACCTCTCCAGGTCAAAAGTTATCCGCCAACATGTGATGGGCTGGGAGGAGTCACATGATCTAAACATGGAGCTAGATGCATGGTGCCACTGTATCGTTGTTGCAACTTGCGGTGAATAATGCCTGAAGAGGACTAGAAAGTAAAATTGTTCCCACCTAAATATCCAGAAAGAGTACTGACATTCTGATAAACCAACTGTGGCTACAGGAGATATATGGCTTAGCAAATACACTTTTTTTGCTATAATCTTCAGGGTGCTTCCTTTGGCCGCTACACACGTGTTACAAAGGAACCTGGTTTCCCAGCTTGGTTTTTCTGGGGGACAGCATCCCAAACAAGTAATCTTTCATTTCCATGTGAACCCTGGGGGGGGGGATAAAAAGAGGAAACAAAAAACCGCCAGAACCCTCCCTACAGACACAGAGGATGCAAAGACATGAGTTCATCATGGTCTTGTAGGCCCCTTCCAACCCTACTATTCTATGATTCTATGATTCACTGATGTTCCTATTTGCTAATACATTTCAGAAATAAAGCAGGATAAAGATGCAGCGTTGAAAAGACTGTGTGCTGTTTCAGCATATCCAACCCCTACGTGACTGGGTAGTAAGTAAGTAATATATTTATTGCTCAATCCAAAATCATTGCAGAAGATACAAAATCAAAATTTAAAATGTCAAAATGTACACATAAAGTGAAAATAACTAAACTATAAAATACGTATCATGACTTTACTGAAGTTACAATAGGGTGGATATGCAACAATGAGGAGGGCCTTTTCTGCTGTGGCACCCTGGCTGTGGAATGAGCTCCCTAGTGAGGTTTGCCTGTCATCTACATTGTATTCCTTCCAGCGCCAGGTGAAGACCTTTTTATTTTCCCGGGCATTTCAGCTTTCTTGACTTTTAGCTTTGCCGTTTCAAATCTGTATTTTAAATCTCTGCATTGCTGCTAAGTTTTATTCGGGTTGTATTCTGGTTGTATTGTTATATTGTGGTTTTAATGCTTTTATATTTTATATTGCTTTACTGTGTGCTTTTGGGGTTTAATTTTTGTGAACCGCCTAGAGAGCTTTGGTTATTGGGCAGTATAGAAATGGAATGAATGAATGAATGAATGAATGAATAAATAAAATAAAGGAACCTTTAATATGTCAATCACCTTACAGTCATATCTCTGAATTGTTATAACAGTTCACACCAATGGCATCCAAAAACTCTGCTCTAAGTCTAGGGGCTTTCAGCTCAAATACCATGACCCTCTGTATCGCATACGGATTGGTTGATTGTAATAAATAAATCCATTTCTCCTTTACACCCCTGTATTTCGCTTTCTTTAGTAGAGGCTCTAAATAACCTTTTCTTATGTCTCTATATAATTGACACCCAAGTACATAATGAGCCACACAACCTATCTTCTACAGGCATACCATGAAATCGTGCCACCCCGCCCGCTATTTTCATCCTAGCATCCATTTGTTCATATCTTGGACATGTCAAAGCTTCCCGATCTTCCATTTTCATAGGACCTGACAAATATTTCTCAGATCGGTGCAGTTGTTTGATACTAGCTAACCATTTCGCTGTTTCCGATGCTGTAAGAGCAGTTACTATATAACAGGGGTGTTGAACCTCTTCCGGCTGGAGGGCCCATTTCAGTTTCAGAGAAGCTCTCGGGGGCCACATTCCAGTGGTGGGAGGGGCTGGAAAATGAGGGAAAGGGGGTGGGGCCAGGATTGGGACCCCAAGTGGGCTGGATTTGGCCCATGGGGCTGAGCTCCTGCACCGCTGCAAATGAACCAGTAACCAGTAAATGCAACGTCGGGATCTCTCAAGGCACTGAAACCAGAGCAAAGGTAGCATGTGATTGCTCAGACGTCTCTCACATTCTGATCTACCAAGCCAAACACACACACCATGTTGGCCCGCCAAGGACTCCCTAAATCTCCTGATGTTGCAGGCTGCCAGGGAATGCGGAAGGCGTGCATAATTTATTTATTTACAATATTTATAATACCGCTCCACATCAAAGATTTTGGAGCAATGAACAACAAGATTAACAAATAAAATCCCATAATTAAAACAATTAAAACATTTTAAAAGGACAAATTCTGAACTTAATAAACCGCGGCTGGTCACTCAGGGAAGGCCTCTCGAAATAATGTCTTCAGGAGGCGCCGAAAGCAACACAACGTCGGCGCCTGCCTGGCCTCCAAAGGCAGAGAGTTCCACCGGACGGGGGCCACCACGCTGAAGTCTCTTTTCCTGGTGGATTCCAACCGGGCCATAGGTCCATGTGGAACCACCAGGAGGAAGCCATCCGATGACCTCAGTGACCAGGCAGGTTAGTAAGGGAGAAGGTATCCTGGCCCCAAGTTGTTTAGGGCTTTGTAATCAAGCACCTTGGAGGCCACACTAAATGGCTGGTGACCTGTATTGCATTCCGCTTGGTGGGTCACTAGTTGGGCAGGCCCTGCACGTAGCGCTGCTTCACACAAGCACATCCATCCCTTGGTGACCTGGGTATCAAGTGGCACCTCACCAGACAAATCCCCAGCATTTCCTGTTGAAGGATCAGGGGGGAGGGTATATGGGAAAGACCTCTCTCCCCCCACAGGCTGCTACCAGGCAGAGCAGACCATTCTGAGCTAAGTGGACAAACACTCTGAGCTGGTCTCAGGACAGCTGCTTCTTTCAGGCGACCTGGATGCTCTGAGCCTCTCCGGAGCTATTTTCGGCCCCAGGTGAACATAGCAAATTCAAGATAAAACACAGAAGAACGCCAAGATTTTAAATTAAAGTATATATTCCAGCGGATGTAGGCCTGGCCTCTGACCCTTCTGCGCATTATCCCAAATGGATCGTGCACAGGCTGCCAACCACAACTGCCCTCCTATGCGCACTCACGTGGGAGCCAGGCTCACCGACTTTGGTTGGGCGTACTTCTGAGTCAGCCTGCACCGGATCACACTGCAAGCTGAAAGCCGATCAGCTGATGCTATAGAGGAGGGAAACCTGTGGCCCGCCAAATGTCGTCGGACGACAACTCCCAGCATTCCTGGCCATGCTAGCTGGGGATGATGGAACCTGGAGTCTGACAACAGCTGGAGGGGCATAGCTTCTCCCCACCTCAGCCTTCTCCAACATGGTGCTCTCAAGATGTTTTGGACTTCAGCTCCCATGAGGCCCAGCCAGCATGGCCAGTGGTCAGGAATGCTGGGAGTTGCAGTCCAAAAGATCTGGACAGTACCAGGTTGTGGAGGCCGAGGTACAGCCATCCACACACACCATAATGCTAGCCGTTTTAACATTGGGAACACATATTCTACCACCTCAGCCATCTGGAAAGCAGATTAGATGCTCTGGCTATCGGGCAGTACGGAAACACAACAAGTAAATGTTTTGCATAACTGACCTGGTTCAAGAGTCACAACCAGCCACAGCTTCCATCACTATTACACAGACAGGGGCGGGGTGTGTGTGTCCCTTTGGTCTTCCAAAATAACTGAAAGCTCCTGCCATCCTGAAGGGACTGGAAGGAACCATTCAGCCCTCATTTGATAACCCCCGATATAAAAATTAGGATCATCACTCACTCACTGCACAGACCCAGGCTCTTGCTGTGCAGGATGCAAGAAATGGTGCTTAAAAGTCTCCTTAAGTTTATTTCATTGCTGCAAGGGAACATACAGAACGTTGAGCTCCTGTTTTTAAGCCTGCAAGCGCTGCTGCTCCGATCCAATTTTCCAGCCATTTCCTCATTACAGCGCATACATAACATGCCTTCTTCGCACAGCACCTCTTCCTGCACACATTTTTACACCATCACATATTAATAAATTGTTTTCGCGGCGAAGACGAGATCGCTTCTCCCCCCCGCCCCCGCCCTTCAATAAAAACCCGGACGACGGATAAAATCGGAACAACGACAAACGCTTTGCAAAGCAGAGTCAAACAATCTTTACCCCAAAAATAAAGGTGCACATTTGGAATTCGGTGTAAAGCAAAACCGTAATTGGCAGGTTCTACAATGCCTAGATTGCAACGTGGAGGAGGTAGCGGGAGAAAGACTTCTTAAAATACAATCATTCTACCATTTCGATACCAGGTCATTTTCAAACTCATCACCCCCTACCAGCATTTTTGAGGGGGGGGGGAGAGAGAGAAAGAGCAAAGGAAAACTGTGCTATTAACAAGAGCCTCACACATGAAATATTGTCATGACATCACCACTCCAACACTGTCTTCCGCACAACCCCCCCCCCCCCCCGACCCTTTCTGGGTCTTCCATCCCAGCATTTCAAGCTGGCTTCTGAAAGCATCTCAAATGTCCTTTGCCTTAAGGGATCACCGAGGTGCAAAGCAAAGCATTTTTAGGGTTCATTTGCCCAGACGTTCCCCGCTCAGGAGAATGTGCCACGGAACCACCACCAACGTTGACACACCTCTTCCAGCGCTGACATCACCAGGCGTAAGTGCACTAGGAAAAACTGCTCTGCCTGGACAACAGCCAGGAACCATCCGAGAGGTGGCAATCTTGAAGGTACCATCCATCTCTCCTACTAAACACAACGGAAACCATCCCGGCGGCGTCAGAAGGAACAATATGGCAACGTTTCAAGGTGTCCTATAGGGTCTCCATCCCAAAAATACGTTTATATATCATACATACCCATCTCTCTACAAGTCAGTTCTTCCAGAAGACTCAAAGAAAAACCGGACACACTTTTGAGAAACAACCTTGCACCACAATTTGCCCTGCAAAGCAACGAATCTTTATTCTCTCACAACAGCTTGTTTGGCTTCCAAAAGCTTGGAAGAAATCCAAGGGCGGGGGGGGGGGGGTGGACGAGAATGCAAACTTAGGGATAACAAAGCATTACAGAAGATGCAAAGTAAGAACAATTAATCACAGTTCCCTCTGGACGCCACAGTGGAGGTGACAATCCCATAGAGCGATTAAACGAAGTTCGGAAAACGAAACCCCCCCCAAAAAACCTTTTAACCAGCCTTTACCATTGGAAAAGAGGGGAGTTTTGCAAATCAAGAATGGGCAGATTCTTCGAGGAAATTATGATCAGGAACTGGAGATGGGGAGGGAGTAAGGGCTGCACACCGGGCAAGCAAAAGTTTGCACACTATGGGCTCGATCCAGACTCGGTCATACTAGAGAAGAGCCATCGAACTCAGTCGGACTGACGCTTCATCGGTTCAAAGGGAAGTCCTGTGAGTTGATTTCAATGGGTCTACTCTAGGCATGATTACGTCTGGATCTAACCCACGGGCTGCAACCCTCTGCAGACTTCTTGGGGGAATAACACCCCCCCCAGCTTACTGTGCCGTGCAGCTTACTTCCGAGAAAGCATGCTTGGGATCCCACTGGGGGAGGGGGGAGAGGAGGGGGAAACAACCCTCAGCATCCCTTACCTCCGCTAAATGCAAGCGGGACTTACTTCAGAGTAGGCAAAGCCCAACCCTCTGGTGGCGGAAAGCGGGGAGGAAAGCCCCCCTGAACCCAGAGAGTTGCGGGCGGGGGGGGGGGCTGGAATCCCATGCGCGCTTACCGGGGAGCAAACCCCCCGCGCCCGCAGTGGGGCTTACTTCCGAGTCAGCCCACATACAGCTGGCTCGACCGTCCTCCAAGGAAGGGGTGGGGGAGTGTGCCGGTGTGTGTGTGCGTGTGTGGGGTGGGGTGGGGGGTTACAACCTCCCCCATCTCTAGCCAAGCACACGCTGGGCTCAAAAAACAGAGGGGGGGCGGATCTCCTCCGCTTCCCCCCCTCCCAGGGAAGGGCTGAGCCCCCAGGTCCCTCAGCCCCCCCCGGGCGCCCCCCCGGGCCCAACCCCGCCCCGGCAGAAGCCCCGATCCCGCCCTTACCTTGGAGGCTGGGCTGGCCGCTGTCCATGGCGCCGCCGGCGGCCATCTCCGCGGCGCTGGGGCCGCCGCCGCTGCTGCCGCCGCTCCCGCCGCCGCCGCCGCCCGCCGCCCCGGCGCCGGAGCAGGCGCTGAGCTCGGCCAGTCTGCGGCTGGCGGCTGTCAGCTCGGCTCGCAAGGCGCTCGCCTCCTGCCCGGCCGCCTGGAGGGCTCCGTCGATGCGCTGGGCCAGCTGCTGGCCGCCCGGCTCCATCACGCTCGCGACGCCGGCCTGCGGGGGGCACAAGGCGGGGGGCTCAGCCGCGGGGTCGGCATCGCGCGCGGGCGGGCCCGGGGCGCGCGTGCCTCGCGCGGGGCCCCGGCGGCGTCGACCTGCGGGCGCCTCCCTGCAGCGCGGCGCGGCCAGCGGCAGCCGCTCGCCGAAGCAGCGCCGCCCGGGGAAACGCGGGCCGGGCGCTTTAAGAGGAGCCTACCATCTGCCGGCCGGGCGGGGGCGCGGGGGAGGACAGCGGCGGGCGGGGCGGGCAGCCGGCCCGGCCCGGCCCGGCCCGGCCCGGCGGGCCTCCCTCCCGCTCGCCCCCCCTCCCCCCCGCCTCCCCTCCCTCCCCCCCCCGTCCGCGATGCAACAGTCGGAGGAGGCTGTGCGCCTCCCGCGGACGCTCCGAGTCGGGCAGAGAGGCGCGGGCGCCCGGCGCCGTTTCCGCCAGGGGGGGATCGAAATGCGACGGGAAACTGGCGCGCTGGCGCGGGGAGGCTCGCAGCAGCAGCCGGTCATCGTCGGTATTGTCCGCTGGTGGCGTCCGCTGGCGGTCCTACGTCGGGCGGCCCCGTGGGAGAGGACGGAGGGGGCTTCGAGGCGCAGTCCTTTGTGTGCTGTGATCATTAGGGCTGATGATCATAGTAATGTCTCATTATTAATAACCGTGGGTAGCGTCCAGTGCTAGTCCTACGTAGGGCAGACCCGTGGGAAAGGAGGGGGCTTCGAGGCACAATCTTTTGTGTTTTGTGATTATTAGGATTAATAATAATACTAATATCTCATCATTATTAATAACTGTGGGTAGCGTCCAATGTTAGTCCTACGTAGGGTAGACCCATGGAAAACGATGGGACTTCGAGGGGTAGTCTTTTGTGTGTTATGATTATTAGGATTAATAATAATACTAATATCTCATCATTATTAATAACTGTGGGTAGCGTCCAATGTTAGTCCTACGTAGGGCAGACCCGTGGGAAAGGAGGGGACTTCGAGGCACAATCTTTTGTGTTTTGTGATTATTAGGATTAATAATAATACTAATATCTCATCATTATTAATAACTGTGGGTAGCGTCCAATGTTAGTCCTACGTAGGGTAGACCCATGGAAAACGATGGGACTTCGAGGTGTAGTCTTTTGTGTGTTATGATTATTAGGATTAATAATAATACTAATATCTCATCATTATTGTTAACTGTGGATAGTGTCCAATGTTAGTCCTACGTAGGGTAGACCCATGGAAAAGGATGGGACTTCGAGGCGTAGTCTTTTGTGTGTTATGATTATTAGGATTAATAATAATACTAATATCTCATCATTATTGTTAACTGTGGATAGTGTCCAATGTTAGTGCTACGTAGGGTAGACCCATGGAAAAGGATGGGACTTCGAGGTGTAGTCTTTTGTGTGTTATGATTATTAGGATTAATAATAATATTAATATCAATGTATCATCATTATTATTAACTGTGGGTAGTAGCCAATGCGAGTCCTACCCATTGAAGCAGATCCATTGAAAAGAATGGGACTTCAGTGTGCAATCCTATGCATGATTAGGCAGAAGAAAGTCCCACAACTCCCATCATCACCATTATCATCATCATCTCATTATTACTAACTTTGGGTTGTGTCCAATGTTAGTCCTACACAAAGCAGACACATTGAAATGAATGGGACTTTGGAGTGCAATCCTATGCATGTTTAGACAGAAAAAAAGCTGTACAACTCCCATCATCTCATCATTATTATTAACTTTGGGTTGTATCCAATGTTAGTTCTACATAGAGCAGTCCCATTGAAATGAATGGGAGTTCAGGGCACAATCCTATGCATGTTTAGACAGAGAAAAGCCCTACAACTCCCAGCAGTATTATTATTATTATTATCATTGCATCATTATTATTCACTTTGGGTAGTATCCAATGTAAGTGTTACATAGAACTGAAATGAACAGGAGTTCAGGGCAAAATCCTATGCATGTTTAGACAGGAAAAAAAAGAGTCCTACAATTCCCTAGCCAGCCTTACTGGCTGGGGAATGCTGGGAGCTGTAGGACTTTTTCCTATCTAAACATGCATAGGATTTTGCCCTGGGTTAGTTGTGGCTAACTCAAGTCTCAGTCATTTCAGTGGGTCTCCTCTATGTAGGACTAACGTTGGCTATTACCCTTTATTTATATCTGTGTCGATGGTGCTCTATCCATAAAGTTATTAACCATGACAATACCAATAAATAATCATGTTTTATGTATTTATTTGATTTGTGCCCTACCTTTCTCCCAAGAAAATGGCACTCAAGGTTTTTAGTGTTGCTGCCGATAACTTTATTTACAGAATGGTATCGACATAAATATAACTCACATTCATGGGTGGGATCCAGACTTAGCTGGCGTTCCTATACACACTGCCGTGGTAATAAATAAAGCCCCCTTGAACCAAGTAGCACTTAACTTCTGAGTATACATTTTCAGGAATGCGCTGTTAGCCATCCTTTGAGTTAGACACATTGAAATCAATGGGAGTTAAGTCATAGCTCACTTAAGTCCCACTGATTTCAATGGGTCTGCTTTAAGGGTGGCTAAGTCTGGATCCAACCCATTGATCACCACCGTCGTGTTTCCATAGTATGTCTTCAACCCCCCCCCAACATCATCTTTTTCCTGTGTGTGTTTTTAATCAGCGGAGAGCCCTGGATGCATGCAGCATATTGTCGGTGGTAACAAACTGCCTTCAGCAACACAGGCAAAACAGCCAGGCACGTATCTTGCATTACTGTTTGAATTCTGGCCTTACTTTATTCCTCAAGGCAGAAGTGTGAATTACTGCCCATAGAAATCAGTAGAGAAATCCAAGATTTTACCATATCTGTGATTGGAGAGAAAGTGCTTTCCAGCCCCCCCCCCCACACACACACATACACACCCCTTCAAAAGGTAGTAGAATCAGGAATCCCCACTCTTCCTAATCCTGTTTTTATTTTGTGTGATTTTTACAAAAGCTTCTGGACATTAAAGCGCAATCCATCTGCATGGACTTAACTGGATCACAAGGCTTCTGCCTACAACTGAGCCCTGGATATGTCCGGACTACATTGCAGGGCTGTTGTGAACTAGTCTCTCTTGTCCTGGCACTCCAAGACTGCAATAAGCTTAGGGATGTACGAAAATCACTTACCTGTTCGCAGATTATGCTGACGGTGGGGGGGGAGGCGTTCCCTCCCTCCCCCCGGAATCCTTGACAGGGGGGGAGGCGCTCCGTCCCTCCCCCCGGAATCCTGGACGAGGGGGGAGGCGCTCCGTTCCTCCCCCCCGGAATCCTCCTTGGCTGGCTGTGCTCTGCGGCGGCTCTGTGGAGCAGCCAGCCAGGCCCAGCCAGGCCAGAGCCGTCTGCAGCCGGATTTCCGGCCGCCGAGGGCCCTGTGAAAAAACACACACAAAAAAACGCATACGCAAATGGCAGCGGCTACGGCCGCTGCCATTTGCATTCCTTATTTTTGACATCTTAATCTACGTAAATATTTACGTAGACTAAGACGGTGAAAGTAAGGGGAACGCAAATAGCGTAGTGGACACTATTTGTGTTCCCCTTATTTTCGCTGTCTTAGTCTACGTAATTATTTACGTAGACTAAGACGGCCCAAAATAAGGAACGCAAACAGCGGCGGCCTTAGCCTTTTTTTTTTTTTTTACCCAGACGTTTTAGGCTACGTAAAAACTTACAAAGCCTATCACATCGGTGTAAAAAAACACAAAACCTGCAAATGGTGGCGGCAGCAGCCGGTCAGAAGACCAGCCGCTGCTGCCGCCCGGAAGATCTACCCCAGGTAAGTCTCGTCCCGGGGGGATCCGCGGGGTGGGGGGGGGCAGGCCGTTCCGCCACAGGTTTCAGTAGGCCGAATGCACTGGCATTCGGCCACCCCGAGATCCGTGGCAGAATTCTCTGCCATCCCTAAATAGGCGTATCGTTTCTCAGCCCAAGCCTATTTATTTATTTATTTATTTATTTATTTCTATACCGCCCAGTAGCCAAAGCAATGTGGAGAGAACAGCTCTGGACAACACTGCAGGGTTGTTGTACGTTCTCTCAGCCTCAGCTCAATCCCTGATCTGCGATGTGGAGATGATACTACTGGATGATATTGCGGGATAGATGTAAACCACTCCCTCAGCATCAGCTTGACCCGCAACCTGCGATATTCCGAGTGAACTACACAGCAGGGCTCTCATAAACCCCTCTCTCTCGGCTACACGCCGCTCCAACCTGGGGAATATGGGGAATTGGAATGGACAAGGCATATACAAGTTGAACAACTCCAAAACATGCACACCCAATAAGAACTGAGTTAGAAAAAGCATGAACGTTTCATAACATTTGACACTCTTTACCTGCATATCTGCACCTATTTGCAGATACTCTGTGCCCAATTCCCCTGGCCTTGCTGCCCCATAGGCCTGGAACTGCCTCCCAGGACCCCTCCATTATTTTGTTAAAGCGTGTCTGCCAAACTCTCCTTTTCCAGGAAGCCTCTGGGTCATCCCCCTAGTCTCTCGGCCTTATTGCAGCCTTCCTGAACCTGGTGCTCTCCAGATCTTTTGGACTACAACTCCTAGCAGACCCATCAGGGATGATGGGAGTTGAAGGGCAAAACATCCGGAGTGCACCGAGTTGGGGAAGGCTGCTTTATTGTAAGTAAGCTGAAGTATGTGTAACTGGAGTAATTGCATATTTGTCCCCTGCTTATCCATGCACCATTTCCTCCCTTTCTCTGTTGTTTCCCTGTGTCTGATTAGACTGTAAGCCCCTTTGTCCAGGGACCCATACCTGTACTTTGTAAAGTAGATGGTGTCATGTAAATCATCTTCATCCTGCCAACTGAGGATAACATTTTAGGCACCTGATAAAGTGAGTCCTCCAGCTCACAAAAGCATATGCCCTAATCAGTGTGCCAGTTTTAAGATGCTACAACATTCTTTGTCAGAAATAGTGGGGCATGCATGACCAAACATTTAAAGTGGGCCCAGTGTGGCAGGTTAGGGTTAAGGGTAGATCTCAAAGTTAAAATGATTGGAGACCTTTCTTTCTTTCTTTCTTTCTTTCTTTCTTTCTTTCTTTCTTTCTTTCTTTCTTTCTTTCTTTCTGAAAAGGCTGAATGAATTCTGAAGCCATTTCCATGGTGGCAATTAAAGACATAAAATGCTCCTTCCATGGACTCAGATAATGCTTCCAGGTATCCACACAGCAGCTCAGAGAGCTACCTGTCTATGCAGCTAGCTCTGCTCGCTAGGCAGCCCTGCTGGCCTGGAATGTACTAAAAATAACAGCAACCAATTAGGTGTCTCTCACTTATCGAGTTCTGCTTCTGGGGACTTTTCCTCTCTGGGCAGCATAGCAGCTGATACTGTAGTTACCTTTTCGCTGCAGATGGAATGTCTGCTTGACTGCCTCCCAAAATCTGGAGGGCAGTCACGTCAAAGAGGATGAGAACAAAGCATAGGATTTATTTAAGAAATATATCCTCATCTTCAACCATTAGGGTTCCCAGGGCGGCAAATGAAAAAGGAAGATGCAACAATAAAGTCCAAACGTATACAATAGGAACATAGGGACCCAGGACATTTTCCACAGGGTGGCTTGTTAACCATGCAGGGTGGCTTGTTAACCATTTCAGTCGGGCTTCAGGCTTGGGCATGGGACAGAAACGGCCTTGGTCGCCTTGGTGGATGATATGAGGAGGACTCTGGATAGGGGCGAATGCTCCTTCCTTGTTCTCCTTGACCTCTCAGCGGCTTTAGATACCGTTGACCAGGGTATCCTCCTGGACCGCCTGAAGGGGTTGGGCATTGGAGACACCGTATTGCAGTGGTTCTGGTCCTTCCTCTCTGACAGGTACCAGAGGGTAGCACTGGGGGAGGAGGTTTCAGACCCGTGGCCACTCACTTGTGGGGTGCCACAGGGCTCCATCCTCTCCCCGATGCTATTTAACATCTATGTGAAGCCGCTGGGGGCTATCATCAGGAGGTTTGGGGTGCGGTGTCATCAATATGCGGATGACACGCAGCTCTACCTCTCGTTCAAATCTTCACCAAGGTTGGCCGTAGAATCCCTGTCCAAATGTCTGGAGTGGCTGGATGGGGAGGAATAAGCTGAAGCTGAACCCTGACAAGACCGAGGCACTTTTGGTGGGAGACAAGAGGGGGCTGGGGGATGCTGACCTGGTGTTGAATGGGGTATGGCTACCCTTGAAAGACCAGGTCCGCAGCCTGGGGGTCATTTTGGACTCCCAGCTGTCCATGGAGGCTCAGGTGTCAGCTGTGAGCCGGACAGCGCTGAATCAACTCCATCTGATACGGCAGCTGCGCCCCTTCCTTCCCGACCATCTGCTCCCATCGGTAGTACATGCCCTGGTCTCCTCTCGTTTAGACTACTGTAATGCGCTCTACGTGGGGTTACCCTTGAAGACGGTTCGGAAGCTGCAGCTGGTACAGAACGCGGTGGCTCGCCTGATTAAAGGCAGCTGCCGGCAAGATCACATCACTCCAGTGCAGAAGGAGTTGCACTGGTTACCAGTTGTTTTCCGGGCCAAATTCAAGGTGTTGCTTTTGACCTTTAAAACCCTATATGGTTCCGGCCCAGCCTGTCTTAAGGAGTGCCTCCAGCAACACCAGACAGGCCGCTTAACAAGATCAGCCTCGGATGGCCTTGTCTCTGTCCCATCAGGCAGGACAGCTAGACTGGTGGGGACGAGGGAGAGGGCCTTTTCTGTGGTGGCCCCCACTCTGTGGAACTCCCTCCCTAGGGAACTCCGCCATGCCCCCTCTTTAATGAGCTTCCGCTGTGCATTAAAAACGTGGTTGTTCAGGCAGGCATTTGGGGTGGGATAGGGTATTTTAGAAAATGTTTTTACTGTCAAATTTTATTGTTTTAAACTGTTTTATTGTATGTTGTACATTGCCCAGAGTGGCTGGGTGACCAGCCAGTTGGGCGATTAATAAATTAAATAAATAAATAAATAAATAATAACCACCCTGAACAACCCAGCAACAAACCATGGGTTCTCAAGGTGGCTTGTTTGAGAAAAATAAGCCACATTACAAGGTTAACAAGCCACACTGGGGAAAATGTCCTGGGTTCAAATCACATGCTACCCCTTGGTTCAACAAACAACCCACGGTTCCTCAACAACCCACACTCAACCACTGAGTGTGGGTTAGTGTGTTCTGTGAACTCAGTCAATAAAAACAAGAGAAAACCTCAGCTATATAACCATAATGTCCTCTTCATCATAGGGGATTGGAATGCTAAAGTAGGAAGTCAAGAAAACACCGGGATAACAGGCAACCATGGCCTTGGTGTACAAAATGAAGCAGGACAAAGGCTAATAGAGTTTTGCCAAGAGAACACGCTGATCATAGCAAACACTCTTTTCCAACAGCACAAGAGGCGACTCTACACATGGACATCACCAGATGGTCAATATCGAAATCAGATTGATTATGTACTTTGCAGCCAAAGATAGAGAAGCTCCATACAGTCAGTCAAAACAAGACCTGGAGCTGACTGTGGCTCAGATCATGAGCTTCTTATTGCAATATTTCAGCTTAAATTGAAGAACGTAGGGAAAACCACGAAACCATTCAGGTATGACCTAAATCATATCCCTGATGAATATACAGTGGAGGTGAGGAATAGATTTCAGGGATTAGACCTGATAGACAGAGTGCCTGAGGAACTATGGACAGAGGTCTGTAACATTGTTCAGGAGGCAGCAACGAAATCCATCCCAAAGAAAAAGAAATGCAAGAAAGCAAGGTGACTGTCTGATGAGGCTTTACAAGTAGCTGAGGAAAGAAGGGAAGCGAAAAGCAAGGGAGAAAGGGGAAGATATATCCAACTGAATGCAGATTTCCAGAGAATAGCAAGGAGAGACAAGAAGGCCTTCTTAAATGAACAATGCAAAGAAATCGAAGAAAACAATAGAATGGGAAAGACTAGAGATCTTTTCAAGAAAATCGGAGATCTCAAGGGAACGTTTTGTGCCAAGACGAGCATGATAAAGGACAAAGAAGGCAGGGACCTAACAGAAGCAGATGAGATTAAGAAGAGGTGGCAAGAATACACAGAAGAACTATACAGGAACAATCTTAATGTCCCTGATAGCCATGATAGTGCGGTCACTGAGCTTGAGCCGGACATCCTAGAGAGTGAAGTCAAGTGGGCCTTAGGAAGCATTACTAACAAAAAGCTAGCGGAGATGACAGTATTCCAGCTGATCTATTTAAAATCCTAAAAGACGATGCTGTTAAAGTACTGCACTCAATATGCCAACAAATTTGGAACACTCAACAGTGGCCACAAGACTGGAAAAGGTCAGTTTACATTCCAGTTCCAAAGAAGGGCAACGCCAAAGAGTGTTCAAACTACCGCACAATTGCACTCATTTCACATGCCAGCAAGGTGATGCTCAAAATCCTACAAGCTAGGCTTCAGCAGTATGCGGACCGAGATCTACCGGACGTACAAGCGGGGTTTCGAAGAGGCAGAGGAACTAGAGATCAAATCGCCAACATTCGCTGCATCATGGAGAAAGCAAGAGAATTCCAGAAAAACGTCTATTTCTGCTTCATTGACTACGCTAAAGCCTTTGATTGTGTGGATCACAACAAACTCTGGCAAATTCTGAAAGAGATGGGAGTACCAGACCACCTTACCTGTCTCCTGAGAAACCTGTACGAGGGTCAAGAAGCAACAGTAAGAACCAGACATGGAACATCCGAGTGGTTCAAAATTGGGAAAGGAGTACGACAAGGCTGCATATTGTCACCCTGCTTATTTAACTTATATGCAGAGTACATCATGAGAAATGCCGGGTTGGATGAATCAGAGGTCGGAATTAAGATTGCCGGGAGAATTATCAACAACCTCCGATATGCAGACAATACCACCCTAATGGCAGAAAGTGAAGAGGATCTCAAGAGCCTCTTGTTGAGGGTGAAAGAGGAGAGTGCAAAAGCTGGTTTGAAACTCAACATTAAAAAAACTAAGATCATGGCATCTGGCCCCATCACTTCCTGGCATATAGAAGGGGAAGAAATGGAAGCAGTGACAGATTTTACTTTCTTGGGCTCCAAGATCACCGCAGATGGTGACTGTAGCCATGAAATTAAAAGACGCTTGCTCCTTGGGAGGAAAGCTATGGCCAACCTAGACAGCATAGTAAGAAGCAGAGACATCACCTTGCCGACAAAGATTCGTATAATCCAAGCTATGGTTTTCCCAGTAGTAATGTATGGCTGTGAGAGCTAGACTGTAAGGAAGGCTGATGCCGAAGAATTGATGCTTTCGAACTGTGATGCTGGAGAAGACTCTTACAAGTCCCCTGGACTGCGAGGAGATCAAATCAGTCAATCCTTAAGGAAATCAACCCTGAGTGCTCATTGGAAGGACAGATACTGAAGCTGAAGCTCAAATATTTTGGCCACCTAATGCGAAGAGAAAACTCCCTGGAAAAGACCCTGATGCTGGGAAAGACTGAAGGCAAAAGGAGAAGGGGACCGTAGAGGATGAGATGGCTAGATAGCATCAGCGATGCAATGCATATGGACTTGAGCACGCTCTGGGAGAGAACACAGGACAGGAAGGCCTGGCGTGCTATGGTCCATGGGGTCATGAAGAGTTGGACACGACTTAACGACTTAACGACTGAACAACAACAACAACTACTGTTTAAGGCAGCCTTCCCCACCTGTAATCCAGGTGTGTTGGATTTTAACTCCCATCATCCCCAAACCAACTATTATGGGAGTTATAGTCCAACACTATAGAGCCAGTGTAGTGTAGTGGTGAGAGTGACGGACTGGGAGCCGGGAGATCCGGGTTCTAGTCCCCACTTGGCCATGGAAGCTCACTGGGTGACTTTGGGCCAGTCACAGACTCTCAGCCCAACCTACCTCACAGGGTTGTTGTTGTGAGGATACAACGGTGAGGAGGAGGATAATGTAAGCCGCCTTGAGTTCCTTGCGAGAGGGAGAAAGGCGGGGTATAAATGCAATAAATAAATAAATAAATAAATAAACAAACACATCTGGACAGCATCAGGTTGGGGAAAGTGGCTTAAACAGAAAAATGAATAAATGAATAAAATGTAAAGACATCTGAATATGATGCAATAATTTGGGAGAATAAACTTGACTTTGCCTGACACTGTATAAGACATCGGGATAGGAACCAGGTAAGCTCTCCAGGAGAGGGTGTTCCAGAGGCAGGAGGCCACCACTGAAAAAGCTGTATATTTGTTAGCCATCTGCGGTACCTCAGAAGCTAGCCACCTGCAGGGAAGCGGGTTGGACTCGATGGCCTTGTAGGCCCCTTCCAACCCTTCTATTCTATGATTCTATGATGCCTCAGGTGGAGCTCTTGGTGGCTGGGTGGACAGGTATGGGAGAAGATGGCCCAGCAAACATCTGAGTCATGTAGGCCTTTAAAAGTTAAAAATTGGCACTTTAAAGTTAACCCCAGACATAAAAAGGGGGGCTGAGCATTACTAGGGGGCCACACATCTGTTGCAAGAGAAAATCTGGCAGAGTCAATGCTACAGATGCTCCCAAAATTCTCCCACTCAGTATATCCCCCCAAGATTTTGGAATCCTGAATGAGCTGATCTTTTTTCCGAAATGGAACCAATGCTCTTTCTTTCTTCTTTCTTTCTTCTGTCTTTCTTTTTTTAAATTGAGCTGGAGGGTATACAGTTAATAGCAAATGTATTAACTGTAGCAAGCATATGTATTACTTCATATTGAAAACCGTCTCAGACTCTGCCGGCGATTTCTGAATGGTTAAGGGAAAAAATCAAATGTGGCTCTGTCAGTAAGTAACATTAACATAGTTTCTAAGGTGCTGGCAACATTTATATATTGCATTTATTTCAAAATCCTCAAAGCAACACACTTATATAGAAATGGCATCTTTTTATACTTTTTTTGGAATAACTAATATAAGGTTTTACCAAATGCCTCCCTACCCTATGTTCCAATATTTGTTTAGCTTATTATAAAGGGTATGTTGTAAATATTGTATTCATGAGTAATGCTCCTATCTTAACTCTTGTTATTTCTTTAAGTTGTACTTACACCATTTTGTTATCGTGTGTATTTGTTTAAAGAAAGTAGAAGCACTGCATTAGAAATTCTCCATGGTTCGTGTGTGTGTGTGTGTGTGTGTGTGTGTAGATTTCTAAATTTTGTACAGTCCACTGCACATGGGTTCATTTTGAAAATGCTTTTGGTTCCTTCAGTCCAGCCTTGTCTTCCAACCCGTATGGTCACTGCTAAACCACAGCTCCCCCCAAAAGCAATCTTGACGTGATTGTATGTACTGTGGTATCAAGATTCTTCTTGCGTGGTGTTTTTATCAATGCATGTTAGTGCGTGTGAGTACCGGTAAAACACAGCACAAAAATAATCTCGATGCAAAGACAACTTGTTTGCAGTGTTTTATCAAGGTACACTTGAGTTGCCCATCAGTATGGCGGAGTGGAAAAGTTGCAAATAAATCCATGGAACTGAACATGATGTCCAACTGCAAATATCCATGTTCCAGAATTAATATGACACATTCTTCTAGTACAGTAGAACGTAGGGCTGGGCAAACCCATGGGGCAAATGGGGAAAATCCACTCACTTCTATTCACTCATAGGCTGAAGAACCTGAGTCTGTCTAGATATACATGATTAAGGTTTTAGGTTGTAGTGCACATTGCCAGGTGAAACAAAGCTTAATACTGTGCTCTAAAAGCCAGCATATAAATGCTTTAAATAAATACAAATAAAGAATACTTTAACCCTGTGTGCAGTTCCTGGGAGCAGCCCCATTGAGCACAGCGGAGCTTACTTTTGAGTAAATATGCAGAGGATTGGGCTGCGCATATGTGGGAAGAAGTGTAAGCACGTATCATTCCCTCTGTTTCCAATGTTCAGGGTGTGAGCGCTGCTGCTTATGTAACCAAAACCAGCACCAGCATGCTATGTCCAAGAGGAAGGTGTCAGCAAGCTTCAGGGACACCCAGTGTTTTCAGAAATACAAAAAGTATTTAGGGAAATAAACCTGGGGGGGGGGAATCCAAAAACAGCCCAGTGAGGACTGAACATGCTCTGTGGCCAGTTCTGACTGACTGGAACAGCAAAGCAGGTGGGAGGAAAAATGGAATGGGATATCCTGGAAAAGGGCATGGCTGCCTGCCTGGAATAGTGAACCAAAGTACTCTACGCTGCAACATTTTGCTGTAGGTCTCACTAGTTCATCTCCTGTTATTCTTACTGTCCTGTCCTAGGGCTCCTGGGGAAGACTGGGTTGCACAGCTCTCTTCCTGGAAGGTCCCAATCACCCCGGGGAAAGTACGTTCACATCCAACGAGATCACTGTGACAAGTGTGGGCTGGAACTCAGTCCAGGAGAGCAGTTGTCTCAGCAACATGCAGAGGCCTGCTGAAGCCTTAAGAAAGGCAGGCAGGTCTGGACTGTCTATTAACTGCACCCCCTCTGAGGAGCTGTCTGCTTCTTAAAGCATCATTGCTGCAGCCATGGCCTCCTATAGCATGGGGGTGGTGAGGCCTGCATTGGAGGGGTGCCCTCCGAGTCTAAGGAATCTGGTAGAGCCATGTCTAATTTCCTGGAAAGTCCCAGTCTAGCAGGAGAGGGGTTATTGAATGAAGCCGTCTCCTGTTTTGAGTCCTCCTTTGGGCCAGAGAGGGAACTGAGGCTAGAACACCTGCTCTTCCATCTCTACCCTTGCCTCCTCCCTCTGTTGTCCACCTTGTGTTGTTGGATCATTAATTGTAACCTCCTTGGGGCAAGGATAGGGGTGTACAAAACCCCGCTTACCTGGCTCTGCCGGGTTCCGCAGGTGGGGGGAGGCGATCCGTTCCTCCCCCCACAATCCTCGACGGGGGGGGGAGGCGATCCATTCCTCCCCCCAGGAATCCACAGCCAGGCTGCGGAGCCGCTGGCCGGGCCAACTTGCAGCGCGGCCTCTAGCCGCTGCCGGGCTGGTGCGGATGCAAATGGCGTCCTGAGTAGGGGATGCCATTTGCGTCCCTATGGTACCCGTGATAGGCTATGTAAATATTTACATAGCCTATCACGGGTACCATAGGGACGCAAATGGTGTCCCCTACTCAGGATGCCATTTGCATCCGCACCAGCCCGGCAGCAGCCAGAGCCACCGCCGCCGCTGGAGCCAAAGCCGCTGCTGCCGCCACTGCCAGGTAGGCTCCTTTTCGCGGGGCTTTCGTAGGGTGGAGGGGTGGGGGGCTCCGTTCTGCCACAGATTCCGAGGGGCCAAATTCACTGGGATTTGGCCCCCCTGGGATCCGTGGTGGAATTCTCTAACATCTATCTCCCTGCTTTTGCTGTCCTGTAAAGCACCAGGTGCACTGATGATTGGCAGTGCAATCCTCAGCATGTTTGCTCAGACGTACAGCCCTCTAAATTCAGTGGGACTTGCTCTCTCTTGGGCCTGTTTAGGATTACAGCCTGAGCAGTAATAATTAGAGATGTACGGATCGTGTAAAATCCATTCTGTCTGTGTTTCGAGGATTGTCAGATGCCTTTCATTCCATTGTCTGCCCATCGATGCAATCAGACCTTTTTTGTTTCCAAATTTGTGTAAATCTGCATTTACACACATGCGAAAATGGGCAAATCTGTACATGCGAAAACATGCCAATCCCCCCGCCAAATTCACATGTTCATGCTTTAGCCTATGGGGGAAATATGCATCTTTGGCTGGTTTTGTGTGTGTGTGTGTGTGTGTATTTTCCTATGATGAAATTTGTGCAAAATTTGGGAAAGGTAGAAAACTAGTCCACAGGTCCGTGGAATCCACCTGACCGGAGGGAAGCCAGTCCACTGTGATATCTGTGGGTTGGATTCATGAAAATCTGAAATCATTTGGTTCCGTTGAGGATTTCTCCAACATCCCTAGTAATAACTGAGGGAGACCTTTCAAACTGACCCCAAAGTTTTTCTGCAAGTGTTGAGACTTGCAGCACAATCCTATACATATCTACTCAAATTCAAGACCCATTAAGCTGAATGAGGCTTACTTCCCTAGGTATGTGGGTACATTGGTACATGGATTGTAGCCTCAAGCTTGCCTTGGAGCTGCTTCTCAGTCACAGAAGTCCTCAGTGGAATCCAGATGGAGCGCTCAGAGCACTTTACAAATTAACTGTACACATTGATGTATAAATTATGAAGTCTAGATCAGAAACTTTCTCTGTTGCTTAATAATCTCAGAGATTCCCTAATGTTGCCCTAAATGGCTTCCTGCCAGGTCACCCCAAAGGAAAGGACAGCTGGGATGGTTTGAAATGGATTTCGATCCCCTCTGGAAGTATCTTGATTTCTGCATGGGCTCAGCTTTGGCACAATTGTTCAGACATCCCGGGATATTAAGACCCCAAGACTAAAATGCATGGGGCTCCACGTAACTGCAAGGGACCAGCACGAGGCACAGACATTGGCTGGAGTCAGCTGGCTTCATGCAATTAAAATCTCTCCTTGCTGGATCCATCTGCACAGATGGTTTGCAGCGGGGGGTAACAGCAGCAGCCTTGCACAGAAGCGAGCCTGGTTTGATTGCTGACTACCACCAATGTTATCGGTTTGCACATTGATCATGACTGCTGTTATGACAAGTATAAAGTCTATATCAGGGGTGGACAACACAAGGCCCATGGGTTGCATGTCTCCCCACCCACCCAGCCTTTTTATGGGCCCCCCACTTGACCGCGCCACACTGCCGAATTTGCAGCAGCAGGGGGAAGGGTGGCAATTTTGCTTGAAAACAAGGTGGCCAGGAAGCATGACCTTGTTTTCAAGCAAAATGGCTGCTTTTTCCCCACCACCACGATGCTGCATTTGGGCAGCAAATGTGGCAGCATGTGGGGTGGGCAGGGGGGTGACCCCCAGTGGGCTCCAGGGTGGCAATTTGCCCCCCACAACCCCAGAAGTTAAGTCAGACAAGAGGATTTGGCACATAAACGTCCTTGGTCATCCTGAGAAATGAACTGTGTCAGCAGGGAGAGAGCGACTCTTGGTTCTCTTGGACCTCTTGGTGGCTTTTGATACCACTGACCACAGTATCCCCCTGGATCAGCTGTATAACTTGTGAATAGGGATGTCGGAGGGAGCTGTCTGGGGGATGAAGTTTGCCAAGTTTTCAGCAGCTTGGCCTCCTGGACTCCAGCTCACGAACCTGTGAGCTGGCCTGACTCCATCTGTAGGAGTCAGGCCGGCTCGCAGATTTCCGTTTCTTTTTTCCTTCAAAAAATGCCATTTGCACAAATTGCAGCCGCAATTTGCGCAAATCATGGCTGTGAATTGCGTAATGTGTGCAAATTGCATGTGTAATTTGCATAAAATAAAGCAATTTACAGCTGTGATGTGTGCAAATTGTGCCCAAAATGTGTGCAGATCATGGAAACTGCAGCTGCGCTTTGCGTAAATGATGGGTTTTTTGGGGGCGGGGGGACTGGATAAATTTCCAGGATTCCAGGAAAAAGCTCAGCTCGCAAAAAGAGGCTGGATTTCCCTGTGACGGCCATCCCTGCTTGGGAATTGGGTGGTTCTGTTCCTACTTGCATGGCTGATGTGAGAGATTCGGTTTCAGTCCGGGCCGATGGTATTGTGACTGAGATCCATCTTGTCCCCCAGGCTATTTAACATCTATACGAAGCTGCTGGGGGAGATAAACTGGGAATTTGAGGTGAAGTCTCATCAGTACACGGGTGACATGAAGCTTTTACTCTGGATATGAAGCTTTTATTCTGTGGTTTCGATGTATATTTAATTGTGCTATGTGTTTATTGATTTTAATTGAGCTACTCTATGGTTTAGTATTATGGTTTTGAATGAACTGTGCTGGAAACTGCCCTGGGAGAGAGATTATGAAGGGCAATGTATCTATTTGGTTTAATGCATGTAGAGCCCACACAATCTCTGAGGAGGTCAAGGCGGCTCACAACAAATAGCTTAGCCATTAAAAACATCCTTTCATTTTCAGTATGAATACCAAACATTAAAAGCACAAAAAACAGCAGCAGAAAAGTAACAATGCCACTGCAATCAAACTATTTAAAATATTCAAAAAATAGAGAGAGACTCAAAATAGTCCATAGGCAGGGCTCACACCTTCCCCCAAAGAGACGTGTACCGCACCCACCAACTATTTGGCCAGCCCACTACACTCTCAGTGGAGACTGGTGGCTCCGATGTCATGGGGTGGTGAATCCGCTCTGGGTTTCCGTCAGAACCAGCCAGAACTATAAAGCTTCACACCTTGGATAGCTCCTTTAGTGTTCTGACTGGTTCTGACCGAAATCCAGAGTGGATTCACTGCTGCACTGACATCAGAGCCACCAGGTTCCACCGCTCAGACGGCTCTTATTGGTCAGGATGGGCACGGGTCAAATATTATGTATATAGGTAGTTGGCCTCATGTCTCCAAGAATCCTGACCATAACCTCAGGCTGCACAAATTGGACTGAATCCAATTTAACTGGGCAAGCAGATGCCAAGAGTACATACACTGATACCGCTCTAATTACAGCCTGGAAGTCAGAATAGCTATTAGTGATTTTATTTGCAAAATGACGCACAATAGGACACCAAGCCAATCTCCCTTCCACCAGGTAGACTAAGACAGAAAAGACGTCTGACAACTTGGATGTCCACTGGAGGTACTGAAGCAGAAGCGTGATTGCCACCAGTCAGGGATGATGTAGATACACCCTGAATTCCAGATCCTGCACCCAGCAGGGAGTTGCATGAGATGGGTTCCAAGGTCCTTTCCAACTCCATTATTCTAAATCCCACTGAGTTCAATGGGACTAGCTCCCAGGGGATTTTGAAACTATGCTTCTATTGATGCAACCTAAAATTGCATTTGCCTTTTTTGCAGCCACATCACACGGCTGCCTCATATGCAGCTTGTGATCAACTGATGGGCTACGACTCCAAGAACCTTTTTCACACATACTTGCCAAGCCAGGTATCCCCCATCTTATACCTGTGCAGGAATCCAGTTTAAAGCATCCCTAACAGATGGCTGTCCAGCCTTTGCCTGAATATCCCAAGTGACAGAGAGCCCACCATCTCCCTAGGAAGTCAGTTCCATTGTCTGACTGCTCTGACAGTTAGGAAGTTTTTCCTGATGTTCAACCCAAATCTGTGTTCCTTTAACTTAAGCCTGTTATTTCATGTCCTACAGCCTTGGATGATAGAGAACAGGCTGTGGTCCTCTTCTGTGTGACACCTTTTAAGTACTTGAAAAGTGCTACTGTATCCTCATTCAATCTTCTCTTCTCAAGGCTAAATATACCGAGTTCCTTCTAGCTTTCCTCATTGGCCTTAGTTTCAAGTCCCCTGATCATTTTTATTGCCCTTCTCTGAACTCGTTCCAGTTTATCTGTATCCTTCTTAAAGTGTGATGTCCAGAAATGCACACAGTGTTCGAGGTGAGTTCTACCCAGCACAGAGTAGAGTGGAGTTATTACTTCCCGTGATTTTGAAACTATACTTCTATTGATCTAACCTAAAATTGCATTTGCTTTTTTGCAGCCACATCACACTGCTGTCTCATATGCAGCGTGTGATCAACTGATGAACTACAACTCCAAGATCCTTTTCACATGCTATTGCCAAGCCAGGTAACCCCCATCTTATTCCTGGGCATTTGATTTCTCTTTCCCAAAGGAACTCTGCACTTGTCTTTGTCAAATTGCATTCTGTTATTTTCTTCTCCATCTTCTAACCTATCAAGATCATTTTGAATTTTGTTTTGTCTTCTAAGATATTAGCTATTCCACCCAATTTTGTATGAGAGCCACTATGGTGTAGTAGTTAGAGTGTTGGACTGGGAGTCGGGAGATCTGGGTTCTAGTCCCCACTTGGCCATGGAAGCTCACTGGTTGATTTTGGGCCAGTGACAGACTCTTAGCCCAACCTACCTCACAGGGTTGTTGTTATGAGGATAAACTGGAGAAGACGAGGATTATGAATGCTGCCTTGGTTTCCTTCAGGAGGAAAAAAGACAGGGTAGAAATGTAAGAAATAAATAAATACTCCTCTTTTAAAGCTATCCAAGTGGGTGGCTGTAACTAGCTTTATTCAAGCTGGATCTAATAGCAGTGACCTATAAATCCCATGTGAGACTTCTCTACATGCCCTGATAGCCTTTGCTGGCCAACATCAAGCTTCTAGCAGGAAGTGGGTGGGTTTTTAATTTTTATCTGGTTGCATTTGGATATGTTATTTTATTATGTATATTTTTACTGTAATGTGGTAGTCCATATATTTAAATGAGTATGGATGGGGGAAACTCGGGAGGAGAGCAAATGATTTCCAGAAAGGCCACCAATCCACTCAGCCATGAAGCTCACCAGGCCACTTTGGGCCAGTCACTACCTCTTACCCTAATCTACCTAACAAGGTTGTTGTGAAAATAAATAAGGTGGGGGTGGGTGGGGAGACCATGCACACCTTCTTGAGCTCCTTATAGGAAACGGGGGGCATGCCATTGATCCTGCCCATATGTTGTCATCTTCAGATGAGGCCCTTCTCTGGATATCATCATTTGGTGAAGTACATTATGCTTGTACAAAGGACAGAGCCTTTTCTGTGGTGTAGCCCTGACTTTGGAACTGCCTTCCTAAGGGCGTTTGACTGGCACCAACATTACAATCCTTTTGGCACAAGGGGAAGTCAGTTTTATTGGCCCCTTTTAAATTGGTTTTGTTGCCTCAATCAACAAAGGGATGTTGGAGAAATCCGCAACAGAATTTTACACAAATTTAGTCACAGAAACATACATTAAAAAAAACCACCAGCTAAAAATGAACATTTTACCCATAGGCTAAAGCATGAAAATGCACATTTGGAAGGGGGGGGGGAATCTGCACATGGGGGGGGGGATTTGCACATTTTTGCAAGTGTGAATTTGCACAAATGAGAATTTGCACAAATTTGGGAAACTGGAAACAATCTGGTTCTGCCAGCGAGTGGATGATGGAAGAAAAGGCACCTGAAAATCTGAGAAAATCGAACAGAGCAGATTTTATACTCTGCGGTTTTGTGGCATTCTGTTTGCTTGTTTCATTAAATGGCAGTTTTATTATGCACACTGACCTGGAATCTGTTAGCTAGAAGGGTAAACTAGAATTTTAAATAAATAAGTAAATGAGCAAACCCCACATCTTATGTCCCGTCTGACTCTTCGGGTCAGACTAAACAAGCGGTGTATGTCCAATGTTATGGTTCTGTTATAAATTCAGGAGGCATTAAAATATGGGACATGCCAGCAATGATTCTGTGAACGAGTGGTGCCTTCATGAGTGAGACTTGGATATCAGCCTTTTCATATCGTGCAAGATTTTAACCAACCAGGTAGCTGAGGCAAGCCGGGAAGTCTGAGAGCGTAGGAAGCAGACGATTGGATTATCTAGCCCAGTATTGTCTGGGTTTCAGACAAGATGTTTTCACAGCCCTACCTGAGCTTTGGCTATTGGGCGGTATAGAAATGTAACAAATACCAAATACTATTTATATTTATTATATAATATAATAATAATATAAAATATAATATTTGGTATTATTATTTGTTGTATATTTTTATATACCATTGTCAGCACTGTGAAAATAAAAAAAGGTGGAAAAGTATATAAAAAAGAAGGAAGCTTCGAGTTTCTTCCCAAGTATGGAAAAATGCAAAGGAACAGAAAAAGCCTTCTACAAAACAAGCTATGTTAGCAGACACAGTCCCTGAATTTGTGAGGCACTGATTTGGCTAGAGTTCACACCACTTGGTCTGAAAAGAAAGAAAAAAAAAGAGATGATGATGATAATACCTGGAGACCTTGGGGATTGAACCTGAGATCTTCTGTATGCAAAGTCAGAACTCTACCACTGAGACATAGCCCTTCCCCGAATATGGTCTGTACCTGAGCAGCACGTTGTTCAAATCAGATGCAGCAGCTCCAGGTGGAACATATTGGTTGGGCTCGGACAATCACAGGGGGAAAAGAAGCCACCATGGCTGCTTTTCCCCGCCCCATACATGCCGCTCGTACGGCCACCGTTTCCCTAATTACCCACAATGTGGCGCGTGTTATCGTGTCATCTGAACCCGGCGAGGTGTGCAACGGGGCTGGTTTCCAAACCACCCTACAACCCTACGACAAGCCATGGTGGGTTCTTTCCCCCCTGTGATCATCCAAACCCAGCCATGGTCTCAGTACTTCTGTGCAAGAGAAAAAAATCACTCTTTGGGTCACCTGATCCCTGCTGAGCTCGCTACTGCAATATCACTTCCTGGCCATCTGGAGTGGGAGACAGCAGTGAAGAGCAGCAAATCTTTCATCCAGGTGCAGAGTGTAAGGCACTTGGGTCTGACTGCCTCTCCCGCTAGTTTGCATTTCCTAGTACCGCTCAGGAGAGTTCTGCGTCGCCCACATAAATGGCACTGAAATGTACCCCCCCACACACACACACATACACAATGAATCAATGGCACTGAATTTTCCACTGAGGATGATTAAAACCTACATGTGCTTAATGAATTGCAGCAATCCAATGACTGTGGGTGTTCTGCTTGCATTTCACTTTTATGTGGTCGGCTCCAGCAGCCGGCTTCTAAAGGGCAAATCAATGTTTTGCGACAAAATCTCAGTATAATGTATTCTGATCTCACATTTCCTTTTCTTTTTAAAATCTGCACTTCACATGCAGAGGCTTGATGAATGGGGCCCGAGGAATTATCGTAGACTTTATTGATACCAATAAGATCAGCTCTTGGCAGACCTTAGTGAAAAGTTGTTGTAAAAAATTTCTCTCGTTCATTAAAGTTATGACTCCTGTTTCCATCTGCCCTTGTCTTTTAAAGAGATCTGATAAGGGCTGTTTCTTGGGAAAGGAATCAAAAAATTCCTCTCTAGCTTTTGAGGGCTGCCACACAGCCACTGAAAAAATGCAAAGCTAAACTACATGCTATGTTAAATGTAGGTGATCCTAACTTTTTATTGTATTGTCATGTAAGTGTGAAGGGGAAGAGGTGTTACTAGGCACTTAAAAGATTTTGGGCTCAGGCCCATATGACACAAATCTGCATAAAATCTGCATATGCCAATTTAGAGCTATATATTCAAATTTATTTTAAAAATTATGAGGATTTATTTAAATTTCACAGGAGGCAAAGCCAGCCAATTCATTTCTCATCCAAATCATCTCAAATAAAATATATTTGCCATTAATTTTCACCCTGCCCCAAATCATTCCAAACCAATGGAAAAAGGTTCCCCCCTCCAAAGCTCAATTAGTAGACATTATAACATATTTGGGAGTTACCCAAGTTCAAGTGACAGGAAGCCGGATTCCGGCTGAACATCAGGAAAAACTTCCTGACTGTTAGAGCAATACGACAATGGAATGAATTACCTAGGGAGGCGGTGGGCTCTCCCACGCTGGAGGCGTTCAAGACGAGGCTGGACAGCCATCTGCCAGGGATGCTCTGACTTGGATTCCTGCACTGAGCAGGGGGTTGGACTCGATGGCCTTGTGGGCCCCTTCCAGCCCTACTATTCTATGATATGATTCTACCCTAAATGAGAATTAGGACCATACTCATGAAATCAGAATTCACAAGAAGTGCCTTTAACTGCTTTAGGAAAAGTCTTTGTAACTTGACCCTCAACCTTCGTATTGGAAGTCGGGTGCTAAGGCACTATGTTTTCTTGGTGCTGATGTATGGAACTGAGGCCTGGACTCTCACAGAAGCTGTGTGCGCCGTAAATGCCTGGAAGCATTCGAGCTATGGTGCTACCATCACATGCATAGAATATCTTGAACACATCGTGTAACAAATGACACCATGATGCAGAGAATGGGAAAGACCAAAGGGATTCAGAAATCTGTAAAAGAAAAGAAGCTATCATACGTCAGTCATACTTTGGTAATGAGAAATATCAGCTTTCACAACTCATAATGCAAAGCAAAGTGGAGGGGAAGAGAGGACCTGGATGATGTAGGACATCATTGATGATGATGATTTCTATACTGCCCCATACTGAAGCTCTCCGGGTGGTTTACAAAAGTTAAAACAATATACAAAGTTTAGAAACTATTTACATAAAACATATGGACAAACAACATATAACTCAAAACAATTTAGAACTAAAAACAATTTGTTTAAAAAAATCCAACCATAAAAAGCAGCTTAAAATAACACTGCTTAAAAATGTTATGCAAAAGTCAGCAAAGGAGCGAGAGTTCTCAAAAGGGAAGGCCTGCCGGAATAATAGCGTCTTTAATTCCCCCTTAAAAACCTTCAATGAGGTCAGCAGGCGCATTTCAACCGGCAGGTCGTTCTGCAACTGAGGGGCGGCAAAGGAAAGGTCCCCTTGCGTGTGGCTGCCAGTTTCCCATTAGGCAGCCGCAGCAGAGAGCCCTCCGAGGACCTTAGGTGGCCGACTGGGTCGTGGGGGAGAAGGCACTGCCTAAGGCACCTTGGACCTAGACCTTGGTTGCCTTAGGTGGCCGACTGGGTCGTAGGGGAGAAGGCGCTGCCTAAGGCACCTTGGACCTAGACCTTGGTTGCCTTAGGTGGCCGACTGGGTCGTAGGGGAGAAGGCACTGCCTAAGGCACCTTGGACCTAGACCTTGGTTGCCTTACAGTCAGAGCCAGCACTTTATGTTTTGCTCCGAAACAAATTGGCAGCCGGTGTAAAGATTTTAAAACCGGTGTAATATGGTCTCCACGGGCTGCCCCAGAGACCAACCTGGCTGCCATGTTTTGCACCAGTTGAAGTTTCTGAACTAAATATACAGGCAGCCCCAAGCCCCAGACAGCGCATTGCAGAAATCAAGCCTAGAGGTTACCGGCGCGTGCACCACCGTTGCCAGGCCCACCTGTTCCAGGAACGGGCGTAGCTGGCGTACCAGCCGAAGCTGACAACAGGCACTTCTCGCCGTTGCCTCCACCGGGGGTGCCAGGAGCAGGGTTGGGTCAAGATCATGGCTGTGGAATTTGAGACGGTGGACAGGAATGACACCTATTTCTTTATTTTGAACAGCAATAAATAACTTCATGTGGGACAGAGTGATCGCCAACGTCCAATGAGGATATGGCACAGAAAAAGAAAGCTTAAATGCCATAAAGGGCAAGCATTTTTTTTGGGGGGGGGGTGCTGCATGTGAGAAGGGGGAATTAACCCTCTCCTCCCCAGCTGCAATTCCCCTTGAAAATTGCCCTCTGCGTGGCAATTAAGCTTGGGGGGGAAAACTCCATTGGCACCTCTCAGGGCTCTGGGGAATAGATTCAGGTGTGGAGCTTCATGAGCTCAAGCCTAGCAACACCCTTGGTGTGGGACCTTGACCCAGATCATGACCTCCACACATGGATGGGCTAAACCTTCCCACTTGCCACTTTTTTCTTTCAATTTCCCTGCCCCCACGTGGAGGCTTAAGGAAAAAAAGCCTCTGTTGGCACTAAGAGTCTTCAGCAGTATGTAATGTTGCGGTGTGTGTGTTTTGACAGTGATGTGAAGGGGATAGGGCTCAGTGGTAGAGTCTCTGCCTTGCCTGCGGAAGATCCCAGGGTCGATCCCTCATCTCCAGGTAGAGTTAGAAAAGAATCCTGCCTGAAACCTGAGGGAGTTGCAGCCGTTTCGTGTAGGCAGTATGGTACCGCTGGACCCAAGATAAGGACCTTTCCGGAGTTTCTATTCTTGGCACAATTAAAAGGGTAGGGCTGGGCAAGAATTGAATTGGCTTCATTTTTTGAGAAGTGCTTCCCCAAACTCGCAAATTTCTTCATAAATATGATGGAAAAAACTTGAGATTTTCAGAAAGCTGAAAGTGTGAGAAAGCGAAACAGACTGATTCGTCCCTTCCTAAAAAGGGGGTATTTCCAATCTTATTCCATTCCAATGAAATATTGGAAGGTATGAACAACCGTCTGGGGTTGGTTAGGCTGGAGGAAATGACAGACACCAAGTCAGAGAGTTCACGTCTGGCACGTTGTCCATCACCTCCATGACGGTTTAATAAAACCAGTAAAAATACTAATTAAGGGGATGGATTGGAACTTTTGAAAAGATAATTCCCCCACCCTGTGATAAACTTTGCCCTGTGCAGTCTCAGGCTTCTGTGCTCTCCTAATCTATACCATGAATCCAAGTGGAAGAGGAGCTTTTAATCTGAGGCCAGCCTGACACGATGCCCAACTGAAATTATTACAGTTTCCTGGCTATTCAGTTTGCTAACATGAAATGGATGTATATTTGTTTGTGCTTCAGTGGAGGCTGGTAGCTCTGATTTCGGTGGGGCTGTGAATCCACTCCTGGTCTCAGTCAGAACCAGCCAGAGGAAAGACAGAAAGACGAACAGAGTATTTTTTTTTTAAATATATTTTGAGCTAAACATTTCGGCTTCTGCCCTCGTCACTAGCTGTGCTGTTGAATGGATACCAGGAGTGGCAGTTTGGAATGCCAGGAGATGGAAGTTCCTTAGGAGGAAAAAAAGCCCAGAGGTAGGATTGGTGTAATGCTTATGAATTGTCCTCCAGATTAAAGGCCATTTGGACTAAGAGTTCTGAGTCTGTAGATGTGGATGTTTTCGCTTTTGTCAAGCATGTTGTTGTCTTTTCTTTGTTCTGTTGGAAGCAACTGTAAATCTGAGAGACTATGCGCAGGTGAGCTGAAACATCTTGCAACAGGCTGCTTCAGTTGGAATATATATATATGTGTGTGTGTGTGTGTGTGTGTGTGTGTATACTATATATATATATCTATATATATATCTATATATATATATACACACACACACACATACATAACGTAACGTAACGTAACGTAACGTAACATAACATAACATAACATAAGAACATAAGAAGAGCCATGCTGGATCAGACCAAGGGCCCATCTAGTCCAGCATTCTATTCCCACAGTGAACACACAGTGGCCAAACAGCTGTCGATCAGGAACCCACAAGCAGGATATGAACGCAACAGCACCCTCCTGCCCATGTTCCCCAGCAACTGCTGCATATAGGCACACTGCCTCTGGTACTGGAGGTAGCACATAGCCCTGAAGCCTAGTAGCCTTTGGTGGCCTTCCCTTCCTCCTTGAATTTACCTGCCTGAAACCTGAGGGAGCTGCTGCAGCCATTTTGTGTAGGCAGTATGGTATTGCTGGACCCAAGATAAGGACCTTTAAGAGCCATCCAAGTTGGTGGCCATCACTACATCCTGAGGCAGCGAATTCCATAGTTTGACTTTGTGCTGTGTGAAGAAGGACTTCCTTTTATGTGTCCTGAATCTCCCACCCATAATATACATACACAAGTGTGTGTGTGTGTGTGTGTGTGTACTTGGTTCGTTGCTTTGAGCTCCTCCTTTTTGGAAGAGCGGGATATACATTTTTGTATCAATAAAAAGAAGTCAAACGGAATGAAATATTGCATAGTGCTTGAAGCCTTTCCTCCAGCCTTGAGTGCGATAGTGCCTCTCGTCACATCCAAGAGGATCCTGTTAATTGCAGCCATGCCTCAGCCTCCTCTTTGATCTTCCGGCGCACTGCTCAGATTGCACACTTTTTAGAGTGGCAAAGCGCACCCCTGCTGTCTGCCTGTAGAGATCATAATGGCACACGGAGAAGGAGATGTTTCCTAGGGTTTGGCGATACTCCTGCCACTTCCCCCAAATAGTACTCACTCCGATCTAAGCTGCCCTTCCAGTAGCAGCTTCTGTTCATTAACAGAAAAGAAGCGCACCTTTAAGGAACAACATCACGGTTCTGTTTCTCATTAGCGCATCTGTTTCCCGGCCTCGCCTCGCCAGCATTTGTAGACTGGAGTGAGAGGGAGGGAGTTCATGAGCTGTCGGAGAATGTCGCAGTTTTTGCTGGAGCCAAGGATCCCTCCTTCTTCCAAGGGCTTGACGACATGTGATGCGCAGTTGCAGAATTCCTACACCTGCTTATGAAAAGAGACCTTGGAGGTAGGGTGGCCATGTGTCCTACTTTACTGAGGGCAGTCCTCTATTTGAAGGCATCCACTATTTGAAAACGCCCTCTGTTTGATGGGCTGCACAGCCCAAGTCTGCTTGAGAGATAGAGAACTCTAATAAGGCAGAACATCTGGACCCATTAGCACTGAGCCCGTAAGGAATGAGCAGCAGACTGAACAGGCAGGCACACAAATCACCTCATCACAGTCCTTCTCACGATGGTGAGCTGTGTGTTTCTCATGAAATGGCAGCAGTTATTTCTACATTTGCATCCGTACCTATAGAACAGCATGCAGACACTTTCGACAAATCCATGCCCTCTTTTGGCCTCTCTCTTGGTTGGAGTCAGCTGGCTTCATGCAATTAAAATCTCTACTTGCTGGGAGCATCGGTGCAGATGGGTTGCAGCAGGGGGTAGCAGCAGCAGCCCTGGGCACAAACAAGACCAGCTTAACGGTTGCATTTCCTCTTTTTTTTTATGCAAATGTGGCCGTCCGACTTCTAGGTTGTGATCAAGAAAAGGGAGTGAGGGGTGTACTGGGACTGCATATTTTTCTTTATGGGTGGGAAAGCATTTATAATCTATTATTATAGAGCTCTGCCTCCCGTTTAAATCTTCACCAAGGTTGGCCGTAGAATCCCTGTCCAAATGTCTGGAGACGGTGAGTGGCTGGATGGGGAGGAATAGGCTGAAGCTGAACCCTGACAAGACGGAGGTACTTTTGGTGGGAGACAAGAGGAGGCTGGGGGATGTTGACCTGGTGTTGAATGGGGTATGGCTACCCTTGAAAGACCAGGTCTGCAGCCTGAGGGTCATTTTGGACTCCCAGCTGTCCATGGAGGCTCAGGTGTCAGCTGTGAGCCGGACAGCGCTGTATCAACTCCATCTGATACGGCGGCTGTGCCCCTTCCTTCCCGACCATCTGCTCCCATCGGTAGTACATGCCCTGGTCTCCTCTCATTTAGACTACTGTAATGCGCTCTACGTGGGGTTACCCTTGAAGACGGTTCGGAAACTGCAGCTGGTACAGAACGCGGCGGCTCGCCTGATTAAAGGCATCCGCCGGCAAGATCACATCACTCCAGTGCTGAAGGAGTTGCACTGGTTACCAGTTGTTTTCCGGGCCAAATTCAAGGTGTTACTTTTGACTTTTAAACCTTATATGGTTCCGGCCCAGCCTATCTTAAGGAGTGCCTCCAGCAGCACCAGACAGGCCACTTAACAAGATCAGCCTCGGATGGCCTTCTCTCTGTCCCATCAGCCAGGACAGCTAGACTGGTGGGGACGAGGGAGAGGGTCTTTTCTGTGGTGGCCCCCACTCTGTGGAACTCCCTCCCTAGGGAACTCCGTCATGCCCCCTCTTTAATGAGCTTCCGTCGTGCATTAAAAATGTTGTTGTTCAGGCAGGCATTTGGGGTGGGTTAGGGTATTTTAGGAAATGTTTTTATTGTAGAATTTTATTGTTTTAAACTGTTTTTATTGTATGTTGTACATCGCCCAGAGTGGCTGGGTGACCAGCCAGATGGGCGATTAATAAATTTAATAATAAATAAAATTATTATTATTATTATTAAATATATTTATATAACACTTACTATATTAAAAACAACAACAACAGAGAGAGCAATCCTATGCCCCTCTAGACAGTGTCTGGTGGGGGGCATAGGATAGTTTGGACTCCTAAATCTGAGCTCAGAGAGTCCGAGCTCACTGCCCCCCCCCCGCCCCCTTGCAGCCAGTGCAGAGAGAACCATCCCAGCTGCCTCTCCAGGGTTGCAACAGCGACCTGGGAGGGCAAGTAAATGGGACGTTCCCATGGGCAGGGAGGGGACTGGGGAGGCTGGCATACAAAGTATCCTCAGGTCTCCCCAGCTTCCTTCCCTCCCACTCCCATGCACCCCAGCTAGATGGGTGAAAATGCCCGTCTAGCAAAAAAAGCAGAGTGGGAGGAACACAGAGGTGAAGATCTCTCCTGTTCTGCATAGGATGCCCATTGGAAGCTGACGGGCATCCCGATATGATTGCGCCCGAAGTGATTTAAAGGTGCGGTGTGGTCCCATAACACTTTCCCAGGAATAACTCTCACTTAACTCAGTGGGACTTATTGCTGAGAAGATATGCAGAGGCACTGAAAAGAAGGGAAAGGATTAAGCAACCTATCGCCATCCCTCACCCATTACTGCTTTTCTCAGTCTGGATTGTAGCCTCCAAGGCTGCTTTTCTTTTCTTTTTTTAAGTGCAGATTTTTATTTCTTGTTGAAATAATGTTAAAAATACAGGCAAAGAAAAAGGAAGCTCATGGCATAACAATAAAACAAAACGAATAATCATGAGACAATGAGGAACTTAGTAACAACTGAAAGAGCATGAATGTGTAAGTTATGTAAATGAATCATAGTCAGATAGTCACTGGGGAAAACCAGAATCAGGTGTAGTTTTCCCCTTGGGAGAAAAAGACCCCCCCCCCCCGCTCCTCCAGTCAGAAATAGATGTGGTTTCAACAGTGTAGAAAACCAAAGGATGATCTGGATGAAAGACACACACACACACACACACTCACACACACACACTATGAAGCAGAGTCTAGTGCAAGTCTAGATTTCTTGCGCAATCTACTTTGCTTTTATTAGAAACTTGAGATCCACCAACTGGAGCCTGGTGCAAAACACATTCACTGAAAATTACGGAATTCTCAGCCCAACAGTTCTTTTTCAGTACTAGAATGGAATGGAGCTCACCGTCCTTCTTGTCTTCAGAAGCTAAGCAGGGTCAGCCCTGGTCAGCACTTGCATGGGAGACCGCCTGGGAATCAGGCATCCAGCACTGAGCAGGGGGTTGGACTCGAGGGTCTTGTGGGCCCCTTCCCACCCTATGATTCTATGACATTGAGCAAAAGGATGGAAGCGCCCGATCTTGTCTGATCTCGGAAGCTAAGCAGGGTCAACCCTGGTTAGTCCTTGGATGGGAGACCACCTGGGAATCAGGCTTCCTGCATGCAGCAGGTGGTTGGACTTGATGGTCTTGTAGGTCTCTTCCCATCCTATGATTCTATCATTCTATGGTAGTATAATTGAAGACAGAGAGTAGCCATTTTGTTGCTGCTATTGTGAAACCATTGGGAGTCAGAAATCCTAGCTGATCTCCTGTGAATCAGCCAGAGATCTACCAGGACATCCACCATCCAGAGCTATCTTCTGCCATTTCCTCATCTAGCAGACAGATGCAAAGGCACGATGGCTGGGTTCTGTTGCTTTTTTGTGCAGATCAGAAGGATGGGAGGAGGCATGGTGCTGGCCCCACAGAGCTGGAAGGAACCTGGTTTCCTTTTGCTACAAAGGTGAAAGCTTTGGCTGACACTGGTCAAAATAGAAAGCCTGGGAAACATTAGAATACTTCAAGCTTTCTTAGTAGGAACGTACGGATTGTAAAATATGTTCCATCTGTGTTTCTTGGATTGTCAGGGGCCTTTCCTTCCATCATCTGCACAGTGATGGAATTGGATATTTTTGTTTCTGAATTTGCACAAATTTGCAAATGTGCACAGATGCACATTTGTGCCAGTTTGCATGTGCAAAAATGCACAAATTTCCCCCCAAATGCGCATTTTCATTCTTTAGCTTGGGGGGAAATGCACATTTTTGGTAGGGTTTTTTTAATGTGCATATTTTTATACTAATGTAATTTGAATACATTTTGGGAAAGCTGGAAAAATGGTCCACAAGTCCACAGAATCCTCCCACCAAGTGCCAGAGCCAGTCCTCTGCAGGATCCGTGAATCCGATTTCATAAAAATCTGAACTCATTTAGTTCCATTGCAGATTTCTCCAACATAGAATCATAGAATCATAGAATAGTAGGGTTGGAAGGGGCCTACAAGGCCATCGAGTCCAACCCCCTGCTCAATGCAGGAATCCAAGTCAGAGCATCCCTGACAAATGGCTGTCCAGCCTCGTCTTGAAGGCCTCCAGTGTGGGAGAGCCCACCACCTCCCCAGGTAATTGGTTCCATTGCCGTATTGCTCTGACACTCAGGAAGTTTTTCCTGATGTTCAGTCGGAATCTGGCTTCCTGTAACTTGAGCCCATTATTCCGTGTCCTGCACTCTGGGATGATCAAGAAGAGATCCTGGCCTTCTTCTCTGTGACAACCTTTCAAGTACTTGAAGAGCGCTATCATATCTCCCCTCAGTCTTCTCTTCTCAAGGCTAAACATGCCCAGTTCTTTCAGTCTCTCTTCATAGGGCTTTGTTTCCAGTCCCCTGATCATCTTTGTTGCCCTCCTTTGAACCCTCTCCAGCTTGTCTGCATCCTTCTTAAAGTGTGGTGCCCAGAACTGGACACAGTACTCCAGATGAGGCCTAACCAGTGCTGAGTAGAGGGGAACTAGTACTTCCCGGGATTTGGAAGCGATGCTTCTATGAATGCAGCCCAAAATAGCATTTGCCTTTTTTGCAGCCACATCACATTGTTGGCTCATATTCAGCTTGTGATCGACGACAATTCCAAGATCCTTCTCGCTCGTAGTGTGGTTGAGCCACGTATCCCCCATCTTGTAACTGTGCATTTGGTTTCTTTTTCCTAGGTGCAGAACTTGGCATTTGTCCCTATTAAATGCCATTCTGTTGTTTTCTGCCCAGCACTCCAGTCTATCCAGATCACTTTGAATTTTGTTTCTGTCTTCCAAAGTATTAGCTATCCCTCCCAATTTTGTGTCATCTGCAAATTTGATCAGCATTCCCTGCACCTCCTCCTCCAAGTCATTAATAAAAATATTGAAGAGCACTGGGCCCAGGACTGAGCCCTGCGGTACCCCACTCGTTACCTCTCCCCAGCTTGAGAAGGTCCCATTGATAAGCACTCTTTGAGTCCGATTCTGTAGCCAACTGTGGATCCACCGGATCGTTGTTTCATCTAGCCCACTTCGAGCTAGTTTGCTCATCAGGATATCATGGGGCACTTTGTCGAAAGCTTTGCTGAAGTCGAGGTATATGATGTCTACAGCATTCCCACGGTCTACAAGGGAGGTGACTTGATCAAAAAATGAGATCAGATTTGTCTGGCAGGACTTGTTTTTGACAAATCCATGTTGGCTTCGAGTAATCACGGCATTGTTGTCAAGGTGCTTCCAGATGGATTGCTTTATGATCTGCTCCAGAATTTTCCCAGGGATTGATGTCAGACTGACTGGTCTGTAGTTCCCAGGTTCCTCCTTTTTACCCTTTTTGAAGATAGGGACAACGTTAGCCCTCCTCCAGTCATCTGGCACTTCCCCGGTCCTCCATGATTTCTCAAAGAGAATAGACAGCGGTTCTGAGAGCTCTTCTGCCAGTTCCTTTATGACTCTAGGATGCAGTTCATCTGGCCCTGGAGATTTGAACTCATTCAAAGTAATGAGGTGTTCCTTGACCATATGCCTGTCGATCTCAAGCTGCAATCCTGCCCCTTCAGCCTGTACTTCGCCTTTGCCAGGGGGGTCATAGACCCTCTTTTGGGTCTATGACATCCCTATTTCCTAGTTGCTAAAACATCCCTATTTCCTAGTTGCTTCAGGCATTTTTTAGGCTCCAGTTGAATAGCGTTCAGCTCTTTTCAAATATTAATAGGGATATTAATCTAGTACTGCCTAATCTCATGCCAAGGATCCAGAGCTCCCCAAACCCTACATCCCTCCTGCCTGTTATAAGTTTTGATTTGATTCATATGCTGTGCAATAGCCTGTTTTGTTCTGGTTTTTGAACTAAAGAGGCTGGAGAAACTCCCCTACAAGGGAAGGTTACAACAGCTGGGATTGTTAGCTTGGAAAAAAGTGAGTAAGGGGAGACAGAGGTGTACAACACTATGCCTGATGTGGATAATATTTTTCTCCCTCTCTCACCAGACTAGAACCCAATGGGGTCATCCCATGAAGCTGATGGTTGGGAGATTCAGGACAGATAAAAGGAAGGGCTTCTTCACACAGCACATATTTAAACTATGGAATTCACTACCACAAGATGTGGTGATGGGAACCAAATTGGATGGCTTTAAAAGGGGGTTAATAAATACCTGGAGGAGAAGGCAGTCAGTGGCTATGAGTCCTCATGGCTCTATGCTACCACCAGTACCAGAGGCTAGGGATGTACCAATCCCTTACATGGCTCCATGCAGGGGCATCCACGGTGGGGAAGAGGTGCTCCGTCCCTCCCCCCGGAATCCTGCCCGGCCGGCTCCGCTCCACAGCCAAGCTGCGGAACCGCTGGCTGGCTCCAGCCGCCCACAGCCGGACATCCGGCCGCTGGGCAGCCTTGCAGGGACGCAAATGGCGGGTGTTGTAGCTGCTGCCATTTGTGTCCCTGTATTGAGCCGTGATAGGCTATGTAAATATTTACGTAGCCTATCACAGCAGGGGGGAAAAAAACCCCAGCGTACGCAAAAGGTGGTAGTCGCTGCCGTTTGCATACGCTGGGTTCCCCCCCCTTCCATGATAGGCTACGTAAATACTTACATAGCCTATCATGGCCTCCACAGGGACACAAATGGTGTCCCTGCGTTAGCTGTGATAGGCTACGTAAGTATTTACATAGCCTATCATGGCTATGAAGAGGAGGAAGCGAATGGCGGCCGCAGGACGGCCGCCATTCGCAAAGCAGTGCGGACAGGAGCAGGTAAGGGCTCCATTTTGCACACCTTTCGTGGGGTGGGGGCAGCGGGGACTTCGTCCTGGCGCCTTTCGTGGGTTGGGGGGGCGGGGGCTTCATTCTGTGATGGATTTCGGGGGGCCGAATGCACTGGCTTTCCACCTCACCGAGATCCGTCGCGGAATTCTCTGACATCCCTACCAGAGGGAGTGAGTCTATGTGCACCAGTTGCTGGGGAACATGGGCGGGAGGGTGCTGTTGCACTCGTGTCCTGCTTGTGGGCTTCCCGTGGGCAGCTGGTTGGCCACTGTGTGAACAGAATGCTGGACTAGAGGGACCCTTGGCCTGATCCAGCAGGGCTCTGCTGATGTTCTTATGCCCTGATTACAAAATGACAACAACTCGAAAGTCACATTCAGCAACGTTGACTACCCTGAATGAGCAGTTGTGGATCTATGGAAGGGAAACGGTGCCCTGGAGTTTTGTGTCCAGGCACAACAGAATGCACTTGCTTGCTTGCTTGCATGTGCACTTGAGTGAAGACGCGGCCATCCCACACTTAGATATTTAGGGTGCAATCTTATGGGTGGCACCCTGGGTACTTGTAACCCCCTGAATTTGGAGGCTTACGCGTATCCTATGCAGAGCGCCTTCTCTGCTGCATTTTAGGTAGATGGGCAATTTCGCCCAGCTAGTACAGGCTTTGGGGATGGGGAGGAAAGGAGGCTGGGGCGGCAATAGGAAAAGGTATAAGCCACCTACCCTGGCCTCTTCCCCTCCCCACCAGGAACGCCTCCCCCCCTCCGTCTCTGCACTCCATTTACTGAGTGTGGAGAGGCAGCCGGGGGGAGGGGATGGGGAGCACGGTTTCCCAGCTCCGTGTGCCGAACCCCATCCTAGAGCACGGAGCTAGGAAAGTGAAACATCCTACATCCCACAGACGCTGTCTAGGGGACATTGGATTCCTCCCTTACCTTCAGTTTGATGTTTTGCCTAATGTTTAGCCCCAATCTGCTTCCTAGCCAATTCCCCCCATTGGTGCTAGCCTGCCATCTGCAGCAACAAAGAACACTTCTGCTCCATCTTCTGACTGACGGCCCTTCAGATATTTGGGGACAACTATCATGTCTTCCCTTAACCTTCTCTTCTCCAGGCCCACCTCTTCCAACCGTTCCTCATAGGACACGGTTTCCAGAGCCCTCAACATCCTGTGTACCCTCCTCTGGAGATGCTCCAGTTTCCTTTCTTTAAATGCGGCACCTGGAACTGGGCACAGTACCCCAGATGTGACCCAACCGGTACAGAATAGAGTGGGACTAGCCTTGCTCAGACAGTGGCCAGCACACAAGATGGCTACATGTCAGTGAAGAGCATGGGATGGGGGGGGCATACACGCAAGCCCTGCTTACCTCTCATGCTCTGGACAGGCTGTGGCCGCATTCATTTTTTAAGCAGCTGTGGGCACAGTCCTATGGAGACACTTGTCACTCATCAGCCTCCGAACTCAGAGGCTGACGACTATCCAATCAGGGTGGCCAGAGGCGATTCTTGCCTCTGTGCTTTGGCGACCCTCCATTTTTGCCTAGATGGGTGATTTTGCCTGTCTAGGGATGGCTTTGAGGACGGGGAGGGAAGGGGACTGGAGATCTGATAGGAAGTTGTGGAAAGCAGCTTCCACAGTCTCCTCCCCTCCCTGCTCCCAGGACCACCCCCTTTTCCCCATCTCCATGATCTGTTTCTGAGCACAGAGACGTAGCCAGAGCAGAGAGAACCGCGCCGGCTACGAGGGGGCGGAGAGAGCGCTTTCTGGGAACCATACCTACTGGCCATCGGGTTTACTCCCTACATCGCACTGCTTGGATTCCTGTGTTGCAGATTTAGAATTTGTATTGCATTATTGCTATGGAGTTAATCAGGCTTATTATGAATGACACAGCCTAGGGTTGGGGCAGAGCCTTGACGGGGTCTCAGCTGTCTCAGCTTCTCCAACGCAGATATGCAATGCTAATAATTGTTGATTTTTATTGTCCAGGTTTTCTCATCTGCATATGGTCTAAACTACAGCCTGGAGCTTCTCAAGAGGGATTAAAGAGAATTAGTTGCCCAAATCCCATTTAAATCCTCCAAGCCACTGCAAGGAGTGTAGAACCTATTAAAAAAACAAAACAACAACAACAACAGACAAACCCACTTCCTTTTCCATTATCAGACTAACCAACTAGTAGTCGGGTCAGCTTCCCATCTGTTCTTACAAAGACTGCAACCACGTTGAATTATGTTCCTGCTGCTCTTGTATGGAGTTGTGTCTGGGAGAAACGTTTACTTCTAGACATGTGGGGAAAAAATTCTGTTTGGTATGCAAGGGCAAGCAAACCAACCTAATTCACATTTCCTGGACTAATCTGTGGATCAGAACACAGTTATCCTTCAGAGAGTACGCTCCCCCAAATTTGGCGAAGTAGTTTTGGGCTCAAAAAATGCACGCAAAGATGCACACGGCACACTGTGTACAAAGGTGCGCATGTTAGGGTAAATTGTGTGCTCTGATAACCTCTCATCTGGATTACTGCAATGCGCTGTATGTGGGGCTGATTTGAAAATGGTCCGGAAACTTCAGCAGGTTTCTGCTTCAGAAACTTCAAAACAGTCCAAAACAGGGCAGCGAGGTTGTTAACAGGGACTGGCCAATGTCACCATATTATGCCAGTACTTCTCCAGCTGCACTGGCTGCCGGTCCATTTCCAGGCCCGATTCGAAGTGCTGGTATTAACATTCAAAGCCCTAAATGGCTTGAGGCCAGGTTATCTGCAGGATTGCCCATATGTACCTGCTCAGACCCAAAGATCATCTTCAGGGGTCCTTCTATAGGAGCCCCTGCCAAAGGTGGGTGGCTGCCAGGAAGAGGGCCTTTTCTGCGGAGGCCCCCCAGCTGTGGAAGGAGCTCCATAGAGAGGTTTGCCTGGCACCTGCATTGTACTCCTTCTGGCACTGGGTGAAGACCTTTTTATTCTCCGAGCATTTTAGCATTCTGGTCTTTTAGCTCTGCTGTTTCAAATCTGTATTTTAAATCTCTGCATCTCTGCTAGGTGTTATTCCAATTGTACTTTGATACTGTAGTTTTAAGCTTTCATATTTGATATCATTTTATGTTGTACTTCATGGTTTAAATTTTTGTAAACTGCCCAAACAGCTTTGACTATTGGGCGGTATAGAAATGAAATAACTAACTAAATATATAATACAAAGATGAACAAGTTAGGGCAATTTGCATAAAAATATAAAAAGTTGTGTATGAAAATAAATGTGAATTGTCATGCACGTTAAGAAAAAGCTGTCTCATAAGGAAATTAGACAACATGGGCGTATGACTGAATATATGCTAAACTGACACAGATAAGAAATAGAGTGATTTGTCCCTCCCTTTCTATTTCTAACCCCTTCATGGATCACTGCCTTGTTGTGGCGAAGGGGCTTGCGTAACTCAGTGAAGCCATAAGCTATGCCATGCAGGGCCATCCAAGATGAACAGGTCATGGTGGAGAGTTCTGACAAAATGTGGTCCACTGGAGAAGGAAATGGCAACCCACTCCAGTATTCTTACCAGGAAAACCCCATGGAATGTATCACAAGGCTAAAAGATATGATGACGGAAGATGAGCCCCTCAGGTCAGAAGGTGTCCAATATACATACTACTGGGGAAGAGCAGAGGGAATTTCCAAGTAGCGCCAGAAAGAGTGAAGTGGCTGGGCCAAAGCCGAAAGGACACTCAGCTGTGGATGTGTCTGGTGGTGAAAAGAAAACCCGATGCTGTAAAGAACAATATTGTTTAGGAACCTGGAATGTCAGATCAATGAATCAAGGTAAGCTGGAGGTGGTTAAACATGAGATGGCAGGATTGAACATCGACATCTTGGGAATCAGTGAACTAAAATGGACAGGCATGGGCGAATTTAATTCAGGTGACCATCATATCTACTATTGTGGGCAAGAAGAAGGCAGGGACCTAACAGATGCAGATGAGATTAAGAAGAGGTGGAAAGAATACATAGAAGAACTATACAGGAAAGATCTTAATGTCCCTGATAGCCATGATAGTGCGGTCACTGAACTTGAGCCGGACATCCTCGAGAGTGAAGTCAAGTGGGCCTTAGGAAGCATTAGTAACAACAAAGCTAGCGGAGATGACAGTATTCCAGCTGAGCTATTTAAAATCCTAAAAGATGACGCTATTAAAGTGCTGCATTCAATATGCCAACAAATTTGGAACGCTCAACAATGGCCGCAAGACTGGAAAAGGTCAGTTTACATTCCAATTCCAAAGAAGGGCAACGCCAAAGAGTGTTCAAACTACCACACAATTGCACTCATTTCACATGCCAGCAAGGTGATGCTCAAAATCCTACAAGCTAGGCTTCAGCAGTATGCGGACCGAGATCTACCGGAAGTACAAGCTGGGTTTCGAAGAGGCAGAGGAACTAGAGATCAAATCGCCAACATTCGCTGGATCATGGAGAAAGCAAGAGAATTCCAGAAAAACGTCTATTTCTGCTTCATTGACTACGCTAAAGCCTTTGATTGTGTGGATCACAACAAACTGTGGCAAATTCTTAAAGTGATGGGACTACCAGACCACCTTACCTGTCTCCTGAGAAACCTGTACGAGGGTCAAGAAGCAACAGTAAGAACCAGACATGGAACAACCAAGTGGTTCAAAATTGGGAAAGGAGTACGACAAGGCTGCATATTGTCACCCTGCATATTTAACTTATATGCAGAGTACATCATGAGAAATGCCGGGTTGGATGAATCAGAGGTCGGAATTAAGGTTGCTGGGAGAATTATCAACAACCTCCGATGTGCAGACGATACCACCCTAATGGCAGAAAGCGAAGAGGATCTAAAGAGCCTCTTGTTGAGGGTGAAAGAGGAGAGTGCAAAAGCTGGTTTGAAACTCAACATTCAAAAAATGAAGATCATGGCATATGGCCCCATCACTTCCTGGCATATAGAAGGGGAAGAGATGGAAGCAGTGACAGATTTTACTTTCTTGGGCTCCAAGATCACCACAGACGGTGACTGTAGCCATGAAATTCAAAGACGCTTGCTCCTTGGGAGGAAAGCTATGGCCAACCTAGACAGCATAGTAAGAAGCAGAGACATCACCTTGCCGACAAAGGTCCATCTAACCAAAGCTATGGTTTTCCCAGTAGTAATGTATGGCTGTGAGAGCTGGACTATAAGGAAGGCTGAGCGCCGAAGAATTGATGCTTTCGAACTGTGGTGCTGGAGAAGACTCTTACGAGTCCCTTGGACTGCAAGGAGGTCAAATCAGTCAATCCTTAAGGAAATCAACCCTGAGTGCTCATTGGAAGGACAGATACTGAAGGTGAAGCTCAAATATTTTGGCCACCTAATGCGAAGAGAAAACTCTCTGGAAAAGACCCTGATGCTGGGAAAGACTGAAGGCAAAAGGGGAAGGGAATGGTAGAGGATGAGATGGCTAGATAGCATCACCAATGCAATGAATATGAACTTGAGCATGCTCCGGGAGAGAGCGCAGGACAGGAAAGCCTGGCATGCTATGGTCCATGGGGTCACGAAGAGTCGGACACGACTGAACGACTGAACAACAACCACAACAATTCAACATCACAGTAATTCAAGCCTATGCCCCAACCACTGAGGCCGAAGAAGCTGAGGTTGATTGGTTCTATGAAGACCTACAACACCTTCTAGAACTAACACCCCAAAAAGATGTCCTCTTCATCATAGGGGATTGGAATGCTAAAGTAGGAAGTCAAGAAATCACCGGGATAACAGGCAAGCATGGCCTTGGTGTACAAAATGAAGCAGGACAAAAGCTAATAGAGTTTTGCCTAGAGAATACGCTGATCATAGCAAACACTCTTTTCCAACAGCACAAGAGGCGACTCTACATATGGACATCACCAGATGGTCAATATCCAAACCAGACTGATTATGTACTTTGCAGCCAAAGATGGAGAAGCTCCATACAATCAGTAAAAACAAGACCTGGAGCTGACTGTGGCTCAGATCATGAGCTGCTTCTTGCAAAATTTTGGCTTAAATTGATAGGGATGTACGAAAGTCACTTACCTTTCGCGGATTATGTTGATGGTGCGGGGGGAGGTGCTCTGTCCCTCCCCCCGGAATCCTGGCTGGCCGTCTGTGCTCCGCAGGGATTCTGCGGAGCCACCGGCTGGCTCCGCCAGCAGCTGGACATCCAGCCGCTGGCTAGCAGGGACGCAAATGGCGGCGACCGTAGCCGCCACCGTTTACGTCCCTGCAGTCAGCCGTGATAGGCTACATAAATGTTTACATAGCCTATCACATCTGACTTAAAAAAAGCAACAGCGCTCGTACGCAAATGGTGGCAGCCACGGCCACGGTCATTTGCATTCCTTATTTTGGCACGTCTTGGTCTACGTCAAGATTTACGTAGACTAAGACGGCGAAAATAAGGGGAACGCAAATAGCGTGCCCTTATTTTCGCCGTAGTCTACGTAAATCTTTACGTAGACTAGACGTGCCAAAATAAGGAATGCAAATGGCGGCGCCCATGGGCCGCCGCCATTTGCGTACGCGCTTTTTTTTTTCCCCCAAAGTCACCTGTGATAGGCTACGTGACGATTTACGTAGCCTATCATGGCTGACTTTGGAAATCTAGCCATGATAGGCTACGTAAATCGTCACGTAGCCTATCACGGGTGTGTGTGTGTTTTACTTTTTTATTTTGTAATGGCGGTGGTGGCAGCCGGTCGGGAGACCGGCTGCCGCCCCCGTCCCCAACGAACCGCCGCCGAACCGCCGCTGGGACCCGCCGCTGAGAGGGACATTTGGCCATGGTAAGTCCCATCCTGGGAGGGGGGGTGGGGGGCCGGCGGAGAATTTCCCCAACACTTTCGGGGGCCGAATGCCTTGGCGCTTGGCCTCCCGAAGATTCGTGGAGAAATTCTCCGCCATCCCTAAATTGCACTCATTTCACATGCCAGCAAGGTGATGCTCAAAATCCTACAAGCTAGGCTTCAGCAGCATGTGAACCGAGAACTACTGGAAGTACAAGCGGGGTTTCGAAGAGGCAGAGGAACTAGAGACCAAATCACCAACATTTGCTGGATCATGGAGAAAGCAAGAGAATTCCAGAAAAATGTCTATTTCTGCTTCATTGACTACACTAAAGCCTTTGATTGTGTGGATCACAACAAACTGTGGCAAATTCTTAAAGAGTTGTGAGTACCAGACCACCTTTCCTGTCTCCTGAGAAACCTGTACCAGGGTCAAGAAGCAACAGTAAGAACCGGACATGGAACAACCGATTGGTTCCAAATTGGGAAAGGAGTACGACAAGGCTGCATATTGTCACCCTGCTTATTTAACTTATATGCAGAGTACATCATGAGAAACGCCGGGTTGGATGAATCACAGGTCGGAATTAAGATTGCCGGGAGAATTATCAACAACCTCAGATATGCAGACGATACTACCCTAATGGCAGAAAGCGAAGAGGATCTAAAGGGCCTCTTGTTGAGGGTGAAAGTGGAGAGTGCAAAAGCTGGTTTGAAACTCAACATTAAAAAAATGCAGATCATGGCATCTGGCCCCATCACTTCCTGGCATATAGAAGGGGAAGAAATGGAAGCAGTGACAGATTTTACTTTCTTGGGCTCCAAGATCACCGCAGACGGTGACTGTAGCCATGAAATTAAAGGACGTGCTCCTTGGGAGGAAAGCTATGGCAAACCTAGACAGCACAGTAAGAAGCAGAGACATCACCTTGCCGACAAGGGTCCGTCTAATCAAGGCTATGGTTTTCCCAATAGTAATGTATGGCTGTGAGAGCTGGACTATAAGGAAGGCTGAGCGCCGAAGAATTGATGCTTTTGAACTGTGGTGCTGGAGAAGACTCTTACGAGTCCCTTGTACTGCGAGGAGGTCAAATCAGTCCATCCTAAAGGAAATCAGCCCTGACTGCTCATTGGAAGGACAGATACTGAAGCTGAAGCTGAAATATTTTGGCCACCTAATGCAAAGAGAAAACTCCCTGGAAAAGACCCTGATGCTGGGAAAGACTGAAGGCAAAAGGAGAAGGGGACAGCAGAGGATGAGATGGCTAGATAGCATCACCGATGCAATGAATATGAACTTGAGCACACTCCGGGAGAGAGCGCAGGACAGGAAGGCCTGGCGTGCTATGGTCCATGGGGTCACGAAGAGTCGGACACGACTGAATGACTGAACAACAACAAACCTATTTCTAAAGGGCTGATCAGATCAAATATGTATTCCTTTTACGAGGTCAGACATGCGGTTGAACAGTGTGAGACAAAAAGCGTTGGAAGGGAGGGAGGAAGGAGCCATCAAGTTCTGACAACAGTTACATTTGAGGCAAACGTGGAGGGTGCGTAGGTGAAATGTGGGATTTTGAGGGAAAGCATAATGATTTGGGATAAGAACAGTGACATTTCTCAGGGCTGGCCCTACCAGAGTGAGGCGGCTGCCTCTGGACGCAGAGTTTTGGTGTCCAGAAAATGGAGCGAAGTGTTAAGTTCTTACTGTCACTGGGTTGGATCCAGACTTCATCATACTTTGATTATTTTATTTATTCATTTATTAAAAATATTTCTTGGCCGCCTTTCAGGGCAGAAGCCCCCCAAGGCAGCTCACAGCAATAAAATACATAAAACCAGTTAAAATATTAAAAGTGATAAAAACATAAAAACAATAAAACTACAATTAAAACCAACAATAAACCAACAATGATGTTAACAGCAGCAGTAGCAGTCATATTAACAGAAGGCCATGGTAAAATGATATGTTTTCAAGGCCTTCTTAAAAGCCTGGAATGATGGAGCATGGCGGACCCCCGATGGCAGCTTGTTCCAAAGGCGTGGGGCCACTGCAGAGAAGGCTCTCTCCCATGTGGTCATTCACCTGACTGATCTCATGGGTGGGCAAATGAGAAGGGCCTCTCTTTCTGATCTTAAAGTGCAGGCAGGCTGATATGGGTGAATGCGGTCCCTCAAGTAACTTGGTCCCAAACCGTTTAAAGCTTTAAAGGTCAAAACCAGCACTTTGAATTGGGCTCAGAAATGCACCGGTAATCAGTGCAGCTGGTGCAGTATGGGCCTTATATGATGGAATCGCCTTGCCACCACCAAAACTCGGGTGTCCGCATTCTGCACAAGCTGGAGTCTCTGCACTGTCTTCAAAGGCAGCATAGCGCCTTACAGTAGTCCAGCCTGGATGTGACTAGTGCGTGGATAACTGAGGCAAGGTCCGTCCTCTCCATTGATTTCAATGGGTCTACTCTAGATATCCCATCACTTCCTGGCATATAGAAGGGGAAGAAATGGAAGCAGTGGCAGATTTTACTTTCTTGGGCTCCAACATCACCGCAGACGGTGACTGTAGCCATGAAATTAAAAGATGCTTGCTCCTTGGGAGGAAAGCTATGGCCAACCTAGACAGCATAGTAAGAAACAGAGACATCACCTTGCCGACAAAGGTCCGTCTAACCAAAGCTATGGGTTTCCCAATAGTAATGTATGGCTGTGAGAGCTGGACTATAAGGAAGGCTGAGCGCCGAAGAATCGATGCTTTCGAACTGTGGTGCTGGAGAAGACTCTTACGAGTCCCCTGGACTGCAAGGAGGTCAAATCAGTCAATCCTAAAGGAAATCAACCCTGACCGCTCATCGGAAGGACAGATACTGAAGCTGAAGCTGAAATATTTTGGCCACCTAATGCGAAGAGAAAACTCTCTGGAAAAGACCCTGATGCTGGGAAAAATTGAAGGCAAAAGGAGAAGGAGACAGCAGAGGATGAGATGGCTAGATAGCATAACCGATGCAATGAATATGGACTTGAGCAGGCTCCGGGAGAGAGCGGAGGACAGGAAGGCCTGGTGTGCTCTGGTCCATGGGGTCACGAAGAGTTGGACACGACTTAACGACTGAACAACACTCTAGATATGCCTGTCTAGATCCACCTGATCGTTTTTTTGTTTTTTTTTAACTGCCAGGGAGGGGGAGAGACGTCAGTGGGATTTTCTGCCTCAGGTGCCAAGATAACTTGGTTGGCCTTGGGAGCTGCACATCTTGACTGGGGGAGGGACTACCACGTGGTTGGGGTTGCACTCCCTCTGAAAGAGCAGGTCCGTTGTTTGGGGGTGCTTGTCATTGGAGGCCCTGGTGACCTCAGTGGCCTGGAGCGCCCATTACCAACTTCAGTTAGTATGCCAATTATGCCCGTTCCTGGACAGGGATAGCCTAGCCACGGTGATCCATGCAATGGTAACCTCACGATTAGACTACTGTATTGTGCTGCGTGTGGGGCTGCCCTGGTGTGTGGGTCAGAAGCTGCAGCTAGCGAAGGATGCAGCAGCTAACGTGCTTGCTGGAACACCCAGCTAAGTCCACATAACACCTGTGTTAAAAGAATGGCCCTGGCTTCCTATTAGCTACTGAGAAAAATACAAAGTTCTGGTATTGTCATACAAAGCTGTAAACAACTTGGGACGTAGCAGACCGCCTTCCCTTCTACATCCCCAGGCGCCCTTTAAGCTTGTCAGAGGAGGCCTTGCTGGTCGTTCTGAAACTAATGGGTTAGGGAGCCAGCGTGGGGTAGTGGCTAGAGTGCTGGACTAGGAGCCGGGAGATCTGGGTTCTAGTCCCCACTCGGCCATGGAAGCTCACTGGGTGATTTTGGGCCAGTCACTGACTCTCAGCCCAACCCACCTCACAGGAGAGGAGAAGGATTATGTGTGCCGCTTGGGGTTACTTGGAGGAAAAAAGGCAGGATACAAATGCAATAAATAAATAAATAAATGGATGGATGGATGGATGGATGGATGTCGCTGTGCAATGCCCGGACGGTGGGCCTTCTCAGTAGCGGTACCCACCCCTTGGAAGACCCTTCCTTGTGCAGTTTTGGAGGCAGAAAACATGGCCTCGTTCAAATGCCTCTTGAAAGCCCCCTTGTACACCCAGATCAGTTATTAGGGAAATGTCCAGGGGAGGCTGGTGGATCCAGTTTCAGTAGGGCAGAGTTTCCATTCTGGGTTTTAGTTGCAACCAGCCAGAAGCCTAAAGGAGCTGTCCAAGGAGCTGGGCCCATTTTGGGGATAGGGTCCAACACCTTGGATAGCTCCTTTAGTAGGGGAGGCTGGCAGATCCAATTTCGGTGGGGTGGAGATTCTGTTCTGCAATTTACCTACAGCCAGCCAGGAATTTATAGGAGTTATCCAAGGTGCTAGACCCTTTGGGGGGATAGGGTCCAGGACCTTGGAGAGCTCCTTTAGACTCTTGGCTGGTTGTAAGTAAAACCCAGAAGAATCTCTGCTCCACCGAAGTCCGATACACCAGCCACCCCTGAAAATGAAAATGTTGTGTGTGTGTGTGTGTGTGTGTGTGTGTGTGTGCATAATCATCCATTTCTGTCAAGTAAAATCCTGGCTCATTAGGAAGGCTTTGGGTTGTGATTGAGTTGCTGTTGTTTGTTTCTGCTTTTCTGTGGGGTTGCTTCTCTTTCCTCTGCTTGGTTGTTGTTGTTTGCTTTTAGGGTGTTCCTGCTAAATTTCTAATTTGAATGTGTAAATTGAACTATAATTTCTTTGCAGTGTGTTCTGTTTGTTTTCTATTTATATATTTTATTGTTTTATGTTTTTGATCTAAGCTGCTTTGCTTTGAACTTTTTAAGGAAAGTGGATTAAAAAAAAACGTTAAAAGTAAAGGGAGGAATAATGCAGGCTGCAAGGAAACAAAAAGTTGATGTGATGATTGCATGCCCTGAGTGGTTTCAGTGTACCGTTTAAAAGGCTGGGGTTGCAACCCCTTGGCCGGATGTGCCTGGTCTCGGCTGATCTCGGAAGCTAAGCAGGGTCAGCCCTGGTTGGTACTTGGATGGAAGACTGCTTGGGAATCAGGCTTCCTGTACTGAGCAGGACTCGATGGGCTTGTAGGCCCCTTCCCACCCTGTGATTCTATGACTATGACTATGACCTCAACAACTCTGGTAACTGGATGAATTCAAGAAGCTGTGACATCACAGGTCACAGGTAGAACACATCAGCTTTGCATGCAAAAAATCCCAGGTTCAATATTTGGCATCTTGAGATAAAAGGATCAGGTGGGTGATGATGGGAAAGAACTTCTGAGACCCTAAAGATGGGGAACTGGGCCTCATGCAACCCTTGGCTTGGCCTAATTTAAAAGGCCCTCTGCAAGTAATCAGTTCAGACTTCCAGCAGGCCACTGGGTGAAAAAAGGGAGCGGGGGGGGGGAAGAGGGTGGATTTTCTAATCTATGTTGACTGGGTATATGCACTCATATGAAGGGTGCAATCCTATACATATTTAGACAGAAAAAAGTCCTACAACTCCCAGCATTCCTGAGCCAGCTGTGCTAGCTGGGGAATGCTGGGAGTTGTAGGACTTTTTTCTGTCTAAAGATGCATAGGCTTGCACCCTAAAGTAGTTATTGGAAAATGCTTGAAAAGAAAAGTAAGGGATCTATGGAAACTATGATAAGGGATATCTCTATCTATCTATCTATCTATCTATCTATCTATCTATCTATCATCTATCTATCTATCTATCTCAGCTCCAGAAAAAGCAAAGGCAGCTGTGTTAGCCAAAAGAAAATTCCCCAAAACTGTATTAGGGCAATAACTTTATTAGGACAACTCACCATCACAAAATGGCATGCAAGCTTTCCCGTTCTCCAGAAGGCTTCATGAGGCGAGATGGTAAACAAAATGAAGCAGAAGGGGAAGGGAGAGGGAGAGGAAAAAATAGTGCCTGCTGTTTAAGACGTGGAGTCTGCATGTAGTTACAGTCTAAAGATGGAAAGCAGGGGGGGGGGATGCTGAGGACGTTCAAATTAGACTCTGTCAGGTGCTGAGATGGTTTCAGGTTGCACCTAGGACACTCCCAAGGGCTGCTGGGAAAAAGAAACAAGCAACTGACTGATTTGTTGTTGTTGTTGTTGTTGTTTATTTAATAAATATTTGTCCCTTGCTGGGATGATGTAATCAAGTCGCATATTTAATTTGTCCCTTCAGTTGGCTTTTAATTGCATTAAACAAACAAAAAATATTAATATCAAAACAAATGAATAAAGCTTCACATGAACAAAGCGCGAGCAGGACGTGAACTGCCCTTTCTAAGCACAGTTAGATCCTGAGTTTCCACTGGAATTTTCCCTCGCAAGGTTTATTTTGGCCATTGCTGAGGATGACCTTTCTGTTCCAGTCCTTTTTTTATACACAAATTGCTGTGTGTGTGTGTGTGTGTGTGTGTGTTTTAAATCAATTCAAAAAACCCTGGGGGGGGGGGATAGATCAGAGAGAGAGAGAGGGAGGGAGGGAGGGAGGGAGAGAGAGAGAGGGTGGCAAAAGCAGGGAGAGACAATTAAACTTAAGTAGCCCAGAATGGCTGGGAAATAGCTAGAAACACCTCTGGAAGGACACACACACACACACACACACACACACACACACACGTCTAGTTAAGGATGACGTAATCTAGGTTTGTGTGTGTAAGGAAAAAAGAATCAATTTGAATCAGCAGTGGAGACATGGAGGAGAGAATGCTTTAAGCTCTGGAAAGCACTTTTTTGGGGTGCCTCTATTGCTTTCCTAAGGAGCCAATATGGATTTGTTGCTGGTAGGAGTGTTAAGTTGTGTGGCTCCACTGATGCTAAATTTGTATGTTTGCATTTGTAAATAGACTCCAATACTGCAAGTAGTGCTGTGCCAAAATTTTCTCCCACTTTCCCTGCCCCCCAACCATTCTCATTCAATTTGACAGAACAGAAATTGCTTCCAAAAAGAAATTCAGTGGTGAAGGAATTTTGGAGACATTCTCATGGGTTGGGTTTGGGTTTTGGGGGCTTACTTTACCTATGAGGAGGCCTAGGAGTGAGCACAAGGGTCCTGTTCTTTATTGTACAATCATCTCTTTGGCCGTCTGCAGCCTGCCCAGCTTCCTACACTTCCATTGAAGCCCAGTTCAAGGCACCATGAGATAATTCCTCCCATAGGGCTTTTTTCAGAGCAGGAAGTGCAGGCAGCCGGGGAGGCTAACTGTGATTAGATAAGCTCAAAAACTCCACAAAAATAAATTATAGAACATCCTGAATGAGGCGGAACTGGGGAAGCCTCTTTCATTGGGGGGAGAAAACTTTCAGGAAATTGGAGGACAGATTTGGGCAGAGCATTAACTCCACCTCATCCCTGGAGCTGGACACCACACTGCCCCCACCTGCTTTGCCGTGGATGCAAACAGAGGCCAGCCTGCCAAGACAGTTGATGCTGCTGCAGTATGAAACCCCACAAAAACTCTTACCAAAAAAGAAAAAAAGCTGTGCTATGACCCCTGCCAGTGGGGAGCTCTTCCTGGGGGAAATGGCTGAAAATTTCTCCTCCCCCTAAAGAAATTAAGTGAAATTATCTCCCAAATTTCTCTGTCTGCAAGTAAGGTGGAGAATTTCAAGAGGCCATTTGCGCACACCAATAATTACAAGACACCATTAAGTCTCCATTAATCCCCCCTTTGAAAGGGAATTGAGCCAGGATATATGCTGCCCCCGCAAACATCTTACCTCTTGGGGAAGTGTGGGATGCCTAACAGGCTGCCATCAATAGTTCAACCAACATGTACCCGGTCAATTTCAGGATGTGAAATGAGAGGCCGGGTGCCGCGTGGGTGCCTGAGTGTGCATGCATATGCCTTTTGATGCATGTGCTCAGAAGGAAGTTGCATCCATTCTCCTCTCCAAGGCTTAACTTCCTGCAGACACCCTGGGCTAAGGGTGGGGAGATGAGTGGGGAAGGACAGGTCTAGCAAAGCATACCAGCAACAGTTTAACAAGGTGTTCCTCCAAAGGCACAACTAGTGACAAAGTAGGGTAGCATTTTACCAGTGACAGGGAGCAGTAAACAGGAACTGTTGCAGCATCTAAGAAAATGTTGGTGGAGTCCTTCCTGCCATCACCATCCTCAGCCATGTCTCCTTTTCTCAGCTTGGTGCTGAGTGATCAGGATTTGTTGTTGTTGTTCAGTTGTTCAGTCGTGTCCGACTCTTCGTGACCCCATGGACCATAGCATGCCAGGCCTTCCTGTCCTGCGCTCTCTCCCGGAGTGTGCTCAAGTTCATATTCATTGCATCCGTGATGCTATCTAGCCATCTCATCCTCTGCTGTCCCCTTCTCCTTTGGCCTTCAGTCTTTCCCAGCATCAGGGTCTTTTCCAGAGAGTTTTCTCTTCGCATTAGGTGGCCAAAATATTTCAGCTTCAGCTTCAGTATCTGTCCTTCCAATGAGCACTCAGGGTTGATTTCCTTTAGGATTGACTGATTTGACCTCCTTGCAGTCCAGGGGACTCGTAAGAGTCTTCTCCAGCACCACAGTTCGAAAGCATCAATTCTTCGGCGCTCAGCCTTCCTTATAGTCCAGCTCTCACAGCCATACGTTACTACTGGGAAAACCATAGCTTTGATTAGACGGACCTTTGTCGGCAAGGTGATGTCTCTGCTTCTTACTATGCTGTCTAGGTTTGCCATAGCTTTCCTCCCAAGGAGCAAGCGTCTTTTAATTTCATGGCTACAGTCACCGTCTGCGGTGATCTTGGAGCCCAAGAAAGTAAAATCTGTCACTGGATCAGGATTTAGCCTGAGCAAAACGCTGGGGACATCTCATCCAAGACAGAATGGGACCCTCTAGAAAAGCCTAGCACAGCAGTGGATTCTGAAGGGCATGCTGTGTTACCCAGCCCTGAGGACATCTTTCCAGGGGGCCAGGATGACCCTCTCCATCACTCAGCCTTGACCCTGTTGACTCCTGCAATGCCCCCCCTCCATCGGCCCCAGGAGCTGAGGTGATGACAGACAGAAGCCAGGGCTGGGAGAGGAGTTCACGTCTAGCTGCCAGTAGGTGTCCCCACTGGTTGTATTCTTGGGAGGAAGGAGAAGGAGAAACCAAACTTGATGTCTTGGTTTGGGAGGCAGAAGAAAACAAAGATGAACTGGTGTAACCCAGTGGAAGGGTCTGGCTGTAGGGGCACAAATCTCCCCATCTCTGTTGGGCCTGCTTTGGGAAGACAGTTCTCTTTTGGCTGGCCCCTGTCTTGCTCATGTGAATGGCCACCTTGGCTCTAGCATCACTTCCAGCTCCAGCCCCTGGCTTGTCTCCCTTGATTCGAGTGCCCCTTCCAGCAGCATCACTAGCCCTGTGCTGTGGTGGGTCCTGCTACCATACCACACCCCCTGCTCTTGCTTGAGCAGCAATGTGCTTAGATCCCAGGTATGAGGGTCTGACTTCAGACCCTGAGTGCAGGGACCTCCACCCACTCATTCCCATCAGTTCCTGCTCATGAAGAGGAATGGAGACTGAGGGGAAAAGCAGTGGTGGGATGGGAGGAGGAGGAGGAAGAATGCTACACTCCCACGTTCCCTTTGGTCCTGCCAGCTTGAGTGCAAATCTCTCCTCATCATCTCCAGTTGGCAATGCAGGCCCTGCTGGTGTAGGCAGGGATGGGCGAATGAGCTCTAAGGACATTAGAAGAGCCCTGCTGGATCAGACCAAGGGTCCATCTAGTCCAGCATTCTGTTCACACAGTGACCAACCAGCCGTCGACCAGGAACCCGCAAGCAGGGCATGAGCACAAGAGCACCCTCCCGCCCATGTTCCCCACCACTGGTGTACATAGGCTCACTGCCTCTGGTCCTGGAGGTAGCATAGAGCCATGAGGACTAGTAGCCATTGATAGCCTTCTCCTCCAGGACTTTGTCTAACCCCCTTTTAAAGCCATCCACATTGGTGGCCATCACCACATCTTGTGGTAGAGAATTCCATGGTTTAACTATGTGTTGTGTAGCTCTCCTTCTCCTGCCCTGATACTCATTTTGCCTCATTCTCACTCACAAACAGAAGTATGTGTAATGTAACCCCCCCCCCCTCACCTCCTGCATGGGAAAAGTTTGCTTTTTCGAAAATGAGAAAAGCACACTTTTCGAAGTGTGCACCTGAATATACGCTTTCGCCATTGATTAAAGCATGAAAATCAATTCTTTAAAGTTCTTCTTTAAAATGCATTTTAAACTGCATTTTTTAAAAAGGATGCTTTTGGTGAATGTGACTGCAAGCTCATGATTGCGTGAGCTTTACCTGAACATTGTGATCGTGTTCACACTCATGTTCAGGGTTGCGAGAGGGGCATTTTGGTAAATTTTTCAAACATCAACAAAATTGTCCTACCCTCCCTATCAGCAGGTGGGAACCTGTTGCACCTTGATCTCACACGGGACTATGCGGGTTTCTTCTGTGATCAGTTTGGCTTTGCTGGAAAAAGTGCAGAAAAGGGCAACTGATGTGATCAAGGGGCTGGAGCATCTCCCCTATGAGGGATGGTTACAACATCTGGGACTGCTTAGCTTGGAAAAAAAGGAGGGTCAGGGCAGGGAGACATGATAGAGGTGTACAAAATTATGCATGGAGTGGAGAATGTGGGTAGGGAGACCTTTTTCTCTTTCTCTCATAAAACTAGAACCCAACGGGGTCATCGCATGAAGCTGATGGGTGGGAGATTCAGGACAGATAAAATAACTTCTTCACACAGCGCACATTCAAACTATGGAATTTGCTACCACAAGGCGTAGCGATGGCCACCACTTTGGATGGCTTTAGAAGGAGGTTGGGCAAATTCCTGGAGGAAAGGCTATCAATGGCTATTAGTCCTGACTCCTGATGGCTATATGCTACCTCCAGAATCAGAGGCAGTACACCAGTTGCTGGGGAACATGGGTGGGAGAGTGCTGTTACACTTGTGTCCTGCTTGTGTGTTTCCCGTCAACAGCTGTTTGGCCACTGTGTGAGCAAAATGCTGGACTAGATTGACCCTTGGTCTTTTTCTTATGTCCGTATGTTCTTAGGCTTGTTCATCAACTCTCCTCTAAGAGATGGAAAGGGCACTTCCAATAAAAGAACAATCCCCTTTGGAAAAAGCGAACAAAACAACTTCCATTGGAAATGTCACCTTCTTCTTCCCGAACCGTGATAAACGTGCCATGTAGCTAGCCTTAGAATGGTTGGGGTATGATTAGTCTAATAAACCCTATTTAGTTCGCAACACAGATTATATTGCTTTTTAAAAGTAACAAGGAGTGATAAAGTATCTTAGTAGAAAAATCAATAGGAAGCAGTTTAGCAGCCTCTGGAGTCCTTTAGCAAGGATCTCCTTGGAAGTCTCAACAGCAAAGCAGCGATCAAAAAGGAGGCCATGGCAGAGCCGGTCCTACTGGTAGGCAAAGTGAGGCAACTGCCTCAGATGGCAGCTACTAGGGGGTGCAGTTTCAGCCCCCAGGCATTCCCCCTGAGTTTTTACCCATTCCTCTCTATTGGAGGACAGAGCTCTGTGTGCCACAAACCCTGTCCTATACCCCATAAACTAGCCCATTCCTCTCCTGTGTGGTAGAGGACCCAATCCCATTGCCCATGTTGAAGTAAGATTCAACTCCCAGTCCAGTCAGCTTCTGTACATAGAATGGGAGGGGGCACCATCTTGTTCTTTGCTTCAGGCAGCAAAATGTCTTGGTTGGCCCTCAGCCACTGGACATTCCATGTGGATGCAGCCAACAGCCCCTTCATTCTTGAACGTGTAACTTTGGTTTCTTTTCCTAATCCAAAATGGCAGTCCAAACCTAGCCCTGATGGAGGGACTGAAGTTCTGTTTGGGTTCAGCCCTGCCCAGGCCTAGGGGTTGGGACCCCCACTTCACACAATGGCTGGGTTCACACAACACGCTAACCCATGCTCGGTGGTTGAGTGTGGGTTGTTGTTGAACCGTGGTTTGTTGTACCATAGGTTATCATGTTGTCTGAAGGCAGCGAGGTTTCCTTGTTAACCATGCAGTGTGGCTTATTTTTCTCAAACAAGCTGTCACAATTCCCTTGGCCCCCTCTTTCCTTAAGCACTCACAAACACACACAAGGAGAGGCTTCAGTCTCATGCCTTTAATTCGTTACCTACAGGTTCATTACAGATGAAAATCCTCAAAGACTCTCTGTCTACAAAGGAATGCCTCCAGGGGATTCAAAGGGGATCACCAAAAGTTGCCCGCAGTTTGATATGGCGGCTGTCTGGTTAGGCTAACATAGGGATGGAGGTCCCCTGCGTAGCCTCTCATGCATCGCTAACTGGTTCAACCGTCTGAGCTCCGCCCCTGACATTTCCCTCTTAGCTCTGCATCTCTGCCTCGCATCTCTTAGGTCACAGTCCTCAAGCCCCCCCTCCTGCTCGCTGCTTCTCACAGAGGGGGGTAAGGAGGAGACTTCATGCCTGACCATCTGGGAGCTGGTAACCTGAGATGCACGCCTACCCATACCTGAACTGGCCGGTGAAAAAGCCTCTCCCAGTTTTGGCTGCTCCTCTTCTGAATCTGAGCTGCTAACTATCTCCCTGTGCTCAGGGGATCTATCCTGACGCAAGCCGCCTTGAGAACCCACAGTTTGTCGTTGGATTGTTCAGGGTGGTTAACAAGCCATCCTGCAGAAAACGTGCTGCATTCAGACAACACGATAAACACGACCGCCCACGGTTCAGCAACAACCCACACTCAACCACTGAGTGGAGGTTAGCGTGTTGCATAAGCCCAGCCCATGAGTGACCCTGAGAAGCCTTCAGGACTACAGGGCAAAGGGTCAAACCAGTGGCAGTTGGTGGCTTTGACTTTGCGATGAATCCGTTCTATCCAAGATGCCGAACCTATTTTGCAGATGGGGTTCAGCACCTTGGACTGCTCCAAGAGTTCAGTCTGGTTCTGATTGAAACCCAGGATTCACAGCCCACCGAAATTGGAGCGACCAGTCTCCACTGGTTCCACCTTGCTGTTGGTAGCAGTCCCAAAACTGGGAACCTGGGTCGCCACTAAACAGATGCAGAGAGGGATGTGGGGGGTGATCTGTGGCTGCAGAAGGACTGGGTGACGGTATCGAATCTCTCACCACCACTACCTTGCCTATGATGTGGGAAACATGCCACTAGAACCCTGGCTGAAGGAAAAACAGCTGGGGAAGGAGGTTAACCCCCCTGATCTCATGCACTGTTGTGGCCCACTGAGAAGTTCACCCTCTCTCTGTTTCTCTGCAGCTGTTCGGTATCATAGAACCATAGAACAGTAGGGTTGGAAGGGGCCTACAAGGCCATCGACTCCAACCCCCTGCTCAGTGCAGGAATCCAAGTCAGAGCATCCCTGACAGGTGGCTGTCCAGCCTCATCTTGAATGCCTCCAGTGTGGGGGAGCCCACCACCTCCCTATGGAATTGGCTCCATTGTCGTCTTGATCTAACTGTCAGGAAGTTTCTCCTGATGTTCAGCCGGAATCTGGCTTCCTGTCACTTGAGCCCATGATTCTGTGTCCTGCACTCTGGGATGATGGAGAAGAGATCCTGGCCTTCCTCTTTGGGACAACCTTTCAGGTACTAAGAGTGCTATCTTGTCTCCCCTCCGTCTTCTTTTCTCAAGGCTAAAGAGGCCCAGTTCTTTCAGTCTCTCCTCACAGGGCTTTGTTTCCAGTCCCCTGATCATCTTCGTTGCTCTCCTCTGAACCCTCTCCAGCTTGTCTGCATCCTTCTTCAAGTGCGGTGCCCAGAACTGGACACAGTACTGCAGATGAGGCCTAACCAGTGCTGAGTAGAGTGGATCTAGTACTTCATGTGATTTGGAAGCTATACTTCCATTAATGCAGCACAAAATAGCATTGGCCTGTTTTGCAGCCACATCACATGGTTGGCTCCTATTCAGCTTGGGATCTGCAACAATTCCAAGATCCTTCTCGCTTGTAGTGTTGTTGAGCCACGTATCCCCCATTCTTGGCGGTAGTTGCCCTGCTGCTAAGAGTTTAATTTTAGCTCCCTGAGATATGAAAGGGGGGCAATCCAAGAAGAAGAGACCTTGTTTCTTTCCTGTTTAGGACCATGAAAACGAGACGCCGGGTTTGGACTTCTTCCTCCAAAAGTTGCTGCCTTCAGGGACAAGTAGCTGGGAGCTGCTACCGGCTTGCCAGTCCATTCTGGCACTTCTGCAGGATAAACTGGACCAGCTGTGAAGTGTGACCGCTACATCGGGATTAGAGAGTTTGAGCCGCTGGGCTCCCGGCTGATGGGAGAAGCGATCGCAGCCGCAGCAACCCTTTGCACTCACTGAACTGATGGTGTCACTTGGGTCATCAGCTGGAAAATCTCAGCAGTGCACGTTTGGTGTTTCTTAGAATGGCACAGGAAAGCGGGCTTGGAACAACCTGGAGCCCACCCAAGAATATATATAGAGAACCAGCATGGTGCAGTGGCTAGAGTGTTGGACTGGGAGTCAGGAGATTCAGGTTCTAGTCCCCACTCAGCCATGAAGCTCACTGGGTGACTTTGGGCCAGTCACAGACTCTCAGCCCAACCTACCTCGCAGGGTTGTTGTTGTGAGGATAAAATGGAATCCTAGAATCTTAGAAGAGTAGGGTTGGAAGGGGCCTACAAGACCATCGAGTCCAACCCCCTGCTCAGCACCAGGATCCAAGTCAAAGCATCCCTGACAGGTGGCTGTCCAGCCTCATCTTGAATGCCTCCAGGGTGAGGGATAATGTAAGCCACCTTGGGCTCCTTGGAAGAGGAATAAAGGTGGAATATAAATGCAACAAATAAAATAAATAATAAGTAACACACACACACACACACGTGTGTGTGTGTGTGTGTGTGCGCGCGTGCGCGCGTGTAATTTTCTGGGAAAGTGCTGTGTGTAGGGAAAAGGAGGTTTTAAACATAAGCACAAAGTCACTTGCTAACATAAACTGGCCGTGTCTTTCTGAGTTCATGCCCTTTGACTACTGGCGCCATCAGGCCAGGACTTTGGGGCAGTGGTCCGGGCCCCCACTCAGCAGAACGTGCCCGACGGCCTGCCCAGTGCAGCAGGGCCAGCTTAGTACATTTTGAAGTAATGCACATTATAATGAATGAGAGGGAGATACCAGCAGGCTCGGAGAACCACGGGGCTTGCATTTTTGCAGAAATGCAAAGAAGCAATTCAGGGAGGGGGAGGGTCGTAAGGGGAAGAAGAAAACCCCAAAGTGCTCAAGGGCCATGGGTTGTTGACAGACTGTCTGGGACCTGGAGGCAGTGGGAGCAGGGAGGAGAGTGGAAAATGTGAGGATGGGGAGAGAAATGTAATGGAGTGACCTGAGCGAGGGCGTGGCTGGCAGGCTGAAATGCTGCACAGGAGCACCGCGCACTGCAACATTTTGTTGCAGTCCAGACTTATCTTTTTTTCTAAGCCCTGAATACAGCGGAGGCTGGTAGCTCTGATGGCAGTGGGGCGGTGAATCCACTCCGGGTGTCAGTCAGAACCTGGCAGAACTCCAAAGGAGCTCTCCAAGGTGCTTCCTTTAGAGCTCTGACTGGTTCTAACGGAAACATGGAGCGGATTCACAGCCCACTGATGCTGGAGCCACTGGCCTACGCTGCCTAAACCCTTTAGCCTCTTGGCCTAGGGAAGGAGCTTCCTCACCTCCAACCCCCCTTGATGGGTTTGTTGCCATTTTCCCAGCTCTGGTATGATGCCCCCTTTTTAAGATGAGTTGAACAGAATTGTTTGCAGCATCCCAAATCTGGCTGCACCGTCAAGCTACATATGGACATTAGCATACTGGCAGGTTTATTTTCATTCCTTTTTCTAGGGGTGTACGAAACCCCGCTTACCTGGCTCCGCTGGGTTCCACAGGTGGGGGGAGGCACTCTGTCCCTCCCCCTGGAATCCTCGCCGGGGGCAGGTGCTCTGTGCCTCCCCCCAGAATCCTGGTTGGCCGGCACCGTTCCGCGGCCAAGCCGCGGAGCTGCAGGCCGACTCCGGCTACCCGCAGCCAGACATCCAGCCGCTGGGCAGCCCTGCAGGGACGCAAATGGTGGCTGTCATAGCCGCTGTCATCTGCATCCCTGTAGTGAGCCATGATAGGCTACACAAATATTTACGTAGCCTATCACGGCAGAGGGAAAACCCCAGCGTACGCAAATGGCGGTAGCCACCACCATTTGCGTAGGCTGGGGTCCCTCCCCCCCGCCGTGATAGTAATACTTACGTAGCCTATCATGGCTGAAGAAGGAGGAAAGCGAATGGCGGCTGCCAGTAATTAGAGGATAAATGATTTTGTGAGCTCCCAAATTGGTTTCATGGATTCCTTTCACTGATCCTTCAGCACATTTACTTGTGGGTTTGTCCCATGGACTCAGTGCATAAGATGTCAGTAAGTCAATTAATCAATGTTAATTGTGTTAATACATTTAAGTTTGGTAATAAATTAAGAGCACATCTTTATTTTCAGGGAAGTTTGATTCCCATGTATGATAGTATAATCAGGAATAAAAAAAAGAAAACAAAATATTGATTTATTTAATTGATGTAAGTTCCCGCCGGGCTACAGGATATATAGTATATATGCATATATACTGCCCCTTCTATTGAAGTGCTTTCATATGGTTCCAGAGCGGTCTCCGATCTGTACAAGCTCAGATCTGCTTAGCTACAGCAACAGGAGTTGCTTCATACACTGCCAGATTGTTCTCTGGGGTTTTCCCTTTGTGAGCAATATGCAAATGTATTTAGATGTAATCAATTAATCAATCAGCTAATTGGTTAAAAGGCCGATGATAAATTAGCAAAATGTTATTGTCAGTCAGTTGGCAGGAAACAGGCATCCACATCTTTCACCCACTTTCAGAACACTTGCGGGATATTCAGGGCTGGATGAATTTGTCGGTTTCTCTTTCTCCGACATTCAAATTGTGTTAAAGCCTCAGCTTCTTTCCATCCCTTTTATGAAGACATTTGCAAATTTCGGTTACATTCTTTAAAACAAACAATCAAACCAGCAAAGAATCAATGAACAAAATTCTCAGCCATCTGTACTGGCCAAATTCAGTTCAATTCATTAAATCAATTCTGAGTGCTATTCTCTAGCACGTTGTACCTGCCTGCCCAATAGCTGTTAAAGATGAGGAACCTGTCACAAAAAAGAAGTGGCAACCCCAATTCAGGACCACAAACATGGCTGAATCTATGTAGGGCTTTTCTACATGAGACATTTATCATATGCTCGTCATATGCTTTTAGGTTTTCCCAGTAGCAACGAATGGCTGTGAGAGCTGGACTATAAGGAAGGCTGAGCGCCGAAGAATTGATGCTTTCGAACTGTGGTGCTGAAGAAGACTCTTGCGAGTCCCCTGGACTGCAAGGAGGTCAAATCAGTCCATCCTAAAGGAAATCAACCCTGACTGCTCATTGGAAGGACAGATGCTGAAGCTGAAGCTCAAATATTTTGGCCATCTAATGCGAAGAGAAAACTCCCTGGAAAAGACCCTGATGCTGGGAAAAATTGAAGGCAAAAGGAGAAGGGGACAGCAGAGGATGAGATGGCTAGATAGCATCACCGATGCAATGAGTATGGACTTGAGCACGCTCCGGGAGAGAGCGCAGGACAGGAAGGCCTGGCGTGCTATGGTCCATGGGGTCACGAAGAGTCGGGCACAACTGAACGACTGAACAACAACAACAACAACAACAACAACATATTGCATTTTAATGTTTTAACTTTTGTAAACTGCCCAGAGATCTTCAGCTATGGGGTGGAATAGAAATGTTAATAATAATAATAATAATAATAATAATAATAATAATAATATCCCCTGATCACAGGTGTTTACGGGTTCTTAAGCTGATGTTGTGACCCTCCAGTCCCGCTTCTGTGTCAAGCTAGCACCTAGACATGAATTTGTCTAAGCCCCTTTTAAAGCAAAAAAAAAAAAATGGTGGCCATCTTGTGGTAGCAAATTCCATAGTTTAACCATGTGCTGTGTGAAGAAGCCCTTCCTTTGATCTGTCCTGAATCTCCCACCAATCAGCTGCATGGGATGGCCCCATCGGGTTCTAGTATTTTGAGAGAGGGAGAAAAATGTCTCCCTATAGGAAGAAAGTGAAAACGATGCCTCTAGTATTGCATAGATCAGCCTTTCCCAGCCCGAGTCTGCGCATATTTAAACATGTGTGTTTCAATGACCGATTTTTTCCATAAAAATAAGCTTGGCAAAATGGCGGGTGCTCACGGATGGGTCCGGGTGAGTGAGGGAATGTTTGGGAGGGTGTGAGCGGGGGCGAGTGAGGCCAGAGGCTCAGCAGGCATGGTCTGGGGGTGCAGGCGGGGTGAGGGGGGGAGCCAGACGGACCCCCAGACACAGTCAGGCGTCCCCGCCATCCTCAGTCAACAGTTCCCCTTGCTTGAGTCTCAGCTAGCACAGAGCTGGCCAAGGTCCTGGAAGACCCTGCCTGGTCTAACTTGCCTGGCTATTCAGCACCCTTAAATTGGTCTGGCCTTGACTGGCCTCGACTGGGCCTGACCTGACTTGTCTGCTGGGTTTAGCACCTCTGGGTGCCTTGAAACAAATTGGACAGGGCAGGAGCCAGGCAGATGCCAAGAGAGGTGTTGGCAGACACATCTGAACAAAGACCTGGTCAAAGAAAACCAATTAGTACTCCCTTTTTACAGATATGGAACACTGAGGTGGACAGAAAGCAATTAGCTTTAGTGGACAGTCATGCCACAGATATGTCTTTTCTTGCAATTTTACATGCACTTCTTCAAGAACTGGGAGTCAGAAACCTATCGACTCCAAATCACCCAGTGATCTTCCTGTAGACCTTCTACCAACCCTCCGTTAATGAATAGACTTTGCATTCTGTAATCCTGGACTCCTCTATAAATCCTGGACCAGAATCCTGTTCTCCCACCTTCTCCAACAGCGACGTTACATCTATGGCTTGCTTTGCATCTGGATCAGGCTGATGCTGGGTGCTTTACCCTCATAAAGACCTCATCGGCAAATTAATCGACTCTAAAATATTTAATTGACTGTCGGCCTCTGTTTCAGTTCAGCCTGCTGAGGAAATATTCTCTTCAAGAATTAATCATCACCATAACCATCACCATCATCATTGGAACACTTTCACACAGTCTGGAAGGAATACGGATGTACGAAAGTCACTTACCTTTCCGCGGATTATGTTCATGGGGGGGGGAGGTGTTCTGTCCCTCCCCCCGGAATCCTCGACGGGGGGGGAGGCGATCAGTTCCTCCCCCCCGAATCCTTGATGGCCAGCTGTGCTCTGCGGCGGCTCCGCGGAGCAGCTGGCCAGGCCCAGGCCAGAGCCATCCGCAGCCAGATTTCCAGCCGCGGAGGGCTATGGGTAAAAAAAAAAGAAAAAGAAAAACACGTATGCAAATGGAGGCGGCTATGGCCGCCACCATTTGCGTTCCTCATTTTTCGCTGTCTTAGTCTACATAAATATTTACGTAGACTATTACAGCGAAAATAAAGGGGAACGCAAATAGTGTAGCAGGCGCTATTTGCGTCCCATTTTGATTCGCCGTTTTAGCCTACGTAAATCTTTACGTAGGCTAAAACGGTGAATCAAAAGGGGACGCAAATAGTGCCACTACGCTATTTGTGTTCCCCTTTATTTTCGCCATAATAGTCTACGTAAATATTTATGTAGACTAAGACGGCGAAAAATAAGGAACGCAAATGGCGGTGGCCGTAGCCGCTGCCATTTGCGTATGCGTTTTTTAAAAAAAAAAAAACCCGGGATGTGATAGGCTACGTAAGTCTTTACGTAGCCTATCATGTCTCTGTAAAACAAACAAACAAACAAACAAACTAGGCAGACTGCAAATGGCGGTGGCGGCGGCAGCTGGTCGGAAGACCAGCTGCTGCTGCCACCGCCGCCACCGGAGCCACTGCCGCCCGGAACATCCGCCCCAGGTAAGTCTCGTCCTGGGGGGGATTCGCGGGGGGGGGGGTGGCAGGCCGTTCTGCCACAGATTTTGGGGGGCCGAATGCGCTGGCATTTGGCCTCACCGAGATCCGTGGCAGAATTCTCTGACATCCCTAGGAAGGAAATGAAAACCAGAAAAGGGTGTCACGCTATCCTTATCAGACCTTGGAAATAACGCAGCTCATAAAATTTCATGCCATCATGAGGACTAATATACTAATATGTTGATGGTGGGGCTAGAGCATGTCCCAAAGATATCCAAGCCATCATTTCAAAACTCTTGCAATGCTCTCTCTGTCTCTGTCTCTGTCTCTGTCTCTGTCTCTCTTTCTCGCAGTCATTGCTGGCGGGGGGTGGGCAGGCAGAGAGGTTGGAGTGATCCAGTGTGCTGCAAGAGAACTACAAGTATTTTGCAATAAAGTGATCAATTGCATAATTATCGATTCTGAAAGCACCCAGCCACCATGGCATCCCAGGTCAAATCCCTGCTTTATCTCCTTGCAATCAGCCATGGGAAAATAGTTCTCTCCTTGTGTCTGCCTAGGGTGTGAAGTGGAGACCCACCGACCCACCCTATATAGCTATAAAAAAAAGCTTGGCTTTGAAGCTTGCAGCCCCAGACCTGAGCCCCGAGTGCTATGGCAGGGGTGTGTATATTGTTTACAATATGCAATATACTCATCCCACTTTATTGGAGTTTAAAGCTTTTCCTGCCATCAACTAAATCTTCGAAGAGGCAATTCAGCCTTTTGGAGTGGGGAAAAAACTGCCCCAAAGCCAGGAAGCCACCCAATATTGGTGGTCAGGGAGGAAAGCAGGTGAGGCCTAGGGAATGGGGTGTGGCCATCTGGGGAATGCTCAGGGCCAGCTTGCTCAGGGCCAAGCTGAGCAAGCTGCCTAATCGAAGCTCAGTCTATTGGTTCATTGAGCCTAGTATTGTCTATTCCAGCCTCTCCCTTCATCTGTTGGCCTTCCATCATTCCCGGCCAGCAAGGCTGCCTGCTGGGGATGATGGGATTAGTAGTCCAGCACATCTAGAGACCTCCAGGTTGGGGAAAAAGCTGGCCGGCGTGTGTCGAAAAAGCATCCTGAGTAGGGATGTCAGAGGATTTCGCCATCTGTGGCAGAACGAAGCACCCCCCCGCCCCACCACCTTGTGAAAGTCGTGCGAAACAGAGCACTTACCTGGTGCTGTTCGCGCTGCTTTGCGAATGGCGGCCGTGTCTGCGGCCGCCAGTCACTTCCCCATTTTTGCCATGATAGGCTACATAAATACTTACGTAGCCTATCACGGCGAAAGACAGGGGTGCAAATGGCGACTGCCATAGCTGCCACTATTTGCGTCCGCAGGCTCCGCACGCCTGCGAATGCACCCGGCTGGCGGCTCCGTGGAGTTGCCGCGGAGCGGAGCCAGCCGGGTTAGGATTTCGGGGGGAGGTGCGGAGCGCCTCCCCCCCCCCGCCGTGAATCACCCCTTCGAAAAGGTAAGTGACTTTCGCACATCCCTAATTCTGAGAGTTGTTGGGACCTGTGAACAGCTGCTCCCATGTGGTGAACCACTGAACTGCAAGTGAAGAACGCGGCGGCCAAAAGCCTCTTCAGGGGAACAATAGACAAAAGTCCTTGTTGCGTCTCTCCACACTCCGCTCCTGCCTGCATTTCAGGAGGAAATGGAAACAAACATGTTCACTCGGAGGGGTGTGTGTGAACAAAAATGAATATTTTAGGGGGAAACACAACTTATATGCCACTTGCTGTACATATTTATTTATTTATTTCGTTTCTATGCTGCCCAACAGCCGAAGCTCTCTGGATATTTAAATATCTATATATCTCCACAGGAAACAGGATAGGATCAGAACATAAGAGCAGAAGTGCATAAGCAGAGCCCTCTGGATCAGGCCAAGGGTCCATCTAGTCCAGCATTCTGTTCACACAGTGGCTGACCAGCTGTTGACCAGGGACCCACAAGCAGGACATGAGTGCAATATCACCCTCCTGCCCATGTTCCCCAGCAACTGGTGCACATAAGCCTCCTCTCTCTGATCCTGGAGGTAGCATAGAGCCATCAGGACTAGTAGCCATTGATACTCTTCTCCTCCAGGAACTCGTCTAACCCCCTCTTAAAGCCATCCAGATTGATAAAACTACTACAGTATCTAATACCTTCCTTGATTAAGCTTAAGAACCTATCCATGGTCTTACTGCCTGAGAAGCCAATGGGCCATTTAGCTCAGCATTGTAAGAACCTAAGAAGAGCCCTGCTGGAGCAGACCATGGGTCTATTTAGTCCAGCATTCTGTTCACACAGTGGCCAACCACATGGGAAACCCACAAGCAGGATATGATTGCAACAGCACCCTCCTGCCCAGCAACTGGTGCACAAAGGCATATTGCCTCTGATGCTGGAGGTAGTGTATAGTCATGAGGACTAGTAGCCATCGATAGCCTTCTCCTCCAGAAGTTTGCCTAACCCCCTTTTAATGCCATCCAAGTTGGTGGCCATCACTACATCTTGTGGTAGCAAATTCCATAGTTTAACTGTGTGCTGTGTGAAAAAGCCCTTCCCTTTATCTGTCCTGAATCTCCCACTAATCAGCTTCATGGGATGACCCCATGGTATTGTGAGACAATTATGACAGAACTCATGAAAAGCTGAGATGTGTTGGTCAACAGCCACGCTGGCTGAGAATTATGGGAGTTGTAGTCTGACACATCTGGAGGGCACCAGATTGGAGAGAGCAGAAACAGATGGATCGGTCCATCGATTTCCTCAACCCCAGCATTTTGCAAGGGTCACATACAGTTGCCATCAACCCACACAGTGCTTCATCTTGGCATTCAGGGATTGATCATTCAATCAAATGCCCCTGATTGCACAGCAGAGGTCTCAAATATGGGTTTGGTGGACAGGTCACAGAGAGCTCACCCCCCCCTTCCTCGGTCACAGTTTGCCATTTTGTGCCATTCAGCCAGCCTCTTCTTTCAAGCTGCAACCCACCTCTTCAGGCAAGTGAAGTGACTCAGAATGCCACCCTTCTATCAGCTCTGCTATTCTTGAAATAAATACCTGTGGTTACCCTGACAACTGCCATAGCCCCATCACTTGATGAGAACCAGAGAGCTGGATGCTTATTTTGTTCAATCCAATGCTGCACTTCTAACCAGCAAAGGAGGGTGATATATCTTACAGGCACGTCTCTCTTGCTGAGGCTTGGTGGCAGAGTTCTGCTTCTGCACCTATTTGGGGTCTAGAAGGAATGTTTCTCCGGAGCTGGTGGCATAATGACTCATGTCATATGTTGGATATAAGTGGCTTGCATCACCTGCAGGCATCTACTCTAGAACTGAATTGTACGGCCTAATTTCTGGAATGCCAAGGAGTTGATTGCTTCATGTAAGGATGCAAAATTGGGCGGGATAGCTAATACCTTGGAAGACAGAAACAAAATTCAAAGTGATCTGGATAGACTGGAGCGCTGGGCAGAAAACAACAGAATGACATTTAATAGGGATAAATGCCAAGTTCTGCACCTAGGAAAAAGAAACCAAATGCACAGTTACAAGATGGGGGATATGTGGCTCAACAACACTACAAGCGAGATCTTAGAATTGTGGTGGATAACAAGCTGAAGATGAGCCAACCATGTGATGTGGCTGCAAAAAAGGCAAATGCTCTTTTGGGCTGCATTCATAGAAGCATAACTTCAAAATCCCATGAATTACTAGTTCCCCTCTACTCAGCACTGGTTAGGTCTCATCTGGAGTACTGTGTCCAGTTCTGGGCACCACACTTTAAGAAGGAGGCAGACAAGCTGGAGAGGGTTCAGAGGAGGGCAACAAAGGTGATTAGGGGACTGGAAACAAAGCCCTGTGAAGAGAGACTGAAAGAACTGGACATGTTTAGCCTTGAGAAGAGAAGACTGAGGGGAGATATGATGGTGCTCTTCAAGTCCTTGAAAGGTTGTCACAGAGAGGAAGGCCAGGATCTCTTCTCGATCATCCCAGAATACAGGACCCAGAATCATGGGCTCAAGTGACAGGAAGCCAGATTCTAGCTGAACATCAGGAAAAACTTCCTGACTGTTAGAGCAATATGACAATGGAACCGATTCCCTAGGGAGGTGATGGGCTCTCCCATACTGGAGACATTCAAGACAAGGCTGGGCAGCCATCTGTGAGGGATGCTCTGACTTGGATTCTTGCACTGAGCAGGGGGTTGGACTTGATGGTCTTGTAGGCCCCTTCCAACCCTACTATTCTATGATTCTATGATTCCTTTGTTTTTATGGTTCACTCTGTCCTGCATTCCACCCTTCCTCAGTTCCAATGAAATACTAGGAGGATTTCTAAAATTAATTCCAGAATTGGAACATGCACACTTTATTATTTATTTATGTTATTACATGATTACATTTAGATCCCGCCTTTTTCCCTGTTGCAAGGAACCCAAGGTGAATCATTGAATCACAGAATCATAGGGCTGGAAGGGGCCTACAAGAACCAACCCCCTGCTCAGTGAGGGAAGCCTGATTCCCAGGTGGTCTCCCAACCAAGTACTAACCAGGGCTGACCCTGCTTAGTTTCCGAGATCAGACGAGATTGGGCACATCCAGCCCTTTGGTTTGTTATGTACTAACATAAATTACATACATTGTTGTGAACCCTTTTATGGAATTCTTTGCATATTTTTTTGGGGGGGAATAAATCCATCTGTGAGCTGATGCTGGAATCCTAGACTCATAGAATAGTAGGGTTGGAAGGGGCCTACAAGGCCATCAAGTCCAACCCCCTGCTCAATGCAGGAATCCAAGTCAGAGCATCCCTGACAGGTGGCTATCCAGCCTCATCTTGAAAGCCTCCAGTGTGGGACAGCCCACCACCTCCCTAGGTCATGGGTTCCATTGTCATATTGCTCTAACAGTCAGGAAGTTTGTCCTGATGTTCAGCCGGAATCTGGCTTCCTGTCACTTCAGCCCATTTTTCCATGTCCTACACTCTGGGATGATCGAGAAGAGATCCTGGCCTTCCTCTCTGGGACAACCTTTCAAGGACTTGAAGAGCGCTTTCCTATCTCCCCTCAGTCTTCTCTTCTCCAGGCTAAACATGCCCAGTTCTTTTAGTCTCTCCTCACAGGGCTTTGTTTCCAGTCCCCTGATCATCTTTGTTGCCCTCCGCTAAACCCTCTCCAGTTTGTCTGCATCCTTCTTAAAGTGAAATAGACATGGGGCAGATTTCACAAAATCCAGACATCCCTACAGGGAAGCATTGCCTTCACTCTGAGTTGGCTTCATGACAGCATCAAATCATTACATAGTGTAGGCATGAAGAAATCAGGGTTTCCCTCAATCTGGAGCTTCATGGGTGTGTGTGTGTGTGTGTGGGGTGTGTGTGTGTGTGTGTGAATGATGCTTCCTGTCTACAGCTGGGAACATGATCCCAACTCCTCGTAAATTTATCTTATACACTCCCTGAGTGTACCACTACCCCATGAATTGTCCAAATACCCCCAAATGCAGGACAAAGAAGTTCAGTTGGTGGGCATTTCAGGTCAGCACTGCTTGCAAGAAACCTGCACTCCATTCTTCTGACAGGGCATTAAGAGCTTTACAACAGGCAGAGATTAAATAGGTGAAAGAACTGCACCGGATGAACTGCCTAGCATGATGTGAGTGGCATAGGAGCCCTTCAACCAAATAATAATACGATGTTCCATCATGGCTGTAAGATAACTGTATTAACAGAGTTGTCAGGTTTTTGTTTTGTATATTGGCTATATTGAAAGAATAATAATAATCTACACTTCCATTTTCTTGGGCACCTCCTCAAGATCTTCCATATGGGAAAGTGAGGCCCCTCACAAAAATTCAACTGAAAAAAGCCTCTGCTCAAACAGGCCAAAGTCACTCCATTGTTATATACACCAGATGCCTGTACTTTAAGGGGAATCTGATCTTAGAAACACAGCGGGGAGTGGGGAGGGGGGGATCTCCAATCGCGATGTCTTATTTTAACATGATAGAAATGCCACTGTTGTGCTGAGTGATCACATCATATATTCGTTTGAGAGACATAATGTCATAAAAGCAGCAGTGATGGGTTGCTGCTTATTAGACAGTTGCAAGATGAGCTCTTCCCTCTTTCCTGGCGTTAATGTACCGAGTTGCTACAATTAGGAGAAAATCCTTCAGGGTGCCTTAACGTTTGTTGCAATTGTTTTATGATGACACCTGGTGTCATTAAAATCCCGACGTTTGAGGAATGGCTTCTCAGCCATTTATGAAACTGATGGAGGGAGAAATCCTGTGGTCCCCAGAAAGCATCTGAGGCACCATAGGACCGTTCCAATTCCCCAATCCGAGGTTGGAGACAGCACTCTGACCTCAGAGGGGGGCACTGGTGAACCAACCAACCCCCTTCCCCTCACAGCTCCTTGCTTGTTCTCTGTCTTGCATTTCCCCCTCTGATCCTGATTGCCATCTTGATGTGGCTGGCATAAATATTGGCATAATATGCAAAATATTGGCATATTGGCATCAAGATCCCTTTTGTGTGGTGTTTTACAGACGTGCATGTCATTGCGTGCATCAATAATGCAGTGCAAAAAAACCCATTCAGACTTGACATGGCTGTATACCTACAGTTATATCGAGAATCTTTTTTGTACAGGAGTGCAAGCGCACATCAGTGAAGCACTGCACAAAAAGTATCTTGATGCAGTAATACATGCAATTGCATCAAAGTTACTTTTTGGCAGAGTTTTATCAATACACTCATAAATCATGTCAAGTGGGGGAGTAAATCAGTGGAGGACACCCTCTGGGATGCAGGCCTAATTTGGCCCAAGCCTGCCCAAAGAGGGTTTGAAACCCTCCATAGGCCTCTCCCCTTCCCAAACTCCCCTACCCCCACCCTGGATTCCCCTGCATTCAGCTAGGGTTTGTAGGACTAGGTCCTGCAAGCCCAGCTGAGCCTTTCCCACACTGCTTGTGGGCCAACATGAGTGGTGGGCTGTCCCACACTGGAGGCAAGATGAGGCTGGACAGCCACCTGTCAGGGATGCTCTGACTTGGATTCCTGCATTGAACAGGGGGTTGGACTCGATGGTCTTGTAGGCCCCTTCCAACCCCACTATTCTATGATTCTAGGATTCCAGCATCTGCTCACAGATGGATTTATTCCCTCCCCCCCAAATATGCAAATAATTCCATAAAAGGGTTCCCAACAATGTTTATGTTAGTACGTAACATTTGGTGTATTGTCCCCCATTCCATTCAACTTTTCCCCACTTATATTTTCCAGCATGGCATATGTCTCAGCAGAAACTTGTGTATTTTCCTATGAATAGATCTGCGTAATTTGAGAAAGTTAAAAGAAAAAAGAAAAAAGATTCCAAAGTCCACAGACTGCACGACCTGAGGAGGCTGGTCTGCAGGTGAGATTCCTCAGGTCAGGTTCTTAGAAATCTGAACTCATTTTAGTGCATCTCGGATTTCTCCAGCATCTCTACTTTGCTGCCCTCACTCTGGAGTCTTTGAGGTTAAAAAACAAACAAAAAAAGTCACCTTTTTGGTCTGCAGCTAAGATGGGCCAAGAGCACAATTTCCAACCTCACAAGGAACCTCTGGGGCCTTCCTCCGAGTGCCTCCACTGAGGGAGGTTCAGAAGATGGCCAGAAGGGAGAAGATCTTCTCAGTGGTGGCCCCCCAAGTGTGGAAAGAGCTCTGCACTGAGGCCTGCCTGGAGGCAACATTGTCATTTTTTCGGTGCCAGATTAAGGCTGCCCTCTATTCCCAGGCATTTAATGGCATTTAATAGCATATTATGGGGCATTTATGTCAGCTGTTTTGAACAGGTCTCTTACTGAACCTGTGAACTGAAATTGTTTTTTTTTTTTAGCTATTTAGGGCACAAACCTATGCATGTTTAGATAGAGAAAAGGCCGACAACTCCCAGCATTCCCTAGCCAGCCTTGCTGGCTGGGGAATGCTGGAAGTTGTCGGCCTTTTCTCTGTCTAAACGTGCATAGGATTGCACCCTTAATTGTTTAAAATTTTGTATCTTAAAAAATACATCACATTTTATTATACTGTATTATAATGTTTATAACACTGTAGTTTTTGTATTTATTTTTAGGAATTGTTGTGAACTGCCCAGAGATCCTCAGCCATTTGGTGGTATAGAAATGAAATTAATATTAACAACAACAACACCAACAACACTAATATTCAACATGAAATAGGCAGTGGCAAAAAAATAAGGATGGTTTTATTAATCTTTTCAGCCCTTAAGCCCAAGCTGAAAAGTTCATAGCAGAATTTTCACTTCAGCTCTTACAACATTGCCACCTTTCCACTTCATGGAAAGCACTCATATTACGAGATGGAATTCAACAGAGATAAAGGTAAAGCTTTTAGGTACAAAAATTAAATCAATCAAAGGCACAAGTGAAGGATAGGACCTGGCTTGGCAAAAAGGACCTTGGAAAAGGATCTAGCTATCTCAGGGCACGATCCTATGGGGATAGGTGGTCGCCTCTGAACTCGGGGGCAACCACCTATCCAATACAGGGCAGGAGAAGCACAGAGGGGATCATACCCACCATACTTCAGATGCCCTGCATTTGCAGCTAGACTGCTGATTTCAGCTGATTTCAGCTGTCTAGGCGTGGGAAGGCAGAGCGGGAGAGGCGGCTTCTGGATGACACACAGGATGTGTCATACTGGCATTTCCACACACCCTGCCCCGGAACACCCCCTGGAACACCCCATTTTGGCCGCTCCGTGCTTTTCTGAGTGCAGAGCACGGGGCTGGTCTGAGCTGCCTGCGAGGCAGAGTGGGAGGGGGGAAGCTCAGTTCTCTGGGAACCAACCTCGGAGCGCAGGCTCTGAGGTCGGTTCCTGGAAGCCGACCTATCCTATGGCTGTCTAGCTGCTGACTAGTGGCCATAGGATTGCTCCCTTAGTCGATGGTAAGCTGAAGATGAGCCAGCTGTGCAATGCTGCTGCTAAATAAGCTAATGTAATTATCGGCTGTAGCATCAGGTCATGGGAAGCAATAGTTGCATTCTGTATTAGTCAGGCCACATTTGGAGTACTGTGTCCAGTTCCAGGCAGCACACTTTAAGAAGGACATTGCAAAGCACCTTGGAGAGCTCCTTTAGAGTTCTGACTGGTTCTGGGTGAAACCTGGAGTGGATTCACCACCCCACTGACATTGGAGCCTCCACAGAACACAGCCCTTGGGACTGGGGAAGTCCCCCCCCCCCCGGACTAATGATGCATTCTCAGTAAATATATGAAATATCGCTTGGCTTATGGTATTTTTTAGCTTCTTATTAATTGCCCTGGGGATTTCTTTTGTTTTGCTTGAAAGCCAATGTATACATATTTAAACAAATGCCATAAATACAGAACATCCTAGATGCTGACAAAATCTAAGCCATGGGGGATCTCAGCCCAAATCAATAGTGCTCGGCTCCCATTCACTCCTGTAGCAGTAAAACCACCAACCAAAGATGGACTAGAGACCCTGCTTTTGGCTTCTTCCTCCCCAACTCCCTCCTGCCTCTTATTTACAGAAGAAGCAGTATTAGCAGTTCTCCATTTGAATAACCAACCAGTTGACTGGTAAAAGGTACAGAGCAATTAATAGCTCATCAGGACATGCATAATGTATGGAGGAAACAGAATACCTAAGAGCCCATTAAGAAACCAAAGTAGACATGGACCACAGAGCTTCTACTGCGATGTGGTTAACCCAGGAAAGATTTTCACCTTGGCCTGGCTTTAGTTAAAATGTAAACAAAAGGATGCTGTCTTTTGGATAACTACAGGGCTGTTCCTGTTCCAAAGGAATGGACCTCCAAAATTCTTCTTCTGCTCCCATCTTCCTGGATGTTGGAGCTCTGAATTACCTGGCTTTCTTTCCAAAGTGGAACTGATCCATTAGGAATCCTCTATGGATCCTTTTTTTAAAAATAAAATAAAATTCGAACACAGCTCTGGGCATGCATAATTCACTGCAGCTTTCTGTTCCTTTATTGTGATGTGGGCAACTCTTGGCCTGCAGGCTGCATGAAGCCCTTCCCTAAGCTGTCCCACACTGGATTCTCCACCCCCATGCAAATTATGCTGCCCCCCAGCCACTCCTCCTTCCCTGCCAGGCTGGGAGAAAGAGAAGCCTCTTCTTCCTGACCCAACATGGAAGGAAAGTGAGCGGGTTCAGTGAAGAAACAGATGGCTGTGTTTCTACCGAGCTGCTAGAGGACAAACAGATCCCAGCATGGAAGGTCAGTGTGTGAATGGCAGCGAGTGGGTGAACAGGGGGGAAGGAAACTATGTGTGTATGGGGGAGGAGTGTGAATGGGGGAATGAGGTTGGAAGGAAAGTGTGGGAATGGAAGGGATGGGTGATTGTGTGTGCAGATCAGAGTGAAAAATGGAGAATGGGATGGAGAGAGGAGACGGGATGCTTCAGGGTGTATGGATGATGATGTGATGATGGATGAACTGGGGTGTGTGTGTCTGTGTACATCTTTGAGCCTTTTCTACATGAGACATTTATTGTGTGCTTGTGATTCCTCACTCACAGTAGTTTGCACATGCTTTACACAACACCATCATCCTTCAGGGCCTCTCCCATTGTTTGCAACCATTCTAGTAGTTTTTTCTCCTAACAAGGAAAGTCAGGTATATCTGTGAATGGCAGTGAGAAGCCCTAGAGTATTTGTACAATTGTGCTATGCTACAGAGCCACCTAGTGGTTGTGTAATGGAACATATAGAGAGGCAGAGAAAGAAAACCCTGGAAAAAGGAGCTGATTTTGAATCCCACAAAGAACTCAAGAGCAGAAGCCTTGGTAAAGTGTCATGTAGTAAAGCCCTTTGTCTGAATGGATGTCTTTCTCTCCCTCCTTCTCTCTCTCTCTGTGTGTGTGTGTGTGTTTGTGTGTGTGTGAGACAGAGAGAGAAGATAATTGGATGATGGAGGAATGAAGGGGACAAAAAAGATGCGTCCCCACCCACTTTTGATTTGACACCACTAAGGACGTATGGGTTGCTCACGACCTCTCATTCCTTCTGCAGCATAAACATGCCACATAGTCTGTGTTTCGCGGATTGTCGGGTGCCTTTTTTTCTGTCGTCTGCCCATCAGTGGAATTTGATGTTTTATTTGTTTCTGAATTTGCACAAATTTGTATTTGCTCAAATGTGCAACCGCATAATTTCACGCACGCAAAAATACGCAAATTCCCCCCCAAACGCACATTTTCACTCTTTAGCCCATGGGAGAAATTGGCACTTTTGGCTGTTTTTTTTAAATTGCGCATTTTTCTATGATGAAAATTGCGCAAAATTCAGGAAACTCAGAAAACCGGTCTGCAAGTCTGGGGAATCCACCCAACAGGGGAAAAAGCTGTTCCTCTGCAGAATCTGCCAGTCGGATTCATGACAAACCAAACTCATTTGGGTCCATTACAGGTTTCTCCGACATCCCTAGACCCCACATACTTTTGTCCATCTGTGCACTATGTCCCCCCACACCCGCTGTTTGCTGTTGCTCCTGTGACATGCCACTCTTTGGGTGGGAAGCAGAGTGCTGGATGAGATGGGCTTTTGGTCTGATCTGGCAGAAGCTCTCCTTCTGTTCAACTTTTTCTTCTTTGTAGTATGATTATCTGTTTTCTTAGCAAGAAGACACACATCCCCGCATTCCCCTGCTCCACGCTGAAGAGATAATACATTTCTCGGGCCTTCCAGCCAGCACAGGTTAAGACGCCTCTGAGCAGTCTTGCAATTCCTAATAGCCAAGTTAATAGATTCATTTATTCTGGCAGCCTCTCTCGGCTAGAACGTTATGAATCACTTCTTAGGATGGCTGAATGGCACCAGGCCTCTCCCACTCGCGCTCTTAATATACGGCTCTGCAATCAGCCGGCTTTCATTGCCGGCGCTAACGAGGGAAGATTATTTACAGGAACAATTTCATATTTATTCAAAATATTTGCTAGGGATTCAATGACATACTCATATCGATCTGATAGTTGACATGGTTACATCAGAGCGTGTTGTGGGAGAGAAGGAGGGAAGCTACAATGAGAAGAGAAAAAAAGCAAAACCCACCGTGTTGGCAGCGACAATAATTTATTCTGCTGTATACAGCACTAGCATTCTCTGCTGTCATGCAGAGATTTATTTCTGCAGAGCTTCAACCCATCCAGCACTCCTTTGGCGTGCCAGCTGCAGTCCTTCTTGGACAGAGATAGCCTGGCTCCTGTTAGCCATGCTCTGGCAACATCTAGGATGGACTACTGCAACACAGGGCTGCTTTTGAAGACTGTTTGGAAACCGCAGTGTGTTCAAAGCACAGCTCCCAGTTTTTTTGGTTTTGTTTTTTTTACCGGAACTGGCTATTTGGCACGTGTATATCACAGATATTATTTAGTGCTTTGTTGAAAATGTGTCCTACATTTCCCCCCGACCATTCTCATTCAGCTTGATAGAAAAGAGATTGCTTCAGAAAAGAAATTCAAAGGGGAAGAAAAATTTGGAGAAATTCTTGTGTTTTCCTTACTTATGAGATGGCCAAGGAATGTGTGTAGGGGTCCTCTCTTTCATTGTACAATTGTAGTCTCCTTGGCTTCCCACACTTCAATTAAAGCCCAGGAGAAGACATCATGAGGTAATTCCTCCAACAGTGTTTTTTCAGATCAGGAAGTGCAGGCAGCCTGTGAGTAAGGTGAATACAAGAACCTAGGGATGTCAGAGAATTCTGCCACGGATATCGGTGAGGCTGAATGCCAGTGCATTCGGCCCCCCGAACTCCGTGGCGGAACGGCCTGCCCCCCTGCCCCCCCGCAGATCCCCCCCGGGATGAGACTTACCTGTGGTGGATCTTCTGGGCGGTGGCAGTGGCAGCTCCGGCGGTGGTGGCGGACCGGCTGCCGCCGCCATTTCCGGCTTGTGTAAAAAAACCCAAAACACGTGATAGGCTACGTAAAGATTTACGTAGCCTATCATGGCTAGATTTTTTTTTTTAAATGATGTGATAGCCTACGTAAATCTTTACGTAGCCTATCATGGTTGGGTGGGTTTAAAAACAACAACAACCGCGTACGCAAATGGCAGCGGCTATGGCTGCCGCCATTTGCATTCCTTCTTTTTACCGTCTTAATCTACATAAATATTTACGTAGACTATGGGGGCGAAAATAAAGGGGAACGCAAATAGCGTAGCGGGCGCTATTTGTGTCCCCTTTTGATTCACCGTTTTAGCCTACGTAAAGATTTACATAGGCTAAAATGGTGAATGAAAAAGGGATGAAAATAGCGCCCGCTACGCTATTTGCGTTCCCCTTTATTTTCACTGTCATAGTCTACGTAAATATTTACATAGATTAAGATGGCCAAAAAGAAGGAACGCAAATGGCGGCAGCTGTAGCTGCCGCCATTTGCGTACGCTTTTTTTTTTTTTACCCAGAGCCCTCCGCGGCCGGAAATCTGGCTGCAGACGGCTCTGGCCTGGCCAGGCCGGGCCTGGCCGGCTGCTCCGCGGAGCTGCTGCGGAGCACAGCCGGCCGTTCGAGGATTCCGGGGGGAGGAACGGAGCGCCTCCCCACCCGGTGAGGATGCCGGTGGGAGGGACGGAACACCTCCCTCCCCACCATCAACATAATCCGCGAACAGGTAAGTCACTTTCCTACATCCCTACAAGAACCCTAAACTCCACCCATGATATTTTTCTGTTGCTCTCATGTCCTGCTCATGGGTTCCTGGTCAGCAGCTGGTCGGCCACTGTGTGAACAGAATGCTGGACTAGATGGATGCTTGGCCTGATCCAGCATGGCTCTTCTTGTCTTCTTATGTTCTTTCCCAAACTTTTCTTCTCCTTTGAATTTCTTTTCAAAAGCCATTTCTTTCCTTTCAAATTGAATGCAAATGGTTGAAAAAAATGTAGGAGATTTTTTTTGGAAAGGGCAAAATAGGTTTAAGGAAGCTTATAAGTAACTGAGGATAAAAATAAGGAAAGGAAAGGTTCCTCCTGTGCAAGCACCGGGTCATGCGCTGGTGGTTTCATGGCAGACTATAGCGGGGTGGTTTGCCATTGCCTTCCCCAGTGGTGACTACCTTTCCCCCAGCAAGCTGGGTACTCATTTTACCGACCTCGGAAGGATGGAGGGCTGAGTCGACCTTAGCCGGCCACCCGAGACCCGACTTCCACTGGGATTAGGGGTATATGAAACCCCGCTTACCTGGCTCCGCTGGGTTCTGCAGGTGGGGGGAGGTGATCCATTCCTCCCTCTGGAATCCTCAACGGGGGGGAGGTGATCTCTTCCTCCCCCCCGGAATCCTGCCTGCGGAGCCGCCGGCTGGGCCAACCCACAGCGGGGCCTCCAGACGCTGCCAGGCTGGTGCGGACCCAAATGGCGTCCTGAGTAGGGGACGCCATTTGTGTCCTTATGGTAGCCTGTGATAGGCTACGTAAATATTTATGTAGCCTATCACAGCTAAAGCAGGGATGCAAATGGCATCTCCTATGCCATTTGCGTTCCCGCTTTAGCCGTGATAGGCTACGTAAATATATACGTAGCCTATCACAGGGCTGGCGTCGGGACGCAAATGGCAGCCGCTACAATGGCTGCCATTTGCGGCTGCAGCATCCTGGCAGCGGCCGGAGCCGCCGCCGCTGCCACCACTGCTGGAGCCGAAGCGGCAGCCGGAGACGCAGCCAGGTAGGCTCTGTTTCGCGGGGCTTTCGTGGGGTGGAGGGGCGGGGGGCTCCGTTCCGTCATGGATTCTTGGGGGCAGAATTCACTGGAATTCAGCCCCCCTGGGATCCGTGGAAGAATTCTCTAACATCCCTAGCTGAGATGGAACTCAGGTCGTGGGGAGAGTTTCGGTTGCAATACTGCCGCCTACCACTCTGCGCCGCACGAGGCTCTCGAGGATAAAAATACAACTACAGTAAAATGAACTTTAATGAAATAGCTAGACCAAAATACAAAGTATAAATAATGTTTTTTTTTTCCCTAATCCACCTATAAAATTATGCAAAAACAAACAAGAAAAAAACCTTTCGACCACAGCAGGCAAAATAAATAAGCTACATAGCAGTGACCTACTGGTAAAGGAAACTTTTATCAATCTATATTTATGTGCCTAGTTTAATAAATTAAGTCTAGCTGAGGTGTCTGTAACTTTCTATATATTTTTGCCTTGCAGGTCCTATTTTGAGAATGTGATCTCAATCTCATAAAATGATTTGCTTTTCTTTGAGCTGTAGTTGTAGTTATGGTCAATTCCCCCTGCCCCCCCGATGAAGACCTTAATGGTCGAAACGAATTTGAGACTAGGTTAAGATGTATTAGTATAGCCTACTGCATTAGAAAAAGCCTATAGTGAAACCAGTGACATCACTACGTGTGTATGCAACATGTCGGGCTGCCAAGCTTGTTTTTGCACATTTGTATAGTTGTATTATCAAAACGTTTTACAAACATTATTATTTATACTTTGTATTTTAGACTAGTTATTTGATGAACTAGAATGTTTTGTTGCAGCTGTATTTTTATCCTCAGTTAGTTACAAGCTTCCTTAAAGCTATTTTGCTTTTTCTTGTTGAGTTTGGTTTAAGATTGGACCTTCACTCATAACTGGAGAAATTTTTGGCACAGTGTTAGGGTACGTATTAGGAGGTATGTCCTCATGGTGAGGGCTGTGTGGCAGTGAGACTGCCTCAGGAAGTGGTGGGTTCTCTTGGACTGGAGGGATTTAAGCAGAAGCTGGATAGCCATCTGTCCTGTAGTGCAGACAACTCATTGAGCTGGGGGTCAGACTGGATGATCTCCAAGACATTTTCCAACTCTATGCATCTATTTCTCTATTAATCGATATAGACTCTATAAATCTATGTCATTCTTTTAAAATAGTTGTACATCACTCTGATAATTGTCTAGATTACCAGAACTCAGAAGTCAACCAACTAGAGAGTGAAAAATAGTGGTTAAGCAGATTCAAAATGGTGGCTGAGGGGGTGGAGTCAATGATCTACTGCACCTCCCTCCTCAGTGTGGCTCCATGCACAAATACAAGTCTACATCTGGCTTACTGTAGACCAGGGGCTCTGTCTAACATCAAGCAATGTTTTTGCAGAACGCTATTTTTGGTAGGAAGGTGGGATATGAATTTAATAAATACATGCATGCATGCATGCATGCATGCATAAATAAATAAATAAGCAAGCTCTAAAACTGGACAGCAGAGCCACATAAAGTCCTGTGAGAGTCAAACAACTGATATTAAGAGAGCTTCAACTATTGGTCGGTATAGAAATGTAATAAATAAAAAAAATATTTTACAGGGGAGGAATATTGAGGCTGAAAGAGAAGTAATTAGTACAAAAAAACAGTTAAGGCACATGTATTTTTAAGGTTGTAGTTTTATTTGCGATTTTTAAACAGTTGGGAAGTTATTTGCCATTTTTAAACTATTGGGAATTATTTATGATTTTTAAATGGCTGGGAATTTATTTGTGATTTTTAAACAGTTGGGAATTTATTTGCCATTTTTAAACTATTGGGAATTATTTGCAATTTTTAAATGGCTGGGAATTTATTTGCGATTTTTAAACTATTAGGAATTTATCTTAAATTTTTAAACTATTGGGAATTTATTTGCGATTTTTAAATGGCTGGGAATTTATTTGCGATTTTTAAACTATTAGGAATTTATCTTAAATTTTTAAACTATTGGGAATTTATTTGCGATTTTTAAATGGCTGGGAATTTATTTGCGATTTTTAAACTATTAGGAATTTATCTTAAATTTTTAAACTATTGGGAATTTATTTGCGATTTTTAAATGGCTGGGAATTTATTTGCGATTTTTAAACTATTAGGAATTTATCTTAAATTTTTAAACTATTGGGAATTTATTTGTGATTTTTAAATGGCTGGGAATTTATTTGCGATTTTTAAACTATTAGGAATTTATCTTAAATTTTTAAACTATTGGGAATTTATTTGCGATTTTTAAATGGCTGGGAATTTATTTGCGATTTTTAAATTATTAGGAATTTATCTTCAATTTTTAAACTATTGGGAATTTATCTTCAATTTTTAAACTATTGGGAATTTATTTTCAATTTTTAAACAGTTGGGAATTTATTTGCCATTTTTAAACTATTGGGAATTTATTTGCGATCTTTAGATGATTGGGAATTTATTTGCGATTTTTAAACTATTAGGAATTTATCTTCAATTTTTAAACTATTGGGAATTTATTTGCGATTTTTAAATGGCTGGGAATTTATTTGCGATTTTTAAACTATTAGGAATTTATCTTCAATTTTTAAACTATTGGGAATTTATTTGCGATTTTTAAATGGCTGGGAATTTATTTGCGATTTTTAAACTATTAGGAATTTATCTTCAATGTTTAAACTATTGGGAATTTATCTTCAATTTTTAAACTATTGGGAATTTATTTGCAATTTTAAACAGTTGGGAATTTATTTGCCATTTTTAAACTATTGGGAATTTATTTGCGATCTTTAGATGATTGGGAATTTATTTGCAATTTTTAAACTATTAGGAATTTATCTTCAGTTTTTAAACTACTGGGAATTTATTTGCGATTTTTAAACTAGTGGGAATTTTCAGTAGTTCCCCTGGGGAACTACTGAAAATCACTCATAGATCTACCAATAGATCCTTATTTACCTTCAGCCTGTCCCTGTCTTCCACGAAGCTACATCTCCTCGAAGAAGGGAGAGTTCAGGGGCAATCCTATGCATGTTTAGACAGAAAAAAGTCCTACAACTCCCAGCACTGCTGGCTGGAGCATGGCCTGACCCAGAAGCCTGCCTGATATTAGGGATGTCTCACTTTCTCCCACATTCAAGGCTTAAAAGAAAATAATAAAAAAAAATCCCAAGTTCTTTCAGTCCTGAATATAAAGAAATCTGTGGTTTTTGATAAGTTCTTATCCATACCGAACTGAAATGAGATGCTTGCCTCTCTGCACTGGCCAAATTCAGTAGGCAGAGCATGGAGATGGTCATGGACAAATCTCTCTCTTTCAGTTTCTCCCACATTAGAACGTTTTAATTTCAATTCTTTCCATCCCAAATATGAAGGAGTGTACAATTTTTTTTTGGTAAACTGTTAGCTAAAACACATGCAAATAAAATGCTCGCCTATCCGTAGCCAGATTTCACTTCCATCTCCGTTGGAGAACACAAAAAGAGGAAAAACAATTCTACCTCAAAGGATCAGGTTGATGGAGACCACAGTAAGAGATTTGACTCCTCGTTCCCCTAACCAACCAGTCCGATGAGGACTGGAAGTCTCTTTGATCTCATATTTGTGGGTTCCTGGAAGAGGCGGGACTCCACTGAAACAGATCCGGCACCTAGTTTGCAGACTTTGTAACAGGGACATGTCTTTGTGCTTGTGCGTGTGATGAGAATCCACAGAAGATGCTACAACAATGAGGCATAGCATCTTTTAATTAGCGGTGCTACCAGCCAGACGAATTGTGCTGAGAAGGACGCCTTGGCCCAAGTGACCCGAGAAACACTCTTATGAAGAGGCAGCCAGAATGGCAGCTTTTTAATGGCCTAAATGGGCGAGATCACCACACAAGGGCAAACTCCAGAGCAGAAGTTAAGGTAATTAACAGCCATTTCTGTGCTTTGTCTTCAATGGCTAAACACACAGGCCTTGGCTCATCCCTGTTGATGGGACACGGTTTTCCCACTTGAGAATCCATTAGCGATAAAGCGGTGGCACCGTCTTGTGAAATGATTCACCCCAAATGGGACTCGGTTTGGGAACGTTGTTTTCCTGTTGCAAATAAGAACACGAGAGCAGCCGCTCAGGGACAGATCCAGGCTGTGAAGCGATCTCTGGCCTTTCCTCCTCTGTGAAGTGTCTCACACCTGTCTGTTATGTGGCATGTTTATGCTGCCAAAAGTATAAGAGGTAGTGGGCAACCCACACACTGAAAATGCCTCTTGGTACATGGTAGTGCTCTCTCCCCTAGACCTATTGAGACATTTGCTTGGAAAAAAGGAGGGTAAGGGGAGACACGGTAGTGCGAAATTATGTCTGTTGTGGAGAATGTGGATAGGGAGACATTTTTCTCCCTCTCACACAATACTAGAACCCAGTGGGGTCATCCCATGAAGTTGATTGGTGGGATATTCAGGACAGATCAAAGGAAGGGCTTCTTCACACAGCGCATAGTCAAACTATGGAATTCGCTACCACAAGACATAATGATGGCCACCAATTTGGAGGGCTTTAAAAGGTGGTTGGACAAATTCCTGGAGGAGAAGGCTGTCAATGGTTACTAGTCCTGATGGTTATATGCTGCCTCCACTACCAGAGGCAGTGAGCCTATGTACACCAGTTGCTGGGGAACATGGGCGGGATGGTGCTGCTGTGCTTGCGTCCTGCTTGTGGGTTTCCCATGGATAGCTGGTTGGCCACTGTGTGAACAGAATGCTGGACTAGATGGACCCTTGGTCTGATCCAGCAGAGCTCTTCTTATCTTCTTATGTTCTTTTGTTCTTAGAAACACCCATGGAAAGATGGATTGTAGGACTGTTGGTGGCTCTCTCTTCTTCCTATTCACAGGTTCATATGGAGAGGCAGTGTAGTGCAGTGGTTAGAAAGAATGTTGGACCTCGACTTGGGAGAGTCAAGTTCAAATCCCCAATCTGCCATGAAGCTAACTGCATGACCCTGGTCCTTCCTAAGCTCCTGTTCAGGACTGGGCCCAGACATTTTGCCGCCTGTGGCAAAGGACAAAATGGCGGTGGGTGCCCCTTTCCATTCGATGATCAGAAGCCAAGTGGACTAGCCGCTGAATTCTGTTTCAACGCTGGCAATTGAACAGGGTCCTCTACCACAGCAGGGTGCAGCAAGCTGGTTTAGAGGATGTAGCATAGGCTTTGTGGCTCACACAGCTCTGTCCTCTAATGGAGAGAAATGGGAAGGAGGCTCAAGAGGAACGGTTGTGGGGGACCACCACCATCTCCCAGCATCTGCCAACTGAGGTGATTATCTCACGCTGCCTAATGGTAGGGCTGGCCCGGTTCCCATTCCTTTCCCTTGTACCAGTGGAGGTGGGTGGCTCCGATTTCGGTTGGGCTGTGAATCCATTCTGGGGTTCAGTCAGAACTGGCCAGAACTCTCAAGGAGGTATCCAAAGTGCTGAACCCTATCCCCAAAATGGGTTGAGCACCTTGGATAGCTCCTTTAGAGTTCCAACTGGTTCTGACTGAAACCCAGCATGGATGCACAGACCCACCAAAATTGGAGCTGCCAGCCTCCACTGCCTTGTACTGCTCCCTTGCAGAATCTAACCCTTTTCCAGCTTGCCATGGATTACGTTACCTGCCTCTAGCCCCCTAGGCCTTTGGTCTCTGCTTTGGGTCTTTGGCTCTCAGACTCCATTCTCCACCTCTGACTTTCTGCTGCTGCCTTTGGAACTTGACCTGTGCTGACTTGTATGACCACACTACGTGCCTTGACCTACAGACTGACAGCTGATTTCCCCTGTTGATTCTGAACCCAGATTGCTTGAAGGCCTGATGGAGCTGGATCGAACCAGGCATCGTAAAGGTCTTCTCTTGGGTACATTCGAGATCAAAGGGCAAAAGGAGCAGCACATTTTAAGGGCATTTGCCGTGATAACTTTTTAATTCTTTTAGCGTAGTCTTTTAGCTTTTCTGTTTGAAATCTGTATTTTAAATCTCTGCACTGCTGCTGGGTTTTATTCTGGTTGTACTGTTACATCATGGATTTAAGTTTTCATAATTTACATTGTTTTATGCTGTACTTTGTGGTTTTAATTTTTGTGAACCACCCAGAGAGCTTCAGCTGTTGGGCATTATATAAATAAATAAATAAATAAATAAATACTTCACAATAACATCAAGGATGGAGCCACTCCTGAGGGGTGGGGGATACTGCCCTGCTCTCTTTCTGAAATGGTACCATAACCACCCCCCACCCACCCCCACAAGAAACCATTGGGATGGGAAGTGGATGACTTTTACGGTTGCTTCTGAAATTCTTCTAATCCAAATTTCAATTTGGGGTTGGGCGTTCTGCATTATTTGGACTTCTTTCCAAAGTTGAACTGATATATTAGGACATTTCCATTGTTCCTTTTTTTAATGTCCTTTTAAAAACAAAAACAGAACACTGTCCGTGCAGAGTTTGTCCCAGCTTCCATTTGTGTCTCCCACATTACATTATCGATGTCCACATGCCTATTGATAAACTGCTCAAAAACATAGGGACTTAGGGAATAGGGATGGGCGAACCCCCTGAATGTCCAGTCTGGGGGGTCTGCCATGGGGAAATCTGGGTCGCTTAGGGCCCCACAGATTTCCCCAGAGCCCTGGTGCATCTGCCAGAGTTCGTGGGGCAGCTCTCCTTCTGTCTAAATGGTGTGATGGCCTGGAGTGCCAGCTTGTCCCATGTCTCCTGGCAGGACCGGCTCAAGACATTTTGCAGCATGGGGCACCCTCAAGATGGCACCCTCACCCATTCCATGTACAAAAGCTGAGCAGATGGTTTCTTCAACACTGACTATGGAGCAGCATACTCTGTGCCCCCTAAAGGCAGTAGGTTAGCTTAGGGAGCACAGAGCAGGCTGTTTGGCATTCAGCTCTCTCCTTCAACACCTTGTTGCCACCTCTTAAGATCTGCCACCTGAGGTGACCACCTCACTCTGCCTTGTGGTAGGGCCGGCCCTGTCTCCTGTCTCCTGTCTCCTGGTTCCCAGCTCCTGGCTCACTTCAGACTGCTGCCCATGCCCCAGGCCTCACATCCACCAAACTAAATGGGCTGATTTCTCACAGAATCTGTGAAATGCAGAGGCTGGAAGGTTGGCTAGAGGTTTCTCAGTCACTGAAAAAAGCCAGATCTGGCTACGCATATCAACACCCCTCGAGGCGTTTGCAGCAGATAAAACAAAGCCCACTCACTTGCATGCCAGCTCTTCCAAACTTGTGTTTCCATAGAAATGCATGTTTCTGTTTACGTCTGTTTCCATCAGAGTTTGCTTCACTGAACAGCTGTTAGCTGCCATTCCGCAAGACAGATGATCTTGATAAAGCAACAGAGCATCCCCTTTGTAAAGGGTGGTGTAAATTAATTTTTTTTTAAATGGGATGGGTTAACTTGCAAGTCTGAGCTTGGACAAATACGTTTACTTTAAAATTATAAACAATCTGTGGTCCCATCCAGCAAGCCCCACTCACTTTGAAAACCCCACCATCCTTTGGCTCCAGTTCCATTCACTTTTGGCTCCAGTTCCAACCATGTTTGGCACAAATTCCACCTGCATTTGACTCTGGTTCTGCCTGCTTTTGGCTCTGGCCAAACCCACGGCTGGAATGCGGTCCCTGACAGGTTTTGACTGAGATCTTGATGACTTGAACAGGAAAAAAAAAGGATCCCCACCCCTGGAAGAAAGGGTCACAGGGCGATGAGTTCACTTCATTTGTGCACACTCAGCTGTTGGCCAAGCTTCCATGACTGAGCCACACTCAGCTTCCTCTTGATTGCAGCTCTCGGGTGGAGTACATATCTAGGAATGCTTCCAAACATTTTCTTCAGTCTTATTTCTGGTCAGATTTGGGAGATTTTCCAAATGGCCTGGTCTAGTTTCTGAAGTGGATCCAATTATTAGGAATTTGCCATTGTTTCATTAAAAACAAAAACACAGGCACAGATATGTATATTTTTTTACATATCAATAGTAAGTATTAGTGCTGTGCCAAAACTTTCTCCTACATTTTTTTGATCATTCTCATTCAGTTTGATAGAAAAGAAATGGCTCTCAGCAAGGAATTCAACGGAGAAGAAATTTCGGAGAAATTCTCATGGAATAGGTTTGGGGTTCTTGTGCTTATCTGACTTGTGAGGTGACTGAGGAGTGCTCAAGAGTGTCCTGTCCGTCATCGTACAGTAATCTCTGTGGCAGCCTGCAGCCTCCCTGGCTTCCCGCACTTCAGTTAAAGCCATCGTGAGAAAGACGTCATGAGGCCATTCCTCCCATGGGGCTTTTTCAGTTCAGGAAGTGCGGCTGGCCTGGGAGGCTGCAGAGCCATGGAAAGACATGCGATGGAGAGAGAAAACACACACAGCACCCTCAGCCACCTCACAGTGATTAAGTAAATGCAAAGATACCAAATTCAGAATTCTGCCTCAGAAGAGTGGAAGCTTCAACTCAGTGGATGCTGTTGCCACCCACAGAAGCAGTGCAATAAAGCAAAAGACCCTGAGGGAAAAAGAAAGAAGCTGTGCTGCAAGCCCTGCCAATAGTGAGCCTTGCCTGTGAGAAACTGTTGCAGAATTTCTCCTCCCCTAGGAGAAATTCGGTGAAATTGTCCCCCAATTTCTCTGCCCACAAATAGGCTGGAGGATTTTGAGAGGCCATCTGAGCACAGCTCTGGTGAGTATGGACTACACTCAGCATCAGTAACAGGTTTTGGAAGACCTGTGGGCAAGGCACCCTCAGTGGATCCTTGCTCCCTTGGTGAATTGACCTCCTCACCAGCATTGTTCTCCTGCTGTTTGTCACCATCTGCCTGCCCCTGAAATACACATTAAGGGCACAATCCTAGGGCCACTAGACAGTATCTAGACGGCCATAGGATGTTTTGTTTTCTGGGAACTGAGCATGGAGCCAGTGCTCCGAGGTCGGTTCCCAGAGAACTGACTACATGCCCCCTCCCCTGCCACCTCATAGGCGGTGTGGCTTGTTCCTGGCTCCCAGCCCATAAGAGCAGCATGGAGTGTGGGAAAAAGGGACGTTCCTGGGGGAGGGGAGTGGACAGTGGAAATACCATTATGATGCTTCTTATGAGCCATATGGCCTCCCCCCCTCGCTCTGAGGTGCCCTGGCTAGACGGCCGAAATCGGCTGTCTAACTGCAAATGCAAAGTGGCCAGAGCTCGGAGGAGAAGACTCCCTCTGTGCTCCATCCACCCTCTATTGGATAGTCGGTCGCTTCCGAGTTCAGAGGCGCCCGACTATCCCCATAGGATTTTGCCTTAGGCATGTATCTCTGCATAAAATAATGCCTCATATGTAGAAAACTAGCTCAGCAGGGAGAAAGCTGGACTAGTTCATCTCCCCCTGATATGCCAGTTGTCATCTTCCAAAGAGTCGGGTTTTTTTGTATTGTTTTTACTCCCTCGCCCGCAGGCTGAGCTGGTCCCATCCATTCTATCCCCTCTTTCTGCTGAATACATAGACAAGGTCAGGGGAATAGGAGAAAGTTAAGATGGTGCAAATTTTACTGTTTGAGTTTTAGCAATACTGCAGCCATATCACAGAGAGCTAAACCATCACACAAAGCCTGGCATGGACAACTGCAGACAGAAAAGCCAGACATCCATTTTTCTCATCATCCCTGCCAGTTCCTGAAGGCAGAATCGGAAAATGCATCTGATTACTGTATTTTAATATTTTATATTTGTGAGCTGCCTGGAGAACATTGTTATGGGGTGGCCTGTATAAATACTGGTTTGACTCCAGGCTTAGTTGCACATAGAGCGAGATTAGTTACAACTAATGTGAGCCCTATTGATTTCAATGGGTCTGCTCAAAGTATGATGTTGTTCAGCCATTAAGTTGTGTCCGACTCTTCGTGACCCCATGGACCATAGCACCCCAGGCCTTCCTGTCCTGTGCTCTCTCCCGGAGCGTGCTCAAGTCCATATTCATTGCATCGGTGATGCTATCCAGCCATCTCATCCTCTGCCATCCCCTTCTCCTTTTGCCTTCAATCCTTCCCAGCATCAGGGTCTTTTCCAGTGACTTTTCTCTTCGCATTAGGTGGCCAAAATATTTGAGCTTCAGCTTCAGTATCTGTCCTTCTAATGAGCAGTCAGGGTTGATTTCCTTTAGGATGGACTGATTTGACCTCCTTGCAGTCCAGGGGACTCGTAAGAGTCTTGGATTGTAATTAAAATACTAAAATACTCACATAAATCAACCAAAGGAAATGGTTTTAAATTCGTCCCTAATTTGAGAACTTCCCAGAAGCCACTGAAATTCTAAACCCAGAGAGAAGGCAGATCCAAAATGTGATCAGATGACTTATTTAGCCAGACAATGAAGAAAATCATCAGGTTCTAGCTTGCATGAGGGATGCTTCTGAGACTCCTCTCACTGGAGTTTCTTCACAGAGCTTGGAGTTCTAATGACCTGGCTGGTTTTGCTTGCAAAATGGGACCAATGCAACCACCATTCTGGGTTTTGGTCCAGCCTCGCTCAGTTTTGTAGAGAGTGCTATGCATGTTCAGTTTCCTGCAACTTCCAGTTCTTTCATGTCTCCCCCCGCACCCACTACAACTGATGTGTGTGTGTTCATTGACAAAACATGCACCAAAGAAATCTTGATGGGATATGTATAATTACATCCTTTGGTGGGGTAGGGAAAATCTTCCCAAAGGCAGCCATTTCCCCCCCACAATGATGCCCCTGAAAGGATGCAACATCAGGATGTAATCTTCTGCTACAGAGTAGTTCAGGAATGAGTTTTAGAAGTGGTAAATTTTGAAGTTCAGGAGCTCATCTCTCTCTCTCTCTCTCTCTCTCTCTCTCTCTCTCCCACACACACACACACACACACACAGCCTGAAGGAGATTCTAGAATCATGCCCCCTTACTCATATCCAGTGTTTCTGTTATTTATGCTCAAAGGAGCTAATATTGGTTAGAACGTCATCATAGAACACCAACATTGAAAACAAGCAAACAACTAATACAAACTCATAGTGAAGTTTATGGGGCACCCATGGGATCTGATGCATGGAACAGGCTGCACTGAACTCAGCCATGCTTACTTCTAACTGCATAGGTTTGACTTGTAAAACACATTAAGAACATAAAAACGGCTGTGCTGGATCAGACCAAAGACCTCTTTGGACTAATCTCCTGCTTCCTATATGCCTATGGGAACCCTACAAATAGGACATGAATGCAACGGCACCCTTCTGCATGCATTCTTTAGCAACTGGTATACAGAGGCATGCTGCCTCTGATACTGGGGGTAATGTATAGCCATCATGACTTAGAATCATAGAATCATAGAATAGTAGGGTTGGAAGGGGCCTACAAGGCCATCGAGTCCAACCCCCTGCTCAATGCAGGAACCCGAGTCAGAGCATCCCTGACAAATGGCTGTCCAGCCTCGTCTTGAAGGCCTCCAGTGTGGGAGAGCCCACCACCTCCCCAGGTAATTGGTTCCATTGTCGTATTGCCTTTACAGTCAGGAAATTTTTCCTGATGTTCAGCCGGAATCTGGCTTCCTGTAACTTGAGCCCATTATTCCGTGTCCTGCACTCTGGGATGATCAAGAAGAGATCCTGGCCTTCTTCTCTGTGACAACCTTTCAAATACTTGAAGAGTGCTATCATATCTACCCTCAGTCTTCTCTTCTCAAGGCTAAACATGCCCAGTTCTTTCAGTCTTTCTTCATAGGGCTTTGTTTCCAGTCCCCTGATCATCTTTGTTGCCCTCCTCTGAACCCTCTCCAGTTTGTCTGCATCTTTCTTAAAGTGTGGTGCCCAGAACTGGACACAGTACTCCAGATGAGGCCTAACCAGTGCTGAGTAGAGGGGAACTAGTACTTCCCGGGATTTGGAAGCGATGCTTCTATGAATGCAGCCCAAAAGAGCATTGGCCTTTTTTGCAGCCACATCACATTGTTGGCTCATATTCAGCTTGTGATCGAAAACAATTCCAAGATCCTTCTTGCTTGTAGTGTGGTTGAGCCACGTATTCCCCATCTTGTAACTGTGCATTTGGTTTCTTTTTCCTAGGTAAGCTTGATGGTTGCCTCCATGAATTGGTGTAATCCCCTTTTAAAGCCATCCAAGTTGGAATTCCATAGCTTAACTATGTGCTGTATGAAGATGTTTTCCCTTTTATCGGTCTTGAATCTCCCACCAATCAGCTTCACGGGATGACCCCACTATGTTCTAGTATTATGTAAGAAGGAGAAAATGTCTCCGCATTCACATTCTCCACAACATCCACAATTCTGAGCTTCACCATAAGCCATTCCGGGAGCCTTTTCTTTTCTGGATGAGAAGCGGGACAAAAATACTTCAAGTAAATCAATAAATCAATACATTAAAAATGCAAAAAACCTTTGTGAAGAAGTATTACCACCGAAACTGCTAGCGTAATGTAGGAAACCCATCCAAGAAAAGGAAGGAAATATCAACCCAGTGTGCTGTTGTTAATGTGAAAAAGTCAAACTCCACGTTAGGCATAATTAGGAAAGGAATTGAGAACAAAACTGCCAATATCATACTTGCCCTTACATAAAACTATGTGACCACACTTAGAATATTGTGTACAGTTTTGGTCACCACACCTAAGGAGGGTAAAAGGCGATGTAATAGAGAGGTGTACAAAATTATGCATGGTGTGGAGAATGTGGATAGAGAGACATTTTTCTCCCTCTCTTATAATACTAGACTCTAATAGGGTCATAAGAACAAAAGAACATAAGAAGAGCCAAGCTGGATCAGACCAAGGGCCCATCTAGTCCAGCATTCTGTTCACACAGTGGCAGACCAGCTGTCGACCGGGAACCCACAAGCAGGACATGAGCACAACATGCCCATGTTCCCCAGCAACTGGTGTATATAGGCTCACTGCCTCTGATATTGGAGGTAGCACATAGCCATCAGCCACTGGTAGCCTTCTCCTCCAGGCATTTGTCCAGCCCCCTTTTAAAGCCATCCAAATGGGTGACCATCACTACATCCTGTGGTAGTGAGTTCCATAGTTTAACTCTGCGCTGCGTGAAAAAGTCCTTCCTTTTATCCATCCTGAATCTCCCACCAATGAGCTTCATGGGATGACTCCGGGTTCTAGTATTTTGAGAGAGGGGATTCATCTTGTGGAAGTGAATTCGTTAAAGGAGCCCATGAGGTAAGGGGCCTCTAACAGTTCGGTCAGCAACTCCAAGAGGGGTAGAGCTGATCACGTTACAGGTCTTGTCAGCTTTAGTTGCTTCAGGCTTCAGTTGCTGTTAGCTCCTTGCTGAGACAACATCCCTGTTATCCTAGGATGATGATGACATCTGAAGGGGTCCCCCTGAAGTAAAGTCACAGACCTTTGCAAAACCAGATTGCAAAACCAGATTGCAAAACCAGATTGCAAAACCAGATTGCAAAACCAGAACCAGAAATAGCAGCTGTGGCAGGAGGGGAGAGAGAGAACGTAACCTCCCCCCAAAAGATCCTGATTAAGCCCCCCCACAACAGCTATTTGCATTGAGAGGAATGCTGTTAGTGGGAGCTTTTGCCCCAGTACAACTCGCAGCTTCAGGGGAGCAATATTTTGTCTGGGCCCCAGTGGGTGATGAAAGAGTTAAATCTCCCCTGCCCACCTGCTGTTACCCCCATAATGATCATCATGGGGTGTGTGTGTCAGTGGCTGTTATTTGATTAAAAAAAAAAAAAACGACGTTAAATGCAAGATTGCATTTAGTGGCATACCTATTTTGACCCGAAGCACCCCACTGTTCAGACGTGTTTTAGTTAAGAGCATCGAAGGACAACTCCAGCATGAATGGGGATTTGCAGAATTCATGACTTCTGCTTCTTGTGCTGCCAGCTGAAGCCAGATTGGCATCGAAGGAACCACTTAAGGCAGCAATCCTGTTTTTCAGACAGAAAAATGCTGGGAGTTGTGGGACTTTTTTCTGTCTAAACATGCACAAGATTGTGCTCCAAGAGTACACACTGGATACTACTAGATACAAATGCAATAGAAAGCCATTTTGATAGGAAAACGAGTATTCCATACAACCAATTTTTGCTGACAGTCAACCAAACAATACCTATGTAATCCTACGCATGTTTACCCAGAAGAAGACCCCACCATGTTCAATTGTACACACTTTTAGGATGGTAGCCCAAATAACTCACGCCCACCCAACCTGAGTTCCTTTATTTATTTTTCTGTGCCATCAAGGCATCAACACAGAATAATTTCATCTGTCTCCTTCACCACGTTCTCCCACTTGTGCCAGTGAAACAAATTTTTGTGCTGTACTGCATTCTGCAAAATATATACCATTAGTGCTGTTTTTCTAGGGTGACTGAAAAGCACGGAGATTTGAGGCACCACCTCGACGTAAAATTATGTGGCTTGTAGTTGGTAAGGAAAGGGGTGATTTGAAAGGAACAGGAGTTGTTAACGGGGCAGGTTGGTGACAAAGCCAACAAGGAATCCATGAGCTTAGGTTTTGCCACCCTGGTGCTCTCCTGAAGTTTCCGACTATGACTCTAAGCATTCCTGACCATTGGCCATGCTTGTTGGGGCTAATGGGAGATGAAGTCCAAAACATTTGGAGGGCACCAGGCTGGGGAAGGCTGAGCTCATAATACTGTTTGCTTATTGTCCCGCTATGAGAAGTTGCTTTTGTCTCTGCAGGAAAGTGTAATTATTCCCATCTGAAAACTAAATAATCAGTGACAGAGGGCTTCTCCACATCAGGTTTTTTATCCTGCAACTTTTCTGGGGCTTATGCTTCTGGATTCTTTGTGGGATTAAGATTGGCTCCTTCATGCACACTTCCTGGTGTCCCCCCCCCACCCCGAGTATTGGCTTTATCTGCAAGTTCTATATCTTTCATTACACAGCCACTAGATGGCACTGTTGACATAGCCCCACTTCCTCTTTACACATTTCAGATTCGAGCTGCTTCAAACTGCTTCTTTCTATTACCTCATCATTTCCATTTCAAAATAAGCTGCGGAAATGGTTGGAAAGCACGGGAGAGGTGCTGGAGGCTGACGATGTCATGTAAAGCCCGAAGGACCCGAAAACATCTGTGAGTAACTAATCTCAGTTGCAGGATAAAAGCCCCATGTGGAGAAGCCCAGAGTGTTTGCAGTATATTATGGAATTGGGGCTCTGGTGCTCAAGTGGGGTTCTCTGGTCTGCAAGGACTCTGTGATTTTTCAGTGCATGGGGCAGCATACGACAAGAATCCCTTTGCATATGTGGAGTTGTTCCCTCCAAATATTAGGAGTGTTGGAGGAATCTGCAGTGGAATCAAATGAGTTCAGACTTCTATGAATCCAACCCATGGATTCCACAGTGAACCAGCTTTTCCTGAGTTGCACAGATTCTGAGGACTTGCAGACTGCCTTTTTTTCTTTCTGGAATTTTATGCAAATTTAGTCAAAGGAAAATACATAAAATAAAAAACACTGGCCAAAAATGTGGATTTCCCCCATAGGCTAAAGCATGAAAATGCACATGGGGGAGGGGGCGTTTGGGGGGATTTTTGCATTTCGGGGGGATTTTTTGCATGTTTGCAAATGTGAAATAATGCAAATGGAAATTTGTGCAAATTCAGGAAATTGGAAAAAAAATCTGATTCCATCAATTAGTGGATGATGGAACGAAAGGCACCTGATAATCTGCAAAACGCAGATGGAATGGATTTTAAAAAATCCATACATCCCTACCCAATATAAATCATGTGTGAAAGCTCACAAGTGCAGAAGCATCTGGTGCATATTGAGTAGGGATGCATCTGGAATTATCTGAATGTCACTCTTTGTTCCAGTTTTTGGAGTTCTGAATTACCCAGTTGTATTTCCAAAATGGAATCAATACGTTAGGAAGTCTCCATTGTTCTGTCTTCTCTCTGAATTTTACATAGAACATTTCCTACTGCTTTTTCATTCATAGAAATATAGTAGGAAGCTTCTTTATACAGAGTCAGATCCTTGGTCCATCTAGCCCAGTGTTGTCTATGCTGACTGGCAGCAATGGCTATCCAGGGATTCAGGCAGGATCCCTTCCTTGCCTCACCTGGAGATGTGGGGATTGAATCTGGGACCTTTTGCATGCAAAGCATGTGCTTTACATAGTGAGCTATGGTTCTCCTCCTCTTCTGCAGAAGATATTTCCCCTTTTCTACATTACCAGTGTGCTAGTATGGACTGATGACACACTGCAACAAATAATCTTGATGGGATCATATGCTGCATGACTGCACCAAAATTCTTCCCCTGGCCCCTGGTGGTTTAATAATGTTCAACTGATGAAACCCTGCAAAAAAGCAAGCAATGTGGCATCATGATTTGTGTTTGTGCAGTTTTTACCAATGTGCGGATGCATCATTAAAATTGCAAAAAGAAAGAAAGAAAGGAAGAAAGAAGAATCTTGATGCAATAATGCATGTCATCACAGCAAGATTGCTTTGCTACAGTGTTTCATCAATGCATGCTAGCATATTGGTAAGACAGAAGAGGGGACATCTTCTGTAGAAGAGGAGGGGTGTTTTCTCACTTCATGTACATGGATCAGTAACACAAAGGGAGGGAAAGATGTGAATGAATGGGAGGAACTTAAAGCTTTGGAAAACCATGCATGCTCTCATTCTGGAATTCATTTTAGTAATTCTCTGTAATTAAAAGGGAATTCAGGAGGAGTGGAAGCAAGGCAGAGTGAGGCCACATGACAATAAATGTGAAATCCACCCATAGTACCTCACATGTGGGGCACTGAATGGGAGCAAGTATTTTATTTATCTAAATAATGGATTTGTTGGCTGTCTAATAACATAGGTTCTCCAGGTAATTTGCGCAATGAAAACACTCAAAACAAGAGCCATGAAATGTGAAAAAAACACACACAACTAAAAGCCAGGTGCCAGAACTAGATATATATATATATATATATATATATATGTGTGTGTGTGTGTATGTGTATATATATTTCAACCATGTCTGATACACCCTCCCCATTTTTCATTACTATTGACAGGGAAAAGAAAAAAATTCCTAAGGCTACAGGGAAGGGAGCCCTGCTTTGTCTGTGCTGCTGTTCAGCTCTGCACCAAATATTTGATCCAGGACCTTTAATAATTAAAATCCTCAACAATAGTAGCTTAAATCCCAGGAGAACAAAGCATTATTTGCTCTTGCCTCCAGCAAGATAGAGAAGCACCGAAAAGTTTGAAAGTCATATAGTTTACTGAGGGTTCTATATAACCCAGATGCAATAAAGCAATAATAAAATTCAAAGCCTGTTATGAACTTGCACTGACTCAGTTGCATGATTTACAGTACTTCGTGCTCTCAACCAAACGGCAGGGCGCTGGCTCTCTCTCTCTTTTTAGCAAAGACAGATTCTAATTTTTGTTGTAATGAGCCTCATTAAGCTGAGCTTTTTTCCTGTTTTTAAAAAACAACAACATTTAGATTCCCCCAGGTGTCCCTAGCTATTTGCAGGTGTCAAGTGGGATGTGGGACAAACTGTTACACCATGACTCCAAGGTGGCACGCACAACTCCTTCCTGCTCTGTGTCTTCGTTTCCTCACCTCCCCTGCTGATCTCTTTTGGGCTCCCTTCTTATTCATTCATTCCAAGTACTTCTAAGCTGCTTTTTAGGGCTGAACCTTCAGAAAAGGACAGATATAAAATGAATGTTGCATCTGTGCATTGGGCATAAGTGGATACTGCAAAACAGATGGGGAACGCTGCTCTGGATCACACCAGGGTTGCACACGAATTTTGCTTCTGTTCACAAGTCATGTGAACATGGTCCAACATTTGCAATCTTGAATGCTAGCGGGAGCACCTTTTTCCCTCGAAAAATGATTGCAAATTCCTGAATTTGCCATTGCATTTGAAAAATCCATATATCTTTTTTAAAAAGGCACACTTTCAAATAACACACACACACACACACACAGTCACACACACATTTAGATGCTTTAGTCAATGGGGGGAAGTATGCACTTTTCAAATATATGCACAGAAATGTGTCCTTTTCTCATTTGAAATGCACACTTTTCCCATGTGAATGAGCTACCCCCCCGCCCTGTCAAAAATAAAAATGGGAGTGAGCCAAAAATGATCTTTGAAGAAATGTATTCATGCATTGCAGTGTGGCAATGCAATGATGTCCCACCACATGAGTTGTATTACTAAATGCAACAGGAGCCTCATAGGGACTAGAGAGCTATTTCCCATTCCATTCCTTTGTTTTCTCATGCAGACCCTCCCATGAGATGGGGTGAATTCCACACCTCAGACAGCAGATCTGGTGGTGGATAGCATCTTACACCAGCCCTGCTCTTGTGGGTTCACTCTGCCCCAGATTCCATTCTTCCTGAATTCTGATTTCACTAGGGACATTTCTAAAATATATTTCAGACTTGGATAATGCGACGGATGCTGAAGCTTTCAATTTGTTCCATGTGCATCCATTCCTTACCTTGATGGACCAAAGCACACATTGGGTTAAACATACATTTCAAAAAGTCTGCTTAGAACTGGCCATCCCTGAAAAAAACAGGGATGCTTAGAACTGGCCATCCCTGAAAAAAAAAACAGGGATGCTTAGAACTGGCCATCCCTGAAAAAAGACAGGGATGCTTAGAACTGGCCATCCCTGAAAAAAAGACAGGGATGCTTAGAACTGGCCATCCCTGAAAAAAAAACAGGGATGCTTAGAACTGGCCATCCCTGAAAAAAAAACAGGGATGCTTAGAACTGGCCATCCCTGAAAAAAGACAGGGATGCTTAGAGCTGGCCATCCCTGAAAAAAGACAGGGATGCTTAGAACTGGCCATCCCTGAAAAAAAACAGGGATGCTTAGAACTGGCCATCCCTGAAAAAAAACAGGGATGCTTAGAACTGGCCTCCGTGAAAAAAACAGCCATGTTTTAAGCCTCCCTGCTTAAAACTGGCCTGGTAAGCCTCCCTGCATAGAACTGGCCTCTCTGAAAAAACAGCCATGTAGGACTCAAATCCAAATTAAGGTTGCTATGCATAGACCGGGAGGTTGGGGTTAACTCCTTACTCTCCATTCTGTTTTCTCTCCAGAAAATGCCAGCTCTCCAACTGCTATTTTGTCTTGGAGGTAGAGATGTCAGAGAAATCCTCCATGGAACCAAATGAGTTTGGATTTTCATGAACCCAGCCCATGGATTCTGCAGCGGACCAGCTTTCCCCCCTGTTGGGCGGATTCCATGGACTTGCGAACTGGTTTCTTAAGTTTCCCGAATGTTGCGCAGATTTCACCATAGAAAAATGTGCAAAATAAAAAAGGCCAAAAATATGCATTCCCCCCATCGACTAAAGTGTGAAAATGCACATTTGGGGGGAATGTGCGCATTTTTGCATGTGTGAATTTGTGCAAATTTTGGGGGGGAAAATCCGATTTTGTCAATGGGTGGATGACAGAACGAAAGTTGCCTCACAATGTGCAAAACGCAAATGGAATGGATTTTATATGATTTGTACCTCCCTACTGGAACGTGCTATATGCAGCTCCTTTGAGGGTGGGACAAGCAGCATGGAAGGGGATTTTTGGCAGGAAAATAGCTTGGGAAGAAAAGGGCCAGTCTGGATCAGGGCTCTGAATAGATGCTTTTTTAAAAAAACAAAAAGAGGTAAGTTGAAAATAAGCTTTAGAAATGTGAGCTTAATATAGTCCGTAGTTTGACCACAGTTACCGACACATACATGAGCATTGAGTAAAACCTGCAAAAATTAAAGATGAAACTTTTAAGCAGCCTTAATGTGATGGCAAATATGATAGTGCTGTGCCGAAAATTTCTCCCACTTTCCCCCCCGACCATTCTCATTCAGTTTGATACAAGAGAAATTGCTTTTGAAAAGAAATCCTAACACTGAAGGAATATAGGAGAAAGTCTCAAGAGCTGGGTGTGGATTTCCTGGGCTTACCTTGCATAGGAGGTGGCCTAGGAGTGAGCACAAGAGTCCTGTTTTTCATTGTACAATCATCTCTTTGGCCTTCTGCAGCCTCCCCAGCTTCCTACACTTCCATTGAAGACGAGTTCAAGGCACCATGAGATAATTCCTCCCATAGGGCTTTTTTCAGAGCAGGAAGTGCAGGCAGGCTGGGAGGCTGGCTGGGATTAGGAATGATCAGAAACACCACCAAAAGAAATTCAATATAAATTATAGACTGTCCTGAGAATGAGGCAGAACAATGGAAGCCCCTTTCTTGGAGGAAGAAAACTTTCAGGAAATTGGAGGATAGATTTTGTCTAAGCACTAACTCCACCTCATCCCTGGAGCTGGACACCACACTGCCCCCACCTGCATTGCGGTGGGTGCAAACTGGGGGGGCCGGCCTGCCAAGACAGTTGATGCTGTTGCAGCATGAACCCCCCGAAACACTTAACAAAAAACAAATAAGCGTTGCTCCAAGCCCTGCCAACGGGGAGCCCTACCTGGGAAAGACAGTGGAGAATTTCTCCTCCCCTTGGAGAAATTCGGTGAAACTGTCTCCCAAATGTCCCTGCCCACAAGGCAGGTGGAGGATTTTGAGAGGCCATCTGCACACAGCTCTAAACTATGATAATAATTTCAGATTGCTGTATTTTATGTTGCAGTATTTTACTGACAAGCTCGTACACTTCTGCACATCGGTAAAACTCAACACTTTAAATATATATATATATATATACACACACACACACACACTCACACACAGATGTGTGCATTCCTGTCAATCTTGCTTTTCTGCTGCATTGTATCAATCAGCACCAGTGCAAATGTAGATTGGTAAAACTCTGTGTGCACGCAGAGATGCACATACACACAGACTTTGATGCAATCCTGTTTTTGAGGGCGTGCAGTCTTTTGTTGATGCTCAGGTGAGCATTGGTAATGCAGGGGAGGAAGGTGCCAATGGACTACAGCAAGGATGGGTAAGGTAAAGGCCAGAACCGAATGTCAAAAGCCTTTTTCAAACTATCAGTTGAGGTGTTTCTCAAAAGTGATCCATTTCTGGTCCTACTAGCAGCCCACGGGGTGGGGAGAAAGGAGAGCGTAAAGGAGAAACCCTGCGCACTTTTGAGTCTGCCCCCATGCACTGGCCTTGACAGATTATCCCTAGGGCAAAGGAGCCTTCAATGGATTAAAAAAATGCCCCTCCCCTCAACTAAAGGGATGGAGAGCTCAGCAATGTGTGCACACACAGAGAGTATTCTGCATAAATTTTGGGAATGAATGGAACAATGGAACAATTCTTGATGGTTTGTGTCTACTTAGGGGCAAACCAGACCAAGTCCTTCTTAATGCCAAAATCCAGGGAGAGATTTGGATGGGGAGAACATCAGAAACATCCATGAGACCCACATGTCAGGAGTCGGGGTCTGCTTGTGTATAAAAAATGGTGTAATGGGACATATTTGGGGCAGTGATCAAGTATAGTGGGTTGGATCCAGAATGTGTCATGCTTGAAGTAAAGCTGTTGAAATCAGTGGCATACGTTAGTCGTGGCTAATGTGAGTAGGGATGCTGGAGAAATTTGAGACAGACTAAAGTGAGCGTGGATTCTAAGAATCTGACCTGTGGAATCTGCAAAGGGAAGGGAAGGGGCCAAGGGAAGGGGTAGGGGCCAAGAGAAGGGGCAGGACCTAGGAAAGGGGGAAGGCCACGGGAAGGGGATGAGGCCAAGGGAAGAGGGCAGGATGAAGGAGAGGGGGTGGGGCCAAGGGAAAGGGTGGGGCCAAGGGAAGGGGTAGGGCCATGGAAAGGGTGGGGCCAAAGGAAGGGGCAGGGCCAAAGAGAGGAAGTGGGGTCAAGGAAGGGGTGGGGTGATGGAAAGGGTGGGGTCAAGGGAAGGGGTGAGGCCAGCTGGGGAACACTGGAGGGCTGAATTGGGACCCTAGGCCTGAGGCCTTGCACCCCTGGCCTACTCTAAGCATGGCTACATCTGGATCCAACCCATTATTCAAAGAGGGGACATCTCTGATTGCCAGTCATTTCTCTCTGCCTTTAAGTGCACTTTGAAGGGCTTGGATGAGGCAGGCGTGCCCCCCCCCCATCAGACATGGGTTCTTCTGCCAAGTAATCTTGCCAAGTCCACCCCCAATGCTCCCAACGGATGTCCCCAGGCCATTTGAGCTGTGGTACTTTTCATTACTTCTGCATTCCCTCAAGATAGTTTTGCTAGAATTTAGGGCATGGGGAGAAGGAAAAACTGATCTAATGCCATCACTTTCTGCCCAGTTAAACTCCCAGCTCACTGTAGAATACCATTCTTTCCTCAGAAGCTAAGAAAGTGAAGGAATCTTACCTGTTCCTTCCAAGAAACTGAGCAATGGGAATGATTTTGCATGTGTGCCAACTAGGGACGTGGCCAACATTAAGTGGGTTCACATTTTAATGCAAGCTGACCCAGTCCACGTTTTCTGAATGCCTGGAATGGTAATGGAACCAGTTAGGGGGAAATCAGTGGATCCCTCACCATTATAATGTGGAGACTGTAGGAACACTCCCTCCCACCATGACTTTCCATTCCAGCATCACTAGTTTTCTGTCAGAAAAAACCCTGGCAGAGAGTGTACGGTGGATGGGCAGGCGGGCATCTTGAGAGCAAAGTGGGCAAAAACACCCAGTGCTTGGCGCATGCCACCAATTTTCCTGCTGCCCCCCATCCTGTGACAGGTGCAAAGTCCCCCCACCCCACCCTCCAATCATTAGCGTGTGGAGCTGGGCTTGACACAGGTTTCGTTCTCTCCTCCAACTCGATATCCTGTCCTTGCGTTACAATATAGATATTTGGCACGTGTTACGTGCTGCTGTCCTGCTCTTCAACAGCATGCAAATTGAGATGGCTGTCTCTCCTCCACCCTGTCCCCAGATCACCCTGATGTATGGTATCACTCTCCAAGTTTATCTCTTGCTCCTTCTGCCACTCCACGCTAATCAGATTGGAGCAACAGTTGCAGAAGCTGGCAGGCGTCTGCATTGTTTTACCTTGTTCACAGGGCAGACTTCCCATTAATCAATGCGACGCCCTCTCCACTCACTGCGGTGATTGATAGAGAACAAGGGCAAACGAAGGATTAGGAATGAAGCATGAAGCCTTCAGCCAGTGCATTATTAAAGTGTTCTTTAAAAAAAAAAAAAAAAGCACCTGCAGCTTCAAACCTAGACAACGTTGGAAGATTTCTCATCAACGATCCATTCAATATGTGCATGATGGCAAGAAACCACTGGTGTCCCTGGCCCAGGGTGCATCTGTGTGGGCATTGCCAGGCTAGGATGGTTGATGGTTGATGTGGAACTGGGTGCACCTGGGAATGCTCCATCAGAGTATAAAAAGATGCTCTAATTCATCACAGCAGCCAGGATTACCTGATGGAACTCTCGGACACAGAAAGCAGTCATGGCCTATGGCTGAAATGGCTTCAAGATAGGGCCGTGCACCGCTTTGGCCCAAAGCTCAAGTCGAGGCGGGCCACTTCGGGCTGCTTCGGGCCCCTTCCAAGGTGAAGCGGGTCGGGGGTTTCCGAAGCACTTTGGTGTGCTGCGAAACTTCGGCACCCCAGTCCAGCCGCACCGGCCCCTCTAACTCCCTACCTGAGCTGTTGCCGCCATTGCCGCTGCCTCCATCTCCACTGCTGATGCCTCCACCTCTGTTGTCCCTTCTGCTGCTCCCTGGAAGTTGCCATATTAACAATGGCGACTCCTGCAACAGGAGCCGGCATGCCCAGGGCGCGGGAGCTGGTGGGGGTGACAGCAGCAGCGGCAGTGACGACAGGGGAGGGGAGGTGGTGCTGGTGGAGGTGGTGGCAGCCATGACAACGGTGACTCCTCGTGATGGCTGCTGGCGCACATCCCGAGGGCCCAGGTAAGGAGCTGGGGGCTTGTGCAGCACGGCGGGGGCGTCAGGGGGCCCTCCGAAGCAGGATTTGGCCATCCCAATCCCACTTTCGGTTTGGGGCTGAGGCGGATTGTCCCCCCACAATCAGCCTGAAGCGAATCGGGGGCCTCTTGGAAGCCCTGAAGTGGCTTCCGAGTGTGTTCGGGGGGATCCATGCACAGCCCTGCTTTAAAAGGAGATGAAACACGTTCGCAGAGGAGGAGAGGCCTATCCGTTGGTATTAGCCATGACCAGTAGACCTGCAACAACATTGAGGAGTGCTCCTGTTCGCGGCTGTTCTCCTCCCCCACACTCTATTCCACCCCCCCTTGCTGTCTTTACATTCTCCCCCTCACCCCACAGCTGCCCTACATCCAGAGCTGGATGAACATTCAGAACCTTTGAAGCGGTCCCAGTCTTTTCCCTAGCAGGATCTGGAACCACAGGGCAGAATCCAGTGGTGGTGCAATGCTAGCCTAATAGCGTTGCACAAGCGTAAACAAATGCTAGTGCCATGGCATTAGCACTTGCAAGTGCAAAGGAGGAAAGCAGCCATTTGCCACCAAAATACCATTTTGATGAAGATGGCACGGTGGACCATCTCCATCACAACACCGTTAATCAGAGGTGCTGAGTTAATCAGGTGAGCTCCACCTTCTCATTAAATCTGTGCCTTTGACAACACCCCAAATATCTCTAAGAAAGCCGTACTTTTTATTGCCATATTCCCTGCAAAACCTGGATCAACAAAAGTAGCACTGAACTGACTGTAGGGTTACTACTGAGCACCGCAACTGAGTAGGCATTGCACCTCTCAAGGGACATTCCTGGCTCCAGGGGGGAGCAGTAATCATTTTCTACATGACTATATGCTCTTAATTCAGTTAGGAAGATTTGCAGCGTGGTGGCCAAACTGCTTGGAAACTTGAACTACTGTGGAGAAGCCAAAGGAAATGACTGTTCGGATGGGCTGGGGGTAGGGATGGTGGAGAATTTCTCCCCGAATCTTCGGGAGGCCGAGTGCTGAGGCATTTGGCCCCCCGAAAGTGTTGGGGAAATTCTCCGCCGGGCCCCCGCCCCCCCCGGGATGGGACTTACCATCAGCGAATGTCCCTCTCGGCGGTGGGTCCTGGCGGTGGTTCGGCAACGTTTCGTCGCAGGCGGGGGCGGTGGCTGGTCTCCCGACCGGCTGCTGCCGCCGCCATTACAAAATAAAAAAGTAAGTAAAAAAACAACAACACACACCTGTGATAGGCTATGTGGCGATTTACGTAGCCTATCACGGCTAGATTTCCAAAGTCAGCTGTGATAGGCTACGTAAATCGTCACGTAGCCTATCACGGGTGACTTTGGAAAAAAAAAAGCGCGTACGCAAATGGCGGCGGCCCATGGGTGCTGCCATTTGCGTTCCTTATTTTGGCACATCTACTCTACGTAAAGATTTACGTAGACTACGGCGAAAATAAGGGAACACTATTTGCGTTGCCCTTATTTTCGCCGTAATCTACGTAAATCTTTACGTAGACTAGACGTGCCAAAATAAGGAACGCAAATGGCGGCGCCCATAGAGCACCGCCATTTGCGTACGCACTTTTTTTTTTCTTTTCCCTCACCTGTGATAGGCTACGTAACGATTTACGTAGCCTATGACGGCTGACTTTGGAAATCTAGCTGTGATAGGCTACGTTAATCGTTACGTAGCCTATCACGGGGTTGTTGTTTTTTTTTTACACTTTGTAATGGCGGCGGCGGCAGCCGGTTGGAAGAAATTCTCCGCCATCCCTAATTCGTTACGTAGCCTATCACGGGGTTTTTGTTTTGTTTTTTGTTTTACTTTTTCTTTCGCGGCCGGGGAGACAGGGCACTTCTCCCCGGCCTGAATTTCGGCTGGGCGAGGTGGGGCGCCTCCCCCCCCTCGCCTGAACTTCGGGGGGAGAAGCAAAGCGCCTCCCCCCCACCGCGAAGCACCCCTGCGAAAAGGTAAGTGACTTTCGTACATCCCTAGCTGGGGGATCAGTTAGAATGGATGTAGAATTTTGTGGTTGCCTCAGGCTTCTTCCTTGGCATTCTCATTAATGGAAGCTGCACCAAATATGTACATCCAATGAATTCATTATAAGCAAGGTATGTCCGAGGCTGGACAGCCATCTGTCAGGGATGCTCTCACTTGGATTCCTGCATTGAGCAGGGGTTTGGACTCCATGGCCTTGTAGGCCCCTTCCAACCCTACTATTCTATGATTTTATGAAGGTCCAGCTGGAGTTCCTTGGAAAAAAATACATTAAGAGCCAGTCTAGTGTTAATTCCAGAAGGAACCCACAAAGATGAGGTGTGCCAGTTGGTAATAGAAAATTTGCTGTTTTTTAAAGTTGCTTTACCTGTAGTGATTATACTCATCAGTTCAGTAGCAGAACACCACCTAAGAGACATATATTAATAACCCCAGGGCATACTCTTATCAAGGCCACCACATTAGAGCCACATAGAACTATCTTCCTTCCCTCTACAGAGGGATCATGAGAATGTAAGAGTTGTGCTGGATCAGACCAAGGGTTCATCTAGTCCAGCAGTCTGTTCACACAGTGGCCGATCAGCTGCTCATGGGAAACTCCCAAGCAGGGTATGAGTGCAACAACACTCTCCCACCCATGTTCCCAGCAACTCGTATACATAGGCATACTACCTCTGATACCGGAAGTAGCATAGAGCCATCAGGACTAGAAGCCATGGACAGCCTCCTCCTCCAGGAATTTGTCTAATCCCCATTTAAAGCCATCCAAATTGCTGGCCATCGCTACATCCTGTGGTAGCGAATTCCATACTTTACCGGCACAATGTGAAGAAGTCTTTCCTTTTATCTGTCCGGAATCTCCCACCAGTCAGCTTCATGAAATGACACCATTTGGTTCTAGTATTAGAAGAGAGGGAGAAAAATATCTCCCTACCCACTTTCTCACACCAGGCATTATTTTGTACACTTCTACCATGTCTCCCTTTACTTGCCTGTTTTCTCAGCTAAATAGTCCTAGATGTTGTAACCTTTCCTCCTAGGGGAGGTGCTCCAGCCCCTTAATCATTTTAGTTGCCCTTTTCTGCACTTTTTCCAGCTCTACAATTTTTGACGTGTGGTGACCAGAACTGCACATAATATTCTAAGTGTAGTCACACCACAGATTTATACAAGGGCAGTATGATATTGGCAATTTTATTTTTTATTCCTTTCCTAATGATCCCCAGCTTGGAATTTGCCTTTTTCTCAGCAGCCACACACGGGGTCTATGTTTTTATTGAGCTATCCACCACAATGCAAAACTGCACAAACAGATACATCATTTATCACAGCATCAGATAGTTCACATTAGCGATGCTCAAGGATATGGTTCAGTCTGCATTTTTATATGATTCAGCTTGATTCATGCTTCCCAGACTAGTTCATGGATCCAAACACAGTTAACCTACTGTTTCCAAATTCCCCCAAATTTTGCAGTACAGTTTTTGGCTTAAAAAAAAATGTGTCAAGGTGCATATGAAAATGCATATTTTAGGAGAAAATGAGTACAAAAATTCACATATTATGATAAAATGTGTACAAAAAGGTGAATTTTGGGCGGACATTAAAAATAATGCCAATTTTTATGCGGCTCAAAAAAAAAGATTGATGTGGGAAAAGGGCAGAATGGATTTATGAATGAACACAGGACAAACGGACAAGGATCAGAAATAAACTGATCCATCTATTCCTAACGTAGACATGCTGGATGACATAAATGTCCCATCCGAAGGTCCTTCAGAACATGAATTTGTTAACTGCAACTCTTAACATGGCAACAGGGTGATTATGGCCTAACATGTTCACTGATAAAACACATATCCCTCCCACCACATAATGTGACTGATGTGATGAAACACTGCAGAAAAAAGCCCTTTAATGTCATTGTATGCATTCTTGCATAAAATGCCTTTTCAGCATTTTGCCAGTGCACAGGAGTGCATGTACACATCAGTAAAACACAGCACAAAAAGTATCTTGATGCAATGTTGCATATGATCACATCAAAATGATTGCTTTTTTGCAGTGTTTTTTCGATGCATCTTTAATGTTATAGGGGAAAATGTGTGTTTTCTCAGTGAATATGTATGCATCAGAAATGCAGAAGGAAGAAACAGGAAAAGGAAAGCTGCAAGAAATGCTTTATGCTCCAGCTCTGGAATTGGTTTTAGAATATCTCCTAAGCCCAATCTATGTGGAAATGGAATGAGAAGGGCTTTCTGGTTATATCCAGATTTTCATGAAATCGCTTTTGTCCGTCAGTGGCACATGAAGAAAAACAGAGAATACGCTACCCCCAAACCCACTTTCCTGGGTCACACAGCATTTGCAACTTTGGGGTTGAGTGGACAGAGTTCAAGGAGTAGAACTGAATGTCATCAATCTCATAGGTGCTGCTTAGCGAAAGAGAGAGTCTTGTTCCCCGCCCCTGTCCATGCTCCCCTGCTCAGGGATGTTTAATGAAAGTGCTGAATTAAGCCCCTGTAATTTATCCAACACCTCTCTCCTCTCATCCACTATTGGGATATTGTGAATGACTGAAACAGCGCTACTGTGATATTCTGAATGGGAAAAACAGGCTCCATACTGTGAATGGGTAAAGCAGGTATTGCATTATTGTGATTGCCTGAAACAATAATGTTTCAATACTTTGATACTGTGAATGGGAAAAAGAGGCTAGATGTTATGAATGGGAAAGCAGCCCCACTGCAAATGGGGAAAAAGAGGGGATGGGTGGGAAGGGGGTGGCCCTACCCCTCAGCCAGGTCACTGCCACGCCACAGCCTCGGGATTTAATGTGCGGGGGGGACGGGACCCTGCAGCAGAACAGCACAGGAGCCATGTTTAAGGAAAAAAGACTCACTAAAAGGACTTTCTGAAAATGCGACTTTTCCAGAGGGAATCTGCGTGGTTGCTGCAGACCAGTGACAGCATCATCTGTCATGAACAACCCTGATGCGCCGTCACTCTGCACTAAATTGGCCAAGTGGATTGGGCCCTAGTTAAACTGGAATGCAGGAAGAGCAGAATGCACAGTAGACCAACCAGATGGATAGAAAAGGGATGGAACAGTGAGAAGTCTGCCATCCTTTTTGGGCTCCTCTGTGAAGCATTCATGAAAAACTGACAAAAATGTGAAGACTGAACACCTGAGCCCACGGATGGGCAGAAGACAGAAATCTATGAGTAGACAGCAGGATGATTTGCAGTTTCCAGCTTCCAACTGATTAACAACAGCAGCAACAAGAAGCACCAAAAAATCTCTCCTTTCCCTAAATCAGTCTCTTAGAATTCCTGAACTATAGGAAATAAGACGCAAATGTATGTATGCATGCATGCATGCATGCATGCATGTATTCAAAATATTTCTTGGCTGCCTTTCAGGGCAGAAGCCCTCCCAAGGCAGCTTACAGCAATAAAATACATAAGAACAGTTACAATATTAAAAGTGATAAAAACATAAACACAATAAAAGCCAACAATTAAAACTACAATTAAAACCAACAATAACACCAACAATGATGTTAACAGCAGAAGTAGCAGTCATATTAACAGAAGGCCAAGGTAAAATAATATATTTTCAAGGCCTTCTTAAAAGTCTGCCATGACGGGGCATGGCGGAGCTCCGACAGCAGCTTGTTCCAAAGATGTGGAGCCACTGCAGAGAAGGCCCTCTCATGTGTGTTCACCCACCAGACTGCTCTCACAGCTGGGCAAATGAGAAGGGCCTCTCTTTCTGATCTTAAAGTGTGGGCAGGCTGATATGGTGTCAAGGGCTCCTTGGAGGCCTCTCTCAGACTAATCCAGTAGCCAAGTCCAGACACAGACAAATGGATTCTTTTCAAAGCTTTATTCCTCTTTTACAACTTAACAACTCTACTGTTAGCAACTAGATATGAGCAGCAGAGTACCTATGCCCTACGTTAGAACAGTTGGTCCCCGTTTGAAAGGGAATTACTGGCAGACCCCTGAACTTAAGGACTAGGGAGAGTCCCTCCCCTTTTCCCTTGGATCCTCTGGGCGCAGCCGTTGTTTGCGCGCCAACCGGGCACTACGCCTCCTTTCTGCGCCCTCCATTTGGCGCCGCTCTCTGCATCGGCATTGTGCGTCCATGAAGTCTGCTTCCTGCGCTCTGTCACTCCCAGGACTGCTATCTAAGCTAGGAATGCTGGTGGGAGGAATCTCCGTCAGCTGTTGGCCCTGGGAAAGAGGAGCGCGCTCCTCTCCCAGGAGCGACTGCTCTTCCTCAGAATCAGAACTACTCTGGGATTCTATGGGCTCAGTGTCCACCCTGACATATGGGTGTAGGACTCATGCGTACAGTAAGGGAGCGAGCTCTGCCCTATGAACCACCATTTTGCACCTGTCTCTACCTCCAGGCAGTATTTTGCTTGGGGTTCTAATACAAAAAACCTCAAAGCAGATCCCCCAAGCTCAAAGTCTGGCCATGACTGAATTGCCCACAATGACACCTATGCATTGCAGAGAAGATGGTTGTAGCCTCCTCCTCTTGAACTTAGTTGCTTCCCCCATCCTTCCGGAAAGTGCAGTCCATCTATTCCAAGGCCTGGTTGCTAGGCAAACATAGAGTAAGCCTCCCTCCACTCTGTCAGCCCCAAATCATTTCTTGTTGTTATCTGGCGAAGATTGGATCTTTCGATTTGCCCTTTAAGAGTGTCACACGACAATGAGCCAAAGATAAGAAATAATGAAGGGAAAATGACATCCTCACACAAAAAGAGGAAGGCTGCATAAATAATTCCTCGTCTCGGCAATTGGGGGATAAGGAGCCTTTGGTTGATGCATGCAGACTTGCTTTCTGCTCCGTGAATGAGACAAGGATGCTATCTCACCACGATGTGGAGCCAAGGAAGACCATGTGGGTGTGGATAAACGGAACACATGGGATCTAAGTAGGCAAGGCACGGCTGAATAATTAACAGTACCGGGCATTTTTTAAGACCCCCAAAGTTCCAAAGACCATAACTGCAAAGGATATTTTGCATATTCTTATCAATGATTTTATTTTTACTCCCCCCACCCCTCATAAAAGAAACCCAGACCTCAGTTCTGAAAAATGTTTTTTCTACTTACATTTCCTGGCATTTTGTGTGATTTTGTTTGGATGTTGTAACATGCTTTTCTTCTCTGCAAGCCCTGAAGATAACCTCACGAGAGAGCCCAGACCAAGCAATTCACACTGCCACCAGATGTGAGCCCAAAGGCCATGCGTGGGGATCTTGCAGGAAAGCACAGAACATGATGGGAGTCGTAGTTGTCTGGAGAGCACGGAAGGAAACTGTAGCTTTCCGATCTTGAAATACAATCTTTTAAGAAAAGCAAGGGGACGGATGGATAGAAAATGGTGGTTTCTCCACAATTGTGCCACCACCTTCATGGTTAGGGCAGCTCCAGGTTTTCAAGGGCTCTTGAGCAAGACATCTACAACGGCCCCCTTCCTCAGTGAGTCCACCTCCTTGTCGCCATTGTCAGCAGCTGCTGTTCTTCCTCCTTCTGTTTCTCAACATTTCTACCACTTGCTTGCTTGACACTCAGAGCTCCAGGGAGCAAGTAGGCCGTGGCATGTCCTGCTCCACCTTCTCCGCACCATCATTATCATTACCGAGGCTGGGCGGCAGGCGCTGGCGGAGCGCTAGGGGCCGGCCATGCCAGGTAAAGGGAACGAGGGAGAGATGTGTAGTATCTGTCCCCTGCTCCGGGCCTGTCCAGAGCCAAAGGATGGCTGGGGGAGGCATGACCCCATCTTCTGGCCTTCGTTTACTGCTCTGCAATGCCAGGTCTGTTACCCAGAAAACCTCCCTCATCCATGACATGATCCTGGATGAGGGTGCAGACCTGGCATGTATTACGGAGACCTGGCTGGCCGAGGCTGCTGCTCCAACCCTTGTAGCCATGTGTCCAGCTGGATTTTCGTGTGCACAGCAGCCGAGGGCTGGGGATCGGGGCGGGGGAGTGGCTGTTATCTACCGAGAGTCCTTGGTCTTCACCAGACCCCCTCTCTGGGAGACCAAGGTTGCTGAGTGCATGTACTGGAGGTTTGGCCCGAAGGGCAGTCTGGGGATTCTGCTCGTGTACCGTCCACCCCGCTGCATGACTGACTCCCTGGCCGAGGTGCTTGAGGTGGTCTCTGATGTGCGTGTACAGTCCCCTAACTTATTGGTGTTGTGGGACTTCAACGTACATTCGGAGGCCATCCTCACAGGAGCACCTCGGGACTTCATGGAGACCATGGTCTCCTGGGAGCTGCACCATATTCTAACTGGGTCCACCCATGTAGCCGGTCATGCACTAGACCTTGTGTTTGTTTCTGGAGAAGCGGGGAGTGATCTGGAAGTCGGGGGTATATCCACCACCCCCTTGTCATGGTCAGATCACTATCTGGTGACGTTGGACTTCTCGGTTCCACAACCCCTCTGCAGGGGTGGAGGACCCATTAAAATGGTCCGCCCCAGGCGTCTTATGGATCCAAATGGATTTCTGAACACGCTTGGGGATTCTCTGGGGCACGCCAACGGCCACTCGGTCGAGACCCTGGTGGGTGGCTGGAATGCCGCAATCACTGGGGCATTAGATCAGGTGGCTCCGAAACGCCCTCTCCCCCTGAACAGGGCTCGGACTGCACCATGGTTCAATCCGCGGTTACGAGCTCTGAAACAGGAGGTGAGATGGCTAGAGCGCCGGTGGCGGAAGTCTCGCTCCAAAGACGATCAGACACGGGCTAGAGCTGTATCTTCAGCCTATCACATGGCGGTGAAGGCAGCAAAAAAGGAATATTATGCTGCCTCCATCGTGTCTGCAGAGTGCTGTCCCAGGAGGCTGTTCCAAGTGGTCCGGAGCCTGGTCGGTCCTGTGGCTCCGGAACCACTGGAGCATTCTAAGGCCTCCTGTGAGGCCTTGGCAAGGCACTTTGCAGATAAAATTGATCAGATTAGGTGTGTTACTCTGCACGCTGTGGATACAGTTAGTGAGCAAGAGGAGGCCTGTGGCAAACCGGTTTTTTGGGATCGGTTCCAGCTTCTTCCTCCTGATGAAGTGGACAAGGTGCTTTCATCTGTACAGCCGACCACCTGCTTACTTGATCCTTGCCCATCTTGGCTCATTATGGGCTGCAGAGAGAGACTGGGTGAGGGGATCAAGGCGGTGGTGAACGCCTCCCTTGAGGAGGGAGTGATGCCATCAGCCCTCAAGGAGGCAGTGATAAGACTGCTCTTAAAGAAGCCCTCCTTGGATCCTCAAGTTCTGAACAACTTTCGCCCAGTCTCAAATCTGCCATTTTGGGGCAAGGTGATTGAGCGGGTGGTGGCAGTGCAGTTGAAGGCACACTTGGAAGAAACTGATGATCTAGACCCATTTCAGTCAGGCTTCAGGCCTGGGCATGGGACAGAAATGGCCTTGGTCGCCTTGGTGGATGATATGAGGAGGGCTCTGGATAGGGGTGAATGCTCCTTCCTTGTTCTCCTCGACCTCTCAGCGGCTTTCGATACCGTTGACCATGGTATCCTCCTGGACCGCCTGGAGGGGTTGGGCATTGGGGACACCGTATTGTGGTGGTTCCGGTCCTTCCTCTCCAGCAGGTACCAGAGGGTAGCACTGGGAGAGGAGGTTTCGGACCCGTGGCCACTTACTTGTGGGGTGCCACAGGGTTCCATCCTCTCCCCGATGCTATTTAACATCTATGTGAAGCTGCTGGGGGCTATCATCAGGAGGTTTGGGGTGCAGTGTCATTAATATGTGGATGACACGCAGCTCTACCTCTCATTCAAATCTTCACCAAGGTTGGCCGTAGAATCCCTGTCCAAATGTCTGGAGACGGTGAGTGGCTGGATGGGGAGGAATAAGCTGAAGCTCAACCCTGACAAGACCAAGGTACTTTTGGTGGGAGACAAGAGGAGGCTGGGGGATGTTGACCTGGTGTTGAATGGGGTATGGCTACCCTTGAAAGACCAGGTCTGCAGCCTGGGGGTCATTTTGGACTCCCAGCTGTCCATGGAGGCTCAGGTGTCAGCTGTGAGCCGGACAGCGCTGTATCAACTCCATCTGATACGGCGGCTGCGCCCCTTCCTTCCCGACCATCTGCTCCCATCGGTAGTACATGCCCTGGTCTCCTCTCGTTTAGACTACTGTAATGCACTCTACGTGGGGTTACCCTTGAAGACGGTTCGGAAACTGCAGCTGGTACAGAACGCGGCGGCTCGCCTGATTAAAGGCAGCCACCGGCGAGATCACATCACTCCAGTGCTGAAGGAGTTGCACTGGTTACCAGTTGTTTTCCGGGCCAAATTCAAGGTGTTGGTTTTGACCTTTAAAACCCTATATGGTTCCGGCCCAGCCTATCTTAAGGAGCGCCTCCAGCAGCACCAGACAGGCCGCTTAACAAGATCAGCCTCGGATGGCCTTCTCTCTGTCCCATCAGCCAGGACAGCTAGACTGGTGGGGATGAGGGAGAGGGCCTTTTCTGTGGTGGCCCCCACTCTGTGGAACTCCCTCCCTAGGGAACTCTGTCATGCCCCCTCTTTAATGAGCTTCCGTCGTGCATTAAAAACGTGGTTGTTCAGGCAGGCATTTGGGGTGGGTTAGGGTATTTTAGGAAATGTTTTTATTGTAGAATTTTATTGTTTTTAACTGTTTTATTGTATATTGTACATCGCCCAGAGTGGCTGGGTGACCAGCCAGTTGGGCGATTAATAAATTTAATAATAAAATAAAATAAAATAAAATCTGGGCCAGAGCGAGAGGCAGGTGAACAGCCGTTTGCAATGGTGAAGAGGAGGATCCAGGGGGATCTTGTCAGTGGGCCCCTGCTGGAGTGTGGGCCCTTGGCATATGCCTGACCATGTCTACCTCTGATGCCAGCCCTTATAACATGTGTATGTAACATAGAAAATGCTATGGCCATCCAAAGTGCAACTTCCTGGAGGAGAAGTCTTATCAATGGCTACTAGGCTTGAGGGCTCTGTGCTACCTCCAGTACCAGAGGCAGTGAGCCTATGTACACCAGTTGCTGGGGAACATGGGCAGGAGGGTGCTGTTGCGCTCATGTCCTGCTTGTGGGTTCCCAGTCAACAGCTGGTTGGCCACTGTGTGAACAGAATGCTGGACTAGATGGACCCTTGGTCTGATCCAGCAGGGCTCTTCTTATGTTTGTTTGCTTATTGCGTTTATATCAGGCCTTTTTTCCTCTTGTAAGGAACCTAAGGTGGCTTACATGAACCTCCTCCTCCTCCTCTCCGTTTTATCCTCACAACAACAACCCTGTGAGGTGGGTTGGGCTGAGAGTCTGCGACTGGCCCAAAGTCACCCAGTGAGCTTCCATGGCCGAGTGAGGACTAGAACCCGGATCTCCCAGCTCCCAGTCCAACACTCTCACCACTACACCACACTGCCTCTGTTGTTCTTATTCTCTCTATCTCTCTGTCTTTCTATCAACTCCAGTTTGGTCTGCAATGCTTGTACTGGGGGTTGGATGCAAGATCTGAAAGACGAAGGGCTCTTTTTTCTCATGGAAAGTCCCTCCAATGGATTCTTGAAGTATCCCCCCCTCCCCAACAGCTCACCTCATTCAGAAGGGTCTTCTGACTCTATGTGTAGCATTTTCAGGGGGCTGGAGGGACTCCTGTGGGAAGGAGGGAGTGGAGAAGTCCACTTCTACCAGTGCAGTTGATCCAGCTTAAACCTGGATCCAACCCTGGAGCAAAGGGTTATACTTTCCAGATTAGGCTGCCATTTATATATTGAAACTTTTACTTGAGAAGTGGGGAAGCCAGCAGGGCCAATGGCCAGGGATGATGGAAGATGCAATCCAAGAACATTTAGAGCAGCTTTCTCCAAGCTGGTGCCATCCAGATGTGTTGGACTACATCTTCCAGAATCTCCCAGCCAGCTATGCTGGGAGATGTAGTCCAACACATCTGGACAACACCAGCTTGGAGAAGGCTGGTTTTGAGGGCCACCAGTTCCCCACCCCTGGCTTTCACCTATTGCTTAGTTTCTCCCTTTCAGCCTGATAGGCAGCAGTTGGGAAAGCCCCGCTTAACGTCCCACCCAGCTGAGGTACATCGTGAATGGGCAGGATAGCATTGGAGGGGCGGCAGTGGGAGTAATCCTTCATATATCCTGGTCCCAAACCATAGAAAGTCACTGTTATCCCATGGATTTAAATCTCCCTAAATTTCTCCAGTGGGTGATAATGGGATGTGTTTAGCCATGGTTTGCCAGGTTACACTTATACACACAAGACTACCTGGTCCTGTTTCTTAGCTGAGCATGAGATTTTTAGTTCCCAGCTCTGTCCAGAGCAGTGTGCCTGTGAAAACCATGGTCCAAGGGTACATGATGAACCCCCCAATGTATGTCACCTTGAGTTCCAAATACATTTTGTATCACTCATGATGTCCCATCATTCTGGTGCATTGTAGGGGGAAAATGGCAGTCCTCACCCAAACGTGGTGGAGAATATTCTGAGAACATTCTGCAAAGCAGACTTCTCTGGGATGAGGAAAAGAAGGATCTCAGACATTTTCTGACACCAAACCAAGTTGCCAGATATTTGTTTATAGAATGCCCCAGAGTTCTGGTTTTATGAGAAGGGGAGGGGGGGAGAGAGATTGACCTCCACCCTCTCTTTAAACCACTCACAATTCTAGAAAGATCTATCATGCAGTAGAGATTATGTGGAATTGGTGGTACTGCCTACCAATGGACAATTGTAAACTCATGGAAAACGCAAGACTCCATGCAAGAAAAATAGATAATACGTTGAGCTGAAGTCGACGTTTTTCAAAGGCCATTTTTTCCTGATCTTTTTTTCTTTCATGCCCCTATAGAAAATGACCACTTCACAGAATGTTCCCCAAGAATTCTCTGCCATTTTTTTTCCTGGGGGCCACCATTCCCCCCCACTGCAAGCACTGGGATGACACTTAGGTCCAGGCCATTGTAGAGGAAGCAAAATGGTGACCTGGCTGCCCACACAGTTGCTGTGTTTTGCTGCAACAGCACCCTCCCCCCCGCAAAAAAATAGGGGGGAAAAAAGAAAGAACCTGTGCTACTGCCACTGGTAATGGTGAGCTCCACCCCTGAGAAACTGTAGAAGAATTTCTCCTCCTACCAGAGAAATTCAGTGAAATGAATTTCTCTGCCCACAAACAGTGGAGAATTTTGAGAGGTCATTTATTTATTTATTTATTTATTTATTTCTATACCGCCCAATAGCCGAAGCTCTCTGGGCGGTTCCAAACAGTGCTAGCAACATGCTGAATATTTTAAAAACAACAATGCTGAAAGACAAATATTTATTCCGCTGAACTTAAATGGCATCTAGTATATATAGATGGACATGGAAGGCCAAAAAGGAGGCCGGCGTGAATGAATGAGGAGCTTCAAAAGTAATCAGTGCTTTGAAAGAGGCATATGAGAGCCATAAAACCTCACATAGAGAGGCAGACAGAAAGCACTCTCAAGTGGTCTGGCGGGTGGGTGTGGGGGGAGGCATCAAGAAAGCAAAAGGAAGCTGAACTCAAGGTTGAGCTAAATATGAAGGTTTTATTATTTTGCTGGTTGTTTGTTTGTTCCCAAGCCAGCTAGAAGATGGAGACGGCCGTTAAAGGAAACAGGGCCCTCTGAGGAGGTGGCGAAAACAATTTGATGACAGTGGGAAGAGAGAGAAGCTTCTGAAAGCGAGAGGAAGAAATACAGCCCAGTGTATCACCTTGCAAGGAAACAAAGCAAGATGTGCAGGATGGAAAAAAGCAGATGGGGAGAAGAGGAAACCCAGCCAAACTGGATCAAATAATGCCATATTCAAGAGGTCAGTTTCAGATAAGACTGGCTCACGGCTCTCTTGCTTATACCTGGTATTGCTTCTTCGGACTGGAGGTAGCTCTCTAAGGATTTGGACAGAGGTCTGCCTGCGACCCTTTTAAGCAAAGCCATGTGGAACCAACCCACAGGGGCGTTGTCAAGGGAAGGCATCGTTGGTCACCTGCCAAGGGTCGATATGTCAGCAGGTGACGATTTTCTCCCTCTCTCATAATACTAGAACCCAGGGTCATCCCTGTGGCTGAGCTACAGTGGATAGATACGTGGTGCAGGATGGAGGTGACTTTGTGCAGTTCTGTCCCTCACAGGATCCATTTGGTTCTACCTACCTAAGACAACATGTCAAGATGGTGTGGAGAATGTGGATAGGGAGTCCTTTTTTCCCCTCTCTCCCTCTCTCATAATAAAGTGGGGTCATCCCATGAAGCTGATTGGTGGGAGATTCAGGACAGAAGAAAGGAAGGGCTTCTTCACATAGCACATAGTCAAACTGTGGAATTCTCTACCTCAAGACATAGTGATGACCACCAATTTGGATGGCTTTAAAAGGAGGTGAGGCAAATTCCTGGAGGAGAAGGCTATCAATGGCTTCTAGTCCTGATGGCTCTATGCTACTTTCAATGTCAGAGGCAGTATGCCTATGTACACTTGTCGCTGGGGAACATGGGCTGGAGGGTGCTGTTGCACTCATGTCCTGCTTGTGGTTTTCCTGTTGACAGCTGGTCGGCCACGGTGTGAACAGAATGCTGGAGGGGAAGCGGTCCATGCCAGGGTCCTTGCATGGGATGCATCTCAATGCTCTACCTCTTCTGAAGAAGATTCCTCCAGCAGGGGGATGACATCCAAGTTGACTCCCCGGCATCCACAGTCACAAGGATCAGACAGCAATTGAAATGGAAGAAGTCTGCGTGAGAGCATGAACAACTGCTGCAGCCAATCAGGGCAGATGCTGCTGCACTACCTGGACAAATAGTCTCACCTGCTTATCAGGCAACCTCCTTTGTTCTTAAGCTGTGTGCATTAGACAAGTATTGCTGCCCATCTTATTTCACGCATCCAGATATTGCACAGGATCTTGGTTCATTCTTGCCCACCTTCAGTCAGTTCCTGTGGGGTAACTCCCAGGAGTCTATCTAGGTTTACTTATCAGCAGGCTGTTCTGCCAGGTTGCTCTGGTACTGGTACCCAGGAGTAAGGATGTACAGATGTTGTAAAATCCGTATTTTGTGGATTGTTGGGTGCCTTTCATTCCATTGTCCACTCATTGGCGGAATCAGATTTTTCCCTATTTCCCGATGTTTTGCAAATTCGCACTTGCAAAAATGCACGGATCTTCCCCAAAATGTGGAAATCCCCCCATGATTCACATTTTCATTCTTTAGCCTATGGGGGGAAATGCACCTTTTCAGCCAGTAGGTTTTTTAGTTTTTTTTTAACCTATTTTTCTACGACTAAATTTGTGTAAATTTCCAGAAAGTAAAAACAAAACAAAACCAGTTGTTGGGGAAAGCTGTTCTCCTGTGGAATCCATGGGTCAAATTCATAGAAATCTGAACTCAAGGGCTGGATATGCCTGATCTCATCTGATCTTGGAAGCTAAGCAGGGTCAGCCCTGGTTAGTCCTTGGATGGGAGACCACCTGGGAATCCGGCTTCCTGCGCTGAGCAGGGAGTTGACTCGAGGGTCTCGTGGGTCCCTTCCCACCCTATGATTCTATGACATTGAACAAAGGGCTGGATGCATCTGATCTTGTCTGATCTTGGAAGCTAAGCAGGGTCAGCCCTGGTTAGTACTTGGATGGGAGACTGCCTGGGAATCAGGCTTCCTGCATTGAGCAGGGTGTTGGACTTGCTGGTCTTGTAGGCCCCTTCCCACCCTATGATTCTATGATTCGATTCTGTTGTGGATTTCTTCAACATCCCTACCCTGGAGTAGTGTCATGTGCAGAAATGGGTGAAAAGGGAAGTGTATGTTAGATCTGAGATTACAGTAAGGAATGATGGAAGGAATGAGGCAGGAAATGGATCCCAAAGGCAAAGAATGCAACAGGGATGCCTTGCAGTGCAATTTAGGGATGGCAGAGAATTCTGCCAAGGAATCCATGGCAGAACGGCCCCCGCGGAATCCCCCCCACGGAATCCCCCCGGGACGGCACTTATCTGGGGCGGATACAGCGGATGCAGCGGAGGTGGCAGCGGTTCCCCTGGCGGCTCTGGCGGCTCCAGCAGCGGCAGCAGCGGCTGGTCTCCTGGCCGGCCGCGGCTGGGCTGCTGCCGCCACCATTGCCATCCTTGCAGCCGTGATAGGCTACGTAAGAATTTACGTAGCCTATCATGGCTAACCAAAACAAAACCCCAAAGAAACCCCAGCATACACAAATGGCAGCAGCTCCGGCGGTTGCCATTTGCGTTCCCTATTTTTGGCCATAAATATTTACGTAGGCTAGAACGGCAAAAAATAAAGGAACACAAATAGCGCCCACTAGGCTATTTGCGTTCCCCTTTTTTCGCCGTTTTATCTTACGTAAATATTTACGTAAGATAAATCGGCCAAAAATAGGGAACACAAAGGGCAGCCGCCGGAGCCGCCGCCATTTGCGTACGCTGGGGTTTCTTTGGTTTTTTGTTTTGGTTAGCTGTGATAGGCTACGTAAATTCTTACGTAGCCTATCATGGCTGCCTGGGTGGACGCAAATGGCAGCCGCTATGGCGGCCACCATTTGCGTCCACAGCAGCCCACCTGCGGCCGGAAATCCGGCTGTGGACGGCCCGGAGCCGGCTGTAGAGGATTCCGGGGGGAGGGATGGAGTGCCTCCCCCCCCCCACGAACAGAATCTGCGAAAAGGTAAGTGACTTTCATACATTTCTAGTGCAATTACACACAGACATGCTGTTCCTAAGCAAAGAAAGAACAAAACCGTCTAATCATTTAACATGCAGCTGCACAAGGCGTGTGTTCTAATCCACCGTTAAATCCTTCTCTAGGAAGCTCAGACTTTTATTCGATGCTATATCAAGGCGTGGCTCTCCAGTGATGTTCAACAGAATTTGATATCAAAGGCAAGCCCATCACAGCAAAATCTGGCTTTGCCAACCTGCCGTGAATGTCAACGTCAGTAAATTACGTTATGGTGGGATTACAGATAGGATAATGCATAAGCAAGTGATGATGATAAGACTATAATTCCATCAAGGGAATTCTGACAGTGGCGCATGGTTGCGATCCGGAGATAGAAGAGTCACGTCAAAATTGCCACTTCTCTCCTCCTTTTAATGCACCATGTGGTACATTTATAAAACGGGTGTGAAGCTTTGGGCATAGGTATCAACATGATTCATCATCACCATAATTCTAATCTATTATTTATGGCAATACCTAAAGGAGACTGAGCACTGCACATGGGTAAGACTGAACAGCTCACTCCTCTTAGGCTCACAGTTATGGTGGGGAGGGGTGGGGGAGATGAGATAGAAGAGGTGGGAACTTGGAAGCAAAGCGTTTATTTATTCAAAACATTTTGACCATGCTCTTCCAACATAAAGGCTCCCAGAACAGTGTTCATATAATCAGTAAAAAAAACAACAAGAAGACAGCTCCCACCCACAGATTTACAATCTAAAAGACATGACACAAAAAAGAAAAATGGATAGGGAGGGAAGAGGGGGGAAAACAACCTGATACACCTGTTCTCAGGGTTAAACTGAAGTTCTTATAATAACTGGCAGGGATGGAAGCAGTTCAGGGAGAGGAGGAGCCTGATGGAGCTGGTCTTCAGCAGAACAGGTGAAATGGCCCTGCTTCCCACATTTCCCTCTGCTGCAGCCTGATGGATTCACTGCTGCCTGGTGACTCTGACTGTGAGAATACTAGCACACTACAGCCACTCTCAAGTTGTCACAGCTCTAAAACAGGCCAGGCCCCTTTAAGGGACAAAACCTTAGTCAGCATGGAGGTGGGGCTAGCCAGTCTAAAGTAAACCAAACTCCTACTTAAGGCTCAGTCTTGATTGGCTCCTTGTTGGAGCAAGGTACAGATGACCCTGCCTGGTGTCCAGCCCCGGCACTACTTGGAGCTTTCTGTGGTGCTGATCTCTTCCTGTCTTGCTTCCCTGTGAAACCTGGCTTACTCAGGCCCCCGATAAAGATCTGACCCATAGTAGAACTTTGCTGGAGCAGCATCCAGCCATGTGAAGCCTTTGCCACAACTGAGGCAGTGGACAGAATCAACAGGACTGATGGCCTGAAATGCCCAATTAGGCAAATAGATCTAACAAGGAATAAAGAAGGCTTCAAGCTTTTCCACCTGGTCCTTCCCCAACTTTTGGGGACAGTTGAGCTGAAGAACTGGTTCAAGCAACAGAAGCATTTTTATTTGCTTTGTTTAAACATGTTTACACCCCTCTTTTCCTCCTAGAAGCTCAAGGTGGCTAACAACAAAAATAATGCCATCTATATGGCACCTGGGAGGACATTCCAGTAGCTGTAGGATAGATTGGATCTGTCCCTTCATGGGCAGAGAGAGAGAGAGACAGAGAGGTTGAATTTTGGAGGGGGAGATCCAATCCCAGATGCTCCCTTCCATGGAAACCTCTGAGGCCCTTGCCTCTGTGATGGCAACTGAGGCAAAAAGAGGGTGGATCATGAGGTATATCATGGGTGGATTGGGAGACTTTGGGGGGGAACATATCCCAGTTTGAACTACATCACTTCCCTCTCATATGTTGCAAGTAGGGGTTAATGAGGATTTTGTTTCAGTTTTACTTTGATAAGAATTTACCAAAATGCAAAATTATCCACACTGGGGACAAATATATATATATATATATATATATATATATATATATATATATATTTAATGAATGTGGGAGAAACCAAAACTGTCATATTCGTACATCCGGGCCCAGGGCTTTGAATGCTCAGCTCTTAAAAGCTTGGGTTTGAATTTGTACATCCAGGCCCAGATTTGTACATCCAGATTTGATTAATACATCCAGATGATTTATACATCCAGATTTGATGTGTACACCCAGATTTGACAGATTTGTACATCCAGGCCCAGGGCTTTGTGTGCTGAGCTCTCCAAAGTCTGGGTTTGAATCCCCGAATATTCAGCCATGTTATTGCTTAACTGGGGTTACTGCCTCTTTTTTCTGACAGGCTCTTCATCTTTAACAGCATATGGTCCTCTCCAAGCTGGGAATAGGCATACCTATCGAATCTGGCAAGTGAGAATTTTGTTTCAGTTCAGTTTTGATTGGAATTTCCCCGAATCCTCAAAGTACTTCATATTTGGGAGAGGAAAGAACTTGAGATAAAAAAAAAAAAAAATCTAATGTGGGAGAAAGGAAAACTGAAAGGTTTACCCATCTGTCATTTCAATGGGAGGGAAATCATTCACATATTATTTGTATTGTTAACAACAGCAAAAATAATCACCACCACCCTGGAATAGGATGGGAGAGAGGAAAACAGGGATCCTCCCTCTCTTCTGCTCTGCTGGTGAGATCCCACCAGGGTTTTGGATGAGGTGTTCCATCCACCTTAAAATCACCACACCGTGGCTGGTAGGACTGGGTCATGTCATCATTAACAAACATCCTTACAGTTTAAAACAAAAACCTCTACACTTTCAAACGTGAAAACAGCAGCAGAAGAGGAAACTAAAACACTATTGAAAATGAATACATGGAACCAGATTAAAATGGCGGGTTAAACTCTACATATGAAATGCCTCCCTGACAAGGAAGGTCTTCACCAGCTTCTGGAAGGCCATTCGTGAAGAAAGGAGACTCCCCCACCCCCACCAGAAGGCTATTCCTGAAGCCAGGCACAGCCACTGAAAAGGCCCTCTCAACTAAGCATATATTTAGGGTTGTTGGGACATATAATAAGAAGCTCAGATTAGGGATGCTGGAGAAATTCGAGATGAACTAAATTGAGCTCGGATTTCTAACAATTGTTTCTGAGGAATCCGCTGCGGAGCGACCCCCTCAGGCCATGCAGAGTCTGTGGACTTTGGGATGACTTTTTTACTTTCCCAAAATGTTACGTCCTGAGGTAAATTATGTAAACACTTAACGTAAATGCTGACATAATAATTTGTGTATTTTTCTGCATGGCGAAAAAAATCCGCATCCATCTGTGGGCGAACGACGAAGCAAAAGGCGCCTGACAATCCACGAAACACAAGATGGGGCGGATTTTACATGGTCCATACATCCCTAGCTCAGATCAATCCTCATCCAGTGCATTGAATTAGCTGGATAGGTTTTCCTCTAAAACATACATAATTCTTGGTCATAAATCAGCCTCTTTATCGCCCTCCTGCCCTTCCACCTAACCTGGGCTTCTCACCAACTTCTATTATTGACACACTATTCTAACAGGCCCCATCTCCGTAAAACCTATCCCCCCCCATACACATTTTCCCACTGCTCTTCCCATTATAGAAATGCTGAGCAAAAACACAGAACCTGCATTTCAAATCCTTGTTTGTTGTTATGACAACACAATATGAATTTGTTCTGGGTGGTAGGTCTCCCAGCCTTGGGTTTCTAAGCAATGTCATTTCGTTTTGTTGTTGTTAAAAAACAACAACCGGCCTTTATTCTGAGCATCATTGCAAAAGTGCCTAATTTTTTATCTGTCACATGGCCAGATGATATATTCTTGCATCCACTTATTATCATGTAAAACACTGAAGGGAAAATGAAATACCACATAGCATGTAATGGTGGAGAAATCAATCACGGAGGGCTTGAGAGGGTGTTCTCCTTATTGGTGGCCAAGAGGGCCTTTTTCCTGCATTGGCTGGTACACCAGCTGCACCCTTTTCTGGAGAGGTCCAACAGTCATGTATGCCCTCGTGATATTCAGATTAAATGGCTGCAATGACCTCTGTGCACCCCTTCTCTGAAGGCTGCTCAGAAACTCCAGTTGCCTCAAAATGCAGGGGTGCTGACATAGTTTGAGAAGAGATACTGAAGAACACAGAAAGACCTCTGAACTTCTGAAGAAAACTGATGGACTAATTATAGCAAGTCCATCACTCAGCATTGTCTACACCAGGGGTAAGCCACCTGGTCCTGTCCAGATGTTTTCAGCTACAACTTCCACCAGCCCCAGACAGCATAGCCATTGGTCAGGTGTGATGGAGTTTGTAGTCCAAAGTATCTGGAGGGTAGGTGGCCTACCCTTGATCTACATTGATTAATGGCGCTCCAGCATTTCTGACAGAGCTCTTTCCCAGCCTTAGCTAGAGATGGTAGGAACTGAACCTGGAACCTTCTGCATGCAAAGCAGTGTTATCACTGAGCTCTTGCCCCTCTTAACTAGGGTCTAGCTGTGTGTGTCCATCTCCCACTCAGAGATTTTACTTCTCAAGTCATGGCAACATAGGATGCTGCCATACTGGGTCAGACTTATAGCCCATAGGGATGTCAGAGAATTCTGCATGAATTTTAAATGGGATCGAATTCTGACAAATCCAGTCTGTGGAATTCTCCTCGGAATGGAGTGGCCCGGTCGATCTGGACCAGAGCTCAGGTGGACCCTTTTTTTTTTTGTCCGCTGAACGGTGGATTTTACGAAAATAATTCCGAAAATAAATCCGTAAATCTGGGGTTCCGGGGGGGGGGGGGACGAACGAATGGATCGCCCCCCCCCTGCAGATTCCTCACTGGAATGGATGGTGGGGAATCCGTACATCCCTAATAGGCCATCAAGCTCAGTATTGTCTACACCAGCTTCTCCCAACATGGTGCCATCCAAGTGCTTTGGGCTGCAATTCCCAACATCCTTGACCAATGGGGCAGATGGGCATTGTTGTCTGGAGGGCATCAGGTTGGGGAATACTGGTCTACACTGACTGGCAGGAACTCGCTCGGGTCCCAGACAGGGATTTTTTCCAGCCCTAGCTGAAGATCCCTGAGATTGAACCTGGGGACTTTCAGCATGGAAAGTGTGTGCTCTTCCACTGAGCTATCTAGGATATATTTTATTTTACAACATGTATATTTCATATATTTGGGGCCCCCGAAATCCATGGTGGAATGAAGCCCCCGCCCCCCCAACCCATGAAAGGCGCGCGAAACGAAGCACTTACCTGCTGCTGTCCGAGCTAACTTGCGAATGGCGGCCACCCTGCACTGTTGTTGTTGTTTTTTTGGCTTGCCGTGATAGGCTATGTAAATACTTACGTAGCCTATCACGGCAGCTTCACAGGACACAAATGGCAGCCGCTACAGTGGCCGCCATTTGCATCTGCAGCAGCCCATCCGTGGCCAGAACTCCAGCTGCGGCCAGCCCTGGCTGGTGTGGAGAGGAGCCGGCCCAGGGAGAATTCTGGGGGGAGGGACGGAGTGCCTCCCCCCTACCGTGAATCCAAGTTGTGAAAAGGTAAGTGACTTTCGTACATCCCTAGCTGTACATTTGTTACTTTTGGCATTTGTTTAAGAATAGGTGAAAACTGAAGTGAATGGGGCTCCATTTGCATTTCAATTTTTTCAATTTTGAAATGTGTGGATGTTCCTTGTTCTAGCATGGAACTGGAAAGCTGCAGTCATCCCTCCTCCTACTTCCAGTTGTGAAGGTTTGAGGCCTACAGAGGCAAAGGAAAAACAAAAGAAGGTCAGGCTTAGAGGCCTGGAGTTTTCTTTTGGGAGGGGTAACCCAGAAAGGAGTAGTTTCATTTCTCCGGCTAAGTGTCAGTTTCAATTCTCCACTTAAGTTTCATTTCTTCAGGTTCGAAGCAGTACTTTTGATTTTGAAGGAGGGGGGTATATAAAGAGAGCGAGAGAGCCAGCAAGAGAGAGATAGCCAGAGCCTGAAGTGAGAGCAGAGTCTGAAGAGTGAGCAGGAAGAAGCAGCCTAGAAAAGTCTAAGTGCAGTTAGGGCAGAGGAACTTGCATTTTGCAACTTTTATTTTCTTTTAAGGCCTTTTGTATCACTCAGCTCTGTTGTGTAAATGCCTTTAGTTGTAATTTGTTTGCTTTAAACCTACTAGTAATCTGTTGTGGTTAAGCCCTGTGTCTAGAGTGTCAGTCACCCCATATCTACAGCCTAAATCCCACATTACTGGGGAAGGGAAGTTTAAAAGAAGGAAGGTCAGACTCTTAAAGGAGGCAAGAGATCTTTAAGGAGTTGCCCAGGGGGTCCAGGTCATAAGTGGAACTTTGACACCAGTATTCAGAATTCCATACCATTTATTATGCAGTCAAAAGAACAGCATCCACATGTAAGAGGGAATACTGTCACAGTTTGGGCAGAAAAGTACCATGAAAATTAAAAAAAAATATTCAGGGCAAGCCCCCCCACACACACACATACAGCACAAAACAAAACACTTAATTGGGACTGATCTCATAGACTACACAGCTCCCGTACATAAGCATCTTCTTTGGCTTCCTATTTAAAATGCTGGCAGTAGAGGCTGGTGGCTTTGATGTCAGTGGGATGGTGAATCCGCTCCAGGTGTCAGTCAGAACCAGTCAGAGCTCTAAAGGAGCTATCCAAGGTGCTGACTTTTAAAGCCCTAAATGGCTTTTGTCCAGGATATCTGGAATACTGGCTCTTCCAATATGACCCTGCTAGATGGTTATTGGAGGACCTGTTCTGTGTCCACTCACTCCTGCCCTTTGAAGTACGGTGGGCAGCAGCCATACAAGAGAAAGAAGGTAGGGATACCACTTGGCTTCTGAATTTCTCCCTTGGGAGGCCTGTTGATCTTCTCATCCCCTGGCCATAGCTCAATAGTAGAGGACTTGATGAACTAAGAATCTGACCTGGTATATGGAGCATTCCTACATTCCCACACATGAGCCAGAGTCCAGGCAAATGGGAAATGGCCAGGATTTTGCCTGCAGGAATGGAAGATTGGGATGTCGAGTCTGTCCAGTTTTCTGGCTAGGGATTGCAGGATTGTGTTCACTGAATGCGGGCAGAGGTTGCTGTCTCTGATTTCGGTGGGGTTGTGAATCCATTCTGGGTTTCAGTCAGAACCAGCCAGAACCCCAAATGAGCTATCCAAGGTGCTGAACCTATTTTGGGTATATAACTCCACTAGAGGCCTGGCTGGCTCTGACTGAAACCCAGAATGGATGCACAACCCCACCGAAATCAGAGCCACCAGTCTCAACTGGGTATAAAGCAGCTTTCTGTGTTTCCCCAAATGCTTGCTATTTAAGAAAGCATTGGGGAATATGATCGCTTAGTAGCTTGGTGTTTTTGTCGCTACTTACCGGTTGATTTTTTCTGCTGCTTGTAAGCCTTTTTGTTCTACCAAGCCTTCCTTGTCCCTTTGCATTCCTTTGTGTTATGTTTTACTGTTGGCTTGGGGGTGGTAAGCTACCTTGTGTATCCCAGTGATGGGATGGACAGTGAGTCCTTACCCGCTCCCCAGCCCAGCCACCAAGTCTGCTTGCAGCTGAGGCAGCACAAAAATGTCCACATCAAAGCACAGCCTCACAGCTCCCCTGACCACCAAAGACATATTCAGCCCCCTTCAAGCAGTTGTGATGGACGACGGCCTTTGCCAAAGTCGGCATTTCCCTGACACAAAATAGAGGCACAGGATATAGGCAGCAAATCAAGTGAGTGAGAGAGAGACAAGAGAAGTGATAGGAATCCTGCTGTGACCAAGTGTAGGCCGAGGAAATGGGGAAGGAGGACACAAAGGAGGCAGCTCCCTGAAAGGTGTTTTCTGTCTTCCCTTTTCTCCTTTAATGCCGCTCCATCAGCAGGTGGAAATGTCGACCTTTACATTGAGGTTGTCATCTCGTGGCTTGCTTGCGCTCTGCTCCAGATGCAGCCTTTCTTCTCCACAGTGACAACAGGGCTCCCTTCTTTGTTCATGCTGGTGGCATGGGAGGAGTCACAGTACCTGTGGGAGGGGGCTATGCTGCAGCTCCTCCCCATGCCAGCTGATGAGTTGGCTTGGGTCATGATAGCCCATGAGTTAAGATCACAGGACACTGCCTCATACAGGGCTGATTTGCAATGTCGCAGCGAGGGGAATTAGGGATGTACGGACTGTGTAAAATCTGCTCTGTGTTAGAGACCTAACATCTGTGTTAGGGACCTAACAGAAGCAGATGAAATTAAGAAGACCTGGAAAGAATACACAGAAGAACTATACAGGAAAGATCTTAATGTCCCTGATAGCCATGATAGCACAGTCACTGAACTTGAGCCGGACATCCTCGAGAGTGAAGTCAAGTGGGCCTTAGGAAGCATTACTAACAACAAAGCTAGCGGAGATGACAGTATTCCAGCTGAGCTATTTGAGATCCTAAAAGATGATGCTGTTAAAGTGCTGCACTCAATATGCCAACAAATTTGGAACACTCAACAGTGGCCACAAGACTGGAAAAGGTCAGTTTACATTCCAATCCCAAAGAAGGGCAACGCCAAAGAGTGTTCAAACTACCGCACAATTGCACTCATTTCACATCCCAGCAAGGTGATGCTCAAAATCCTACAAGCTAAGCTTCAGCAGTATGCGAACCGAGAACTACCGGAAGTACAAGCTGGGTTTTGAAGAGGCAGAGGAACTAGAGATCAAATCGCCAACATTCGCTGGATCATGGAGAAAGCAAGAGAATTCCAGAAAAACGTCTTTTTCTGCTTCATTGACTATGCTAAAGCCTTTGATTGTGTGGATCACAACAAATTGTGGCAAATTCTGAAAGAGATGGTAGTACCAGACCACCTTACCTATCTCCTGAGAAACCTGTACGAGGGTCAGGAAGCAACAGTAAGAACCAGACATGGAACAACCGATTGGTTCAAAATTGGGAAAGGAGTATGGCAAGGCTGCATATTGTCGCCCTGCTTATTTAACTTTTATGCAGAGTACATCATGAGAAACGCCGGGTTGGATGAATCACAGGTCGGAATTAAGATTGCTGGGAGAATTATCAGCAACCCCAGATACACAGATGATACCACCCTAATGGCAGAAAGCGAAGAGCATCTAAAGAGCCTCTTGTTGAGGGTGAAAGAGGAGAGTGCAAAAGCTGGTTTGAAACTCAACGTTAAAAGAACAAAGATCATGGCATCTGGCCCCATCACTTCCTGGCATGTAGAAGGGGAAGAAATGGAAGCAGTGATAGATTTTACTTTCTTGGGCTCCAAGATCACCACAGACGGTGACTGTAGCCATGAAATTAAAAGACGCTTGCTCCTTGGGAGGAAAGCTATGGCACACCTAGACAGCATAGTAAGACGCAGACATCACCTTGCTGACAAAGGTTCATATAATCAAAGCTATGGTTTTCCACGTAGCAACGTATGGCTGTGAGAGCTGAACTATAAGGAAGGCTGAGTGCCGAAGAATTGATGCTTTTGAATTGTGGTGCTGGAGAAGACTCTTACGAGTCCCCTGGACTGCAAGGAGGTCAAATCAGTCCATCCTAAAGGAAATCAACCCTGACTGGTCATTGGAAGGACAGATACTGAAGCTGAAGCTCAAAAATTTTGGCCACCTAATGCAAAGAGAAAACTCCCTGGAAAAGACCCTGATGCTGGGAAAGATTGAAGGCAAAAGGAGAAGGGAATGGTAGAGGATGAGATGGCTAGACAGCATCACTGATGCAATGAATATGGACTTGAGCACGCTCCGGGAGAGAGCGGAGGACAGGAAGGCCTGGCATGCTCTGGTCCATGGGGTCATGAAGAGTTGGACACAACTTAACGACTGAACAACAACAACAAAAGCTAGCAGCAGTGCAGTTATTTCAAATGCAATTGCAAATTTAAGACAGCAGAGCTAGAAAAAAGCTGGAGTGCTAAAATGCTAAAAATGCCTGGGAAAATAAAAAGGTCTTCACCTGGTGCTGGAAAGAACACAGCATAGGCACCAGGCAAACCTCTCTAAGGAGTTCATTCCACAACCGGATTGCCACAGCAGAAAATGCTCTACCTCTTTTGGCAGGGGCCCCTGGAGAAGGACCTCTGTCTGAAGATGATCTTAGGGTCTGGGCAAGTACATATTTTAATGCAGACCGAGCTAATTCAGTTCTTACACCATACACTGAACAAAACACGGTTATCCTTCAGTATTCTCACTTCTCTGAACGTTGTGATCCAGTTCTCCAATGATAAAAGGTGTACAAAAGCGGATATGTTATGGAAATGTGTACACAGTGTATAAATGAGTTAAAACAGCATACAAACATGTATTCTGTGAGGCAAAATTATTTGCAAAAATTAGGAGAAATGTGCACAAAAGCGTGCATGAATTTTTGAGCCTTTTTTTTTTTAGTTGCAAACTGATGTGGAAATGGAATGAGCTAAACTTTGGATTGGAAAGATGAGAAACTGAGAGAAATTGAAACTGATAGATACATCCATTCCTAGATTAGAAACAGGTCAGAAACCAGGGGAGTAATTTAAACACCTTTAAGATATGTTCCCAATTACTGGTCCCTAACAGCTGTCCTTTGTACTAATAGCACTTTGGGGGCTGTCTTCAAGGGCAGCCCCGCAAACAATGCATTGTAGTAGTCCAACCTATATGAGTAGGGATTTTGAACATTACCACCTCCCCAGAGTCCTAGTGTGACATGTAGGAACAGAGGAAACTGCCTAATAACAAGTTAGCCCACTGATCCATCTTACTCTCTTTCATCTACATTGACTAGTAGCAGATCTCCAGGGTCTCAGATGGAGGTCTTTCCCATCACAACCTGGAGATGTCAGGGGTTGAATCTAGAACCTTTTCCCATGCAACATCTCTGCTCTATCAGTGAGGGATGACCCTTCTTGTAAATCGCACACGTTGCCATCGTTCTTAGAGAGCCATTTTTGAGCGTTCTAAATTGGCTAGCCATTCTGTTTATATGCATGCATTTCTAAAGCACCAGAACTTTTCTAGATGCTTGGACAAAGATAAGAACAACAACAACAACAACAACACACAGCATCCCTGCAGGGCTGCAGTCTAAGAGACACAATAGAAAAACAAAGAAGGGTTGAGGTCAAAACAGGAAAATAAGCAGATGCAAGCACTCATTCTTAAAGCCACACAATACAAAATAACAATATGAGTGATGAAGGCTCTGGAGGGATGATGGTGGAAAATGTCTGCTCCATAGACTTTAAAACAGCCTCTCCAACTTGGTGCCCTGCAGGTGAGTTGGGAGTTCTAGTCCAATGCGTCTGGAAGCTTGCCTTAGATGTTGCTGCTGAGACGGCTCCAACGATTGCCCTTTGAAGGTTCCATGTTGCCCACAGGAGAGAACACTTGCCCCAATATATGCTACCTAGCAACCATGGCTAGGTTGCACCAGATGATTTGATCCCTTAGGGTGGGACGCTGACTCTTCCCCGCAGTCCAATGTGTGTGATGAAGAATTGGGGTGGAGGACAAGCATGGAAATTGTCCACTCCCTAGGCCTTAGATGCTGCTGTTCCAGCTGTTGCTCTGAGGCTGTTCCAGCTGTTGCTCTTAGAAGGTTCCATGATGACTGGAGAGGCAAATAGCCTCCCTACGAGGAGTGTGTTGCCTGGCAGCCAAGCCCAGATATTACTGACTCTCTTCCTCCCTTGAGAGTGGAGCATCTCCTCCAGTGAGCAGTTGGAGAGTCTGTAGCTCCTGGCTCTTCTGAGCAGTTCATTTTTCATATGTGTGTATCCTAGCAATACTGCTTGGGAGCTGTAGTCCAAGGGTGAGGGGAAGGCCACCCATTTCCTAGACCAAAACCTCATGCTGCAATTAGGGATGGCAGAGAATTCTGCTGCTGACTCAAATGAGGCCGGATTCTTTGGAATCCGGCCTCCGGAATCCGCGGCGGAACGGCACCACTCATCTCTGCCTCCCGAGGATCCCCTGCAGACTGGCACTCCTGCTCCGGATCCTCAGCCGATACGGCAGTGGAGGCTGCTGTTACCATTTTGGTTGGAGAAAGACAGCTGCAAATGGCATAGTGGGCACCACTTGCGGCCATAAAGCCCTGAGTTTTACATAAATAGAGCCAAAAACGGCTGCGATTAGGTAAAACTAAGGATTTTACGGCCACAAGTGGCGTCCACACTATGCCATTCGCAGCTGTCTTTCTCTAAGCAAAACGGTAATGGCGGCCGCCACTGCGCGGAATCCAGCGGATGCGGAGCCGCTCCAGAGGATTCCAGGGGGGAGGAATGGATCCCCTCCCCTCCCGCGGAACTCCCCCCAGAACGAAAGGTAGGGGTTCTGTACACCCCTAGCTGCAAGTGGCCCTGGAGGCTGGAGATAGGAGAACATGCTGAATTTCTCAGAGCTTTGCTTCAAAGCTTGGTTCAGTCCACTCCCATTCTTGTTTGTTACCTGTTTGCTTGTTTTTTTTACTTTGTTCAAATGGGAAAAGTGCACACCTTTGAGAAGTTGCACATTTTTGAAGTTGTGTGTTTTTTAAAAGTGCACATTTTGAGAACGTGAACGCACATTCAGGAATGTGCAAATACGTTTTCAGAGAACATGCAGTCTCATTCATGTTCGCGTTTGGGGCTGCTAACAAAGCATTTCTGAGTGATTTGTGAACTGAAATGCAATTCTCGTTCATGCCTACTGGAGGCTCCCGCAATAGCAAGTAGCCATAAAACCACGAGAATTGTCCCAGTAACCCAAAGAATACATCCCCAATTTTAAAAATTCAAATCGCTTTCTACAGTCAAGCATCAGGGCTTCCAGTAAGCAACTTCTGAACATGTATTCACAGGGCTTACAAATCTGGACACCAAACAAAGTATGAATGTTGACCATGTGGGAAGTTCATAATTGGCACACACACTTGTCCGGGCTGGCCCTACCATTGGGCAGAGTGAAGCAGTTGCCTTAGGTGACAGATGTTAGGACACAGCAGCTAGATGTTGGAGGAGAGAACTTTGTGTCATGTGGCCTGCTCTGCACCCCCTAAATTAGCGTGTTGACTTCAGGTGCTGTGGCAGATGGCATTCCAACATGAGTGTTGAAGAAAGAATCATCTGTCCATCTTTTATACACGGAATGGAAGGGGATGCCATCTTGTTCTTCACTTCAGGCAGCAAAGTGTCTTGGACCAGCCCTGACACTTGTATTATTTTATCTCAATTAATAGAGCAAGACATTTGCTTTGAGCTTACTCTCCCCGCCCCGCCCCTGTCTACTCTGCATTGCATCACTTTGGTGGTGTACCTCTTGGTCGCACTTGCTGGAATAAATAGTCTGGTCACAGCTTGGCATGGCTAGTATAGGTAAAGAAGGAATAGGAAGTATAATATACTATCGAATGCAGTGGTGTCGCGGAGGCAGGGCTCGCAGGGACACAGCCCCAGCCCTTTTTCATCAGCAGGGACTCTGATGTCATCTGCCACCCCCCTCAGGATTCCCTGTTCCCTCTGAGCTTAGCTGCGATCCTCACCGTCGCTGTGGGGGGAATGCATTTTCCAAGCAACCATATATTGCTCCATGTTGAAATGCAAAATCTTTGGGATGACTTGGTCTGGAATGGGCAATTGAGACCTCTTCGCTTTACCAAAGACGTGCTCCAGGTGGAGGTGAAAGCTCCTAGAACTGCTTTGTTGATATGGATCGACACAGCGGCCTGAAATGTTTGGACTGCCCTTGGAGACTGTCGCAGTGAGCTCCTGCATTTCCAAATTTATTACTACATCTCTCTCTCTCTCTCTCTCTCTCTCTCTCTCTCTCTCTCTGTGTGTGTGTGTGTGTGTGTGTGTGTGTGTGTGTGTAGTTCAATCCAGCTGGGTGTGTGGACGTTTCTGTTGTAGGGGGAGGGGGAAGATATAATGAAGGAGCTTAGGGAAGTCTAATGGGTAATGTTGGGGAGCTAAGGGAGTGTGCAAGGGGGCTGTTTAAATGAGAAGGGATCTGTCCATGAGGGCTGAGCTGAGAGGGTGAAGCTTCCATAGAGTATCATATTTTGAAAACCTAAAACGTTTGTGTTTGAGTGAGTGAGTGAGTGAGTGAAAAAGATTTTAACACCCCTGCATTTTTTCTCAGACGTCCAATTGGAATACCCCTGCCTTCCTCTCAGCCGGACTGCTATTGGATCTCAGTTGAAGGCTGTGTATCTTACAAGGTTGTACAATCTTAGAAGGGGTGTGGCTGTGAGGGGGCGGGGCTGTGACTGTCACAAAGGGACCCCTCACTTCTGAACTGGCCACTACACTACTGATCGAATGCCCAGGGGCACTCTTCACCTCCTGATCTCTGGCCCCGTCTTGTCGTTGTCGTTGACTTAACTTCTGGCCTGCTCCTCAGTTCTTATCCCTGCCTGGTCCCACACCTCCAGCCTTTTTCTGGCTTGTTGCTGTTGCCTGACTTCTCTGACATCCTGTCTCGATTTCTGGCTCCTGTAGTCCTGGGGAAAGTATTTGGCCCAGACCTTTTTGTCTGCTTTTTGGAGTGGGAGATGATATTTATTTATTTGTTACATTTATATCCCACCTTTCCTCCAAGGAGCCTAAGGCAGCCTATATGGGCCTCCTCTCCATTTTATCCTCACAACAACACTGCGACGTAGGTCTGGCTTTGAGCCAGTGCCTGGCCCAAAGTCAACCAGTGAGTTTCATGGCCACGTAGGGACTTGAACCCGGGTCTCCCCAATCCAACACTCTAACCACTATACCACACTGGCTCTCACTTCGGGGTGGGAGGATAATTTTATTATTTTGGGGAGTGGGCAGGCAGCTCACCATTAAAGATGAGGTGGGTGAGGGTTGAATGATGTACTATTGTTCCTATTGGGGTATTCTGGTTTGAAATTAGGGAAGAATGCCATTGGATTGTTCAGACAGCTGTTCCACTGCTTAAAGTTGTGGCAAAGCATTGGCGGGGGGGGGGGGAAATAAAAGGAGAAACCCTTGGCTGCCTCATATTTAATGGTAGGGTACCTCCCCTCCTGCCAAAGTATCAGAATTCACCCTACCTATCTGCTGAAAATTGCCCCAATCCCCCTCCCATTTGCACCGGTATGGGGATGACCTGGCAAAAGTGTGTATGGGATACTTAGCCAAGAACTAGGTGTCTGCCTCGAGTCTTGACTCATCTCCGAGAGCTCCCTCTGGCTCAGCCACGACAATGGGACAAATATTCATTCCAGTAAACCTTCTTTTGTGGTTTACTGGACTTCTTGAAATGACCATTGCGCTAACACGCAGGGCTTCTGAAGCAGCCATTTCACGGCAGGCTTTTGTGTAGTCCATGATTATCGCATACAGCAAGAGGGGGAAAGCCTCCAGAAATATGTAATGAAGGAGGATGGCTCAGGCAATGGCCCTTGGTTTGATATTGCAAGTACACACAGCTGTCTCTGTTTTCATCTCTGAACTGTTGGAGGATGGGCAATTAAGGGCTGAGGTTTCTTCCGCCTGCTCAATTCCACCCCTGTTCTTCAGAGGTCGCAAAGCGCTGTGTGTGTGTGTGTGTTGAAGGGTGTCAGGACTCAGGCAAAGGTCACAGGACTCCACTCTGTCATGAGAATTATGTCCTTCTTTAAACTATCCTTGCACAGATATATGAACCGCAGAGGATGATTTCTTTATTTATATTTATTTATTTACAACATTTGTATACCACTCCCCGTCCAAAACAGATTCTGGAGCGGTGAACACCAGAACCACAACAGTAAACAAGATAAAAGATTAAAACACCATATTAAAACTAGGGATGGACAAGCCCATCTCCGTCCGGGATTGGGGAGCTTGATGAACTGCACCCCCGCCCCACAGCTCGGGCCTGCACGTGCTTGGTGAGTTTCCTTGTTTGCCTTGCCTGCCTGCGAGCTCCACGAGTTGCCCCTCTTCCTCGTACCGGTTGCTAAGGGCTGATGTGGGGAAGGAGGGCCTCAGTGCAGCCACCCCCCAGCCTCTCATCCTGGCCTCTAGAGGAGGCCAGGGAGAGAACGCTGGGGTGCCGCTGTCACCCCTCTTCCGTGCGCTGGCTCTTGACAGCTGGTGCGGGGAAGGAGGGCCTCGGCAGCAACCCTCAGCCTCTCGCCCTGGCCTTCTGTATTGGCCCCAGGAGCATAACCAAGTCACCTGTAGTGTTAGAGGGTCCTAGATATCCATAATCCCTTGCTTAATTTTATTTTATTTATTTATTTCTATACCGCCCAATAGCCGAAGCTCTCTTAAGCTCTCTCGAAGCTTAAGTTCATTCTTAGTGCAATTCCCTTGCTAGTGAGCCTCTGAGCATGTAAAGATGAGTCAAAGGGCCAATAGCGCGGCCTAGCACATACCATACTAATGAGTGAATCAAGATGTGCCTGGGAAGCGCAGTTTGTCTTAAAGCTGCAGGTGGCTGTGCTGAGAACCAAGCCCAGCCAGTTTATGCTGGGAATGAATGCTAGGGGGTGCTTGCTGCTGTTATGCTGCCTCATTGCTAATCTGTATGCTATAAAACCCATGTTACCCCATGGCTCTGGGTTCAGAGAAGCTGTCTGATCCAACTATTGGGTACGACTGTGTGCTTAATGATTGTACTCAATAAAGTATCTCCTTGTAAGTAAACCTGAATCTGATTTATCACTATCTTGGCACCTCTAACCTGAGAGTTCAAAGCAGGCAGCCGGGGCAACACGCCTTCTCTAGAGGAGGCCAGAGAGAGAGAGTGCTGGGGTGCCACCATCGCCCTCCTTCCTCATGCCAGCTGTCAAGGGCCGGCGCGGGGAAAAGGGCCTGGTCGGCCAGCCCCCAGCCTCTCACCCTGGCCTCCAGCAAGTGGGGGGTGGGGAGCAGAGGATAGGGGCCTCCTTCTTTCCTCCATCCCCACCTGCTACAGCAGTGGCAGCAAGGGACAACCTGGTCATTTTCCGTAAGGCCAGGAAAACTTACAGAAAACCGCCAGCCTGTCCCGCAACACTGCCGCTGTAGCAAGGATGGGAGAAGGAGGAGAGGTGCTGCCTTGTCCCCCCTCTCCTTGCTGAGGGAGCAGGCACCTGAACTCTTGCCCGACTCAGCACATTGGGCAAGAGCTCAGGTCCGCGAGCTGGCATCCAGGTGGCCAAACCGGCAACTTCTTGCCAGGCTTCGAGCCCCAACCGGATGCTCACGACATCCCTAATTAAAGCCATGAAAAACAGAATGCCAATACAATCTGTGGCTGGTCATTTAAGGAATGCTTCCTGTAACAGAACTGTTTTTCAGGAGGTACCAGAAGCAACACAGTGTTGGCGCTTGCCTGACCCGCAGGGGCAGGGAGTTCCAAAGAAGGGGGACCACCACATTGAAGGCTCTTCTCTGAGTGGACTCCAATCGGGCCATAGGTCCTTGTGGATCCACCTTATTATGACGTCCCCCCAAATCACAAATAGATCCTCTATAAGGTTTACCTTTGTTGGTTCTACAGCACTAGCCACATGGAGCGCGAGGCTAAGAAGCAAACTATCTTTGGATGAGTGGGATATATGATGGGCAAAGGAGTCACAAGATCCGTGTCCCTTCAGACAGTGTTCCAGGGAAATGGCTCCTTCTGATCTGGAATACATCAGGAAGCACATCTGGGAATAACATGAGCACGGAGAATCCCATATGCATCCAATATGGTGGTTGTGAGGAAGAAAAATGGGAAGGTGAGAGTCACATGGACTTGAAACAAGCACACTTGGGTTAGAACTGTAGCTCAGTGGAGAGCGCCCATGTTTGGCATGCAGAATATCCCAGTTTCAATTCCCAGGATCTCCTTTCTGAAACCCTGGAGAGCCACTGCAAGTCAGTGCAGACAATACTGAACATTGCACTGGCTTTAATTAAGAACATAAGAACTTGGGCAGGAGGGGGATGTTGCATTCACGTCTTGCTTGTGGGATTCCCATGGGCAGCTGGTTGGCCGCTGTGTGAACAGAATGCTGGACTAGATGGACCCTTGGCCTGATCCAGCAGGGCTCTTCTGATGTTCTTAGATGGACTAATTGCCCAGGTTCCTAAATGGCAGCTGTCTGTGTTCCTAACCGAACAATGTCTAGAATCCAAGATGCTTTGGAAGTCCATGTCTGCATTAGACCTGTAGAGCTGACTATATTCCCCTTGGAGAAGATGTCAAAGAGAACTTGCCTAATTATCAGTTTGAAAGCACACTTTGAAGCATACAAAGGGCAACAGCTACCGTTCAGCAACTTGCAGGAGGATATGGATGACCTGCAAGTGTTGGTGTCCTTGGATGGCATAACTCTTTTGGGAAGGACTTTATGACAGGAGCAGAGACGTCTACAGGTACTGTATAGGCTTACAGTTTACAACTGTCAATAGACTCATTGGTTCTGCCAGACATCTCTGAAAACCTTGGGGCATATTGTTTGCAGCGAAAACCAGATATAGATGGTACTGATGGGCTAGCACCTGTGATGTCACCCATAGCAATCGCCAAGAATTCCCCCCCCCCCAAGACTGCAATTCTGATGATCCATTGGAGGATGTAAATCAGTTTCAGACTGGTTCATATCTGTAGAATACAGAAGTATAAGAACTATATTGATTGATTGATTGATTGATTTGATTTGTGCCCCACTTTTCCACCAAGAAAATGGAGCTCAAGGCACTCAGCTCTTTCCACGAATGTGGGTGTCTATGCTACTGTTCGATGCCTCACTTGCAGCTTTACTCAAAATGACAGGAGAGCAAGTTTTGGGAGAGTGAAGTATTGGAAGCTAATTAAAGCCAGTGCAATGGAGACATCAGTAACAGTTCCTCTGCATTAAAACAAAATATGTTGGCATCAGTCCACAGCCATCTGTCTTTATTTTTCTAACTCACTCCATGGGAAGCCACAAGCTGATGGCAATTTTGAAAATCGATTCAGTTTCTTTGGGCTGGATGTGTGGAGGCTGTGCCAAGGAAACGGCACCCAGAGTAAATAGAGGAAACTAATGAAATTGGCATGCACTTGCAGCTTAGTGTAGCAGCATTCTTTCCCAGAATGAAGGAGTTCCATAGCTGAGGTCTCCACTGAGGTGGCCAAGATGTGTTGAGGTTGTACTGTTGAGACTACAGGTGGGGACTTTTTTGTTCTCCTCTCTGGTTGTCTGCTGTCACAGCTTGGTATCCTCATCTCTATCTAGCACTCAGCTACCAGAATCATTCGCCTGTCTTGTCACTCCAGTCATGTGATGCCCCCTCTTCAATCTGGCTTCCTGTCTGCTTTCAGATCCAGCACAATTGCCTCATCCTTACCTTCCGAAAAGCCCTCCATGGCCTTGCCCATGACCTCTGCTCTTCCAGCTCTACCACAGAGATGTCCAACTCACTCATAGAATCATAGAATAGTAGGGTTGGAAGGGGCCTACAAGGCCATCGAGTCCAACCCCCTGCTCAATGCAGGAATCCAAGTCAGAGCATCCCTGACAGGTGGCTGTCCAGCCTCATCTTGGATGCCTCCAGTGTGGGAGAGCTCACCGCCTGCCTAGGTCATGGGTTCCATTGTCGTATTGCTCTAACAGTCAGGAAGTTTCTCCTGATGTTCAGCTGGAATCTGGCTTCCTCTCACTTGAGCCCATTATTCTGTGTCCTGCATTCTGGGGTGATCAAGAAGAGATCCTGGCCTTCCTCTCTGGGACAACCTTTCAAGTACTTGAAGAGCGCTATCATATCTCCCCTCAGTCTTCTCTTCTCAAGGCTAAACAGGCCCAGTTCTTTCAGTCTCTCTTCACAGGGCTTTGTTTCCAGTCCCCTGATCATCTTTGTTGCCCTCCTCTGAACCCTCTCCAGCTTGTCTGCATCCTTCTTAAGGTGCAGTGCCTAGAACTGGACACAGTACTCCAGATGAGGCCCAACCAGTGCTGAGTAGAGGGGAACTAGTACTTCCCAGGATTTGGAAGCTATGCTTCTATGAATGCAGCCCAAAATAGCATTGGCCTTTTTTGCAGCCACATCACATTGTTGGCTCATATTCAGCTTGTGATCGTCAACAATTCCAAGATCCTTCTCGCTTGTCGTGTTGTTGAGCCACGTATCCCCCATCTTGTAACTGTGCATTTGGTTTCTTTTTCCTAGGTGCAGAACTTGGCATTTATCCCTATTAAATTTCATTCTGCTGTCTTCAGCTCAGTGCTCCAGTCTATCAAGATCACTTTGAATTTTGTTTCCTTCTTCCGAAGTATTAGCTATCCCGACCAATTTTGTGTCATCTGCAAATGTGATCAGCATTCCCTGCACCTCCTCCTCCTCCAAGTCATTCATAAAAATGTTGAAGAGCGCTGGGCCCAGGACTGAGCCCTGCGGTACCCTGCTCATCACCTCTCCCCAGTTGGAGAAGATCCCATTGATAAGCACTCTTTGAGTCCGATTCTGTAGCCAACTGTGGATCCACCGGATCGTTGTTTCATCTAGCCCACTTTGAGCTAGTTTGCTCATCAGGATATCATGGGGCACTTTGTCGAAAGCTTTGCTGAAGTTGAGGTATAATATGTCCACAGCATTCCCACAGTTCACAAGGGAAGTGACCTGATCAAAAAATGAGATCAGATTCGTCTGGCAGGGCTTGCTTTTGACAAATCCATGTTGGCATCGAGTAATCACTGCATTGTTTTCAAGGTGCTTACAGATGGATTGCTTTATCGTCTGCTCCAGAATTTTCCCAGGGACTGATGTCAATCTGACTAGTCTAGTTCCCAGGTTCCTCCTTTTTACCCTTCCTGAAGATAGGGACAACATTAGCCCTCCTCCAGTCATCTGGCACTTCAACCGTCCTCCATGTCTGCTCAAAGAGAATAGACAGTGGTTCTGAGAGTTCTTCTGCCAGTTTCATCTAGCCCACTTCGAGCTAGTTTGCTCTAGGGATGTATAGATGGTATTAAATCTGTTCCACCTCTGTCTCACAGACTGGCAGGTATGTTTTATTCCACTGTCTGCTCAATGATAGAAATGTATTATTTATTTATTTGCAACATTTGTATACTGCTCCACATCCAGACAAATTCTGGAGTGGTGAAAATACAGATAGGATACAAGGATAAAAGCACCATGTTAAAATAATTAATATTTTACAAAAGGAATAGAGTTCTGATACACAGAAGGTGCTGGAAGCAACACAGTGTTGGCGCCTGCCTGACTTCTAAAGGCAGGAAATTCCATAGGAAGGGGGCCACCACAACAAAGGCTTTTTTCCTGGTGGACTCCCATCGGGCCATAGGTCTATGTGGAACCACCAGGAGCATGATGTCTGATGACCTCAGTTACAGGTCAGGTTGGTAAGAGAGAAGGTAAGGGAGAAGGTGCTCTCTCAAGTATTCTGGTCCCAAGTTGTTTAGGGCTCTGTGTCAGGATTCCTTTTGCCCCTGCTGAACTTCAAAAGCCAAATCAAAACACAGACAAGAGTCTTCAATTTATCACTTTTAATCCATTACTTCAATACAGATACAAATTGTCGGTGACTCACAGTCTACAAAGGAAATGCCTTCAGGGAGTTCAAAAGAAAGCTACGAAAGTTGCCCACCATTTGAAGAAAAGGCGGGCTCATTATCCTAACTTAAGGAGTGGGGGGAGATCTCCCTCTCTCTCATGAGGCCTCTAAGTGTAGCTGTTCACACCGGGCCAATCAGACAGACCGTCTAAGCTCTGTCCCTGCCATCTCCCTCTTGGCTCTGCGCCTGCGCCTGGCGTCTAAGAATTCAGGCTCTCCAAGCCCCACCTCTCCCCGTTCACTATCTCTTACGTGTGTGTGTGTGTGTGTGTGAAGAGGGGCCATCTCCATCCAGCTGGGCCTTTGAAACCTAAAGACTGTCTATCCATGTCTGGACAAGCCTGGGAAAGTTCCTCCCCCACGTCTTGCGGTTCTTCTTCGGAATCTGAACTACTCTGCCATTCTCTGTGCTCAGAGGCAACCTTGACACTTCGTACACTACTACTGGAACCTTAAACCTGCTCTGGTAGTGAATAGGCAGCCAGTGCAGTTCCTTCAGCAAAGGAATTCCATGCTGGAAGGGGGCAGCTCCTGACAAGAGCTGAGCTACTGTATTCTGCACTAGCTCCAGCTTCTGGAGCAGCCTCAAGGGCAGCCCCACATAGAGCGCATTGCAGTAATCCAGTCTTGAGGTAGCACTGTGGCCCAGCTATCCCTGTCCAGGAGTGGCCATCGCTGGCAAACAAGCCAAAGCCGGTTAAAGGCACCCCGAGCTGTAGCAGCCACTTTGGCTTCTAGTGACAGTGATGGAGTACACCCAGACTATGAACCTGATCTTTCAAGGGGAATGCAACCCCATCCAGAATAGGCAATGAACCTTAAACATGAGATTTTTTTTTAGGGATGTACAAGAATTTCAAGAATTTCATTCCACTTGTACTAATGTGTAGGGATGTACGAAACTCCCCTTACCTGGCTCCGCCGGGTTCCGCTGGGGGGGGGAGGTGCTCCGTTCCTCCCCCTGGAATACTTGCCAGCCGGCTCCACTCCGCTCCACGGGGATTCCACGGAGCTGCCAGCCGGCTCCGCCAGCAGCCGGACATCCGGCCACTGGCTAGCAGGGACGCAAGTGGCGGCAGCTGTAGCCACCGCCGTTTGCGTCCCTGTAATCAGCCGTTATAGGCTACGTAAAGACTTACGTAGCCTATCACGTCTGGCTTAAAAAAAACCAACAACACGCGCGTACACAAGTGGCGATGGCTATGGCCGCCGCCATTTGCATTCTTTATTTTTGGCCGTCTTAGTCTATGTAAATATTTACGTAGACTAAGACGGCGAAAATAAGGGGGAACGCAAATAGCGTCCACTACGCTATTTGCGTTCCCCTTATTTTCGCCGTCTTAGTCTATGTAAATATTTACGTAGACTAAGATGGCCAAAAATAAGGAACGCAAATGGCGGCGGCCGTAGCTGCTGCCATTTGTGTACACTTTTTTTTTTAAAGCCAGATGTGATAGGCTATGTAAGTCTTTACGTAGCCTATCATGTCTTGTAAAAAAAACACACAACCCCCTGACAAGACTGCAAATGGCAGCGACGGCAGCCAGTCGGAAGACCAGCCGCCGCCGCAGCCACTGCCGGAGCTGCCGGCACCCGGAAGATCTGCCCCAGGTAAGTCTCGTCCCGGGGGGAACCCGTGGGGTGGCAGGGGGGTGGCAGGCCATTCTGCCACAGATTTCGGGGGGCCGAATGCACTGGCATTCGGCCTCACCGAGATCCGTGGCGGAATTCTCCGCCATCCCTACTAATGTGCATTAGTGCTAATTCACACTTGTTCTAATGCACATTAGTGCTTATTGACATGTGTGCTAATGCGCATTAGTGCAAGGGCAAATTTCCACAGATCCCCTCCAAAAGTAAAAAACAAACAAATCCCAATCTGCAAGTCACAGAATCTGCACAACTCAGAAGAAGCCGATCCATTGCAGAATCCATAGGTTGGATTCATATAAGTCTGAACTGTGGATTTCTCGGACATTCTTACACTCAGCCAAGACCAAGACAAAATACCTGCCTGGTTTCCCCACCAAGATATTTGAGCTATTCCTTTATTCTACTGATGGGAGATATGCCTCTCCTGCACTGGAGGCATTCAAGATGAGGCTGGACAGCCAGATGTCTGGGATGCTTTGACTTGGATTCCTGCTTTGAGCAGGGGGTTGGACTCAATGGTCTTATAGGACCCTTCCAACCCTACTCTTCTATGATTCTATGAATCTATGAACTGGGCATGTTTAGCCTTGAGAAGAGAAGACTGAGGGCAGATAGGATAGCACTCTTCAAGTTTTTGAAAAGTTGTCCCAGAGTGGAAGCCCAGGATCTCTTTTTGATCATCTCAGAGTGCAGGACACGGAATCATGGGCTGAAGTGACAGGAAGCTGGATTCAGCTGAACATCACGAAAAATGTCCTGACTGTTAGAACAAGACAACAATGGAACCAATGACCTAGGCAGATGGTGGGCCTTCCCACACTGGAGGCATTCAAGATGAGGCTGGACAGCCATCTGTCAGGGATGCTTTGACATGGACTCCTGCACTGAGCAGGGGGTTGGACTCAATGGTCTTGTAGGGCCCTTCCAACCCTACTATTCTGTGATTCTATCCTCCAAGCTCCATTCAGTATAAGGCCAGTAAATATGAGTAACAGTGGAGAATCCTTGACAAAAATGACTCCCCTCCCCCTTGAGTTCTAAATTTGCCCCTAATTGCCACCTCCCCCAAACCCTTCTTCCTTGAGTCTCCAACTACCCCAGTGAGTACTGAAAATGCATGGCCCCAAAGCTCTCTCACCTGGTGGTTTCACAGCTGCTGAGCGTCTGCTGTGGTGGTTCTAATGCAGTCTTCCCCAACCTGGTGAGCTCCAGATGTTTTGGACCATTCCTATTGGCTATGCTGGCTGAGGCTGGTGGGAGTTGGTGTCCAAAACATCTGGATGGCACCAGTTTGGGGAAAGCTGCTTTAGTTGCATTCCCCCCTTTCATCTCTCTCCCCTATTCTTCTCTCTCTTCTTTTCTTTCTAACTTTGTCTCCTTTGCCCACTTCTCTGGCAGCTGTTCCATCCTCACGAAGGATGTCTCGACCGGCTTACTCAATCCCTCTGTCTCATCCCCAGGGCATGAAATGCTTAGAACAGTGTGCCAAGGGAGCCCTGGGATATGTTTGTCAACCCTGGGACAATGAAATTTCTCGTGCTAGAGCTGATAGCAGAAGGCAGAGAGAAAGTGTGTGTGTGTGTGGGGGGGGGGGGAGCCAAGAACTACAGCAGCAAAGTGAGTGGGTTGGTGGAGGAAGGAGGGAAGAAGGGTTTTTCCTTCTCTAGCTCAAATTCAAATCCAAGCATGAGTAAAACTCTGGGCCATAATGCTCAACCTTGCATAGACACTAGAATCCATATACTGAGTCTGGAATTTATCAGTTTGGGTGGCATCTTTGCTTCCCTCAATTCATATGCTTCTAGTCCTCACCGAAGAGAGGCTGTTCAAAGCCTTCTGATAAATCAGATGGCTAATGAGCCTTCCAGACTGTTGCCATATACACCAGAGGGATGGCCATGTTTCATGGCAATAATAGTACCCAGTCACAAATGCTCCCCCCACCCCAAGGATGGTTTTTGTTGCTGCTGGTTTTTGTTTAATCAGAAAAGAGGCTCTGGGTCTGACAGCAGAACAGCTAGCAGCAAAGGAATGGACAAGGGCGGGTTTAATGTGGATCACATAATCTATTTCTCATAAAGATGCAGAGCCTTTTGGAGCATTGTAAAAGACATATTTTATATCCCTCATTTAAACATCTTATAAATGTGCTTTTAAATCAGTGTTTGAGAGAAAAATATACATTTAAGTATGTATTAAAATCCATACTTTAATATGTATTTTGGGAGGCTTTAAAAACAGATTAATGTCACAGGGGTGGGTAATCTGTAGACTTCCCGATATTTTGGCCTAAATCCCCATCCTCTGTCACCCTTGGCTATGCTGGCTAGGGCTGATGGAGTTGTAGGCCAAAACATCCGAAGGGCCACAAGTTGCCCGCCCGGAGGACAGAATGAAATTACGGGTAAAAAAACATACAAAAGTGACACAAACCAGTATTAAATTTCCCTGTCCCTGCATGGAGCCCTCCCAATTTATAGATTACAAAAAGCAAAATCATAACCATTAAGGAGAGTGTAAAACTGGATTTGTGGTTTTGAGGATCTTCTCTTTAAGAGAGAGTCTACCATCTCCTCCTTAAGAGGGACTCTACCATCTCCTCCTTAAGAGAGAGTCTACCATCTCCTCCTTAAGAGGGACTCTACCATCTCCTCCTTAAGAGGGACCCTACCATCTCCTCCTTAAGAGGGACCCAACATCTCCTCCTTAAGAGGGACTCTACCATCTCCTCCTTAAGAGGGACTCTACCATCTCCTCCTTAAGAGGGACCCTACCATCTCCTCCTTAAGAGGGACTCTACCATCTCCTCCTTAAGAGGGACCCTACCATCTCCTCCTTAAGAGAGAGTCTACCATCTCCTCCTTAAGAGAGAGTCTACCATCTCCTCCTTAAGAGGAACTCTACCATCTCCTCTTTAAGAGGGACCCTACCATCTCCTCCTTAAGAGATAGTCTACCATCTCCTCCTTAAGAGGGACCCTACCATCTCCTCCTTAAGAGGGACCCTACCATCTCCTCCTTAAGAGGGACTCTACCATCTCCTCCTTAAGAGGGACCCTACCATCTCCTCCTTAAGAGAGAGTCTACCATCTCCTCATTAAGAGGGACCCTACCATCTCCTCCTTAAGAGGGACTCTACCATCTCCTCCTTAAGAGGGACCCTACCATCTCCTCCTTAAGAGAGAGTCTACCATCTCCTCCTTAAGAGAGAGTCTACCATCTCCTCCTTAAGAGGAACTCTACCATCTCCTCTTTAAGAGGGACCCTACCATCTCCTCCTTAAGAGGGACCCTACCATCTCCTCCTTAAGAGGGACTCTACCATCTCCTCCTTAAGAGGGACCCTACCATCTCCTCCTTAAGAGGGACTCTACCATCTCCTCCTTAAGAGGGACCCTACCATCTCCTCCTTAAGAGGGACTCTACCATCTCCTCCTTAAGAGGGACCCTACCATCTCCTCCTTAAGAGGGACCCTACCATCTCCTCCTTAAGAGAGAGTCTACCATCTCCTCCTTAAGAGGGACTCTACCATCTCCTCTTTAAGAGGGACCCTACCATCTCCTCCTTAAGAGGGACTCTACCATCTCCTCCTTAAGAGGGACCCTACCATCTCCTCCTTAAGAGAGAGTCTACCGTATCATCCTTAAGAGAGATTTTACCATCTTGTCCTTAAGAGAGACTCTACCATCTCCTCCATCGTCCTCCAGAAGACACTTTTTCTGATAAAATTTCTCAGATTTTTTTTTCCTTTTCAATCCCCCCGCCTCTAGAAAAAGAAGGCCACTTTGCATAATTTCCTCCAATGATTCTCCACTAATTTTTGTGGTGGTGGTCACCATTACACCCTTCCCCCCCCCACACACACTATGCCCTGGAATTATGCTATGTCTGGGGCCTAGTGAGAAGATGGAGGTGGTCAGTTTGCCAACATAGTTGCTGCTGGTGCGCCCTCTTGCAGCAGCAAAATAGTAAATACAAATCCGAGGTTGGATCCAGATTTAGTCATACTTAGAGTAGAACCATTGAAATCAAGGAGATTTCAGTTAGCTGGGACTAACTTAAGTCCCCATGGATTTCAGTGGGTGTACTCTAAGTATGACTAAATCTGGATCCAACCCCAGGGAAAAAAAGGTGAGTCCCATCCCTGAGAAACTGTTGGAGAATTTCTTTCACTAGCTTAAATGGCAAAAATGCAAACTTGGAGGAGATATGTGCGTTATTCACTTTTTTCACTTTCGGGGAGATTTGTGCACATTCGTATTAGTGAAATAATAAATGCAAACTAGTGCTATTACACATTAACTAATGCAGATTAGCACATTTGCGCACACGCGTGAATGTGAATTAGTGGTAGTTGTGAATGAGCACACATAGAATGAAATTCTGGTAAAAACAGAAATCTGATTCCATCAGTGAGCAGATGATGAAATGAAATGCACTCCACAGTTCACGAAATACAGACAGAATGGATTTTGCAGTGGATTAAATCCATACATCTCTATTGACCTGTGACCACCACCTGGAAGTGAACTACCCGCCCCCCTTCCCAGCTACTGCTTGTTTTACCTCAGATTGGTGTGACTTTAACACCCAAAGCCAGACTGAAACCCAATTGGAGGTTTTCGTTTTAGACAAAAGAGCCTAAGATTAGAGATTTCAGTTCACTCATTCCACCTTCCATCTTCACTCCAAACAGTCTTCAATTGGGCCTATTTTTTGTTTATTTGTTTTGTTCCAAGCTGTCTAAGATGGAGTAGAACCAAGCTGGGTTTAAAAGGAGTATCAAGGGAAGTCCTGAGAAACTAAAGGGCTGTTCCCTCCAACATTTCACAGCTGAGAGTAGGGACATGTTTGTAGCATCCCAAACACCCCAGTTCTCATACTAGAGATAATTGTTCCAGCCCCATCATATTACACTTTGCCAAACCCTCTACACTGTCATATTGTGTCTTCGTTTACTCCACAATAACATGCAGAAATGGGATGGAATGGATTTATGATTGAATGCATGGACTAGAAATAGACTGATACATCCCGCTTAGGATCAAAGATCCAGAGCTCAGGTAACCACATTGTCTGAACAAAGTACCATTATGACAGGAAGCCCATTAACACTTCTTCCTGCCCTGTAGGAGCCCATGGCTGGCCTGGATGGAGTCCATCCAGAAGGCTTTTCACTGAGAAGCTGCAGTGATATGGCTCACCACATGGGACAGTGGTCACCAGTTCCTGAAACTAGCATAGTTAGTGCAGGGTACCATGTTATTTCTGGAATGGAAACCAAGAGATTTGAAGATGGTGCTAGTCCATGTTCCTGTTGGGGAGGAGGTCCACCCCTTCTCTGGCTAAAGCTAGTGCTGTGTGAGTGAAAGAGTTCTCATTAGGACATATAATAGCTGTCAAGACCCCCTAGCCCTCAGGCCTTCCAACGTGTAGAAGAAGATTCTGATGAGGATGAGATGCAGGCTACTTCCCCATGGGTCCAACAGTCAGTGACTTCTTGGGGACCCTGCCATTGTCATCGGGCTCAGAGGATGAGTCCCTCAAATAACTTCCATCTCCCTATCCTTGCAGAAGCCCCAGCCTAGAAAGATGACATCCTCCTATTGTAGTAGGAGAGACTTACAGCCAGCAGGACCCACTTGGAGCTATCCAAGCTCCTATTTTCTTCTTGCCTTGTTCTGATTGCTATCAGATGTTACCCACTACCCGCTTCCCCTGTGAGCATCAAGGGAGCACAGAATAGGACAATAGCCAGTTTCTAAGACTCAATTGCATTCATAGAATCATAGAGTCATAGAATCATAGAATAGTAGGGTTAGAAGGGGCCTATAAGACCATCGAATCCAGCCCCCTGCTCAATGCAGAAATCCAAGTCAAAGCATCCCCGACAGATGGCTGTACAGCTTTGTCTTGAGTGCCTCCAGTGTAGGAGAGCCCACCACCGCCCTAGGTCATGGGTTCAATTGTATTGCTCTAACAGTCAGGAGGTTTTTCCTGATGTTCAGCCGGAATCTGGCTTCCTGTAACTTGAGCCCATTCTTCCATGTCCTACACTCTAGGATGATGGAGGAGAGATCCTGCCTTCCTATCTGTGACAACTTTTCAAGGACTTGAAGAGAGCACTATCCTATCTCCCCTCAGTCTTCTCTTTTCAAGGCTAAACAGGTCCAGTTCTTTCAGTCTCTCCTCATAGGGCTTTGTTTCCAGTCCCCTGATCATCTTCATTGCCCTCCTCTGGACCCGCTCCAGCTTGTCTGCATCCTTCTTCAAGTGCGGTGCCCAGAACTGGACACGGTACTCCAGATGAGGCCTAACCAGTGCCGAGTAGAGGGGAACTAGTCCTTCATGTGATTTGGAAGCTATACTTCTATTAATGCAGCCAAAAATAGCATTGGCCTTTTTTATTCAAGCATCACACCATGGAATACAGCTTAGAGCTACAGCCTATGGAGATGAAAGGGAAAAACTGAGTAAATTGGGGCTGGGCCAGTGTCTCCCCTTGAGTTCTGTGGGACAAAATGAAGAAAATGCAGTCTGGAACACTGTTCAGAGGAAGCAACAGTATTCAGAAGCTGCACATAATTGCACCCCTCCACACGCATACACACCTTTCAGACCATCGCTGCAAGGAGAAGGCAAACCCCTCCAGAATAGATTGAACTTGACCTATTGCTATCAGAGTCCAAGGGGGGCGAGCCAGTGAAAACCTGTTGAGCTTCACTCTGCAAATAGATTCCTGCGACATCCCTACCACTCTCCCACTTGCTTTCCTTTCTGCTGTTCCAGAAGTGGGAGGAAAGTTTCTTTCCCACCATCCCCTCCTGAAGCCAGGTACAGCAGTAAGCCAAGTGCAAGGAGCTCTGGGAAAACTTTGTCCCCAGTGCGCAGCACCAGCTGGGGGAAGGAGGAACAGAATGTATCATAGAATCATAGAATAGTAGGGTTGGAAGGGGCCTACAAAGCCATCGAGTCCAACCCCCTGCTCAGTGCAGGAATCCGAGTCAAAGCATCCCCGACAGATGGCTGTCCAGCCTCATCTTGATTATGCCTCCAGTGTGGGAGAGCCCACCACCTCCCTAGGGAATTGGTTCCATGAGATCTTCTTCCCTCCTGCCTGAGCACCAGCAAGGTAAATAGGCAAGAAGGAACGAGGGTGTGAAGCTCATAGGTGTGGGGGAAGGAGGGGAGGGGAGGAACATGCCTAGGCAGTTGGGATAAGTTCAGTTCTTCTACAGCCAAGATAAATAAAATCTGAACCAGCATCTGGCTTCCTTCCTCAGCTCTGGCTCCTCTGATGACCTCAGTGACTGGGCAGGTTGGTAAAGGAGAAGGCGTTCTCTTGAATATCCTGGTCCCAAGTTGTTTAGGGCTTCATACACGAATAACAAAACCTTAAACCTGGCCCAGTAGCAAATAGGCAGCCAGTGCATTTCCCTCAGCAAAGGAGTGACATACTGAAAAGGGGCAGTGAGAGGAGGTGGGACTTTTTATATGCAACCGAAGGCTGTCTATATGGATCCAACTTCCTAGGGAGTTGGTGGGGTCTCCATCACTGGAAGTATTCAACCAGAGAGTGGGCAGCCATCTGTCAGGGATGCTTTAAACTGGATTCCTGGACTGAACAGGGGGGTTGTTTGTTTGTTTGTTTCTATATTGCCCAATAAAAGAAAGTGCAAAAGCTGGGTTGCAGTTAAACCTCAAAAAAACCAAGGTTATGGCAACCAGCTTGATTGATAACTGGCAAATAGAGGGAGAAAATGTGGAGGCAGTGACAGACTTGGTATTTCTAGGCACAAAGATTGCTGCAGATGCTGACTGCAGCCAGGAAATCAGAAGACGTTTACTTCTTGGGAGGACAGCAATGACAAATCTTGATAAAATAGTGAAGAGCAGAGACATCACACTGACAACAAAGGTCTGCATAGTTCAAGCAATGGTATTCCCCATAGTAATCTATGGCTGTGAGAGCTGGACCATAAGGAAGGCTGAGCAAAGGAAGATCGATGCTTTTGAACTGTGGTGTTGGAGGAAAATTCTGAGAGTGCCTTGGGCTGCAAGAAGATAAAACCAGTCCATACTCCAGGAAATAAAGCCAGACTGCTCACTTGAGGGAATGATCTTAAAGGCAAAACTGAAGTACTTTGGCCACATCATGAGAAGACAGGATACCCTGGAGAAGATGCTGATGCTAGGGAACGTGGAAGACCAAAGGAAGAGGGGCCGACCAAGGGCAAGATGGATGGATGATATTCTGGAGGTGACGGACCCAACCTTGGGGGAGCTGGGGGTGGTGATGGCTGACAGGAAGCTCTGGCGTGGGCTGGTCCATGAAGTCATGAAGAGTCGGAAGCAACTGAGCAAGCAAACAACATACCGCCCAATAGCTGAAGCTCTACTGGACAGTTCACAAAAAATAATGAATAACAACTTGGTCTGGATAGCCTAAATGGCCCCAACTCTATGATTCTAAGCTCCCAATAGCCAAGTTACTGCAATGAAATGCATACATACATTTCAGACCCACACTGCAAGGAGAAGGCAACTCCCTCCAGAATAGGTTGAACTTGACCCATCACTATCAGAGGAGAGCACAGAGGAACAAGGTCAAACAAGGAGCCAGAGCTGAGGAAGGAAGCCAGATGCTGGTTCAGATTTTATTTATCTTGGCTGTAGAAGAACTGAACTTATCCCAACTGCCTAGGCGTGTTCCTTCCCTCCCCTCCTTCCCCCATACCTATGAGCTTCACACCCTCTTTCCTTCTTGCCTATTTACCTTGCTGGTGCTCAGGCAGGAGGGAAGAAGATCTCATGGAATCAATTACCTAGGGAGGAGGTGGGCTCTCCCACACTGGAGGCATTCAAGATGAGGCTGAACAGCCACCTGTCGGGGATGCTCTGACCTGGATTCCTGCACTGAGCAGGGGGTTGGACTCGATGGCCTTGTAGGCCCCTTCCAACCCTACTATTCTATGATTCTATGATTCATTCTGTTCCTCCTTCCCCCAGCTGGTGTTGCGCACTGGGGACAAAGTTTTCCCAGAGCTCCTTGCACTTGGTTAACTGCTGTACTTGCCTTCAGGAGGGGTTGGTGGGAAAGAAACTTTCCTCCCACTTCTGGAACAGCAGAAAGGAAAGCAAGTGGGAGAGTGGTAGGGATGTTGCAGGAATCCATTTGCAAAGTGAAGCTCAACAAGTCTTCACTGGCTCAACCCCCTGGACTCTGGCTTGCTTGTCTGCAAGCTGAACCGACTCAACACTAGGGATGTACGAAACACTTAGCTGGTTTCGTCCAGAGACATCTGCGGTGGGGGGGAGGTGCTTTGTCCCTCCCCCTGAAATCCTCAAAGGGGGGGAGGCGATCTGTTCCTCCCCCCCGGAATCCTGCCCAGCTGGCTCTGCTCTGCGGCCAGGCCGTGGAGCCACCGGCCAGGCCAACCCGCAGCGGGGCCTCCAGCCACTGCCGGGCTGCTGCGGATGCAAATGGTGCCCTGAGTAGGGGACGCCATTTGCGTCCCTATGGTAGCCTGTGGTAGGCTACGTAAATATTTACATAGCCTATGACGGCTAAAGCAGGGATGCAAATGGCGTCCCCTACGCCATTTGCGTTCCCGTTTTCTCTGTGATAGGCTACATAAATATTTACGTAGCCTATGACGGCTAAAACGGGAACGCAAATGGTGTCCCCATGCCATTTGCATTCCTGCTTTAATCGTCATAGGCTACGTAAATATTTACTTAGCCTATCATGGAGAAAAAGGGAACACAAATGGCGTAGGGGACACCATTTGTGTCCCTGCTTTAGCCGTCATAGGCTACGTAAATATTTACATAGCCTTTCACGGGCTACCATAGGGAAGCAAATGGCGTCCCCTACTCAGGATGCCATTTGTGTCCACAGCAGCCTGGCAGCAGCCAGAGCTGCTGCCACCACCACCGCCGGAGCTAAAGACGCTGCTGGAGCCGCAGCCAGGTAGGCTCTGTTTCGCGGGGCTTTCGCGTGGTGTTGGGGCGGGTTGCTCTATTCCACCATGGATTCCAGGGGGCCGAATTCAGCCCCCCTGTGATCCATGGTGGAATTCTCCAACATCCCTACTCAACACAGGTCAAGTTGAACCAGCTCACGAACTTCCGCTATTGGTGCTCTGTGAGCGAGTGTCTCCTTCTCCCTCCCGAGGAGGGAGAAGGAGACATGCACTCACAATGACCATGCTGCTGTGTACAAATGGCTCCTTTTCTCCTCCAGGACCCGAAAGGGAAAAGCAGCCATTTAACGACTCTGCTGCTGCTGTGTGTAAATGGTTCTGTTTCTCTCCCAGGTCCCGGGAGGGAAAAAAAAGCCATTTGCACACAGCGCCCATGAGTTCCGGTGGAGATCCTACAGCTCAGCTCGCTAACAGAAGCCAAGTGGGGGAGTCAGGGGAAATCTGTTGAGCCCCAAGAGGGCCAGATTTCCCTGTGCCAGACATCCCAAAGAGTGAAACCGAGAGTTGAGACTTACAGCCTACATACTGCTTCCGTTGGCTTTAGCTCCCTGCTGAGACAACACCTCCAATTGTTGTAGTAGGAGGGAGTTCCAGCCACTTGGAGGTATTACAGCTTTGTGAGCCATTTCTTTTTAGCTGTTGTTGTTTTTATGGGCTCCCTTTGAAAGACGGAGAAAGATCATGAGTTTTTCGAAGTCTTCTCCAAGATGTGTGTGTGTGTATGTGTGTGCGTGTGCGTGCATTGGGCTGGTGGTCAGGAAGAACACCTTACAAATTGAGCTGAGAAAATCCCATCTGTCTCTGATGTACATATGGAAAACATGCATGGGGAAAAATTGGCTTCAAAGCTAACTGCAGGGGCTATGCTCTTTTCTTTGATTCATTTCTTTTTAAAAATCTGATCTAATTCATGGTCTTATTAATACGATCTCACTAAGAAAATGTCTCACTCTGGGATTCTAAAACTACCAGCAACCCTTTCAAGCTCTATTCTGGGGAATATCAAATTTGAACAAATAGAAAATTGCTCAGATATTGAAGAATTGATTGCATTGCTGCATTTCCTTTCCTTTATTCTTCCTGAAGAGGAAAAAAAATAAAAGAAAAGAAGAAAGCAATTGCAGAACAGGAGAAGAAAAGCTTGCAGCAGTAAAGAGTCCTGAGATGCAAAGTTAGCACAGCCTCATTTGTACCCTTGACAATTCCTTCATAGAAATGGTTTCTGTCTAAAGGAGAGAAATGGAAAAGCCTTTTGAAGTGAGCATAGAAGTGAAGGGCCGGCCCTGCCATAAGGTAAAGTGAGGCTGCTGCCTCAGGCGGCAAATGCTGGGGGGTGGGGTGGCAGTAGCAGCCCCCTTCCAGCTGATCCTCTTGATCCTTTCTCCTTCACCATCCCAATCCTCTGGAGCTGGTGCCCTGTCAGTGGCCATGTCTACTGGTTGCTTGCCTGGGCTAGCTGGATGTCTCACCTAACCTCCTTCCGGTGTGTCTCTGTTGGGAAGCAGGCAGAGAGTCAGCCAGCCCAGATCACGCTCTCCAGCAGGCACCATGAGTGTGCATGTGTAGCTCTACTCACTGCTGCTGCATTGTGTGTGTGCATTTTGTGTGCATTTGGGCACAGCAGTGATCAAAAGGCAGTGAGGTGTTGGGACAAATGTCTTGCTGCTTTATAGCCCCCCCCCCCGCCATTTCTGTGACCCATTAGTGGACTTATTTACTAGCACTCCTAAGGAATGAAACCTATTTATTTGTTTGTTTATTTTATTTACACGATGAATATACCCCTCTATATCTAATAAGATTCCTGTGTGGTGAGCAATAAAGGAAGGGAGGGAGGGAGGGAGGGAGGGAAGAAAGAAAGAGAGAGAGAGAGAGAGAGAGAGAGAGAGAGAAAGAAAGAATCAAAATACAGAATTAAAATACAATTATTTCAATAAAACCATGGCTGGTTAATCAGGAAAGGCTTGTTTAAATAGAGTCATAGAACAGTATCATAGAACAGTAGGTATGGAAGGGGCCTACAAGACAAATGAAAATGTCTTCAGCAGGTGCTGAAAACAAAATAACGTCGCTGCCTGACTGACGTCAACAGGCAGGGAGTTCCAAAGACAGGGGGCCACCACACTGGAGGCTCTTCTCCTGGTGGACTCCCATTGGACCATAGGCCCATGAGGAACCACCAGGAACGTGCCCTTTGATGACCTCAGTGACTGGACAGGTTGGTAAAGGAGAAGGCAGTCTCTCGAATATCCTGGTCCCAAGTTGTTTAGGGTTTTATACACTAATAACAAAACCTTAAACCTGGCCCAGTAGCAAATAGGCAGCCAGTGCATTTCCCTCAGCAAAGGAGTGACATACTGAAAAGGGGCAGTGAGAGGAGGTGGGACTTTTTATATGCAACTGAAGGCTGTCTATATGGAACCAACTTCCTAGGGAGTTGGTGGGGTCTCCATCACTGGAGGCATTCAACCAGAGAGTGGGCAGCCATCTGTCAGGGATGCTTTAAACTGGATTCCTGGACTGAACAGGGGGGTTGTTTGTTTGTTTCTATATTGCCCAATAAAAGAAAGTGCAAAAGCTGGGTTGCAGTTAAACCTCAAAAAAACCAAGATTATGGCAACCAGCTTGATTGATAACTGGCAAATAGAGGGAGAAAATGTGGAGGCAGTGACAGACTTGGTATTTCTAGGCACAAAGATTACTGCAGATGCTGACTGCAGCCAGGAAATCAGAAGATGTTTACTTCTTGGGAGGACAGCAATGACAAATCTTGATATAATAGTTAAGAGCAGAGACATCACACTGACAACAAAGGTCCGCATAGTTCAAGCAATGGTATTCCCCGTAGTAACCTACGGCTGCGAGAGCTGGACCATAAGGAAGGCTGAGCAAAGGAAGATCGATGCTTTTGAACTGTGGTGCTGGAGGAAAATTCTGAGAGTGCCTTGGCCTGCAAGAAGATAAAACCAGTCCATACTCCAGGAAATAAAGCCAGACTGCTCACTTGAGGGAATGATCTTAAAGGCAAAACTGAAGTACTTTGGCCACATCATGAGAAGACAGGATACCCTGGAGAAGATGCTGATGCTAGGGAATGTGGAAGCCCAAAGGAAGAGGGGCCGACCAAGGGCAAGATGGTTGGATGATATTCTGGAGGTGATGGACCCGACCTTGGGGGAGCTGGGGGTGGCGACAGCCGACAAGAATCTCTGGCGTGGGCTGGTCCATGAAGTCATGAAGAGTCGGAAGTGACTGAGCGAATAAACAACAACAACATACTGCCCAAAAGCCGAAACTCTACTGGGCAGTTCACAAAAAATAATGAATAACAACTTGGTCTGGATAGCCTAAATGGCCCCAACTCTATGATTCTAAGTTCCCATTAGCCAAATTGATGCATTCCGGACCAAGCTTAAGGGCAGCCCCACACAGAGTGCATTGCAGTAATCCAGTCTTGGGGTTACTAGTGCCTGCAAACCTCCTTAACCCTACAAAGGTGTTGCACCAACCGCTGATGTTAGCCCCTGGCTCCTTGCTTGCCAGGGCAAAGCTGCACCAGCTTCCCATCAGCTGGTCCTCGATGGGGGTGGGCCAAGAGAGAGCACTATTCATAAAGTTAAAATATTTACCCATTTTGTCCCTGAGGACAGTGGAGGCTGGGGGCTCCGCTGTCAGTGGGGCAATGAATCTGCTCTGGATTTCTGTCAGAACCAGTCAGAACTCTAAAGGAGCTCTCCAAGGTGCTTTGGCTGAAACCCAGAGTAGATTCACCACTCTGCCAACATCGGAACCATCTGCCTCCACTGTCTGAAGAGGATTCTGAAGCAGATAAATGCCCCTGAGCACTGGTTGTTCAGCTTGTAGTGACCGTATGGGCAGGGTGGTTGACTACTGCTGGAGATGCAGTTGATAATGCTACTAATGTTTCGGCATGGCGTTGGATTTCGCCAAGGTAAGGCCTAAGCAGGCTCACCTCACCACCACCTGATTGCTGCTACAAAGCACTGCTGTGGCTTCAAAGGTATATCACCTCTCTAAAATAAATGCGGTTTGATGACATTGTCATTGTTTCTAAAGGATAACAAATGGTTCCTGAAATGCACATCTGTTGGCTAAAGACAGCTGCTAGACAGCTGCACACACACACACACACACACACACACACACCAGTTGGTTACCCGCGAACATAGTTCACGGAGAAAAAACAAATCTAATGAAAGGTTTAACTTAACTAACTGCAGTTATTGAAACATTCAAAGTGCTACATCTTTTATCTTTCCCAAACTTCCTTGAATACAATGTTCTTGGTGTGAACTCCAGGGTGGCCACTGCAGCGTCCTTGTTCTGGTCCATCGACCAGTTGAATCCTGAGGTTTGCCAGGGGGCGCACATGACTCCTAGCAATGTAGAGTTGTCCAGGGCAGAAGACAGGTGCAGGCAGAAAGATCTCAGGAGACATCCAAGTGAAGTGTGGGAAGCCAGAGAGGCTGCAGGCTGTCAGAGAGGTGATTGTACAATGAAAGACAGGATTCTTGCACACACTCTTCGGCCACCTCCTAAGTAACCCCAAATCCAACCGATGAGAAATTCTCATCGGCTGTCAGGCTGGATCGATGAGACCCAAGTCTCATCCAGTTGGAGTGGCAGCTTGAATCGATTGGGAACTGTACGACCGCCCTTCATAAGCATGCAGGCCAGGCCAGGTGAAAGGCACACACTTCTTCCCTTGGCTGTGCATCCCAACTTTGACTTACATCGAAAACCATTGTGATTCATGGAATCTGCATGTCAAGCGTGTTCCAATGAAGTGTGTTTCATGAGAATCAGTCAACAGGAAGGCAGTAAAAAAGGGATGACCAACGAACTCCCAACTGTGTGTGTGTGTGTGTGTGTGTGTGTGTGTGTATGCATATGTATATATGAATGATGTTACGTATGTAGACGTAGTAGTTAAAAAAGGGCTTTAGACATCCTATTAAGCAGGGCTGGTTTCAACTGTCAATACCGTAAGGCACCTTCCAAGGCCCATTCTTCAGTGGGGGCCCTGATCCCTGCTACCTGAGTTCCTTGTTGCTGCTCCCCTGCTTGCCATCACCATCTTCTCACCCACTGTGTCTGTCTGGCCCAGAGAGAGCACACATCAGAGAGTGAGAAGAAAGGACAGAAGCTGCCATTCCCTACTCACTCCTCTGCTCTTTCTCTTTGGGTAGCAGTGGGGATTGGATCCAGATGCGGAGGGAGAGTAAGTGGGTGATTGCAGCAAGGAAGAGAGGGTTCTATTGTGGGCATCTTGCCTGAGCACCCCTCCAACCCCCAACCCTGGGTGGGGTGGAGGGTGCTCAGAGAATTTCTCATCGGTTGGATTTGGGGTTACTTAGGAGGTGGCCGAAGAGTGTGTGCAAGAATCCTGTCTTTCATTGTACAATCACCTCTCTGGCAGCCTGCAGCCTCTCTGGCTTCCCACACTTCAATTGATTTCATATGGCGGCTTCCTTCCCTCTGTCCTCACAAAATGCCTGGAACAACATGGAGGCCAGGCTGCTGACGCAGTTGCTTGCCATGGCAGTGTCCCCCCCAACCCCCCCTTTTTTAAAAAATAAGCTGTGCTACAACCTTTGCCAGCAGTGAGCCCTACCTGTGAGACAGTGCTGGAGAATTTCTCCTCCTCCCCATGGAGAATTTCAGTGAAATTGTTTCCCCAATTTCTCTGCCTGCAAATAGGGTGGGGAATTTTAAGAGGCCATTTGTGCAAAGCTCTACTCTTTCCCAACAGCATCATGTTTGCATTCCAATCACAGCACTGTTTCTCCCCCCCTCCCCGCCCTGTCTTGGATTTCTGTCACCAGCTCCCCTGTCTCTTTTCTCCACATTTTACCTCTCCTTCAGGCATCGGTGACCATGATCCTTCAACCAAGATGGTGCAAAGTAGCATCTTAATATAACTGTCATGCTCAGAACCATGTTTCCATTCCTACAGAGATGGTAAAACATCTCGCAGAACTGTTCAGGTGTATGTTGAAGAATGGTTTTCTAAAGACACAGAGGGCAACTTCTCCTGGTGTCATTGACACAATGTTCACATCCTCCTCTTTTAGTCATAGAGTCAGTGTTGCTATTATCAGAAGGATACTGATAAAGTGTGGGAACATCCTCTGTGAAATGCTGGACCAGCGTGAGCAAATAGGCTTCCACTATAGAACTGATTTTACGGTGAGGAAACACATTATCAGCTGCTGTATCTGTGTGCAGCTCCCCTGTGTGGTGGATTATTGAATTGTAGGGGGCAGCTTCTCAGTGAAGAACCTCACAGCCCTGGACTGGCTTCTCCTACGGAGAGTGGCCATTGGATACTTCTGCGCAGGAAGGAGTTTTTAGGGCTTCCTGTTCCAGTTGAGCCCTGTTTGAGCAACCAGGTCTTCCAGAATTCTGCTGTGGCCCTGTATCCTTGCTTGTTCTTTGGCCCTGACTTGTTGCTTCTCAATCCAGCCTCCTGGTTTCTCCTACAATCTTGACCTGTTCTTTGGTTCTGACATCTGGCTTGTGCTATGGCTTCTGGTTCTCAATCCTTGGCTCACCTCAGCCTGGATTAGGGATATCAGAGAAATCCACAATGGGATCAAATGAGTTTGTATTTCTGTGAATTTGACCTGTGAATTACACAGGAGACCAGCTTTTCCCAAATTGCATAGATTTCACAGACTTGTGGATTGTTATTTTTTTTTTTACTTAGGTGTCACTGTATTAAATCATATGAAGGGGTGTATCAGGTAATATTCAGCATCATGTAGAGATTCACTTTGATGCATTATCTCCATTTTGGATGCTATTTATGAAATGTTTGGGACTTTTAAATAATTGCTACCAAGTACTTAGGTGGCACGTTCCCTTGGCCCCCACCTTCCTCATGCACACACGCAAGAAGAGAGGCTTCAGTCTCACATCTTTAATTCACTATCAACAGGTTCATTACAGATGCTAATCCCCAAAGACTCTCAAGCTACAAAGGAATAACGGCAGGGGATCCAAATGGGAGCTACGATGTTGCCAGCAGTTTGAACAGGGACTTGATGGCTTAGGGAGGAAAACCCCTCCCATCCAGTGATGCTCCCCTATGCATAGGCAACCGGGTCAGTCATCTGAGCTCTGCCTCTACCTTTTCCCGCTTCGCTCTGCGCTGCAGTCTAGCATCCCTCAGGTCACACCCTGCGCCCTCCTCCTCCTGCTCCTGGATTCTCACGGGGGAGGGGGGGCTTCAGGCCCAGCCATCTGGGTGCTAGCCTCCTGAGAAGCACGCCTATCCATATCTGAACTGGCTGGGGAAGATGCCTCCCCCGGTTCTGGCTGTTCCCCTTCTGAATCTGAACTGCGAACTATCTCCATATGCTCATAGAATCATAGAATAGTAGGGTTGGAAGGGGTCTACAAGACCGTCAAGTCCAACCCCCTACTCATTGCAGGAATCCAAGTCAGAGCATCCCTGACAGGTGGCTGTCCAGCCTCGTCTTGAGTGCCTCTGGTGTGGGAGAGCCCACCACCTCCCTAGGGAATGGGTTCCGTTGTTGTATTGCTCTAACAGTCAGGAGGTTTTTCCTGATGTTCAGCCGGAATCTGGCTTCCTGTCATTTGAGCCCACTATTCTGTGTCCTGCACTCTGGGATGATCGAGAAGAGATCCTGGCCTTCCCCTCTGTGACAACCTTTCAAGTCCTTGAAGAGCGCTATCCTATCTCTCCTCAGAATCAATCTTGACATTAGCATTCAACGGAGCAATCCTATGGGCTCATGAGATGGAAGGCTCCAAACTTGTGAGACTAGGCATTGCATTTTGCATGTTACATTTGATTTTACATGTTATCACGTATGTAACAGCATTTATGTACCCATCATTCAAATCAGATTTTGGGTGAATGGGTTCCTGTAGTATGAAGGTGGATGGGTTCCAGAAAGGCCATGAGCTATGGAGTCTTGGGGGTCTCAGAAATTGTACGATAAGAACTTCTGAAAGCTGGGTGAAGAGACCTTTACAGAGTGAGGTCAGCATTTGCTGTGTCAGCAGTAGCAGCATCCTGTAGAACAACAGCTTGAAATAGCCATTGTAACATCCTGTGAAATAAGAAGTAGGTATGTGGTCAGCTCACCTCAGAGCATTGCACCTTCAGCCATCGAACAATCTTTTGACTTGTGAGTCAGCGGTCAAACGTCTGTGAGAGCCTGCAGTGGATGCTGATTAAGGGATGTCGGTCCACAGCCAAACCATTTGTGAGATGATGCAGGGACAGTGGATGATGGGTCAACAGCCATGCGCGGACTGTGGACTAATGGATATAAAAGTGGGCTTGTGATCAGCCTCAGTTCGGCATTCTTGCAACATCAGGACGGTGCATTCCTTGAGACCCCACCATCTCTGGAGCATAGTCTCACTGAATGGGTTGGCCTCCCATTGTAGTGGGTGGTGAGTATGACTGGATAGGGACCAAATTCTATTGGTAGGATGCCTGATTTCTGTGGTTTGAAGTGCAAATTCTCTATGTGCTATTGGAGTAATCAATAACGCTCTGTCAGATTAAAAGAGCTCTTGTATTTGGATGCCATTACTCCAACTCTTCTTAGATCCCAGGCCTTACTGGGACTGATCCCCCTACATCAGACAGATTTGGTCACAAACTCAGAGGTATCCATGTATCCAGTGCCCTGACCTCCGTGTTTGGTATTTCTCTCTAGATGGGCCTCTGAGCCCATGTAGAGAGGGCATGCTGGCTGGGGCAGAACCATGTCCAAAAGGCCATAGGATTCCATGTATCCTGGCCTCTCGTCTCCCCACCAACTGGAAGTCTCCCTTTTCCTTCCCTCCAAGGCTGCATTCACAACCTTGGGAAGCATCCAGAATGGTTCTTTCTGCAGTGGCTGTGAGGGGGCAGGGGAGGGATTGTATTCCAGAGCCCCCCTTCTGAGGTCATAGCAGTGTCTACGGCCTCAGAGGGGGGACGCTGAAGAACCGTATGGTCCCTGGGATCCTCTTCAAGGGACCATAGGCTTGCTCTCCAAATCTGTCACCACAATTTGGGGTGGCTCCCAAATTGTGGCGTGTCCTTCCTAGAGAAGTTCCTAGTGTTGACTTTGTTGGCTTTTCAGCACCAGGTGACATCTTTCCATTCTCCCAGGACTTTAATTTTTCTTTAACTGCTACTTGTTTCATTTTTAATGATACGTTGAAAGCTGTGGTTTAAAATAATACATTTCCATGTGTTAGTAGTTTTGAGATGTATCTTTCTTTACATTATTATTGTGGTTTTTACATTTTTAATGTGTGTTAGCATTGGTTTTATTGTGTTTGTTTTCATTATGTGTTGTCTGTCTGAGAGCTTCAGTTATAGGGAGATAAATAGAATCAGCCAATCAACCAATCTCTAATTTCTATATTTCTTTCTTACATGTCATTGATGGAGCCCCCAAATAACTGAAACTCATGTTACGCTGTCTGCCTTCTCTCAGTTGAATTATATTCTGTTAACATAGACATTTCTGCCACTTTCTGAGCTCTTGCCAATATTCTTTTAATGTTGGGATCTTCATGTCTCGCTGGTGTTGTTTTGCAATGAAGATTTTGGTTACTGTTAGCAATTTCTTGCATCACTTCCTGCTCTCTTGGTTTAACATCCTCATATATATCCTAGCAAAATAATCAGAGGGTGTAAAGTGGGGGTGGGCAACTTGTGGCCTTCCAGATGTTTTGGCTTACAATTCTCATGGCCCTTCACCAGTAGCTATGTTGGCTAAGGATGATGGGAGTTGTAGGCCAAAACATCTGGAGGACCATAACCTGCCAACTTCTGAGGAATGTGCTTCCTAATCATTAAGTGAATAGAGTACAAACTCCCTCTCCCATTTAATCTCTGCACATTTCTTATGTATGTAAGAAATTGTACCGACTACATCTCCAATATGTATCATGATTATATATTTTTAAAGATCTTCGTGAACTGAGCCGATGTCAAGTACAACTGGTAGTCTGTCTGTCTGTCTGTCTGTCTGTCTATCTATCTATCTATCTATCTATCTATCTATCTATCTATCTATCTATCTATCAATCATCTATCAATCATCTATCTATTAAGTGACTAGAGTACAAACTCCCTCTCCCATTTAATCTCTGCACATTTCTTACATATGTAAGAAATTGTACCGTCTACTTCTCCAATACGTATTATGATTATATATTTTTAAAGATCTTAATGAACTGAGCTGATGTCAAGTACAACTGGTAATCTATCTATCTATCTATCTATCTATCTATCTATCTAGTGCATAGAGTACAAACTCCCTCTCCCATTTAATCTCTGCACATTTCTTACGTATGTAAGAAATTGTACCGACTACTTCTCCAATATGTGTCATGATTATATATTTTTAAAGATCTTCGTGAACTGAGCCGATGTCAAGTACAACTGGTTATCTATCTATCTATCTATCTATCTATCTATCTATCTATCTATTATCTATCTTTCCTTGACGTTAATACAGAGGGATCAAGCTGAACCTTTAATGTATAATAACTTCCAGACATTTGAGGGTATTGACACTCAGTATCTCCCCCCATGCCAATACAAAACATTTGCAGTTTCATTAGGATGATTCCTCATGCAATGGTCTCATTTCAGAACCAATAAGAAGTCATTCAATACTCCAGATTCTGGAAAGAATTTTGGATGAGTAGAAATTTGGAAATCTCCCTACATGCTCCATTTGCTTGATCTATATTTATTTATATTCACAAGACACATATAAAAGACATTAGTTTCTCCTAAAAGAGAACAGCACAGAAGCCAGCCTTTGCTCTAGTCAACTGCAAACATGAGATCACTGGCATCAATTTCTACATTAGGAATGTCAAAATATTCTATCCAGAAAATCCAAATTGTTTTACTTCACTCAGATTTGTACAGGACATCCCCTGAAATATTAAGAAATTCTTCATGGTCAAGCTTCACCTGATCCCTGCTTCTAAATGACTAAAACACAAAACATATCACCACCCCTACCAACTCCCTTCTGTTTGAAAAATTAGAGGAGTTACTTTTTTAATTAAGGTGGCAAACTCCACCAACAAATTAAACAAGGCAATCACTCTCCAAACACCGTGATTTGTTCCAGCGCCCTTAATTAGATCTTGATGGCCAACTGTGAAAATTAGGGCCTATAATGTGCAAGTTATAGTAACTTGCTTGTGTTTATTGACCTTGCAGCTTCAAATGAAAGGTTTCAAGTTGCCATGTACACCTTCCCAGAAGCCTTGGAACAGAGCCTGTTCGAATGGGATTTCCAAATGGATTTTTTTTTCATCAATAGGAAGCCTCTGAAAGCAGCTGTCTAACCTGTCCAAATAGGTGGGTTTGGGAGGTGGGCTCATCTCTAACTCTTATGTTGGATTGTCAGATAAACCCAATATAATCCATCACAGCTCATTAGAGTGGTGTAATGCTGTTGTTCTGTGGAAGCACAGGGGGGAAAAAAAAGTGAATGTGGTATGGGGTGCACAATTGGTTAGGATCAGAAAATAGAAACTGCCAATGTGAAATATGGACATGTGGAGAAAATGCCATTAACTCAATTTCTTTAATTACTTTGAGATTCTTTTGGCATGGGATTCCCTGGATGAGGGAAGGCGTCTCTCTCTCTCTCTCTCTCTCTCTCACACACACACACACATTTCTCCAAAGATATGCATAGAAGAGTTTGGAAAATGTATGGAGAATCTCAGAAGCCCAAAGCGTTGACTAACTTTTCATGGGGTGTGGCCTTCGTTGCTCCACAGAGAATATTGATAAAAACAAAGATTTCCAGCAGTAAAATATTGACGTATGCGGTGGCTTATACGGGCGGGGATGTTCCTGTGAATATCAAGACTCAAGCCATGTATGGCTTTATAAATGAAAATTATATGGAGAAATTGATCCACAGCTGTCAACAGGCAGGCTGCCCCTTTCTTCACGAACTGAAACTTCCAGATCACTTTCAAAGGGAGCCCTTGTCCACACTGCTAGGTGAATGCTGCTGCCAATTCCTCCTCATTCCCCCCCCCCCAGTTTGGGAGGCTGGTGGGAAGGTGGGTCTGACCAGCAAGACGGTGAGGATTGGTGGTGGTGGGGGGGAATCCACCTTCTCTTCTGGCCACATCAACATGAAATGGAAGTGTGTCAATTATCCCAAGTGCTCATTTTCAGGAGAGATCGGACTTCGACACATGCCTCTTGTCTCAGAGCCTTTTACCGAAAAGCAGTTGGTTTTGCTTCAGTTAAATTGCTAGTAGCAAACACAATATGAGCGCACAAAGCCTTTTGTCCAACTCGAGAAGTAGCAGCTAAAGACGGCAGATGTTTCATGGCTACTTAGGCCAAAAACTCATTCACATGGGCTGTTTTAAATGGTGTGATGTGAGTTGAGTGGATGTTGCATGCATTCCCCGCCCCCCATCTATGCGATGTCATTCCTACACCACAGCCACCAGATCCATATTTTTGGAGGTGCAGCAGGCGAATACATTTTAAAAATTAGGAGGATTTCTAAAATTAATATCCAAATGGCAGCAATGCCACAATGTTCAGTTCCTTTGTTTGTTTCATAACTTTTGTCCTCTCTTTATGAATATTCACAGGTGCATTGAAAAGCAATGCAAAAAAACCATTTTGATGTGATTGGACATATAATTTCATCAATGTTGCTTTTGTGTGTGGTTTTTAATTATGCATAAATGTGTTGCTGAGCATTGGTAAAATACCAGCCACTATAAAAATGCACAATGTCATCATGCCCAGAAATATTCTTTTTGTGTGGTGTTTTATGAAGGTACATGTTTTGGTGTGGTATTTTACTAAGGTGCGTTTTTGTGTGGTGTTTTTACAAAGGTGCATGTTTTGGTGTGGCATTTTACTAAGGCACATTTGTGTGGTGTTTTACTAAGGTGTTTTACTAAGGCACTCCTCCATTTGTGCGTCTGTCTATCTATCTATCTATCTATCTGTCTGTCTGTCTGTCTGTCTGTCTGTCTATCTGTCTATCTATCTATCTATCTATCTATCTATCTATCATCTATCTATCTATCTATCTATCTATCTATCTATCTATCTATCTATCTAATCTATTACATTTCTATACCACCCAATAGAGACCCAAAGCTCTGTATTGGTAAACACTACAGAAAAGAATCTTGATGTTTATTATCGGTATTGTTTTTAAGGCCACCCTTCAATCATGTTCCTGGGACAGATTAAATTTGAAAATACAATGAAACAACTTAAAATTATTAACTTATTAATAACATTTTTTTTAAGGGAACACGATAGGATCAGCAAGATATTTATCTTGATACAAGCATACATAAAATAACCAAATTTGCTTCATTGCAGTCATTCATCATATGTTCCCTGGTGATGAGGGGAGGAGATAAGAATTAATAGGATGCTTTGGCACACTATGCACATGCTCTACAACATTCAGAAAATCCTCCTCCTCCTCAAATGTCATTTCTGCTTTGGAAACAAGCAATTTCGTACTCCAAAATCCAGGGAAACATTCAGAAAGGATTTTGGAAGCATCTCTAATTAGAAATGGACAAATTTATTTTATTTTTATTTATTACATTTATTAATCGCCCATCCTTTTTCGAATATTACATTTGGTTCATCCCATTTCCACATCAGCTTGAAAATTCACACACATCGTTGTGTGCATTTGTCCTAATACATGCATTTTTTGCATTTGGGCCCTAATATACACATTTTTGCATGCATTTTCTCACAGGAAAATTCCATCGCCAAATTCGGAGAAATGTGATGTCGGAAGGATGACTAAGTTTTGGTTCGCACATGTGTTCGAAAGTGGGAATTTAGGTAAATTTGTTTAAAAATGCAAACTGAACAAATTTCTTCCCCCTCCCTATCAACACCAGGTGAGTTCTGAAGAGTGGGGGGGCATGGGGGGGCAAAACTTCAGCCTCTGGCATGTCTCACTCAAAATGCCACTCATGAGCGAAAGGGGAGGGACACTTCTTTGATATTCATCACAGAAGTCTGATTGGCTTTCAGTTATATTATTTTCTTTTAACTGGATAAGAGTAATGAACAGATCTTTATCCAAGAAACAGCTGTGCCAAGGTCTACTGAATCTGCCTTCCAGAAGACTTCAGCTGGAACACCATTTGCAATTCCAGCAGTGAAGGCTGTAATCCAAGGACTACGTGGTGGCATCATCTATGCAGCTATACATAGTTGGCATGGCCTGTCTCCTTGCCAAATCCTGATTGTTGTAGGCATCTCTAGCCAACAGCCCACAAAGTCCTATTTTGGTTTGTGATGGAAGAACCATGCCAGCTACCCGAAGGGGTGGGCAGATCAGGTTTTACCGCTCAATCTCTGGCTGATTTCCAGTAGATCAGCAAGGATTTCTGTCTCTCCATTATTTAACCATAGCAGCAACAAAATCCCGCCCCCCTCCCAAATTATACAGCTGAAATGAAGAAAGCTTGGGGTAACCAGGAATGGATTTAGTGTGTAGAAGGACGGTGTGCTCCATTCAGTTCCTGCGCTCAAAACGAATGCCTGAACTCAGAATTCTTTAATTCTAAGTGCATATTTATCTGCACCTGACTCTGGCTGGTGGATCTTGGAAACGGACATTCCTTCATTTGTACCTATATCTTAAATACATTTAGGGTGCAATCCTATGCATGTTTAGACAGAAAAATGTCCTACAATTCCCAGCATGCCCCACCCAGCCATGCTGGCTCAGGCATGCTGGGAGCTGTAGGACTTCTTTTCTGACTAAACATGCATAGGATTCTGCCCTTAGCAAGCTATGGCCTCTAGACAGAGTCAGTAGAGGGGGGCATAGGATATTTTGGATTCCTGGATCCAAGGCTGGAGATCGCCCTCTGACCTCGTATCCCAGAGTCTGAGCTCTCCATCCCTCCCTGTCACAGCCAGCACAGGGAAAACTGTGCCAGCTGCCTCTATGAGCTCGCAGATGAGCGCTCAGAGAGGAGGGGAAGAGGGCAGTTCTGAGGGTGGGGAGGGGAGGAGTCCTGGCTGGCTGGCTGATGAACCGTCCTCTGGCCTCCTTCCCTCCCACTCCTTGATGCCTCAGCTAGACAGGCGGAAATGTCTGTCTAGCTAAAATGCCGATGGGGGAAAGTGGGCAAGGATTGAAGGGCAATGATTCCCTTCATGCTCCTCCCGCTATGCAAAGGAAGCCTGTCAGCCACAGCCACCCTCTGAGTTCAGGGGCTGATGTGCATCTGGATAGGACTGCACCTAAGGACAACGCGTATGTTACCGGAGTAGTTTTGGAGATGTGGGTAGCACCTTGAGCATCAGTAGATCTCAGGGTTCCAGTAAAAAACAAAGAGATCCTACAAGCCTGACATTTGTCCACTGCTGAAATAGGTAGGTCACCCTGCAAACACACACACATACCATACCATACCACACACCATGCACACGCACACACAGAACACACAGCCAGCACATACACCACAAACACACAGACATACACAGAGTACACACACAGCACACCGCACACACCACAAACCACACATACACCACACACCACATGCACATGCACACACACACACACACACACCACACCACACACAACACAACACAACACAGCACACATACACATACACACACCACACCACACACACCACAACACACCACAACACAACACAGCACACACATACACACACACACACACACACTACACACACACACACACCAAACATACACACACACACCACACCACACACATTCACTGCTTCCTGGAATGTCTCAGTTACAATTTACTTTATACAGAATTTAAACAAAAATGGGCTGGGAATGCATCCCTCTTTAACACCCCTCGCCATGGGAATAGCATGCGCTAAAGAACCAGAGGGAGATAACCTTTAAGCAAGTATCAAAGTAAAGAGCTTTAATTAGCTATTTCTCCCTGGCTGGCTCTGCGGCAGACTTTACTCTCTTCTAGAATGTACCCCTACCAAGGCTCCCCCCAGAACTTCCCAGAGCACCACGACAGATCACAGAGAGCTGCCTGCCCTGCCCCCAGCCCACCCCCAGCGCACACACTTGGGGGCTGGCTGCAGATCCAAGGGGTCCCCTGGCATCATGCCATGGGTGATTTCGTGATGGGTGGGTTTCCTTCTCCTCCACCTGTGAAGAGGCAGCTATGATCCAGTGTGCGCCAGGCTTGGAGATGCTGATTATATCTCCTGGTGGGACATTCAGGGGCATTATAGGAAATTTAAATGGTGCCTATGTGTAATTTGAGCCCCCTGGCAAGCATTAGCAGTGGGTCATGCTGGATCACTGGGCCCTGGTAGCTGCCCCAGGGCCCTGTGTTCAGACACCAGGAATGGGCAAATCAGTCTATTGCTGGTCCATGACACTTCTCTACATGTTCCCTCATCGATTCGCTCCATGGAGGCTGGCAGGGCTGTGAATCCATTCTGCGTCTCAGTCAGAACCAGCCAGAACTCTAAAGGATCCATGCGAAGTGCTGAATCTATTTTGGGGATTGGGGTCCGCACTTTGAAAAGCTCCTTTAGAGTTCTGGCTGGATTGCAACCCAGAATAGATTCACAGCCCCGTCACAACCGGAGCCACCAACCTCCACTGCGATTATTATCTCCCAGTTCCACATTCATCTGCAACTGTTCTTCATTTGTAAAACCTGCACAAAAATTCACTTTGAGAGATGCATGTTTTTGCATGTATTTTATCTCAAAATACGTGTGCTTGAGTGGGTTTCTTTGAGCTGAGAACTGCGTCTGAACATCTGGGGAATTGCAAAAGGTGCTGAATAGTCATGTTTGGGTCGGCACCTTCATCTCTGCATCCATTTGCACCGGTACCAGGCCAGGTTAGTTTGCACTGGAATTCACAAAAATCAGATTCCTCAGTTTGGTCATGGAATGCAATGAAGAGATTTGGTCTGAATTAAATTCCCCAACCTGAGCAAACTAGCCCTACATGCCCTGGTAAGAACATAAGAAGAAGAACCATGCAGGATCGACCAAAGCTCTATTCCACAGGAGAGAGTCTGTTCCCACAATGGCCAGCCTGATGCCACTGGGAAGCCCATGAGGAAGGCATAAGTGTGACAGCACTCTCCTGCTTGTGTTTAGGGATGTCAGGGGAATACATTCAGGGGGTCAAGTTCACCAAGCTTTCAGCGAGCTGGTCTGGCTCAACCTGTATCTAGTCAGGCCAGCTTGCAGATTTGGGGGGTGGTCCCCCCCCCTCAAAATCAGCATTTGCACAAATTCTAGCCATAATTTGAGCACATTGCGGCCGTAATACGCTTCATTTGTGCAAACTGAGGCTGCAATTTGCGCTACTTGCAGCTGCAATTTGTGTGGGTTGAGCAAATTTACAGGCACAATTTGTGCAAATTATGCAAATCGTTGCGTAAATTTGCGTAAATTTCAATTTGGGGGGGCGGACCTGCAAAAGTTCCCAGATTCCGGGAAAAAGCCCCCAGCTCCACTCGCAAATGCCAGCCAAGCCAGGGGCTCCAGGGAAATTCCAGTAAGCCCCCAAAGGGCTGGATTTCCCCATGATGGACATCCCTACGTTTGTTCTCCAGCAATTGTTATACAGCGGCATACCGGCTCCAATAATGCAGGTAATATATAGCTGCCTGTGACAGCTGTTAGCCATAAATGGTTATTGCCCTGATTCCTGGGCATTCATGACCTGTGCCTCTGTGAGCCATCCCCACTTCACAGGTTTAAAATATGCATTACAGTGGGGCTTACAATGTCATGTTGCATCTACATAATTTTGACCCTCCGACTCCTCCCAATGACAGTAAAACCCTGTGAAATAATCAGGTCTCTTGTGGAATAGACTAACTACTGTGAAATAGACTAACCAGCATATATATGAAAGACAGAAAGACTAACAACAGAGTATTAAATATAAATATATTCTAAGCTAAACGTTTCGGCTTCCGCCCTCATCAGCAGCTGTGCTGTTAAATATAGAAAACATCATACAAATGTTTTTACAGGGTTGGTTATCAGCACACTACATGGAAAGGACATTTGCAGCTTCCTGGTTTCAGGAGATAAGAGCAATCATGTTTTATCTCTCCATGCCTCCCTGCTCTTGTCTCTGTATTTATTGGGACTTCTCATATCAAACCACATTTGCAGAGAACCGAGGAGTGTTTTCCTGAGCTTTTAATTTCCGGTGAGGCTTGTTTAGGGTGGAGTGAAGCCTTTTCTGAAGGCATAAGGAAGGGGGTGGGGTGGGGAACAGCTTGATCCTATGCAGAGTTAAGGCATGCCTAAGCCCATTGATTTCCCTGGGCATAGGTTTGTCTGAGTCTGCAGTTGACCATGGCTTCGGGTGGGGGATTTGGGACCAAGCAAAGTGATAGGGGACTGTCTTCAGACTGGGAGTGCAACCTAGAGGGTGCCCTTGACACACTGAGAGCCGAAGGAGAAGAGAAGATTCAGGGGAGCCAGGACAGTGGTCTTCAAATGTCTGGAAGGCCACCATGCTGAAGATGGAGCAGACTTGGTCTCCATCGCTCCCGAGGGCATCCCAGCCATTTCCAATGGGTGGAAATGGCTGGGATGCAGATTTTGGCTATGCATGAGGAGAAAGTTCCTAACAGCAAGGGCTGTTTGGCAAATAGTCTGCCGTGAAGGTAAAGGTGTCCCCAACCAGTCGTGTCCGACTCTAAGGTGCGGTGCTCATCCCCGTTTCTAAGCCGAAGAGCCAGCGCTGTCCAAAGACGCTTCCGTGGTCATGTGGCCAGCATGACTGAACACCGAGGTGCACGGAACGCTGTTACCTTTCCCGCCGAGGCGGTACCTATTTATCTACTTGCAATTTCTTGCTTCCGAACTGCTAGGTTGGCAGAAGCTGGGACTGAAGACGGGAGCTCACTCCGTCACGCAGCACTCGGGTCTCGAACTGCTGACCTGCCGACCTTCCAGTCTGCAGTTCAGCGTCTTAACCACTAAGCCACCGCGGCCCCAGTCTGCCGTGGGGGTCTACCAATACCTTTGGTGAAGGTATTTAAGCAGATGTTGGAAGGCCATCTAGCTGAAATGCTGTAACTGCATCCCTTGGTATGTCCGGATTTTGTGAAATACATCCCATGTATGTTTCATGGCTTGTGCTCTGCTGTTTGTTCCAGTGTCCATTCACAGATAGATTCGATCTTTTCCCCGTTATGCGGAAAAAATTGCAAGTAGTTCCGTTGGAGGGTTCACAACAATTTACGCAATTTACACTAGCATATAACATTTATCGTATCATTCCCCATTCCATTCCACTATTCCCCATGTACGTGTTCCAGCATGGCATATGTCTCAGCAGAAACGTATGCATTTACCTATGAATAAATTTGTGTTAATTTCCGGAAAGTAAAAAAGAAAAGAAAAAGAAGAACTGAAAGTCCACAGACTCCATGCGGCCTCAGGGGGCTGGTCCACAGCGGATTCCACAGGTCGGATTCTTAGAAATCCAGACTTGTTTTAGTCTGTCTTGGATTTCCCCAGCATCCCTATGCATCCTGCACTGAAGCGCTCGTACTGAGCAGAGGGTTGGACTAGATCCTCTCTGAGGTCCCAACTCGATGATTCTTTGATTCTAATCTACTCCACTTGCTGAGGGACCAGAGCAGCTGTCAGGTAGGTCCGTCCCGGGGGGGATTTTGGGGGGTGGGGGGGGAGGCCGTTCCGCCACGGACTCCAGGGGGCTGGATTCTGAAGAATCCGGCCTCACTGGAGTCCATGGCGGATTTCTCCAACAACCCTACTCCAGGGGCAGCCTTGTTGCCATTGATCTCTGCCTCCCCCTCCCCCAAATGTAGCAGCAGACAAGTACTGAGAACAGAGCTGGGCACAAATGGCCTCTTGAAATTCTCCACCTTATTTGTGGGTGGAGAAATTGGGGGAGGGACAATCCCACCACATTTCTCCAGGGTGAGGAGAAATTCTCCCACAGTTTCTCAAAGGTGGGACTCACTGTTCTCAGGTGTGATCGCACAGCATCTTTCTCCCCCCCCCCAGGGTTTTCATTGTTCTTGCACTGCCAAATATGTGGGCAGCCTGGCCCCCATTTTGCCTCCTCCACAGTGCAGGTTTGAGGAGGGCAGTGCTGTGTCTTGCTCCGGGGATGAGGTGGAGTTAATGCTCTGCCAAAATCTGTCCTCTCATTTCCTTAAAGTTTTCTTCCCCCATGAAAGGTGCTTCTATTGTTCTGCCTCATTCTCAAGGCATTTTATACTCGTTGTGTGGTGTTCTTTGATTTACCTAGTCACTGTAAGGTGGCCAAGGGTGATGTGCAATAGAAAGGGAGAAAGCGCACATTGCTCTGCAGCCTCCCAAGCTGCCTGCACATTGACATTACTGATCCGAAAGAGTCCTGTGGGAGGAACTAGCTCATGATGTCTTCACCTGGACTTTAATTGAATTGCAGGAAGCCAAGGAGGCTGCTGGCTGCCAGAGATATGATTGTACCATGAAGACAGGACACTTTCACAAATGCCTTGGTCACCTCGTAACTAAGGTAAACACGAATATCCCAAACCCAACCCATGAGACTTTCTCTGAAATTTTCTTCTCCTCTGAATGTCTTTTTGAACACAGTTTCTTTTCCATCAAATGGAGTGAGAATGGTGGAAGAACATGTGGGGGTAATTTTCAGCACAGCACTAACTGAGAAGGCCTTGTCGCTCAAAGAAATCCCTACGTGGGGCGAGTCAACGTAGGCACAGAAGGAGCTACAGTGGAGAAGGAAGGAGAAGTGCTGGGCCAAATAAACTCTTCTATATTTTTTCCCACCATTCTCATTCAGTTTGACAGAAAATGAATTGGTCATGAAAAGAATTTCAATGGTGAAGGAAATGTTGGTGTTCTCGGGGGTGGTTCTTCCATTTATCTTACTTATGAGGCGGCTGAGGAGTGTTTCGTTGTACCATCATATCTCTCCAGCAGCCTGAAGCCTCCCTGGCTTCCCATCCTTCAATGAAAGTGCAGAGGAAGACATCACCAAGACACTCCTCCCACAGGGGATGATGATGGTGATGACAGAAAGACACACACCGCACTTGTGGCCACCTCACAACAGCAAGGTAAGCTCAAAAAACCCACCAAAAGAAATTCTGAAGTTTCCTGAGAAAGACAGAGGCTCCTTCTGCAGAGGAAGAAAGCGTTCAGGAATTGCAGGACAGATTTCAGCACTGCAGTAAGAAGCATGGCTGTTGTTGAAGTGAGTCCCCACCACTTGATGCACTGGGAAAGATTCTCAGGGTACCTGAGGACTATTTTTCGGTTGAGGCCTTTCCTGTTGAGCAGGGAGGCCATGAGTGGGCCTTCACACTGAGTCTACTCATGCACATTACGTACATCTGAGAAATGTGAAAATGTGAAAAACGTTTCAGTCGCCCTTATCACCATACCAAGGAAGGATGACCACCCAAGCTCCCGAAACATTACTAAAGACTCTTCTTGGTCTGCTGTATTGTTGTGAACTGCCCAAAGAGTTTCGGCCATTGGGCAGTATAGGAATCTCGAAAGAAAGAAAGAAAGAAAGAAAGAAAGAAAGAAAGAAAGAAAGAAAGAAAAAGTCTGCTGTATTGTTGTGAACTGCCCAAAGAGTTTTGAGGATAGGAATCTCGAAAGAAAGAAAGAAAGAAAGAAAGAAAGAAAGAAAGAAAGGTCTGCTGTATTGTTGTGAACTGCCCAAAGAGTTTTGGCTGTTGGGCAGTATAGGAATCTCAGAAAGAAAGAAAGAAAGAAAGAAAGAAAGAAAGAAAGAAAGAGCCTGTGTTTAGGCTGCGTTTAGGCTAATCGACCAGCTTTACAGCCGCAAATGGTGCCCACTACACCATTTGCATCTGGGGGACTGACTTAGACAGAGATACGGCACGGCAATGGCTGCCAGCCTATCAACTTTCTCCATTCCTGTGGAGCTGGCGGCCGGCTACACAGGTTTGACACCGAGCCGGCCTGGATGGATTCCGGGGGGGAGGAACAGATCGCCTCCCCCCCAGACGGATCCCTCGTGGGTGGCAGGTAAGGGGATTCTTACATCCCTAGGTAAACCCCTGGACTGCAGATGGCAACTTCTCAATGAAATATGCTCAGGGCCTGGACTGACTCTGCCCACCAGGCTGGCCATTGGATCCTTCTGGACAGGAAGGAGTATGAAAGGGCTTCCTGTTGCATTTGGGCCTTGGTCAAGCAAGAAAGCCTTCCTGAGCTCTGCTGTGTTCTTGTATCCTTGGTTTTCCTTTTGTCCTGTCTTCTGTGTTGCCCCTTAATTCTGCCTCCTGGTTTTTTCATCAGCCCTGACTATTGGCTTGTCTCAGAGGTCCTGGCTCCCAGGCCCAGCTCCTGGCTCACTCCCAGCCGTTGGCCACGACACGACCCATGAATCAACCATTCAAAATAAACCTCGGCGGTTTCAGTGTGTGACATGGCAGGCTGTGCACTGCCTTATGTCTTAGTGGCCATGTATGTGCATTTGGATGCCTGAGCTCTAGAGACAGGATGCAACCATTCTCCCTTTGGGGATTTAACTTCTAGGAAAGCGAGTGAGGACTGAACCCTGAAGAAGGACAATTTTTGCAATGCAGCTAACAACATGTTTACAAGGCACCTCCAAACAGTGTGTGGGGAAAGGATTTACCAAGGACAAGTTGGGATAGGAAAAGAGTGACTGTCCCTATGAAATATTAGGGCTGTGCATGGATCCCCCAACACACTTCGGAGGCTGATTTGGAGTTTCTGAATTGGCCCCGACCAGCTTTGGACTCTGGATCCTAAGTGAGGACCAGAGATTTAAAGTGCTGCCTGCCAAGCCACATGAACCCCCTGCTCCTTTCCCAGACCTCTCATGAGTGCGCAACGCCATCGGCCTCCTCAAGGGAGTCGCCATTTTCTTTTAATATGGTGACTCATCTATTTTCGTATATCAAATGTTGCACAAATGGCGGCTGTAAGGTAGTCATCTACGCAACATTTACAGGCATAAATCGATCCAAAGCGGTGCACGGGCCTACTAAATATGGGCATGTGGAGCTAATGCCATTAATTCAATTTGTTTAATTACTTTGGGAATCCTTTAGTGTGAGTTTCTTTGGAATGGGGGGCTCTTTCTTTCTTTCTTTCTTTCTTTCTTTCTTTCTTTCTTTCACATGGCATGGTTGATCCCTTTTATTTTATCACTCTGCCTGTTCAACCTCATCACAAGCTTGGTTGTCTCACCAGCTCTAAGTTTCCACCCACCCTGATTCCAATCCCGCCTCCCATCCCGAGTGGCTCCAGCACATGAAAGGCCCTCTTGTCAACTTTGCCAAGCAAACACGGTCCTCCCGGCAAAGGTCACCCAGCATTTCATTCCTTTCGACACCGACTCATTTGATCACTTTCAGCCCAGAAGATGGGGCAAGAATGGATGTCTTTATTCATTTCTCAGTGTTAGCCCATGGCAGGAATTATATCTGGAGATGGGGGGTGGGGGTGGCAGTTACACTGGCCATTTAACTATAGAAACAACAACTCAGCCAGGGTGGCCCTGAGGTTGCCAAGAGGAGAAATATTGTGACTATGTTAAATGCCCCCCCTTACAAAAAAGCTACGGTCTGTGTGGCTGAGAGACTGCCCACTGGATGAGCATGCATGTCTTTGCTAAGGAAGGAATGAGCATCTACAGGACTTCGTTTTGTTTTCACTTCTTTCTTGCTAACACAGCCGGCGTACGTGTCACTGTTCTCAATCTTGTTCGCCCTGCAGTGGTGAATAGCCACAGATGAGCTGGTGGTTGGGAAGTAGGGATGTCAGAGAATTCCGCCACGGACTCCAGTGAGGCCAGATTCTTTAGAATCCAGTCCCCTGGAATCCGTGGCGGAATGGCCTCCCGCCCCCCTGCGAAATCCCCCCAGGACGGAGCTTACCTGGGGCGGATGCGGCAGCGGCTCTGGTGGCGGCTCTGTCTGGTCTCCTGGCCGGCTACTGCCGGCCTGCTGCGGCCACAAATGGCAGCCGTCGTAGTGGCCACCATTTGCGTCCTTGTAGGCAGCCATGATAGGCTACGTAAGTATTTACGTAGCCTATCATGGCAAAGAGCAGGGGCGCAAATGACGTAGCGGATGCCATTGGCGTCCCTGCTCTTTGCCGTGATAGGCTACGTAAATACTTATGTAGCCTATCACAGCTGCCTGCAAGGACACAAATGGCGGCTGCTACGATGGCCACCATTTGTGGCTGCAGCAGGCTGGCTGCAGCCAGAACTCCGGCTGCAGTCGGCCCCTGCCAGCGGCTCTGTGGAGCCGCCGCTGAGCGAAGCTGGCTGGGGAGGATTCCGGGGGGAGGGACGGAGCGCCTCCCCCCCACTGTGGAGGCCCCAGCGCAGAGCCAGGTAAGCCTTTCGTACATCCCTATTGGGAAGAGAGGGAACCACCGATCTTTGAGCAGGGTCAGATAGAGGTGGGGACAGAGGAAGCTGTGATATAAAAGGAAGGGCTTCTTCACACAACACAGAGTCGAACTACGGAATTCGCTACCAAAGGATGTAGTGATGGCCACCCATTTGGATGGCTTTAAGAGAGGGTTGGACAAATTCCTGGAGCAGAAGGCTGTCAATAGCTACTAGTCTTGATGGCTATGTGCTACCTCCAGGACCAGAGGCAGTGAGCCTATGTGCACCAGTTGCTGGGAACATGGGCGGGAGGGTGCTGTTGCGCCCGTGTCCTGCTTGTGGGTTCCCCGTGAACACCTGGTTGGCTGCTGTGTGAACAGAATGCTGGACTGGATAGACACTTGGTATACACATTAAAAATATAAGAATACCCTTGGTCTGACCATATAAGAACATAAGAACATATGAAGAGCCCGACTGGATCAGCATTCTGTTCACACAGTGGCCAACCAGCTGTCGACTGGGAACCCACAAGCAGGGCATGAGTGCAACAGCACCCTCCCACCCATGTTCCCCAGCAAATGGTGCACATAGGCTCACTGCCTCTGGTACTGGAGGTAGCATATAGCCATCAGGACTAGTAGCCATTGATAGCTATCCAGTCCAGAATGCTGGACTAGATGATCCCTTGGTCTGATCCAGTAGGACTCTTCTTAGGTTTTTATGGAGCAGCAGACAGGTGGATGAACTGGAGGTGGATGCAGGCAAGGAGGAGAAGGAAGGAAGCAGTGGGTGGAAGTGGATGAGGAGGCTGGGGCCACCATGCTCAAGGGCCCCCTGAAATCTGCTGCTGGCCCTGAGCAGCGTTTCAGAGTTTTAGATAGGGATCTCTGCTTGCCCTATCTGGAGATGCTGGAGATGGAACTTGGGATCATCTGCATGCAAAGGACATGGTCTTCCACTGAGCTATGGATGCTCCTCCTGAGCATAGGAAGGTGCCTTCTGCTGAGTCAGACCCTGGGTCCATCTAGCCCAGCACTGACTGGCAGCAGCTCTCCAGGGCTGCAGGCAGGAGTCTTTCCCAGCCCTACCCAGAGATGCCAGGGGTCGAACCTGGCTGGGACCTTTTGCATGCTTCCCTTATTTATACAGCACGAGAGGGTGTGATGGTGCTGGGAAGGAGATGTCTAGAAGACTATATGGTGTTGATATTCAGACTGCAGTGGCTACTGCTGCTGGGAGCCATTCCAATATGCTTCATACAAGTATTATTATTTCCCTGCGAAAAGTGCCCCCTGTGGGCTCATACGAGTTGGGATGGCTTCTGACTAAATGCAGACTGACTGAACTCTCTGCAGCTGGTGGAGGTGTACTATAGGTAAGAATGTACGAAAGTCACTTACCTTTTCGACGGGGTGATTTGCGGTGGGGGGGAGGCGCTCTGCACCTCCCCCCGAAATCCTAACCTGGCCAGCTCCGCTCCGTGGCAACTCCACGGAGCCGCTGGCCGGGTGCATTTGCAGGCGCCGTGTAGAGCCTGCAGATGCAAATGGCAGCAGCTATGGCGGCCGCCATTTGCGTTCCCTTTTTTTGCCGTGATAGGCTACATACGTATTTACATAGCCTATCACGGCCTCCGCAGGGATGCAAATGGTGTCCCTGCGTTAACCGTGATCGGCTACATAAGTATTTACGTAGCCTATCATGGCAAAAATAGGGAAGTGAATGGCGGCCGCAGATGCGGCCGCCATTCGCAAAGCAGTGCGAACGGCACCAGGTAAGTGTCCTGTTTTGCGTGCCTTTCGTGAGGTGGAGGGCCAGGGGGCTTCATTCTGCCATGGATTTTCGGGGGCCGAATGCACTGGCATTTGGCCTCACTGAGATCTGTGGTGGAATTCTCTGACATCCCTAACTATTAGGGATGGACGAAAGTCACTTACCTGATCCTGAAGCTTGCTTCGCGGTGGGGGGGAGGAGCTCTGTCCCTCCCCCCGAAAGTCTGGCCGGGGGGGAGGCGCCCCATCCCTCTGGCCGCGAATCCTCTAGTCCTGCTGGGATGCAAATCGCGGCAGCTGTAGCCGCCGCCGTTTGCGTCCCTGCAGTCAGCCGTGATAGGCTACGTAAATGTTTACGTAGCCTATCATGGCTGACTTTGAAAAAAAAAAAGCCCATGGGCGCCGCCATTTGCATTCCTTATTTTGGCACGTGTAGTCTACGTAAACATTTACGTAGACTACAGTGAAAATAAGGGCAATGCAAATAGCGTTGCCCTTATTTTCGCTGTAGTGTATGTAAATGTTTACGTAGGCTACATGTGCCAAAATAAGGAACGCAAATGGCAGCGCCCATGGGCGCCGTCATTTGCATGCGCGCTTTTTTTTTTCCCCCAAAGTCAGCCATGATAGGCTACGTAAACATTTACGTAGCCTATCATGGTGTTTTTTAAAAATCAAGCCGTGATAGGCTACGTAAATCTTTACGTAGCCTAACACGTTTGCTTGTTTGTTTGGGGTTTTTTACTTGGAAATGGCGGCGGCGGTGGCGGCCAGTCGGAAGGCCGGCCGCCGCCGCCACACCATCACCACACCGCTGCCGGAGCCGCCGCCCCCAGGGACATTTGACCAAGGTAAGTCTCATCCGGGGGGGGGCGGGGGGGCAGACCGCTTCTCCACCATTTTCAGGGGGCCGAATGCGCTGGCATTCGGCCTCCCTGAGATTCGTGGAGAAATTCTGACATCCCTACAACTATATGGTTAACCAAGTTGTGAAAGGATACTTCCCGGTTGGCTGTCAGAAGGCAGAGGATGTGGTACACTTTCTAATGGTGTATTGCCCTGGCCATGGGCTTTGAACTCTTAGGTTAGAGGTGCCAAGATAGTGATGAATCAGATCCAAGTTTACTTACAAGGAGATACTTTTTTGAGTACTTCCAGCACACAGGTATCCCCAATGGTTGCAACAGACAGCTTCTCTGAACCCACAGCCATGGGGTACAATAGGTTTTATAGCATACATGTTAGCAATGAGGAAGCATGACAGCAGCAGGCGCCCCCTAGTGTTCATTCCCAGCATAGACTAGCTGTGCGTGGTCAGAAAGAAACTTTCTCAGCACAGCCACCTGCAGCTTTAACACAAACAAACTTCATTTCTCAGGTACATCTTGATAAGGCCTTCTGGCTTTTGACTCATCTCACATGCTCAGAGGCCTACTAGGAAGGGAATTGCACCAATAATCAACTTAAGCAAAGCATTATGGATCTCTAGGCCCCTATAATACTACAGGTAACTTGGTTACAGGCCTGGGCCAATACAAACAGAATGTCCCCTGTATGCAGAGTTGAGGAAGCAATATCTTGAGCCTTTAACAGCTGGGTCCTGTAACGAATCCTCTTTAAGCATAACTATTATTCCTGGCTAGGGATGTACGAAAGTCACTTACCGTTTCGCGGATCTGCTTCGTGGTGGGGGGGAGAGACACTCCATCCCTCCCCCCGGAATCCTCGATGGGGGGGAGGTGCTCCGGCCCTCTCCCCAGAGTCCTGCCCACCTGGCTCCACCCACAGCCGCTGGGCAGCAGGGACGCAAATGGTGGCTGCCGTAGCTGCCGCCGTTTGCGTCCCTGTATTTAACTGTGATAGGCTACGTAAATGTTTATGTAGCCTATCACGGCAAAGTAAAAAAAAACACACATATGCAAATGGCGGCGGCTATGGCGGCCACCATTTGCGTTCCTTATTTTTCGCCATTTTAGTCTATGTAAATATTTACATAGACTATTGTGGCGAAAAAAAGGGGAATGCAAATAGCGTAGTGAGTGCTATTTGCGTTCCTTTTGCATTCACAGTTTTAGCCTACGTAAATATTTATGTAGGCTAAAATGGCAAATCAAAAAGGAACACAAATAGCGCCCACTACGCTATTTGCGTTCCCCTTTTTTTCCGCCATAATAGTCTATGTAAATATTTACGTAAACTAAAATGGCGAAAAATAAGGAACGCAAATGGCGGCGGCTGTAGCCGCCGCCATTTGCAGCTCCATTTTGTTTTTTGTTTTTAACCCAGACGTGATAGACTACGTAAGTCTTTACGTAGCCTATCACGTCTGGGTTAAAAAAAAAAGAAGACCAGACTGCAAATGGCGGTGGTGGCAGCCGGTCGGAAGACCAGTTGCTGCTGCCGCCACCAAAGCCGCCGCTGGAACCGCCGCTGGAGCCGCTGCCGCCCAGAACATCCGCCCCAGGTAAGTCTCATCCTGGGGTGACCCGTGGGGGGGCGGGGGGTGGCAGACCATTCCGCCACAGATTTTGAGTGGTCACTGAAATCCGTGGATCACTGAAATCTGTGGCGGAATTCTCCACCATCCCTATTCCTGGCTGGCACAGACTAATGGCATGCTATAGGACCACCACGTTTGTCCAACGGGCTTTGGAGAAATGGAAGCTATCGACTGGTATAGAATATTAAGCTTGCTAATAGATTATAATATGTCAACAAATATTGCCTGGACTCTATGAAATGTTTTAATTAGCTCCGTTATAATCCCTCTTCTTAATATTTCTTATTTTGCCACCACTTCTTCCATAAGAGGGATATTCTATTATGTATCTGTATGCAATGTGACCTGACTGGTCAACAAGCAATAAACAGAACAGAACCATACAGCACCACCCATGTGTACACGGTGCTTTACAAAGCATGCGCGGGCAGGTCCCTGCCCCGAGGCAGTTTACAATCTAGAAATCAAGGCAAAGGAATAATGGAGGAAGAGCAGGAAAAAGGAGGAATACTGAGGTTATTGCAGCGACACCTACTTGCGCTTATTTAGAGTAAGGTATGAGGCCTTTGAGGGTTGTACTCAAGTCTTCATTGGAAATGTTTCGACCTATTCATTGCCATGCCAATTCGGGAAAAACCCATGCTCTAGAACAGCTTTCCCCAACCTGATGCCCTCCAAATGGGTTGAACTACAACTCCCATTATCCCCCCTGCCAGCATGTCCAGGTTTTGTGTGTGGAATTCCTTCTTGGCCTCCAGCACTCATCTGCTAATCTTCCCCTGAATCTATCAATCAGGTGCCAAGCTACTAGAGAAGTATGGAATGCATAAATCCATTCCAGCTGTGTTTGTGAATTGTCAAGTACCTTTTGTTCCGTCATACGCCCATCAAATGATTTTTCTTTTGTTTCCGCATGTGTGCAAATGCATATTTACACACATTTGCATTTGTGCAATTCTCACATGTGAAAATGTGCAAATCTCCCCCCCCCATGCACATTTTCATGCTTTAGCTTATGTGGAAATGTATGTTTTTGCCTGTGTTTTTTGTTTTGCATATTTTTCTACTACGAAATTTGCACAAAATTCAGGAAAGTTATAAAAACAGTCCACAAGTCTGTGGAATTTGCCTGACAGGGGAACAGCCGATCCGCTGTGGAATCCATGAGTTGGATTCATGGAAATCCAAACTCATTTTGTTTTGTTGCAGATTTCTCCAACATCCCTAAAGGCTACCCTGTCACTGCTTTTGGGAGGTGGTTGAATGGACTCAAACATCTTTTTCCAGCATCCACCTCCATTTATTTATTTCTTACACTTATATCTCACCTTTCTTCTATCCATTGTGGAATGCAAGGTGGGTACGTGTGGTTCCCAGGTGGTCTCCCTTCCAAGCACTAACCAGACCTGCTTAGCTTCAGCAAGGTGGCCACCTCCTGTGCCTTCAGACCATGTCTTGGGACTTTGGGGGAAGCCAGCAGAAGTATGCCAGCCCAGCCTAGCCCCTCTCCTCTCCTTCCTGCCATGTGCTTCTTCTCCCTTCCCCAAATGTTACAGATTGGACCTGGCTGCCCTTTTAAAATAATCAAAGTTGGAAAATAGAACCATTTTTTAAAGGGGGTGTATATGACTTCTGGAGGTAAAGGCGTAAGTGATTCTATTCACATTGATTCGAACAGCCATAAGTCACACTTAAAAATGTCAGAGCAAAGGGGGGCAGGGAGGGATGCCAAAAATTCTGGGACTCCACCTTTGAGGATTAATTCTAAAGCAGCAAAAAAGCAACGGCCACACACTGCAAAAGCATCCCATGTCAAGCGTTACGTGGGATCAGAAATGACGAGTAAGATGATAGTCAACCACAGAACGCTGAATCCAAGGCAGAGCATCTTACACTGCGAAGCCTGGTGATGGACAGAAAAATCTGCTTGTTTTCCTTCCAGTTCAGAATAAGACGATGAAATTCATCGAAAACATGTGCCTGGTGCCATCTGTTTCTATCAGGGGTGGCAAGCTTTAATTGATAGCACGCTCAGCTAAAACTCTGGCTGATGAATCAACCAATGGTCGGTTTTAATCAGTAGGTCTGTGAGTTACAATCACACTTGTCAAATTGGGAGGGGGGCTGTTTCAGATCCAGTGCATTTGGGGGGCGGTGGGGTTTGTGTGGCATTTTTGAGGTGTGCACTGACTTCCAGCTTTGCCTCAGACCCTATTTCGAGTTCTTTCGCTTTGACTCAGTATTGCACCCGAGTCGAGGTTTAGGATCCGAAGGCTTCATGCTAGGGATGTGCGGACCGTGTAAAATCCGCTCCATCTGTGTTTTGCAGGTTGTCAGGTGCCTTTCGTTCCATCATCCGCCTACAAATGGATGTGACTATTTCTTTTTTCATCATGCAGAAAAATGCAGAAATAATTACGGAAATATGCACCTAAGTATTTACTTTAAGTATTTACATAATTTACTCCAGTACGTAACATTTAGTGTATTGTCCCCTATTCTAGTCAACGTTTCCTCAGCAGAAACGTATGTATTTTTCCATGGATTTATAAGGGTAAATTTTGGGAAAGTTAAAAAAATCATCCGAAAGTCCGCAGACACCGCATGGCCGGGGGGGGGGGGGGCGCTCCGCAGCAGATTCCGCAGCTGGGATTCTTAGAAATCCGAGCTCATTTTAATCCGTCTCAAATTTCTCCGGCATCCCTACTTCATGCTCCCCACTGACTATCATAGGAAATCTGAAAACAACAATAACTTTCTTTCTCTTGGCCAGAATTGGATGATAGTTCCAGGTACATTAGCCTCTTACGGTGCAATCCTATGCATGTTTAGACAGAGAAGAGGCCTACAACTCGGGGGCATGCTGGGAGTTGTAGGCCTTTTCTCTGTCTAAACATGCATAGGATTGCACCCTTAGGGAGCAATCCTATGACCGCTAAACAGAGGGCCAAAGGATGTTTTGGTTTCAGGGAACCGAGGTCAGAGCCAGGGCTCCATCCTTGGGTCCCAGGAACTGCTCTCCCTCCCCAGTCCCCTCATAGCCAGCACAGTTCTCCCTGTGCTGGCTTCGTCCCTGTGCTCAGAATGGAGTGCAGAGACAGGGAAAAGGGAGCAGTCCCAGGGATGGGAAGAGGAGGAGACTGCAGAAGCGACATTGCGCAGTTTCCTATACACCGCATGGCCTCCTCCCTTCACGCGCCAAAGTTCCCTGGCTTGCTTGCTTGCTTGATTTATTTCATTTATATCCTGCTTTTTTCTCCTTACAGAATCAGAGGCTGTGTACATAATCCTCCTCCTCTCCATTTTATTCCCCCAACAACAACCCTGTGAGGTGGGTTGGGCTGAGAGTCTGTGACTGGCCCAAAGTCACCCAGTGAGTTTCCATGTCCAAGTGGGGATTAGAACCCAGATCTCCTGACTCCCAGTCCAGCATTCTTGCCACTACACCACACTAGCCAGTACACCACAGGCGAAATCGCCTGTCTAGACAAAAATGCAGGATGGCCAGAGCACAGAGGTGAGGATGGCCTCCTGTTGTGCAGCCACGTTCAGAGGCTAACGCCTATCTCCATAGGATTGTGCCCTTAGGAAGGGATTAAACCTGCCAAATGTCAGAAAAGTGGGTGGGTTTGTTTGTTTTTGGTGCCATGCAACTTTATATTGTGATTTTTTTTTAAGGGAACTGCTGATAACTCTAGCCAGTGTGGAGAGCCAGTGTGGTGTAGCGGCTGAAGTGCTGGACTGGGAGTCGGGAGATCCGGGTTCTAGTCCCCACTCGGCCATGAAAGCTCACTGGGTGACTTTGGGCCAGTCACGGACTCTCAGCCCAACCCACCTCACATGGTTGCTGTTGTGAGGATAAAACGGAGGAGGAGAAGGAGGAGAATGTAGGCCACCTTGAGTTCCTTGGAGGAAAAAAGGTGGGATGTAAATGTAATAAATAAATAAATAAATAAATAAATAAATAACTTTTTCTATTTCTTGGCAGAATTGGATGATAATTGCAGGGATTGTTGCCGCTTCTGAGGGCATCACAGCTGGTAAAGTTCAGAATGATAACTGCAGGCGTTCTAGGGCAAGAGCAGCCTTGACATTTTGAGGGTCTCCACAAAAGAACATGCTTACCCCCTTTATGTTCCTGGCGGACCATTGCTCTGGAAATGTCAGATAGCAGAGAGGTGTCCCTAAGTAAAACACCTGCAAAGGTTCAGCCAGATAGGTGTGGAAGGGGTGACCTCAATTTTGGGGAGGAGGGAGTGATCCACTTTCTCTTATCTCCCACAATGGATTTTTGAGCAACTGGCATAAAAATGGCGCACACCATAGAGGTCTCTCCAAGCAAGAAATGAGCAAAGTTTCAGAAGGAGTGGTGCAGGGGCTAGGGAGTTATGATGACTGAAAACCAGTTTATGACTTTTTTCATAGTGAAGCCTGGTGGTGTTGGAAATAGGGGTGTACGAAATACTCACCCTGTTCCGATCCAGGGTGTCCGTGGGGGGGGGAGGCGATCTGTCCCTCCCCCTGGAATCCTCCCTGGCCAGCTCCGCTCTGTGGCGAGTCCGTGGAGCTGCCGACTGGGCCCGTCCACAGCTGGACTTCCATCCACTGCAGGGCTGCGGATGCAAATGGCATCCGGTGTAGGCTATGTAAATATTTACATAGTCTATCACGGCAAAGAGCAGGGACGCAAATGGCATAGCAGACGCCATTTGCGTCCCTGCTCTTTTCGTGATAGGCTATGTAAAGATTTACATGGCCTATCACGAAAACAGCAGGGACGCAAATGGCGCTGGCTATGCCAGACGCCATTTGCATCTGCAGTCCAGGGCAGTGGATGGACGGCAGCAGACGGACCCAGATGGATGGGCCGGCAGCAGGTAGGGTCTGTCTGGGGAGGATTTCAGGGGGTGGTGGTGGAGGAGTAGTCTGTTCTGCCACAGACTCATTGGCGTCCGTGGCAGATTTCTCCACCATCCCTAGTTGGAGGAATGGCCACCTCATGGTCCCATCCTTGCTCTCTGCCAAAGCACAGTGATTGGAGCCCCTGGTAAAATGTGCCCTATGATCAGAAGGTGGCCCAGTCTAAGATAGACTGGGCTGGAACCGTATAGGGTTTTAAAGGTCAATGCCAACACCTTGAACTGGGCCCGGAAAACAACTGGTAACCAGTGCAACTCCTTCAGCATTGGTGATGTGGTCTCTCCGACAGCTGCCTTTCATCAGGCGGGCCACCACATTCTGCACCAGCTGCAACTTCCGAACTGTCTTCAAGGGTAACCCCATGTAGAGTTCATTACAGTAGTCTAGGCAAGAGGAGACCAGGGCATAAACAACTGATGGGAACAGATGGTTAAGGAGGTAGGGGCACAGCTGCAGTATCAGATGGAGTTGGTACAGCGCCGCCCAGCTCACAGCCGACACCTGAGCCTCCATGGACAGCTGGGAGTCTAAAATGACCCCCAGGTTGTGGACCTGGGCTGTCAGGGGCAGTTGCACCCCATTCAGCACCTCTGAAACTTGTGTCACTAATGAAAATGTGTTTTGCAGCAGGTTTTGTTCTGTTACCTTGGGAGGGAAGCTCACTTTGCCTTGGGAAGCAACAAAACAGGACTGAAGTGGCCTGATTCCGCTCAGGCTTCAGGCTTTGTCTGAATCTGATGCACATCCCTAATATTTATGTACTGTATTTTTGCTTGTAGTGTTTTGGCTGCTTATAATAATTGAAGATTGATTGTAATTGCTAGGAGTGTTTTTGTTCCTTTATCATGTGCTGGTGCTTTGTTATTATCTCATAAAGTTAGATATGAAATGGTTTGTTGAATTTTACATTAAACTGGTTGCTTTGTATTAATGCATTAATTAATCCCATTATTTCTGAATTAACTTTTGGCCCAGGAAGAGCCCTCAGGGTGATTTACAAGTTAGAACTTTAAAAGATTTTACAAACTTCAAATCATCACCCACAGCAAAATTATGAACAGGAAAAACAACCTTAAAAGCAGAGGACAGAGGTAATGACATCTAAAATCACTCAAAAGTGAGGCAGAGCATTTATTTTTAACAGTCCACCTAAATGTAAATGAAGTTTTCAGATGTAGAGTGGTTTATTTTCATTGGACTGAATTGGGGGAAAATCTCCTGTTCCTTTCCCCTTCATGGATCACTGCCTTGTTGTGGCGAAGGGGCTTGCGTAACTCGTGAAGCCATAAGCTATGCCATGCAGGGCCACCCAAGACAGACAGGTCATGGTAGAGAGTTCTGACAAAATGTGGTCCACTGGAGAAGGAAATGGCAACCCACAGTATTCTTGCCAAGAAAACCCCATGGAACGTATCACAAGGCTAAAAGAAATGATGCCGGAAGATGAGCCCCTCAGGTCGGAAGGTGTCCAGTATACTATGGTGTCCAATAGAGGGAATTTCCAAGTAGCGTCAGAAAGAGTGAAGCGGCTGGGCCAAAGCCGAAAGGACACTCAGCTGTGGATGTGTCTGGTGGTGAAAAGAAAGTCCGATGCTTTAAAGAACAATATTGTTTAGGAACTTGGAATGTAAGATCAATGAATCAAGGTAAGCTGGAGGTGGTCAAACATGAGATGGCAAGACTGAACATCGACATCTTGGGAATCAGCGAACTCAAATGGACAGGCATGGGCAAATTTAATTCAGGTGACCATCATATCTACTACTATGGGCAAGAATCCCTTAGAAGAAATGGAGTAGCACTTGTAGTCAATAAAAGGGTGGGAAAAGCAGTACTGGGGTACAATCTCAAAAACGATAGAATGATCTCAGTACGAATCCAAGGCAAACTATTCAACATCACAGTAATTCAAGTCTATGCCCCAACCACTGAGGCCGAAGAAGCTGAGGTTGATCGGTTCTATGAAGACCTACAACACCTTCTAGAACTAACACCAAAAGAAGATGTCCTTTTCATCATAGGGGATTGGAATGCTAAAGTAGGAAGTCCAAAAATCACCGGGATAGCAGGGAAGCATGGCCTTGGTGTACAAAATGAAGCAGGACAAAGGCTAATAGAGTTTTGCCAAGAGAACATGCTGATCATAGCAAACACTCTTTTCGAACAGCACAAGAGGCGACTCTACACATGGATATCACCAGATGGTCAATATCGAAATCAGATTGATTATGTACTTTGCAGCCAAAGATGGAGAAGCTCTATACAGTCAGTAAAAACAAGACCTGGAGCTGACTGTGGCTTAGATCGTGAGCTGCTTCTTGCAAAATTTCGGTTTAAATTGAAGAACGTAGGGAAAACCACTAAACCATTCAGGTATGACATCAATCATATCCCTTATGAATATACAGTGGAGGTGAGGAATAGATTTAAGGGATTAGACCTGATAGACAGAGTGCCTGAGGAACTATGGACGGAGGTCCGTAACATTGTTCAGGAGGCAGCAACTCCATCCATCCCAAAGAAAAAGAAATGAAAGAAAGCAAAGTGGCTGTCTGAGGAGGCTTTACAAGTAGCTGAGGAAAGAAGGGAAGTGAAAAGCAAGGGAGAAAGGGGGAGATATATCCAACTGAATGCAGAGTTTCAGAGAATAGCAAGGAGAGGCAGGGACCTAACAGAAACAGATGAGATTAAGAAGAGGTGGCAAGAATACACAGAAGAACTATACAGGAAAGATCTTAATGTCCCTGATAGCCATGATAGCACAGTCACTGAACTTGAGCTGAACATCCTAGAGAGTGAAGTCAAGTGGGCCTTAGGAAGCATGACTAACAACAAAGCTAGCGGAGATGACAGTATTCCAGCTGAGCTATTTAAAATCCTAAAAGATGATGCTGTTAAAGTGCTGCACTCAATATGCCAACACATTTGGAACACTCAACAGTGGCCACAAGACTGGAAAAGGTCAGTTTACATTCCAATCCCAAAGAAGGGCAATGCCAAAGAGTGTTCAAACTACCGTACAATTGCACTCATTTCACATGCCAGCAAGGTTATGCTCAAAATCCTACCAGCTAGACTTCAGCAGTATGCAAACCGAGAACTACTGGAAGTACAAGCTGGGTTCTGAAGAGGCAGAGGAACTAGAGATCAAATCGCCAACCTTCGCTGGATCATGGAGAAAGCAAGAGAATTCCAGAAAAACGTCTATTTCTGCTTCATTGACTACGCTAAAGCCTTTGACTGTGTCGATCACAACCAGCTGTGGCAAATTCTGAAAGAGATGGTAGTACCAGACCACCTTACCTGTCTCCTGAGAAACCTGTACGAGGGTCAAGAAGCAACAGTAACAACTGGACATGGAACAACCGATTGGTTCAAAATTGGGAAAGGAGTACGACAAGGCTGCATATTGTCGCCCTGCTTATTCAACTTATATGTAGAGTACATCATGAGAAATGCCAGGTTGGATCATGAATCACAGGTCGGAATTAAGATTGCCAGGAGAATTATCAACAACCTCAGATACGCAGATGATACCACCCTAATGGCAGAAAGTGAAGAGGATCTCAAGAGCCTCTTGTTGAGGGTGAAAGAGGAGAGTGCAAAAGCTGGTTTGAAACTCAACATTATAAAAACGAAGATCATGGCATCTGGCCCCATCATTTCCTGGCATATAGAAGGGGAAGAAATGGAAGCAGTGACAGATTTTATTTTCTTGGGCTCCAAGATCACCGCAGACGGTGACTGTAGCCATGAAATTAAAAGACGCTTGCTCCTTGGGAGGAAAGCTATGGCAAACCTAGACAGCATAGTAAGAAGCAGAGACATCACCTTGCCGACAAAGGTCCGTCTAATCAAAGCTATGGTTTTCCCAGTAGTAATGTATGGCTGTGAGAGCTGGACTGTAAGGAAGGCTGAGCGCCAAAGAATTGATGCTTTCAAGCTGTGGTGCTGGAGAACACTCTTACGAGTCCCCTGGACTGCAAGGAGGTCAAATCAGTCAATCCTAAAGGAAATCAACCCTGACTGCTCATTGGAAGGACAGATACTGAAGCTGAAGCTGAAATATTTTGGCCACCTAATGCGAAGAGAAAACTCCCTGGAAAAGACCCTGATGCTGGGAAAGACTGAAGGCAAAAGGAGAAGGGGATGGCAGAGGATGAGATGGCTAGATAGCATCACTGATGCAATGAATATGGACTTGAGCACGCTCCGGGAGAGAGCGCAGGACAGGAAGACCTGGCATGCTCTGGTCCATGGGGTCACGAAGAGTCGGACACGACTAAACGATTGAACAACAACAACAACAACAACTCCTGTTCCTTGAATTTTTCCTTCTATTGCAAATAGGTGCTTGGGAGGAGTGATTTTCATTGGAAGCACAGCAGGACAGGAAAAAGTGAAACTCTTCCCTCTCCACCTGATGTGATCCTGATAATGATCAGCACCACATTTAAGATCACCTCTAGTTTGACCTTCAGTCACCTGGAGTGTGGGCCTAAAAGATCACTTCAGAACACTATGCAGGTCCATGTGGAGTAAGCCAGCCTTCCTCAACTTGGTGTTGTCCAGGTGTTTTGGACTTCAACTCCCATTATCCTCAGATGGTATTGGCAATGGCCAGGAATGCCAGAAGTTGTAGTCCAAAACATCTGGAAGGCACTCAGTTGGGGAAGGCAGGAACAGGTGGACTTCAGGTCCCAAGTCATATAAGATTTGGAAGACATGCACCAGACAGGGCTGGCCCTGCCATGGGGCAAAGTGAAGCAGTTGCCTAAGGCAGCAGTTGCTAGGAAGTGGCAGAAAGGTGTTGGAGGAGAGAGCTATGACATACACAGCCTGCCTTACGCTCCGTAAGCTGGCCTGCTGTCTTCAGATGTGGTGGTGGAAACTGTCCCATTGTCATTGTTGAAGAAATATTCAGCTGCCGGTCCATTTGGATTTTGTACATGGAATGGGAGAGGGCGCCATTTGCCTCAGGCAGCAAAATGTCTTGGGCCAGCCCTGGCACCACCAATTTGAACTTTGCCCAGAAAACGACCAGAAGCACCACCGCCAAATGTTCCCATCACCTGCTCCCCATCGGTTGAAATTGGAAGTGAACCTTGTCATAATTCTGAGTGGACTTCTGGTTTCATTTTTTTTTAAGTGCCTGCTGTCAGCTGGGAAAGATTTCACGGTCATAAAACATTTAGCAGCGGTGAAAAAAAGATGAGCTGGGGTGGTTTCTGGGCACCTTTCACCCACCCTGTCCTCACTTTTGAGCTGAAAGTTCTCTATGGGGATGGGTGTGAAATGCGTTGCACTTGCATTTGTGAAGGTTTGAGACCTACAGAGGCAAAGGGGGGGGGGAGATCAGGCTTAGAGGCCTGGAGTTTTCTATTGGGAGGGGGTAAAGCTGAAAGGAGTAGTTTCATTTCTCTGGCTCAAGTGACAGTTTCATTTCTCCACTTGGGTTTTGTTTCTTCAGGTCTGAAGCAGTATTTTCGGTTTTGTGGGAGGAGGGTATATAAAGAGAGAGCCAGTAAGAGTCAGAAAAAGACCAGGCTGCAACCAGAGCAAAAGTAAGAAGAGAGACAGCCAAAGCTGGAAGTGAGAGCAGAGCCTGAAGAGTGTCAGGAGCACCCTAGCTGCCTCTTGCAGTCCCCTCCAATAGCCAGCTCAGGACACAGGTGATGAGGATTCTTTCCAAGGCGTTATTCCTTTATTTCTTTATGACTCTTTCAGATGCTAATCACTAGCGACTAAGCAAGGAACAGCACTGGGGAAAGATAGCAGAGTAGCCTAAGCTCCAGGTAAGGCAGGTGGTCCCCATTTGAAGGAGAACCATGGGAAGACTCTGAACTTATGGGCTATGGAGAGATCCTCCCTTTTTCCCTTGGGACCTCGGGACGCGACCGTTGTTTGAGCGCCAAAAGAGTAGAGCGCCTCCTTTCGGCACCCTCCATCTGTCGTCGCTCCCTGCATCTGCACCGAGCGTCCGGCAAGCCCCCTTCCAGCACTCTCTCACTGCCAGGGTCACTATCTATCCCAGGAATGCTGTCAGGAGGAATCTCTGCCAGCTGCTGTGCTTGTGAGAGATGAGCGAGCTCCTCTCCCATGGATTGCTGTTCCTCCTCAGAATCAGAACTGCTCTGGGGCTCTATGGGCTCAGTTTCCACCCTGACAAAGAGTGAGCAGGAAGAAGCAGCCTAGAAAAGTCTAAGGACAACTAGGGTAAAGGAACTTGCATTTTGCAACTTTTATTTTCTCCTAAGGCCTTTTGTATTGCTCAGCTCTATCATGTAAATACCTTTAGTTGTGATTTGCTAGCTTTAAATTTACCAGTACACTGTTGTGGTTAAACCTCGTGTCTAGAGTGTCAGTTACCCCATGTCTACAGCCTAAACCTGATGTTACTGGGAAGGGGGAAGTTTAAAAGATTGAAGGTGGGACTCTTGATGAGGCAAGAGATCCTTAAGGGGTTGCTCAGGGTGTCCAGGTCATAAGTGGAATGTTGACAGCATTTTAATGCAGACTTACCAAATTTACACTTCCTGTACCTAGGTATGGACAAAGACATGTTTATATGACAATATTCATGCTTTTTCAAGTTTTGCGATGCAGTTTATAATTTCTTTTTTTTTAAAATGAGCACACAAATGCGTAGGATGGGGAAAGTGTGCACAATAATGTTTTATATTAGGGGACTTCGCTTCCAAAAAAATGTATATATTTTAGGCATGCTGGAGAAATCTGGCACAGACTCAAATGAGGCTGGATTTCAAAGAATCCGATCTCTGGAGTCTGCAGTGGACTGGCCGCACTCACCTCCAGGTCTGGAGGAGTTCCCAAGAGGATGCTCTCCAGCTTCCTATAAAACACGATACGCTAATGGCGGCTACCATTAGCTTATTGGAGGAAAGTTACAGCTGTAAATGGCATATTGCACACCATCTGTGGCTGTAAAGCACTTACTTTGACCTACATACAGCTGTAAAAAGCTGTAATTTAGTTGAAAGTAAGTGCTTTATGGCCACAAATGGCGCAAAATACGCCATTTATGGCTGCAATTTTCCTGCAATAGGCTAATTGCGGCCGCCATTAGAGTATTGCATTTTATAGGAAGCTGGACACAGCAGGGCTCTGGAGGACTCCACGGGGCCCCAAGCAGCCCCAATTGCCCCGCAACGGACACCCCCCCCCCGACCGGACATTGGGGAGTTTGTACATCCCTAGTATATTTGGAAGTATGTACAAAAATGGGTACTTTTTGAGAAATCTGCATGAAAATCAAGTAGGAATCAGGTACAAAACAAGATACAAATAGGTGGAGAAGACCATGTTGTCTTCTCCAAGACCAATCATGCAGTTGTTAAGGATGAGGAGCTTGAATTTGTACTTATTTTCATGCTGACTTTAAAAACAAACAAATGGTAACGTGATAGGACAGAACAAACTTTTAATTTGTGTGAACTGCCCAGAGAGCTTCAGCTATGAGGCAATATAGAAATGAAATAGATAAAATAAAAATTAATTAATAATTAATGAAATAAACGAATAGAAATGAAATAAATAAATAAAATAAAAAATAATTAATAATTAATGAAATAAACGAATAGAAATGAAATAAATAAAATAAAAATTAGTTGATAATCAATGAAATAAACGAATAGAAATGAAATAAATAAAATAAAAATAATTAATAATTTATTAATAATTAATGTTGAAAAAGAGAGACATTTAGGGGAATTGAACTTGATAGATTTGTCCATCCCTAGTTCTCTTGACACAGATGCTTTTGGGCTCTGCTTTTAAAATGCCAGGTAATTTATGACTCAGAAAGATTTGACTTTAAGTCTGCAGTCCTATACACCGGTACTTGGGAGTATGGATGGACAAACCAGGTTTGTCCATCTCTCCCAGATTCAGATATTTTATTTCAGATTCAGATACTCATTTCTCCCAGATTCAGATATTTCAAATCTCTCCATCCCATCTATGGAGATGTTTGTGACGTTCTTGTCACAAAATGAACCAAACGAAATCCTTACCTATCTTTACCAGCCCAATTCAATAGGTAGAGGTCTTCCCAATGTGGCAAGGACCTTGTGGTATCCACAAACATCTCACAGAGGGATTTGAAGTCAGACTTCTAAGAACTAAGCACACAAAAGTCCTCTGCCTGGGTGGATGAATCTGTTAGTTGTGCTGTCTCCCACATTCGATTTTTTAAAACTATTATCTCGTGTTCTTTCCATCCCATTTATGAAGAAAATTGAGAATTGGGGTAAGCTCTTATTAACCCCCCCACACACACACACACACACGCCCCAAAATTTCTCACCCATTCCTACCTGGAAGTAAGCACTGAGTAAAATATGTACAGGATTTAACTGTAAGGGTGCAGTCCTCTTGAGATAGGCAGTCACCTTCTATCTCCTCTCCAATGCAGGATGGCTGAAGCACGGAGAAAAGGAGTCCCTCTGTGCTCCCTCTTCCCTGCAGTTTTCCTTAGACATCCGATTTCGGGTACCTAAGTGCAGATTCGGGGAGGGGGTGGGAATGGGGCTGGAGACAGCACAGGAAGCAGTCTAAAATCAGCTTCTGCTGTCTCCTCCCCTCCCTGCCCCTGGGAACAGCCCCTTTTCACCATGTCTGAGCTCGGAGCCAGGAAATTAAAAAAAACCAAACCTTATCTCCCCCAAACGCTGTTAGGATTGCTCTCTAAGGGCGCAATGCTCTGCAGATAAGCGGCTGCCTCCAAACTCGGAGGCAACCGCGTATCCAATGCAGGGCAGGAGAAGCATGGAGGGGATCATTCCCTCCATGCTCCTCCTGCTCTGTATTTTCGGCTAGACAGCCGATTGTGGCTGTCTAGCTGCGGGAGGGCAGAGCAGCGGAGGAGGCATGACACATTGGATATGTGCTCCCGGGATTCCCGCCTTCCCTGCCCCGGAATGCCCCATTTTGGCCGCTCTACACTCCTTTTATGAGCACAGAGCACGAGGCTTTTCTGCACCACCTACGAGGCAGCGCGGAAGGGGGAGAAGGTCGGTTCCTGGAAAACAAGATATCCTATAGCCATCTAGCTGCTAAGTAAGGATGGCCTTTTCCAAGGGCAGTCTCCAAGGGCAGTCCAAACATTTCAGGCCGCTGTGTTGGTCCATATCAACAAACCAATTCCAGGAGCCAGCCAGGAATTCTTCTCCAGCCAGGAGCACATCTTTGGTAAAGTGAATCAGTCTCAAATGCCCATTCCAGACCAAGTCATCCCAAAGACTTTGCATTCCAACATGGAGCAATATATTGTTGCTTGGCAAATGCATTCCTCCCACAGCGACAGCGAGGATCGCAGCTCAGCTCAGAGAGAACAGGGAATCCTGAGGGGGGTGGCAGATGACATCAGAGTCCTTGCTGATGAAAAAGGGCCAGAGCTGCGTCCCTGCGAGCCCTGCCTCCGCGACACCACTGTCAGAACTTGGCGGGGCATGATCTGGGATGGGATTGGATTCTGGAGGAGTAGTTATGGGATATTTCCTGGGGGAAAAGTAAACTTCTAAAAGAACTGTTCATTACACACACACACACACACACACACACACACCTTTTTTCTTGCATCTTTATGGAATGAGTGCAATCACACAACTGACATCGATAGGGATTGAAAGAAGCTATACAGCCCCACAAATGCCTGATGGATGGCCAAAAGCAACCCATTTGACTGAAGAGTCATTTGCTCCAGGGGTTTTCAACAGTGAGTTGCTATTTGCTTCCCACCAGACATTTTGCGGGGCATTTGATTCCCCTATTGATTTCAGTGGAGACCTCACTACAAATGCATCTGAAGACATGGGCAGTGTCATCATGGCTTATGCCATAATAATTTTTTTAGTCTTGAAGATGCCACCAAACTCTTCATTATCCTTATGGTTGTGTAATTATGGGGATTTTTACAGCATGTGTTTATTTCTTAAAATTCTGCTTTTAACAAAATGGTGTTTGTGCAGGATTCCTACACCTATGTTCTGGAAACTGGATTTCCAATCGCAATGAAACCAGGGCAGAACCAACTGGATGTCAAAATTCCAGAATGCGTTGCATTCTGCACATCTATAGCTTGAACAAGAGCTCAATCCACTGGGAAGTTCTGCAGCGCAACCCTTACGAAACCTGCACAGGAAGATATCCCTTAATTTCCTAAGAGCATAAAAACATTCATTGAGATTGATCAACAGCTGTGTAAGGGAGCACGAGATTGCCAAACATGACATTTGTCAAGGGCTCCTTGGAGGCCTCTCTCAGTCTAATCCAGTAGCTAAGTCCAGACAGAGACAAAGGGATTCTTTTCAAAGCTTTATTCTTCTTTTACAACTTAACAACTCTACTGTTTGCAACTAGATCTGAGCAGCACCGTACCTATGCCCTAAGTTGGAACAGTTGGTCCCTGTTTGAAAGGGAATTACTGGCAGACCCCTGAACTTAAGGACTAGGGAGAGTCCCTCCCCTTTTCCCTTGGATCCTCTGGGCGCAGCCGTTGTTTGCGCGCCAACCGGGCACTACGCCTCCTTTCTGCGCCCTCCATTTGGCGCCGCTCTCTGCGACGGCGTCGCGCGTCCACCAAGTCTGCTTCCCGCGCTCTCTCACTCCCAGGACTGCTATCTAAGCTAGGAATGCTGGTGGGAGGAATCTCCATCAGCTGTTGGCCCTGGGAAAGAGGAGTGCGCTCCTCTCCCAGGAGCGACTGCTCTTCCTCAGAATCCGAACTACTCTGGGATTCTATGGGCTCAGTGTCCACCCTGACAACATGGCACACTGGGCCTTGGCCACATCTATGATTATTGTGAATACACCTAGAACACTGGCCCTTCCAGCAACATCAATGCCCCTCCACTTCCTGCCCCACCTCCCACAACTTCCTTCTTCTTCCCTGTCTCAATTTTTCCAAAATCAAGCTGGACCATCATCACCTGTTTTGCTTTCAGTATCTGACGTCTGAGCTTTTGTTGTAGGTCAAATATATATTCTAGGCTTACACTCTACGAAGTGACATGCAATGGTATACACTAGTTGACTGCAATAAACAGCTGAGATGAAATGGTCCTTTGCAGTTGGCAGTTTAGGGCGCAACTCCTGGCTGGAGGATTCTGGGAGTTGCAGGATTTTTCTGTCTAAACATGCATAGGATTGTGCCCTTATGAGTTGTAGGAATATACACTACCTTATACGGTAACAGACCTTATACGGGGTCAAATCATTGATACAGCTAGCTCAGTCTTGTCTAGGGGTGTATGAATCACTTACCCCATTCCGCTGGGGCCGTCCGCTGTGGGGGGGAGGCGCTCCGTCCCTCCCCCCGGAATCCTCCCCGGCCGGCTCCGCTCCGCGGCCGCTACGCCATCTGCGTCCCTACCTTTTGCCGTGATAGGCTACGTATATATTTATGTAGCCTATCACAGCAAAAGGCAGTGGCGCAAATGGCGTCCCTGCATTAGCCGTGATAGGCTGCGTAAATACTTACATAGCCTCTCACGGCTACAGTAAACAGGAAATGGCGGCCGCAGACTGCTGCAGCCATTTGCGGGGCAGTGGACGGCCGACAAAGGTAGGCTCCGTTCCATGTACATTTCATGGGGTGGCGAGAGGGATTGCTCCGTTCCGCCACGGACTCCGGGGGGGCGGATTCGAAAGAATCTGGCCTCACTGGAGTCTGTGGTGGAATCCTCTAACATCCCTAGTCTTGTCTACACTCATTGGCAGTGGCTCTTTTCCCAGCTCTACCTAGAGATGCCAGGGATTAAATGTGAAACTGTCTGCATGTGAAATATGTGCTGTAGCACTGAACTACAGCCATACCAAAATCAAAATGATTTATAAGGGGGCAAGCCAATTGGGTTAGGCGGCCGCCTCCAAACTCAGTGGTGACTGCCTATCCAATGCAGGGCAGGAGAAGCATGGAGGGGATCATCCCCTCCATGCTTCAGCACCCTGCATTCATGGCTAAACAGCTGAAATTGGCTGCTGCGGGAATGTGGGGGGGGGGGCTGTGGATGCCGGACGACACATAGGAACATTAGAATGGCACTTCTGCCCTCCCTGCCTTGGCCCGCCCCCAGGAACGCCCCGATTTCACTGCTCTGCACTCCTCGTACGAGCATGGAGCGTGGGGCCAATCCTCGTTGCCTACAAGGCAGCGTGGGAGGGGGTGGAGGTCGGTTGTCCGGGAACCGACCTCAGAGTGTGGGCTCCGAGGTCAGTTCCCAGGAACTGACCTATCCTACGGCCATCTAGCCACTGACTAGTGGCCATAGGATTGTGCCCTTAGCGGTGCAACTCCATCAAAAAAAATTCCACATTCATTTCAAATTTCCAGATTTTTATCAATCTGATTTGTGCAAATTATGAATATTTTCAAACACTCCTTTCAACTCAAATATGCACCGTCAGGAGAGAAAAAGCTTCCATGCATACCAGAAAGATAAAAGGGCTGTCTGTTTACCCCTTGGGGTCAAAGAGGTTTCAACACAAAAGTCTTCTCCAGTGACTTAATATGTCACAAGATTTTTGTGCTGAAATGCATTTGGCTTATGTTCTGATATGTATGGGGTTTAATTATTCACATATTATATGTAGCTCTTTGCTTATGTAATACAGGATCTGTAGAATGTTTGTGCATTTCTTCTCCCTTAACTCTGTTTCTCAGTTAAAAGCATACAATCCTCAAATATAATATGGGATTTCTCATCAAATGAAATCACAGCTTTGGGGAATTTTAATACCTTCAATCAGTGCAGACTACCGCATACCAAAATACTCGAATATACGAAGAAATAAGGGTTTCGATAGCTTCCAGCTTCAGGTGCAAACATGCCTCTTTCAAAAGCTGCCCCTGCTTTCAGCCTCTCATAAAAGGCTTTCAGCCTCTCATAAAAATGATGTTGGACGTCTCGATCTGCGACATGTGCATGGTTATTGCTGAAATGTATTGATTTTGTACCTGTGCATCCATTAAGAGGTGTCTCATGAGCGACATGGAGCTTTTCAAAGTAGCTTTCTCATCGGGCAGGAATGAACTGTCGTCTTCATTGAAGGCTTTTGTTTTGCTCACAATAAAATCTGAGATCTGGTCATTTAAGGTGTGGAGCGATTGCACAGCTGAGGAGAAAGAAGAAGAGGAGATCTCTTAAGAGGGTTGGGAAGATACGTTCCAAAGCCGGGATCATTCATCGTTTGCAAATGGTAACCAGCTATGTGAGTGAAAAACAACACAGAATAATAAGTTGCTAGGGACGGAGTATATCAGCAGGCACGACACATTAGAGCTGGACGGAAATTCCTCAGAAATAATTTTTTTCTGAGAATATGCCTGATTTTTCTTTTTCTCACACCCTGCCCCAGCCTGGAAAAGGAAGGCCACTTAGCAGAATTTTCTCCGAATATTCTCCACCACATTTTTCCCTCCTGGCAGCTGCCATTTTCTCCCCATAGTTCCTTGGAAGAATACTAGGTCCAGTACAGGACCCTGTGGAGCATGCAAAATGATGGTCTGGTTGCCAACACAGTCGCTGCTACTGCCAACTGCAGTGGCAAGAAAACAGCAACTTAGGGCAAGGGAAAAGCAAGAAAATGTGCTTCTAACGGTGAGCCCCATCTCTGAGAAACTATTGGAGAATCCCCACTTGCCCCAAGAAATCTGCTGAAACAGTTCAGCTGTATTGGGAATATTGCAACCTTGTCTGCAAGTTGCAAGATGGGGGGTAGGGTTGCAGGTAGTTAGTGCATGGGCAGTTGGCCTTAAGGTCTCTGTAGCCCACTGTTTCCTGGTCCTCCCCTACTCCCCCACCCCTCTGCCTTCTCCATTGCTGGGAGCCAGTGTTGTAGAACACAAAGAAATGGACTGAACAAACCCTTTTGAATGCCTACGCTGTGCCTGCATTTGTATGCATAAGAATACTTGTGAGTCAACTGGTTTTCTTTCTTCACTAAAGAAAGGTGTGGTCTCTTTTTTGGCCTTTCATACATGTGTGGGACTGGTAAGCACTCATTCTGTTCTGCCTTTTGTTTTCCTCTGCTAGATGCCTTTTTTTAACAGGAGGCAGCAATACCAAATAATTCCCATCAACCCAATTTCCCTGCCCCCCAAATGGGGCAGAGAACTTCAAGAGGCCATTTGTGCACAATTCTAGTTAAGATACTGAGGTCTTTGGTGCTATGCATCTAGTTTAGGACAAGGTTTGAAGACATAAGCATTTGTCTTGGAGCTTTTCTACACGAGGCTGTTAATCGGCTATTAATCTGCTGTATCTCCTTTCAGTTTTGTCACAGAATTGAGATCCGAGCACTACACGAAGAGTGTTTCGTTTCCTGCTTTTCCACTACGTAACCTCTAGGTGGCACTGTGGCATAGCAGAATAGTACAAATACACAAGTGAAAACAGCAGTTTCTTTTGCTTTTATGATTAAATGCTGTATTCTGTTCCTTTAGTGTTCCCCTGGTTCCCCTGCATTCTCCTAAATTATGCTTCTAGTAGGAGAATTTCTAAAATAAATCCTGGAATTAGAACATGCACCCTTTGCGACAGCTTTCGGGTCCTTCAGTTCATTTGAATCTTTGCACATTGATAAAGCAATGTAGAGGATAAAAGGAGTTCTGTGGCTGTAAGCACGATTGCATCACCATTCTTTTTTGTGCATTATTTGAGTGATGTGCCCATGTACTGCTTCACAAAATGATCTTGATACAATCCAGATTTCTCTCTGTGTGTGTCTCCCTTGAATCTTTGATCCATGTGTAAGCATGCATTGCTAATGTAGGGTGGTGCAGAAAAAGTGGAAGGAACTGGTCGGGTTGGGTGAACTCGGCAATTGCCCAGGGCACCAAACTGAGCTGAAGAAAGGGGCTCGAAGCTGAGCTCAGTGGCTGCATTTTCAAATGTGCTGTCTCCAGTGAGCTAGGGTGGCAAAAAGCAAGTGCCTGGAACCTTTCTTTCAAGGTTCTACAAATTGTTTGGGTACCAACCACAAAAAATGATCTTCCTTCAATTTGCTTTAAAGCATGTTTCATTCTCAATTTCCACTTTGATTTCATTTGCACCATGGAAAAATCAGTGGAACACAGCTTTATTTTGAGGCAACGTTGCCCAGCACTTTACACTTCAAATACTGTAAACACTATAAGCACTATAAAAATAATAATAAAACAAAGCTGCAAGCTGTAAGAGGTCAGCTAGATACCTTTTTATTGATAAGCTTTCTTTATTACTTTTAAAGATGAACATAATGGATATTCTGAAATAAAGAATGCTTACCGAAGGGTAGGAACTGCTACAAAACACCTGTGATAGCTAGGGATGTGTGAACCCACCCCTGTCCGGATTCTCCTGGTGCCTGCCCAGCCCCTGCCCCCACTCGCCAGTCCCCAGACCGTGCTCGAGCCCCCCCCCCCCCCCGTGCTCGGCGAGCAGCCTGCAACCACCCCGGAGGCCTCAGCAAGCTCCATGGTCACCATTTTTTGAAAAACAAAATGGCCATCGCAAAATGTGCATATTTGTGCATGCATGGAAATACACGTTTTTGTGAGTGTGCATTGTATGTACGAAAATGCATTTTTTTGCAAAAATGCATAATTTTCCATACGGCAAAAATATTTTGAATTTTGTTCGCCGGGCATGGGCAGGGGGCGAGCAAGGGCAGGGGCTCAGCAAGTGGGGCTCAGGGGTGTGGGCAGAGGCGGTTCTGCCAGATTCCAAGACTGAATCAGGCGCCCGTGCCATCCCTAGTGATAGTGATGCTGTGTTGCACAGTGCACTGCCAAGGCTCAGAACGTGGCTTTTCGAACTTTGGCTTGTGCAAATGGTAGCACAGGGGCTGAGAAAGCAAGATTTGGGGCAATGTCATTCTTCATGGACATCACATCTGCACCAGGCCCCATCAGTCCTCTGGGTGGCCTTGCAGAACTGACTATGGGAGACCACCAAAGGCACTCCTCGCCCACAGAGCTATTTATCCTAGGGCTGGCCCTGAGAACTGGTGAATTACATGTGCCGGCTACCCAGTGCTCTGAACAACAACAAAAAATGAATATGAAGAAAAGTAGGCTGGGGAATTCCTAATACATTTGTTCCACTTTGGAAATAATTTGTTGTTGTTGTTCAGTCGTTCAGTCGTGTCCGACTCTTCATGACCCCAAGGACCAGAGCACGCCGGGCCTTCCTGTCCTGCGCTCTCTCCCGGAGCGTGCTCAAGTTCATATTCGTTGCATCGGTGATGCTATCCAGCCATCTCATCCTCTGCCGTCCCCTTCTCCTTTTGCCTTCAGTCTTTCCCAGCATCAGGGTCTTTTCCAGAGAGTTTTCTCTTCGCATTAGGTGGCCAAAATATTTGTGCTTCAGCTTCAGTATCTGTCCTTTGTAAAGAATACCAGGCAGTTTAGAACTCCAAAATCCAAGGAGAAATTCAGAATTTTGGAAGCATCCCTTAGGGTGGCCGCTTATGCATTGCTAAAAATAAGACAAAAGAGGACACCAATACGCATAAGATTTGCATATGCTAATTGAGCTGCAGAGATACAAATTTAGAATTAATTGCTGTGATTTAAATAGAAATATAATACACATCATTAACATGCTGCTGAACACTGTGAGAAGGTGACTGGTATGCTTGCTCAGCTTGCTGTCAGGTGGTGAGATAGTGTGGTGTAGAGGTTCGAGTGTTTTGACTGGGGCTCGGGAGATCCAGGTTGTAGCCCCTGTTCAGGCCATGAAGCTCACTGGGTGACTTTGGGCCAGACTTGTCCCTCATCTGGCAAGGGTAGAGCAAACTCTCCTCTACCCTGCAAGCTGCAGGATAGGCAGGGGACAACAACATCTGTGGCAAGGCAAAGGAAATCTGTTGATGATTTTGTCCAGAAGATTAATCATGCAGGAAGAAAATAAACTAGGCCTCCTGTTGTCTGCAGTTCTGTGTCTCTGGCAGTTACTGATATCTGCTCCTGCCCAGGGAAGACGCTGACCTCCCAATTTCCACACCTGACAAACAGCGCAGGGCTTGGCAAGAAAAATGGTGCTGCTGCAGAATATCTCTCTGGGTGCAGGCGAGTCATATATTATGGAAACGTGGATCCCAAGAAGAAGTGCCAAACACAAACACCATTATGTGTCCGGCTCAATTTATGACCCTCCCCGGAAGCAGTGGCTTCCCGGGCTCCTTAGTCCCCTTTGCCTTAAGTATTTCAAGGGCGGGAAGTCTCTGCTGGATATTTAGACGTTTAGAAGAGCAGTCTGGAATTGGTGCCAAAGGGGCTTGTTTTCAGAGAATCGTGTGTCCTGGCAACTTTTCGGCACAGGAAATAGAACCAGACCGCAATAGCTTTTCACCATTTGCGATGATGCTGATGCTGATGCTGATGCTGATGCTGATGATAGGAGGAGGAGGAGGAGGAGAAGGAGAAGAGGGGGAGGAGGGGGAGGAGGGGGAAGGGGACAAGGAGGAAGAGGAAGAGGAAGAAGCGGAGGAGGAGGGGGAGGAGGAAAGTCATCCCGCAACTGCAGGGATTAAACTTCATTAAACTAGTACATCAGTGTTAAATCTCTAAAGCCCCAAACAATTTGGGACCTGGTTATTTTGTGATTTGCCTCCTCCACTAAAGGCTGCATTTACCTTAAACTAAAGATTTTACGGCCACAAATTGTGTCCCGGATGCCATTTGCAGCTGCAGTACGTCCCCTTCAGCCAGCGATATGGCATAGCGGCCGTATCGCTGGCAATCCGAGCCGGAGGATTCATCTGAAGAGGATTCCACGCGGTGGTGGGGGTAAGTCTTCCGTTCCGCCATGGACTCCGATTCTTTAGAATCCGGCCTCATTGGAGTCTGTGGCGGAATTCTCTGCCATCTCTACTTTCAAATCTCTTTTTTTCCTAACTTTCCTGAAGTGTGCACATATTTGTAGGAAAATACAGATGTTCCTGCTGAGAAAAGTTGAATGCAATGGGGGACAATACACCAAATGATACATACTAAGGTAAATTATCTAAATTGTTGAGAACCCTCTTATGGAATTCTTTGTGTATTTTTCCGCATGATAAAAAAAAATCGAATCCGTCTGTGAATGGATGACAGAAGAAAAGGTGCCTGACAATCCAAGAAACACAGACAGAGCGGATTTTCCACAGTCTGTACATCCCTATAAAGAGATTAAATTTCTCGATGCCCTAAATGACTGTGCCCTAGAACAGTTGGTCATGGAACTGAGCAGAGGGGAGGTGACCCTGGATTTAATCCTAAAGGGTGTTGCCCAGGGCCTAGTATGAGATGTGACTGCCCATATAAAAATCTATGGTGCCACCTCACTTGGACTACTGTGTATAGTTCAGGACACTGCACCTGAAAAAGGAAATTGTAGAGTGGGAAAAAGTGCAGAAAAGGATATCCAAACTGATCAAGGTGCTGGAGAAACTCCCATACGAGGAACGGTTACAACAGCTGGGACTCTTTAGCTTAGAGGGAAGGCAAGTGAGGGGAAACATGAGAGAGGGAGGGAATTATGCATGGTGGATAGGGAACATGGATAGGGAGACATGCAGACCTCCTTGGAGTTCTGACTGGTTCTGATTGAAACTCAGAGTGGATTTACAGCCCTACTCACACTGGGGCCATCCACCTCCACCGGTGCTTCATCGTGCCGAGCATGTGCGCGCAGGAAATATAAATTAAATCATAATCAATCTCACTTTGAATGATAAAAATATTAACCTTTGCTGGAATTAGGTCAAGAGTTATTATGCATTTGGGAGTTACAAACCTAGTAGATTTTGATTTATGAGCCAACTGATTTCGAGTTTAGACAGCATGCTAAGCAAGACAGAGGAAACCAGAGAAACAAAAGAGGGTGCATGTATATGTGTGTGTGTGTTTATATATATATATATATATATATATATATATATGGGGGAGAGAGAGAGAGAGAGAGAGAGAGTATATATTTATGAGTCACCTTTTGGCCCAAACAGGACAGCTAAGGTGAATGACAATTAAAACCTAAAACAATTTAAAAGCTTTAAAAACAAATGTAGAACTTTAAAACATCACCAACAGCATAACTGGGAGACGTAGGACTTCTTTCTCTCTACACTTGCATAGGATTGCACCCTTAAAATACTAAACAGCCCTATGGAACAGAAACAGCCCACCTAAAGCTGACCAAAGAAGTGTCCAGACTTGATTTCTTTGGGAGAGAGTTCCCCATGCAGGGTGCCACTGCCACCACAGAAAAGACCCTACCCCTCATTTCCACCAGCCTAGAATCCCTTGGTGGTGGAACATGCAGAAGGGTGTTCGAAGAAGGGCAGGTTCAAATGGGAGGAGGTGAGCTTTTAGATATTCTCTGGCCCTAATCCGTTTAGGGCTTTATCGGTAAGCATCACCACCTGGAATTGTGCCTTGAAACAGATTGGCGGCCAGCACAGTTGACACAAGACCGGTGTAATATGGTCAACAAGGCATGTGCCAGAAAGCACTATGGCACGTGCTTTCAAGGTGCGGAAATGCTGAGTGCGTTTACTGGATCAGGGTGAGTATGTTTTTCATTTCCTGATCAGAGTCTTCAGGCAGTTTTCTCTTCATTTCCTCCCTCCAGTTGAACTGCTCTCCAGTCTTCTCCTGGGCATGCTTTCTCTACTCACAGACCCATTACCGTGGCTTTTTTTGCAGCATTATAAATTAAGCCCTGACAGTGTTCCTGTTCCAGACGTTGACAAGCTGGACTGAAAAATTCACCACAGCAACAACCTCAGCACGGAAGACATTTTTCCTCTTTCTTACCCAAAATCTGAGTTTGAAAAGGAATAATCTTCCACCGCAATCTGCTTTCTGTTTTGAGCAGTCATACGCACAAAAGTTTATCTCTTAGTTTCAGGGGTGGCTTACATATCAGAAGCATCAACACTAGCCTTTGAGATCAAGATATTTGGGGGGATGGTGGTCTTTTAAGCACAAAGTACTTTTGCATTTAGAATAATAGAATCATAGAATAGTAGGGTTGGAGGGGCCTATAAGACCGTCGAGTCCAACCCCCTGCTCAATGCAGGAATCCAAGTCAGAGCATCCCTGACAGATGGCTGTCCAGCCTCATCTTGAGTGCCTCCAGTGTGGGAGAGCCCACCGCCTCCCTAGGTCACTGGCTCCATTGTCATATTGCTCTAACAGTCAGGAATTTTTCCTGATGTTCAGCCGGAATCCGGCTTCCTGTCACTTGAGCCCATTATTCCATGCCCTGCAGTCTGGGATGATCGAGAAGAGATCTGTCATGGTGGAAACTGAGCTGATAGAGCCCCAGAGCAGTTCTGATTCTGAGGAGGATCAGCAATCCGTGGGAGAGGAGACAGCTCATCCCGCACAGGCACAGCAGCTGGCAGAGATTCCTCCTGCCGGCATTCCTGTGATAGATAGTGATCCTAGCAGTGAGAAGGTGTGGGAGGGGGGCTTGCTGGATGCTCGACGCAGATGCAAAGAGCGACGAGTGATGGAGGGCGCAGAAAGGAGGCGTAGCGCCCGTTTGGTGCGCAAGCAACGGCCGCCTCCCGTGGACCCAAGGGAAAGAGGGAGGATCTCTCCCTAGCCCATAAGTTCAGGGTCTTCAAGTGACTCTCCTTCAAACGGGGATCAACTGCCTACTCGGAGCATAGGCCACTCTGCTGTTCCTTGCTTAGTCGCTGGTGATTCGCATCTGAAAGAGTCATTAAGTTGTAAAAGGATTAAAGCCTTGAAAAGAATCCTTTTGTCTGTGTCTTGAGTTGGCTATTGGAGTCTACTGAAAGAGGCTGCTAGGGTGCCTCCTGACAAGATCCTGGCCTTCCTCTCTGTGACAACCTTTCAAGGACTTGATGAGCGCTATCATATTTCCCCTCAGTCTTCTCTTCTCAAGGCTAAACATGCCCAGTTCTTTCAGTCTCTCCTCACAGGGCTTTGTTTCCAGTCCCCTGATCATCTTCGTTGCCCTCCTCTGAACCCTCTTTAGCCTTGATTTATTCTAAGTCATCACATCCTGCAGTTGAAATGAAATATTTTCCAAGGCAGTGTACAATAAAGCAGTAAACATGATGCAATTAAAAAAAGAAGACATGAACAAGCAGCAATAAAACGTTAATAAAGCAGCAGTGTCAAAAACAGAAAACAGCTAAAAACTCAAACTAAGGGTGTAATCCTATGCATGTTTAGACAGAAAAAAGTCCTGCAACTCCCAGCATGCCCCAGACAGCTGGCTGGGGCATGCTGGGAAGTGTAGGACTTTTTCCTGTCTAAACATGCAGGATTGCACCTTAAATGTATTTCTTATTTATTCTATACTGCCCGATAGGAGAAGCTCTCTGGAGTGAAGGCCGGAAACATTATTCTCATTCTGATTTGCTTCATAATAACGTCACATCATCCTGAAGTGAGGGCAAATGAGGTGCCCACAGCACGGACATCACGCACTAATGGCAAATGAGGGCCCAGTAGTGTCTGAGCTTCCCAGCAGCCAGTGTGATGTAGTGGTTAGAGTCTCAAACAAGGGCTGGGTAGACCCAGGTTCAAATCCCCCCCCCCCAATCATGGAGCTCACTGAGTGTCCTTGGGTCAGGCACGACTTCATGGCCTAACATATCTGACAGGGTTGTGGTTGTTGTGAGATAAAATGTGTGTGTGTGTGGGGGGGGTATCATGTGTGCTGCCTTGAGTTCCATTGAAGAAAGATGGATTATAAATGTAATAAGGTAAATGTCAAATAAATCACAGCCAGTGGTAAATTCAGCTGCTTCCATGACCCTCAGGACCTAAATTCCACCCTCAAATACACCGCAGGCCATGTTCAAACAATGCCATCAGGGGAGACATTTTGGTTCAATGCTATTAAAACACACACCAATTCCAGTTCCTTAGAAGCTTGGCTAAATACGAGGGTCCTAACCTGGTTAAGTGAAGGACTGTCTCATTCCATATTTAACTACCCAGACACTAAGGCCATGATCTGAAGTCCTACTCCAGATGAGACAAGAGAGAGGCCCTTTTCATTGGTGGCACCGCATCAGCAGAATGCCTTCCCCAGAGAGGCTCATCTGGCACCTACGTTGTGGTCTTTTCGGTGCCAGGAGAAAACCTTTTTATTCTCCCAGTTTAAGAACTGTTTTAAGTGCTTTTTAGTCACTGCACTTTTTATTACTGCTGGTATTTCTTTGGTTTTATGTGCCAATGTGTTTTTACTCTTTGTTGCCAGTTCTGCCTTGGTTTTATGATGTGCTGTTTTTATTTATTGCTCTGTGGTTTGCATTTTATGTTTTTAATGGATTGTACACTGCCCAGAGAACTTTGGTTATTGGGTGGTTTAGAAGTCAGACAAACAAACCTGAGTGGGACTGTAGCTTAATGGTAGGGTATCTGTTTTGCAGGCAGAAAGTCCCAGGTTCATCTCCAGGTTGGGCTGGGGAAAGCCCTTGTCTGAAGTGAAATCCCAGAGAACTGCAGCCAGTCCACGCAGATATTGCTAGGCAGGATGGATAAATAGTCTGGCTTGGTATATAGTAACTTCCTACTAAAATTCACTAGAGACGGTGCCAGCTGAGAAGCCCTAACAACGGTGTTCCAAAGCCAGACTGCTACTGCTAAATACTGCTAAGTATCACAAGGCTGCATATTGTCGCCCTGCTTATTTAACTTATATGCAGAGTACATCACGAGAAACGCTGGGTTGGATGAATCACAGGTCGGAATTAAAATTGCCGGGAGAATTATCAACAACCTCAGATACGCAGATGATACCACCCTAATGGCAGAAAGCGAAGAGGATCTAAAGAGCCTCTTGTTGAGGGTGAAAAAGGAGAGTGCAAAAGCTGGTTTGAAACTCAACATTAAAACAACGAAGATCATGGCATCTGGCCCCATCACTTCCTGGCATATAGAAGGGGAAGAAATGGAAGCAGTGACAGATTTTATTTTCTTGGGCTCCAAGATCACCGCAGACGGTGACTGTAGCCATGAAATTAAAAGATGCTTGCTCCTTGGGAGGAAAGCTATGGCACACCTAGACAGCATAGTAAGAAGAAGAGACATCACCTTGCCGACAAATGTTCGTATAATCAAAGCTATGGTTTTCCCAGTAGTAATGTATAGCTGTGAGAGCTGGACTATCAGGAAGGCTGAGTGCCAAAGAATTGATGCCTTTGAACTGTGGTGCTGGAGAAGACTCTTACGAGTCCCCTGGACTGCAAGGAGGTCAAATCAGTCAATCCTAAAGGAAATCAACCCTGACTGCTCATTGGAAGGACAGATACTGAAGCTGAAGCTCAAAAATTTTGGCCACCTAATGCAAAGAGAAAAGTCACTGGAAAAGACCCTGATGCTGGGAAAGACTGAAGGCAAAAGGAGAAGGGGATGGCAGAGGATGAGATGGCTAGATAGCATCACCGCTGCAATGAATATGAACTTGAGCACACTCCTGGAGAGAGCAGAGGACAGGAAGGCCTGGCGTGCTATGGTCCATGGGGTCATGAAAAGTCGGACACGACTTAACGCCTGAACAACAACAACAGGGCCTATCCTAGAATCATAGAATCCTGGAAGAGTAGGGTTGGAAGGGGCCTATAAGACCATCGAGTCCAATCCCCTGCTCAGTGCAGGAATCTAAGTCAAAGCATCCCTGACAGATGGCTGTCCAGCTTCATCTTGAATGCCTCCATCTTTTGTCATCAACCTCTTAATCTCTGGATGGCCATGGACGGCAGGACCTCCTAAGATGATTTTGAAGGACAGAATGAAAACAGAGAAAGGAAAGTAATTGCTAGCCCAAACTGTGCTATGACTTGCTATTTCAAAACATAATTTCCTTCATTGTTGCCTGAACAATGTTAATGCTAATATAAATGTTCCACTTGTCAGAATACAGCGGTGGAACGTAGCTTCTGTGTTCTCTTCTAAATATTCCAGGTTCAGTTGGTGCTACGTGGTTTTTGGGTGACATTTGGGTTTGACAGCTGGTATCTGAAATTCCGTGGCTGATGATCAATATTTAGTGTTCATAGTTTTCATAACTAAGTGCAAAAGCAGGACTACAAGTCAGCATAGATCTGAAACAGCCAGGGAGGCCCTGATTGGTTTTGCCGAATGGACTGGCAACATCACACACTGGCTGTTCTATCAGGACTAGTGCCCGAGGTCAACAACATTGGACTGATGCCCATGCACCTGGGGTGGGGGGCGCTGCCAATCCATAGAACCTCCTGTCCCCACTGCTGCTGCTCCTTCCTATCTCTGCCTATTCATCTGCTCTCTCTCAAGTGTGCAACTACTCACTGAGGAGAAAGGAAAAAGAGTGGTAACCTCTTCACCCTCTGTGTTCTCCCACTGTGAAATAGCACAGATTGGGCAAAGAAGGAGAGGCAAATGAACAGATAGTAGCAGCTACGGATGTTGGAGAAATTTAGGGATGGCGGAGAATTCCACCACAGACTCCAATGAGGCCGGATTCTAAAGAATCCGGAGTCTGTGCCAGAACGGACCAACCCCCATCCACCACCCTGCGAAGTTTGCCCAGACAGACCCTACCTGCTGCCGGCTGAGTCCGTCCATCTGGCGGGTCCATCCGCTGCCAGTCTGAGGACGCAAATGGCGTCTGGCATAACGGACGCCTTTTGTGTCTCTGCTCTTTTCGTGATAGGCTACATAAATATTTATGTAGCCTATCACGGCAAAGAGCAGGGATGCAAATAGTGTCTGCTATGCCATTTGCATCCCTGCTGTTTTCCATGATAGGCTATGTAAAGATTTACGTAGCTTATCACGAAAAGAGCAGGGACACAAATGGCGTCCGCTATGCCATATGCCATTTGCGTCTGCAGACCGGCAGTGGGCGGAAGTCCGGCTGTGGACAGACCCTGCTGGCGGCTCTGCGGACTCGCTGCAGAGTGGAGCTGGCCGGGGAGGATTCCGGGGGGAGGAATGGATCACCTCCCCCCCATGGACCCCCAGGTGGACTGGTGAGTGGGGTTCGTACCCCTCTAGAGAAATGTGCAACGGAACCAAATGAGTTTGGATTTTTATTAATCTGACCTGTGGATTCCACACCAACCAGCTTTTCCCCTGTTGGGTGGATTCCACAGACTTGTAGAGTGTTTTTCTAACCTTTGGGAATTTTGCGCAAATTTAGTTATTAAAAATATGCCGCCCCCCCGAAAAGGAAACCCTAGCCAAAACTACACATTTTCCCCCTAGGCTAAAGTGTGAAAATGTGCATTTGGGGAGAATTTGTGCATTTTTGCCAGAGCTAATTTGTGCAAATTTGCCTTTGTGCAAATGCGATTTTGCACACATTTTGAAACTTTAAAAAAATCCAGTTCTGTCGATGGATGGACGATGGGACAAATGGCGCCTGACACTTTGTGAAATACAGACGGAATGGATTTTACACAATCGGTATCTCCCCGGTGGCAACAGTAGTGGTGAGGAGGAAGCGGCTGCAGTCTAGGAGGGGCTTCACCAAGAGCATCTTGCCCCATGGGTCCCCCGGAGTTGGAACCGTTTATCTTTATAGACAGGGGCTTCAAAATGCACAGCTACAGTAGTGAAGGTTGCAGGGTCAGTGTCCCCTCGCTCTTTTGGGCACCGCATCTAGTCATTGCTAGCCCAGTTTGCCCTCTCATATGCACACACTTTTCTGCCACCCAGCACAAGAGCGCATTAAATTATTTAGAGATAAGAGGCTAATAGAAGCAAGGCCTACTGAGCCATTGAATTAAACATTAACCTTTTCCACATTATACTGCTAAATTAAAATTATGAATATTAAACCTTTAATTATATTGTGTGTTCAGCATCACAGATGAATCTCCCAGCATTACTTTGGTTTGCTTAATAAAGTGATAGAGGTTGAACACCCATCCTTTTGCCCTCCCAGGGCCTTTTACCCAAGTGCCCCATTCTCAACCTACTTTGAAAAACAAACGAACACCAAACATCTATGCCTGAGACCCTCCGACCCACATTTATTTAATTCATTTGTATCCCACCGTTCCTCCAAGAGAAGCAGATATAGCTCTTCCCACTGATATTTCATCCTCACAACAGCATTGGTAAGTAGTTTAGACTCAGAGATAATTGCTTCAAGGTGACCCAGCTGATGTAATCAGGAGCACGATAATGTCAAATCCTCCCTCCATAAGCCCCCAATTCTCCTTCCTCAACTGTCCTTACCTAGCAGTGAGACGGAAGGGATTTGTGGCTGTTTCTCTGTCTCTGTTCCCTCTTCCTGCTGCCTGGAATGTCATTATAGCAGTGACCCAGCTGCCAAGATCTCTGGGAAATGCAGGTATCGGGGTTTCCCTTATGACCTGGACCCCCTGAGCCACTCCTTAAGGATCTCTCGCCTCCTTAAGAGTCCCACCTTCCTTCTTTTGAACTTCCCTTCCTAATAATGTGGGGTTTAGGCTATAGACATGAGGTGACTGACACTCAAGACACCTGGGGTTTAACACAAAAGTTAACTGGTAAATTTAAAACATGCAAATCACAACTACAGGTATTTACACCATAGAGCTGAGTGATACAAAAAGCATTAAAAGAAAAATAAATGTTGCAAAATGCAAGTTCCTTTACTGTATCTGCACTTAGACTCCTCTAGGCTGCTTCTTTCTGCTCTGGTCTTCTGACTCTGCTCTCACTGACTCTCTCTTACTGGCTCTCTCACTCTCTTTTTATACCCTCCTTCCTACAAACCGAAAGTACTGTTTTAAACCCGAAAAAATGAAACTTAACTGGGAAAATGAAAATGAAACTTAAGCAGAGAAATGAAGCCACTCTTCTCAGAGATACCCCCTCCCAACAACAACAACAAAACCCAGGCCTCTAGTCCTGACTTTTTTCTTTTCCTTGCCTCTGTAGGCCTCAAACTTCACAGTAGGTTTCCCAGAGTTCCCATTTGGCAGGTGTGCCAGGAAAATTATTTTTATTTACTTATTTCATAAATAACTCAGGGGTGACTTACAAAGTTCTTTCCCCCAATCCATCCTCTCAATGACACTATGATGTAGGTTTAGCTGAGGGAGCTTCATGGCTGATTTGAACTTAGATCTCCCTGATCATAATCTGGCATTCTGGCATATGCTGGCATACATAAACTAGAAACTACATTTTCCAGAGCCCATATTTCCTGGACCACCACTGTAACAATATTCCAGGCACCAGGGAGAGGAGGAGGAAGGAAATCGAATGCTATCTCCTTCCATTCTTCCCACTGGAAGAGACATCAAGAGCTAGTTAAATCAGCGGGTGGGTAGGAGGGAAGAAAGTTGGAAGTGACCTGAAAGGATATCTAGTCAAACCCCTTGCTGATGCAGGAAATCCACAGCTACAGCATTCCTGATGGGGGCTCACCCAGTGTCTGGTTAAAAACTTCCAATGAAAGAAAACCCACCACTTTCCATGTCCACCACCTTCTGACAAGTTCTTCTCCAGGTCGAAGCTGGAGAAGGACTGGAGGAGGGGTTCATTGTTCTCACCTCATTTTAACTTGCCAAAGCTCATAGTTTTGTACTTGGAATAACAGAATTACCAAACTCAGCAACATCTTCAGGCTCCAATCCTATGCACACGTACAGAGGTGTAAATCCCATGGAATACAGTGGGATCTACTTCCAAGCAAACATGCATCTCTCCTTCCTTTCTTTAAAGCATTTCCCCCCTACTCATCAGCTTAAAATGCTTCCAGAGCATTTTATAGATCAACAACAACAACAACAACAACAACAACAACAACAACAACACAAGGCATTTCCTGTTTACAGGCTTATAATCTAAAAGGCAAGACACAAAAGGAACAAGAGAGAGAAGCAAATGCAGGCACCAGTTCATAAAGTTACAAAGTGGATTACATTGCATCAGATTCCAATTTGGAATAATAATAATAGTAATAATAATAATACAAGGCAGTTCCTGCTTACAGGCCTAAAAGGCAAGAGACAAATGGAACAAGAGAGAGAAGCAAATGCAGGCACCAGTTCATAAAGTTACAAAGTGGATTACATTGCATCGGATTCCAATTTGGAATAATGATGATGATGATAAAACAAGACAGTCCCTGCTTACAGGCTTGTAATCTCAAAGGCAAGAGACAAAAGGAACAAGAGAGAGAAGCAAATGCAGGCACCAGTTCATAAAGTTAAAAAGTGGATTACATTGCATCGGATTCCAATTTGGAATAATAATAATAATAATAATAATAATAATGATAATAATGATAATGATACAACAACAACAACAAGAATAAACAAGGCAGTCCCTATTTACAGGCGTGTAATCTAAAAGGCAAGAGACAAAAGGAAAGAGAGAGAGAAGCAAATGTGGGCACCAGTTCATAAAGTTACAAAGTGGATTACATTGCATCAGATTCCAATTTGTTTGGACTGGTCTAGATCTCTGGGCACTGCCCTGCCTGCGTGGGCCTACGTGGCCCACAGCTCAACTGTAGCCTTTTTAGATGGCTTAGAGACAGTGGTGGGTGGGACCTCAGGCAGCAGCCAGTCATAGACTCAGATCACTGTCTCAGCTCTGTTAACTTGTAATGCTCAGGTTTATGGGAAGCCCTTTTCCATTTAAAACAAGCATCCCCACAGCAGTGTGACTACCGCTCATATGGGGAGAAAACCTCCTTATCACGTACTCACTAGATGTCTTTGGGGAGAGGGAAAAATAAAATAGTTGGATCTTTCCCTATCCCACTGATGCTTTACTTTAAAATAAGCTCTTTGAACCCTCCATCCAGCAGGTAGCCAGATCTTAAAACAAAACAAAAACACCTCACCAGTCCTTGACAGCGTGTTGCAATTGCAACTTGGATTCCCAAAGGCCCTCATGTCCAGTTGTGTAGCGAATGTTTGCTGTTAAATTTTTAAACCATTTTTGAGAAGTATCTTCCTACCAGAGCCACAATTCTTCTGCTAAATGAGAAAAAATAATGAGGTGATACTTCCATGCCTACCAGTCATAAATCTTCCTGGTTTGGTTTTATTGTCACCAGCAATTTCTTCTTATTTTCCTAGTGGCATGCATATATGTATGTATGTATGTATGTATGTATGTATATATGCGCAATCCTATGCTTATGATGGTTGGAGAGTTTTAGGATTTGACGTATGTCTTCCTGTAGTGACGGATCTTGGTGCAATGCCATGACTGGATCCCTGATGCTGGTGTAACGTTGTTATACCATTACACTAGTGTAAACCCACTGCCAGTATGAGGGAGCTGTCCAATGTGCTGAACCCTGTCCTCAAAATAAGTTCAGCACCTTGGTTAGCTCCTTTAAAGTTCTGACTGGCTCCGATTGAAACCCAGAGTGGATTTGCCACCCCACTGACATTGCAGCCACCAGTCTTCACTGGTACGCAGAAGTCTCAAGTGAGCCAATAACCAAGGCCTGTGAGACAAGCCCGTGCTCAAATTGGAAGGTAAGGCAGGAGCAACCCAGGAATAAGGACTGAAGAATAACAGCCAAGGATACAGAAACACACCAGAGCTCAGAGATTGTTCAAGCAAAACTCAACTAGGACAAGAAAACGCGTTATCCTGCTTCCTGCCCAGAATGAGCCCATGGCCAGCCTGGGTGGGCAGAGTCAGTTGAGAGGGCTTCATGGTACTTCATTAAGAAGCTGCCACCTTCAGTTCAGTGGTTCACCAAAGCCTCACCTGAATCCAGCAATGTCTGATATGGTTGGCCCCAAAATTGGTGGCATGGAGGGAGGGATTAGGTATGCATTTATTTTGCAAATAGATTTATACACCTCCTTTTGGCAAAGATTCCAGGGCAGTTTACACAATGAAAAACCAAACTGCATCCTATCGTCGTCGTCGTCGTCATCATCGTCATTGTCATCGTCATCGTCATCATCGTCATCATCATTTACATTTCTACAGTGCCCCATTGATAAAGCTCTCAGGGGTGGGTTACATAAGTTTAAACATTAAAATACAATATGCAAAGTTTGAAACCCATTTTACATAAAAGCACACAGACAATATACACAAACGACATATAACTAAAAATAACTTTTAAGAGTCATTTTATATAATACAACATTAAAAAAAAAACCACACACAATGTGGTCCAGATGGATTTTTTTTTTTTTTTTTAAGGCCTGGGAGAATAAGAAGGATTTCACCTGGTACAAAAAGTACAGAAAATAAATAGAAAGATGACAGTTTAGGTGCCGGCTGAGCCTCCCTTGAGAGGGAGAACCACAAACGGAGTGCTACCTTTGAAAATGCTCTGTCCCTGGAGGCTGCTGCACCCCTTGCCTCTGAGTTTTGCCAGCAAAAGGGGTGATGTAAGTTAAAACCCTCCATCAAAACTCAGTGGAGGTCCAAGAACCTCCCCCCCGCTCCACCCATACTGCTAAGATTCAGCCCTCCAGATGTTTTGGACTACAACTCCCATCAGCACTAGCCAGTGCAGCCAATTGCCAGTCATGATGGGAGTTGGGGACCAGGTTGGGGAAGTCTGCCATAGAATAACTCCTCGCTTACCAATTCCCATGTCCTGGCCTCTGGTCAATCGTTTCCCCTGCTTTGGCTTTTGGGGGGAGATTTGGAGGATCCATTCTAAAATTTGTTCAAGGAGGGGGATGCCCTGATTTGCCTTTCAGCCATGTGGCCAGAGCTAGGCTGTGGCTAAGACTAAGTTCATTCTTTCTTGGCTATCAAGTGCCTGGACACATATTCCTTCCCCTGCCCCATAACCACCTAAAAGGTAAAGGTGTCCCCAGCCAGTCATGTCAGACTCTAGGGTGTGGTGCTCATCTCCATTTCTAAGCTGAAGAGCCAGCGCTGTCCGAAGATGCTTCTGTGGTCATGTGGCCGGCATGACTGAACACCGAGGTGCACGGAACGCTGTTACCTTTCCCACTAAGGCGGTGCCTATTTATCTACTTGCAATTTCTTACTTTCGAACTGCTAGGTTGGCAGGAGCTGGGACTGAAGACGGGAGCTCACTCCGTCACATGGCACACGGGTCTCGGACTGCTGTCATGCTGACCTTTCAGTCTGCAGTTCAGTGTCTTAACCACTAAGCCACAACGGTCCCTCATAACCACCTACCCAGAGAGTAATGGTTACCGAGTGTGTTTGAGTTGGTACTCCTCTATAATAAGTAAAACCAGATCCATTGTGAGGTTAAGAACATGAGAAGCGCCCTGCTGGATCAGAGCAATGGCTTATCAAGTCCACCATCTTGTTTCTACAGTGGTCAACCAGATGGCACTGGGAAGCACACAAGCAGGACATGAACACAATAGCACCCCCTGCCTGTGTTTCCCAGTGACTGGTTTTCAGGGTCACGTTGGTTAAATGTTCTTACATATTTTTGTTAAGGAAACCGTTATAGTGAGTTTACAAAGATATCTGCTTCAGAAGCCAGTGCGGGATAAATGAACAGCTGGCAATAGAAAAGGCAGGGAAGATCAAAACAGTTACAAGATGGGGGATACGTGGCTCAATGACACTACAAGCAAGAAGGATCTTGGAATTTTTGTCAATCACAAGCTGAATATGAGCCAACAATGTGATGTGGCTGCAAAAAAGGGAAATGCTCTTTGGGGCTGCATTAATAGAAGCATAGCTTCTAAATCCCTGGAAGTACTAGTTCCCCTCTCCTCGGCACTGGTAAGGCCTCATCTGGAGTACTGTGTCCAGTTCTGGGCACCACATTTTAAGAAGGATACAGACAAGCTGGAGAGGATCCAGAGGAGGGCAACGAGGATGATCAGGGGACTGGAAACAAAGCCCTATGAAGAGAGACTGAAAGAACTGGGCCTGTTTAGCCTTGAGAAGAGAAGACTGAGGGGAGATAGGATAGCGCTCTTCAAGAACTTGAAAGGTTGTCACAGAGAGGAAGGCCAGAATCTCTTCTCAATCATCCCAGAGTGCAGGACACTGAATAATGGGCTGAAGAGACAGGAAGCCAGATTCCGGCTGAACATCAGGAACAACTTCCTGACTGTAAGAGCAATATGACAATGGAACCAATGACCTAGGGAGGTGGTGGGCTCTCCCACACTGGAGGCGTTCAAGACGAGGCTGGACAGCCACCTGTCAGGGATGCTCTGACTTGGATTCCTGCAGTGAGCAAGGGGTTGGACTCAATGGCCTTGTGGGCCCCTTCCAGCCCTACTATTTTATGATTCTATGATCCTTCATCAATGTGCAATAGTGTGTGTGTGTGTGTGTGTGTGTGTGAGAGGGAGGGAGGGAGGGGGGGAGAGACAGTGAACCTTGCTGGGGGGGGGATTGCTGGATAACAGCATTACAACCACACTTGGGTGCCCCCTATTTTCATCTGTAAACCATTAGATAGTAATCATGGGATTGTTTAGTAATTATGCCTCCTGTTAGAAAGACAATTAGCAAAGAAAAAAATAAAAGGCAAAACAGAATGAGTGTTTACCAGTCCCACATGCACACAGACTCTAAAAGGAGACCGCTCTCTTCTTTCTTCGAAAGGGAACAGTTTACTCACAAATATTCTTGCACATACCATGCAGGTACAGAGTAGACTTTCAAAGAAGTTTGTTGAGTCCATTTTGTGTTCCATTACGCAGTCAGGAGTGAGAGCAAACACTCATGCTCCCAGCGATGGTGGAGGTCAGAGAGATGGGGGGGGGGGAGGAAGGGGAGGACCAAAAGGAAGCAATCACAGGAAACCATCCTGAGAACTATAGAGGTCCTAAGGCTAGGGTGGTCAAAATTCCCATGAAATAACTAATTGCAACACTGCCTGCTTCCACTAACTTGCAGATGAGGTTGCAATATTCCCAACAGCTAGAACCCTGCTCATTCATGCAGGCTTACAGGGATGAGATGGCTAGACAGCAATGATGCAATGAATATGGACTTGAGCACACTCTGGGAGAGAGTGCAGGACCGGAAGGCCTGGTGTGCTCTGGTCCATGGGGTCACGAAGAGTCGGACACGACTGAACGACTGAACAACAACAAGCCCCCTCCAGGCTAGAGAGCATGTCTGGCACACATCTTGGTGTCTAGGGCAGGGCTAGGGATGGGGGAGAAATCCTCCACGGACCCCAGTGAGGCTGGATTCAAAACAATCCAGCCCCCGGAGTCCGTGGAGGATCAGAAGACTTACCTCTGCCTCCACGAGGAATCCTCGCCAGCTGGATCCTCCCTGCCAGCCAGCTCTGAAGTGCCAGCGATACGGCCGCCATTGCCGTATCGCTGGTGGGCCGGATTGACTGTGGCCTTAGTTTATGGCTGCATTTATGGCTGCATTTACCTTAAACTAAGGCCTTTACGGCTGCAAATGGCGTCCTGGATGCCATTTGCAGCCATGCTTTTAATTAACGTGATAGGCTATGCAAATGTCTGCGTACCCTATCACATAAAAGCAGGGACGCCAGGACATCCCGGACACCATTTGCGGCCGCAGTCAATCCAGCCCAGCAGCGATACGGCAATGGCGGCTGTATTGCTGGCACTTTGGAGCCGGCCGGTGGTTCCGCGGACTCGCTGTGGAGCAGAGCCAGCTGGCAAGGATTCTGGGGGGGAAGGATGGATTGCCTCCCCCCCTGCAGACCCCCATGGAGTCCAGGTAAGGGGGTTTCGTACACCCCTAGGCAGGGCTAACCAGGAGTGTTCTGAAGCAGGAGTGGGGAACTGTTTTCAGGTGGATAAATCTAGAGGGCCCCTTCGTGCATCCAGGACCCATGGATACTGAACAACTTTACAGGGTGCATTTGTCTCATCTGTCCAGCCTTCCTTGATCTGTGTGTTTCTGTCCTTGCTTAGTTGGAACAATGAAGAACCATGCACCACCTTAAAGAATGGAATATTTCTTGCAGTATAAGCTCAGGGTTGGTTCGAGATGTTTTGCTGACTGAGGCGGCCACCACCTCACTCAGCCTAGTGATAGATTTTTGTGGAAATGTTTGTGGGCCAGAGATGTATGCAGTCTTTTCGGTTAGCAGATCTGTACGTGGGTACGGACAGAAAATTGGGACAGGGACGTTCTTACTAGGGATGCTGGAAAAATCTGAGGTGGACTAAAATGAGCTCAGATTTCTACAAATCTGACCTGTGGAATCTGCTGCGGAGTGACACCCTCAGGCTGCATGGAGTCCGTGAACTTTTGGATATTTTTTTTTTAAAAAAAAACTTTCCCGAAATTGATGCATATTTATTCAAATACACAAGTTTCTGATGAAGAAAAGTTGAATGGAATGGGGGGCAATACGCTAAGTGCTACGTACTCCGGTAAATTATGTAAATTGTTATGAAACATCTTACATAGTTATTGGTGTCTTTTTCTGCATGACAAAAAATGTTTGCATCTGTCTGTGAGTGGACGACAGAACAAAAGGGGCCTGACAATCCATGAAACACAGATGGAGTGGATTTTACACGGACCGTACATCCCTAGTTATTACTGTGTGAGGCCAGAAGGTCTGGCAACAGTGATCTACTCCTAACTGGAAATGAATGGGACAATGAAGGTAAACAGAGGACCCAGACACCCACAAGGTCCCAGGGCATGGACCGAAGGCACATGAGGCAGCCACCTTGCTGAAGCTAAACAGGTCTGGCTCTGGTCAGTGCTTGGAGGGGAGGCCACCCGGGAACCACAAGTAGCCACCTCGAGTTCCATGATGGAAGAAAGGTGGGATATAAATGTAATAAATAAAAGTGGCTATGACTCTTGTAGTGAGCAAGCCATCCCAATCTCTATTTATCCCAAGTCTGATAGCATCAAATCTGCATATGAATCCCAACCCAGCAGATTCACACACCTGGAGTCTTGCTTTGAAACTTCCCCCCACTTCATTTTGCTGAAGTATGGCAACTTTGAAGCCTGTTACTGGATGTCAATAGAAATTGAAATGCTTCCCTGCTAGTTTCAGAGTGTTAGGGGTTTTTTTGAAGTCTGATTTGTGGCCATTAATACTCTTGCAGAGAGACACTGCGGATTGCAGAAGGGCATGAGAGTTGACATGCACTGCATTTTGCCTTAGGTAGCAGAGGCTGGGAGGTGGCAGCAAGGTGTGTTATCAGGAGGGATGTACGAATTGTGTAAAATCCTTTCTGTCTGTGTTTTGCTGGTTGTCAGGCACCTTTCGTCCCATCAGCCACCCATCGACAGAATTGGATTTTTTTTAGTTTCCAAATTTGCACAAATTTGCACATACAAAACTTCACAAATTGCAACAAAATGCACATTTTCACACTTCAGCTAATGGGGGAAATGCCCATTTTCAGCTTTTCTTTTTTTTAATATTTGCGTATTTTTCTACAATGAAATTTGCACAAAATTCCTGACGGTTAGAAAACCGCTCCTCAAGTCTCTGGAATCCGCCCGACAGGGGGAAAGCCGGTCCACTGTGAAATCCGCAGGTCAGAGTCATAAAAATCCAAACCCATTTGGTTCCGTTGCAGATTTCTCCGACATCCCTAGTTATAAGCAACCCCAGACATGCCCTCTGCACCTCCTAAGTTAGCGGGGTTGATGTCTCCGGGGCAATGGAGGATACTGTATCAACATGAGTGCTGAAGACAGATTAATCGGCCAATGTGGTTGGCTTTTCTACATGGAATGGGAGGGGCCACCATTCTGCTCTTTGCCTCAGGCAGCAAAGTAGCTTGGGCCGGCCCTGCCTACACCCAAACAGCTGTATGCATGTAGGACACTTCCAAGTAAAGAGGAATCCTGGGCAAATCATAAAGAAGAACCATTCAACCAGCCGGGCAACCATATGCACAACCAGCAAGTGGAACGTAGGAAGCTGACTTAGGTTGAGTCAGACCCTGGGTCCATCTAGCCCAGTATTGTCAACACTGACTGGCAGCAGCGGCTCTCCAGGGTTTCAGGGACCTTTTGCTTGCTAAGCTTGTGCTCTCTCACACAGAGCTATGCCCCCCCTCTCCATGCTCCTTCTCTGAGTGGGTATGTTGGTGCTTTGGCAGTAGACAAAGCCCCACTCCCCCCTATGCATTTTGTAGAAGTGTATGTGTGGAGAACATCTGGACAGCTCTATAGGGGAGGGACACTTTAACCTTCAGTGACCAGCCATGTAGACAGTGGCCAAGTGCATAGGTCTGGGAGGGATGCTTTAACCTTCAGTGACCAGCCATGTAAACAGTGGCCAAGTGCATAGGTCTGGGAGGGACACCTTAGTGTTTCAGTGACCAGACATGTAGACAGTGGCCACGTGCATAAGTCTGGGAGGGATGCCTTAGTGTTTCAGTGACCAGCCATGTAGACAGTGGCCAAGTGCATAGGTCTGTGTCAGCAGGCTGCTGATGCTGTGCTTTGGACCCAGTTCTGCAGTTTGGACCTGCATATTAAGGGTTGGGGGGGGCAGCAGACTGAGGTGTGCCAGGAGTTGGGAGCCAGGACTGAAGAGTGAGTCAGAAAGACAGGACAAACCCGGAGGCAGGGCTGAGGAGCAAACCAGCTGCCAGGACTCTTCAAGTACTTGAAAGGTTGTCACAGAGAGGAAGGCCAGGATCTCTTCTCGATCATCCCAGAGTGATGATGGGCTCATGGGCTCAAGTGACAGGAAGCCAGATTCCAGCTGAACGTCAGGAGAAACTTCCTGACTCTTAGAGCAAGACGACAATGGAACCAACTACCTAGGGAGGTGGTGGGCTCTCCCACACTGGAGGCGTTCAAGATGAGGCTGGACAGCCATCTGTTGGGAATGCTTTGACCTGGATTCCTGCTTTGAGCAGAGGGTTGGACTTGATGGTCTTATAGGCCCCTTCTAACCCTACTCTTCTATGACTCTATGACCAAAGAAATTACCCGGAATACACCAGAGCTCAGGAAGACCGAGTGGCTCAAACAAGGCTCAGCTGGAACAGGAAGCTGTTTACACTCCTTCCTGTCCAGGAGGATCCCATGGCCAACTTGGGTGGGCGGAGTCAGTCCTGAGCTTGACGGTACTTCACTGAGAAGCTTCCAACTGCAGTTCAGGAGTTTGCCGCATAGGGCATCTGCACACAGATCCCTTCAAGCTCCTGATCAGCCTCTGCTTCTGTGGCTGGATCACTTAAATGTTGTCCCAGCAACATGCTCATGAGGATGTGACTTCCACGTGGCTAGGAGAACATTTAAGGGCCTCTGATGTTTTGGGATCTCCTCTCCTCCTGTCCCACCATCATGTGATCTAATTCTATTGAGGCCCTCAATGGGTTCTAGACAGAGCAACCACATTTTAGGCTGCAACTGTAATTATAATGCGCAAGATACATGTGATTCAGATGGCAGATCCACCAAGCTGCAAAAACCCCAAAATGAAAGAATTGCAGTTTCTACTCTTCCTTGAGTCCCCCAGGTGAATCTGCAAGAGCCAACAGGAAGCATCCAGGGGAATGGTCCCAGGCCAGTCTTTCTAACCCTAGAAGCCCAGAATAGGTCAGCTCAAACTGACGTTGTTGTTTTTTTTACTTCTTGGTTCAGGCTGAATCACAGAATAAATCAAGCGAGGTTGAAGGGCACAGAAGGGAGAAAGGAAATTGTTTTCTGTCGGGCATATGAAATATGTCACTGCTGAAGACAACTTCAAGGGAAAAGTGTCCTGCCTGGGGCAGCCTTACCATTAAATTGAGTGAAGGCCTTACTTCAGGAGGCAGAATTTAAGAATGGCAAAATTAGAGGGTTATTGATTCTGAGTTTGGCCTTGAACATAGGAAACGCTCTGTACCAACTCACACAATTCGTACATCTTGTATTGTTTACTCCAGGGCTAGGCAGGCTTCAGGACTGAGGGATCTACTGCGCTTCTTACTGGAACTCTGATTGGCGCCAGGTGCAAAATGGTGGCTCAGGGGGGACAGAGCCCATTAAGCTACTGAACTAATACCGTGCCGAAAATTTCTCTCACATTTTTTTTTACCATTCTCATTCAATTTGATAGAAAATAAATCGCTTTCAAAAAGAAACTCAAAGGAGAAGAACATTTTGGGGAAATCCTCATGGGTGGTGTTCTTGCGCTTACCTTACTTAGGAGGTGGCCGAGGAGTTTGTGCGAGTGTCCTGTCATTCACTGTACAATCATCTCTCCAGCAGCCGGCGGCCTCCTTGGCTTCCCACACGTCAATTAATTTCATAAGTTGGGATTGCAGAGAATTCCGCCACGGACTCCAATGAGGCCTTTAGAATCCAGCCCCGTGGAGTCCATGGCGGAACAGAAGACTTACCTCCGCCTCCCCACAGAATCCTCTTCGGCTGGATCCCCCGGCTCCGGATTGCCAGTGATATGGCCATGTCATATCACTGGCTAAAGGGACTGACTGCGGACGCAAATGGCGTCCAGGACATCCCTGTGTCCCTGCTTTTACATGATAGGCTACACAAATATTTGTGTAGCCTATTGCATTAATGAAAAGCACATACGCAAATTGCAGCATTTACCTTAAACTAAGGCCTTTATGGCTGCAAATGGCATCCCGGATGCCATTTGCGGCCACAGTCAGTAGTCCCCTTCAGCCAGCGATACGGCATGGCGGCCGTATCGCTGGCACTTCGGAGCTGGCTGGCGGCTCCATGGAATTGGTGCAGAGCGGAGCCGGCTGAAGAGGATTCCGGGGGGGGAGGAACGGATCACTTCCCCCTGCTGTGGACCCCCCGCCCCCGGACTGGCAGGTAGGGGATTTGTACATCCCTATGGTGTGGCTGCCTTCCCTCTCTTCCCCCCAAATGCCCCAGAACAATGCTAAGTACGGGACACTGAGAAGGATGTAAAATGGGGGCCAGGCTGCTGACGCAGTTGCCACTTGCTATGGCAGAGCAACCCCCTCCCCCCAACAAAAACCCTTAGGAAAGGAGAAATAGGCTGTGCTACAACCCTTGCCAATGGTGAGCCCTACCTGGGAGAAACTCTTGGAGAATTTCTCCTCCCCCTGGAGAATTTTGGTGAAATTGTTTCCCCAATTTCTCTGCCCACAAATAGGGTGGAGAATTTCAAGAGGCCATTTGTGCCCAGCTCTATACTGAACACCAGAAGGCAGAGCTGGGCAGAGCTGGGCATGATGGGCATGATGGGCATGTTCCATTACCATGTAGAGCACAAACCCAAATCTAGTCTAAAGGGGAACAAATCTAATCATAGTGGGAGTGGCCCACTCCTAAGTGACTTTGGACCAGGTACTGACTCCCACTGCAACCTACCTCACAGGGTTGTTGTGAGGATAAAATGGAGAGGAGTAGCAGGAGGTCACGTATGCCACCTTGGGCTTCTTGGAGGATTGGCGGGATATAAATGTAATGGATAATTAAATGAATAAACCTAAAACAGCTGCTTACCAGCAACAACAGGCCACCTGACTTAGCAAGGATACAAGCACAGGGAACAGACCCTGCAGCAAACCCAGATGCCAACTCTGTCCCCATATCTACTCTGGCAGCCCTGTTACATCACCAACAATAGGGGGTTCATTCACCTGCTCGTCTTCCAATGTGAGATATGCCATCCTCAGCCAGCAAGGGAATTTGTGAGGGCCTGACTTAGCCCGGGAGGCTGGCAAAATCCCTCATGCCCAGCCCCCCGGTCTCCACTCGCCAAACTCCAGGGCATTGATGGGCCCGGGAACAGCTCTGACGTGGCTGCCGCTCAGGCAGCAGCAGGAAGAGGTGTGGGGCGCCCCTTCCACGGGCCATCTCCTGCTCGTGAGCAAGAGACAGCTAGCAGCTGGGATGCCCCATGCTTCCTGCCACTGCTGCTGCCTTTGACAGCCAACCAGGGAGGAGCAAAAGGATGAGGCACCCGGTCACAGGCACCCTCCTGGACGCTCCCCACACTCGCCCTGGCCCCTTCCAGCCAGCGCCAGCCATTTTGCCACATAAAAAAGGAAAAAGAAAAAAGAAGGGAGCCTATATGTGCACATTTTTTAAGCTCCCTTTTTTCGTAAGAAAAAAAAAGCAGCAAAATGGAGGTCGCTCGCTGGACGGGCCCGGGGTTGGTGAGGGTGCCTTGCCAAGCTCCTAGAGCCTCGAGCACAGGTCCCGGAGGGGGGGGGATGGGGGCAGTGCTTCAGTGGGCACCCGGAGAACCCAGCTGGGGTAGTTTTGGACATCCCTACTTTTGCATGCCAGGTAGGACAATCAGGCCAGACTATGCAAAATAATGTACGGAGACAAAGCTGTTATCAGAAACAGCAATATTCGGTGGGGGAACATTTCGACCTACCCAGATATTCTGACCTTGAAGTGTCTATTCTTGAGCAGAGAAGCTTCAGAGGGAGGTTAGAATGAGAGACCACTGAGTTAGAGTTCCATCAAGAAATTCAGTTATATCCCCTGTGGCATGAATCATAAAAAATCACATTACACATGTTACTTGGGTTACCTGATGCCAGGATGTATGCCTTATTAGCAACAAATGTTTTGGGGATGGCCGCTGTTAATAATACGATTGTCACTGCTCTCTGCATTTCCTTTCCTTCTGCCCTAACTGTTTACAGCCATCCCTCTCCCCAACATACACGATGAATATGAGTCTGTACTTGTAATTCAGGATAACACTTCTTGCATCTGATGAAGTGGACTATAGTCCATGAAAGCTTATGCCATAATAGATGTGTTAGTCCTTAGGCTGCCATAAGACTCGCCATCGTTTTTGCATGAAACTTAGAAATCCAACAACTGGCAGGTTTTAGATCCAGGGTGGGAAACTGTGGGGGACCTGCTGGTCATTTCCCCTACCACTGCCGCAGACAGCAAAATCATCCTCCTCCTCCATCATCACCCATTTACCGCTCTGTAGCCTCTAGAGGGCTAACTTGACTTGTTTACTGCTCTGTAGTGGCAAATGGATTATTGGCACAGCAATTTCAGTGGTGTGGGGTTGGGGGAAATCAGGGTGGCAGTAGGCATTCGAGGGTTAGCGTGGGCTGCATGTGTCCTGTGGGTGGTGTGTTGCCCAGCCCTGTTTTAGATGTTTCACAATATATTAACTTGACCTGTGCACAAACGGGCCTCTCAAAATACTCCAGCCTATTTGTGGGCAGAGAAACTGGGGGGACAATTCCAGTGAATTTCTCTTAGGGGAGGATAGCTTCTCCAACAGTTTCTCACAGGTAGGGCTCTCACTGTTGGCAGGGCTTGTAGCACAGCTTCTTTCTTTTTTCCTGAGGGTTTTGGGTTTACTGCACTGCTCCTGCCAGTGGCAACAACATCAACTGTATTGAGGATTCCACTTTTCTGAGGCTGAATTTTGAATGTCTTTGGGTGGTCTTTTTGACCTTACCTAATCACTGTGAGGTGGCCAGGGGTGCTGTGTGTGTTTTTTTCTCTCCGTGTGTCTCTGTTACACATCTTTCCAAGGCTCTGCAGCCTCCCAGGCCACCGGCACTTTCTGAACTGAAAAAAAAAACCATGGGAGGAATTGCCTCATGACATCTTCCTCATGATGGCTTTAACTGAAGTGGGGGAAGCCAGGGAGGCTACAGGTTGTCACAGCAATTAATGTACAATGACAGACAGGACACTCACACACACTCCTCAGCCACCTCAAAAGTAAGGGAAGCACAAAAAAACCTAACCCAGGAGAATTTCTCCAAAATTTCTCTACCTTTGAATTTCTTTTTGGAAGCAATTTTTTTTCTATCAAATTGAATGAGAATGTTAAAAAAATGTGGGAGAAATGTTCAGCACAGCACTAATATTACCCCCCTCTTCTTTGGAATGAGAAAAACATGGAGCTTAAGAACTCTTTAAAACAGTTGAACTGTTTTTTCCCCCCTTAATTTCAGATTTGTACAATCTTATCCCCTGGGAGCCCTAGGCCCCAAATAAATTCAGCACCTTGGATAGCTCCTTAGAGTTCTGGCTGGATCTGACTAAAACCCAGAATGGATTCACAGCTGCAGTGAAATTGGAGCCACCAGCCTCCACTGAATAAGCATCAGAATTTAAAAAGCCAGTGACAATATTAAAATAGACATCTCGGCCACAAAAATATTTAGGGGTACATACCAGGTGTTGTTGTTGTTGTTGTTGTTGAGTTTATTGGCTGCTGCTTTTAAAGGTTTGTGGTTTTATTACTTTTAAATGTTGTTTTAAGTGCTGGAGGATTTTATCTGCTTCTATTTTAGTGTCAGTTTGCATGCTTTCCAGCTCTGTTTCCATTTGGTGTGTTTATGTTTATTCTTTTTTCACACTTTAATTGTTGATTGGTTTTTTTATTATTGTTATTGTGACAGTGCAATAGCCTAGACATGTCTACTCAGAGGTAAATCTACCTGGATTCAATGGAACTTGCTCACACGTATGAGTGCGGGGGATTATAGCCTAAGCAGCGATGTAAGAGTATTTGGTTTCAGTTCAGAAATCATTTGAAAATTGCCCCATTCAGAACCCCCAATGCAAGTGTGAATGGGAGTGCATGTTCCCCGAAAATGTTTACAAATTCCCAGACTTGGATTTGCATTCACACAATGTGCACTATTTTTTTAAAAATGCACACTTTAAAAATTGCACCATTTAAAGTGTGCATTTTTAAGAGTGTGCAGTGTTCCCGATTGGGCAGAGGCTTCTAATGGCATTCAACTGAACATCTGTAGAAGCCCTCTTCAGACCTTCACGTGCCACACACAAAGGTCAGAAGCTTTTTGTGAACCGCCCAGAGAGCTTCGGCTATTGGGCGGTATAGAAATGAAATAAATAAATAAATAAAATAAGCTCCCTCCAAGGAGACAGGTATATGGAGGATGAGGCTACCTTGTACAACCTCAGTCCCTGGTTCAGATGTTCATGTTGAGTGCTGGAAGGGGACTACAGTCCGCTCAACTTTTGGTTCCTTTAGACCTTCTGCCCCCTGAGGTGGAAGTGAAAGTTGACCATAGAAAACAATGGGGAAATCCAAGATTTTAGTGTAGCTGTGATTGAGAAGTAGTATCCTGCCCCCAACAGCAAAAATAGGGTGTTAGCAGCAAGCATAGGAGTTCCAGTCTTTGGTGTTGAATGGGAACCCAGAAATTCTCTCTACTGACAATGACATGAATTGCTTGAGAGTTTTCTTAGTTCTATTCCCTCAGTGTGCTAGAGATCCTGGAAGCTCACAGGTCCTAGAAGCTCATGAGGCCATTTACAAAACAAGCAAACGTCTTGACAATTTTCATTTGGAACCATATGGTTCTACTAAGACAGGGGTGGGCAACTTGTAGCCCTCCAGATATGGTTGGACTGCATAGACAGCACTGTCAACAGTGAGGGATGATGGGATTTGTAGTCCAACAGCATCTGGGAGGGCTCTTGGTTGCCCACCCCTGACTTAAAGGAGAACTATATGGAAACCACTACAGTCAATCACCAGGCAAGGGGATTTGGTAGGTCATTAGGGAGAACGTTTGGGGACATTTGGTAGGTCTTTAGGGAGAACGTTTGGGGACATTTGGTAGGTCTTTAGGGAGAACGTTTGGGGACATTTGGTAGGTCATTAGGGAGAACATTTGGGGACATTTGGTAGGTCATAAGGGAGGACGTTTGGGGAGATTTGGTAGGTCATTAGGGAGGACGTTTGGGGAGATTTGGTAGGTCATTAGGGAGAACGTTTGGGGAGGTTTGGTAGGTCATTAGGGAGAACATTTTTTTGGGGGGGGGGTACAAGCAGGTCAGGAATTATGAGCAAATATAGAACTCTGAATCCCCTGAAAGAATTCTCCACATTTGCTCATAGTTTCCCATCTTAAATCCATTTTCAAGCTGGAGAATTCATCCCTCTCTAACACCCTTTATACACTCTTGATTAGGGATGTCTGGATATAATGAAATCTGTCCTGTGTGTTTTTCATGGATTGTGCAGTGTTGTTTTTCTGTTGGCCTTTCACAGATGGATTTTAATTTTTGTTTTCCGTTACGCGAAAAAATACACAAATAATTCCATAAGAGAGTTCACAACAATTTAAGGATTTTTTTTAAAACATTTATATCCCACCATTCTTCCATCATGGAACTCAAGGTGGCTACAGGTAGTTCCCAGGTGGTCTCCCCTCCAAGCACAGACCAGACTCATGCCCTGGGATGTCACATTTAGCATATTGTCCCCCATTCCATTCAACTTTTCCCCATGTATATTTTCCAGGATGGCATATGTCTCAGCAGAAACATGTGTATTTTCCTATGAATAAATGTGTGTAAATTTCAGAAAAGTTTAAAAAAAAAAAAAAAAGATTGAAAAGTCCATGGACTCTGCACAGCCTGAGGGGACCAGTCCACAGTTGATTTGGCAAGTCACATTCTTAGAAATCTGAGATCATTTTAGTCTGTCTCGAATTTCTCCAACATCCCTACAGTCTTAAGAGGCACTGGACCACCTCTCAAAAACCATACTACCCCCAATCTTTCCGATTGGCTGGACTCAGACTTAGAGAAGACCAATTGAAATCAATGGGACTCGAGTTAGCTATGACAAAAGTAAGTCATAGTAATTTCAACGGGTCTACTCTAAGTATAACTATCTGTGGATCCAACCCATTAGGTTTAGGGAAGGATGCAAACACTTAGACATAGTTCCCTGTAGAATCATAATTTTCTCAACTGTCAGCTTTGCTATGACAAGCAGAATGATAGCTTAAAAAACAATTTTTACCTCAAGAGAAAGTCATTTGACAAAAGTTCCTACGCCAAATGTCTCTGTAATCAACCCCCAACCACTTGAGCCCACACACACATGCACACAACTCCTCTCTATTCAAATGAAAAACAAAGCAAACAAATAATTGAAAACCCTGCAGTGTGCAATCAATACAACCCAGTAGTGGTGTAATTATGTTCAAAGATGTATCGACAGGCAGGAATATGGCAATGATGCAAAATATTGGATGCATACTTTGTGAATGCTACATACATGGATGCAGCCACTGACACCACCCCCTTTATGCTCAAACGGGCATGAAAGTTGTCACCGAGATATGAGGGAATCCTGCCCTCACCTGGACAAACTAGAAAGGAGATTGTTCCAGGGTGAGCCTACCTCTACATATCTCATCCAAACTGATGTTCTTTAAAACAAATGTCAACTTACTTATTTATTTTTATTAATTTACAATATTTATATGACGCTCCACGTCAAATGATCTCAGACTAGTGAACAGCAAAGATAAAAGAATAAAGCACCGTGTTAAAGCTATTAAAACGTTTTTAAAGAAACAAGTTCTGATAAGACCACATTTAATGAACCATGGCTGGTCACTCAAGGGAGTCTTCCTGAAATAACAATGTTTTCAGAAGGCACTGGAAGGATCACAAGGAGTTGGCAAGGAGTTCACATGAATTATGCTGTCAAAGATTCCTCTCTCTCTCTCTCTCTCTCTCTCTCTCTCTCTCTCTCTCTCTCTGCACCACTTAGGGTGGAACTAGGAATAGACAAATTAGTCTATTTCTGTTCCATGTCACCTGTGTGTCCACTCTTCAGTCCATCCCATCCTGTTTCTGCATTAAGTTGTGAATATTAGTATTATGTATTATTTATTTTATTTATTTATATCCCACCTTTCATCCATTGTGGAACTCAAGGTGGCTATATGTGGTTCCCAGGTGGTCTCCCCTCCGAGCACCGACCAGACCCAGACCTGCTTAGTTTCTGCAAGGTGGCAGCGTCATGTGCCTTCAGACCATGTCTTGGGATATCTATCTATCTATCTGTCTGTCTGTCTGTCTGTCTGTCTGTCTGTCTATCTGTCTATCTGTCTAATCTATCATCTCTCAAACTATTATTTATTCATTACACTTATATCCCACCTTTCTTCCATCATGGAACTCAAGGTGGCTATATGTGGTTCCCAGGCGGTCTCCCCTCCAAGCACTGACCAGACCCAGACCTGCTCAGTTTCTGCAAGGTGGCCACCTCATGTGCCTTCAGACTATGCCCTGGAACCAAAAGTATTAGTGTTATTTTGATCTATATGAAAATTTGCATTAAATACGTATTTAAATATGCATCTCTAAAAGTACTTTATCTGAAATGTGCATTTCTAAACATATTCTAAGAGTATTTAAGGGATGTGCATTGTATTCGGCGGAAGCACATACCTTGAGCTGTATTGGGCTCCTTTGGTCCATTTCTGGTGCTTCCCAAGGCAAAGCAGGGTTCCCTCTGAAGTGACCAGAACCAAAGCTGGACCCTGCATGAGGCTTCATTTTTGCAACTCAGATTTGGAAAGGTAGACAGCATGTCTCCAAAAATAACATCTTTTGCTTTTGTTTCTCTAAATGCTGGTGAGGGGGAGGGAGGGGCTGGGGTTGAGTGACTGAAAAGTCCACCTTCTAATCGTTGGACATGTTTTATAGCTCCTTTAGAGTTCTGACTGGTTCTGACTGAAACCTGGAGCAGATTCACTGCCCCACCTAGGTTGGAACCACCAGCCTCCAATGGAAGCAAACCTGATGTGCTCACGATCGCATCAAATTTCTTCTGGTAGCATGTTTTACCAGTGTGAAACAAAGTATCAATGCACATTTGTAAAACATTGCACAAAATATACATCTGACATCATACATACGATTACATCAATATTATACCAAAAAGTTCCTGAACCCCCCCACCCACACCCCCAAGCCCTTGTCTTTTTCAGATTTTTTTTCTTTTTTCTTCCGGGCTGTTTTGGCAGGTAGTTTGGAATATCTTTTAAAACAACAGCAGATGCGTTCTTTCTTGCTGCCTACATGATCCAGCCAATTGGGGATTATGTATCACAGGTGATGACATCACAGTCACTCCTCACTAATGAGATTCGACTATGTGAGCAAATCAAAGCCAGCTCAGAACCATGGTCATGTTGTCTACCCTTACTCTGAATTGGATAATATGTTGCCCCATTTTGTAGGTTCCCCCAAAATGGGGAGGTGCATTGCACAGCAGTGAGTGCCCCCCCACTGTGAAATATGTCTCCTGCATTTTAGATTACAACACCCCCCCAACATTTAAATTAGATTTATCAATTTATAAATTACTTTTTCTCCCCAAAACTGAAGATGGCATACATGGTTCTCCCATTTTACCTTCATAACAACCCTGTGAGGTAGGTAGGGTAAAAGAGAATGATTGCCTCAAAATCCATCCGTGAGCTTCGAGGCTAGAGCTGTGTGCAAATGGCCTCTCAAAATTCTCCATCCTATTTGTGGGCAGAGAAACTGGGTGAACAATTTACCAAATTTCTCCAGGAGGAGGAGAAATTCTCCAGCACTTTCTTCCAGGTACAGCTCACCATTGGCAGTGGTGTAGCACAATTTCTTTCCTTTCACCTAAGGGTTTTTGTCTTTTTTTGCACAACCACTGTAAGTTGCAACAGCATCAACTGTCTTGGCCATTCAGCATCCTCCACAATGCAGGTGTGTGTGTGTGTGTGTGGGGGGGTTGTATCCCACTCCAGGGAACATATGGAACTAGTCCTGTGCCAAAAACTTTCCTCCAATTTCCCGAAAGTTTTCTTCCCTCATAAAAGATGCTTCCATTTTTCTGTCTCATTCCAAGGAAGTTCTATAATTTATTTTTAATATATTTTGGTGGTGTTTCTGGGTGTACCTAATCACTGTGAGGTGGCCAAGGGTGCAGTGTGTGTGTTTTATGCTTCTATGACCCATCTCTGAGGAAGGCCAGGATCTCTTCTCGATTATCCCAGAATGCAGGACATGGAATAATGGGCTCAAGTGACAGGAAGCCAGATTCCGGCTGAACATCAGGAAAAGCTTCCTGACTGTTAGAGCAATCCGACAATGGAACCCGTTGCCTAGGGAGGTGGCAGACTCTCCCACACTGGTGGCGTTCAAGACGAGGCTGGACAGCCATCTGTCAAGGATCCCTTGACTTGGATTCCTGCATTGAGCAGGGGGTTGGACTCGATGGCCTTGTAGGCCCCTTCCAACCCTACTATTCTATGATACTATGATACTATTACCCATCTCTCCATTGCTCTGCAGCCTTCCTGGCTGCCTGCACTTCCTGATCTGAAAAAGCCCTATGGGAGGAATTACCTCATGTCTCCCCCTGGATGGGAAGTGCAGGAAGCCAAGGAGGCTACCGGGTGCCAGAGAGATGATTGCACAATGAAAGACAGGACACTCACACACCCCTCAGCAACTCTTAAGTAAGTTACAAGAACCCTGACCATAACCCATGAGCATTTCTCCAAAAATGTCTTCTCCTTTGAATATCTTTGGGGTTGGACTCGATGGCCTTGTAGGCCCCTTCCAACCCTACTATTCTATGATTCTATATGATTCTTTTCAAAGGCAATTTCTTTTCTATCAAATTAAATGAGAATCGCCGGGGGGGGGGGAGGAATGTAGGAGAAATTTTCAGCACAGCACTGAGTGGGGATTTGAACCAAAGTCTCCCCAGCACTACTCAAGACACTGTGACAAGTACACTATTCTGGCCCTCCCTTTAAAGGTCAGTCCTTTAACATGTGAAGCTTTGTGCTTGATCAAACTACTGCTCATTTCTCTTTCAAAACGAATTATATACACCTTTCATCCTTCAGTGGCAGGGGAGAACCACTGATCGATAGCCTGCTAATGAAGCATCAGTTTGAAATTATTCTCATCCCTTGTGGGGGAAAACAAAAGCTTTTCACAATCACCCACAGTGGTTGTTAGAGGCCGTAATATCGTGCATTGTAGAGGCCTTGCGCCATTTCAGTGAGAACTGCCAAACTGGGATCCAAGCAACAGAATTTCAAAGAGAGGAATTGATTATAGGGTCAATGTAGCTTTCCTGTAAACGAGTGCTTGTCCTCTGTTGATAAGCGAAGACATCCATCTGCTCTTTACTGAAGCTTTCCTCTTGTCAACGCATATCTTTTGCTTCCTTGCCCTGCTCCTAAACAAATTCCATGATGTATAAATAATAAGGGATGAACAGGAGAAACCGAAGGCAGATGCCATGGGAGGTTGAATTCCCCTCTCCTCCTCCTCCACTCAGACAGTTTTAAATACTTTCCTTCTGGGATGGCCCAAGACATTTTGCTGCCTGAAGTGAAGAACAAGATGGCCCTCTCCCATTCCATGTACAAAAGCCAACTGGACTGGCATTTGAGGCTTTCTTTAATGCTGGAAATGGGACACCCCCCTTCACCACACCTGAAGGCAGCAGGCTAGCTTAGGGGACAGAGGGCAGTTTTCAGGGCACACAGCTCTCTCCTCCAACACCTTGCTGCCACCTCTTGCTGCAACTGACACCTGAAGGAGCATCCTCACTCTTGGTAACGGTAAGGCCAGCCCTGTTTTCCTTGTAAGAAAGCATAAGGATCAAGGGGACATATGAATGCAAACTTGAGAGGTGGCGTTCTTGTGCTAAAAGTAGATTGTGCAGAGATGGTGCAAGCTCTTGTACAGAGAAGCCTTAGTCAATCATTCAGCACCCGTGTGATTAAAAATGCCCAAGTGAGAGATTGGAAAACACAGGAAGCTGCCTTGTACTGAGTCCAGAACATTGATCCATCTAGCCCAGTGTTGTCAACACTGACTGGCAGCAGCTCTCGAGGGTTTCCAGCAGGATTCTTTCCTAGCCCTCCATGGAAATGCCGGGGATCGAACCTGGGACCTTCTGTATGCAAAGCAGGTGCTTTACCACGGAGACACAGCCATTGGCCAGAGAGCTTCGGCTATTGGGCAGTATAGAAATGAAGTAAGTAAGTAAGTAAGTAAATAAATAAATAAATAAAATTGGCCCTGCACTCTCTCTCACACTTCCTTGTCACCAACAACTTGCATACCCACAATGTTCTGCATTACATTCAGAAACATTCAAATGGAAAATGAAGAGTGCCTAAAACATTAGCTCCATCCTTAGAGGAGGCTCCCTTTATGCCCCTGCTCTGGCCTTCTGGTCTTCCATTTTGAGTAGCATGGCTCATTCCCTTGGCTCTAATGGACCCACCATGACTGTGTCGGAATGTTGGAGAGACCTGAAGTGGAACCAATAGAGTTCAGATTTTATGAATCTGACCCATGGATTCCACAGCAGACCGGCTTTTCCCCTGTTGGACCGATTCTGCAATAAGACTGGCATTCTAACTTTCCTGAATTTCTTCGTAGAAAAATAAACCATCCAAGAATGTGCATTTCCTCCATAGGCTAAAGCATGGAAATGCTCATTTGGGGGAATTTGCACATTTTCGCGTGTGCAAATGAGAAAAAAGAAAAGAGAGATGCCTCTGGCTGGTGCACTCTGCTAAAAAATGTAAGTTCCCTGAAACCCCTTTTCACAATTCTCCAGACAAACTCAGAATGTGGGAAAGTGACCCCACCGACCCACCCTTTTGCAACCCCGAGAATGCAGCTGAGAAAGTATGAATGCCGTACAAACTTTGTGGATTTGTCGATATATACATATATGTACATTTATTCTCAAGGAATGGAGTTCGCCTGTGTTCGTGCAAGAGTTTTCTGGATGACAGCTCACTATCCTTTTGCCCATCAAAGGACATACCTTCACCTTGACATCACAGAATTCTGTATCATTTGACAAGCAGCTGTATATTATGAAGGATACTGCAGCATTTTGCAGTAATTTCAGAGATACTTTATGACTGTAACAAAGGATCTCCCTTTTCTAGGTTATGGTACGAGGAGAATATAAGAACATAAAGAGAGCCCTGCTGGATCAGAACAAGGGTCCATCTAGTCCAGCAGTCTGTTCACACAGTGGCCAACCAGCTGTTGACCACGAACCCACAAGTGGGACATGAGTGCAACAGCACCCTCCTGCCCATGTTCCCCAGCAACTGGTGTACATAGGCACAGTGCCTCTGGTACTGGAGGTAGCATATAGCCATCAGGACTAGTAGCCATTGACAGCCTCCAGGAATTTGTCTAACCCCCTTTTAAAGCCATCCAAATTGGCAGCTATCACTATGTCTTGTGGTAGCGAATTCCAGAGTTTGACTGTGCTCTGTGTGAAGAAGCCCTTCCTTTTATCTGTCCTGAATCTCCCACCAATCAGATTCATGGGATGGCCGCACTGGGCTCTAGTATTATGAGAGAGGCAGAAAAAATGTCTCCCTATCCACTTTCTCCATACTAGGCATAATTTTGTGCACCTTTGTCATGTCTCCCTTTACTCGCCTTTTTCTAAGCTAAACAGTCCTAGACGTTGTGACTTGTCCTCATGTGCAAGTTGATCCAGCCCTTGGTCCCTTAGTTGCCCTTTTCTGCACTTTTTCCACCTCTACAATATCCTCCTTTTAGGTGCAGTAACCAGAACTATACACAGTTTTCCAAGTGTGGTCCCACCATAGATTTATGTAAGGGCAGTATGATATTGGCAGTTTTATTTCAATTCCTTTCCTAATTATGCCTAACATGGAAACTGACTTGATTTGCCAGATTAGAAAGGCAAAGGGGGCAAGTACAAAGTTACATTACACAAGATTATGATTTCTATACATTGTACATAGTTTACACATTACATTCAATTCATGTACAATCTATCCGCACCTTGGATAGCTCCTTTAGAGTTCTGACTGTTTCTGACTGAAACGCAAAGTGAATTCACCACCTCACTGATATCAGAACCACCAGCCATCACTGGTTGCCACGTCTTTTTCTGAGAGGCTCATCTTTCACAGGTGTAAGGCAGGCAGGTACAACAGTGGTATTCTCTTTGCTGGGGATATCTGTACCAACTGAATTTGGCTGGTGTAGATGGGAGACAATTCTATTTCAGTTCATTTCTAATCATATTCATAGACTGTTTTTTTCAGTAGAGTCAAGATCCATTCTGAATTAACTGTTTAATGTAATATGGGACCACGTTGTGCCCCACCAGCTTAAAACAAAATCTGCACCCATCAGTTGTTTCTGAAACTCTGATCTTTCGTCGGGGATCGTCCAATAAGCTGAGTAAAAGCAAGCTCCCTTTTTCAACCCCTTTCCCCAGCTTTAGGTTATTTACAATGCCTTTCAATTTACTGCCTGTGGAAAAGAAGATGTCACAGCCAATAATGGATTGAAGATGCTTTGGAGGTCACAGCTTGTCGGATTCTCCTTCTGCAAAAGTTGATCTGGCCTTTACAGCAATACATTTGGAAGAGGTTCTTCTGTCTCCCTTCTGCTAGGACAGGGAAATTAATTTACTGGAAGGGGAGGCATGGCTGTGAGTCACCACCCATGCTGTTCCCTGTTTTCTCCATGGTATTATCTGGCCCTGTGTTTAAATGTAAGTGGGATCCTCTATTCCAGGGGTGGACAGAATTCAGGGTTGTGGGATCCATTGATCTGAGTCTGGTGCAAAAGACATATGTATAGAATCAAAGAATTCTGAGCCCAGGGATTTGCTTTGGGCAGGGCCAGAGAGCTGTGTACCACACAGCCTGTCCTAGGGATGCTAGAGAAATTTGAGATGGATTAAAATGAGCTCGGATTTCGAAGAATCCAACCTGCAGAATCTACTGCGGAGCGCCCCCCTCAGGCTGTGCAGAGTCTGTGGACTTTCGGATGATTTTTTTACTTTCCCAAAAATTACACGTATAAATCCGTTGAAAAATATGTGAGTTTCTGCTGAGAAAACAGCGAATGGAATGGGGGACAATACACAAAATGTTACCTACTGAGGTGAATTATATAAATGTTTTGTTGTTGTTTATTCACTCAGTTGCTTCCAACTCTTCGTGACTTCCTGGACCAGCCCATGCCAGAGCTTCCTGTCGGCCATTGCCACCCCCAGCTCCCCCAAGGTCGAGTCCGTCACCTCCAGAATATCATCCATCCATCTTGCCCTTGGTCGGCCCCTCTTCCTTTGGCCTTCCATGTTCCCTAACATCAGCATCTTCTCCAGGGTATCCTGTCTTCTCATGTTGTGGCCAAAGTACTTCAGTTTTGCCTTTAAGATCATTCCCTCAAGTGAGCAGTCTGGCTTTATTTCCTGGAGTATGGACTGGTTTGATCTTCTTGCAGTCCAAGGCACTCTCAGAATTTTCCTCCAGCACCACAGTTCACAAGCATCGATCTTCCTTCGCTCAGCCTTCCTTATGGTCCAGCTCTCGCAGCCATAGGTTACTATGGGGAATACCATTGCTTGAACTATGCGGACCTTTGTTGTCAGTGTGATGTCTCTGCTCTTCACTATTTTATCAAGATTTGTCATTGCTGTCCTCCCAAGAAGTAAACGTCTTCTGATTTCCTGGCTGCAGTCAGCAACTGCAGTAATCTTTGTGCCTAGAAAGACAAAGTCTGTCACTGCCTCCACGTTTTCTCCCTCTATTTGCCAGTTATCAATCGAGCTGGTTGCCATAGTCTTGGTTTTTTTGAGGTTTAACTGCAACCCAGCTTTTGCACTTTCTTCTTTCACCTTCGTCATAAGGTTCTTCAGCTCCTCCTCGCTTTCAGCCATCAAAGTGGTATCATCTGCATATCTGAGATTGTTAGATATCTAACAATAGATATCTTCCAGTGATTCTAACTCCAGCGATTCTTCCAGCGATTTTAATTCCAGCCTTGAAATTATATAAATACTTATGTAAATACTTACATAATTATTTGTGTATTTTTCTACATGATGAAAAAAAAATATATTCGCATCCGTCTGTGGGCAGACAATGGAACAAAAGGCACCTGGCAATCCGTGAAACACAGACGGAGCGGATTTTACACAGTCTGTGCATCCCTAGCCTGTCCTGCACCCCTTAAGCTAGTTTGCTACCCTCAGGTGTGGGGGAGAACATTGTCCCATCACCAGTGTTGGAAATAAGCTTCAACTGCCAGTTGAATGTTAAGAGTGGAGCTGATGCACACATGAAGGCATCAATCCCCTTGATTCCTTGCCACTAAACATGGGAATGTCAAGGGCAGAGATGTCAGAGGAATCTGTTTGTGGGGGTGGAGTTTAATGAGTTTTCCTAGGCTTGCTCTCCCGGACTTTGTTCTGGTTCCTGCTGTGGTGCCTGATCCAATCTGCAGCAAGCTGGGACAGTTCATGGATTTCAGTGCAATTTACACAAATTTCTGGGTAATTTGCACACATTTCTGAGCAATTTGCACAAATGATGGCTGAATTTGAACAAATGATGGCCAACTTTGCTCACATTGTGCAAACTATGGCTGAATGTGTGTGATTCACAGAAGTTGGCCTGCAATTTGTGCAAATTGCTCAGAAATGTGTGCAAATTGCACAGCCTCCCCCCAAAAATGCGCAGAAAAGTTCCCAGAGCTCATGGATCAGCCTGCAGTTCAACCCACAGATGCAAAGCAAGTCATACACACCATGCAACTCCGTTGAGCCAAAACAGAAACAGAGTTCCCAGTGTTGGTCATCTCTGGTCAAGGGTGGAGTGTACGGGGCTGGCACATCTGGGAACACTGGGGGTGAGGCTGGTGCGGATGATCCCACACTCCTGCATGTTTTATCCCCCTCACGTCCTCCTTCACTTTCCTCACCAGGATCTGTTTAAACCAGAATGAAATGGAATGCATGACAGCACGAACCAGAAGAACACCAAAGGAGCAAAAGAAGGGAAACCCCCTCATCCCTACCTAAATTGCCCTTTAAACATGTTTCAGAAGTAAAGTCTTGAATCAGACTTGAATTCTCAGAGGACAGAGGTTCACGTAATCTTCTTGGAATTGCTGGAAGTGTTCCACTACAGTCGCTCATTAATGCTCCGCTTGGTCTCTGACTGTGCTTTGCTGCCGCTGCTGCGAATTTCTGATAGCAGGGCGCCATATTTATATTTCTGACAAAGTGCATTACCCCTGGTTGTGCTCCAGCAAGCTTGTGCTATACCGAACATAGGGAGGCTGCTGAAGCAGGGCAAAACGCTCCTCAAACAGCATGGAGGAGCTTTCGCTGTTATGCCTCAGCTATGGCTTCTGAAAGCCTGAGAAATTTGCTTCCTGCTGGGTCAGAGCAAAGGTCCATCAGCCCAGCATTCTGTTTCCAAGAGAAGCCCAGCTAGATATGGGAAACTCAGACTCAGGGCATGATCAGAAAGAGTGAGTCTTCTTGAGTTTGGCTCTGGTTCTTGGATGCAGACTGCCTCTGATTATGAAGGTTCTATTGAATGACTGTGACTTGTCCATCTTTAATTTGTTAAAGTTCTCAAAGGTTTGCCACAGCCTCTAGTGTTCAAGGCCATGATTAATTATGCAATGTTTCAGGAACTCCCTGTTGCCCAACTGATTGCCCATAAACTTCACTGGGTGACCTTGAGTCCTAGGCTTATGGGGGAGTGAGGCACTGTTTTTTCTCGATCCATTCTCTCCAATTTTAGCTTGTATCAATTACATTGATATCCTGCCTTTCTTCCATGATGGAACCCAGGGCCGCACACGTAGGATTGTGTCTGGTCTGCGACACAAACACTGATAAGACCCAGATATGCTTAGCAGTGCTGGCTCCAGGTTTTGGAGGGCCCTTGGGCAACACCCTGTATGTACCAGCCGTGGGCTGCTAAGGTTTGGAGGTGCCGAGATAATGACAAGCCGGACCCAGGTTTGCTTACAAGGAGCCTTTATTGAGTACTTACCGCACACAGGCATACCCCATGGTTGGGTCAGACAGCTTCTCTGAACCCAGAGCCAAGGGGTACAATGGGTCTTATACCATACATGTCAGCAGTGAGGCAGCATGGCAGCAGCAAGTGTTAATTAGCGTTCATTTGCAACTTTCCCAGCATAGACTAAGAGTGCTTGGTCAGGAAGAAAACAATCAGAACTTTCCCAGCACAGACACCTGTAGATCGGCATAAACAGAGCCTCCCTTCTCAGGCACATCCTAGGCCCTGATAAGATACTAGCCTTCATTAGCATGGAACGTGCTGCGGCCACGCTATCGACCTTTGACTCCTCTCACATGCTCAGAGGCCCACTAGCAAGGGAATTGCACTAATCATAGAATAGTAGGGTTGGAAGGGGCCTGCAAGTTCATTAATGATGAACTTAAACCAAGCACTGTGGATCTCTAGGCCCCTCTAAAACAACAGGTGACTTGGTTACAGGCCCGGGGCCAATACACACCCCCTCAATGGACCCCCACTCACAGTGCATCTACCTTCTCACCACCATTGTGACCAGCTGCTATTGCTCCTCACCTTCTTCACCATCATCGCTACAGCTTGCTTGACAGGCAGAGAGCTAGTGAGTGAGTAGGCCATGGCATCTACTCCTCCTCCTTCTCACCACCACCATTGTCTGGGCCAGAGCGAGGGGCAGGTGAACAAGCTTTTGCCATGGTAAGGAGGAGGAGGAGGAGTAACTCCAGGGGGGCTCTTGTCCGTGGGCCCCTGCTGGGGTGTGGGCCCTTGGCAGGTGCCTGACCATACCTACCCTTGACCCCGGCCCTTTGGGAAGGTTCATGTGCCTTTGACTAAGCCCTAGGAACAAGGGCTGTAAGAGAGAGGCCCACCGAACCATTAAGCAGAGTGAGTCAGCTGCCTCAGGCAGAAAAGGCATTCCCCCGGCATTCCCCCAGAGCCCCCTAAGGGGCTGCTTGTTTCTTGCCTTGGGGGCTGTTATGCTTGCTTGTTGCTGGCCTGTCTGTCTGTCTCCTCAAGTTGCCTGTTCTCAATGCATCTCAGACAGAAAATTGGGAAAGACCATTGACCAAGTGAGTAGGCAGAAAGTCAGCTAGACCAAGCATGGCCCTCCAGCATGCATCATGTGAGTACGTGAGATGTTCTGCTCATGCTGGGCATACTGGCAATACCAGTATGCATAATAAGATCAGGCTGTGGGCTGAAAGACCATGATACAGCAATCTTGCTGCAGTGAAACAGGTCCAGGACGGGTCAGTGCCGGAATGAGAGATGCTGTGGGAAATTCTGTGTATACCACCAGGAGTTCCATGATAAAAGAAGAACAGGATGCAGATGGAATGAATGATATAGGTGATAAATACATGCTCATGTCTATTGCCTCCCTGTGGATATTTCCAGCAGCCATCCTGCAGAAGTTACAGAGGTCTCTGGAACTGGTTCGAGCCTGAATGGGAGACACTGTGGGAACCCCTGGGTACACCACCTTGAGTTCCATAATAGAAGCAATGAGAGACAGATGGTTCTTCTGATTGGATAGAGTGTTCATCCTGTTCTGGATGGGGTTGCGTTCTTCCTGAAGAAGCAGGTTCATAGCGTTGAGGTTCTCCTGGAGTCATCTTTGTTGTCAGATGCTCAGGTGGCCTCCCTGGCATGGAGTACCTTCTACCAGCTTCAGTTGGTGGCCCAGCTGTGCCCCCCTCTACACAGGGATAACCAGGTTTCAGTAGTATGCTCTGGTAACCTCCGAGTTAGATTACTGCAATGAGCTCTATGTGGGGCTGCCTTTGAAGATGGTTCGGAAGCTGCAGCTTGTGCCAGGTTGATAGCAAGGACGAGAAGGTCTGAACATATAGCACTGATTCTGGCCTGCTTGTACTAGCTGTCTGCACATGTCCGGGGCCAATTCAAGGTGCTGCCTTTGATCTATAAAGCCTTACATGGCTCAGGATTGGAATACCTCGCAGAGCACCTCTCCAGGTATAAACCTACCCGTATGCTACGATCATCATCTGAAGTTCTCCTCCTGGTGCCTCCTGCAAGGAAAGTTCAGAGGAAGGCAATTCCCACATCCATCTAAACTGTCATTCCATATTCCTCCTCACCCAGTGGAGGCTGGTGCCTCCAATTTTGGTGGGGCTGTGCATCCTTCCTGGGTTTCAGTCAGAACCAGCTAGAACTCTAAAGGAGCTACCCAAGGTGCTTACCCTATTTCCAAATTAGAGTTCAAAGCCCCATCAAAATTGGGGGCACCAAAATCCCCTGCTCTGCCCTTAACATCTCAGATTTCAAGCGATCTCCTTCCCCTCCAAACATGGTTCATTGCAGCAGGTTATAATTAAATAAAACCTGATAACATGGGTGCAAATGTTGAGGTCCAGGGTACCAGTATTCCTTTGCACACATCATTTGAATCTTGCTTCTGCTGCAGTAATCACTTTAATGTTGGAATGATGTCATGAGAAAGATCTTCTGAAGGATCTTACACAGTGGAGGATGGTGGCTCCAATGTCATTGGGGCGGTGAATCCACTCCGGGTTTCAGTCAGAACCAGTCAGAACTCTAAATGAGCTATCCAAGTTGCAAAGAACCTTGGAGAGCTCCTTTAGAGTTCTGAGTGACTCTGGCTGAAACATAGAGTGGATTCACCGCTCCACTGACATCCACCCTCCACTTATCTTACACACATATCATCATCCTTCATTTCTCCTTTTTGCAAACTGCAGCATGACTTGTTGGGTGAATGAAGCTACCTCCTAAGTTTAGAGCCCTGCTGACTGCCAGTAAATGCCAGTTCAAGCATTTAATGGTGACTTGCTGTGAATGCTCTCTGGTGATAAGAAGCACGCACTTTTCCAGTTCTCCCTCTGGGTGATGAGTGAGTCTCACTTAGACAGTGACACAGCTATACAGAGAGGAAAATATACAATTAAGATCTTAATCAAATATATGCAATATTTTTATTAGGCAAACTTACACCAAGGCTTGGTGTTGATTAAAAACCTCTATAATCAAATGCAGAGCTAAGGTAATGTTAAGGATGGATGTATCAAGTACATTTCTGTGGACTTCCTCTTTTCACTTTCCCAGTAGTAGCATATGGCTGTGAGAGCTGGACTATAAGGAAGGCTGAGTGACGAAGAATTGATGCTTTTGAACTGTGGTGCTGGAGAAGACTCTTACGAGTCCCCTGGACTGTGAGGAGGTCAAATCAGTCAATCCTAAAGGAAATCAACCCTGAGTGCTCATTGGAAGGACAGATACTGAAGCTGAAGCTCAAATATTTTGGCCACCTAATGCGAAGAGAAAACTCCCTGGAAAAGACCCTGATGCTGGGAAAGACTGAGGGCAAAAGGAGAAGGGGACGGCAGAGGATGAGATGGCTAGATAGCATCACCGATGCAATGAATATGGACTTGAGCACACACCGGGAGAGAACGGACGGAGGACAGGAAGGCCTGGCGTGCTATGGTCCATGGGGTCACAAAGAGTCGGACATGACTTAACAACTGAACAACAACCTCTTTTCCCACCTCCAAAGTCTGTTCCACGTGGAATTCTTTTTTTAACAGGGGAAAAAAATCAGTACATTTTTGGCACACATTTCTCAAAGGGATGCATTAATGGGCATGTGATTAAGACATGTTTGCCCACATTTTAGGAATCTACAGAGTGGTTTTCACCCATTTTTTAAATGTGTGCATGTTCTCAAATGAATGCTTCTCTTTTGTGGAATGTCTCACAGGCCTGGAAATGTATGGACTTCCACCCACAACTTGTGCCCATTTCTGTATTTGGTTCCAGGAGGTGTGGATCAGGTAAATCCGTTAAAGAAAACTTCAACAGAGCAAATGTATTGCCCATCCTTTCGTAATATTCTTGCCTTTGTAATCTCCCAGTCATTGGAATGTTAGAATCTCTTTCCCCCTCCAGCCCCAAGAATAAGTCAAATGTTTATACTCTGGCAAAAATGGCATGTGTTTGAGGGCTAGACGGGCAAGGAAAAGAAAAAGCTCGGGTTTAGAGGCTTGGAGTTTTTGTTGTATCCCTGAGAGGAGTAGTTTCATTTCCCCAGTTAAGTTTCAGTTTCATTTCCCCAGTTCAGTTTAATTTCTTCTGGTTTGAAACAGTACTTTCAGTTTTGAGGGAGGAGGGTATAAAAAGAGAACAAGAGAGCCAGTAAGAGCAGAGTCAGGAGACCAGAGTCTGAAGAGGGAGCAGGAAGAAGCAGCCTGGAGAAGTCTAAGTACAGCTAGGGTAAAGGACCTTGCATTTTATTTTCTTTTAATGCCTTTTGTATCACTCAGCTCTATTGTGTAAATACCTTTACTTGTGATTTGCGTGATTTAATTTGCCAGTAAACTGTTGTGGTTAAACCTTGTGTCTAGAGTGTCAGTCACCCGACCTCTACAGCCTAAACCCCACATTACTGGAAAGCGGAAAGTAAAAGAAGGAGGGTGGGACTCTTAAGGAGGCAAGGGATCCTTAAGGAGTTGCCCGGGGGTCCAGGTCATAAGGAGACCCCTAACAGCATGTTACTACCCACATAGTCATGCCAGAGAGATTTACCTTAGCTGTTTCAAGGAATGTTGTTGAATTCTAACTAAGACTGAATTCACACACATTTGTTAAATTGTTGTTGTTGTTGTTGTTCAGTCGTTCAGTCGTGTCCGACTCTTCGTGACCCCATGGACCATAGCACGCCAGGCCTTCCTGTCCTGCGCTCTCTCCCGGAGCGTGCTCAAGTTCATATTCATTGCATCCGTGATGCTATCTAGCCATCTCATCCTCTGCCATCCCCTTCTCCTTTTGCCTTCAGTCTTT